>NC_053035.3:405396397-407896397 GCF_002575655.3 Aegilops tauschii subsp. strangulata | reverse complement strand
TGTGGAGTAGTCGATGAGCCAATCTTCCGGCTTCACCGAGCCGTTGTACTTGGGTGTGTCTCTGGGGAGCGAGAACCCTTTGGGAAAGGGCTCGTCGCGGATGCGGGGGCCAAAGCATGGCGGGCCGACATCGTCTTCTTCTTCTAACGCCAAGGATCGAGCCAGGCGGTCGATCCTGTGGCGGGCGTCGTTCTCGCCGACTCCTTCTTGGCGGCCGAGTCGGTCGCCAAGAGTCGGATGGGTGACAGGCGGTGGAGTGAGGCGTCTTTCTCTTCGAGGCGGGGGAGGAGGCAGGTTTCCTTGGTGTTCAACCGCCCGAGGGCGGCCATCCGCGTCGCGCTCGATAGTGATGCGAGTCCGGCTGCGGCTGGCAGCCGGCTCCTTGTCTTTCTTCTGGCGCGCGCCGCTCGCAGTCGGCGAGCGGGACGTCGCGGCGTGCTCCCGGCGCGGGGGATGGCTATCAGCTCGGGCGCCGGCTTCGTGCCGTTCTGCAGCCGCGTCGATCAGCTGCTGGATTCGTCTTGTCATGTAGGGGAGCTCATCGGCTCCCAGCCCATTGAGCTCCTCTGTAGCCGCCTGAGCGGCCCGCAGATTCTCGAGCGGGGTGGCGTAGACGGGGCGATCTTTGCCCAGCATGCTGGCAACGGCCGCGCCGCGCTTCTGGATGAAACCGGCTCGGCTCGGGCCGCTAGGCGGCGGCGTCCCGAAGGCGGCGCGGTCAACTTCGCGCTGGTGGGCCTCAGTGAGGCGTCTCATCGAGGCTATCTTCTTGCCCTCCGCGATGAGGGCAAGGCGGCGTGCCTCCAGGGTCTCGGCGTCGGCGTCGGCCGGGATGGGGACGGAGAGGTCGTGCATCGCCGTTTGCTGAGCGTCGCGGGCGTTCTCGCCCGAGTTGGAGACGTGGCTGATGACCAGCACTTCGGTGACAGCGCTGCTGCCGCTGTCAGCTCGAGGGAGTGGGTCGTCGAAGACCACCACGTCGGAGGGGTAAGCGTCGAGCGACGCGGTGTCGGAGTCGATGAGCATCGGGTCGGTGGAGCCGACAGACTCCATGTCCGCAACAGGCTCGCTGGAGACGTGAAGTTGGTCGAGGAGGCTGACGAGGCGGCTCTCGGGGTAATCGGTGCCTGCGTCGGACGCAGGCTCGTCGGAGATGCGAGTCTCGCCGAGCAGATCGGCGAGGTGGCTCGCTGCGCAGGCGTCGTCGACGCCTTGCAGTGCGTCGGGGCAAGCGCCATCGGGCGCAGCAGGCTGGCTGCGCTCGCGGGGAAGGAAGAGGGTTCCCATCCAGAACAGGTCTCCGGACGACGGTGCACCTGGCCCCGCGGTGGGCGCCAAATGTCGGGTGGTTGGTGCGACATATGCCAAGGGATGGCTTATCATTGTGGGAGCCAATAAAACGTCGCCGGTGCCTGGAAACGGGATGAGGCGAAGACATGCACGCCGGCGAATCTTACCCAGGTTCGGGGCTCTCCGAGGAGATAACACCCCTAGTCCTGCTCTACGGGGTCTCCGCATGATCACTAGATCGATAAAGGGTAGCTACAATCGCTCCTAGAGCTGTTGGGATCAAGGGAGAAGAAGAACAAGGCTAGCTCTTGCTTCTCTCTATCTATGATGTGTGCGTGTGCTATGCTTAGAAGCGAACTATGCTGAAGTGCCAACCCTTTGCATGGGTGCTCCGGGGGGTTTATATAGGCCTACCCCCCGGGGGTACAATAGTAATCCGACTGGGAACGGGTCCCAGCCGTTAGTGTCTACGCTCGCCGGCTTCTCCGCCGGCTGCTGGGTCCCGCCGGCTGGTGGGTCCCGCCGGCTGCCGGCTACTTGGTCGACAGGCCGGCCCCACCGCCTAGGGCTTTGTCGGTGGCTGCTTACTGTAGCCGCGCCTCTGATGATGAGGGCTTTGTCGAGGTGAGCGTGGCTACAGTGGGCCGCCTCGGGGCTATCACTGTAGCCTCACCTCGTCTTGTCTCCTTAATGGGGCTCCTGCTTCGAGGAAGGGAGTAGCCGGCTTCTGGAGGCCAGCTATGCTCCCGGCCGACTAGGAAAAGCCAGGCCGCCTTCACGCCTCTCTCTGGCTGAAGGGGCCCGCGGTCCTTGGGCCGTACGGGAGTGGGTCGTGGATGACGTCGAGGCTAGCGTGGCTACAGTTCCGAGCCGCACGGGGGACGTTCCTCCCGTACGGCCTCCTGTAGCCATGCCCGCCTCGGGCTTCGGGGGTCGTGGGCCGCACTGTGGCCACACCCCGTCACGTCGTCGTTATGTAGGAGGGGTTGTGGTCTTGGCCGGCTTCTAGGAGTCGGCATCCTTCTTGGCCGGCTTCTTGGAGTCGGTGAGGCTGGGTCGCCTTCCGGGAGTCGGCTTTGATGGCAGCCGGCCGGGGAAGGCGGCCCAAATGCTTGGAGTGCTTGAAGGCCCAAAAGGCCTGATAAATTTCCTGAAGAGCCAGGGATAGTCGGTTAGGCTACCCGTGGCCATTTACTCCGACAGAAATACAAGTTTCTCATAAACTTTGTATAAACCCAAAATCTTTGATCATCTCATCAAAGCATACATTCCAACTCCGAGATGCTTACTCCAGTCCTTAGAAGGATTGCTGGAGCTTTGCATACTTGTTAGCATCTTTCAGGATTGACAAAACCTTCTGGTTGTATCACATACAACCTTTCCTCAAGAAAATCGTCGAGGAAACAATGTTTTGACATCCTATCTGCAAGATTTCATAAATAATGCAGTAACTACTAATATAATTCCAACAGACTCTTAGCATCGCTACGAGTGAGAAAGTCTCATCGTAGTCAACTCCTTAAACTTGTCGGAAAACATCTTAACGACAAGCTGAGCTTTCTTAATGTTGACACTTACCATCATTGTCTGTCTTCCTGTTAAAATCCATCTGCACCCAACAGCCTTACGACCATCAAGTATTTCTTCCAAAGTCTATACTTTGCTTTTATACATGGATCCTCTCTCGGATTTCATGGCCTTGAGCCATACGTCGGAATCCAGGCCCACCATCGCTTCTCCATAGCTCGTAGGTTCATTGTTGTCTAGCAACATGACTTCCAAGACAGGATCACGTACCACTCTGAAGTAGTACGCATCCTCGTCGTCCTACGAGGTTTGGTAGTGACTTGATCCGAAGTTTCATGGTCACTATCATAAGCGTCCACTTCAATTGGTGTAGGTGCCATAGGAACAACTTCTTGTGCCCTGCTACACACTAGTTGAGGCGCGCCCAGGTGGGTTGTGCCCACCTGGTGGGCCCCCTCTGGTAGTTATTTGCTCCAGTATTTCTTATGTATTCCATAAAAAAAATCTCCGTGAAGTTTCAGCTTGTTTGGAGTTGTGCAGAATAGGTGGCCTGGCGTAGCTTTTCCAGATCCAGATTTCCAGGTGCCGGAATTCTCCCTCTTGGTGTGTACCTTGCAAATTATGAGAAAAAAGGCATTAGAATTACTCCAAAAATCATTATTATGGATAAAACATCATAAATAACAGTAAGAAAACATGCTGCAAAATGAACGTATCACTAATCGAACGTTTTCCGGTAGAAGCCCCTTCAATGCAACCGGAAGTAGTTGCGTCATAATCACGTGGCAGTCATGAGAGTTTAGGTTCCGCAACTTTTTCTCTGGGATATTTGTTATTCCCTTTATATTCGACGAGAAGCCAGACGGGACCTTCATACTGAGTAGGCATTCAAAGAAGACTTCCTTCTCTTCTTTGGTAAGAGCGTAGCTGGCAGGACCTTCATACTGCTTTGGAGGCATGCCGTCTTTTTCGTGCACACGTTGTTGGTCCTCCCGTGCCTCCGGTGTATCTTTTGTCTTCCCATGCACGCCCAAGAAGCCTAACAAGTTCACACAAAGGTTCTTCGTCACATGCATCACGTCGATTGAAGAGCGGACCTCTAGGTCTTTCCAGTAGGGTAGGTCCCGAAATATAGATTTCTTCTTCCACATGGGTGCGCGTCCCTCAGCGTCATTCGAAACAGATAGTCCGCCGGGACCCTTTCCAAAGATTACTTGTAAATCATTGACCATAACAAGTCGTGATCACCGGTATGGATGGCGGGCTTCTTCCGGTGATCTGCCTCGCCTTTGAAATGCTTGCCTTTCTTTCGACATTGATGGTTGGTCGGAAGAAATCGACGATGCCCCAAGTACACATTCTTCCTGCATTTGTCCAGGTATATACTTTTGGTATCATCTAAACAGTGCGTGCATGCGTGGTATCCCTTGTTTGTCTGTCCTGGAAGGTTACTGAGAGCAGTCCAATCATTGATGGTTACAAACAGCAACGCATGCAGGTCAAATTCCTGTTGTTTGTGCTCATCCCACACACGTACACCGTTTCCATTCCACAGCTGTAAAAGTTCTTCAACTAATGGCTGTAGGTACACATCAATGTCGTTGCCGGGTTTCTTAGGGCCTTGGATGAGAACTGGCATCATACTGAACTTCCGCTTCATGCACAGCCAAGGAGGAAGGTTATAGATACATAGAGTCATGGGCCAGGTGCTGTGATTGCTGCTCTACTCCCCAAAAGGATTAATGCCATCCGTGCTTAACCCAAACCATACATTCCTTGCGTCACCTGCAAATTCCTTCCAGTACTTTCTCTCGATTTTTCTCCACTGCGACCCGTTAGCGGGTGCTCTCAATTTCCCGTCTTTCTTACGGTCCTCTCTGTGTCATCGCATCAACTTGGCATGATCTTTGTTTCTGAACAGACGTTTCAACCGTGGTATTATAGGAGCATACCACTTCACCTTGGCAGGAACCCTCTTCCTGGGGCGCTCACTGTCAACATCACCAGGGTCATCTCGTCTGATCTTATACCGCAATGCACCACATACCGGACATGCGTTCAAATCCTTGTACGCACCGCGGTAGAGGATGCAGTCACTAGGGCATGCATGTATCTTCTGCACCTCCAATCCTAAAGGGCATACAACCTTCTTTCTTGCGTACGTACTGTCGGGCAATTCGTTATCCTTTGGAAGCTTCTTCCTCAATATTTTCAGTAGCTTCTCAAATCCTTTGTCAGGTACACCATTCTCTGCCTTCCACTGCAGCAATTCCAGTACGGTACCGAGCTTTGTGTTGCCATCTTCGCAATTGGGGTACAACCCTTTTTTGTGATCCGCTAACATGCGATCGAACTTCAGCTTCTCCTTTTTACTTTCGCACTGTCTCTTTGCATTAACAATGACCCAGCGGAGATCATCATCGGGTACATCGTCTGTTTCCTCTTGATCTTCAGCTTCCCCCGTTGCAGCATCACCGTATTCAGGGGGCACATAGTTGTCATCATCCTCTTCTTCTTTGTTGTCTTCCATCATAACCCCCCTTTCTCTATGCTTGGTCCAAACATTATAGTTTGGCATGAAACCCTTATAAAGCAGGTGGGTGTGAAGGGTTTTGGAGTCAGAGTAAGACTTCGTATCCCCACAGCTAGGGCATGGACAACACATAAAACCATTCTGCTTGTTTGCCTCAGTCACTGCGAGAAAATTATGCACGTCCTCAATGTACTCGGAGGTGCGTCTGTTACTGTACATCCATTGCCAGTTCATTTGCGTGTACTATATATAATTAAGTGTGTCAAAAACCATTACAGAACATCATGAATAGATAAGTGACCAAATTAATAGAAGTTCATCATCTAACCAAAGTACATACATAGTTCTCATTGAACAACATATAGCTCTCCAGAGCATCTAATTAAACCATACATTGAAACTATCTAAAACATTTCAATGCAACAACAAATCGATCATAATCGCAACCAAGGTAACAATTGATCCAATGACATAATGATACCAAGCCTCAGTATGAATGGCATATTTTTTAATCGTTCTAATCTTCAAGCGCATTGCATCCATCTTGATCTTGTGATCATCGACGACATCCGCAACATGCAACTCCAATATCATCTTCTCCTCCTCATTTTTTTAATTTTTCCTTCAAGTAATTGTTTTCTTCTTCAACTAAATTTAACCTCTCGATAATAGGGTCAGTTGGAATTTCTAGTTCACATACCTCCTAGATTAAAAAATCTGTGTCTCGTTGGTCGGCATAATTGTCATAAACAATAAATGAACCAAATAGTTATAAAAGATAATATATACCACATCTGAATCATAGACAGGACGAAGGCCGACGGAGGAAGATACCAAAACCATCGCACTATATAATAACAAACAATAATAAAAGTAAGAAAATTACACAAGTATCTATCTAAATCATACAAGTAAGAACTTTTTTCTTTTAGAAAAAGATAAGATCAAGAGGCTCACCATGGTGGTGTCAGCGATGAGATCGGCGTGGGCGATCGACGACGGTGAGGACGGGGACGGGACAGGACGGACCGCCAAACCTAGAGAAATCTCGAGGAAAATGGAGCTTGGACAAGGAGCTTTGAGAGAAGAAAGCTTAAGTATGGCTCGGGCATTTCATCGAACACCTCATGTGCATAGGAGGTGAGCTAGAGCACCACAAAGCTCTCCACCGGCCGGCCAGAAAAACAGAGCAGTGGAGTGCTCTGCTCGCGGGCGCGCGACCATATATAGGCATCTCATTGGTCCCGGTTCGTGGCTGAAACCGGCCAGCGGGACTAAATGACCCCCTTTGGTCCCGGTTCCAGCCACAAACCGGGACCAATGGTTGTGGGCCAGGAGCGAGGCACATTGGTCCCGGTTCGTGTCTGGAACCAGGACCAAAGGGTCCAGACAAACCGGGACCAATGCACCACGAGGCCCGGCCGGCCCCCTGGCCTCACGAACCGGGACCGTTGCCTCCATGTGTCCCGGTTCGTGACTGAACCAGGACTAATGGGCTGGCACGGCCTGGACCAAAGCCCTGTATTCTACTAGTGTATCGGGTTTAGCAATTCGAGCAGGTTCATCACATAAATAAATAGCATGCCCATGAATATTACCGACCAAGAGATCTTTAACCATGTCAATGCTAGGTTTTACTTTAATTTGTTCAGAGGGTCTAGATGCTTTAACCATAACAATGCTTTAATTTGTTAACCACGGTTAAAACCTTAGCATGTTCCTTTATCCTAAGAGGGAAAGGCAATTTTTAATATAAGTAGTAGGAACAACTGGATCAACATTGTAAATAATAGTTTCATCCTCAACTATAACTGGTTCCTCAATCTTTTCTTTAATAGGGGGATGATATTTAAACCACTTCTCCTTAAGGAGATAAACAGGAGTAGCAATTGATTCACAAAAAGAAGCTACTATTTCAGAGTCAAGTCTCACTTATGTAAAATTTGACATAAGAAAACAAAAATATAGGTCATAAGACCAGAAAAATTGCATTTTATGTATATTTTACACTATGTTTTTACGCTTTTATTTTGATGTAACATAAAAAAAATTTAGGGTGACTATATACTTTTTTTACGTACGAAATAAGACAAAATTGACGAAACGTAAAATTACGATGCATTGATGTTAAAATAGATGTGGGGCTGGGGGGGATAACTATTCCTCTGTGATATGTGTGGTACAGAAATATAGAGAGGTCATGTCAAAATTGTAGGTGAAAATGGTATTGAAAATTTTGATTATATCTCTACTACCACATGTTACATCCCAATCTGAATATTAATTACATCCATACGGACAAGCCATCAACACATAACTAATTTATTACACTGTGTGTTACTAGTATTTGAGTCATATCCCCTAAAATAAAGTATTTGAGTCATAAGCTAACAAAGCTACCGCGTTTCAAAAAAAAATGCTAACAAAGCTAGCAACCAGAGCAACGAGTAGGTACAACTGGTGGAGCAGCCAGCATGTACAAAGACAACTTCTGCAACCAGCCAGTACTGCAACGAGCAGCTACGTCTGGACAGGGGACGTGCTGCATAGGTACGGGCGGCAAGTGGGTGATCAAGATAACTACTGATGGGGCACTGAATTTTGCCGGGGGGGGGGGGGGCAGGTGGCGTTGCACGTTCCTCCACTGCACTCTTGGGGGCCTGGTGCAAACCGTTCGTGGGCATCTCTGACCCATTTATTGTTGAAGCTTTGGCAATGCGAGAAGGAGCCCGATTTGCTGCATTACGGGGCCTAACACATGTGATAATGAAAGTGGACTGTCTGGAGTTGGTGACACTCTGGAACACTCGCCATAATTCTCGATCAATTGTGGCACCTATCTAAAAAGAAATAGGAGAGATAGTATTTGATTTTTCTGTATTTGTGATTCAGCATGTAAACCGGTCGGCGAACTTACCGTCACATGTTTGTACAAAGCATGCTTGCACTCTGAATGTGACCGAAAGTTGGCTCGACAAAATCCCAAGTTTCCTGGTATCAAGCCTGCTGGTTGATTGCCCTAAGAACTCTTTTTTTGAATAAAAGCTCTCTGATTTGATCGCAAAAAAAAGGGGGAAGGGGGAACGGCAAGGTGGTGGTGCATGAAAGGAGGCAAGGCGAGATGGCGGCTCGCCGGGGAGCTGGCACGACGAGGCGGCGCCGTGCTTCGTTCTGTGGTGCTGTGGGCAAATTCGTCTTAACAAATATGCGTTGAGTGACTGGATGTGGAAAAGAATGAAAAAAATCAATTCATGGTATTTTGTCCAGCTATTAGTCAAAGATGTGGTATATAGTCCAGTATAGTACTCCCTCCGTAAACTAATATAAAAGTGTTTAAATCACTATTTTAGTTATCTAAACGCTCTTATATTAGTTTACAGAGGGAGTATATTATAAAAGGAAAGGTGCTATAGGACATAGGAGCAAAGTCCGAGGAAAGATATGGCATTTACTCAAATTGCCCTCGTTCTTGCTTGAGTATGTGCTATCCGCCCACAGCCCATGCGTTCGTCTCTTCCGTCCTTTCGTCCTACCCCTATATTGCCCGAAGCCGCCGAATCTCGCCGCCGGCGCTCCCCAGTCGCCGCTGCGCCACTCCCTCCCTCCCTACGTTCCTCCAGACTGCTCCGTGCTGTCTCACGCGCCTCCCTGTATTCTCATCTCCAGGCGCCACCGTCTCGATCGACCGTCGGCGCCGCCGTCTCGATCCACCGCCGGCGCCACCTCTCGATCGACAGCCGGCGCCACCTCTAGATCTACCGTCAGCGCCACCGTCTCGATCGACCGCCTGCGCCACCTCTCGATCGACCGCCGGCGCCATCGTGTCCTACCGCCTCGACCGACTGCCGATCTCAAAGATCAAGTTTTTCCCACGGCCAGACGGAACCTCCTCTTCCTGATACCACGCACGGGGAGGGGAGGATGCGCACCCGAGTGATTGGTAATTGTGGTACCCATCTTCCCTTCTCATCCTCTAAATCCCTCTTCTACAAACAAACAAACAAAAATCTGAGTTTCTGGTGACACTCTATTTATGTTTTATTCTTCAGGATCCCAAGGATGGAGTGATTTATTGGTTCTCTAGGCTCCGACCTATATTTTCTTTCTCAAAGTTGTTTCTAACAACTCAGATGAGATAGCTTGTTGGCTAGTAGCTTGGGGTTTCCCCATAGGTAATTGATATAGGACATGATAATTTCACATTTGATATTGATAGTACTTGATACATGCTCGCTTCAATTTATGCATCTGAATCTTCTTCTATGTGTAGTTGCTTTCAAGAGGGTTTCCATTTATCACAGGAACCAACAAGTAAAGAGGAATGCATCTTGCCCAAAGCAGCGGCTAATTCTTACTGGCGCATGTATGCAGGCATAAGTACAAGCTAGAAACAATGCAGCGATCCATAAATGTTGAGTCTGAACCTGTGTTGTTAACTGACTTGCTGAGGTATGATCAATGCATAGGTTAAGTTGGGTAATGCCGAGTTACATGTGACTTTTCCTCACCTGCCCCTTAATGACAATTAGCTTAAACGGAGCCTAGCGTATGCACTGCTTTTTTAGAGAAAAGAATATCAGCTTCCCACTAGGAATTTTACAAGCATTTAGCCGCTCACATGTTATTTGTTTTATACACAAGAGTGTTTGTCTAAGTTCCCCAGACATGTATCTGACCCTTTGCTGTCCCGGTAATTATCTCCATAGATTCCTGTTCATAAAAAATGCTTTCAACATCTGCTAAGGCTTCAGCTATTGAGCTTCTGATGGGCTTCTGTTGCGGAAGACCTACTGCCCTAACTGCATTTGTATCTTCTGAAATTTCTGTAATAGTTGCTGCATTTGCTAGGTTTATAATCTTCATTCTGCCAATCTTTTCACCTGCAATGAATAATACCCCTATTAAGTCAGGCGAAACGATTTTTTTTCGAGAAATCAGGTGAAACAATTGGAAGAATGAAGATCATAAAACTTGTGTCAACCGCAGCTAATGAATGAAATAATACCTGTTCTTGTGTCATGCGATGTCAAATGGGATATTAGTACATGGGATGCTTCGTCGATTGTATAACAGTGTAACGTCCATGAAGGGGGGCACCTGATTCGCCTCAGCAGTTCTCCCTTATCATCAAACATGGAAACCTGATCTTTATATCTCACCAATAATAGTAGCTCATCTTCAGTCTGTAAGATGTGTATCCCATGTGGATCACTGGTACAAACTGATTTAGCCACAGAAGGCTCTTCTTCGAGCTGGATCATAATTCAGGAGGATCAAACACTTGTAAATTGAGATCAAGATTTCATAATAATAAAATCTAGTTACTTGTATGTAATAAACCTACATCTGTCATTCTGACTCGCATATTTTCCTGTTGAAGCACCACTTTAGTTGAAATAGATTGTATGAATTTAACTTCACTGAAATTCTTGAGAGGAACATAACACATTTCTGTCAGGTCTCTGGTTTGGAGAGAGTATGTTTGGATAGGAAAGAAGCCCTTCAGGTCAGGTCTGTGACTTGTCACTAAGATATTATTGCTGCAATATATATATATATATAAGTTGTCAGTATGCAACAGAGAAAACAAATGCTGCCTTTTGAAGCCTAGACTAATACCTCAGATTGTAGCACTCCATACCCGGCATTGTGATCTGACGAAGTAAACTGCCGTTCCTTGTGCTAAAAATTCTCATAACGCTGATGGGAAAAATGTTTCTTTATTTTATTAGATTAGACAACAATAAATAAATAAATAAAATACAAACAAATATTAGAAAGTGTTCAATTTGTGTGTACCTAGTTTTTTTAGAGAAGACCACCGCCTTTTCAGCACCGGCAGATAATTTCACATGTTCCGGGTTCGTAATTTCAGATTCAGAAAACATTCTTATCTGTTGGGGCACGCGGACCGCCGTCCTTATAGACCTAGAAATGAAACCAGGTAGGATCAAAATGCACAATTCTTTTGTTTCAAGTTATGTAGCTGATAGAATGCTAAATATTTGTTAGAATGCTAAATATTCTATTATAAGAAAGGAGGCATAACAATGTCATATATATGCACAGGAGCAGTTTTATGTGGTAGCCTTCCAATATGCAACCATTCTGTCCTCCAATCCTGTTTTATGTTATGTTCTTTTTAAAGCACCATATATATCTGTTAAACTGCAGCCTCGTAACTAGGTTTGGTTCTGAAATATCATATTGATATCGATTTCTACTGAATATCCCCTTCTCCACAGGTGACTTGGGCCGTCTTGCCAGCGAGGCCCCACCGTTCCTCTACTTGCTGCAGCTGCCCACGACCCTCCTCTCTACTTGCTCCACCTGTGATTAGTTGAACCTTTTTGTCGTTGTCATTAACAGCTGCTACTGTAACAATGTTTCGACACCATTGTTGTGCTGGTCCTTCTATTCAACAGTATAACAACAGTATTGTTTTGAACTTGTAAGTTTTGTGATGTTGTTTAGTTCTGCAGAAATACAACAACACAGCAGTACTTAAGAGTAATACTGATGCTCACGAATACAGTAGTAAAACTTACTCGAGTGGTACTTTGGCGCATCTTATATCAATTGATCTCGAGAGTGTGAACTGTGAGACGCATATAACCCAATTTGCTTTCTTGTTCCAGAGAAGAGACAATATCTTCTGATCAACTTGGTTATTCAGAGCGCACAGAAGCTTGCCGTTTCGCCTGTTGAAGGCAATGCAGAGCCCTGATCTGGCTAAAGCAATGAGCATTCTGTCTACTTGAAAGACCATCTTGATTTCTCTTTCTTCCAAACCATTCAGTTGCCTGAACTTCGTGGCAAAGTTTGAGCGATAAGATCGATATTCCTCCTACATTCAGTACACACAATCTTGATGAGAATTCAGCCACACATAATCTCATTGATCAGAAGAACAGTGAGCAAAATCTAACTGTCACATTGATAAATATACAGAAACGAGGCAAAGAATGAAACCAGCACAATCTTGATCAGACGAACATAATCTCATTGTTCAGAGCATTGCCACATCGATGAATTACAGAAACGAGGGGAAAGAATCAAAGCAGCGAAGTGACAAACTATACCTGCAGGCACATGTTCCCCCTCAATAACTGTGCGTCTGCTAGCCGGGTGACGAATCCTAGCTGACGTTGATCCAGTTTTTGAACGAAGTTCTGCTGTCGTTCTGTCGTTGCAGGTGGCCCGGCTGCAGCGGCGCCTCCATTCTGCCGGCGCCCGGCAATCAGCCGCTCCTCGGAGGCGACGCTCCCGTTCGATGGCGCAGCCGCACCGCCGCGCTGGGGCCCGTGAGTGCTGCTGTCTCCCGCGGTTCCCGATGCCACGGCGAGTACGTTGCCGCCGGCCGCCGTGACCGCGTCAGTTGTTCTTGGCCAGTCGCCAATTAAGTGGCCGCCGCCGCATTGCTGCTGCCCATGGCTGTCCGTGGCGCAGCCGCCCCGGCGCCCCGGCTGTCGCGGGTGGTGCTGCAACGGTGCCTCGTCGTCAGGCGCGCCGTCGTCTCCGCTGTCCCCTCGCGGCCACCATACCGAGGCCGAGGTCGCCCTCTCTCGGCTCCCTCCCTGTCGCCCTCGATTGACATCGTGAAGATATCTGAAACAGAGGCGCAGCGAATCAAGAACCGAAAGAACTGGGAAAGAGGGTGAAATTTTTACAGAACAAGAACTCCAAGAAATTGAAAGAAAACGGTGGCCAAGAAACAGAATCGAAGACTACATTTGCCGTTTTCGATTTGGACGCAGCCGGGGGTCTCCGGGAAGAACGTCGACAAGAACGTCGCCGGGGGTCTCCGGGGGTCTTCGACAAGAACGTCGCCGGGGGTCTCTCGGAAGAGAAGATGGACGCAGCGGGAAGAAGACGACCTATTTTTTTGGCTGTTTTCTTGGGCTTTTGCTCTGTGATCGAACGGGATTAATACGCCGGAGAACGGGCCAAATCCCCCCATAGCTATATTAGTGGGCCACGACCCAGTTGCGCAGCTCAGGCCTGCCCCCTTTATTTTTTCCCATGCGCTAACCTTGAAAAAACACGCTTCCAATGGTTCAGGGACAAGTCCGACTGCGAGTTTTTTTTACCAAAAAAGATATACATTTAAAATAATGTTAATAAATTAAAAAATTCACCAACGTGAAAAATGTTCAAGACTTGAAAAAATTCTGTAAATTTGGAAAAAGTTCAAGAATTTTAGAAATTCTGTGGATTTTTAATAAAAATTTCAAGGATTGATAAAAATGTTTGCCGATTTAAAAAAATCTCATGAATTTTCAAATGTTCATGAAGTTTAAAAAATGTTTTTGAATTTAAAAAATTCATGAATATAAAAAAATGTTTACGAATTTGCAGAACAAGTTCATGAAATTGAAAAAAGATGAAAAGATAAAAAGAAAAAACCAAAAAGGAAAAAGAAAAAAAAATAAAAACCAGCCAAAAACACAGAGAAAAAACCTATTGAAAACCATGCCGAAAGCTTCCATTAACCGGACTGGGTAAGCAAAAACCAAGCCATAAGCTCCTCGCATCTTCTGAAAACCAATATAGGGGCAAACTTATATGGACCGGCCCATACAGAACATGCATGAGCGTTGTGTATCAGTAACACATTAATTGGCGTTGAAATGTGGAACGACATACATGCATGTACTTGGAACTTATGACAAAACCTACCCTCTCGTTTAGGGTTTAACCGACTCCGGCGGCGATCTTGATCGCTAATGAGAGTTCATTGCTATCGGGGCCACACATCGATCTACTCCTACCGGAGTCTGCTAGAGGCGAACCTTGGATAGGTTTTCAGCCGATCCCCGCTAGTGATACTTTGCGAACCCTAGCCATGGCCGCGCTAGACGAGGGATCGTCTACATTGACAGGGGCATGGTCCGAGGAAAACCTAGGAGACGATGAAGGAGCTGGATCCCCAGGAGGACGTACTGGACGAGTTGGTAATTGGAAAAGCGTAAGTAACTCAATTTGAGGTGGATACTAGGTGGCTGGCGATCGGGCATATAAACGTAACTTGACTGTTTAGTTCTTCTGCTATGTTTGAGACACTTCAATGCGTGTGGAGGCTGTCCCATGAGCCTTAGTACAAAGAGGCTGGTGAAGACCTCTTTGTGTTTCAAATGTACTATCTTGGGGATTGGAAGAGATTAGTTTGCGGAGGACCTTGTCTTTTTAGGGGCCTAGAGACTAGAGTTAGTGATGGAGGACTATGATTGAAAAGTTGATCAAACTTCAGTTGTATTTGATCGGTCTATATGTCTGGTCTTAGATTCATAGGATCCATGGTCTGTATAAGCATGAAGAAGTGGTTGATTAGCTAGCACAAAGGATCAGTAGAGTGCAAGAAATTCACATACCATCAAAGCTTTTTTATGAGGGTGACTATGTTCATGTCCAAGGTCAAGTTCGGGTAGGAAAGGCTCTTACCATGTTCACACATCTGTCTGTGGAAGGAGAAGGGAGGCGTTCGGTGCCTGTCCGATATGAAAAATCCTTTATTTCTGCCATGTGTGTGGGAGCATGGGCCATAAATATGAGGAGTGTGGTGATGGGGTATGGAAGCAAATGATAGGCAATCGGAGGCTGGATGTTGGCACTGAAATGGGCTACACTAGGATCTGCAACTCATGGTGGTCAGCTTGCTTCTATGCAAGGATGGGGCTGGGTATGTGGAAGAGCGGGGCACAGGCATTACGCACCCAGGAAGAGATCGTCTCGGGTGCCAATCTGGCTACTAGAGAGGAGCTGAAAGATACAACATGGAGTCTGCTAAAACATACGTATTGAGCATCCGGATGGAGGGGGGACAGTCAGCATAAAAAAGAAAAACTTCCCAGAAGCTTGACATGCAACAACAAGAGGGGTCATGCAAGGTAATCATGTTTACGAGATGAAGGGGAAGTAGGGTGAGAAGGTAGCTATGTCAATAACCAACGTGGGTGCTAGCCTGGTGCTACCTCCACCGCCATAGCACATGCTACATAAAGAGTGCAAGCTTGCCAAGAAGGGGCAATCACCAAGCAAGGCTAGTATATCTGAAAATCAGTAACCTCCCTCGAGGAGGACCGTCAGGAACAATGAATACACTTTGTTGGAATCATCGTGGACTTGGCAATGTCGCGACAATTCTGGAACTTTACAACCTTGCGAAGGAGTTTTTGCCGAGCTACTCTTTATGTGGTTGAAACGTAGATTTCTAAACAGCGGGTGCAGGGAATGGCTAATACTTTGGGTTTCCATGGAGGTTTTGCGGGTAATTGTGATGGAAGGAGTGGTGATCTGTGTAACAACTCAAGAAAATCTACCTTGTTTGTAGTAATTATGGCATGAATGTTTATGTGATGGAGTTATTTTATTTTAATCATGGCTTGAAAGTTTCACCTGAAACTTAAATTCTTGATCACTTCCAGAAAGCCAATTCATAGCTTCCCAAAAATTCCAACTTCACTTTCAACTTCTCTCATTAAAGGCTTCTAAATTTGAGTTGCAAATTAAACCTCCAAACTACAACCATAAATCACATTCACTGCCTAATAACACTTCCTAAAATTTGAACACGGTTGGAGTTGGTTTTGTTTAGATTTTGAATTTAAATAGTTTGAAATTAATTTAAACTTTCTAAAATTTCCCAAACCACTTTATAAAATCTAGCGCTAAAAACCATTCACATAAATGCCTTCATTCCATTTTTCTCCTTCCCTTAACTTCCCCTGCATTTCTCCCTTTCTCTCTTTGTTTTTGCAGAATATGAGAGTGGCATAAAGTCTGAAATAGTCAAAAACCAAGAGAGTTCATGACCGTACATTCCGTGGTGTTTATCGCACATGGCAAAGTGATGAGTGATATTTTTACACTCGTCCACTTTTGTTTAAACCGAGATATTTCATCTAAAAAGAGATATTCGCTTTGATATTGCTACTAATGACTAATGAATGCAAATGATTCCGCAAATCGTCTCTCTGATGTGTTTCCATAGGAAATGGGATAAAAAGGGAAGAAATCACGTGTGGGAATGGAATGGAAGGAAAATGGAGGAAGAAAGAATCAACAAGAAGTGTCTGCGCGAAGACAAAGCAAAAGACGGCGTTCCATATGGGCGCGCGCACCCGTATGATTGTCTGTTTGGCATGGATTTCGAGGCAAGTTGTCCACCTATGCAACTTCTATTAAAGGGACCCCATCGAAATGTCAACATAACAACGAGCATGGATTCCAGAACCTCTTCATCATCTTCTTCATCCACAAACCCTAGCCGCTAACATTTCCTTCTCCATAGCCATCTCCACCACCATAGTGTTCTCTCATCTAGTTCATACTTGTAATCATGCATCGCACAAGGCATCCGCTGTAACACATATTGCAATGAATCAATCTCAAGATGTGTTCTTCAATATTTTCTTCTCACATGTGTGTGTAGTTCGGTAAGGTATGGGTTGGGGCATGAGCCTTCCAACCCAAGGTATTTGTTGAGGGGATCAATGGAAGACTTGGACATAACGTCCCGTATGTGTGAAATAAAATTGTTCTGTGAAGATGTCTCTTGTCTTGTCTGCGATCTTCATCCCTGCAGGTACCCAGGATCATGGAGATCGAGCACCGGTGATGCTAGGAGCGAGGAGACCGTGAAGTGTTATACCGAACACCAGTGATAGTAAGGTTCATTAGGGTAACATGGATCGTATCCTTGGCGATAAATGAGCCGTAGTCATTAAACGCCCAAAGTGATGGAACTATGCCCTAGAGGCAATAATATTTGTATTATTATATTTCCATATTTATAATTAAGTGTTTATATTTCATGCTATAACTGATATGATCCTGGAATATGCGATTCAGTGGAAAACTCATATGCACGTGTGAAATGATAACCAGATAAAATAAAGGTTCCTAGTCTCACCTCAAAGATTAGCTCAAGTGTTGTTGATGATCACGTTCTTTGAATCTTAGGATATCGTTAAGTGTAACGATAGCCCTAAAACAACATTGAGATTATGACGTTGGAAGAACGATCATATTGAATCGAGCCAAACTTGTTTATTATGAATTGAGATAATATATATCGCCTGTAATAAATTGTAATAACACATAGTGTTAATGTGTGATTTTGCTCCTTAGACCATGAGAAGAGTATTGTAGTCACTTTTTACCGTACCATGGGCTTTGGGGTTGCTCAAACGTCACTTGTAACATGGTGATAATAGCGACAACTTATAGGTTCATCGAAAAGTTTGACAAGGGACTAGATAGCTCGAGAGTGGGACTTGTGAAGGAAATATGCCCTAGAGGCAATAATAAAGTTGTTATTTATATTTCCTTATATCATGATAAATATTTATTATCCATGCTAGAATTGTATTAACCGGAAACTTGATACATGTGTGGATACATAGACAATACACCGTGTCCCTAGTATGCCTCTACTAGACTAGCTCGTTAATCAAGGATGGTTAAGTTTCCTAGCCATAGATATGTGTTGTCATTTGATGAATGGGATCACATCATTAGAAGAATGATGTGATGGACAAGACCCATCCGTTAGCTTAGCACGATGATCGTTTAGTTTATTGCTATTGCTTTCTTCATGACTTATACATGTTCCTATGACTATGAGATTATGCAATTCCCGAATACCGGAGGAACACTTAGTGTGCTATCAAACGTCACAACGTAACTGGGTGATTATAAATATGCTCTATAGGTGTCTCCGATGGTGTTTGTTGAGTTGGCATAGATCGAGATTAGGATTTGTCACTCCGATTGTCGGAGAGGTATCTCTGGGCCCTCTCGGTAATGCACATCACTATAAGCCTTGCAAGCAATGTGACTAATGAGTTAGTTGCGGGATGACGCATTACGGAACGAGTAAAGATACTTACTAGTAACGAGATTGAACTAGGTATTAAGATACCGACGATCGAATCTCGGGCAAGTAACATACCGATGACAAAGGGAACAACGTATATTGTTATGCGGTTCGACCGATAAAGATCTTCGTGGAATATCTAGGAGCCAATATGGGCATCCAGGTTCCGCTATTGGTTATTGACCAGAGAGGTGTCTCGGTCATGCCTACATAGTTCTCGAACCCGTAGGGTCCGCACGCTTAACGTTCGTTGACGATATAGTATTATATGAGTTATGTATGTTGGCAACAAAATGTTGTTCGGAGTTCCGGATAAGATCACGGACATGACGAGGAACTCCGGAATGGTCCGAAGATAAAGATTAATATATGGGATAATAGTGTTTGGTCTCCGGAAGGGGTTCCGAATGTTTACCGAAATGTTTGGGTACGAGAACACTTTATTTGGGCCAAAGGGGAAAGCCCGCAAGGTTTTTGGAAAGCGCAAAAGAAAGTTTTGCGGAGTCCAGGGGCCAGACGCCAGGGTCCCTGGTGTCTGGGTCCAGACGCCGGGAACCCTGGCGTTTGGCCCTGGAGTCCGAGAAGGACTCTTGCCTTTCGGGTGAAACCAACTTTGTGGAGGCTTTTACTCCAAGTTTCGACCCCAAGGCTCAACATATAAATAGAGGGGTAGGGGTAGCACCCAAGACACATCAAGAAACACCAAGCCGTGTGTCGGCAACCCAGTCCCCTCTAGTTTATCCTCCGTCATAGTTTTTGTAGTGCTTAGGCGAAGCCCTGCGGAATTTGTTCTTCACCAACACCGTCACCACGCCGTCGTGCTGCCGGAACTCATCTACTACTTCGCCCCTCTTGCTGGATCAAGAAGGTGCGGACGTCATCGATCCGAACGTGTGCTGAACGCGGAGGTGCCGTACGTTCGGTACTTGATCGGGACGGATCGTGAAGGTGTACGACTACATCAACTGCGTTGATAAACACTTCCGCTTTGCGATCTTCAAGGGTATGAAGATACACTCCCCCTCTCGTTGCTATGCATATCCTAGATAGATCTTGCGTGATGATACGAATTTTTTTGAAATACTGCGTTCCGCAACAGTGGCATCCGATCCAGGCCTATGCGGAGATGTTATATGCACGAGTAGAACACAAAGAGTTGTCGGCGACAATAGTCATACTGCTTACCAGCATGTCATACTTTGATTCGGCGGTATTGTTGGATGAAGCGGCTCAGACCGACATTACGCGTACGCTTATGCAAGACTGGTTCTACCGACGTGCATCACACACAGGTGGCTAGGGGGTGTCTGTGTCTCCAACTTTAGTTGAATCGAGTGTGACTACGCCCGGTCCTTGTTGAAGGTTAAAACAACACACTTGAGGAAAAATTGTTGTGGTTTTGATGTGTAGGTAAGAACGGTTCTTGCTAAGCCCGTAGCAGCCACGTAAAACTTGCAACAACAAAGTAGAGGATGTGTAACTTGTTTTTGCAGGGCTAGCTGTGATGTGATATGGTCAAGACGTGATGATATATAAATTGTTGTATGAGATGATCATGTTTTGTAAAAGTTATCGGCAATTGGCAGGAGCCTTATGGTTGTTGCTTTATTGTATGAAATGCAATCACCATGTAATTGTTTTACTTTATCACTAAGCAGTAGCGATAGTCGTAGAAGCAATAGTTGGCGAGACGACAACAATGCTACGATGGTGATCAAGGTGTCAAGCCGGTGATGATGGTGATCATGACGGTGCTTTGGAGATGGAGATCAAAGGCACAAGATGACGATGGCCATATCATATCACTTATTTTGATTGCATGTGATGTTTATCCTTTATGCATCTTATTTTGCTTAGTACAACGGTAGCATTGTAAGATGATGTCTCACTAAATTTCAAGGTATAAGTGTTCTCCCTGAGTATGCACCGTTGCGATAGTTCTTCGCGCTGAGACACCACGTGATGATCGGGTGTGATAAGCTCTACGTTCACATACAATGGGTGCAAGCCAGTTTTGCACACGCAGAATACTCGGGTTAAACTTGATGAGCCTAGCATATGCAGATATGGCCTCGGAACACTGAGATCGAAAGATCGAACGTGAATCATATAGTAGATATGATCAACATAGTGATGTTCACCATTGAAAACTACTCCATATCACGTGATGATCGGACATGGTTTAGTTGATATGGATCACATGATCATTTAGATGACTAGAGGGTTGTCTATTTAAGTGGGAGTTCTTAAGTAATATGATTAATTGAACTTTAATTTATCATGAACTTAGTCCTGATGGTATTAGCATATCTATCTTGTAGATCAATAGCTCGCGTATAGCTCCACTGTTTTATATTTTGATATGTTCCTAGAGAAAACTAAGTTGAAAGATGATAGTAGCAATGATGCGGACTGGGTCTGTAATCTGTGGATTATCCTCATTGCTGCACAGAAGAATTATGTCCTTGATGCACCACTAGGTGACGAACCTGTCGCAGGAGCATATGCAGACGTTATGAACGTTTTGCAAGCTCGGTATGATGACTACTTGATAGTTTAGTGCACCATGCTTTACGGCTTAGAACCGAGACTTCAAAAATGTTTTGAACGACACAGAGCATATGAGATGTTCCAAGAGTTGAAACTTGTATTTCAGACTCATGCCCGTGTCGAGAGGTATGAGACCTCTGACAAGTACTTTGCCTACAAGATGGAGGAGAATAGCTCAACCAGTGAGCATGTGCTCAGAATGTCTGAGTACTACAATCACTTGAATCAAGTGGGAGTTAATCTTCCAGATAAGATAGTAATTGACAGAGTTCTCTAGTCACTATCACCAAGTTACTAGAACTTAGTGATGAACTATAATATGCAAGGGATAACAGAAATGATTCTCAAGCTCTTCGTGATGCGGAAATCAGCGAAGGTAGAAGTCAAGAAAAAACATCAAGTGTTGATGGTTGACAAGACCACTAGTTTCAAGTAAAAGGGCAAGGGAAAGAAAGGGACCTTCAAGAAGAATGGCAAGCAAGTTGCCACTCCCATGAAGAAACCCAAAGCTAGACCCAAGCCTAAAACTGAGTGCTTCTACTGCAAAAGAAATGGTCATGGAAGTGGAACTGCCATAGGTACTTGGCGGATAAGAAGGATGGCAAAGTGAACAAAGGTATATTTGATATACATGTTATTAATGTGTACTTTACTAGTGTTTATAGCAACCCCTTGGTATTTGACACTGGTTCAGTTGATAAGAGTAGTAACTCGAAATGGGAGTTGCAAAATAAATAGAGACTAGTTAAGGGCGAGGTGATGATGTGTGTTGGAAGTAATTCCAAGGTTGATAAAATCACCATCGCACACTCCCTTTACCTTCAAGATTAGTGTTGAACCTAAAAAAAATGTTATTTGGTGTTTGCGTTGAGCATGAATAATATTGGATCATGTTTATTGCAATACGGTTATTCATTTAAGTCAAAGAATAATTGTTGTTCTATTTACATGAATAAAACCTTCTATGGTCATACACTCAATATAAATGGTTTAATGAATCTCGATCGTAGTGATACAAATTCATAATACTGAAGCCAAAAGATGCAAAGTTAATAATGATATTGCAACTTATTTGTGGCACTGCCGTTTAGGTCATATTGGTGTAAAGCGCATGAAGAAACTCCATGCTGATGGGCTTTTTGGAATCACTTGATTATGAATCACTTGATGCTTGTGAACCATGCCTTATGGGCAAGATGACTAAGACTCCGTTCTCCGGAACAATGGAGCGAGCAACTGACTTATTGGAAATAATACATACTGATGTATGCGGTCCGATGAGTGTTGAAGCTCGCGGCGGGTATCATTATTTTCTGACCTTCACAGATGATTTGAGAAGATATGGGTATATCTACTTGATGAAACATAAGTCTGAAACATTTGAAAAGTTCAAAGAAATTTCAGAGTGAAGTGGAAAATCATCGTAACAAGAAAATAAAGTTTCTACGATCTGATCACGGAGACGAATATTTGAGTTACGAGTTTGGTCTTCATTTGACACAATGTGGAATAGTTTCGCAACTCATGCCACCTGGAACACCACAGCATAATGGTGTGTCTGAACGTCATAACCGTACTTTATTAGATATAGTGCGATCTATGATGTCCCTTACCGATTTACCACTATCGTTTTGGGGTTATGCATTAGAGACAGCTGCATTCACGTTAAATAGGGCACCGTCTAAATCCGTTGAGATGACACTGTATGAATTGTGGTTTAGTAAGAAACCTAAGCTGTCATTTCTTAAAGTTTGGGGTTGCGTTGCTTATGTGAAAAAGTTTCAGCCTGATAATCTTGAACCTAAATCGGAGAAGTGCGTCTTCATAGGATACCCAAAAGAAACCGTTGGGTACACCTTCTATCACATATCCGAAGGCAAGATCTTTGTTGCTAAGAATGGATCCTTTCTAGAGAAGGAGTTTCTCTAGAAAGAAGTGAGTGGGAGGAAAGTAGAACTTGATGAGGTAATTTTACCTTCCCTCGAAAATGGTTCACCATAGAAATCAGTTCCAGTGATGCCTACACCAATTAGTGAGGAAATAATGATGATGATCATGAAACTTCAGATCAAGTTACTACCGAACCTCGTAGGTCAACCAGAGTACGTTCCACACCAGAGTGGTATGGTAATCCTATTCTGGAAGTCATGTTACTAGACCATGACGAACCTGCGAACTATGAGGAAGCGATGATGAACCCAGATTCCGCAAAATGGCTTGAGGCCATGAAATCTGAGATGGGATCCATGTATGAAGAACAAAGTGTGGACATTGGTTGACTTGCCCGATGATCAGCAAGCCATTGAGAATAAATGGATCTTCAAGAGGAAGACGGACACTGATAGTAGTGTTACTATCTACAAAGCTCGAATTGTCGCAAAAAGTTTTCGACAAGTTCAAGGTGTTGACTACGATGAGATTTTCTCACTCGTAGTGATGCTTAAGTATGTCCGAATCATGTTAGGAATTGCCACATTTTATTAAATCTGGCAAATGAATGTCAAAACTACATTCCTTAATGGATTTCTTAAAGAAGAGTTGTATATGATGCAATAGGAAGGTTTTGTCAATCCTAAAGGTGCTAACAAAGTGTGGAAGCTCCAGCGATCCATCTATGGACTGGTGCAAGCATCTTAGAGTTGGAATATATGCTTTGATGAGTTGATCAAAGCATATAGTTTTATACAGACTTGCGGTGAAGCCCGTATTTACAAGAAAGTGAGTGGGAGCTCTGTAGCATTTCTGATATTATATGTGGATGACATATTGTTAATCGGAAATGATGTAGAATTTTCTAGAAAGCATAAAGGAGTGTTTGAAAGGAGTTTTTCAAAGAAAGACCCCGGTGAAGCTGCTTACACATTGAGCATCAAGATCTATAGAGATAGATCAAGACGCTTGATAAGATTTTTTTCAATGAGTACATACCTTGACAAGATTTTGAAGTAGTTAAAAATGGAACAGTCAAAGAAGGAGTTCTTTCCTGTGTTGCAAGGTGTGAAGTTGAGTAAGACTCAAAAGCCCGACCACGACAGAGGATAGAGAGAGAAAGTCATTCCCTATGCCTCAGCCATAGGTTCTATAAAGTATGCCATGTTGTGTACCAGACCTATTGTATACCCTGCCCTGAGTTTGGCAAGGGAGTACAATAATGATCTAGGAGTAGATCACTGGACAGCGGTCAAAGTTATCCTTAGTTACCTAAGAGGACTAAGGAAATATTTCTCGATTATGGAGGTGATAAAGAGTTCGTCGTAAAGAGTTACGGTGATGCAAGATTTTACACCGGTCTCGATGACTCTAAGTCTCAATCTGGATACATATCAAAAGTGGGAGCAATTAGCTAGAGTAGCTCCATGAGCATTGTAGACATAGAATATTTGCAAAAATACATACGGCTCTGATTGTAACAGAACCGTCGACTATACTTCTCTCACAAGTAAAACATGATCACACCTTAGTACTCTTTGGGTGTTAATCACATAGCGATGTGAACTAGATTATTGACTCTAGTAAACCCTTTGGGTGTTGGTCACATGACGATGTGAACTATTGGTGTTAGTCACATATTGATGTGTACTAGATTATTGACTCTAGTAAACCCTTTGGGTGTTGGTCACATGACGATGTGAACTATTGGTGCTAAATCACATGACGATGTGAACTAGATTATTGACTCTAGTGCAAGTGGGAGACTAAAGGAAATATGCCCTAGAGGCAATAATAAAGTTGTTATTTATATTTCCTTATATCATGATAAATGTTTATTATCCATGCTAGAATTGTATTAACCGGAAACTTGATACATGTGTGGATACATAGACAATACACCGTGTCCCTAGGAAGCCTCTACTAGACTAGCTCATTAATCAAAGATGGTTAAGTTTCCTAGCCATAGACATGTGTTGTCATTTGATGAACGGGATCACATCATTAGAAGAATGATGTGATGGAAAAGACCCATCCGTTAGCTTAGCACGATGATCGTTTAGTTTGTTGCTATTGGTTTCTTCATGACTTATACATGCTCCTATGACTATGAGATTATGCAATTCCCGAATACCAGAGGAACACTTAGTGTGCTATCAAACATCACAACGTAACTGGGTGATTATAAAGATTCTCTACAGGTGTCTCCGATGGTGTTTGTTGAGTTGGCATAGATCGAGATTAGGGTTTGTCACTCCGATTGTCAGAGAGGTATCTCTGGGCCCTCTCGGTAATGCACATCACTATAAGCCTTGCAAGCAATGTGACTAATGAGTTAGTTGCGGGATGATGCATTACAGAACGAGTAAAGAGACTTACCGGTAACGAGATTGAACTAGGTATTGAGATACCGACGATCGAATCTCGGGCAAGTAACATACCGATGACAAAGGGAACAACGTATATTGTTATGCGTTTCGACCGATAAAGATCTTCGTAGAATATGTAGGAGACAATATGGGCATCCAGGTTACACTATTGGTTATTGACCAGAGAGGTATCTCGGTCATGTATACATAGTTCTCGAACCCGTAGGGTCTGCACGCTTAACGTTCGTTGACGATATAGTATTATATGAGTTATGTATATTGGCAACATAATGTTGCTCGGAGTTCCGGATAAGATCACGGACATGACGAGGAACTCCGGAATGGTCTGGAGATAAAGATTAATATATGGGATAATAGTGTTTGGTCTCCGGAAGGGTTCCAGAATTCACCGGAAGGGGTTCCGGATGTTTCCTGAAATGTTTGGGTACGAGAACACTTTATTTGGGCCAAAGGGGAAAGGCCACAAGGTTTTTGGAAAGCGCAAAAGGAAGTTTTGCAGAGTCCAGGGGCCAGACGCCAGGGTCCCTGGCGTGTGGGTCCAGACGCCGGGAACCCTGGCGTCTGGCCCTGAAGTCCGAGAAGGACTCTTGCCTTTCGGGTGAAACTGACTTTGTGGAGGCTTTTACTCCAAGTTTCGACCCCAAGGCTCAACATATAGATAGAGGGGTAGGGCTAGCACCCAAGACACATCAAGAAACACCAAGCCGTGTGCCGGTAACCCAGTCCCCTCTATTTTATCCTCCTTCATAGTTTTCGTAGTGCTTAGGCGAAGCCCTGCGGAGATTGTTCTTCACAAACACCGTCACCATGCCGTCGTGCTGCCGGAACTCATCTACTACTTCGCCCCTCTTGCTGGATCAAGAAGGCGAGGACGTCATCGAGCCGAACGTGTGCTGAACGCGAAGGTGCCGTACGTATGTTCGGTACTTGATCGGGACTGATCGTGAAGGTGTACGACTACATCAACCGCGTTGATAAACGCTTCCGCTTTGCGATCTTCAAGGGTATGAAGATACACTCCCCCTCTCATTGCTATGCATCTCCTAGATAGATCTTGCGTGATCGTAGGAATTTTTTTGAAGTACTTCGTTCCCCAACACTTAATACTCTAGATGCATGCTGGATAGCGGTCGATGTGTGGAGTAATAGTAGTAGATGCAGAATCGTTTCGATCTACTTGACACAGACGTGATGCCTATATTCACGATCATTGCCTAGATATTCTCATAACTATGCGCTTTTCTATCAATTGCTCGGCAGTAATTTGTTCACCCACCATAATATATGCTATCAGGAGAGAAGCCACTAGTGAAACCTATGCCCCCCGGGTCTATTTTACATTATATTAGAGTCCTGTCAACTTACCAATTTCTGTCGCCGTTTATTTTGCAATCTTTACTTTCCAATCTATACAACAAAAATACCAAAAATATTTACTTTACTATCTTTATTAGATCTCACTTTTGCGAGTGATCGTGAAGGGATTGACAACCCCTTTATCGCGTTGGTTGCAATGTTCTTGATTGTTTGTGCAGGTACTAGGTGACTTGCGTGTAATCTCCTACTGGATTGATACCTTGGTTCTCAAAAACTGAGGGAAATACTTACGCTACTTTGCTGCATCACCCTTTTCTCTTCAAGGGAAAACCAACGCATGATCAAGAGGTAGCATTCTACGAGGGTACGTGGACACACTCTCCCCGCTCGTTGCTATGATTCTCCTAGATAGATCTTGCATGATCGTAGGATTTTTTTTTGAAATACTAAGTTCCCCTACAACTTGCTCCTCCGACAATGGAGAGATATTCCTAGGGCCCTCTTGGTGTGATGACATCCATCATCTTCTGGCTAAACACAAGTGACTACTTCAGGGGATGCCGAAACACAATAACAAGAAAGAAGAACAAAATCGATAACTGGGATTTCGGTATAGTGAGCATGGCGATGACTCAGGAGGATACTGATGCATCCTGTGTTTTGTAAAGTATTGCCAAGCAAAGGGAACATCACATAATAACCAAAGGTTCACTCGAATATCATATTCATGTGCTCATAGGGATCGATATGGACGTCACGGTTCTGCTGTCGGTCATTGAACAAACGGTTTCATTCATGTCTATGATTTACCGAACCTAAGGGGTCACAAGTTTAAGGCAATCACGACTTCCTGAGTGTTAATAGGACGAGAGTGATGAGAATATATTTTTGGAAATTGTTTCATTAATATTCTGAATAGTTCTGAGAGGACCAGGAAGCGTTTCGGGGTCACTAGAAGGGTGTCAGTGAATATCGGGTAATACTGATGAATATATATATATATATATATATATAGGTGGAAAATGTTTTCAGTGATGTTAAATTATATATATATATATAATGGTCTGAAAATATTTAGAACTATATTATATTTAATTTAATATCAACGGGCCTTAAAAGGCCAAGAGGTGGAAGGCAACTTCGGCCAAAAAGGCCCAAGTGGGAAAGTGCCCCTTCCCCTATGGAAGGAGGCCGAATTGGGGAAGGGGACAAGTCAGACTCCTCCCTCCCTAGGCCGGATCACCAAGGGGGACTCCTTCCTCCTTGGTGGAAGACCTCCCTCTCCCCCCCTCCAACCTATATATACTAGGGGATTTTGCTCTTTTGTATACACAAGTTTTGGAGCCTCCTCTCATTTTTTCTAGTTCTAGTTGGTCCTAGTTGACTACTTAGAGCTAGGCTAATCCTATTGTCCTCATAATTAGAAGCCGTGTGTGGTTCTAATCTCCTCCCTCTAATTCTCCGGTGACAATCCGCTCTGGACGGTGAAGTGCTACCGGATCGTGAAGGCTGCACGCTTCCAACAAAGTAGAGAGGCCGTGCTTTCAGTCTTCAGTTCGAGGGATTGTTCGTGGGTGGTTCGCGGGATTGTTCATCAATGGTTCGAGGAACTCCAAGTATGATCTACATCATCACATTCATCTTACACTACAACTTGGTGACGGTAACGATCATGATCAGAACCTGTTATGCATTTTCATACTAATCTTGGGTGATCGCATGCGTGATTTTTTTTGTTTTCTACTACATTTCCCAACAGTGGCATCAAGAGAAGTTATATGAGTAGGTGCAAGTTGCGATCTAGATCACATGTGATTGTGAGGGTTGATGTTCTTGCTATGCTTCCCTCAAGTGTTGCTTTGGTTCAATTCATCAACGACATGGTGTCTCTTTTTTACATGGTTCTAACAATCAATCGGCTCTGGCTGTTGACGATCTGCTAACAGTTCCTTGGGCTTCACCATAGTTGAGAATAGTGAATTGTCGTGTACACAAGAGTGTGCTGAAGATGAATGAATTGCTAGGGGGTCACATGTATTTGATGAAGTTTAGTACGGGGCTAGAGATTTTTAATTAAGTCTCTTGTTTCACACACCCCGAAACTTAATCTAGCATCAAGGATCATCGCCAAAATTATGGACGTAGGTAGCTAGTATTGTTAAAACTGGTTAACCGCGAACTAAAATTTTGCTAAAACCTATTAGAGGACGTCTAACTTGGTTTTGCAGGGTATGCATATGATGTGGTATAGCCTTCGTCATGATCATGAGTTTATGTATGAGATGGTTATATGTTGTATGTTAAGTGGCCCGCGCGTCATAGGATGATGGCTGGGGCCACGAGATTGCCACGTTAATGTAAATATCATAGAGATAGCCTACAGACTACAGGTGACGATGGAAAATGTACACAGCGGACCCCGACGTGGAGAAGGTCTACTTGGCAGGGGACGAGGAGCTATAATTTCGTGCCAGAACAGAATTTCTAAATGGTGCCACAACAATGTTTTCTGAAATGGTCGCCACGGCAACGTTTCCTGAAATTGCCGCCATGGCAACGTTTTTGAAATGGTTGCGACGGCAATGAAATATTGGCCGTCACGACGCTTCAACAGGAGATTCAAGATGATCATGGATATTCAAGATGATCATGGAGATTCACGATGCCCAGGGCTATACCGTATCATGCTTTTATTGTTTGCCTGAGATTTTTATCCCTTTGTTGTTTGTACCCTTTAATTGCGCGTAGTCAATTATTAGGGTGACCTCTCATAGTAAAAATCAAGTTAAAAGATGTTCTTCCCAGTGCTGCAACCGTCTATAACATTTGGCTTTCCGGAGTACGTCATGTCCACATGGGTACAAATGGATCGTGAAGTGTAAGACGGGCGAGGTCAGACCGAGCAAGCAGATAACACTCGACTGTCTTGAAGTTCTAGTAGAATAATTTTGAGCCTGGATTACGAAGCATCGGAAGATGGACAAGAGTCCTATGGTGATATGATCGGCAATAGTTTGCCCACCGGTAAAAATTCTCATCATCAGTGATGTCCACATCATTGGCTGAGAACTAGATTTGGATCTTGAATCACTTAAAATCAATTAAGAGAGATATTGATTTGAGTGGGAGCACAATTACGTATTAATTTAGTTTAATCACTAGTGCAAATTATTTATGAACAATGTCTATGTGTAGTTTGCATTATAGTTGTAGAATTATGGCTCACAATTCCACCTTTTTTATTCAAACTGATTAGCTATTATTTATCTGGTTGAATCTTTATGATTGACAGGATCGTCCTCTAAAACTGCCAAGAAGGACTTTGTCCTACTGCATGCTTACAATACTCTCTTGCTAATGCTATGGATGATGAGACTCACGTCCTTCGATCCAACAGTTAGAATTGCATTACGGTCTAATTGTTTCCGAGAAACCCGAACTTGAAAATGTTTGGGATAGTTATGAGATATGCTTGGAACCGAAAATTGTTTTCAGAAATAAACAAAAATTAAAAGATATATGATATCTAAAGAAATGTTTTGTTTGCAAGATCTAGTGAAGCATTCAACTATGTTTAAGACTAAAATGTGTAATATCCAGAAGAACACCAGTCATGAGTTGATGGCGAGAACTTAAAGATAAAGAAGAGAACCACAGGATGTATTGAGACTTACATACCTAGGGAAGTTCAGGGCTCATGCCAGTCTTAAAAGTTAGATGATTCTTCTGTTGAGTGGGATAAATATCGAAAGTAAAACTATGAGAAGTTTAGAGGCGGAAAGAAAAGAAGACTGGAATGTACCGCTCATGTATGAATTTCATACAAGTTATAAGATGTAGAGAAAGTCGGTCAAGTAAAGTGTGATTCTTTAGAATTGTGATTAAATTGTTAAACACTAAATTATTTAGGAATTGTGGTTAAAAGTTGATCACAACTATACTGACTCGATTGAATGTTGTTGCGAATCAATGCAAGACATATTACAACCTAATATGACAAACAAATAAATGAGGTTAAAATATGTGTTGAAAATTTTGTAATAGTTATGATACTTTTTCATCGACATATTATCTCTGAATTATCATGATACTTAATTTTAGAGTTTTGTAGACTCTAGCCCATTGAATAGAAGTTGCAAGGAGGTTGTTCATAAGAGAACAATATTTGTTCGATGTAACGAACAAAAGGGCCATACTCCTACTGTGAATAGGATTTGAGTTATGAATATTGATGATAAAAATTGAACATCCATTACACTGACGCTAAATGTCAGAATACTAAAAGAGCAACACATATGTGTGGCACTACATTTAGTCACATTGAAGAACCCCGCATGGAGAAATTCCATAGTGATGGATTTTGAAGTCATATGATTACGAATCATCTGTCACTTGCAACTTTTGTCCAAATAGTGAAGTAAACTAAAATACCATTCAAATGCCATAAAGAAGAGCAACAAAATAAACTAGAAATGTGCATATTGATGTTTGTAGTCAAATAAGTGTTATTGCAAGTAGTGGATTTATCTATCTTCAAGGATGACTCAAGTAGATATTTATATTTACTAATTGAGACATAAATTTGTATCTTTTGAAATAAAAATTATTGTAACAAGAAAATTATGTCTGTACAATTGGATTGCAGAAAAGAATATTTGAGTTACAAATTTAGTGTCAGGACCCCGATCCTAAGTCACACCGATCTAGCATGTAACACATCATATCAATTTGCGGCCTCACGCACGGTATTCCCACGGGTGCCACCTTACCTGGCCCGGGACCGTTTGCACCTTTTGGCTCACGTATATGATAGTGTCGCTAGCATTAATATGATAAAGAACCCGGGCCGACATGACTAGTCGTAAACCAAAGTGGCACTAACTTACAGGGACATGCATACATGACCCAACAACGAACGTGTCAGTCATCAGCGAGTGAATCCGGGCTGTAGCAGCTGGGCTAACAGGACTCGGGCGAATCCGGGTTGTAGCAGGCTAACAGGACTCCGGTAGACACCGCGTGACATTTCCCCGAAGGGACAGACACAGGAACGAAGAAGGACACATGCCGGCCAGCCTAAGTGTTCCAGAGCAGTAGCAAGCTACCATGGCTCAGTGGAAGCACTAGGAGACATTTCCCGGTAAGAGAGGCTACCAAGGATAAACAACTAGGTTGTCGGATCCCACACATACCAAGCATTTCAAATCATACACACAATATGCTCGATATGTGCAAATACAACATGGCATCACAACAAAACTCTACAACTCAAAGTATTTATTCATTAGGCTCCGAGGAGCCAAGTATTACAAACATGGGTCTCATAACCCAACATACAAGTCATACAAGCAATAAGCACATGCGGAAGCATAAACATGTCTGAGTACAGACAACTACAAATGAAAAGGCTGAGAAGCCTGACTATCTACAAAACCCTCCAAAGGGTACAAGATCGTAGCTGAGGTAACAAGCTAAAGGTCGAAGTACACGCGGAACTACTAGTGAGACTGAAGTCTCTCTGCAAAAACATAAATTAAGCAAACGTGAGTACAAATGTACCCAACAAGACTTACATCAGAACTAGCTACATATGCATCAGTATCAACAAAGGGGGGGGGGGTGGTGTTTAACTGCAGCAAGCCAGCTTTGACTCAGTGGCTATCATGTATTACGACTCCAAGTAACTCTTTGAGGTGGTGCACACGAGTCCACATATTCACCATATCAATACACCACTATGGATCCGCTCCCGTCTCCCTACGAGAAGGCCATCCATAGCATTCACGCTTATCTTGCGCATTTTAGAGTATCCACTTTCACTTGTCTATGAACTGTACAGGCAATCCAGAGGTCCTTTACCACGGACGCGGCTATTCGAATAGATCATTTGTAACCCTGCAGGGGTGTACTTCTTCACACACGCTCTCGCCACTTACCGCCATGTACACGTCATGTATCTCGGCAACCTTCAAGCGGAAGCCTGGCGAGGGTGTCGGCCATGACCTGACTAACCACGCAAGTCTCTAGTCCGGGTTTATCGCCTATTCGGGTTCCATCCGCAAGGAGATCCGGCCAGGGTGTCGCTCACGGCCCCAAACGATATGAGCAAGGTTCCCAAGCCCACCAGACGGGCGACGCTTGGTACACCGTGCCACTGCACCTAGTATGTCCCAAGCCCACCTGTACCGGTGTGACGCCCCCGATTTGACCGTACACTAATCATGCACGCAAATGTGTACGATCAAGATCAGGGACTCACGGGAAGATATCACAACACAACTCTACAACATAAATAAGTCATACAAGCATCATAATACAAGCCAGGGGCCTCGAGGGCTCGAATACAATTGCTCGATCATAGACGAGTCAGCGGAAGCAACAATATCTGAGTACAGACATAAGTTAAACAAGTTTGCCTTAAGAAGGCTAGCACAAAAGTAGCAACCATCGAAAAGGCAAGGCCTCCTGCCTGGGACCTCCTAACTACTCCTCGAAGCCGAACTCCACGTAGAATCATCCTCGGGGTCTCTAGCTCCTGGACTCCAGCATCTGGTTGCGGCAACCAGTTAGAAAGGAAAGGAGGAAAAGAGGAAGGAAAGCAACCGTGAGTACTCATCCAAAGTACTCGCAAGCAAGGAGCTACACTACATATGCATGGGTATATGTGTAAAGGGGCATATCAGTGGACTGAACTGCAGAATGCCAGAATAAGAGGGGGATAGCTAGTCCTGTCGAAGACTACGCTTCTGGCCATCTCCATCTTGCAGCATGTAGAAGAGAGTAGATTGAAGTCCTCCAAGTAGCATCGCATAGCATAATCCTACCCGGCGATCCCCTCCTCGTCACCCTGTTAGAGAGCTATCACCGAGTTATATCTGGCACTTGGAAGGGTGTGTTTTATTAAGTATCCAGTTCTAGTTGTCATAAGGTCAAGGTACAACTCCGGGTCGTCCTTTTACCGAGGGACACGGCTATTCGAATAGATAAACTTCCCTGCAGGGGTGCACCACATAACCCAACACGCTCGATCCCATTTGGCCGGACACACTTTTCTGGGTCATGCCCGGCCTCGTAAGATCAACGCGTCGCAGCCCCACCTAAGCACAACAGAGAGGTCAACACGCCGGTCTAACCCTATGCGCGCAGGGGTCTGGGCCCATCGCCCTATGCACACCTGCACATTGCGTACGCGGCCGGAAGCAGACCTAGCCTAGTGGCGTTCCAGTCCAATCCGGCGCGCGCCACTCAGTCGCTGACGTCACGAAGGCTTCTGCTGATACCACGACGCCGGGATACCCATAACTACTCCCGCGTAGATGGTTAGTGCGTATAGACCAAATGGCCAGACTCAGATCAAATACCAAGAACTCGTTAAGCGTGTTATGTATCTGCGAACGCCGACCAGGGCCAGGCCCACCTCTCTCCTAGGTGGTCTCAACCTGCCCTGTCGCTCCGCCACAAAGTAGCAGTCGGGGGCCGTCAGGAACCCAGGCCCACCTCTACCGGGGTGGAGCCACCTGTCCTTTCAGCCCCCTCATCAGAATCACTTGCGGGTACTCAAGGAGCCGACCCGACTTTAGTCACCACATGTGTCATGTATATAAAGTATATAATATATACCCGTGATCACCTCCCGAAGTGATCACGGCCCAGTAGTATAGCATGGCAGACGGACAAGAGTGTAGGGCCACTGATGGAACACTAGCATCCTATACTAAGCAGTAGGATAGCAGGTAAGGGTAACAACTGTAGCAACAATGACAGGCTATGCATCAGGATAGGATTAACGGAAAGCAGTAACATGCTACACTACTCTAATGCAAGCAGCATAGAGAAGAATAGGCGATATCGGGTGATCAAGGGGGGGGGCTTGCCTGGCTGCTCTGGCAAGTAGGAGGGGTCATCAACTCCGTAGTCGAACTGGGCAGCACCAGTGTCGGTCTCGTAGTCTACCGGAGAGAAGAGGGGGAAGAAACAGTAAATACGGAGCAAACAAAGCATCACAAAACATAAGGAGGCACAACGCGGTGCTAGGTATGCCCTAACGCGGTAGTAAGCGATACCGGTGAAGGGGGGAAACATCCGGGAAAATATCCCCGGTGTTTCACGTTTTCGGACAAATGAACCGGAGGTGAAATGTTGCAGGTTCACTATGCTAGGGATGTGTGGTGGACGAACAGACTGCGTATCCGGATTCGTCTCGTCGTTCTAAGCAACTTTCATGTTGAAAATATTTTAATCCGAGTTACGGATTAAAAGATATGATTTTCTAAAGATTTTATTAATTTCTGGAATTTAATTAATTATTTAAATTAATTCGAAAATGGATTTATGACATCAGCATGATGTCATGTTGACATCAGCAGTCAACTGGGGTTGACTAAGTCAAACTGACATGTGGGTCCAGTGGGACCCACCTGTCATTCTCCGCTTAGGTTAATTAGGGTTTAGCTAAATAATTACTGTTTAATTAAATTAATTATCTAATTAGATTAATTTAAATAAGATTAATTAACTTAATTAATTTAGTTAATTAATTAATTAATTTTATTTATTTATTTATTTATTTTTATTAATTAATTTATTATTATCATCATCATTATTATTTATTATTATTATTATTTTATTTTATTTATTTATTTTTATATATATATTTTTTTTCTTTTTATAAAACGTTCAAGTGGGCTGGGCCCCTTGTGTCATTGGCCCAAAGACCATAGCAGGCATGGGCGCTAACGGGCATAGCCCCGAACGGGCGCTGGCCCGCGGGGGCGCACCCGACGGGGCGGCTGGCGGGCGCGGGCGCCGGTGTGCCGGCGAGCTGGGCGCGCGGGGCGGCGAACGGCGGGGAGCTCCGGTGGAGCAGCGGCAGGGCCATCGTGGGGGGGGGGAGCGGGGCGACGGTGCGGGGGGGGGGGGGGGGTGAGCGCCGGAGGCGGACGCGTGCACGGTGGTAGGTGAGCGACGAGAGCGGGGCAGCCAGAAGAGGGCGCGGCTGGGTTAGCGGGGAGGCGCGGGCGCGCGTCTGCGCGCAGGGCGACGACGGCCGCGGTGCGGCGCGGTGAGCACGGACGCGTGCGTGCGGGCGCGTGGTGAGCGCGAGCGCGGACCGGATCCGATGACGGGGAGAGAAGAGGGGGCGGACGAGGCTCACGGCGGGGAACGTAGGGCACAGGGCAGCGGGCTCGGGAAAGCTCGGGGTGGCCGGCGATGGTGAGGCGGGGAGGCGATGCCGACGAGGTGGCGAAGGCGCCGGGGTCCGGCGACAGCGAGCGGCGAAGCCGGGGCGGCGCCATGCAGGAGGCGACGAGAGGCGGGCGATGGCGTCGGCTCGGCGATGAGGCATGGCCGCGGCTTCTGGTGGTGTCGCGCGAGGGAGAGGAGGGCGAGGAGGCAACGACGACGGCGATCCGGGGTGATGGCGTCGACGGGGTCGGGGCGGCACCAGGCGGCGGCAGCGGGGGCGAGGTGAGGCAGCGGCGGCGGGGTCGAGCCTGGGGGCGAGGTGAGGCAGCGGCGGCGGGGGCGAGCCCTCCCCGATCCAGATCGAGGGGAGAGGGGAGTGAACGTGGGGGAGGGCGAGTGGGGAGTGGGGGGGAGTGGATAAGGTGTCGGTGGCGGGGGGGGTGGCCGGCCGGCTGGGCCTGGGGTAGGCCCAGTTGGGCCAGGGCCCAGTAGTGGGAGGGGGATGTCTCTTATTTTTTTTGGCTTTGTTTTTATTTACTTTTCTTTTTAGTTATTATTCCTTTCCATTTATTTTTTTGTTTCCTCTTAGTTTCTGTTTTATAAAAATTATCACTAGTACCTAAACTTGCATTTATAAATATACTACTGCCATAGTAATTATTAACCCAAAACAAAATAGTTTAATATTTAATAAAATCCAATATGTATTTATTTAATTGTTTTAACTACTGTTTTAATTACCTAAGTGCATTTAAACCTTTTATAACAATGTGGTTTCTCCACCATTACTACTTATGCATTATTTGGCTCACTCTGAACATTTTAGTTTTAATATTTGAAAACTTTTATTGTTTGCTTGGTTTTTTTTAATTTGAATTCGAATTGGTTTTGAACTAACGCGATATTAACCACAGTAATCGAGGTGACGTGGCATCATTAGCAGAGGGTTACTGTAGCTTAATTATCCGGGCGTCACAACCGGGTGCCACTTGGTAGACTACTAGCGCTACCTACAAACACCAGAAACTAGTTGCAACTCCTGGACAGAGACCAGGTTGATTAATAAGCCGAGAGGGGGGCGAGTTACCGGAACCCAATGTGTGGTAGTAGCTGTTCATGGATCACAAACACAGAACTCAGTTCCTTAGGACGGTTTCAATGAGACAACCCACCATGTACTCCTACATGGCCTCTCACCGCTACCTTTACCAAATCATGTTCACACACTTAGTTCTCAACAGTAGGACATGTTCACAACTTTCCAATTCATCCTCGATGAGTCAGACCTCACACAACTCTAAGCAATAGCAGGCATGACAAACAAGCATGAATGAGTAGGCACATTAGGGCTCAAACAATTCCTACTCATGCTAGTGGGTTTCATCTATTTACTGTGGCAATGACAGGTCATGCAGAGGAAAGGGGTTCAACTACCGCAGTATGTAAGAGTTGAATCGCTGTTGTCCTAATGCAGTAAAAGAGAGCAGGAGCGAGAGAGTGGGATTGTATCGAAATGAACAAGGGGGTTCTGCTTGCCTGACACTTCTGAAGATAGCAAAACTCTTCATCAGTGTCATCGATCAAATCGTCGGAACGTCGTCTACTGAGAGGGGACAAACACCGGCAACAGAGAAAGAACACAATCAATGCAATGCAACAATATGATCATGATCATGACATGGCAATATGATGTGATTTAGGCTAATGCAACTAGAACAGAAAGGTTTGAGCTTATTTGAACCAAGGGTTCAAATTCAAACTCAAGTTATGGATTCAAATAGTGCATTATCATGTTTTGAACCAAACAGCAAGGTTAAGTTGTTTAATCATGCATGAAACCAGTATAGATGGAAGGATTGGCTTTTTCTGATATAGATTATTTTCTATGAATTATTGAAGTTTTAAACATTTTCCGGAATTTTCAGATTTGTTTCTAAAGAAGAATATACCAGGAAATGTGTTTATGACGTCAGCACCGCGTCAGGCTTGCGTCGGCAAGTCAACACAGTCAAAACGGACATGTGGGTCCCACGTGTCATGGACACACTCCTTAACAGAGGGTTAATTAATCTTAGACTATTTAACCCGGGGTTTAATTATGCTGTGGGGCCGAAATGTCACTCGCACGAAGAGGGTTAATTAGAGGCTTAAACAGGGATTACCGGCGGCTAATCGCCGGCGTAAGCGGGGCACGTCGGAGTTGCCCGTCCAGCCAACTCCGGCGACGAGGGGTCGTGCGGCTAGTCTTGTTGGAACTGGCGCAACAAGGCGCGTCGGTTGGTGGCGTCGGGCAGTCCAGGGGTGGCCGGGTGTGACGCCGGCGTCGAGGTCTTGCGGCGGCGGAGCTTGGGATCGAGCGGGTGCGGGGTTTCAGCGAGAGCTGGAGCAAACAGCGCCGCACGTTCACTTCTCGGGGACGCGGTGAGCATGTTGATGGTGCTGGGGCGAGCGGGAGAGCGCAGGAGCATGGAGCTCGTCCACCATGGCGGCGGCCGGAGCTCGGAGCTCGCGGACGAGGGTGCTACGGCACGGGAACAAGCAAAACGAAGGAGGGGGAATGGGCAGGAGCTCACGGTGAACTCGATGGCGTCGTCGGTGAGGTCGGGGAAGCACCGAAGAGAGCGGAGCGGCGATGGGGATCTCTGGCGTCCGGGGTTGAAGAAGACGACAGGGAGAGCACTCAGGGGCGTCCGGTGGCACGTGGGTCGTTGGGGAGGCATAGGAGACAGTGGCAGATCTCTGGAACATGGTGGCGACGCTAGGCAGTGGCAGTGGCCGCGGCGGCAGTGAGCGACGGCGACGGCTGCGCTCAGCGCATGCGAGGGAGAGAGGCAGAGGAGGGGGAAGGGCACGGGGAGAGTGGGGGAGTGTTCAGGGGGGTGTGGCGACGCCAGAGGCGTCCAGGCCATCGAGGAGGTAGGCGAGCAGAGTGGAGGTGGCGCGCGCGTGCGTGCGCGCATCGGGCACACGCCCTCCTGCCTACTGGCAGGAGGTTGAAGACGGTGGGGAGCCTGGCGGGCTGGGCCAGCAGTGCCAGGCCAGGTGGCTGCACGGTAGCTGTGCCGCATGTGAGCACTCTTTCTCTGTCTTTTTTATTTTTCTTCTGTTTTATTTTTTTGTTCAATTGCCACTGTTTTTCAAATTCAAAAGAATTCAAACAAGTGACAAAACTTCCTCTGAATTTATTTATGTTGCTTCATGGACTTTTCCAGGCCACATAAACTATTTCAGAAGCATTTGAAAATATATTCTAGTTATATGAATATAAGTTCAAATTCAAATAGCATAATGATTTAAATTCGATGCCCAAAATAGTTCCTTAAAGATGTTCATTATTCTTGGTTTGGATCAAAGGCCTTGCCAAAAATACCAAATATCAATAAAGGTCATTTTGGTTTCATTGAATGCAAATTTTAGTTGAACCTAGTTTGATTCAAGTGATGCTAGGGTTTGAACATCCCCATTTCAAGATTAATTGAAATTGATAATGATGCATGGATGCAAAGCCACTAATTACAAGCAGAATTCTAGGGCTATGACAACTCACCCCCACTAAACAAGAATCTCGTCCTGAGATTCAAGACGTGAGGTAAGAAGACATAGGGGACACAAAGCTAACACGATCTTCATGATCCAACTGCTTCATATTGATCTTGACATCTTTGCTTTCGGGAGATTCATCCAGCATGACAATGACAGAAAGAAACTCTACTGGAGTCGATCTTCTCAAAGATCGAGCAATTCAAGATCGACTCATGGAGTGAGACGTTGTTACATCTCTTAAGCTGAGACAAAAAACACACATCGAGAGCAATGGCAAGAGGTATATGACAACGGTTCGATTGGGTAGGCAAAAATTCCATGCTTAAGATGACGGTGCATGGTTTCAAGATAGCGAGGAAATAATTGCCATGATTCCATAACGGGGCACCTTAGGGAAGGTGACTCGTAGAATTATTCCCTTAAGTGGCAAAAAGAGTTACTTTTGATATATAGATCATTGAGACTCTTTATACCAGCCTAAGGCAATCACAATCGATCATTTGAAGGAGTTCGAAAAAATGACATACTCAGACTAGAATGGATGATGTGGACTACGTTGTTGAAGACAACGCAATGGATGATTTTTGCTTGTCATCGGAAATGGATGGGACCCATGGTAGGACAACTTTTGAAGATGTTCCTGAATAGCAATTACTGAGAAGGGTGGCCCATGGAATTTGGCATAATGGCGGTGCAAGCTGGGAATAAAATGCAAATGTTGGGAATGTTCCAACCATCATATCTGCCTAAGATTCAGATCCGATTGGTGATAGGATACTTCGGACTCAGCATGTCTGAAAAAGAGGGTTTGCAACGGAAATCGACAAGACGATGTTGCGAGATTCTCGGAAAATGAACTACAATAGCAAGCTCCAAAACATGAGCTGGTTCTGCTACACACATGTGAACACGCTGTCCAAGACAAACATGACCACATAGTGGTCCAATAATAAAACACTACCGAGTTCCGGTTGGGAACCATCATCAAGGATATCAAAGTCTTTATGCAAGTCCATGGATTAGATCCCAAGCATAGACTTCTCTTCCTTGAACAAATCAATTAGTGGCTTGGTGTGCTAGGGATACATATATAATGAAGGTTGCAAGTCTCCAAACCATAGAATACTTCACACATATGCATGACTGACTTGGGATGGTTCTGAAGGAAGCAAAAATAAGCTTTCTCAAATTCACGGCGGCAACTTGCATCGAATGCACGTGAATTAGAGGAAGTCTCTTCTTTCATCCGAACATATACCTCGTGAACGGAACACAAAGGCAATGCTTACAAAGTTTCCAACACTAGCTTAATGTCCAACAAAATCAAGGAGAAGATAAGGATGTTGTCGATGGGCTCAACAACAATTCATCCAGGCTTCCATATAGATGGAATTCCACAATTAAATGAACACAGTGATAGCATTGGCCAGACCCAAAGATGTAAGGGTGTATGCTCGAGGGATCAACCATGAGTAAGACAACATTACAATCATCGTTGGTTCTGATTTGATTTGAGGATAGCCCACACTCAAATCAAAGTTTTGAGAAGACAATAGATCCAACAACTGATCATGAGGACCAATCGATGAAGATACCATCTTTCTTCAACACACATATACAAAAGATATCCCTTTGAAATGAACTAAGTTAGGCAAAGCTTTTATCTTCCAACTCTCCAAGTTGTTGTTTAGCTCAACCAACTAGTTCAGGGTATCCAACATAGAATCTTGGAGAATGGATGGTTTACAAGGACCCAACTTGATCACGAGCTCAACATAACAGTCAAGGCCAACCTGGTGATACTTTCGAGAAGATATTCGGAAAATCACGAACCACTGATATGTTATTAAACTCGAGAACAATCTTGCTTATCAGGGCAAGGCGATATGATCAAAAGAGCGAGAGATTGACACAATCCTAACTCATTGATCAAAGAGTGCACCAGGAAATATGGACTAGGTAGCACGATCATTCTTAGGATGATGACACAATAACCAGCACGCTAAGAATGAGAGTATTGTCCATTAACTACCAAGCAATGAAGTTGCTAGGAGTATTGATTTCACACATCATGGTTCACTTGTCGGTATTCTGGTTGCAGTAACACATGGACCGAGGAATGAAGAACGATGGAAAGAAGTATCACTTTGTCAAGAATTCATAAGACGTGGTGCAATTCTCATGACAATCCTGACATAAAAGGGGTATCACTCCAGGATAGAACATAACAGAAGCTGGATTGGCATTTTGATCTGCGGAATACAACTGCTTGACCCAATCCTAGAAATGGACAAGGTACTGGAGTTTATTTCTCCTAGTCATTCTGAAATAGAACGGCTTGATGAACCACAAGAATAATAGGCATCGATGAACACGAATGCACGCACACTCCTGACTATCAATTGATAGACGAAGGTCAGAAAACAACTTAGGAGGGACAACTCAAGGAACATATAAATTTTTGAGTTGTGGATGCATAGATTAGCATGTCGAACGAGGTCAACATATTTCTCCTGGATAACCCATGCAGAAAGGTAGAGCTGGCAGAGTCACAACATAGAATCGAGAACTCATCAAGAGCACTCTAGTTGTGATCTTTCGGTTCAATGAGGAACTTCTGCCATAAGTAGTTCATGGTATTTGGAAGAGGAAAATACCACGGACCTCGAGGACTATCGCAAAGGTTACTAATATCCTAAAGGTATGAGCAACACTATCAACACGAGGTAAATAGAGTGAATCTTGGGCCTAAGAACCCAAAAATAGAAGGCCTACTAACTAAATGGCATCATGGGATGCTTTCGAGAATGGTGGCCTGCATCATCACACTGGGAACACAAAACATGGCTAGATTACTAGGTGACTCCCTAAAACACCTAGGGTCATAATAATAGCTCCAACATATATGTCGAGGCAATAAAGTACCTCAAGTCACCGATTAGTGTGGTTGAACTGGCCCAAAGGGACATCGGGAACGGAAAGAAGGGATTTGCAAATGCATCAGACTATTTAGAAACCTGGGATGACTCAGACAGCATAACAACTACAAATGCTCAAAACGATTTGAGACATCCTGCAAAATAGTGGCATGACCACTCAACATCACAATATCAAGGTTCTGAGGCCAGCTATGAACATACGAAAGTAGTAGAAACTGAACTGAGACTTGAATCCATCAATCCTATAAGTCTATGGATTAGTAAAATGTGAACCTGATAGAAAGATGAAAAGCCTAGTTCTTAATCCCCGTAGAAAAGAAGAGGTTGACTCAGATCAGAAGGGCATAGGGTAAAGGAGTAAAAAGAGCCTTATGTTCCCTTCCACAATCAATTCCCTTATATAACTACATCATTTCTAGACTCGACTTCGACCAGTTTGGCTTGGCAATCCTACACGCATTCAGGCTCTGATACCAAAGCTATCAGGACCCCGATCCTAAGTCATACTGATCTAGCATGTAACACATCATATCACTTTGCGGCCTCACGCACGGTATTCCCACAGGTGCCACCTTACCTGGCCCGGGACCGTTTGTGCCTTTTGGCTCACGTATATGATAGTGTCGCTAGCATCAATATGACAAAGAATCCGGGCCGACATGACTAGTCATAAACCCAAAGTGGCACTAACTTACGTGGACATGCATACATGACCCAGCAACAAACATGTCGGTCATCAGCGAGTGAATCCGGGCTGTAGCAGCTCGGCTAACAGGACTCCACAGAATCCGGGCTGCAGCAAGCTAACAGGACTCCGGTAGACACCGCGTGACATTTCCCCGAAGGGACAGACACAAGAATGAAGAAGGACACATGCCGGCCAGCCTAAGTGTTCCGTAGCAGTAGAAACCTACCATGGCTCAATGGAAGCACTAGGAGACATTTCCCGGTAAGAGTGGCTACCAAGGATAAACAACTAGGTTGTCGGATCCCACATACCAAGCATTTCAAATCATACACACAATATGCTCGATATGTGCAAATACAACATGGCATCACAACAAAACTCTACAACTCAAAGTATTTATTCATTAGGCTCCGAGGAGCCAAGAATTACAAACATGGGTCTCATGACCCAACATACAAGTCATACAAGCAACAAACACATGCGGAAGCATAAACATGTCTGAGTACAGACAACTACAAATGAAAAGGCTGAGAAGCCTGACTATCAACAAGACCCTCCAAAGGGTACAAGATCATAGCTGAGGTAACAAGCTAAACGTCGATGTCCACACGGAACTACTAGTGAGACTGAAGTCTCTCTGCAAAAACATAGATTAAGCAAACATGAGTACAAATGTACCCAACAAGACTTACATCAGAACTAGCTAAATATGCATCAGTATCAACGAACGGGGGTGGTAGAGTTTAACTGCAGCAAGCCAGCTTTGACTCAGTGGCTATCCTGTATTACGACTGCAAGTAACTCTTTGAGGTGGCGCACACGAGTCCACATATTCACCATATCAATACACCACTATGGATCTGCTCCCTTCTCCCTACGAGAAGGCCATCCATAGAACTCACGCTTATCTTGCGCATTTTAGAGTATCCACTTTCACTTGTCTATGAACTGTACAGGCAACCCAGAGGTCCTTTACCGCAGACGCGGCTATTCGAATAGATCATTTATAACCCTGCAGGGGTGTACTTCTTCACAAACACTCTCGCCACTTACCGCCATGTACACGTCATGTATCTCGGCAACCTTCAAGCGGAAGCCTGGCAAGGGTGTCGGCCATGACCTGAGTAACCATGCAAGTCTCTAGTCCGGGTTTATCGCCTATTCGGGTTCCATCCGCAAGGAGATCCGGCCGGGGTGTCGCTCACGGCCCCAAACGATATGAGCAGGGTACACCGTGCCACTGCACCTAGTGTGTCCCAAGCCTACCTGTACCGAGTAACTACCTACAAACACCAGAAACTAGTTGCAACTGCTGGACAGAGATCAGGTTGATTAATAAGCCGGGAGGGGCCGAGTTACCGGAACCCAATGTGTGGTAGTAGCTGTTCATGGATCACAAACACAGAACTCAGTTCGTGAGGACGGTTTCAATGAGACAACCCACCATGTACTCCTACATGGCCTCTCACTGCTACCTTTACCAAATCGTGTTCACACACTTAGTTCTCAACAGTAGGACATGTTCACAACTTTCCAATTCATCCCCGATGAATCAGACCTCACACAACTCTGAGCAATAGCAGGCATGACAAACAAGCATGAATCAGTAGGCACATTAGGGCTCAAACAATTCCTACTCATGCTAGTGGGTTTCATCTATTTACTGTGGCAGTGACAGGTCATGCAGAGGAAAGGGGTTCAACTACCGCAGTATGTAACAGTTGAATCGCTGTTGTCCTAATGCAGTAATAGAGAGCAGGAGCAAGAGAGTGGGATTGTATCGGAATAAACAAGGGGGTTCTGCTTGCCTGACACTTCTGAAGATAGCAAAACTCTTCATCAGTGTCATCGATCAAATCGTCAGAACGTCGTCTACTAAGAGGGGACAAACACCGGCAACAGAGAAAGAACACAATCAATGCAATGCAACAATATGATGCATGATCATGACATGGCAATATGATGTGATTTAGGCTAATGTAACTAGACAGAAATGTTTGAGCTTATTTGAACCAAGGGTTCAAATTCAAACTCAAGTTATGGATTCAAATAGTGCATTATCATGTTTTGAACCAAACAGAAAGGTTAAGTTGTTTAATCATGCATGAAACCAGTACATTTGGAAGGATTGGATTTTTCTGATCATTTTTCATATATAAATTATTTCCATTGGAGTTATAGATTATTTTCTATGAATTATTGAAGTTTTAAAAAATTTCTGGAATTTTCAGATTTGTTTCTAAATAAGAATATACCAGGAAATGTGCTTATGATGTCAGCACCGCGTCAGGCTTGCGTCTGCAAGTCAACACAGTCAAAACGGACATGTGGGTCCCATGTGTCATGGACACACTGCTTAACAGAGGGTTAATTAAACTTAGACTATTTAACTCGTGGTTTAATTAGGGTGTGGGGCCCGAAGGTCAGTCGAACGGAAAGGGTTAATTAGCGGCTTAAACAGGGATTACCGGTGGCTAATCGCCAGCGTAAGCGGGGCACGTCGGAGTTGCCCGTCCGGCCAACTCCGGCGTCGAGGGGTCGTGCGGCTGGGCTTGTTGGAACGGGCGCAACGAGGCGCGTCGGTTGGTGGCCTCGGGCAGTCTTGGGGTGCCGGGTGTGTCGCCGGCGTCGAGGTTTAGTGGCGGCGGAGCTTGGGCTCGAGCGGGTGCGGGGTTTAGCAAGAGCTGGAGCAAACGGCGCGGCGTGTTCACTTCCCGGGGATGTGGTGAGCATGTTGATGGTGCCGGGGCGAGCGGGAGAGTGCAGGAGCATGGAGCTCGTCGGCCATGGCGGCGGCCAGAGCTCAGAGCTTGCGGACGAGGGTGCTACGGCACGGGAACGAGCAAAAAAAAAGGAGGGGGAACGGGCAGGAGCTCACGGTGAACTCGATGGCGTCGTCGGTGAGGTCGGGGAAGCACCAAAGAGAGTGGAGCGGCGATGGGGATCTCCGGCATCCGGGGTTGAAGAAGACGACGGGGAGAGCACCCGGGGGCGTCCGGCAGCACGTGGGTCATTGGGGAGGCATAGGAGACGGTGACGGATCTCTAGAACACGGTGGCGACGCTAGGCAGTGGCAGTGGCCGCGGCGGCAGTGAGCGGCGGCGACGGCTGCGCTCAGCGCGTGCGAGGGAGAGAGGTAGAGGAGGAGGAAGGGCACGGGGAGAGTGCGAGAGTGTTTAGGGGGGTGCGTGGCGACGCTAGAGGCGTCCAGGCCAATGAGGAGGCAGGCGAGCAGAGTGGAGGTGGCACGCACGTGCATGCGCGCATCAGGCACATGCCCTCCTGCCCACTGGCAGGAGGTTGAAGACGGTGGGGACCTTGCGGGCTAGGCCAGCAGTGCCAGGCCAGGTGGCTGCACGGTAGCTGGGCCACATGTGAGCACTCTCTCTTTGTCTTTTCTATTTTTCTTCTGTTTTGTTTTCTTTTGTTCAATTGCCAATGTTTTTCAAATTCAAAAGAATTCAAACAAGTGACAAAACTTCCTCTGAATTTATTTATGTTGCTTCATTAACTTTTCCAAGGCACATAAACTATTTCAGAAGCATTCGAAAATATATTCTAGTTATATGAATATAAGTTCAAATTCAAATAGCATAATGATTTAAATTCGATGCCCAAAATATTTCCTTAAAGATGTTCATTATTTTTGGTTTGGATCAAAGCCCTTGCCAAAAATACCAAATATCAATAAAGGTCATTTTGGTTTCATTGAATGCAAATTTTAGTTGAACCTAGTTTGATTCAAATGATGCTAGGGTTTAAACATCCCCATTTCAAGATTAATTGAAATTGATAATGATGCATGGATGCAAAGCCACTAATTACAAGCAGAATTCTAGGGCTGTGACATTTAGCGAATGTCTGATGAGCTATAAAAGAATTTTAGAGCTTTCACCTCCTAGAAACACCACTAAGAGTAAAGTGTTTTGAGTAGATGTAGTCTAGGTTTGTATGACATGGTGAAATCATAGATGACATTGATTGTTCCGCCAATATACTTTTAAATGTGATGCTTTAGAGACTATGGCTTTTACATGGAAAAGAGCCCCATCAAATTTGTTGAAATAAGTGTTACATTGTAGGTTATCCCAAATGGTTGGGTATTCCTCTATCACTATGCCGGGGCAAAGTGTTTTGTCATAGAGTGCGGAAATTTTGAAGAAAATGTTTTCTACAAAAGAGTGAGTGGGAGGACAGCATAATTTGACGAGATTATAGAATCTTCGTAAACAGGTCAAATAAAATAAACACTAGAAGTGGTTCTAAATTTTCTTACGGCGACTGATACAGAAGCCTCTACATTGGATAGAGACTTCTGTCGAACGTGCAACTAAACTATATAGGTTGGGCGAATTCATGCAGACCTGTGTGGTGTGTAGACAAAATATTGTTGAACAAACAATGAACCTATAATTCAAAGAGAAGCGTTGATGGACCTTGACTCCGGAATTGGCTGTACGCCAAAATAATTCGAGATAGTATCTGTCATGGAATTGTCACGGCAGATGTCCTTGTGAAAGGACTTAGTCACGGAGCCATCGTCATGGGTTAGATTAAAGGGGTTAAAGCCGACAAGGGGCGCGGGAGAGTTTTTATACTAGTTCGGCCCCTTAAGATGAAGGTAAAGCCTACGTCTAGTTGTGATGGAATTGCTGGGGTTTCGATCGTCAGGGAGCAAACACGCTTTACCTGAGTCTCGAGTTGTTATCTCTTGTCCTGAACCGCCGCCGGGCCGTCCCCTTATATACATGGGTTGACGCCCGTCGGTCTGCAGAATCCCGAGGCCGGCTCATACACGTATCCGGCTCGGTCTCTGCTCTCTCTATCTTACAATACAAGTTATTCATACTAATACTGATTTATATCTACAGGCCTTAAACCGGCCTTGGGCCCTGGGCCTTCGTAAAACGCCACCGTCTGTCTTCATGGGCTTCTGTCATGATGAACCACATGCGGGGTTAACCCGGCCTCTCCTGGCCGGTTTACGCCCATGGGTAATATCCCCAACATTAGGCCCCAGATTGATTTGAACTGGTTCATGTCAATCATTCCTAATTCAGAAAATTCCTTCTTTAGTCTCTTCAAATAATCCTGTAAACCGCCGTGACGTCACCTTCCAAAACCTGTATTAAACTGCCATGACATTATCTGTCTTCAAAACTGCGCATAACCCATCTTTGTTACCAGGCATCCAAAGATTGAGGCAATCCGACTTATCAATTCCTCATTCTCCGGGTTCCGCGATTCTCGCGCCTGCCGTTTTTATCCACCCGTCTTATAAATAAGGCCGAGGGGTCTCTGTCCCTTCCCCCCTCGTGCCTCTTCGCGTCGTCCACTTCCTCGCGCCGCCGAACCTCTGGAGCTCTGCCGCCGCCGTCGCCCTCTGCTCCGACCAAGGCCGCTGCATTAGCCTGTTCGCACCAGACAACCGCGGCGATCCTCCGCCGTCTCCTCCTGCATTCATGAGTCCTTACTTCTCCACCCTAGATCCGTTTCCTAGGGTTCGGTGTTCTTCACTGCTTGAGGCTGATATTTTTCCGTAATATTGCATACCGCTAGATCCAAAATTCCTATACTGAACTGCAGAACATGTTTTTCCTTTACTTACACATCCTTAGACTTATATCTTCGATACTAGATCCGGCGGTTTAACCCTTTAGAAAAAGACGACCCAGTAGATACCATTAGTCCCCTAGTTGAACCACTGATATACTTCACTGCCATACTGTCCTCAGCAGTAAACTCCGGTTTACTAGTATATATGCACCCTTATACCACTGCATAGTTATTCATTGTAGATCTTAAACCGGCGATAATAATATTTCAGATTTTCATCACCATGGCCAAACAAGTTTACGAATGCAACTGGGCTCCTTCGCGAGTGACCGAAGAACTGCTGAACAACTTTGTTGCCACAGGAGTGTTAGCCAAGAAAGAGGTCATCCACTTGAGGGTTCCTGGCCCGGAAAACCTTCCCACTCCTGAAGATGGAGAGCTAGTCGTGTTTGCGGATCACTTAACCTGGGGTTTCAGCCCTCCTGGTTCCAAGTTTTTCCGAGATGTGCTTGCCAGCTTCCAACTGTGCCCCCAAGACATCGGGCCCAATTCTGTGACCAACATCTGTCACTTTCAAGTTTTCCGCGAAGCCTTCCTGCAGGAAGAGCCTACGGTAGAGCTGTTTAGGGATTTCTTTCACCTAAACCGCCGTACAGAGTTTCCAGATGGACCCAACACCGAATTAGGCGGGATGGCCATCCAGAAGAGAAAAGAGGTCACGTTTCCTCATCCTAAGCTGCATAGTCACCCCAAAGAGTGGAACCAGACTTGGTTCTACTGCAAAAGATACTTCACCGTTTGAAGAAAATCCTCTGCCGGGTTACCGTCCGGAACGTCTCAGCAACACACACCCGTTTCCTTCCAGATTGACTGCAAAGGAGAGAGCCAACTACGCCGCTCAGCTATCAAAACTCAGAGCCTTTACGGCGAACGGTTTGACGGGAATAGATTTTGCTCGTTGTTGGATAAGCTGGAGCATTCTGCCTTTAAGCCGGTGCTTCGGTTTGATGTGTGATTACACTGGGAGTCTGCAAGATGCTCAGCGGCACATAGACATCCTGCTGACAGATGTAGAGGTTACTGAAGCTGTGAAAAAGATGCTGAACGAATCATAAGCTGCCTGCGCCCAGACCGGACTTCTCCCTTTCTGTACTTTGAACAAACCGCCTGCTGTAAGAATCATACAATCTTTCATCTTAACTTACTTTACCCAAATATTTTCTGCCAACTTGACTATCTGCTGGACAGGGTGACGATGCATTCTGGAACAAGAAAACCCAGGACAAACCGGCTAAGCCACAACGCCTGAAGAGTAAGGTTGTGAAGAAACCTGCTAAGAGAAGAACCACTGCCTCCTCCGACCAGCCAGCTGATGAAAATGTGGGTAACTCGGATTTAGAAGTACAACTTGATTCTCTTGGTTCATTTTTCGTACATCTCATTGATAATGATTATTTTCAGGAGGATACTGAAGTCAGCCAGCCTGATGTTGTGAGGTAATCGTCCTTTCCTCTGACTCAGATCCTTTGCCAATATTAAGAACCCGTCGTGTAAACCGGAAAGTGAAATTCTCTCATCCTCTTGCTTATCTGGATCCAAACTTTCTTGTGAAGACACAGAAACATGAGGCCCGTCGCACAACTCATCACAGCGGCCAGGTAGTTACCTCTGCCGGTTTACCGACCACTCCGGTTCGGAAAAGTCGCTCAGAGGTCTCTTGTTTCTTTGGTACTTTTTTTTACCTCAAAATGGATTGTTTTCGTCAATCTCTTAATCCGTCTGTTTCCGGTTTACCAGAGCACTTCTCACTCGTCCTCTGGCGAGTCGTCAGCCAGTCAACTTCCACCTCTCCAGACGGTTCTTGGGTGAGTTATAGTTGTTTTATGCTTTCAGATCATTTAAATGTACTGTACTGATCCTCATGTTGTATTTTTCTCAGCGCCAAACCCAGACCCAGCAAGAAGGCTCGGCCAAGTAAAATTGCTGATGAAGATGTTGCTGTTCCGGAGGAGACTCTGAACCTGGAAGAAGCTGATATTGATGCTATGCTCAATGACCCACTTCCTGAAGACCGCGACCTTGCCGCTGAACAAATGGAAACTGATACTATGAATCGTGTTGATCCGCCCGTGAGCCCTGCTCAGGCTCATGACAAACCGGCTAGCCCAATAAGGGCCCCAGAAGAGAAAGATGATGATGTGATGATTACTGGTACCGGCCATACCTCTCCTGGCCGTCCTGTTGCTTTGTCGAAGCATACTAGCAAGGAGGAATCCTCAAATTTTAGCAAAGACAAGTGGAGCACTGATTTATCGAGTTATGCCCAGCTCAGCGCTCAAGACATTCACTCTGGCTTCCTGAACCGGCTGTATTCCAGTCGAGACTATGAAGCCAGCCTGGTAAACCTAATGAAGGAACGATATGAGGTAACTATCATAACTGTTCTCCCTTTGTATTCCATTGCCGCTTTATGAACTCCAGTACCCCTCAAGTGATGGTTTAGAATATCATTCTAAACCGGGACTTTAATAATAGTTTCATGCTCGCAACAATCTTAATCTCGCTGCTTTATCCCCCAAGGGTCGGGTTAACTTTAGGAAGATGAACCGGGACTTTGTAGAAAATTTTCTGAGCAAATACGCATTAGCCCCCAAGTGGCAAGTTTAATACCTGTATTCTGCTTGGGACTTTGTAAAAATTTCTGAGAAACAACAAATATGCATTAGCCCCCAAGTGCTAAGTTTAATACTTGTATTCTGCTTGGGACTTTGAATATATCTTGTGTATTCATTATGTGGTTGTATCTTTATAGGCTGAGCTGAGCAAAAAGGATAGCCAAACCGCTGATCTGCGCGAGAACCTCCGATCCCAACAAGCCGAAACCTCCAAGGACAAGGAAGAGCTAATCAGCGCTCTAAGCGCTATGGAGAAGCTTAAAGAGGGATTCAATAAGGAGCGGGCGGATTGGGAAGCTGAGAAGGCCAGTTTGACCAAAAGGGCTAAAAATGCTGAAGCAGCTCTGAAGCCGGTGGTTGATGAGCTAACCAGTGTGCAGCGGCAGGTTCACGCCATGACTGCTGCAGTGTTTGGTAAATATTCTGGATTTATACTTTTAGCATATCCTTTGATGCATTGCCGGTTTACCAATACTTGTAATTATGCAGGAACTCGCATTAGCCATCTAGGCTCGGATGTACAGAAGAAGCTGAAAGCAGCGTACACTCTGATAGAGCAGCTGTACACCGGAGCCCAACGGATCATCTGCACTGCTTCCCACAACAATCCTCCCCCTACTTTGATCAAGGATACCTTAGAAAGGTTATCCATGCTTCCTGCCCGGGTTAATGAGTTAAAAAAAGTCTGCCGCGAGAACCGGCGCTTTGGCCGCCCTGACCCGGGCAAAGGCGTGGGTACCTGACTTTGATCCGATGGAGGCAGCCCAAGGTTACCCTAGCTTAAAAGAAGACGGGACGGAATTTGGCAAAGAGGATCTCCGGACCATAAACCGGGAAGTGCGCCCATTGGCCTGTCAACTTGTTGAGGAAGCAGATCTATCATATTATCAGGCAAATTATGACGACGAGAACAAACGGGTGGCTGCACCGATTCCAGAGGCGCAGAACCTTATTCCACCAATCCGTAAGCATACTTATGCCCCTGACATTGAACTTCCAGCTACTAGGTAGGGAAGAAGAAGCTGAACCGGCATGAGATGATCCGCAGCCATCGGGCCAAGCTGGTGACCAATAATGAAACGGCGGTCGGTTTGGCCACTACTAGAAAAAAGGTTATTAATGACGCACCTACTTTGGCTGCTAATGGCGCACATTAGGTGCGCCATTACTAGCACGCCATTAATATGTTTTAGTAATGGCGCACATTTGATGCGCCATTACTATCCCTTAGGTACCCCACTAGTAATAAAACCAAGTGCGCCACTAGTAACCTTAGAGGTGCGCCACTAGCTAAAAAGCTAGGTGCGCCACCAATAAAGGCTGAAATGCACCACTAATAGTATATTTGGAAAAAAATACAAATTTACAAAAAACAACCTATAAGGAAAAATAATTTAAAAACAAAAAATGAAATAGAACCATAATTTTTATTATAGCAAGAATATTACCATGTCTTTACAAGTATCCAATAAAAAGAAAATTGCACAGAAATAAAACAAAATCCTATAACTAATCTTCTACTCCCTCCGTCCAAGAATACCTCTCGCAAGGGGAGGAAATTTTGAACTGAAGTGCATTTTACATTACAACTCGTCATATTTCAAATCAAAATCAATCGAGTCCACGTCTGATCGGCAGCAGCGCCTCGTCCTGGCATCGAGGAGAGCCAGAACTCATCTCTTCGGTAGCTCGTCACCACCCTCCCGTCAGCCTCCGACATCACGTACCCACCCTCCCGGCGTTGATCAACTGCTTTGAGGTAGCAGATTCCTCCTCTGTGTCTGCTCCTGCAATTAACACTTTGAATGTTAACATGGGGCAAAGACAAGATGGATCAGTATATAACAATGGAGTACATGCACAACTAGATGTTCAAGCTGTTTAATGTCACTCCCATCATCACAATTTCATCTCAGGAAATGGAGTAGAATAGATTTAATTGGATCTTTGAATGATATGGTTACTTACAAGTGTCAGGGCTATTACGGTCAGTTTAAGTAATTGCACCAGATTAAAGAGGAGCCAAAGAATTTACAAGTGGTCTAGTGCGTATGCAAGTGCAAGTTACTCAGTTAAAATTCAGTACTCCATTGCCCAAAATAATTCAGTTAAAATTTTGTTAAAAGATCACTGAATTAACCAAGTACTCCAGGTCAGGTCCAGTTACTCAATGCATAATTTCTAAACCTATCATCAATGGAAGGTCACCAATTTTAATTGAGCAGTAGCTAATTGAGCAAACACACCGAGCTTATGCATAACACATTAGCTGCAGAAAGTACTCACCTTGCGGTGATTATTTCACAGGGATAAACCTCCAAATATAACCACTATACCACACTATATAAATTGTGAATCAAGGAACTGCTGCAATTGACATGAGAAGATCAACAATATATGCTCACCTCCAGGAACAAAGTCAGCTCCATATATATGCTAGCTCCAGGGTAAATATGCCACAATATCACACCTTGTGAAAAGAGCATCTTATTAAACAGTCCGTCACAAACATTCTAATTTCTTAACATAATTACAGTAAGTTACTTACTTGCGGTATACACAGGGGATAATTATCATATTAATTACCTTGTTTGAGGTAAATTAATTGCTAAAGTTAACATAAAAAAGTAAATTAGATGAACTGTAAACTGTTCAAGGAAACAGAAAGTGCAAACCGCATAACAAACAAAAATAGCAAGATTAGCCTCTTGTTTACCATTAAGTTTGGACTTTGGACAAAACGTGTTTTGATTGATCATACAGTAGATTTACGGGGCATCTCGCTGAAGGACGGGTCCTTGGCGATCTGCTCCGCCATCTCCTTGATGCTCGGGTCCTGCGCCCACGCGACAACAAAATCCACGATTCAAGTTAATTGTCACACAAATTCCCATGAAATCGAAACAAATTCACAGGAAATTCGAGCTTGTATAAATAAATCTTCCCAAGAACTCAACTTTGACAATTGAGAGAACAGAGCAGAGTATTTCTAGTTTTGCAGAAACTGTAAAATGCTTCAGTAGAGCTTGGTTACATTGAGCAAGTTCGAATATGTTAAAATGGACGCGAATATCTTTAGTGAAACCCAACCAAATTAACAACCGATTCAAACCTGTAGTATAAGTAAAATCCTCCAAGAACTCGCGTTTGAAAATGAACAGAACAAAATAGAGTATGAAACTGTAAACGCTTCATTCAGAGAATTCAGTATAAGTGCTTGGTTACATTCAGCAAGTTCATCATGGTGGAGAAGTCGAAGGGGCTGGCCGGAGCAGCCCCCCTGCGCGCGGGTTGCCGCCTCTGCTCCTCCACCGCAAGTTCAGTCATACACATTAAACTGATATTAAGTTATATTACCTCTCAATGAGTGTAACTATGAACTATTGAACCCCATTTAGATCAGTAATGCATTTTATTTCTATCGTCTACCTACCACAGTTGGATATTAACCAATCATAACAATATCTATATGACATGGCTAAACAAATTGACGATCCCAAAAAATGCTCGAGAAACTCTGAGCTTACTCATTGACAGGGAGCAAAGTATTACATCATATACCTGTATATCCTGGAGACATTAGCACAGCGCCAACCAAAGTCTTGTATAGCAGTCTCAAGTTCAGAATTGCTCATATACCCACGAACCATTTCTTCCCTAAATTTGTTGGAAAAACCATTGCGGGGCATGTTTCAACAAATATTCCCACGCAAGAAGAACATGAATAGAAAGTGAAAGCTCTGATTACGAAGCATACGTGATCTCAGGCTTATCCTGAAGAAGAGTACGCGAAAACGACCCATGTTTTTCATCGATGATACCTGGTTAACAATAGCAGATTATTACTTGGGTGAACACCATATGCTAGAAATTGCATGTGAAGTTTATGAAGAATGAATAGATAACCAAATCGATGCTGATTTTTTTCTATTCTTATTTTTTCAGGGAGCTGAATTAATCTATGGCAGGAAAGTGACAGATCGGTATGCGGCCGTGACTGATAAAGCGAGTTTGGGGAAACAGAGAAGATATTCATTTGGTAACATTAATTGCGGGAGCTGAATTAACATGTGGCCAGCAAGTGGCAAATGGATGCATAGTCTTGACTGATAGAGCAAGTTTGGTGACAGATAGAGAGAAGATATGTGCCATTTCAGGAATCTAGGTTTACGAATTAGTGTAGGAGTCACTCCAAATCATGCATCCGGAGAGCCCTTGCTCTTCATCACTACCACTGCCAGTGCACTGATAGTCTGTCTTAACACCAGTCCCAGTCCGTGAATAACAGCGGCATAATCCATGAATTCAAGCCAACTAACGGATCCGCGTCCTATCGAGCTAGCCACATGTACGATATCGGTCGCCGGTCCAGCACGCGCGGTGTGCGTCGCTGCGCGCAAGGCCCCGGGAAACAGAATCCAGAGGACGGACACGGAGGGTGTGAGAGCGGAGAGAACCTGAGGGAGACGGGTCGAGGCCTCCTCTCGCGGCGGCTGGGATGGGGAGCGAGGCGAAGGCGCGGAGGAGGAGGAGGAGGAGGAGCGGGGGCGGAGCAGGGCGAGGCCGCCGTTGCTGCGGGAGATGGCGGCTGGATCCGCGCCGATACGGGGCGGGGGAGGCCACCGTGGGCTGGTGGCGGAGGGGGTGGCACCTGTGAAGCTCGTGGGGCGGATCTGGCCGGTTCCCGGCGAGTGGAGACGGCGGCGGCTCCACCACTGCCAGATCCAGTGCCGCCGCTGCCTTCCGATCCGTCGCCGCCGAGCTCGGGCTCCTTGGCTGCGACTGCCGCGAGGAGGCGCGAAGGGGACCGAAGAGAGAGGAGGGCAAGGGCCGCCGCGCAGGAAGAGGAGGGAGCACTGGGAGGCGGCATGGATCGGGGCCGGGGCGAGGCCGAGAGACGTGTGTGTGTGTGCGCGTGGGGTGAGGGAGAAGAGGATAGGGTTCCGTGCGAGAGAGAGAGAGGAGAGAGATGGTTGACGGTCGGGCTGCGGCACTTACCTACAAAACCACAATGGCGCACCTCCTAACCAATGCGCCATTAGTACTAATGGCGCATATGTTATAAGGTGCGCCATAGCTATTTCTCTGCCTGGGACCACTTCCCTCCAAACTTAGCAGTGGCGCATGGCACAAAATATGCGCCATTAGTATAAAAAATAGCAGTGGCGCATTAGGGAAAAGTGCGTCATTACTATGTCCAGAAGTGGGTCAAAGCTTGGTGAAACATAGTAATGGCGCACTTTTTACTAGGTGCGCCATTACTATTTTAGATACTAATGGCGCACTATGTATAGGTGCGCATTACTATATAGTAGTGGCGCACCGCATGTATAATGCGCCATTAGTGTCTATATTATCTATAGCCTGTTTTCCAGTAGTGGGCCGTCTATATGCTTCATCTTGTCTTTAAGAAAAAACAATTTATCCTTTAGGGCTCTGAAATGCCTTCTAATAGGCTAGTAACATACTTTTGTCTGGTATGCCTTCGTGCATCTTTACCTGTGACTGATGCTTGCTTTAATCCGATATGATTATCCATAGCTATTTATTCAAGCTGTTTGTGTGACCTTTAGGCCCAATGCTGGCTGACCAACGTTGTGATGAGGGTCATAACCCTGCTCCGGTGAATAAGCAACTCCTGCTATATACTGTCGGTTTGTAATAGAACCATTCCGGGTTGTGATAAACACCGGTTTATTCCATACTGGTGACTTTGAGTCAAAACCAGACCAGGCTGAGAGTCTCCGGATTATAATTCGAGCATGTAGAGACAACTTGTAGTTGACAGCTCTACCGGGTTGATAAACACCGGTTTAGAATCATCACAAGTTTCTATCAAAAGAAAGCAAATCTTAACAAAAGACAAATAAAAACCGTTGTAGTCGAGGCTTTTCACGGGCTGTCAGGCCCCAAATTCGAGGTTTTTCATGGACTGCCAGGCCACTGAGTTAAACCATTTTTGCAAAGCCTTTTAAGATGGTCCTCAATCCTTAACCAATCATCGTTTTAACTTGACAAGTTTAGGGTCTTATTTTAGACTAACTTGTCAAAGTTCGAAGGGTCATACCAGGTTTACCTGGGCGGAGTGACTTACTGAAAGAGGTAGATTAACCCGGGGTTTTAGGTGTATACACCAGGCTTCCAAGCCACGGCTTCATAGCCCGTTACAAGTGTAGATTCTAAGTTCATTGCGATAGCAAAGAATCCCCAAGTAACGTTTTGAGCTGTGCTCAGTGGGTGCCTATGTTTGAGTTGCTGTGATACAACACTCTCTTTGGCCCCAGATTTCTTTGGCTTTGAGCCCATCAAAAAGGCGTGACTATGGTTCGGAGACGACCAAGCCCCCAAGTGATGCCGTGGCATTGCACCAATCAAGAGGTGTAGCTATAGTTCGGATACGACTAAGCTCCCAAGAGATGTTGTGGCATTGCGCCGATCAAGAGGTGTAGCTATGGTTGAGATACGACCAAGCCCCCAAGTGATATAGTGTACAACTTTTGAGAAGCTAGATTGAAGGGTAAACCGGACACCGCTTTAGAAGAAGCTTGATATAAGAAAACAACGGATACCCCCGCTTTATTATATGCATTGTCATAATATGTACAAGAAACCGAGCCTATAGCTCAAGTATAGTAAGGCCGAAGATGAGCAATATTCCATGGCTGATTGGTCTCCTTCTCCGATTTACGTGAGTCTTTGCGCTCTCGAACATCGATTAGGTAGTATGATCCGTTGTGTAGATTTTTGCTGACCACAAAGGGCCCTTCCCAAGGGGGGGGACAGCTTGTGCGCATCCGTCTGATCCTGGATGAGTCGAAGCACCAAGTCTCCTTCTTGAAATGTTCTGGTTTTAACCCGGCGGCTGTGATACCGACGCAGGTCCTGCTGATAAATCGCCGAACGGGCCGCTGCCAAGTCTCGCTCTTCATCCAACAGGTCAAGGGCGTCCTGCCGTGCCTGCTCATTGTCAGCTTCAACGTATGCCGCTACCCGAGGTGAGTCATGACGGATGTCACTAGGGAGAACTGCTAAAATTGGTTATTATTATATTTCCTTGTTCATGATAACCGTTTATTATCCATGCTAAAATTGTATTGATAGGAAACTCAGATACATGTGTGGATACATAGACAACACCATGTCCCTAGTAAGCCTCTAGTTGACTAGCTCGTAGATCAATAAATGGTTACGGTTTCCTGACCATGGACATTGGATGTCGTTGATAACGGGATCACATCATTAGGAGAATGATGTGATGGACAAGACCCAATCCTAAGCCTAGCACAAGATCGTGTAGTTCGTTTGCTCAGAGCTTTTCTAATGTCAAGTATCATTTCCTTAGACCATGAGATTGTGCAACTCCCGGATACCGTAGGAATGCTTTGGGTGTACCAAACGTCACAACGTAACTGGGTGGCTATAAAGGTGCACTACAGGTATCTCCGAAAGTGTCTGTTGGGTTGGCACGAATCGAGACTAGGATTTGTCACTCTGTGTAAACGGAGAGGTATCTCTGGGCCCACTCGGTAGGACATCATCATAATGTGCACAATGTGACCAAGGAGTTGATCACGGGATGATGTGTTACGGAACGAGTAAAGAGACTTGCCGGTAACGAGATTGAACAAGGTATCAGGATACCGACGATCGAATCTCGGGCAAGTAACATACCGATTGACAAAGGGAATTGTATACGGGATTGATTGAATCCCCGACATCGTGGTTCATCCGATGAGATCATCGTGGAACATGTGGGAGCCAACATGGGTATCCAGATCCCGCTGTTGGTTATTGGCCGGAGAACGTCTCGGTCATGTCTGCATGGTTCCCGAACCCGTAGGGTCTACACACTTAAGGTTCGATGATGCTAGGGTTATATTGAATAGATATACGTGGTTACCGAATGTTGTTCGGAGTCCCTAATGAGATCCCGGACGTCACGAGGAGTTCCGGAATGGTCCGGAGGTAAAGATTTATATATGGGAAGTCCCGTTTTGGCCACCGGAAGAGTTTCGGGCGTCACCGGTAATGTACCGGGACCACCGGAGGGTTCCGGGGGTCCACCGGGAGGGGCCACCAGCCCCGGAGGGCCCTATGGGCTGTATGTGGAGAGGGACCAGCCCCTTAGTGGGTTGGGCGCCTTCCCTCCCAGGGCCCATGCGGCTGGGGGTTTGGGGGAACCCTAAGGGGAGGCGCCCCCCTTGCCTTGGGGGGCAAGGCAACCCCCCTGGCCGCCGCCCCCTCCTCAGATTGGATCTGAGGGGGCCGGCCCCCCTCTCCTTTGCCCCTATATATATGTGGGGGTGGGAGGGCAGCCGCACCCAAGTTCTGGCGCAGCCCTCCCCCTCTTCCATGTCCTCCTCCTCTCCCGCGGTGCTTGGCGAAGCCCTGCAGGATTGCCACGCTCCTCCATCACCACCATGTCGTCGTGCTGCTGCTGGACGGAGTCTTCCCCAACCTCTCCCTCTCTCCTTGCTGGATCAAGGCGTGGGAGACGTCACCGGGCTGCACGTGTGTTGAATGCGGAGGCGCCGTGGTTCGACGCTTAGATCGGAATCAACCGCGATCTGAATCGCTACGAGTACGACTCCTTCATCCGCGTTCTTGCAACGCTTCCGCATCATGATCTACAAGGGTATGTAGATGCACTCCCCTTCCCCTCGTTGCTAGATTACTCCATAGATTGATCTTGGTGATGCGTAGAAATTTTTTGAATTTCTGCTACGTTCCCCAACAGTGGCATCATGAGCTAGGTCTATGCGTAGTTTCTATGCACGAGTAGAACACAAAGTAGTTGTGGGCGTCGATTTTGTCAATTTGCTTGCCGTTACTAGTCTTATCTTGATTCGGCGGCATCGTGGGATGAAGCGGCCCGGACCGACCTTACACGTACACTTACGTGAGACAGGTTCCACCGACTAACATGCACTAGTTGCATAAGGTGGCTAGCGGGTGTCTGTCTCTCCCACTTTAGTCGGATCGGATTCGATGAAAAGGGTCCTTATGAAGGGTAAATAGAAATTGGCATATCACGTTGTGGTTTTTGCGTAGGTAAGAAACGTTCTTGCTAGAATGCCATAGCAGCCACGTAAAACATGCAACAACAATTAGAGGACGTCTAACTTGTTTTTGCAGGGTATGCTATGTGATGTGATATGGCCAAAAGGATGTGATGAATGATATATGTGATGTATGAGATTGACCATGTTCTTGTAATAGGAATCACGACTTGCATGTCGATGAGTATGACAACCGGCAGGAGCCATAGGAGTTGTCTTAATTTATTGTATGACCTGCGTGTCAATGAAAACGCCATGTAATTACTTTACTTTATTGCTAACCGTTAGCCATAGTAGTAGAAGTAATAGTTGGCGAGACAACTTCATGAAGACACGATGATGGAGATCATGGTGTCATGCCGGCGACGAAGGTGATCATGCCGCGCCTCGAAGATGGAGATCAAAGGCGCAAGATGATATTGGCCATATCACGTCACTTTATGATTTGCATGTGATGTTTGTCATGTTTACATCTTATTTGCTTAGAACGGCGGTAGCATAAATAAGATGATCCCTCACTAAAATTTCAAGAGACGTGTTCCCCCTAACTGTGCACTGTTGCGAAGGTTCGTTGTTTCGAAGCACCACGTGATGATCGGGTGTGATAGATTCTAACGTTCGAATACAACGGGTGTTGACGAGCCTAGCATGTACAGACATGGCCTCGGAACACATGCGAAACACTTAGGTTGACTTGACGAGCCTAGCATGTACAGACATGGCCTCGGGACACAAGAGATCGAAAGGTCGAACATGAGTCGTATAGTAGATGCGATCAACATGGAGATGTTCACCGATGATGACTAGTCCATCTCACGTGATGATCGGACACGGCCTAGTTTGACTCGGATCATGTATCACTTAGATGACTAGAGGAATGTCTATCTGAGTGGGAGTTCATTAAATAATCAGATGAACTTAATTATCATGAACATAGTCAAAAGGTCTTTGCAAATTATGTCATAGCTTACGCTTTAGTTCTAGTGTTTAAGATATGTTCCTAGAGAAAATTTAGTTGAAAGTTGATAGTAGCAATTATGCGGACTGGGTCCGTGAACTGAGGATTGTCCTCATTGCTGCACAGAAGGCTTATGTCCTTAATGCACCGCTCGGTGTGCTGAACCTCAGCGTCGTCTGTATATGTTGCGAAACATCTGACATACACATTTTGATGACTACGTGATAGTTCAGTGCGTAATGCTAACGGTTTAGAATTGTGGCACCAAAGACGCTTTTGAAACGTCGCAGAACATATGAGATGTTCCGAAGACTGAAACTGGGATTTCAGACTAGTGCCCACGTCAAGAGGTATGAGACATCTGACAAGTTTCTTAAGCCTGCAAACTAAGGGAGAAAAGCTCAATCGTTGAGCATGTGCTCAGATTGTCTAAGTACTACAATCGCTTGAATCGAGTGGGAGTTAATCTTCCAGATGAGATAGTGATGGTTCTCCATAGTCACTGCCACCAAGCTATTAGAGCTTCGTGATGAACTATAACATATCAGGAATAGACATGATGATCCTTGAGCAACTCGCGATGTTTTGTTGGGAACGTAGCAGAAATTCAAAATTTTCTACGCATCACCAAGATCAATCTATGGAGTACTCTAGCAACGAGGGGAAGGGGAGTGGATCTGCATACCCTTGTAGATCGCGATGCGGAAGCGTTGCAAGAACTCGGATGAGGGAGTCGTACTCGCAGCGATTCAGATCGCGGTTGATTCCGATCTGAGCACCGAAGAACGGTGCCTCCGCGGTCAACACACATGCAGCCCGGTGACGTCTCCCATGCCTTGATCCAGCAAGGAGAGAGGGAGAGGTTGAGGAAGACTCCGTCCAGCAGCAGCACGACGGCGTGGTGGTGGTGGAGGAGCGTGGCAATCCCGCAGGGCTTCGCCAAGCACCGCGGGAGAGGACGAGGAAGAGGGGTAGGGCTGCGCCATGAGGGAGATGTGTTCTCGTGTGTATGGCAGCCCCAAAACCCCAATATATATAGGGGAGGGGGAGGGCGGCGCCCCCATCTAGGGTTCCCCCCCCAAGGGGTGCGGCCAGCCCTAGATGGGGCTTGGGGGGGCAGCCAAGGGGGGGAGACAGAGGGGGCGCCCCACTAGATGGGCCTTAGGCCCATCTGAGCCTAGGGTTCCCCCTTCCCCTTTCCTGCGCCCTGGGCCTCTTGTGGGGGGGGGGGGGCGCACCAGCCCACCTGGGGCTGGTCCCCTCCCACACTTGGCCCACGCAGCCCTCTGGGCCGGTGGCCCCACCTGGTGGACCCCCGGGACCCTCCCGGTGGTCCCGGTACGTTACCGATAGCACCCGAAACTTTTTCGGTGACCAAAACAGGACTTCCCATATATAAATCTTTACCTCCGGACCATTCCGGAACTCCTCGTGATGTCCGGGATCTCATCCGGGACTCCGAACAACATTCGGTAACCACGTATATCTATTCCCTATAACCCTAGCTTCATCGAACCTTAAGTGTGTAGACCCTACGGGTTCGGGAACCATGCAGACATGACCGAGACGTTCTCCGGTCAATAACCAACAGCGGGATCTGGATACCCATGTTGGCTCCCACATGTTCCACGATGATCTCATCGGATGAACCACGATGTCGGGGATTCAATCAATCCCGTATACAATTCCCTTTGTCTATCGGTATGTTACTTGCCCGAGATTCGATCGTCGGTATCCCAATACCTTGTTCAATCTCGTTACCGGCAAGTCTCTTTAGTCGTTCCGTAACTCACATCATCCCGTGATCAACTCCTTGGTCACATTGTGCACATTATGATGATGTCCTACCGAGTGGGCCCAGAGATACCTCTCCGTTTACACGGAGTGACAAATCCCTGTCTCGATTCGTGCCAACCCAACAGACACTTTCGGAGATACCTGTAGTGCACCTTTATAGCCACCCAGTTATGTTGTGACGTTTGGTACACCCAAAGCATTCCTACGGTATCCGGGAGTTGCACAATATCATGGTCTAAGGAAATGATACTTGACATTAGAAAAGCTCTGAGCAAACGAACTACACGATCTTGTGCTAGGCTTAGGATTGGGTCTTGTCCATCACATCATTCTCCTAATGATGTGATCCCGTTATCAACGACATCCAATGTCCATGGTCAGGAAACCGTAACCATCTATTGATCTACGAGCTAGTCAACTAGAGGCTTACTAGGGACATGGTGTTGTCTATGTATCCACACATGTATCTGAGTTTCCTATCAATACAATGTTAGCATGGATAATAAACGGTTATCATGAACAAGGAAATATAATAATAACCAATTAATTATTGCCTCTAGGGCATATTTCCAACAGTCTCCAACTTGCACTAGTCAATAATCTAGTTCACATCACCATGTGATTAACACTCACAGGTCACATCACCATCTGACCAACATCCAAAGAGTTTACTAGAGTCAACCATCTAGTTCACATCACTATGTGATTAACACTCAATGAGTTCTGGTTTGATCATGTTATGCTTGTGAAAGAGGTTATTAGTCAACGGGTCTGAACCTTTCAGATCTGTGTGTGCTTTACGAATATCTATGTCATCTTGTAGATGCAGATACCACGCGCTACTTGGAGCTATTCCAAATAACTGCTCTACTATACGAATCCGGTTTACTACTCAGAGTCATCCGGATTAGTGTCAAAGTTTGCATCGACGTAACCCTTTACGACGAACTCCTTTTCACCATAATCGAGAAAATTCCTTAGTCCAGTAGATACTAAGGATAAGTTCGACCGCTGTCATGTGATCCATTCCTGGATCATTATAGTACCCCTTGACTAACTCATAGCAAGGCACACTTCATGTGCGGTACACAGCATAGCATACTGTAGAGCCTACGTCTAAAGCATAGGGGACGACCTTCGTCCTTTCTCTCTCTTCTGTTGTGGTCAGGTCTTGAGTCTTACTCAATACACACACCTTGTAACACAGCCAAGAACTCCTTCTTTGCTGATCTATTTTGAACTCTTTCAAAATCATGTCAAGGTGTGCGTTCTTTGAAAGTATCATCGGGCGTCTTGATCTATCTCTATAGATCTTGATGCCCAATATGTAAGCAGCTTTTATCCAGGTTTTCCTTTGAAAAACTCCTTTCAAACAACCCTTTATGCTTTCCAGAAATATTACATCATTTCGGATCAACAATATGTCATTCACATATACTTATCAGAAATGTTGTAGCGCTCCCACTCACTTTATTGTAAATACAAGTTTCTAACAAACTTTGTATAAACCCAAAAACTTTGATCACTCCATCAAAGCGTATATTCTGACTCCGAGATGCTTGCTCTAGTCCATGGAAGGATCGCTGGAGCTAGCATACCTTTTAGCATCCTTAGGATAGACAAAACCTTTCTGATTGTATCACATACAACCTTTCCTTACGAAAACTGGTAAGGAAACTTGTTTTGACATCCATCTGCCAGATTTCACAAATGCAGCTAATGCTAACATGATTCCGACGGACTTAAGCATCGCTATGGATGAGAAAATCTCATCGTAGTCAACTCCTTGAACTTGTGGAAATACTCTTTGCCACAAGTCGAGCTTCATAGACGGTAACATTACCGTCCACGTCCTTCTTCTTCTCAAAGATCCATTTATCTCAGATTTCATGGCTTCTAACCATTTGTCGGAATATGGGCCCACCATCGCTTCTCCATAGCTCGTAGGTTCAGTATTGTCCAACAACATGATATCTCAGACAAGATCACGTACCACTCTGAAGTAGCACGCATCCTCGTCGTCCTACGAGGTTTGGTAGTGACTTGATCCGAAGTTTCATGATCACTATCATAAGCTTCCACTTCAATTGGTGTAGGTGCCACAGGAACAACTTCCTGTGCCCTGCTACACACTAGTTGAAGTGACGGTTCAATAACCTTATCAAGTCTCCACCATCCTCCCACTCAATTCTTTCGAGAGAAACTTTTCCTCGAGAAAGGACCTGTTTCTAGAAGAAATTACTTTTGCTTCGAGATCTGAAATAGGAGGTATACCCAACTGTTTTTGGGTATTCTATGAAAACGCATTTATCCGCTTTGGGTTCGAGCTTATCAGCCTGAAACTTTTTCACATAAGCATCGCAGCCCCAAACTTTTAAGAAACGACAACTTAGGTTTCTCTAAACGGTGTCGTCTCAACGGAATTGCGTGGTGCCCTATTTAAAGTGAATGCGGTTGTCTCTAATGCCTAACCCATAAACGATAGTGGTAATTTGATAAGAAACATCATGGTATGCACCATATCCAATAGGGTGCAGTTATGATGTTCGGACACACCATCACACTATGGTGTTCCAGGCGGTATTAATTTTGAAACACTTTCCACAATGTCTTAATTGTGTGCCAAACTCGTAACTCAGATATCTCTATGATCATATCATAGACATTTTATCCTCTTGTCACGATGATCTTCAACTTCACTCTGAAATTACTTGAACCTTTCAATAATTCAGACTTGTGTTTCATCAAGTAAATACACTCAGCATCTACTCAAATCATCTGTGAAGTAAGAACATAACGATATCCACTGCATGCCTCAGCACTCATTGGACTGCATACATCAAAATGTATTACTTCCAATAAGTTGCTCTCTTGTTCCATCTTACTGAAAAACGAGGCCTTTCAGTCATCTTGCCCATGTGGTATGATTTGCATGTCTCAAGTTATTCAAAATCAAGTGAGTCCAAACGATCCATCTGCATGGAGTTTCTTTATGCATATATACCAATAGACATGGTTCGCATGTCTCAATCTTTTCAAAAATGAGTGAGTCCAAAGATCCATCTACATGGAGCTTCTTCATGCGTTCTATACCAATATGACTCAAATGGCAGTGCCACAAGTATGTGGTACTATCATTACTATTTTATATCTTTTGGCACGAACATGTGTATCACTGTGATCGAGATTCATTTTAGGTGCAAGACCATTGAAGGTATTATTCAAATAAACAGAGTAACCATTATTCTCCTTAAATGAATAACCGTATTGCGATAAACATAATCCAATCATGCTCAACGCAAACACCAAATCTCGATAGTAGAGGGAGCATGCGATGCTTGATCACATCAACCTTGGAAACACTTCCAACACACATCGTCATCTCACTTTTAGCCAGTCTCCATTTATTCCGCAACTTTTATTTCAAGTTACTAACACTTAGCAACCGAACCAGTATCTAATACCCTGGTGCTGCTCGGAGTACTAGTAAAGCACACATTCATATAATGTATATCCAATATACTTCTATCGACCTTGCCTGCCTTCTCATCTACCAAGTATCTAGGGTAGTACTGCTTCAGTGACCGTTCCCCTCATTACAGAAGCACTTAGTCTCGGGTTTGGGTTTAACCTTGGGATTCTTCACTAGAGCAGCAAATGACTTGCTGTTTCATGAAGTATCCCTTTTGCCCTTGCCCTTCTAGAAACTAGTGGTTTTACTAACCATCAACAATTGATGCTCCTTCTTGATTTCTACTTTCGCGGTGTCAAACATCGCGAATAGCGCAAGGATCATCATATCTATCCCTGATATGTTATAGTTCATCACGAAGCTCTAATAGCTTGGTGGCAGTGACTATGTAGAACCATCACTATCTCATCTGGAAGATTAACTCCCACTCGATTCAAGCGATTGTGCTACTCAGACAATCTGAGCACATGCTCAACGATTGAGCTTTTCTCCCTTAGTTTGCAGGTTTGAGAAACTTGTCAGAGGTCTCATACCTCTTGACGTGGGCACTAGTCTGAAATCCCAATTTCAGTCTTCGGAATATCTCATATGTTCTGCGACGTTTCAAAACCGTCTTTGGTGCCACAATTCTAAACCGTTAGCAATACACACTGAACTATCACGTAGTCATCAAAACGTGTATGTCAGATGTTTCGTAACATCTACAGACGACGCTGAGGTTCAGCACACCGAGCGGTGCATTAAGGACATAAGCCTTCTGTGCAGCAATGAGGACAATCCTCAGTTTACGGACCCAGTCCGCATAATCGCTACTACCAACTTTCAACTAAATTTTCTCTAGGAACATATCTCAACCAGTAGAACTAAAGCGCAAGCTATGACATAATTTGCAAAGACCTTCTGACTATGTTCATGATAATTAAGTTCATCTGATTAATGAACTCCCACTCAGATAGACATCCCTCTAGTCATCTAAGTGATACATGATCCGAGTCAAACTAGGCCGTGTCCGATCATCACGTGAGACGGACTAGTCATCATCGATGAACATCTCCATGTTGATCGTATCTTCTATACGACTCATGCTCGACCTTTCGGTCTCTTGTGTTCCGAGGCCATGTCTGTACATGCTAGGCTCGTCAGTCAACCTAAGTGTTTCGCATGTGTTCCGAGGCCATGTCTGTACATGCTAGGCTCGTCAACACCCGTTGTATTCGAACGTTAGAATCTATCACACCCGATCATCACGTGGTGCTTCGAAACAACGAACCTTCGCAACGGTGCACAGTTAGGGGGAACACGTCTCTTGAAATTTTAGTGAGGGATCATCTTACTTACTACCGTCGTTCTAAGCAAATAAGATGCAAAACATGATAAACATCACATGCAATCAAATAGTGACATGATATGGCCAATATCATTTTGCTCCTTTGATCTCCATCTTCGGGGCACCATGATCATCTTCGTCACCGGCATGACACCATGATCTCCATCATCATGATCTCCATCATTGTCTCTTCATGAAGTTGTCACGCCAACGATTACTTCTACTTCTATGGCTAACGCGCTTAGCAATAAAGTAAAGTAATTTATATGGCGTTATTCAATGACACGCAGGTCATACAAAAACAAAGACAACTCCTATGGCTCCTGCCGGTTGTCATACTCATCGACATGCAAGTCGTGATTCCTATTACAAGAATATGATCAATCTCATACATCACATATATCATTCATCACATCTTCTGGCCATATCACATCACATACCACATGCTGCAAAAACAAGTTAGACGTGCTCTAATTGTTGTTGCATGTTTTTACGTGGCTTGTATAGGTTTCTAGCAAGAACGTTTCTTACCTACATAAAACCACAACGTGATATGCCAATTTCTATTTACCCTTCATAAGGACCCTTTTCATCGAATCCGTTCCGACTAAAGTGGGAGAGACAGACACCCGCTAGCCACCTTATGCAACTAGTGCATGTCGGTCGGTGGAACCTGTCTCACGTAAGCGTACGTGTAAGGTCGGTCCGGGCCGCTTCATCCCACAATGCCGCCAAAACAAGATAAGACTAGTAGCGGCAAGAAGAATTGGCAACATATACGCCCATAACTGCTTTGTGTTCTACTCGTGCATAGAAACTACGCATAGACCTAGCTCATGATGCCACTGTTGGGGAACGTTGCAGAAATTCAAAATTTTCTACGCATCACCAAGATCAATCTATGGAGTACTCTAGCAACGAGGGGAAGGGGAGTGGATCTACATACCCTTGTAGATCACGATGCGGAAGCGTTGCAAGAACTCGGATGAGGGAGTCGTACTCGTAGCGATTCAGATCACGGTTGATTCCGATCTGAGCACCGAAGAACGGTGCCTCCGCGGTCAACACACGTGCAGCCCGGTGACGTCTCCCACGCCTTGATCCAGCAAGGAGAGAGGGAGGGGTTGAGGAAGACTCCGTCCAGCAGAAGCACGACGGCGTGGTGGTGGTGGAGGAGCGTGGCAATCCCGCAGGGCTTCGCCAAGCACCGCGGGAGAGGAGGAGGAAGAGGGGTAGGGCTGCGCCATGAGGGAGATGTGTTCTCGTGTGTATGGCAGCCCCAGAACCCCAATATATATAGGGGAGGGGGAGGGCTGCGCCCCCATCTAGGGTTCCCCCCCAAGGGGTGCGGCTAGCCCTAGATGGGGCTTGGGGGGGGGGGGCGGCCAAGGGGGGGAGAGAGGGGGGCGCCCCACTAGATGGGCCTTAGGCCCATCTGACCCTAGGATTCCCCCTTCCCCCTTTCCTGCGCCCTGGGCCTCTTGGGGGGGGGGGCGCACCAGCCCACCTGGGGCTGGTCCCCTCCCACACATGGCCCACGCAGCCCTCTGGGCCGGTGGCCCCACCTGGTGGACCCCCGGGACCCTCCCGGTGGTCCCGGTACGTTACCGATAGCACCCGAAACTTTTTCGGTGACCAAAACAGGACTTCCCATATATAAATATTTACCTCCGGACCATTCCGGAACTCCTCGTGACGTCCGGGATCTCATCCGGGACTCCGAACAACATTCGGTAACCACGTATATCTATTCCCTATAACCCTAGCGTCATTGAACCTTAAGTGTGTAGACCCTACGGGTTCGGGAACCATGCAGACATGACCGAGACGTTCTCCGGTCAATAACCAACAGCGGGATTTGGATACCCATGTTGGCTCCCACATGTTCCACGATTATCTCATCGGATGAACCACGATGTCGGGGATTCAATCAACCCCGTATACAATTCCCTTTGTCTATCGGTATGTTACTTGCCCGAGATTCGATCGTCGGTATCCCAATACCTTGTTCAATCTCGTTACCGGCAAGCCTCTTTACTCGTTCCGTAACTCACATCATCCCGTGATCAACTCCTTGGTCACATTGTGCACATTATGATGATGTCCTACCGAGTGGGCCCAGAGATACCTCTCCGTTTACACGGAGTGACAAATCCCAGTCTCGATTCGTGCCAACCCAACAGACACTTTCGGAGATACCTGTAGTGCACCTTTATAGCCACCCACTTACGTTGTGATGTTTGGTACACCCAAAGCATTCCTACGGTATCCGGGAGTTGCACAATCTCATGGTCTAAGGAAATGATACTTGACATTAGAAAAGCTCTGAGCAAACGAACTACACGATCTTGTGCTAGGCTTAGGATTGGGTCTTGTCCATCACATCATTCTCCTAATGATGTGATCCCATTATCAACGACGTCCAATGTCCATGGTCAGGAAACCGTAACCATCTATTGATCAACGAGCTAGTCAACTAGAGGCTTACTAGGGACATGGTGTTGTCTATGTATCCACACATGTATCTGAGTTTCCTATCAATACAATTTTAGCATGGATAATAAACGGTTATCATGAACAAGGAAATATAATAATAACCAATTAATTATTGCCTCTAGGGCATATTTCCAACATGTTTGACACCGCGAAAGTAGAAATCAAGAAGGAGCATCAATTGTTGATGGTTAGTAAAACCACTAGTTTCTAGAAGGGCAAGGGCAAAAGGGATACTTCATGAAACAACAAATCATTTGCTGCTCTAGTGAAGAATCCCAAGGTTGAACTCAAACCCGAGACTAAGTGCTTCTGTAATGAGGGGAACGGTCACCGAAGCAGAACTACCCTAGATACTTGGTAGATGAGAAGGCAGGCAAGGTCGACAGAAGTATATTGGATATACATTATATGAATGTGTACTTTACTAGTACTCCTAGCAGCACCAGGGTATTAGATACCGGTTCGGTTGCTAAGTGTTAGTAACTCGAAATAAAAGCTGCGGAATAAACGGAGACTAGCTAAAGGTGAGATGACGATATGTGTTGGAAGTGTTTCCAAGGTTGATGTGATCAAGCATCGCATGCTCCCTCTACCATCGAGATTGGTGTTAAACCTAAATAATTGTTATTTGGTGTTTGCGTTGAGCATAAACATGATTGGATTATGTTTATCGCAATACGGTTATTCATTTAAGGAGAATAATGGTTACTCTGTTTATTTGAATAATACCTTCAATGGTCTTGCACCTAAAATAAATCTCGATCGCAGTGATACACATGTTCGTGCCAAAAGATATAAAATAGTAATGATAGTACCACATACTTGTGGCACTGCCATTTGAGTCATATTGGTATAGAACGCATGAAGAAGCTCCATGTAGATGGATCTTTGGACTCACTCGTTTTTGAAAAGATTGAGGCATGCGAACCATGTCTATTGGTATATATGCATGAAGAAACTCCATGCAGATGGATCGTTTGGACTCACTTGATTTTGAATCACTTGAGACATGCAAATCATACCACATGGGCAAGATGACTGAAAGGCCTCGTTTTCAGTAAGATGGAACAAGAGAGCAACTTGTTGGAAGTAATACATTTGATGTGTGCAGTCCAATGAGTGCTGAGGCACGCAGTGGATATCGATATGTTCTTACTTCACAGATGATTTGAGTAGATGCTGAGAATATTTACTTGATGAAACACAAGTCTGAATTATTGAAAGGTTCAAGTAATTTCAGAGTGAAGTTGAAGATCGTCGTGACAAGAGGATAAAATGTCTATGATCACATTTTGTACTAATATTATGTTCCATGCTCAATGAAGAGTTTCTCCATGGATGGCCTATCAATGGTGGTGGATTCTGTCAAGATCTTATATATCCAAATGCTTTCCATGTCTAGAGAAGTTGTATATAAAGGTGATAATTTCACGCACATTGGAAGCCCGCATATAGTGTACTAGAATTAACCGTACAGTTGTTGCTCTTTCGACACTCTTTTTTTAGACCTTAACTGTTTTCAATCTTCATGTCTATTTAGGCGACAGGACGGGGTAAGAAAGTTATAACCAATCGGTGGATTCATAAGCATCGGGATTTTCTCACTTCTCATGAGATTCGATTGAAGACAATAACGCTAGAACGATATGTAGCCAACCGTGCAAACACTAGATTTGTCACATTCTTCCTCCTGAATGCGAGGTTACTATTGTCCATCAGGCATAAGTTTATCAGCAGCATGGTTTTGACGGATGGGTATGTGGAAGAGCAAAAAAAGGAGTTTCAGGTGGCCAAAAGAGCTTCTGAACGTGCCGGGCTTCTATTTACAACATATTGTGGTCATAATCCAGTAAATTTTACGACCCAGGATGTTTATTCTATGGACCTGACCGATCCATTTGACTGTGACTACCGAAAACAGTGCTGGAGTTAGATATTGTTGCCCTTTTCAACCTGGTTTTTTTTGTAAACCTGATGAACAATTAACCCTCGTGCTTTTGTACAGTTTGTAAGCTGGAGTTACATGTTCTTACCCTTTTCAACTCGGCTGTGACTGTCATATTTTCTTTGAAACAAGGCAAATGGCTTGCCAGTCGTTTAATTTAGAGTGAAATATTGTAACAACTAACAAATCCCAACCAAGGGAAATAACATCACTCTCGCCGGCTACTTGAGCTCACTGCATTACAGAAGCCAAGTGATTAGCCCCCACCAGCACCCACAAACTTATTTCGAACTAGCACATCAAATGGGCTGTAAATTTTCATAGGAAGGGCTACATGATCGTGACAGATTTGGATTCTGACATTTGGGACCCGCGAGGAAATAGCCTATCCAAGGTGGTGTCGACTTACTAGCCAGTCAACAAATGATTCTGCCTACCAGTCGTTGGATTGATATCCAACATCTGTCGTGTATCTTCTATCTCTTGTCTTCTGCTTCCTCCAGCCGCCCAAACCAAACCACCCCGTCGGCTCCGCCTGCTCCCGCCTCCAATGGCTGGCTGCGCCTCCGTCGCCCTACCGTACGTACCCTCCAACGTTGGCCAGTCCCACCCTCTATTCCCCCACACGTCATGTTATTCTCCGGTGATGTCAGCCCCAACACGCACCCGCACCCGAACCAGTCAACCCTCGTACTCCCCTCCGCCTGCGACTGGACCAGCACATCTTCCACAGCTCCTGTTCGTTCTGTCTGAGGCCTCGCCATCGTCCTCCGCCTTGCGGCCTTGGTTCGCTCGCCGTGCGTGGTGCGCCGCCGTCTTACGTTGTCAACGTCGTCAACAACCGAGAAGAACAAGGAGATGACTGTACGTGGAGAGGATGATAGTAGGGACCCACCAGCGTCATGGCAGTATGCAAGCAAGTGCCTCTATATTACAAGCCCAAAAATATGGTTCCTCCTAATGGTTGGACATCTGGGGCTCACGCCATTGCCAAAGTAGTCAATAAATGAGAGAATTACACTACGAGCGGCTGACACCAGGGACCCAGCAGGTCGCGCAGTTTTTTTAGGAACAAGCAGTTGTTATTTATACTAGTTTAGCGACGGGTCAGGGTAACAACGGGGCTGTGCGGAGGCTGTGGCCCGTCTAGCCAGGGTTTTATTTATGTTTACCACATCATGAGCCCAGTTGTGTTTTTTTCTTGCTGAAAATGGCTAGCCCAGTTCTATTTTTTTAAGAAATACCCAAACGAGGCCTACTTGCTTTATCAGCCCTGCTGGGCTGCAAATCTTTCAAGACGAGGAGAGTTTCATTCGGTTTGCCCAGAAATGGGCTGTACATTTTTAAAACACATCAAACCGGGAATTAGTTTCAATTTTTTTTCATTACAAGATTTTAAATTCCATTGATTTTTATGCGTGGACAATTATTTGGATTTTATATTTATATAAATTATTTTTCAAGATAGTTTGAATGTGAGTCGATATTTCGGACCCCGCAAAAAAAGAATCGATATTTCGGGATTAAAAACAGTTGACCGCACCGAAATATGCAAAATTTCGTATACTTTTTAACCGTGGCCACAATATGGGGTGTAATGCTAACAAAAAGAAGATGGGCTCCAAAAAAATTCTTAAGAATTAGCAAATGGGCTCTACATTATTAGAAATAATGGCAGATGGGTTGTATGCTATTTTCCACAGATTTGAGGCTGACTTGTGCGCCTACTACAGGTTGACGCGTATGCTTTCCTAAAAAAAAGGTTGACGCACACGCAACGTCGTGTCAACTTAGTCAACACACGAGAGCAGTGACTGTTGGATGTCCATCCAACGGCTGTCGTGCTTCTTCAATCTCTGCTCTTCCTGCTCCAGCCGCTCAAACAAGCGCCGACGGGACTGCCTGCTCCCTCCTCCTGCGGCCGGCTATGCTGCCGCGCAGGCCTCACCGCCCCACCGTACTCCCAGCGCTGGCCTAGCCATCCCTCTACTCACCCACACCTGCTGTTATTATCCGAGGACGGCAGACGAACCAGTAAACCCTTGTACTCCTCCGCGTGGGAAACAACTGCCGAGTCTTCCCTGGCTCCGTGTCATTCCCTTCCTAGGCCTCGCTGTCATCCACCGCCCTGGTGCTCTCGGCGCGGCCTGGTCAACATGGTCAATGAACGACATCCATCGGAAGTGGACTGTACGTGGAGAGGCTGACAGCTGGGTCCACGGCCGCACGCAAGGAAATGCCTCCTTATTACGCGCAAAACAATGATTCCTCCACCTGACATCTAGGACCCACGGGAAGGGCTTCTGCATTTCGCGAAAGAAACGTTCCCCCCGCTGACAGGTCAGACCCACCAGCTATATCTTCGCACACAAGGAAGTGCCTCCTTATTACGCACAAAAAAATGAATACCCCCTGCTAGCTGGGACCCACCATAGTGGGTGGCTGACTTGTGGGCCTACTAAGTTGACGGGGACGGAGGGCTTTGTCAACTTAGTCAATATGAATGATTTTAGCTCCAGTGACCGTACGATGTCCATCCAACGGCCATAGTGCTTCTTCAACCTCTGGTCTTCTTGCTCCAGCCGCCCAAAGCAGCGCCGGTCGTGCCGCCTGCTCCTGCCTCCCGTGGTCGGCTGTGCTGCCGCGGAGGCCTCACCGCCCCCATACTACTCCCACCGCTGGCCAGGCCATCCCTCCACTCATGCACACCCCCTGTTATTCTGCGGCGACGACAACCTCACACCGCAGCCGAACCAGTGAACCCTCGTACTCCTGTCCGCATGGGCATCCACTGTCGCATCTTCCCCAGTTCCGCGTCGTCCCCTTCCTAGGCCTCGCCGTCGTCCACCGCCGTGGTGCTCTCGGCGCGGCGTGGTCAATGTGGTCAACGACCGACTTCCATCGGAAGAGTACTGTACATGGAGAGGCTGACAGCTGGGTCCACGGCAGCCGCAAGGAAGTGCCTCCTTATTACGCGGAAAAATAATTATTCCTCCACCTGATAGCAGGAACCCACCGGACGAGCCACCGTATTTGGCGAAAAAAAGTTTCTGCCTTGACTGCTGGGACCCACCGGACGGGCCACCGTATTTCGCGAAAAAAATGTTCCCCCGCTGTCAGCTCGGACCCACCGGAAGTGCCTCCTTATTACGCACAAAAAATGAATACTCCCCCTGCTAGTTGGGACCCACCTTGGTGGGAGGCTGACTTGTGGGCCTCCTAAGTTGACGGGGACAGAGTGCTTTGTCAACTTAGTCAATATGAACGATTCTAGCTCCAGTGACCGTACGATGTCCATCCAACGGCCGTAGTGCTTCTTCAACCTCTGGTCTTCTTGCTCCAGCCGCCCAAAGCAGCGCCGGTCGTGCCGCATGCTCCTGCCTCCCGTGGCCGGCTGTGCTGCCGCGGAAGCCTCATCACCCCCTACTCTTTCCACCGCTGGCCAGGCCCTGCGGCTACGGCAGCCGAACCAGTCAATCCTCGTACTCCTCTCCGCGCGGGCTTCCACTGCCGCGTCTTCCCCGGCTCCGCGTCGTCCCCTTCCTAGGCCTCGCCGTCGTCCATCGCCCTGGTGCTCTCGGCGCGGCGTGGTCAATGTGGTCAACGACCGACTTCCATCGGAAGAGTACTGTACATGGAGAGGCTGACAGCTAGGTCCACGGCGGCCGCAAGGAAGTGCCTCCTTATTACGCACAAAACAATTATTCCTCCACCTGACAGCAGGGACCCACCGGACGGGCCACCGTATTTCGTGAAAAAAACTTTCCCCCTGACTGCTGGGACCCACCAGCTACATCTTCACACGCAAAGAAGTGTGTCCGAGAAAAAAACGATTCGCCCCCCGACTGCTGGGACCCACTAGCTACATCTTCACACGGAAGGAAGTGCCTGATAGTCGGGACCCACCTGGTCGAAGCGTATGTAGCGTTTTCATTCTGGTCGCGAACGTGTACGTACATACTGGTCGATGTAGAGGCGCGCACGTGTCGTAGTAGAGGCGCGCACATAGCACCTACACGTACGTACAGCGGCCAGTGTGCAAGAAAGAAAATACGGCCACGTACGTACATAAGGGCGGGGTCTCAAACGCCTACTCGCGCATACATACGGCCAGGGCTCGTGTACATGGCTGGGTCGGAACGGAGAAACTGCGTCGTCGTTGTGTTCATGGGGAGGCAACGGAATGCGTCGTGTTCATCAGGAGGCAACGAAACACGTGGGAGCCAACCGGCTTGGACGGAACAGCCGATCGAAACGAGGCCTGGTGTACCGTAGAACGGAGGAAACGGCCTTGTGTTCGACCGGCCACGGTCGAAACGGGATCCTGTTCATCGGGAGGGGTCTGGCGGACCGCAAAATGGAGGAAACGGACCTCCTACGGTCGAAACGGGGTCCTGTTAATCGGGAGGGGTGTGGCGTACCGCAAAACGGAGGAAACAGACTTGTGTTGGAGCGCTACGGTCGAAACGGGGGTCATGTTCATCGGGAGGGGTGTGGCGTACCGCAAAACGGGACTCCATGGGATACTGTTCATCTCCACCGTTGACCCCCTCCAACCTTCACGGGCTACTGTTCATCCACCGTCGACTTCCTCCAGCCTCCACCTGCGACTGTTCATCCAGCCTCCACCGCGCGCTACTCCACCGGCTACTGTTCAACCAGCCCTCTCCACGGGCTCCTGTTCAACCACCCCTCCACGGGCTACTGTTCATCCAGCCCTCCACCTTCTACTGTTCATCCAGTCCTCCATGGGGTGGTCCTGTTCATCCAGCCCCAACAGGCTCGATCGATCGGGGTTCTGTTCATCCAGAGGCAACACCACGGGGTCCTGTTCATCCACCCCCACCGGGAACTGTTCATCCAACTCCCCCCAGCAACGCTCACTATTCATCCAGAGGCAGCATTGATCGGCTTCAGTTAGCAGCAGTAGCGAAGGAATCGCTCGATCGGGTTCAGTTAACAGCCATCGATCGATTGCTCGGGTTCAGTAATGCGTAGCCTGCAGTGCAATCGCTCGGGTTCAATAGGCGAACGCCTCGCTCGGGTTCAGTTAGAGCCCAACGCCTCGCACCCACGCGCGTGCGTGTACGAGAGAAACGCGCAAACCTCCGTGCATCGCTCGGCCCTGACCACCCATCGTAAACGGGAACACCCCGATATTTTCCTCGCCCTCGCTTCTACCATGGTTTTTTCCGTCATGGACGGCCCAAAGAATGTCATGCAGCTATGTCTCTGGCCCGCCCAGGACGAAAAGCCCATTTTCTGTCATGATTTTTTGTCATAGAAGTAGGAGCCCACCACATCTATGATGATACCGGGTTTTGTCACAATTATCATCATAGAAGTGTCATAAGTATGACAGAAAAAAATTTCGTTTGGCCCAAAATGTCACGGATGTGTCTTTTTTTTGTAGTGAACCCTTAAACCCAAATCTTATTTTCAAGAGTCCACCATACCTACCTAAGGATTGAATAAGATCCTTGAAGTAAGTTGTCATCGGTGCAATAAGGCAATAAAAATTGCTTCTAAAAGTGTTAGATCATTTAGTGTAAGAGAAAATTGAGCGTTGTATGAGCTTGTGATGGCGAAGAATAAAAGCGACATACTGCATAATAAAGGTTGCTATCATAAGGGGCAATATAACGCGGCGTTCTTTTGCACTAAGGGGTTGAGCATACAAACAAATAAGTGCATGGCAACCTCTGCTTCCCTCTGCAAAGGGCTTGTCTTTTACTTTTATATATTTACTTTTATGCAAGAGTCAAAGTTTTTCTCTCTATTCCTTTTATTTTTCTCCTTTGGCAAGCATGATGTGGTGAGGAAAGATATAGGCACATATGTCCAGTTGGATATGGGTAGCATGAGTTATTATTGTTGACATCACCCTTGAGGTGAATACATTGGGAGGCGAAATTATAAGCCCCTATCTTTATATGTGTTCGGTTGAAACGTTTTGCTCATGTGTACGCGGTGAGTGTTAGCAATCATAGAAGACTATATGGTGGCTGAGTATGTGGATCACTTACTTAAACTCTGTTGAATAAGTTGAATTTCAATTGCTTGGCGACTAAGAACATAGGTTGTTGAGTTTCAAGAGAATTCATTGTTTGAACCTTAACATGTGAATTGGTTACTACTATAACATGAGAAGTTTTATAAGAAAGAATTGCTGTTATGATGGTAGAAAAAGTGATTGAAATTTTCATTGATCAAACTTGTGCACTTTGCTAGCATTCATACTTCATAAATTATTTCTTTTATCATTTACCTACTCGAGGACGAGTAGGAATTAAGCTTGGGGATTGTCGTGGAATTGTCACGACAGATGTCCTAGTGTGAGGACTTAGTCGTGAGGCCAACGCATCTATGTGGTACCTTGACAGGGGTTGAGCGAAATTGAGAGACACAACATAAGACAGGGATTTAGGCAGCTTCGGGCCCCGAGAAACATCATCCGGTAACAACCCTACATGCTGTTTGAGGCTAGGTCTTATTATCATCACGAGGGAGTCGCCGTAAACCGGCTCTCCTAGTTATGTCTAGCCCTCAGATTGATCCCCCCTCAACCGCCGCCGGGTCATCCTTTTATATACTCAGGTTGACGCCCGGCGGTTTACAGAATCCCGAGGCCGGCTCACAAATGTGTCCGGCTCGTTTGTACTCTTTCTTAACTTACAACACAAGTTACATATGATATGGCGGTTTATGTTTACAGGCCCTAATTCGCCTTTGGGCCCTGGGCCTTCATAAAGCGCCGCATTCCTTGTCTTCATGGGCTGCGAATATAATAACTCATTATGGGGATAACCCGGCCTCTCCTGGCCGGTTTATATTCAGTAATAATATCCCCAACATTAGGCCCCAGATTGATTTGAACCTGTTCATGTCAATCTTCAACACTTAGAAAAATTCCTCCTTCAGCACCTTCGCGTAAATTTTGTAAACCGCCATGACGTCATCTTCCAAGCTCATAATAAACCGCCATGACGTCACCTGTTATAAAAAATTGTATATATATATATCTTCCTTTCATTAATGAGCCTCCGACAATCGAGGTGACAACTCTGCCACATATCCAATTTTTGAGCTCCTCGATTCTCGCGCCTGTCACTTATCCATTCACCTTATAAATAAGGCCAAGAGTCGTTTTCACTTTTTCCCCTCCGTGCCTCTTCACTTCGTCTCCTTCCTTGCGTCGACCTAGCGCTCAAGCTCAACCGTCGCCGCCAGTCTTCGACCTCACCTCCGACCGCTGCATCACCCTGAGCTTACCAGAGAATCACGGCGCCTCTCCGCTGCTCCGTGACACCGGTAAGTCCTCTTTCCTTCCACCCTAGATCTGTCATTAGGGTTTCTGTACCCATCGGTGTTCATGTTCATCGTGTTCATCATTGTTCGTCTTTGCACAACAGTTCTTGATTTAAACTTTGATGTTTACCTGTATAAAGATAGCCATGATCTTTCCTTTTCATTAACGCATCTCATTTAAGTAGAAAATCCCATCTGGATCCTTCAACTGTTCAAATGCCAGAACATTTAACCCTAAATACTTTCCATTTTCTGACACACGGTAGATCCAGATTTGTCATGTCAACTTGCGAAACCTGTTTTCCATCACCTAGTTATTTCAGATCTGTACCTTCCATACCAATGTAGGCGGTTTAACTTTTAGAAAACGATAATCTGGTAGGCACCATTAGTCCCCTCTTAAACCGCAAAGCCGCTTTATCCTTATAGTCCTGCCAAATTTAGACTCCGGTTTAATATTGTGTATATGCCTCTATTCCTGCTGCTAATCCTGCGTCACTTTATGCTTGTCCTTCATAAATCTTGAACCGGCATTGATGTCTTTTCAGCTTTTCATTGAAATGGCCAAACAATTTTATGCTTGTAACTGGGTCCCTTCCTGGGTTACGGAAGAACAACTAGAGGGCTGTGTTGCAACCGGTGCTTTAGCAAAGAAAGAAGTTATCCACTGGAGGGCCCCTGGCACAGAAAATCCTCCTGAGCCCAAGGATGGAGAGGTAGTCGTGTTTGTTGACCATCTATTTCGAGGCTTTAGCCCTCCCGGTTCAAAAAATTTCCGAGATGTGCTTGCCAGCTTTCAACTCCACCCTCAGGATATTGGCCCAAACTATGTATCCAATGTTTGCCATTTCCAAGTATTTTGCGAGTCTTATCTTCAAGAGGAACCCACCGTTGAATTGTTCAGGGATTTCTTCTATTTAAACCGTCGCACGGAGTTCACAAACGGACCCAACACTAAACTTGGTGGAATGGCGATTCAAAAAAGAAAAGATGTTAGCTTCCCTCACGCCAAGCTTCACAGTCACCTGAAGGACTGGAATCAGACTTGGTTTTATTGCAAAGATACATCTCCAACTGATGAAAATCCTCTGCCGGGCTACTGCCCTCATCGTCTTAGCAATACACATCCCTTTCCTCAGAGGTTAACTGCAAAAGAAAGGTCCTACTATGCTCCACAACTATCAAAGCTCAGAGCCTTCATGGCGAACGATTTAACAGGTGTTGATTTTGCTCGCTGTTGGATAACCTGGAGCATTTTGCCCTTAAGCCAACGCTCCGGTTTAATGTGTGAATACACCGGATGTCTGAAAGACCCTCAGCGACATGTTGATATTCAGCTAACAGAGGCTGAGGTTACTAGGCCGCGAAGAAAATACTGAATGAATCGGAGGTTGTCTGCAGCCAGACCGGATTAAGACCTTTCTGCATCTCCAACAAACCGCCAGCTGTAAGGATCACATTAATTTTTGTTCGAACTTTGCTTTTTTCAAACATTCTCTTAAAACTTTGTCCATCTCTGACAGGGCGATGATCCATTCTGGAATAAAAAACCACAGGATAAACCAGCCAAGACACCTCGCCCCAAGACCAAGGTTGTTAAAAAACCTACCAAGAAGAGGACCGCTGAGCCTTCTGAAGTAAACGCTGATACTGATTTGGATAATCCGGACTCAGTGGTAGAACTTGACTCTCATGGTTCATTTTTTATACATTCACAATGATAATTACTAGGACGATGCTGAAGGCAGCCAAGCTAATGATGCAGAGGTAATTATCCTTTCCTCCGGTTCAGATCCTCTGCCAACAACGAAAATCCATCGAGCAAACCGGAAAGTAAAATTTTCTCACCCCCTTGCTCACTTGGACCCAAACTTTCTTTTGAAGACGCAGCAACATGAAGTTCGCCCCACAACCCGGCACAGCGGCCAGGTAGTTACCTCCGCCGGTTTACCAAACACTCTGGTCCGGAAACGTCAATCAGAGGTCTCTTACATTCCTGACACTTCTTGTCCCAAGGCGGGTTGTTTCCGACAGCCTCTTAATCCATCCGATTCAAATTATCAGGGAACAAATCACTCCTCCTCTGGCGAGTCATCGGCCACACAACTTCCACCACTCAAGACAGTTCCTGGGTGAGTTATGTCTTAAATTTACTCTTAACACCTTCTCCTGCTGTACTGACTTTTATATCTTGCTCTCAGCGCCAAGCCTAGACCCAGCAAGAAGGCTCGGTTAAATAAACCGGCTGATGATAATGTGGTTACTGAACCAGAGAAAACTCCAGATCCAGCAGAAACAAATACTGACGCTCTGCTTGATGATCCGCCACCACAAGATTGTGACTTCATTGTTGAACAAACAGAAGTTGCTCCATCAGGCTAGTCTATCGTGGAATTGTCACGGCAGATGTCCTTGTGAAAGGACTTAGTCGCGGAGCCATCGTCATGGTCTAGCTTAAAGGGGTTAAAGCGGACAAGGGACGCGGGAGAGTTTTTATACTAGTTTGGCCCCTTACGATGAAGGTAAAAGCCTACGTCTAGTTGTGATGGAATTGCTGGGGTTTCGATCGTCAGGGAGCAAACACGCTTTACCTGAGTCTCAAGTTGTTGTTTCTTGTCCTGAACCGCCGCCGGGTCGTCCCCTTATATACATGGGTTGACGCCCGTCGGTCTGCAGAATCCCGAGGCCGGCTCATACACGTATCCGGCTCGGTCTCTGCTCTCTCCATCTTACAATACAAGTTATTCATACTAATACTGATTTATATCTACAGACCTAAAACCGGCCTTGGCCCCTGGGCCTTCGTAAAACGCCACCGTCTGTCTTCATGGGCTTCTGTCATGATGAACCACATGCGGGCTTAACCCGGCCTCTCCTGGCCGGTTTACGCCCATGGGTAATATCCCCAACATTAGGCCCCAGATTGATTTGAACTGGTTCATGTCAATCATTCCTACTTAAGAAATCCGACTTATCAATTCCTCATTCTCCGGGTTCCGCGATTCTCGTGCCTGCCTTTTTATCCACCCGTCTTATAAATAAGGCCGAGGGGTCTCTGTCCCTTCCCCCCTCGTGCCTCTTCGCGTCGTCCTCTTCCACGCGCCGCCGAACCTCTGGAGCTCTGCCGCCGCCGTCGCCCTCTGCTCCGACTAAGGCCGCTGCATCAGCCTGTTCGCACCAGACAACCGCGGCGATCCTCCGCCGTCTCCTCCTGCACTCGTGAGTCCTTACCTCTCCGCCCTAGATCCGTTTCCTAGGGTTCGGTGTTCTTCACTGCTTGAGGCTTATATTTTTCCATAATATTGCATGCCGCTAGATCCAAAATTCCTATACTGAACTGCATAACATGTTTTTCCTTTACTTACACATCCTTAGACTTATATCTTCGATACTAGATCCGGCGGTTTAACCCTTTAGAAAAAGACGACCCAGTAGATACCATTAGTCCCCTAGTTGAACCGCTGATATACTTCACTGCCATACTGTCCTCAGCAGTAAACTCCGGTTTACTAGTATATATGCACCCTTATACCACTCCATAGTTATTCACTGTAGATCTTAAACCGGCGATAATAATATTTCAGACTTTCATCACCATGGCCAAACAAGTTTACGAATGCAACTGGGCTCCTTCGCGAGTGACCGAAGAACTGCTGAACAACTTTGTTGCCACGGGCGTGTTAGCCAAGAAAGAGGTCATCCACTGGAGGGTTCCTGGCCCAGAAAACCTTCCCACTCCTGAGGATGGAGAGGTAGTCGTTTTCGCGGATCACTTAAACCGGGGGTTTAGCCCTCATGGTTCCAAGTTTTTCCGAGATGTGCTTGCCAGCTTCCAACTGCGCCCCCAAGACATCGGGCCCAATTCTGTGACCAACATCTGTCACTTTCAAGTTTTCTGCGAAGCCTACCTGCAGGAAGAGCCTACGGTAGAGCTGTTTAGGGATTTCTTTCACCTAAACCGCCGTACAGAGTTTCCAGATGGACCCAACACCGAATTAGGCCGGATGGCTATCCAGAAGAGAAAAGAGGTCACATTTCCTCATCCTAAGCTGCATAGTCACCCCAAAGAGTGGAACCAGACTTGGTTCTACTGCAAAGATACCTCACCGTCTGAAGAAAATCCTCTGCCGGGTTACCGTCCGGAATGTCTCAGCAACACACACCCGTTTCCTTCTAGATTGACTACAAAGGAGAGAGCCAACTACGCCCCTCAGCTATCAAAACTCAGAGCCTTTATGGTGAACGGTTTGACGGGAATAGATTTTGCTCGTTGTTGGATAAGCTGGAGCATTCTGCCTTTAAGCCGGCGCTCCGGTTTGATGTGTGATTACACTGGGAGTCTGCAAGATGCTCAGCGGCACATAGACATCCAGCTGACAGATGCAGAGGTTACTGAAGCTGTGAAAAAGATGCTGAACGAACCTGCACGCAAACCAGACTTCTCCCTTTCTGCACTTTGAACAGACCGCCTGCTGTAAGAATCATACAATCTTTCATCTTAACTTACTTTACCCAAATATTTTCTGCCAACTTGACTATCTTCTGGATAGGGTGACGATCCGTTCTGGAACAAGAAAACCCAGGACAAACCGGCTAAGCCACAACGCCCGAAGAGTAAGGTTGTGAAGAAACCTGCTAAGAGAAGAACCACTGCCTCCTCCAACCAGCCAGCTGATGAAAATGTGGGTAACTCGGATTTAGAAGTACAACTTGATTCTCTTGGTTCGTTTTTCATACATCTCATTGATAATGATTATTGTCAAGAGGATACTGAAGTCAGCCAGCCTGATGTTGTTGAGGTAATCGTCCTTTCCTCTGACTCAGATCCTTTGCCAATGTTAAAAACCCGTCGTGTAAACCGGAAAGTGAAATTCTCTCATCCTCTTGCTTATCTGGATCCAAACTTTCTTGTGAAGACACAGCAATATGAGGCCCGTCGCACAACTCGTCACAGCGGCCAGGTAGTTACCTCTGCCGGTTTACCGACAACTCCGGTTCGGAAACGTCGCTCAGAGGTCTCTTGTTTCTTTGGTACTTTTTACCTCAAAATGGATTGTTTTCGTCAATCTCTTAATCCGTCTGTTTCCGGTTTACCAGGGCACTTCTCACTCGTCCTCTGGCGAGTCGTCAGCCAGTCAACTTCCACCTCTCAAGACGGTTCTCGGGTGAGTTATACTTGTTTTATGCTTTCAGATCATTTAAATGTACTGTACTGATCCTCATGTTGTATTTTTCTCAGCACCAAACCCAGACCCAGCAAGAAGGCTCGGCCAAGTAAAACTGCTGATGAAGATGTTGCTGTTCCGGAGGAGACTCTGAACCCGGAAGAAGCTGATATTGATGCTATGCTCAATGACCCACTTCCTGAAGACCGCGACCTTGCTGCTGAACAAATGGAAACTGATACTATGAATCGTGCTGATCCGCCCGCGAGCCCTGCTCAGGCTCATGACACACCGGCTAGCCCAATAAGGGCCCCAGAAGAGAAAGATGATGATGTGATGATTACTGGTACCGGCCACACCTCTCCTGGTCGTCTTGTTGCTTTGTCGAAGCATACTGGCAAGGAGGAATCCTCAAATTTTAGCAAAGACAAGTGGAGCACTGATTGATCGAGTTATGCCCAGCTCAGCGCTCAAGACATTCACTCCGGCTTCCTGAACCGGCTGTATTCCAGTCGAGACTATGAAGCCAGCCTGGTAAACCTGATGAAGGAACGATATGAGGTAACTATCATAACTGTTCTCCCTTTGTATTCCATTGCCGCTTTATGAACTCCAGTACCCCTCAAGTGACGGTTTAGAATATCATTCTAAACCGGGACTTTAGTAATAGTTTCATGCTCGCAACAATCTTAATCTCGCTGCTTTATCCCCCAAGGGTCGGGTTAACTTTAAGAAGATGAACCGGGACTTTGTAGAAAATTTTCTGAGCAAATACGCATTAGCCCCCAAGTGCCAAGTTTAATACATGTATTCTGCTTGGGACTTTGTAAAAATTTCTGATAAATAGCAAATATGCATTAGCCCCCAAGTGCCAAGTTTAATACTTGTATTCTGCTTGGGACTTTGAATATATCTGGTGTATTCATTATGTGGTTGTATCTTTATAGGCTGAGCTGAGCAAAAAGGATAGCCAAACCACTGATCTGCGCGAGAACCTCCGATCCCAACAAGCCGAAACCTCCAAGGCCAAGGAAGAGCTAATCAGCGCTCTAAGCGCTATAGAGAAGCTTAAAGAGGGCTTCAATAAGGAGCAGGCGGATTGGGAAGTTGAGAAGGCCGGTTTGACCAAAAGGGCTGAAAATGCTGAAGCAGCTCTGAAGCCGGTGGTTGATGAGCTAACCAGTGTGTAGCGGCAGATTCACGCCATGACTGCTGCAGTGTTTGGTAAATATTCTGGACTTATACTTTCAGCATATCCTTTGATGCATTGCCGGTTTACCAATACTTGTAATTATGTAGGAACTCACATTAGCCATCTAGGCTCGGATGTACAGAAGAAGCTGAAAGCAGCTACACTCTGATAGAGAAGCTATACACCGGAGCCCAACGGATCATCTGCACTGCTTCCCACAACAATCCTCCCCCTACTTTGATCAAGGATACCTTAGAAAGTTTATCCATGCTTCCTGCCCGGGTTAATGAGTTAAAAAAGTCTGCCGCGAGAACTGGCGCTTTGGCCGCCCTGACCCGGGCAAAGGCGTGGGTACCTGACTTTGATCCGGTGGAGGCAGCCCAAGGTTACCCCAACTTGAAAGAAGATGGGACGGAATTTGGCAAATAGGATCTCCGGACCATAAACCGGGAAGTGCGCCCATTGGCCTATCAACTTGTTGAGGAAGCAGATATGTCATATTATCAGGCAAATTATGACGATGAGAACAAACGGGTGGCTGCACCGATTCCAGAGGCGCAGAACCTTATTCCGCCAATCCGTAAGCATACTTATGCCCCTGACATTGAACCGTCCCTACTTATAAGCGATGAAGCTGTATTCCCAGCCCTAACTGGGATCGACTGGGCAACTGTGGACTTCCAGCTACTGGGTAGGGAAGAAGAAGCTGAAATGGCGCGAGATGATCCACAGCCATCGGGCCAAGCTAGTGACCAACAATGAATCGGCGGTCGGTTTGGCCATCCATATGCTTCATCTTGTCTTTAAGAAAAACAATTTATCCTTTTGGGCTCTGAAATGCCTTGTAATAGGCTAGTTACATACTTTTGTCTGGTATGCCTTCGTGCATCTTTACCTGTGACTGATGCTTGCTTTAATCCGATATGATTATCCATAGCTATTTATTCAAGCTGTTTGTGTGACCTTTAGGCCCAATGCTGGCTGACCAACGTTGTGATGAGGGTCATAACCCTGCTCCGGTGAATAAGCAACTCCTGCTATATACTGTCGGTTTGTAATAGAACCGTTCCGGGTTGTGATAAACACCGGTTTATTCCATACTGGTGACTTTGAGTCAAAACCAGACCGGGCTGAGAGTCTCCGGATTATAATTCGAGCATGCAGAGACAACTTGTAGTCGACAGCTCTACCGGGTTGATAAACACCGTTTTAGAATCATCACAAGTTTCTATCAAAAGAAAGCAAATCTTAACAAAAGGCAAATAAAAACCGTTGCAGTCGAGGCTTTTCACGGGCTGCCAGGCCCCAAATTCGAGGCTTTTCATGGGCTGCCAGGCCACTGAGTTAAACCATTTTTGCAAACCCTTTTAAGATGGTCCTCAATCCTTAACCAATCATCGTTTTAACTTGACAAGTTCAGGGTCTTATTTTAGAGTAACTTGTCCAAGTTCGAAGGGTCATACCAGGTTTACTTGGGCGGAGTGACTTACTTAAAGAGGCAGGTTAACCCGCGGTTTTAGGTGTATACACACGGCTTCCAAGCCACGACTTGATAGCCCGTTACAAGTGTAGATTCTAAGTTCATTGCGACAGCAAAGAATCCCCAAGTAACGTTTTGAGCTGTGCTTAGTGGGTGCCTATGTTTGATTTGTTGTGATACAACACTCTCTTTAGCCCCAGATTTCTTTGGCTTTGAGCCCATCAAAAAGGCGTGACTATGGTTCGGAGACGACCAAGCCCCCAAGTGATGCTGTGGCATTGCGCCAATCAAGAGGTGTAGCTATAGTTCGGATACGACTAAGCTCCCAAGTGATGTTGTGGCATTGCACCGATCAAGAGGTGTAGCTATGGTTCAGATACGACCAAGCGCCCAAGTGATATAGTGTACAACTTTTGAGGAGCTAGATTGAAGGGTAAACCGGACACCGCTTTAGAAGAAGCTGTTGGGGAACGTAGTAATTTCAAAAAAATTCTATGCACACGCAAGATCATGGTGATGCATAGCAACGAGAGGGGAGAGTGTTGTCCACGTACCCTTGTAGACCGAAAGCGGAAGCGTTAACACAACGCGGTTGATGTAGTCATACGTCTTCACGATCCGACCGATCAAGTACCGAACGCACGACACCTCTGAGTTCAGCACACGTTCAGCTCGATGACATCCCTCGAACTCCGATCCAGCCGAGTGTTGAGGGAGAGTTTCGTCAGCACAACGGCGTGGTGACAATGATGATGTTCTACCGACGCAGGGCTTCGCCTAAGCACCGCTACGATATTATCGAGGTGTAATATGGTGGAGAGGGGCACCGCACACGGCTAAGAGATCAATGATCAATTGTGTGTTTAGAGGTGCCCCCTGCCCCCGTATATAAAGGAGCAAGGGGGGTTCGGCCGGCCAAGGGGAGAGGTGCGCCAGGAGGAGTCCCACTCCTACCAGGAGTAGGACTCCCCCCCTTTTCCATGTTGGAATAGGAGAGAGAGGGGGAAGAGGTGGAGGGGAGGAAGGAAGGGGGGGCGCCACCCCCCTCTCCTTGTCCTATTCGGACTGGGGGGGAGGGGCGTGCGGCCCTGCCCTGGCCTCCTCTCCTCTCTTCCACCTAGGCCCACTAAGGCCCATTAAGTTACCGGGGGGTTCCGGTAACCTCCCGGTACTCCGAAAAAAATCCCGATTTCACCTGGAACACTTCCGATATCGAAACATAGGCTTCCAATATATCAATCTTTATGTCTCGACCATTTCGAGACTCCTCGTCATGTCCGTGATCACATCCGGGACTCCGAACAACCTTCGGTACATCAAAACATATAAACTCATAATATAACTGTCATCGTAACGTTAAGCGTGCGGACCCTACAGGTTCGAGAACTATGTAGACATGACCGAGACACCTCTCCGGTCAATAACCAATAGCGGAACCTGGAGGCTCATATTGGCTCCCACATATTCTACGAAGATCTTTATCGGTCAGACCGCATAACAACATACGTTGTTCCCTTTGTCATCAGTATGTTACTTGCCCGAGATTCGATCGTCGGTATCTCGATACCTAGTTTAATCTCGTTACCGGCAAGTCTCTTTACTCGTTCTGTAATACATCATCCCGCAACTAACTCATTAGTTAGAATGCTTGCAAGGCTTATAGTGATGTGTATTACTGAGTGGGCCCAGAGATACCTCTCCGACAATCGGAGTGACAAATCCTAATCTCGAAATACGCTAACCCAACAAGTACCTTTGGAGACACCTGTAGAGCACCTTTATAATCACCCAGTTACGTTGTGACGTTTGGTAGCACACAAAGTGTTCCTCCGGTAAACGGGAGTTGCATAATCTCATAGTCACAGGAACATGTATAAGTCATGAAGAAAGGAATAGCAACATACTAAACGATCGTGTGCTAAGCTAATGGAATGGGTCAAGTCAATCACATCATTCTCCTAATGATGTGATCCCGTTAATCAAATGACAACTCATGTCTATGGCTAGGAAACATAACCATCTTTGATCAACGAGCTAGTCAAGTAGAGGCATACTAGTGACACTCTGTTTGTCTATGTATTCACACATGTATTATGTTTCCGGTTAATACAATTCTAGCATGAATAATAAACATTTATCATGATATAAGGAAATAAATAATAACTTTATTATTGCCTCTAGGGCATATTTCCTTCAGTCTCCCACTTGCACTAGAGTCAATAATCTAGATTACACTGTAATGATTCTTACACCCATGGAGTCTTGGTGCTGATCATGTTTTGCTTGTGGAAGAGGCTTAGTCAACGGGTCTGCAACATTCAGATCCGTATGTATCTTGCAAATTTCTATGTCTCCCACCTGGACTAAATCCCGGATGGAATTGAAGCGTCTTTTGATGTGCTTGGTTCTCTTGTGAAATCTGGATTCCTTTGCTAAGGCAATTGCATCAGTATTGTCACAAAAGATTTTCATTGGACCCGATGCACTAGGTATGACACCTAGATCGGATATGAACTCCTTCATCCAGACTCCTTCATTTGCTGCTTCTGAAGCAGCTATGTACTCCGCTTCACACGTAGACTTACCCGCCACGACACTTTGCTTAGAACTGCACCAACTGACAGCTCCCCCGTTCAATGTAAACACGTATCCGGTTTGCGATTTAGAATCGTGTGGATCAGTGTCAAAGCTTGCATCAACGTAACCATTTACGATGAGCTCTTTGTCACCTCCATAAACGAGAAACATATCCTTAGTCCTTTTCTGGTATTTCAGGATGCTCTTGACCGCTGTTCAGTGATCCACTCCTGGATTACTTTGGTATCTCCCTGCTAAACTTATAGCAAGGCACACATCAGGTCTGGTACACAACATTGCATACATGATAGAGCCTATGGCTGAAGCATAGGGAACATATTTCATCTTCTCTCTATCTTCTGCATTGGTCGGGCATTGAGTCTTACTCAATCTCACACCTTCTAGTACAGGCAAGAACCCTTTCTTTGCTTGATCCATTTTTAACTTCTTCAAAACTTTGTCAAGGTATGTGCTTTGTGAAAGTCCAATTAAGTGTCTTGATCTATCTCTATAGATCTTGATGCCTAATATATATGCAGCTTCACCGAGGTCTTTCATTGAAAAACTCTTATTCAAGTATCCCTTTATGCTATCCAGAAATTCTATATCATTTCCAATTAGCAATATGTCATCCACATATAATATCAGAAATGCTACTGAGCTCCCACTCACTTTCTTGTAAATACAGGCTTCTCCAAAAGTCTGTATAAAACCAAATGCTTTGATCACACTATCAAAGAATTTATTCCAACTCCGAGAGGCTTGCACCAGTCCATAAATGGATCGCTGGAGCTTGCACACTTTGTTAGCTCCCTTTGGATCGACAAAACCTTCCGGTTGCATCATATACAACTCTTCTTCCAGAAATCCATTCAGGAATGCAGTTTTGACATCCATTTGCCAAATTTCATAATCATAAAATGCGGCAATTGCTAACATGATTCGGACAGACTTGAGCATCGCTACGGGTGAGAAGGTCTCACTAGTCAATCCCTTGAACTTGTCGAAAACCTTTCGCAACAAGTCGAGCTTTATAGACAGTAACATTACCGTCAGCGTTAGTCTTCTTCTTGAAGATCCATTTATTTTCAATGGCTTGCCGATCATCGGGCAAGTCAACCAAAGTCCATACTTTGTTCTCATACATGGATCCCATCTCGGATTTCATGGCCTCAAGCCATTTTGCGGAATCTGGGCTCACCATCGCTTCTTCATAGTTCGTAGGTTCGTCATGGTCTAGTAACATAACCTCCAGAACAGGATTACCGTACCACTCTGGTGCGGATCTTAATCTGGTTGACCTACGAGGTTCAGTAATAACTTGATCTGAAGTTTCATGATCATTATCATTAACTTCCTCACTAATTGGTGTAGGTGTCGCAGAAATTGGTTTCTGTGATGATCTACTTTCCAATAAGGGAGCAGGTACAGTTACCTCATCAAGTTCTACTTTCCTCCCACTCACTTATTTCGAGAGAAACTCCTTCTCTAGAAAGGATCCATTCTTAGCAACGAATGTCTTGCCTTCGGATCTGTGATAGAAGGTGTACCCAACAGTCTCCTTTGGGTATCCTATGAAGACACATTTCTCCGATTAAGGTTCGAGCTTATCAGGTTGAAGTTTCTTCACATAAGCATCGCAACCCCAAACTTTAAGAAACGACAAATTTGGTTTCTTGCCAAACCATAATTCATAAGGTGTCGTCTCAACGGATTTCGATGGTGCCCTATTTAGAGTGAATGCAGCCGTCTCTAAAGCATAACCCCAAAACGATAGCGGTAAATTAGTAAGAGACATCATAGATCGCACCATATCTAGTAAAGTACGATTACGACGTTCGGACACACCATTACGTTGTGGTGTTCCGGGTGGCGTGAGTTGCGAAACTATTCCGCATTGTTTCAAATGTTGGCCAAACTCGTAACTCAAATATTCTCCTCCACGATCTGATCGTAGAAACTTTATTTTCTTGTTACGATGATTTTCAACTTCGCTCTGAAATTCTTTGAACTTTTCAAATGTTTTAGACTTATGTTCCATTAAGTAGATATACCCATATCTGCTCAAATCATCTGTGAAGGTGAGAAAATAACGATATCCGCCAGGAGCCTCAATATTCATTGGACCACATACATCTGTATGTATGATTTCCAACAAATTAATTGCTCTCTCCATAGTTCCGGAGAACGGTGTTTTAGTCATCTTGCCCATGAGACACGGTTCGCAAGTACCAAGTGATTCATAATCAAGTGATTCCAAAATTCCATCATTATGGAGTTTCTTCATGCGCTTTACACCGATATGACCTAAACGGTAGTGCCACAAATATGTTGCACTATCATTATCAACTCTGCATCTTTTGGCTTCGACATTATGAATATGTGTGTCACTACTACCGAGATTCATTAAAAATAGACCACTCTTCAAGGGTGCATGACCATAAAAGATATTAATCATATAAATAGAACAACCATTATTCTCTTATTTAAATGAATAACCGTCTCGCATCAAACAAGATCCAGATATAATGTTCATGCTCACAATTATTTAGGTCTAATATTAATCCCGAAGGTAGATGTAGAGGTAGCGTGCCAACGGTGATCACATCGACTTTGGAACCGTTTCTCACGCGCATCGTCACCTCGTCCTTGGCCAGTGTTCGCTTAATCCGTAGTCCCTGTTTTGAGTTGCAAATATTAGCAACAGAACCAGTATCAAATACCCAGGTACTACTGCGAGCTCTGGTAAGGTACACATCAATAACATGTATATCACATATACCTTTGTTCACCTTGCCATCCTTCTTATCCGCCAAATACTTGGGGCAGTTCCGCTTCCAGTGACCAGTCTGCTTGCAGTAGAAGCACTCAGTCTCAGGCTTAGGTCCAGATTTGGGTTTCTTCTCCTGAACAGCAACTTGCTTGCTGTTCTTCTTGAAGTTCCCCTTCTTCTTCCCTTTTCCCTTTTTCTTGAAACTAGTGGTCTTATTGACCATCAACACTTGATGCTCCTTTTTGATTTCTACCTCCGCTGCTTTTAGCATTGCGAAGAGCTCGGGAATTGTCTTATTCATCCCTTGCATGTTATAGTTCATCACGAAGCTCTTGTAGCTTGGTGGCAGTGATTGAAGAATTCTGTCAATGACGCTATCATCCGGAAGATTAACTCCCAGTTGAATCAAGTGATTGTTATACCCAGACATTTTGAGTATATGCTCACTGACAAAACTATTCTCTTCCATCTTGCAGCTGTAGAACTTATTGGAGACTTCATATCTCTCAATCCGGGCATTTGCTTGAAATATTAACTTCAACTCCTGGAACATCTCATATGCTCCATGACGTTCAAAACGTCGTTGAAGACCCGGTTCTAAGCCGTAAAGCATGGCACACTGAACTATCGAGTAATCATCAGCTTTGCTCTGCCAGAAGTTCATAACTTCTGGTGTTGCTCTTGCAGCAGGCCTGGCACCCAGCGGTGCTTCCAGGACATAATTCTTCTGTGCAGCAATGAGGATAATCCTCAAGTTACGGACCCAGTCCGTGTAATTGCTACCATCATCTTTCAACATTTCTTTCTCAAGGAACGCTTTAAAATTCAACGGAACAACATCACGGGCCATCTATCTACAATTAACATAGACAAGCAAGATACTATCAGGTACTAAGTTCATGATAAATTTAAGTTCTATTAATCATATTACTTAAGAACTCCCACTTAGATAGACATCCCTCTAATCATCTAAGTGATTACGTGATCCAAATCAACTAAACCATAACCGATCATCACGTGAAATGGAGTAGTTTTCAATGGTGAACATCACTATGTTAATCATATCTACTATATGATTCATGCTCGACCTTTCGGTCTCAGTGTTCCGAGGCCATATCTGCATATGCTAGGCTCGTCAAGTTTAACTTGAGTATTCTGCGTGTGCAAAACTGGCTTGCACCCGTTGTAGATGGACGTAGAGCTTATCACACCCGATCATCACGTGGTGTCTGGGCACGACGAACTTTGGCAACGGTGCATACTCAGGGAGAACACTTTTATCTTGAAATTTTAGTGAGAGATCATCTTATAATGCTACCGTCAATCAAAGCAAGATAAGATGCATAAAAGATAAACATCACATGCAATCAATATAAGTGATATGATATGGCCATCATCATCTTGTGCTTGTGATCTCCATCTCCGAAGCACCGTCATGATCACCATCGTCACCGGCGTGACACCTTGATCTCCATCGTAGCATCGTTGTCGTCTCGCCAACTATTGCTTTTACGACTATCACTACCGCTTAGTGATAAAGTAAAACAATTACATGGCGATTGCATTGCATACAACAAAGAGACAACCATATGGCTCCTGCCAGTTGCCGATAACTTGGTTACAAAACATGATCATCTCATACAATAAAATATAGCATCATGTCTTAACCATATCACATCACAACATGCCCTGCAAAAACAAGTTAGACGTCCTCTACTTTGTTGTTGCAAGTTTTACGTGGCTGCTACGGGCTTAGCAAGAACCGTTCTTACCTACGCATCAAAACCACAACGATAGTTTGTCAAGTTGGTGATGTTTTAACCTTCGCAAGGACCGGGCGTAGCCACACTCGGTTCAACTAAAGTGAGAAAGACAGACACCCGCCAGTCACCTTTAAGCAACGAGTGCTCGCAACGGTGAAACCAGTCTCGCGTAAGCGTACGCGTAATGTCGGTCCGGGCCGCTTCATCTCACAATACCGCTGAACCAAAATATGACATGCTGGTAAGCAGTATGACTTATATCGCCCACAACTCACTTGTGTTCTACTCGTGCATATAACATCAACGCATAAAACCAGGCTCGGATGCCACTGTTGGGGAACGTAGTAATTTCAAAAAAATTCTACGCACACGCAAGATCATGGTGATGCATAGCAATGAGAGGGGAGAGTGTTGTCCACGTACCCTCGTAGACCGAAAGCGGAAGCGTTAACACAACGCGGTTGATGTAGTCGTACGTCTTCACGATCCGACCGATCAAGTACCGAACGCACGACACCTCCGAGTTCAGCACACGTTCAGCTCGATGACGTCCCTCGAACTCCGATCCAGCCGAGTGCTCAGGGAGAGTTTCGTCAGCATGATGGCGTGGTGACAATGATGATGTTCTACCGACGCAGGGCTTCGCCTAAGCACCACTACGATATTATCGAGGTGTAATATGGTGGAGAGGGGCACCGCACACGGCTAAGAGATCAATGATCAATTGTGTGTTTAGAGGTGCCCCCTGCCCCCGTATATAAAGGAGCAAGGGGGGGTTCGGCCGGCCAAGGGGAGAGGTGCGCCAGGAGGAGTCCTACTCCTACCGGGAGTAGGACTCCCCCCCTTTTCCATGTTGGACTAGGAGAGAGAGGGGGAAGAGGTGGAGGGGAGGAAGGAAGGGGGGGGCGCCGCCCCCCTCTCCATGTCCTATTCGGACTGGGGGGGAGGGGCGTGCGGCCTTGCCCTGGCCTCCTCTCCTCTCTTCCACCTAGGCCCACTAAGGCCCATTAAGTTACCGGGGGGTTCCGGTAACCTCCCGGTACTCCGGAAAAATCCCGATTTCACCCGGAACACTTCCGATATCGAAACATAGGCTTCCAATATATCAATCTTTATGTCTCGACCATTTCGAGACTCCTCGTCATGTCCGTGATCACATCCGGGACTCCGAACAACCTTCGGTACATCAAAACATATAAACTCATAATATAACTGTCATCGTAATGTTAAGCGTGCGGACCCTACGGGTTCGAGAACTATGTAGACATGACCGAGACACCTCTCCGGTCAATAACCAATAGTGGAACCTGGATGCTCATATTGGCTCCCACATATTCTACGAAGATCTTTATCGGTCAGACCGCATAACAACATACGTTGTTCCCTTTGTCATCGGTATGTTACTTGCCCGAGATTTGATCGTCGGTATCTCGATACCTAGTTTAATCTCGTTACCGGCAAGTCTCTTTACTCGTTCCGTAATACATCATCCCGCAACTAACTCATTAGTCACAATGCTTGCAAGGCTTATAGTGATGTGTATTACTGAGTGGGCCCAGAGATACCTCTCCGACAATCGGAGTGACAAATCCTAATCTCAAAATACGCCAACCCAACAAGTACATTTGGAGACACCTATAGAGCACCTTTATAATCACCCAGTTACGTTGTGACGTTTGGTAGCACACAAAGTGTTCCTCCGGTAAACGGGAGTTGCATAATCTCATAGTCACAGGAACATGTATAAGTCATGAAGAAAGGAATAGCAACATACTAAACGATCGTGTGCTAAGCTAATGGAATGGGTCAAGTCAATCACATCATTCTCCTAATGATGTGATCCCGTTAATCAAATGACAACTCATGTCTATGGCTAGGAAACATAACCATCTTTGGTCAACGAGCTAGTCAAGTAGAGGCATACTAGTGACACTCTGTTTGTCTATGTATTCACACATGTATTATGTTTCCGGTTAATACAATTCTAGCATGAATAATAAACATTTATCATGATATAAGGAAATAAATAATAACTTTATTATTGCCTCTAGGGCATATTTCCTTCAGTCTCCCACTTGCACTAGAGTCAATAATCTAGATTACACTGTAATGATTCTTACACCCATGGAGTCTTGGTGCTGATCATGTTTTGCTTGTGGAAGAGGCTTAGTCAACGGGTCTGCAACATTCAGATCCGTATGTATCTTGCAAATTTCTATGTCTCCCACCTGGACTAAATCCCGGATGGAATTGAAGCGTCTTTTGATGTGCTTGGTTCTCTTGTGAAATCTGGATTCCTTTGCTAAGGCAATTGCACCAGTATTGTCACAAAAGATTTTCATTGGACCCGATGCACTAAGTATGACACCTAGATCGGATATGAACTCCTTCATCCAGACTCCTTCATTTGCTGCTTCTGAAGCAGCTATGTACTCCGCTTCACACGTAGATCCCGCTACGACACTTTGCTTAGAACTGCACCAACTGACAGCTCCCCCGTTCAATGTAAACACGTATCTGGTTTGCGATTTAGAATCGTCTGGATCAGTGTCAAAGCTTGCATCAACGTAACCATTTACGATGAGCTCTTTGTCACCTCCATAAACGAGAAACATATCCTTAGTCCTTTTCAGGTATTTTAGGATGTTCTTGACCGCTGTCCAGTGATCCACTCCTGGATTACTTTGGTACCTCCCTGCTAAACTTATAGCAAGGCACACATCAGGTCTGGTACACAGCATTGCATACATGATAGAGCCTATGGCTGAAGCATTGGGAACATCTTTCATCTTCTCTCTATCTTCTGCATTGGTCGGGCATTGAGTCTTACTCAATCTCACACCTTGTAGTACAGGCAAGAACCCTTTCTTTGCTTGATCCATTTTGAACTTCTTCAAAACTTTGTCAAGGTATGTGCTTTATGAAAGTCCAATTAAGCGTCTTGATCTATCTCTATAGATCTTGATGCCTAATATATATGCAGCTTCACCGAGGTCTTTCATTGAAAAACTCTTATTCAAGTATCTATGCTATCCAGAAATTCTATATCATTTCCAATTAGCAATATGTCATCCACATATAATATCAGAAATGCTACTGAGCTCCCACTCACTTTCTTGTAAATACAGGCTTCTCCAAAAGTCTGTATAAAACCAAATGCTTTGATCACACTATCAAAGCATTTATTCCAACTCCGAGAGGCTTGCACCAGTCCATAAATGGATCGCTGGAGCTTGCACACTTTGTTAGCTCCCTTTGGATCGACAAAACCTTCCGGTTGCATCATATACAACTCTTCTTCCAGAAATCCATTCAGGAATGCAGTTTTGACATCCATTTGCCAAATTTCATAATCATAAAATGCGGCAATTGCTAACATGATTCGGATAGAGTTGAGCATCGCTACGGGTGAGAAGGTCTCATCGTAGTCAATCCCTTGAACTTGTCGAAAACCTTTGGCAACAAGTCGTGCTTTATAGACAGTAACATTACCGTCAGCGTCAGTCTTCTTCTTGAAGATCCATTTATTTTCAATGGCTTGCCGATCATCGGGCAAGTCAACCAAAGTCCATACTTTGTTCTCATACATGGATCCCATCTCGGATTTCATGGCCTCAAGCCATTTTGCGGAATCTGGGCTCACCATCGCTTCTTCATAGTTCGTAGGTTCGTCATGGTCTAGTAACATAACCTCCAGAACAGGATTACCGTACCACTCTGGTGCGGATCTTAATCTGGTTGACCTACGAGGTTCAGTAATAACTTGATCTGAAGTTTCATGATCATTATCATTAACTTCCTCACTAATTGGTGTAGGTGTCGCAGAAATTGGTTTCTGTGATGATCTACTTTCCAATAAGGGAGCAGGTACAGTTACCTCATCAAGTTCTACTTTCCTCCCACTCACTTATTTTGAGAGAAACTCCTTCTCTAGAGAGGATCCATTCTTAGCAACGAATGTCTTGCCTTCGGATCTGTGATAGAAGGTGTACCCAACAGTCTCCTTTGGGTATCCTATGAAGACACATTTCTCCGATTTAGGTTCGAGCTTATCAGGTTGAAGTTTCTTCACATAAGCATCGCAACCCCAAACTTTGAGAAACGACAACTTTGGTTTCTTGCCAAACCATAGTTCATAAGGCGTCGTCTCAACGGATTTCGACGGTGCCCTATTTAGAGTGAATGCAGCCGTCTCTAAAGCATAACCCCAAAACGATAGAGGTAAATCAGTAAGAGACATCATAGATCGCACCATATCTAGTAAAGTACGATTACGACGTTCGGACACACCATTACTGTCGTGGAATTGTCACGGCAGTTGTCCTCGAGCTAGGACTTAGTCGTGGAGCCATCACAGCTAGGAAGCTTGAAGGGGTTAATGCGGGACAAGGAACACGAGGGTTTATACTGGTTCGGCCCCTTACGGTGAAGGTAAAAGCCTACGTCCAGTTGAGGTGGTATTGATTAGGGTTACGATCACCAGGGAGCTAAACTGCTATGCCCGGCTCTCGATGAGATTGTTGTCGCCCCTAAACTGCTGCCGGGTCGTCCCTTTATATAGGGAGGCTGACGCCCTGCAGCTCTCAGAGTCCCGGCCGGCTCATAAGAGTGTTCGGCTCGGACTCTCAACTATTCTTGCCTTACACTACAAGTTCTACCATAACAATGATTGTAACTACGGGCTTTAAGCCTCCGCCGGGTCTTAAGCCCATCTTCGGCCCACCGTCTTTAATCTTGGCGCCGGGCTTCTGGCAGTGACCGTGCGAGTAACCCGGCCCCTCCTGGCGGGTGACTCTAAGGTCTATATCCTCAACATTAGGCCCCAGATTGATTTGAGACGGCTCATGTCAATCTTCAAATCTTTCGACAGAAAAAATCTCCGACTTACCATTTATATGAAGGCCATAACCCAGCGTGACGTCATCCTCTTGACTCCGGATAATCCGCCATGACGTCATCTTCCATTAAGCCCGTTTTTTACTCCACCAGATCCCCAACGGATCTTTGCTTTTACTGTCATTCCGAAAATCGAGGCGTTGTGGGGGAGATAACCACGTCGTGGCCTCCTTGAATCTCGCGCCCACTTATGAACCTGCCTTATAAATAGGCCGGCCCGACGGGCTCTCAGCCACTTCCTCTCCATCTTCTTCCTCATGCCATTGCTCCTCTGCCCGAGCTCTGCTACTGCCGCCGCCGTCGCGCCCCCGGTCTTCGTCAACTTTGGCCGCTGCATCACCCTGACTCGGACCAGACAAACGGCGGCAACCTCCGCTCTTCTCCAGCTCCGGTGAGTCTCTTCTGCCCTGCTAGAACAGATCTGCGGTAGGGTTCAACTAGTTCATCCGTGTTCTTCGCCATAGCCCGCAAGTTCCGGTAGTTCTTATAGTTACTGCCCCTGCTTGATCTTTAGCCTTGTATAGAACTAGTGCGGCGGTTGTTTAGTACTCATTTCAAATGCCAGTAGGTCTCTTTCCACTGCATAAAGGCTTCGTTCGAGCTCAAGAACTCCCTCACTTCTGTTTCTAGGTCTAGAAATTTTTTCTTTTGCCCGACCATTTTGATCCAGAAAAGTTACCGCAATATGTGAAACCTGTTTTACCACACTTAGTAAAAACTGCAACCATTGAACCTTGGCGGCTTACAATTCCGGTTTAAAGAAACCACGTGTCGTAGAATCCTCCGGCTTAAAGAAAACCATGCTTCGTAGAATCCTCCGGCTTAGCCGTGATAAAGCCGTAAATAATTAATTTATTCTGAACGCCCCTGCGGCTTAAATAACCCTCTGTACTTGAGTATATACCATTAGTCCCCTTCATAAGCCGCCACCTTAGTTTTGAACTGTAGACTTCCGGCTTATAATTAACCCGGACGTTTTTCCTTTTTGTCATAGACTGCACCATGCCTCCCAAAGCTCCCATTATTTGCAACTGGATGAGGTCCAATGTGACCAATGAGACCCTAGCTGATTTTGTTAAGTCAGGATATCTGCCCAAGAAAGACATCATGTCCTACCGTGCCCCTGACCCGTCAGAAGAGAGGCCACAGCCAAAGGATGGGGAGGTAGTGATTTTTGCGGATCACATGAGCCGGGGCTTCGCACCGCCCGGCTCAAAGTTTTTTAGGGACGTGCTCAACTTCTTCGACTTGCGGCCTCAAGATATAGGACCCAACTCAGTGTCCAACATCTGCAATTTCCAAGTCTTCTGCGAGGTTTACCTTGGAGAAGAGCCTAATCTGCTGCTCTTCAGAGAGCTTTTTTACTTAAATCGCCAGAACGAGTGCGCCAATGGGCCAAGTCTGGAATTAGGTGGTATCTCCATCCAGCGTCGCAGGGACTGCCTTTTCCCTTACGCAGAGCCGCCTAGCTACCCAAAGGACTGGAACATGACTTGGTTCTACTGCCAAGATACATCCCCGGCTGATGAAAACCCGCTGCCCGGCTTTCGCCCAACATGTCTGGAGCCGACTCACCCACTGTCGGACAAGCTGACTCAAGCGGAGCGCCAGCCTCTGCTCCCCACTATCAACAAGATCAAGGCTCTCCTGGGCAATGGTCTGACCGGAATCGACCTGGTCCGGGTCTGGATCTCATGGCAGGTGATCCCATTGAGCCATCGCCCCGGCTTAATGTGCGAGTACACAGGACAAAAGGATGACCCTCAGAGACACAGCCGCAATGATCTTCCAGAAGACGTTGCAGAAGAGGAGACCAAGGCTCTTTTAAACGAGAGCCTGGCAGACTGCGGAAGGACCGGGGTAGCCCCTTTCTGCAAGACCAACCCAGCCCCAGCAGTAAGCCGCTGACTTTAACTTTTTATCTTCTTCTGCATATAACCTTTATCTGAACCATTTTAAGAATTCATCATTGTATTTTTTAGGCTGATGATAAGTTCTGGTGGGTCAAATATGACCATGAGGCGGCCAAGAAGGCCAGGAAGGCGAAGAAAGCCGCCAAGAAAGCCGCCCCTCGCAAAAAAGGGAGCAGGCCTACTGCCTCCGAGCTTATGCAACTAAGCGACAGCTCCGAGTCAGAGGTAACCCCTGAACTTTTAAGTCCTTACTATATTCACTGTTTGTTGCTGTCCCTTATCAATACTTGCTCATTGACAGGATGACACCGGCGCCAGTAACCCGGTGGTTGAAGAGGTAATGTCACTTTCCTCCGACTCGGAGCCCTTGCCACAGCTGAAAGTCCGAAGGGTAACCCGGAAAGTAAGCTTTTCACATCCTTTAGCTTATCAAGACCCTCAATTTATTTTGAAGCAACAGGTTCATGAAAGCCGGCGTCACACCCGGACCAACGAGGACACCGACCTCTCCGCCGGGTTACCCGACGCAACAAGGAAGCGCCGAACTGAGGTTATTTCCCACTTGTACCCTTTTCACCCGTTGGCGGGTGTTATCCGTCAGCCACTCAATTCTTCTGACTCCAATTATCAGGAGACCTCCCCCTCTTCGGGCGACTCTATGCAGTCGAGTCTTCCGACTTTCAAGACCGCACCCGGGTAATAACAACCATCTCATATTGTACTTGTCCTTACTAACCCTTTGTATGCTTAACACTTCTGTCCTTTCAGTGCCCAGGCAAAACTCACCAAAAGAGCGAAGAAGACCAGGTCAGCCGGAGTGCCGGATTTGCCTGAGCCGGAGGTGACGGCTCAAGAACCGCCAGGTGCCTCCGCCCCCGAAGCCACCACTCCAATGGACACGGCACCTGAGGCCACTGCCCCGACTGCCAAGGCAACGACCGAAGCTTCTGTTAACCCGGAGGCCTCCAGCTCGGCTCCACCAGCAGACGACCCGGACGTGGTAATCACCCGGACGGAGTTCGTTGAGCCGGGGAGACCTACCGTGCTGGCCAAGTGCTCCGCTAAGGGGGAGTTGCTGCAGCCTCACCGGGTGAACCTGGACCTCTCTGACTACACCAACTTGAGCATTGGAGAGCTTGTCTCTGGCTACATCAGCCAAGTGCACAAAAGCCGGGACACAGAGGTCGCCATGGTGACCCAGATCCAGCAAAAATCTGAGGTATCATTCTGCTGTCCTCTTACTTACTGCATAGTTACCTTTGCCATGATAGCCCCCAAGTCAACGACTTATGATAGAATATGTTGTAGACTTAGGTTCCGGCTTACTCAATTGAGCCGGCAGTATGTAGATAGATACGTTCAATATGCATTAGCCCCCAAGTGCCAAGTGTCTTTGCTTGGAAAACGCTTGGGACTTATATAATGACTGTTAATAACCCGGAAATTTATGCAGGCTGTTGGCAAGAAGCTAGAGGCGGACCTTGCGGATCTCAAGAGCCGGCTGAAGACGCAGGAGATGGAGACCCAGAAGGCAAACGCCAAGTTTGTATCCAGCATCGCCGCTCAAGAGAAGCTGAAGACAGAATTTGATGCTGAGCGAAAAGCCTGGGCTGAAGAGAAGGCCGCACTGGTGACCCGGGCGGAACAGGCGGAGAAGGCTCTCTCTGAGAAGACCGCCGAGCTCTCCGGCCTAAAGCGCCAGGTTTCCCAAATGGTGGCCGCCATCTTCGGTAAGTCGCCTCACCGGCTTTCATCAAGTTTAGAATGTGTATATGATTCATCCTTGTCGCCGGCTTATCTGATTCTGTTAAACAGGTCCCAGAAGTGCCAACCTCAACCAGAGTGTGGTTACCAAGCTAAAGGCCGTGTATACCCTGGTGGAGCAACTCTACACCGGGTCACAGCGTGCCTTAGCTGTGGTGGCCCTATCCAACGAGGTGCCGACTCACCTGGCAGAAGTCCTGCGCCGGCTCGCCGTTCTGCCTCAGCGGATCCAAGAGCTGCGACGGGCCTCTGCGAGGGCCGGAGCGATCGCCGCGCTGAGCCGGGCCAAGGCATTCCTGCCGGAGTTAGACCCGGCGGACATCGCCCTTGGCTATCCAAGCCTGAAGGAAGACGGCTCAGCTTTCGATCAGAAGGACTTCGCGGCTTGTGTGAAGGCAGTACGCCCGATGGCCACCCTTATCGGGAATGACACAGATTTGACCAAGTACCAGCCGGGTTATGATGCGGAGAATCAGAGGATTCCAACCCCTCGCTATGAAGCCCTCAACTTGATCCCACCGGCTCGTCAGCACACCTTCGCCCCAGAGATTGACCCGGCCGGGTTAATTGACGAGGAAGCCCAATTCGAAGCTCTCAGCGGCATCGACTGGAAGTCATCAACCTTCCAGGTCTTGGGATCAGCCGGAGGAGAGGATAGGAACGAGCCGGAGACTTCAACTCAGCGGGCATCGTAACTCGGCTGGCGGTTTACCAAACAATGCTCCACCCTTTTTAGACTTGATGAGTTTTGTAATAGAGTAGGTGCAACAGTTTATCTCTGCCGTGCCATCGTGCACGTATTGAATGCCAAGGTCTTTTGAAGTTGTCTCTTGGATGTTTCTCCGGGTCATAATCATCCCTTTGTTGTTCTCAACCTCAAAGAGGTGACTTTAAGTATCCTGCATAGAAAGGCAAATCACAAGTCTCGAGGCGGCTTACCACCCTGAGAATCAGGTGTTTTGGATAGATAACCCAGAATATGAATCAAAAAGACTGGTCCTCAATTATATCCTTAACACAGCCGTAATAACACACTTAGCGGCCTGTAAGCATACTTCCGGTTTAGATAACCCGGGTAACAAGTTTGGTATCTTAACTCCGATTTACTTGTCTTAATGACACCTATGGTGTTCAACTAACACTGTAAACCAAAGTTAAGCCGGCAAAGTGAGACCCGGCCGTACACATCTTGACATAATCAGAGTAAACTTGTGATAAAGCAGAAGAACTTAGGGGCTTCCGGTTCGAATACGACCAGAAACCCGGCCCAAAGGGGTTAAGCTAAGATTCGGATACGATCATATAGCCCCCAGTGGGTGTGGCGATGCCAATCAAGAGGGTACTGACAACTATGTTCTCTTTGGTTTGAATACGACCCATGTTTGAACAGGAAGCCCCCAAGTGATTTTAAGAATTGTTTAACGACGCTGATTCGAATACGATCCACGTCGGTTCTCAAAGGGGTTAAACTATGATTCAAATATGACCAAAGGTAACCTCCCAATGAGCTCCGCACTTTGCCAATCAAATGGGTATCGACAGCTATGTTCTCTTTGGTTCGAATACGACCCATGTTTGAACAGGAAGCCCCCAAGTGATTTTAAGAATTGTTTAACGACGCTGATTCGAATACGATCCACGTCGGTTCTCAAAGGGGTTAAACTATGATTCAAATATGACCAAAGGTAACCACCCAATGAGCTCCGCACTTTGCCAATCAAATGGGTATCGACAGCTATGTTCTCTTTGGTTCGAATACGACCCATGTTTGAACAGGAAGCCCCCAAGTGACTTTACTGTTTACGGCTAGATTCGAATACGATCATAAACTGGATCCTCCTTTAAGTCATCATGTAATCTTGCAATAAGAACAACACGTGCATGTTTGGAGGAGAAAAAAGGACAGAGGTCCTACTTTATTGCTTATCATAATATATACATGGCTGAGAGAAATATGTACACCACGAGAGCCGGTGGCTCAAGTGTAGTAAGGCCGAAGCTAAGCTATGTTCCACGGCCGACGGGTCTCCTCCTCCGACTTACGTGAATCTTTGTGCTCCCGAATGTCAATGAGGTAATATGACCCGTTGTGCAAGTTCTTGTTGACCACAAAGGGCCCTTCCCAAGGTGGGGATAACTTGTGTGCATCTGTTTGATCCTGGATGAGCCGGAGCACAAGGTCGCCTTCCTGGAAGACCCGGGATTTGACCCGGCGGCTATGATAACGGCGCAGGTCTTGTTGGTAAATCACTGAACGGGCTGCTGCCACATCACGCTGTTCGTCCAACAAGTCAAGAGCATCTTGGCGCGCCTGCTCATTATCCGTCTTAACATAAGCCGCTGGGGAGGACTGCTTCTGCTCCATAAACCATGAAGAAAGGCGTGAAGCCTGTAGACCTGTTAGGAGTAGTGTTGATGCTCCATAACACGGAGGGCAACTCCTCCACCCAACAACCCGGCGTCCGTTGCAAAGGGACCAAAAGCCGGGGCTTGATACCTTTCAGAATCTCCTGATTAGCTCTCTCAGCTTGACCGTTGGATTGAGGATGAGCCACTGAGGAAACATCAAGTCGGATATGCTCTCGTTGACAAAACTCTTCCATGGCACCTTTGGAGAGATTGGTGCCATTGTCAGTTATAATGCTGTGCGGAAAGCCAAAACGGAAAATCACCTTTTTCATAAATTGAACCGCCGTGGCTGCATCGCACTTGCTAACTGGCTCAGCTTCCACCCACTTTGTGAATTTATCAACTGCCACCAAGAGGTGGGTCTTCTTATCCTTGGACCTTTTAAAAGGCCCGACCATATCAAGCCCCCAGACCGCAAAGGGCCAAGTGATTGGGATCATCCTCAGCTCCTGAGCCGGCACATGAGCCCGTCGTGAGAACCTCTGGCAACCATCACATTTACTGACCAAGTCCTCGGCATCAGCATGAGCCGTCAACCAGTAAAAACCATGACAAAAAGCCTTGGCCACAAGGGACTTTGAGCCGGCATGATGGCCACAATCCCCTTCATGGATCTCACGCAAGATCTCCTGACCTTCCTCAGGGGAGACACAACGCTGAAATGCTCCTGTAACACTGCGATGATGCAACTCGCCATCAATAACAATCATCGACTTAGCCCGCCGGGTTATTTGCCTGGCCGAAGTTTCATCCTCAGGCAACTCGCCCCGGGTCATGTAAGCCAGATATGGCATTGTCCAGTCTGGTATGATATGGAGAGCCGCCACCAGTCGTGCCTCCGGGTCAGGGACAGCCAACTCTTCCTCCGTAAGCAACTTAACCGAAGGGCTATACAGGACGTCCAGGAAAGTGTTAGGCGGCACCGGCTTTCGCTGAGAGCCTAGCCGGCTTAGAGCATCAGCCGCCTCGTTTTTCCTGCGATCAATGTGCTCTACTTGGTAGCCCTGAAAGTGCCCAGCAATGGCATCAACTTCGCGGTGATAAGCCGCCATTAGAGGGTCCTTAGAGTCCCACTTGCCTGATACTTGTTGAGCCACCAAGTCTGAGTCACCGAAGCATCTTACCCGGCTCAGGCTCATCTCCTTAGCCATCCGAAGACCGTGGAGCAAGGCCTCGTACTCAGCCGCATTGTTAGTGCAAGGAAACATCAGCTGTAGCACATAATGGAACTTGTCACCTTTAGGGGAAGCCAATACAACGCCAGCCCCCGAGCCCTCCAACTGCCTGGACCCATCGAAGTGAATAGTCCAATATGTGTTATCCGGCTTTTGCTCGGGCACTTGTGACTCTGTCCAATCATTGATGAAATCCACCAAGGCCTGAGATTTAACAGCAGTGCGTGGCACATATTTGAGACCATGAGGTCCAAGTTCTATAACCCACTTAGCAATTCTCCCTGTGGCCTCTCTGTTTTGAATGATATCACTAAGGGGGGCCGAACTGACCACAGTGATGGGATGACCCTGAAAATAATGCTTAAGTTTCCAGCTCGCCATGAACACACCATACACAAGCTTCTGCCAATGCGGGTACCGCTGCTTGGACTCAATGAGCACTTCGCTGACATAATAAACTGGCCGCTGAACCGAATGCTCCTTACCCTCCTCCTTGCGCTCCACCACAATAGCCACACTGACGGCTCGTGCGTTTGCCGCCACATACAGTAATAAGGGCTCCTTATCAACCAGAGCAGCAAGGACTGGGGGCTCTGCCAGCTGCTTCTTCAAATCCTCAAAAGCGGTATTGGCTGCATCATTCCAGACAAAGTTATCAGTTTTCTTCATCAACTGATATAATGGCATGGCCTTCTCACCCAAACGGCTTATAAAACCGGCTTAAAGCAGCGACGCGACCCGCCAAGCGCTGAACGTCATTTATACACGCCGGCTTAGCCAGGGAGGTGATGGCCTTGATCTTCTCCGGGTTAGCCTCAATGCCTCTGTCAGAAACCAAGAAGCCCAAGAGTTTGCCTGCAGGAACACCAAAGACACACTTGGCCGGGTTAAGCATCACCTTATAGACCCGGAGATTATCAAAGGTTTCCCTTAAATCATCTATCAGGGTTTCCTCTTTTATGGACTTAACCACAATATCGTCCACATAAGCGTGAACATTGCGCCCAATTTGTTTATAAAGACAGTTCTGTACACAACGCTGGTAAGTCGCCTGTGCACACTTGAGTCCAAAGGGCATAGACACATAGCAGAAGGCTCCAAAGGGAGTGATGAACGCCGTCTTCTCCTGGTCCTTAATTGCCATCTTAATCTGATGATATCCGGAATAAGCATCCAAGAAACTTAAGCGTGCACAACCCGCCGTGGCATCAATGATTTGATCAATACGGGGGAGGGCAAAAGGATCAGCCGGACACGCCTTGTTCAAGTCCGTGTAGTCCACACACATCCGCCAGGTGCCGTTCTTCTTGAGTACGAGCACCGGGTTAGCTAACCACTCTGGGTGAAAGACTTCAACGATGAACCCGGCCGCCAAGAGCCGGGCCACCTCTTCACCAATAGCTTTCCGCCTCTCTTCGTTAAACCGCCGAAGAAACTGCCTGACCGGCTTAAACTTTGGATCAACATTGAGAGTATGCTCAGCGAGTTCTCTAGGTACACCTGGCATGTCAGAAGGTTTCCATGCGAAGATGTCCCTATTCTCACGGATGAACTCGATGAGCGCGCTTTCCTATTTTGGATCCAGATTTGCACTGATGCTAAACTGCTGAGATGAGTCACCTGGAACAAAATCAACAAGTTTAGTCTCATCAGCCGATTTAAATTTCATCACCGGCTCTTGTTCTGTAGTTGGCTTTTTCAGAGAGGTCATATCTGTTGGGTCAACATTGTCCTCAACAATTACGTTGTGGTGTTCCGGGTGGCGTGAGTTGCGAAACTATTCCGCATTGTTTCAAATGTTGGCCAAACTCGTAACTCACATATTCTCCTCCACGATCTGATCGTAGAAACTTTATTTTCTTGTTACGATGATTTTCAACTTTGCTCTGAAATTCTTTGAACTTTTCAAATGTTTCAGACTTATGTTTCATCAAGTAGATATACCCATATCTGCTCAAATCATCTGTGAAGGTGAGAAAATAATGATATCCGCCACGAGCCTCAATATTCATCGGACCACATACATCTGTATGTATGATTTCCAACAAATTAGTTGCTCTCTCCATAGTTCCGGAGAACGGTGTTTTAGTCATCTTGCCCATGAGACACGGTTCGCAAGTACCAAGTGATTCATAATCAAGTGATTCCAAAAGTCCATCATTATGGAGTTTCTTCATGCGCTTTACACCGATATGACCTAAATGGCAGTGCCACAAATATGTTGCACTATCATTATCAACTCTGCATCTTTTGGCTTCGACATTATGAATATGTGTGTCACTACTACCGAGATTCATTAAAAATAGACCAATCTTCAAGGGTGCATGACCATAAAAGATATTACTCATATAAATAGAACAACCATTATTCTCTGATTTAAATGAATAACCGTCTCGCATCAAACAAGATCCAGATATAATGTTCATGCTCAACGCTGGCACCAAATAACAATTATTTAGGTCTAATATTAATCCCGAAGGTAGATGTAGAGGTAGCGTGCCGACGGCGATCACATCGACTTTGGAACCGTTTCCCACGCGCATCGTCACCTCGTCCTTGGCCAGTGTTCGCTTAATCCGTAGTCCTATTTCGAGTTGCAAATATTAGCAACAGAACCAGTATCAAATACCCAGGTACTACTGCGAGCTCTGGTAAGGTACACATCAATAACATGTATATCACATATACCTTTGTTCACCTTGCCATCCTTCTTATCCGCCAAATACTTGGGGCAGTTCCGCTTCCAGTGACCAGTCTGCTTGAAGTAGAAGCACTCAGTCTCAGGCTTAGGTCCAGATTTGGGTTTCTTCTCCTTAACAGCAACTTGCTTGCTGTTCTTCTTGAAGTTCCCCTTCTTCTTCCCTTTGCCCTTTTTCTTGAAACTAGTGGTCTTATTGACCATCAACACTTGATGCTCGTTTTTGATTTCTACCTCCGCTGCTTTTAGCATTGCGAAGAGCTCGGGAATTGTCTTATTCATCCCTTGCATGTTATAGTTCATCACGAAGCTCTTGTAACTTGGTGGCAGTGATTGAAGAATTCTGTCAATGACGCTATCATCCGGAAGATTAACTCCCAGTTGAATCAAGTGATTGTTATACCCAGACATTTTGAGTATATGCTCACTAACAGAACTATTCTCTTCCATCTTGCAGCAGTAGAACTTATTGGAGACTTCATATCTCTCAATCCGGGCATTTTCTTGAAATATTAACTTCAACTCCTGGAACATCTCATATGCTCCATGACATTCAAAACGTCGTTGAAGACCCGGTTCTAAGCCGTAAAGCATGGCACACTGAACTATCGAGTAATCATCAGCTTTGCTCCGCCAGACGTTCATAACTTCTGGTGTTGCTCTTGCAGCAGGCCTGGCACCCAGCGGTGCTTCCAGGACGTAATTCTTTTGTGCAGCAATGAGGATAATCCTCAAGTTACGGACCCAGTCCGTGTAATTGCTACCATCATCTTTCAACTTTGCTTTCTCAAGGAACGCATTAAAATTCAACGGAACAACAGCACGGGCCATCTATCTACAATTAACATAGACAAGCAAGATACTACCAGGTACTAAGTTCATGATAAATTTAAGTTCTATTAATCATATTACTTAAGAACTCCCACTTAGATAGACATCCCTCTAATCATCTAAGTGATTACGTGATCCAAATCAACTAAACCATAACCGATCATCACGTGAAATGGAGTAGTTTTCAATGGTGAACATCACTATGTTGATCATATCTACTATATGATTCACGCTCGACCTTTCGGTCTCAGTGTTCCGAGGCCATATCTGCATATGCTAGGCTCGTCAAGTTTAACCTGAGTATTCTGCGTGTGCAAAACTGGCTTGCACCCGTTGTAGATGGACGTAGAGCTTATCACACCCGATCATCACGTGGTGTCTGGGCACGACGAACTTTGGCAACAGTGCATACTCAGGGAGAACACTTTTATCTTGAAATTTTAGTGAGAGATCATCTTATAATGCTACCGTCAATCAAAGCAAGATAAGATGCATAAAAGATAAACATCACATGCAATCAATATAAGTGATATGATATGGCCATCATCATCTTGTGCCTGTGATCTCCATCTCCGAAGCACCGTCATGATCACCATCGTCACCGGCGTGACACCTTGATCTCCATCGTAGCATCGTTGTCGTCTCGCCAACTATTGCTTTTACGACTATCGCTACCGCTTAATGATAAAGTAAAACAATTACATGGCGATTGCATTGCATACAATAAAGCGAGAACCATATGGCTCCTGCCAGTTGCCGATAACTTGATTACAAAACATGATCATCTCATACAATAAAATATAGCATCATGTCTTGACCATATCACATCACAACATGCCCTGCAAAAACAAGTTAGACGTCCTCTACTTTGTTGTTGCAAGTTTTACGTGGCTGCTACGGGCTTAGCAAGAACCGTTCTTACCTACGCATCAAAACCACAACGATAGTTTGTCAAGTTGGTGATGTTTTAACCTTCGCAAGGACCGGGCGTAGCCGCACTCGGTTCAACTAAAGTGAGAAAGACAGACACCCGCCAGTCACCTTTAAGCAACGAGTGCTCGCAACGGTGAAACCAGTCTCGCGTAAGCGTACGCGTAATGTCGGTCCGGGCCGCTTCATCTCACAATACCGCTGAACCAAAATATGACATGCTGGTCAGCAGTATGCCTTATATCGCCCACAACTCACTTGTGTTCTACTCGTGCATATAACATCAACGCATAAAACCAGGCTCGGATGCCACTGTTGGGGAACGTAGTAATTTCAAAAAAATTCTACGCACACGCAAGATCATGGTGATGCATAGCAACGAGAGGGGAGAGTGTTGTCCACGTACCCTCGTAGACCGAAAGCGGAAGCGTTAACACAACGCGGTTGATGTAGTCGTACGTCTTCACGATCCGACCGATCAAGTACCGAACGCACGGCACCTCCGAGTTCAGCACACGTTCAGCTCGATGACGTCCCTCGAACTCCGATCCAGCCGAGTGTTGAGGGAGAGTTTCGTCAGCACGACGGCGTGGTGACAATGATGATGTTCTACCGACGCAGGGCTTTGCCTAAGCACCGCTACCATATTATCGAGGTGTAATATGGTGGAGAGGGGCACCGCACACGGCTAAGAGATCAATGATCAATTGTGTGTTTAGAGGTGCCCCCTGCCCCCATATATAAAGGAGCAAGGGGGTTCGGCCGGCTAAGGGGAGAGGTGCGCCAGGAGGAGTCCTACTCCTACCGGGAGTAGGACTCCCCCCTTTTCCATGTTGGACTAGGAGAGAGGGGGGGAAGAGGTGGAGGGGAGGAAGGAAGGCGGGCGCCGCCCCCCTCTCCTTGTCCTATTCGGATTTGGGGGGAGGGGCGTGCGGCCCTGCCCTGGCCTCCTCTCCTCTCTTCCACCTAGGCCCACTAAAGCCCATTAAGTTACCGGGGGGTTCCGGTAACCTCCCGGTACTCCGGAAAAATCCCGATTTCACCCGGAACATTTCCGATATCCAAACAGAGGCTTCCAATATATCAATCTTTATGTCTCGACCATTTCGAGACTCCTCGTCATGTCCGTGATCACATCCAGGACTCCGAACAACCTTCGGTACATCAAAACATATAAACTCATAATATAACTGTCATCGTAACGTTAAGCGTGCGGACCCTACGGGTTCGAGAACTATGTAGACATGACCGAGACACCTCTCCGGTCAATAACCAATAGCGGAACCTGGATGCTCATATTGGCTCCCACATATTCTACGAAGATCTTTATCGGTCAGACCGCATAATAACATACGTTGTTCCCTTTGTCATCGGTATGTTACTTTCCCGAGATTCGATCGTCGGTATCTCGATACCTAGTTTAATCTCGTTACCGGCAAGTCTCTTTACTCGTTCCGTAATACATCATCCCACAACTAACTCATTAGTTACAATGCTTGCAAGGCTTATAGTGATGTGTATTACTGAGTGGGCCCAGAGACACCTCTCCGACAATCGGAGTGACAAATCCTAATCTCGAAATACGCCAACCCAACAAGTACCTTTGGAGACACCTGTAGAGCACCTTTATAATCACCCAGTTACGTTGTGACGTTTGGTAGCACACAAAGTGTTCCTCCAGTAAACGGGAGTTGCATAATCTCATAGTCATAGGAACATGTATAAGTCATGAAGAAAGCAATAGCAACATACTAAACGATCGTGTGCTAAGCTAATGGAATGGGTCAAGTCAATCACATCATTCTCCTAATGATGTGATCCCGTTAATCAAATGACAACTCATGTCTATGGCTAGGAAACATAACCATCTTTGATCAACGAGCTAGTCAAGTAGAGGCATACTAGTGACACTCTGTTTGTCTATGTATTCACACATGTATTATGTTTCCGGTTAATACAATTCTAGCATGAATAATAAACATTTATCATGATATAAGGAAATAAATAATAACTTTATTATTGCCTCTAGGGCATATTTCCTTCAGAAGCTTGATATAAGAAAACAATGGATACCCCGCTTTATTATATACATTGTCATAATATGTACAAGAAACCGAGCCTATAGCTCAAGTATAGTAAGGCCGAAGATGAGCAATATTCCATGGCCGATTGGTCTCCTTCTCCGATTTACGTGAGTCTTTGCGCTCTCGAACATCGATTAGGTAGTATGATCCGTTTTGCAGATTTTTGCTGACCACAAAGGGCCCTTCCCAAGGGGGGACGGCTTGTGCGCATCCGTCTGATCCTGGATGAGTCGAAGCACCAAGTCTCCTTCTTGAAAGGTTCTGGTTTTAAGCCGGCGGCTGTGATACCGACGCAGGTCCTGCTGATAAATCGCCGAACGGGCCGCTGCCAAGTCTCGCGCTTCATCGAACAGGTCAAGGGTGTCCTGCCGTGCCTTCTCGTTGTTAGCTTCAACATATGCCGCTACCCGAGGTGAGTCATGACGGATGTCACTAGGGAGAACTGCTTCCGCTCCATAAACCATGAAAAAGGCGTGTATCCCGTCGATCTGTTGGGTGTAGTATTGATGCTCCATAACACCGAAGGCAGCTCCTCCACCCAACAACCCGGCATCCGTTGCAAAGGAACCACCAGCCGGGGTTTGATGCCTCTCAGAATTTCTTGATTGGCTCTTTCTACCTGACCATTGGATTGGGGATGAGCCACCGACGACACATCAACCCGGATGTGCTCACGTTGACAAAACTCCTCCATGGCACCCTTTGACAGATTGGTACTATTGTCAGTTATAATGTTGTGTGGAAAACCAAACCGGAAGATCACCTTTTTGATAAATTGGACCGCCATGGCTGCATCACACTTGCTAACTGGCTCTGCCTCTACCCACTTTGTAAACTTATCAACCGCCACCAAAAGGTGGGTCTTCTTGTCCTTGGATCTCTTGAAAGGCCCAACCATATCGATCCCCCAAGTCGCAAACGGCTAGGTGATTGGAATCATCCTCAACTCTTGAGCCAGTACATGAGCGCGTCTTGAGAATTTTTGACAACCAGCACATCTTTTTACCAAGTCCTTGGCATCATCATGAGCTTGTCAACCATTAAAAACCATGACGAAACGCCTTGGCCACCAAAGATTTTGAACCAGCGTGGTGACCATAGTCTCCTTCGTGGATCTCACGCAAAATCGCACGACCTTCTTCGGGAGAGATACAACGTTGAAACACCCCTGTCACACTGCAATGATGCAACTTCCATGGATAATAGTCATAGACTTAGAATGCCGGATTATCTGTCTGGCCAAAGTTTCATCCTCTGGTAACTCGCCGCGGTTCTTATAAGCCAGATATGGAACTGTCCAATCCGAAATAACATGAAGAGCTGCCACCAACTGAGTCTCTGGATCAGGAATAGCTAGATCTTCTTCTCCAGGGAACTTGACGGACATATTGTACAACACATCCAGGAAAACGTTAGGCGGCACCGGTTTACGCTGGGAACCCAGACGTCTCAAAGCATCTGCCGCTTCATTCTTGCGCCGGTCCACATGATCCACCTGATAGCCTTTAAAGTGACCTGCAACAATATCCACCTCACGACGATACGCTGCCATGAGTGCTTCTCTAGAATCCCAAGTGCCGGAGACCTGTTGGGCCACCAGATCTGAGTCACCGAAGCACTTAACTCGGCTTAGATTCATCTCCTTAGCCATCCGAAGACCATGGAGTAACGCCTCATACTCGGCTGCATTATTAGTACAAGGGAACATCAAACGGAGAACATAACGAAACTTATCACCTCGTGGGGAAGTTAACACGACTCCAGCCCCCGAGCCCTCCAATTGCCGGGACCCATCCAAATGAATAGTCCAATAAGTATGATCCGGTTTCTCCTCTGGTGCTTGTAGTTCCGTCCAATCATTGATGAAATCCACCAGTGCCTGAGATTTAATCGCCGTCCGAGGTATGTACCTCAACCTGTGAGTCCCGAGTTCGATAGCCCACTTAGCAATCCGGCCAGTTGCCTCCCTGTTCTGGATTATATCCCCCAACGGAGCAGAACTGACCACCGTGATGGGGTGCCCTTGGAAGTAATGCTTAAGCTTCCGGCTTGCCATAAAAACCCCATACACTAATTTTTGCCAATGTGGGTACCTTTGCTTAGACTTGATAAGTACCTCACTGATATAGTAAACCAGACACTGAACCGGATGTTCCTTTCCTTCCTCCTTGCGCTCCACCACAATAGCCACACTAACTTCCCGAGCGTTAGCTGCCACATATAACAACAATGGCTCTTTGTCAACTGGAGGAGCAAGAACCGGCGGATTAGCCAGCTGCCGCTTTAAGTCCTCAAATGCTTCATTAGCAGCATCACTCCAGACAAAATCATCCGTTTTCTTCAACATCTGATACAAAGGGATGGCCTTCTCGCCAAGGCGACTGATAAAATGGCTCAACGCGGCAATCCGGCCTGCCAGGCGCTGAACATCATTAATACACTTTGGTTTAGCCAAAGAGGTGATGGCTTTGATCTTTTCCGGATTAGCTTCGATACCCGTGTTAGACACTAGAAAACCCAGGAGCTTGCTCGCAGGTACACCAAAAACACACTTGGCCGGATTGAGCATCATTTTGTAAATCCGCAGGTTATCGAAGGTTTCCTTCGAGTCATCAATCAGCGTCTCCTTCTTCCTTGATTTCACCACGATATCATCCACATAGGCATGAACATTGCGGCCAATCTGTTCATGGAGACAATTCTGCGCACACCGTTGATAAATCGCCTGGGCACTCTTGAGCCCAAAGGGCATGGACACATAGCAGAAGGCTCCAAAGGGAGTTATGAAGGCTGTTTTCTCCTGGTCCTTAACCGCCATCTTGATCTGATGATAACCAGAGTATGCATCCAAAAAACTCAAACGCTCGCATCCCGCTGTAGCATCAATAATTTGATCAATACGGGGGAGGGCAAAAGGATCTGCTGGACAAGCCTTGTTGAGATATGTGTAATCCACACACATACGCCAAGTACCGTTCTTTTTAAGAACCAGCACCGGATTAGCTAACCACTCAGGGTGAAAAACTTCAAAGATAAATCCAGCCGCCAAGAGCCTGGCTACTTCCTCTCCGATGGCCTTGCGACTTTCTTCATTGAATCGACGGAGAAACTGCTTGACCGGTTTATACTTGGGATCAACATTAAGAGTGTGCTCAGCGAGTCCTCTCGGTACACCTGGCATGTCAGAAGGCTTCCATGCAAAGATGTCCCGATTCTCACGGACGAACTCGATGAGCGCGCTTTCCTATTTCGGATCCAGGTTAGTGATGATGCTGAACTGCTTGGACGAATCGCCGGGGACGAAGTCAACAAGCTTAGTCTCATAAGCCGTTTTAAACTTTAAAGCCCGATCCTGCTCTGTAGTTGGTTTCCTCAATGAAGTCATATCTGCCGGATCAACATTGTCTTTGTAATATTTCAACTCCTTTGTCGCACAAACCGACTCAGCATAAGCTGCATCACCTTCTTCACATTCCAAAGCGATCTTGCGGCTCCCATGCACCATTATAGTCCCCTTGTGACCTGGCATCTTGAGCTGCAGATAGACATAACAAGGCCGTGCCATAAACCTAGCATAAGCCGGCCGTACAAACAGACCATGATACGGGCTTTTGATTTTCACCACCTCAAAGGTCAAAATTTCTGCTCTTGAGTTATATTCATCTCCAAAAGCCACCTCCAGAGCTATCTTACCAACAGGATATGCCGATTTACCAGGCACCACGCCATGGAACACGGTACCGGACGGTTTGAGATCCTTATCTGTCAACCCCATGCGACGGAAAAGTTTCGTAATAGAGGATATTGATACTACTCCCCCATCCATGAGTACCTTAGTGAACTTATAACCTCCCACCTGAGGTGCCACCACCAGCGCTAGATGACCTAGATTGTCAACCCAGGGAGGATGATCCTCTCGACTCCACAGAATAGGCTGCTCAGACCAACATAAGTGCCGAGGGACTGCCGGATCAACTGAATTTACTGACCTCTTATGAAGCTTCTGATCGCTCCTGTCCAGGCTAGTGGTGAAGACATGGTACTGCCCGCTATTCAACTGCTTCGGGTTGCTTCGGTAACCCGACTGCTGTTGCTGCTGTTGCTGATTTCCTTGATTGTGATAACCGCCTTGGTTTCCCTGATTGCCTTGATTCCCATGTCCATTCTGGTTACTATGAAAATCTGAACTGGAGCTGCCACCATCATGGCCCGGCCCATGAGACCCGTTGCCTGGACCGCAACTCGGTCCGTGATCATAATTGAAGGAATTAGAATTTTTGAACTCCTGCATGATATAGCAGTCTTTCCAGAGGTGTGTCGACGGATTTTCCTTCGTCCCGTGCTTTGGGCAAGGCTGATTCAACAAATAAGACAGGCGGTCTGGGTTAGGACTTGGTCCCCCGCCGCTCTGAGGCGGCTTACCCTTACGCCGTTTGCCCTTGCCCTATGCGCTGGTGTTAGCCACAAAGTCTGTATTATGGTCCGCTTTGCGCTTGCCACCGTTCCCATGACCTGCTGGGTTGTGGTGCCGCCCCTTGGCGTTGCCGCTCCTTTTTCCCTTCCCCGTCTTCTCATCTCAGATTCGGGATCCTTGGTACTATCAGAATCAGCATAGTTCACAAGAGCCGCCATAAGGGTTCCCATGTTGTTGCAGTGATGTTTGAGCTGTCCCAACTTCAACTTCAGAGGTTCAAACCGGCAATTGCCTTCCAAAGTTAAAACTGCGGTATCAGCATTGATGCGGTCCGATGAATGCAAAATCTCCGAGACCCGGCGCACCCATCGGGTTGTTGATTCTCCTTCCTCCTGGACGCAGGCAGCTAAATCCATAATCGACATCGGGTGCTTGCACGTATCCTTGAAATTCTGGATAAACCGGGCTCTCAACTCGGCCCATGATCTGATATAATTTGCTGGTAAACCATTCAGCCAAGTGCGGGTCGTACCCTCTAACATCATGGTGAAGTATTTTGCGCACGCCGCATCGTCCACATCCAGCATCTCCATGGCCATCTCATAGCTTTCAACCCATGTCTCGGGGGACAGATCGGCAGTGTAATTCGGCACCTTGCGCGGGCCCTTGAAATCCGTGGGCAGACGCACGTTTCGCAGTGCTGGAACTAGACACGGCACTCCCAAAGAGCTAGTAGTAACCCCTAGTTCCGTTGATGTGATGGGATGAACCGGAGAAAACTGACGGGCATCATGCTGCGCCGCTAATTCGGCCTCTCTTCGTGCTCTGGCATGGTCCAGCACTTCCTGAGCGTCACCAGCGCCACCCGCCGGGTTACGGGCCGGATCACGGCTCCGTGCGTTGCTTGATACTGCTGGCTCCTCCATACGCCTACTGTAACTCCGGCTTGGGCGGGGAGTGGAGTGGATCCGGTCGCGACTATATGAGAGGCCTCCTGTTGAACCAAAGCTGTCTGAAGAAGCTCTCTCACCCGACGTGTCTCGATTGCCGCCGGGGATTCACCTTCGATCGGGATGGCAGCCAGTCGTGAAGTGGCAGCAACAATGTTGTCCATCGGGTTAGAGTAATGACCTGGTGGTGTCGGGGCATGCTGTACCACAATGTTGTTCTGACAGGGCGGATCCACCACCAGCGGCCGAACTGGCGCCTCTGCTCCAGGTGCCTCCGCCCGGTTTACTGCTGGCGGATTACTGGTCCCTGCTCCTGGGGTGTTGAAGAGATTCCTGGCGTTGTAAACCGGCGGCAGGCGGGATCGGTACCTCCTTTTCAGGACTTCGTTTGATGCACTCTGATCCAGCATAATCCGGTACGCCTGGGCCTCCAAAGCGGCCCGCTCCGCGGCCATCCTGGCATCCTCCGCTGCTAAGTGAGCTTTAGCTTGGGTGATCTGATCTTTTACCTTTGCAATCTCCGCATTGCGTGCATCCTGATCTGCCGGGTTAACCTCCGCCATCAGCGTTGCCAATGCGTCAAATAAATCAGATAAGACTTGGGCCGGCGGTCGCATGGAGCCTCCTGCCCTGGCTGCTGATCCGAAAACCATTGCCGCTGCGGTCGAAGAGTGAAGCGCTGGTTGCGTACCGGCCATGAAAATCATGACTCAGTTTGGCAAATCAAGGGAGTCCGGAATACTGTCGCCATCGGAACAGCCCCCAATCTGACCATCTTGAAGCTGATACAGTGACTCGGTCTCTCCGGTTGATGACTCGCCGTCGGAATAGATGACGGTCTCACCAGCAGACTCCGATTTATCCTCAGATTCCCTTCCATGGATGACTCCCACGAAGGCACGCTTCATGATAGGCTTGACCCGGGCAGATCTCGCACGCTGAGCCGTTTCGACGAGGTCGGTGCAGATGTCCGGCTCAGGGCCCGGTCCGCCGATCTTGCCAATGAAGACGTGTATGCCACCAAAGGGGACCCGGTACCCGTACTCAATTGAGTCGGCCTCGGGGCCCCATGCATCGTCGATGTAGATCTTGCCACGACGACTCTTGGTCATCCAGCCCACAGCGTAACCCTTGAGTCCTTCGAAGCTGCCCTCTAAGAACTTGAAACCATCATGCGATAGCCCCACGGTGGGCGCCAACTGTCGTGGAATTGTCACGGCAGATGTCCTTGTGAAAGGACTTAGTCGCGGAGCCATCGTCATGGGTTAGCTTAAAGGGGTTAAAGCGGACAAGGGACGTGGCAGAGTTTTTATACTAGTTCGGCCCCTTACGATGAAGGTAAAAGCCTACGTCTAGTTGTGATGGAATTGCTGGGGTTTCGATCATCAGGGAGCAAACACGCTTTACCTGAGTCTCGAGTTGTTGTTTCTTGTCCTGAACCGCCGTCGGGTCGTCCCCTTATATACATGGGTTGACGCCCGTCGGTCTGCAGAATCCCGAGGCCGGCTCATACACGTATCCAGCTCAGTCTCTGCTCTCTCTATCTTACAATACAAGTTATTCATACTAATACTGATTTATATCTACAAGCCTTAAACCGGCCTTGGGCCCTGGGCCTTCATAAAACGCCACCGTTTGTCTTCATGGGCTTCTGTCATGATGAACCACATGCAGGGTTAACCCGGCCTCTCCTGGCCGGTTTACGCCCATGGGTAATATCCCCAACACAGTCTGAAAAAACAACACCAGTCTAGATGCTGATAAACCGGCAAGTCCAGCTAAGGTTACTGATAAGCCGTCAACTCCAGTGAAAGCTGCTGGTGACAAGGAAGATGACATCATGATTACTGGCTTTGGCCACACTGCTCCCGGCAATCCTGTCGCTTTATCCAAGCATAGTGCCAAGGATGAATTTTCTGCTATGAGCAAGGGAAAATGGAGCATAGACTTGTCAAGCTACGCTCATCTCAATGCCCAAGATCTTCACTCTGGCTTCTTGAACCGTCTGTATACAAACCGCGATTATGAAGCCGGTTTGGTAAACTTGATGAAGGAGCGATACGAGGTAACTAGTGCTTAACTCTGCATAACTGTTTCCTCTTGTTTTCAATTACCAATATCAACTCCAGTAGCCCCCAAGTGACGGTTTATTATATCAATCCAAACCGGGACTTAGTAATAGCTTAACATTGCATGCTTAGCCTCCAAGGGCCGGGTTATCTTTTTAAAGATGAACCGGTACTTTATAATTATAATACTGCAACTTTTGCTGGTGTAGTCCCCAAGGGCCAGTTTATCTTTTCACGGTAAACTGGGACTTTTTAGAAGAAAAACCCATTTGTTACTTTGAACAGTTATACATTAGCCCCCAAGTGCCAAGAATAATACTTGTATTGTGCTTGGGACTTGCAGAAAGTTCTAATGATGAGCAAATATGCATTAGCCCCCAAGTATCAGGTGCATAACCTGTTATGTGCTTGGTACTTCAAATATGTATTACCAACTCATGGCATGTCTGTCTTTATAGGCTGAGCTGAGTAAAAAGGAAACTCAGATCTCTGATCTGCACGAAAACATCAATTCCCAGCAAGCAAAAACTTCTAAGGCAAAAGATGAGCTGACTGGTGCCCTAGCCGCCATGGAAAAACAGAAGGAGAATTTCAACAAGGAGCGGGCGGATTGGAACATAGAAAAATCCGATGTGCTAAAAAGTGTCAAGGATGCAGAAGCAACTCTTAAACCGGTGGTAGATGAGCTGCCTGGTGTAAAGCGGCAAGTACATGCCATGACTGCTGTTGTGTTCGGTAATCATCCTGGCCTTAAGTTTTCATCATATCATCCATTCAGTGCCGGTTTATTGATGTTTGTAATGATGCAGGAACTCACATTAGCCATCTAGGCTCTGACGTACAGAAGAAGTTGAAGGCTGCCTATACTCTGATAGAGCAGTTATATACCAGTGCGCAACGGATCATTTGTGCTGCTTCTCACAACAAACCACCCCCAACTTTAATCAAGGAGACTTTAGAGAGGTTGTCAATGCTGCTTGCCCGGGTAGAAGAGCTGAAAAGATCTGCTGCGAGAGCTGGTGCTCTGACCGCACTAACCCGAGCAAAAGCGTGGGTGCCTGATCTTGATCCGGAGGATGTAAGTAAAGGTTATCCGAGCTTAAAAGAAGACGGATCAAAATTTGGCAATGATGATCTTCGGGGTATAACCCGGGAAGTACGTCCACTAGCTTGCCAATTGGCTAAAGAAGCTGATCTTTCTCGTTATCAGGCGAGTTATGACGTCAACAACAAACGGGTTGCTGCACCAACTCCTGAGGCTCAAAATCTTATCCCGCCAATCCGTAAGCATACTTATGCCCCTGACATTGAACCGTCCGCCCTTATAAGGGATGAAGTTGTGTTCCAAGCCCTAACTGGGATCAATTCAGCAACTATTGACTTCCAGCCGCTGGGTAGAGATGAGGAGGATGAACCGGTGCAAGATGATCCGCGGCCGTCGAGTCAACCTGGTGACGAATCATGATCCGGAGGCCGGATTATCCTTCTGCGAATCGCAACACTTGCTGAAAAAACAATTATTCTTTTGGGCGCTGAGACACTTTGTAATAGGCTAGTTCAAACACCTGGTCTGTTATGTCTTCGTGCATATTTATTTTGCTTGATACTTGTTAAGTCGCCATGCTCAAGATATATGACGTTCATAATCCGTAGTTGTGCCTGTGACCTTGAATCCCAACGTTGGCTGACCATCTTTTGTAGTGAGGGTGATAACTCCAATCTTGAGTAATGATAACTCCTTTGATACTGCACCGGTTTATGATAAAACTGTACTGGGTTGTGATAAACACCGGTTTATTCAATACTGGCGACTTGGAGTCGCAACTAGACCGGGTTAAGAAACTCCGGATTATAAGTGATCATGTACTAACAACTTGTAGTTGACAGCCGAGCCGGGTTAATGAACGTCGGTTTATCAAAAAACATCATAAGTCATGGCCTTGAATCCATGTCCACAAGGTTAAGAGCTTTGTGCTTTACCAACTGAGCAGTGGATTTTTCAATATAATGGATTGAACTTTGTGTACCTTCAATTTTTTGACAGAAGCAATTGGTAGCCCCCAAGTGTTACGGTGCATGCTGACAGCGACATGAGACTTGCATATTTGATGTAATCTCAACTTGAATAATGTAGCCGCCAAGTGCCGGGTCGTAAGCCTGCAGTGACTCGGGACTATTTCTTCAATTGCAGAATAAATCATATCCATTGATAATAACATCCATTGTGCCAAAGCGATTTTGAAAAGACCTCAATCATAATACTGGTTATTGATAACCATAATAAAATCCAGCCATGTTGGCTATTTGAAGATTTGAATAATATAATCCAATGATTTATGAGCGCATGATTGAAATGGCGCAATCCAAAATAAATACTGGCGACTTAGCGTCCATAGCCAGGGCGGTTTATCAAAACCAAAATATCCGTATCATTATGGAAGGACATACCTGTAGATTAATACCATGGTGACACCTTGAGAATTATAATCCGGGGCCAGTATCAACCCGGAACATGAAATATCATCATTCTGATCGCTCAAGGCAAAATATCCTGGCGACTCAATACTCTGCTATCAGGGCGGTTTATCAAACCCAAAGACGCTCAATGATGAGCCATATAATTAAGGCTACATGGCCTGTGAAATCAGTTCATTCCCTCGGGTTACCTTGCCATATGCAGTAAGGGCAATACCCCAAAACTTAGAGCATAGTGCCCCCAAATATATACGATCATCATACACTGGCGACTTATAGTCCAAAGCCAGGCCGGGTTAATAAACACCGGATAATTTCTCATCATACACTGGCGACTTATAGTCCAAAACCAGACCGGTTTATCAATCACCGAAAATTTATCATATACTGGCGACTTAAAGTCCAGAGCTAGGCCGGTTTAACAACCACCGGAAATTTGAAAGAATAACAAATCAGAAAAAACAAGGCTTTTATAGGCCGCCAAGCCCAAATCATAAGTGCTATCAAGGGCAGCACAACCACTGAGTTAAACCTTTATGTAAACCTTATGAGTCGGACCTCACATAATCAATCATTGTTTTAACTTGGACAAGTTCAGGGTCTATGTAAGATTGACTTGTCACAAGTACGACGGGTCATTCCAGTCAATCTAGGCGGAGTGTCAAACTTAAAAAGGTAGGATAACCCGGATTTTTCGGTGAATACACCGGGCTTCCCAGCCTGGCTTTTATAGCCTATTACAAGGGTCATAAAAAACTCTTGTCCATTGGAAAAAAAAGCCCCCAAGTAACATTTTATTGAAGGCATACAAGCGTGATCAAGAGGGTAATCAAGGCTTTGCTCACTTAAGCAGGTCGCCCCCAAGTGACATCAAAGCAGGGTACCTATGTTTGAGTTGTGCGTTGCAACAGACTCTCTTTGGTCCCTTTATCTTGAGTAGCAAGCCCCCATGTAACCTTAATAAGATAAGCCATAAGGTAGGATACCCACGTTTGAACTGCGCATCATAGCAACAAGTTATCTTCGGCAACCTTTATTTTTTCTGAGAACTCGAACTTGCTTAGAGACGAATTCTTTTTTGAACCGGAATTTTGAACCGTATGTTAGAGCATTAGCGTTGTGTGGGAGACGGGAATTCCCTTGAACCAGACTGTAAACCGGAAGCATCATTGGGAGCCGGAATTTTTCTGACGGCCTTTTAAATTTTCCCCAATAGGACAGCAGCCTCCGGGATCGGGTTATCTACCCTCCAACGACCCGGGCTTCTTAAATTAGCTGGAACTAGCAAGATTTCTGAGTCATGTCATTGCAGCCCCCGAGTCTTAAGACGACTCAAAGAGTTGGTTTGATATTCTTCACATTTGACCATAGCATAGGGTGTATATCATCGGTGTTGATAGCGCGATGTGAATCCACAGAAGGTTGAGGTGACTGCGGCGGGTTATCAATGATCCCGTATGAGCCGAGTCAGCAACTCGGCCAATGGTTCCTTCCAACTGGCTGTTTGAAGTTAACCAAACTGTAGTGGTGGCAACTTGTACGCCTGCACATTGAGCCATCCAGTGCAGACGGCGGCTGACAATATATGATGATTTGCCTCCAATTTGTTGAATGAAAACCGGGCTACCCAAGCAGTGACTTACTCATACTTAATAAACCGCTCATGCAGACAGGTGTGGCCCTGGTGTGTCGATGTAGACCAGGCCGCAATAGACGGACGGTAAAGACGTCCACAATATTAGAGGTGGCTCGGACAGATGAACCGGCCACGGCGTTGTAAACCGGTGCGGTCGCAAGAGACGGCCATGGCGTTGTAAGCCGGTGTGGGAGTCCGTTGTGCAACGACGACCTCCTGTACCACATGATATTGGCGCGCCTCCATCTCCGCAGCGTAATGCCACTTTGTAATAAATAATTCTCCTGATGAATTGCGAGCTTCTCAATCCCAAAGAGAGATCCCTCCAAGAACTCAACACCATCGTGCGCAGGCCCCAAGGTGGGCGCCAACTGTCGTGGAATTGTCACGGCAGATGTCCTAGTGTGAGGACTTAGTCGTGAGGCCAACGCATCTATGTGGTAGCTTGAGAGGGGTTGAGCGGAATTGAGAGATGCAACATAAGACAGGGATTTAGGCAGCTTCGGGCCCCGGGAAACATCATCCGGTAACAACCCTACATGCTATTTGAGGCTAGGTCTTATTATCATCACGAGGGAGTCACCGTAAACCGGCTCTCCTAGTTATGTCTAGCCCTCAGATTGATCCCCCCCTCAACCGCCCCGGGTCGTCCTTTTATATACTCAGGTTGACGCCCAGCGGTTTACAGAATCCCGAGGCCGGCTCACAAATGTGTTCGGCTCGGTTTCAACTCTTTCTTAACTTAGAACACAAGTTACATATGATATGGCGGTTTATGTTTACAGGCCCTAATTCGCCTTTGGGCCCTGGGCCTTCATAAAGCGCCGCATTCCTTGTCTTCATGGGATGTGAATATAATAACTCATTATGGGGATAACCCGGCCTCTCCTGGCCGGTTTATATTCAGTAATAAAATCCCCAACAGGGATGCTGATACATCTCCATGTATCTATAATTTATGAAGTATTCATGCTATTATTTTATCATTCTTGGATGTTTTACAATCATTTTATAGCAACTTTATATCATTCTTGGGGACTAACCTATTGACCCAGTGCCCAGTGCCAGTTGTTTTTTGCTTGTTTTTTACATCGCAGGAAATCAATATCAAATGGAGTCCAACCACCGCGAAACTTTTTGGAGATTTTTTATGGACCAGAACACTTCCAATGGGCCAAAGCAGCACCTGGGGGGTGCCCCGAGGGGGGCACAACCCAACAGGGCGCGCCTGGCACCCCAAGCGTGCCAAGGTGGGTTGTGCCCACCTCGGTGGCCTCCCGCACCCCCTCTTTACCCTATAAATTCACAAATATTTCGAAAACCCTCGGGGTTAACCTAGATCAGAAGTTCCGCCGCCGCGGGCCTCTATAGCCACCGAAAACCAATCTAAACCTCGTTCCGGCACCCTGCTGGAGGGGGGAATCGTCACCAGTGGCCATCTTCATCATCCCGGCGGCCACCACGATGAGGAGGGAGTAGTCCACCCTCGGGGCTGAGGGTTTGTACCAGTAGCTATGTGTTTAATATCTCTCTCTCTCTCTCTCGTGTTCTTGAGATGTCATGGTCTTGATGTATCGCGGGCTTTGTTACTATAGTCGGATCATATGGTGTTTTCCCCTCTCTACCTTGTTGTGATGAATTGAGTTTTTCCCTTCGAAGTCCTGAAGAGGAGGTACCGATCTCGCCTGCCACTGGTTTATGACGCTAGAAACCTCTTAAACACCCCAGGAGCGGGGACCAGTAATCCGCCGGCGGTAAACCGGGCGGAGGCACCTGGAGCGGGGGCGTCAGTTCAGCCACGATTGGTGGATCCGCCTCATCAAAACAACATTGTAGCACAGCATGTCCCAACACCGCAAGGTCATTACTCTAACCCGATGGACAACATTGTCGCTGCCGCTTCACGACTGGCGGCCAACCCGATCGAAGGAGAGTCTCCGACGGCGGTCGAGACGCGTCGGGTTAGGGAGCTTCTTCAGACAGCTTTGGTTCAGCAGGAGGCTCATTCGTATAGCCGCGACCGGATCCATTCCACCCCCCGCCCAAGCCGGAGTTACAGTAGGCGTATGGATGAACCAACAGTATCAAGCAACGCACGGAGCCGTGATCTGGCCCGTGGCAATAATCCGGCGGGTAGTGTTGGTGACGCTCAGGAGGTGGTGGACCGGGCTCGGGCACGTAGAGAGGCCGAGTTGGCAGCGCAGCATGATGCCCGTCAGTTTACTCCGGTTCGTCCAACTACGTCGGTGGAACCAGGGGTTGCTTCTAGCTCCTTGGGGGTACCGTGTCTCGTCCCAGCGTTTCGCAACGTTCGTCTGCCCAAGGATTTCAAGGGCCCGCGCAAAGTGTTGAATTATACTGCCGATTTATCCCCCGAGACGTGGGTCGAAAGCTATGAGATGGCCATGGAGATGATGGATGTGGACGATGCGGCGTGTGCGAAATACTTCACCATGATGCTAGAGGGGACGGCCCGCACTTGGCTAAAAAGCGTACCGGCTAATTATATCAGGTCATGGGCCAAGTTGAGAGCCCGGTTTATCCAGAATTTCAAGGATACATGCAAGCAGCCCATGTCAATTGTGGATTTAGCTGCCTATGTCCAGGAGGAAGGAGAATCAACAACCCGTTGGGTGCGCCGGGTTTCAGAGATTTTGCATTCATCGGACCGCATCAATGTTGATACTGCAGTTTTAACATTGGAAGGCAATTGCTGGTTTGAACCTCTGAAGTTGAAGTTGGGACAGCTCAAACGTCACTGTAATGACATGGGAACCCTCATGGCGGCTCTGGTGAAGTATGCCGACTCTGATAGTACCAAGGATCCCGAGTCTGACGATGATAAGACAGGGAAGGGAAAAAGGAGCGGCAACGCCAAGGGGCAGCACCACAACCCAGCGGGTCATGGAAACGGCGGCAAGCGTAAAGCGGACCACAGTTTAGACTTTGTGGCTAATAGCAGCACACATGACAAGGGCCAACGACGTAAGGGTAAACCGCCTCAGCGCGGTGGAGGACCAAATCCTAACCCGAACCGCCTGTCTTATCTGTTGAACCAGCCTTGCCCAAAACAAGAGACGAAGGAGAATCCGTCCTCACACCTCTGGAAAGATTGCTACATCATGCAAGAGTTCAAAAATTCTAATTCTTTCCGGTATGATCATGGACCGGGTGGCGGCTCAGGCTCCGGGTCTCATGGGTCGGGATATGGTGGAGGCAGTTCTGGTTCAGGTTTTCATGGTGACCAGAGCGGGCATGGCAGTCAAGGCAATGAGGGAAGACAAGGTAGTTATAACAATCAGGGGAATTAGCAACAGCAGCAGTCGGGTTACCGGAGCAACCGGAAGTAGTTGAATAGCGGACAGTACCATGTCTTCACCACTAGCCTGGACAAGCGCGATCAGAAGCTTCATAAGAGGGCACTGAATTCCGTTGAACCGGCGATTCCCCGGTACTTACGTTGGTCTGAGCAGCCTATTTTGTGGAGTCGAGAGGATCATCCGCCCCGGGTTGACAATCCGGGTCATTTGGCACTGGTGGTGGCACCTCAGGTGGGAGGTTATAAGTTCACTAAGGTACTCATGGATGGAGGGAGTAGTATCAATATCCTTTATTATGAAACTTTCCGTCGCATGGGGTTAACAGATAAAAATCTTAAACCGTCCAATACGGTGTTCCATGGTGTGGTGCCTGGTAAATCGGCATATCCTGTTGGTAAGATAGCTCTGGAGGTGGCTTTTGGAGATGAGTATGACTCAAGATCAGAAATTTTGACCTTTGAGGTGGTGAAAATCAAAAGCCTGTATCATGCCCTGTTCGGACGGCCAGCTTATGCTAAGTTTATGGCACGGCCTTTTTATCTCTATCTGCAGCTCAAGATGCCGGGTCACAACACTACTAGGAAAATGGCTATAGATAATATGGACACTAATGGTGCACCAGACATGTGGTGCGCCACTACTATATAGCAGTGGCGCACCATGTGTTGGTGCGCCATTAGTGTGATAGACACTAATGGCGCACCACACCCATGGTGCACCACTACTAACATATTTTTTTCCAAAAATACTAATGGCGCACCAGGGCACAGTGTGCCATTCCTAGTTTTAACTAGTAATGGTGCACCACTCACCCCGTGCGCCACTACTATCTTTTTTTTGCAAAACTACTAATGGCGCACCATCAGCTGGTGCGCCATTAGTAACCAGGTTTACTAATGGCGCATTTGTAGGTGGTGCGCCATTAGTAACCTGGGACCAGCTAGATATTTTGGACAACCACCTACACACTCACTTTCCCAACTTAATTCTCTCCACCTCCTCCCCCAAGCTTGTCTCGGCTGCCTCCTCCTCCTCACCTCATTTGCATCATAGTTTCATCCAAATTAAGTGGTTAAATTACCTTTTTTTGATAGGTAAGTAAGGGGAAAGCTTTCTTTATGTTGTAGATCTACTCTTTCTCCCTCCAACAACGTGCACATGCACTTTTCATGGCCTAGCTAGATCTATGTATGTTTGTGGTTTGCATATGTTTGTGGTGTTGCATATATGTTTGTGTTTGCAGGTACCGGTATTTGAAATGCGATAGTTGCCAATATTTTGCCGGAATGTTGATTCATTTCCGTTTCGGCGAGAATTTTGGCACTATGCATTCTTTTTGGTCCTATTTTTAGGGAAAGTCATGCCAAATTTTTTCTTGGTTCTAAAATATCATTTTGCTCTACCCCTCAGGCGACCATGGTCCGCACGATGACCGAAGGCATCGTGAATAGGTTTTTGAGCTCCGCGAAGGCCGAGATGCTTCAAAAGAATGAGACGGAGATAAGATGTCCGTGTCGAAGATGCAAGCTGAAGAGCCTTATTGTGGACCCGGATTCCGGGCAGGTGCGGGACCACCTGCTCTTGCGTGGTTTCATGGATGGCTATCGGTGGCAAGGTGATGAAGATGACTATGAAGTCATCCACGGGGGCCGGGCAAGAAATGAGGAAGGGCAGCAAGACAACCACCGCGGCGAGGGCGGGCGAGAAGACGAAGAATCTCCAGGACATGATCACGACGGTGATGCTGCACACAGTCATCATGTAGAAGATGCCGGACATGATGATGAGGAAGATCAAGACGAAGGGCATGATCATGAAGATGAAGATGCCGGAGCAGACGATGATGGACCATCGATGGGCTGGGTGTAGGACCCTCATATTCAAGAGCTGCTTCTCAAGCAGACGGATAACACAAGAGCTGCCGCCCGAGAGAAAGCCAAGCTGGATCAACTGGAGATAGACGCGGTTACTCCATTGTATGAAGGATGCAGGCCCAAGGATACCCGCTTGAAAGTAACGCTCATGGCTCTGGAGATGAAGGTAAAACACAAAATGACCGACGCATGCTTCGACGAGAACATGTCATTCTGGCATGAACGTCTTCCCAAGGGGAACAAGTGCCCGACCAGTTTCGAGGAGGCGAAGAAAATCGTGTGTCCTCTGGATTTACCGCACGTGAAATACCATGTGTGCATGAACAATTGCATCATTTATCGGGACGAGCACGCGGAGTCTACCATATGTCCGGTGTGCGGCGTCACTTGATACAAGAAGAGGAAGAAAGCTCCTCAAAAAGTGGTGTGGTACTTTCCGATCACTCCTCGTCTGCAGCGGTATTTCGCGGACCCTAAGGTAGCAAAGCTCCTGCGTTGGCATGCGGATAGGGAGGAGAAGAAGTGAGAAGATGACGCAAATGATCCGGAGATAAATTAAAAAGACAAGATGCGGAGTCACCCTAAGGATGGGAGCCAGTGGCAAGCGTTGAACTTCGAACTCCCAGAATTTGGGAACGATCCAAGGAACATCGTGCTGGGCACGAGCACCGATGGAGTCAATCCGTTTGGCAGCCAGAGAAGCACACATAGCACCTGGCCTGTGTTTGTGTTGATGTACAACCTTCCCCCTGGTTGTGCATGAAGAGGAAGTACATTCACATGAGTATGCTAATTGAAGGGCCGAAACAACCAGGGAATGACATCAATCTGTATCTGGGGCTGCTGAAAGAGGAGCTAGACACGCTATGGAAAACGCCAGCCAATACGTGGGATGCCGCAGAGAAAGAATATTTCCCTATGAGAGCCGCACTACTCACGACGGTGCACGACTATCTCGGTTACGGATATCTCGCGAGGCAGGTGGTCCACGGATTTTCTAGATGCGTCAGGTGCATGGATGACACAACGTATCGCCAGCTAGATAGAGATCCCGGGTCTTCGAAAACCGTGTTCATGGGACATCGAAGGTGGCTTCGCGATGATGACCCGTGGAGAAAACGCAAGGATCTGTTCGATGGTGAAACCGGACCCCGAAGACGCCCGCATACGAGGAGCGGCGAGGAAATAGACGAGCTGTTGAAAAATTGGAAAGATTGCCCACTACCGGGAAAGAAGCAAAAGGCGTCAGAGCCGGGAAAGAAGCGAAAGGCGCCAGAGACGCTGCTGAAGGTATGGAAAACGAGGTCTGTTTTCTGGGACTTGCCGTACTGGAAGATCCACCGTGTGCCTCACAGCCTAGATGTCATGCATATCACGAAGAACGTGTGCGAGAGTCTGCTTGGTACCCTGCTCAACATGCCAGAGAGGACCAAAGATGGGCCGAAAGCAAGGGCAGACTTGAAATCAATGGGCATCAGGGAGGAGCTTCACGCTAATGATGATGATGAGGCGAAGCAGGACACGGAAAGTCGTCGCAAAGGCAAAAAGGCCAAGAAGACCGGAAATGACTTCCCTCCCGCGTGCTTCACTCTAAGTCAGGAGGAGATCGATCAGTTTTTCACCTGCCTCGTAGGAGTAAAACTTCCTTACGGTTACGCGGGGAAGATAAGCAGATACCTAGACTCAGCGAAGCAGAAGTTCAGCGGGATGAAGTCTCACGACTGTCACGTGCTGATGACGCAGATAATTCCAGTTGCAATCCGTGGGATCATGGACGTGCACGTCCGTGAAACGCTATTTGGCCTATGCAAATTTTTCGATGTCATCTCTCAGAAGTCGGTTGGCGTGAGGCAACTCAGAAGGCTACAGGAAGAGATTGTGGTGATACTATGCGAGCTTGAGATGTACTTCCCGCCCGCATTCTTCGACGTTATGGTGCATCTGCTGGTCCATATCGTGGAGGATATCATCCAACTCGGGCCGACGTTCCTGCACAGCATGATGCCGTTCGAAAGGATGAATTGTGTCATCAAAGGATACGTTCGCAACATGTCACGTCCAGAGGGAAGCATAGCCAGGGGCTTTCTGACCAAAGAGTGCATCTCCTACTGCACGAATTATGTAGGCATCGAGAACCCCGTTGGTCTGCCCGTCAATAGGCACCTCGGCAGGCTCACTAGATGGGGTCACCGTGAGGGTCCCCGCGAAATGCATGTCGACTTCAAGGGTCGACTCGCCGACTTTGAAAGAGCAAACCTAGTCGCGCTACAACACATAGACGTGGTCGATCCTTGGGTGGTAGAGCACAAAACCTTTATTGAGAAGACGTACAATGACCAAGGCCAACAGAGGACGGACGGAGATATACTCAAAGAGCACAACTCATGTTTCACGTGTTGGTTCAAGCAGAAGCTTCTGTCATACCCTTTACATGAGGATTCTACCGCGGAAGAACAACTCATATTCGCCTTGTCACAGGGCGCCGAGCACAACCTGATGATGTATGAGGCGTACGATATCAACGGCTACACATTCTACACCGAGGGAAAGGACATGAAGAGAGATGGTTATCAGAACTCTGGGGTAACGATGGAACCCTACACCGGTAACGACAAGGATAGATACTACGGAAGGATCGAGGAGATCTGGGAGCTGAGCTACGCTGGAGAGAAGGTCCCGATGTTCCGTGTCAGATGGGCCAAGAGCGTCATAAAAGAAGACCGGTATTTCACCACCATGGTTATACCCGAAGCCAAATTCAAGACCGCGGGCGCAAACGTCACCGTGGAAAATGAGCCATGGGTACTGGCTTCCCAAGTGGACCAATGCTTCTTCATTACCGACCCGTCAAAGCCCAGTCGTGTTGTCGCGAGGAGAGGCAAAAGGAAGATCATCGGAATGGATGGAGTCGCCAATGAGCAAGACTTCGACAAGTACGGCGACCCGAAGATGGAACATGACAACGACGATGAAGTTGCAGCATACACCACAAAAAGAAGCAGGACCACCCTACCTAAAGGACGTCCGTTCAAGAGAAGAACTCCATTTACGAAAAATAAGGGCAAGAAGATTGTGAACAGATAGCTAGCTCTAAGATCGATTGTATTTAAATTGTAGCCTTCATTTCTCGATTGTATTTCGACATATTGAAATGATATTTCTTCTGTTCTAGTGTCCTCATGAATATTTATTTATGTTTATTATGCTATTGAATTTCTAATTCACAAAAAGTATTGAATTTGTTAAAAAAATTAACCCCCCGCACCCTCCCCTGTCCCCTCGCTCGGTTCCCCCGAACGGAATCGGCCGAGCGCACCACCCACCCCCTCCCCCCCCCCCCCCCCCGAGCGAGACCTAGGGTTCAAGACGCCGTTGTCGGCCCTCCGCTAGGCAACAAAAAATCCTAAAAAAAATACTAATGGCGCACCGCTAGGGGGTGCGCCATTGCTATCCAAAAAAAGATTACTAATGGCGCACCGCTAGGGGGTGCGCCATTGCTATCCAAAAAAAAGATTACTAATGGCGCACCTCTAGGGGGTGCGCCATTGCTATCAAAAAAATTCTAATGGCGCACTGCTAGGGGGTGAGCCATTGCTAAGCCTCCCCCCACTAAAATCCCGAATCGATCCCCTTTCTTCCCCTTTCTGATCCCCTGTTTCGCCGCCGCGCGACCCGAGCGCTGGCCGCATCCAGCAGCCAAATCATGGCGGCGCGTCGAAGCAGCCCACGCCGGTGCCTCTCTGCCGCTCCCCTCTCCCTCTAACCTTGCTCCGCCACCCGTCACTCGGCGCCTTCCGCCCGTCGGCCTCCTCCTCCCTGGATCTCGGCTGGTCGATCCTGCCCGTGGGCGCGTGGCTGGACCGGCCGACACCTCAACTCCGGCGCCAACGGACCTGCCATCCTGCTCACCTGCCCGGGTCTTCCGTGCACTTTAGTGCAACGCCCTGCAGCAGCTCTCCCCTGCTCAGCTGTCCCTCTGCTCAGCGCCGCCTGGACTGGCTCGTCTGTCTCCCTTGCGACCAACAACCTGAACAACAATAGTATGATTATCCCCTCATATGTCCCTCTGTATTTTTCATTGCAAGTGCAACAAATTTAGATTCAAAATACATCACATGGCCATTAGTACTATGCTATACATACAACATAAGGATGCTGATTTTAGTTTGAAAGTAGCAGACTAATTTTCCCTTGCTTGCTGTTTTATTGGTAGCTACTTTCATGCTCTTCCACATTTGCAATAATAAGATCGTCCGGGCAAATAATAAGATAGAAAACCCAGGCAAATTTTAAAACTGAATCTGATGAACATGAATGCCGTTCATATACTTCAGTTCAGTTCAATCTGTTCCCTGCTCATGTGCTTGTATAATTGCAAAGCTGCTGTCTCGGGCTCCTTGGCTTAAGATGGTGTCTTCTTAGTGATGTTGCTCCAAAACATTTTAGGTTGCTTCACACAGAACCTCAAACCAAAGAGAAATTAAACAAAAAACACACTGAATGGAACTTAAGCAGAACACACAGTAGCTTTAATTGAGTGAATCATTCAAATTAAAACATATATAAAAATTCATATATGGCTGCAACCATTCAATTAAAACTCTTAAAGTAAAATTGCATGACAAGTATCATACACTGAATCAAGTAAAGAATGAAGCAAGTATCTTGAATCTGATATGTAGCGTGAGGTATGTAGAACAACACATTCATGGAGATCAGTAGCATAAAGGTATGCTATGTTCTTCAGCATAAGTTAAACAATTTGGTTGTTAGTTTTGAGCCGTGATCTCTTCACTGTCTCTGAATTTCTGTTTTTGCATTACCTAGCCAACTACTAAACTGAACTTATTTAAACTCATGTCACATATACTACCATGTGACAGTAGTACTATTTCTTCTTCCATCAACCAAATTTTGCTTTACAATGTATAGATAAATTTTGCTTTACCATGACCGCTCCCGCAAAAAAAGAAAGAAATAATAAAATCAAACCAAATCTCTCTCTGCGTGTCTTCATGAGTTGGGCTGAAAAAACTACATATAATGATAGTATTTGTGATTGCTTGTTGCTGGTGGCTACTTAACAGCAAGCAGACGGGTTTCTTTTTTCTTGGTATATGTTGTGTTCAGTTTTGGCAGGAGTTCAGAACTGTTAGGCAAAGGTCATGTCTCCGACCATCGTGTCATGATGATTTTGCAGGTACCCCGAGAGGCCCTTGAGTTTGTTGGAATGCCGATTAACTTCCGTTCCGGCAAATTCGGGTACTCCATATGTCCTATTTTCAGCAAAGGTCATGCTGAAATTTTTCGTGAATTTTAGCATGACTTTGCTAAAAATAGGACATATGGGGTACTTGTGACTAATGCATGGGCCGGGGTATCTTAGTACTTAATTAAGTAGGATCAACTGCCCCTTTATTCTTGCTGCATTAAACCATAGGTGGCAATAGAGCCAAGTGATTAGGCCCAACTTAGAATTCTCCTTCCCAGCTTAGCTTTTAGGATGCCTCGGTGTCGACAAACCATAAATTATAAAACCTTGGCTTTTAGGGTGCCTCGGTGTCGACAAACCCTAAATGATGAAAGCTTAGGCTTTTAGGGTGCCTCGGCGTCGACAAAACCTAAATGATAAAAGCTTAACTTTTAGGATGCCTCGGTGTCGACAAACCCTAAATGATGAGACCATGATCTTGTTCCTTGACAATAACCAACTTTTTGACCAAACTTTTTTCCTATTTAGAGCGAAACATGGCCCAGAACGATGAGGCCGGCGGTTTGGGCAAGCAATTCTGGGAGCTGTCCCAGGAGATGGAGGAAGAACCTCACCACTATGAGGACGCCGCAGAAGACACCGATCCTGACTACACAACCCCTAGTGGCGTCGGGGATGACACCATTGATGGTGCCGCCGAGGATGCCACCACTGATGATGGCAGCCCACGCACAGATGGCAGCCAACCGAAGAGGCAACGGAAGGACCGGCGCCCGAACGTGCTCGGCACCGTCAAGGAGGAATTTACTGAAGTGAACTCCGACGGGCATCCAACGGCGCCCAAAGAATTAGTCAAGGGGTACTCGGTTCAGCTCGGGTGCATTCTCCGGAGCACCGTCTCGATCAACACCGAGAACCTAAGGCATAAGGACCGAGGGAATTTGCCGAGCCTCCTCTTCACGAAGCTGCACAAACGATACAAGTTCCCCGCTGACTTTGCAAACACACGCCTCTCAGGGAATAAAGTGAACAGTGTCGCCCTCACGAGGATGAGCACGGCCCTGTCTACTTGGAGAAGCGCGGTGAAGAGAATGATTGACAAAGGTGATAGTTATGAGAAGATCAAGGCGAAAAATCCTTCGATCAGCGAAGATGACTACAAGGAGTTCAAGATCAAGTGCGAGAGCAGCGCAACTGTGGAATCAAGTCAGTTGGGGAAATAAATGCGGGAGTTGAACTTAGGGGTCCACCAACTCGGTCCCGGCGATTACAGAGTGGCAGAGCCTATATGGGACAAGGAGGACGCGGAGCGTGCCGAGCAAGGCCTACCGCCCCGCTTCGAGAAATACCGTGACAAGCAGACCAGGAACTATGTCAGGGCCGGTACAAGGAGGACCCGGTAACAAAGGAGCTTACCACGGATCCGAAGACCAGAGCGCTTGAGCATGTTCTGGTAAGGAATACACCCCCGCGTAATTAGCTCCATATGGTTGCATTCTAATTAATGAAGCCAAATTTCTAAATGGTTCACATTCCTTCCGTAGGAGACTGAAAGCAGTAGCGCGGGGTCGTCTCAGAGGTCCCCTTGGGACAACACTCTAAATAGGGCGTTGAACGTAATGAAAAACAAGGATAAGCTCAGTAAGCCGTCGTTAGCTGGTCGTGTGGCCGGCAAAGGCTTGTCCACAAAATGGTCGTCATACTATAACGCTGGTGGGCGAAAGGAGAGAAAGACCAGCTCGGAAAGCCAGTCGCGTGAGGTTCAAGAACTCAAGGCACAAGTGGCGCGGATTCCGAAGATTGTCCAAGAGCTAGTGCAACAACAACTGGGAACGACGCTCACCGCCATTGTGCCTACCTTGATTCAGGGGCTGACGACGTGGATTGGGGGCGGCCAACAGGGGCCGCCCCCGGTTCCCAGCTTCACGGCCAGCAACTCGCACAACGCGCAGGCGGCGCCACTGGTGTCTCCGGCGGAGGCGGTATTGGTGTCTCCGACGCCGGCACGGGCATTGGAGCTTAATGCACCCGGGTGTACGCCGGCCGGCACCTCGGCAGCAAGCGGCCCCTCCGTCAGTTGCACGCCCGCCGTTGGCGGTGCCTCGACATTAGCCGAGCTCGATGCCATCACGATAACTAAGCCTCTCGGCCGATGACTTCATCTCCTTGCCTTTGACTGGGCATCCCTGACGCCCTACATGTTTTCGCAGGGCACCGCCGACGTTCCATGCACTCTCCTGCACTTCGTGGGAGGCAAGTTGATCGATGTCGCCAAGGGCAGAATCGTTCAACTAGGCAACCCCGTGTTCCACGGTAATCCGATGCCACCCACCGTGTATAGGGTTGAACTGGTTCGGGTGCTGCCAGGCTGCGACGAGTTGTTACCTCCGATTCGACCCGCTGGGGCTGATGAAGATGATGTGATGACCCTCAGCACCTGCGTAAGCTGGCCCCTGCTTTGGCCGAAGAGCCAGATTTGTTTGGGGGCGGGGGACACCACCCCACAGACAACACCGCCAGTCGTGCCGGCGCCAAGCCATGGCAAGACCCCTGCAACGCTACCGGACATGCCGGACATCCCTATGGCACAGGATCTGAACATGCATATGGCACAGGATCCGGACGACGACGACGATGGTACAGTTACCAACGTCGATAAGTACTTCAACGAACATGGGTACGATGACGAATTCTTGGGGCCTCCTTCTCAAGAACCCAACCCTGCAAAAGACGATCGCGATCTAGCTGGTACCGCCGAGATACCCAATTGCAACAAGCGTCGTCTGGCGTTCAGTTCTCAGGAGACGCCTCCAGCTGCCTCCTTCACTGAGCCTCAGATAGCCGAGGTGCGAAATATTATCAGCCCCAACACACTCAAGAAGGTGGTCTCTGAGCAGAACTCGATCCCATTACAGCAGAAGAAGCAGAAGGGACGGAAAAGAAAGAATAACAAGGGTGCGAGCCAGCCGGCGCCGAGTACGATCCATGCTCAGGACGGTCCACCTTCACCTAAGGATATCTCGAGGAGGGTGCATGTGGCGGGTAGGCCGATGGTACCGACTAATCTGCTCAATGCTACAACCGGTGCTATGCAGAGTCTGCATGACAGTGTTCTTTCTATGGAGAAGCGGCGTCTCTCGAGAATGATGTGGCATACCCGGTTTTCGTGGCCAAGGTGCCAGAGGGCAAGGGCTTTGTGGATAACACCATCGGGGGTACGATCGTCATGCGGTTTGATGACACTTCGCTATGTTTAACCTTCATCCGCTGCACTACACCTTCGTTCGGCTATTTTCGCTGAGTATGGAGATGTGGATCATTAGAGACAAGACCCCGGACATCATGATAGTCGACCCCTTCTAGATGCATGCCAAGATCTTGGGCAACGCTGGGGACCGGCAAGTCACGAGTTCATACTTCGAAGGCGTCATTCTGGCAAACCCAGATAAGGATAACTTCCTCGTGCCTTACTTTCCCGAGTAAGTCATCCCCTCATCGCCCTGTAACATATGATTTCTTAGATTTTGATCGTTCTTTTTTTCCTAACATTCCATGTTTTGTGCAGTGACACACATTGCACACTCATCCTCTTAAGCCTGAAATATTCCATGGCCACGTATTTCGACTCAGACCGTCAGTCGAAGAAAGACTACACAAATATCAAGAAAGTTCTTGATGATGTTCTCCCCGGCTACGCCAGATCTGGAGGCACCTTCAGCAGGCCAGTTCGTAGGTACGGCAAGCACGTGTTCACCCACAATACAACGTTCCCCTGCGTCAAGCAGCCGCCTGGCGGTCAGAAGGATGCCTACTACGCCCTCCATCACATGCGGGCGATCGTACGGGACCATAATCACCTTCTGCTACCAAATAATATCAAAGATTGGGCCGCACGCTTGTCGGCAATCCAGGATGCGGACATCAGACAAGAATTCTTTCGCATCCAGTCGGAGTTTGCGGAAATCATCCATGAAGATGTCCTTCGTACCTCGGGGCAGTTCTACCTCAAATATCAACCGTCCAATAGTGAAATAGAAACAACGCTACAAATGCAGGCTGACAACGATCGCGATTTCATGACCATCACGAAAGACGGCGGCTTCATCCATGCTCCGGTCCCTGAGTCGAGTCGAAAGTAATGATGCTATGTAGTTCTGAAATATTGATTAGCTCATGTTGTAATTAAACTTTAATGAACTTGTATGTCTCTTTAGTTTGGACAGTCTTTCAACTTATACGTAATCGATGCTATTTATTAGTAGGACCATGAATCGTGCTATTAATGTGTTGCTTTTCTCCTCCGATCCTTTTGTTGCATACTTATATATTGCTTATGTATTGTCTGTGAATTGCTACTAACGTTTTGTTTGTCTAGTGCATAGAGATGTTGTCATATGTCGTGTACAAGGGTAAGGTTCCCGGAGTCTACGACGACTGGGAGGAGTGTCGGAGACAGGTTCACCGTTTCAGCGGTAACAGTTACAAAGGGTACACCACTAGGGCGGAGGCGGAGGCTAGATACGCGCGCTATCTAGCGGGAGAGAGGAGGGAGTGGAGGAGGAAATGGATGAAGACCAGTTTCATCGCGATGATGCTCATCGTGATGACCGCAGCTCTCTTCTACGTGATGGTAGTTTAGATGATCGATATCGACTTGTAATGTGAAGACAAACTCGCTACTCGCGGTCTCGAGACTTGTAATGTTCTAACTTTGTTCGGTATTTTAAATTCGGAGACTAATATGATGAATTGTATTCGGAGACTAATCTTCTATTGTATTCGATAAATCTGCTGTTTATATGTTGTGCTCTCTATATTCTGTGCAGAAATATGTTTTGTAACCTGTGCAAATATCAGAAAAGAAAAAAATAATCCCTAATATTCATACTAGTGGCGCACCACTCAACACTTTAGTGGCGCACTACAAAAAGCACACTAGTGGCGCATCATCAACTAGTGCGCCATTAGTAAGCCAGAGCACATGGGTAAATATGGCCCCCTGGGAGGCATACTAATGGCGCACCGTGGGATATACTAATGGCGCACTGCGTGGTGCACCATTAGTATATACCAGATACTAATGGCGCACCTGTGGTGCGCCATTAGTAAAAAATTCTAATGGCGTGATGCTAGTGGTGCACCTGTAGTGCACCATTAGTAGCCAAAACAGGTGCGCCACTAGCAGGCCTTTTCCTAGTAGTGCAAGGGAACTATAACCGTGCATGGGAGCTACAAGATCGCTCTGGAGTGTGAAGAAGGTGATGCGGTTTATGCTGAGTCGGTTTGTGCGACAGAAGAGTTGAAGTTCTACAAGGACAATGTTGATCCGGCAGATATGACTTCATTGAAGAAACCAACTACAGAGCATGATCCAGCCCTAAAGTTTAAATCGGCTGATGAGACTAAGCTTGTTGACTTTGTGCCTGGCGATTCGTCCAAACAGTTTAGCATCAGCGCTAACTTGGATCCGAAATAGGAAAGCGCGCTCATCGAGTTCATCCGTGAGAATCGGGACATCTTTGCGTGGAAGCCTTCTGACATGCCAGGTGTACCGAGAGAACTCGCTGAGCACACTCTTGATGTTGATCCCAAGTATAAACCGGTCAAGCAGTTTCTCCGCCGGTTCAATGAAGAAAGACGCGAGGCTATTGGAGAAGAAGTAGCCAGGCTCTTGGCGGCTAGATTTATCGTTGAAGTATTCCATCCTGAGTGGTTGGCTAATCCGGTGCTGGTCCTTAAAAAGAACGACACTTGGCCTATGTGTGTGCACTACACAGATCTCAACAAAGCTTGTCCAGCAGATCCTTTTGCCCTCCCCTGTATTGATCAAATTATTGATGCTATGGGGGGTTGCGAGCGTTTAAGTTTTTGGGATGCATATTCTGGTTATCATCAAATCAAAATGGCAGTTAAGGACCAGGAGAACACAACCTTCATAACTCCCTTTGGAGCCTTCTGCTATGTCTCCATGCCCTTTGGGCTCAAGAGTGCCCAGGCAACTTATCAACGGTGTGTGCAGAATTGTGTTCATAAACAGATCGGCTGCAATGTTCACGCCTATGTAGATGATATTGTGGTGAAATCAAGGAAGAAGGAAACTTTCGCTAACCTGCGGGTTTACAAGATGATGCTTAATCCGGCCAAGTGCGTCTTTGGTGTACCTGCAGGCAAGCTCTTGGGCTTTTTGGTATCTAACAGGGGCATTGAAGCTAATCCAGAAAAGATCAAAGCCATCACCTCCTTGGCCAAACCGAAGTGTGTTAATGATGTTCAGCGCCTGGCAGGCCGGATTGCCGCGTTGAGCCATTTTATCAGTCGCCTTGGCGAGAAGGCCATCCCTTTATATAATCCAGAACCGGGAAGCAACTGGCCGGATTGCTAAGTGGGCTATCGAGCTCGGGCCTTACGGGTTAAAATATATACCCCGAACGGCGATCAAATCTCAGGCACTTGTGGATTTCATCAATGATCGGACAGAACTACAAGCGCCAGAAGAGAAGACGAATCGTACTTATTGGACTATTCATTTTGATGGGTCCAGGCAATTGGAGGGCTCGGGGGCTGGAGTCGTATTAACTTCCCCGTGAGGTGATAAGTTTTGTTATGTTCTCCGTCTAATGTTCCCTTGCACTAATAATGCAGCTGAATATGAGGCTTTACTCCATGGTCTTCGGATGGCTAAGGAGATGAACCTAAGCTGAGTTAAGTGCTTCGATGACTCGGATCTGGTGGCTCAACAAGTGTCCGGCACTTGGGATTCCAGGGACCGCTCATGGCAGCATATCGTCGTGAGGTGGATATTGTTGCGGGTCACTTTAAAGGTTATCAGGTGGATCATGTGGACCGGCGGAAGAATGAAGCGGCGGACGCTTTAAGCCGCCTGGGTTCCCAACGTAAACCGGTTCCACCTAATGTCTTGCTGGATGTGTTGTATAATCCGTCCGTCAAGCTCCCTGGTGAAGAAGATTTGGCTATTCCTGATCCGGAAGCTCAGTTGGTGGCGGCTCTTCATGTTATCCTGGATTGGACGGTTCCATATCTGGCGTATAAGAACCGGGGCGAGTTACCAGAGGATGATACTTTGGCCAGGCAGATAATCCAGCGGTCCAAGTCCATGACTATTATCAATGGAGAGTTGCATCATTGCAGTGTGACAGGTGTGTTTCAACGATGTGTATCTCCTGAAGAAGGCCGTGAAATTCTGCGTGAGATCCACGAAGGAGACTGTGGTCACCACGCCGGTTCAAAATCTTTGGTGGCCAAGGCGTTTCGCCATGGTTTTTATTGGTTGACCGCTCATGCTGATGCCAAAGACTTGGTCAAGAGGTGTGATGGCTCTCAAAAATTCTCAAGGCACGCTCATGTACCGGCTCAAGAATTGAGGATGATTCCAATCACCTGGCCGTTTGCGACTTGGGGGCTCGATATGGTTGGGCCTTTCAAGAGGTCCAAGGACAAGAAGACCCACCTTTTGGTGGCGGTTGATAAGTTCACAAAGTGGGTGGAGGCAGAACCAGTTAGTAAGTGTGATGCAGCCATGGCGGTTCAGTTTATCAAAAAGGTGATCTTCCGATTTGGCTTCCCACACAGCATTATAACAGACAATGGTACCAATCTGTCAAAGGGTGCCATGGAGGAGTTCTGTCAACGTGAGCACATCTGGCTTGACGTGTCGTCAGTGGGTCATCCCCAATCCAATGGTCAAGCGGAGAGAGCCAATCAAGGGATCTTGAGAGGCATCAAACCCCGGCTCATGGTTCCTTTACAGCGAACGCCGGGTTGTTGGGTTGAGGAGCTACCTTTAGTGTTATGGAGCATCAATACCACACCCAATAGATCGACAGGATACACACTGTTCTTCATGGTTTATGGAGCGGAAGCAGTTCTTCCTAGTGACATCCGTCATGATTCACCTCGGGTAGCGGCATACATTGAAGCTGACAACGAGAAGGCACGGCAGGAAGCTCTTGACCTGTTAGATGAGGAGCGGGACATGGCGGCAGCCCGTTCGGCGATTTATCAGCAAGATCTGCATCGTTATCATAGCCGTCGGGTTAGAACCAGAACCATTCAAGAAGGAGATTTGGTGCTTCGACTCATCCAGGATCAGACGGATATGCACAAGTTATCCCCCCCTTGGGAAGGACCTTTTGTGGTCAGCAAAAATCTATACAACGGGTTGTACTACCTAATTGATGTTCGAGAGCGCAAAGACTCACGTAAATCGGAGGAGGAGACCAACCGGCCGTGGAATATTGCTCATCTTCGGCCTTACAATACATGAGCTATAGGCTCTGTTTATGTACATATTATGACAATGTATATATTATGATCAATATAATAAACCGGAACCTCAGTTAAAGCGGGGTATCCATTGTTTTCTTACATCATGTGTGGTTACATGGAGCTTCTGTTTATACAGCGGCGTCTGGTTTACCGCTTGATTTAGCTTCTCAAAGCTTTATATTACATCACTTGGGGGCTTGGTCATATCCAAACCATAGCTACACCTCTTGATCGGCGCAATGCCACGGCATCACTTGGGGGCTTGGTCGTATCCGAACCATAGTCACACCTCTTGATCAGCTCAAAGCCAAATCAATCTAGGGCCAAAGAGAGTGTTGTAAAACAACAACTCAAACATAGGCACCCACTGAGCACAGCTCAAAACGTTACTTAGGGATTCTCTGCTATTGAAATGAACTTAGAATCTACACTTGTAATGGGCTATCAAGCCATGGCTTGGAAGCCTGGTGTATACACCTAAAACCCCGGGTTAACCTGCCTCTTTAAGTAAGTCACTCCGATCAGGTAAACCTGGTACGACCCTTCGAACTTTGACAAGTTACTCTAAAATAAAGACCCTGAACTTGTCAAGTTAAAATGATGATTGGTTAAGGATTGAGGACCATCTTAAAAGGCTTTGCAAAAATGGTTTAACTCAGTGGCCTGGCAGCCCATGAAAAGCCTCGAATTTGGGGCCTGGCAGCCCGTGAAAAGCCTCGACTACAACGGCTTTATTTGCCTTTTGTTAAGTTTTGCTTTCTTTTGATAAAGATTTGTGATGATTTTAAACCGGTGTTTATCAACCTGATCGGGCTGTCAACTACAAGTTGTCAGTACATGATCAAATTATATCCCGGAGACTATCAGCCCGGTCTGGTTTTGACTCAAAGTCACCAGTATGGAATAAACCGTTGTTTATCACAACCCGGAACGGTTTTATTGTAAACCGACATTATATAACAGGAGTTACTTATTCTCCAGAGTAGGGTTATGACCCTCACTGCAACATCGGTCAGCCAGCATTGTGCCTAGAGATCACAGGAATGGCTTGAATAAATGGCTATGGATAATCATATCGGATTAAGCAAGCATCAGTCACAGATCAAAATGCACGAAGGCATACCAGACCAAGTATTTTTACTAGCTTATTGCAAGGCGTTTCAGTGCCCAAAAGGATAATTGTTTTCTCAAATACATGTTGAAGCATGTAGAAGACTAAACCGACCTCCGATTCATGATTGGTCACCATCTTAGCCTGACGGCTGCGGATCATCTCGCGCCGGTTCAACTCCTTCCTCTCTACCCAGTGGCTGGAAGTCCACAGTTGCCCAGTTGATCCCAGTTAGGGCTGGGAATACAGCTTCGTCGCTTATAAGCATGGGCGGTTCAATATCAGGGGCATAAGTGTGCTTACGGATTGGTGGGATAAGACTTTGCGCTTCTGGAATTGGTGCAGCAACCCGCTTGTTCTTATCATCATAACTCGCCTGATAGTATGAAAGATCTGCCTCTTCCACCAGTTGACAAGCCAATGGGCGTACTTCCCGGTTTATGATTCGGAGATCATCATTGCCAAATTCTCTTCCGTCTTCCTTCAAACATGGATAACCTTGGGTCGCTTCCACCGGATCAAAGTCAGGTACCCACGCCTTTGCCCGGGTCAGTGCGGCCAAAGCGCCCGTTCTGGCGGCAGACTTTTTTAGCTCATCCACCTGGGCAGGAAGCATAGATAACCTTTCTAAGGTGTCCTTGATCAAGGTAGGAGGAGGATTATTGTGTGAAGCAGTATAGATGATCCGCTGGGCACCGGTATACAGCTGCTCTATCAGAGTATATGCTGCTTTCAACTTCTTCTGTACATCAGAGCCCAGATGGCTAATACGAGTTCCTGCATCATTACAAGCATTAGTAAAACGGCAATGCATGAAAGGATATGTTGAAAGCATAACTCAAGGATGTTTACCTCTACGGCATTGGCCTGGCTGACTTCAGCGTCGTCCTGCCAATAATCATTATCAATGAGATGTACGAAAAATGAACCAAGAGAGTCAAGTTCTACCTCTAATTCCGGGTTACCCACATCATCATCAGCTGGTAGCCCAGAGGATGCAGTGGCTCTTTTCTTGGCAGGTTTCTTAATAACCTTGGTCTTTGGGCATTGTGGCTTGGCCGGTTTTTCTTGAGGTTTCTTATTCCAGAACGGATCATCACCCTGTCAAAAAAATAATCAAGCTTGCAGAAAATATTTGGATAAAAGTAAATTAAGATGAAAAGATTACATGACTCTTACAGCAGGCGGTTTGTTGAAAGTGCAGAATGGGAGTAGTCCAGTTTGGGCACAGACAGCCTCCGACTCGTTCAGCATCTTCTTTACAGCCTCGGTGACTTCTGCATCCATAAGCTGAATATCAATGTGTCACTGAGCATCTTTCAAACTCCCTGTGTATTTACACATCAAACCGGAGCGCCGGCTTAAGGGCAGAATACTCCAGCTTATCCAACAGCGAGCAAAGTCCACTCCTGTCAAACCGTTAGCCATGAAGGCTCTAAGATTTGATAGCTGAGGGGCATACTTGGCCCTTTCTTTAGCAGTCAATCTGGGAGGAAAAGGATGTGTGTTGCTAAGGCGTTCAGGACGGTAACCCAGCAGAGGGTTTTCATCAGTTGGGGATGTATCCTTGCAGTAAAACCAGGTCTGGTTCCACTCTTTGGGGTGACTGTGAAGCTTGGGATGGGGAAAAGTGTCTTCCTTCCTTTTCTGGACCGCCATTCCGCCCAATTCAGTGTTGGGTCCATCTGGGAATCTGTGCAACGGTTTAAGTGAAAGAAATCCCTAAACAGTTCTACTGTAGGTTCCTCTTGTAGGTAAGCCTCGCAAAAAACTTGGAAGTGGCAGATGTTGGTCACAGAATTTGGATCGATGTCTTGAGGGCGCAGTTGAAAGTTGGCAAGTACATCCCGGAAAAATTTGGAACCAGGAGGGCTAAAACCCCGGCCTAGGTGATCAGCAAACACAACTACCTCTCCATCCTTGGGTGTAGGAGGATTTTCCGGGCCAGGGACCCTCCAGTGGATGACATCTTTTTTGGCTAAAACGCCCGTGATAACACAGTTGTTTAACTGCTCTTCGGTTATTCGAGAAGGAGCCCAATTGCATTCATAGACTTGCTTGGCCATGGCAATGAAAATCTGAAACATTATTGTTGCCAGTTTAAAGATTTACAGTGCACAACTATACAGCGATATAAGGGTGCAAGCATATTATTAAACCGGAGTTTACTGATGGAGACAGTATAATGGTGAAGTGCATTGGTGGTTCAACAAGGGGACTAATGGTATCTACCAGGTCGTCTTTTTCTAAGGAGTTAAACCGCCTAATCTGATATCGAAGATATAAGTCTAAAGATGTATAAGTGAAGGAAAAACAAGTTCCACAGTTTGGCATGGGAATTTCAGATCTAAATGGCCATTAGTGTTGCTGAAAGAAAAACAGCTTCAAACCATGAAGAACATCAAACCCTAATGACGGATCTGGGGTGAGGAAAGAGGAACTCACTGGTGCAGGAGGAAGCGGCGGAGGATCACCGTGTTTCTCTGATACGATCATGTTGATGCAGCGGCCTTGGTCGGAGCAGAGGCGAAGGACAACGGCGGCGGCAGAGCTCGAGGATCGGTCGGCGCGAAGAAGACGTTGATGCGAAGAGGCACGAGGGGGAAAGTGAAAGTGACCCCTCGGCCCTATTTATAAGATGAATGGATAAAAGGCAGGCGCGAAAATCGAGGAGCCCGAAAAATGGGGTGTGTGACAGCTCTGTTGCCTCGATCCTCGAAGGCCCATTAATGAAGATGAGTTATACACAGTCTTAAATAACAGGTGACGTCATGGTGGTTTACCGTGGTCCTGGAAGGTGACGTCACGGCGGTTTACAAGATTATGTGAAGATATTGAAGAACAAATTTTCTTAAGTACTGAGGATTGACATGAACCAGTTCAAATCAATCTGGGGCCTAATGTTGGGGATATTATCATTGGGTGTAAACCAGCCAGGAGAGGCCGGGTTAACCCCATAAGTAGTTCATCATATCTGAAGCCCATGAAGACAGACGGTGATGCTTTATGAAGGCCCAGTGCCCAAAGCCGGTTTAAGGCCTGTAGACATAAGTCGGTATTAATATGTAAAACTTGTGTTGTAAGATAGAAAGAGCAAAGACCGAGCCGGATACGTCTATGAGCCGGCCTCGGGATTCTGTAAACCGACGGGCGTCAACCCGTGTATATAAGGGGACGACCCGGCGGCGGTTCAAGGAGGACAGACAACAACTCGAGACCCAGGCAAAGCGTATTTGCTCCCTGGTCATCGAAACCCCAGCAATTCCATCACAACTAGACGTAGGCTTTTACCTTCATCATAAGGGGCTGAACTAGTATAAAACTCTCTTGCATCCCTTGTCCGCTTTAACCCCTTTTAGCTAACCCGTAGCGATGGCTCCACGACTAAGTCCTTTCATGAGGACATATGCCGTGACAAAACCACGACAGTGTTCAAGAAAGGTCTACCAAAGAATATGGGACATAAGTCATCTTGTGGGGAACAAAGAACACGAAAATCAGTAGGGTATTTTATCTTCCCACACAAGACTTCAACATATCTAACAATCCCAATTGGTGACATCTATGTCTTCTATTTCTGCGGGTGCTATGTCTTTCATAATTTCTTGATATAATGTGTAAGGAATAGCACTCACACTAGCACCTATGTCACATAAACCATGATAACAGTGATCTCCTATTTTAACTGACACAACGGGCATGCCAACAACAGGTCTGTGTTTATCGTTTTTATCAGGTTTAGCAATTCTAGCAGCTTCTTCGCAGAAGTAAATAACATGCACGTCTACATTTTATTCCAAGAGATCTTTAACCATAGCAATATTAGGTTCTACTTTAATTTGTTCATTAGGTTTAGGTGTTCTAATATAACTTTTGTTAACCACAGTTGAAACTTTAGCGTGTTCCTTTATCCTAACAGGGAAAGGTGGTTTCTCAATATAAGCAGTAGGAACAACTGGATCAACATTATAAAGTATAGTTTTTTCTTTAACTGGTACTGGTTCTTTAATTTCTTATTTAATAGATGGGTGACATTTAAACCACTTCTCTTTAGGGAGATCAACATGAGTAGCAAAAGATTCACAAAAGGAGGCTACTATCTCAGAGTCAAGTTCATATTTAGTGCTAAACTTTTGAAAAGCATTGGTATTCGTAAAAGATTTAACACAATCATACTTAAGGTTAATACCTGACTCTTTACCTTCCTCGAGTTCCCAATCTTCAGAGTTGCGTTTAATTCTTTCCAAAAGATCCCACCGGAATTCAATAGTTTTCTTCATAAAAGAACCAGCACAAGAAGTATCGAGCATGTTTGATCATTACGAGAAAGCCGAGCATAAAAGTTCTGAATAATAATTTCTCTTGAGAGCTCATGATTGGGGGATGAATATAACATTGACTTAAGCCTCCCCCAAGCTAGAGCGATAATTTCTCCTTCACCAGGCCAAAAATTATATATATAATTCCGATCACAATGAACAAGATGCATAGGATAAATTTTTTGGTGGAACTCCAATTTCAATCGATTCCAATACCAAGATCCAATATCATCGCATAGCCTATACCATGCCAATGCTTTTCCCTTCAAAGATAAAGGGAAAACCTTTTTCATAACTTCATCTCTGGGTAGACATGCAAGCTTAAACAATCAACAAATTTTTTCTACATCTATCAACTGCATATCAGGATGTTCGGTTCCGTCTCCTGCATAGGGATTGACTAGCAGTTGTTCTATCATACCCGGAGGAATTTCATACTCACTATTTTCAGTAGGAGCAGTAGGTTGAGGGTGACTAATTGTGGTTCCGTACGAGCTGAAGGTACCCCGAACAAACCCCTCAAAGGATTGTTTTCCATAGTAACAAGTGACAATAAATTTCAGCACACTATATAAATGTTTCCTTACCAAATTCCACTTACGACAGGCGCTTAACTCCCCGGCAACGGTGCCAGAAAATAGCCTTGATAACCCACAAGTATAGGGGATCAATTTTAGCTCTTTTCGATAAGTAATAGTGTCGAACCGAAGGAGGAGCAGAAGGAAATGACAAGTGGTTTTCAGTAAGATAGTGTCTGCAAGTGCTGAAATTGTAAGTAGCACAGTAGTTTGATAGCAAGATAATTTGTAAGGAGCAAGTAAAGATAGTAGTAACAAAAGTGCAGCAAGGTAGCCCAATCCTTTAGAGGCAAAGGACAGGCCAAAACGGTCTCTTATGATAGGCAAAGCATTCTTGAGGGTACACGGGAATTTCATCTAGTCACTTTCATCATGTTGGTTCGATTTGTGTTCGCTACTTTGATAATTTGATATGTGGGTGGACCGGTGCTTAGGTGTTGTTCTTACTTGAACAAACCTCCTAGTTATGATTAACCCTCCCGCAAGCATCCGCCACTACGAGAAAAGTATTAAGAATAAATTCTAACCATAGCATTAAACTTTTGGATCCAATCGGTCCCTTACGGAATAGCGCATAAACTGGGGTTTAAGCTTCTGTCACTCTCCCAAACCACAATCAAATTACTACTCCACAATGCATTCTCTTAGTCCCAAATATGGTGAAGTGTCATGCAGTCGAAGTTCACATGACACCACTAAGGGAATCACAACATACACATTATAATATCGAACCCATATCAAATTTGCGTGATTACTTGCAACATGATTTCTCCCGTGAATCAAGAACAAAAGTAACTACTCATAAATAATAATCATGCTCAAGATCAGAGGGGTGTTAAATAGCACATTGGATCTGAACATATAATCTTCCACCAAATAAACCATATACTAATCAACTACAAGACGTAATCAACACTACTAGTCACCCACAAGCACCAATCTATAGTTCCAGTAACAAGATTGAACACAAGAGATGAATTAGGGTTTGAGATGAGATGGTGCTCTTGAAGATGTTTATGGAGATTGCCCTCCCCAAGATGGGAGAGTTGTTGGTGATGATGATGACGATGATTTCCCCCTCTGGGAGGGAAGTTCCCCCGGCGGAATCGCTCCGCCGGAGGTCAAAAGTGCTCGTGCCCAAGTTCCGCCGTCCGAAAAGCCCTCTCCTTATTTTTTCTAGGTCAAAATGACGTATATGCCAGAAGATGGGCACCGGAGGTGGGCCTGGGTGAGCACAACCCACCAGGGCAAGCCTGGGCTCCCTGGCGCGCCCAGGTGGGTTGTGCCCACCTGGTGGGCCCCCACTTGTAGTTATTTGCTCCAATATTCTTCATATATTCCATAAAAATTCTCCGTGAAGTTTGAGCTTGTTTGGAGTTGTGTATAATAGGTGGCCTGACGTAGCATTTCCAGGTCCAGATTTCCAGCTGCCGGAATTTTCCCTCTTGGTGTGTACCTTGCAAATTATGAGAGAAAAGGCATTAGAATTACTCCAAAAAGCATTATTATGGATAAAAACATCATAAATAACAGTAAGAAAATATGATGCAAAATGGACGTATCATCGATCGACGTCCCCCCTCATGTCGAAGTTACCGAAGTTTTCTTCTAATGGTTTGGCTGGCCTCGAGAGTTTGTCGGGTAGGGGCGAGAGGGGGTAGGAGATCGACAACACTTTTTTCTAGGATTTGGGTGCCCGCCTAGCACAACATAGCGACCCTCGACCCCTCGGCGATCCTCGACCCTCGACCCTATACCCTAGTTCCCGACCCTCGACCTCTTGGCGATCCTCGACACCCTCGTTCCAGATAAAAAATAAGAAGAGGAAGACGAAGAATAAAAGAGGAAAAGAAGAAGGAATAGAGGAGAAGAAGAAAAACATAGGAGAAGAAGAAGGAATAGAGGAGAAGAAGAAAAAAATAGAATAATATTAAAAAAATTATTCTCCTCTTTTTTTCTTCTTCTTCCTGTTCTTATTTTTCTCTCCTCTTCTTCCTCTCCACTTCTTCTCCTTCTTCTTCTCCTTCTTCCTCTTCTTATTTTCCTTTTTCCTCTCCTTCTTTTTCTTCTTCTTCCTACCTCCTTCTTCCTCTTTTCTTCTTTTTCCTTATTTTCCTTTTTCCTCTCCACTAACCTAAAATCTACTAACCCAAAATGCACTAACAGTACAACTAACCTAAAATGCACTAAATCAACTAACTCAACATTTAAAAAAACATAGCACATTTCAAAATTTAAAACGTCATGCATATTATCTCATCCATCTATCTATTCTTTTATACAAACATAGCACATTTCCATGTGAAATCTCATACATCTTATCTCATCTCATCTCATCTAAAAAACATACATATGAACAAAAAACATCATATGATCATCTATGAACAAAAAACATCCTATGGTCATGTATGAACAAAAAAATATCATATGATTATCTATGAACAAAAAAATCATCATATATATGAACAATTGTTTTTCTGAAAAAATAGGGCATATCATCATATACACATACATATCATATATGAACAAAAAATTATCATATATATGAAAAAATAAGAAAAAGGAGGAGGAGAAGGAGGAAAGGGGACGAGGGGCGGCGTCGACGGGGCAGGGGCACGGGGTCGGCCGCGAGGATGGCGATGGCGACGACGGGGCAGGGACGCGGGCTCGGGGGGTAGGGGTGACGGCGACGACGGGGGCGGGGTAGGGGCGCGGGCTCGGGGGGTAGGGGTCAACGGCGACGACGGGGGCGAGCCGGGGCAGAGGCGCGGGCGACGGAGACGGCGTGGGCGGCGGACGGCGTCGGGGCAGGCTGGTGGCGTCGATGTGCTCGGCGTCGTCGGGGGCAACTGGCGATGAACTCTGCAAAAATCCTAAGTGTTGGCATATATAGTCGCACCATTAATCCTGGTTGGTGGCACCAACCGGGACCAATGCCCACCTTTAGTCCCGGTTGGTGCCACTAACCGGGACCAAAGGTTTCTTTTCAGCAGCCCAATGGGCGGGAAACAGGGACCTTTGGTCCCGGTTGGTGGCACCAACCGGGACGAAAGGGGGGAATTGGTCTCGGTTGGTGCCACAAACCGGTGCCAATGCACCCCTTTCATCCTGGTTGGTGCTACCAACCGGGACCAAAGGCCTTGTGCTGCCCGCGGCCAAAAGTTTAGTCCCACCTTGCTAGTTGAGAGGGGCTCGGAGTGGTTTAAAAGCCCCACTGCCAATGCCCTCTCGAGCTCCTCTCAAATGCAGGCATACGGGCCTAATCTCACGCTCCACTGCCTGTGGGCCTACTGGGCCTTATCTGGGCCTGAATCCTGGCCCGTGGTTGGGTTTCTAGTCGTATTCACGCCGTGGTGGCCCAGTAGGTGGCATTTTTTTCCAGTTTTTTGTTTTCTTTTTTGCTTTATTTATTTTATTTTGTTTCTACTTACAGCAAAATACTTATTGTTTTTCAGTGATTCTTTTTTCTTTTAGGTAATAAAAATTATAAACTTTCTGTTAGTGCATTTAGTTTTCTAATTTGAATAGTTTAAATTTGATTTTTTAGAAATTTGTGTGAATCACTAGTTTGTGAATAACTTTACTATAAAAATAGATTTTTGAGTGATTCTTTTTCCTGCTATTTAATATTACCGTGTTTTATCATTATATTCAATTTGGTAATTTTTAGGTTATTTGAAATGTCTGTTTTAATCAAAAACAGATTTTGTTATTTTAGTTTGCTATTAAAGTTTCAAACAAAAAATTCTTTATGAAAATTCTTTTTGCTATTAATGTCTTGAACAAAAAATACTTTGTTTTACCATTCAAAGCCACATCATCAATTTTCAACCCTTTCTGACTTCATCTGGTATTTTTCATGCATTTACTGATTTTTTAAGCTAAATGACCCTGAAATTGAAAAGCACTTCAAATGAACTCTGAAAAGGTTGAAAGGTTGCATGGTATCATCATTTGACCCACATAGCATGTACTAAAAAGTTGAGAGGGTTACGGCAAAAACTGGATGCACTTCGTGTACAAAATGGACAATCTCTTTCGAAGTATCAGGGTTTCGGACGAAAACTCATCTGTTACAAAGGGATTTCATTTTTTGAACTTGTTTGAACTCCAGACATTTTGTGTGTTCAAAGTGAACCATTCAAAGCCCCATCATAAATTTTCAACCCTTCCTCACTTCATCTGGTATTTTTCATGCATTTACTGGTTTTTAAAGCTAAATGACCCTGAAATTGAAAAGCACTTCAAATGAAATCTGAAAAGGTTGAAAGTTGTCATGGTATCATCATTTCACCCACATAACATGTGCTAAAAATTTGAGAGGGATACGGCAAAAACTAGATGCACTTGGTGTACAAAATGGACAATCTCTTTCGAAGTATTAGGGTTTCATACGAAAACTCATCTGTTACAAAAGGCATTTCATTTCTTCACATGTAACTGCAGTGATATTCTAGATCAAATGCATCACCATAATAGTTGTGGAGAGAAAGTCTTCACTTTTTCTTCGCTTGTGTCCTTTTCTTATTGCACCGTAACCATGGACAATCTTCATCGTTTAATAGGGTGCTCGGGTCAGCCTTGACTTTGAAGGGAGAAATTTGATGAAACTTTTCATAATCTTCAGACATGTCTGTATTGCCCTCCAATCCCACGATGTCTCTTTTTTCTGAAAGAACTATGTGGCGCTTTGGCTCATCGTATGATGTATTCGCTTCCTTATCTTTTCTTTTTCTCGGTTTGGTAGACATGTCCTTCACATAGAAAACCTGCACCACATCATTGGCTAGGACGAATGGTTCGTCTGTGTACCCAAGATTGTTCAGATCCATTGTTGTCATTCCATACTGGGTCTACCGGTACCCCGCCTCCTGACAGATTGACCCATTTGCACTGAAATAAAGGGACCTTAAAATCATGTCTGTAGTCAAGTTCCCATATGTACACTATGTAACCATAATATGTGTCCTTTCCCCTCTTGGTTGCTGCATCAAAGCGGACACCGCTGTTTTGGTTGGTGCTCTTTTGATCTTGGGCGATCGTGTAAAATGTATTCCCATTTATCTTGTACCCTTTGTAAGTCAATACAGTCGAAGATGGTCCCCTGGCCAACGAGTACAGCTCATCAGAAACAGTGTTGTCACCCCTGAGCCATGTTTGCAACCAACTGCCGAAAGTCCTGATGTGTTCACATGTAATCCAGTAGTCACACTGCTCTGGGTGTTTGAAGCGCAGAATGTTCTTGTGTTCATCGACATACGCGGTCACCAAGGTAGAGTTTTGTAGAACTGTGTAGTGTGCTTGAGACCAAGAATGGTCGTCCCTACATATTATTAAGTCCCCTCCTAGCGTGCCTTTTCCAGTCAGTCTCCCCTCATACCGTGATTGAGGGAGACCAATCTTCTTAAGGTCAGGAATGAAGTCAACACAAAACCCAATGACATCCTCTGTTTGATGGCCCATGGAGATGCTTCCTTCTGGCCTAGCGCGGTTACGGACATATTTCTTTAGGACTCCCATGAACCTCTCAAAGGGGAACTTATTGAGTAGAAATACAGGGCCCAGAATGACAATCTCGTCGACTAGATGAACTAGGACGTGCGTCATGATATTGATGAAGGATGGTGGGAACACCAGCTCAAAACTGACGGGACATTGCGCTACATCACTCCTTAACCTTGGTAGGATTTCTGGATCGATAACCTTCCGAGAGATTGCATTGAGGAATGCACATAGCTTCACAATGGCTAATTGATGACCCACAAGTATAGGGGATCAATTGTAGCTCTTTTCGATAAGTAAGAGTGTCAAACCCAACGAGGAGCAGAAGGAAATGACAAGTAGAGTAAGGTAATGTCTGCAAGTGCTGAAATTGTAAGTAGCGGAGTAGTTTGATAGCAAGATAATTCGTAACGAGCAAGTAACGATAGTAGTAACAAGTATGCAGCAAGGTAGCCCAATCCTTTTGAGGCAAAGGACAGGCCAAAACGGTCTCTGATAACCCACAAGTATAGGGGATCAATTGTAGCCTCTTTCGATAAGAGTGTCGAACCTAACGAGGAGCTAAAGGTAGAACAAATATTTCCTCAAGTTCTATCGACCACCGATACAACTCTACGCACGCTTGACGTTCGCTTTACCTAGAACAAGTATGAAACTAGAAGTACTTTGTAGGTGTGATAGGATAGTTTTGCAAGATAATAAAGAGCATGTAAATAAAATCTAGGGGCTGTTTAGATAAAGAAACAACTAAGTTAATTTTAGTAGAGAGCTTTTGTCAACAAGAAACTTATTTGTCCCTAGGCAATCGATAACAAGTACCGGTAATCATTCTTGCAATTTTATATGAGGGAGGGGCATGAGCTAACATACTTTCTCTACTTAGATCATATGCACTTATAATTGGACCCCTAGCAAGCATCCGCAACTACCAAAGATCATTAAGGTCGTGAAACCCAACCATAGCATTAAGTATCAAGTCATCTTTACTCCCATACATCATAGCCCACCTATTCGGGTTTAAGTTTCTATCACTCTCGCAACCCTGACAATAAGCAAACCATGAACATATTGCAACACCCTACAGCGGGGGCCCCTCACATTTGCGCGAGATGGTGGGCACCATAGGACAGCACCATAAATAAAATATACAATCATACCAACCAAGATCACGATTAACCCACAGGACAAAACAGATCTACTCAAACATCATAGGATAACCATAGATCATTGGGAAATAATACATGGAGTTGAGCACCATGTTTAAGTAGAGATTACAGCGGGGGGAAGAGGTGTTACACCGCTGCATGGAGGGGGAGAGAGTTGGTGTTGACGGTAGCAAGATTGTTGATCTAGGTCGCCGTCCCGATCGTTGCCCCCGGTGGCACTCCAGCGCCACCGAAAGCGAGGGGGAGAGTGCCCCATCCTTCTTCTTCTTCCTTGGACTCCCCCCTAGATGGGAGGAGAGTTCCCCCTCTGGTCCTTGGTCTCCATGGCATGGGAGGGGCGAGAGCCCCTCCGAGATTGGATCTCCCTCTCTGTTTTCTTCTGTTTCGCGTTCTCCTGATTTGGTCGAAAACCGTTCCTTATATTCCGGGAGATCTATAATTCTGATTGTGCTGCGATTTTAACACGATTTTTTTCAGGATATAAGCTTCCTTGCGCCCGAAGTAGAGCTCCAACCGACGTTCAAGGAGGGCACAACCCACCACCGCGCGCCAGAGGCCTCTGGCGTGCCCTGGTGTATTGTGGGTTGTGTGGGCCTCCGTTTGCGGTGATTGCAACTCCCAAAAATGACATATATTCCAAAATAATTCTTCGTAAAATTTTATTGCATTTGGACTTCGTTTGATATGGATACTCTGCGATACAAAAAACATGCAGAAAACAGGAATTGGCATTGGGCACTGGATCAATAGATTAGTCCAATAAATCATATAAAAAGGTGCCAAAAATATGTGAAAGTTGTATAATATTGGCATGAAACTATCAAAAATTATAGATATGATGGAGACGTATCAGCATCCCCAAGCTTAATTCCTGCTCGTCCTCGAGTAGGTAAATGATAAAAAAGATAATTTTTGATGTGGAATGCTACCTAACATAAACTTGATCATATATCTAATCATGGCATGAATATTAAGACATAAGTGATTCAAAGCAATAGTCTATAATTTGACATAAAGACATCAATACTCAGGCATCCCAACAAACAATCATGTCTTTCAAAATATCAATGCTAAAGAAAGTTATCCCTACAAAATCATATAGTCTTGTCATGCTCTGTCTTCTTAACACAAAGTATCTATCATGCACAACCCCGATGACAAGACGAGCAATTGGTTCATACTTTTTAATGCGCTTCAGGCTTTTCAACCCTCACGCAATACATGAGCGCAAGCCATGGATATAGCACTATAGGTGGAATAGAGTATGATGATAGGGGTAAATATAAAGAAGACAAAAAGTAAGAAAGTCTCACATCGACGCGGCTAACCAACGGGCTATGGAGATGCCCATCAATTGATATCAACGTGAGGAGTAGGGATTTCCATGAAACGAATGCACTAAGAGCTATAAGTGTATGAAAGCTCAATATGAAAACTAAGTGGGTGTGCATATGACCCTATAATGAAAAATTCCCACTAGTATATGAAAGTGACAACATAGGAGACTCTCCATATGAAAAACATGGTGCTACTTTGAAGCACAAGTGTGGTAAAGGATACTAACATGCCCCTTCTCTCTTTGTTTATTTATTTTTTCTTTTTTTTCTTTTTTTTCTTTCTCTTTCTTTCGTTTTCTTTTTTTTCTCTCATTGTCTGGAGTCTCATCCCAACTTGTGGGGGAATCATAGTCTCCATCATCCTTTCCTGACTGGGGCACTGCTCTAAAAATGAATAATGATGATCATCACACTTCTATTTACTTATAACTGAAAAGAAATAAAAATTACAACTCGATACCTATGACAAAATATGACTCTATATGAATGCCTCTGGCAATGTACCAGGATGTGCAATGATCTAGCATAACATGTATGAAAAATGATGAACGGTGGCTGAGCCACAACTACTATGTCATCTATATGATCATGCAAAGCAATATAACAATGAATGGTCAAGCCATCAAATGGAAGCGGTGGAAGTTGCATGGCAATATATCTCGGAATGGCCATGGAAAAGCCATAATAGGTAGGTATGGTGGCTGTTTTGAGGAAGATATAATAAGGCTTATGTGTGATAGAGCGTATCATATCACGGGGTTTGGATGCACCTGCGAAGTTTGCACCGACTCTCGAGGTGAGAAAGGGCAATGCACGATACTGTAGAGGCTAGCAATTTGCGGAAAGGTAAGAGTGCGCATAATCCATGGACTCACATTAGTCATAAAGAAATCATATACTTATTGCAAAATTTTATTAGACCTCGAAGCAAAGTACTACTACGCATGCCCCTTGGGGGATAGATTGGTAGGAAAAGACCATCGCTCGTCCCCGACCGCCACTCATAAGGAGGACAATCAATAATAAATCATGCTCCATCTTCATAGCATAACGAGAGACTATACGTGCATGCTTCGGGAATCACAAACCTTAACACCAATATTCTTACTAACCACAGCCGTTTACTAGTACCTCCCACATATTATCATCTCTACATCGCAAAACTATTGCAAGGAATCAAACATATCATATTCAGTGATCCATAAGTTTTATGTAGGATTTTATGACTAACCATGCAATTGACCAATTCCTTTTGTCTCTCTAAATAGATCTAAGTTAAGCATGAGAGTTTAATTCTTTCTACAAATATCATTATCTAATAAATATAAGTGAAGCAAAAGTGCATTCTTCAAACAACGGTTTTCTATGTGAAGAGAAACAGGCAATCCAAACTTCAAATGATATAAGTGAAGCACACGAAGCATTCTATAAATCCACACTCAAAAGATATAAGTGAAGTGCAATCAGCATTCTATAAATCAACCACGGACTATCTCATACCTGCATGGTGCATAAAATAAAAATTAAAACTAAATGCAAAAGACGCTCCAAGGTTTGCACATATCAAGTGAACAAAACGAAAACGAAAACATACTCATACTTGTTGATGAAAGATGGGATGCCTTCCGGGGCATCCCCAAGCTTAGATGCTTGAGTCTCCTTGAATATTTACTTGGGGTGCCTTGCGCATCCCCAAGCTTGAGCTCTTGCCTCTCCTCCTCCTTCTCATATCGAGACCTCCTCGATCTTTGATCACTTCATCCACACAAAACTCAACAGAAAGTTCGGTAAGATCCGTTAGTATAATAAAGCAAATCACTATTCTAAGTACTGTTGCAAACCAATTCATATTTTGTTTTTTTCATTGTAGCTACTATAATATAACTTTTCCATGGCTTAATCCACTGATAGAAATCGGTATTTTCATCAAAACAAGCAAACAATGCATCAAAAACAGAATCTTTCTTAAACAGGACAGCCTGTAGTAATCTGAACATTAACCATACTTCTGGTACTCCAAGAATTCTTAAACAATTAGGAAAAATAAAAAAATTGTATATAAAGACAGTGCAAAAAGTTTCAGAACCGTTTGACGTTCCAGTAAAAAATGTAAAATCACGCACTATAGCCAAAGTTTCTGTTTTGCACCGCACAAACCAACAAGCAATTTAAACATCCTAAAGGCAAATATTGGCACATTATTTTTATAATACAATGGAATTGTACAAGGGGATAATTATTTTTGTTGAAAAGTTTCTGTAATTAAGATTCACAAAGTTTCCGTGAGCATGAACAAAGTTCAAGGAGCTCCCCACTTCAACAATGCTTGTCACTCTCACTTTCACTTTCCTTTTTGAAAAGATTTGTGTTCCCGTCTATATTTTTTTTGTTTTTAATTAAACTTAATAAAAGCACTCAACAGAAATAGATGACTCTCTAAAACTTCTGGGTTGTCTCCCTGGAAGCACTTTCTTTAAAAGCCATTAAGCTAGGCATAAAGTGCTCAAGTAATGAATCCACCCGGATCCCAAGGTATATCAAAGCCAATTTTAATTAACAATGACTTGGCATTTAGTAGTGAGCACAAAGCAACATATATCAAGAAATGACGAAGTCTAACTCTCTTCCTATGCATCGGCATGTCATACAAGAAAAATTCATGCACATCAAGTAAAGGCCAATGCATAGCATAAGCAGTTTCTTGCAATTTTACCGTCTTGAAAACATAGACAGGTGGAGATATAGTTCTTCTCTCATAATAATTGCAAGTAGGAGCAGCAAGCACATGCATATTATATTCATCAAAATCATCATGTGCAATGGTAAAAGGCAACCCATCAATATAATCCTTAACAAGAGAAAACTTCTCCAATATAGTGTAGTTGGGAGAATTCAAAAAGATAATAGGACTATCATGTGTGGGTGCAACAGCAACAATTTCATTCTTAATATAAGGAACTATAGCAAGTTCATCTCCATAAGCATAATTCATATTGGCATCTTGGCCACAAGCATAGCAAGCATCAAGTTCATCAAAAAGGGATATTTCAAATGAATCAACGGGATCATAGCAATTAACATAGCATTCATCCTTCGGTAAGAACGAAGGGAAATTAAACAATGTATGAGTTGAAGAGTTACACTCATTAGAAGGTGGGCACGGGTGATCAATCCGTTCTTCCTCCGCTTGTTCTTCGCTCTCCTCGTCATCTTTTTCATCCAATGAGCTCAAAGTTTCATCAATTCCTTCTTCCATAAACTCCTGCAAAATGTTAGCCTTTTCTTGGACAACGGAGTTATTCTCAATAAATACATCAATATCGTAATTGTATTTATAATTATCATAGCAATATTTAAGGATAGCAAGATTTTCAGGTCTATAAACTGAATCATCTCTTCAAAGTTTTTAAACAAAGATTCAAATTTCATAAGCACCCTTAAAAGCAACAAATTCTTCTATTCATTCCACATCATAGTAATCATATATACCTTTAGCATAAGAAGCCAAGGTTTCTTTATCATTAAATTCACATGAAAAGGGAAGATGTGGATCGTTCATTCTAGAACAACAAGTAAAATCATATCTCAAACATAAATCCCAAGCATACCATTGCAACATTTCAATTTGAACCCATAAAGTTTTCCCTTTTGAGTCAAGCGATAATCCCAAAAGTATTCACGTTGATCCAACGTTACTCCCATTATCAAGTTGAATGGGGTTTTCACAGGATTATCAAAGTAGTGCATAATATTTTTCATATAATGAGCATCGAGGGTTTTAGGAGGTTCCCCATCTCCATGAGTAGCAAGTACCACTAATTTTTTTGGTGTTTCGTGTTCCATATCCATAACTAAAGATAGAGAACAACTTAGAACAGGAAATAAAACTACTTAGTGATAAAGCAAACAAGCACACACGAGAATATTCACCCTACGCTATTGCTCCCCGGCAACGGCGCCAGAAAAAGGTCTTGATAACCCACAAGTATAGGGGATCAATTGTAGCCTCTTTCGATAAGTAAGAGTGTCAAACCAAACGAGGAGCTAAAGGTAGAACAAATTTTCCCTCAAGTTCTATCGACCACCGATACCACTCTACGCACGCTTGACGTTCGCTTTACCTAGAACAAGTATGAAACTAGAAGTACTTTATAGGTGTGATAGGATAATTTTGCAAGATAATAAAGAACACGTAAATAAAATCTAGGGGCTGTTTAGATAAAGAAACAACTAAGTTAATTTTAGTAGAGAGCTTTTGCCAACAAGAAAGTTATTTGTCCCTAGGCAATCGATAACAAGTACCGATAATCATTCTTGCAATTTTATATGAGGGAGAGGCATGAGCTAACATACTTTCTCTACTTGGATCTATGCACTTATGATTGGACCCCTAGCAAGCTTCCGCAACTACTAAATATCATTAAGGTCGTGAAGACCAACCATAGCATTAAGTATCAAGTCCTCTTTACTCCCATACATCATAGCCCACCTATTCGGGTTTAAGTTTCTATCACTCTCGCAACCCTAACAATAAGCAAACTATGAACATATTGCAACACCCTATAGCGGGGGCCCATCACGTTTGCGCGAGACGGAGGGCACCGTAGCACAGCACCATAAATAAAATATACAATCATACCAACCAAGATCACGATTAACCCACAGGACAAAACGGATCTACTCAAACATCATAGGATAACCATAGATCATTGGGAAATAATATATGGAGTTGAGCACCATGTTTAAGTAGAGATTACAGCGGGGGGAAGAGGTGTTACACCGCTGCATGGAGGGGGATAGAGTTGGTGTTGACGGTAGCAAGATTGTTGATCTAGGTCGCCGTCCCGATCGTTGCCCCCGGTGGCACTCCAGCGCCACCGAAAGCGAGGGGGAGAGTGCCCCATCCTTCTTCTTCTTCCTTGGACTCCCCCCTAGATGGGAGGAGAGTTCCCCCTCTGGTCCTTGGTCTCCATGGCATGGGAGGGGCGAGAGCCCCTCCGAGATTGGATCTCCCTCTCTGTTTTCTTCTGTTTCGCGTTCTCCTAATCTAGCCGAAAACGTTTCTTATATTCCCGAAGATCCATAACTCTGATTGCGCTGAGATTTTAACACGATTTGTTTTCTGGATATAAGCTTCCTTGCGCCCTAAGTAGAGCTCCAACCAACGTTTGAGGAGGGCACAACCCACCACTGCGCGCCAGGGGCCTCTAGCGCGCCCTGGTGTATTGTGGGCTGTGTGGGCCTCCGTTTGCGTTGATTCCAACTCCCAAAAATCACATATATTCCAAAATAATTCTCCATAAAATTTTATTGCATTTGGACTTCGTTTGATATGGATACTCTGCGATACAAAAGACATGCAGAAAATAGGAATTGGCATTGGGCACTGGGTCAATAGGTTATTCCAATAAATCATATAAAAAGGTGCCAAAATATGTGAAAGTTGTATAATATTGGCATGAAACAATCAAAAATTATAGATATGACGGAGACGTATCGGTCTCTTATGATAAGCAAAACGTTCTTGAGGGTACACGGGAATTTCATCTAGTCACTTGCATCATGTTGGTTCGATTTGTGTTCGCTACTTTGATAATTTGATATGTGGGTGGACCGGTGCTTAGGTCCTGTTCTTACTTGAACAAGCCTCCTACTTATGATTAACCTCCCGCAAGCATCCCCAACTAGGAGAAAAGTATTAAGAATAAATTCTAACCATAGCATTAAACTTTTGGATCCAATCGGTCCCTTACGAAATAGCGCATAAACTGGGGTTTAAGCTTCTGTCACTCTCGCAACCCATGATCTAATTGCTAGTCCACAATGCATTCCCTTAGGCCCAAATATGGTGAAGTGTCATGTAGTCGACGTTCACATGACACCACTAAGGGAATCACAACATACACATTATCAAAATATCGAACACATATCAAATTCACATGATTACTTGCAACATGATTTCTCCCGTGACCTCAAAAACAAAAGTAACTACTCACAAGTGATAAACATTCTCATGATCAGAGGAGTATTAAATAGCATAATGGATCTGAACATATAATCTTCCACCAAATAAACCATATAGTAATCAACTACAAGATGTAATCAACACTACTAGTCACCCACAAGCACCAACCTATAGTTCCGGTAACAAGATTGAACACAAGAGATGAACTAGGGTTTGAGATGAGATGGTGTTGTTGAAGATGTTGATGGAGATTCCCTCCCCAAGATGACGATGATTTCTCCATCCGGGAGGGAAGTTCCCCCGGCAGAATCGCTCCGCCAGAGGGCAAAAGTGCTCCTGCCCAAGTTCCGTCTCGAGACGGCGGCACTCCGTCCCGAAAGTCCTCCCCTTATTTTTTCTAGGTAAAAATGACTTATATACCAGAAGACCAGCACCAAAGGTGGGCCTGGGTGAGCACAACCCACCAGGGCGCGCCTGGGCTCCCTGGCGCGCCCAGGTGGGTTGTGCCCACCTGGTGGGCCCCCTCTGATAGTTATTTGCTCCAGTATTTCTTATATATTCCATAAAAAAATCTCTGTGAAGTTTCAGCTTGTTTGGAGTTGTGCAGAATAGGTGGCCTGACGTAGCTTTTACAGGTCCAGATTTCCAGCTGCCGGAATTCTCCCTCTTGGTGTGTACCTTGCAAATTATGAGAGAAAAGACATTAGAATTACTCCAAAAAGCATTATTATGGATAAAAACATCATAAATAACAGCAAGAAAACATGATGCAAAATGGACGTATCAACTCCCCCAAGCTTAGACCTCGCTTGTCCTCAAGCGAAAACCAAAATTGAAAAACATGTCCACATGCTTTGAGAGAGAGGTGTCGATAAAGACAAAATACGGACATAGAAGCATCATGTAGATTATTGTAACAGCAACAAATTTAAACATAAGGCTTTTATCATATACTTTTCATGAATAAGTAATAGTTCATCACACAATCAAAGTGTAAAGCAAAAACTCTATTAGAGACCAACAAACTATGTTCTCAGTCAACTTTGCAACTACAATTCATCATCTTTTCAGGAAGGGTCACGTATCGGAGCCTTTAGGCAAGTCCACATACTCAACCATCATATAGTCTTCTATGATTGCTAACACTCATCGCATACACACGAGCAAAACGTTTCAACCGGACGCATAGAAAGATAGGGGCTTATAGTTTTGCCTCCCAACGTACTCACCTCAAGGGTGATGTCAACAATAATAACTCATGCTATCTATATTCAACATGACATATGTGCCTAGATCTTTCCTCGCCGCATGATGCTTGCCAAAGGAGAAAATAAAAAGGAATAGAGAGAAAACTTTGATTCTTTGCATAAAAGTAAATACATAAAAGTAAAAGATAGGCCCTTCGCAGAGGGAAGCAGAGGTTGCCATGCGCTTATTTGTTTGTATGCTCAACCTTTTAGTGCAAAATAACGTAACGTTACATTGCCCCTTGTGATAGCGACCTTTATTATGCAGTCTGTCGCTTTTATCCTTCACCATCACAAGTTCGTGCAACGCTCAATTTCCTCTTACACTAAATGATCTCACACATTTAGAAGCAATTTTTATTGCCTTTTTGCAAAGATGACAACTTACTTGAGGGATCTTGCTCAATTCCTAGGTAGGTATGGTGGACACCTGAAAATAAGATTTGGGTTTAAGGGTTTTTGGATGCACAAGTAGTATCTCTACTTAGTGTGGAATTTTTGGCTAGCAAAGATAGGGGCAAGCACCACATGTTAAAGGATCTATGACAATATGACTTCTATGTGAATATAAACAAACATAAACCATTAAGTTGTATTCCTTGTCCAACGTCAACAATTTCGTCTGAATATAAACAATCACAAAAGATTTCTAGGATATATTTATGTCTGAATCTTCTCTTCCCTTATTAATTCTTTAATGAGTTGCATCATTGACTAATGCTATGTTTGTCAATCTATAATAAAATTTTCTACTTATACTTTTCCTTATGTGGTGCCATCAACTACCATAGGATTAGTATATGATCTTATTGATTTATTTCCTTTCTTTTATTTATTTCCTTTCTCCTTTTCTTTCTTTATTTGCAACATGAAAGTAAAGAAAGCAAAAACTCAAACTAAACTTTATTATATAATTGCACATGATTACAAGGATATATAGATTTTTTTTCTTGGAGGACAAGCATACGGAAGAAAAACGAAGTCCGGAAGGTGTCCCAGGTGGCCACAACCCACCTGAGCGCGCCAGGCTTGCCCACCAAGGGACACTTCCTGAAAGTTTCTTTATTTCCAAAATTTTAAAATATTCCAAAACTGATAAAAAATATTTTTGCAGATTTTTCAGAGTCCGTTTACTTATCGTTTCACGCACCTCCTTATTTTCATGATTCTGGAGTGTTCCGGAAGGACTCTTTTATGTGTTCTTCCGGTGTCAATGTTTGGATAATATTACTATCAACATTGATAGGCGTACCTGAGATATAATGATTTATTCGTTGCCCATTGACAACCTTCGGGTTAGTACCTTCGGAATTAATTATTTTGATGGCTCTAGACCGATAAACCTCCTCGATAACATACGGGCCTTCCCATTTTGAGAGGAGTTTTCCTGCAAAGAATCTGAAACGAGAGTTGTACAAGAGAACATATTCTCCGCCTTTAAACTCACGCTTTTGGATTCTTTTGTCATGCCATCTTTTAACCTTTTCTTTGAATGATTTTGCATTTTCATAAGCTTGGGTTCCCCATTGATCTAATGAGCTTATATCAAATAACCTCTTTTCACCAGCAAGTTTGAAATCATAGTTGAGTTCTTTGACTTCCCAATATGCTTTATGTTCTAACTCAAGAGGAAAATGGCAAGCCTTTCCATAAACCATTTTATAAGGAGACATACCCATAGGATTTTTATATGTTGTTCTATAAGCCCAAAGTGCATCATCTAATTTATTAGACCAATTCTTCCTGGACATATTGACAGTCTTTTGCAAAATTAATTTTATTTCTCTATTGCTAAGTTCAACTTGACCACTACACTGAGGATGATAAGGTGATGCAATTCTATGGTTAACATCATACTTGGCAAGCATTTTACGAAAAGCACCATGAATAAAGTGTGAACCACCATCAGTCATTAAATATCTAGGGACTCCAAACCTTGGGAAAATAACTTCCTTAAGCATTTTAATAGAGGTGTTGTGATCAGAACTACTGGTTGGAATAGCTTCTACCCATTTAGTAACATAATCAACAGCAACCAAAATATGTGTATACCCATTAGAGGAAGGAAAAGGTCCCATGTAATCAAATCCCCAAACATCAAATGGTTCAACAGCAAGTGAATAATTCATATGCATTTCTTGACGCTTACTGATATTACCTATTCTTTGGCCTTCATCACAAGATGAGACGTACTTACGGGCATCCTTGAAGAGAGTATGCCAATAAAATCCAGACTGCAATACCTTATGAGCAGTTCTATCTCCAGCATGATGCCCTCCATAAGCTTCGGAGTGACATTTATGTACGATTTGTCCCTGTTCATGCTCAGGTACCCAACGTCTAATAATACCATCTACTCCTTTATAAAGATGTGGGTCATCCCAAAAGTAATGTCTTAAATCATAGAAGAATTTTTTATTTGTTTGGTATGTAAAGCTAGGTGGTAAATATTTAGCAACAATGTAATTAGCATAGTCAGCATACCAAGGAGTACTATTAGCAACATTTATTGCAGCTAACTGCTCATCAGGAAAACTATCATCAATTGGTAGTGGGTCATCAAGCACATTTTCAAGCCTAGACAAGTTATCTGCTATGGGGTTCTCAGCTCCTTTCATATCAATGATATGTAAATCAAATTCTTGTAACAAGAGAACCCAACGAATAAGTCTAGGTTTAGCATCTTTCTTTTCCATAAGATATTTAATAACAACATGGTCTGTGTGAATAGTTACTTTTGAATCAACCATATAAGATCTAAATTTATCACAAGAAAACACCATTGCTAAGAATTCTTTTTCAGTAGTAGCATAATTTCGTTGAGCATTGTCTAGAGTCTTACTAGCATAATGAATAACATTCAATTTCTTATCGACTCTTTGTCCTAGAACAACACCAACAGCATAATCACTAGCATCACACATAATTTCAAAAGGCAAGTTCCAATCGGGTGGTTGAACAATAGGTGCAGAAATTAAGGCTTTCTTGAGTGTTTCAAAGGCTTCTAAACAATCATCATAAAAAACAAAAGGAACATCCTTTTGCAACAGATTAGTAAGAGGCCTAGAAATTTTAGAGAAGTCTTTAATAAATCTCCTATAGAAACCAGCATGACCAAGGAAACTACGAATACCTTTGATGTCCTTAGGACATGGCATTTTCTCAATTGCATCAACCTTGGCTTGATCCACTTCAATGCCCTTCTCAGAAATTTTATGACCCAAGGCAATACCTTCATTAACCATAAAGTGGCACTTCTCCCAAATCAAGACAAGATTTGTTTGTTCACATCTCTGCAAAACTCGATCAAGATTGCTTAAACAATCATCAAAATACTTCCCATAAACAGAGAAGTCATCCATGAAAACCTCAACAATATTTTCACAAAAGTCAAAGAATATAGTAGTCATACATCTTTTAAAGGTAGCAGGTGCATTACATAAACCAAAAGGCATACGTCTATAAGCATAGGTTCCAAAAAGGACAAGTAAAAGTGGTCTTTTCTTGATCAGGTTGAGAAACAGATATTTGTGAAAAACCAGAATATCCATTAAGGAAGCAAAAGTGTGTGTGCTTAGATAATCTTTCAAGCATTTGATCAATAAAAGGCAGAGGGTAATGATCTTTTCTAGTTGCTTTATTTAATTTTCTAAAATCAATTACCATTCTATAGCCTATAACAATTCTTTGTGGGATAAGTTCATTCTTATCATTAGGAACAACAGTTATACCTCCTTTCTTAGGGACACAATGAACAGGACTTACCCATCTACTATCAGCTATGGGACAAATTATACCTGCTTCCAGAAGTTTCAATATTTCCGTTCTTACCACTTCTTTCATCTTCGGATTTAACCGACGTTGGTGATCAACAACTGGTTTAGCATCAGGATCCATATTAATTTTGTGCTAACATAGAGTGGGACTAATGCCCTTTAAATCATCAAGAGTATATCCAATAGCAGCTCGGTGCTTCCTTAGAACTTTCAATAATCTTTCTTCTTCATGTTCTCAAAGGTTAGCACTGATAATAACAGGATATATTTTCTTTTCATCCAGATAAGCATATTTCAAAGTGTCTGGCAATTGTTTTAATTCAAACACAGGATCACCCTTAGGTGGAGGAGGACCTCCTAGAGTTTCAATAGGAAAATTGTGTTTAAGAAGAGGATGTTCTTCAAAGAAAATCTTATCTATTTCATTTCGTTCATCCATATGTAAATCATTTTCATCTTCTAGCAAATATTGTTCTAAAGGATCAGTAGGTGGCACAGCAATAGAAGCAAGACCAATTAATTCATCCTTACTAGGCAATTGTTTTTCATGATGATTTCTACTAAACTTGCAAAAATTAAACTCATGAGACTCATCACCAAAACTAACACCAACAGTTTTTTTCTTACAATCTATCTTAGCATTAACTGTGTTCAAGAAAGGTCTACCAAAGATAATGGGTCAGAAGTCATCTTGTGGGGAACCAAGAACAAGGAAATCAGTAGGGTATTTTATTGTCCCACACAAGACTTCAACATCTCTAACAATCCCAAATGGTGATATAGTGTCTCTATTAGCAAGTTTAATAGTAACTTCTATTTCTTCTAGCTCAGCAGGTGCTATGTCTTTCATAATTTCTTGATATAAAGTGTAAGGAATAGCACTCACACTAGCACCCATGTCACATAAACCATGATAACAGTGATCTCCTATTTTAACTAAGATGACAGGCATGCCCACAACAGGTCTATGTTTGTCCTTTTTATCAGGTTTAGCAATTCTAGCAGCTTCTTCACGGAAGTAAATAACATGCCCATCTATATCTTCTTCTAAGAGATCTTTAACCATAGCAATGCTAGGTTCTACTTTAATTTGTTCATCAGGTTTAGGTGTTCTAATATAGCTTTTGTTAACCACAGTTGAAACTTTAGCATTTCCTTTATCCTAACAGGAAAACGTGGTTTCTCAATATAAGCAGAAGGGACAACTGGATCAACATTATAAAGTATAGTTTCTTCTTTAACCGGTACCGGGTCTTTAATTTCTTCTTTAATTGGTGGGTGATATTTAAACCACTTCTCTTTAGGGAGTTCAACATTAGTAGCAAATGATTCACAAAAGGAGGCTACTATCTCAGAGTCAAGTCCATATTTAGTGCTAAACTTTTGAAAAGCATCGGTATCCAGCCTATACCATGAAAATGCTTTTCCCTTCAAAGATAAAGGGAAAACCTTTTTCACAACTTCATTTCCGGGTAAACCTGCAAGCTTAAACAATCCACAAATTTGTTCCACATATATCAAGTGCATATCAGGATGTTCGGTTCCAATTCCTACATAAGGATTAGCTAGCAGTTGTTCTATCATAACCGAAGGAATTTCATATTCAATATTTTCAATAGGTGCAGTAGGTTGAGGGGTGGCTAATTTTGGTTCCGGACGAGGTGAAGATACCGCGAACAAACCCCTCAAAGGATTGTTTTCCATAGTAACAAGTGACAATAAATTTCAGCACACTATATAAATGTTTCCTTACCAAATTCCACTTACCAAAGGCGCTTCACTCCCCGGCAACGGCGCCAGAAAATAGCCTTGATGACCCACAAGTATAGGGGATCAATTGTAGCTCTTTTCGATAAGTAATAGTGTCGAACCCAACGAGGAGCAGAAGGAAATGACAAGTAGTTTTCAGTAAGGTAATGTCTGCAAGTGCTGAAATTGTAAGTAGAGGAGTAGTTTGATAGCAAGATAATTTGTAACGAGCTAGTAACGATAGTAGTAACAAGTATGCAGCAAGGTAGCCCAATCCTTTTGTGGAGTAGTACACGGGAATTTCATCTAGTCACTTGCATCATGTTGGTTCGATTTGTGTTCGCTACTTTGATAATTTGATATGTGGGTGGACCGGTGCTTATGTGTTGTTCTTACTTGAACAAGCCTCCTACTTATGATTAACCTCCCGTAAGAATCCTCAACTAGGAGAAAAGTATTAAGAATAAATTCTAACCATAGCATTAAACTTTTGGATCCAATCGGTCCCTTACGAAATAGCGCATAAACTGGGGTTTAAGCTTTTGTCACTCTCGCAACCCATCATCTAATTACTAGTCCACAATGCATTCCCTTAGGCCCAAATATGGTGAAGTGTCATGTAGTCGACGTTCACATGACACCACTAAGGGAATCACAACATACACATTATCAAAATATCGAACACATATCAAATTCACATGATTTCTCCCGTGACCTCAAAAACAAAAGTAACTAGTCATAAATGATAAACATGCTCATGATCAGAGGAGTATTAAATAGCATAATGGATCTGAACATATAATCTTCCACCAAATAAACCATATAGTAATCAACTACAAGATGTAATCAACACTACTAGTCGCCCACAAGCACCAATCTATAGTTCCGGTAACAAGATTGAGCACAAGAGATGAACTAGGGTTTGAGATGAGATGGCGTTGTTGAAGATGTTGATGGAGATTGCCCTCCCCAAGATGGGAGAGTTGTTGGTGATGATGATGACGATGATTTCTCCCTTTGGGAGGGAAGTTCCCCCGGCGAAATCGCTCCGCTGGAGGGCAAAAGTGCTCCTGCCCAAGTTCCTCCTCGAGACGGCGGCTCTCCGTCCGAAAGTCCCCCCCTTATTTTTTCTAGGTCAAATGACTTATATACCCGAAGATGGGCCCCAGAGGTGGGCTTGGGTGAGCACAACCCACCAGGGCGCGCCTGGCCTCCCTTGGGGGTGATGGCCCATTGAACAACACGCAATCGACATATTAATATACTACTTTTTCATCTACATTTTATATCTCCACCGTTTTTTCCTCTCGTTCTTCGCCGTTTCTCAAGTTAGAGAGCTGCGAATTCCGAGGCTCTAGGAGCGAGCGAATCGACCTAGGGCAGCCCATAGCCGCCGCACTCCGTGACGGGGTCCCTCCCGGACGTGTGGGGTTTCGGGTCTTCAAAAGCGCCCGCCGACTGTCCTGCGTATCGCGCTGTCGGTCGGGTCTCCTTCAACGTAAGCTGCGGTGCATCATCCCAACGTCGAGGGTACACATGACAGTTCGTCTGGCCACGAGGATGCAGAAGACGGCGATGATCCTGAGCCTCAGTGAGGCCGCCTTGTCCTGCTCCTCTTCGCCGCCGGCCTCGCACTCTGCACTCGGCGTGGGCGAGCAGAGGGTGGGAGGAGACGACGAGAGGAAGATGAGGCACAAGGCGGCGAGCTTGAGACTGACTGCTGCCATGGTTTAGTCGACCAGGATAAACAACGGCGATTCGCGTGCAAACTTTCTCAAGAACAAACAACTAACCGATATTCCCAAGCCAAACTTTAGAGGGGTTAGCTCTCATGCAACCCAAGATACCGTCGCCATTCACAGCATCCAACTTTTCATCTATCTAACAGTATATACGCATGTGGTGCACGCAGTTGCAGTTACTTATATCACTCACCAGCACGCCGCTTTTGGCTGATATTACGTGCGCACTACCTTACCCCTTTTGTTATCGATGCGTTGGTCACCGTTTCGTTTCTGCCTCCAAGATCCCCAGTTGTCCACCATGCATGCAACATCGGATTTATTTTTTATCTTTTTGAAAAGGGCATGCAACATCGGATGGCTTCATTACACTTTCTTCCGCCACCTTCACACTGAAACTTCACACTTTCCTGCTGAGGCATGATTGGACTGAACAAATGGCTTCCCTGTAGTTAACAATGCTTCGACTTGAGCATTTTTCAATGCCAACAACTTAAGCATCGGGTCAACGCCGCAACCAGATTAATACTGTTTCTCCTGAGATCTGATCTGTACAGGGAACAAAAGATTGTTGAGATGTAGGGTGTCGACACTGTGAGGCCACGGCATGACATGGTCGACCGTGTGTTTCGCAAGTGATTAGTCTAGTATATCCACCTTCACGCCTCGGTTTTCTCAGGCTCGCTCTACATTGACTGAAGATCGAAATAGATCAGCTGTGATTCTTCAGCGGGTGCCGTCACATGGGCAAGAGCGTCGTCATATGTGTGAGTATTTGAAAAAAAAAACTATCACATTAGGGGTTACCGTCCCACAGAACTACCATTTTCAAAAAAGTGACTGACAACTATCAATTTTTTTTAATTTTATAACTAAAAACTACCACTTTTGAAAAATGACCAGTTTAGATGATTTAAACACGTTTATGACACGCGGGACCCACCCATCAGGGCTGACGTGGCGGCAAAGTCAATTCCGTTTATTTTGACCGTTATTACACCGTCACCCTAAACACTGTTATGACATATGGGACCCACCGGTCAGGACTATCTTCTTCTTCTTCCTCCACTTCTCTCTATTTGGCATTTCAACAAACACCTCCTGTGCATCGCGGACGGACAGCGGCAGCAAGGTGACGGTGGCGATGGACTCAGCGTTGAGCTTGGATGATGGCAGGCTGACGATGGGGCGGCCCTTGAGCACGACCTCGACAGCGGCCTGGCACGCCTCCTACTGGCCGGACCAGAGCAGGCCGACAGAGCCGTAGACGGGGTTGACCATCCAGCCGCACGCCTCATAGAGCAGCAAGTGGAAGAGCGTCGGGCGGAGGCCAGCATCGGGGCTGGCGGCGAGCAGGTTGAGCAGCTCGACGCGGCCGTAGAACTTGGCGAGGAAGACGGTGGCGTTGGCCTGCGCGTCGGGGCTCCGGATCCAGTCCAGGCAGGGGCGGATGGTGCAGCCCTCAAGCTCGTCGCCGACCAGATCCGCTGCCTCGCGTCCGCCGCCTCGCCGGAGTTCCCTTCGGCCGCCCCTCATCTCCGCCTCCCGTGGTTGGTGCCTAGCGCCGTCGCCCGCTCGTCTTGGTGCGCGAAGAGAGAAAGGAGGAGGAGGAAGAAGATTGATGCTGACAGGTGGGCCCCACTTGTAATAACAGTCAACATAATGGTCAAAATAAACGGAGTTGACTTTGCCGCCACATCAGCTCTGACGGGTGGGCCCTGCATGTCATAAACGTGTTTAAATCGTCTAAACTGATCATTTTTCAAAAATGATAGTTTTTAGTCACAAAATTAGAAATTTTTGATAGTTATCAGTCACTTTTTTGAAGGTGGTAGTTCTGTGGGATGGTAACCCCTAATGTGGTAGTTTTTTGTCAAATATTCTCATTTGTGTAGACACATGAATGTAACAAAATACCCATGAAAAGAGGAAACTGCATTTACATCGGCGGAAATCTTCACCAAGTACCACAAAGATCATTGCTCATTGGCGATTGAATATTGGAGAAGCCATCTCCTTGACGGATGAACAGAAATGTCGTCATTTGCATAATATATATCTAACAACTAAAAGCCGCCGGCCGTGGCTGGCGTTGTCTATGCTGGGGTGACGTTGCCGGCGGCTGGAGTCAGGCGTGGTGCCGCGGCACCGTCTGCTCCTAGACCTCCGGTGGTGGCCGGTGCAGCGCTCGCCGTCGCGGGATGCGGTGGAGGCCCGCTTGGGCAGAGACCGCCGGCGCAGGTACCGGCTGCGGTGGCCGCCGTGGGTCGGGGCGGGACTGCTCTTGGGCCTCGGCCACCGCCGCAGGGTCCGGTTGCGGCTGCGGGACGGGGTGGCGCTGCGCAAGGGCCACGGCCCCCGCAGCCTAGGCCTGCCGTCGTGCCTGTTCAGGCGCCTGGCCATCAGCCTCGGGCTGCGCCGCCGCCGCACCACGTCGCGAGGCCGACGCAGAAGCGGCATGGGCCGGCACAGACGCATACACCGCCGCCTCAGTCTGCTGATGGAGGGGCGGGTTTGCCCCGTGGCCCAGAACAGTGGTGCTAACGGACCGCCCGGGGACAATGGGGTGACGATGGTTACAATGCGTATGGTGAAGGCCAGCACCGAGGTTCGTCATCGACGGGTGGCGGCCGTGGTTATGCTTGGCAGAGCGATGGTACAGCTGAGAGACCTTTTTACGGCCCTCCGGGTGGCTTTGTTGAGGAGGCATCGGGCCCTGACTACCGGCAGCGAGGTGGCTACCGTGGTCATCGTGGTCGTGGTGGCCGGTACCGGCAACGTCAGCCTCCTCCTCTGTCGTCGTTGAGCAGACGGACTCCGCGGAGGCGGCCGATCCCGGTCAGACGCCGGAGCTGTCCGGTCAGGCTATGGAGGTGGTCACCGCGCTGGCTACGGCTGAGATCATAGCGACGGGGTCGGTCGAGGTTGCAGACATGGCAGATATTGATAGGGCGTCCAAGTGGGCACGCAAGAAGGAGAAGATGTTGTGCTATCGTTGTGGTGAGAAGGGCCACTTTATTGAGGAATGCGTGACTGGGCTTTGTGATACCTGCCTCAGGGCAGCGCATGATACGGGGGAGTGCCCGATTTTGCGTGATCAGATGCCGACTATTACTATTTATGGAGTGTATTGTGCTGACTTGATGTTCTTTGAGTCTCCTAGTGCGAGAGAGATCCCAGAGGAGACCCAGAGCATGACCACTGGAATTGTGAAAGTTACCAAATGTGATGTTTCTGAGACTCAGATTGTGCAGAGGCTTATGGAGTTAGTTCCAGGTGACTACCAGTGGGAGCTTGTCGGTCTCGAGGGCAACATGTATAAGGTTGACTTCCCTTCTGTTGAGGATTTGCAGAGACTTCTGAGTTTCGGGCTATGCAGAGTGCCTGGCACAGAATGTATCCTGGAGTTCCATGAGTGGAAGAAGGTTGAGCCACAGGGCAAGCCTCTTACTCAGGTCTGGTTACGTTTCTCTGGGGCTCCCTCGAAGCCGATGCAGGATGCTCGGGTTGTTGCTAGCCTGGGTATTTTGGTTGGGAAAACTGAGAGAGTGGATATGTCCTTCACCCGAGCTCACGGGGTGGCCCGGTTGTTGGTGAGTGTTCTGGATATTGAGTTTGTGCCTGATGTGGTTAAGTGGACATATAGGGGCGAAATCTTCACCCTCGAGATTGAGTTTGAGGATACCGAGCTTTTCGCTGATGCCATCAATGGGAATGATGTAGACATGCACGAGGGAGATGATAATTCTGGTGCCAAGGAGGCGCCAGTGGATGATGTTGGACAAGAGTTGTCCAACGGTTCGGGGTCCGTCTCTCAGACGCCCGGGGACGGGACGGCACCATCCCCTTCGGTGCCGATGAACGCTCTGAGATTTGGGTCATTTGAGCCAGCTTCTGCTCCTCCCGGACTATGGAGTCCGATGACGTGCTGGAGCGTACGCTACCTCCGTTGGACTTTGATGCTGCTGATGGTCCCGTGCTCGAGGGCTCGGAGGTGATTGTCTCTGTGATGACCTCGGTCGATGGAGGGGGGAGGAACCTGGGCAGGAGGCCCCTCTTTCTCCCACTCTGACCGTTGCCTCAGCCCGGGCGACGGAGCCGACGACGGTGGTTGAGCCTAGGGGAGGGGGCCCTGGGCAGGTGGCCTAGGCTAGGGTGGCCGCACCACTTGTGGCGCTCGCGACGCCTTCTAGCCAGAGGGCCGGGGCGGGCGGGGAGTACGGGTAGGCGGCCCACGTACTCCCCTCTCCTTGCGCGCCTGCACCCCAGGGCGTTGATACGTCCATTTTGCATCATGCTTTTATATCGATATTTATTGTATTATGGGTTGTTATTACACGTTATGTCACAATACTTATGCCTATTCTCTCTTATTTTACAAGGTTTACATGAAGAGGGAGAATGCCGGCAGCTGGAATTCTGGGCTGGAAAAGGAGCAAATATTAGAGACCTATTCTGCACAGCTCCAAAAGTCCTGAAACTTCACGGAAGTTATTTTTGGAATTAATAAAAAATACTGGCGAAAGAATCCACGAGAGGGGGCCCACACCCTGGCCACGAGGGTGGGGGCGCGCCCTAACCCCCTGGGCGCGCCCCCCTGCCTCGTGGGCCCCCTGGCAGGCCTCCGGTGCCCATCTTCTGCTATGTGAAGTCTTTCGCCCTGGAAAAAATCATAGGCAAGCTTTCGGGAAGAAACACCGCCGCCACGAGGCGGAACCTTGGCGGAACCAATCTAGAGCTCCGGCGGAGCTGTTCTGCTGGGGAAACCTCCCTCCAGGAGGGGGAAATCATCGCCATCGTCATCACCAACGATCCTCTCATCGGGAGGGGGTCAATCTCCATCAACATCTTCACCAGCACCATCTCCTCTAAAACCCTAGTTCATCTCTTGTATCCAGTCTTTGTCCCAAAGCCTCATATTGGTACCTGTGGGTTGCTAGTAGTGTTGATTACTCCTTGTAGTTGATGCTAGTTGGTTTATTTGGTGGAAGCTCATATGTTCAGATCCTTTATGCATATTAATACCCCTCTGATTATGAACATGAATATGATTTGTGTCGGGTGGTTGGTGCGACATATGCCAAAGGATGGCTTATCATTGTGGGAGCCAATAAAACGTCACCGGTGCCTGGAAACGGGATGAGGCGAAGACATGCACGCCGGCGAATCTTACCCAGGTTCGGGGCTCTCCGAGGAGATAACACCCCTAGTCCTGCTCTGCTGGGTCTCCGCATGATCACTAGATCGATAAAGAGTAGCTACAATCGCTCCTAGAGCTGTTGGGATCGAGGGAGAAGAAGAACAAGGCTAGCTCTTGCCTCTCTCTATCTATGGTGTGTGTGCGTGTGCTATGCTTGGAAGCCAAACATGCAGAGGTGCGAACCCTTTGCATGGGTGCTCCGGGGGGTTTATATTGGCCTACCCCCCGGGGGTACAATGGTAATCCGACTGGGACCTGGTCCCAGCCGTCAGTGTCTACGCTCGCCGGCTTCTCCGTCGGCTGGTGGGTCCCGCTGGCTGGTGGGTCCCGCTGGCTGCCGGCTACCCGGTCGACAGGCCGGCCCCACCGCCTAGGGTTTTGTCGGCGGCTGCTTACTGTAGCCGCGCCTCTGATGATGAGGGCTTTGTCGAGGTGAGCATGGCTACAGTGGGCCGCCTCGGGGGCTATCACTGTAGCCTCACCCCGTCTTGTCTCCTTAATGGGGCTCCTGCTTCGAGGACGGGAGTGGCCGGCTTCTGGAGGCCGGCTATACTCTTGGCCGACTAGGAAGAGCCGGGCCGCCTTCACGCCTCTCTCTGACTGAAGGGGCCCGCAGTCCTTGGGCCGTACAGGAGTGGGTCGTGGATGACGTCGTAGCTGGCGTGCCTACAGTGCCCGGCCGCACGGGGGACATCCCCCCGTACGGCCTCCTGTAGCCATGCCCGCCTTGGGCTTAGGGGGTCGTGGGCCGCACTGTGGCCATGCCCCGTCAAGTCGTCGTTATGTAGAAGTGGTTGTGATCTTGGCCGGCTTCTAGGAGTCGGCATCCTTCTTGGCCGGCTTCTTGGAGTCGGTAAGGCTGGGTCGCCTTCCGGGAGTCGGCTTTAGTGCTAGCCGGCCGGGGAAGGCGGCCCAAACGCCTGGAGTGCTTGAAGGCCCAAAGGCCTGATAAATTTTCTGAAGAACCAGGGGTAGTCGGTTAGGCTACCCGTGGTCGTTTACCCCGACAGTAGTCCCCGAAGCTGATTGGGCTTCGAGGTGGAGTGGGGTTCGAGAAGCTCGGTCAGCTTCCTATCGTGACAAGCCGGCAGCTGGGAGCCGGCCTTGGTGCAGGTGCGCCGCCTTTAGTCGAATTCTTCTGGAGTCGGGGGGCAGGAACCCGCAGGCTCGTGCACCGGGCCGCGGGCCGGCCTCGGGCCGTGGCGTGCCACGTGGCCGGAAAGCCTGCCAGCCCACGCGCGTAACGGGACGTCGCCGCAGGGAGGGGGCCCGCCACGTCCGCGCCCCGGCCCAGGCGCGGATCCTTTGTATCCCGAAACCGCCCGCACGTTCCGTGCGGCAGTTTCGGCTCGCTCTTATGCGTAATAAACACGGGACGTGGGGCTATAAGTAGGGGGAGGTGGAAGGCGGCAGACCCTCGCACGCTCCTCCTATTCCCTTCGTCTTCTCGCCTTGCTCGTTCTTGCGACAGCGCCTCGCCGCCGCGCTCTTCCTTCGCACGCTCCTCCGCCGCTGTGCCAGCTTCCGCTATGCCTCCCCACGTAGAGCAGCTCGGCGGGGATTGGGATGGCTCCATCGTTCACAACGACCACATCGACTTCCTCCGCGATACCCGGCGTCTGCCCAGCGCGGACAAAGTGGAGGTCCGCCTCGCGCCGGAGAAGGAGGTCAGGCCGGCGCCGCGGGAGGGCGAGCGGGTGGTCTTCCGCTCGCACTTTCTGCGCGGCTTCGGCCTGCCAGTGAGCGCCTTCTTCCGCTCCTGGTTGGACTTCTATCAACTCCAGCCGCACCACCTCACCCCCAACGCGGTGGTGCTGCTGTCGGCCTTCATCACCCTGTGCGAAGGCTATCTTGGCGTCCTCCCCACCCTCGAGCTCTGGGGGAAGTTCTTCCAGTCGAAGCTGGGCACGCGCGTGAGGGACGTGCCGGCTCAGACCGGCGCCTTCATCGCGTCGCGGAGATCAGGCGCCGACAACCCCTTCCCCGTCATCACGCTGATCCAATCGGTGAAGAAGTGGCAGAAGTCATACGTCTACGTGCGGAGCATCGCTCCCCGAGGTGACTACCTCAACCTGCCGGCTTACGTAGCCGGCCCGCCGGCGGGGAGGCTGCCCCAGTGGTCCTTCCGGGCGGTGACGCTGTCGCAGGGAGGAAACGCCGCCATCGCCCGCCTGCGGGTGATGGTCCAGTCGGAGGGCCTGACGGGGCCCGACCTCCTGGCCGCGTTCGTCACACGCCGGGTCCTTCCGCTCCAGAGCCGGCCTCATCTGATCTGTCAGATGAGCGGCCAGCTCGATCCGAGCCGGATGTGTACCAAGGAGATGCCGCGGCCTGACGCCGCCGACATGGTGAACTACCTCGCCAATTGCCAGCTTTCCGATGACTGGCAATTTGGCAAGGAGCCATACAGCCGCGCCAATCCTCCGCCTACGGTACGCTCCCTTTCTCTTTTTCTCTTTCTCTCTCTCAGCTTTGTCGCCGAGTTCCTTTGGGCCGACTCTAACTCAGTCGGCTCGCTCTTTTTGACAGAGTCCTCTGCTTCGGCCGGCCGGCGGGGCGGACGCGGAGCGCCGCTTCGTCCCCGACCGGACCGAGCAGGACCAGGAGGACCCCGACCTGGGGGCTGTCCATATGGAGGACGCCGCCGAGCCGGCTGGCGGTGAAGCAGGCGGCTCCGGGTTTACCGCTACCTTCGAGGACTGGCCAGACGAGGACGAAGCTGAAGCCGTCCCGCCCCGCCAGCCGGCCCCCGGACGCGGCGCAGGCTCTTCCGGCGCGCTGCTCAGGGTAGAGGCCAGAAACGTCGCGCCACCCAGGGCATGTTCGGCAGCCGGACGAAGAAGCCTAGGGGTGGGGCGGCGGCCACCAGGCGGGAAGAGGCGGCCGCGAAGGCGGCTCGCTTCCGCAAGGTGGTGAAGCAGCCGCAGACGGTATCGGCGTAAGTTCTCTCTTTCTTCGTACTGTCCTTCTCTCTTTCCTTTGATGGTTCTTGAGTCTTCGTCTTCTTTTTCAATGGTCAGGGCTCCGCTATCACTTGAGCGGGCGGACGCCGGCTCCGTCATCGAGTCGCCAGGGGGCTCTGGGAGCACCACCCGCAGCGTAGATCCCCGCGCCGCCCTCCTGGAGGCGACAGAAAGGAACGCGCGGGAGGCGCGGGAGGAGCAGGAAGTGCGGGAGGCGGAGGCACGGAGGGCAGCCGCCGCCCAGGCGGCTCGGGAGGAGGAAGCGGCGAAGGCGCTCGCCGAGGCCACAGCCAAGGCACAGGCAGAGGCCGAGGCCGAAGCGGCGGCAGGGGAGGCCTTGATGGTCACCCCCCTGCGCACCATGGCGCCCGGGGACGCGGATCCCTCGCCGGGGGGAGCCAGCGGTTCCCAGCCGGGGCTGGGAGGAAGCGGCGACGACGTCGTCATCTTGGGGGAGGAGCCGGGGCCGACTCCTCCAACTAGGACGACCCAAGGCCGCCAGCCTGAGCCTGCGCCCGCACAGTCGGCGGGGGGCGAGCCGGCCGCGGGCGCTGAGGTGGCGGTCCGGGTTCCGCCAAGCCGGCGTGCGGGGAAGGCCGCGGCTGAACCGCAGAAGGCTGCGTCGGAGCCACAGCCGGCCGTGGGCTCCAGCTCGTCGGCTCGAGACGCGGAGGCGGCCAGCGCTACCTCGGGGTGGACGCCGGGTGGAGGGTCGGCCGTGGTGAACGTCGCCGCGCAAGACGTCCGGACCCGGCTGCAGAGCCAAGCCGCGGCGCTGAGGCAGTTCACCGACGAATTTCTCGCCACGCAGGCAGCCATCCGGGTTAGTATTCTCATCTTGCTCTTTTTGAACTTGATTTCTCTCATGGGGGCGCGTCAGCGCACCCACTGGGTGTAGTCCCCGAGTTCCGAGTCGTCTGCTGAGCAGGCGGCTTGGAACTTCTTGGAGATTTTTGTTTTTGCTGCTTTTGTTCTCACGTCGGTCTTCTGTCTGTCTTGCAGGACTACCACAATCTCCGAGCGGCCGCCTTCAACTCCCAGGCTCGGGAGCTGACTCAGAAGACCGCCGATCTCACTGAAAGCTGAGGTATGTGACTTGATTTTCATCTCATGTGGGGGCGCGTCAGCGCACCCACTGGGTGTAGTCCCCGAGATTCGGGACGACTGCTGAGCAGTCGGCTCGGATCTTCCTTGATGATTTCTCATTCTTCTTCTTCTTCTTCTATCTCCGCAGTGGCCAACGCCAGTCTGAGGGCACAGCTGGGGGAGTCCCAGACTGCTCTTTGTGCCAAGGACGCGGAGCTCGCCGCCTTGGTGCAGGAGCGCGACCGCCTGGTCAAGAAGCTGGCCGACCAGGAGGAAGGCCACAAGGCTGCGCTGAAAGCTGCGCAGGAACGCGAGGCCGCCCTTCAGGCCGAGTTCGAGACGGAGGCGGCCGGCTGGGCGGAGGTCAAGCAGACTCTGGTCTCTGGCTATGGCCAGATTGAGGACCTGGTTGACGGTAGGTCATCTACCCCTTCGTCCTTTCTTGCCATCTGCCATTTGACTTGTTTTTCTGATTTTGGTGTTTTTCTTTCCTTTCCTTCTTCGCGCAGAGTACTTCCCCGGCTATTCCACTGCCGCCAACCAGGCCGTCGAAGCCCGTCGGCAGGCGAAGAGGCAAGCCGGCTTTGAGATCTCGCCAATCGCCGGCCGCTCGCTGGAGGAGCAGCTCTTGGCGATCCAGGCTCGTATCCAGCCGGCTCACAGGCTGCTCCGCCGGCTTCAGCGTGCCGGGTCGGCGGTCTTGGCCGCCCTCTGGCCCGGCCAAGTAGTCCCGCGCACTCCCAGTCGGACCGCCGACTGGCTGGAGGTGGCCGTCGGCTGCTTCGAGGCTTGGAAGGCGTCAGCGGCTCGCTCCGGCGCCAGGCGGGCGCTGGAGTTCGTCAAGGCCTGGTATCCCGGCTTGAACCTGGACCAGCTGTCGACCTGGCGGCAGCAAGCCGACACGGAGCTGGAGCCGGCGCGGCCGGCCATCATTCGGCGAGCTTCGGCGATCGCCGACTATACCGACACCAATGTCTTCGCCCCCGAGGTGGACGACAATGGAGTCGCCCAATCGGAAGATTGGTTCGGGCTGGACCCGGCGCATGGCGAGGACTCGGCGGAGGAGATCGACTCCAGCGATGAGGGCGAGGAGGAGGAGGAGGAGGAGGAGGAGGGTGAAGACGCTGAGCCGGCTGGTGGAGAAGCCGGCCAGCCTGACCGCGCCTCCAGCACTACGTCGCGTGCGAGTGCGTCTCCTGCCGCGGGAGGTGGTCAAGCCGGGACCAACTAGGCGGCCACTCCTTCAGCCGGCGAGCTGCCTTCACCGACCAGCTCGGCCTCCAAGTCGCGCCTTAGTCTTCTTTCTTTTGTTTTCCTGTCTTGTTGCTTTGAACAATGTTTGGTTAAGTCTGCAAAATTCCACCCACTGGGTGTATTGAAAACTCAAGTCTGTTGCCAGCCTTTAGGCGGCTTTATGTATATAAGCTATGCAATCGATTTTTCCTTGTACTTTCGCTTTTTGTCCTTCTGCTTTTTTCCTTTGCCGCCCTCCCTTGGTTGCCGCCTCCCTAGTCAAACAGTTGCTCTGCAATCTGTAGCCGGGGGGTGCCTGGCCGATTGGGGAGGGGGAAGTACTTTTAGCTCTGCTGGACTTAAGCTAAGTTTTTTAGGAAGCCGGCCAGCCGGCTGCTGTGACAGCCGGCAAGCGTATATGGAAGCCGTCTTTTTGCTATATAGGTTAGTTGTTCCTTAGCCGTTTTTCGTGTGGGCGTCCTTTCTGTCTTCTCTCTTGCTAGTCAGACAGTCAGTTCTTTGAGCTGCGACTTTCAACAAGAGAGGACTTGGGAGCCGGCGCACTACTTTGCTGACTTCGGAAAGAACTTAGTATATAGCTCAAGGCGGCCAGTCCCCGGGCCGACTAGTCGGACCCGGTGCCGGACAAGATTTCAGAATGTAATAATACATTCATGGATATGACACTCGTCATTCATAGATAAATAAAAGGCAGTCCCCGAGTACTGTTCGGGGGGCCTGTTGGTTTGTAACTTAATACAAAAAGGGGTAGCGTGATACATACTGCTTTTCAGCTGTAAAATCGTCTTAGGAGATTTGCGTTCCATAGTCGCTCCGAATCCTTGCCGGAGTCGTCTCTCTTGCGTGCTCTTGGCTTTTGCGCGTCGATTAAGTAGTAGGAGTCGTTGCCGAGTGCCTTGCTGACGACGAAGGGGCCTTCCCAAGGGGCCGAGAGCTTGTGCTGGCCGGCTGTTCGCTGGATCAGCCGGAGCACAAGGTCGCCCTCTTGGAAGGATCTTGGCTTGACCTTGCGGTTGTAGTAGCGGCGCAGGCCTTGCTGGTAGATGGCGGACCGGCTGAGGGCCAACAGCCGGCCTTCTTCCAGTAGGTCGACGCCGTCTTCTCTTGCTTCTTTGGCTTCCTCCTCCGTGTACATGGTGATCCGAGGCGAGTCGAACTCGATGTCTGTTGGGATGACAGCCTCGGCACCGTACACAAGGAAGAATGGAGTGAAGCCGGTTGACTTGTTGGGTGTAGTGCGCAGACTCCAGAGGAAAACCGGCAGCTCTTGAAGCCAGCAGCCGGCCGATCGCTCCAGTGGTACAACCAATCGGGGCTTGATGCCGGAGAGGATAAGTCCATTTGCTCGCTCGACCTGGCCGTTTGACTGCGGGTGGGCAACGGACGCTAAGTCCAGTCGGATGCCCTGTGTTGCGCAGAAACGTGCCAGTGCGCCTTTGGCGAAGTTCGTGCCGTCGTCGGTGATGATGCTGTGCGGCACGCCGTACCGAGTAGTGATGTCGGTGATGAATGTTACGGCAGTCGGCCCGTTCAGCTTCTTAATTGGCTTGGCTTCAATCCACTTTGTGAACTTGTCCACAGCAACGAGTAGATGTGTCAAGCCGCCGCGGGCTGTCTTAAAAGGGCCCACCATGTCCAGTCCCCAGACGGCAAAAGGCCAGGTGAGGGGAATGGTCTTGAGGGCAGAAGCCGGCAGGTGTTGTTTGGAGCTGAAGACTTGACATCCTCTGCAGGTCTTGACTATTTCTTTAGCATCCTCCAAGGCGGTCGGCCAGAAGAACCCATGGCGGAAAGCCTTGGCCACGAGGGATCTTGAGGCGGCGTGATGGCCGCATTCACCTTGGTGGATGTCTTTGAGGATTGCCACTCCTTTTTCTGGCTCGACGCAACGCTGGAAGACTCCAGTGACGCTGCGCTTCACAAGCTCCCTGTTGATTATTGTGTATGCTGCGGCTCGTTGTTGCACTAGTCTTGCTGCGATCTCGTCAGCCGGCAGCTCTCTGCTGACTAGGAACTTGAGGATGGGCTGGGCCCATGAGGGAGCTATGACTTCTTCTGCTGTTAATGTGGCCACCATGACTCGGGTGGGTGGGCTGGGTGTTGTGTTGGAGTCGGCCATCGCTTCTTGTGTCGTTGTAGTCCCCGGGCCGACTGCTGCAGTCCCCAGGCCGGGTTCTGAGGTCCCTGGGCCGGGTGCGACTACGTCAGTCCCCGGGGCAGTCGTCGAAGTCCCCGTGCCGCCTGCGGGATTTCTTGAGCCGGATCCGGCTGTTTCTGGCGCAGGCGGTACGAAGATGGAATCCAACTCTAGAGACGGCTTGATGGATGGCTTGAGGAGGCGCTGGAGGGAGACGCCAGTCGGTATGGCTTGTCGGGTGGAGCCGATCCGTGCTAGGGCATCTGCTTGGTCGTTGTCGGCCCTTGGCACGTGAAGGAACTCGCACCCTTCGAAGTATCCGCTCATCTGCTGGACGAGGAATCGGTAGCTTGCCATGTTTGCGTCCTTGGCGTCCCAGTCGCCAGATGATTGCTAGACCACTAAGTCTGAGTCGCCGTAGCACAGGATCCGGCGTATGCCGAGCTCTTTGGCTAGCCGGAGCCCATGTACGAGCGCCTCGTACTCGGCCACGTTGTTGGAGGCGGCGAAGTGGATCTGCAGCGTGTACTTGAGCTTGTCGCCTTTGGGAGAGGTGAGGACGATGCCGGCTCCCAAGCCGGTGCGCATCTTGGACCCGTCAAAGTGCATCCGCCAATGGGTAGAGTCGGGAGCCGGCGGTAAGTACTGGGTCTCGGCCCAGTCGACGAGGAAGTCGGCCAATGCTTGAGACTTGATGGCGGTGCGGGGTTGATAGAAGATCGTGTAGGGCGCCAAGGTAATGGCCCATTTGGCCACCCGGCCGGATGCATCCCGGCTGCCTATGATCTCGGCGAGCGGGGCAGTGCACACGACCATGATGGGGTGCTCTTGGAAGTAGGGCTTCAATTTCTTGGCAGCGAAGTACACCCCATAGCACATCTTCTGGTAGTGCAGGTAGTTTTTCTTCGAGCTAGATAGTACTTCGCTGAGATAGTAGACCGGCCTCTGGACCAGCTGGGCTCGGCCTTCCTCCGGGCGCTGGACCACAACAACAGTGCTGACGACTCGGCTTGTCGCGGCGATGTAGAGGAGCATGGGCTCCTTCTCAGTCGGCGCGGCCAGGACAGGCGGAGTGGTCAACATTTTCTTCAACTCATGGAAGGCTTGGTCGGCTTGATCATTCCACTCAAAGTGAGTGGACTTCTTCATGAGTCGGTATAGGGGGAGAGCCTTCTCTCCTAGTCGGCTGATAAAACGGTTCAGGGAGGCTAAGCAGCCAGTGAACTTCTGCACATCTCGCAGCTTGGTGGGAATCTCCATCCTCTTGATGGCTTTGATCTTGACAGGGTTGCACTCAATGCCGCGTTCGGAGACCAGGAAGCCTAGCAGCTGGCCGGCTGGCACTCCGAACACGCACTTCTCGGGGTTGAGCTTGATCTGGAATCGGCGCAAGTTGGCAAATGTTTCCTTCAGGTCTTCCAGCAAGGTACCGCGCTTCTCTGTCTTCACCACAATGTCGTCTACGTAGACGTGGGCATTTCTGCCGAGTTGTTTCAAGAGACATTTCTGCATGCAACGCTGAAAAGTGGCACCGGCGTTTCTCAAGCCGAATGTCATTGTCAGGTAGCAGAAAGCTCCAAAGGGTGTGATGAAGGCAGTCTTCAGGCGGTCAGCCGGGTCCAACTTGATCTGATGATACCCTGAGTATGCATCCAAAAAACACAACAGCTCGCATCCGGCTGTGGAGTCTATCACTTGGTCAATCCGCGGCAAAGCAAACGGATCCTTTGGGCAGGCCTTGTTCAAGCTTGTGTAGTCTATACACATGCGCCACTTGTTGTTCTTCTTCAAAACCAGAACTGGATTGGCAAGCCATTCTGGAAAGAACACTTCCATGATGAAGCCGGCTGCAAGGAGCCGGGCTATCTCTTCTCCCACGATTCTTCGCTTCTCTTCTGATAGTTGGCGGAGGGGTTGCCTGACCGGCTTCGCATCAGCTCGGACATGTAATTTGTGCTCGGCGAAATCCTTCGGGACACCCGGCATGTCCTTTGGGGACCATGCAAAGATGTCTTGATTCTCACGGAGGAAGTCGGCGAGCTCGCCTTCCTATTTACTGTCCAAGTTCGCCCCAATCACGGCGAACCTCTCCGGGTGTTCCGGGTCTAGAGGTATCTTCTTTGTCTCTTTCGCAGGCTGGAAGGATCCCTGCGCATCACAGTCCTTGGGGTTGGGGGACAAGGCCGGCTGCTTGCCGGCCATGGCCACAACCCGCTCCAACATCTTCTTCTCTTCGGCCACCACGAGGGACTCGGCCAGCCGGCTGCTGGCCATGGCACACTCGATGGACTTCTTGTAGTCGCCGGCTACCGTGATGATCCCCTTCGAGCTCGGCATCTTCATCTTCAGGTAGGCATAGTGGGGCACAGCCATGAACTTGGCCAAAGCAGGTCGGCCAAGTAGTGCATGATAGGGGCTCTCCAAATCCACCACCTCGAACCATATTGCTTCCCGGCGAAAGTGATCTTTGTCTCCGAAGAGAACATCCATCTTGATCTTGCCGATTGGAGAGCAAGATAGGCCGGGTACAATACCATGGAAGACAGTGCGGCTCGGCATGAGCTGCTTTGCTTTGATGTTCAGCTTGTCCATGGTGTCGCGGTACAGTATGTTGATACTGCTTCCGCCGTCTATCAGGACGCGGGAAAATTTGGCGGCTCGCCTCTCCGTCGCAAGGGTGACGTCCAAGACCATAGCATAGGAGCCAGGTGAAGGCATCACCTCTGGGTGGTCGGCCTGGCTCCAGCTGATGGGCTTTTCCGACCAGTGCATGAATTCGGCGGTGCTAGAGGCGACTGCGTTTACTTCTTGGTGTTGCCGGCGTCGGTTGCGCTTGTCGTCAACTTGACTCGTGAAGACGACGTAGGCGTCGTGCGCTTCGGGGAACTCGTCTTGGATGGCGCCGACTGCCGGCCGGACCGCCGGCTGTTGGGGAGCTGGAGGCGGCGGGCCGGGAGGCGGAGGCGGCACCATCCCTTCGCCCTTGGTGATGCGGGTGAGCCAGTGGCACTTCCGTGTTGTATGGTTGGACGGCTTCGCGCCGCTGTGGAACTTGCAGAGAGCATCGAGTGCTTGCTCCTAGGAGAAGGACGGCTGCCAGGGCGGCCGGCCACCCTTCTTCTTGGGAGCGGGCCGCTCTTCGGGCTGCTCGTCTTCAATGGTGGCCACCTGCCGACTGGAGGAAGTCGGCATGGGGCCCTTGCGCTTGTGGTCATTCTGGTAGGGGCGCCGGTTAGGGTCGCCAGCCGGCGTCTTGGGAGCCGGAGCAACTACTTTCCCCGAGGCATCCACTCGGAGCTCGGTCTTCATGGAGGAGTCGGCAGTGGCGTACTTGTCGGCGGTGATCAGCAACTCATCGAGGGTAGCCGGCTCGTCGCAGAGGAGTCGGTGCTTGAGGAGGGTGCCCTCTCGGCACCCGGCGGTGAAGTACTCGATGGCCTGGACCTCGTGCACTCCCTCGCAGGAGTTGCGGAGCTCGGCCCATCGCGTGAGGTAGTCGCGGGTCGACTCGTTGGGCCCTTGGACGCGGAGGGAGAGCTGGCGAGGCTTGGGAGGCCGCTTGTAGGTGCTCGTGAAGTTGCGGACGAAAACCTCGGTGAAGTCCAGCCAGCTGTTGATGCTGTATGGCTTGAGGCTGTTGAGCCACGTGCGCGCCGTCCCTTGCAGCATCAAGGGGACGTCTTCACGGCGACGCGCCGATTGCCGTTGGCGATGCTGACGGCTGTGGAGTAGTCGATGAGCCAATCTTCCGGTTTCACCGAGCCGTTGTACTTGGGTGTGTCTCTGGGGAGCGAGAACCCTTTGGGGAAGGGCTCGTCGCGGATGCGGGGGCCAAAGCATGGCGGGCCGACATCGTCTTCTTCTTCTAACGCCAAGGACCGAGCAAGGCGGTCGATCCTATGGCGGGCGTCACTCTCGCCGACTCCTTCTCGGCGGCCGAGTCGGCCGCCAAGAGTCGGATGCGTGATGGGCGGCGGAGTGAGGCGTCTTTCTCTTCGAGGCGGGGGAGGCGGCAGGTTTCCTTGGTGTTCGACCGCCCGAGGGCGGCCATCCGCGTCGCGCTCGATAGTGATGCGAGTCCGGCTGCGGCTGGCAGCCGGCTCCTTGTCTTTCTTCTGGCGCGTGCCGCTCGCAGTTAGCGAGCGGGACGTCGCGGCGTGCTCCCAGCGCGGGGATGGCTATCAGCTCGGGCGCCGGCTTCGTGCTGTTCTGCAGTCGCGTCGATCAGCTGCTGGATCCGTCTTGTCATGTAGGGAAGCTCATCGGCTCCCAGCCCATTGAGCTCCTCTGCTGCCGCCTGAGCGGCTCGCAGATTCTCGAGCGGGGTGGCATAGACGGGGCGATCTGCGCCCAGCATGCTGGCAACGGCTGCGCCGCGCTTCTGGACGAAGCCGGCTCGGCTCGGGCCGCTAGGCGGCAGCGTCCCGAAGGCGGCGCGGTCGACTTCGCGCCGGTGGGCCTCGGTGAGGCGTCTCATCGAGGCTATCTTCTTGCTCTCCGCGATGAGGGCAAGGCGGCGTGCCTCCAGGGTCTCGGCGTCGGCGTCGGCCGGGAGGGGGACGGAGAGGTCGTGCATCGCCGCTTGCTGAGCGTCGCGGGCGTCCTCGCCCGAGTTGGAGACGTGGCTGATGACCAGCACTTCGGTGACAGCGCTGCTGCCGCTGTCAGCTCGAGGGAGGGGGTCGTCGAAGACCACCACGTCGGAGGGGTACGCGTCGAGCGACGCGGTGTCGGAGTCGATGAGCATCGGGTCGGTGGAGCCGACCGACTCCACATCTGTAGCAGGCTCGCTGGAGACGTGAAGTTGGTTGAGGAGGCTGACGAGGCGGCTCTCGGGGCAGTCGGTGCCTGCGTCGGACGCAGGCTCGTCGGAGATGCGAGTCTCGCCGAGCAGATCGGCGAGGCGGCTCGCTGCGCAGACGTCGTCGACGCCTTGCAGCGCGTCGGGGCAAACGCCATCGGGCGCAGCAGGCTGGCTGCGCTCGTGGGGAAAGAAGAGGGTTCCCATCCAGAACAGGTCTCCGGACGACGGTGCACCTGGCCCCAAGGTGGGCGCCAAATGTCGGGTGGTTGGTGCGACATATGCCAAAGGATGGCTTATCATTGTGGGAGCCAATAAAACGTCGCCGGTGCCTGGAAACGGGATGAGGCGAAGACATGCACGCCGGCGAATCTTACCCAGTTCGGGGCTCTCCGAGGAGATAACACCGCTAGTCCTGCTCTGCGGGGTCTCCGCATGATCACTAGATCGATAAAGAGTAGCTACAATCGCTCCTAGAGCTGTTGGGATCGAGGGAGAAGAAGAACAAGGCTAGCTCTTGCCTCTCTCTATCTATGGTGTGTGTGCGTGTGCTATGCTTGGAAGCCAAACATGCAGAGGTGTGAACCCTTTGCATGGGTGCTCCGGGGGTTTATATAGGCCTACCCCCCCGGGGGTACAATGGTAATCCGACTGGGACCTGGTCCCAGCCGTCAGTGTCTACGCTCGCCGGCTTCTCCGTCGGCTGCTGGGTCCCGCTGGCTGGTGGGTCCCGCTGGCTGCCGGCTACCCGGTCGACAGGCCGGCCCCAGCGCCTAGGGTTTTGTCGGCGGCTGCTTACTGTAGCCGCGCCTCTGATGATGAGGGCTTTGTCGAGGTGAGCATGGCTACAGTGGGCCGCCTCGGGGGCTATCACTGTAGCCTCACCCCGTCTTGTCTCCTTAATGGGGCTCCTGCTTCGAGGACGGGAGTGGCCGGCTTCTGGAGGCCGGCTATACTCTTGGCCGACTAGGAAGAGCCGGGCCGCCTTCACGCCTCTCTCTGACTCAAGGGGCCCGCAGTCCTTGGGCCGTACAGGAGTGGGTCGTGGATGACGTCGTAGCTGGCGTGGCTACAGTGCCCGGCCGCACGGGGGACATCCCCCCCGTACGGCCTCCTGTAGCCATGCCCGCCTCGGGCTTAGGGGGTCGTGGGCCGCACTGTGGCCATGCCCCGACGCTATGTAGGAGTGGTTGTGATCTTGGCCGGCTTCTAGGAGTCGGCATCCTTCTTGGCCGGCTTCTTGGAGTCGGTAAGGCTGGGTCGCCTTCCGGGAGTCGGCTTTAGTGCTAGCCGGCCGGGGAAGGCGGCCCAAACGCCTGGAGTGCTTGAAGGCCCAAAGGCCTGATAAATTTTCTGAAGAACCAGCGGTAGTCAGTTAGGCTACCCGTGGTCGTTTACCCCGACAATTTGTGAGTAGTTACGTTTGTTCCTAAGGACATGGGAGAAGTCTTGTTATAAGTAGTCATGTGAATTTGGTATTCGTTCGATATTTTGATGAGATGTATGTTGTCTCTCCTCTAGTGGTGTTATGTGAACGTCGACTACATGACACTTCACCATTGTTTGGGCCTAGAGGAAGGCATTGGGAAGTAATAAGTAGATGATGGGTTGCTAGAGTGACAGAAGCTTAAACCCTAGTTTATGAGTTGCTTCGTAAGGGGCTGATTTGGATCCACATGTTTCATGCTATGGTTAGATTTACCTTAATACTTCTGTTGTAGTTGCGGATGCTTGCAATAGGGGTTAATCATAAGTGGGACGCTTGTCCAAGAAAGGGCAGCACCCAAGCACCGGTCCACCCACATACCAAATTATCAAAGTAACGAACGCGAATCATATGAGCGTGATGAAAACTAGCTTGACGATAATTCCCATGTGTCCTCGGGAGCGCTTTTCCCTATATAAGAGTTTGTCCAGGCTTGTCCTTGAAGGAAATATGCCCTAGAGGCAATAATAAAGTTATTATTTATTTCCTTATTTCATGATAAATGTTTATTATTCATGCTAGAATTGTATTAACCGGAAACTTGATGCATGTGTGAATACGTAGACAAACAGAGTGTCACTAGTATGCCTCTACTTGACTAGCTCGTTAAATCAAAGATGGTTAAGTTTCCTAGCCATAGACATGAGTTGTCATTTGATTAACGGGATCACATCATTAGAGAATGATGTGATTGACTTGACCCATTCCGTTAGCTTAGCACCTGATCGTTTAGTATGTTGCTATTGCTTTCTTCATGACTAATACATATTCCTATGACTATGAGATTATGCAACTCCCGAATACCGGAGGAACACTTTGTGTGCTACCAAACGTCACAACGTAACTGGGTGATTATAAAGGTGCTCTACAGGTGTCTCCGATGGTACTTGTTGAGTTGGCATAGATCAAGATTAGGATTTGTCACTCCGATTGTTGGAGAGGTATCTCTGGGCCCTCTCGGTAATGCACATCACTACAAGCCTTGCAAGCAATGTAACTAATGAGTTAGTTGCGGGATGATGCATTATGGAACGAGTAAAGAGACTTGCCGGTAACGAGATTGAACTAGGTATTGAGATACCGACGATCGAATCTCGGGCAAGTAACATACCGATGACAAAGGGAACAACGTATGTTGTTATGCGGTTTGACCGATAAAGATCTTCATAGAATATGTAGGAGCCAATATGGGCATCCAGGTTCTGCTATTAGTTATTGACCAGAGAAGTGTCTCGGTCATGTCTACATAGTTCTCGAACCCGTAGGTTCCGCACGCTTAACGTTCGTTGACGATATAGTATTTATGAGTTATGTATGTTGGTAACCGAATGTTGTTCGGAGTTTCGGATAAGATCACGGACATGACGAGGAACTCCGGAATGGTCCGGAGATAAAGATTGATATATGGGATAATAGTGTTTGGTCTCCGGAAGGGTTCCGGATGTTTCCCGAAATGTTTGGGTACGAAAACACTTTATTTGGGCCAAAGGGGAAAGCCCACAAGGTTTTTGGAAAGCGCAAAAGGAAGTTTTGCGGAGTCCAGGGGCCAGACGCGAGGGTCCCTGGCGTCTGGGTCCAGACGCCGGGAACCCTGGCGTCTGGCCCTGGAGTCCGAGAAGGACTCTTGCCTTTCGGGTGAAACCGACTTTGTGGAGGCTTTTACTCCAAGTTTCGACCCCAAGGCTCAACATATAAATAGAGGGGTAGAGCTAGCACCCAAGACACATCAAGAAACACCAAGCCGTGTGCTGGCAACCCCGTCCCCTCTAGTTTATCCTCCGTCATAGTTTTCGTGGTGCTTAGGCGAAGCCCTGCGGAGATTGTTCTTCACCAACACCGTCACCACGCCTTTGTGCTGCGGAACTCATCTACTACTTCGCCCCTCTTGCTGGATCAAGAAGGCGAGGACGTCATCGAGCTAAACGTGTGCTGAACGCGGAGGTGCCATACATTCGGTACTTGATCGGGACGGATTGTGAAGGTGTACGACAACATCAACCGTGTTGATAAACGCTTCCGCTTACAGTCTACGAGGGTACGTAGACAACACTCTCCCCTCTCGTTGCTATGCATCACCATGATCTTGCATGTGCGTAGGAATTTTTTTGAAATTACTACGTTCCTCATCAGTGGCATCCGAGCCAGGTTTATGCGTAGATGTTATATGCACGAGTAGAACACAAGTGAGTTGTGGGCGATACAAGTCATACTGGTTACCAGCATGTCATGCTTTGGTTCGGCGGTATTGTTGGATGAAGCTGCCCGGACCGACATTACGCATACGCTTACGCGAGACTGGTTCTACCGACGTGCTTCGCACACAGGTGGCTGGCGGGTGTCAGTTTCTCCAACTTTAGTTGAATCGAGTGTGGCTACGCCCGGTCCTTGTGAAGGTTAAAACAACACTAACTTGACGAAATATCGTTGTGGTTTTGATGCGTAGGTAAGAACGGTTCTTGCTCAGCCCGTAGCAGCCACGTAAAACTTGCAACAACAAAGTAGAGGACGTTTAACTTGTTTTTCCAGGGCATGTTGTGATGTGATATGGTCAAGGCATGATGCTATATTTTATTGTATGAGATGATCATGTTTTGTAACCGAGTTATCGGCAACTGGCAGGAGCCATATGGTTGTTGCTTTATTGTATGAAATGCAATCTCCATGTAATTGTTTTACTTTATCACTAAGCGGTAGCGATTGTCGTAGAAGCAATAGTTGGCGAGACGACAACGATGCTACGATGGAGATCAAGGTGTCACGCCGGTGACGGTGGTGATCATGACGGTGCTTTGGAGATGGAGATCAAAGGCACAAGATGATGATGGCCATATCATATCACTTATATTGATTGCATGTGATGTTTATCTTTTATGCATCTTATTCTGCTTTGATTGACGGTAGCATTATAAGATGATCTCTCACTAAATTTCAAGGTACAAGTGTTCTCCCTGAGTATGCACCGTTGCCAAAGTTCGTCGTGCCGAGACACCACGTGATGATCGGGTGTGATAAGCTCTACGTTCATATACAACGGGTGCAAGCCAGTTTTGCACACGCAGAAATACTCGGGTTAAACTTGACGAGCCTAGCATATGCAGATATGGCCTCGGAACACTGAGACTGAAAGGTCGAGCGTGAATCATATAGTAGATCAACATAGTGATGTTCACCATTGAAAACTACTCCATCTCACGTGGTGATCGGACATGGTTTAGTTGATATGGATCACGTGATCACTTAGATGATTAGAGGGATGTCTATCTAAGTGGGAGTTCTTAAGTAATTTGATTAATTGAACTTTAACTTATCATGAACTTAGTCCTGGTAGTATTAGCATATCTATGTTGTAGATCAATAGCTCGTGTTTAGCTCCCCTATTTTATTTTTGATATGTTCCTAGAGAAAACTAAGTTGAAAGATGTTAGTAGCAATGATGCGGATTGGATCCGTGATCTGAGGATTATCCTCATTGCTGCACAGAAGAATTATGTCCTTGATGCACCGCTAGGTGACAGACCAATTGCAGGAGCAGATGCAGACGTTATGAACGTTTGGCAAGCTCGATATGATGACTACTTGATAGTTTAGTGCACCATGCTTTACGGCTTAGAATCGGGGCTTCAAAGACGTTTTGAATGCCACGGAGCATATGAGATGTTCCAAGAGTTGAAATTAGTATTTCAGACTCATGCCCATGTCGAAAGGTATGAGACCTTTGACAAGCACTTTGCCTATAAGATGGAGGAGAATTGCTCAGCTAGTGAGCATGTGCTCAGAATGTCTGAGTACTACAATCACTTGAATCAAGTGGGAGTTAATCTTCCAGATAAGATAGTGATTGACAGAGTTCTCTAGTCACTATCACCAAGTTACTAGAACTTCATGATGAACTATAATATGCAAGGGATAACGGAAATGATTCCCAAGCTCTTCGTGATGCTGAAATCGACAAAGGTAGAAATCAAGAAAAGCATCAAGTGTTGATGGTTGACAAGACCACTAGTTTCAAGAAAAAGGGCAAAGGGAAGAAGGGGAACTTCAAGAAGAACTGCAAGCAAGTTGATGCTCAAGTGAAGAAGCCCAAGTCTGGACCTAAGCCTGAGACTAAGTGCTTCTACTGCAAAGGGACTGGTCACTGGAGGCAGAACTGCCCCAAGTATTTGGCGGATAAGAAGGATGGCGAGGTGAACAAAGGTATATTTGATATACATGTTATTCATGTGTACTTTACTAGTGTTTATAGCAACCCCTCAGTATTTGATACTAGTTCGGTTGCTAAGATTAGTAACTCGAAACGGGAGTTGCAGAATGAACAGAGACTAGTTAAGGGTGAAGTGACGATGTGTGTTGGAAGTGGTTCCAAGATTGATATGATCATCATCGCACACTCCCTATACTTTCGGGATTAGTGTTGAACCTAAATAAATGTTATTTGGTGTTTGCGTTAAGCATGAATATGATTTGATCATGTTTATTGCAATACAGTTATTCATTTAAAGTCAGAAAATAAATGTTGTTCTGTTTACATGAATAAAACCTTCAATGATCATACACCCAAGGTGAATGATTTATTGAATCTCGATCGTAGTGATACACATATTCATAATATTGAAGCCAAAAGATGCAAAGTTAATAATGATAGTGCAACTTATTTGTGGCATTGCCATTTAGGTCATATTGGTGTAAAGCGCATGAAGAAAATCCATGCTGATGGGCTTTTGGAATCACTTGATTATGAATCAGGTGATGCTTGCGAACCATGCCTCATGGGCAAGATGACTAAGACTCCGTTCTCCGGAACAATGGAGCGAGCAACAGACTTGTTGGAAATAATACATACTGATGTATGCAGTCCGATGAGTCTTGAGGCTCGCAGCAGGTATCGTTATTTTCTGACCTTCACAGATGATTTGAGCAAATATGGGTTATCTACTTAGTGAAACATAAATCTGAAACATTTGAAAAGTTCAAATAATTTCAGAGTGAAGTGGAAAATCATCGTAACAAGAAAATAAAGTTTCTATGATCTGATCACGGAGGAGAATATTTGAGTTACGAGTTTGGTCTTCATTTGAAACAATGCAGAATAGTTTCACAACTCACGCCACCTGGAACACCACGGTGTAATGGTGTGTCCGAACAGCGTAATCGTACTTTATTAGATATGGTGCAATCATTGATGTCTCTTACCGATTTACCACTATCATTTTGGGGTTATGCATTAGAGACAGCTGCATTCACGTTAAATAGGGCACCATCTAAATCTGTTGAGACGACACCATATGAACTGTGGTTTGGCTAGGAACCAAAATTGTCGTTTCTTAAAGTTTGGGGTTGCGATGCTTATGTGAAAAAGTTTCATCCTGATAAGCTCAAACCCAAATCAGAGAAATGTGTCTTCATAGGATACCCAAAGGAGACAGTTGGGTACACCTTCTATCATAGATCCGAAGGCAAGACATTCGTTGCTAAGAATGGATCCTTTCTAGAGAAGGAGTTTCTCTCGAAAGAAGTGAGTGGGAGGAAAGTAGAACTTGATGAGGTAAGTGTACCTGCTCCCTTATTGGAGTTCATCACAGAAATCTGTTCCTGTGACTCCTACACCAATTAGTGAGGAAGCTAATGATGATGATCATGTAACTTCAGATCAAGTTACTACCGAACCTCGTAGGTCAACCATAGTGAGATCCGCACCAGAGTGGTACGGTAATCCTGTTCTGGAGGTCATGTTACTTGCCCATGACGAACCTACGAACTATGAGGAAGCGATGATGAGCCCAGATTCCGCGAAATGGCTTGAGGCCACGAAATCTGAGATGGGATCCATGTATGAGAACAAAGTGTGGACTTTGGTTGACTTGCCCGATGATCGGCAAGCCATAGAAAATAAATGGATCTTCAAGAGGAAGACGAATGCTGATAGTAGTGTTACTATCTACTCCCTCCGTCCCAAAATTCTTGTCTTAGATTTGTCTAAATACGGATGTATCAAGTCACATTTTAGTATTAGTTACATCCGTATCTAGACAAATGTAAGACAAGAATTTTAGGACGGAGGGAGTACAAAGCTAGACTTGTCGAAAAAAGGTTTTTGATAAAGTTCAAGGTGTTGACTACGATGAGATTTTCTCACTCGTAGCGATGCTTAAATCTGTCCGAATCATGTTAGCAAATTGCCACATTTTATGAAATCTGGAAAATGGATGTCAAAACTACACTCCTTAATGGATTTCTTAAAGAAGAGTTGTATATGATGCAAACCAGAAGGTTTTTTCGATCCTAAAGGTGCTAATAAAATGTGCAAGCTCCAGTGATCCATCTATGGACTGGTGCAAGCATCTCGGAGTTGGAATATACGCTTCGATGAGTTGATCAAAGCATATAGTTTTATACAGACTTGCGGTGAAGCCTGTATTTACAAGAAAGTGAGTGGGAGCACTACAGCCTTTCTGATAAGTATATGTAAATGACATATTGTCAATCAGAAATGATGTAGAATTTTCTGGAAAGCATAAAGGAGTGTTTGAAAGGAGTTTTTCAAAGAAAGACCTCGGTGAAGCTGCTTACATATTGAGCATCCAGATCTATAGAGATAGATCAAGACGCTTGATAATTTTTTTCAATAAGTACATACCTTGACAAGTTTTTGAATTAGTTCAAAATGAAACAGTCAAAGAAAGAGTTCTTGACTGTGTTGCAAGGTGTGAAGTTGAGTAAGACTCAAAGCCCGCCACGGCAAAAGATAGAGAGAGAATGAAAGTCATTCCCTATGCCTCAGCCATAGGTTCTATAAAGTATGCAATGCTGTGTACCATACCTATTTTATACCCTACACTGAGTTTGGCAAGGGAGTACAATAGTGATCTAGGAGTAGATCACTGGACAGCGGTCAAAATTATCCTTAGTGGAATAAGGATATGTTTCTCGATTATGGAGGTGACAAAAGGTTCATCGTAAAGGGTTACGTCGATGAAAGTTTTGACACTGATCCAGATGACTCTAAGTCTCAATCTGGATACATATTGAAAGTGTGAGCAATTAGCTAGAGTAGCTCCATGAGAGCATTGTTAACATAGAAATTTGCAAAATACATACGGATCTGAATGTGGCAGACCCGTTGACTAAACTTCTCTCACAAGCAAAACATGATCACACCTTAGTACTCTTTAGGTGTTAATCACATAGCGATGTGAACTAGATTATTGACTCTAGTAAACCCTTTGGGTGTTGGTCACATGACGATGTGAACTATGGGTGTTAATCACATGGTGATGTGAACTATTGGTGTTAAATCACATAGCGACGTGAACTAGATTATTGACTCTAGTGCAAGTGGGAGACTGGAGGAAATATGCCCTAGGGGCAATAATAAAGTTATTATTTATTTCCTTATTTCATGATAAATGTTTATTATTCATGCTAGAATTTTATTAACCGGAAACTTGATGCATGTGTGAATACATAGACAAATAGAGTGTCACTAGTATGCCTCTACTTGACTAGCTCGTTAAATCAAAGATGGTTAAGTTTCCTAGCCATAGACATGAGTTGTCATTTGATTAACGGGATCACATCATTAGAGAATGATGTGATTGACTTGACCCATTCCGTTAGCTTAGCACTTGATCGTTTAGTATGTTGCTAATGCTTTCTTCATGACTAATACATATTCCTATGACTATGAGATTATGCAACTCCCGAATACCGGAGGAACACTTTGTGTGCTACCAAACGTCACAACGTAACTGGGTGATTATAAAGGTGCTCTACAGGTGTCTCCGATGGTACTTGTTGAGTTGGCATAGATCGAGATTAGGATTTGTCACTCCGATTGTCGGAGAGGTATCTCTGGGCCCTCTCGGTAATGCACATCACTATAAGCCTTGCAAGCAATGTAACTAATGAGTTAGTTGCGGGATGATGCATTACGGAACGAGTAAAGAGACTTGCCGGTAACGAGATTGAACTAGGTATTGAGATACTGACGATTAAATCTCGGGCAAGTAACATACCGATGACAAAGGGAACAATGTATGTTGTTATGCGGTTTGACCGATAAAGATCTTCGTAGAATATGTAGGAGCCAACATGGGCATCCAGGTTCCGCTATTGGTTATTGACCAGAGAAGTGTCTCGGTCATGTCTACATAGTTCTCAAACCCGTAGGGTCCGCACGCTTAACGTTCGTTGACGATATAGTATTTATGAGTTATGTATGTTGGTAACCGAATGTTGTTCGGAGTTCCGGATAAGATCACGGACATGACGAGGAACTCTGAAATGGTCCGGAGATAAAGATTGATATATGGGATAATACTGTTTGGTCTCCGGAAGGGTTCCGGAATTCACCGGAAGGGGTTCCGGATGTTTCCTGAAATGTTTGGGTACGAGAACACTTTATTTGGGCCAAAGGGGAAAGCCCACAAGGTTTTTGGAAAGTGCAAAAGGAAGTTTTGCGGAGTCCAGGGGCCAGACGCCAGGGTCCCTGGCGTCTGGGGCCAGATGGCAGGAACCCTGGCGTCTGGCCCTGGAGTCCGAGAAGGACTCTTGCCTTTCGGGTGAAACCGACTTTGTGGAGGCTTTTACTCCAAGTTTCGACCCCAAGGCTCAACATATAAATAGAGGGGTAGGGCTAGCACCCAAGACACATCAAGAAACACCAAGCCGTGTGCCGGCAACCCCGTCCCCTCTAGTTTATCCTCTGTCATAGTTTTCGTAGTGCTTAGGCAAAGCCCTGCGGAGATTGTTCTTCACCAACACCGTCACCACGCCATTTTGCTGCCGGAACTCATCTACTACTTCGCCCCTCTTGCTGGATCAAGAAGGCAAGGACGTCATCGAGTTGAATGTGTGCTGAACGCGGAGGTGCCATATGTTCGGTACTTGATCGGGACGGATCGTGAAGGTGTACGACTACATCAACCGCGTTGATAAACGCTTCCGCTTACGGTCTACGAGGGTACGTAGACAACACTCTCCCCTCTCGTTGCTATGCATCACCATGATCTTGCGTGTGCGTAGGAATTTTTTTGAAATTACTACGTTCCCCATCAGTCCTTTGCTACAAAAAGGATTGGGCCATCTTGCTGCACCTTATTTACTTTCATTACTTGTTACCCGTTACAAATTACCTTATCACAAAACTATCTGTTACTGATAATTTCGGTGCTTGCAGAGAATATCTTACTGAAAACCGCTTATCATTTCCTGCTGCTCCTCGTTGGGTTCGACACTCTTACTTATCGAAAGGACTATGATAGATCCCCTATACTTGTGGGTCATCAGGCGTCGGTTCGAGGCCGACGTCGACGGGGCCTTGAAGCTCCCCTCCGCTTCTCACGGCAGCTCCTGCTGCTTCTTCGAGGGGTGCAGCCCCGCACTGTGTTCGGGGTGAGGCTGGAGGCCTTAATTCGTGCGGGGCCACCCGGGAGGAGGTCATTGCGTTTGGAGGGATTTCGGATCCGGTACCTGTGGGGCGGCGGATGAGTTGCCGTCTCCAGGATCTTCTGAAGGTTGACGACATGCAGTAGAGGTGCGCCATATAACGCCCACGATGTGGCTATATCTCCCACGTGTCGAGGCACGAGAGGCATAACCGCATAGTGGTTTTGTCGCAAGAAGGGTCATCTTCACACAATCCCATGTAATGAACAAGAATGGGATAAAGAGTTGGCTTACAATCGCCACTTCACACAGTACATGAATAAAAATCATACATCATCCAAAATACAAACATATATTGACCGACTACGGTCAAAAAACCAGATGAAAATAAGACAACCCCAAATTGCTAGATCCCCGATCGTCCCAACTGGGCTCCACTACTGATCATCGGGAAAAGACACATAGTAACGACCACGTTCCTTGTCGAACTCCCACTTGAGATCGACGCCATCATCTGCACTGGCATCGTCGGCACCTGCAACTATTTTGGTAGAATCTGTGAGTCACGAGGACTCCGCAATCTCACACCCGCGAGATCAAGACTATTTAAGCTTATAGGAAAGGGAGGTGCAAAGAGGTGGAGCTGCAGCGGCAATAAGCATATATGGTGGCTAACATGCGCAAGAGAGAGCGAGAAGAGAAGCAACGGAGCGGTCGTCATCTAGCAATGACCAAGAAGTGATCTTGAACACCTACTTACGTCATACATAACACAGACCGTGTTCACTTCCCGGACTCCGCCGAGAAGAGACCATCATGGCTACACACGCAGTTGATGTATTTTAATTGGGGTCAAGGGACAAGTTATCTACAACCGGACATTAACAAATTCCCATCTGCCTCATAACCGCGGGCACGGCTTTCGAAAGATAATACCCTGCAGGGGTGTCCCAACTTAGCCCATCATAAGCTCTCACGGTCAACGAAGGATAAACCTTCTCCCGGAAAGACCTGATCAGTCTCGGAATCCCGGTTTACAAGACATCTCGACAATGGTAAAACAAGACCAGCAAAGCCGCCCGAATGTGCCAACAAATCCCGATAGGAGCTGCACATATCTCATTCTCAGGGCACACGGATTGTCCAAGCTTCCGATAGGCCAGACCAGAGTTTCCCCTGGTGGCCACCGGCGACTGACAGTTTGGACCAATACTCAGAGGAGCACTGGCCCGGGGGTTTAAAATAAAGATGACCCTCGGGCTCTAGAAAACCCAGGGGAAAAAGGCATAGGTCGCAAATGGTAAAACCAAGGTTGGGCCTTGCTGGAGGAGTTTTATTCAAGGCGAACTGTCAAGGGGGTCCCATAAATCACCCGACCGCGTAAGGAACGCAAACTCAAGGAACATAATCCCGGTATATCAGAAACTAGGGCGGCAAGAGTGGAACAAAACACCTGGCATAAGGCCGAGCCTTCCACCCTTTACCAAAGTATATATAGATGCATTAATTAAATAAGAGATATTGTGATATCCCAACATATCCATGTTCCAACATGGAACAACTTCAACTTCACCTGCAACTAGCAACGCTATAAGAGGGGCTGAGCAAAAGCGGTAACATAGCCAAACAACGGTTTGCTAGGAAAGGATGGTTAGGGGCTGACATGGAAAAATGGGTGACATGATATAGCAAGTGATAGGTAGCGGAGCATGGCAATAGAGCGAACAACTAGCATAGCAAAGATAGAAGTGATTTCGAGGGGTGGTCATCTTGCCTGCAAGGTTCTCAGAGTTGTCGAAAGCTTGATCCTCGTAAGCGTACTCAACAGGTTCCTTGTTCACGAACTCGTCTTCCGGCTCTACCCAAGACAAGAACACAAACAAACGGAATCACAATCAATCACGAGGAATGCTCAAGCAACATGATGCAAAACATGTATGATATGCAAGATATGATATGCGATGCATATGCGTGCTCCGGAAGGAAAATGATGAACAAGGCAGTAACTTGGCAAACCAAGCATGCCACTGGAAAGATGAGATGATTTCGGTCGAAATCGATATAAAGATCACCGGAAACGGATGCACGGTTTGCAAATGGCAAGCAAAACAACAATGACACGAATCTGCGATTAACAGCAAGATAGCACTTAAAATGCAACAAACAATAATGCTACAGCACCCCAATATAGCAACAAATCATATGACAGTAATATACAGGAGATGCTTGACAAAAGATGAACACTGAGCTACGGCTAGATCACAACATATCAAGCTCAAACAAGCATGGCAAAAGTGCAAAAGATAACAGGATCACAGACTTGGTGAAAAACTGGACATGGCAGAAAACAGCATCAGGTAGCAATGTTCAGAGCACGAAATCAACATGCTACAAGAACTTAACATAGCAAACCAAGGCATGGCAGTGTTATACTAAATGCACATGACAAAAGTCCCTTACTGACCATAAGCCAAAAATGACCAGAAGAAATGATGGCAAGCATGTAAACATAGCTAGTTCCGTTATCAGGTTTCAGACTTAGCAGAAAACAGAGCATGGCAGAAATAATAATATGTAGGCCTCTTTGTGAGCTTGATGCACTAACTACAGAGCAATGCACTACAAAACAAGCACACCTACATCAAGATGGCATGTTTATGAAGCTATCCATGGCAAGAACAATTGCATAGCATGTAAGGATCAACTACAATAAGCTTGGCAAAATTGCATCTCATGTTAAGAATCTGCCAGAAATATTTTATAGCAAAAGTAGAGCAAGATTGAGTCATACTATGGCACTCTATAATTTCAAACAATTACAGTAATGGATCAATTACAACTATAGCTACAAAACATCCTTACTGAACATCTCCAAAATATGTATGTATCACTCTGTAGCATCAAGTTTACATGGCAACAAAATAACAGCAGACAAGGACTTGGAGAAATCACTAAGTCCCTGAAATCAGAAATATTACGGGGCCTACTTTGCATGCTTGTGCTAGTCACCACAGAGATCACAAAAATACATGGCATACACCCTTGGAAAGATGGCATGGCATACTTCAAAACACATGTAGAGCTCATGGCCGGGCGCGGCGGCGCGTTTGTCCGGCGGGCGCTGGAGCGTCCGCCCGCGGAGAGGGGATTTTTAGGGTTTCCGGAGACTGCGAATGTATTTCGGGATGCCCGCATATTTATAGGTAGAGGGAGCTAGGAGGCTCCAAATGAGGTGCGGTTTTCGCCCACACGATCGTGATCGAACGACCTAGAGCATGGAAGAGAGTTTGGTGGGTTTTGGGCTGGTTTTGAGGGGGGTTTTGCTGGACACTCAAATGGACTTTGCGGATGCCCGGTTAACCGTTGGAGTACCAAACGACCTCCGAATGGAACAAAACTTGACCGGTGGTCTCCGGGTGGTATATTAAGGCCACTTGACAAGCCTCGGTCCATTCCGAGAAAGTTTGACACCCGCACACGAAAGAAAACAAGAGGGGTGCACCGGAGGAGATAGGAGCGCCGGATTGCAAAACGGACAACGGGGAAAATGCTCGGATGCAAGAGACGAACACGTATGCGAATGCAATGCACATGATGACATGATATGAAATGCATGACATGGAAAAGATGCAAAAACGAAAAACAAAACCCGACCACGGAGGAAATAACATAGCACATAGCCGAAAATGGCAAGAGTCGGAGTTACAAATATGGCAAGTTACATCCGGGGTGTTACAACACTCCACCACTACGAGAGGATCTCGTCCCGAGATCTAGGACTGAAAGAATTCCGGATATTCGGAACGGAGATGGTCCTCGCGTTCCCAGGTGGCTTCCCGGTCGGAATGGTGCGACCACTTCACTTTCAGGAATTTGATTGACTTGTTGCGAGTCTTGTGCTCAGTTACTTCAAGAATAGCAACGGGGTGCTCATGGTAAGACAAATCTTCTTGGAGGTCAATCTCTTCGAAGTTGATAGTGCGCTCAGGCGCCTTGAAGCACTTGCGGAGCTGTGACACGTGGAACACATCGTGCACGTTCGCGAAGTTGGAAGGAAGCTCAAGTTGATAGGCGAGGTCGCCTCTTTTGCCAACGATCTTGAAAGGACCCACATATCTAGGGGCAAGCTTCCCTTTGATACCGAAGCGACGAGTGCCTTTCATTGGAGAGACACGGAGGTAGACATGGTCTCCGATCTCGAAAGCCACATCACGGTGCTTACTATCATAGTAACTCTTCTGGCGCGATTGCGCGACTTTGAGATTATCACGGATGACTTTACACATTTCTTCAGCTTCAGTGATTAAGTCATTGCCAAGAAGTTGGCGTTCACCAGTCTCTGACCAATTGAGAGGAGTACGGCACTTTCTGCCATAGAGAATCTCGAATGGGGCCTTGCCCGAACTCGCTTGGAAACTGTTGTTGTAGGAGAATTCAGCATATGGAAGACAATCTTCCCATTTCATGACAAAGGAAATGACACAAGCCCTGAGCATATCTTCAAGAATTTGATTGACTCGCTCGACTTGGCCACTAGTTTGAGGATGGAAAGTTGTGCTGAAGCGAATGTTTGTGCCCATGGCCTTCTGGAAGGAGTCCCAGAACTTGGAGGTGAAGATGCTTCCACGATCAGAAGAAATCAATTGTGGAATGCCGTGCAAGGAGACAATTCTGGAGGTGTATAGCTCTGCCAGCTGAGCTGCTGTGATGGATTCTTTGATTGGAAGGAAATGAGCCACTTTAGAAAGCTTGTCGATGACAACGAAGATAGCATCATTTCCGCGCTTGGACTTTGGAAAACCAGTCACGAAGTCCATTTTGATATGATCAAACTTCCATTCTGGGACAGCAAGAGGTTGGAGGAGACCAGCTGGTCGTTGGTGTTCTGCTTTTACTCTTCGACAGACATCACATTCATTCACGAATTGGGCAATTTCTCGCTTCATTCGAGTCCACCAATATGACTGCTTGAGGTCATGATACATCTTCGTACTTCCAGGATGAATGGAAAGGAGAGAATTGTGCGCCTCGTTCATTATGACTTTCCTTAGATCACCTTTAGGAACCACAATCCGGTCCTCGAAGAATAAAGTGTCTATGTCATCAATGCGATAGCACTTGTATTTGGAAAGGCCCTTATCGATACCACGTTTCACCTTCTTCACCATGGCATCAAGGAGTTGTGCCTCACGAATTTGATCTTCCAAAGTAGGAGATACTATGAGGTTGGCAAGAAATCCTTGAGGAACAACTTGGAGATTGAGCTTGCGGAAAGCTTCACAAAGATCCGGTTGGAAAGGCTTGAGAATTAAGCTGTTGCAATAAGCCTTCCTGCTTAAAGCATCTGCAATGACATTAGCCTTTCCTGGAGTATATTCAATACTCGGATTGTACTCTTGAATCATTTCGACCCATCGAGTCTGCCTGAGGTTGAGGTTGGGCTGAGTGAAGATATACTTGAGACTCTTGTGATCGGTGAAAATGTCCACTTGTCTTCCCAACAAGAGATGTCTCCACGTTATTAATGCATGGACAACTGCCGCCAACTCAAGATCGTAAGTGGGGTAGTTCTTCTCGTTGGGCTTCAACTGACGAGAGGTATAGGCCACAACTTTCTTCTCTTGCATTAACACAGCACCGAGACCTTGGAGAGAAGCATCACAGAAAACTTCATACGGCTTGGATTCATCAGGAGGAGTCAAGACAGGAGCTGTGACTAGTTTCTCTTTGAGAGTGTTGAAAGCAACGTCACACTCAGGAGACCAGACATACTTCACATGCTTCTGAAGGAGGTTGGAAAGAGGCTTTGCAATCTTGGAGAAATTCTCAACGAATCTTCGGCAATAGCTTGCAAGACCAAGAAAACTGCGGAGCTGCTTGACATTTTGAGGAGGTTCCCAATTCACAATTGCGGACACCTTCTCGGGGTTAACAGCGATGCCCTTGGCAGAGATAATGTGACCAAGGAAAAGAACTTCATCGAGCCAAAACTCACATTTAGAGAACTTCGCATAGAATTGATACTCTCTGAGCTTGTCGAGCACCAATCGCAAATGTTTGGCATGATCCTGCTTATTCTTGGAGAAGACCAAGGTATCATCGAGATACACCAGGACGAATTCATTGGTATAGGGGTTGAAGATGAAATTCATCATCCGAGAAAAAACTGGAGGAGCATTGACAAGGCCGAAAGACACGACAGTATATTCATAAGAACCAAAGCTTGTTCTGAATGCTGTCTTGGGAAATATCTTCTTCACGAATGCGTATCTGATGATAACCCATACGAAGGTCAAGCTTCGAGAATACTTTAGCACCTTTGAGTTGCTCAAATAGCTCATTGATGTTGGGAAGTGGATACTTGTTCTTAATTGTCTTCTTGTTCAATGGACGGTAGTCGAACAAAGTCGGTCCGTGCCATCCTTCTTCTTGACAAAAAGAACACCACAACCCCATGGAGAAGAACTCGGTCTGATCAAACCTAGACGCTCTTGTTCATCGAGCTGTTTCTTCAATTCCTTCAGCTCGTTGGGTCCAAGCTTGTATGGACGCTTGCAAACGGGTTCAGTGCCAGGCTCTAGTTTGATAACGAACTCAACTGGCCGATGAGGAGGCATACCCGGAAGCTCTTCTGGAAAGACATCTTGATACTCGCAAACGACTGGAATTTGAGAGATGGCATTTAATTCGCCCTTCTAATTGAGAGAGAAAAACCGAATGGTTTCATCACGAGCGGCATAAATAATCACATCCTCAGACGAGTGTGTCAATTGAATTTCCCTGGCAGCACAATCGAGTTGAGCCTTGTGCTTAGAAAGCCAGTCCATCCCAAGAATTAGATCAATATCCGAGTCACCAAGAACAATTGGAGAAGACTGAAATTTATAGTCGCCCATCTTGATGGTAACATTCGGAACCAAGGAACTTGCATTCATGCATTTGCCCGGAGAGACAACTGCTAACGGTCTAGGCAATCCTTGGAAATGCAATTCATGCTTGGATGCAAAAGGTCTTGATATGAAAGAAAGCGATGCACCAGTATCAAAAAGAACTTTTGCGGGAATATCATTAACAGGAAGATTACCCATTATCACATCAGTAGATTCCTCCGCTTGAGCTGCATTCATCATGTTCACCTTTGCAAACTTTGGATTATGCTTGACCACTGCATTGCTGGAAGATCTGACAGGAGGAGGAGGAGGCAGACGCCTTTGGTTGAAGCACTTGTTAGCATAGTGACCTTTCTGCTGACATTTGTTGCAACTCACCTCTGAGAGTGGACGGTGATAAGGAGCATTGGACTTTGGAGCTTGATTCTGAGACTTGTTCTGATAGCCAGAGTTGGAAGAACCATGGCCACCTTTGTTCTTCTGCTGGTAAGGCTGACGAAACGGAGGAGGAGGAGGCAACCAAAACTTCTGTTGCTTAGCTGTCACAAGTGAGGAAGAAGAAGACTGAACTGCGTCTCTGACTCTCTTCTTAGAAGCCTCACACTTGAGCTGAGCAGCCTCTTGCTTCAGTGCCATATTATAGAATTGATCAAACTGAGTAGGCTCAACAAGAACGAGAGCTAACTGTAGATCCTCTTTAAGGCCACCTCTGAAGTGGTAGATCATGCTCTCTCTCATCAGGAACGTCTTGTTTAGCGAAGTGAGCAAGTTTCTGAAACTGAATGTTGTATTGATACACAGACATGTTGCCTTGCTTGAGATTGCGGAACTCCTCACGCTTGCTCTCAACAACACTTTGTGGAATGTGGTGCGCTTTGAAGTCCCGACAGAAGTCAGTCCAAGTGATCACACGACCTCCTCTGGAATCTTTGTATTGTTGATACCAATCAGCAGCTTGGTCCTTGAGCTGGAAAGAAGCGAACTTGACATAGTCCTCAGGCTTGACATTGCTACATTCAAAATGCTTGTTGATGTCCACGAGCCAATCATCGGCATCCGTGGCCTCGGCACAGTAGCTGAAAGACTTGGGCTGATTTGCGAGAAACTGGTTGAGAGTGGCAAAGTGAAACTGATTGTTGCCTTGACCTTGATTACCTTGATTGCCTTGCCCTTGAGTACGTTCTTGCAAGAGTTGCAGAATCATTTGAGCATTGGCGTTGGTGGCTGCCATGATAGCTTGCCATGCCTCCGGAGGTGGAGGTGGTGGCGGAGGGTTCGCTTGACTCCCTTCATTGCGATCCAGATTCTGACGCGTTGGCGGAGCCATCCTGAAGAGGGTGACATCCGTTAGCATCTTGATAGACAAATAGATAAGTAGAATCAACGGATAGAAATTGCAACATATAGTCTTCACAATAAACATTCGAACGAAGATGAACGAATGAATTCCGTAGTAAATCATCACACTTCCATTAAGTTGAGAAGCCACTTGAAAAAGATATGGAATGAACATATGAATTTGAAGCAACTCGAATGCCACAATACAAAATAAAACAAAGTATTGGCTTGCAGAATAAGCCGGAACAAACATATGATAGAGGTTTTGTCCGAAGTTTTCGTGGTGGGGCCCACACGGGCTCAATCGTACAGCACCATCATGTACAAGGTTGTGCACATGACATACGAAGCGTCCCCGAGTCGGCAAAGCCATGGACTCTTTAAGACACTACGAGACCACTGTAAAATCAACCGTATACAGGCGGACCACTAGACGTCGAACCCCAATCTCATATCATGCGTCTGTCGGAAAGATATCCTAAGGCTACTTGAATTCCCACTTATAAACTCCCGAAACTTTCTGGTTATGCAATCTGGTGTAGGGGATACAGGGGACACAAAATATATCGCCCAAACTAACAATCCCTAGATCCAGCTATATCCATCCGTCAACACATAACCAAGAAATCTTCGGAAATCGTTTACCTCAACCTTCGAAAAACATCCGTTATACAAGTTATGGCAATACTCCCGAACTCCTGCCCCAGTACTGGGTGGCGTCGAGGTGATCTCACCAACAACTGCATAAAAGAGATTTCGATGTCGGCGAAACTCAGGTATTCCAGAACTGCAACGATAAAATTGTGACGACAACACCTCAGAGCTCAACTCCCCGGGACACTGCCTCAACCCCTAAATGTCAGGAGGCACCAAGAACAATGTTCTCGTCACAAAACCATCGGAACGATTCCAAGATACCCGCATGATCCTAAAAAAATTTTAGTGAAATTTGAGGAGAGAATAGTCAAAACTTCTACGTCAGGAGACCTCACCAGAGCGATGAAGGGACTGAGGAGTAAAAAGAATCCTACTCTCCAATATATATAATCCTAAGACTCAAAACATTTTGTTCTAGACTCAACAACGCCAGCGATTCGATCAAGCAGGGGGCTCCTAAGTCGGGGATGGCTCTGATTACCAATTTGTAACGCCCACGATGCGGCTATATCTCCCACGTGTCGAGGCACGACTTAGAGGCATAACCGCATAGTGGTTTTGTCGCAAGAAGGGTCATCTTCACACAATCCCATGTAATGAACAAGAATGGGATAAAGAGTTGGCTTACAATCGCCACTTCACACAATACATGAATAAAAATCATACATCATCCAAAATACAAACATATATAGACCGACTACGGTCAAAAAACCAGATGAAAATAAGACAACCCCAAATGCTAGAACCCCGATTGTCCCAACTGGGCTCCACTACTGATCATCAGGAAAAGACACATAGTAACGACCACGTTCCTCGTCGAACTCCCACTTGAGATCGACGCCATCATCTTCACTGGCATCGTCGGCACCTGCTACTGTTTTGGTAGAATCTGTGAGTCACGAGGACTCCGCAATCTCACACCCGCGAGATCAAGACTATTTAAGCTTATAGGAAAGGGAGGTGCAAAGAGGTGGAGCTGCAGCGGCAATAAGCATATATGGTGGCTAACATGCGCAAGAGAGAGCGAGAAGAGAAGCAACGGAGCGGTCGTCATCTAGCAATGACCAAGAAGTGATCCTGAACACCTACTTACGTCATACATAACACAGACCGTGTTCACTTCCCGGACTCCGCCGAGAAGAGACCATCACGGCTACACACACAGTTGATGTATTTTAATTGGGGTCAAGTGACAAGTTATCTACAACCGGACATTAACAAATTCCCATCTGCCTCGTAACCGCGGGCACGGCTTTCGAAAGATAATACCCTGCAGGGGTGTCCCAACTTAGCCCATCATAAGCTCTCATGGTCAACGAAGGATAAACCTTCTCCCGGAAAGACCTGATCAGTCTCGGAATCCCGGTTTACAAGACATCTCGACAATGGTAAAACAAGACCAGCAAAGCCGCCCGAATGTGCCGACAAATCCCGATAGGAGCTGCACATATCTCGTTCTCAGGGCACACCGGATTGTCCAAGCTTCCGATAGGCCAGACCAGAGTTGCCCCTGGTGGCCACCGGCGACTGACAGTTTGGACCAATACTCAGAGGAGCACTGGCCCGGGGGTTTAAAATAAAGATGACCCTCGGGCTCTAGAAAACCCGGGGAAAAAGGCATAGGTCGCAAATGGTAAAACCAAGGTTGGGCCTTGCTGGAGGAGTTTTATTCAAGGCGAACTGTCAAGGTGTCGTGGAATTGTCACGGCAGATGTCCTCGAGCTAGGACTTAGTCGTGGAGCCATCGCAGCTAGGAAGCTTGAAGGGGTTATGCGGGACAAGGAACACGAGGGTTTATACTGGTTCGGCCCCTTACGGTGAAGGTAAAAGCCTACGTCCAATTTGAGGTGGTATTGATTAGGGTTACGATCACCAGGGAGCTAAACAGCTATGCCCGGCTCTCGATGAGATTGTTGTCGCCCTTAAACCGCTGCCGGGTCGTCCCTTTATATAGGGAGGCTGACGCCCAACAGCCCTTAGAGTCCCGGCCGGCTCATAAGAGTGTCTGGCTCGGACTCTCAACTATACTTGCCTTACACTACAAGTTCTACCATAATAATGATTGTAACTACGGGCCTTAAGCCATATCCGGGTCTCAGCCCATCTCTGGCCCATCTTCTTCAAACTTGGCTCCGGGCTTCTGGCAATGACCACACGAGTAACCGGCCCCTCCTGGCGGGGGACTCTAAGGTCTATATCATCAACATTAGGCCCCAGATTGATTTGAGCCGGCTCATGTCAATCTTCAACTCTTCTGACAGAAAAATCTCCAGCTTACCATTCATGTGAAGGCCATAACCCGGCATGACGTCATCCTCTGGACTCCGGATAATCCGCCGTGACGTCATCCTCCATTAAGTCCGTTTTTACTCCGCCAGATCCGCAACGGATCTTTCTCTTTACTGTCATCCCGAAAATCGAGGCGTTTCGTGGGGAGATAACCACGTCGTGGTCTCCTTGAATCTCGCGCCCACTTATGACCTTGCCTTATAAATAGGCCGGCCTGACGGGCTCTTCTCACGCTCCCTTATCTGTCATCTTCCTCCTCTCACTGTCCCGTGCTGCTCGAGCTCCGCCGCCGTCGCCACCGCGGGTCTCCTCGTCGTCACCAGCTCAGGCCGCTGCATCACCCTGAACGGACCAGAGAAACGTGACAACCTCCGCGGCTCTCCAGCTCCGGTAAGTCTTGCTTGTCCTATAGGATAGATCTACCGTAGGGTTCGTCCGTGTTCTTTGTGTTCATCGCCATTGCCACAAGCTTTGGTAGTTCTCCTAGTCACTGCCCTTGTTTGATCTTTAGTCTTGTATAGAACCAGTGCGGCAGTTGTTTAGGACTCATTTCAAATGCCCGTAGATCTCTTTCTACTGCATAAATGCTTCATTCGAGCTCAAGAACATCCGCTCGTCTGTTTCTAGGTCTAGAAAATTTTCATTTCACCCGACCATTTTGATCCAAAAAAGTTACTGCAATACGTGAAACCTGTTTTACCACACTTAGTAAAAACTGTAACCATTGAAACTTGGCGGCTTACAATTCCGGTTTAAAGAAACCACGCGCCGTAGAATCCTCCGGCTTAAAGAAAACCATGCTTTGTAGAATCCTCCGGCTTAACTGTGATAAGGTCGTAGATAATCAACTTATTCTGAATGCCCCTGCGGCTTAAATAACCCACCGTACTTGAGTATATACCATTAGTCCCCTTCATAAGCCGCCACCTTAGTTTTGAACTGTAGATCACCTCCGGCTTATAATTAACCCGGATGTATTTTTCTCCTTGTTATAGACTGCCAACTTTCACCATGCCTCCCAAGGCTCCCATCACTTGCAACTGGATGAGGTCCAACGTCACCAACGAGACCCTAGCCAATTTTGTTAAGTCCGGATATTTGCCTAAGAAGAAAATCATGTCCTACCGTGCCCCTGACCCGTCAGAAGAGAGACCACAGCCAAAGGACGGGGAGGTAGTGATTTTCGCAGATCATATGAGCCGGGGCTTCGCACCGCCCGGCTCAAAGTTTTTCAGGGACGTGCTCAACTTCTTCGACTTGCGGCCTCAAGATATAGGACCCAACTCCGTATCCAACATCTGCAATTTTCAAGTCTTCTGCGAGGTTTACCTAGGAGAAGAACCTAGTCTGCTGCTCTTTAGAGAGCTTTTTTACTTAAACCGCCAGAATGAGTGCGCCAACGGGCCAAGTCTGGAGCTAGGTGGCATTTCCATCCAGCGGCGTAGGGACTGTCTTTTTCCTTACGCAGAGCCGCCGAGCCACCCCAAGGACTGGAATATGACTTGGTTCTACTGCCAAGATACGTCCCCGGCTGATGAAAGCCCACTTCCCGGCTTTCGCCCAACACGTCTAGAGCCGACTCACCCGCTGTCGGACAAGCTGACTCCAGCGGAGCGCCAGCCTCTGCTTCCTACTATCAACAAAATCAAGGCCCTCCTGGGCAACGGTCTGAACGGAATCGACCTGGTCCGGGTCTGGATCTCATGGCGGGTGATCCCATTGAGCCGCCGCCCCGGCTTAATGTGTGAGTACACAGGGCGAAAGGAGGACCCGCAGAGGCACAGCCGCAATGATCTTCCAGAAGACGTTGCAGAGGAAGAGACCAAGGCTCTTTTAAACGAGAGCCTGGCAGACTGTGGAAGGACCGGGTTAGCCCCCTTCTGCAAGACCAACCCAGCCCCAGCGGTAAGCCGCTGACTTTAACTTATTATCCTTTTCTGCATATAACCTTCATCTGAACCGTTGTAAGAATTCACCATTGTATCTTTCAGGCTGATGATAAGTTCTGGCGGGTCAAATATGACCATGAGGCAGCCAAGAAGGCCAGGAAGGCGAAGAAAGCCGCCAAGAAAGCCGCCCCTCGCAAAAAAGGAAGCAGGCCTACTGCTTCGGAGCTGATGCAATTAAGCGACAGCTCCGAGTCAGAGGTAACCCCTAAGCCTTTAAATTCTTGTTGTATTTATTATTTGTTGTTGTTTGCCTTATCAACACTTGCTCATTGACAGGATGACACCGGCGCCAGTAACCCGGTGGTTGAAGAGGTAACGCCACTTTCCTCCGACTCGGAGCCCTTGCCCCAGCTGAAAGTCCGAAGGGTAACCCGGAAAGTAAGCTTTTCACATCCTTTAGCTTATCAAGACCCTCAATTTATTTTGAAGCGACAGGTTCATGAAAGCCGGCGTCACACCCGGACCAACAAGGACACCGACCTCTCCGCCGGGTTACCCGACGCAACAAGGAAGCGCCGAACTGAGGTTTTTTCCCACTTGTACCCTTTTCATCCGTTGGCGGGTGTTATCCGTCAGCCACTCAATTCCTCTGACTCCAATTATCAGGAGACCTCCCCTTCTTCGGGCGACTCTATGCAGTCGAGCCTTCCGACTTTCAAGACCGCGCCCGGGTAATGACAACCATCTCATATTATATTTGTCTGTACTTACTTTCTTCGTGCTGAATATTTCTGTCCTTTCAGTGCCCAGGCAAAACTCACCAAAAGAGCGAAGAAGACCAGATCAGCCGGAGTGCCGGATTTGCCTGAACCGGCGGTGACGGCTCAAGAACCGCCAGCTGCCTCCTCCCCCGAAGCCACCACTCCAATGGACACAGCACCTGAGGCCACTGACCCAACTACCAAGGCAACGACTGAAGCTTCGGTTAACCCGGAGGCCTCCGGCTCAGCTCCTCCAGCAGACGACCCGGACGTGGTAATCACCCGGACGGAGTTTGTTAAGCCGGGGAGACCGACCGTGCTGGCCAAGTGCTCCGCTAAGGGGGAGTTGTTGCAGCCCCACCGGGTGAACCTGGACCTCTCCGACTACACCAACTTGAGCATTGGAGAGCTCGTCTCTGGCTACATCAACCAGGTGCACAAGAGCTGGGACGCGGAAGTCGCCATGGTAAACCAGATCCAACAAAAATCTGAGGTATTCTGCTGCTGTCTTCTTACTTACTGCATAGTTACCTTTGCCATGCTAGCCCCCAAGTCGACGACTTATGATTGAATATGTTGTAGACTTAGGTTCCGGCTTACTCCAGTGAGCCGGCAGTATGTAGATAGATATGTTCAATACGCATTAGCCCCCAAGTGCCAAGTGTCTTTGCTTGGAAAGTGCTTGGGACTTATATAATAACTGCTCATGTCCTAACCCGAAAATTTATACAGGCTGTTGGTAAGAAGCTAGAGGCGGACCTTGCGGATCTCAAGAGCCGGCTGAAGACGCTGGAGATGGAGACCCGGAAGGCAAACGCCAAGTTTGTATCCAGCATCGCCGCTCAAGAGAAGTTGAAGACAGAATTTGATGCTGAGCGGAAAGCCTGGGCCGAAGAGAAGGTTGCACTGGTGACCCGGGCGGAACAGGCGGAGAAGGCTCTCTCTGAGAAGACCGCCGAGCTCTCCGGCCTGAAGCGCCAGGTTTCCCAAATGGTGGCCGCCATCTTCGGTAAGTCGCCTCACCGGCTTTCATCAAGTTTGTATATGTCATGATTCATCCTTGTCACCGGTTTATCTGATTCTGTTAAACAGGTCCCAGGAGTGCCAACCTCAACCAGAGTGTGGTCACCAAGCTAAAGGCCGTGTATACCCTGGTGGAACAGCTCTACACCGGGTCACAGCGTGCCTTAGCTGTGGTGGCCCTATCCAACGAGGTGCCGACTCACCTGGCCGAAGTCCTGCGCCGGCTCGCCGTTCTGCCTCAACGGATCCAAGAGCTGCGACGGGCCTCTGCGAGAGCCGGAGCGATCGCCGCGCTGAGCCGGGCCAAGGCATTCCTGCCAGAGCTAGACCCGGCAGACATCGCCCTGGGTTACCCAAGCCTGAAGGAAGACAGCTCAGCTTTCGATCAGAAGGACTTTGCGGCGTGCGTGAAGGCTGTACGCCCGGTGGCCACCCTCATCGGGAACGACACAGATCTGACCAAGTACCAGCCGGGTTACGACGCGGAGAATCAGAGGATTCCAACCCCTCGCTGTGAAGCCCTCAACCTGATCCCGCCGGCTCGTCAGCACACCTTCGCCCCGGAGATTGACCCGGCCGGGTTAATTGACGAGGAAGCCCAATTCGAAGCTCTCAGCGGCATCGACTGGAAGTCATCAACCTTCGAAGTCTTGGGATCAGCCGGTGGAGAGGATAGGAACGAGCCGGAGACTTCAGCTCAGCGGGCGTCGTAACTCGGCTGGCGGTTTACCAAACAATGCTCCACCCTTGTTAGACTTGATGAATTTTGTAATAGAGTAAGTGCAACAATTTATCTTTGCCGTGCCATCGTGCACGCATTGAATGCCAAGGGTTTTTGAAGTTGTCTCTTTGATGTTTCTCCGGGTCATAATCATCCCTTTGTTTTTCTTGACCTCAAAGAGGTGCCTTTAAATATCCTGCATAGAAAGGCAAATCACAAGTCTCGAGGCGGCTTACCGCCCGGCCTGTAAGCATACTTCCGGTTTAGATAACCTGGGTAGCACGGTTGGTACCTTAACTCCGATTTACTTGCCTTGATGACACCCATGATGTTCAACTAACACTGTAAACCAAAGTTAAGCCGGCAAAGTGAGACCCGGCCGTGCACACCTTGTCATAATCAGAGTAAACTTGTGATAAAGCAAAAGAACTTAGGGGCTTCTGGTTCGAATACGACCAGAGACCCGGCCCAAAGGGGTTAAGCCAAGATTCGGATATGATCATATAGCCCCCAGTGGGTGTGGCGATGCCAATCAAGAGGGTACCGACAGCTATGTTCTCTTTGGTTCGAATACGACCCATGTTTGAACAGGAAGCCCCCAAGTGATTTTTAAAATTGTTTAACGACGCTGATTCGAATACGATCCGCGTCGGTTCTCAGAGGGGTTAAACTATGATTCAAATATGACCAAAGGTAACCTCCCAATGAGCTCGGCACTTTGCCAATCAAATGGGTATCGACAGCTATGTTCTCTTTGGTTCGAATACGACCCATGTTTGAACAGGAAGCCCCCATGTGACTTTACTGCTTACGGCTAGATTCGAATACGATCATAAGCCGGATCCTCCTTTAAGTCATCATGTAACCTTGTAATAAAAACAACACGTGCATATTTGGAGGAGAAAAAAGGACAGAGGTCCTGCTTTATTGCTTATCATAATATATACATGGCTGCGAGAAATATGTACACCACGAGAGTCGGTGGCTCAAGTGTAGTAAGGCCGAAGCTGAGCTATGTTCCACGGCCGACGGGTCTCTTCCTCCGACTTACGTGAATCTTTGTGCTCCCGAATGTCAATGAGGTAATATGACCCGTTGTGCAAGTTCTTGCTGACCACAAAGGGCCCTTCCCAAGGTGGGGATAACTTGTGTGCATCTGTTTGATCCTGGATGAGCTGGAGCACAAGGTCGCCTTCCTGGAAGACCGGGATTTGACCCGGCGGCTATGATAACGGCGCAGGTCTTGTTGGTAAATCGCTGACCGGGCTGCTGCCACATCACGCTGTTCATCCAACAAGTCAAGAGCATCTTGGCGCGCCTGTTCATTATCCGTCTCAACATAAGCCGCCACGCGAGGTGAGTCGTGACGGATGTCGCTGGGGAGGACTGCTTCTGCTCCATAAACCATGAAGAAAGGCGTGAAGCCTGTAGCTCTGTTAGGAGTAGTATTGATGCTCCATAAGACGGAGGGCAACTCCTCCACCCAACAACCCGGCGTCCGTTGCAAAGGGACCAAAAGCCGGGGCTTGATGCCCTTCAGAATCTCCTGATTAGCTCTCTCAGCTTGACCATTGGATTGAGGATGAGCCACTGAAGAAACATCAAGTCGGATATGCTCTCGTTGACAAAACTCTTCCATGGCGCCTTTGGAAAGATTGGTGCCATTGTCAGTTATAATGCTGTGCGGAAAGCCAAAGCGGAAAATCACCTTTTTCATAAATTGAACTGCCGTGGCTGCATCGCACTTGCTAACTGGCTCAGCTTCCACCCACTTTGTGAATTTGTCAACTGCCACCAAGAGGTGGGTCTTCTTATCCTTGGACCGTTTAAAAGGCCCAACCATATCAAGCCCCCAGACCGCAAAGGGCCAAGTGATTGGGATCATCCTCAACTCCTGAGCCGGCACGTGAGCCCGTCGTGAGAACCTTTGGCAACCATCACATTTACTGACCAAGTCCTCTGCATCAGCATGAGCCGTCAACCGATAAAAACCATGACGGAAAGCCTTGGCCACAAGGGATTTTGAGCCGGCATGATGGCCACAATCCCCTTCATGGATCTCACACAAGATCTCTTGACCTTCCTCAGGGGAGACACAACGCTGAAATGCCCCTGTAACACTGCGATGATGCAACTCGCCATCTATAACGATCATTGACTTAGCCCGCCGGGTTATTTTCCTGGCCAAAGTTTCATCCTCAGGAAACTCTCCCCGGGTTATATAAGCCAGATATGGCATTGTCCAGCCTGGTATGACATGAAGAGCCGCCACCAGTCGTGCCTCCGGGTCAGGGATAGCCAAGCCGTCCTCTGTAGGCAACTTAACCGAAGGGTTATACAGGACGTCCAGGAAAGTGTTAGGCGGCACCGGCTTTCGCTGAGAGCCCAGCCGGCTTAGAGCATCAGCCGCCTCGTTCTTTCTGCGATCAATGTGCTCCACTTGGTAGCCCTGAAAGTGCCCAGCAATGGCATCAACCTCGCGGCGATAAGCCGCCATGAGAGGATCCTTAGAATCCCACTTGCCTGATACTTGTTGAGCCACCAAGTCTGAGTCACCAAAGCACCTTACCCGGCTTAAGCTCATCTCCTTAGCCATCCGAAGACTGTGGAGCAACGCCTCGTACTCAGCCGCATTGTTAGTGCAAGGAAACATCAACTGTAGCACATAATGGAACTTGTCACCCTTAGGGGAAGCCAATACAACGCCAGCCCCCGAGCCCTCCAACTGCTTGGCCCCATCAAAGTGAATAGTCCAATAAGTGTTATTCGGCTTTTGCTCGGGCACTTGTGACTCTGTCCAATCATTGATGAAATCCACCAAGGCCTGAGATTTAACAGCAGTGCGTGGCACATATCTGAGACCATGAGGTCCAAGTTCTATAGCCCACTTAGCAATTCTCCCTGTGGCCTCTCTGTTTTGAATGATATCGCCAAGGGGAGCAGAGCTGACCACAGTGATGGGATGACCCTGAAAATAATGCTTAAGTTTCCGGCTTGCCATGAACACACCATATACCAGCTTCTGCCAATGCGGGTACCGCTGCTTGGACTCAATGAGCACTTCGCTGACATAATAAACCGGCCGCTGAACCGGATGCTCCTTACCCTCCTCCTTGCGCTCCACCACAATAGCCACACTGACGGCTCGTGCGTTTGCCGCCACATACAGTAGTAAGGGCTCCTTATCAACCGGAGCAGCAAGGACTGGGGGCTCTGCCAGCTGCTTCTTCAAATCCTCAAAGGCGGTATTAGCTGCATCATTCCAGACAAAGTTATCAGTTTTCTTCATCAACTGATATAAGGGCATGGCCTTCTCACCCAAACGGCTTATAAACCGGCTTAACGCAGCGATGCGACCCGCCAAGCGCTGAACGTCATTTATACACGCCGGCTTAGCCAGGGAGGTGATGGCCTTGATCTTCTCCGGGTTAGCCTCAATGCCTCTGTCAGAAACCAAGAAGCCCAAGAGTTTGCCTGCAGGAACACCAAAGACACACTTGGCCGGGTTAAGCATCATCTTATAGACCCGGAGATTATCAAAGGTTTCCCTTAAATCATCTATCAGGGTTTCCTCTTTGATGGATTTAACCACAATATCGTCCACGTAAGCGTGAACATTGCGCCCGATCTGTTTATGAAGACAGTTCTGTACACAACGCTGGTAAGTCGCCTGTGCACACTTGAGTCCAAAGGGCATAGACACATAGCAGAAGGCTCCAAAGGGAGTGATGAACGCCGTCTTCTCCTGGTCCTTAACTGCCATCTTAATCTGATGATAACCAGAATAAGCATCCAAGAAACTTAAACGTGCACAACCTGCCGTAGCATCAATGATTTGATCAATACGGGGGAGGGCAAAAGGATCAGCCGGACACGCTTTGTTCAAGTCCGTGTAGTCCACACACATCCGCCAGGTGCCGTTCTTCTTGAGTACGAGCACCGGGTTAGCCAACCACTCTGGGTGAAAAACTTCAACGATAAACCCGGCCGCCAAGAGCCGGGCTACTTCTTCGCCAATAGCTTTCCGCCTTTCCTCATTAAACCGCCGAAGGAACTGTCTGACCGGCTTAAATTTTGGATCAACATTGAGAGTATGCTCAGCGAGTTCTCTACGTACACCTGGCATGTCAGAAGGTTTCCACGCGAAGATGTCCCTATTCTCACGGATGAACTCGATGAGTGCGCTTTCCTATTTTGGATCCAGATTTGCACTGATGCTAAACTGCTGAGATGAGTCACCTGGAACAAAATCAACAAGTTTAGTCTCGTCAGCTGATTTAAATTTCATTGCCGGCTCTTGTTCTGTGGTTGGCTTTTTCAGAGAGGTCATATCTGTTGGGTCAACATTGTCTTTGTAAAACTTCAACTCCTCTGTAGCACACACAGATTCTGCATAAGCCGCATCACCTTCCTCACACTCCAGAGCCACTTTCCGGCTGTCGTGAACCGTAATAGTCCCATTGTGACCCGGCATCTTGAGCTGTAAGTACACATAACACGGTCGTGCCATGAACTTGGCGTAAGCCGGCCGCCCAAATATAGCATGATATGGACTTCTTATCTTGACCACCTCAAAGGTTAATTTCTCCACCCTGTAGTTGTTCTCATCCCCAAAAGCCACTTCCAATTCGATCTTGCCGACTGGATAAGCCGACTTACCAGGTACCACACCATGGAAGATAGTCTTTGATTGGTTGAGGTTCTTATCAACCAACCCCATACGGCGAAAAGTCTCATAATAGAGGATGTTGATGCTGCTGCCTCCATCCATGAGCACCTTTGTGAACTTATATCCTCCCACCTGAGGAGCCACCACTAAGGCCAAGTGGCCCGGGTTATCCACCCGGGGAGGGTGATCCTCCCTACTCCACACTATAGGCTGCTCAGACCACCGCAAGTAGCGTGGGACCGCCGGCTCAACAGCATTCACAGCCCTCTTGTGAAGCTTCTGATCTCGCTTGCACAGACTAGTGGTAAACACATGATACTGTCCACCGCTAAGCTGCTTTGGATTGGTCTGATAACCCCCTGCTGCTGTTGATGACCCTGGCCAGACTGTTGATTAAAGCCCCCTTGACCGTTCTGAGGACCGGAATTTGAGCCGCCGCCCGGGCCATGAAAGCCGCCAGCGCCTGAACCGCCGCCCAGGCCATTGTAATTCTTAAAGGCCTTCATGATCGCGCAATCCTTCCACAGATGAGTCGCTGGCTTCTCTCTAGAGCCATGCCTTGGACAAGGTTCATTCAACAGCTGCTCCAGCGTTGGACCTGACCCGCCGCCTCGGGGAGGGGGCCTCCCCTTGCGTCGCTGGTTATTACCTTGGGAGTTGGCGTTGGCGACAAACTCTAGGCTGCCATCGGCCTTGCGCTTGCCTCCTCCTTGGTTCCCCGGGTTAAACTGAGGACCCTTGCCATTGCCGTTCTTCTTTCCCTTCCCTGTCCTTTCATCATCTGAAGGGGGATCCTTGGTACCATCGGAATCGGCGTACTTGACAAGAGCCGCCATTAGTGTACCCATATCGGTACAGTCGCGCTTAAGCCGCCCGAGTTTCATCTTTAGGGGCACAAAGCGACAGTTTTGTTCCAACATTAAGACTGCAGAGCCGGCATCCATCTTATCTGATGAATGTATGATCTCCTTAACCCGGCGAACCCAATGGGTCGTGGATTCACCCTCCTGCTGCTTACAGTTAGTCAAATCCACAATTGACATAGACTGCCTACAGGTATCTTTGAATTTTTGGATGAACCGGGCTTTCAGCTCAGCCCAAGACCCAATGGAATTCGGTGGTAGCCCTTTCAACCACGTGCGGGCAGTTCCATCTAACATCATGGTGAAATACTTGGCCATGGCCGCCTCACTGACCTCCAGCAATTCCATAGCCATCTCATAACTCTCAATCCAGGCTGCAGGCTGTAAGTCAGCTGTGTAGTTAGGCACCTTCCTAGGGCCTTTGAAGTCCTTAGGTAGACGTTCATTACGGATAGCTGGCACCAAACAAGGGACACCCCCGGTCCTGGTAGGGATACCCACATCAACGGAAGTCGTCGGATAAGCCGGGGGGGTCTGGTAAGCCGTCAATTGAGGCACTTGCTCCGCCTCTTGGCGCGCTTTGTCCTGGTCTGCTGCGTAAAAGGCTCCATTATGAGCCGGGCCATGGCCAGGGGGCGGGTCATAGCATCGGACATTGCTTGAGCCGGTTGCTGAGACCATGTGCCGGCTGTAACTCGGGCTCTGACCCGGACGAGGGGTCGAGTGGATCCTATCCCGGCTGTAGGAGTACGCCTCTTGCTGTGCCAGTGCCGTCTGCAGGAGTTCCCTGACCCGGCGGGTTTCGATGGCCGTCGGAGAGTCGCCGTCAACGGGGAGAGCCGCCAGCCGTGCTGCCGCAGCGACCATGTTCTCCAGCGGGTTATTATAATGACCCGGGGGTATTGGCACATACTGAGGCGGGGCAGGGGGCACCTGGGGAGGCCCCATCACTCGTGGCTGAATAAGGGGTCCAGACCCGGGCGCTATGACCCCTGGCGGGTTACTAGACCCTGCACCTGGCGTGTTGAAGAGGTTGCGTGGATCGTAAACCGGTGGGAGTCGAGACTGGGCCTTTTGATGCCTCCTTCTCATGACCTCATTGGCCGCGTTCTGATCCATCGTGAGTTGGAAGGACTGCGCCTGAATCAGCTGAGTCTGGGCATCGAGAGCCGCCCGCTCCGCAGCCAGCCTGGTCCCTTCCGCTGCAAGATCCTCTTTAGCTTTTATCAGATCCAATTTTAACTGTGCCACCTCCGCATCATGCTGAGCTTGATCCGCCGGGTCAACCGTGGCGATTAACAGGGCCGTCATCTTGTCCGTGAGATCCATTAGCACCTGAGCCGGAGAAGGCACCGGGTTTCCCGCTCCAGCAGCGGGGTTCTGAACAGGCTGCGCACCAGCCATAAAAACTCCAACCTGACTTGGCGGCTCAAAAAGGTCCGGAATACTGTCACCATCGGAACAACCCATGAGCCTGCCGTCTTGAAGTTGGTACAACGAGTTTGACTCATCGGTGGCCGACTCGCCGTCAGAGCCGGCGGCCGTCCCATCACCAGATCTAGATTGATCGGAGAGTCCTCCATGGATACACCCCACAAAAGCATGCCTTAATGCAGGCCGGGCCTGGGCGGGTCGCGCAAGCTGAGCCGTCTCGATGAGATCAGCGCAGGGACCCAGCTCACCAATCTTGCCAATGAAAACGTGAATTCCACCAAAGGGGACCCGGTACCCGTACTCAATTGAGCCGGCGTCGGGGCCCCAGTTTGCATCGTCGATGTAGAGCTTGCCGCGACGACTCTTGGTCATCCGGCCCACAGTGTATCCCTTGAGCCCTTCGAAGCTGCCCTTCAAGAACTCAAATCCACCGTGCGCTGGCCCCACGGTGGGCGCCAACTGTCGTGGAATTGTCACGGCAGATGTCCTCGAGCTAGGACTTAGTCGTGGAGCCATCGCAGCTAGGAAGCTTGAAGGGGTTATGCGGGACAAGGAACACGAGGGTTTATACTGGTTCGGCCCCTTACGGTGAAGGTAAAAGCCTACGTCCAGTTTGAGGTGGTATTGATTAGGGTTACGATCACCAGGGAGCTAAACAGCTATGCCCGGCTCTCGATGAGATTGTTGTCGCCCTTAAACCGCTGCCGGGTCGTCCCTTTATATAGGGAGGCTGACACCCAACAGCCCTTAGAGTCCCGGCCGGCTCATAAGAGTGTCCGGCTCGGACTCTCAACTATACTTGCCTTACACTACAAGTTCTACCATAATAATGATTGTAACTACGGGCCTTAAGCCATATCCGGGTCTCAGCCCATCTCTGGCCCATCGTCTTCAAACTTGGCTCCGGGCTTCTGGCAATGACCACACGAGTAACCCGGCCCCTCCTGGCGGGTGACTCTAAGGTCTATATCCTCAACAGGGTCCCATAAATCACCCGACCGCGTAAGGAACGCAAACTCAAGGAACATAATCCCGGTATATCAGAAACTAGGGCGGCAAGAGTGGAACAAAACACCAGGCATAAGGCTGAGCCTTCCACCCTTTACCAAAGTATATATAGATGCATTAATTAAATAAGAGATATTGTGATATCCCAACATATCCATGTTCCAACATGAACAACTTCAACTTCACCTGCAACTAGCAACGCTATAAGAGGGGCTGAGCAAAAGCGGTAACATAGCCAAACAACGGTTTGCTAGGAAAGGATGGTTAGGGGCTGACATGGAAAAATGGGTGACATGATATAGCAAGTGATAGGTAGCGGAGCATGGCAATAGAGCGAACAACTAGCATAGCAAAGATAGAAGTGATTTCGAGGGGTGGTCATCTTGCCTGCAAGGTTCTCAGAGTTGTCGAAAGCTTGATCCTCGTAAGCGTACTCAACAGGTTCCTCGTTCACGAACTCGTCTCCCGGCTCTACCCAAGACAAGAACACAAACAAACGGAACCACAATCAATCACGAGGAATGCTCAAGCAACATGATGCAAAACATGTATGATATGCAAGATATGATATGCGATGCATATGCGTGCTCCGGAAGGAAAATGATGAACAAGGCAGTAACTTGGCAAACCAAGCATGCCACTGAAAAGATGAGATGATTTCGGTCGAAATCGATATAAAGATCACCGGAAACGGATGCACGGTTTGCAAATGGCAAGCAAAACAACAATGACACGAATCTGCGATTAACAGCAAGATAGCAATTAAAATGCAACAAACAATAATGCTACAGCACCCCAACATAGCTACAAATCATATGACAGTAATATAAAGGAGATGCTTGACAAAAGATGAACACTGAGCTACGGCTAGATCACAACATATCAAGCTCAAACAAGCATGGCAAAAGTGCAAAAGATAACAGGATCACAGACTTGGTGAAAAACTGGACATGGCAGAAAACAGCATCAGGTAGCAATGTTCAGAGCACGAAATCAACATGCTACAGGAACTTAACATAGCAACCCAAGGCATGGAAGTGTTCTATTAAATGCACATGACAAAAGTCCCTTAGTGACCATAAGCCAAAAAGGACCAGAAGAAATGATGGCAAGCATGTAAACATAGCAAGTTTCGTTATCAGGTTTCAGACTTAGCAGAAAACAGAGCATGGCAGAAATAATAATATATAGGCCTCTTTGTGAGCTTGATGCACTCACTACAGAGAATTGCACTACAAACCAAGCACACCTACAGCAAGATCGCATGTTTCTGAAGCTATCCATGGCAAGAACAATTGCATAGCATGTAAGGATCAACTACAATAAGCTTGGCAAAATTGCATCTCATGTTAACAATCTGCCAGAAATATTTTATAGCAAAAGTAGAGCAAGATTGAGTCATGCTATGGCACTCCATAATTGCAAACAATTGCAGGAATGGATCAATTACAACTATAGCTATAAAACATCCTTATTGAGCATCTCCAAAATATGCATGTATCACTCTGTAGCATGAAGTTTACATGGCAACAAAATAACAGCAGACAAGGACTTGGAGAAATCAGTCCCTGAAATCGGAAATATTACGGGGCCTACTTTGCATGCTTGTGCTAGTCACCACAGAGATCACAAAAATACATGGCATACACCCTTGGAAAGATGGCATGGCATACTTCAAAACACATGTAGAGCTCATGCCCATAAGATGCACAGATTTAATGATACAAATATGACAAATCTCCAAGTTCTGATAAGAACCAGAGATTAACAGCAACTAGCCCTCTTCCAACAGAGATTTGGGCATCACGATGACCTCTAATGAACATGGTGCAATTGAACAAAATGAAGAGCATCACGAGACGAACAATTTGACATATTACACGCGCGAATCGAAGGTGCATGCAAGGAGTTATGGAGCTATGAACATGGCAAGATGCTGAGAAAAATCCAACACTTGGAAATATTTCGGGGGGATTCGGGTCAACCTTCGTTGACCGGATCTGGATCGGGAGCAACAGGAGCTCGACCTCGACGGGGTTCGGCGCGCGGTGGCCGGAGCTGCAGCCGGAGGGGAGGAGGGAGCGGCGCCGGCGCGGTGGGGGAGAGGAGGCGCCGGGCGGAGCGGGCCCCGGCGGCGCGGGCGCGCGGTGGCCGGCGGGCACGGGTGCCGGCGGGCGGCGAGCCGCGGCGGGACCGGCCGGCGATGGCCGCGGCGGCGGCGAGCAAGGCGGCGGCGGCGCGGGAGCGGGGCCTGAGCGGCGGCGCGGGAGGAGGCGGGCCTGGAGGGCCCGCGGCAGGCTGCCCGGGCCGCGGCGGCGGCGGGGTACGGCCCGTGACGTGGCGGCCTGCGATTGGCCAGGCGCGGCGGCGCGTTTGTCCGGCGGGCGCTGGACGCGTCCGCCCGCGGACAGGGGATTTTTAGGGTTTCCGGAGACTGCGAATGTATTTCGGGATGCCCACATATTTATAGGTAGAGGGAGCTAGGAGGCTCCAAATGAGGTGCGGTTTTCGCCCACACGATCGTGATCGAACGACCTAGAACATGGAAGAGAGTTTGGTGGGTTTTGGGCTGGTTTTGAGGGGGGTTTTGCTGGACACTCAAATGGACTTTGCGGATGCCCGGTTAACCGTTGGAGTACCAAACGACCTCCGAATGGAACGAAACTTGACCGGTGGTCTTCGGGTGGTATATTAAGGCCACTTGACAAGCCTCGGTCCATTCCGAGAAAGTTTGACACCCGCACACGAAAGAAAACAAGAGGGGTGCACCGGAGGAGATAGGAGCGCCGGATTGCAAAACGGACAACGGGGAAAATGCTCGGATGCAAGAGACGAACACGTATGCGAATGCAATGCACATGATGACATGATATGAAATGCATGACATGGACAAAATGCAAAAACGAAAAACAAAACCCGACCACGGAGGAAATAACATAGCACATAGCCGAAAATGGCAAGAGTCGGAGTTACAAATATGGCAAGTTACATCCGGGGTGTTACACGCCATGAGGGCGGCCAAGCTTCGTGACATTGATGTCACTACTGGTATGTCGGTAAACACCTCTAATTCCATTTTGCATTTTTCTAATAATCAGATTGTTAATAATGCAAATCAATTAGGAGTTTCACTAGGTAGTAATGATAGTGAAATCTCTAATTCTGTAAATGATATCCTGGATTTGGAAGCTGAACGCGCGTTAGAAATGATTCGAAACTTAGCAGTGGTCAAACCCATGAATGACTCCGATATAGATGTGTTGGAAGTTAGGGTACTGGATAATTTTTGTGCGGACCTTGCACCATCCTTTCCTGAGTCGGAGGAAGAGGATGACACTTTCGAGGGTGAAGTAGTTAGATCCACGGAGCCCGGTTGTGAGGACCGGGTGGAGCATCAAACAAACCTAAACGCAAGTGGAAGCGGAAGATTTACCCGGCTTCGGCGGTGCGCATGATTGCTAGGATCCGTACTACTAAAAAAATTCATGACGAAATATGAGAGGAATCTTTTGGAATAGCATAGGTCTGAAAGACTTGGCTAAAAGAAGGTTTCTTACAGATGCTTCCATCGAGTATAAGTTGGATTTTATTGCACTCTCGGAAACTGGTCGAGATAATTTTTCACCCCAGTTTCTCAGTACCTTACCAGGAGGTGTTGATTTTGATTGGCACTGCCTTCCTCCGAGTGGAAGATCGGGAGGGATCTTACTTGAAGTTAGATGAGAATCGCTGGAAGTGCGAAGTGTAGTGATGGGAGATTTCGCAGTTAAGTTTCGGGTTAGATCGAAGGCCGATGGGTTCAATTGGGCACTGGTGGCGGTATATGGTGCCGCACAGCCCGAACTCAAACCAGAGTTTTTGGCAGATCTAGTTCGAATTTGCGGTTCTGAGCAGCTTCCAGTCTTGGTTGGGGGTGATTTCAACATTATTAGAAGGAGAGAGGAAAAGAACAATACTAATTTCGATGGCAGGTGGTCGTTTATGTTTAATACCATTATTGAAAGCTTGGATCTGAGAGAGATTGAGCTTTCGGGTGGAAAATTCACCTGGGCTAATACCTTGCCAAACCCGACGTTTGAGAAGTTGGATCGAGTCCTTGCGAGCGTCGAATGGGAACAGAAATTTCCCTTGGTAACGGTCCAGGCGCTTTCGCCCGGAATTTCGGACCACATGCCATTACTGGTGGACTCCGGTGAGGCAACCCACGTGGGGACAAAAACTCTTTTTCGTTCGAACTGGCGTGGTTTGAAAGAGAAGGATTCTTGGATCTGGTAGCCAGGGAATGGGCTAAGGATGCAGGAGGTAGAACTTCGGTTGAGCGCTGGCAGAATAAGATACGGCACTTGAGGAGTTTTTTGCGTGGGTGGGCTAAGCATCTTAGTGGGATTTATAAGGTTGAAAGGAAAGGCTCCTTACTCTTATTCGGTCCCTAGATTTAAAAGCCGAGTCCACAATTCTTCACACTTCGGAGCTTACTGCTAAACTTGAAGCGGAGATGAGATTAAAAGAGCTTCTCGGTGAAGAGGAATTGAAGTGGGCGCTGCGGGCTAAGGTTCGCAAAGTTGTCCAGGGGGACGCGAACACTCAATTCTTTCACATGATCGCTAATGGAAAGCACAGAATGAAAAGAATCTTTCAGCTTGAACAAGACGAAGGAACGATTTTAGGACAGGAAAACCTAAAATTATACATAACCGAATACTACAAGCAGTTGTTTGGGCCTCCGGAGAATAATTGTGTATCCCTGGATAAGTCTAGGATTGAGGATGTTCCTCAACTGGTTGCAGATGAGAATGATATTTTGACTGCCCCATTTTCGGAGAAAGAGGTGTTTGAAGCCATTTCGCAGATGAAAAATAATAAGGCTCCAGGGCCGGATGGATTTCCGGCGGAGTTCTATAAAACGTGCTGGCATATTATTAAGGGAGATTTGTTACCGATGTTCCATGATTTATTCTCTGGACAGCTTCAGTTATTTCACCTGAATTTTGGAACAATAACCTTGCTTCCTAAGAAAACAGAGGCTGTGAGAATTGAGCAGTTCAGGTCGATCTGTCTTCTTAACGTTAGTTTCAAAATTTTCACCAAGGTCGGGACTAATAGGCTCGCACAGATTGCGCATTCTGTGGTGCAGCACTCCCAAACTGCTTTCATGCCGGACAGAAACATCCTAGAAGGGGTTGTGGTCCTTCATGAAACGCTCCACGAAATTCACACGAAAAAACTAGATGGAGTTGTTTTCAAGGTGGATTTTGAGAAAGCGTACGACAAAGTCAAATGGCCTTTCCTTCAACAGGCCTTGCGTATGAAAGGTTTTGATGAAGCCTGGAGACGACAGGTAGAATCTTTCACGCAAAAAGCGAGTGTTGGAATTAAAGTGAATGATGACATAGGCCATTACTTCCAGACACATAAGGGCCTTAGACAAGGTGATCTGATGTCTCCTATTTTGTTCAACATTGTAGTTGATATGTTGGCAATTCTAATAGGAAGGGCTAAGGAAGCTGGTCAGGTGGGTGGCTTGGTGCCTCATCTAGTGGATGGAGGTGTGTCCATCCTACAGTACGCCGATGATACTATCATCTTTATGGAGCATGACTTGGAAAAAACAAGAAATATGAAGCTGGTGTTATGCTTATTTGAACAATTGACCGGGTTAAAGATTAACTTTCATAAAGGTGAATTGTTCTGTTTTGGAAGAGCCAATGAGAAACAAAAGGCTTATAGGCAATTGTTTGGGTGCTAATTAGGGACTTTACCTTTTATGTATCTAGGTATACCAGTTCACCATCGTAAGCTAACAAACAGAGAATGTAAGTGCGTTGAGGATCGATTTGAGAAGAAACCGAGTTGCTGGAAGGGCAAGCTTATGTCATACGGAGGCCGATTAATTCTCATTAATTTGGTTCTCACGAGTATGCCTATGTTTCTTTTCTCTTTTTTTTGAGGTTCCAGTTGGAGTTAGGAAAAGGCTAGACTTCTATCGATCCCGTTTCTTCTGGCAAAGTGATGAACTAAAAAGAAAATACAGACTCGCCAAATGGGATATTATTTGTTGACCAAAAGACCAAGGGGGTCTTGGCATTGAAAATCTTGAAGTCAAGAACAGATGACTTCTCAGCAAGTAGTTGTCTAAGTTATCTATAGAGACAGTGGCCACATGGGCGCGGATTCTCCGTAGTAAGTATCTTCACTCCAAAACTTTGTCCCAAGTGACAGCAAGGCCGACGGATTCGACTTTCTGGAAAGGGTTGATGAGAGTCAAATCAGCCTTTTTCAATAGGACAAAGTTTATAATCCGAAATGGCACCAACACGCGTTTCTGGGAGGATACTTGGCTAGGAGAGACACCCCTCACGCTTCAATACCCGACTCTTTATAGTATTGTTCAACGACGCGACGCGTCTGTTGCAACAGTATTTCAGTCCATCCCCCTCAATATTCAATTTAGGAGAACGCTAGCCGGTAATCGTTGGGAAGCTTGGCTCCATTTAGTGCGTAGACTGATGGAGGTCTAGCTATCTCAACAACCCGATCAGTTGCGCTGGAAGCTTACTAGGACTGGGGAATTTACAGTTAAATCGATGTATCTCGATGTTATCAACTCTAGCTCCATTCCTAGTTCCAAACATGTTTGGAAAGTCAAAGTTCCTTTGAAAATTAAAGTGTTTATGTGGTTTGTTCATAAACAAGTCATCTTAACCAAGGACAATCTGGCAAAGAGCAACTGGACATGACCTACTAGGTGTAGTTTTTATGATCGGGATGAAACTATCAAACACCTTTTTCTTGGCTGCCCGCTGGCAAAAGTGCTATGGCGGACGGTGCACATAGCCTTTAATATTACTCCTCCGAATTCTGTCAACACGTTATTTGGAACGTGGCTTAACGGGATAGACGCCGAAACAGCGAGACACATTCGCGTAGGAGTATGTGCTTTATTGTGGACAGTCTGGAACTACAGAAATGACTTGGTTTTTAATAGAACAACAAATTTTCATTTTTTGCAGGTTATCTTCCGAGCCACTTCATTGATCCGTATGTGGTCGCTACTCACTCCGACGGAGGCCAGAGAGCGTTTGGTTACTAGATCTATCCGGTGGGAGATGGTAGCACGGGATATTTTCAACCGGTTTGGATAGCGGTCATGTAACAGGATAGGCAATTAGTTTCCTCATCTTGTTTATGCCGGCCGGTTGTGGCGCTATGGTTACTTTTTTATAGGCTCTATGTGAGCTTTTCATACTTTCATTACGTCTTTAAGACCTTTGTTGAACCTATTTGCTTTTTAATAAAGTTGGCCGTATGCATCATTCTGATGCAGAGGCCGGGGAGTCCCCCCTTTTCGAAAAAACTAAACGATACAATGATTGTAGGGACAGCGCTAAGATAAGAGTGCTCAATTCGTCTTATGCTTCCATTTGATCAAATTGTAAACTTTACATTCCCGACTTTATTATGCTCTTAAGTGTGGACTAGCAAAAAAGCCCGTGCGTTGCAATGGAAGGAAAAAAACAGATGCCCCTAACCAATAACCGTGACTCAAGACCCCAATAGGTTCATGTTATTTATTCGAACACGGCATCCCATCTGTGTTGCCGCTTGTCCTTCTTCCACCCTCGCCGACGGTGGCCTCGGTACTCACACAATGACAAGGCGTTTGAATGTGGTCAATCCTAAGGCGTCTCTCTCTCTGCATAAGATGAGAAATCCGCTTTCTTTTTTCCTGCGAGAGGTTTTGCCGACGCGCCCATGCGTTGTTACATATGCGAGGTTTTACTAAGGTGTCCATTTTCAATCTGGATCTACTGATACAAAAGAGAGGCTGATCGTGCACTATTGATTAAGGCAGCACCCTAAATAACATTTTTAGATGGTTAACGGATAAAATAACATCATATTAAGATTCTAATTTTTTAATCAAATTTCATATATAATATGTTAAAATCAGAATTATGTTTAAAAGATATGACTATTTTTAAAAACGTGTGATATGTATTGCGGGTTAATTAAACCAAATGTCAGGGTGTTTTTCGCAAACAGCGCACTTAAACAGGGGCTACGGATTGATTTTTAAGAAAAAACGAGGGTTTTCTGCAAAAAGATAAGGCGGTGGACAGTCAGAAATGTTCTGTGCATAATTAGTAGCTATAGATTTTAGTTTTTCTTTTTACTGAAATTTTTTGATCTCATTCATCATCAATCATGTGAGTACAATGAACATCAGAAATAATAAAAATTAAATACAGATCTGTAGATAACAATGTAGTCGTAACAAACTCACGTGTCGAGGGATTATGAAAGGCTTTCGTCTTGTTACATTTCCAGGCCTAAATCCTTGTTTGCAAAACCTTTAGCTTGTAGAGCTCACAATTAATAGATGGCAACCACATTTATCATTGGACTTAATCCTTTTGAAATTTCTCAAAGATCCAGAGAAAAAAAAAGTTGACAAGCCACTTGTTTAACAATACCAGGACCGCAACTACGAAAAATGTTTTCATAAACAAATATGATGAATATAACAACTTCAAAAGTAAATAAGTGATCACCGTCACAAAAGTCTCCTTCTACACCCGAGCTCGGTATGAATAGTAAAAATTGTAAAAAAAAACTTAATTTTTTATGGCAAACTTTCACAAATATTCTAAGAGCTTGCAAAATTTCATAATGAAATCACATTTGTGAAAGTCGTGGTAAAAAAATCAGTGCTCCAAAATTCTTTTGAAAGTAGCATTTTTAGAGTATCGTTTTTTTTGCCACAACTTCCGTAAATGTGATTTCATGATGAAACTTTACAAGCTCTTAGAACATTCGTCAAAGTTTTTCATAAAAAATTCAGATTTTTTGAACATTTTGTAAATATTTCTATTTTACTGTTCACGCAAGCTCATTTGAGCTCTGGTGCAAAAACTTCACGTCCACATGGTCAACGCTATGATAGTCTTACTCAATTTACCGTTTTGTCTTACTTTGATCGAAATGCAACTTCGGCAGCATGCCTAACTTTATTTTTATATGATCACTCTTCTACATCCTTAGGCATCTTAAACGTTGACCCGTAAATTTGCTCCCACATCCGTCCAAGGACACGGGGACCAGTCTACGGACGTGGATGCAGGAATCGGCCATCCAACACTACCCTTATACATTCCAAACACTGTTTCAACTAATCGGGCAAATTCACGCGAACATGGCGGATGTCATCAAAGTTCGATAGAAGATAACACAAATCATTCATACATAGCATGCAAATAAGTCTAGTACATCAATAGTTCAAATTCAATGAGACTAACCAGATGTTCAACAAGTTTTTTTCATGAACGAATCATGTCGTCCCACACATACTGCCCCTTCAGCTTCATCCAATAGTGTATGTGCATAAATGACTGTCCCTCTATCATGTGGTACATCACGACATCGCGGGCTACGCAATGTATATAACAACATTGAATGAAAGAATCAATCAATCAACAAGTTCAACAAGAAGCAGAACTTACAATCTCCTCGGGTGGCACGCGCAATGGCCACCTTGCCTCCAGCATATCAACAACGCTACAAAACTTGGTGGTGGTGGTGTGGTTGGCGTACCATCGATACGATACGACCTCACATTGCAATCATGAATGGTGTGCATGTCGCAGGGCGCAATATGCTCACGCGTGAAACGAATCATGCATGCACTACCAGAAGAGCCCCCTCCTCTGGCCTCTGCTCCTGCCTACAAAATACGCACATACGACCAACCGCACATCGCACAACAACTCATCCTCCATGGTCGAGTACCCCTACCATCCTTCGCACTCTAAATGACATGGCGTTCGAAAATAAGCTCAATGGCATTTGACAGAACACCTGTCGGGCGCGATGTTCGCCATGGACAATGTCGACATGGGGACGGAGTGTACCTGCCTACGGACGGGTCCTGGGTGGACGACGTTGTCGTAAAAGGCGAGTGGGCGCGTCGCTGCTCATTGTCGAGGTCCGACAATGCATGTGTGCTGACCGGAGATGTACATCGGCGGCGTTAGAGGAGGAGGGTGCGGATGCAAAGTAAGAGGGAAATGGGCAGCTTGGAAGAAAATGGGACCGGGAGGGAGGATTTAGTGCGCCGGGGTGTCGGAGTCCTACGTGGTTGCTGTCTGGACTCCCGCAAAGCCCCCCAACTTTGCTTCCACTTTGCGGGGAAAAGTGCGTCTGGACCGCGCGACGGATCAATACAGTCATACAGACCCGCGTTGGATGGCAGAACACGTTCGGACCACGCGGTCCGGACATATGCGGACGGTTTGAGGGTCGGTGTTGGAGATGCTCTTAATAAGGAGAAGTCTGGTATATAATATGAGAGTCCTCATGGAGAACTTTATATGATCTTTTACCTTGAGTTTCTGCGTGTGTACTCTTGGGCCTATATAGAGCTTAGAAAATAGTGAGACTAAGAGTTTTCTCCCCTTCCCTTCGGCGGTTAGGGAAACTCTTCCCTCAAACCTTCGCCAGAGAGCCTTTGGATTCGCTTTCCCCCTACCTGCCGCACAAGCAGCCGGTGCCGGGGAGGCGAATCCCGGTGCCTTCGCTCCGGCTAGTAAATTAGGTTAGGGTTTTTAGTCCCCATAGCTGCGTGCTCTTGGGCGGATGACGATGCTTCTACTTCAAGTTTGTCTTTCAGGCTCTGATCCTTCTCGAGTTCTTCCATATGGACGTAGTCGACGGAGCTCCATGTAGAAATGTAGATTTCTACCGCCCCCTTGGTGTGGCGATATTAGGCTTTCTCGTTGTGTGTGCGCAACGACAAGATTCATTGCAGTTGCTTCAAATCTATTCAAGGTTTAACGACGATGACTGCGGCTCCAGGGCGGTGGTCCTTAGGGGCACTTGCACGAAGACTTCCTGGCTATCATCGACAGCGTCAAGTTGGCTCCGATAGGGTTGTGGTGACAAAGGCGCGTCAGCGGCTTGTTCTGACAGCGATAGTGGTCATCCGGGGGTCTAGAGATCTCGATGTAATTTTTATTATGTTTGAGGTGCTTTTTTACTTCTGATTAACTTTTATAATAGATTTGGATCTTCTCTGACAAAAATAGTGTGACTGTTTCTCATTCGTACCCTTTTAGGATTTTAGTGGAAATTTGCAAGGGCACACACCTGTCCAACCGTGCCAGCCACACAATTGCCTCGCAATCCAGGTCATTGATCCCACATGAAGGCATAACAAGTTTTACATTTTAGTTTCTGAAATTTATGATTTTGTTGGTCGCAGCTTTTGAAACTTATGTTATTATTGGCCGCTCGTACCAAATTTCCAAGTTGAAACTTAAAACTTATGATTTTGTCGGTCACAGGTCCAGAAACTTACGATCTAGTCAGCCGCTCATACCATGTTTCATAAATTGAAATTTTAACGAAATTTTTAAAACTCTTCAAAAATTATTCAAAATGGACCTCATTTGAAAACCATCAATATCAGAAGCACAAATATGAATATTCAACTTTATTTGAAATTTTGGTTCAAAAACATGAAATATTAAAAATCGAAAGCCAAAAGGAAAAGGGGGATGCGTGTCCCCGCACCCACGTTACAAATCGCCTCCCAGGATTTTAGCTTGCTTTAATCAGAAAAAGGGCTTCATAGGCTTTACTCAGATTTTGGGAGATTTTTATTTTGAGAAATACTTCATATGTTCATAATATAAGACGTTTTAGAAAGAGAGCGGCGATGTAGCTCACGAGCTCGCCTGCTCCCGCTAGGCATACGAATCGAACAAGGACGTGTGGTGCGGTGCATTGAATGCGAGCGTAGAGGGTAGCAGTGGGCTACGTACAGTGTAACAGTGGTAAACGCTCAGGCGCCGTTTGATATGACGATGCCGCAGCACAGCGTGCACATGTACCCACTGTGGACTCCGACTGTTTAAACCGATCTCTGCACCACTCTAATTAAAACGTGTGGCTCAGTCACCATGACTTTAGCTCTTTGGTCAGCGTCTTGACTTTTAACTCCTTGGATCATTACAATCAGCTAACACAAGTGTGATAGTACAGAGTCCAAGCATGCATGGTGCAACAGCAAAATATGATTCGGCCACACTGCAAAAAAGGATGCCATGTAAAAATAGTACTAATATTTATGGCCCGTGGAAAGTCAAGCATTGTATTGCATGTAGTATCACGTCGTCGAATGCCGACAGGTTGTGGAAAATGGAATATCTAAAAACAAGCTTGGTGAGAAGGTATTAGCTGAAAATGTGACTAATGGTAGGTTAAAAAATAGAACAAGCTTGGCAAGCATTGTGAAAATATTTTTTTAGATGTTTTGAAACATTTTCTTGAATTGTCAACAATTTTGAAATCCAAATATTCATAAAGCGAAAATTTACATTTTAAAATTCCAATTTTTTTTTGCAAAAATGTGAATAATTTTAGGAATTATAAACATTTTATGAGAAACAAAAACAAAATTTTAGAACGTGAATCATTTTTAAATCCCTGAACATTTTTTAAAGTGCTAACGCTTCTAAAAAACAAGAAATTTCAGACGAACAAGTTTCAAACCTAAACAAAATTTTAAAGTGCTAACAAATTTCAAAATTTGTTCCCATTCTTATGATTTTCAGAAAGTGTTCGCACTTTAACATTTTGTTCAGGTTTCAAAATTTGTTCCCATTTTTTCAAAAAAAAGTTTAAAAAAATATGAGTTCTGAAAAATTGTTCGCACTTTAACATTTTGCTCAGGTTTAAAAATTTGTTCCCATTTTTTCAGAAAACGTTTATGTTTAAAAAATCGAGTTCTGAAAATTCGTTCCCACTTTAAAATTTTGTTCAGGTTTCAAAATTTGTTCCCATTTTTTCACAAAAATGTTTATGTTTCACATATGTTCGTGTTTGGAAAAATTGTTCGCACATTAAAACTTGTTATGGTTTCAAAATATGTTCGTGTTGTCAAAAAATTGTACTTTTTTAAAAAGTGTTCACACTTTAAAAACTGTTTGCAGATTTCCAAAATGTTCAGGTTTTCAAAACTTCTTTGTGTTTTTTCAAAACATGTTCTGAAAAATGTCAAACTGTTTGATTTTTTTTGCTTTTAAGAACATTAGTATTTTAAGATTATTTAAAATTTTCAAAAATATTCTAAAAAATGTCAAAAATGTTTTCAAATCTCGAGGCTGCATTATATGATTAAATATTGTCGCACTTCTCATTTTTCACCAACATTCGTTAGTCAGAGAGGCTCACAGCAGTTGGTCAGCGGCGCTAGGTTTCAAGTTCGATTCTGTGTGAGTATCACATTTGTTATTTTTAAATGTCCTGTTACGAAAAATAAAACATGTTTCGCGTCTGGGCGTAGATCGACCTGTTGTATCAACAGTCCCTTTGAGAACATGTTCAAGGTTTAAAATAGATCGGGATCAAAGAGTTTGATGTGTTGGCTTAAGTGATTGAAAGTTCAGTATTCGGTTTACGTTTACCAGTTCAAGGTTTGTTTTGGACTTTTTTCCGCGGACAAGATTTCCTAGCAACAACAAACAATCTAACACGCATATTTCCTGCTCCTTTTCTCTGATGTGACATGGACGCAAAATCAACCGATGAACACACTTCCCCTCTCAATGATGTCAAACAAAATACCCTTGTCTCTCAAACACAGTAGTATGAGTAGCACTCACGATTTTATCGGTCACTCGTACTAAGTTTCAAGAGTTAAAATTTAACATTTTTTTTCAAAATTCGTCAAAACATACTCAAAATGGATCTTACTTGAAACCCCCATCTCGAAAAACATGAAGATGAAAACAAAACTTAATTTGAACTTTCTATTCAAAACATATAAAAGTTTAAAATTGAAAAACAAAAGAAAAAACATGCGCGAGGGACTCGGCCCTCGCACCTACGTGTCCCAAATCCTCTCACATTTTTTTCCAGCAAACTAACATATGCAAAAAAATGCAATTGTATAGAAGTTCCTTTTTCTTGCAAATAATGTAACATCCCAAATTTTCAATTCGGAATGTTATACATTAGGTCATCATTGCATATCATATTTTATTGCATTTTGGCTTGATCCTAGAAATTCTACGCAACTCAAGGACCCATGGAGAGAGTTGGGAATTTCGTTATTTTCATATTTGAGTTTTCTCGAATTTTGAAAAGAGGATCGTTTGATTTTAATTATTTTCTCTTCAAATATTTCTTTTATAAAAAAATAAAAGAGGGAGGATAAAATGACTTCCTCAAAAAAAAGAAATGTTAGAGATTTAATATTAAAATCAAATAAGAATTTTATTCGGAGTTTTATCGCTATTTTATTTGAATTAGGAAAAATATGCGTTTTTTAAAATTGCATTAGGGTCTCAAGTAAATGTTCACCTCGTCCGAAAGATTTTTGGAGGATGGGTAAAATTTATTTCAGGATTTTTGAAGTCCGTTTAGTATTTCTTTTCTTCGTTTTTCTGCGCGGAATTATTAAAAAAACGAACCGACCTAACCGGGCCGTGTCCGACCTGGACACTAGCCCGGCCGGCCCTTTAAAGCCGCGGAGGCCGAGCCAGTGCCACCCCGCCCGAAGCCCTAACCCCGCCCGAAACCCTAACCCTGCCCGAAACCCGTCGCCGCCGCCAGAACCGCGCGCCGCCGCCGCCGCGTCGCCATCCCGAGCCGCCGCCGCACCGCCCGCGCCTCCCCGCAGCGCCGCGCCGCCGCCAAAGCCCGTCGCCGCCACCTGACCCCGCCGCCGGAGCCGCTCGCCGCCGCCGCCATCCCGCCGACCGCCGGAGGTAGTCCCCGCCGCCGTCGGTTTTCGTGAGAAAACCGATCGGTTTTTTTTTTTGAAACCCTAGATTCCTTTTTTATTTTAGATCGGTTTTTTTTCGGTTTAGTTATTTAGCGAACGCCCGTTCGTTCGTTCGATTTAACGAACGGTTTTCACTCGTTATGCGCAGGCAGCGAACGCTCGTTCGTTAGCCTGTTAGTCAGTTTTTCTTTTTCTCGGATTTTTCACGATTATTTTCGATCGCGATTTCTGATCCGATTTTCGTTTTAGTTTATCTTTTCGCTCGTTTATCGGAATCGGGCGATTCAAGCGCCTAGAGTTTCGTCTCGAAGCCCTCTTTCTGTTTAATCAACTTAAACAAGTTTTTGCCAGTGTAAAATTTGACTTTAGACCAGATTAGTAATCGAAGCCTGTTTCCTTCGCCGTTTGAGTTTTGTTGCTTCGTTTGATTTGATTCTTTTTGCAAACCGGAGTTCTTAAGTTGAACTTTCTGGTTAGATCTTCTTATTAGAGTTTTACCCGTGCGTCTTTGCTTGATTGCTCATTGTATGATTGTTTGTTTGCGATAGAGTACCCGGAGTGCGAAGCGTGCTACTACGAGTCTTTAGGTTTCACGGATCATCAGCAAGGCAAGTAACACTTTGATCATACCTCTTTACTACCCAGTTTTATTGCATTAGATCAATCCTCAAACAATTGCATGGTTAGGATCTGATTATATTGTGGGTTTGGGAAGTAGATGAGGTAGTACCTATTCACCTGTTTATTATCAAACCTATGGGAGTTACTTCTAGGTTGCTTATATTGCTATGCTATGCTCGCAGATGTGGTTTGGGTTTGAGTGTATTCATGACAGATGTGAGTTTTGTTAATTAAAGGTTAACTTAAGGTGGCAACTTTAATACACATTTGGGTGGATTGAGGCACCTGGGGAACCCAGTGTTGCCTGTATTTTTGGAAATCCCGGGGTACCGTGTGATTCTCCTATGGACTACCACCCAGGCTCAAAGGGATCATAAGATTATTCATGCTAGGAACTTCCGTGTGCAGCCACATGCCATTATGGGCTCTGGCATAGTTAAGTAAGTTGTGGGAAACCTTTCCATGATGGGCTAGCAGATGTAGGGGATTGTAGGTGTACAGGCCTATCTATCGGTTAAGGGGACCTCTTCGGAAAGACTGTGTCTCGGTCATCCGTTTCTCAAACATTATGTAGTGCGAGAAATCCAACGGAGGAGATCGAGTCTTGTGGGGAAAAGTGCGCAACCTCTGCAGAGTGTACAAACTAATCATGGTTAGCCGTGTCCCCGGTTATGGACATCTTGAGTATCTAGTTCTTGGATTATCATGTGGATCTCATCACTCTTAATATAATTTGATTGGGTTTAATGATGATACTTAATTGGGATTGAGTTGGGTGAACCTTCTCAATGTTTAACAACCACCATGATAGTTAAATAAAATTTATTCCTTTGTTGTAGGGAAAATTTGGCTTTCCGCAAAACATGTTAACCATACAGCCTCCACCAGCCATATATGCATGTAGTGATAGCATTATTCTGTTCATTACTCTTTTGTGTTGTCTTGCCAGCATATTCCATGTGCTGACCCGTTTTGGGCTGCAACGTATCATGTTGCAGACTTTTCAGACGACGAGTAAGGAGCCATAGGTCGTTGTCTTTCACTCAGTGATGCCGTTGGAGTTGATGGACTCACTTTATCTTCCAAGCCTTCCGCTGTTATCGTATTAGATGGCCTTAAGCCATATTTATTGTAATAAGTTCTCTTTTGAAACATTAGATGTTATAAGTGTGTGATTGCTACTCTGTTATAAATCCTCAAGTACTGTGCATGTCAGCATTACCGATCCAGGGATGACACTGATGCACAGAGATCAGACTGTTTGAGGTCTGGTCGCTACAAGATGGTATCAGAGCACACGCTGACTGTAGGACACGACCACTAAGTTAAAGCCCTAGATCACTACTCTCTTTTCATTTCTGACTCCTCTCCATTTTCTACTATTTAGGATGGCGGACGCAAGGAACAAGTTTGCACAACCGGATGAAGACACCCCCTTTGGACAACACTTGAAGGAAGTCACTAGATACCTGAACATTGGAATACCAAGCTTCACCGGGACTTACAATGCCACTTTACCAGAAGAGGAGTGCTGGATGATTCAAGATCAAGTTCCAGGAAGGACATTCACACCAGTCACTGAGCCCATAGAGTTTCCCTTTGATGCACCAACCTGGAGTCTAGGCAAGAGCATGGCAACCCACATCACCATGGGACGCATTGGAGAAGTTTACCACAAGGATCTCAAGGATACTATTTACCAGATTTGTGGGCGCCGAGATGAGCAATGGGAGATGATCAGCACCAGGAAGGGTAGATCTATTGCAGCTTTCATCCAGGAGTTAAACCAGCACATTCGACGCCAGCAGAACCAGATGTGCGCAAGCATGATAGATTTGAAGAAGGCGATGACAAGGATCACGGAGCTGGAGGAAGAACTCAAGGCTACTCGCGAAGATTATGAGGAAGAAATCGTCGTACTAGTGGAGAAGAATGATGACCTGATAAAGAAGATCGGAGTATTCATAGGAGATCCCGCACCAGGAGGAGAAAACGACGATTCCACTTGCCGGGAGAACTACATCATCATCGATGACACCGACTCGGACCCCGACGATAGCGATGATGACTATGTTGATGAAGCTGGAGCAAATATCATGGAGTCTTCGACCGATCAATTTTTCTAGTCGACCACCATATCAGTAGTAGTATTCCACCATGTATATAGTATAGTCCGAGCACTTTTGTAACGATAGTTCTAGACCGATTGTATGCCCTTGCTTGATTGATTGAGTGATATGATTGTGTTTGTCTCATGTGCATATGGGTAGTGTTTTCCCCCTAGACCTCATTCTACTCTGTTTTCTCATCTTTTCTAAACCCAGCATATGCCTCCGAGACGCGACAATGGATTTGCTTTCCCACCGAAGCTCACTCAGTTGATCCAGCAGCAGAATGCATTGATGCAGATACTAGTCCAGAATCAGAATCAGGGGAACGACAACAACAACAACAACCCACCACCACCACCTGTTGATCACTTAGCCCGTTTTCTAAGGTTGAATCCGCCGGTGTTCTCCAGTAGCACCGAGCCGATAGTTGCAGATGATTGGCTCCGCAAGATTGAAAGGGAGTTGACCACTGCAGGATGCACAGATGCGGAGAGAGTGTGTTTTGCCGCACATCAGCTTGATGGACCCGCATCATCATGGTGGGAGAATTTCACAGCCACCTACCCCATCGACACTGTTACATGGGACCAGTTCCAGCAGGCTTTTCGCACTGCCCATGTATCAACAGGAGCTATGGCCATGAAGAAGCGCGAGTTCCGCAACTTACGCCAAGGAGGACGCACAGTTGGCCAGTATGTGGATGACTTTAGTAAGCTAGCACGTTATGCCCCAGATGACGTCGCTACAGATGCAGCTAAGCAGGAGAAGTTTCTGGAAGGACTGAATGAGGAGCTGAGCATGCAGTTGATGGTGGCAAATTTCAATAACTACCAGGAATTGGTAGATAGAGCTCTCATAATTGAAGGGAAGCAGCAGCAGATTAACAACCGCAAGAGGAAATGGACAAGGGAAGTATAATTTTGGAGCTCAGCAGAGACCCCGTTTTACCCCGAACCCGGGGACCCCTTCAGCATAACCATGGAGGTCACAATCACACTGGAGGAAGTTCGCACAACCATAGTGGCTCCAAGAACGGGAATGGTAATGGAGGAAGCAACGGACAGAACCGTTCCAACCCAGCAACGCCTGCCAAGAAAGATCTAAGCCACGCTACTTGCTACAAGTGCCAGAAGACTGGACATTACGCCAATGAATGTCCTGAAGCTAAGAATGGAAACGGCAATGGAAGCTCTAGGAAGAAGCCCAACCCTTTCAACAGGGGACAAGTGAACCACGTTAACGTGGAGGAGGTTGAAGCCCAACCAGATGCAGTAATAGGTAAGTTTTTGGTTAAGTCATTTACTGCAGTCGTTCTTTTTGATACTAGTGCATCGCATTCATACATATCAAGGGGATTTGTGGATAAGTATAAACTGCCCACCAAAGTTCTTAGTACACCTATGTTAGTGAGCTCGCCAGGAGCAGAGTATATGGCAAGCCAAGGATGTTTTCAGATGCCATTGACCATAGGTAGGCATGTTTTCCCCTCAGATCTGATAATTTTGGAGTCGCAAGGTTTGGATGTGATTCTGGGTATGGATTGGCTATCGATGTATGGAGGAAACATTGATTGCGCCAGTAAGTCGATTTTGCTCACCACCCAAGAAGGAAAAAGGATCAAGTATGTATCCCGGCATGTGCCGAATAGGACTCAAGTAAATTCCTTATCAGGAGTTGTACAGGAGGAAGTACCAGTGGTGAAGGATTTCCCGGATGTATTTCCAGAAGAGTTGCCAGGCACGCCACCGGATAGAGACATTGAGTTTTTTATTGATCTTTTGCCAGGCACAGGGCCAATATCTAAGAGACCGTACAGAATGCCCGCAAAGGATTTGGAGGAAATTAAGAAGCAGATTAAGGAGTTACTGGATAAAGGTTATATTCGCCCAAGTTCGTCGCCTTGGGGATCACCAGTGCTTCTAGTGGAGAAAAAGGATGGATCGTTAAGGATGGTTGTTGATTATCGAGGATTGAATGAGGTGACGATCAAGAACAAGTACCCACTGCCGATGATCAATGATTTGTTTGACCAGTTGCAAGGAGCTAAGGTGTTTTCCAAGATCGATCTGCGATCAGGGTACCACCAGCTGAAGATTCGAGAGCAGGATATACCTAAGACAGCTTTTACCACGAGGTACGGGCTATGTGAGTATACCGTTATGTCATTTGGCCTTACTAACGCACCTGCCTATTTTATGAACATGATGAACAAGGTGTTTTTGAAGATATTCTGGTCTACTTGAAGAATGAAGAGGAGCATAAAGAGCATTTGCGTTTAGTACTTGGGAAGCTCAGAGAACATCAGCTATACGCCAAGTTCAGCAAGTGTGAGTTTTGGTTGAAGGAAGTTGGATTCCTTGGACATGTTATCTCCGGAGAAGGAATAGAGGTAGACCCCACCAAGGTTGTCACTGTGACAAATTGGGAGGCACCCACGTCAGTTGGAGAGATCCGGAGTTTTCTTGGACTCGCGGGATACTACCGGAGGTTCATTGAGAATTTCTCGAAGATTGCAAAACCTGTGACGGAGTTGTTAAAGAAGGACACCAAGTCCAAATGGACTAAGGAATGTGAGGCCAGTTTTCAGGAGTTGAAGAAACGTTTGGTCACATCACCAGTGTTGATCCTGCCAGATCAACGCAAGGATTATGAAGTGTATTGCGACGCTTCTCGTCGAGGACTTGGAGCCGTACTTATGCAGGAGGGAAGAGTTGTTTCATATGCCTCACGACAGCTTAAACCCCATGAGTTGAATTACGCTACTTCTACCTCTTGAGCACTGCGTTGGTTTTCCCTTGAAGAGGAAAGGGTGATGCAGCAAAGTAGCGTAAGTATTTCCCTCAGTTTTTGAGAACCAAGGTATCAATCCAGTAAGAGGCCACGCACGAGTCCCTCGCACCTACATAAACAAATAAATCCTTGCAACCAACACGATAAGGGGTTGTCAATCCCTACACGGTCACTTACGAGAGTGAGATCTGATAGATATGATAAGATAATATTTTTGGTATTTTTATGATAAAGATGCAAAGTAAAATAGAAAGCAATAAAGATAACTAAGTGTTGGAAGATTAATATGATGGAAAATAGACCCGGGGGCCATAGGTTTCACTAGTGGCTTCCGATAACCCACAAGTATAGGGGATCGCAACAGTTTTTGAGGGTAGAGTATTCAACCCAAATTTATTGATTCGACACAAGGGGAGCCAAAGAATATTCTCAAGTATTAGCAGTTGAGTGTCAATTAAACCACACCTGGATAACTTAATATCTGTAGCAAAGTATTTAGTAGCAAAGTAATATGATAGTAGTGGTAACGGTAACAAAAGTAACAGTAGCAAAAGTAATATTTTTGGTGTTTTGTAGTGATTGTAACAACAGCAACGGAAAAGTAAATAAGCGGAGAACAGTATATGAAAAGCTCGTAGGCATTGGATCGGTGATGGAGAATTATGCCGGATGCGGTTCATCATGTAACAGTCATAACATAGGGTGACACAGAACTAGCTCCAATTCATCAATGTAATGTAGGCATGTATTCCGAATATAGTCATACGTGCTTATGGAAAAGAACTTGCATGACATCTTTTGTCCTACCCTCCCGTGGCAGCGGGGTCCTAATGGTAACTAAGGGATATTAAGGCCTCCTTTTAATAGAGTACCGGAACAAAGCATTAACACATAGTGAATACATGAACTCCTCAAACTATGGTCATCACCAGGAGTAGTCCCGATTATTGTCACTTTGGGGTTGCCGGATCATAACACATAGTAGGTGACTATAGACTTGCAAGATAGGATCAAGAACTCACATATATTCATGAAAACATAATAGGTTCAGATCTAAAATCATGGCACTCGGGCCCTAGTGACAAGCATTAAGCATAGCAAAGTCATAGCAACATCAATCTCAGAACATAGTGGATACTAGGGATCAAACCCTAACAAAACTAACTCGATTACATGATAGATCTCATCCAACCCATCACCGTCCAGCAAGCCAACGGGAATTACTCACGCACGGCGGTGAGCATCATGAAATTGGTGATGGGGATGGTTGATGATGACGACGGCGACGGATTCCCCTCTCCGGAGCCCCGAACGGACTCCAGATCAGCCCTCTCGAGAGGTTATAGGGCTTGGCGGCGGCTCCGTATCGTAAAACGCGATGAATCCTTCTCTTTGATTTTTTTTTCTCCCGAAAGTGAATATATGGAGTTGGAGTTGAGGTCGGTGGAGCGTCAGGGGGCCCATGAGGTAGGGGGCGCGCCCCCCACCCTCGTGGACAGGGTGTGGGCCCCCTGACGTGGATTTTTCTTCCAGTATTTTTCTTATTTTCCAAATAGATGTTCCGTGGAGTTTCAGGTCATTCCGAGAACTTTTGTTTCTGCACATAAATAACACCATGGAAAGTCTGTTGAAAACAGCGTCAGTCCAGGTTAGTTCCATTCAAATCATGCAAGTTAGAGTCCAAAACAAGGGCAAAATTGTTTGGAAAAGTAGATACGACGGAGACGTATCAACTCCCCCAAGCTTAAACCTTTGCTTGTCCTCAAGCAATTCAGTTGATAAACTGAAAGTGATAAAGAAAAGCTTTTACAAACTCTATTTGCTCTTGTTGTTGTAAATATGTAAAGCTAGCATTCAAGTTTTCAGCAAAGATTATGACTAACCACATTCACAATAACTCTTAGGTCTCATGTTTACTCATATCAATGGCATAATCAACTAGCGAGCAATAATAATAAATCTCGGATGACAACACTTTCTCAAAACAATCATAATATGATATAACAGGATGGTATCTCGCTAGCCCTTTCTGAGACCGCAAAACATAAATGCAGAGCACCTTTAAAGATCAAGGACTGAATAGACATTGTAATTCATGGTAAAAGAGATCCAGTCATAGTCATACCCAATATAAATTAATAGTAATGGATGCAAATGACAGCTGCGCTCTCCAGGTAGTGCTTTTTATAAGAGGGTGATGACTCAACATAAAAGTAAATAGATAGGCCCTTCGCAGAGGGAAGCAGGGATTTGTAGAGGTGCCAGAGCTCGGTTTTTGAAATAGAGATAAATAATATTTTGAGCGGCATACTTTCATTGTCAACATAACAACCAAGAGATGGCAATATCTTCCATGCTACACACATTATAGGCGGTTCCCAAACAGAATGGTAAAGTTTATACTCCCCCTCCACCAATGTGACACCCAAAATTTTATTTGGATTTTTCAAAAAAAAATATTTGACTTGAGGGAGGTGATTTAAATTTTTCTTCAAAAGAACCCTCCCTCTCAAAATATTTTTTTTATGGCAAGAGTTTTATTTGGATTCACCCAAGACTTGTTTTGATCTTGGAGGTTCTTGTTTTTATTTGGACTCAAACCAAAATGCTCTTCACTTGGGAAAAATGTCTTTTGAAAATTTCTTTGAAAATACTCTATAGCTTTTGGAATAATCCTTTACCACTTTCAACAATTCTCTCTTGCCATGGCCTTAGTGCAAATCCACTCTCATAAACCTTTCCTTATCTTTGGATCATGTTTTGCATCAAATCCAGCAAGTTGAACCTCCCCATATATTTATTTTCCATTTAAATCTTATCAAAACAATTTCTGCCCTCTATTCTAGCCCTTGGAGGTTTACAAAGGAACTACTCTTTCTGCTTTGATTTTTGCCCTCAAAACCTTTTTCCCTTCCTAGTCCTTTGAACCCTCAAACAAGAACCATGAAGATCCACTGGTCTTCAGTTCAAATTTTTCAAACTACACTTGCTGCAAGTTTGGACCAGATTTGTCAAATTTGGTGAAATTCATTCAAATCCTTCTCCAAAAATTCTAAGAAAAATCAGGCAGCCTATGGGTGCATTGAGTGGTCACCTCACCAAGTCCCAGCACCAGGAAAAATTTTCTGCTTTCCAAATCATTTCGTCGAACACCTACTGGACACTGTGGATGTCTTTGTTCAGTTAAGTTCAGAGAACAGTTTCAGTGCACTGTCGTTTTCTTCAGAAACTGTTGTCGATCTCGACAGTGCCGCGTTGGCGCCTTGCTCCCCGTCCCCTCCCCCTTGTCCCTGCACCGCACGAGCGCCAGGACGCTTGCGGACATCGGCGACGGGCTGGAAGAGGTGCGCCGCCCCGTGACCGACGCCAGCGGCGGCTTTGCGGCCGCCAGAGAGAGGCGCGGCGCTGACGGCGCCACCCAGCGCCGCCCAAGCCGCCCGAGGTCGCCGCGTGGCCTTCCACTCCCCAGAACGCGCTGCCACTCTCGTCGTGAACCGCTGGGCGCGGAGAGCGCTCTCTGCCGCCGACGTGCCCGTGCGGCCACCCCACCGTGGACCGGCGCCGTTACGCCAAGACCAACCGGGATTAGCGGGGGAACGACACCAGCAACTTCCACTGATGCTGCCTGGCCACTCAAACCTCCTGCCAATCCACTACATCGCCGTAATTGCTCGCCGGAGATTCTCCGTTCACGGCCACCCCGTCGATCCGCCTATAAATAGAGGCCCCGAGCTTCAACTCGAACCCACACCACCTCTGCACTCCACCTAGAGCACGCCTAGCCACTGGTAGAGCCACGGGAGAGCTTTCTTCCCCGACTCCGGCCGCCGCGACCCGCCACGGGATCCAGCTCGATTCGCTCCCGTGCGTGCACCTCTGCCTCCCATTTCTTACCAGTAGCTCCCCTATGCATCCACTCTTCTGACCCGCGCTTCAATTCGAAGTTTGCAGCCCTCCACCGGAGTTCTCCACCATCACCCGAGCCACCGTCCGCCGGAGAAAGTGTCGCCGTCGACGTGGTGCTCTCCGTCGGTCGAATCCACCACCCACCGACGCGGAGGGAGACGCTGAAGCTCTTGGTACACTCCGATCTCTCTGTCTCGCCGTGGTTCGGCGCCGGCGACCACCGCAGTCTTCGGGCGCCGGCGAGCCTTTTTAAACCTGACATGTGGACCCCCCTTGTCAGCCTCTATTCTCTTCTCCCTCGAACCGTTTTCTGTTGGTGCCTTCGGGCAAATACGCTTTCCCTTTGAGCTTGCGCGTTTCTTTCCGAAGCGTTTTCTGTTTTCTCAGTTTAAACCCTGGAACTTTTCTGTTTCATTACAGATGAGTCCCTGGACAGAAACCTTTATAACTTTTAAATAAAAAGTGATTTTTGAGTGATTCTTTTTCTGACAGTCTTAAAAATTTGTCTAGTTTTTTATGGGATTTATTTGGAAAATCTTTGGAGAAGTTTTTATGCACGCGTTGGTTTTCACGTTAGTGCCCGTTTTCGCTATGCCGTAGGTTCCGGAAGAGGTGACGGAGCCGCGAACTTCGCCGAGCTAGACTCCGACTTCTCCGAACCAGGCAAGCATGTTTGAACCTTTGATATGATAGGTGTTTTGCATGTTTGCGTGTAAGTTTGTGCGTGACATATGAGTATCGGTGAGTTCCCCGTTGCTTGTGAGGCAACTACCCGCATGTTCCAAAGTTGTGATGATCTCTGGTGAGGGATGGCCTAATCATGTGGTGACATGAAGGGCAGCAAGGTGGTACTGTTGTAGCATACCAGCCTTGCGTCATCCAACAAATTCCGACGTTAACATGGACGGAGTCACGTTACCGTTCTTTCCCCTTCCGTGCTACCACATGTTTCTTTGCCAGGATGCGGTTTAGTAAGTTGGTAACCTCTTTCCGTGTACACACCAAACAGAGGGGCCGGGATGATGGTACCTTGGCCCAGGATTAAAGCCAGTCATCCGGTCAGGGGGCATGGGTGTTTCCGGTTGGGACCGAGAGGGGGGGCACCCCCTTAGAGCGCGCGTATAGAAATTTGATCCCATGCTACGCGAGGTTGTAGCCTCCCCGTCTCAAGGTTTTTCTTGAACGTTGCCGAGGGTGATCCCTGGCTTCGGAATGTTGAATGGTGTGTACTGGTTAGACGTGTTTCTTCCAAAACACCGTAAACGGAACTAGTCCCCGTGACTACTGAAATCCGTTGGCTGTGGTTAAGTACAAACTCTGCAGAGTCAAATCCTTTCAAGTCATCATGATTAATTAGAGTAACCAATATATCCATATCTATCCTCGTGGAAATTTATCCCCGGTGAACAAGCTCAAGTGGTAAACCCAGTTTAATTATTATTCCTGTGGATGGACTAACCTTATATTTGTCTCGTACTTGTAATAATTTATGTTCTCGAGCTACTGGATTATTGAGTTATAATATAAGCCCTTTATGTGATGTCGCTCAGACGTCCGACTGTGGCATGTATGTCTTTTATTTTCTGTTATAAGCCCTTTATGTGGTGTCGCCCTGACGCCCGACTGCGGCATTACTATTCTTGCAGTTTCCTCTCGAGGAGTCATTCAGACCCTCGTTTGGCACCAGTATTACTATTCTTGCAGTTTCCTCTCAAGGAGTCATTCAGACCCTCGTTTGGCACCAGTATTACTATTCTTGCAGTTTCCGCTCGAGGAGTCATTCAGACCCTCGCTTGGCACCCAGTATTTATTATCTCTATGTTTGAACGCACTGGTTAATCTGTTCATATGCTTCATGTTTACATTTGTTATATCTTATGTACGAACTGTCTTGCGAGTACTTTCATAGTACTCACCTGGCTTGTTGATTTGCCCAGATGTTGACGAAGGCGATCTCTTGGATGAAGAGTTTGATAGTGCGTCCGACGCCTAGAGGAGTCCCAGTCAGTCCTGTGCGATCCCGGATATTGGTCACTTGTATTGTATACACTTCCGCCACCCGTAATAAGTCTCCTCGAGCCTCACTCCGATACTCGAAGAGCTGTAGTCTTCAGGAGTTATATCACCCACTCCGCTGTGATATTTCCACCACCGTTGTTATCATGAGTTAGTAGTTATGCCACCCTATCCGCCGCTATGTTTATCGGCATTCATGTAATAAATTGTTGAGCAGTCCCCGCTCAACCTTGTATTATATTCAGTACTCCTGGTATTTTTCTTCTGTGACCAAGATATTGTCTACCAGTGAGAAGGAATTCTTCTTTCCTGGTCCGTAAAAGGGATTGGTCTCTCAATAAATATTTTATTGAAAAACCGGTCGTGACAACCAACAAGCATCAATCCATGGCTTGCTCGAAACAACGAGTGCCTTCAACTAACAACAGTCCCAGGGGAGTTTTGTTTGCAATTATTTTGATTTAGTTTGCATAAAGCATGGGACTGGGCATCCCAGTGAGCAGCCATTTTCTCGTGAGTGAGGAGCGGAGTCCACTCCTCTTGAGAATAACCCGCCTAGCATGGAAGATACGAACAACCCTAGTTGATACATGAGCTATTCGAGCATACAAAACAGAATTTCATTTGAAGGTTTAGAGTTTGGCACATACAAATTTACTTGGAACGGCAGGTAGATACCGCATATAGGAAGGTATAGTGGACTCATATGGAATAACTTTGGGGTTTAAGGGATTGGATGCACAAGCAGTATTCCCGCTTAGTACAAGTGAAGGCTAGCAAAAGACTGGGAAGCGACCAACTAGAGAGTGACAACAGTCATGAACATGCATTAAAATTAATAGACATTGAGTACGAACATGAGTAGGATATAATCCACCATGAACATAAATATCGTGAAGGCTATGTTGATTTGTTTCAACTACATGTGCGAACATGTGCCAAGTCGAGTCACTTAAATCATTCAAAAGAGGATACCACCCCACTATACCACATCACAACCATTTTAATAGCATGTTGGCACGCAAGGTAAACCATTATAACTCATAGCTAATCAAGCATGGCACAAGCAACTATGATCTCTAATTGTCATTGCAAACATGTTTATTCATAACAGGCTGAATCAGGAATGATGAACTAATCATATTTACAAAAACAAGAGAGGTCGAGTTCATACCAGCTTTTCTCATCTCAGTCAGTCCATCATATATCGTCATAATTGCCTTTCACTTGCACGACCGAACGATGTGAATAATAATAAGAGTGCACGTGCATTGGACTAAGCTGGAATCTGCGAGCATTCAATAAACAGGAGAAGACAAGGCAATATGGGCTCTTGGTTAAATCAACAATAATGCATATAAGAGCCACTTCAACAATTTAATCATGGTCTTCTCCTATCAACCCCCAAATAAAAGAAAAGAAATAAAACTATTTACATGGGAAAGCTCCCAACAAGCAAAAGAAGAACGGGAAATCTTTTTGGGTTTTCTTTTTAATTATTACTATGACAGCAAGAAAAGTAAACTAACTAAAAGCTACACTAATTTTTTTGGTTTTTCTTAAGGTTTATTAAACACACAAGAAGAAAGCAAGAAAAAGGAAAATAAACTAGCATGGATATTACAATGAAAAAGTATGAGCACCGACATCTAGCAATGAGTGTGTGAACATAAATGTAATGTCGGTGGGAAATACGTACTCCCCCAAGCTTAGGCTTTTGGCCTAAGTTGGTTTATTGCCACGGATGGCCTGGCGGATATCCATAGTTGTAGCTGGGGTCGTACTGAGATGAAGAAGACTCTGATTGCCACTGGTTAGAAATCATCTCCGGATCCCAATAATAGTTAGACTGTCGTGGAGGTTCAGATTGTGGTTCCGGCTCCGTGGCTGGTGTAGGGTTCCGATAGGCGTGAATGGCCGCCAACGGAACGAGATACGGATCTTCAAATAAATTAAACAAGGAGGGAGCAGGCAAGGTAATAGTCTCAGGGTGATGTTTATCAAAGAACAATTTGTATTTAAGCGCTCCTTCCCTATTCTTAAGAATAAAGTCATGTGCTACCATACTCTTATAATCTAAATAAGCAGTGGACAACAATTTTTCTTCTTTTTCATAGTGCCTAATAGGTATGTTATAGTGTGCAGCAAGGCGTGAAGCATAAATACCTCCAAAGATGGGGCCCTTTGTACGGTTCAGACTTAACCGTTTGGCAATAATACCGCCCATACTAACAGTGTTATCGCAGAATAAACCATGGAACAAAATAATAATATCAGGAACACTAAGGTTTCCACAGTTTCCGCGACCAATTAAGCAACGACTAGCAAATATGGCAAAGTAGTGTAAAACAGGAAAATGTATGCTAGTGATTCTTGCATCGGAAACCTTCCTGGTTTCCCCCACAGTGATAGTGTCAATAAACCCATCCACATCTTTACGATGTGGTTCATCTAAACTACCCTCAAAAGGTTTTTTGCAAATCTTGCAAAATTCATCTAGTGGCATCTTCTTAACAACATCATATAAATGAAACTCTACTGAAGGAGGTGATTCCTTAGGATAATAGTAGAAGTTTTGCACAAAAGTATTGGTGAGTAAGAGATACCGATTGCGTTGGTCGCGGAGGAAGTCGGTGAGGCCTGCATTCTCAGCCAATTCATAAAAACCATCATAAATCCCGGCTGCTCTCAAGAAATCATTGGAAGGCCATTCACACGGCCGGACCTCCGCGGTGCGAGGCAAATTATATTTGGGCCTCTGTGCTTCTTCACTTTGCTTTTTGTTCGAGCTTCGGCTCGATGAGCCCCTCAAAAATCTCTTCATTATTTTCTGAAAATTTCTGAAATTTTTAGCAACTTCAAATAAAAGTGAACCAAACTCAACAAAATTGATAGCAACTACTCCTACAAGTGCCTAGAGCCTATATCAAGCATTAGAACTACTTGGAACCATATAAATTTGACATGCTAGCTCAAGAACATGGTCACCTAGGCAGCACAAATTTGCAATGAATAAAGCACTAGAACAAAAACTAATTGGACCAATGGAGGAGTCACATACCAAGGAACAATCACCCAAAGCAGTTTTGTGAGAGGTGCTTTGAGCAAGGAGATCGAAAATCGCAGCAAAATGAGCTAGAACTCGTGCTTGAGCTGGATAGTGATTTTTTTGGGAGGAAGAAGAAGTGTGTGTGTGCAGGAATAAGTGGAGGGGTCCACCATGGGCCCACGAGGCAGGGGGCGGGCCCTGGACCCTCGTGGCCAGGTATTTGATCCCCCTGTTGTGTTCTCAGTGCCAGATATTCTCAAATATTCCAGAAAAAATCATATTCCATTTTCAGGGCATTTGAGAACTTTTATTTTCGGGGTATTTTTATATTGCACGGATAAATCAGAAAACAGACAGAAAAATACTATTTTTACTTTATTTCAACTAAATAACAGAAAGTAGAGAGAGGGTACAGAAGGTTGTGCTTCTAGTTTCATCCATCTCATGCTCATCAAAAGGAATCCACTAACAAGGTTGATCAAGTCTTGTTAACAAACTCATTCCGAATAACATGGAACCAGAGAAATTTCGAATAACACTATGTTACCTCAAAGGGGATATGCACATCCCCAATAATAAGAATATCATATTTCTTTTTGACAGTGGGAAGAGGAAATTCGAAACCTCCAAAAATAATCGATGGAATTTTTCCAATAGAATTGATACTATGAACTTGAGGTTGTTTCCTTGGAAAGTGTACCGTATGCTCATTACCATTAACATGAAAAGTGACATTGCCTTTGTTGCAATCAATAACAGCCCCTGCAGTATTCAAAAAAAGGTCTTCCAAGAATAATAGACATACTATCGTCCTCGGGAATATCAAGAATGCCAAAGTCCGTTAAAATAGTAACGTTTGCAACCACAACAGGCACGTCCTCGCAAATACCGACAGGTATAGCAGTTGATTTATCAGCCATTTGCAAAGATATTTCAGTAGGTGTCAACTTATTCAAATCAAGTCTACGATATAAAGAGAGAGGCATAAAACTAACACCGGCTCCAAGATCACACAAAGCAGTTTTAACATAGTTTCTTTTAATGGAGCATGGTATAGTTGGTACTCCTGGATCTCCAAGTTTCTTAGGTATTCCACCTTTGAAAGTGTAATTAGCAAGCATGGTGGAAATTTCAGCTTCCGGTATCTTTCTTTTATTAGTAACAATTTCTTTCATATACTTAGCATAAGGATTCATTTTGAGCATATCATTCAATCGCATACGCAAAAAGATAGGTCTAATCATTTCAGCAAATCGCTCAAAATCCTCATCATCCTTTTTCTTGGATGGTTTGGGAGGAAAAGGCATGGGTTTCTGAACCCATGGTTCTCTTTCTTTACCATGTTTCCTAGCAACAAAGTCTCTCTTATCATAACATTGATTCTTTGATTGTGGGTTATCAAGATCAACAGCAGGTTCAATTTCTACATCATTATCATTACTAGGTTGAGCATCATCATGAACATCATCATTAATATTATCACTAGGCTCATGTTCATTACCAGATTGTGTTTCAGCATCAGAAATAGAAATATCATTGGGATTCTCAGGTGGTTCAGGAATAGGTTCACTAGAAGCATGCAAATTCCTATCATTTTTCTTTTTTCTTCTTTTTAGAAGGACTAGGTGCATCTATATTATTTCTCTGAGAATCTTGTTCAATTCTCTTAGGGTGGCCTTCAGGATACAAAGGTTCCTAAGTCATTTTACCAGTTCTAGTAGCCACTCTAATAGCATAATCACTATTCTTACTTTAATTCATTGAGCAAATCATTTTGAGCTTTAAGTACTTGTTCTACTTGAGTGGTAACCATAGAAGCATGTTTACTAATGAGTTTAAGTTCACCTTTAACTCTAGACATATAATCACCCAAGTGTTCAATCATATGAGCATTTTGTTTTAATTGTCTACCAAAATAAGCATTGAAGTCTTCTTGCTTAACCATAAAGTTATCAAACTCATCCAAGCATTGGCTAGCAATTTTAGTAGGAGGGATTTCAGCTTTATCATATCTATAGAGAGAATTTACCTTTACTACCTGTGTCAGGTTATCAAGACCATGAGTTTCTTCAATAGGTGAAGGATTAGGATCATATGTTTCTTCAATAGGCGGTAAATTAAGACCATGTATTTCTTCAATAGGAGGTAAATTATTAACATCTTCAGCTTTAATACCTTTTTCTTTCATAGATTTCTTTGCCTCTTGCATATCTTCAGGACTGAGAAATAGGACACCTCTCTTCTTCGGAGTTGGTTTAGGAATAGGTTTAGGAATTGGCTCAGGAGCTGGCTCAGGAAGTGTCCAATTATTTTCATTTGTCAACATATTATTCAATAGAATTTCAGCTTCATCCGGTGTTCTTTCCCTGAAAACAGAACTAGCACAACTATCCAGGTAATCTCTGGAAGCATCGGTTAGTCCATTATAAAAGATATCAAGTATTTCATTTTTCTTGAGAGGATGATCAGGCAAAGCATTTAATAACTGGAGAAGCCTCCCCCAAGCTTGTGGGAGACTCTCTTCTTCAATTTGCACAAAATTATATATATCCCTCAAAGCAGCTTGTTTCTTATGAGCAGGGAAATATTTAGCAGAGAAGTAATAAATCATGTCCTGGGGACTACGCACACAACCATGATCAAAAGAATTAAACCATATCTTAGCATCACCCTTTAATGAGAACATAAATATTTTAAGGATATATAGGTAGCGAGATTTCTCATCATTAGTGAACAGGGTGGCTATATCATTTAATTTAGTAAGATGTGCCACAACAGTTTCAGATTCATAGCCATGAAAAGGATCAGATTCAACCAAAGTAATTATATCAGGATCAACTGAGAATTCATAATCCTTATCAGTAACACAGATAGGTGAAGTAGCAAAAGCAGGGTCATGTTTCATTCTAGCATTAAGAGATTGCTGCTTCCATTTAGCTAATAATTTCTTAACATCATATCTATCTTTGCAAGCAAAGATTTCTTCAGCAATTGCTTCATCCATAACATAGCCCTCAGGCACAACAGGCAATTCATATTTATTAGGGGAATATTCTTCATCATCACTTTCATAAATATTATCAATAATTTCATTCTCTCTAGCCCGCAAGTTGTTCATCAAGAAATTCACCAAGTGGCATAGTAGTATCAAGCATAGAAGTAGTTTCATCATAAGTATCATGCATAGCAGAAGTGGCATCATCAATAACATGCGACATATCAGAACGAATAGCAGAAGCAGGTTTAGGTGTCGCAAGCTTACTCAAAACAGAAGGTGAATCAAGTGCAGAGCTAGATGGCAGTTCCTTACCTCCCCTCGTAGTTGAGGAATAAATTGTTGTCTTAGCATCTTTCAAGTTCTTCATAGTGACCAGCAGATATAAATCCCAAGTGACTCAAAGAATAGAGTTATGTTCCCCGGCAACGGCGCCAGAAAATAGTCTTGATAACCCACAAGTATAGGGGATCGCAACAGTTTTCGAGGGTAGAGTATTCAACCCAAATTTATTGATTCGACACAAGGGGAGCCAAAGAATATTCTCAAGTATTAGCAGTTGAGTTGTCAATTCAACCACACCTGGATAACTTAATATCTGTAGCAAAGTATTTAGTAGCAAAGTAATATGATAGTAGTGGTAATGGTAACAAAAGTAACAGTAGCAAAAGTAATATTTTTGGTGTTTTGTAGTAATTGTAACAACAGCAACGGAAAAGTAAATAAGCGGAGAACAGTATATGAAAAGCTCGTAGGCATTGGATCGGTGATGGAGAATTATGCCAGATGCGGTTCATCATGTAACAGGCATAATATAGGGTGACACAGAACTAGGTCCAATTCATCAATGTAATGTAGGCATGTATTCCGAATATAGTCATACGTGCTTATGGAAAAGAACTTGCATGACATCTTTTGTCCTACCCTCCCGTGGCAGCGGGGTCCTAATGGAAACTAAGGGATATTAAGGCCTCCTTTTAATAGAGTACCGGAACAAAGCATTAACATATAGTGAATACATGAACTCCTCAAACTATGGTCATCACCGGGAGTGGTCCCGATTATTGTCACTTCAGGGTTGCCGGATCATAACACATAGTAGGTGACTATAGACTTGCAAGATAGGATCAAGAACTCACATATATTCATGAAAACATAATAGGTTCAGATCTGAAATCATGGCACCCGGGCCCTAGTGACAAGCATTAAGCATAGCAAAGTCATAGCAACATCAATCTCAGAACATAGTGGATACTAGGGATCAAACCCTAACAAAACTAACTCGATTACATGATAGATCTCATCCAACCCATCACCGTCCAGCAAGCCTACGATGGAATTACTCATGCACGGCGGTGAGCATCATGAAATTGGTGATGGAGGATGGTTGATGATGACGACGGCGATGGATTCCCCTCTCCGGAGCCCCGAACGGACTCCAGATCAGCCCTCTCGAGAGGTTATAGGGCTTGGCGGCGGCTCCGTATCGTAAAACGCGATGAATCCTTCTCTCTGATTTTTTTCTCCCCGAAAGTGAATATATGGAGTTGTAGTTGAGGTTGGTGGAGCGTCAGGGGGCCCACGAGGTAGGGGGCGCACCCTGGGGGGGCAGGCGTGCCCCCCACCCTCGTGGACAGGGTGTGGGCCCCCTGACATGTATTTTTCTTCCAGTACTTTTCTTATTTTCCAAATAGATATTCCGTGGAGTTTCAGGTCATTCCGAGAACTTTTGTTTCTGCACATAAATAACACCATGGAAAGTCTGCTGAAAACAGCGTCAGTCCGGGTTAGTTCCATTCAAATCATGCAAGTTAGAGTCCAAAACAAGGGCAAAAGTGTTTAGAAAAGTAGATACGACGGAGACGTATCAGCTTCTCTCATGAGCATAAGTATTACGGTGGGTGAACAAATTATTGTTGAGCACTTGATAGAATTGAGCATAGTTATGAGAATATCTAGGTATGATCATGTATATAGGCATCACATCCGAGACAAGTAGACCGACTCCTGCCTGCATCTACTACTATTACTCCACACATCGACCGCTATCCAGCATGCATCTAGAGTATTAAGTTCATAAGAACGGAGTAACGCTTTAAGCAAGATGACATGATGTAGAGGGATAAACTCATGCAATATGATATAAACCCCATATTGTTATCCTCGATGGCAACAATACAATACGTGCCTTGCTGCCCCTACTGTCACTGGGAAAGGACACCGCAAGATTGAACCCAAAGCTAAGCACTTCTCCCATTGCAAGAAAGATCAATCTAGTAGGCCAAACCAAACTGATAATTCGAAGAGACTTGCAAAGATAACTAATCATACATAAAAGAATTCAGAGAAGAATCAAATATTGTTCATAGATAAACTTGATCATAAACCCACAATTCATCGGTCTCAACAAACACACCGCAAAAGAAGATTACATCGAATAGATCTCCACGAGAGAGGGGGAGAACATTGTATTGAGATCCAAAAAGAGAGAAGAAGCCATCTAGCTAATAACTATGGACCCGAAGGTCTGAGGTAAACTACTCACACATCATCGGAGAGGCTATGGTGTTGATGTAGAAGCCCTCCGTGATCGATGCCCCCTCCGGTGGAGCTCCGGAAAAAGCCCCAAGATGGGGTCTCACGGGTACAGAAGGTTGCGGCGGTGGAATTAGGTTTTTGGCTCCATATCTGGTAGTTTGGGGGTACGTAGGTATATATAGGAGGAAGAAGTACGTCGGTGGAGCAACGTGGGCCCCACAAGGGTGGAGGGCGCACCCAGGGGGTAGGCGCGCCCCTTACCTAGCTTTCTTGACGTAGGGTCCAAGTCCTCTGGATCACGTTCGTTCCGAAAATCACGTTCCCGAAGGTTTCATTCCGTTTGGACTCCGTTTGATATTCTTTTTCTGCGAAACTCTGAAATAGGCAAAAAACAGCAATTCTGGGCTGGGCCTCCGGTTAATAGGTTAGTCCCAAAAATAATATAAAAGTGTATAATAAAGCCCAATAATGTCCAAAACAGAATATAATACAGCATGGAGCAATCAAAAATTATAGATACGTTGGAGACATATCAGCTACCCATGATTTAGAGTTAGCAGCCGTATTGCATGCGTTGAAGACTTGGAGACATTTTTTCATCGGGAACCATTGTGAGGTATACACGGATCACAAGAGTTTGAAGTATATCTTCACACAGAAGGAGTTGAATCTCAGGCAGAGGAGATGGTTGGAACTCATTAAGGATTATGATATGAAGTTGCATTATCATCCCGGAAAGGCTAACATAGTAGCCGATGCGTTGAGCCGCAAGAGTCATGTCAATACACTCATGACCGGAGAGTTACCCAAGGAGTTAGCAGAGGATCTTCGCGAGCTATGTTTGGAGATAGTTCCGAGAGGCTATGTAGCAGCATTGGAGATTCAATCTACTTTGATGGATAAGATCAGAGAAGCTCAGAAGACGGACGAGGAGATAGCCGAGATAAAGGAAAGGATGAGCAAAGGAAAGGCTAAAGGATTTCGCGAGGATGAGCACGATACCTTATGGTTTGAGGACCGCGTATATGTGCCAATGATCAGGAAATCAGGAAGCTGATTTTGCAGGAGGCCCATGATTCGCCATATTCGATTCACCCAGGAAATACCAAGATGTATCTGGATTTGAAGGATAGCTTCTGGTGGACCGGAATGAAGAAGGATATTGCGGAGTATGTAGCAGTTTGTGATGTATGTCAGAGAGTGAAGGCAGAACATCAGAAGCCAGCAGGATTGCTACAACCATTCCCAATACCCGAATGGAAGTGGGACAAGCTAGGCATGTATTTTATCACGGGATTGCCCAGGACTCGTTCAGGCTATGAATCAATATGGGTTGTAGTCGATCGTTTGACAAAAGTAGCTCATTTCATCCCAGTGAAGACCACTTACACCAGTGCTAAGTTGGCAAAGATATACATGACCAGGATCGTATGTTTGCATGGAGTTCCGAGGACCATTGTATCAGATAGAGGAACCCAGTTTACCTCAAAGTTTTGGAATCAGTTGCATGAAACTTTGGAAACTAGGCTAGAGTTCAGTACAGCTTTTCACCCGCAGACAGATGGACAGACTGAGAGAGTCAATCAGATTCTGGAGGACATGTTGAGAGCTTGTGCACTAGACTATGGATCTAGTTGGGACGATAATTTGCCTTATGCAGAGTTCTCTTACAACAACAGCTATCAAGCCAGTTTGAAGATGGCCCCTTTCGAAGCTTTGTACGGAAGGAGGTGCAGGACACCGTTGCTGTGGGATGAAGTTGGAGACCGACAGTTGTTTGGACCAGATTTGATTAAAGAGTCTGAAGAGAAGGTTAAGCTGATTCGCGATAGACTCAAGGTAGCCCAGTCCAGGCAGAAGAGTTATGCAGATTCTAAACGCAAGGAGACAGTTTACAAAGTCGGAGACAGAGTGTATCTTCGTGTATCACCACTTCGAGGAGTGAACCGCTTTGGAGTTAAGGGAAAATTAGCACCACGTTTTGTGGGACCATACAAAGTTTTGGAACGTATGGGAGAAGTTGCTTACAAGTTGGAATTGCCCGAAGGATTGTCAGGAGTTCACGATGTGTTCCACGTTTCTCAGTTGAAGAAGTGCCATGCAGAGATGGCTGATATCCCTCTGAGAGATACAGTGCCACTTGAAGCGATTCAGTTGGATAGCGATTTGACCTACGAGGAAAAGCCAGTCAAGATTCTCGAGTTTGCCAGCCGAGTTACACGCAACAAAGTTATCAAGTTTTGCAAGGTTCAGTGGAGCCACCATACCGAAGATGAAGCCACCTGGGAACGAGAGGAAGACCTACGGAAGGATTACCCTCACCTATTTTCTAGCCAACCCGAATCTCGAGGACGAGATTCATCTTAAGGGGGGTAGGTTTGTAACATCCCAAATTTTCAATTTGGAATGTTATACATTAGGTCATCATTGCATATCATATTTTATTGCATTTTGCCTTGATCCTAGAAATTCTACGCAACTCAAGGACCCACGGAGAGAGTTGGGAATTTCGTTATTTTCATATTTGAGTTTTCTCGAATTTTGAAAAGAGGATCGTTTGATTTTAATTATTTTCTCTTCGAATATTTCTTTTATAAAAAAATAAAAGAGAGAGGATAAAATGACTTCCTCAAAATAAAGAAATATTGGAGATTTAATATTAAAATCAAATAAGAATTTATTCGGAGTTTTATCACTATTTTATTTGAATTAGGAAAAATATGCGTTTTTCAAAATTGCATTAGAGTCCCAAGTAAATGTTCACCTTGTCCGGTAGACTTTTAGAATTTGGGGAAAATTTATTTCAGGACTTTTGAAGTCCATTTAATATTTCTTTTCTTTGTTTTTCTGCATGAAATTATAAAAAAACGAACCGACCTAACCGGGCCGTGTCCGACCTGGACACTAGCCCGGCTGGCCCTTTAAAGCCGCGGAGGCCGAGCCAGTGCCACCCCGCCCGAAACCCTAACCCCGCCTGAAACCCAAAACCCGCCCAAAACCCGCCGCCGCCGCCGGAACCGCGCGCCGCCGCCGCCGCGTCGCCATCCCGAGCCGCCGCCCGCGCCTCCCCGCAGCGCCGCGCCGCCGACGAAGCCCGCCGCCTCGCCGCCGCCGCCTGACCACGCCGCCGGAGCCGCTCACCGCCGCCGCCGTCCCGCCGACCGCCGGAGGTAATCGCCGCCGCCGTCGGTTTTTGTGAGAAAACCGATCGTTTTTTTTAAACCCTAGATTCCGTTTTTTAATTTTAGATCATTTTTTTCGGTTTAGTTATTTAGCGAACGCCCGTTCGTTCGTTCGTTTTAACGAACGGTTTTCACTCGTTAGCCCCAAACAGCGAACGTTCGTTCGTTAGCCTGTTATCAGTTTTTCTTTTTCTCGGATTTTTCGCAATTATTTTCGATCGCGATTTCTGATTCGATTTTCGTTTTAGTTTCTCTTTTCGCTCGTTTATCGGAATCAGGCGATTCAAGCGCCCAGAGTTTCGTCTCGAAGCCCTCTTTCTGTTTAATCAACTTAAACAAGTTTTTGCCACTGTAAAATTTGACTTTAGACCAGATTAGTAATCGAAGACTGTTTCTTTCGCCGTTTGAGTTTTGTTGCTTCGTTTGATTTGATTCTTTTTGCAAACCGGAGTTCTTAAGTTGAACTTTCTGGTTAGATCTTCTTGTTTGAGTTTTACCCGTGCGTCTTTGCTTGATTGCTCATTGTATATTGTTTGTTTGCGATAGAGTACCCGAAGTGCGAAGCGTGCTACTACGAGTCTCTAGGTTTCACGGATCATCAGCAAGGCAAGTAACACTTTGATCATACCTCTTTACTACCCAGTTTTATTGCATTAGATCAATCCTCAAACAATTGCATGGTTAGGATCTGATTATATTGTGGGTTTGGGAAGTATATGAGGTAGTACCTATTCACCTGTTTATTATCAAACCTATGGGAGTTACTTCTACGTTGCTTATATTGCTATGCTATGCTCGTAGACGTGATTTGGGTTTGAGTGTATTCATGACAAATGTGAGTTTTGTTAATTAATGGTTAACTTAAGGTGGCAACTTTAATACACATCCGGGTGGATTGAGGCACCTGGGGAACCCAGTGTTGCCTGTATTTTTGGAAATCCCGGGGTACCGTGTGATTCTCCTATGGACTACCACCCAGGCTCAAAGGGATCATAAGATTATTCATGCTAGGAACTTCCGTGTGCAGCCACATGCCATTATGGGCTCTGGCATAGTTAAGTAAGTTGTGGGAAACCTTTCCATGATGGGCTAGCAGATGTAGGGGATTGTAGGTGTACAGGCCTATCTATCGGTTAAGGGGACCTCTTCGGAAAGACTGTGTCTCGGTCATCCGTTTCTCAAACATTATGTAGTGCGAGAAATCCAACGGAGGAGATCGAGTCTTGTGGGGAAAAGTGCGCAACCTCTGCAGAGTGTACAAACTAATCATGGTTAGCCGTGTCCCCGGTTAGGGACATCTTGAGTATCTAGTTCTTGTAGAGTCATGTGGATCTCATCACTCTTAATATAATTTGATTGGGTTTAATGATGATGCTTAATTGGGATTGAGTTGGGTGAACCTTCTCAATGTTTAACAACCACCATCATAGTTAAATAAAATGTATTCCTTTGTTGTAGGGAAAAATTGGCTTTCCGCAAAACATGTTAACCATACAGCCTCCACCAGCCATATATGCATGTAGTGATAGCATTATTCTGTGCATTACTCATTTGTGTTGCCTTGCCAGCATATTTCATGTGCTGACCCATTTCGGGCTGCAACGTATTATGTTGCAAACTTTTCAGACGACGAGTAAGGAGCCATAGGTCGTTGTCTTTCACTCAGTGATGCCGTTGGAGTTGATGGACTCACTTTATCTTCCAAGCATTCCGATGTTATCGTATTAGATGGCCTTAAGCCATATTTATTGTAATAAGTTCTCTTTTGAGACATTCGATGTAATAAGTGTGTGATTGCTACTCTGTTATAAATCCTCAAGTACTGTGCGTGTCAGCATTACCGATCCAGGGATGACACTGATGCACAGAGATCAGACTGTTAGAGGTCTGGTCGTCAAAATGGATCTTACTTGAAAGCCCTCATCACGAAAAACATGAAGATGGAAACAAAACTTAATTTGAACTTTTTATTCAAAACATATAAAAGTTTAAAATTGAAAAACAAAAGAAAAAACATGCGCGAGGGACTCGGCCCTCGCACCTACGTGTCCCAAATCCTCTCACATTTTTTTTCCAGCAAACTAACATATGCAAAAAAAATGCAATTGTATAGAAGTTCCTTTTTCTTGCAAATAACTATATGGAAGTTGCACCGGAATCACGTTCCTTCTGTTAAAGTTAGCAATTTTGATTATTCACAACCAAGGTGAACACTACAACCCAAGCAATAATGTAACATGTTTATGGCTCAACCACTTCTTGAAATAGGCCCGCGCCCCACTTTATATATGAAGCATAAATCACAATACACTTTGCATCATGTCTTCAAGAACTTTGTCGACACTCATGTTTGCAACTACCATCAACTTTCATGTACCCTCAAATTCTAGACATATGGTTTAACAACAAAGGTGATTAGCTTGATAATACAACATCACTATAACTATACATGTCATTATTATTATTTTTGGAAATCTATGGACCATTGGAACTTGCCGATCAGCAATCACAACAGTGCTAGGTGAGTTGGTGGATCAGCACAAATGAATATCTCTCTGTTATGTTCATCTTTGAACACCCCAAATGCCCCTGCCTCATTATTTTGACTTTCGAATTTAAAACTTTTATATGTTTTTAATCAAAATTTAAATTAAGTTTCATTTTCATATTCATATTGCTTGTGACAAGGGCTTTCAAATAAGATCCATTTTATATATGTTTTGACGATTTTCTGTTAAAAAATGTTAATTTTCAATCGTTGAAACTTAGTGCGAGCGAACAATAAAATCGCAAGTTTCAAAAACGCGAACATTGAAATCTTAATGTTAGTGCGAGCGAACGATAAAATCGTAACATTTCAGAAACTAGGAACGTCATAACTGTAAGTTTTAGATACTTATAATTTTTTGAGTTGAGACACTTAAAAATTCGTGTGCCAAAATTTGGGGTCCATAAAATCGCCAGCGTGGTGACCCTAAAACAATCGCCAGCGTGGCTGCCTTGTGGCGTTAAAAAAAAGCATGGCCATCTCGCTAAAAAAATCAATGTGTGTGGTGGACGTCCGACCAACCACCATACCGACTAGGGGGTGCTGCCGGGGATGTGCTAGGCGTCATCCGGATGATGCTGTGGAAAAATAAGCCGCCTTTCCCTCCCTTGATTAGCGCCGATACGGTATAATTTAGGCCGCTGGATTAGCTGATGATTGGACCACGGCATGACTTCCATCCCAACTTGCACATGTCTCCCTGCAGCGTCTAGCCAGCAACGCAGCACCACCAGCACACGTAACTCTAGTGAGAGCAGCAGCTAGCCGGCTTAGAGCACTAGCTGCAGCCCTCAGGTCCACGTCGCCGGTCACCTCATAATAAAACAGCCAGCGGGCGGAGCGGGCCTGCCATACATCAGCCACGGCAGCAGCGCCAACGACTTCTGGGGTTGCTATGTTGCAGCAACGACGCTGCTGCGACCACCCCTTCAAGCACCATTGATGCACCATCACTGCACCTGCGATACTCCGGCCACCTGGCTATGCTCCATTGCAGTGCCGGTGATGCTTCGGCGGCTTGGCAATGATCTATTGTAGCAGCGACGATGATTTGCCGACCCGACTATGCTCCATCGTAGCACCGCTGATGCTCCCTTGCAACTTCGTCGCTGTTCCGACGATCGACGAACGCTTCATCGCGGCACTTGCTCCCTTGCAGCATCGTCGACGTTCCGACGGTCCGACGAATGCTTCATCGCGGCACCGATGATGTTCTCGCGGCCCGACGATGCTCCATCGTAGTGCCGATGATGCTCCGACGGCTCGGTGATTGCAGCGTCGGCGATGTTTCGACGGCCCGACAATGCTCCATCGTAGCACTGGTGATGCTCCCTTGCAACGTTGTTGACGTTTCGACGGTCCGACGAATGCTTCATCGCGGCACTGGTGATGTTCCGACGGTCCGACGATGCTCCATCACAGTGTCGGTGATGCTCTGTTGTAGCACCAGCGAAGTTTCAACAGCCCGACGATGCTCCATCGTAGCACCCGTGATCCTTCCTTGTAGCATCGTCGATGTTTCGACGGTCCGACAAATGCTTCATCGCGGCACCGGTGATGTTCCGGCGGTCCGATGATGCTCCATCGCAGTGCCGGTGATGCTCCGACGGCTCGGCGATTGCAGCGCCGACGATGTTTCGACGGCCCGACGATCCTCCATCATAGCACCGGTGATGCTCCCTTGCAGTGATGTCGACGTTTCGACGGTCTGACGAATGCTTCATTGCGGCACCGGTGATGTTCCGGCGGTCTGAAGATGCTCCATCATAGTGTCGGTGATGCTCCGTTGTAGCACCAGCGATGTTTCGACGGCCCGACGATGCTCCATCGTAGCACCCGTGATCCTCCCTTGTAGCGTCGTCGATGTTCCGACAAATGCTTTGGCTGCCCGACTACGCTCCGTTGCAGCGCCAACGGTGCTCCAGTGGCCCGACTACGCTCCGTTGCAGCACCGGTGATGCTTCGACGGCCCGATGCTGCTCCGTTGTAGGGCTGACAAGGCTTCCGTGGCCCGGCGATGCACCGTTGCAGCGCCGACGATGCTCCGGCGGCCCGACGATGCTTCGTTGTTGGGCTAACAATGCTTAGGTTGCAAGGAGACGCTCCGTTGCATCGCCGAGGATGCTCCGACGGCCCGGGGATGCTCCATTGCAACACTGGTGATGCTTTGTCGGCCCGACGATACTCCGTTGCAGGTTCGACGATGCTTCGGCTGCCCAGCGATGCTCTGTTGCAGCACCGGCGATGCTTCGGCTGCTTGGAGATGCTCTGTTGCATCGCCGACGATGCTCCGATGGCCCGGTGACGCTCCATTACAGCGTCGGCGATCCTCCGGCGGCCCGACAAGCTTCGTTGCAGGACCAACGATGCTTGGCTGACCGGCAATGCTTTGTTGCATCGCCGATGATGCTTTGGTGGCCCGGTGACGCTCCATTGCAGCGCCGATGATGCTCCAGCGGCCCGGCCTACGATGCTTCAGCTGCCTGGCGATGCTCTGTTGCATCGTCGACGATGCTCCGATGGCCCGGTGATGCTCCATTGCAGCGCCGACGATGCGTCGGCAGCCCGGCGAGCTCCGTTGCAGGGCCGACGATGCTTCGGCTGCCCGGCGATGCTCTGTTGCAGCACCGATGATGCTCCGGTGGCCTGGCGACGCTCCATTGCAGCGCCGGCGATGCTCCGGCGGCCCGAAGATGCTCCATTGTAGCGCCGACAATACTCGGATGGCCTGGTGACGCTCCATTGTAGTGCCGACGATGCTCCATTGCAGTGCCGACACCCGACGATGCTCCGGTGGCCTGGTGACACTCCAGTGCAGTGTCGACACCCGACGATGTTTCGGCGGCCCGGCGACGCTCCGTTGCAGCAACCAACTGGCGCATGCAGCAGAGGCCGTGACTTGCAGCCTACCGATGCTTTGTCTTCCTCGCATCGCAGGCCACCAACGCGGCATAGCAGCGGCAACCTTGTAGCACCGTGGCTGGCTGGCTGGCTCGTAGCAACGCCGTTGAAGTGCAGCCCTCCGCAGCACCATACAGCTAAGTGCAGCAAGCCAGCAAACTCGGTTCAGTCAAATACAAAGACGTACAACGTACTTTCTACGTTTTACCACGCACTGACACAACAGACTGACCTGCTAATCGGACGGCGCCCGCGTCTCGTCAAAAATCAGTCGATATATTATAAACGTTTCCCTTAAACAAGCCGCCGTACACACTCTGACATACACCATGCGGCCAACATCCCGAAGCGAAGGAACGACTCACGATTCCGTGAGTAGGCCCATGAGTTTTCGGTTTTAGAAACTTGTATGTCGAGTTTAAAATGTCCTGTATTGGTGAACAGAGAGAGTATATAGCAAAAAAGAAAAAAGCCAGCCTAGAAAAACACATACAGGCTTACAGCCCAACGAGGATTGCTCTATTCTAGCCCGTCAGACTACAGGACTGCGTCGCCTATAGGACGCCAGCCCAGTAGGACATGGCTCGGCGAGCTGTCGTCACTCAATTTTTTTCTTTTATTTATATTTTAAATGCATATATTTCAAGAACTTAATTTTACTTAAGAAATTTAAAACTATGAATTTAGAAAAAATTAACATGGTATACAATAATTATTAGTGCAGTTTTAAGAAATGTTGGTAACTTTCAAGAAAATGTTCGTGAGAACGAAAAAATGTCCCCGTGTTTCAAAAAAAAAATTATAAAAATGTGTATACAATGTAAAAACAATGTTTGCGTAATGTGAAGAAAATGTTTCGAACCATTAAAAATTGTCTGTGACATTTTATGAAAATATTCCGCCATTTCAACAAAACATTCATGACGTTATTTTAAAATGTACTACTCCACCCATGCTAAAGCAACGACACTTATTTTGTAACGGAGTTTGTACAATGTAAAAAATGTCCGTGTAGGTAAAAAACGTTTATTTTCATTTAAAATGTATGTGACATTTTTATAAAAATAATAATCATGTGTTTCTAAGAAATGTCTATGAGATTTTAAAAAATGTGCAACGTGTATTTTGAGAATGTTATTGTGTATTTGAAAAAGTGTTCAAAAGATGTATTTTTAAATAATTGTAGAACATGTATTTGAAAAGTGTCCAATGTGTACCAATTTTTGACAAGTGCTCTAAAAATGTACATTGTGTACTGAGAAAAAAGTAGACATGTATTAACAAATAACACAATAATAACCGAAAAATAAACAGAAATAAAAGCAAAGAAAAAACAAAGAAAACCAAGAAGGAAACAAAAAACAAAGTATAATGAAGAAAGAAAAACCAAAAAATAAAAGGCGGCTGAGTCATCCGCCCAACCAACTGTCAGATTTGTGTGCTGGTGGCCATACGATCGTAGCAAGGCCACGACATCACTCAGCGCGCGGCAGCTTCAACACATCACTGATGGCATCCGACAAAAGCTTGTAGCTCTCATGGCAGCACCATCGGTGTCCAGCGAAACTCCATTGCAGCCCCGACGGAGCTCCGACGTAGCACTAACAACTTCGGCGAAGTTCCATTGCAACTCCGGTGAAACACCAACACAGCACCGATGACTCCGGCAAAGCTCATTGCAACTCTGGCGAAAACCCATTGCAACACCGTGACCGAGATGAAGCAGTGACGTCGGCGCCAAAATCTTGCTGCCACTGTATGTCAGCAGTTGCAGCACCACACCTTCCACAATGACGTACCTCCCTTTCCGTTTTGCTCTAAAGCAGGCGTCACCAGTGAGGAAGCCCCACTGATCGCAGCAAGATGGGCAGCCCACTTCTTACCACAATGCCGCTCCGCATCGCTTCATGATGGGTGCTTGCAGTAGGCGCCACCGACGAGGACGACCAGCTGCAAGAGACATCCCTTGCAGCGACGGCGGATGCAGCAAGTAGCCGTTGTAGCAACGTCGATCTACAGCTTTGGACACTTGCAACCATCGATTGGAGCAGCGTGGTTGGGTAGTAGCGCTCACGGCGGATTGACTTGATAAACATGGACGATACGAAAGGGAAGGGAAAGCAGCAATTTGGGGGGAAAATGGAAAAAATGGGTGGCTCATGGGGCGCGCTAGAGGATAAGAAGATAAGAGAGCGGTTGGTGGGACTCGTGGGGACGGTGGGTGTGTGGACACCAACTACGTCCACGGCTGGCCTCGCGCGATCAAAGTGCATCGGACGGCTAGCGACGCGGTTTAAGCCAGTCAAAGTTCAGTCAGCTTAGAATAAACTTTTTTAAAATTAAAACAACGAGAAAACAAAGAAAACCAGAAGTCTCTCCCTAATAATAAAGCACGGATTGACTTTGTCGGGTTCACCGTCACAATACGCTTCTTCCCATGAATTTACGCTTTCAGTTTAAATTTAAAACGTATATGCGAGATGGTACTAATAAAATTTGATGCGCCGCACGCTAGCGTCGCTAAAAAACCTGTCACGAAACCTGGGCCAGCCCATGAAGGATACGATCGGCCAGCTAAAAAAACCTGAGCCGGCCCATGAAGGATACGATCGGCCAGCTAAAAAAGGAATAAATCCGAGCGGGGATCGAACACAAGACTCCACGCAAGAAACCTCCCTGAAAGGACCAGCTGAGCTAGCGCCGGTTATCTATCACAATCAGCCGAATTTTCTTATGTTAATCGGCTTCGCCCGTCTAGCAGAATTTCTAGGTTGATCTGTCTTGGGCCTCAGTCTATCCATCCATCCATTGCGACGTGGCCCAAGAATATGGTAAAAATAATTACTCGATCGAACTCCTAATCCTAACCTCACGAACTGTTCACAAGATAATCCCATATCGTTTTTCTTTATAAAATCCCACCAGTTTAAATATGTTAGTGAGCTCAAAACAATAAGCAGCCTCGAATCAAGGATTCTTTCAAAGAAGGAATTAATGGAAGAAAGACCCAACATATATTGGCCTAAATCGGTGTCTACAAAGAGAGAAGTCGGGAGGGAAAGGAAGGAGGGAGGGCAAAGAAAAGGGAGAAGCACACAAGGAGATGGAGACCACGAGGTGCATGTATAATAATAGAAGGAGGGATTGCGGAATTGTTTAAGAAGGAATCAGCGTTAAACGGGAATTGAGGGCTGCCATGCATGATTTAAGAAGGAATCAGCATTAAAGGCAATTGAGGGCTGCCATGCAAGATGTGTAATTAAAGGGTGGGGATCAATATACTTGAATGGGCTGGTTAGTTTCTCGACCAACAATTATGTGTAGGGTTACTCGGTGGGATGTGCTCTGGCAAAAAGAAACTGCGACCATTTTTTTTCAAGCATTCTGACTTGAGAAGAAATACAAAAATATGACAACTTATTTCATGGAGGAGCCGATGGCTTCATGACATCAGAAATTATCACCATCCTAAATGGTACGTGTAGGGTGTAGCTCACGAAGAGTGTCCCTGATGGCCAACTCGACGGGATTAGTTTTCAAAGTATAAACGCTCCTTTGCGCTGGCGTGTCTCAATTGCAGGTGTGTCATGTAGAGGCTGAGATCACCGTGTTCGGATTGGTCACGTTCGAAAAACGCATTGCCTTCAGGTGGACACTGTGGCCACTATTGATGAGGATGGGAAGGAGTATAATTTCAACTAGAGGGCATAGACCTTTGGAAGGTCATGAGTTGTGTTTACTGTACTAGGCGCAAAGGATTTTTTTCTCCCGTTGCAACGCGCGGGCATTTTTACTAGTAATAATAAAACACGTGTTGAGTTTGTCGGGTTCACCGTTGTGGCGTTTTTATACAAGGTCCGTGTGGTTTTTGGTAATTAAACCCATAGTCCAATAAATAAGTTGGAAAAAACGTTTCGTATGTCGCGCTTGACCAGAAAAAAAAACCCATCCCCGAGTCGAGTGACCGCGTCTCCCACCCTGTGATTTGATTTTCGGCCGAAAAAAACTAATTCCGGCCGAATTTCGGCCATCTCGCCATGGCCCGGTACATGGCCCTTTTAGCCGAAATTTTTGGCCCAATTTGAATTTTGTGGCCCGGCCCAGCTCCTAGAGCGTTTCTGTTTGGCTTCGACTGAGACAAAACCACGAGCCCACACGCCCTAACCCTAGAATCTCCCTTTCCTCTAGATCCTCCTGTGTGTGGCGCCGCCGCTGCGCATAGGGCACATCTCACACGATGGCGGCTTCTTTGGCCAAGGCGCTCACTATCCTCCTGCCCTCCTCCACGTCTCCTCGCCTCCACCCCATCCACTACATGTGCGTTGCTTCTCCAAGATTGAGGCATGGTGCTCGACGGCTGCGGCAAAGGAGCTGGTGGAGCGCGAGCTGACCAGTTCAATGGAGGCAGGAGCATGGAGCAGCGGCAGCAGCATGGTGGGCGGCCGCTTGATTAAATCTTAATTCTGGATGCTTTTATATCTTCCTCCTTGAAGTATGTATGCAGTTTTGCTTCTTCAGCAATTTGGCCACGCGGCTCTGATTTTCTTGTGCTGCTTTAGATTAAGGACTGTTGTGCTGCTATAATTATGCCCTATTTGATTCAGATTTTGCTCAAATTTCGGCCGAAATTCGGCTGAATTCTGGACAAATTTTATCCAAAAATTCAAATTTTGTTTCTGCAATTTCGTCCGAGATATTACCGAAATATTTGAAATGGCCGAAATTCGGCCATCTTGGTCAGGGGCGAAAAAAAACACAAAACGAAAATCAAAACACAACTCCCACCCCCGTCTGGATCCGCCGCCTCGCTGCCGCCGGCCGGCATCCTCCTCCACGCCATCCTCCGCCGAGCCGTGCCGCCGTCCTCCCCGCACCCCGGCCTGCCTGCGTCCTCTCCGCCGCGCCCTCCTCCCCGCGCCGTCCGAGTCCCCCTCGCGCGGTTCGCTGATGACGAGGCCCAGACCGCTGCGCTCTCGGGCCCCGCCGGCCGGCTCGAGCGCGCGCCGCCCACCACGACGAGCTGCTCAACACTCTCCTCGCCGCCGCGGGCAACGACCGGGAGGAGGAGGAGGACGCGCGGGAGGCGCAGCAGCGTTAGAATCAGCGCGTCGAATCCGGCCTCGGCTTACGGCGACACGGACGTGGAGGCTCTGGCTGCGGCCGCCGCGCTCTATGCCCCGACCCTGCTCGCCGAGCCCTGCCTCTCCGGTTCTCCATCCATGTACGCTGTCGGGGACTCTGCAGGTCCAAGCTTGCTGCTTTTATCTTCAATTTGCAGAAGGAAGTTGGGTCCTCGCAGAGGGAAGGAAGGATGTTTGCTAATGTGTTGTGTGGCTTTCTGTTTTTGGAAGGAGGAAGGTTTATTCAGTCCATCCTCCTGCCTCTCCCTGCACAAAAAATGGTTCATCCTTCATTGGTATGTGTGCAGCTATGGAGGAGAATAATAGAGACGTGAGAATAATAGAGACATACCAATGAAGGATGAACCATGGCAGCCCTGGGGCGGCCTGGGGCGTGGGATTATTTGTCAGCCTATATGTCAAAAATAATTGGTTTGGCCTGGGGTGCAGCCCACTTCCAAGCCCAGGCAGGCCTGGCTAACTGGCCCAACTGCTCAGCGCCCAGGCCATCGCTGCCTGCGCACGGACGAACTGGACGAACCAACCAGCCGCTGTCTCAAAAAAAAAAAAAACAACAACCAGCCGCTGAATTTCTTCCCCCGACTTGGACGAACCCTAGACGGCCAGCCGTCCCTGCCTGCCGGCGCCGCCCGCCGCCGCCACCTGCCGTCGCGCCTATCCAGCCCCCCCCCCCCCCCCTCCAGTCCGTTGTCCGCCCCTTCGATCCCTTCTGCGGCCGTGCGGGCGTCAGGTTGTGCCGCTGCTGCTCTGTCCGGCGAGGCGAGGTGCTCGATCCCTTCTGCTTGGCGTCCGGCGAGGTGCTTTTTTGCCAGGAGCCGAGCCGCAACACAGAGCAGAGCAGAGAGGTAATGCTTAATGCCTTGATGCCCCTGTTTTGTGTTCTAGATGCCATTGTTTGATGATGATTTTCATTGCTAGATGCCACTGTTTGATGATGATTTTCATTGCTATAGATGCCGCTGTTTGTTAGATGTGAAAACCTATTTAGACATTTAGTAATTTTGTTTCTATAAAATGTTACAGGAAGACAAGATGAGTAAAAGAAACAAGACATTGAATTTTTCTTTTCAAGTTCGAACAACAGCAACCACAGAAACAGGTCCTTCAACTCGAACAACTGATAGTACTTAGTGTTACAGCTCAATTTTGACCCACAGATTGACTTTCGTATGCCTTGAAACTGAAAATTTTTTGGGTAGTTTTTAGCCCTTAGTTTCTTGCCTGGGGCGTCAGCCAATCCTGACTCCGCCACTACTGTGACCTGCTGGTGCCTACTGCTGCCGCGGCGCCCCTCCTCTCGCTGGTAATTTTGTCTTTGGTGAATTGATGTATGGATTGTCTGATTGTCAGAGTGCATAGATGATTTAAATTTTGAACTGAAATTAAAATGGAATACAGTGTTATGTGAGTATGTGTAATCTGTTGCTGGAACTAGAATTGATTCATTTTGCGGAAATAGAAATTGGTGTATGCATTGTCTGATTGTCACATGTATAGATGACTTGTAGTTTTGTCATGTTTTTCTTTTTCTTTTTTTGTTAGATTGTTAAGCACTGGGGGTTAAATTCTAGATTTATTGAGAAATTGAGCTTTATTTTGTATGTTTTTCTGGAATGTTATGGAATATTTTGGGGGTGTTATAAGTGCCAAAGTTTTTCCATGTTGACGAAAAAAATTCGCCCGGGGTTTGCTTTAATCATGGCTCCCTGGTTAGTCCGTTAGTGTGATTAGAAACTACTCTTTCAGACTTTCAATACTACTTCAATGTTCAGTCTTCAGAGCTAGTTGGTAGTTGCAAATTTCAAACATATATAGTGAACTCTATTGCTGTGAGACATGATTAAACTATTTATATTGCTCGTTTGGTCAATTTCGTATTACTCGTGTGATGTCGATTTTTTTAAGGTGGCACACCCTATGATTTGTTCCTGTCCCCACCACTGCTTTTAGCTTGCTTTAATCTCAGATCTGGTGTAGGATCAATGTCAACTATTTCTGATCAGAAGAAACGGACCTTAGAAGCTATTCAACAACGGTATGCAGCAGCTAAAGCTAAGAAGCTGCAAGATGAACAGCCCAAGTGCCCGAAGAACAAAGAGAGTACCCCCAAGCCCAAGTTTGATGCACAGAGGAAAGGAAAAACTCCTGAATCCACTCCTCGAACTTCTGGCCAGCTGCCTACATTTAGAGGTTTTTATTTTTGCTCACCATTCTCCATTTCATTAGTGCACATTTTATATACGTCCCCAATTTGTCTTATACTGCTGCTGCTGCTGCTTCTGCTTCTCAGCTCAAGGAATCTCCAGTCATCAACAAAAGCCTTCTGCCTCCTCAGGTAAACCTATATCTGTGTGTGCGTGTGACTTTGTCCTGAAATCAACTGATAGCTTTTTTGACCTTTTAGGTGGAGAAATCAACCCTATATACTCTGAGATTTCATTTGCTCTTCATGAAAATTTGTCCCAAGATGACTATGCGGTAAGTACCCATGGTATGTGTTATGGTCTCAAATTTAACTTTATATGGTTTGAAATATCCTTTAATATTTTTTGGGTGAACTTTGGTGTAGGATCCCGACAGCACAGACGTAGTTCAAAATGTCATATATGATATAATTCACAAAGGTGGAGAAGCCGGGAAAATTTCCAAGGGATCGAAAAAGTTAAAGTTGGATAGAGGGATTCTTTTGGATAACTATGTTCAAAGGGGTCCTATATTAGTGGATGCACAATCACGATCTTTGTTGATCCACTCGAAGCGATCTAAAAGGCACATGTCACTGAAGCAACATAAGAAATGTGGGTCATTTGATTTACATGATACATTCCGCAGGTAATCCTTGTTCAGGTTTAGTATAAGTTTTCTTCTCCTATCATCACATTTTCATGATATGACTGAAATATTTATATCCTTGCTAAAATCCCCACATGGGGTATCTTTGGAGTTTATGCAGTTTTTACATGTGATTCTTATTCTTGCAGGTTTGACCTCTATAAGCCAATGCATGAAATGTGGAAAGAGTATATGCGAGAGCTTACAAAAAGTACTCCGTATGGATCCCTCACTGTCTTTTCTTTCTGTTACTTTCAGGCCTCATTTACATCTCCACACTATTTGCTTTTACTAGGAAAGATAAAAAGGCTTGCAATTTATACATTGTTTTTACCATTTAATTCAACGCATGTAGTGCAAATTAGGAGGATTTGCAAATGTTTGTGCATAGTACCAGATTATTATGTTTAAAAAATAATGCTCCTTACCTACGTGGCCAAATATGTGGACTCAGGATCATGTCCCTTTGTCTACACATGTGAACTGTTTGACTCGTAAATACGTACAGGATGGCAAAGTAGGCTGGACTAGTCATAAATAACATGCTTGAGATGTTATTAACCCCGTGAATGTTGGTTACATGTTTGTCTTGGGCGAAGAGATCCGACACGAGCAACCCCGATAGAAAGGCCTTGGCCTCCTTCACCATGCTTGTCTCCTGGACTATATGGAATGAGAGAAACGCGTGTGTTTTCCATCACAAGAGTGCTCCACCGCCAATCTTGCTCGCCAACATCTTGAACGAGGCCAATTTGTGGTCCACCGCAGGGGCTAAACACCTAGGGAAAATTGTATTGCGAGAGTACTTGTCATGTGGTGTTTGTGGGATATTTGTAAAACCTCTTCTCTCCTTAATTAATATATGAGGCAAATCTTTTGCCTCCTTTTCGGAAAAAAATGTTAGTTACATGTCTTTAGATCAGTGTGCTAGTTTCTCTATGTCTTATCAGAAAACAAGTAAACTGGGTCACTCTATAGGTGGACCCATATTTGTAAAGTCACCTCATACTTACGTGGCATGCTGGCACACATGATTGGGTCTGAGATGTCAATTCACAGATTGGGTCAGTATAAGAATTAAGGCCCTGGTAAAAACCGAACTTTTTGGTAATCTAGTATAATGTGCAAACATTTGTAAACTCTGGTAATGTGCACAACAACTGTTGAATTATGAGGTAAAGACTGCAATTTGTAAAAGAAAAGGCATTTGGTCTTTGGATCTTTTGCTGTTATTTGTCTCTTATTTTTAAATATACGACTTAATTGTTTTTAGATCTTTTGTAATTGGTGTCTACTTTTGAAGGATCCAACTACTGATATATTGAATTGGTGTATTTGTACAGCTGTACTACTCTTTAATTATCAGTTTGTTTTTATTCACAGTAGAGTAACTCACAGGCTTTATGCTGTTAGTAAGACCGAGCTCACCCAAAAATGATAATTGTATCGAAACTTATTGACTGTAGGGACTAGATTGTTGGTATTCATCTGATTGCCTCAAAAATAGCTTAATTAAGCTGTAGTTGTATAGAATTATACTAAATAGAGTTCTGAAAGATTAATAAATTTGAAAATTTGGACAATCAAATTCAAGAAATGTAATCAGTTTAACCTTTCCCAGATTTGGGCTAACCCTCTATTATGCCTTTTCAGTACAATGTATGAGGTATTGATGTTCCCTGTTTTCTTTATAGGAAAAAGCAATTATCGGAAAACCTCCTTTCAGCAGATCTTCATGGGGCGCTTATAATAGGTGATTCATATACTTGGCATAGTTGCATACTGGGTTATTAGACTGCCTGTATTGATCCTGTCATTGTTTTGGTGTTTTCTTTTGGTCATTCGCAGTGGCACAATGCAAAGCAGCCTCATATGAAGGTGTAAGTGGCATCATGATTCGTGACACTGCAGAGACTTTTGGAATTATATCAGAGGACAACCGCTTCCGAGGTACCTACTATCCCACTTCGTAATGCAATACTTTGAATAGGCTTGGATGAAGTGATGTATAGTTTGCTTGAGAGCATGTCTTCTACAATCTTATTTTTTTTGTTCGGGAATATAGGGCTGTTGCAATCTTGTGTTGGATTTTCCTTTCTACTGCTAATATGATACTTCCTTTTCCCATTGATCGTGCTAAATAATTTTAGTGTAACTCTCCATCCATATGATTCATGCTCTAAGAGACTGCGATGAAACGCATACTTGTTTTTCTGGTGAAGTCCACACTTGAATTTTTCATGGCAGAAGTACAAGCGAACAGGGTTGTTCAGCTTCTTGCTCAAAACGTTGTATTTTACTCGCTCAACGGAACTGCTCTTCCCATAGGCTCGTTCTTGCCGTTATACTATGTTGTTTGTAGTCATGAATTTTAGTATTAAACTATTAATTACTGCAGACCTGATGGATTGCTTTCTAAGAAACTCACTTTGAAACCTACAGTTGTACCGAAAGCTGGATCAGTTTTCGTCCTCCAAGCTGATTGCTGGAAGGTGACACTGATCGGCGACAAACTGTCACCAAAGGAGAAGTTGAAGGAAAGCCAGCGTCTGCAGCGTGCGCAATCACTGATCAGATAGAGTTTCGAGCCTGTTAGACTCTGTTTTCTGACAAATTTTGCCCAGATAAACCCCTACAGATTTTCTTGTTTAGTCTTTGTTTCTGTTGATTAACGTCAGTCTATCCCTTCATTGCTTAGCACTTGGCAGTTCTTGTTGCTCCACATTGTAAGCCAGTCACTCCTGGCAAAGTCGCGACGCTGAGAAGTTCCTTAGTAAATCCAAACACGCTTCTTGTGCGAGCTGCATCCTTGTAGGATAGCAACTATCATACCATGATCAATCACAGGTCTTTATCAATTTTTTTTATCAATCACAGGTGACCAGTTGGGGTTTATATATGTGACTGATCGGGTGAAAGTTTCGGTGCCTTGTCCTGTTTATAGCCCCCAAATTTGCTAACCATTGCGTTGCTAATGTATTGCCTCACTCGCTAGCCTAGCCTCACAGTCGTGTCTACTCCAGCGCTGTGGAAACCATAACCTGTGCGCTGTGGCTGGAGCGGCGGCACCGGTGTGGGATCCCTTTGCCGTGGGAAGGACTCCGGCGTGGAAGAAGACGCTGAGCTGTTATTAAACGCCCTCGTTCGGTACGTAAATCGTCGCCGTTCCATAGCAGTCTGTGCTGCCCCTGCTGAACCAGGGGCCAGCCACGCCAATCATCTTCTCTGCTTTAACCAGCCTTAGTTCCACAAGATGACATGAGGGCGTGGTGTACATAATGACTGTACTAGGATGGCACATCGGCCAGTGTAGGGAAAATAGGAGATGTGGCGAGGCATGCTGGATGTGTGAATTCTATAGCGCATTTGCACATGCCTCTTATGTCTACACTTATCAAATTAAAATCGCTACTATGCAGAGACAAAACAATGCACTACACACTACACAGGAATGATGAACAATGGCAATACATAGAAGTAAGACGAGGAACTGGGAGGACCGCTCCTTTTATAGACGACTTGGGTACATGCGGTACAACTAGTGACTTGAGGTCATCGGATCTCGGTTGATTCAGTAGCTAAGAATTCTTTGTTATGAGCTTGGTCCTTAGGTAGGTAAGAGCCCATGAGATACTTACACAAATGATGAAATTTTTGTGCTTGTTTCTATTCGGGGTAGGTCAGAGGTAATGGTAACTTAAAAAAAATGATAAATTTCCTAAGCTTGTTTGTCCTTGGCTAGATCAGTCTATTGGGTCACAAGAGCTTTAAACAAATAATATATTTTTTAAGTTTTTTCAAGTATTGTTCTTTGGTCTCTACACATGTGGCTAGCCAACATAAAAGGGCTAAGATCACGTACTCCTACTCAATCTGATCAAGATAACGGTTCTGGAAATAAAGGAAAAAGAACTGGATCTAATGGACAAGACAAAGTGAGCTAAGTAGAACCAATTTTGCCTAGTTGTAACCATCTTCTGACTCGGACTCAGACCCGGACAAATTTCTAGCATGTTAATTAGGTCATGCCTCGTCTCGGCCTGATAAACCAGTCATACATTTACTTTCTCCAGAATGTCTTATATGCAAAAAATATGTTTGTACCTTAATTTTGCAAATCAAAAGAGTATGTTTGAAATTTTCTCCTTCTATGCATTGTTCAAACTTGAATTCCAACAGCTACCCTGCGATCACTTTTCATAGAACCATAATCCAATCTTAGCTGCCACTAGTAGTTACATAGTACATGCAGTATTCTATCATGTACCCACTTAAAACATGGCTAACACCAACTGAACCGATAGTTCCTCCGACCCTTTTCACGCTCGGAAGGGACACTCTTGAGTTTCAAGATCGAAGCATAGTAGCCACTGCAGGAAACAGAAACGGAACGAAAACGGAAACATACCCTAAATCTCGTCTCCAGCATAAAAAATGGCCTGCACTTTCCGCCACTTCCCTGACTACAGTAGTCTCAAATGTGTTTTTATTGGGAACTAAATTACCATTTAATAGTTGTCTGATTGCGTCAAATAGTTCAACTAAGTTGTTGTATAGATTTCTTATAGAACGAAACCACGAGACGGGCTCGGCTTTAAAATAATAAATCTATAGAATTTTACTAAATAGGTTTTGAAAGATTAACAAATTTGAGAAGGTGTAAGTGGCATCATTATCCGTGACACTACAAACACTTTTGGAATTAAGTTAGAGGACAACCACTTCCGAGGTACTTACTATCCCACTTTCATAATGCAATATTTGATTTATAGTTTGCTTGAGAGCATGTCTATTACAATCTTTTCTCTATTAATCTTCTCTTGGCTTTTCTTTTCTATGGCTAACCTGATACTTCCTTTTCCAATTGATCATGCTAAATAATTTGATTGTAACTCTTCATCCAACGATTCTCATCGAGTTCTCAAAGAAACACCATGAAATAAATATTTGATTTATAGTTTGCTTGAGAGCATGTCTATTACAATTTTTTGCCCACAATTTTTCTTGTTCAGTCTTTGTTTCTGTTGATTAACGTCAGTCTATCCCTTCATTGCTTAGCACTTGGCAGTTCTTGTTGCTCCACATTGTAAGCCCGTCACTCCTGGCAAAGACACGACACTGAAATTCATAAGTTCGAACACGCTTCTTGTGCAAGCTGCATCCTTGTAGGATAGCAACTACCATACCATGATCAATCACAGGTCCTTATCGGAAAAAAAGATCAATCACAGGTGACCAGTTGAGGTTTATGTTACGGGTCGGGTGAAAGTTTGGGTGCGTTGTCTTGTTTGGGTGTCGCGTTGCCAACGTGTTGCCTCGCTCGCTGCAGGTGGGTGGATCCGGCAATCAGTCAAACGCTTCGAGCAAGATGGATTAAAGAAAGTGATTTTAATGATCTCGTTGAGGAAACGTGGCAGCAGGTTGGATCCAACCCGAACCTTTTATCCGTTCATGCTAAACTTAATCGCATGCACGATATGTTTCACGATTGGGATCAAAGGGTTCTCAAGAAGCCTAAGAAAAGGTTGAGAAAGGCGCAAAGAGATTTGGAAAAGATAATAACTGGCCCTATGAATGATGAGACAGAGGAGAAGAGAAATGAGCTATCTGAACTGATAGAATTTTTGTTAGAACTTGAGGAAATTCACTATATGCAGCGGTCGAGATCTAATTGGCTCCAGTTGGGTGATCGAAATACTGATTTTTTTCAGGCATATGCATCAGCGTGGAGAAAGAAAAATTATATCAAGAAACTGAACGATGGAGATGGTAATTCTGTGGAAGGTACGACGCCTCTCAGCCAACATATTCATAATTACTTTAGTAATTTGTTCAGTTTGGAAGTTCAGCAGGTAGACCCTGAGATTATGCAGGAAGTTCAGACTAAAGTGACTAATCAGATGAATGATTTCCTGATTCACCATATACGCATGATGATGTTCGCAAGGCCGTGTTTAGTATTGGTGATTTAAAAGCACCAGGGCCAAGATGGACTACATGCACTTTTCTTTAAAAAATATTGGCATGTACTCGGTGATGCTATCTCATAGGAGGTATTGTTTACTCTAAACATCCGCCAGATCCCCGCTGATTGGAACGATACTTCCATTGTTCTTATTCCAAAAGTAGACACACCTGAATTGATTACTCAGTACAGACCTATCAGTCTATGCAATGTCCTGTACAAAATTATTTCAAAGATGTTATCTATGAGATTGAAAAGCATTTTGCCAGAGATTATTTCTCCCACTCAGAGTGCGTTTGTTCCGGGTAGAATGATAACAGATAATGTACTGATTGCCTATGAATGTCTTCATAAGATAAAAAATAAAAGAGTGGGGCAAACATGCCTGTGTGCAGTAAAGCTGGATATGCACAAGGCCTATGATCTAGTGGAGTGGATATTTTTGCGGAGCATGATGCAGAAACTTGGTTTTCATGAACAGTTGATTGAAATTATCATGGCATGTGTCAGTTCTGTAAAATTCAAGGTGAGATTTAATTATCAAGGAACAGAACTATTTACTCCAACGAGGGGTATTCGGCGAGGGGACCCTCTCTCCCCTTATATGTTCCTTATTTGTGCAGGACTTTCTAGTATGGTGCAGTACGAAGAAGAAGTTTGTGGCATGGATGGGATTAGAGTGTGCAGGAATGCACCGTCAGTTTCACACCTTTTATTTGCTGATGATTCTCTAATACTCATGAAAGTAGATGTGTTAAATGCAACTTCCTTATAGCAAACACTAATACCTACTGTCAGAGTTCAGGACAGATGGTGAGTTTGGCTAAGTCAAGCATATTCTTTAGTCCTAATACTACTGTGGTCTCAAGAGCAGAGATCTGTCAAATTTTGCATATTGATACTGAAGCACTTTCAGACAAGTACCTTGGCCTCCCAGCTTTAGTGGGAGCTGACAGAAGTGATTGCCTCACGCATTTTGTAGAGAATCAAAATCAGGTTAATGGGTTGGATGGAAAAAATCCTTTCTACTGGAGGAAAGGAGATCTTATTGAAAGCAGTGGCCCAAGCCATACCTGTTTATGCCATGTCTGTGTTTAGTTTACCTAAAGGTATTTATAAAGAGATCACATATATTATTGCACAATTTTGGTGGGGTGATGACGCGGATAACAAAAGAATGCATTGGATGGCTTGGTGGAAGCTTTCTGTTCCTAAAAGTGAAGGAGGTATGGGGTTTCGGGACCTATACTCTTTTAATCTAGCAATGCTTGCGAAACAATGCTGGAGGCTGATAACTGAACCGAAATCTTTGGTGGCGAGAGTGCTTAAAGCAAAGTATTACCCAAATGGGTCTCTACTAGAGGCAACACCAAAGAATGGCTCCTCGTTTAGTTGGCAAAGTATTCTAAAAGGGCTTGACACCTTCAAAAAAAGTTATATATGTAGAATTGGAACTGGAGAGAAGGTAAACATTTGCAGAGACCCATGGATTCCATCTAGTGCAGACAGAATGATAATCACTCCAAGAGGTCAAACAATCATTACGAGACTATGTGAATTAATTGATCCGGTTAATGGGTCATGGGATGAAGCCTTGATTACAGAGTTGTTTAATCCGGTGGATGTTCGTAGAATACTTCAAATTCCATTACATTTGCAAGGTTTTGATGACTTTATTGCTTGGCACCCGAATAGAACAGGAACGTTTTCCGTCAGAAGTGCTTATCATATGCAATGGATGCATAGGTTTCAGGGGCATGCAACGATGGAGGGACACCCTGGTGTATCAACACCATTGGTAGTCTGGAAAACGCTATGGAAGCTTCAAGTCCCACGTAAAGTTCAGATTTTTGGATGGAGAATATTGCGAGGAATAATCCCGCTTCGAGCTATACTTGCTAATAGACATATAGGTTCAAATGGGGCTTGTCCAATTTGTAACCTGGGAGTGGAGGACATCCGACACCTACTTTTCCAGTGCACTAATGCGAAGGAATTATGGAGGAGACTGGGTGTGACACATATTATTGACCGAGCAATTCATGTGGATAGATCTGGTTCGGCGATATTTGAATTTATACTGTCTTTACCAGACCAGCAGCTCATGGTTCATCAAGAGTTGAATTTTAAACAAGTTATAATTGTTGGAGGGTGGTATCTATGGTGGATATGGAGACGTGTGACACATAATGAAGCAATTCCGTCAGCATGGAAGTGGCCGCTATCGGTACTATCTATTTCAAGTAACCATCAGAGAGCTTCGGCTATGACACAAGGAACATAAATGAAGCAAAATGGTCTAAGCCCGATTCTCGATTTATTAAATTCAATGTGCATGCAGCGTTCTATCCTGATGAAGGTGTAGGTGTCGGTGTCAAAACCGGCGGATCTCGGGATGGGGGTCCCGAACTGTGCGTCTAAGGTCGATGGTAACAGGAGACAGGGGATACAATGTTTACCCAGGTTTGGGCCCTCTCTATGGAGGTAATACCCTACTTCCTGCTTTATTGGTCTTAATGAATATGAGTATTACAAGAGTTGATCTACCACGAGATCGTAATGGCTAAACCCTAGAAGTCTAGCCTGTATGACTATGGTAATGAGTCCCTCCCCTCCCCGGACTAAGTCCTCCGGTTTATATAGACACCGGGAGGATCTAGGGTTACACAAGGTCGGTTACAAAGAAAGGAATCTACATATTTGATCGCCAAGCTTGCCCTCCACGCCAAGGAGAGTCCCATCCGGACACGGGTGCAGTCTTCGGTCTTCGTATCTTCGCAGCCCAACATGCCGGACGCCCGAGGACCCCTTAGTCCAGGATCTCCGTTGGTGCTTTCATTGAGAGTTCCACTGTGACATCAATGCCAGGATCGATGGCTCGCCTTGTTCTCAAAGACAACATCACCTTGTTGGGGAACGTAGTAATTTCAAAATTTTCCTACGCACACGCAAGATCATGGTGATGCATAGCAATGAGAGGGGAGAGTGTGTCCACGTACCCTCGTAGACCGAAAGCGGAAGCGTTAGCACAACGCGGTTGATGTAGTCGTACGTCTTCACGATCCGACCGATCAAATACCGGACGCACGGTACCTCCGAGTTCAACACACGTTCAACTCGATAACGTCCCTCGAACTCCGATCCAGCCGAGCTTTGAGGGAGAGTTCCGTCAGCACGACGGCGTGGTGACGATGATGATGTTGCTACCGACGCAGGGCTTCGCCTAAGCACCGCTACGATATAATCGAGGTGGATTATGGTGGAGGGGGGCACCGCACATGGCTAAGAGATCCAAGAGGTCAATTGTTGTGTCACCAAGGGGTGCCTCCCTCCCCGTATATAAAGGAGTGGAGGAGGGGGAGGGGGCCGGCCACCCTAGGTGCGCCCCATGAGGAGTCCTACTCCCACCGGGAGTAGGACTCCCCCCTTCCAAGTGGGAGTAGGAGAGGAGAGGGAAGGAGAGAGAGGGGGAAAGGAAAGGGGGGCGCCGCCCCCCTCCTTGTCCAATTCAGACCGGGGAGGGGGAAGGGGGCGCGCGGCTGCCCTTGGCCGCCCCTCCTCTTCTCCACTAGGGCCCAATAGGCCCATTAGTCTCCCCGGGGGGTTCCGGTAACCCCCCGGTACTCCGGTATATGCCCGAAACTCCCCGAAACCATTCCGGTGTCCGAACATAGTCGTCCAATATATCGATCTTTACGTCTCGACCATTTCGAGACTCCTCGTCATGTCCGTGATCACAGCGGGACTCCGAACTACCTTCGGTACATCAAAACACAAACTCATAATATAACCGTCATCGAACTTTAAGCGTGCGGACCCTACGGGTTCGAGAACTATGTAGACATGACCGAGACACGTCTCTGGTCAATAACCAATAGCGGAACCTGGATGCTCATATTGGCTCCCACATATTCTACGAAGATCTTTATCGGTCAAACCGCATAACAACATACGTTGTTCCCTTTGTCATCGGTATGTTACTTGCCCGAGATTTGATCGTCGGTATCTCAATACCTAGTTCAATCTCGTTACCGACAAGTCTCTTTACTTGTTCCGTAATACATCATCCCGCAACTAACTCATTAGTTGCAATGCTTGCAAGGCTTATAGTGATGTGCATTACCGAGTGGGCCCAGAGATACCTCTTCGACAATCGTAGTGACAAATCCTAATCTCGAAATACGCCAACCCAACAAGTGCCTTCGGAGACACCTGTAGAGCACCTTTATAATCACCCAGTTACGTTGTGATGTTTGGTAGCACACAAAGTGTTCCTCCGGTAAACGGGAGTTGCATAATCTCATAGTCATAGGAACTTGTATAAGTCATGAAGAAAGCAATAGCAGAATACTAAACGATCAAGTGCTAAGCTAACGGAATGGGTCAAGTCAATCACATCATTCTCCTAATGATGTGATCCCGTTAATCAAATGACAACTCGTGTCTATGGCTAGGAAACATAACCATCTTTGATCAACGAGCTAGTCAAGTAGAGGCATACTAGTGACACTCTGCTTGTCTATGTATTCACACAAGTATTATGTTTCCGGTTAATACAATTCTAGCATGAATAATAAACATTTATCATGATATAAGGAAATAAATAATAACTTTATTATTGCCTCTAGGGCATATTTCCTTCAGTCTCCCACTTGCACTAGAGTCAATAATCTAGATTACACAGTAATGATTCTAACACCCATGGAGTCTTGGTGCTGATCATGTTTTGCTCGTGGAAGAGGCTTAGTCAACGGGTCTGCAACATTCAGATCCGTATGTATTTTGCAAATCTCTATGTATCCCACCTGGACTTGATCCCGGATGGAGTTGAAGCGTCTCTTGATGTGCTTGGTTCTCTTGTGAAATCTGGATTCCTTTGGCAAAGCAATTGCACCAGTATTGTCACAAAAGATTTTCATTGGACCCGATGCACTAGGTATGACACCTAGATCGGATATGAACTCCTTCATTTGCTGCTTCCAAAGCAGCTATGTACTCCGCTTCACATGTAGATCCCGCTACGACGCTTTGTTTAGAACTGCACCAACTGACAGCTCCACCGTTCAATATAAACACGTATCCGGTTTACGATTTAGAATCGTCCGGATCAGTGTCAAAGCTTGCATCGACGTAACCATTTATGACATGCTCTTTGTCACCTCCATAAACGAGAAACATATCCTTAGTCCTTTTTAGGTATTTCAGGATGTTCTTGACCGCTGTCCAGTGATCCACTCCTGGATTACTTTGGTACCTCCCTGCTAAACTAATAGCAAGGCACACATCAGGTCTGGTACACAGCATTGCATACATGATAGAGCCTATGGCTGAAGCATAGGGAACATCTTTCATTTTCTCTCTATCTTCTGCAGTGGTCGGGCATTGAGTCTTACTCAACTTCACACCTTGTAACACAGGCAAGAACCCTTTCTTTGCTTGATCCATTTTGAACTTCTTCAAAACTTTGTCAAGGTATGTGCTTTTTGAAAGTCCAATTAAGCGTCTTGATCTATCTCTATAGATCTTGATGCCCAATATATAAGCAGTTTCACCAAGGTCCTTCATTGAAAAACTCTTATTCAAATATCCCTTTATGCTATCTAGAAATTCTATGTCATTTCCAATCAACAATATGTCATCCACATATAATATCAGAAATGCTACAGAGCTCCCACTCACTTTCTTGTAAATACAGGCTTCTCCAAAAGCATGTATAAAACCATATGCTTTGATCACACTATCAAAACGTTTATTCCAACTCCGAGAGGCTTGCACCAGTCCATAAATGGATCGCTGGAGCTTGCACACTTTGTTAGCTCCCTTTGGATCGACAAAACCTTCTGGTTGCATCATATACAACTCTTCTTCCAGAAATCCATTCAGGAATGCAGTTTTGACATCCATTTGCCAAATTTCATAATCATAAAATGCGGCAATTGCTAACATGATTCGGACAGACTTCAGCATCGCTACGGGTGAGAAGGTCTCATTGTAGTCAATCCCTTGAACTTGTCGAAAACCTTTTGCAACAAGTTGAGCTTTATAGACAGTAACATTACTGTCAGCGTCAGTCTTCTTCTTGAAGATCCATTTATTCTCGATGGCTTGCCGATCATCGGACAAGTCAACCAAAGTCCATACTTTGTTCTCATACATGGATCCCATCTTAGATTTCATGGCCTCAAGCCATTTTGCGGAATTTGGGCTCACCATCGCTTCTTCATAGTTCGTAGGTTCGTCATGGTCTAGTAACATAACCTCCAGAACAGGATTACCGTACCACTCTGGTGCGGATCTTACTCTGGTTGACCTACGAGGTTCAGTAGCAACTTGATATGAAGTTCCATGATCATCATCATTAACTTCCTCACTAATTGGTATAGACGTCACATGAACCGGTTTCTGTGATGAACTACTTTCCAATAAGGGAGCAGGTACTGTTACCTCATCAAGTTCTATTTTCCTCCCACTCACTTCTTTCGAGAGAAACTCCTTCTCTAGAAAGGATCCATTCTTGGCAACGAATGTCTTGCCTTCGGATCTGTGATAGAAGGTGTACCCAACAGTTTCCTTTGGGTATCCTATGAAGACACATTTCTCCGATTTGGGTTCGAGCTTATCAGGTTGAAGCTTTTTCACATAAGAATCGCAGCCCCAAACTTTAAGAAACGACAACTTTGGTTTCTTGCCAAACCACAGTTCATAAGGCGTCGTCTCAACGGATTTTGATGGTGCCCTATTTAACGTGAATGCGGCCGTCTCTAAAGCATAACCCCAAAATGACAGCGGTAAATCAGTAAGAGACATCATAGATCGCACCATATCTAGTAAAGTACGATTACGACATTCGGACACACCACTACACTGTGGTGTTCCAGGTGGCGTGAGTTGCGAAACTATTCCGCATTGTTTCAAATGTAGACCAAACTCGTAACTCAAATATTCTCCTCCACGATCAGATCGTAGAAACTTTATTTTCTTGTTATGATGATTTTCAACTTCACTCTGAAATTCTTTGAACTTTTCAAATGTTTCAAACTTATGTTTCATTAAGTAGATATACCCATATCTGCTTAAATCATCTGTGAAGGTGAGAAAATAACGATACCCGCCGCGAGCCTCAACATTCATTGGACCACATACATCAGTATGTATGATCTCCAACAAATCAGTTGCTCGCTCCATAGTTCCGGAGAACGGCGTTTTAGTCATCTTGCCCATGAGGCATGGTTCGCAAGTACCAAGTGATTCATAATCAAGTGATTCCAAAAGTCCATCAGTATGGAGTTTCTTCATGCGCTTTACACCAATATGACCTAAACGGCAGTGCCACAAATAAGTTGCACTATCATTATCAACTCTGCATCTTTTGGTTTCAACATTATGAATATGTGTATCACTACTATCGAGATTCAACAGAAATAGACCACTCTTCAAGGGTGCATGACCATAAGATATTACTCATATAAATAGAACAACCATTATTCTCAGATTTAAATGAATAATCCTCTCGCATCAAACAAGATCCAGATATAATGTTCATGCTCAACGCTGGCACCAAATAACAATTATTCAGGTCTAAAACTAATCCCGAAGGTAGATGTAGAGGTAGCGTGCCAACGGCGATCACATCGACTTTGGAACCATTTCCCACGCGCATCGTCACCTCGTCCTTAGCTAGTCTTCGCTTAATCCGTAGTCCCTGTTTCGAGTTGCAAATATTAGCAACAGAACAAGTATCAAATACCCAGGTGCTACTGCGAGCTCTGGTAAGGTACACATCAATAACATGTATATCACATATACCTTTGTTCACCTTGCCATCCTTCTTATCCGCCAAATACTTGGGGCAGTTCCGCTTCTAGTGACCAGTCTGCTTGTAGTAGAAGCACTCAGTCTCAGGCTTAGGTCCAGACTTGGGTTTCTTCTCTTGAGCAGCAACTTGTTTGCTGTTCTTCTTGAAGTTCCCCTTCTTCTTCCCTTTGCCCTTTTTCTTGAAACCGGTGGTCTTATTGACCATCAACACTTGATGCTCCTTCTTGATTTCTACCTCCGCAGCCTTTAGCATTGCAAAGAGCTCGGGAATCGTCTTATCCATCCCTTGCATGTTATAGCTCATCACGAAGCTCTTGTAGCTTGGTGGCAGTGATTGAAGAATTCTGTCAATGCCGCTATCATTCGGAAGATTAACTCCCAGTTGAATCAAGTGATTGTTATACCCAGACATTGTGAGTATATGCTCACTGACAGAACTATTCTCCTCCATCTTGCAGCTGTAGAACTTATTGGAGACTTCATATCTCTCAATCCGGGCACTTGCTTGAAATATTAACTTCAACTCCTGGAACATCTCATATGCTCCATGACGTTCAAAACGTTGTTGAAGTCCCGGTTCTAAGCCGTAAAGCATGGCACACTGAACTATCGAGTAGTCATCAACTTTGCTCTGCCAGACTTTCATAACATCTGGTGTTGCTCCTGCAGCAGGTTTGGCACCTAGCGGTGCTTCCAGGACGTAATTCTTCTGTGCACCAATGAGGATAATCCTCAAGTTACGGACCCAGTCCGTGTAATTGCTACCATCACCTTTCAACTTTGCTTTCTCAAGGAACACATTAAAATTTAACGGATCAACATCACGAGCCATCTATCTACAACAACATAGACATGCAAAATACTATCAGGTACTAAGTTCATGATAAATTTAAGTTCAATTAATCATATTACTTAAGAACTCCCACTTAGAGAGACATCCCTCTAATCATCTAAGTGATCACGTGATCCAAATCAACTAAACCATGTCCGATCATCACGTGAGATGGAGTAGTTTTCAATGGTGAACATCACTATGTTGATCATATCTACTATATGATTCACGCTCGACCTTTCGATCTCAGTGTTCCGAGGCCATATCTGCATATGCTAGGCTCGTCAAGTTTAACCCGAGTATTCTGCGTGTGCAAAACTGGCTTGCACCCGTTGTAGATGGACGTTGAGCTTATCACACCCGATCATCACGTGGTGTCTTGGCACGACGAACTTTGGCAACGGTGCATACTCAGGGAGAACACTTTTATCTTGAAATTTAGTGAGAGATCATCTTATAATGCTACCGTCAATCAAAGCAAAATAAGATGCATAAAAGATAAACATCACATGCAATCAATATAAGTGATATGATATGGCCATCATCATCTTGTGCTTGTGATCTCCATCTCCGAAGCACCGTCATGATCACTATCATCACCGGCGCGACACCTTGATCTCCATCGTAGCATCGTTGTCGTCTCGCCAACTATTGCTTCTACGACTATCGCTACCTCTTAGTGATAAAGTAAAGCAATTACAGGGCGATTGCATTGCATACAATAAAGCGACAACCATATGGCTCCAGCTAGTTGCCGATAACTTGGTTACAAAACATGATCATCTCATACAATAAAATATAGCATGATGCCTTGACCATATCACATCACAACATGCCCTACAAAAGCAAGTTAGACGTCCTCTACTTTGTTGTTGCAAATTTTACGTGGCTGCTACGGGCTGAGCAAGAACCGTTCTTACCTACGCATCAAAACAACAACGATAGTTCATCAAGTTAGTGCTGTTTTAACCTTCTCAAGGACCGGGCGTAGCCACACTCGGTTCAACTAAAGTTGGAGAAACTGACACCCGCCAGCCACCTGTGTGCAAAGCACGTCGGTAGAACCAGTCTCGCGTAAGCGTACGCGTAATGCCGGTCCGGGCCGCTTCATCCAACAATACCGCCGAACCAAAGTGTAACATGTTGGTAAGTAGTATGACTTGTATCGCCCACAACTCACTTGTGTTCTACTCGTGCATATAACATCAACGCATAAAACCTGGCTCGGATGGCACTGTTGGGGAATGTAGTAATTTCAAAATTTTCCTACGCACATGCAAGATCATGGTGATGCATAGCAACGAGAGGGGAGAGTGTGTCCACGTACCCTCGTAGACCGAAAGCGGAAGCGTTAGCACAACGCGGTTGATGTAGTCGTACGTCTTCATGATCCGACCGATCAAATACCGAACGCAAGGTACCTTCGAGTTCAGCACACGTTAAACTCGATGATGTCCCTCGAATGCTGATCCAGCCGAGCTTTGAGGGAGAGTTCCGTCAGCACGATGGCGTGGTGACGATGATGATGTTGCTACCGACGCAGGGCTTCGCCTAAGCACCGCTACGATATAATCGAGGTGGATTATGGTGGAGGGGGGCACCGCACACGGCTAAGAGATCCAAGAGATCAATTGTTGTGTCACCAAGGGGTGCCTCCCTCCCCGTATATAAAGGAGTGGAGGAGGGGGAGGGGGCCGGCCACCCTAGGCGCGCCCCATGAGGAGTCCTACTCCCACCGGGAGTAGGACTCCCCCCTTCCAAGTGGGAGTAGGAGAGGAGAGGGAAGGAGAGAGAGAGGGGGAAAGGAAAGGGGGGCGCCCCCCTCGTTGTCCAATTCGGACTGGGGAGGGGGAAGGGGGCGCGCGGTTGCCCTTGGCCGCCCCTCCTCTTCTCCACTAGGGCCCAATAGGCCCATTAGTTTCCCCGGGGGGTTATGGTAACCCCCGGTACTCCGGTATATGCCCGAAACTCCCCGAAACCATTTCGGTGTCCAAACATAGTCGTCCAATATATCGATCTTTACGTCTCGACCATTTCGAGACTCCTCGTCATGTCCGTGATCACATCCAGGACTCCGAACTACCTTCGGTACATCAAAACACATAAACTCATAATATAACCGTCATCGAACTTTAAGCGTGCGGACCCTACGGGTTCGAGAACTATGTAGACATGACCGAGACACGTCTCTGGTCAATAACCAATAGCGGAACCTGGATGCTCATATTGGCTCCCACATATTCTACGAAGATCATTATCTGTCAAACCGCATAACAACATACGTTGTTCCCTTTGTCATCGGTATATTACTTGCCCGAGATTTGATCGTCGGTATCTCAATACCTAGTTCAATGTCGTTACCGACAAGTCTCTTTACTCGCTCTGTAATACATCATCCCGCAACTAACTCATTAGTTGCAATGCTTGCAAGGCTTATAGTGATGTGCATTACCGAGTGGGCCCAGAGATACCTCTCCGACAATCCGAGTGACAAATCCTAATCTCGAAATACGCCAACCCAACAAGTACCTTTGGAGACACCTGTAGAGCACCTTTATAATCACCCAGTTATGTTGTGACGTTTGGTAGCACACAAAGTGTTCCTCCGGTAAACGGGAGTTGCATAATCTCATAGTCATAGGAACTTGTATAAGTCATGAAGAAAGCAATAGCAGAATACTAAATGATCAAGTGCTAAGCTAACGGAATGGGTCAAGTCAATCACATCATTCTCCTAATGATGTGATCCTGTTAATCAAATGACAACTCATGTCTATGGCTAGGAAACATAACCATCTTTGATCAACGAGCTAGTCAAGTAGAGGCATACTAGTGACACTCTGTTTGTCTATGTATTCACACAAGTATTATGTTTCCGGTTAATACAATTCTAGCATGAATAATAAACATTTATCATGATATAAGGAAATAAATAATAACTTTATTATTGCCTCTAAGGCATATTTCCTTCACACCTCTGGAGGGGTACTGGCCCCAGGCCAAACCCTCCGGCTGGGCGGCTTTACTACGACCACCCGTTCGGCCGTTAAGCCGACGATGACCTCTTGGGTCATCGAAAATCCTCTCCGTGTTGAATCCGAACTCGCCAAGAAGATGGATCCGACAGAGTTTTTGTCTTTGAACGAGCTCCTTGATCACATCGCCGCCCCGGGGATCGCCACAGATTACGATCGGTTTGGGCTTAAACCCGATCAGAGAGAAATCAAATCTCCACCGATCACCCACCAGATAGCGGTAGTCGTGGAGTAAGACGACGACCCCTCCTCTATACTGAGGACGGATTATGTTCGGATCTTCGACCCTGAAGAGCCGACGCCCATCGGTGAGAAGATGCGACCTGCCTTCTGAACATAGAATCGGACAGCGGGCCTAAGCAATCAGCGAACACTCCGAAGCCCGGACTGATAAGTCCGGAGGATCTTCAGACTCCAGATCAACAATTGGATCAGGGTCCGGATTTAAAACCACCCACCCACCCAGATATCAGCGCTCTCACGAATATACAGCAGCAGTCTCAGGAGACGGTCCACCACTTCTGGGCCAGATTCCTCCTTGCCAAGAACAAGGTTAAAGATTGCTGTGACGAGGACGCGATATCATCGTTCTGCAACAATTGCACGAATGAAGGAATCCTCAACGCCCTCAATCGCCACCGCATAACACACTTCGCTGACCTGACAACTATCGTATAGAAGTACAGCATAATGGAAAGCGCCTGGAAAATTCAGGCAGCTCGCTGGGAACCATCGATCCCAACTCAACCTCTCGTTCAGGCGAAAAGGGCACACCCTCGTGGTACGCCCGGTCCAGTAGCCAAGAAATATAAGCCCATTGCACGGCATGGAACCGTTCTGGAGGGATGGCTCGATGGCCCATGCAAAATACACACAACGCCGGATACCATATCAACCCACAGCCTTAGAGCATGTTGGATACTCCGGCAGGTAGCCAAGAGCGGCGAGGATATCCTCACCAAAAACGCCCCAAAGCAACACCCCCAGAAGACGACGACCTCAGAGTATTGACAGTCTTCGAGACATTCGCTTCAAACAATAAGCGCAAAAGGGCACTCCGTGACCTCGCTGAAGTCTGCCAAATTGCTGCAGTAAACCCTTGCGACATGGCTATAACCTTTAATGCCGGTGACTAACCAAAATATAGGATAGTCCGAGCGCCAGCCGCATTAGTCCTCAGTCCAATCGTGGACGGCTTTCGACTCACCAAGGTCCTCATGGACGGCGGCAGCGGACTAAACCTCATCTACGAGGATGCACTCCACAAAATGGAAATAGACAGGAGCCGCATCGAGCAAAGCAGCACGACCTTCTGAGGAATCATTCCCAGTCGGGAGGCGCGGTGTGCGGGAAAAATCACACTTGACGTGGTATTCGGCACGCCGGAGAATTACCAATCCGAAGAGATAACCTTCCAAGTGGCCCCTTTCAACAGTTGATATCACGCCCTATTGGGGCGAGATGCTTTTACACGCTTCCAAGCTATACCTCATTACGGGTACATGAAGCTCAAGATGCCCGGGCCCAACGGCATAATCACTCTCGTAAATGATCCGGATATAGCACTCCGCACCGAAAACAAAACCGCATCCCTGGCCCTTGAGGCATTATCTGAAGACCTCGCGGCCGAAGAATTAACCGCACTAAGCTCCACGGTGGATAGGGACGATGTGATCTTAGACAAACGACCCAAATCCACCTCCTTCAAACCGGCAGAATAAATAGTCAAATTACAGGTCCACCCAACGGACCCCAAGAAGACATCATCTATTGGGGCACAACTAGACCCAACGGTCGACGCCGCGCTACGGGATTTTCTTCGCGAAAACTGGGATATATTCCCCTGGCACCCTTCTGACATGCCAGGAATCCCACGCAAGCTGGCCGAACACAACCTCAATATATTAAAGGGATACAAACCAGTCAAACAAACACTGCGGCGCTTTTCCGAACCGAAACGCCAAGCTATGTGGGAGGAGCTAGCCAAGCTAACTGAGGCCGGATTCATTAGAGAAATAAAACATCCGGACTGGCTGGCAAACCTGGTGATGGTACCAAAGAAGGATAAATCCTGGTGCATGTGCGTCGATTTTAAAGACCTCAATAAGGCTTGCCCTAAGGATCCCTCCCCTCCCCCGCATTGATCAAATCATTGATGCTACCGCAGGACACGACTCACTGTGTTCCCTTGACGCATATTCCGGATACCATCAAATCAAAAGGAAGGAGTCCGATCAAGCTGCAACAACATTCATTACCCCATATGGGCCATTCTGCTTCAACACCATGCCCTTCGGGCTCAAGAACGCCGGCGCCATGTGACACCCAAGTTTTTATTTGGATTTTTCAAAAAGATTTTTATTTGACTTGAGGGGAGTGAGTTAAATTTTTCTTCAAGAGAACTCTCCCTCTCAAGTAATTTTTTCTTATGGCAAAAGTTTTATTTGGATTCACCCAAGATCTGTTTTTGGTCTTGGAAGTTCTTGCTTTTCATTTGGACTCAAGACAAATGTTTTTCATTTGGGGAAAATAACTTTTGAAAATCTTTTTGCAAATGCACTATGGCTTTTGGAATAATCCTTTGCCACTTTCAACAATTCCTTCTTGCCATGGCCTTAGTGCAAGTCCTCTCTCCTAGCCCTTCCCTCACCTTTGAATCATGATTTGCATCAAATCCAGCAAATTGGACCTCCCCATGTGATTATTTCCATTTAAATCTTATTCAAACAAATTTCTGCCTTCTCTTCTAGCACTTGGAGATTTACAAAGGAACTCCACTTTCTGTCTTGATTTTTGCCCCCAAACTTTCTTCCCCTCCTAGTCCTTTGAACCCTCAACCAAGATCCATGAAGATCCACTGGTCTTTAGTTCAAAATTTTCAAACTACACTTGCTGCAAGTTTGGACCAGATTTGTCAAATTTGGTGAAATTCATTCAAAACCTCCTCCAAAAATTCCAAGAAAAATCAGGCAGCCTCTGGGTGCATTGAGTGGTCACCTCACCAAGTACCAGCTCCAGAAAAATTTATCTCATTGCAAAATCTTTCTGTCGAACACCTGCAGTGCATGGTCATTGTCAAGTTCAGAGTTTTAGAGATTCAGTTCAGTGCTCACTGTCGTTTTCTTCAGAGATGGACGTCGATCTCGCCAGTGCCACTGTGTCGCCTTGCTCCTCGTCCCCTCCCTCTTGTTCCTGCACCGCACGAACGCCTGGCACCTTGCGGGCGTCGGCGACGAGCAGCAGAAGGTGTGCCGCCCCGTGACCGACGCTGGCGGCGGCTTTGCGAACGCCAGCGGGAGACACGGTGCCGACGACGCCACCCAGCGCCGCCCAAACCACCGGAGCTCGCCGCGTGGACTTCCACTCCCCCGAACACGCTGCCACTCCCATCGTGAACCGCAGGGCGCGGAGCGCGCTCTCTGCCGCCGTCGAGCCCGTGCGGTCACCTCACCGTGGACCGACGCCATTACGCCAAGACCAACTCTGTTTAGCTGCGGAATGAACCCAGTAACCTCCACTGATGCTGCCTGGCCACTCAAACCTCCTACCAATCCACTGCTCCGCCGTAATCGCTCGCCGGAGATTCTCCGTTCACGGCCACCCCGTCGATCCGCCTATAAATAGAGGCCCCGAGCTTCAACTCGAGCACCCACCATCCCTGCACTCCCCCTAGAGCACGCCTAGCCACTGGAAGAGCCCCGAGGAGGTCTCCTTCCTCAACTCCGGCCGCCGCGACCCGCCACGGGATCCAGCTCGATTCGTCCCCGTGTGTGCTCCTCCGCCTCCCTTCTCTTGCTAGTAGCTTCACCATGCATCCCTCTTTCTGACCCACGCTTCAATTCGTAGTTTGCAGCCCTCCACCGGAGTTCCCCATCCTCACCCGAGCCGCCGTCCGCCGGAGAAAGTGTCGCCGTCGACGTAGTGCTCCCCGTTGGTCGAGTCCACCACCCACCGACGCGGAAGAAGACGCTGAAGCTCTTGGTACCCTCCGATTCTCCTAACTCGCCGTGGTTCGACGCCGGCGTCCACCGCCGTCTTCGGGTGCCGGCGAGCCTTTTCAAACCTGACATGTGGACCCCGCGTGTCAGCCTCTGTTTTATTTTCCCCCGAACCGTTTTCTGTTGGCGCCTTCGGGCAAATACGCTTTCCCTCTTGCGCTTGCGCATTTTCTACCGAAGCGTTTTCTGTTTTCTCGGTTAAAACCCTGGAACTTTTCTGTTTCATTACTGATAAGTCCCTGGACAGAAACCTTTATAACTTTTTAATAAAAAGGAATTTTTGAGTGATTCTTTTTCTGACAATCTTCAAATTTTGTCTAGTTTTTTATGGGATTTATTTGAAAAATATTTGGAAAATTTTCTGTGCACCCCTTGGTTTTCACGTTAGTGCCCGTTTTCGTGATTGCCGTAGGTTCCGGGAGAGGTGACGGAGCCGCGAACTTCGCCGAGCTAGACTCCGACTTCTCCGAACCAGGCAAGCATGTTTGAACATTTGATATGGCAGATGTTTTGCATGTTCATGTGAAAGTTTGTGCGTGGCATACGAGTGTCGGTGAATACCTCGTTGCTTGTAAGGTAACCACCCGCATGTTCCAAAGTCGCGATGATCTCTGATGAGAGATGGCCTAATCATGTGGTGACATGAAGGGCAGCAAGGTGGTACTGTTGTAGCATACCAGCCTTGCTTCATCCGACCTTCTCCGACGTTAACGTGGTCGGAGCCACGTTATCGTTCTTTTTCCCCGCATGTTCCATAGTTGCGATGATCTCTGATGAGAGATGGCCTAATCATGTGGTGACATGAAGGGCAGCAAGGTGGTACTGTTGTAGCATACCAGCCTTGCGTCATCCGACTATTTCTGACGTTAACGTGGACGGAGTCACGTTATCGTTCTTTCCCCCTTCCGTGCTACCACATGTTTCATTTGCCAGGATGCGGTTTAGTAAGTTGGTAACCTCTTTCCGTGTACACACCAAACAGAGAGGCCGGGATGATGGTACCTTGGCCCAGGATTAAAGCCAGTCATCCGGTCAGGGGGCATGGGTGTTTCCGGTTGGGACCGAGAGGGGGGGCACCCCCTTAGAGCGCGCGTATAGAAATTTGATCCCATGCTACGCGAGGTTGTAGCCTCCCCGTCTCAAGGTTTTTCTTGAACGTTGCCGAGGGTGATCCCTGGCTTCGGAAGGTTGAATTGGGTGTGTACTGGTTAGACGTGTTTCTTCCAAAACACCGTAGACGGAACTAGTCCCCGTGACTCCCGAAATCCGTTGGCTGTGGTTAAGTACAAACTCTGCAGAGTCAATTCCTTCCAAGTCCTCGTATCCATGATCGAGTAGTGAAAACATTATATCCATATCTATCCGCGTGGAAAACTTGTCCCCGGTGAACAAGCTCAAGTGGTAAATCCAGATTTATTGTTATTCCTGTGGATGGACTAACTTTATAATTACCTCATGCTTGTGATAATTTATGTTCCCGAACTATTGTATTATTGAACTGTAATATAAGCCCTTTATGTGACGTCGCGCAGACGTCCGACTGTGGCGTGTCTTTGTTTTTCTTACTTCAATTATAAGCCCTTTATGCGATGTCGCTCAGACATCCGACTGTGGCATGTACTGCCTTTATTTTCTGTTATAAGCCCTTTATGTGGTGTCGCCCCGACGCCCGACTGTGGCATTACTATTCTGCATTTTCCGCTCGAGGAGTCTTTCAGACACTCGTTTGGCACCAGCATTACTATTCTGCATTTTTCGCTCGAGGAGTCTTTCAGACACTCGTTTGGCACCAGCATTACTATTCTGCATTTTCCGCTCGAGGAGTCTTTCAGACACTCGTTTGGCACCAGTATTACTATTCGGCATTTTCCGCTCGAGGAGTCTTTCAGACACTCGTTTGGTACCAGTATTACTATTCTGCAGTTTCCGCTCGAGGCGTCATTCAGACCCTCGCTTGGCACCCAGCATTTATTATCTCTATGTCTGATCGCACTGGTTAACTTGTTCATATGCTTCATGTTTACTTTTGTTATATCTTATGTCCGAACTGTCTTGCGAGTACTTTCATAGTACTCACCTGGCTTGTTGATTTGGCCAGATATTGACGAAGGCGATCTCTTGGATGAAGAGTTTGATAGCGCGTCCGACGCCTAGAGGAGTCCCAGTCAGTCCTGCGCGATCCCGGATATTGGTCACTTGTATTATATACGCTTCCGCCACCCGCAATAAGTCTCCTCGAGCCTCACTCCGACGCTCGAAGAGCTGTAGTCTTCAGGAGTCATATCATTCGCTTCGCGGTGATATTTCCACCACCGTTATTATCGTGAGTTAGTAGTTATGCCACCCTATCCACCGTCTTGTTTATCGGCGTGCATGTAATAAATTGTTGGGCAGTCTCCGCTCAACTTTGTATTATATTTAGTACTCCTGGTATTCTTCTTCTGTGACCAAGATATTGTCTACCAGTGAGAAGGGATTCTTCCTTACTGGTCCGTAAAAGGGATTGGTCTCTCAATAATTATTTTATTGAAAAACCGGTCGTGACAAGCTTGGTATCAGAGCCAGGCTGACTGTAGGAAGCCACTAGGTGCGATCGCTAATCGGTTATTAGCGTTTTTGTGCTTTTTCAGCATTTTGCAATTGTTGCTATTTTCTGTTGGTCATCATAAATTTATGACATGACTACTCAGAATTTTTGCCTACTTTTGTAGATGGCTGGCAGCAGCTGTGAGAATCGAGTGTTCACCAACGTGCCCGAGGGGTTTGTCAAGCTCCTCGTCTCCATCACCAAGCTCGCGATCGGGCCAGCAGCTCGCCCGGAGTTCACGCTCTATCAGCACAAGCTCAGTGACGACGTGTCTATGCACCAAGCCGTGGTGCAATTCAAGGGAGGACGTTCTGCTGCTCGCCACTTCCGTTTTGTTGGAAGGGCCATGCCTACGGAGAGGCATGCCATGCAGATGGCTGCCCGTGAGGCCATAGCTCGCCTTCGGGACATCCTTCCTACGATGAAGACTCGTCGCTACCGCTACCTCCCATGCCATGTGCCATACACCAGCCACTATGCATTCGCCTGCCATCGGGGAGAGCGAAATGAAGCCATCGAGATGGTTGTGGAGTATCTCAAGGCTTTGGAGGAGTCTTTCGACAACCTCTCGACAACCTCGTGGACGATCTTGTGGCTGCCCGCATGGACGTAGTCCGGGGCGGTCCTGCCAGCAGGAAGGAGCTTCTCAACACGGCGCCGCCTCTGACATTCGTCTCGTCTTCAGCCTCGTATGCACTGGCCGTTTTGGCCACTGCTCGCCGTCTGCCTACCACCGAGGAGTTCGACCGAGTCATCGCTCCTACTCCAGTCAGAGCCGCACCGCCTGCCGCACCCGCTCTACCACCAGTCGCCCCCGCACCATCTCCACAGCGCAGCGTCACGCGTCAGGAGCCAGCTAGAGAGGAGGTGGAGGTTGATTCTCCTGGACCGCTGAGTCTTGCCATCGGCAAGGGGAAGGAGATCTTGACCATCTCCGACTGAGAGCACCGAGTAGCCGCGTGTTATGTCTGCTTGTATGATGTGCTGTTTTATCTGTACGCTAGTTTGTATTAGTGTGTTTGCTGCCTTCCGGAGTAGTACGCTAGTCTAAATAACATGTCAGGATTGTGTACGCGCATCCTGAGTGCTGTACCGTGTGTTTGCTTTTCGCATGTAAGATTTATGTTAAGCAGTTCTTCTCCATGCAAAATCGTTTATGTTTTCTTGAAAAACCTTGAAGCTTTTTTTTAATTGTTGCCTTTGCAAGATTTTTCTTGTGCTACACAGTTTTTCTCATGGGTTTTGCAAATAATACCCCAGACTGGAAAAATGTCTCGCCCGTGGACTCGCTCCATGCCCAATCAGCCAGAAGAGGTTTACGGGACACAGACCAGCAACAATTTCACTCAGGGTCAGTCCAGTCAACAAGACAGCGAAGCAGCCCTGTCTCAAGTATGCCGTCTCTTCGAGCAAAGCCAGCAACAGCACCAAGAGATGATGAATCATGTCATCAGTATGGGAAACCAGCGTGAACCCTATCAACCACATTCCAAGTTATCCGAGTTACAAAAGACTCGCCCCTCAACTTTTGCTCACACCGATAGACCGCTGGAAGCCGATGATTGGCTTCGTGAGATTGAAAGGAAACTGATTATTGCTCAATGCTCAGATCATGAGAAGGTGCTTTATGCACCACACTACCTTACTGGAGCAGCCGCAGCATGGTGGGAAAACTTCCTACACATGCATCCCAGGGAACACAACATCACCTGGGAAGAGTTCAAGGAAGGCTTCCGTGGGGCACACATCCCCAGGAGCATCCTAAAGATCAAAAAGAGAGAGTTTGATGACCTGAAGCAGAGAGGCATGTCAGTGACAGAGTACAATGGTCAGTTTACCCAGCTGTCTCGTTATGCCTACGACGAGCACATGACAGAAAGCAAGAAGATGGAAAAATTCCTGGACGGCCTGGCACCAGCGCTAAGATGCCAACTGATTGTACACACCTTTCTGGATTTTAAGACGCTGGTGGACAAGGCCATCACCTTGGAGAATGAGCGCCGTAGTCTGGAAGATATCCGCAAGCGAAAGAGGGACAAGACGACTCTTGCTCGCAACAACCGAGGCAAGACTGAGGTCCCAAGGACAGACGTAAGGAGATCCACGAGTACTGAGCCAAGGCCCGTCGGACAATTTCATGCCAGGGATAAGGAGTACACATACCGTCCAGGGGTCACCTGCTATGCTTGTGGTCAACAAGGGCATTATGCTAAACAGTGCCCGAAGCCAAGAGACTCGGCACCCAAGCAGAACAATGGTGGAAACAATCCCGCCCCCAAGCGCAACAATTTCAACCCCCAACAACAACCACAGGAAGGGTCACCTGAACCATGTGACCAGGGAAGAAGCGTAGAATGCCCCAGACATCGTGCTCGGTACGTTCCCTGTCAACACAGTACCTGCCACGGTTTTGTTTGATTCTGGAGCTTCCCATTCGTTCGTTTCGAAGAGTTTTGTTTCGCAACATGGTTTTCCGATACTTCCCTTGGAAAAATCTATGATCATCAAATCCCCCGGAAATAAGCAAATCGCTGAGGGTTACTGCCAAGGAGTGGTCATTGAGTTCGAAGGACTACAATTCCACGCAAATCTCATCGTGTTGGAGAGTAAAGGACTGGATGTCATTTTAGGAATGGACTGGTTGACCACCAACAAAGGATTCATCGACTGTTTCCATCGGACCGTGATTCTCACTCACCATCACGGCAAGACAATAAGAGTTTCCGCTCAAGAAAGGCCACGATCACAGAAACCAAAACTAAACAAAATGGACATTGCAGAACTGAGAAAAGTTCCAGTGGTATGCGAGTTTCCTGATGTGTTCCCTGAAGAACTACCAGGCATGCCACCAGACCGAGAGATAGAATTCAGCATTGAACTAGCACCTGGCACCGCTCCCATCTATAAGAAGCCTTATAGAATGGCACCCTCAGAATTGGTGGAGTTGAAGAAGCAGATAAAGGAATTATTGGACAAAGGATTTATTCGAGCCAGCTCCTCACCATGGGGTTCGCCAGTGTTGTTCGCCAAGAAGAAGGATGGGACACTGAGACTGTGTATAGACTATCGAGCCCTCAATATGGTCACCATCAAAAACAAATATCCGATGCCACGGATAAATGATTTGTTTGACCAGCTCGCACAAGCCAAGGTATTTTCAAAGATTGATTTGAGATCGGGGTATCACCAATTGAAGGTACGGACAGAAGATATCCCCAAGACAGCTTTCACTTCTAGATATGGGTTATACGAGTTTACAGGGATGCCTTTTGGACTAACGAACGCCCCCGCATATTTCGTCCACCTCATGAACAAAGTGTTCATGAAATTCATGGACAAATTTGTGGTGGTATTCATTGACGATATTCTGGTTTACTCAAGGACACCAGAAGAGCATGCTGAGCACCTCAGAATTGTTTTGGGAGAATTGAGGAAGCATCAGTTGTACGCCAAATTTAGCAAGTGCGAATTTTGGCTAAGACAAGTTGGTTTCTTAGGCCATATACTGAACCAAGAAGGCGTGGCCGTAGACCCAGAAAAAGTCAAGGCCATACTGGACTGGAAGCCACCCGCCAACGTCACTGATGTGCGGAGTTTCCTAGGAATGGCCGGATATTACAGAAGAGTTATTGAAGGATTCTCCACTGTGGCAAAACCTATGACACAGTTGCTCAAGAAGGACAAGAAATTTGTATGGACGGAAGCATGTGAGCAGAGCTTCCAAGAACTCAAGAAGAAGCTGACGACCGCACCGGTCTTAACTGTGCCAGACATACACAAGAGTTTTGAAGTGTATTGTGACGCGTCCCGAAAAGGTCTCGGATGCGTACTAATGCAGGATGGCAAAGTCGTCGCATATGCCTCCAGGCAGCTGCGAAAACATGAGGAAAATTATCCAACACATGACTTGGAACTAGCAGCAGTTATTCATGCACTCAAGGAGTGGAGGCACTTTCTGTTGGGAAATCGCTGTGAAATATATACGGACCATAAGAGCCTCAAATATATTTTCACACAACCAGAGCTGAATTTACGCCAACGACGCTGGTTGGAACTGGTCAAGGACTATGACGTCGGCATTCACTACCATCCAGGGAAAGCAAATGTAGTGGCCGATGCCCTTAGTCGAAACCCCAGCCCGGACACTGACGGTCCGCAAAACTTGAGGCCTGAGTTTCAGCGAGAGTTCGCTAGGCTCAACATGATGTTAGTCTCCGAGGGCACCGTATCGAACCTAGAGATACAACCCATCCTGGTGGAACAAATTAAGAAGGCTCAACAGGGACATCCCAGCATCGAAGGCATAAAGAAGAAAATGAACCTTGGTAAGGCTTCAGAGTTCGTCACAGACAGTGAAGGAACATTATGGTACGGAGACAGACTTTGCGTACCTAACATTGAGGAACTCAAGCAACAGATCTTGATGGAGAGCCACACCGCTCCATACTCGATCCATCCTGGAGGAACCAAAATGTACAAGGATATTCAGGAAAGATTTTGGTGGCACGGTATGAAAAGAGATATAGCCACATTTATTGCTTGTTGCGATTCATGTCAGCGCATCAAGGCCGAGCATCAAAAGCCAGCAGGGCTACTCCAGCCTAACAGGATACCGGAGTGGAAATGGGATGAAATAGGAATGGACTTCATTGTCGGATTACCCCGATCACAACGCGGAAATGACGCCATATGGGTCATCATAGACCGACTAACCAAGGTTGCTCATTTCATTCCCGTGAAGACTACCTACTCCACACAAAGATTGGCCAAACTTTATCTCGCCCGTATAGTTTGCTTGCACGGAGTCCCAAAGACTATAATATCAGACCGAGGCACCCAATTCGTCTCCAAATTTTGGGATCACCTACAACAAGCTCTGGGCACGCAACTAGCTTTCAGTACAGCGTACCACCCTCAGACTGATGGACAAACGGAACGTGTAAACCAAATCCTAGAGGATATGCTAAGAGCCTGTGTGCTCACCTATGGATCCAGTTGGGAAGAGAGTTTGCCGTATGCCGAATTTTCTTACAACAACAGTTACCAGGCCAGTTTGCAAATGGCACCCTTTGAAGCATTGTACGGACGGAGGTGTCGTACCCCACTGAATTGGTCAGAAACAGGTGACAGCCGTATCTTTGGCCCAGACATGCTTAAAGAGGCCGAGGAGAAAGTTAAGCAGATCAGGGACAGACTCAAGACAGCACAGAGCCGACAAAAGAGCTACTATGATCAGAAGCATCGTGAGGTCAGCTTTGAACCCGGTGATTCCGTATACCTCCGAGTATCTCCTATGAGGGGTCTACAACGGTTCAAAATAAAGGGGAAGCTAGCCCCAAGATTTATTGGACCATTTTGTATAAAGGCACGAAGAGGCACGGTAGCCTACCAACTAGACCTACCCAAGGAGCTGTCAGACGTCCATGACGTATTCCACGTCTCACTGTTGAGGAAATGCGTGAGTAACCCGGAGAAGCATGTACCTCATGAGAACATTGATATACAACCAGATCTCACCTACAGAGAAAGGCCAGTAAAGATTTTAGAAGAGTCTGAACGGAGGACCCGTCAGAAAACGACAAAAAAATTTCAGGGTTCAGTGGAGCAACCACACTGAGGATGAAGCTACATGGGAAAGGGAAGATTTCCTCCGGACAGAGTATCCATATCTATTTGAGGATCAGCAGAAATCTCGAGGACGAGATTTTTCCTAAGGGGGTAGGTGTTGTGACACCCAAGTTTTTATTTGGATTTTTCAAAAAGATTTTTATTTGACTTGAGGGGAGTGAGTTAAATTTTTCTTCAAGAGAACTCTCCCTCTCAAGTAATTTTTTCTTATGGCAAAAGTTTTATTTGGATTCACCCAAGATCTGTTTTTGGTCTTGGAAGTTCTTGCTTTTCATTTGGACTCAAGACAAATGTTTTTCATTTGGGGAAAATAACTTTTGAAAATCTTTTTGCAAATGCACTATGGCTTTTGGAATAATCCTTTGCCACTTTCAACAATTCCTTCTTGCCATGGCCTTAGTGCAAGTCCTCTCTCCTAGCCCTTCCCTCACCTTTGAATCATGATTTGCATCAAATCCAGCAAATTGGACCTCCCCATGTGATTATTTCCATTTAAATCTTATTCAAACAAATTTCTGCCTTCTCTTCTAGCACTTGGAGATTTACAAAGGAACTCCACTTTCTGTCTTGATTTTTGCCCCCAAACTTTCTTCCCCTCCTAGTCCTTTGAACCCTCAACCAAGATCCATGAAGATCCACTGGTCTTCAGTTCAAAATTTTCAAACTACACTTGCTGCAAGTTTGGACCAGATTTGTCAAATTTGGTGAAATTCATTCAAAACCTCCTCCAAAAATTCCAAGAAAAATCAGGCAGCCTCTGGGTGCATTGAGTGGTCACCTCACCAAGTACCAGCTCCAGAAAATTTATCTCATTGCAAAATCTTTCTGTCGAACACCTGCAGTGCATGGTCATTGTCAAGTTCAGAGTTTTAGAGATTCAGTTCAGTGCTCACTGTCGTTTTCTTCAGAGATGGACGTCGATCTCGCCAGTGCCACTGTGTCGCCTTGCTCCTCGTCCCCTCCCTCTTGTTCCTGCACCGCACGAACGCCTGGCACCTTGCGGGCGTCGGCGACAAGCAGCACAAGGTGCGCCGCCCCGTGACCGACGCCGGCGGCGGCTTTGCGGACGCCAGCGGGAGACACGGCGCCGACGACGCCACCCAGCGCCGCCCAAACCACCGGAGCTCGCCGCGTGGACTTCCACTCCCCCGAACATGCTGCCACTCCCATCGTGAACCGCAGGGCGCGGAGCGCGCTCTCTGCCGCCGTCGAGCCCGTGCGGTCACCTCACCGTGGACCGACGCCATTACGCCAAGACCAACTCCGTTTAGCTGCGGAATGAACCCAGTAACCTCCACTGATGCTGCCTGGCCACTCAAACCTCCTACCAATCCACTGCTCCGCCGTAATCGCTCGCCGGAGATTCTCCGTTCACGGCCACCCTGTCGATCCGCCTATAAATAGAGGCCCCGAGCTTCAACTCGAGCACCCACCATCCCTGCACTCCCCCTAGAGCACGCCTAGCCACTGGAAGAGCCCCGAGGAGGTCTCCTTCCTCGACTCCGGCCGCCGCGACCCGCCACAGGATCCAGCTCGATTCGTCCCCGTGTGTGCTCCTCCGCCTCCCTTCTCTTGCTAGTAGCTTCACCATGCATCCCTCTTTCTGACCCATGCTTCAATTCGTAGTTTGCAGCCCCCCACCGGAGTTCCCCATCCTCACCCGAGCCGCCGTCCGCCGGAGAAAGTGCCGCCGTCGACGTAGTGCTCCCCGTTGGTCGAGTCCACCACCCACCGATGCGGAAGAAGACGCTGAAGCTCTTGGTACCCTCCGATTCTCCTAACTCGCCGTGGTTCGACGCCGGCGTCCACCGCCGTCTTCGGGCGCCGGCGAGCCTTTTCAAACCTGACATGTGGACCCCGCGTGTCAGCCTCTGTTTTATTTTCCCCCGAACCGTTTTCTGTTGGCGCCTTCGGGCAAATACGCTTTCCCTCTTGCGCTTGCGCATTTTCTACCGAAGCGTTTTCTGTTTTCTCGGTTAAAACCCTGGAACTTTTCTGTTTCATTACAGATAAGTCCCTGGACAGAAACCTTTATAACTTTTTAATAAAACCAATTTTTTAGTGATTCTTTTTCTGACAATCTTCAAATTTTGTCTAGTTTTTTATGGGATTTATTTGAAAAATATTTGGAAAATTTTCTGTGCACCCCTTGGTTTTCACGTTAGTGCCCGTTTTCGTGATTGCCGTAGGTTCCGGGAGAGGTGACGGAGCCACGAACTTCGCCGAGCTAGACTCCGACTTCTCCGAACCAGGCAAGCATGTTTGAACATTTGATATGGCAGATGTTTTGCATGTTCATGTGAAAGTTTGTGCGTGGCATACGAGTGTCGGTGAATACCTCGTTGCTTGTAAGGTAACCACCCGCATGTTCCAAAGTCGCGATGATCTCTGATGAGAGATGGCCTAATCATGTGGTGACATGAAGGGCAGCAAGGTGGTACTGTTGTAGCATACCAGCCTTGCTTCATCCGACCTTCTCCGACGTTAACGTGGTCGGAGCCACGTTATCGTTCTTTTTCCCCGCATGTTCCATAGTTGCGATGATCTCTGATGAGAGATGGCCTAATCATGTGGTGACATGAAGGGCAGCAAGGTGGTACTGTTGTAGCATACCAGCCTTGCGTCATCCGACTATTTCTGACGTTAACGTGGACGGAGTCACGTTATCGTTCTTTCCCCCTTCCGTGCTACCACATGTTTCATTTGCCAGGATGCGGTTTAGTAAGTTGGTAACCTCTTTCCGTGTACACACCAAACAGAGAGGCCGGGATGATGGTACCTTGGCCCAGGATTAAAGCCAGTCATCCGGTCAGGGGGCATGGGTGTTTCCGGTTGGGACCGAGAGGGGGGCACCCCCTTAGAGCGCGCGTACAGAAATTTGATCCCATGCTACGCAAGGTTGTAGCCTCCCTGTCTCAAGGTTTTTCTTGAACGTTGCCGAGGGTGATCACTGGCTTCGGAAGGTTGAATTGGGTGTGTACTGGTTAGACGTGTTTCTTCCAAAACACCGTAGACGGAACTAGTCCCCGTGACTACCGAAATCCGTTGGCTGTGGTTAAGTACAAACTCTGCAGAGTCAATTCCTTCCAAATCATCGTATCCATGATCGAGTAGTGAAAACATTATATCCATATCTATCCGCGTGGAAAACTTGTCCCCAGTGAACAAGCTCAAGTGGTAAATCCAGATTTATTGTTATTCCTGTGGATGGACTAACTTTATAATTACCTCATGCTTGTGATAATTTATGTTCCCGAACTATTGTATTATTGAACTGTAATATAAGCCCTTTATGTGACGTCGCGCAGACGTCCGACTGTGGCGTGTCTTTGTTTTTCTTACTTCAATTATAAGCCCTTTATGCGATGTCGCTCAGACATCCGACTGTGGCATGTACTGCCTTTATTTTCTGTTATAAGCCCTTTATGTGGTGTCGCCCCGACGCCCGACTGTGGCATTACTATTCTGCATTTTCCGCTCGAGGAGTCTTTCAGACACTCGTTTGGCACCAGCATTACTATTCTGCATTTTCCGCTCGAGGAGTCTTTCAGACACTCGTTTGGCACCAGCATTACTATTCTGCATTTTCCGCTCGAGGAGTCTTTCAGACACTCGTTTGGCACCAGTATTACTATTCGGCATTTTCCGCTCGAGGAGTCTTTCAGACACTCGTTTGGTACCAGTATTACTATTCTGCAGTTTCCGCTCGAGGCGTCATTCAGACCCTCGCTTGGCACCCAGCATTTATTATCTCTATGTCTGATCGCACTGGTTAACTTGTTCATATGCTTCATGTTTACTTTTGTTATATCTTATGTCCGAACTGTCTTGCGAGTACTTTCATAGTACTCACCTGGCTTGTTGATTTGGCCAGATATTGACGAAGGCGATCTCTTGGATGAAGAGTTTGATAGCGCGTCCGACGCCTAGAGGAGTCCCAGTCAGTCCTGCGCGATCCCGGATATTGGTCACTTGTATTATATACGCTTCCGCCACCCGCAATAAGTCTCCTCGAGCCTCACTCCGACGCTCGAAGAGCTGTAGTCTTCAGGAGTCATATCATTCGCTTCGCGGTGATATTTCCACCACCGTTATTATCGTGAGTTAGTAGTTATGCCACCCTATCCGCCGTCTTGTTTATCGGCGTGCATGTAATAAATTGTTGGGCAGTCTCCGCTCAACTTTATATTATATTTAGTACTCCTGGTATTCTTCTTCTGTGACCAAGATATTGTCTACCAGTGAGAAGGGATTCTTCCTTACTGGTCCGTAAAAGGGATTGTTCTCTCAATAATTATTTTATTGAAAAACCGGTCGTGACAAGCTTGGTATCAGAGCCAGGCTGACTGTAGGAAGCCACTAGGTGCGATCGCTAATCGGTTATTAGCGTTTTTGTGCTTTTTCAGCATTTTGCAATTGTTGCTATTTTCTGTTGGTCATCATAAATTTATGACATGACTACTCAGAATTTTTGCCTACTTTTGTAGATGGCTGGCAGCAGCTGTGAGAATCGAGTGTTCACCAACGTGCCCGAGGGGTTTGTCAAGCTCCTCGTCTCCATCACCAAGCTCGCGATCGGGCCAGCAGCTCGCCCGGAGTTCATGCTCTATCAGCACAAGCTTAGTGACGACGTGTCTATGCACCAAGCCGTGGTGCAATTCAAGGGAGGACGTTCTGCTGCTCGCCACTTCCGTTTTGTTGGAAGGGCCATGCCTACGGAGAGGCATGCCATGCAGATGGCTGCCCATGAGGCGATAGCTCGCCTTCGGGACATCCTTCCTACGATGAAGACTCGTCTTTACCGCTACCTCCCATGCCATGTGCCATACACCAGCCACTATGCATTTGCCTGCCATCGGGGAGAGCGAGATGAAGCCATCGAGATGGTTGTGGAGTATCTCAAGGCTTTGGAGGAGTCTTTCGACAACCTCGTGGACGATCTTGTGGCTGCCCGCATGGACTTAGTCCGGGGCGGTCCTGCCAGCAGGAAGGAGCTTCTCAACACGGCGCCGCCTCTGACATTCGTCTCGTCTTCAGCCTCGTATGCACCGGCCGTTTTGGCCACTGCTCGCCGTCTGCCTACCACCGAGGAGTTCGACCGAGTCATCGCTCCTACTCCAGTCAGAGCCGCACCGCCTGCCGCACCCGCTCTACCACCAGTCGCCCCCGCACCATCTCCACAGCGCAGCATCACGCGTCAGGAGCCAGCTAGAGAGGAGGTGGAGGTTGATTCTCCTGGACCGCTGAGTCTTGCCATCGGCAAGGGGAAGGAGATCTTCACCATCTCCGACTGAGAGCACCGAGTAGCCGCGTGTTATGTCTGCTTGTATGATGTGCTGTTTTATCCGTACGCTAGTTTGTATTGGTGTGTTTGCTGCCTTCCGGAGTAGTACGCTAGTCTAAATAACATGTCAGGATTGTGTACGCGCATCCTGAGTGCTGTACCGTGTGTTTGCTTTTCGCATGTAAGATTTATGTTAAGCAGTTCTTCTCCATGCAAAATCGTTTATGTTTTCTTGAAAAACCTTGAAGCTTTTTTTTTAATTGTTGCCTTTGCAAGATTTTTCTTGTGCTACACAGTTTTTCTCATGGGTTTTGCAAATAATACCCCAGACTGGAAAAATGTCTCGCCCGTGGACTCGCTCCATGCCCAATCAGCCAGAAGAGGTTTACGGGACACAGACCAGCAACAATTTCACTCAGGGTCAGTCCAGTCAACAAGACAGCGAAGCAGCCCTGTCTCAAGTATGCCGTTTCTTCGAGCAAAGCCAGCAACAGCACCAAGAGATGATGAATCATGTCATCAGTATGGGAAACCACCGTGAACCCTATCAACCACATTCCAAGTTATCTGAGATACAGAAGACTCGCCCCTCAACTTTTGCTCACACCGATAGACCGCTGGAAGCCGATGATTGGCTTCATGAGATTGAAAGGAAACTGATTATTGCTCAGTGCTCAGATCATGAGAAGGTGCTTTATGCACCACACTACCTTACTGGAGCAGCCGCAGCATGGTGGGAAAACTTCCTACACATGCATCCCAGGGAACACAACATCACCTGGGAAGAGTTCAAGGAAGGCTTCCGTGGGGCACACATCCCCAAGAGCATCCTAAAGATCAAAAAGAGAGAGTTTGATGACCTGAAGCAGAGAGGCATGTCAGTGACAGAGTACAATGGTCAGTTTACCCAGCTGTCTCGTTATGCCTACGACGAGCACATGACAGAAAGCAAGAAGATGGAAAAATTCCTGGACGGCCTGGCACCAGCGCTAAGATGCCAACTGATTGTACACACCTTTCTGGATTTTAAGACGCTGGTGGACAAGGCCATCACCTTGGAGAATGAGCGCCGTAGTCTGGAAGATATCCGCAAGCGAAAGAGGGACAAGACGACTCTTGCTCGCAACAACCGAGGCAAGACTGAGGTCCCAAGGACAGACGTAAGGAGATCCACGAGTACTGAGCCAAGGCCCGTCGGACAATTTCATGCCAGGGATAAGGAGTACACATACCGTCCAGGGGTCACCTGCTATGCTTGTGGTCAACAAGGGCATTATGCTAAACAGTGCCCGAAGCCAAGAGACTCGGCACCCAAGCAGAACAATGGTGGAAACAATCCCGCCCCCAAGCGCAACAATTTCAACCCCAACAACAACCACAGGAAGGGCCACCTGAACCATGTGACCAGGGAAGAAGCGCAGAATGCCCCAGACATCGTGCTCGGTACGTTCCCTGTCAACACAGTACCTGCCACGGTTTTGTTTGATTCTGGAGCTTCCCATTCGTTCGTTTCGAAGAGTTTTGTTTCGCAACATGGTTTTCCGATACTTCCCTTGGAAAAATCTATGATCATCAAATCCCCCGGAAATAAGCAAATCGCTGAGGGTTACTGCCAAGGAGTGGTCATTGAGTTCGAAGGACTACAATTCCACGCAAATCTCATCGTGTTGGAGAGTAAAGGACTGGATGTCATTTTAGGAATGGACTGGTTGACCACCAACAAAGGATTCATCGACTGTTTCAATCGGACTGTGATTCTCACTCACCATCACGGCAAGACAATAAGAGTTTCCGCTCAAGAAAGGCCACGATCACAGAAACCAAAACTAAACAAAATGGACATTGCAGAACTGAGAAAAGTTCCAGTGGTATGCGAGTTTCCTGATGTGTTCCCTGAAGAACTACCAGGCATGCCACCAGACCGAGAGATAGAATTCAGCATTGAACTAGCACCTGGCACCGCTCCCATCTATAAGAAGCCTTATAGAATGGCACCCTCAGAATTGGTGGAGTTGAAGAAGCAGATAAAGGAATTATTGGACAAAGGATTTATTCGAGCCAGCTCCTCACCATGGGGTTCGCCAGTGTTGTTCGCCAAGAAGAAGGATGGGACACTGAGACTGTGTATAGACTATCGAGCCCTCAATATGGTCACCATCAAAAAAAAATATCCGATGCCACGGATAAATGATTTGTTTGACCAGCTCGCACAAGCCAAGGTATTTTCAAAGATTGATTTGAGATCGGGGTATCACCAATTGAAGGTACGGACAGAAGATATCCCCAAGACAGCTTTCACTTCCAGATATGGGTTATACGAGTTTACAGTGATGCCTTTTGGACTAACGAACGCCCCCGCATATTTCGTCCACCTCATGAACAAAGTGTTCATGAAATTCATGGACAAATTTGTGGTGGTATTCATTGACGATATTCTGGTTTACTCAAGGACACCAGAAGAGCATGCTGAGCACCTCAGAATTGTTTTGGGAGAATTGAGGAAGCATCAGTTGTACGCCAAATTTAGCAAGTGCGAATTTTGGCTAAGACAAGTTGGTTTCTTAGGCCATATACTGAACCAAGAAGGCGTGGCCATAGACCCAGAAAAAGTCAAGGCCATACTGGACTGGAAGCCACCCGCCAACGTCACTGATGTGCGGAGTTTCCTAGGAATGGCCGGATATTACAGAAGAGTTATTGAAGGATTCTCCACTGTGGCAAAACCTATGACACAGTTGCTCAAGAAGGACAAGAAATTTGTATGGACGGAAGCATGTGAGTAGAGCTTCCAAGAACTCAAGAAGAAGCTGACGACCGCACCGGTCTTAACTGTGCCAGACATACACAAGAGTTTTGAAGTGTATTGTGACGGGTCCCGAAAAGGTCTCGGATGCGTACTAATGCAGGATGGCAAAGTTGTCGCATATGCCTCCAGGCAGCTGCGAAAACATGAGGAAAATTACCCAACACATGACTTGGAACTAGCAGCAGTTATTCATGCACTCAAGGAGTGGAGGCACTTTCTGTTGGGAAATCGCTGTGAAATATATACGGACCATAAGAGCCTCAAATATATTTTCACACAACCAGAGCTGAATTTACGCCAACGACGCTGGTTGGAACTGGTCAAGGACTATGACGTCGTCATTCACTACCATCCAGGGAAAGCAAATGTAGTGGCCGATGCCCTTAGTCGAAACCCCAGCCCAGACACTGACGGTCCGCAAAACTTGAGGCCTGAGTTTCAGCGAGAGTTCGCTAGGCTCAACATGATGTTAGTCTCCGAGGGCACCGTATCGAACCTAGAGATACAACCCACCCTGGTGGAACAAATTAAGAAGGCTCAACAGGGACATCCCAGCATCGAAGGCATAAAGAAGGAAATGAACCTTGGTAAGGCTTCAGAGTTCGTCACAGACAGTGAAGGAACATTATGGTACGGAGACAGACTTTGCGTACCTAACATTGAGGAACTCAAGCAACAGATCTTGACAGAGAGCCACACTGCTCCATACTCGATCCATCCTAGAGGAACCAAAATGTACAAGGATATTCAGGAAAGATTTTGCCGTATGCCGAATTTGCTTACAACAACAGTTACCAGGCCAGTTTGCAAATGGCACCCTTTGAAGCATTGTACGGACGGAGGTGTCGTACCCCACTGAATTGGTCAGAAACAGGTGACAGCCGTATCTTTGGCCCAGACATGCTTAAAGAGGCCGAGGAGAAACTAAGCAGATCAGGGACAGACTCAAGACAGCACAGAGCCGACAAAAGAGCTACTATGATCAGAAGCATCGTGAGGTCAGCTTTGAACCCGGTGATTCCGTATACCTCCGAGTATCTCCTATGAGGGGTCTACAACGGTTCAAAATAAAGGGGAAGCTAGCCCCAAGATTTATTGGACCATTTTGTATAAAGGCACGAAGAGGCACGGTAGCCTACCAACTAGACCTACCCAAGGAGCTGTCAGACGTCCATGACGTATTCCACGTCTCACAGTTGAGGAAATGCGTGAGTAACCCGGAGAAGCATGTACCTCACGAGAACATTGATATACAACCAGATCTCACCTACAGAGAAAGGCCAGTAAAGATTTTAGAAGAGTCTGAACGGAGGACCCGTCAGAAAACGACAAAAATTTTCAGGGTTCAGTGGAGCAACCACACTGAGGATGAAGCTACATGGGAAAGGGAAGATTTCCTCCGGACAGAGTATCCATATCTATTTGAGGATCAGCAGAAATCTCGAGGACGAGATTTTTCCTAAGGGGGTAGGTGTTGTGACACCCAAGTTTTTATTTGGATTTTTCAAAAAGATTTTTATTTGACTTGAGGGGAGTGAGTTAAATTTTTCTTCAAGAGAACTCTCCCTCTCAAGTAATTTTTTCTTATGGCAAAAGTTTTATTTGGATTCACCCAAGATCTGTTTTTGGTCTTGGAAGTTCTTGCTTTTCATTTGGACTCAAGACAAATGTTTTTCATTTGGGGAAAATAACTTTTGAAAATCTTTTTGCAAATGCACTATGGCTTTTGGAATAATCCTTTGCCACTTTCAACAATTCCTTCTTGCCATGGCCTTAGTGCAAGTCCTCTCTCCTAGCCCTTCCCTCACCTTTGAATCATGATTTGCATCAAATCCAGCAAATTGGACCTCCCCATGTGATTATTTCCATTTAAATCTTATTCAAACAAATTTCTGCCTTCTCTTCTAGCACTTGGAGATTTACAAAGGAACTCCACTTTCTGTCTTGATTTTTGCCCCCAAACTTTCTTCCCCTCCTAGTCCTTTGAACCCTCAACCAAGATCCATGAAGATCCACTGGTCTTCAGTTCAAAATTTTCAAACTACACTTGCTACAAGTTTGGACCAGATTTGTCAAATTTGGTGAAATTCATTCAAAACCTCCTCCAAAAATTCCAAGAAAAATCAGGCAGCCTCTGGGTGCATTGAGTGGTCACCTCACCAAGTACCAGCTCCAGAAAAATTTATCTCATTGCAAAATCTTTCTGTCGAACACCTGCAGTGCATGGTCATTGTCAAGTTCAGAGTTTTAGAGATTCAGTTCAGTGCTCACTGTCGTTTTCTTCAGAGATGGACGTCGATCTCGCCAGTGCCACTGTGTCGCCTTGCTCATCGTCCCCTCCCTCTTGTTCCTGCACCGCACGAACGCCTGGCACCTTGCGGGCGTCGGCGACGAGCAGCAGAAGGTGCGCCGCCCCGTGACCGACGCCGGTGGCGGCTTTGCGGACGCCAGCGGGAGACACGGCGCCGACGACGCCACCCAGCGCCGCCCAAACCACCGGAGCTCGCCGCGTGGACTTCCACTCCCCCGAACACGCTGCCACTCCCATCATGAACCGCAGGGCGCGGAGCGCGCTCTCTGCCGCCGTCGAGCCCGTGCGGTCACCTCACCGTGGACCGACGCCATTACGCCAAGACCAACTCCGTTTAGCTGCGGAATGAACCCAGTAACCTCCACTGATGCTGCCTGGCCACTCAAACCTCCTACCAATCCACTGCTCCGCCGTAATCGCTCGCCGGAGATTCTCCGTTCACGGCCACCCCGTCGATCCGCCTATAAATAGAGGCCCCAAGCTTCAACTCGAGCAACCACCATCCCTGCACTCCCCCTAGAGCACGCCTAGCCACTGGAAGAGCCCCGAGGAGGTCTCCTTCGTCGACTCCGGCCGCCGCGACCCGCCACGGGATCCAGCTCGATTCGTCCCCGTGTGTGCTCCTCCGCCTCCCTTCTCTTGCTAGTAGCTTCACCATGCATCCCTCTTTCTGACCCACGCTTCAATTCGTAGTTTGCAGCCCTCCACCGGAGTTCCCCATCCTCACCCGAGCCGCCGTCCGCCGGAGAAAGTGCCGCCGTCGACGTAGTGCTCCCCGTTGGTCGAGTCCACCACCCACCGACGCGGAAGAAGACGCTGAAGCTCTTGGTACCCTCCGATTCTCCTAACTCGCCGTGGTTCGACGCCGGCGTCCACCGCCGTCTTCGGGTGCCGGCGAGCCTTTTCAAACCTGACATGTGGACCCCGCGTGTCAGCCTCTGTTTTATTTTCCCCCGAACCGTTTTCTGTTGGCGCCTTCGGGCAAATACGCTTTCCCTCTTGCGCTTGCGCATTTTCTACCGAAGCGTTTTCTGTTTTCTCGGTTAAAACCCTGGAACTTTTCTGTTTCATTACTGATAAGTCCCTGGACAGAAACCTTTATAACTTTTTAATAAAAAGGAATTTTTGAGTGATTCTTTTTCTGACAATCTTCAAATTTTGTCTAGTTTTTTATGGGATTTATTTGAAAAATATTTGGAAAATTTTCTGTGCACCCCTTGGTTTTCACGTTAGTGCCCGTTTTCGTGATTGCCGTAGGTTCCGGGAGAGGTGACGGAGCCGCGAACTTCGCCGAGCTAGACTCCGACTTCTCCGAACCAGGCAAGCATGTTTGAACATTTGATATGGCAGATGTTTTGCATGTTCATGTGAAAGTTTGTGCGTGGCATACGAGTGTCGGTGAATACCTCGTTGCTTGTAAGGTAACCACCCGCATGTTCCAAAGTCGCGATGATCTCTGATGAGAGATGGCCTAATCATGTGGTGACATGAAGGGCAGCAAGGTGGTACTGTTGTAGCATACCAGCCTTGCTTCATCCGACCTTCTCCGACGTTAACGTGGTCGGAGCCACGTTATCGTTCTTTTTCCCCGCATGTTCCATAGTTGCGATGATCTCTGATGAGAGATGGCCTAATCATGTGGTGACATGAAGGGCAGCAAGGTGGTACTGTTGTAGCATACCAGCCTTGCGTCATCCGACTATTTCTGACGTTAACGTGGACGGAGTCACGTTATCGTTCTTTCCCCCTTCCGTGCTACCACATGTTTCATTTGCCAGGATGCGGTTTAGTAAGTTGGTAACCTCTTTCCGTGTACACACCAAACAGAGAGGCCGGGATGATGGTACCTTGGCCCAGGATTAAAGCCAGTCATCCGGTCAGGGGGCATGGGTGTTTCCGGTTGGGACCGAGAGGGGGGGCACCCCCTTAGAGCGCGCGTATAGAAATTTGATCCCATGCTACGCGAGGTTGTAGCCTCCCCGTCTCAAGGTTTTTCTTGAACGTTGCCGAGGGTGATCCCTGGCTTCGGAAGGTTGAATTGGGTGTGTACTGGTTAGACGTGTTTCTTCCAAAACACCGTAGACGGAACTAGTCCCCGTGACTCCCGAAATCCGTTGGCTGTGGTTAAGTACAAACTCTGCAGAGTCAATTCCTTCCAAGTCCTCGTATCCATGATCGAGTAGTGAAAACATTATATCCATATCTATCCGCGTGGAAAACTTGTCCCCGGTGAACAAGCTCAAGTGGTAAATCCAGATTTATTGTTATTCCTGTGGATGGACTAACTTTATAATTACCTCATGCTTGTGATAATTTATGTTCCCGAACTATTGTATTATTGAACTGTAATATAAGCCCTTTATGTGACGTCGCGCAGACGTCCGACTGTGGCGTGTCTTTGTTTTTCTTACTTCAATTATAAGCCCTTTATGCGATGTCGCTCAGACATCCGACTGTGGCATGTACTGCCTTTATGTTCTGTTATAAGCCCTTTATGTGGTGTCGCCCCGACGCCCGACTGTGGCATTACTATTCTGCATTTTCCGCTCGAGGAGTCTTTCAGACACTCGTTTGGCACCAGCATTACTATTCTGCATTTTCCGCTCGAGGAGTCTTTCAGACACTCGTTTGGCACAAGCATTACTATTCTGCATTTTCCACTCGAGGAGTCTTTCAGACACTCGTTTGGCACTAGTATTACTATTCGGCATTTTCCGCTCGAGGAGTCTTTCAGACACTCGTTTGGTACCAGTATTACTATTCTGCAGTTTCCGCTCGAGGCGTCATTCAGACCCTCGCTTGGCACCCAGCATTTATTATCTCTATGTCTGATCGCACTGGTTAACTTGTTCATATGCTTCATGTTTACTTTTGTTATATCTTATGTCCGAACTGTCTTGCGAGTACTTTCATAGTACTCACCTGGCTTGTTGATTTGGCCAGATATTGACGAAGGCGATCTCTTGGATGAAGAGTTTGATAGCGCGTCCGACGCCTAGAGGAGTCCCAGTCAGTCCTGCGCGATCCCGGATATTGGTCACTTGTATTATATACGCTTCCGCCACCCGCAATAAGTCTCCTCGAGCCTCACTCCGACGCTCGAAGAGCTGTAGTCTTCAGGAGTCATATCATTCGCTTCGCGGTGATATTTCCACCACCGTTATTATCGTGAGTTAGTAGTTATGCCACCCTATCCGCCGTCTTGTTTATCGGCGTGCATGTAATAAATTGTTGGGCAGTCTCCGCTCAACTTTGTATTATATTTAGTACTCCTGTTATTCTTCTTCTGTGACCAAGATATTGTCTACCAGTGAGAAGGGATTCTTCCTTACTGGTCCGTAAAAGGGATTGGTCTCTCAATAATTATTTTATTGAAAAACCGGTCGTGACACGCCACCTACCAATGCATGATTCAAACATGTCTGGAGAAACAGATCGGAAAGATAGTTGAAGCTTATGTGGACGACGTCGTAATCAAAACAAGGCACGCCGAAACACTAATAGACGACTTACGTCGCACATTTGACAACCTCCGCGCATATGACATTAAGCTCAATCCGGAAAAGTGTGTTTTTGGCGTCCCCGCAGGAAAGCTGCTGGGCTTCATCGTTTCCAATAGAGGAATTGAAGCAAATCCAGCCAAAATCCGAGCTCTGTCACAATTGGCTACGCCAACAGACCTTAAACAAGTCCAAAAACTCGCTGGTTGCATGGCAGCTCTAAGCCGCTTTATCTCCAGATTGGGAGAAAAGGCACTGCCACTCTATCGCCTTCTACGGCACACCGATGACTTTGAGTGGACGGACGCGGCAACAGCCGGACTGGAAGAAATAAAAACCCTTCTAGCGAGCAACCCAATCCTGGCCGCACCGAACGTCGGCGAACCCATGTTACTATACATATCGGCAACACATCAGGTGGTGAGCGCCGTGCTCGTCGTTGAACGAGAACAGGACGGACACAAATTCCCGCTCCAGAAGCCAGTATACTACGTATCCACTGTCCTTACACCATGCAAATCCTGGTACCCCCATTATGAAAAGATAGCATACGCGGTCTTCATGGCATCCTGAAAGCTATGACACTACTTCCAGGAGTGTTCGATCACGGTGGCTTCTGAAGTACCACTCAACGACATAATAATCAACCACGATGCCATGGGCCGGATTGCCAAATGGGCCATTGAGCTCCTTCCATTTGATATTACATACAAACCACGTCGAGCTATTAAATCCCAAGTACTGGCTGACTTCGTCGCCGAATGGACAGAGGCCGAACTCCCTAAAGAGTACGGCACATATTCCAACTGGGTTATGTATTTTGATGGCTCCAAAACGTTGGCAGGGCTAGGAGCGGGCGTCGTTCTAACGCCCCCCACTGGAGACGTCGTCCAGTACGTACTCCAAATATTATACACAGACTCCAATAACGCAGCCGAATAGGAGGCCTTATTGCATGGTCTCCGGATGGCTGTCTCCATGGGTATACAGCGCCTGGAAGTGCGCGGGGACTCAAACCTTGCAATATCTCAAATAAATGGAGACTTCGATGCCAAAGATGCGAAGATGGCGGCTTACCGTAATGCCGTCCTAAAATGTCGGCTCGGTTCGAGGGGCTCGAGTTCGATCACGTGGCCTGAGAAAGTAATCAAGCGGCGGACGTCCTTGCTCGTATCGGCGCCAAGCGCGACCCCGTCCCACCTAACATTTTCCTGGAAAGGCTTTTTAAGCCATCCGTGGTGTGGCAAGGGGAGGGCGGCAACACCAGTCCGGATCCGAACACAACCCCAGATTCCGAACAGACCGATATCATCGCGGGCTCAGCCACCGAAATAACACCATCGACCCACCTTATTATGGCAGTCATTGCCCCATGGACCAAACCCTTCTTGGCCTACCTTAATAGGAAGGAACTCCCCGAGGATCAGAATGAGTCCCGCCGCATTGTCCGGCGTTCGAAGGCCTACAAGGTTCACAACGGAGAGCTCTACAAGAAAAGTGCTACCGGAGTCCTTCAAAGATGTATCTCCGAGGAAGAAGGGCGGTAGCTCTTGGCTGAAATTCATGCCGGTCTCGGCGGGCACCACGCTGCAACTCGGGCACTTGTTAGAAAAGCCTTCCGTACAGGTTTTTATTGGCCGACGACCCGAGCAGACGCACATGACCTTGTCCAATGTTGCATCGGGTGCCAACTCTTCGCCAACCAAAGCCACATGCCCCCTACTGCCCTACAAACAATCCCCATCACTTGGCCTTTCGCGGTCTGGGGACCGGATATGGTTGGACCCCTTAAAGGGGGAAGCCACAAGAAAAAATACCTGCTGGTCATGGTGGATAAATTTACTAAGTGGATAGAGGCAAAACCAGTTAAAATGGTTGAGTCTGGACCAGTGATAGAATTCATATCCGATGTTGTACACCGTTATGGTGTTCCACATAGCATCATCACCGGCAACGGTTCCAATTTCACAGACGATGAGGTGAAAACCTGGTGTGCTAACCTTGGCATTAAGCTGGATTACGCCTCTGTCTACCACCCACAAACAAACGGTCAAGTGGAACGAGCCAATGGTCTTATCATGAGCGGCATCAAGCCAAGACTAGTGGGGTCTTTAAAAGAATCAGACAAGCACTGGGTTGAGGAGCTCGACTCCGTACTCTAGGGGCTGCGGACCACGCCCAACTGCACTACCGGATACACACCTTTCTTCATGATGAACGGTGCAGAGGTTGTGTTGCCTGCGATATTATTCATGACTCACCTCGAGTGCGCATGTATGAAGAGAGAGAAGCTGAGCTTGATCGGCAGGACAGCTTATATGCCCTGGAGGAGGAGCGCGACGTCGCAAAAGCCCGTTCAGCACTATACCAACAGCAGGCTCGGAGATATCAAAGCAGAGAAGTACGGGCCAAAACTTACAACGTTGGCGAACTCGTTCTACGCTTGCCGGAAAAGAAAAAGGACAAACTCAAGCCCAAATGGGATGGTCCCTTCATCATTGACGAAATTCTCACCAGAGGAGCGTACCGTCTGCGTGATGCGTCAGACAATCGCCTAGAGCTGAACCCCTGGAACGCGGCCAGACTCCGAAGATTCTATGCCTAGCGCCGAAATCTTTGTTCGTCTCTTTCTTCCCTGCGGTTTTCATTATTTTTTCTCTCTTTTTCGTTTTTCTTTTTTCACTTTAAAGCTCTCGTACGGCTAGGCCACACACCTCTGACGTATACATCTTCAAATATGTACGTCCATTATACCTGGGGGCTTCTCGGACAGAAGCTTGTTATTATTATTATCTCTCAAGCATCAAGCTCACCACATATGTGTCTTTTCCTCATATGTACCTTTTCTTCGCCATTATATGCATCGATATGACTTAAGTTTTGGCCAAGTTGGGTTGCCTGGCTCCTGTGCTTATGCCCTATGTTCCCGTTAGTTCGGCTAGGGCATAAAGGGAGCACCTCTGCGATTGTTACTGCCGGGTCATCCGGATGTGTACCTCAGACTGGGTGAAGCCGAAAGCTAGCGTTCTTAAGGGAATATTTGGTCGGTGAATTAAAGATGTTTTTTGCATTCGTTCCATCATGAACTCCCAGAAGCTATACATACTGTGATTTTTTTATCACAGTCCGGACATGCACGCTAATGCATGCACACCCAGGGAAAGGAACCCTTAACGGAACTATTCTCTCTGGAAGATGTTTCTTACAATATTAATGTAATATAACATAACTAGCCGGATACAACTTGTCTGTTTAAGCAACTATCACCCCTACGTCTGGTTTCCACCATACCACGGTTTATTTTGCCGCTCAGGTATTCGGAAGCACTCCGCACCTTCGGGTCGAGAGGTCGAAGCAAAAAGGTCTGCCATGACAATCGTTTTACAATCCAGCTAGAGTCGAACATGTCAAGGAAAATACATAGTCACTTAGGACTCAAAAACTTCCTGTTCTATACCGTCTAGCAGACAGTCTAATTTACAATCCTGTTGGGAATACCTGGCGGCTACTTCTACTTGGTTATATACCAAACTAACGGGAACCTCCTTCCCGTCTGACCCTAGAGGTCCGACCCGGGCCATGTGATTCGGATCAAGCTTGGTATACCGCGTTTTTACCATAGCCCAGGCCTCTCGTGCACCTTCCCGGCAGGCAGATATCTTCCACAGTCAGAAACGCCGCCGTGCTCCTTTGAACAGCTCTACAACCTCCTCCATCCTTCCTGGAGGGGAAGAGGAGGGCCACAAGGCTTTGGCAACACTCCGCATTGCCTGTCGAGCTTGCTCGTGCATTTGAGATAGCCCTTGAAGCAATTCGTCCGATGATCCGGACACCTCCTCTTCAAGACGGCCCGTCAGCATACCTACAAGAACATCTATATCAGCTAATTTTCATCTCCAAACTGACATGAGGTAAAGTCGGCCACATACCGAATATGCCACCTCGCAGCTTTTTATTTTACTTCACGGATTCGGCTAGCTGGGCCCGCACATCTTTTAGTTCTTCGCCCAGTTCGGTGTTTGAATCTTGGAGTTTGTTTTTCTCCTCTCTGACTCGGGTCAGGACACGCTCGCCTGCGGCGTGTAGTCTTTTTGCCTCTTTCTCTCCCGCTTGAGCGGTTTTCAGTTTCTCTTCCAGTTGATCTAACGATCCTATTATGAGACAAGCAACAGTATTAGCACAGCTGGTATATAATTATTGTTCCTCGATGGAGGGGAATATTACCAGAAGATGCCTTCTTGGACCTTTTCAATTCGGCGGTAGCAGCATTTAGCTATGTCCGACACTGTTCCAGCTCTTGGGCTAGCAGGTTGTTCTTCTCTGTAAGAACCTGGTTATACAACGATCCTTAAATCAGTTGTACCAACTGCTTTCAGTCTCGAGGGCTACTGGCATGTGGTTATCCTATTCGGACAAAGAAAACTTACCCGCACATCTGTTAAATGCTGCTTTGTGGCTCTGCCAAGCCCATCTCGAGCAGCTCGGATGTATGCATCAGCCGAGCTGAAGGCATCGAACGCCTCTTTTGACCAGGGTCTCGTAAAACGGCCCTCCGGCGCCGATGATTCATGGCGCTCTCCACTTCCGAGTTGGTGACGGACATGTCTTCCGAACCCTCGGGCGAAGGACAGTCCGGTGTTATTCCCGTATCGGCCCCCGTCTCTCCGGCAGGGTCTGCACCCCGACGGTTGGGAGTACGACTGGCCGAATTCCCGGACATAGTTCGGCGAACCTTTTTCCTGATACTGGACAAACATAACAGTCACAGTTGGATGTGACTACTAAAAGCGTATTTTCAAATCCGTACCTCTTCGATGAAGGCCCGGCCGTGTCTTCACCTGCCTTCCTTTTAGAGGCCTTGCTCGGCGTGGGAGCCGCTCTCTTCGGAGTCGCCCCCAGGGTAGCATGACGTGCCGAATGTCTCCCCTTTGGTGCATGAGACAGTGCGGTGGGTGAGGCAGAGCGAGGACACTCTTTCGGGGGAGATGTCTCATGATGACTTACGTGAGAAGCAGGAAGAAGACCGGGATAGTCGGCGACAATGGCCACTTCTGTGCCATCGTAGCTCACCTGGTAAAACACCCCTTCCGCGAGTACCACGAATATATCCGGATCCTCTTCGAACCCAGGATCAAGCTCCTGGTTGTGGTTCTCTAGCTGTGGGGCGGGGCTGTGAAGCCCCTCGGAGATCTTTCGCCAATGCTGTTATAAAGAAGCGGATTAAGAATTCATTAAAGATGACTTGGGGAGTGGAATGAGTAAAAGCAGAGGGGTTAGGATTTACCCAGCTGGGAGGGTCATACATAGAGTACCCATCTCTGCGCTTGATGCGAAGAAATTCCTCTTCCTCCCCTTTAAACAGCTTGACCAGTATCTTGGCCAGAACGGCGGGGGTGCCCGGACCTTTCCGACCGCAGCGGGAGGCGTCATCCTCCCCATTATAGTGCCACATTGGGAGCCCTCTGTATTGAAGTGGCTGAACCCCTCGTACTATGGAGGTCGCCATTACCTCGACTATTGTTAATCCGGACTGGGCGAGCGTCTTTACCTTGCTCATGAGTTGACGAACTTCCGCACTGTCATCCTCTTCAAGACTCCGGGGGCGCCAGCTGTGGCGTTTCTTCAGCGGAACGCTTGCAAACTCGGGAAGACCCTTCCGAACTGGGTCGGGAAGTGAGACGTCCTCGATATAGAACCATTCGGAAGGCCATTCTTCGGATGCCTTCCTTGGCGTGCCGAACAAGTACCCGGTATCGGCGATGCGCCATATTTCGGCTCCGCCCACTTCAAATATTGACCCCTCGTGGTTACGCGGGACAAGACATAACAACTTTCTCCACAGTTTGAAATGGGCCTCAATACCCAGAAATAGTTCGCATAAAGCGACATAACCCGCAATGTGCAGGATGGAGGCGGGAGTAAAGTTGTGCAGCTGGAGGCCATAGTATTCCAGAAGCCCCTGGAGGAACGGATGGATTGGAAATCCGACGCCCCTTAGCAGATAGGGACGAAACACACTCGTTCCCCCCGGGTGGATTGGGGAAATCCTCCACCTGGGTTCCGCCGTTGAAGGAGGCCAGGCCTGCTCGAACAGGGACCAGATCCGCAAGAGGGAGAAATCCCTGTGTCTGCAGCTTCACCAGCTGACTATGGGATACGGAGCACTTCTCCCACTCGCCTTTTTCTGGGCCGCAGGGACGGGAGGAGGAGCCGGGAATGCTAGACATGTTGGAGTGTTCTTTCCTATCAATCTTTGAGGATTTTTCTGCGGGATGTCAAATGGATCTGAGATCCAATCTCTTTAAATAGGCGCTATCCCTCGCATGGCCGGGGTGTCATGTGTAAAAATACCCTGACCTCCCGCATTCGCTCGACGCGTGGAAGCTGAAGTCGTTGATGCACAGAAGCCGAAGGGTACGACATTAAATAGGAGGCCGAATACATTACTTGGAAGTCATCGATGGAGGAACCCGCCTTGCAATGCCGAAGACAATCTATGCGCCGAACACCTCGCCATTGAAGACTAGTTCGGGGGTTACTGAGGGAGTCCTGGACTAAGGGGTCCTCGGGCGTCTGGCCTGTTAGCCATGGGCCGGACTATTGGGCTGCGAAGATACGAAGACTGAAGACTGCACCCGTGTCCGGATGGGACTCTCCTTGGCGTGGAGGGCAAGCTTGGCGATCAAATATGTAGATTCATTTCTTTGTAACCGACCTTGTGTAACCCTAGATCCTCCCGGTGTCTATATAAACCGCAGGACTTAGTCCGGAGAGGGGAGGGACTCATTACCATAGTCATACAGGCTAGACTTCTAGGGTTTAGCCATTACGATCTCGTGGTAGATCAACTCTTGTAATACTCATATTCATCAAGATCAATCAAGTAGGAAGTAGGGTATTACCTCCATAGAGAGGGCCCGAACCTGGGTAAACATTGTGTCCCCTGTCTCCTGTTACCATCGACCTTAGACGCATAGTTCGGGACCCCCTACCCGAGATCCGCCGGTTTTGACACCGACAATAGGGGCTACAACAGCTATTATACGTGATGATAGAGGTAATTTTATTGGAGCTCAATGCAAATTCATTCCTTTTGCAGTGGATATAATTATTACTGAAGCTTTGTCCATGCGAGATGGCCTTGTGTTTGCGAATGCCCTCAGATGTAATCGAGTGTAAGCGGAATCAGATTCTCTGCAGGTCATCAATTTTTGCAATGGTCAAACAACTTGGTGGGACGCTGCAGCGACCATTTTCGCAGAATGTCTAGACACTAGTAATTCAATTGGGAAGGTCATATTTAAGTACTGTTATCGATCTTGTAATCAAGCGGCTCATGTGCTAGCTCATTTTTGTTATTGTAATAAAACTTCTTTTAGCTGGTTGGACGAGCCTCCTAACATTGTTGTCAGTAAGCTCGTAGACGATGTAAACCTATTTTGAGTTTCAATAAAACTAGCCATGATGGCCTTCCCTAAAAAAAGGGGTAAGCTATTGAACATTTTGCAGAAAAGCCATAGGAGAATCTCAAAATTATGCGTAGGTACAATAGCTCTTTAGATGCCCGTCAAATCTGAGATCCAACAGCTGAGCCGGGAAGTCCGTATGACAGTATCACCCAAGTTTCGGTATCACCTGAAATTTTCCCGTATGCGCAAACCAGCCACCGGTGTAGGGTAAATAGACGATGTGGTGAGGCATGCTGGATGTGTGAATTCTATAGGTCATGTGCACATGCCAGTTATCCACCCGTTCCTGGTGCCTCTTATGCCCGTAGTGCCGGGTATTGGCAGACTGCGCGGCGGCTATTTTGCAGCGGAGGGGTATGTGCATTATTTTGTATTTGCATAGTAGCATTTTTTTTAAAAAGACCCAGCTATTGCTGTCATTCATTGATAATAACAGGAAGCAACGGAAAACAATAAGATGGTGAAGGCCTTAAGACCAGAAGATCCGAAGATCAAAGAAAAAGAAAAATAGCAACCCTGATAGCTACAACACAACACTCCATACAGTCCATAATAGACAGTGCAGTTCCGACTCCGACGGTGAACTACAACAGAAAATGAGGCAAGGTTGGCGTCATGAAGGATCACCGAACGAACCGCCTATCATGCGTCATCGCTTACCGCCAGCCCCCTACCGCGGCTTTGACTTCACAGCAACAAGTAGTCGAGACACTCCCACGAACACGTCAGTGAAGAAGCTGACTACCACGACCAAGGCCACGCCTCCGACATTGCTCACCACCATCAACGTTGCCACAGAAGCCATCGTGCACGTCCAGTCACAGAAAGCACCAAAGGGATCAAAGTCTTCAAGACGGCGCCCTAAAGAGGGGAACGACGTTGAAGATGACGCCACCGCCCGACCCTGCAACAGGATCTGGGTTTTCACCCGAAGGACTTGATCCGGGAGAACTGGTTGTGAGATTCCCGACGACACCTCCAAGAAGGATAGCTACGCCCACAGGTGCCGTCGCTGCCGGCCGGCCAACACCGCCCAGGCTTTCGCCCAGAGCAGCCACTCCCACGCAGCAGGCCGAGATCGACCCGTATCTCCATTGGACCACGCACCCCCACACAGCGAGCACACCACCGCTGTGCGAGGCCACCAGCTAGCCTCCTTGACGACGGGCCTGCAAAAGACCAGATCGGGTCCCTCACCCCGCATCCAACCGCAGCCGGAGCCTCCCAGCTCCAACAAGCGGCACCTGGGCACCACCAGCAGCCGGCATACCTGGTCAAATGGGCCGGCCCGGCCCGGCACGGCATGGCCTGAGTTAAACGGGCCAGGCACGGCACGGCCCGGCCAGGCACGGTAAGTACTTCTGCCGTGCCGGGCCGGCACGCGTGCTGGCCTCCGAGGCCCAGGCACGCCCCCCTGGCTAAACGTGCTGGCCCGTAGGCACGTTTGGCACGCCGACACACCAGCCTGAGTAATAGATTGAGGCTCGTTCCCTCAAAAAAAAGATCGAGGCACGTGTGCTTGTGCCAGGAGGAGCATCGAGGCCAACTAAAAAAAAGGAAGCACATCGAGATGAGATCGTGCTGCTCCTCCCGGTCCCTACCGCAGCAGCTCTTTTCGCTCGTGTCGCTCCTTCGGGTCTCGTGCCGTCGTGCGCTCGTGTCGCTCAACCGCTACTTGCCCTTTTTTTAGAGAGAGATCTCTAATCGCTACTAGCTAATCGATAGCCGTGCCGGGCCGGCACGCATGCCTGGCTAGCCAGCCCAGGCACGGCCCTAGCCGGGCCACGTGCCGGGCCGGCCCATGCCGGGCCGGGCATGCGGGCTATCAGGCTGGCACGCCTAGGCCGGCCCATTTGGCCAGGTATAGCCGGCAGTGCCCCTCCCGGTCCGTCATCCACGGATGACCTGGCAGATCCAGGCCCACTCGCACCTGTGTGCCCACTCGCGCCCACAGCACCCTCCCGCGCGGCCACGCCCGCCGCAGCCCTCGCGTGCCGCCTCACTCCCTCCAGCGCCGGATCCCGCGCCCCCAAGTCGTCGCTGCGAAACGAGGCCGGATCCGCCGCCGTCCGCTGTCATCTAGGCCACCAGCTCACCGGATCCACCACACCACCGCCAAGGGCGCTCACTGCAGCAGCGAGCCACCCGCCCTGCTCAAGGCCCGCGCAGCCCCGCACTCCCACCCGCCTCGCGCACCGGTGACTGCGCCAAATCCGCGCAGCCCCGTGCCGCCACCACGCGCCCGCGCCAGATCTGCGCGCGTCACCTCGCGCCCGTGCCTGTAGCGCAAGAACCTTCGGAGCTCACCGCTCCCGCGCCTCGCCGAGCTCCAGCCCGCGCCGCTCGATCCTGCGCGAAAGGGACCAACGGCCCCGCCACCGCCTACGCTGCACGAGCTTTGCCCGGCTGCACACACCGGCGGCTGCGAGGGGAGCAGCTGCGGTGGGTGGGCTCCTGGCGGCTGGCTAGGTTTCCTCTCCCGAGCCGCCCGCGGGAGCGGCACGAGAGAGGAGCGTCGCTCGGCCCGCGAATAGTAGCGATTTGAATTTGATAAGTATAGGCATAAGAGGGGATATTGGAGGCGGTGGAGATGCAAATCCTCTCACGCTCGATTACTCGAAGCGTCAGCAGGGTTGCCTCTGCTCTGCCTCGCTGCTGGTTTCCAGCACTTGCGCGAGGAGATGCTCCACGAAATCAACATCTTGATCGTCTTTTCCTTGAGAAGAGTACACTGAATTGGCTGCGCCAGTTCTCCATACATGGCGTGAATGAGAAGAAGACTAATAATGCATCAGAGGACAGTGTCCAGACGTTAAAGACTAGTTTACCTGAAGATATATGTTACATGCCGATAATTTTAGGGAGCAGCCACCGTGATGGCGCTATATACAAGAGAGCGACTTATTGGGAACATAATTACTTTTTTGATATCACTGACCGTACAGAGACTCGGTTGGAGCCAGCGCATGCATACGATATACCACGTAACATGATGCAGATCTTTTCAATGAAGTTAGCTAAAGCTCCTATCAACAGTGGCTCAATACAGTTATATGGATATATAGCAGCACGTGATGAAGTTGATCTAAGACTCTATTAAGTTTTCAGTCGTAGCAGGGATGATCCCATCACCGTGCAGCAGGGTTCTCTAATTGAATTGAACGGCCCTAAGAGAGCCATCCTGTTGATATTTGATGTGCTACTTGAGTTTGACATGAGGATCAAGAATGGGGAGAATGAAGAGGATGATTTACAGCTGATTGATGGAATCTCAGAATTTGACGGTTTACTCATGTCGTGGAGACCGCACGAGGTTCGCATTGGTGGAAATTGTGGTGCAGTTGATACGTCTTTTGCACTTGTTCATAATTCAGTCGAGGCCACAGTACAAGTTATCATATCAAAAGTGCAGACTGCATTTGATTTATCCCTCAGTTCTACGATTGCTCTTCTGGAGATGAATAAAGAATTCCAGCTCTTCAGTGGAAATATTAGTGAGTCTTGTGGCTTAGGAAGCTTTGTGATTGCTGTCACATGGGATACACTGATGAATTTGAAGTTCAAGGTTGATCACGAAGGCTGTAACAATAATATGGAACGCAATTGTTCCTTCAAAGCTAAGTTAAATGGACACGCCAGCCATCAGCTAAATCTCGAGACTGCCTCAATTTTAGTTAAGGTGACTTGGGCTGTGCTGCCTGCATCTTTGAGCAATTAACAGTATTGTGTCATCCTGCACTGAGTGGATATGTTTACTTGGGTAAATGTTGTTTGCTGTCATGAATTCTGGTATTACCTACTGTAGATCTGATGTGATTGCTTTCTAAGAAGATCACTTTGAAACCTGCAGTTGTGCCGAAAGCTGGGTCATTTCGTCCTCCAAGCTGATTGCTGAAGGTGACACTGATCAGCGACAAACTGTCACCCAAGGAGAAGTTGAAGGAAAGCCAGCATCTGCAGCGTGCGCAATCACTGATCAGACAGAGTTTCGAGCCTGTTAGACTCTGTTTTCTGACAAATTTTGCCCAGATAAACCCCTATAGATTTTCTTGTTTAGTCTTTGTTTCTGTTGATTAACGTCAGTCTATCTCTTCATTGCTTAGTACTTGGCAGTTCTTGTTGCTCCACATTGTAAGCCAGTCACTCCTGGCAAAGACGCGACGCTGAGAAGTTCCTTAGTAAATTCGAACACGCTGCTTGTGCAAGCTGCATCCTTGTAGGATAGCAACTATCATACCATGATCAATCACAGGTATTTATCAATTTTTTTATCAATCACAGGTGACCAGTTGGGGTTTATATATGTGACTGATCGGGTGAAAGTTTTGGTGCCTTGTCCTGTTTAGCCCCCAAATTTGCTAACCATTGCGTTGCTAATGTATTGCCTCACTCGCTAGCCTAGCCTCACAGTCGTGTCTACTCCAGCGCCGTGGAAACCATAACCCGTGGGCTGTGGCTGGAGCGGCAGCACCGGTGCGGGATCCCTTTGCTGCGGGAAGGACTCCGGCGTGGAAGAAGACACTGAGTTGTTATTAAACGCCCTCGTTTGGTATGTAAATCATCTCCGTAGCAGTCTGTGCTGCCCCTGCTGAACCAGGAGAACGTATCTGGTGAAACGAGCAAACTGGTGCACCAGATGCTCCAGTGATACATGGGCCGTTGGATTCAAAATAGAGGGATAGGATTCAGTGCGATGATGGGACTGCTGGCACATTTGCAGAAAGTCCTTGCAGTGCAGTTAAATGCAGCGATTTGTCCTCACCATATCCAGATCGTGTTCTTCCCCTTGCCAAATTCTGTACCAGTGCAGCCGCCTGGTGCTATTGTTAAGGTCCAGCATTTTGCTTGATCTCTCTCAATCATGTACCAATGGAGCGTCGTCTCACTGAAATCCAGATGGGTGATCTGATTTGTCGAAAGCAGTGCCTCGATTTCGTCTTTCACAGCAGCGCCTCGTTGTGAGGGCATACTCAATCTACCACTAACGCCGCCGGTGGCACTATCCAACTGCAGCAGCTCAAGGATCTAGATCTAGGTCTGTATGCTTCTTCTCAAAAGGCATGTTTTTATTGATTAAGATTTGGAATAGTGCGCTGTCAGCACAATATTTAGGTATGAGCTACGAGTATATTTCTACGATCTTCATGCAAATTACAAGGGATGCACTCCCTATTTGGATCCTTTATTCGTAAACAATATTAAACAGAACTTGTACTTTACAATGTTCAACTGAACTTCGTGAAAGCATTAACAAGTTCATCTTCCTGATTTTATTATCTAGAGTAGTTCATCTTTTGAACAAAACTGGTTTTTTTCAGTCTCCTATATACAATGTATGCTAAACCATGACTTGCAGAATGTCGGTGTTCCTTACAATCCGTTGCAAAACGTCATATATTGTTCCCTATAATTTGTTTGAAAAACATGATATTGTAGTGAACTGACATTTTTATTCTATAAATGTGATACTTTGGGATCCCTGTTTTATCTGGTAGCAAATTTTTAGGAAAAGACAATCCAATGTTAGTTTCGCATAGAGGATAGAGCTGCCTATGATTGCTTATGTGATTGCTATGAGATTCATAACCTATGTTAGTTTCAATGGATTTGCAGGATGGGGTGTCACTCCAAAGTTTGGCTTGGCTCATTACTATGTTGGAAGGTCATTATGGAGTCTTATTGCCTGGAGCTGGTAAATCTGTTGAAGATGGGGACCACGAACAGGGCTGCAATTCTTCATGTTCTTATGCAAATCAGAAGCTGCTTTTGACATTGACAAGGCAGGTAGCCAAAGTTGTTGCATCCAAGAATTATGCATAAAACGATGCATCACCATTTCCTGCTCTTGATTGCATAGGTGGCATGTCCCTGGTTTGGAAGCACACCCTTGTACCTTATTATCATCTTATTTAGGTTGTCAAATTGATTCCTTCAGTGGATAGAATTTCATACTCACTTTATTTGCATGCCACTGGACTGGAGGATTTGTTTTAGTAAACTATAGTTGACTAGATATTGGTACTGATTTTAATCTGAGGTAATATCACAGCAACTTACACCCTTGAACTAAAACCACGACGAGTAATTTGGAATGGAGGGAGTATTTCACATAGTATTTGGGTACACTTTCACTTTATTGTTTCATCTAATATGTTGGGGCTATTTTTGAAAGAAAGATATGAGATTGTCATATTTTTTTCAGAAATCTGAATGCAAACTTGTTGTACCTCTTTTTCTTATGTTTTTCGTTTGAGTTATTGTCCCTTCCTCCATCTCGCTATCCTTTGCTTCCCAATAACGACTGTTTATACTCCCTCCGTTCCTAAATATAAGCCTTTTTAGACATTTCAAATGGAATACAACATACGGATGTATGTAGACATATTTTAGAGTGTAGATTCACTCATTTTACTCCGTATGTAGTCACTTGGTGGAATCTCTAGAAAGACTTATATTTGGGAACGGAGGGAGTACTATATAGCTGCAGTGAAGAATGACATATCAAGATTACTTACATACATATTGTCAGGCCACATAAGCCTCTTCGGCGACCACTCATTGGCAGGTAAATATTTCTATATCATGTTTTTTATGGTTGCTCCAGAACTGACTATTCGGTGATTATTCAGATTCAGGACCATCTTTCATGCTCCAACAATATTTTGCCTTTTGATCTTCAAATCGATTAGTTGAAGGCATGACCGGATAATCTTCAGAGTAGGAGTCATCTTCATATGTCTCCTAGTTGGCAGCTCATGAAACTGATAATGTCACCTCCCATACTAGTACAGATCATGTCTGGTTGTCTCAGGCTCCGATTTTTTTGGAACCATGTAATCAGCAAGAAAGTACACTTGGTAACAAAATTTAGTATGCGGCTTGTTTGTAGTTTAGAAGGGCGGTTGCCGTACAATTGATGTGTATGCTTGTGATGTCTCAATGTAAAAGACATGATGTTCTTCCATGGAAGCATCTAAAGATCTTTGGTTCAGTTGCAAAACAACATCTGCTTCTTTGATACTCCCTCTGTGAACTAATATAAGAGCGTTTAGATTACTAAAATAGTGATCTAAATGCTCTTATATTAGTTTACGCAGGGAGTACTTTTTTTTAGGAAAGAGGCCACATCTCCTTCTCTGCTTATCTAATACAGTACTTCTTAATATTGTTGAGCTTTCCAACTGTGTGAAGAATCAATTTGAATTTTTTTGTAATTTTCGCTAAAGTCAGCAATGAGCAATCACACAACAGTTAGATTAGCTGATACAAGAGCACAACTTGTCAAATTTCTCAGCTTGTTTAAAACAGAAGCTCGGTAGTACAGAGCGACCTGGAGTAGTAGTACAGAACAGAGGAAAAGCGAGGTAAACGAACTAGCCTTGGGAGGTCCATCCGATATATTTAGCTAGATTTGAAGGTCTGTTTTGCAAATGTACCAACAGCTCCCCTTGCAGATGCATCTTGCCCCTTGATTTCGAATCTAATGGCCCATAACCTGGTGGTGCACCTGGTGCATGAGTCCGTCCGTTTCACAGGATACGTTCTCGCTGAACCAGGGGCCAGCCACGCCAATCATGATGCTTTAACCAGCCTTAGTTCCACAAGATGACATAAGGGCGCGGTGTACATAATGACTGGACTAGGATGGCACATCGGCCAGTGTAGGGAAAATAGGAGATGTGGCGAGGCATGCTGGATGTGTGAATTCCATAGGGCATTTGCACATGCCAGTTATCCACCCGTTCCCGGTGCCTCTTATGCCTACACTTATCAAATTAAAATCGCTACTATGCAAAGACAAAACAATGCACTACACACTACATAGGAATGATGAACAATGGCAATACATAGAAGTAAGATGAGGAACTGGGAGGACCGCTCCTTTTATAGACGACTTGGGTACATGCGGTACAGCTAGTGACTTGAAGTCATCGGATCTCGGTTGGGTCAGTAGCTAAGAATTCTTTGTTATGAGCTTGGTCCTTAGGTAGGTAAGAGCCCATGAGATACTTACACAAATGATGAAATTTTTGTGCTTGTTTCTATTCGGGGTAGGTCAGAGGTAATGGTAACTTAAAAAAAAAGATAAATTTCTTAAGCTTGTTTGTCCTTGGCTAGATCAGTCTATTGGGTCACAAGAGCTTTAAACAAATAATATATTTTTTAAGTTTTTCAGGTATTGTTCTTTGGTCTCTACACATGTGGCTAGCCAACATAAAAGGGTTAAGATCACGTACTCCTATTCAATCTGATCAAGATAAAGGTTCTGGAAATAAACGAAAAGGAAGTGGATCTAATGGACAAGACAAAGTGAGCTAAGTAGAACCAATTTTGCCTAGTTGTAACCATCTTCCAACTCAGACTCAGACCCGGACAAATTTCTAGCATGTTAATTAGGTTATGCCTCGTCTCAGCTTGATAAACCAGTCGTACATTTACTTTCCTCCAGAATGTCTTATATGCAAAAATATGTTTGTACCTTAATTTTGCATATCAAAAGAGTATGTTTGAAATTTTCTCCTATGCATTGTTCAAACTTGAATTCCAACAGCTACCCTACGATCACCTTTCATTGAACCATAGTCCAGTACTAGCTGCCTCTAGTAGTTACATAGTACATGCGGTATTCTATCATATATCGACTCAAAACATGGCTAACACTAACTGAACTGATAGGTCCTCCAACCATTTTCACACTCGGAAGGGACACTCTTGAGTTTCAAGATCGAAGCATAGTAGCCACTGTAGGAAACTGAAACGGAAGGAAAACCGAAACATACCCTAAATCTCGTCTCCAGCGTCGAAAATGGCCTGCACTTTCCGCCACTTCCCTGACTACAGTAGTCTCAGATATTGGGAACTAAATTACCATTTGATAGTTGTCTGATTGCGTCAAATAGCTCAACTAAGTTGTTGTATAGATTTCTTTTAGAACGAAACTATGAGACCGGCTCGGCTTTAAAAATAATAAATCTAAAGAATTTTACTAAATATGTTTTGAAAGATTAACAAATTTGAGAAGGTGTAAGTGGCACCATTATCCGTGACACTACAAACACTTTTGGAATTAAGTAAGAGGACAACCACTTCCGAGGTACTTACTATCCCACTTTCATAATGCAATATTTAATTTATAGTTTGCTTGAGAGCATGTCTGTTACAATCTTTTCTCTTGTTCTAGAAGATTGCACTATTAATCTTCTCTTGGATTTTCTTTTCTATGGCTAATCTGATACTTCCTTTTCCCATTGATCGTGCTAAATAATTCGACTGTAACTCTTCATCCAACGATTCTCATCAAGTTCTCAAAGAAACACCATGAAATAAGTCAACTAATAAAATTTACATAAGGATGGTACTCTGGGAAACCGGGGTGGAACACACTCTTGTTCTTTTTCCTTTAGGTCCGCACTTAAAATTTACATGACAAAAGTTCAAGCAACTATAGTTTCCAGCCTGTTAGACTCTGTTTTCTCATAAGTTTTATCCAAAGTGAGCCACTATAGTTGTCTTGTTTAGTTGTAGTTATTGTTGATTAACGACAATCTATACCCTCGTGGCTTAGCACATAGCAGTTCTTCATGCTTAAGTTTGTAAACTTATAGATCCCGACAAAGGTGGAACACACGCTTCTTGTGCAACTTGCATCCTTGTAGGATTGTAATACCATGATCAGTCGTACTTGAGCTCAAGTAGCATGGGTACAATGTTTTGTTGTTGTTTTGAGGTGTGCATGATGCACATGTTGGCACAGATGGACAAATAGTCGATGTGGAGAGCCATGATGGTTGTGTGAATTGGATAGGTCAAGATACATTTATAGTTACCCATTTTTTCCTGGTGCCTCTTATGCCTACACTTGGCAAATTCAGATTCCTAGTGTGTAGAGATCAAATAATGCACCTAATAGGAGTGGATAATACCAATACATTAAAGTAACACGAGGGATGGGAAGGATCGCTCCTTATAGAAGACTTGGGGGTATGTGTCATAGATTTAGTGACCTGAATTCATTGGATATCTGCTTGTCCTTAGTTATGAGCTTAGTCCTTTTGTAGGCAAGAGCCTATGAGATCTTAAAGCAATTGATGAATTTCGTTTTTGCGAGATAATAATTCATGAGTTTCTTGTGCTTGTTCTACTCAGGCAGGTCAGAGGTATTGTGAACTATAAAACAAATGATGAATTTACTAAGCTTGTTTGTCCTCGGCTAGGTCTGAACTCCCTAGTCATCCTCACCTCTTGGGCAATCTGGAAACACCGCAACACAACCCTCTTTGACAACATTGCACCCTCCCAGAACGAATTTCTCTAGGACATTCAACAGGAGGCGAAACTATGGGAAAGAGCCGGCGCCAAAGGGTTCGATAGAATCATTCCTGTAACATAAACTCATGGCTGTTTGATTACGCAGCATCACTGTAAATGTTCGCTTCTTTATCCTTCCTTTGCTTGAAATTATAAGATCTATATTTACTCTTAGATAAATGTAGAATTAACACAATGGTTATGAAGTTTTGGATTGCTCATATAAGTACCTGTTGTCATGTACTCCCTCTGTATCAAATTAATTGTTGATCAATTGGATGCATTTAGAACTTAATAGTGCTAGATACATCCATTTGAGCGACAAGTAATAGCGGACGGTGGTGTTATTACTGTACTTGCATCACGAGATAGTTGATTGTCTAGCATTACTCTGCATCTTATCTGCCCTGCCCTCCACTTTCTCCAAATTATCATATCTACATTTACTCTTACCAAAATGTTGAATAAAGCCAATTCCACTGTACATTGATGTCTGCATTCCTCTTGTCAGTACCTTTTGCCTTGTAACCCTGTACTTAATTAATTGCTATTTGATTATGTATCATCAGTCTGCACCTGAGCTTCATTATCCTTTGTTTCTTCCAATATTATTTGATCTATATTTATTCTTTGCAAAATGTTGAATAATGGCAACGCTTATAAAGAATATTCTTTGGGGAATTTATTGAATTATCCTTCCATCAACATGGAGAAGGGTTTTGTCCAGCCCGTGTTAACATGTAATGTAAGTTCATCCTTCTCAAGCCTTCAAACTTTGTTCTAGTATAGATTTGGATAGGCATCATTTCCTCCACTGCTGTTTACTTTGCTGTTTACATCTGATTGGATGTTTGCAACAACTACCAGTTTTAAATTGTAGTTGTAAAAATATGTTCCTTATGTAGAACAGCTCCATTTATTTGCTTATATAATTGTGAAACATGTTACGTGTCTCCTTGTTTCTCTTTCAGAGTCGTATCTCTTATGCCAGGCAGAACTTTAGGGAAGATAGTGAGCCAAACCATATTGAGGACAGCGAGATGACCCCAAGGTCCTGTCTTGATGAAGACAGTGAGTTGAAGCTACTCACCAGCAGGTGTGAGACAACCTCTGTGCAGTCGCTGCCTCAATCAGTTCGACTTCTTCAGTCTCAACTTAAATCGGAAAGGCTTGCTTCAGCTCAGCTCTGACGTGAAGTCAAAGATGCAATGAAGATGTCAGAGGACTACCTTGCACACTATGGTGCCATACAGCTAGGGATGGCGCATCTATCATTGACACAACTGAGGTCTTATCACCTTGTTCGGCTGCTTGCGGGGCCCATCCTGGATAGGCCTAGTGCCTTCTGAAGTGCTCTCAGTTTTGTATATGCTTTTGTCGGCGTGTTTATATGCATTGGTGGCGACCTTTGATGCCCAGTGTATTTAATCCGCGGTCACGTTGCGCTTTATTATCACCGGTAGCTAACTTTGATTCCTAGTGGATGTAATATGCCGTAATTTCTTTATTGTATAGTCTAGGTTTATACTTTGTTCGGTATGCTGTAATTTAGGCCGGAACGTTCAATGGATCTCAGTGTTGTTAGTCTTCAGGCCGGCCCATTACTCATATGGGCCAAAACGTGGGCCTATAATCATCTTGGGCCATTAGCAGGTCTAAACCTATAGTAGTTTCCTGCCTTTAACAGGCCGAGTAAAGTTCTAGCCAGCTGGGCCAGAGAATACCATGGGCTTTTAATAGGCTAAAACCTAGATTGGGCTAGCGTTGAGCCGAAAAATTCACGGGCCAATACATGCCGAAACTGCCTAAGGCCCATGTTTGGCCCAAATAGGACGAGCAGTTAACAGGCCAAAATATATCTCGGGCCTGTTTGGCCCAATAAAATTATGGGCTTTAAGCAGGCCGGTATCTATGCGGGCCATAGGCCTAAAAGTGTCACGGGCCATTATCAGATGGGCTGTAAGCAGGCCGGGTTCAACGGGGGCTGTAATTAGGCCCAACTGTTACACGGGCCATTAACAGGCCGATAGGCTAGTTGGGCTGAAATTTATCCACGAAGACTACGGGCCATTAAGAGGCCTAAAGTTACTTCGGACAAGAAATAGCCCAGTTTCTGCATGGGCCGTTAAAATGGCCTAAAGTTAAACCGGGCCGACGACGTCCCAAATGCACCACGAGCCGCTAACAGGCCGAAACTATTATCGGGCCGAACTGGTAACGGGCATTTAACAGGCTAAAATATAAACCTGTCTTAGAATGGGCCCAAAAGAACAGTGGCCTGTTAACGGGCCAGATCCGATATGGGCCGTAATTTGGCCCAAAACATGGCAGGCTGTGAACGGGCCTGATCTGGTATGGGCCCCAATTTGACCCAAAACATGGCAGGCTGTTAACGGGCCAGCCCACTAGTGTCTGAAAAAACATGGTGGGCCTTTAGCTGGGCCGGCCTTTTCACCGGAATGGGCCTCTGTTGGGCCGTGCCACGTGTCGACGTATCATAGGCGCCTCTTGTCCAATGAGTGGATGGCATCTGTCCCAACGGTGAGCCAACACGTGTTTCCTCCGGCCAATGAGAATTTTACACGTGGAAAATCCCCATTGGTCCGGGCTGTTAATGGATTATCGGATCCAAAACCGGACCCGATAGCTTAACGGCGACCCGTTACGGTCGATGCCATGTGTCAGTCACCCTTGACGAAAGCACTTCTATGACACGCGATTTATCGTCATGGAAGTGGACACTTCAGTGATGATAATTTTGGTAATGTCATGGAACACTTCTACGACAGCACAAGTATGACTATCTTGATTCTGTCATAAAATCGTCATGGATGCACATGCATGACGGAAAACGTGACCTACTGTGACAGACACGTATCATCACGGAAGTGTATTTTTTTTGTAGTGAGAGTATGTGTGGAATTAAGATTATTATAACAGTGACACATATCATGGACAGAGAATTGCAATGCCGTGGTCATAATCATACCCCAACTTAAAAAAAATAAGCCAATGGCTTTCATATTCTAGCAATATATCATGGTTCAAACATCATGTAACAATGAGAGGAAAACAGCTATGACAGGGCCTACTCATATTCTACCATAGCACTTACTACTGTTCTCATATCAACTCTAAGCAATAACATGCGTTTTATAAAAATCTTGGAAATAAGAGTAACATATAGCAATCATGAGGTTATACTCATAATATCTATTTTAACAATCATGAGATGACAATTGTTCTCATATCAACTCTAACAATAACATGTGTGGTCATAAAAATCTAGGAAATGAGAGGAACATATAGCAATGATGTGGTTATAGACATACTATCTATTCTAAATTTGTAACAATGAACAGGCAGTCATATTCATAAGGTAAAGATGAGATGAGATAGAACAATTACACGACGATAGATTCCACCAGTATAGGCAGCCAATCTGTGCGTCGACCGCGTAAACGATGCCATCGTGCACTATAGCATCAGACATAAATGTTGGCTGAAGAGGATTGACGATGAGCCATAACCATGTATGGCGACCGGATTCCAGATATACTAATCCCATGTTGAACAAGGCAATGAGCTTGTAATCCATGTAGTCTTCTGATGGTGTGGGCACTTCGCAGATTACAACCTTCAGCAAACAGAGGTCGAGTCAAAAGCTCGACGCGTCTCATGCGTAGTAGGCAGGAGTGTCCGGCGGGCCGCGAGGCTCGATGGCGGGAGTATCCAACGATGGAAGGGTGATCTCTCGCTGGGTGTAGATATCCACGAGACGCCACAGACTACCGGATTGGTGGATGAGGACGATCCAGTTGGCCTTCATGCCCGCCCAGTAGTGGCCGCGCATGAAGGACAGGTGGACGGGTAGTGGTAGCATGTCGAGGGGCACCATGACAACCTCCGTAGGATTTTCAAGTCGGTGTCTGGGCCAGCTACGAGTATCGGGCATCAGCAAGCAGGGTGTCTTGAAAAGAGCCAGCCGGTTGCAGACGAGTAGACAGTACAAAGACACCGAGCATGCAGCCAGACGGACGGTGCTGAGCAGGTCCATACGATTACAGATCTGCTCCAAGAGAACATCAGGGAGGGAATTACAATCGCAACTCTGCGTGTCAGTCGGTTCTGCCATAGGTTTTTTAGGGCGCTGAGTGATTGGGGTTTTCGGTGCCTGCGAGCCAGCGGGGAAGTGGATTCGGGCGGTCGAGCAAAGAAGATGGCGTGTGTGGCCGAGCAGTGAGCGGGGGGATATGGTACGCGCGAGCTACCAAGGAAGATGGCGCGGGCGGGCGAGTAGTGAGCGGGGGGAAATGGTGTGCAGCCGAAGATGGGGAAGAGTGGAGGAAGAAGAGTGAAAGACGGGGAAGAAAGTGCATTAAATCTCAATTCTACTAGTACTACTACCAGGATATACCGTCCTTCGGAGTGTAAATAGTTATGCCGATGACATGTGGGTCTACCTCAAGAGGGCCCATATGTCAGTTAATGGAGGAGAGAGGTGCGTAGGCGTATTTGCGAAAGCGTGCTCCACTGGCAAACATGATGGCAGTACTGGGTAAGGCTGATTTATTAACACCAACACACTGGTTCAGCTTATTAATTAAGTGTCCCATCTGCTACAGCGTGTATTGTCACTTTACTGTAAAGACTAGTTGAATAGTTCTCTCTGACCGAGATGAGGAATAATGGATCGCGAAGACTTCCTACCTACAATATCCCTATGCCTGTACGCTCATCCTGTCCAACAAGATGAAACATTGGCCAAGGCACCTGATACGTCTCCAACGTATCTATAATTTTTGATTGTTCCATGCTGTTTTATTATCAATCTTGGATGTTTTACAATCATTTTATAGTCATTTTATATCATTTTTTGATACTAACCTATTGACATAGTGCCAAGTGCCAGTTGCTGTTTTTTCCATGTTTTTTACATCGCAGGAAATCAATATCAAATGGAGGCCAAATGCCACAAAACTTCACGATGATTTTTTATGGGCCAGAAGAAAGGCAATGGGCCCTAGTTGCACCCGGGGGGTGCCCCGAGGGGGGCACAACCTACCAGGGCACGCCAGGAGGCCCAGGCACGCCCTGGTGGGTTGTGCCCACCTCGGGTGCCCCCCGGACCGCCTCTTTGCTCTATAAATACCACAACTTCCAGAAACCCTAGAACAAGCGTCGGAATATTCATCCAGCCGCCGCAGAGTCCAGAACCGGCAGATCCAATCTAGACACCATCACGAAGGGGTTCACCACTTCCATTGGTGCCTCTCCGATGATGCATGAGTAGTCCTTTGTAGACCTTCGGGTCCGTAGTTAGTAGCTAGATGGCTTCCTCTCTCTCTCTCTCTCTCTCGGTGGATTATCAATACAATGGTCTCTTGGAGATCCATATGATGTAACTCTTTTGTGGTGTGTTTGTTGGGATCTGATGAACTTTGAGTTTATGATCAGTCATATCTTTTTATATCCATGAAAGTTATTTGAGTTTCTTTGATCTCTTATATGCATGATCTCTTATAGAATCGTATTTCTTCTCCGATATTTGGTTTTTTTGGCCAACTTGATCTATTTATCTTGCAATGGGAAGAGGTGCCTGGTAGTGGGTTCGATCTTACGATGCTCGATCCCAATGACAGAAGGGGAAACGACACGTACGTATCGTTGCTACTAAGGATAAAAAGACGAGATCTATATCTACCGCCATATAGATAAACGGATCTTGTCTACATCATGTCATCGTTCTTATTACATTACTCCGTTTTTCCATGAACTTAATACACTAGATGCATGCTGGATAGCGGTCGATGTGTGGACTAACAGTAGTAGATGCAGGCAGGAGTCGGTCTACTAATCTTGGACGTGATGCCTATGTAATGATCATTGCCTGGATATCGTCATAATTATTTGAAGTTCTATCACTTGCCCAACAGTAATTTGTTTACCCAACGTTTGCTATTTTTCTCAAGAGAAGCCACTAGTGAAGCCTACGGCCCCCGGGTCTTTTCTCATATATTTGCCTTGCGATCTACTTTTCCTTTGCATTTTTATTCATATCTATGAAACCAAAAAATACAAAAATACCTTGTTGTACTTTATTTATTTGTGATCTATTATTTCAATCTACTACAATTTATCTCACGTCCGCTTGCCTATCTTGAGGCCCCGTTACCCGAAAGGGATTGACAACCCCTTTAACACGTCGGGTTGCGAGGTGTTGTTATTTGTGTGCAGGTGCTGTTTACGTTGTGTTGCTTGATCTTCATACTGGTTCGATACCTTGGTTTCATAACTGAGGGAAACTCTACCGATGCTGTGCTACATCATCCCTCCCTCTCCGGGAAAATACGGACGTAGTTCTAGCTACCATCAAGGAGAATTTCTGGCCCCATTGCCGGGGAGGATCTTCAACATAACCAGGTTCCTAATCACAAATCTCATATCCTTGCAATTTACATTATTTTCCATTTGCCTCTCGTTTTCCTCTCCCCCACTTCACAAAATTTGCCGTTTATTCGCCCTCTTCTTCGTTCGCCATTTTCTAGTCAGATCTCTTGTTTGCTATCTCTACTTGTGTTACCATGTGCCTTCTATTTGCTTGCATCTTTGCTTGCTAATAATCTATTGTGATGGATCCTCATCCACTTGCTAATCTTTTCAAAAGATCCAATCATGATGAACCAATTTCTAGTGAGTTGAGTGCACTAGATTATCTTTATGAAGTTTTGCTTCAGAATCGTGAATCTAAAAATTGTGATGAAGAAATTTATGAAGTGATTCATGATATCTCCTTGAATGAAAAGCATGATTGCAATAATTTTACTATAAATTTCATTAATGTCAATTGTGCTAATAATATGCAAAACCCCAAGCTTGGGGATGCTTGTTTTGTCATGTCCGCTACTTATTGCAATAATCATGATTGGGGTGATAATGTTTCTTATGATCTTGAAAATTTATTTAAACCTCATGGTGAATATGTTTGCCATAATATTGAAAGTGGGTTTGGAGAGGTCATGACTCTATTTGATGATAATCCCATTATTTTGGAAAAATGTCAACTTCGCATACATATGGATCATAAAGAGAAAATTTAATATGTTAGTTATATTATTGAATTTGATTATGCTCCTACATATATTTATTATGGGAGAGGAAAATATGGTTGTAGAAATTTTCATGTTGTTAAATTTCCTCTCGTTGTGTTGAGATTGTCAATGTTTTATTGTTCTCCTTTGCATATGCTAGATATTTCTTGTCTTGATAATTTGTTTTCCTATAAAATTCCGATGCATAGGAAGTATGTTAGACTTAAATGTTTTTGTCACATGTTTCATGATGCTCTCCTTGTGTTTCAATTCTTATCTTTCGTGTGAGCATCGTTGAAATCGTATGCCTAGCTAAGGGCGTAAAACTATAGCGCTTGTTGGGAGGCAACCCAATGAATACAATTTATTTTTGCTTTTTTCTTTCTGTTCTTGAGTGTTAACACAATTATGCTACTGTTATGATTGTGTTTTTTTATGTTTTAATTAGTATTTGTGCCAAGTAGAACCAATAGGATCTTCTTGGGTGATAGTTGTTTGATCTTGCTGAAAAAGACAGAAACTTTTGTGCTCACGAAATTAGTTCTCATTTTTATTCAGAAAGAGCTTTTGCACTGATTCTTTTCGCAGAAGATTAATATACAAATTCCCCTGGTTGTCCTATTTTGGTAGAAGTTTTGGAGTTCCATAAGTATTCGTTTAAATCAGATTGATACAGACTGTTCTGTTCTGACAGATTCTGTTTTCTTTGTGTTGTGTGCTTATTTTGATGGCTCTATGGTTTTCTTTGATGAGTTTTTGCCATATAAAAGTTGGAATACAGTAGATATAATGCAAAAAAAATATATGAATTGGTTTGATACAACACTTATAGTAGTGATTTATTTACTTACACTAACAGATCTCACGAAGGTTTTGTTGAGTTTTGTGTGATTGAACTTTTAAAGTTTTGGGTTATCTTACGATGGATGAAGGAAGGATGTAAGAGCCTAAGCTTGGGGATTCCCCGGCATCCCAAGCTATGATTCAAGGATGAGCAACCAACTAAGCTTGGGAATGCCCCCGAGTGGCATCCCCGCTTTCTTCCAACAACTATCGGTATTTTACTCAAGGCTATATTTTTATTCGTCACATGATATGTGTTTTGGTTGGAGCGTCTTGTATGATATGTGTCTTTGCTTGTTTTATTTTGTGTTTTAAGTCATCAATCCTTGCTGGACACACCTTTTTGAGAGAGGAAAATTATATCATGACTTGTTAGAATTGCTCTCTATGCTTCACTTAAATCTTTTATGAGCTAGGACTTGCTCTAGTGCTTCACTTATATCTTTTTGAGCACGGTGTGCTTTGTTATTTTTGAAGTAATGCTCTCTTGATTCACTTATATTTATTTCAGAGTTAGTAAATTTTTTGAAGAAAATCTCTCTTGCTTCACTTAAATAATTTTGAGAGAAAGAAAATTTGTTATGCTCATGATCTTCACTTATATTTGTTTGAGCTTATGAAAAGCAGCACATGAAAATTAGTCCCAAAGTGATAGATATCCAAGAAGGATAAAGAAATAAAAAAATAAAATTTCATGAAGATCATTGGACAAAATAAAATTGATTCTTAGTAATAGTTTTGAGATATGATGATGTGATATGTGAGTTAGTTGATGAGTAATTGTGCTCTAGTAAGAATATTGGTGTTAAGGTTTGTGATTCCCTATGCATGCACGAAAGTCAATAATCATGCAATGAAAATTATATCCTACTTGTGGTGCATTATTTGGTGTTAATTATGCTTAATGCTTGCTTAGGAGATTATTCGTTTCTTGGTTGGTCGCTTCCCAATCTTTTGCTAGCCTTCATTTTGCACTAAGTATGACCTCTACTTGTGCATCCAAAATCCTTCAAACCAGTTTTGCCACATGAGTCCACTATATCTACCTATATGCGGTATTCTTTTGCCGTTCTAAGCAAATTTGCATGTGCCATCTCTAACTTTCAAAAATAAACTTCTCTTTTGTGTGTTTGTTTCGCTCGCGGAACGGTAACGGGTGGCTAATATTTTCCATGCTAGATGTGTTATTCTCAAGATGAGTGTTTATTCACTTGTCATTGCACGAGAGTAAGGCAAAGGTCTTAGGGATGCCCAGTCCCGAAATGCAAAAAAATTGAATTTACTTTATGTTGTCAAATAATAAATTCCTTGGAAAGTGTTGGTATGGAGGGCACCCGTGGATACGGTTAGCCATGGAAAGTGAAAGAATGGTGGAAAAAGGAATAAACTTTATTTTCTGTTTGGGAACCGCCTATGGCATATCTAGCAAGGAAAGTGTTCGTAGCTCTGAGTCGTTTTCGTTGGTGGGATGGATACACCTCCCAAAATGTTTTTATCTCTAATTTTTTGCTTTGAGCTCTGGCACGTCTACAAATCCCTACTTCCCTCTGCGAAGGGCCTTTCTTTTACTTTATGCATTTTTTTTGAAATTTGAGTCTCCATCTTCTCTCATAAAAAGCACCAACTAGGAGGCAATATGATCGTGCTCAAGTATTGGGTGTAGTTAATATTCGAGTGTGTTTCATGAATGGATCAATGTTTGAGCATGATGGGCTAGGGATAACTTATTTTAGCATTGATATTTTGAAAGACATGGTTGCTTGTTGATATGCTTGAGTACCTAAATTATTATGTCAAAACTAGACTATTGCTTTGAATCACATAAAAGTCCAAATGTCCATGCTATAAAGAAACGAATATGATATGACTTGATGAACAGCACTCTGATACGTCTCCAACGTATCTATAATTTTTTATTGTTCCATGCTATTATATTATCAGTTTTGGATGTTTAATGGGCTTTAATATGCTCTTTTATATTATTTTTGGGACTAACCTATTAATCGGAGGCCCAGTGCCAGTTTCTTTTTTTTTGCCTATTTTCGAGTTTCGCAGAAAAGGAATACCAAACAGAGTCCAAACGGAATGAAACCTTCGCGATGATCTTTCTTGGACCGAAAGCAAACCAGAAGACTTGGAGATGAAGTCGGAGACGCAACGAGGTGACCACGAGGCAGGAGGGTGCGCCTAGGGGGGGTAGGCGCGCCCCCACCCACGTGGGCCCCTCGTAGCTCCATCGACGTACTTCTTTCGCCTATATATACTCTTATACCCTCAAAACATCAGGGGGAGCCACGAAACCACTTTTCCATCACCGCAACCTTTTGTACCCGTGAGATCCCATCTTGGGGCCTTTTCCGGTGATCTGCCGGAGGGGGAATCGATCATAGAGGGCTTCTACATCAACACCATAGCCTCTCCGATGAAGCGTGAGTAGTTTACCACAGACCTTCGGGTCCATAGTTATTAGCCAGATGGCTTCTTCTCTCTCTTTGATTCTCAATACAAAGTTCTCCTCGATGTTCTTGGAGATCTATTCGATGTAATACTCTTTTGCGGTGTGTTTGCCAAGATCCGATGAATTGTGGATTTATGAACTTGATTATCTATGAATATTATTTGGTTCTTCTCTTAATTCTTATATGCATGATTTGATATCTTTGCAAGTCTCTTAGAATTATTGGTTTAGTTTGGCCTACTAGATTGATCGTTCTTGCAATGGGAGAAGTGCTTAGCTTTGGGTTCAATCTTGCGGTGTCCTTTCCTAGTGACAGTAGGGGCAGCAAGGCACGTATTGTATTGTTGCCATCAAGGATAAAAATATGGGGTTTATATCATATTGCTTGGGTTTATCCCTCTACATCATGTCATCTTGCTTAATGCGTTACTTTGTTCTTATGAACTTACACTACAAAAAAAGACACATCCGTGACATTTTGGGCCGAACGAATTTTTTTTCTGTCATACATATGACACTTCTATGACGATAATTGTGACAAAACCCGGTGTCATCATTGATGTGGTGGGCTCCTACTTCTATGATACAAAATCATGACAAAAAATGGGCTTTTCATCCTGGGCGGGCCGGAGACGCGGCTGCATGACATTCTTTGGGCCATCCATGACGGAAAAAACCGTGGTAGAAGCGAGGGGGAGGAAAATTTCGGGGAGTTCCCGGTTACGGTGGGAGGTCGGGGGCCGAGAGATGCGCGTTTCTCTCGTACACGTATGCGCGTGTGTGCGAGGCGTTGGCTCTAACTGAACCTGAGCGAGGCATTGGGCTCTAACTGAACCCGAGCGATTGCACTGCAGGCTACGTGTTACTGAACCCGAGCGATCGATCGATGGCTGTTAATTGAACCCAATCGAGCGATTCCTTCGCTAGTGCTGCTAACTGAAGCCGATCGATTGGATGAACAGTGAGCGGTGGCGTTGCCTCTGGATGAACAGGACCCCGTGGTGTGGAGGGCTTGATGAACAGTAGACGGTGGAGGGGTGCCCGTGGAGGGGTGGTTGAACAGGACCCCGTGGTGTGGAGGGCTGGATGAACAGTAGACGGTGGAGGGGTGCCCGTGGAGGGGTGGTTGAACAGGACCCCGTGGTGTGGAGGGCTGGATGAATAGTAGATGGTGGAGGGGTGCCCGTGGAGGGGTGGTTGACCAGTAGCCGGTGGATTAGCGCGCCGTGGAGGCTGGATGAACAGGAGCCCGTGGAGGCCGGAGGAGGTCGACGGTAGCCCGTGGAGGCTGGAGGAGGTCGACGGTGGCGATGAACAGTATCCCGTGGAGTCCCGTTTTGCGGTACGCCACACCCTTCCCGATGAATAGGACCCCCATTTCGACCGTAGGAGGTCCGTTTCGTCCGTTTTGCGGTACGCCACACCCCTCCTGATCAACAGGACCCCCGTTTCGACCGTAGGAGGTCCGTTTCGTCCGTTTTGCGGTACGCCACACCCCTCCCGATCAACAGGACCCCCGTTTCGACCATAGGAGGTCCGTTTCCTCCATTTTGCGGTACGCCACACCCCTCCCGATCAACAGGACCCCCGTTTCGACCGTAGGAGGTCCGTTTCCTCCGTTTTGCGTTACGCCACACTCCTCCCGATCAATAGGACCCCCGTTTCGACCGTAGGAGGTCCGTTTCCTCCGTTTTGCGGTACGCCACACTCCTCCCGATCAATAGGACCCCCGTTTCGACCATAGGAGGTCCGTTTCCTCCGTTTTGCGGTACGCCACACCCCTCCCCATGAACACGACGCATTCCGTTGCCTCCCCATGAACACGACGCATTCCGTTGCCTCCCCATGAACACGACGACGATGTTGTTTCTCCGTTCCGACCCAGCCATGTACACGAGCCCTCGCCGTACGTATGCGCGAGTAGGCGTTCGAGACCCTGCCCGTATGTACGTACGTGGCCGTATTTTCTTTCTTGCACCCTGGCCGCTGTACGTACATGTACATGCTATGTGCACGCCTCTACTACGACATGTACGCGCCTCTACTACGACACGTGCGCGCCTCTACATCGACCAGTATATATGTACGTACACGTTCGCGACCAGAATGACAACGCTATGTACGCTTCGACCAGGTGGGTCCCGACTGTCAGGCACTTCCTTGCCTGCGAAGATGTAGCTGGTGGGTCCCAGCAGTCAGGGGGGCGAATCGTTTTGGGTTTTTTTTGCCCGGACGCACTTCCTTGCGTGCGAAGATGTAGCTGGTGGGTCCCAGCAGTCAGGGTGGCGAATCGTTTTTTTTGCCCGGACGCACTTCCTTGCATGCGAAGGTGTAGCTGGTGGGTCCCAGCAGTCAAGGGGGAAACTTTTTTTCATGAAATACGGTGGCCCATCCGGTGGGTCCCTGTTGTCAGGTGGAGGAATCATTATTTTCCGCGTAATAAGGAGGCACTTCCTTGCTGCCGCCGTGGACCCAGCTGTCAGCCTCTCCACATACAGTCCACGTCCGATGGAAGTTGTTCCTTGACCACGTTGACCACGCCGCACCGAGAGCACCAGGGCGGTGGACGACGGCGAGGCCTAGGAAGGGGAAGACGCGGAGCCGGTGAAGACGCGGCAGTGGATGCCCACGCGGAGAGGAGTATGAGGGTTCACTCGTTCGGCTGCGGTGTGAGGCTGCCGTCGCCGCAGGGCCTGGCCAGCGGTGGGAATAGTAGGGGGCGGTGAGGCCTCCGCGGCAGCACAGCCGGCCACGGGAGGCAGGAGCAGGCGGCACGACCGGCGCTGCTTTGGGCGGCTGGAGCAAGAAGACCAGAGGTTGAACAAGCACTACGGCCGTTGGATGGACATCGTACGGTCACTGGAGCTAGAATCGTTCATATTGACTAAGTTGACAAAGCCCTCCGTCCCCGTCAACTTAGTAGGCCCACAAGTTAGCCTCCCACCAAGGTGGGTTCCAGCTAGCAGGGGGAGTATTCATTTTATTGTGCGTAATAAGGAGGCACTTCCGGTGGGTCCGAGCTGACAGCGGGGGGAACGTTTTTTTCATGAAATACGGTGGCCTGTCCGGTGGGTCCCAGCAGTCAGGGGGAAACATTTTTTTTTCGCGAAATAAGGTGGCCCGTCCGGTGGGTCCCCGCTGTCAGGTGGAGGAATAATTATTTTGCGCGTAATAAGGAGGCACTTCCTTGCGGCCGCCGTGGACCCAGCTGTCAGCCTCTCCACGTACAGTACTCTTTCGATGGAAGTCGGTCGTTGACCACGTTGACCACGCCGCGCCGAGAGCACCAGGGCGGTGGACGACGGCGAGGCCTAGGAAGGGGACGATGCGGAGCCGGGGAAGACGCAGCAGTGGAAGCCCGCGCGGAGAGGAGTATGAGGGTTCACTGGTTCGGTTGTGGTGTGAGGTTGCCATCGCCGCAGAATAACAGGGGGTGTGGGTGAGTGGAGGGATGGCCTGGCCAGCGATGGGAGTAGTATGGGGGCGGTGAGGCCTCCGCGGCAGCACAGCCGGCCACGGGAGGCTGGAGCAGACAGCACGACCGGCGCTGCTTTGGGCGGCTGGACCAAGAAGACCAGAGGTTGAAGAAGCACTACGGCCGCTGGATGGACATCGTACGGTCACTGAAGCTAGAATCCTTTATATTGACTAAGTTGACAAAGCCCTTGGTACGCTCCAACTTAGTAGGCCCACAGGTCAGCCTCCGAAACGGTGCGCCCCAGATGTCAGGGGGAGGAATCATTTTTTGGGTGGCCGAAGCTAAGAATATCCGAGATTGAAGAAGAAGCACGACATCCGTTGGATAGACATCCAACGGCCACTGCTGCTAGAACCGTGTGTTGACTATAATAAGTTGACAAAGCCTTGCATACGCGTCAACTTATTTTTTAGGGGACGCGTCACTTAGTAGGCCCACAAGTGTGTGGCAGAGAACTTGTAGCCCATTTGCGTTTTGTAAGAATGTACAACCCATTTTTGAATTCTAATGGAATTTACAACAACCCATTTACAGTTTGTTAAAAGTACAACCCATTTTCTAGCTAGGCCAATGATTAATAATTCCAACCAACCATTGAAGACAGAATTCAATAAAATTTCCCACATTTTGATGGGATCCGAAATATTTTTATCCCAAAATTTCTAGTCAGATTAAATATAAATTTGTATTACGTAAAAATCCAACGAAACATTGCGCGCGCAACAATGAAAATTTAAGATTTTCAAAATCCATAAATAATATTTTATAAACTAATTTCGTGTTTGGTGCATTTTTTATAGTTACTGCCCAGTTTTTTAATTACATCCCATTTATTATTTTTTAAAGCCCATTTTCCTGTTAAGCCTAATGCATCCCTCCTAGGAAAGATTTGCAGCCTAGCGGGGCGGAGAATAAGAAGTTGACCTTGCCTGGGTATTCCTCAAAAAGACGTATAGCTGGGCTAGCCATTTTCATCTTGAAAAAATTAGTATCTGGGCTAGATATCTGGCCTGGGCTAGATGGGCCACAGCCCGCCCAGTTAGTACCCTGCTCTCCTCTGAACAACAACGAAATCATCGCCAAGAAAAACTCTGTAGTGCTCACGCCTCAAAAACACAAATACTGCTCGAGCTGCTTGGTCCCAGCTAGCGGCCGCACCTTGTGCAATTCTCTCGTTTATATTGACTACATAGGTTGACAATGGTGTGGGACCGTGATGTCAGGAAACCAAGAGAAAGCAAAAAAATATAGTTGTACATAATAAGGAGGCACTTGCGTACGTACGGCTATGGCCCTAGTGGGTCCCTAGTGTCATCCATTCAAAATAAAGTCATCTCCTGAATCCTCATGTTCGTTGACGATGTTAACAATGCTCGGCGCCACGGCGAGCGCAAAAACTCAAAGGACAACAGAGAGGGCCTCGCGGGCCCTACAGGTGGTCTGATACAGCACCCGCTGCTCATTCAGGAAGCCAGGATCATCGGACACCTATGAGCACCTTCGAGAAACTGAGACGGCATGAAACGGTAAGGCCGCGCTTGGGAGCTCTGGTTTATTTCAAACCTGTAATAACATACAAGTGTAATTTACTCGTCATCGGAAACAACGCGTAAAATACAGGCGTAATGAAACCGAGGGCCGAGGTCTGTAAGTAAAACCGACAGGTTAAGCGTGTAATTTGAGAGACCAGTGTATATTTTACGAGCACTGCTATATGGACGACATTACCAGACGATACATGCACGGCGTGCGTATCATGCCATCCACGGGCAAGGCTGAAACAGCAGCTAACGGCTGGATTAGCAATCGTCCGAGTGTCGTTCAGCGTTTTTATCGTGTGTGAAGTACTTTCGATATTTTACTAGTCGAAATCGACCAACCAAGCGCCTTCGCCCGAGACCATCTGCTTTAATTTACAAGCGTCAGTTTTACAAGTGGTTTTGGTTGGAAAACGACGATCCAATCACGGCCTAATATCATGAGTTGGTCGGAAGATCATATGGTTTCACATCTAACCTAGCCGACTTGTCGTATAGGCTATGAATGAAACATCAGACGATGAACTTCTTAAGCACGGAAACAACAGAAGAGGATGATCTTCTTAACAAGCAAATCACTAGCATTAGATCGACATGCAAAACAATACGAAGCATTATTCTCAGGAGGCACGGTGAACAGCTCGTGATGCCGCATGCCACAACATTCCAAGCTCAACTTTGCAATCAAACACAAGGCCTGGCATTACATAGACAATATTCAGAACAAACTCTTAACACAGGAATATCTCAGCAGGGTAACTATTTATTTCTAAACTGAACACAGGAATAGGAAAAAACACTCGACGCTGCTCACAGCAAGGGCGTCCCACTCAAAAATATCAAATGCATGTCTTCTGGCTAACATCAATGAGCAAATTTTGACAAGGTTTTCCAATTCCAATATATTAAACTAACGTCTTCTTGCTAACATCAATGATTAAACTTTGACAAGCTTTTCCCATTCAAAATATGTAATGCCTATGATCGTGGAGTCCTGTCGTAACTTCTTGTACTTGTTTGGGCACTTTTTGCCCAGGGCACTCCACGTGTTGTTAAATTGCCAATGGTCTCTGCAGACTAGTCATGTCACCGGTGTCTAATAATACTCTGTAAAGCTTCTCGATCATTCCTTCTGTAATGTAGCGCAAACAGTGACTGCTTCTTTCTGCAAAGTGGAACGACCAACTGGACCCAGTAATGCAGCAGTTTGCCTTGGACACATTGGCTCCTTTTGTGCAGTTCAACTAAAATCGAAGTCAGAATAAAACCGAGCTTTAATTTTGATATCCCTGTAAGCAACAATAGGTATAAGGGAAACAATTACTGAGAAATAACGGTTGATGACTTGTACTCCCAGAAGAAAAGCATCTACTGATCTACTTTATCTTAATGGGAAACAAAGCAGGAGAGTAGCAATTCTCCATCAGTGTGATTCATTCATATTGACTGAGACATTATCTTAACAATGCCTTGTTTCAACATGTATAAAGAATGACAAAGAAGAAAAGTACCATTCCTAAAACAATGCAACTGATTCATTTTAACAGAGACATTATCTTAACAATACCTTGGTTAAACATGTAGAAAGAACTACAAAGCAGGATAGTACCATTCCTAACAAGTGTTGCAGTTTTGAACTAAGATTCAGTAGTTAATTAATTCTAAGAGTGGCATTGCTTAATTTTACCAGCGGCATTAGATTAACGAAAAGCATAAACAGTTCCAGGGGAGAGTGGGCGCAACAACAGTATATGCTTCCATCTACTTATAAAGGGCGTGATGCAGAGTTTGTTGTAACAAAGCAACAAGCATCATGTCTGGGTTGGTCCCATTTTTTTCACTACTTAATGGGAAAAGACAGCAATACAATAGCTTCAATTCAACATTTATTTAAAATAGTACCAATACAAGTAGCACAACATCTCAAAGCACATTGCACAATCATGTGGATGAAGGCCTGTACTAACCTTTCATGAGACAGACAAGATAAAATACGAATCTGCCAACACGAATAGGAAATCCAATCTCGTTTTGTGCAGTTGCACTGAAATCAAGCAAAGTGTTTCGCGTAGCGAAGCAAAATGTTGCAATAGCAACAAGTTGAATAGATATCCCTGTTTAAACAGAGGAAAAAAAGGAATCAATTACTGGCTAATAAAGGAGGATGAAACATGCGGCCACAAAAATGGTAATCCCGCCAATCCCTAACAAGTGTTGCAGTTTTGAAATAAGATTCAGTAGTTAATTCTGAGAGTGGCATCAATTACTGGCTTATAAAGGGGGTGATGCTGAATTTGTTGTAACAAAGCAACAAGCATCATGTCTGGGTTGGTCCCATTTTTGTTCACTACTTAATGGGAAAAGACAGCAATACAATAGCTTCAATTCAACATTTATTTAAAACAGTACCAAAACAAGTAGCACAACATCTCAAAGCACACTGCACATCATGTGGTTGAGACCAAGATTTGAAACAACTCGCCACGAAGGCTGGAAACAAATCTCGATCTCCTTTTGTGCAGTTCCACCAAAATTAAGCAAAGTCACCGGTGTGACATTCAAGTTGAACTGCACAAAACACTCTTAAAACATAAGTGTTTCGAGTAGCGAAGCAAAATGTCGCAATAGCAACAAGTTGAATCGATAGCCCTGTTTTAACAGAGGCAAAAAAGGAAACAATTACTTGCCGATAAAGGAGGATGAAACAAACGGTGACAGAAAGAAGCATCTAACTTATCTTGGATGGAAAACAAAGTAGGACAGTAGCATTTCTAAAACGGTTGCATTGATTCATATTAACAGAGACATTCTCTTGAAACAACATTCGTTAAAAAATGTAATTTACTTTTAACAGTGGCATTGCTTCAATTTTCTGGCGGCATTCTTAGATTAACAACAGCAAAATAGCTGTATGGGACATGCCAGCACCATGTGCGTCCACACGTATAAATGGGTGACGGAGAGTATGTAGCCAAGCATCATATATGCGCTGGTCCCATATTTATTCTCTTTGAACCTTCTTCCTATGTGAGGGCAGCAAATCTAGTCCTGCACAAACTACCCGACCCCCAGTTTCTTTCCATTTTCAACAAAGAGATCGGTTCCTTACAGGTGTGTGTACTGGGTTACCCCCTTTTTCCCTTTTCGACCTACAAAGCGGCTGGATAGCCAGTCTATACTACTTTCCGCCCCTCCTTTCCTCATTGAACCACGTCCTAGATTCTTGCTGCAGCCCACCGCACCCTTATTTCCTCTTTGAACCAAGACCTAGATTCGACTACAGATCGAAAAAGATCCACATGCAGCTAGAGCAACGACGGTTTCAAAGAAACTTATACCTTAGGGTCATCAGGATGTGTCAAGGCGTGCGGCGGGAGGCCGGATCTGCCCACACTACGTACGACAGTGAGGAAGAAGGGGTCGGTGGCCCTCCCACACATGCGCTGGGTGAAATAGAACAACGCAGCCGGCAGTGGATTGCCTCCCTCGCTGAAGGCGATAGAGTGAACGCTGCACCTCCTCCCCTTCCCGGTGCGATGAGATACGGACGCCTCCTTCACCAGCTGTGAGGGGGGAGAGAGAAACAAGAGGCCAACACAGTCTTGTTTAGATCTAGTGAAGAGAGGGTGACAGACTGTGAATATGGCAAACCCTAGCAAATGAACGCTGAGCCTCCAGCATGTAACATATATGGAGAGGGTGAGAGAGCGAGACGCGAGAAACTCTATCAAACAAGAGGCTATAATGGAGTAAAAAAATCTCTCCATAGCAGTGGTTTTAAATAGAATACACGCGTTCCAGGAAAATAGAAACGAAAACTGGCGGACAATTTTTTAAGGGTCTGTCTAGGACACATCTAGATGTGACATAGTTATGTCACATCTAAGTTGATGTCCACTCTGTTTGTGGTCTATTTTTTTCCTAGTTTTTTTGTTTCTTGTTGCTACATTATATACTTGTGGGAGCTTAGATGTGATATCCTTAAATAACATCTAGATGTGAATTAGACAAACTGATTTTCTAACGTACCAAGAAAGAAAACTCGATCAAAAACACGCCCCCGCTTCCAGGTCGCGAGAGTCGTCGCGCACACACACATAGACATAGACATGCATATCCGTGTTTACGTAAAATTCCATTTCCATCTCCATCTCCAATCATATTTGTCCAACTGGCACATTATTTACGTTGTTAATTATATACGCAGCAATATTAACATACAACATCTCTTGTTTGCGCACGTCCGGACCGCTGCCACGGCCGGTCCTGACCAACCCGAACCCTCTTCATCACCCGCGCGTGCTTCCCGCCCGAAACGGTCAGTGCCGCATTCATTCCCGGCCAGAGCGGACGCGACCTCTCACTGGCGCCGGCATTGAAGCGGCGCGCCGGCCGAGAGAGCATCGCCCGCGCCGCTTCCGGGTGCACGTGGCTGCTCCGCGTTCAAAGGTCGCAATAGCCGGCTACAAGATGCATGTAAAAAGTTCTTGGGAGTCCGTGCTACAGCTAGCTGTCCTCCCCCAACTCGTCAATCTCTTCCAGTAGTGCTAGTACTCCATGGCGCGATCCATCAACAAGCAGGCGGGAAAGTTATCGTATACTCGGTTTGCGGTGAGTGGCATGCCGAGCGACCGTGTGGGGTCGAGCCATGGAGGAGGGTGAGACACGAACACGACAGACGTGATTTAAACGTTGGTTTTGCTCGATGGCGCGATCCAACGAAACGAAACGTTGGTTTCTCTCCGTTTCCATTTTTTCTCCGGAAAAACGGAAACTTTCCACTCCATTTTCATTCCTATTCCAAGGTTGCCCCGTTACAACATTCCATCAAATACAAAGGAAATCTAACACGCATGCTGATGCATCTCAATGATTCATATATCATAGCCAATATTTACTTCACAACTAAAGAAAAAAGTTGTGAGAGCGTGTACGAAAGAAAAACTACTGATGGGGTCACTACGACTTAAACCCTAAACCCTAAATATGATTTAATTTCCTGGCCAGGTAGAACCTGTCAAAGGAAAGACGGCTGGCACCCTCGGATCATACGATGCTTTTGTGCAGTTCCACTAAAATCGACCTGAGCATCCCTGATGGCAAAGATATTGTAGAAGTGTGATTAGAATAATAGTACTGGTACTAGTTCATGAGACATAAACTCATCACAAGTAGAAGCCGGTAGAAGTAGAGAAAGATCGACATGGAGATGGAGCTACGGTAGTGGAGCAAGCCGGCTCCAAAAGGAAGATGGACTACCTGGGACGTCGGGCTGTAGCTAGAAGGGCGGTTGGGACGCGGCATCGGCCCATACCGCGGTGACCCCCGATTGGGACGCACCGACTGTGGGTTTTCTCCCTCGCCGATGTCGACCGCGTCTACGTAGAACATTGTTCCCTTCCCCCAGCTGCGGGATCAGGCTCGTCGTTCTATGCTTGTGAAGAGAGCAACCTAAGCAAGCAGGCTTGTAGCTTAGGCTCCTGCTAGTGTATATATAGTGGTTTTCATTTTCTCTCCATATCAACCATTTTATATTGCGTACGTGTCATTCAAGAGTGAAATGATGGTTGCTTCTTCCGACTAACTTACTGTGTGATTTGACTGCTCCTTAGTGGCCCCTACACGTACTCCCCCTACGTGTATGCAACAGTCACACGTACACATGGACGCAAAAACGCGCGCGACGCCCTAATGCATGCATATCCGAGCACACGATGGAACACACACGGTCACGCTCAAGTGCTCAACCTACACGTGCATGCACACACATACTGAGTCAGGGTGAGCTAGTGACCGCATAAACACCAGAATATATATATATATATATATTGAGCGCAATGAGCGTATTATGAAGTCCACTGACCGTATTTTTACAAACATACAGTGACAGACAGTGTATTTATCTCGTTTGAAATTAAGCCATATTAACCGGAGAGGAGGCAGTATGGACTAGCATTACTTTGTTGTGTCCCGTCAACTTGCCGAACAAGGAGAAGGTTGCAGGACTGGAGAAGCTTGCGCGCGGTGGCTCACAGGACAAGGAGAAACTTTTGACTAATGCAAGCTCTCCCTCGCTCAGGCGGTGGACGTGCAACAGTTAATTCGGTGTCAGATTGCCAGAAGCATACACTATACTACTAGTGCTATTATTGTTCGACTTCCCGAATAGGCGAACAGCCAAGCGCAAAGTTTACTAGTACTACTACTATAGTCTATTAAGGTACATACTATACTAGTACTAGGAACCGGATGGAGGAGCGTCTGCACTCTTATTATAATTTTAAAATGTGATAAAGCAATCTTCAACACATTTGGTTCTCTTCGAGGGTTCTCGCATGTGATAATGGAAGTTGATTGCATGGAACACTCGCCACAATTCTCGCTTAATTCTGGCTCATATCCTGTTACAAATAGTAGCGCTCGGTAATATTTCCTCTTTTTTGTTATTCAGCATGTAAACAGGTCAGCAAACCTTGCGGCGCATCTTCGTGCGAACCGTGCTTGCTGCAGTTTGAATGTGGCCGAGAGCTGGCTTGATGAAACACCTTGCTTCCTACTTATTTTTTTGCGGGTACCTCGCTTCCTAGTGACCAGTGTCTTGGCTGATCGTCCTAAGAATGCTTATATATGAATAAAGCTCTCTCATTTACCCGCTAAAAATATTAAGCCATATTAACCGGAAAGGAGGGAGTATGGACTAGCACTACTTTTTGGTGTGTCCCGTCAACTCGCAGAACAAGGAGAAGCTTGCAGGACAAGGTGAAGCTCGCTTACGCCTTTTGACTAATGCAACCTACCCTCGGTGGACATGCATCAGTCCATTCGGTGTCAAATTGTCAGAGGCATACACTGTAGTGCCCAACATGCGGAGTACCATCATTGTTCGACTTCACGAAGAGGCGAAGAGCCAAGCGCAGTAGTACGAGTAGTACTACTACTAGAACCGCATGGTGGAGCGTCTGTACTCTTATTTTTTTATCTCTGATAAAGTACACGTTTATTCCGAAGGAGGGCGGAAAACGGCAGCCCAACATGTAATGAATGATATCGATCAACCAACCATGCTCGAATATATCTTGGCCTCCGTGCGAGCCCGTCTGTGTGTTCTCGCTCCTCGTCTCTCTCAAGGAACGGCGGGTTGGCTCTTTGCCGTCAATTGAGATCGGTTTGCTCACACTCCTGTCCCACATGTCAGTGATATGCCAAGAGGAGGTGCGTTGACCGACTGGCCATACGCGTACTTGGTTTTGCACCTTCATACTACTCCTCCCTCCGTCACAGTTTACAGGGCGTGCTTCATTATGATGTATTTCTCTCAATGCATTTCCACCACCAGAGAGACTTTAGACGCGTTTGGTTTAATGCTCAATTAATTAGGGCGTGGTAACCGCAATCAAGTCCACAATTTTCTCTCCATGTACTGTACTACTACGGAATGGAGTAAGTGCATGCATGTGTGTACCCGGGGTGGAAGCACTGCATGCATGTGTGTACGCATTATTCCCTCTAGTAATAGACGCCGTGCTATAACTACCAATGCTATTTTTCAGGCCGATCGCTAGTCGCCTTGGTCCCACAGATTTTTTTTCTTTTTTCTGAAGCGCGCTGTATAAACAGTGACAGATTGAGTAGTATGAGCGGATTCAAAGAAGAGCGTATTGATGGTTGCTTCTTCAGAGCAACTTACAGTGGGAAAGGTGGGGCTTATGATTTGACTGCTCATTACTCACTATTAATGCGGCGCAACGACCGGGCTGAGTCTCCCATGCGGTTGTGCACTACCCCCTCGGTTCTTAAATATACTCCGGAGTATTTGTCTTTCTAGAGATTTCAACGAGTGACTACTCAAATATTTGTCTTTTTAGAGATTTCAAATGGACTGGCACATACGGATGTATAGACATATTTTAGAGTGTAGATTCACTCATTTTGCTTTGTATGTAGTCACTTGTTGAAATCTCTAGAAAGACGAATATAATATTTAGGAACGGAGGGAGTACACATACGAAGCAAAATGAGTGAATCTACACTCTAAAATATGCCCGTTTGAAATTTGTAAAAAGACAAATATTTAGGAACGAAGGAGTATAATTTTGTGCATGGCACATGGACCCGGATGATGAAGAGGCTTCTGACAATGCTATCAACCTTCCATCATTTGTTTACATAATTGACGTACTATACAAATAATTTTCCAGCGACATGAAATTGTACAATGGTGTGAGCTTTCAGCTTTTGTTTTGCGTGTCTTGCCATCGATGCTCTTTCGGAAACAATAAAAAACTAACTTCCTTGCTAATGCATGTCAATTATTAGCAAATCAGAGCTAATAATTACATCACAACTGAAGACAGAGTTGTGAGAAGGTGTTAAATTAAAATTGATCCATGCTTTCATTGGCAGCAACGTCCCCCCAGCTCTGTCTAAATCAACAAGGCATGTTGGGAAAAAAGTAGCTGTCTGGAGCATGCAACATTCCGATCATTTTGTGCAGTTCCACTAAAATAGAGCTGAGCGTCCCTGTTCCAAAGATATTAAGTGTGATTACGATAATAGTTGGATGAGGAGGATAGAGCAAAACCAATCTCCCTTTGTGCAGCCGCACTGAAATGTAGAGACGTTGCCCGTGTGACATTTCAGTACAACTGCACAAAACACTCTTAAGAAAAAAGTGATTTGTGCAGTTCACCAAAAGGTCGCAATAGCAACGAGTAGAAAGGAAACAATTACTAGCCAATAACAGTTGATGACACATGCGACGACAAAAAGGAAGCATATTCCTTGTCCTAAGGGAAGATAACAACACGGTTGTGTTTGTCTAAAACGGTGTGAGGACGAGAATGCAATACGGAAAGTACGCTGGACGAGCTACGTTTTGGGCAAAGAACTATGGAAGATCCACGTGCAGCGAGTGGGAAGACGGGCAGTGGAGCAAGGTCGGAGGGGATACCTGGAGGTCGTCGGGATGTAACTAGGTGAGCGGCGGCGGGCGGAATCTGCGAGCAGGTGGCGTAGGCCCTGCCGCGCCGGAGCTTGGTCAGAGAGAACGGCATGTACCGCAGATCGGCACGTGCTGCCTCGGCGCCGTCAAACGGAGAAACGATGCACTTCCTCCCTTTCCCCCAGCGGACGGGATGCGGTCGGATCAGTGACCAACGATGAGAGAGAGAGAGAGGCCACCACACTCCCTTTCCCCCGGCGGACGGGATGCGGCCGGATTAGTGACCAACGGTGAGAGAGAGAGAGGCCACCGCAGCCTTGTGTGAGATACTCTGAAGAGCGACAAACCAGGCAGCCATTGAGCGCTATAACTTTATTTAAAAAAATAACGCGGCAACGCGTCAAGTCGAACTTTGTTTCGTGCACGCGTGTACACGACCTCCCTAGGTAAACAACCACTACAGGCGTTCAAATTAGCACGTGGGCTGCCATTTCGTAAAGAAATGAGCTCCACCGTGTACCCGCGCGGGTGTGGCTGGGCACGAAGCGTGAGTACGTGCACGGTGCACCTATTCTCTTCTTGTATACGTACACCACCTACGTGGGGTTGTGTGAGAGAGATACAAACCTAGAGAGATATAGTGTGTGGGTTCTTGAGAGTTTTGGGGGGGGGTCAATCAAAAAATGTAACATATGCAATGTGTGTGAAATAGAGTCCTGGATATAACATATATATAGAGGGGGAGATCCACGAGAAGAGAGTGGAGGTATCATAGGCTTGAGGTGTCCATATAATCGAAGAGAGGGATGATGTGTGTGTGTGCGCGCGCGATCGATAAAGAGTGCCATCGAATTTGTGTGTGCCCACGTCAAAGATATAGAGTGGCTGGCCTACTGGAACGTGAGATGGGACATGTGCAGTTTGTCTCTGTGGCATGGATACCTACCTGCAGCGCTCGACTATTGGTGTGTGGTGGGGGAAGAGGGAGGCCCAATTAACTATAGAGGTACAATGGCTGGTATATGTGTGGAGGAGGAGAGAGGCCTACCTCATGTATTAAGGAGATCGATCTGCCTCATGTATTAAGGGAGATCGATCGGCATCCATGCATATGTGCAGCAGAGGAATAAGGTTGGGAGAGAGACAGAGCTAGAGTGTTGGAGGGGGTGGTAGTGGAGTTGCTTCTAACAAATGGTGGGATAGGCTTGCTAGAGAAATGGAGGGCATGCCCGCAATATCAATAAGAGAGGAGATGGCTGCTTGTTGTCTGTGCACGTGCATGTGAGAGACGGGTCAGGAGGCATGCACGAATGATGAGGGGGGACGATGTGGCTGTGGTAAGCAGACGTAACTACATAGGAAGATCAATCGCCCTTTGTTAGAGAAAGGAGAGACATAACTTGTGAGGTACGTCGATCGATGGGGGGGGTAGTTAAAGTCGATCTAGGTATATGTTGGGAGATCGATCGGTATACATGCATGTGTGTGGTAGAAGCAAATGAGGCACGAGGAGAAGGATAGAGAGAGAGAGGGATGCATGTAGGAGGTGGTACGAGAGGCATACTATATCGACGGGGGAGGAGTGTGCGAGTACGAGAACGATGAAAAGAGTGGTGGGAGTGAGGCATGGACGGTGACAAGAGAAGAGGGGAAGCTTGTGTTTGTGCTAGGCACACCTGGCTAGAGAGGCATATCGATTGATGTGTGCCGTAAAGAAGGAGCTGGGGGCCTACACACACCGTGGGTGAACGACCTAAAGTGAAAAGACGAATTTGCGCGATGGAGCTAGAGAATGCTGAGGGAGGGTGAGAGGGATGCGGGCGTGTGCATGCACAAGAGAAAGTTAGCACTAGCTACAAAGATAAGAGGGTTGTGTGGGTGTAAAAGACGAATAGAGATCATATATACTTCATTATAAAAAGCAAATTCAGATATTTGAAGAATTTATCATAGTGTTTCAAACCGACGCATGTGTGAATATATATAACGGTGATACACATGGTGTGGTTATGAACATGTTATACTACATTTAATATATTTTATCTCTACTCTTATAAAAAACGGAGTTGTTGATGATGGTGTGCCTGCCATCCTGCATTATAGGCCGTCCGATTTATATCTGGCGGATAGCAAGGAAACTATGATGGTTGAAGTTGGCAACAATCATGATTGTAGATTCTTATTGAAATAGAGAAACGAATTCAAATTTAGTTTGAATTGCAGCGGTAGTATAGACATTTGGAATGCACTAAAATGTTGGTATGAGTAGGTTACATGCATTATACAGCAAGAGAAAAAATTTAATCGGACATAACATGGATTCATACTCCCTCCTTCCATCTATATAGGGCGTAATGAGATTTTTAAGATCACCTTTGACTATTGACAAGATTAATAGTACATGACATGCACAATGTGAAAATTATATCATTGAAAGAACCTTTCACATACGAATTTAACGGTGTGCTTTGTGTAAGTTGCATGTCATATATCATTGCTCTAATATTTGGTCAAAGTTAGCATCGAAAAACGCATTGGGCCCTATATAGATGGAAGGAGGGAGTAGCTTTGAATAGCATTTGTATAGTAAAAGGAGGCAAGACTCTCTCTTTGTGTGGTGTGAATAGTTTTATTTTTTTTGTTTTCTTTTTGGTTGAGGGAAGTGCGAATTGATTTGGTACGTACAAGTACAATATTACTACACGTTAGGCTTGTCCCTAAAATTCAACCCACGTCTTGTTATATCCCAAAAATTCAGATATCATGCTCCCAAAACTGGCGCCTTCACAACCCGCGCCTTGCTATCCCGAAATTACAACGCGCGCGAAAACTCCCTCCAGCTGCCAAATCCCGACACGCGAAATTCCCCCTTCTAACCCTGAGCCGAAAGGGCCGCTAGTTCAAATCGGTGGGGGGTACTTTTGTAACACACCCTACATTTTGGACAAGCGCGTCCCTAAGTCATGCTTCACCCCCTCCCATCGCCCCCTTTTGGCCATTCGAAATCCCAGGCCGCCATAACCTCTTCGCTCCAGCCGCGAAACCCCACCCTCCTCCGTCCGCCACGTCACCGCTGCCCAGCCGGAGCCTCTTCCCCGACGACGTCGTCCACCGCAACAGCTCGACGTCCCTCGTCCACCTCCCCGGATGAGGATTCGTCATCCATCTCGCCGTCCCGCCGGTTCAGCCGCCCCATCCTCCACCTCCAAGGTGCTGCTCCGACGATCGCCTCGTCTATCGCGGCTGCTCCATCCCCACAGCGCCGCCATAACCTGCTCCACCGGAACCGCAGCATCCTCACCGACTCCTCGGACGAAGCCGAGGCCTACTCGGCGGCACCAAAGAGGTTGTACACTCATCGCATCGCACCTTCTCCTTAACTCGACCTCCCGACGCCGACGGTGCTCCAGCCCGCACCCCCATGGAGCGGCTACCTTGAAGCCGGAGCCGCGGGCGACATCTCCATGGCGGCTCTCCCCCAGTGCAAGGCCCCTTCGGCGGCGGCGTCCATACCAGCCGGATCTGCTGCTGCTCCGGCTCTCGCTCGCTCGCGCTGCTGCTGCTGCTCTAGCTCTCGCTCGATCACTCGCTCGCCCAGCTGCTGCTGCTCTCCCCCTCGCTCGTGCTGCTGCTCTGCTCCGATTAAGCCACACTTCAGTCGACTGAATCGACTTTTGGGTCAGTCGATTTTCAGGGGTTGGGGGGCTCACCGGAGTTAAGGAAGAACCACCCGCAGCGGGGACGGGGGCTCGCCGGAGAGGTACCCCACTATCTATCTTAGGGTTCAGGGTGGGGGGCGGGGGGCCTAGAGGGCTGGCCGGGGCGGTGGTGGCGAGTTGTTTCGGGGCGATGAGGCGGCGCTGGGGCCGGCGGTTCGGCCGGTGGTGGCTGGCGGCTCAGGGGGGGTGCAGGTTGAAGATGAACTGCAGGCCCTCCCTAAACTACATGTCAAGTGCCTCTCTGCTACCATTGCGTTCAGTTTCGACAGTAACATTCAGATTCCACAGTAAATTTCAGTTTCGACAGTTAAGTTCAGAGTCAACAGTTTTTACCTCATCTGTTGTAGTTAGGTGGTTTTTGGTGATGTTAATTTTACATCCATTTTACATCATCTATTGGAGATGCTATTAGAATCCCACTTGAGATTGACGATGTCTGTCTTGTGCTGCTTCAGCCTTGACGTCTTACGGGTCACCGGAGCTGCTCCAACGACAGAACGATCCATCACAACAGAGCAGTGCCCTGGACGCCGTCTACAGATTGCTCAGATCTTCCTCCACACCTCCGACAGCCACCTCTACCTCAACTGCTTCAGCGACCAACCCAATGATGCTGAGGTCGACACGGCTACGGCAAAGAGGTTGTACACTTGTTGCATCACTTATTACTATACATTCACGTCGATCCATTAGGGCTATTTTGGTTCAACGGAAAAACGTCGATCCACTGGTTGTTACCATCACTCTAAATTTCTGCATGCTCTCCTTACATAATCTCACCATATTTTTTTCGTATGCATGTCAGATATTGTACACAGTCATGCTGAACATGTAGAGAAAAAGAGAAGAGTTTTGTGCGGCAATACAATGTCATGCAGACATCGCTCCATGGTGGGTTCAATGGCAAACCCTCCCCACCCCTCCCCAGATTGTAATCCAGAGGAAGATATCTGTTCTGAGGCGGATTCAGACGCCGCTGACCACTCCTATTTACCCCCAAGGTGTTTGCTCTACCTTGGCATGATGATGTTAGTCATATCATGCATATGTTGCCTTGCAGTGCCTACTTTTGACATCATATATGTCATCTGCTTAGTTTAGACATGTTCTGTAATGCCACCTGTTTAGTTTCTATATCATATATGAGAATTATGCAGTCTCATGTCTTTTAGCCAGCCATAATATATGTGAAATGTGCAATGCCATCCTGTTTAACCAGCCATCATATATTTGAATGATATCTTGCCCATCCTTTTCTTCATTACATTTCCATTCGTCGATAATGTTTGTACATTAAACTACACTTCCTGTGAATCAGCCATTTGGGTGGGAGATGGAAAAATCTGGAGTGAAAACAAGGCCTTCAGAGCAGACAGTGCTACCTATCGAAGCAGATCTCTTGTTGGGTCCCGATAGCTCCTCAGAGATGGATTCAGAGACAGATGACCAGTCCTATTCCCCCACTGAGGTGTATGCTCTAACTTGGCACGGTTATACTGCTCATATCATGCATACGGTGTCTTGCATTGCATAGTTTAGACATCATATACACAATATTCAACACCATGTTCTTAGTTCACACATCATATCGAATGCCCTCTGTTTAGCATATAAATCACATATGTGAATTAAATGATGCGATCCTGATTACTTAGATAACATGTAGGTGAATTATGTCATGCGATCTTGTTTAGTTATTCATCATATCTTTGAATTATGTTATGCTATGCTATCCAGTTTAGATAGACATCATATATGTGAAATTATGTCATGCTATCCGTTTTAGTTAAACAATATACATGTCAACTATTTCATGCCCTTTTTTTCCACACTATCTATTGCATCTGTCTCTCATACAATGTCTGTACATTCAACTATGTTTCCTGTTTATCAGCCATTTGAATTGGAGCGGGTGATGCCAGTATCTAGCGGACTAAAAACACGGCCTTCAAATAAAACAGTGCTACCTCTTGGTGGAGATAGCACCCCGGTTGTACATGCACAAGAACCAGCCCTACCACACATAACCCAAACTCTCGCAGATTGTACCCCTACTGCGATGGACAGAGAACCGGCTTCACCCAATCTAACCCCAACCCCAGCCGATAGTAACCCAGTTCCTGTTGACACAGCACCATCTCCACCACAGAGCTCCCAAACAAGAGCAGTTAGTAAGGCAGCTCCAGTGCCCAAAGGGCCAGTACTATCACGGCGAACCCCAACTCCACCAGTTAGTACGCCTATTCCTGTGAAGGAAGCACAACCAGCTAGTCGTAGTTTAGCATCTATCGCATTTGATGTTGTTAAATCATATGTGCGTATCTTCCCATCTTGGAAATATTATACTGAAGATGAAGGAAAATGCCAGTTGCAGGTGTTTGTCCAGGAATTATGTGTAAGCAATGTTATTCATGGCAATTACTTTGATTCGTCCCATACATCCTACCTCCATGATGGTTATAATACAACAAATTTTCCCATTTTTCTCTATAAAGAAGGACCGATTTGGAAACTCGGGATGAGGTAACCTGTGCTAATACCTCTGCTATCTTCAAGAATGCTTGGTGCCAGTATCGGAATTACCTGAAGAAAACGTACTTCACCGGCAAAGAAACTCATCAAATTCCCTTACGTTCTCCTGAGACACATTTACTGGATGGTGACTGGGAACGCCTTGTTCTGTACTGGTCCCGAACCAAGAATGTGGTAAGGTCTATGAGCTCATTTTCTATTTTTAAGTATTATATTCTTGCGTCTTACTGTACTCTGTTCATGTAGAACAAGTGCCTAAACCTGAAGAACAACTGTTCTAATTTAAGATTCCATTGCTATCATAGTTCAAAAAAGCGCTAGGCGTTAATTGTGCGTTTTGCCACCGCCTTGTGCTTTACTGACCAAAGCGCATGCTTATGCGCAGTTATGCACAGATTATGCGTAGTTATGCGCAATTAGTTTTGCCAACGCCTAGAGCCTAGGCACGCTTAAGCGCTTGCTTAGGCGCGCCTTTTTTAACTATGATTGCTTTGCTCTTGTATCACTGTATTTACTCATACAAACTTATTTTTAAATTGAAGGATCCAATCGAAACTCCAATGGCACAGCAGGTATGTTCACGCATGTTTCTTTAACAGGTTTGCTCTTATCAATAGCTCTGTTGATTTCAATTTCAATTGTGTATACAGTTGACTTTCATATCATGCACATTACTAGCATCACAACAGAGCCAATAGTGTTGTTGTACATATAGACCCATGGTACCCATCTGAAATCTTGTTGTGCCGTGTAGTTTCCCACGCTTTGTATTCTTTCACTGCTGCTTTGTCTTGAACTGATATGATTTGAACTGTGTCTCTATTTTGATTTGGCAAGACAATGCAGTGACCATAGGACATAGATATATGTTTGTTTGATGCTTTTATTATGTACTAGTACTTGGCAATAGAAGACTTGGTAGTTTAATCCTGTCCACCTTACTAATGAACTGGTTCACCGAAATGAGTTTCATATACTAGTACATGCTAAACTTGTTATGTGTCTGCTTGTTTCTTCTTTTAGAATGCTGACAGAATATTGGGGAAGAGTGCCTTATTAAGCAATGGTAAAGGAAGTAATGCAAATAAGGTTCAGGATAGTGACACATCCTTGTTGGTCTCCAACAAAGCTGATAAAACAGCTAAGGAAGACTATCTTAAAGATAGCGAGACAACCCCAAAGTCTTGTCTTGGTTTAGTGTTCGAGTTACTGGCCACTACCGCTTGCACAAGCTATTCAAACTCACTGTCTGAATTAGTTCGGTTTCTTGAGTCTCAACTATAAGCTGAAAGACATCGATCAACTATGCTGCGACAAGAAGCGGAAGGACTGCGGAAGTCCCTGGAGCATTCAGATGCATACTTTCTGGTGCAACAGCAAGCATTGGAGGATTTTAGCGCCAAACAGGACAAAGCTAATCAGCTTGCTAAGCTTATTGCCAGCATGGTGGATACCCAGGATAACGTTTCTTGAGCTCTTCTGAAGTTGTTTCAGTTATGCTCTTGTTTTGCTGCCGCGTTTATTTGCACTGGTGGCCAATTTTGACGGCCAGTGTATGTAATGTGCTGCTTTGTTACCTATATTTGCACTGGTGGCAAACTTTGATGCCCACTGGATGTAATATGTGTAATAGCGGTAGTAGGCTAGCGTTAATTGCTTGCTTATTTATTTCCTTATTGTCTTGTTTAGTTGTTTGCTTGTAGTCACTGCAGTTCTTTTTCTATTTTTTTCTAGTGGCCACAATAGCCTATTTTTGGTAACTAGGCCAAAATAATCATGGCAACACATGGACTGTTGTAACCATGGGCCTCCTGCAGGCCGTATGATCCATGGGCCTTCATCCGGCCATAGGATCCATCGGCCTTCTATACGGGCCTTAGGGTCCATGGGCCTTCTACGGGCCGTAGGGTCCATGGGCCTTCTACGGGCCGTAGGGTCCATGGGCCTTCTACGGGCCGTACGATCCATGGGCCTTCTACGGGCCGTACTATCGATGGGCCTCATACGGGCCGTAGGATCCATGGGCCTTCTACGGGGCGTATCATCATTTCGCCAATCATGGGCCGTACTATTCGTGGACCATAACGGGCCGTTAATAGGCCGTATTTGATAACTCTATGAAAACAGCCCAACGGGTTTTTTGACATGAAAACGGCCCAACGTATTAACGGTCCGCAAATGGGCCGACTGTAACAACGGGCTGAATTTGGCCCACAAGCAGAAAATGACAGTAACACGCCGTATGTAACCGAATGCTGCAAATGAGCCCAAGAATCAATGGGCCGTGAGAAGGCCGAAAGATAACTTGGGCTGGAAACGGCCCAATGGAATAACGGGCCGTTAATGGGTATAAAGTGATACACTGTTCATTACGGGCCAGTTTCACCACGAGCCGTTAATGGGCCAAGAGTTACAAAGATCCTCATATGGGCCGAAAGAAGTCATGGGCCACACATGGGCCGGAAGTTAAAACGGGCTGAATCATATTGGACGGCCCAGATGACGCTACTGGGCCTAATTCGGATAGGGCGTAACGGGCCCTGGGTTAGCGGGCTATAAATGGGCTATATGCGAACAAGCCATTAACAGGCTTTCCGTGGGCCGGCCCGCCACCTTTTGACCAAGTCAAACGGGCCGGCCTTTTCACAGGAATGGGCCTCTGTTGGGCCGTGCCACATGTCGCTGTATCATAGGCGCCTTCGGTCCAATGAGCGGATGACATCTGTCCCAACGGTGAGCCGACACGTGTTTCCTCCAGCCAATGATGATTTTACACGTGGAAAATCCCCATTGGTCGGGGCTGTTAACGGGTTATCGGATCCAAAACCCGACCCGATAGCTTAACGGCGTTCTGTTACGGTGGATGCCACGTGTCGGTCACCCTTGACGAAAGCACTTCTGTGACGCGCGATTTATCGTCATGGAAGTGGACACTTCCGTGATGATAATTTTGGCAATTTCATGGAACACTTCTACGACAGCACAGGTATGACTATCTTGATTCTATCATAAATTTGTCATGGATGTACATGCATGACAGAAAACGCGACCTACTGTGACAAACACGTATCATCACGGAAGTGTATTTTTTTGTAGTGTTAATACTCTAGATGCATGCTGGACAGCGGTCTATGTGTGGAGTAATAGTAGTAGATGCAGAATCGTTTCGGTCTAGTTGACACGGACGTGATGCCTATATTCATGATCATTGCCTTAGATATCTTCATAATTATGCGCTTTTCTATCAAGTGCTCGGCAGTAATTTGTTCACCCACCGTAATACATATTATCTTGAGAGAAGCCACTAGTGAAACCTATGGCCCCCGGGTCACTTTCTTATTATATTGCATCTCTTTTATTTACATCGCATCTCGTTTACTATTTTGCAATGTTTACTTTCCAATCTATACAACAAAAATACCAAAAATATTTACTTTACTATCTTTATTAGATCTCACTTTTGCGAGTGACCGTGAAGGGATTGACAACCCCTTTATCGCGTTGGTTGCAAGGTTCTTGATTGTTTGTGCAGGTACTAGGTGACTTGTGCATTGTCTCCTACTGGATTGATACCTTGGTTCTCAAAAACTGAGGGAAATACTTACGCTACTTTGCTGCATCACCCTTTCCTCTTGAAGGGAAAACCAACGCATGCTAAAGAGGTAGCAAGAAGGATTTCTGGCGCCGTTGCCGGGGAGATCTACGCCAAGTCAAGACATACCAAGTACCCATCATAAACTCTTCTCCCTCGCATTACATTATTTGCCATTCGCCTCTCATTTTCCTCTCCGCCACTTCTAAAACAATTTTCGAAAACCTTTGCCTTTCTTTCGCCATGGCCGAACCAAAAGGGGCTAAGGGCTTTAGTCCCTCTGTCCTCTCTAAGTTCATAAATAATGATGCTATGGAAAGACCTACCGGGATTATCGATGAGAGTTTGAATAATTTTGATGAAGATGACCCCGTAATTTTTCGTTATTTGCTTGATGAATCTTTGAAAGATGCTTGCGATAGGCTATTAAGGATCCGAGCCAGCTATGTGCCCCAATATCAAATTGAGATTTACTTAAAAAGTTTTTATGTTGGCTTACCTTCTTCTTTCAAGCAAGTTTTGGATTCTATTTTTGAATAAGGTTTTCTTGAAGGGGATGCCATCGATACCTATGAAAAGATGAAAGCTATATTTGGGCACGCCATGAGTGAAAAGGTTGAATCCACCTATCTTTTATGTTTTATCAAAACGAAATTATCAAGGAGATGAAGGCTAGCTTAGATGCAAATTTTTGTAGTGTGCTTAATCTTTCTTGTACCATTAATGGCCACGTACTCTCACAAAATTGAAATATAAGTGCCTTAGATAAGAAGTTCTCTCTTTATCACCAAAAGGGAGAAGATTGCAATACCTAGATCTATTCTTGCTTTTATGCCTAGCTAGGGGCGTTAAACGATAGCGCTTGTTGGGAGGCAAACCAATTTTATTTTTTGTTTCTTTGCTTTTTGCTACTGTTTAGTAATAAATAATTCATCATGCTAATGTTATGATTATGTTTTTATGTTTTAATTAGTGTTTGTGCGAAGTAAAGCCTTTAGGATCTTCTTGGATGATAGTTGTTTGATCTTGCTGAAAAAGACTGAAACTTTGTGCTCCCGAAAATAATTTTCATAAATCACAGAAAAGAGATTTTACCCTAATTCTTTTTGCAGTAGATTAATATACAAATTACCCTGGTCGTCATAATTTGGTAGAATTTTTAGAGTTCCAGAAGTATTCGAACAGTACAGATTGCTACAGACTGTTCTATTTTTGACAGATTCTGTTTTTCGTGTGTTGTTTGCTTATTTTGATGAATCTATGAGTATTATCGGGGGGTATGAACCATAGAGAAGTTGGAGTACAGTAGCTTTAACACCAATATAAATAAAGAATGAGTTCATTGCAGTACCTTAAAGTGGTGGTTTATTTTCTTATTCTAACGGAGCTCATGAGATTTCCTGTTGAGTTTTGTGTTGTGAAGTTTTCAAGTTTTTGGGTAAATATTTGATGGATTTTGGAATAAGGAGTGGCAAGAGCCTAAGCTTGGGGATGCCCAAGGCACCCAAGGTAAAATTCAAGGACAACGAAAAGCCTAAGCTTGGGGATGCCCCGGAAGGCATCCCCTCTTTCGTCTTTGTCTATCGGTAACTTTACTTGAGGCTATATTTTTATTCACCACATGATATGTGTTTTGCTTTGAGCGTCTTGTATGATTTGAGTCTTTGCTTTTTAGTTTACCACAATCATCCTTTATGTACACACCTTTTAAGAGAGACACGCATGAATCGGAATTAATTAGAATACTCTATGTGCTTCACTTATATCTTTTGAGCTAGATAATTTTGCTCTAGTGTTTCACTTATATCTTTTTAGAGCACGGTGGTGGTTTTATTTTATAGAAATTATTGATCTCTCATGCTTCGCTTATATTATTTTGAGAGTCTTTTAGAACAGCATGGTAATTTGCTTTGGCTATAAAATTAGTCCTAATATGATGGGCATCCAAGATGGGTATCATAAAAACTTTCATATAAAGTGCATTGAAGTTTGATTCTTTATGATTGTTTTGAGTTATGAAGATGGTGATATTAGAGTCATGCTAGTTGAGTAGTTGTGGATTTGAGAGATACTTGTGTTAAAGTTTGTGATTCCCGTAGCATGCACGTATGGTGAACCGTTATGTGATGAAGTAGGAGCATAATTTATTTTTTGATTGTCTTCCTTATGAGTGGCGGTCGGGGACGAGCGATGGTCTTTTTCTACCAATCTATCCCCCCTAGGAGCATGCGCGTAGTACTTTGTTTCAATAACTAATAGATTTTTTCAATAAGTATGTGAGTTCTTTATGACTAATGTTGAGTCCATGGATTATAAGCACTCTCACCCTTCCACCATTGTTAGCCTCTCTAGTACCGCGCAACTTTCGCCGGTACCATAAACCCACCATCTACCTTCCTCAAAACAGCCACCATACCTACCTATTATGGCATTTCCATAGCTATTCCGAGATATATTGCCATGCAACTTTCCACCGTTCTATTTATTATGACACGCTCCATCATTGTCATATTGCCTTGCATGATCATGTAGTTGACATCGTATTTGTGGCAAAGCCACCTTCATAATTCTTTCATACATGTCACTCTTGATTATTGCACATCCCGGTACACCGCCGGAGGCATTCACATAGAGTCATATTTTGTTCTAAGTATCGAGTTGTAATTCTTGAGTTGTAAGTAAATAAAAGTGTGATGATCATCATTATAAGAGCATTGTCCCAGTGAGGAAAGGATGATGGAGACTATGATTCCCCCACAAGTCGGGATGAGACTCCGAACAAACAATAAAAAATAGAAAAAAATAGGCCATAAAAAAGAGAAAAGGCCCAAATAAAAAAATGAGAGAAAAAGAGAGAAGGGGCAATGCTACTATCCTTTTACCACACTTGTGCTTCAAAGTAGCACAATGATCTTAATGATAGAGAGTCTCCTATGTTGTCACTTTCATATACTAGTGGGAATATTTCATTATAGAACTTGGCTTGTATGTTCCAATGATGGGCTTCCTCAAATTGCCCTAGGTCTTCGTGAGCAAGCGAGTTGGATGCACACTCACTTAGTTTCTTTTTGAGCTTTCATACACTTATAGCTCTAGTGCATCCGTTGCATGGCAGTCCCTACTCACTCACATTGATATCTATTGATGGGCATCGCCATAGCCCGTTGATACGCCTAGTTGATGTGAGACTATCTTCTCCTTTTTTGTCTTCTCCACAACCACCATTCTATTCCACCTATAGTGCTATGTCCATGGCTCACGCTCATATATTGCGTGAAGATTGAAAAAGTTTGAGGACATCAAAAGCATGGAACAATTGCTTGGCTTGTCATCAGGGTTGTGCATGATTTAAATATTTTGTGTGATGAAGATAGAGCATAGCCAGACTATATGATTTTGTAGGGATAGCTTTCTTTGGCCATGTTATTTGAGAAGACATGATTGCTTTATTAGTATGCTTGAAGTATTATTGTTTTTATGTCAATATTAAAATTTTGTTTTGAATCATTCGAATCTTAACATTCATGCCACAATAAAGAAGATTACATTGAGAAATATGCTAGGTAGCATTCCACATAAAAAATTCTGTTTTTATCATTTACCTACTCGAGGACGAGCAGGAATTAAGCTTGGGGATGCTGATACGTCTCCAACGTATCTATAATTTTTATTGTTCCATGCTATTATATTATCTGTTTTGGATGTTTATGGGCTTTATTAAACACTTTTATATTATTTTTGGGACTAACCTATTAACCGGAGGCCTAGCCCAAATTGCTGTTTTCTTGCCTATTTCAGTGTTTTGAAGAAAAGGAATACCAAATGGAGTCCAAACGGAATGAAACCTTCGCGATGATCTTTCTTGGACCGAAAGAAAACCAGAAGACTTGGAGATGAAGTCCGAGACGCAACAAGGCGGCCACGAGGCACGAGGGCGCGCCCAGGGGGGTAGGCACGCCCTTCACCCTCGTGGGCCCCTCGTAGCTCAACCGACGTACTTCTTTCGCCTATATATATACTCTTATACCCTCAAAACATCAGGGGAGCCATGAAACCACTTTTCCACTGCCGCAATCTTCTATACCCGTGAGATCCCATCTTGGGGCCTTTTCCGGTGATTTGCCAGAGGGGGAATCAATCACGGAGGGCTTCTACATCAACACCATAGCCTCTCCGATGAAGCATGAGTAGTTTACCACAGACCTTCGAGTCCATAGTTATTAGCTAGATGGCTTTTTCTATCTCTTTGATTCTCAATACAAAGTTCTCCTCGATGTTCTTGGAGATCTATTCGATGTAATACTCTTTTGCGGTGTGTTTGCCGAGATTCGATGAATTGTGGATTTATGAACTTGATTATCTATGAATATTATTTGGTTCTTCTCTGAATTCTAATATGCATGATTTGATATCTTTGCAAGTCCCTTCGAATTATCGGTTTAGTTTGGCTTACTAGATTGATCTTTCTTGTAATGGGAGAAGTGCTTAGCTTTGGGTTCAATCTTGCGGTGTCCTTTCCCAGTGACAGTAGGGGCAGCAAGGCACGTATTGTATTGTTGCCATCGAGGATAAAAAGATGGGGTTTATATCATATTGCTTGAGTTTATCCCTCTACATCATGTCATCTTGCTTAATGCGTTACTCTGTTTTTATGAACTTAATACTCTAGATGCATGCTGGATAGCGGTCGATGTGTGGAGTAATAGTAGTAGATGTAGAATCGTTTCGGTCTACTTGACACAGACGTGATGCCTATATTCATGATCATTGCCTTAGATATCTTCATAATTATGCGCTTTTCTATCAATTGCTCGGCAATAATTTGTTCACCTACCGTAATACATGCTATCTTGAGAGAAGCCACTAGTGAAACCTATGGCCCCCGGGTCTCATTCTTATTATATTGCATATCTTTTATTTACATCGCATCTCGTTTACTATTTTGCAATCTTTACTTTCCAATCTATACAACAAAAATACCAAAAATATTTACTTTACTATCTTTATTAGATCTCACTTTTGCGAGTGACCGTGATGGGATTGACAACCCCATCATCGCGTTGGTTGCAAGGTTCTTGATTGTTTGTGCAGGTACTAGGTGAGTTGTGCGTTATCTCCTACTGGATTGATACCTTGGTTCTCAAAAACTAAGGGAAATACTTACGCTACTTTGCTGCATCACCCTTCCCTCTTCAAGGGAAAACCAACGCATGAACAAGAGGTAGCAAGAAGGATTTCTGGCGCCATTGCCGGGGAGATCTACGCCAAGTCAAGACATACCAAGTACCCATCATAAACTCTTCTCCCTCGCATTACATTATTTGCCATTCGCCTCTCGTTTTCCTCTCCCCCACTTCTAAAATGATTTTCTAAAACCTTTGCCTTTCTTTCCCCATGGCCGAACCAAAAGGGGCTAAGGGCTTTAGTCCCTCTGTCCTCCCTAAGTTCATAAATAATGATGCTATGGAAAGACCTGCCGGGGTTATCGATGAGAGTTTGAATAATTTTGATGAAGATGACCCCGGAATTTTTCGTTATTTGCTTGATGAATCTTTGAAATATTCTTGGGATAGGCTATTAAGGATCCGAGCCAGCTATGTGCCCCAATATCAAATTGAGATTTACTTAAAAAGTTTTTATGTTGGCTTACCTTCTTCTTTCAAGAAAGTTTTGGATTCTATTTTTGAAGAAGGTTTTCTTGAAGGGGATGCCATCGATACCTATGAAAATATGAAAGATATATTTGGGCACCCCATGAGTGAAAAGGTTGAATCCACCTCTCTTTTATGTTTTTATCAAAATGAAATTATCAAGGAGATGAAGGCTAGCCTAGATGCAAATTTTTGTAGTGTGCTTAATCTTTATTGTACCATTAATGGCCACGTACTCTCACAAAATGGAAAGATAAGTGCTTTAGACAAGAAGTTCTCTCTTTATCACCAAAAGGGAGAAGATGGCAATACCTAGATCTATTCTTGCTTTTATGCCTAGCTAGGGGCGTTAAACGATAGCGCTTGTTGGGAGGCAACCCAATTTTATTTTTTGTTCTTTTCTTTTTGCTACTGTTTAGTAATAAATATTTCATCATGCTACTGTTATGATTGTGTCTTTTATGTTTTAGTTAGTGTTTGTGCCAAGTAAATCCTTAATGATCTTCTTGGATGATAGTTGTTTGATCTTGCTGAAAAAGACAGAAACTTTGTGCTCACGAAAACAATTTTCATAAATCACAGAAAAGAGATTTGACCCTAATTAGTTTTGCAGTAGATTAATATACAAATTACCCTGGTCATCCTAATTTGGTAGAATTTTTAGAGTTCCAGAAGTATTCAAACATTACAGATTGCTACAGACTGTTCTGTTTTTGACAGATTCTGTTTTTGTGTGTTGTTTGCTTATTTTGATAAATCTATGAGTAGTATCGGGGGGTATGAACCATAGAGAAGTTGGAATACAGTAGGTTTAATGCCAATATAAATAAAGAATGAGTTCATTACAGTACATTATTGTGGTGGTTTATTTTCTTATACTAACGGAGCTCATGAGATTTTCTGTTGAGTTTTGTGTTGTGAAGTTTTCAAGTTTTTGGGTAAAGATTTGATGGACTTTGGAATAAGGAGTGGCAAGAGCCAAAGCTTGGGGATGCCCAAGGCACCCCAAGGTAAAATTCAAGGACAACCAAAAGCCTAAGCTTGGGGATGCCCTGGAAGGCATCCCCTCTTTTGTCTTCGTCTATCGGTAACTTTACTTGAGGCTATATTTTTATTCACCACATGATATGTGTTTTGCTTGGAGCGTCTTGTATGATTTGAGTCTTTGCTTTTTAGTTTACCACAATCATCTTTTCTGTACACACCTTTTGAGAGAGACACGCATGGATCGGAATTTATTAGAATACTCTATGTGCTTCACTTATATCTTTTGAGCTAGATAATTTTGCTCTAGTGCTTCACTTATATCTTTTTAGAGCACAGTGGTGGTTTTGTTTTATAGAAATTATTGATCTCTCATGCTTCGCTTATATTATTTTGAGAGTTTTTTAGAACAGCATGGTAATTTGCTTTGGCTATAAAATTAGTCCTAATATGATGGGCATCAAGGATGGGTATAATAAAAACTTTCATATAAAATGCATTGAATACTATGAGAAATTTGATTCTTTATGATTGTTTTGAGATATGAAGATGGTGATATTAGAGTCATGCTAGTTGAGTAGTTGTGGATTTGAGAGATACTTGTGTTAAAGTTTGTGATTCTCGTAGCATGCACGTATGGTGAAACGTTATGTGATGAAGTCGGAGCATGATTTATTTTTTGATTGCTTCCTTATGAGTGGCGGTCGGGGATGAGCGATGGTCTTTTCCAACCAATCTATCCCTCTAGGAGCATGCGCATAGTACTTTGTTTCACCCATCGTAATACATGCTATCTTGAGAGAAGCCACTAGTGAAACCTATGGCCCTCGGGTCTCTTTCTTATTATATTGCATCTCTTTTATTTACATTGCATCTCGTTTACTATTTTTCAATCTTTACTTTCCAATCTATACAACAAAAATACCAAAAATATTTACTTTACTATCTTTATTAGATCTCACTTTTGCGAGTGACCGTGAAGGGATTGACAACCCCTTTATCGCGTTGGTTGCAAGGTTCTTGATTGTTTGTGCAGGTACTAGGTGACTTGTGCGTTGTCTCCTACTAGATTGATACCTTGGTTCTCAAAAACTGAGGGAAATACTTATGCTACTTTGCTGCATCACCCTTTCCTCTTCAAGGGAAAACCAACACATGCTCAAGAGGTAGCACACTCCACATCAAAAATTCTGTTTTTATAACTTACCTACTCGAGGACGAGTAGGAGTTAAGCTTGGGGATGCTGATACGTCTCCAATGTATCTATAATTTTTGATTGTTCCATGTTGTTTTATTATCAATCTTGGATATTTTATAATCATTTTATATCATTTTTTGGTACTAACCTATTGACATAGTGCCAAGTGCCAGTTGTTGTTTTTCCATGTTTTTTACATCGCAGGAAATCAATATAAAACGGAGTCCAAATGCCAAGAAACTTCACGATGATTTTTTATGGGCCAGAAGAAAGGCAATGGGCCCTAGTTGCACCTGGGGGGTGCCTCGAGGGGGGCACAACCCACCAGGGCGCGCCCTGGTGGGTTGTGCCCACCTCGGGTGCCCCCCGGACCACCTCTTTGCTCTATAAATACCACAATATTCCAGAAACCCTAGAACAAGCGTTGAAATATTCATCCAGCCGCCGCAGAGTACAGAACCACCAGATCCAATCCAGACACCATCACGGAGGGGTTCACCACTTCCATTGGTGCCTCTCCGATGATGCGTGAGTAGTCCTTTGTAGACCTTCGGGTCCGTAGTTAGTAGCTAGATGGCTTCCTCTCTCTCTCTCTCTCTCTCTCTCTCTCTCTCTCTCTCTCTCTCTCTCTCTCTCTCTCTCGCTGGATTCTCAATACAATGGTCTCTTGGAGATCCATATGATGTAACTCTTTTGCGGTGTGTTTGTTGGGATCTGATGAACTTTGAGTTTATGATCAGTCATATCTTTTTATATCCATGAAAGTTATTTGAGTTTGTTTGATCTCTTATATGCATGATCTCTTATAGCCTCGTATTTCTTCTCCGATATTTGGGTTTTGTTTGGCCAACTTGATCTATTTATCTTGCAATGGGAAGAGCTGCCTGGTTGTGGGTTCGATCTTACGGTGCTCGATCCCAGTGACAGAAGGGGAAACGACACGTACGTATCGTTGGTACTGAGGATAAAAAGACGGGATCTATATCTACCGCCATATAGATAAACCGATCTTGTCTACATCATGTCATCGTTCTTATTGCATACTCCGTTTTTCCATGAACTTAATACACTAGATGCATGCTGGATAGCAGTCGATGTGTGGAGTAATAGTAGTAGATGCAGGCAGGAGTCGGTCTACTAATCTTGGACGTGATGCCTATGTAATGATCATTGCCTGGATATCGTCATAATTATTTGAAGTTCTATCAATTGCCCAACAGTAATTTGTTTACCCACCGTTTGCTATTTTTCTCGAGAGAAGCCACTAGTGAAACCTACGACCCCCGGGTCTTATTTCTCATATATTTGCCTTGCGATCTACTTTTCCTTTGCATTTTTATTCTATCCATTAAAACAAAAAATGTAAAAATACCTTGCTGCACTTTATTTATTTGCGATCTATTATTTCAATCTACTACAATTTATCTCACGTCCGCTTGCCTATCTTGAGGCGCCGTTACCCGAAAGGGATTGACAACCCCTTTAACACGTCGGGTTGCGAGGTGTTGTTATTTGTGTGCAGGTGCTGTTTACGTTGTGTTTCTTGATCTTCCTACTAGTTCGATACCTTGGTTTCATAACTGAGGGAAATACTCTACCGTCGCTGTGCGACATCATCCCTCCCTCTCCGGGTAAATACCGACATAGTTCTAGCTACCATCAGCACCCGGCGCCAATAATGTAGGAGTACTAGTACTACCTCCTTTCCGGTTTATAGGGCTCAATTCAAAAATCTCATCAACCAAGGTAGATGATGAGTGGTGGAATAATTTTTGTAGTTTGTAAAAACACTCAATGCACTCGTTTTCCTCAAAAAAATATGTTTACCAATGCATTAATTTTGTGTCAAACTTTGACCATCTACTCCCTCCATCCAGGTGAATAAGTCATCTTTGTTTGTGCACCATGAACAAGGAGGGAAAAACAAGAGAGCTTAATGTGTATTTGCTACTCCCTCCGTTCCTAAATATAGTCTTTTTAGACATTCAAATGGAATACAACATACAGATGTATGTAGACATATTTTAGAGTGTAGATTCACTCATTTTGCTCTGTACGTAGTCACTTGTTGAAATCTCTAGAAAGACAAATACTCAGTATTTGGGAACAGAGGGAGGCTTTTACTCCGTATTTGGGAATAGAGGGAGTATCACCATATGGAGGGAACAGAGGAAGCTTGAAATATGAACATGTCAATGGGAGGGAGTAAAAGCCTCATGCATGCATGCATGCAACATGCAACACTCACACGTACACATGGACGCACGCAACACTCACGCACCCATGCGGCACACAGCACACGATGCAACACACATGCTCATGCTCAAGTTCTCAACCTACTCCCTACGTCCGTGAAAGACTGTATATTTAGAGATTTACACATTGACCAAGGCATAATTAACGCCCAAAAGTAGCAGACTTATGTGTGCATGCGACCATTGATACGTCTCCAACGTATCTACTTTTTCTCACGCTTTTTCTCTTGTTTTGGACTCTAATTTGCATGATTTGAATGAAACTAACCCCGGACCGACGCTGTTTTCAGCAGAACTACCATGGTGTTGTTTTGTGCAGAAATAAAAGTTCTCGGAATGGAACAAAACTTTGCGAGGATTTTTTATGGAATAAAAGAGAATTATTGGAGCCAAGACCCAGCAGAGAGGGGCCCCTGGGTGGGCACAACCCACCAGGGTGCGCCCCCTCTCCTGGTGCGCCCAGGTGGGTTGTAACCACCTGGTGGCCCCGCTGACGACCCCCCTGATACTATAAAATCATATATTTCCAGAAAAAATCAGGGAGAAAGAATTATCGTGATCCACGAGATGGAGCCACCGCCAAGCCCTGATCTTCCTCAGGAGGGCAGATCTGGAGTCCGTTTGGGGCTCCGGAGAGGGGATCTTCGTTCTTCGTCATCACGAACCCTTCTCCATAGCCAATTCCATGATGCTCCCCACTGGGAGTGAGTAATTCCTTCGTAGGCTCGCTAGTCGGTGAGGAGTTGGATGAGATTCATCATGTAATCGAGTTAGTTTTGTTAGGGCCTGATCCCTAGTATATATCCACTATGTTCTTAGATTGATGTTGCTATGACTTTGCTATGCTTAATGCTTGTCACTTTGGGCCCGGGTGCCATGAACTCAGATCTGAACCGTTTATGAATTCATCATTATATCCATGTTTTAGATCCGATCTTGCAAGTTATAGTCACCTACTGCGTGTTATGATCCGACAACCCCGGAGTGACAACAACCGGGCCCACTCTCGGTGATGACCGTAGTTTGAGGAGTTCATGTACTCACTATGTGTTAATGCTTTGTTCTGGTTCTCTATTAAAAGGAGGCCTTAATCTCTACTCCTAATGGAGCAGTTGGTAGTCTCGCTTCCAGCTATTTTTTCGTCCCACCTTCCATGGGTTTTTTGGGTACCTCCTCCCACCTTCGCTGGTTTTTTGTGTGGATTTTTTTCGTCCCCTCCCCCCACTTCATCGGTTTATTTTCACGTCACCCTCTCACACAATGAAAGAAATCTGAACAGATCAAAACTTTCCATACTAGCGCAAGTTATTTAGTAATGTAGAATCAATCACGAACAATCTCTAAAGATCAAATCTAAATTAATTAACCTTACCTTAAATCACTCAATCACATTAATTAGAAAACAAATAATTGATTTTCAGAAAAAATCGCTCAATCACATTAACCTTACCTTAACTCACGGATGGTAATCAATCTCCAAACAAAGGAAACAATACATCAAGGGAGCAGTAAATAAACTCCCTTTCTTATGACATGTATATGATCTTCCCTTCCCTCTCTGTTGTCGAGCGTTCTTGATTCTCGAGGCCGATGCTTGGGCTGCGTCACTGGGTCGCGACGGTGTCGGAGGACGAGGACGGCGAGGCCGGGTGCCGCGGCACCGCGTTGGCCGCGGCCGGTGAAGGGGGCGAAGAAGGGCGGCTTCCCTGGCCCTGGCCGTGGCCGTGGCCCTGGGAGTTGGTGTGGTGGAAGCGGCACTTGAAGGACCCGGCGTGGGTGGCCGGCACGCAGAAGCACTTGGAAGCGGGCCCGTGGCCCACGCCGGACGGCGCCGACGCTGACCCGTGCCACCTCCTCCGCGTATTCTTGGAGCTGTGGCTAGCCGATTTAGATGAAATTAATTCCCTCAGTTGTGGTGGCAAATATAATACACATAATCCATATTGTTATGCACTAGCGTGTGTGTGTGTGAAATAGATGGATTATGGTCCTGTACCCAATTAGATGGATTTGTGTATGTTAGAGAGAGAGAGAGAGGGAGAGGGGGAGAGAGAGTGAGGAAGAGGGAGGGAGAGAGTGTATGCGTGTGAGGATTTGATGGTAAGAAAGGTCGGCAATGTCACTTGATATGTATGAGTATTAATATTGAACTCTTAAAGTTAATGTGGCCCCGTTGCAACGCACGGGCGTTCTTCTAGTATCCCTTAGTTTCCAATATGGACCACGCTGCCATGGGAGGGTAGGACAAAAGATGTCATGCAAGTTCTTTTAATAAAGCACGTATGACTATTTACGGAATACATGCCTACATTATATCGATGAATTGGAGCTAGTGCCGTATCGCCCTAGCTTATAATTGTCTCATGATGAATATCATCCAACAAGTCACCGATCCAATGCCAACGAATTCATATTTTTTTGCTGCGTTACTACTGCTATCATCACTGTTACACTTGCTACAAAATTACTGCTATCACTGTTACTGTTACTATTGCTGCTGTCACTACTATCAAAACTATCAAACTACTTTGCTACTGATCACTTTGCTGCAGATAATCAATCTCCAGGTGTGGTTGAATTGATAACTCAGCTGCTAATACCTTCAAATATTCTTTGGCTCCCCTTGTGTTGAATCTATAAATTTGGGTTAAATACTTTACCCTCAAAAACTGTTGTGATCCCCTGTACTTGTGGGTTATCAAGTCCTTTTTCTGGCGCCGTTGCCGGTGAGCATAGCTATATTTGTTGAGTCACTTGGGATTATTATCATATTATCACTATGAAGAATATGAAGGATCCAAAGACTAAGATTTGTTGAGTCAACCTCTCCCCAGGACGACTACGGGGTGGCCGACTCCAAGAAGCCGGCCAAGGAGGACGCCGGCTCCTAGCAAGCCGGCCGAGACCACAACCACCGAAGCTGTTCCCACATAACGGCGACACGACGGGGCGTGGCCACAGTGCGACCCACTACCCCCAAAGCCCGAGGTGGGCATGGCTACAGGAGGTCGTACGGGACGGCCGTCTCCCGTGCGGCTCGGCAGTGTGGCCATGCTAGCCTCGACGTCACCCACGACAGACTCCCGTACGGCCCATGGGCGGCGGGCCCCTCCGGGCAGAGAGAGGCGTGGAGGCGGCCCGGCCTTTCCCAGTCGGCCAAGGGCATAGCCGGCCCGCGGGCGGCGGGCCCCTTCAGCCAGAGAGAGGCGTGAAGACGGCCCGGCCTTTCCCAGTCGGCCAAGAACGTAGCCGGCCTCCAGAAGCCGGCTACTCCCTTCCTCGAAGCAGGAGCCCCATTAAGGAGACAAGACGAGGTAAGGCTATAGTGAGAGCCCCCGAGGCGGCCCACTGTAGCCACGCTTACCTCGACAAAGCCCTCGTCATCAGAGGCGCGGCTACAGTAAGCAGCCGCCAACAAGACCCTAGGTGGTGGGGCCGGCCTGTCGACCAAGTAGCCGGCAGCCGGCGGGACCCAGCAGCCGGCGGAGAAGCCGGCGAGCGTAGACACTGACGGCTGGGACCAGAAGCCAGCCGGATTACCATTGTACCCCCGGGGGGTAGGCCTATATAAACCCCCCGGAGCACTCATGCAAAGGGTTCGCTTCTAAGCATAGTTGGCCTCTGAGCATAGAGTTGCCTTCTAAGCATAGCACACACACCATAGATAGAGAGAAGCAAGAGCTAGCCTTGTTCTTCTTCTCTCTTGATCTCAACAGCTCTAGGAGCGATTGTAGCTACCTTTCATCGATCAAGTGATCATGCGGAGACCCCGCAGAGCAGGACTAGGGGTGTTATCTCCTCGGAGAGCCCCGAACCTGGGTAAGATCCGCCGGCGTGCATGTCTTCGCCTCCTCCCGTTTCCAGGCACCGGTGACGTTTTATTGGCTCCCACAATGATAAGCCATCCCTTGGCATATGTCGCACCAACCACCCGACATTTGGCGCCCACCGTGGGGCCAGGTGCACCGTTGTCCGGAGACCTGTTCTGGATGGGAACCCTCTTCCTCCCCCGCGAGCGCAGCCAGCCTGCTGCGCCCGATGGCGTTTGCCTCGACGCGCTGCAAGGCGTCGACGACGCCTGCGCAGCGAGCCGCCTCGCTGATCTGCTCGGCGAGACTCGCATCTCCGACGAGCCTGCGTCCGACGCAGGCACCGACTACCCCGAGAGCCGCCTCGTCAGCCTCCTCGACCAACTTCACGTCTCCAGCGAGCCTGCTGCGGACATGAAGTCTGTCGGCTCCACCGACCCGATGCTCATCGACTCCGACACCGCGTCGCTTGACGCCTACCCCTCCGACGTGGTGGTCTTCGACGACCCCCTCCCTCGAGCTGACAGTGGCAGCAGCGCTGTCACCGAAGTGCTGGTCATCAGCCACGTCTCCAACTCGGGCGAGAATGCCCGCGACGCTCAGCAAGCGGCGATGCACGACCTCTCCGTCCCCATCCCGGCCGATGCCGACACCGAGACCCTGGAGGCACGCCGCCTTGCCCTCATCGCGGAGGGCCAGAAGATAGCCTCCATGAGACGCCTCACCGAGGCCCACCAGCGCGAAGTCGACCGCGCCGCCTTTGGTACGCCGCCGCCTAGCGGCCCGAGCCGAGCCGGCTTCGTCCAGAAGCGCGGCGCGGCCGTTGCCAGCATGTTGGGCGCAGATCACCCCGTCTACGCCACCCCGCTCGAGAATCTACGAGCCGCTCAAGCGGCTGCAGAAGAGCTCAATGGGCTGGGAGCCGACGAGCACCCCTACATGACAAGACGGATCCAGCAGCTGATCGATGCGGCTGCAGAACGGCACGAAGCCGGCGCCCGTGCTGATAGTCATCCCCCGTGCCGGGAGCACGCCGCGACGTCCCGCTCGCCGACTGCGAGCGGCGCGCGCCAGAAGAAAGACAAGGAGCCGGCTGCCAGCCGCAGCCGGACTCGCATCACCATCGAGCGCGACGCAGAGGGCCGCCCTCGAGAAGTAGAGCACCAAGGAAACCTGCCTCCTCCCCCGCCTCGAAGAGAAAGACGCCTCACTCCGCCGCCCATCACACATCCGACTCTTGGCGACCGACTCAGCCGCCGAGAAGGAGTCGGCGAGAGTGACGCCCGCCACAGGATCGACCGCCTTGCTCGATCCTTGGCGTTAGAAGAAGAAGACGATGTCGGCCCGCCATGCTTTGGCCCCCGCATCCGCGACGAGCCCTTCCCTAAATGGTTCTCGCTCCCCAGAGACACGCCCAAGTACAACGGCTTAGTGAAGCCGGAAGATTGGCTCATCGACTACTCCACGGCCGTCAGCATCGCCAACGGCAATCGGCGCGTCGCCGTGAAGTACGTCCCCCTGATGCTGCAAGGCACGGCACGCACATGGCTCAACAGCCTCAAGCCCTACAGCATCAACAGTTGGCTGGACTTCACCGTAGTATTCGTCCGCAACTTCACCAGCACCTACAAGCGGCCTCCCAAGCCTCGCCAGCTCTCCCTCTGCGTCCAGGGGCCCAACGAGTCGACCCGCGGCTACCTCACGCGATGGCCCGAGCTCCGCAACTCCTGCGAGGGAGTGCACGAGGTCCAGGCCATCGAGTACTTCACCGCTGGGTGCCGAGAGGGCACCCTCCTCAAGCACCGACTCCTCTGCGACGAGCCGGCTACCCTCGATGAGTTGCTGGTCACCGCCGACAAGTACGCCACTGCCGACTCCTCAATGAAGACCGAGCTCCGAGTGGACGCCTCGGGGAAAGTAATTGCTCCGGCTCCCAAGACGCCGGCTGGCGACCCTAATCGGCGCCCCTACCAGAACGACCACAAGCGCAAGGGCCCCATGCTGACTTCCTCCAGTCGGCAGGTGGCCACAGTTGAAGACGAGCAGCCCGAGGATCGGCCCGCTCCCAAGAAGAAGGGTGGCCGGCCGCCCTGGCAGCCGTCTTTCTCCTACGAGCAAGCACTCGACGCCCCTTGCAAGCTCCACAGCGACGCGAAGCCGTCCAACCATACAACACGGAAATGCCACTGGCTCACCCGCATCACCAAGGGTGAGGGAATGTTGCCGCATCCGCCTCCCGGCCAGCCGCCTCCAGCCCCCCAGCAGCCGGCGGCTCGGCCGGCAGTCGGCGCCATCCAAGACGAATTTCCCGAAGAGCACACCGCCTACGTCGTCTTCACTAGTCAAGCCGACGACAAGCGCAGCCGACGCCGGCAGCACCAAGAAGTGAATGCAGTCGCCTCTAGCACCGCCGAGTTCATGCACTGGTCAGAAAAGCCAATCAGCTGGAGCCAGGCCGACCACCCAGAGGTGACGCCTTCGCCTGGCTCCTATGCATTGGTCTTGGACGTCACCCTCGCGACGGAGAGGCGAGCTGCCAGATTTTCCCGCGTCCTGATAGACGGCGGAAGCAGTATCAACATACTGTACCGCGATACCATGGAGAAGCTGAATATCAAAGCGAAGCAACTCATGCCGAGCCGCACCGTCTTCCATGGTATCGTACCCGGCCTGTCTTGCTCTCCAATCGGCAAGATCAAAATGGATGTTCTCTTCGGAGACAAAGATCATTTCCGCCGGGAAGCAATATGGTTCGAGGTTGTGGATTTGGAGAGCCCCTATCATGCACTGCTTGGCCGACCTGCATTGGCCAAGTTCATGGATGTGCCCCACTACGCCTACCTGAAGATGAAGATGCCGAGCTCGAAGGGAATCATCACGGTAGCCGGCGACTACAAGAAGTCCATCGAGTGTGCCATGGCCAGCAGCCAGCTGGCCGAGTCCCTCGTGGTGGCAGAAGAGAAGAAGATGTTGGAACGGGTTGTGGCCATGGCCGGCAAGCAGCCGGCCTTGTCCCCCAACCCCAAGGATTGTGATGCGCAGGGCTCCTTCCAGCCTGCCAAAGAGACGAAGAAGATACCTCTGGACCCGGAGCACCCGGAGAGGTTCGCTGTCATTGGGGCGAACTTGGACAGTAAATAGGAAGGCGAGCTCATCGACTTCCTCCGTGAGAATCGAGACATCTTTGCATGGTCCCCAAAGGACATGCCGGGTGTCCCGAAGGATTTCGCCGAGCACAAATTACATGTCCGAGCTGATGCAAAGCCGGTCAAGCAACCCCTCCGCCGACTGTCAGAAGAGAAGCGAAGAATTGTGGGAGAAGAGATAGCCCGGCTCCTTGCCGCCGGCTTTATCATGGAAGTGTTCTTTCCAGAGTGGCTTGCCAACCCAGTTCTGGTTCTGAAGAAGAATAACAAGTGGCGTATGTGTATAGACTACACTAGTCTGAACAAGGCCAGCCCAAAGGATCCGTTTGCTCTGCCACGGATTGACCAAGTGATAGACTCCACAGCCGGATGCGAGCTGTTAAGTTTTTTGGATGCATACTCAGGGTATCATCAGATCAAGTTGGACCCGGTTGACCGCCTGAAGACTGCCTTCATCACACCCTTTGGAGCTTTCTGCTACCTGACAATGACATTCGGCTTGAGAAATGCCGGTGCCACTTTTCAGCGTTGCATGCAGAAATGTCTCTTGAAACAACTCGGCAGAAATGCCCACGTCTATGTAGACGACATTGTGGTGAAGACAGAGAAGCGCGGTACCATGCTGGAAGACCTGAGAGAAACATTTGCCAACTTGCGCCGATTCCAAATCAAGCTCAACCCCGAGAAGTGCGTGTTCGGAGTGCCAGCCGGCCAGCTGCTAGGCTTCCTGGTCTCCGAACGCGGCATTGAGTGCAACCCCGTCAAGATCAAGGCCATCGAGAGGATGGAGATTCCCACCAAGCTGCGAGATGTGCAGAAGTTCACTGGCTGCTTAGCCTCCCTGAATCGTTTTATCAGCCGACTAGGAGAAAAGGCTCTCCCCCTGTACCGACTCATGAAGAAGTCCACTCACTTTGAGTGGAATGATCAAGCCGACCAAGCCTTCCATGAGTTGAAGAAGATGCTGACCACTCCGCCTGTCCTGGCTGCGCCGACTGAGAAGGAGCCCATGCTCCTCTACATCGCCGCGACTAGCCGAGTCGTTAGCACTGTTGTTGTGGTCCAGCGCCCGGAGGAAGGCCGAGCCCAGCTGGTCCAGAGGCCGGTCTACTATCTCAGCGAAGTACTATCCAGCTCAAAGCAAAACTACCCGCACTACCAAAAGATGTGCTATGGGGTGTACTTCGCTGCCAAGAAATTGAAGCCCTACTTCCAAGAGCACCCCATCACGGTCGTGTGCACTGCCCCGCTCGCCGAGATCATAGGCAGCAGGGATGCATCCGGCCGGGTTGCCAAATGGGCCATTGCCTTGGCGCCCTACACGATTTTCTATCAACCCTGCACCGCCATCAAGTCGCAAGCATTGGCCGACTTCCTCGTCGACTGGGCCGAGACCCAGTACTTACCGCCGGCTCCCGACTCTACCCATTGGCGGATGCACTTTGATGGGTCCAAGATGCGCACCGGCTTGGGAGCCGGCATCGTCCTCACCTCTCCCAAAGGCGACAAGCTCAAGTACACGCTGCAGATCCACTTCGCCGCCTCCAACAACGTCGCCGAGTATGAGGCGCTCGTACATGGGCTCCGGCTAGCCAAAGAACTCGGCATACGCCGGATCCTGTGTTACGGCGACTCAGACTTGGTGGTCCAGCAATCATCTGGCGACTGGGACGCCAAGGAAGCGAACATGGCGAGCTACCGTTTCCTCGTCCAGCAGATAAGCGGATACTTCGAAGGGTGCGAGTTCCTTCACGTGCCAAGGGCCGACAACGACCAAGCAGATGCCCTAGCACGGATCGGCTCCACCCGACAAGCCATACCGACTGGCGTCTCCCTCCAGCGCCTCCTCAAGCCGTCCATCAAGCCGTCTCCAGAGTCGGATTCCATCTTCGTACCGCCTGCGCCAGATACAGCCGGATCCGACTGGAGAAATCCCGCAGGCGGCACGGGGACTTCGACAACTGGCCCGGGGACTGCCGTAGTGGCACCCGGCCCGGGGACTGCAGCAGTCGGCCCGGGGACTGCAACGACACAAGAAGCGGTGGCCGACCCCAATTCAACACCCAACCCACCCACCCGAGTCATGGTGGCCACATTAACAGAAGAAGAAGTCACAGCTCCCTCATGGGCCCATCCCATCCTCAAGTTCCTAATCAGCAGAGAGCTGCCGGCTGACGAGATCTCAGCAAGACTAGTGCAACGACGAGCCGCAGCATACACAATAATCAACGGAGAGCTTGTGAAGCGCAGCGTCACTGGAGTCTTCCAGCGTTGTGTCGAGCCAGAAAAAGGAGTGGCAATCCTCAAAGACATCCACCAAGGCGAGTGCGGCCACCACGCAACCTCAAGATCCCTTGTGGCCAAGGCTTTCCGCCATGGTTTCTTCTGGCCGACTGCCTTGGAGGATGCTAAAGAAATAGTCAAGAGCTGCAGAGGATGCCAAGTTTTTAGTTCCAAGCAACACCTGCCGGCTTCTGCACTCAAGACCATTCCCCTCACCTGGCCTTTTGCCGTCTGGGGACTGGACATGGTGGGCCCTTTCAAGACAGCTCGCGGCGGCCTGACACATCTACTCGTTGCTGTGGACAAGTTCACAAAGTGGATCGAAGCCAAGCCGATTAAGAAGCTGAACGGGCCGACTGCCGTGACATTCATCACCGACATCACTACTCGGTACGGCGTGCCGCACAGCATCATCACCGACAACGGCACGAACTTCGCCAAAGGTGCACTGGCACGTTTCTGCGCGACGCAGGGCATCCGACTGGACTTAGCGTCCGTTGCCCACCCGCAGTCAAACGGCCAGGTCGAGCGAGCAAATGGACTCATCCTCTCCGGCATCAAGCCCCGACTGGTTGTACCACTGGAGCGATCGGCCGGCTGCTGGCACGAAGAGCTGCCGGCTGTCCTCTGGAGTCTGCGCACTACACCCAACAAGTCAACCAGCTTCACTCCATTCTTCCTCGTGTACGGTGCCGAGGCTGTCATCCCAACAGACATCGAGTTCGACTCGCCTCGGATCACCATGTACACGGAGGAGGAAGCCAAAGAAGCAAGAGAAGACGGCGTGGACCTACTGGAAGAAGGCCGGCAGTTAGCACTCAGCCGGTCCGCCATCAACCAGCAAGGGCTGCGCCGCTACTACAACCGCAGGGTCAAGCCAAGATCCTTCAAAGAGGGCGACCTTGTGCTCCGGCTGATCCAGCGAACAGCCGGCCAGCACAAGCTCTCGGCCCCTTGGGAAGGCCCCTTCGTCGTCAGCAAGGCACTCGGCAACGACTCCTACTACTTGCTCGACGCGCAAAAACCAAGAGCACGCAAGAGAGACGACTCCGGCAAGGAGTCGGAGCGACCATGGAACGCAAACCTCCTAAGACGATTTTTCAGCTGAAAAGCAGTATGTATGACGCTCCCCTTTTGTATTAAGTACAAACCAACAGGCCCCCCGAACAGTACTCGGGGACTGCCTTTTTATTTCTCTATGAATGACGAGTGTCATATCCATGAATGTATTATTACATTTTGAATTCTTGTCCGGCACCGGGTTCGACTAGTCGGCCCGGGGACTGGCCGCCTTGCGCTATATCGAAAGTTCTTCCTGAAGTCAGCAAAGTAGTGCGCCGGCCCCCAAGTCCTCTCTTGTTGAAAGTCGCAGCTCAAAGAACTGACTGTCCGACTAGCAAGAGAGAAGACGGAAAGGATGCCCACACGAAAAATGGCTAAGGAACAACTAACCTATATAGCAAAGAGACGGCCTCCAAACATGCCTGCCGACTGTCAAAGCAGCCGGCTGGCCGGCTTCCTAAAAAACTTAGCTTTAGTCCAGCAGAGCTAAAGTACTTCCCCCTCCCCAATCGGCCAGGCACTCCCCCGGCTACAGATTGCAGAGCAACTGTTTGACTGGGGAGGCGGCAACCAAGGGAGGGCGGCAAAGGAAAAAGCAGAAGGACTAAAAGCAAAAGTACAAGGAAAGACCAAATGCATAAGTTATATATACATAAAGCCCCCAACAGGCGGCAACAGACATAAGTTTGAATACACCCAGTGGGTGGAATTGTGCAGAATTTAACCAAACATTGTTCTAAAGAGTAACAAGACAGGAAAAGCAAAAAAATGGAGGACTAGGACATGACATGGAGGCCGAGCTAGACGGTGAAGGCGGCCTCGCCGGCTGAAGGAGTGGCCGCCTAGCGGGTCTCGGCTTGGCCACCACCTACGGTAGGCGACGCACTCGCACGCGACGTGGTGCTGGAGGTGCGGTCAGGCTGAGGCTGGACGGCTGCTCCACCAGCCGGCTCGGCGTCTTCACCTTCCTCCTCCTCTTCTTCACCCTCGTCGCTGGAGTCGATCTCCTCCGCCGAGTCTTCGCCGTACGCTGGGTCCAGCCCGAACCACTCCTCCGGCTGGGCAACTCCATTGTCGTCCACCTCGGGGGCGAAGACACTGGTGTCGGTGTAGTCGGCGATCGCCGAAGCCCGCCAAATGATGGCCGGCCGCGCCGGCTCCAGCTCCGTGTCGGCTTGCTGCCGCCAGGTAGCCAGCTGGTCTAGGCTCAGGCCGGGATACCAGGCCTTGACGAATTCCAGCGCCCGCCTGGCGCCGGATGGCGCTAGAGCGAGCCGCCGAGGCCTTCCAAGCCTCGAAGCGGCCGACTGCCACCTCCAGCCAGTCGGCAGTCCGACTGGGGGTGCGAGGGACCACTTGGCCAGGCCAGAGGGCGGCCAAGACCTGTGACCCGGCACGCTGAAGCCGGCGGAGCAGCCGGTGAGCGGGCTGGATGCGAGCCTGGATCGCCAGGAGCTGTTCCTCCAGCGAGCGGCCGGCGGTTGGCGAGATCTCAAAGCCGGCCTGCCTTTTCGCTTGGCGACGGGCCTCGATGGCCTGGTTGGCGGCAGTCGAATAGCCAGGGAAATACTCTGCGCGAAGAAGAAGAAAGGAAGAAAAGAACACCAAAATCAGAAAACAAGCCAAAGTGGCAGATGGCAAGAAAGGACGAAGAGGTAGACGGCTTACCGTCAACCAGATCTTCGATCTGGCCATAGCCGGAGACCAGAGCCTGCCTGGCCTCTGCCCAGCCGGCCACCTCCGTCTCGAACTCGGCCTGGAGAGTGGCTTCGCGGTCCTGCGCCGCCTTCAGTGCCGCCTTGTGGCTTTCCTCCTGGTCGGCCAGCTTCTTGACCAGGCGGTCGCGCTCCTGCACCAAGGCGGCGAGCTCGGCGTCCTTGGCACGAAGAGCAGTCTGGGACTCCCCCAGCTGTGCCCTCATACTGGCGTTGGCCGCTGCAGAGACGGCAGAAGAAGAAGAACAATAAGAAATCGTCAAGGAAGATCCGACCCGACTGCTCAGCAGTCGGCCCGAATCTCGGGGACTACACCCAGTGGGTGCGCTGACGCGCCCCCACATGAGATAAAGATCAAGTCACGTACCTCGGCTCTCAGTAAGGTCGGCGGTCTTCTGAGTCAGCTCCCGAGCCTGGGAGTTGAAGGCGGCCGCTCGAAGGTTGTGGTAGTCCTGCAAGATGGACAGAAGACCAAAGTAAGAACAAAAACAGCAAAGGCAAATCCTCCAAGAAGTTCCAAGCCGCCTGCTCAGCAGCCGACTCGGAACTCGGGGACTACACCCAGTGGGTGCGCTGACGCGCCCCCACGGAAGAAATCAAGATCAAGAAGAAGCAAGATGGGAATACTAACCCGGATGGCCGCCCGCGTTGCGAGGAACTCGTCGGTGAAGTGCCTCAGCGCCGCGGCTTGGCTTTGGAGCCGGGTCCGGACGTCTTGCGCAGCCACGTTCACCACGGCTGTCCCTCCGCCTGGTGTCCACCCCGAGGTAGCGCTGGCCGCCTCCGCATCTCGGGCCGACGAGCTGGAGCCCACGGCCGGCTGTGGCTCCGACGCGGCCTTCCCCGCACGCCGGCTTGGCGGAATCCGGACCGCCACCTCAACCCTCGCGGCCGGCTCGCCCTCCGCCGACTGTGCAGGCGGTGGATCAGGCCGGCCGCCTTGGGCCGCCCTAGTTGGTGGGGTCGGCTCCGGCGCCTTCTCCAAGATGATGACGTCGTCGCCGCTTCCCCCCAGCCCCGGCTGGTCGCCGCTGGCTCCCCCTGGCGAGGGCTCCATGCCCCCAGGCGCCATGACGCGCAGCGGGGTGACCATCAAAACCTCCCCCGCCGCCGCCGCGGCCTCAGCCTCTGCCTGGGCCCTGGCTGCGGCCTCGGCGAGTGCCTTCGCCGCCTCCTCCTCCCGTGCCGCCTGGGCGGCTGCCGCCTTCCATGGCTCCGCCTCCCGTGCCTCCTGCTCCTCCCGTGCCTCCCGCGCGTTCCTTTCCGTCGCCTCCTGGAGGTCGGCGCGGGGGTCCACGCGGCGGGTGGTGCTCCCAGAGCCCCTTGGCGACTCGACGACGGAGCCGGCAGCCGCCCGCTCAAGTGACAACGGAGCTCTGATCGTTGAAGAAAAAGACGAGAGTTCAAGAACCACCAAAGAAAAGAAAGAAAGAGAGTACACAAAGAAAGATTAGGACTTACGCCGACACGGTTTGCGGTTGCTTCACCACCTTGCGGAAACGAGCCGCCTTCGCGGCCGCCTCCTCCCGCCTGGTGGCCGCCGCCCCGCCTCTGGGTTTCTTCGTTCGGCTGCCGAACAAGCCCTGGGCGGCGCGACGCTTCTGACCTCCACCCCGAGCAGGCTGCGCGGCGGAGGAGCCCGCACCGCGTCCAGATGCCGGCTGGCGGCGCGGGACGGCTTCGGCTTTTCATCCTCGTCCGGCCAGTCGTCAAAGGTAGCAGTGAACCCGGAGCCTCCTGCTTCGCCGCCGGCTTGGCCACCGCCCGGCTCGACGTCGTCGTCCATATGGACCGCCCCTAGGTCGGGGTCCTCCAGGTCATGTTCGGTCCGGTCGGGGACGAAGCGGCGCTCCGCGTCTGACCCGCCGGCCGGCCGAAGCAGAGGGCTCTGTCGAAGAACAAACCGACTAAGTCAGAGTCGGCCAAGAGATGCTCGGCAACAAGGCTGAGAGAGAGAGAAAAAGAGACAAGGGGAGCATACCGTAGGCGGAGGATTGGCTCGGCTATATGGCTCCTTGCCGAACTGCCACTCTTCAGTGAGTTTGCAGTTCGCAAGGTAGTTCACCATGTAGGCGACCTCAAGGAGCGGCATCTCCTTGGTGCACATTCGGCTCGGATCGAGCTGGCCGCTCATCTGACAGATCAGATGAGGCCGGCTCTGGAGCGGAAGAACCCGGCGCGTGACGAACGCGGCCAGAAGATCGGGCCCCGTTAGGCCCTCCGACTGGACCATCACCCGCAGTCAGGCGATGGCGGCGTTTCTAGCCGGCGACAGCGTCACCGCCCGGAAGGACCACTGGGGCAGCCTGCCCGCCGGTGGGCCGGCTATGTAAGCCGGCAGGTTGATGTAGTTGCCCTGTGGAGCGATGTTCCGCACGTAGAAGTACGACTTCTGCCACTTCTTCACCGATTGGATCAGCGTGATGACGGGGAAGGGGTTGTCGGCAGTCGATCTCCGCGACGCGATGAAGGCGCCAGTATGAGCCGGCACGCCCTCAACGCGCGTGCCCAGCTTCGACTGGAAGAACTCCCCCCAGAGCTCGAGGGTGGGGAGGACGCCGAGATAGCCCTCGCACAGGGTGACGAAGGCGGACAGCAGCACCACCGCGTTGGGGGTGAGATGGTGCGGCTGGAGCTGATAGAATTCGAGCCAGGAGCGGAAGAAGGCGCTCACTGGCAGGCCGAAGCCGCGCAAGAAGTGCGAGCGGAAGACCACCCGCTCGCCCTCCTGCGGCCTCGGTGAGATTTCCTTCGCCGGCGCGAGGCGGACCTCCACTTTGTCCGCGCTGGGCAGCCGCCGCGTGTCGCAGAGGAAGTCGACGTGGTCGTCATGGACGTTGGAGCCGTCCCAATCCCCGCCAAGCTGCTCTACGGTGGGAGGCATGGTGAGAGCTAGCACGGCGGCGGAGGAGCGTGCGGTGGAAGAGCGCGGCGGCGAGGCGCTGTCGCAAGAACTGGCAAGAGGAAGAAGACGGTGGAAGTAGGAGGAGCGTGCGAGGGCCTGCCGCCCTCCACCTCCCCCTACTTGTAGCCTCACGAGGCCGAAGAGGCCGGACGTGGGGGGGAGACGTGGGATTAACTGCGGCCACTCCCCCCACGTCTCGCGATTATTGCGCATAAATGCGAGCCGAAACTGCCGCACGGAACGTGCGGGCGGTTTGGGGATACAAAGGATCCGCGCCTGGGCCGGGGCGCGGACATGGCGGGCCCCTTCCCTGCGGCGACGTCCCATCACGCGCGTGGGCTGGCAGGCTTTTCGGCCACGTGGTTCGCAGACGGCCAGTGGCCGGCCCGCGGCCCGGAGCGCGCGCTAGCGGGCTCCCGCCCTCCGACTCCAGAAGATTTCGACTCAGGCGGCGCACCTGACCAAGGCCGGCTCCCAGCTGCCGGCTTGTCAAGATAGGAAGCTGATCGAGCTTCTCAACCCCTACTCCACCTCGAAGCCCAATCAGCTTCGGGGACTACTGTCGGAGTAAATGGCCATGGGTAGCCCAACCGACTACCCCTGGTTCTTCAGAAAAATTATCAAGCCTTTGGGCCTTCAAGCACTCCAAGCATTTGGGCCGCCTTCCCTGGCCGGCTACCTCTGAAGCCGACTCCCGGAAGGCGACCCAGCCTCAAGCAACCTCTCCCCAGGACTACTACGGGGTGGCCGACTCCAAGAAGCCGGCCAAGGAGGACGCCGGCTCCTAGCAAGCCGGCTGAGACCACAACCACTGAAGCTGTTCCCACATAACGGCGACACGACGGGGCGTGGCCACAGTGCGACCCACTACCCCCGAAGCCCGAGGTGGGCATGGCTACAGGAGGCCGTACGGGACGGCCGTCTCCCGTGTGGCTCGGCACTGTGGCCATGCTAGCCTCGACGTCACCCACGACAGACTCCCGTACGGCCCATGGGCGGCGGGCCCCTCCGGCCAGAGAGAGGCGTGGAGGCGGCCCGGCCTTTCCCAGTCGGCCAAGGGCGTAGCCGGCCCGCGGGCGGCGGGCCCCTTCAGCCAGAGAGAGGCGTGAAGACGACCCGGCCTTTCCCAGTCGGCCAAGAGCGTAGCCGGCCTCCAGAAGCCGGCTACTCCCTTCCTCGAAGCAGGACCCCCATTAAGGAGACAAGACGAGGTAAGGCTACAGTGAGAGCCCCCGAGGCGGCCCACTGTAGCCACGCTTACCTCGACAAAGCCCTCGTCATCAGAGGCGCGGCTACAGTAAGCAGCCGCCGACAAGACCCTAGGCGGTGGGGCCGGCCTGTCGACCAAGTAGCCGGCAGCCGGCGGGACCCACCAGCCGGCGGAGAAGCCGACGAGCGTAGACACTGACGGCTGGGACCAGAGCCCAGCCGGATTACCATTGTACCCCCGGGGGGTAGGCCTATATAAACCCCCTGGAGCACTCATGCAAAGGGTTCGCTTCTAAGCATAGTTGGCCTCTGAGCATAGAGTTGCCTTCTAAGCATAGCACACACACCATAGATAGAGAGAAGCAAGAGCTAGCCTTGTTCTTCTTCTCCCTTGATCTCAACAGCTCTAGGAGCGATTGTAGCTACCTTTCATCGATCGAGTGATCATGCGGAGACCCCGCAGAGCAGGACTAGGGGTGTTATCTCCTCGGAGAGCCCCAAACCTGGGTAAGATCCGTCGGCGTGCATGTCTTCGCCTCATCCCGTTTCCAGGCACCGGCGACGTTTTATTGGCTCCCACAATGATAAGCCATCCCTTGGCATATGTCGCACCAACCACCCGACAAATTGCCTAAGGTACCGGAAGGTTATGTTATGAGTGAAGAAGCAACTAGAGATATTCTTGCTTGTACCGGAAGGTTATGTTATGAGTGAAGAAGCTACTTCACCTATCTTTATTGATGATAAGGATTATGAATTCTCTGTCGACCCAGAGTTAATTACTTTGGTTGAATCTGATCCTTTCCATGGCAATGAAACTGAAACTGTTGTGGCACATCTTACTAAGTTGAATGATATAGCCACCCTTTTTACTCATGATGAGAAAACTCGCTATTACTTTATTCTCAAATTATTTCCTTTCTCATTAAAGGGTTATGCTAAAGCTTGGTACAATACTCTTGCTCCTGGTTGTGTGCGTAGTCCCCAGGATATGATTTATTACTTCTTCTGAAAAATATTTTCCTGCTCATAAGAAACAAGCTGCCTTACAGGAAATATTTAACTATTTTCAAACTGAAGAAGAGAGTCTCCCACAAGCTTGGGGGAGGCTTTGCCAGTTACTTAATGCTTTGTCTGATCATCCTCTTAAGAAAAATGAAATACTTGATATCTTCTATAATGGACTAACCGATGCTTCTAGGGACTTCCTAGATAGTTGTGCTGGTTGTGTTTTTAGGGAACGAACTATTGGACAAGCTGAAGAATTATTGAATAACATATTGAAAAATTATGATGATTGGACTCTTCCTGAACCACCGCCTAAACCCACTCCGAAGAAGAGGGGTATATTATATCTCAGTCCTGAAGATATGCAAGAGGCAGAGAAACCTATGAAGGAAAAAGGTATTAAAGCTGAGGTTGTTAAAAATTTACCTCCTATTGAAGAAATACATGGGCTTAATACACCACCGCTGCCTAAGGTGGTAGAGGTAAATTCTCTCATGAAGTTCAATGATAATGATAATCCTCGCAATATGCATCCTAGCCAATGCCTTTATGAGTTTGAAAACTAAATTAGAAAACAAGATCACTTCAATGCAAATGTTATGAAACAATTGAAATATAATTATGATATTATTGCTCGCTTGAGTGACTTGTTATTTAGAATATCAAATGATGTTAGAGGTGTGGGAAAACATGCTTCTATGGTTCAAACTCAGTTAGAACAAGTTGCTAAATCACAAAGAGAATTACTTGATGAAATGAATCATAATATGCATGACTTTGCTGTTAGCGTTGCAACTAGAGGAGGTAAAATGACTCGGGAACCACTTTATCCTGAGGGACACCCAAAAAGAATTGAACAAGATTCACAAAGAGCTAACACTAGTGCACCTAGTCCTTCTAAAAAGAAAAACAAGAAGAAAAATGATAGGACTTTGCATACTTCTAGTAAACCTGAAATAGAAAAACCTCCTGATAATGATAATGAAACTTCTATCTCAGATGCTGAAACTCAAACTGGTAATGAACGATCACCTATTGATAATGAAAAAGATAATGATGAGGTTCATCAAGACTCTCAACCCAATGAAAAAGAACCAGACAATGATGTTGAGATAGAACCACCTGTTGATCTTGATAACCCACAACCTAAGAATAAAAGATATGACAAAAGAGACTTCATTGCTAGAAAATACGGTAAAGAAAGAGAACCGTGGGTTCAAAAACCTATACCTTTTCCACCCAAGTCAACTAAAAAGAAAGATGATGAAGAATTTGAACACTTTGCTGAGATGCTGAGGCCAGTCTTTTTGCGTACTCGCTTGACTGATATCTTGAAAATGCCTCCTTATGCAAAGTATATGAAAGACATCATCACAAATAAGAGAAAAATGCCGGAAGCTGAAATCTCCACTATGCTTGCTAATTACACTTTTATAGATGGAGTGCCTAAAAAACTTGGACACCCGGGAATACCAACTATACCTTGCTCTATCAAAAAGAATCATGTGAAAACTGCTTTGTGTGATTTAGGAGCTGGCGTTAGTGTTATGCCTTTATCTTTATATAAAAGACTTGACTTGAATAAACTCACACCTACTGAATATCTTTGCAATTGGCTGACAAATCAACTGCCATACCTATCGATATCTGTGAGGATGTGCTCGTTGTTGTTGCTAATGTTACTATCTTGACTGACTTTGTTATACTTGAGATGCCCGAGGACGACAACATGTCGATTATCCTTGGTCGACCCTTCTTGAATACTGCAGGGGCTGTTATTGATTGCAATAAAAGCAAGGTCACTTTTCATATCAATGGTAATGAGCATATGATGCACTTTCCAAAGAAACAGTTCCAAGTGAATGGTATTAATGTTATTGAAAAATCTCCGACAATCACTATTGGAAGTTTTCAAATACCTCTACCTACTGTCAAAAAGAAATATGAAATACTTATTGTTGGGGAGATGCATATCCCCATTGAGGTAACTTAGTAATTTACAAAAGTTCTTCGGTTTCATGCTAATCAAAAGTGATTGTTAATAAGACTTGATCAACCTTATTAATGGATCATTTTTGAATGGTATGAAGTTCATGAATTTAGTAAGCACTACCTTCTGTCCCCACTTTTTGTTTTCTATTTTTATTCTATACCTACTAATAAAGCAAGGTGCGTTTCGTCAATTTTTTCATCCGTTCACCGCCAAATAGAATTATTTCTATCTGAGGTGGTACTAAATTCTTATGCATTTGTCTGATAGAAAAATAATTTTCGTACATGGACCACGCGTTGTGGCCCAGCGAAGTCAGCCAACTTATTTTTCTGCCCAAGCAGCTGGAAAAATTCTATTTTCCGCACTGGGCAACAAATAGTGGGAGTTTCGCACAGGAAAATCAATAATGGGCTGGCCTATTTTTCTTTTTCTGTGTTTTACTTCTATTTTTATTGACCTTTCCCTATCTCTTTTTTCCCTTCCAAGTTTTTCTTTTAGAATTTATTTTGTAAATTTAAAATGTACAAAAAACTTCTAGAATTGAAATTTGTTTGAAAAATGTTCAGAATTCTAATTTTTTTTGCTATTTAAAAAAATATTCGGAACATACAATTTTTTTTCCATTTTTTGAAATATTTAAAAAAAATTATTTGACATTTCTAAAAAGAAAATGGCAATTCAAAAAATGCTCCAAATTCGAAAAATATTCTATTTTTAGTGAAATTTTCAAAATTTAAAATAATTTTCATGTATAAAAGATACACAATTTCTGAAAAATCTTATGAATTTTCTACACATGTTCCCATTTAAAAAAATGTTCACAAATTTGAATAATGTTCATGTTTTTATTAAAAAAAATGGTGTTTTCAGAAAATATTTATGAATTTAAAAAAATGTTCCTTTCATTTTTTTCCGAAAGAGTACATAATTTTCAAAAACCTGTTCGGGATATAAAAAATTGTTCATGTTTCCTAGAATATTCAGAAACTTCATACATTCAGATCCCCTCGATTGAAAGGATTGAAAGGAAGAGTAGATTGAAGAACTCATGGGCCTTCTATGGCATACGGTGACGCAACAAAACTCTTAAATGCCCTCGATCAACACTACAAAAAAAATACACTTCCGTGATGATACGTGTTTGTCACAGTAGGTCGCCTTTTTTGTCATGCATGTACATCCATGACAAATTTATGACAGAATCAAGATAGTCATGCCTGTGCTGTCGTAGAAGTGTTCCATGACATTACCAAAATTATCATCATGGAAGTGTCCACTTCCATGATGATAAATCGCGCATCACAGAAGTGCTTTCGTCAAGGGTGACCGACACGTGGCATCCACTGTAACGGAACGCCGTTAAGCTATCGGGTCGGGTTTTGGATCCAATAACCGGTTAACAGCCTCGGCCAATGGGGATTTTCCACGTGTAAAATCATCATTGACTGGAGGAAACACGTGTCGGCTCACCATTGGGACAGATGTCATCCGCTCATTGGACCGAAAGCGCCTATGATACGGCGACACGTGCCACGGCCCAACAGAGGCCCATTCCTGTGAAAAGACCGGCCCGTTTGACTTGGTCAAAAGGTGGCGGGCCGGCCCACGGAAAGCCTGTTAACGGCCTGTTCGCATATAGCCCATTTATAGCCCGCTAACCCAGGGCCCGTTACGCGCTATCCGAATTAGGCCCAGTAGCGTCATCTGGGCCGTCCAATATGACTCAGCCCGTTTTAACTTCCGGCCCATGTGTGGCCCATGACTTCTTTCGGACCATATGAGGACCTTTGTAATTCTTGGCCCATTAACGGCCCGTGGTGAAACTGGCCCGTAATGAACAATGTATCACTTTATACCCATTAACGGCCCGTTATTCCATTGGGCCATTTCCAGCCCAAGTTATCTTTCGGCCTTCTCAGGGCCCATTGATTCTTGGGCTCATTTGCAGCATTCGGTTACATACGGCCCGTTACTCTCATTTTCTGCTTGTGGGCCAAATTCAGCCCGTCGTTACAGTCGGCCCGTTTGCGGACCGTTAATACGTTGGGCCGTTTTCATGTAAAAAAACCCGTTGGGCTGTTTTCATAGAGTTATCAAATACGGCCTATTAACGGCCCGTTATGGTCCACGAATAGTACGGCCCATGATTGGCGAAATGATGATACGCCCCGTAGAAGGCCCATGGATCCTACGGCCCGTATGAGGCCCATGGATAGTACGGCCCGTAGAAGGCCCATGGATCGTACGGCCCGTAGAAGGCCCATGGACCCTACGGCCCGTAGAAGGCCCATGGACCCTAAGGCCCGTATAGAAGGCCGATGGATCCTACGGCCGGACGAAGGCCCATGGATCATACGGCCTGCAGGAGGCCCATGGTTACAATAGTCCGTGTGTTGCCACGATTATTTTGGCCTAGTTACCAAAAAATAGGCTATTGTGGCCACTAGAAAAAAACAGAAAAAGAACTGCAGTGACTACAAGCAAACAACTAAACAAGACAATAAGGAAATAAATAAGCAAGCAATTAACGCTAGCCTATTACTGCTATTACACATATTACATCCACTGGGCATCAAAGTTCGCCACCAGTGCAAATATAGGGAACAAAACAGCACATTACATACACTGGCCGTCAAAATTGGCCACCAGTGCAAATAAACGCGGCAGCAAAACAAGAGCATAACTGAAACAACTTTAGAAGAGCTGAAAAAATGTTATCCCGGGTATCCACCATGCTGGCAATAAGCTTAGCAAGCTGATTAGCTTTGTCCTGTTTGGCGCTAAAATCCTCGAACGCTTGCTGTTGCACCAGAAAGTATGCATCTGAATGCTCCAGGGACTTCCGCAGTCCTTCCGCTTCTTGTCGCAGCACAGCTGATCGATGTCTTTCAGCTTGTAGTTGAGACTCAAGAAACTGAACTGATTCAGACAGTGAGTTTGAATAGCTTGTGCAAGCGGTAGTGGCCAATAACTCGAACACTAAACCAAGATAGGACTTTGGGGTTGTCTCGTTGTCTTCAAGATAGTCTTCCTTAGCTGTTTTATCAGCTTTGTTGGAGACCAACAAGGATGTGTCACTATCCTGAACCTTATCTGCATTACTTCCTTTACCATTGCTTAATAAGGCACTCTTCCCCAATATTCTGTCAGCATTCTAAAAGAAGAAACAAGCAGACACATAACAAGTTTAGCATGTACTAGTATATGAAACTCATTTCGGTGAACCAGTTCATTAGTAAGGTGGACAGGATTAAACTACCAAGTCTTCTATTGCCAAGTACTAGTACATAATAAAAGCATCAAACAAACATATATCTATGTCCTATGGTCACTGCATTGTCTTGCCAAATAAAAATAGAGACACGGTTCAAATCATATCAGTTCAAGACAAAGCAGCAGTGAAAGAATACAAAGCGTGGGAAACTACACGGCACAACAAGATTTCAGATGGGTACCACGGGTCTACATGTACAACAACACTATTGGCTCTGTTGTGATGCTAGTAATGTGCATGATATGAAAGTCAACTGTATACACAATTGAAATTGAAATCAACAGAGCTATTGATAAGAGCAAACCTGTTAAAGAAACATGCGTGAACATACCTGCTGTTCCATTGGAGTTTCGATTGGATCCTTCAATTTAAAAATAAGTTTGATGAGTAAATACAGTGATACAAGAGCAAAGCAATCATAGTTAAAAAAGGCGCGCCTAAGCAAGCGCTTAAGCGCGCCCAGGCTCTAGGCGTTGGCAAAACGCATTGCGCATAACTACACATAATCTGTGCATAACTGCGCATAAGCATGTGCTTTGGTCAGTAAAGTGCAAGGCGGTGGCAAAACGCATAATTAACGCCTATCGCTTTTTGAACTATGATAGCAATGGAATCTTAAATTAGAACAGTTGTTCTTCAGGTTTAGGCACTTGTTCTACATGAACAGAGTACAGTAAGACGCAAGAATATAATACTTAAAAATAGAAAATGAGCTCATAGACCTTACCACATTCTTGGTTCGGGACCAGTACAGAACAAGGCGTTCCCAGTCATCGTCCAGTAAATGTGTCTCAGGAGAACGAAAGGGAATTTGATGAGTTTCTTTGCCGGTGAAGTACATTTTCTTCAGGTAATTCCGATACTGCCATCAAGCATTCTTGAAGATAGCAGAGGTATTAGCACAGGTTACCTCATCCTGAGTTTCCAAATCTGTCCTTCTCTATAGAGAAAAACGGGAAAATTTGCTGTATTATAACCATCATGGAGGTAGGATGTATGGGACGAAGCAAAGTAATTGCCATGAATAACATTAGTTACACATAACTCCTGGACAAACACCTGCAACTGGCATTTTCCTTCATCTTCAGTATAATATTTCCAAGATGGGAAGATACGTACATATGATTTAACAACATCAAATGTGATAGATGCTAAACTACGACTAGCTGGTTGTGCTTCCTCCACAGGAATAGGCGTACTAACTGGTGGAGTTGGGGTTCGCCGTGATAGTACTGGCCCTTTGGGCACTGGAGCTGCCTTACTAACTGCTCTTGTTTGGGAGCTCTGTGGTGGAGATGGTGCTGTGTCAACAGGAACTGGGTTACTATCGGCTGGGGTTGGGGTTAGATTGGGTGAAGCCGGTTCTCTGTCCATCGCAGTAGGGGTACAATCTGCGAGAGTTTGGGTTATGTGTGGTAGGGCTGGTTCTTGTGCATGTACAACCGGGGTGCTATCTCCACCAAGAGGTAGCACTGTTTTATTTGAAGGCCGTGTTTTTAGTCCGCTAGATACTGGCATCACCCGCTCCAATTCAAATGGCTGATAAACAGGAAACATAGTTGAATGTACAGACATTGTATGAGAGACAGATGCAATAGATAGTGTGGAAAAAAAGGGCATGAAATAGTTGACATGTATATTGTTTAACTAAAACGGATAGCATGACATAATTTCACATATATGATGTCTATCTAAACTGGATAGCATAGCATAACATAATTCAAAGATATGATGAATAACTAAACAAGATCGCATGACATAATTCACCTACATGTTATCTAAGTAATCAGGATCGCATCATTTAATTCACATATGTGATTTATATGCTAAACAGAGGGCATTCGATATGATGTGTGAACTAAGAACATGGTGTTGAATATTGTGTATATGATGTCTAAACTATGCAATGCAAGACACCGTATGCATGATATGAGCAGTATAACCGTGCCAAGTTAGAGCATACACCTCAGTGGGGGAATAGGACTGGTCATCTGTCTCTGAATCCATCTCTGAGGAGCTATCGGGACCCAACAAGAGATCTGCTTCGATAGGTAGCACTGTCTGCTCTGAAGGCCTTGTTTTCACTCCAGATTTTTCCATCTCCCACCCAAATGGCTGATTCACAGGAAGTGTAGTTTAATGTACAAACATTATCGACGAATGGAAATGTAATGAAGAAAAGGATGGGCAAGATATCATTCAAATATATGATGGCTGGTTAAACAGGATGGCATTGCACATTTCACATATATTATGGCTGGCTAAAAGACATGAGACTGCATAATTCTCATATATGATATAGAAACTAAACAGGTGGCATTACAGAACATGTCTAAACTAAGCAGATGACATATATGATGTCAAAAGTAGGCACTGCAAGGCAACATATGCATGATATGACTAACATCATCATGCCAAGGTAGAGCAAACACCTTGGGGGTAAATAGGAGTGGTCAGCGGCGTCTGAATCCGCCTCAGAACAGATATCTTCCTCTGGATTACAATCTGGGGAGGGGTGGGGAGGGTTTGCCATTGAACCCACCATGGAGCGATGTCTGCATGACATTGTATTGCCGCACAAAACTCTTCTCTTTTTCTCTACATGTTCAGCATGACTGTGTACAATATCTGACATGCATACGAAAAAAATATGGTGAGATTATGTAAGGAGAGCATGCAGAAATTTAGAGTGATGGTAACAACCAGTGGATCGACGTTTTTCCGTTGAACCAAAATAGCCCTAATGGATCGACGTGAATGTATAGTAATAAGTGATGCAACAAGTGTACAACCTCTTTGCCGTAGCCGTGTCGACCTCAGCATCATTGGGTTGGTCGCTGAAGCAGTTGAGGTAGAGGTGGCTGTCGGAGGTGTGGAGGAAGATCTGAGCAATCTGTAGACGGCGTCCAGGGCACTGCTCTGTTGTGATGGATCGTTCTGTCGTTGGAGCAGCTCCGGTGACCCGTAAGACGTCAAGGCTGAAGCAGCACAAGACAGACATCGTCAATCTCAAGTGGGATTCTAATAGCATCTCCAATAGATGATGTAAAATGGATGTAAAATTAACATCACCAAAAACCACCTAACTACAACAGATGAGGTAAAAACTGTTGACTCTGAACTTAACTGTCGAAACTGAAATTTACTGTGGAATCTGAATGTTACTGTCGAAACTGAACGCAATGGTAGCAGAGAGGCACTTGACATGTAGTTTAGGGAGGGCCTGCAGTTCATCTTCAACCTGCACCCCCCCTGAGCCGCCAGCCACCACCGGCCGAACCGCCGGCCCCAGCGCCGCCTCATCGCCCCGAAACAACTCGCCACCACCGCCCCGGCCAGCCCTCTAGGCCCCCCGCCCCCCACCCTGAACCCTAAGATAGATAGTGGGGTACCTCTCCGGCGAGCCCCCGTCCCCGCTGCGGGTGGTTCTTCCTTAACTCCGGTGAGCCCCCCAACCCCTGAAAATCGACTGACCCAAAAGTCGATTCAGTCGACTGAAGTGTGGCTTAATCGGAGCAGAGCAGCAGCACGAGCGAGGGGGAGAGCAGCAGCAGCAGCAGCTGGGCGAGCGAGTGATCGAGCGAGAGCCGGAGCAGCAGCAGATCCGGCTGGTATGGACGCCGCCGCCAAAGGGGCCTCGCACTGGGGGAGAGCCGCCGTGGAGATGTCGCCCACGGCGCCGGCTTCAAGGTAGCCGCTCCATGGGGGTGCGGGATGGAGCACCGTCGGCGCCGGGAGGTCGAGTTAAGGGGAAGGTGCGATGCGATGAGTGTACAACCTCTTTGGTGGCGCCGAGTAGGCCTCGGCTTCGTCCGAGGAGTCGGTGAGGATGCTGCGGTTCCGGTGGAGCAGGTTAAGGCGGCGCTGTGGGGATGGAGCAGCCGCGATAGACGAGGCGATCGTCGGAGCAGCTCCTTGGAGGTGGAGGACGGGGCGGCTGAACCGGCGGGACGACGAGATGGACGACGGATCCTCATCCGGGGAGGTGGACGAGGGACGTCGAGCTGTTGCGGTGGACGACATCGTCGGGGAAGAGGCTCCGGCTGGGCAGCGGTGACGTGGCGGACGGAGAAGCTTGGGGTTTCGCGGCTGGAGCGAAGAGGTTATGGCGGCCTCGGATTTCAAATGGCGAAAAGGGGGCAATCGGAGGGGGTGAAGCATGACTTAGGGACGCGCTTGTCCAAAATGTAGGGTGTGTTACAAAAGTACCCCCCACCGATTTGAACTAGCGGCCCTTTCGGCTCAGGGTTAGAAGGGGGATTTCGCGTGTCGGGATTTGGCAGCAGGAGGGAGTTTTCGCGCGCGTTGTAATTTCGGGATAGCAAGGCGCGGGTTGTGAAGGCCCCAGTTTTGGGAGCACGATATCTGAATTTTCAGGATATAACAAGACACTGGTTGAATTTTAGGGACAAGCCTAACGTGTAGTAATATTGTACTTGTACGTACCAAATCAATTCACACTTCCCTCAACCAAAAAGAAAACGAAAAAAATAAAACTATTCACACCACACAAAGAGAGAGTCTTGCCCCGTTTTACTATACAAATGCTATTCAAAGCTACTCCCTCCTTCCATCTATATAGGGCCTAATGTGTTTTTCGATGCTAACTTTGACCAAATATTAGAGCAATGATATATGACATGCAACTTACACAAAGCACAACGTTAAATTCATCTGTGAAAGGTTCTTTCAATGATATAATTTTCACATTGTGCATGTCATGTACTATTAATCTTGTCAATAGTCAAAGGCGGTCTTAAAAATCTCATTACGCCCTATATAGATGGAAGGAGGGAGTATGAGTCCATGTTATGTCCGATTAAATTTTTTCGCTTGCTGTATAATGCATGTAACCTACTCATACCAACATTTTAGTGCATTCCAAATGTCTATACTACCACTGCAATTCGAACTAAATTTGAATTCGTTTCTCTATTTCAATAGGAATCTACAATCATGATTGTTGCCAACTTCAACCATCATAGTTTCCTTGCTATCCGCCAGATATAAATCAGACGGCCTATAATGCAGGATGGCAGGCACACCATCATCAACAACTCCGTTTTTATAAGAGTAGAGATAAAATATATTAAATGTAGTATAACATGTTCATAACCACACCATGTGTATCACCGTTATATATATTCACACATGCGTCGGTTTGAAACACTATGATAAATTCTTCAAATATCTGAATTCGCTTTTTATAATGAAGTATATATGATCTCTATTCGTCTTTTACACCCACACAACCCTCTTATCTTTGTAGCTAGCGCTAACTTTCTCTTGTGCATGCACATGCCCACATCCCTCTCACCCTCCCTCAGCATTGTCTAGCTCCATCGCGCAAATTCGTCTTTTCACTTTAGGTCGTTCACCCACGGTGTGTGTAGGCCTCCAGCTCCTTCTTTACGGCACACATCGATCGATATGCCTCTCTAGCCAGGTGTGCCTAGCACAAACACAAGCTTCCCCTCTTCTCTTGTCACCGTCCATGCCTCACTCCCACCACTCTTTTCATCGTTCTCGTACTCGCACACTCCTCCCCCTGGATATAGTATGCCTCTCGTACCACCTCCTACATGCATCCATCTCTCTCTATCCTTCTCCTCGTGCCTCATTTGCTTCTAACACACATGCATGTATACCGATCGATCTCCCAACATATACCTAGATCGACTTTAACTACCCCCCCATCGATCGACGTACCTCACAAGTTATGTCTCTCCTTTCTCTAACAAAGGGCGATTCATCTTCCTATGTAGTCACGTCTGCTTACCACAGCCACATCGTCCCCCCTCATCATTCGTGCATACCTCCTGACCCGTCTCTCACACGCACGTGCACAGACAACAAGCAGCCATCTCCTCTCTTATTGATATTGCGGGCGTGCCCTCCGTTTGTCTAGCAAGCCTATCCCACCATTTGTTAGAAGCAACTCCACTACCACCCCCTCCAACACTCTAGCTCTGTCTCTCTCCCAACCTTATTCCTCTCCTGCACATATGCATGGATGCTAATCGATCTCCCTTAATACATTAATTGAGTTTCTGGACTTTTAATGTGCATAATCTAAATATGAATTGCATGCACATGCTCTGGTGCAGCAAAGTGGGTTGAAAAATCACATGTCTCCTTGGTTGAATTTCTAGGTCCCATGGAAGAAATGAGAATGAAATTCAAACATCTGGGCGTCATGACTCGGCCGAGAACATCGAGAAACTTTGATTTCAAATTCATGTAAATCCAAAACTCGCCTGGAAATCATGAAACTTGGCATGGTGTCATGTCATGGCACTAACATGTTGTGGTAAAAAATTGGGCCGATTTGGTAGCTCGTGATTCTAAGAGGGAACGTGCCACCTTTGAGTGTGAAACGATATACGCTGCCCCCCTTGAGTTTCTTAACAAAGGCAACATAGAAATACATTAGTGCCCTGTTAAATTTTGGAATTATTCCGGGTTCGTTTGTCATTTTTTATACATTAATTGCGTTTCTGGTCATTTAATGTGCATAAGTCAAATTTGAACTACAAGCACATGCTCTCGTGCACCAAAGTTGGTTGAAAAATCACATTTGTGTCCTCAGGTGAATTTCTAGGTCCCATGCAAGAAATGAGAATAAAATTAAAACATCTGGGCATCGTGGCTCGGCCGAGAACATTGAGAAACTTGGTTTTAAAATTCTTGTAAATCCAAAACACGTCTGAAAATCATGAAACTTGGCATGGGTGTCATGTCATGGTACTACCATGTTGTGGTAAAAAAATTGGCCGAATAGGAACAGATTTTGGTATAAGCTTCTTGCAAACCGAAGCTTCTCTCAAGAAGGCTCGTGGTTCTGAGAGGGAACGTGCCACCTTTGAGTGCGAAACGATATACGTTGTCCCCCTTGAGTTTATTTACAAAGGCAACATAGAACTACATGAGTGCCCTGTTAAATTTTGGAATTATTCCAGCTTCGTTTGGCCTTATTTACACATTAATTGAGTTTTTGGTCATTTAATGTGCATAATTCAAATTTGAACTACAAGCATATGCTCCCGTGCACCAAAGTTGGTTGAAAAATCACATTTGTGTCCTCGGGTGAATTTCTACTCCCTCCTTCCATCTATATAGGTCCTAATGCATTTTTCGAGGCTAACTTTGACCAAACGTTAGAGCAATAATATATGACATGCAACTTACACAAAGCATACCTTCAAATTTGTATGTCAAAGGAGCTTCCAATAATATAATTTTCATAGTATACATCTCATGTGCTATTAATCTTGTCAATAGTCAAAGGCTGTCTTGAAAAACACATTAGGCCCTATATAGATGGAAGGAGGGAGTAGGTCCCATGCTAGAAATGAGAATAAAATTCAAACATGTGGGCATCGTGGCTCGGTCGAGAACATTGAGAAACTTGGTTTTAAAATCATGAAACTTGGCATGGTGTCATGTCATGGTAGTACCATGTCGTGGTAAAAAAATTGGCTGAATAGGAACAAATTTTGGTATAAGCTTCTTGCAAATCAGAGCTTCTCTCAAGAAGGATCGTGGTTCTGGGAGGGAACGTGTCACCTTTGTGTGCATAATTCAAGTTTGAAATACAAGCACATGTTCCAGTGCACCAAAGTTGGTTGAAAAATCACATGTGTGTCCTCGGGTAAATTTCTAGGTTCCATGCAAGAAATGGGAATGAAATTCAAAATTCTGGGCGTCGTGGCTGGGTTGGAAACATTGAGAAACTTAGTTTTTTTAATTCCTGTAAATCCAAAACACGCATGAAAATAATGAAACTTGGCTTGGTGCCATGACATGGCACCAACATGCTGTGGTAAATTTGCAGTCCGATTTGGGAAGGCGCACACATTAACAATCAACAAAGTCATTTTGGAACAAGTGCTGTCACGTTACAATCGGAAACACAAGTATTATTGAAACCGTGGGCGTTCTACTTACTAGTACCATTTACGTGCCGCCACGCGTCCCCATTTTTTATTAGCTAGGAGGCGCTGTGCAGGGTAGCTATTTGAGTACGAGAGGCGTGCGATCAGACCCCTGCGCGTGCTTATCGGGAGGAGAGCCCTTTGACCTCCATCTGCCGGCCACCTCTCTCCCAAGGTCTCCATTAATTGTGCCCGAGCCTCTGTTTAATGGCGTGGCTATGTCTCACTCGACTGAGATTTAAGAGAGAAAAAAGAAAATCTGAAAGCACGGATCTTGATGTAAGATCCGACGGAGCTATATAGCATCTACTGCGACTTATAGCAAGACTGATGAATATATAAGGACGCGGCAGTCCATGCAGGCCAGGTGCCCTCCCTTGCACTGCAAAAATCCATCGAACAGCACATCAATCAAGAAACCTGCACCTTGCTCAATCAGCCGAACGGACGAGGTGTATTCGAACCTCATACACTGGAGGCGTCAAGCGGCGGAGGCACAAGGGGCAGTGGAGCACGGTGAGGTCCATCGAGACCTTAGAGAGCTCCATCGTCGGGTCCTGTTCGGTCTGCATGATCTCGCCCTCCTCGTGCACAACCATCTCTCGACTTGGGCCGGGGTATTACAAAGCTTTACCGTCACATATTTTATACTACTTCAAGGTGCATTAAATCAACACATGCAAGTATCAAAAGGAGAGTCACGGCATGCATGCATGCGTTGTAATTAATGCATCGGTAAATGCAAATTATTGAAATATATCGAGTGCAGTGCTTTGATGTATCGCGTCAACTCGTACATCAACGAGAAGTTTGATTATCCTCTCCCTCGCGGACTTAACTGCACCTGCCTTTGGCTGTATGACAGGTTGGCCACACACCTGTCGGGCCCACCTGTCATACATGCAAAGGCAGGAGCGTACCTCCCTCGCCCATGAGCGTGGTGGCTGGCAAGACTAGGAGAAGCTTTCGCTACACGCTCTCCCTCTCGCATGCGGTGGACATGCAGCAGTTCAATCGGTGTCAGATGGCCAGAAGCGTACTGTAGTACTCCTCCAGTGCAGTAGTACTCCATCATTGTTCGACTTCCCGAAGAGGCGAAGAGCCAAGCGCAGCCCGGACGCTCGTGTGGCAGTTTCATGTGTAGAGTACTCTAGGATAGCGTGTACCGTGCCTGTAAGCTTAAAATCGTTGGGGTCGGCTCCATGCTATGTGGCCGTCTCGAAGTTAAAAAAAATTAAAATAGTCTTCTGGCCCTACCTGACACCCTGGTGATTGTAGTTTGCACGCTCATCTGGTCAAGACAGGAATATATATTTTAATTTGTTTTTTTCGAAAAGGGGGGACTCCCCGGCCTCTGCATCAGAACGATGCATACGGCCACATATATTTTAATTTGTGGTGGGTAAATGTTAGAGGTTGCAGCAAATATATTGTACACTGCGGGTCTTTCAGCCAAGTTTAGAGGCAAGCATGTGGGGCCAGTGCTATGATGTGTCGCGTCAACTCGTACAACGAGGAGAAGCTTGATTTTACTACACGCCTTTTCCCTCACCCATGCGCGCGGTTGCTCGCAAACGAGGACAGGCTTTTGCTTAGTAGTACTTCTACAACAAGCTATCCGTCCAGCTCGCGGTGGACAGACATGCAACAGTGGATTCGACACTGTAGAAGCAGTAGTAGTAACATCATTGTTCGTCTTCTCGAAGAGACGAAGAGCCAAGCGCAAACCGAACGTTGTGAAGGAAATATGCCCTAGAGGCAATAATAAAGTTATTATTTATTTCCTTATATCATGATAAATGTTTATTATTCATGCTAGAATTGTATTAACCGGAAACATGATACATGTGTGAATACATAGACAAACAGAGTGTCACTAGTATGCCTCTACTTGACTAGCTCGTTGATCAAAGATGGTTATGTTTCCTAGCCATAAACATGAGTTGTCATTTGATTAACGGGATCATATCATTAGGACAATCATGTGATTGACCTGACCCATTCCGTTAGCTTAGCACTCGATCGTTTAGTATGTTGCTATTGCTTTCTTCATGACTTATACATGTTCCTATGACTATGAGATTATGCAACTCCCCTTTACCGGAGGAACACTTTGTGTGCTACCAAACATTACAACGTAACTGGGTGATTATAAAGGTGCTCTACAGGTGTCTCCGAAGGTACTTGTTGGGTTGGCGTATTTCGAGATTAGGATTTGTCACTCCGATTGTCGGAGAGGTATCTCTGGGCCCACTCAGTAATACACATCACTATAAGCTTTGCAAGCATTGTAACTAATGAGTTAGTTGCGGGATGATGTATTACGGAACGAGTAAAGAGACTTTCCGGTAACGAGATTGAACTAGGTATCGAGATACCGACGATCGAATCTCGGGCAAGTAACATACAAATGACAATGGGAACAACGTTATGTTGTTATGCGGTCTGACCGATAAAGATCTTCGTAGAATATGTGGGAGCCAATATGAGCATCCAGGTTCCGCTATTGGTTATTGACCGGAGAGGTGTCTCGGTCATGTCTACATAGTTCTCGAACCCGTAGGGTCCGCACGCTTAACGTTACGATGACTGTTATATTATGAGTTTATGTATTTTGATGTACCGAAGGAGTTCGGAGTCCCGGATGAGATCGGGGACATGACGAGGAGTCTCGAAATGGCCGAGACATAAAGATTGATATATTGGACGACTCTATTCGGACTTCGGAAAGGTTCCGAGTGATTCGGGTATTTTTCGGAGTGCCGGAGAGTTGCGGGAATTCGTATTGGGCCTTAATGGGCCATACGGGAAAGGAGAGAAAGGCCCCAAAGGGTGGCCGCACCCCTCCCCATGGACTAGTCCGAATTGGACTAGGGAGGGGGGCGCCCCCTTCCTTCTTTCTCCTTCTCCCTTCCCTTTTCCTACTCCAACAAGGAAAGGAGGAGTCCTACTCCCGGTGGGAGTAGGACTCCCCCCTTGGCGCGCCCTCCTCCTAGGCCGGACGCCTCCCCCTTGCTCCTTTATATATGGGGGCAGGGGGGCACCCCATAGACACAACAATTCATCATTGATCTCTTAGCCGTGTGCGGTGCCCCCCTCCACCATATTACACCTCGATAATATCGTAGCGGTGCTTAGGCGAAGCCCTGCGTCGGTAGAACATCATCATTGTCACCACGCCGTCGTGCTGACGAAACTCTCCCTCAACACTCGGCTGGATCGGAGTTCGAGGGACGTCATCGAGCTGAACGTGTGCTGAACTCGGAGGTGCCGTACGTTCGGTACTTGATCGGTCGGATCGTGAAGACGTACGACTACATCAACCGCGTTGTGTTAACGCTTCCGCTTTCGGTCTACGAGGGTACGTGGACAACACTCTCCCCTCTCGTTGCTATGCATCACCATGATCTTGGGTGTGCGTAGGAATTTTTTTGAAATTACGACGTTCCCCAACAGTGGCATCCGAGCCTGGTTTTATGCGTTGATGTTATGCACGAGTAGAACACAAGTGAGTTGTGGGCGATATAAGTCATACTGCTTACCAGCATGTCATACTTTGGTTCAGCGGTATTGTGAGATGAAGCGGCCCGGACCGACATTACGCGTACGCTCACGCGAGACTGGTTTCACCGTTGCGAGCACTCGTTGCTTAAAGGTGACTGGCGGGTGTCTGTCTCTCCCACTTTAGTTGAACCGAGTGTGGCTACGCCCGGTCCTTGCGAAGGTTAAAACAGCACCAACTTGACAAACTATCGTTGTGGTTTTGATGCGTAGGTAAGAACGGTTCTTGCTAAGCCCGTAGCAGCCACGTAAAACTTGCAACAACAAAGTAGAGGACATCTAACTTGTTTTTGCAGGGCATGTTGTGATGTGATATGGTCAAGACATGATGCTGAATTTTATTGTATGAGATGATCATGTTTTGTAACCGAGTTATCGGCAACTGGAAGGAGCCATATGGTTGTCGCTTTATTGTATGCAATGCAATCGCCATGTAATTGTTTTACTTTATCACAAAGCGGTAGCGATAGTCGTAGAAGCAATAGTTGGCGAGACGACAACGATGCTACGATGGAGATCAAGGTGTCGCGCCGATGACGATGGTGATCATGACGGTGCTTCGGAGATGGAGATCACAAGCACAAGATGATGATGGCCATATCATATCACTTATATTGATTGCATGTGATGTTTATCTTTTATGCATCTTATCTTGCTTTGATTGACGGTAGCATTATAAGATGATCTCTCACTAAATTTCAAGATAAAAGTGTTCTCCCTGAGTATGCACCGTTGCCAAAGTTCGTCGTGCCCAGACACCACGTGATGATCGGGTGTGATAAGCTCTACGTCCATCTACAACGGGTGCAAGCCAGTTTTGCACACGCAGAATACTCAGGTTAAACTTGACGAGCCTAGCATATGCAGATATGGCCTCGGAACACTGAGACCGAAAGGTCGAGCGTGAATCATATAGTAGATATGATCAACATAGTGATGTTCACCATTGAAAAGTACTCCATTTCACGTGATGATCGGTTATGGTTTAGTAGATTTGGATCACGTGATCACTTAGATGATTAGAGGGATATCTATCTAAGTGGGAGTTCTTAAGTAATATGATTAATTGAACTTAAATTTATCATGAACTTAGTCCTGATAGTATTTTGCAAATTATGTTGTAGATCAATAGCTCGCGTTGTTGCTTCCCTATGTTTATTTTGATATGTTCCTAGAGAAAAATTATGTTTAAAGATGTTAGTAGCAATGATGCGGATTGGATCCGTGATCTGAGGATTATCCTCATTGCTGCACAGAAGAATTATGTCCTTGATGCACTGCTAGGTGATAGACCTATTGCAGGAGCAGACGCAGACGTTATGAATGTTTGGCTAGCTCAATATGATGACTACTTGATAGTTTAGTGCACCATGCTTAACGGCTTAGAATCGGGACTTCAAAGACGTTCTGAATGTCATGGACCATATGAGATGTTCCAGGAGTTGAATTTAATATTTCAAGCAAATACCCGAGTTGAGAGATATAAAGTCTCCAACAAGTTCTATAGCTAAAAGATGGAGGAGAATAGCTCAAGCAGTGAGCATGTGCTCAGATTGTCTGGGTACTACAATCGCTTGAATCAAGTGGTAGTTAATCTTCCAGATAAAATAGTGATTGACAGAATTCTCTAGTCACCATCACCAAGTTAGTAGAACTTCGTGATGAACTATAGTATGCAAGGGATGATGAAAGTAATTCCCGAGCTCTTCGCGATGCTGAAATCGACGAAGGTAGAAATCAAGAAAGAGCATCAAGTGTTGATGGTTAACAAGACCACTAGTTTCAAGAAAAGGGTAAAGGGATAGAAGGGGGACTTCAAGAAGAACGGCAAACAAGTTGCTGCTCAAGTGAAGAATCCAAGTTTGGACCTAAGCCTGAGACTAAGTGCTTCTACTGCAAAGGGACTGGTCACTGGAAGCGGAACTGCCCCAAGTATTTGGTGGATAAGAAGGATGGCAAAGTGAACAAAGTTATATTTGATATACATATTATTGATGTGTATTTTACTAGTGTTCGTAGCAACACCTCGGTATTTGATACTGGTTCAGTTGCTAAAGAGTAGTAACTCGAAACGGGAGTTGCATAATGAACAGAAACTAGTTAAGGATGAAGTGACGATGTGTATTGGAAGTGGTTCCAAGATTGATATGATCATCATCGCACACTCCCTATACTTTCGGGATTAGTGTTGAACCTAAATAAGTGTTATTTGGTGTTTGCGTTGAGCATGAATATGATTTGATCATGTTTATTGCAATACGGTTATTCATTTAAGTTAGAGAATAATTGTTGTTCTGTTTACATGAATAAAACCTTATATGGTTACACACCCAATGAAAATGGTTCGTTGGATCTCGATCGTAGTGATACACATATTCATAATATTGAAGCCAAAAGATGCAAAGTTAATAATGATAGTGCAACTTATTTGTGGCACTGCCGTTTAGGTCATATTGGTGTAAAGCGCATGAAGAAACCCATGCTGATGGGCTTTTGGAATCACTTGATTATGAATCTCTTGATGCTTGCGAACCATGCCTTATGGGCAAGATGACTAAGACTCCGTTCTCCGGAACAATGGAGCGAGCAACTGACTTATTGGAAATAATACATACTGATGTATGCGATCCGATGAGTGTTGAGGCTCACGGCGGGTATCGTTATTTTCTGACCTTTACAGATGATTTGAGCAGATATGGGTATATCTACTTGATGAAACACAAGTCTGAAACATTTGAAAATTTCAAAAGAATTTCAGAGTGAAGTGGAGAATCGTCGTAACAAGAAAATTAAAGTTTCCACGATCTGATCATGGAGACGAATATTTGAGCTACGAGTTTGGTCTTCAATTAAAACAATGTGGAATAGTTTCACAAACTCATGCCGCCTGGAACACCACAGCGTAATGGTGTGTCCGAACGTCATAATAGTACTTTATTAAGAGACGGTACAATCTATGATGTCTCTTACCAATTTTCCACTATAATTTTGGGGTTATGCATTAGAGACAGCTGCATTCACGATTAATAGGGCACCATCTAAATCCGTTGAGACGACACCATATGAACTGTGGTTTGGCAAGAAACCCAAGTTGTCATTTCTTAAAGTTTGAGACTACGATGCTTATGTGAAAAAGTTTCAACATGATAAGCTCCAACCCAAATCGGAGAAGTAAATCTTCATAGGATACCCAAAAGAAACTGTTGGGTACACCTTCTATCACAGATCCGAAGGCAAGATATTCGTTGCTAAGAATGGATCCTTTCTAGAGGAGTTTCTCTCGAAAGAAGTGAGTAGGAGGAAAGTAGAAATTGATGAGGTAACTGTACCTGCTCCCTTATTGGAAAGTAGTTCATCACAGAAATCTGTTCCTGTGACTACTACACCAATTAGTGAGGAAGCTAATGATGGTGATCATGTAACTTCAGATCAAGTTACTACCGAACCTCGTAGGTAAACCAGAGTGAGATCTGCACCAGAGTGGTACGGTAATCCTGTTCTGGAGCTCATGTTACTTGACCATGACGAACCTGCGAACTATGAGGAAGCAATGATGAGCCCATATTCCACAAAATGGCTCGAGGCCATGAAATCTGAGATGGGATCCATGTATGAGAACAAAGTATGGACTTTGATTGACTTGCCCAATGATCGGCAAGCCATTGAGAATAAATGGATCTTCAAGAGGAAGACGGACGCTGATAGTAGTGTTACTATCTACAAAGCTAGAATTTTCGCAAAAGGTTTTCGACAAGTTTAAGGTGTTGACTACGATGAGAGTTTCTCACTCGTATCTATGCTTAAGTCTGTCCGAATCATGTTAGCAATTGCCGCATTTTATGAAATCTGGCAAATGGATAAACAAAACTGCATTCCTTAATGGATTTATTAAAGAAGAGTTGTAAATGATGCAACCAGAAGGTATTGTCAATCCTAAAGGTGCTAACAAAATATGCAAGCTCCAACGATCCATCTATGGACTGGTGCAAGCATCTCGGAGTTGGAATATACGCTTTGATAAGTTGATCAAAGGATATAGTTTTATATAGACTTGCGGTGAAGCCTGTATTTACAAGAAAGTGAGTCGGAGCACTACAGCATTTCTGATAAGTATATGTGAATGACATATTGTTGATCGGAAATAATGTAGAATTTTTCTGCAAAGCATAAAGGAGTGTTTGAAAGGAGTTTTTCAAAGAAAGACCTCGGTGAAGCTGCTTACATATTGAGCATCAAGATCTATAGAGATAGATCAAGACGCTTGATAAGTTTTTTCAATGAGTACATACCTTAACAAGATTTTGAAGTGGTTCAAAATGGAACAGTCAAAGAAAGAGTTTCTTGCCTGTGTTACAAGGTGTGAAATTGAGTAAGACTCAAATCCCGACCACGACAGAAGATAGAAAGAGAATGAAAGTCATTCCCTATGCCTCAGCCATAGGTTCTATAAAGTATGCCATGATGTGTACCAGATCTATTGTATACCCTACACTGATTTTGGCAAGGGAGTACAATAGTGATCTAGGAGTAGATCACTGGACAGCGGTCAAAATTATCCTTACTGGAATAAGGATATGTTTCTCGATTATGGAAGTGACAAAAGGTTCGTCATAAAGGGTTACGTCGATGCAATTTTTGACACTAATCTAGATGACTCTAAGTCTCGGTCTAGATACATATTGAAAGTGGGAGCAATTAGCTAGAGTAGCTCCGTGCAGAGCATTGTAGACATAGAAATTTGCAAAATACTTACGGATCTGAATGTGACAGACCCGTTGACTAAAATTATCTCACAAGCAAAACATGATCACACCTTAGTACTCTTTGGGTGTTAATCACATAGCAATGTGAACTAGATTATTGACTCTAGTAAACCCTTTGGGTGTTGGTCACATGACGATGTGAACTATGGGTGTTAATCACATGGTGATGTGAAATATTGATGTTAAATCACATGGCGATGTGAACTAGATTATTGACTCTAGTGCAAGTGGGAGACTGAAGGAAATATGCCCTAAAGGCAATAATAAAGTTATTATTTATTTCCTTATATCATGATAAATGTTTATTATTCATGCTAGAATTGTATTAACCGGAAACATGATACATGTGTGAATACATAGACAAACAGAGTGTCACTAGTATGCCTCTACTTGACTAGCTCGTTGATCAAAGATGGTTATGTTTCCTAGCCATAAACATGAGTTGTCATTTGATTAATGGGATCATATCATTAGGAGAATGATGTGATTGACCTGACCCATTCCGTTAGCTTAGCACTCAATCGTTTAGTATGTTGCTATTGCTTTCTTCATGACTTATACATGTTCCTATGACTATGAGATTATGCAACTCCCCTTTACCGGAGGAACACTTTGTGTGCTACCAAACGTCACAACGTAACTGGGTGATTATAAAGGTGCTCTACAGGTGTCTCCGAAGGTACTTGTTGGGTTGGCGTATTTCGAGATTAGGATTTGTCACTCCGATTGTCGGAGAGGTATCTCTGGGCCCACTCAGTAATACACATCACTATAAGCCTTGCAAGCATTGTAACTAATGAGTTAGTTGCGGGATGATGTATTACGGAACGAGTAAAGAGACTTGCCGGTAACGAGATTGAACTAGGTATCGAGATACCGACGATCGAATCTCGGGCAAGTAACATACCGATGACAAAGGGAACAACGTATGTTGTTATGCGGTCTGACCGATAAAGATCTTCGTAGAATATGTGGGAGCCAATATGATCATCCAGGTTCCGCTATTGGTTATTGACCGGAGAGGTGTCTCGGTCATGTCTACATAGTTCTCGAACCCGTAGGGTCCGCACACTTAACGTTACGATGACGGTTATATTATGAGTTTATGTATTTTGATGTACCGAAGGAGTTCGGAGTCCCGGATGAGATCGGGGACATGACGAGGAGTCTCGAAATGGCCGAGACGTAAAGATCGATATATTGGACAACTATATTCGGACTTCGGAAAGGTTCCGAGTGATTCGGGTATTTTTCGGAGTACCGGAGAGTTACGGGAATTCGTATTGGGCCTTAATGGGCCATACGGGAAAGGAGAGAAAGGCCCCAAAGGGTGGCCGCACCCCTCCCCATGGACTAGTTCGAATTGGACTAGGGAGGGGGGCGCCCCCTTCCTTCTTTCTCCTTCTCCCTTCCCTTTTCCTACTCCAACAAGGAAAGGAGGAGTCCTACTCCCGGTGGGAGTAGGACTCCCCCCTTGGCGCGCCGTCCTCCTAGGCCGGCCGCCTCCCCCCTTGCTCCTTTATATACTGGGGCAGGGGGCACCCCATAGACACAACAATTCATCATTGATCTCTTAGCCGTGTGCGGTGCCCCCCTCCACCATATTACACCTCGATAATATCGTAGCGGTGCTTAGGCGAAGCCCTGCGTCGGTAGAACATCATCATTGTCACCACGCCGTCGTGCTGACGAAACTCTCCCTCAACACTCGGCTGGATCGGAGTTCGAGGGACGTCATCGAGCTAAACGTGTGCTGAACTCGAAGGTGCCGTACGTTCGGTACTTGATCGGTCGGATCGTGAAGACGTACGACTACATCAACCACGTTGTGTTAACGCTTCCGCTTTCGGTCTACGAGGGTACGTGGACAACACTCTCCCCTCTCGTTGTTATGCATCACCATGATCTTGCGTGTGCGTAGGAATTTTTTTGAAATTACTACGTTCCCCAACACGTTGCAGTTGCGAACATTGGAGCACGCATATAGCCAGGCTCTTGCATGAGACAAAATTGCTATGTGAGCCCACTATTGTACTAGTACGTACAACTACTTGCTAGTATAGCCCTGTAAACCAGAAAGGAGTATTTGCTCTTCTAGAGATTTCAACAAGTGACTAGACTACACCGAGACGGAGTACATATGGAGCAAAATGAGTGAATCTGCACCGTAAATAAATACGTACTAGTTCTATCGTTTTCCTCTCCGAGGTGCACAATATTGAGTATACTGACTAGTCTCTTTTTGACACGCATTTACGTTTTTTACACAGTACGGACGCAAGCGCTCATATACACGCGCATACACTCACCCCTATGAACGCACACACGCACGGCACTATCATCTTGAAATTTATGAAGTCACCGTAGGCACCTCGTCGTCGACGGGTCCATAGGTGCTTGAATGCCAAGGAGGGAGAGGGTAGCGGTTCCCGAGACGTTGAACGGTCAATGATGCATCCTCAATTACATGCAGAGAGAATTAATTGGAGAAGCAGAATAAAGCCAGCACGATGTGAATGCAACAGAGTTTGGACTCTCATATAATAAAGGCGCCCCACCACTCCAATCCATCTACTCCCAAGTCTCTGCGCAACACTGCTCACTCCAATCCAAGACCAAGTGACCAGAAGCCACAAGCACCTATGGAGGCGATGGACGCGAGCGGCAGTCCGCTGTGCCAAATCATCCAAGGCGCCGTCCTACGGCCACGCACCGCGCAGCGTTTCCAGACGGTGCTGGCGACCGCAGGCATCATAGCCCTCGCCGACGCCGGTTTCGCCTCTCGCATGGACGACATGATGGTCAACTCCATCCGCAAGTTCACCGCCGTCAAGAAGCGCGCAGACGACCTTGCCGTACTGCTCCAGCCCGCGCGCCCAGGCTCCTCATTGCCTGCCACCCTCATCGGCCTCCATGGTGACGAACTCTTTCAAGCCCTGGTGGCCCTGCAGGTGCCGGAGGTCGCGACGAAGAATGTGCACCTCGAGGCCGCGCTCGCCGCGCAGCGCCTCACCATGCAAGAATCTATAAGCATTAACAGTGCAAAAATCTGAAGGTAGTAACAAGTTTCATCTCTTTAGCCCACATCATCACTCACCTCCAGAAAAAAATCCCCATTGCTCTCTCTCCCGTGTTCTTGAGCTCAAACCCGCGGATTTCGACCTCTTTGCTCGAAGCTCCGTTTCCGAAACTGTTTCGGGGGATTGTTGCTTGGTATGTGACTCCACCATTTGTCCAATTAGTTTTGGTTTTAGTGGTTTATACTTTGAATAATTAGCTACTCTTGGTGCTGCTGTAGATGTGCTTGCATGTTGAATTCTTAGTGTTCTAAGTAGTTTGAACTCGTGCTATGGCCTCCATGTATCCCTATGAGTACTTGCTATCAATCTTATAAAGTTTTGTTGACAAATTTTTGTTGGCCCAAAATTTTTATTTTCAGAAAATTGTACGCGGACATCATGAACCTATTTGGAAGGAGTTCTTCGAGGAGACGATCCTCAGGGGCATCTTCTAGTGACAGTTCTGCTCGTCGGTCCTATGTTGAACCAAGTGAAAGTTCCACGCGAGATGCCGCCACCAAGACATGTTTATGGACTAGCGATGAATATATGGTGCGTGTGGGCATCAAGGAGGAATTTGATCAATATGTTCACAATGCCGGTCTCGGTACCTACCTTTCAGATAAGTGTGAACAACACCAACTCCTCACTGAATCATTTGTCAAAGGATTTAAATATTTTCCACGTGAGTCTAAGGTGTCTTTCATGCTTTACAATGAACCATTTACTATCCCACTGGAGAATTTTGCTTACCATTGCAAACTTCCATTCTGGGGCTCTCTCGATGAGCCATCAAAGGCTGAGTTTGAGTCTTTCTTGATTAGCCTTTGTTACGGTGAAGGTAGGGGAGTGAGACAAGGAAGAATAAAGAGCGTTCACTTTCCCACAATTCAGTACCTTGCATTATTTAACGGGAAATGTATAGTAGGAAAGCAAGACTGTAGCATACTTTGTGCGCCATACTTGAGCCTCATTCACGCTGCTCTCGCTGGTGAAAGGAATATAACCTTGTGAAAGGATCGAGAAGAGGTGTCTAGAGGGGGGGTGAATAGACTCTAATCAAGAAAAGTTGCAGTTTTTAATTTCCTTAAGTTGATGTGGAGTTTTGACACAAGTTTAAGCATTCACAATACATATCAAAAAAGCATGACAAGAGTATATGAGCAGCGGAAAGTAAAGCATGCAAATTGCAATAATGTAAAGGGATGGGATCGGAGTGTGCAAACGCAATTTGGAGACACGAAGATTTTTTATCCATGGTTCCGATAGGTGGTGCTATCGTACATCCACGTTGATGGAGACTTCAACCCACGAAGGGTAACAGTTGCGCGAGTCCACAAAGGGCTCCACCCACGAAGGGTCCACTAAGAAGCAACCTTGTCTATCCCACCATGGCCGTCGCCCACGAAGGACTTGCCTCACTAGGGTAGATCTTCATGAAGTAGGCGATCTCCTTGCCCTTACAAACTCCTTGGTTCAACTCCACAATCTTGACGGAGGCTCCCAAGTGACACCTAGCCAATCTAGGAGACACCACTCTCCAAGAAGTAACAAATGTTGTGTTGATGATGAACTCCTTGCTCTTGTGCTTCAAACGATAGTCTCCCCAACACTCAACTCTCTCTCATAGGATTGGATTTGGTAGAAAGATGATTTGAGTGAAAAGCAACTTGGGGAAGGCTAGAGATCAAGATTTATGTGGTTGGAATGGGATATCTTGACCTCAACACAAGTGTAGGTGGTTCTCTCCCAGAAAATATGTGTCGGAAGTGTAGGCATATTCTGATGGCTCTCTCCACGAATGAAGAGTGGGTGGAGGGGTATATAGAGCCCCCACACAAAATCTAACCGTTACACACAAATCACCAAACTCGGTGGGACCGATTCAAAGAACTCGGCCAGACCGATTTGGTTCATAATGTGACCGTTAGGCATCTCGGTGGCACCGAATGGATCAACTCGGTGGAACTGATGTGCTAGGGTTAGGGTAAATCCTCATCTCGGTTTGACCGATTACTCAAACTCGGTGGGACCGATTTGGGTAATAAGCGAAATAGAGTGTTGGCCAAGCAAACTCGGTGGGGCCGATTGCATATCTCGGTGGGACCGAAATTACTGCAATAGGCAACAAAGAGTTTGCAAGCCCATCTCGGTGAGACCGAGACCCCATCGGTGAGACCGAATTGATTAGGGTTTCTAGCAGTGGCTATGTCAATTGAACTCAGTGGCGCCGGATAGAAAGAATCGGTGGGGCCGAGTTTGACTTTTTGGTTTGGGACATATGTGGATGTGAGAAAGTGGTTGAGGGCTTTGGAGCATATCACTAAGCACTTTGAGCAAGCAAGCCATTAAGCAACACCTCATCCCCTCTTAATAGTATTGGCTTTCCTATGGACTCAATGTGATCTTGGACCACTAAAATAGAAAATGTAGAGTCCTGGGCTTTGAGCTTGAGCCAATCCTTTGTCCTTAGCATTTTGAAGGGGTTCCACATCCTCTATTCCATGCCACTCCATTGTTGAACTTATCTGAAACATACTAGGTAGAAGTATTAGTCCAACAAGAGATATGTTGACATTAATTACCAAAATCACCCAGGGAGCACTTGTGCTTTCAATCTCCCCCTTTTTGGTAATTGATGACAACATACATCAAACCTTTTAGATAAAGATATAGAGAATAACAAGTAAAGCTTTGGAAGGACATATAACATGCATGGCTCCCCTTACATGTATGCAATCATATAAATATGGAACATAGGAGCAGGTGAATGCATAAGCATGACAGAGTAAGCCATGTGTTACATGTATCTTGGCTATATGCATCAGAGCAAATGGTGTGAATATAGGAAATGTACCTTCATGCTCATGAGTCCTTCTTGCAAACAGTATGTACAACAGCAAGAGATCCTCATGCACATGACTGTGATGCATATACTTACCTTGTGATCTTGAGTTGGCTTAGGAAAGAATGAACCTGAGTAAACAAGGTTAGATAACATAGATACAACTACTAGCCAGAACAAACAAAAGAAACCACAGGAGTACCAAGACTGGGATAACATGTAGAGAGTGAGTACTGAGTACTCTATTGGATATAGACATGTCCCCAAGGGTAAAGATGTGCAATGAATTCAAGGATTTCCTTCCCTTAGATGTCTTGCTCCCCCTGAATCTTGCATGGGATATTGGGAGAAGATAGGGAACAGAAAATCAGAGCAAAGACAAGAAACATAACTGATGCAACCAATCAAATATGAACATGTCTTTCCCCTCTTGAAGACATGTGACTTATCTCCTCTTGAACACCAAGCATCTGGGGTTTCTTACACTCCCCCCTGAGTACTCTCTCCCCCTTTGATGTGATCTCCTTTAAGCTTTGATGTGATCTCTCTCTCCCCCTTTGACATCAATTGCCAAGAAGGGCTCTTCTGGATTTTTATTGCAAAAGGGTTTGGTCCTTGAGTCACAAAGCAAGTCGAATGTGATGCTGGTAGAGGACAAGAATCATTGAGTGGAGCTGGAGCAGAAAGAATGCAGGAACAAGTGGCAAGTTGTCTTTCCTGTAATGAAGTCGGTAGCACCGAGTTGTGTGCTTCGGTGGCGCCGAAAGATTTTGGTTGGACCGAAGGAAACAAACCGGTGTGACCGAGTCCATTACAGAGAAAACACTTGTCACCTCAGCTCACTAGGCAATTAGGATCTCACAAGGATTTGCAAGGAATTAGCTGAAAGATTTGCAATGAATTTGATGCAGAGAATGCAGAACACAAAAGAATCAGAAAAAGGATCTATATGAAGTTTTTTTTGAAAGGGGAAATAAGTATGCACGAGACAAATGCAAGACCACGGAGAAACACAAGAAAACTTCATCTAGAATTGGGCGGCGACAAAGTCACCTATGTTAGAGTATATTGACTTAGGAGTCAAGTGAGGGCACTTGATCATAGGTCATACTCATCGTTTAAGCTCAAAATGGGGTTACCATTTTTCGTTTAAGCATCTTGATGTATTCGCATCTTGTTGAGTTGCTTTGCCCCATGACTTGGAGTAAAGCTTCTCTAAGATGGAATAACATACCTTGGGTGGTGGTGTTGATCTTGATCATGTAATTGAACTTGTGTGGGTTGCTCAAGGTTGATGTAGCTTATCAAGAATTTGGAGCACCACTTGGAATTTGAGTTCATCTACCTACATGGGTTAGTCTTGCAAGGAAGAGCACTTGTGTATCCAAAATGACAATCATAGAATTTAATAGTTTTTCAAAGGATATGTTTGAAGGGTTTCGTGCTTCCTTGTCTTCAACCACCATTGTGTAGAGACTTGGTGATGTAGAAATTTCTCAAGATATGAGTGAGTTACAATTTCATGGATTTAGATTCATCCAAGTACCTACAAGGGTTAGATAGCATGCAAGGGTGCAAGTATATCCAAGACATATAGATAGCATCATGAAGGAAATATCAAGGATTAGTCAAAGGCTCATGCCTTGCATGTATCCAAATGGAGTTCCTACTCCAAGTTTGAAGCATCAATGATGTTCAACTCTCCTCTCAAACGGCAAAAGACTTTCTCATCAAGTGGTTTGGTGAATATATCCGCCAATTGCTTATCGGTACGAACATGCTTAAGATCAATGTCCCCTTTGGCAACGTTATCTCGAATGAAAGGATGACGAACTTCAATATGCTTAGTTCGAGAATGTTGCACGGGATTGTGAGCAATTTTGATAGCACTTTCATTGTCACAAAGGAATGGAACATGTTTCACATATATCCCATAATCTTTAAGAGTTTGGGTCATCCAATGTAAATGAGCACAACATGAACCAGCGGCAATGTATTCCGCTTCGGCGGTGGATAAGGATACCGAGTTTTGTTTCTTGGAGGACCAAGAGACAAGAGATCTACCAAGAAATTGACACGTACCCGAAGTGGACTTTCTATCAACCTTGTCTCCGGCATAGTCCGAATCGGAGTAACCAACAAGATCGAAAGAAGACCTCTTAGGATACCAAATGCCAAAATTTGGTGTGTATATTAAGTATCTCACTATCCTTTTCACAGCCTTAAGATGACACTCTTTAGGGGCCGCTTGATATCGTGCACACATGCACACACTTAGCATAATACCAGGACGAGAGGCACATAGATATAACAATGAACCAATCATGGAGCGGTAAACCTTTTGATCAACCGGTTCACCATCCTTAGTCAAGTCAAGATGTCCACTAGTAGGCATGGGTGTAGACATACCTTTGCATTCTTGCATATTGAACTTCTTGAATAAGTACTTAGTGTACTTTGTTTGAGAGACAAAGGTACCTTCCTTAGTTTGCTTGATTTGCAAACCAAGAAAGAATTTGAGTTCACTCATCATAGACATCTCAAACTTCTCCGACATTAGCTTTCCAAACTTCTCACTAAAATGAGGGTTAGTCGAACCAAATATAATATCATCAACATAAATTTGGCACACAAATAGTTCTCCATTAACCCTTTTAGTAAAAGAGTAGAATCTATTTTTCCAATTTCAAAGCCTTTTTCAATGAGGAACTTGGTTAAGCATTTATACCACGCTCTAGGAGCTTGTTTAAGACCATAAAGGGCTTTGTGAAGTTTGTAAACATGATTAGGTTTCTTAGGATTGACAAAGCCGGGAGGTTGCTTAACATAAACTTCCTCCTCAATTTCACCATTTAGAAAAGCACTTTTAATGTCCATTTGGTACAAGGTGATATCATGGTGATTAGCATAAGAAAGTAAGATGCGAATGGACTCAAGTCTAGCAACGGGAGCATATGTCTCACCATAGTCCATACCTTCGACTTGACTGTAGCCTTGGGCGACTAGGCGTGCTTTGTTGCGGACGACTTGACCATCTTCATCTTGCTGTTTGCGAAACACCCATTTGGTACCAATGATGTTGTGATTGTTGTCGGGCTTCTCGACCAATGTCCACACTTGGTTTCTCTCAAAGTTGTGTAGCTCTTCATGCATAGCGTTTATCCAATCCGGATCTTCCAATGCTTCTTCAACCTTCATAGGTTCAATGCTAGATATGAATGAATAATGTTCACAAAAATTAGCCAAACGAGTTTTAGAGCAAGTGATTCTCCCGGTTTGGATATCATTGTAGATTTGCTCGACGGGATGGTCTTTGGCGATTCTTGCTCGAACTCGTGGGAGCTTTGGCTTGGCTCGGGGTGGAACATCTTCTTCATCTTGTTCTTCTTCTTGGTCTTCTTCATTGTTGACATTGTCATTCTCTTGTCGTGGTGGAGAAGGAGGTTGTTGATGTTCATCTTGGTGTACTTCCTCGTTTTCTTCGTCTTGGTGTGTTCCACTTGTGCATGCTTCCATATCAATTCTTGGTTCACCTTGTCGTGAGGTAGAAGCTTCCACTTGGACAGACGAGGTACTCTCCTTCACCTCCGTTGGATGAATCTTGCCAATAGACAAGTCTTGGATTGCTTCCGAAGGGTCTTTGTCTCCTACAACAATTGGCAATTGCTCTACTTGTGAGCCGTTAGATTAATCAAACTTCACATCTACCGTCTCTTCAACCTTTCGGGTGAAATTGTTGTAGACATGATAAGTGTGAGAGTTTGAGCCATAACAAAGTAGGAAACCTTCATGAGATTTAGGAGCAAATTTAGAACGACGATGCTTATCAAGAATGTAGCACTTTGACCCAAATACTCGAAAGTATCCAACTTGGGGTTTGTTACCGGTGAGGAGCTCGTATGCCGTCTTGTCGAGTAGCTTGTGAAGATACAAGAGATTTGTTGCATGACAAGCTGTCTAAGCCGCTTCCGCCCAAAAGTGTTTTGGAGTCTTGTACTCATCAAGCATCATTCTTGCCATCTCAATAAGAGTCCAGTTCTTTCTCTCAACAACTCCATTTTGTTGAGGTGTGTACGTAGCCGAGAACTCGTGTGAAATCCCTTCTTCATCAAGAAAGGTATCCACATTTGCGTTCTTGAACTCCGTTCTGTTGTCGCTCCGAACCTTCTTGATCTTCACGTCAAATTGATTTTGGGCCTTCCTAGCGAAGTTTTTGAAGATCTTTTGGACCTGCGATTTATCATCAAGAAAGAACACCCACGTAAATCTTGAATAATCATCAACTATGACTAGACCAAATGAGTTACCACCGAGACTCTTGTAGGCATTGGGACCAAAAAGATCCATGTGAAGTAGCTCGAGTGGTCTTCTCGTGGTCATGATGTTCTTCACGCGATGACTCCCTCCAACTTGTTTTCCTGCTTGACAAGCACTACAAAGTCTATCCTTGTCAAAGATAACATCTTTTACTCCAAGGATATGATCACCTTTAATAAGCTTATCAAGATTTCGCATGCCCACATGACCTAGCCTTCTATGCCACAACCAGCCTTTAGAAGATTTGGCAATTAAGCAAGTTCTAGGTTGAGCCTTTTTAGTGAAATCAACAATGTAAAGATCACCTCTACGTATACCGGTAAAGACCATTTTATGATTGTCTCTTCGAAACACTTGGCAATCTACCTTAGTAAATAGGACATTGAAACCGAAATCAGCAAGTCTAGATACTGAAAGTAAATTGTACCCAAGAGATTCAACGAGCATGACATTTTGTATGGAGCTATCATGTGAGATGGCCACCTTACCGAGGCCAACCGCCTTACCCTTTGAGTTATCACCAAAGGTGACATACCTTTGAGGGCCGTCATTTTCAGCAAGCTCATGGAACATATCTTTGTCTCCGGTCATATGATCAGTACATCCACTATCAAGGACCCATTCCTTTCCTCCGGCCATGTAGCCGCGAAGATTTTCCATAAGACCAAAGTGTCTCATTTCATCGTCAAGATCATAGTCACTATCATCATCCTCATCATAGTATCCATGTTCAACATCATCTTGTGATTGATCAACTCCTAGAGAGGGTAATTCATTAGATAAATGATCATTCCTATGGTTATCTTTATGAATTCTAATAGCTTCGGAAATGACGTTGCTAATGATTCCAACATCTCCTTTGGCACGCATGAGGTTGGTAAGCTCAAATAGACAATCACCAAACATAGGATCACTGGAATTCACCTTACTCAAGGCAATAGACTTATGGAGAATTTCGTCTAAATTTTTCAAGGAATAATTTGGAAATCGTTCCTCAAGAAATCTCCATATAGTATAGGCACAATCAAGAGTAGGTAAACTAGCAATCAAATTTTTGGGCAATCCTCTCATGATAAGATTGATAGTTCTAAGATTGAGAATCGTGTCAAGATCCTCTTCGTGTGTAGGATGCAAAGGATCAATATGAGGGGCACCAGGGCTAGTAATGTACTTGTTCAAATGATATTCATTGAAAATCTCAAGCATTTCATTTTTTTCACTCATAGAAAAACTCTCCATCAAGAATAGGCACTCTATGTCTAAGACTCCCCAATGTAGACACATCCATCTTCCTCCAAAGGTGTTTAAACCAAGGCAATGGAGACCAATGCTCTGATACCAATTGAAAGGATCGAGAAGAGGTGTCCAGGGGGGCGAATAGACTCTAATCAAGAAAAGTTGCAGTTTTTAATTTCCTTAAGTTGATGTGGAGTTTTGACACAAGTTTAAGCATTCACAATATGAAGCAAGCATGACAAGAGTATATGAGCAGCGGAAAGTAAAGCATGCAAATTGCAAGAATGTAAACGAATGGGATCGGAGTGTGCAAACGCAATTTGGAGACACGGAGATTTTTTACCCGTGGTTCCGATAGGTGGTGCTATTGTACATCCACGTTGATGGAGACTTCAACCCACGAAGGGTAACGGTTGCGCGAGTCCACGAAGGGCTCCACCCACGAAGGGTCCACGAAGAAGCAACCTTGTCTATCCCACCATGGCCGTCGCCCACGAAGGACATGCCTCACTAGGGTAGATCTTCAAGAAGTAGGCGATCTCCTTGCCCTTACAAACTCCTTGGTTCAACTCCACAATCTTAACGGAGGCTCCCAAGTGACACCTAGCCAATCTAGGAGACACCACTCTCCAAGAAGTAACAAATGGTGTGTTGATGATGAACTCCTTGCTCTTGTGCTTCAAATGATAGTCTCCCCAACACTCAACTCTCTCTCATAGGATTGGATTTGGTAGAAAGATGATTTGAGTGGAAAGCAACTTGGGGAAGGCTAGAGATCAAGATTTATGTGGTTGGAATGGGATATCTTGACCTCAACACAAGTGTAGGTGGTTCTCTCTCAGAAAATGTGTGTTGGAAGTGTAGGCATGTTCTGATGGCTCTCTCCACGAATCAAGAGTGTGGGTGGAGGGGTATATATAGCCTCCACACAAAGTCTAACCGTTACACACAAATCACCAAACTCGGTGGGACCGATTCAAAGAACTCGGTCAGACTGATTTGGTTCATAATGTGACCGTTAGGCATCTCGGTGGAACCGATGTGCTAGGGTTAGGGTAAATCCTCATCTCGGTTTGACCGCTTACACAAACTCGGTGGGACCGATTTGGGTAATAAGCGAAACAGAGATTTGGCCAAGAAAACTCGGTGGGGCCGATTGCATATCTCGGTGGGACCGAAATTATTGCAATAGGCAACAGAGAGTTTGCAAGCCCATCTCGGTAAGACCGAGACCCCATCGGTGAGACTGAATTGATTAGGGTTTCTGGCAGTGGTTATGTCAATTGAACTCGATGGGGCCGGATAGAAAGAACCGGAGGGGCCGAGTTTGACTTTTTGGTTTGGGACATATGTGGATGTTAGAAAGTGGTTGAGGGCTTTGGAGCATATCACTAAGCACTTTGAGCAAGCAAGCCATTAAGCAACACCTCATCCCCTCTTAATAGTATTGGCTTTCCTATGGATTCAATGTGATCTTGGACCACTAAAATAGAAAATGTACAGTCCTGGGATTTGAGCTTGGGCCAATCCTTTGTCCTTAGCATTTTGAAGGGGTTCCACATCCTCTAGTCCATGCCACTCCATTGTTGAACTTATCTAAAACATACTAGGTAGAAATATTAGTCCAATAAGAGATATGTTGACATTAATTACCAAAATCACCCAGGGAGCACTTGTGCTTTCACCTTGGAACGAATGTTGCACGTAGACTTCACCATAACGCTAACAGTGGTTGGTTCTATGGTGGAATTTATGCCACATGTCTAGCATGAGGGCTGGGTATTTCACTTTGCCTTTTGATCCTATCCTACCCACTCGGTATTTAGATTTTGAGGCCTTAAAGGAGCATAAGATTCTCAAGGGAAGGGCTGATAACTTCACTTATAATTTGTTGTTTAACCAATCACATGTTGTGGACACACATTTGCCTGCGCCTGCTCTCTTTGATTATCACAGGAAGGGAAGATATTTTGTTCTTGAGGGCGAGGCCCGAGCTCACAACGCAGCTGTGGTGGCAGCACGGCAGGCCGAGGCATCCGCACCGAGAGCCTCCGTGAGCTACCACGCCGACTACTACCCTCCAGGCTACTGATCGACTACCAAGTTAGTCCAAGGCCTAAGCTTGGGGGAGTACGTGTATCTCAGCGACTTTACATTCATGTCCACTTATTCTATCTGTTGGTGTTCTCACTTTTTCATTGTATCATCCATGCTTAGATTTATTTTCTTGCTTTCTTCTTGTGTGTTTGAAAAACTTTAGAAAAACCAAAAAAATTAGTTGTAGTAATTTAGTTTCTATGCATGCTTAGTAGTAGAACTAAAAAGAAAATCCAAAACGATTTCCTTGTTCTTCATTTGGTTGTTGGGAGCTTTCCCGTGTAAATAGTTTTTCTTGTTTTTGCTTTTTATTTGCTTGTTGAAGAAAACCAAAACCTCCAAAAATATTTCAGTGTGTTTCTCTTAATTTCTTTTCTTTTTATTCGAGTTGTACCGAGGAGAAGACCACGATGAAAATGTTGAGTGACTCTCATATGAATAATTGCTGAACTAATAAAGAGCCCATTTTACCTTGTCTTCTCCTGTTGAATAAAATGTTTGCAGATTCCAGCTTAGTCCTGAAGGAAATATGCCCTAGAGGCAATAATAAAGTTTTTATTTATATTTCCTTATATCATGATAAATGTTTATTATTCATGCTAGAATTGTATTAACCGGAAACTTAGTACCTGTGTGAATATATAGACAAACTAAGTGTCACTAGTATGCCTCTACTTGACTAGCTCGTTGAATCAAAGATGGTTAAGTTTCCTAGCCATAGACATGAGTTGTCATTTGATTAACGGGGTCACATCATTAGAGAATGATCTGATTGACTTGACCCATTCCGTTAGCTTAGCATTTGATCGTTTAGTATATTGCTATTGCTTTCTTCATGACTTATACACGTTCCGATGACTATGAGATTATGCAACTCCCGAATACCGGAGGAACACTTTGTGTGCTACCAAATATCACAACATAACTGGGTGATTAAAGGTGCTCTACAGGTGTCTCCAAAGGTACTTGTTGGGTTGGCATAGATCGAGATTAGGATTTGTCACTCTGATTGTCGGAGAGGTATCTCTGGGCCCTCTCGATAATACACATCACTATAAGCCTTGCAAGCAATGCAACTAATGAGTTAGTTGCGGGATGATGTATTACGGAACGAGTAAAGAGACATGCCGGTAACGAGATTGAACTAGGTATTGAGATACCGACGACAGAATCTCGGGCAAATAACATACCGATGACAAAGGGAAGAACGTATGTTGTTATGCGGTTTGACCGATAAAGATCTTCGTAGAATATCTAGGAGCCAATATGAACATCCAGGTTCCGCTATTGGTTATTGACCGGAGACGTGTCTCGGTCATGTCTACATAGTTCTCGAACCCGTAGGGTCCGCACGCTTAACATTCGGTGACGATCGGTATTATGAGTTTTTGTGTTTTGATGTACCGAAGGTAGTTCGGAGTCCCGGATATGATCACGGACATGACGTGGAGTCTTGAAATGGTCGAGACGTAAAGATCGATATATTGGACAACTATGTTCGGACACCGGAAGTGTTTCAGGAGGTTTCGGACATATACCGGAGTACCGGGGGGTTACCGGAACCCCCCGGGTAGTATAGTGGGCCTAATGGGCCTTGGTGGGAGAAGATGAGGGGTGGTCAGGGCAGCCGCGCTCCCCCTCCCCCTCTAGTACGAATTGGACAGGAGGGGGGCGGCGCCCCCCTTTCCTTCTCTCCCTTCCTTCCCCTCTCGTACTCCTACTTGGAAGGGGGGAGTCCTACTCCCGGTGGGAGTAGGACTCCTCATGGGGCGCGCCATAGGAGGCCGGCCCCCTCCCCCTCCTCCACTCCTTTATATACGGGGAGGGGGCACCCCTTGGAGACACAACAATTGATCATTGATCTTTTAGCCGTGTGCGGTGCCCCCCTCCACCATAATCCACCTCGGTCATATCGTAGCGGTGCTTAGGCGAAGCCCTGCGTGGGTAGCATCATCATCACCGTCATCACACCGTTGTGCTGACAGAACTCTCCCTCGAAGCTCTGCTGGATCGGAGTTCGTGGGACGTCACCGAGCTGAACATGTGCTGAACTCGGAGGTGCCGTGCATTCGGTACTTGGATCGGTCGGATCGTGAAGACGTACGACTACATCAACCGCGTTCTCATAACGCTTCCGCTTATGGTCTACGAGGGTACGTGGACGACACTCTCCCCTCTCGTTGCTATGCATCACTATGATCTTGCGTGTGCGTAGAATTTTTTTTGAAATTACCATGTTCCCGACAGTGGCATCCGAGCCAGGTTTATGCGTAGATGTTATATGCACGAATAGAACACAAATGAGTTGTGGGAGATACAAGTCATACTGCTTACCAGCATGTCATACTTTGATTCGACGGTATTGTTGGATGAAGCGGCCCGGACCGACATTACGGTACGCTTACGCGAAACTGGTTCTACCGACGTGCTTTGCACATAGGTGGCTGGCGGGTGTCAGTTTCTCCAACTTTAGTTGAATCGAGTGTGGCTACGCCCGGTCCATGTGAAGGTTAAAACAGCACATACTTGACGAAATATCGTTGTGGTTTTGATGCATAGGTAAGAACGGTTCTTGCTCAGCCTGTAGCAGCCACGTAAAACTTGCAACAACAAAGTAGATGACGTCTAACTTGTTTTTGCAGGGCATGCTGTGATGTGATATGGTCAAGACAAGATGCTAAATTTTATTGTATGAGATGATCATGTTTTGTAACAGAGTTATCGGCAACTGGCAGGAGCCATATGGTTGTCGCTTTATTGTATGAAATGGAATCGCCATGTAATTGCTTTACTTTATCACTAAGCGGTAGCGATAGTCGTAGAAGCAATAGTTGGCGAGACGACAACGATGCTACGATGGAGATCAAGGTGTCGCGCCGGTGACGATGGTGATCATGACGGTGCTTTGGAGATGGAGATCAAAGGCACAAGATGATGATGGCCATATCATATCACTTATATTAATTGCATGTGATGTTTATCTTTTATGTATCTTATTTTGCTTAGATCGACGGTAGCATTATAAGATGATATCTCACTAAATTTCAAGGTATAAGTGTTCTCCCTGAGTATGCACATGCAACGGGTGTGTAACACCCCGAGAATCCTGCTACAGTAACTCTCTGTGATTAAGCTAATCATGTTGCTAAACAGGGCTTGATCACATTGAAATCACATTTCTTTTCAAACTCCTAATTCAAACTTCAATTAAAATTAAAGTGGAAAATAAAAGTTTTCAAAAATTTAAACAAAAATGTTCGGTGGGTGCCAAATAATACACTGGTAATTATGGTGGAGAAAACACATTTTTATAAAATACCTAAATACTTTTAAATGAAATAAAACAGAAAATAAAATAAATAAATAAAAAGAAAATACAACAGAAAACAGAACAGACAAAGAAAAAGAAAAAGGAGAAGGCCCCCCCCCACTGGACCCCTGGCCCAACTGGGCCGACCCCCGGCCCAGCCGGCCTAGCCCATCTCCCACTCGCCCTCCCCCCTCCCTGTTCCCCCGACCGGGGTCGGAACAGGGGCCGGTCCCCGCCGCACCACCTCGCCGGCGACGGGGAGGATAAGGACGCCCGCTCTCCCCCCCCCCCCCCCCGCCGCCTCCTCGGGCCCCTCTCCCACTCACCCCCGCTCACCTCTCGGCCTCTGCGCCTCTCCCCCCCCAGATCCACGCCGCTCCTCCCTTCCCCATGCCCGACGCGGTCGCCGCCGTTCACCGTCGTTCCCACGGCCACCGTGCCCGCCTCGCCGCCCCACGGTGTCTCCAAGGACCGCCGTCGCCCGCTGCATCGTCTGGTGCAGCCCGTTGGAGGCCGGAGCCCCTGCAACGACCTCCCCGAGCTCTTCTTCCCCGCACGGCCGCCGTCGATCGCCGCCCCGTTTCGCCTCCGACGAGCCTCCCCGAGCAGGCTGCCGTCCCCCTACAGCCTCGCCGTGAGCTTCTCCCCCCTCCTCCCCTGTCCTTTCGCTCTCGCGCGCCCCCTAGCTGCTTCCCCACGCTCGCCCGAACGCCGCGCCGCGGAGCTCGTCGCCGGCGGGTCTCCGGTGACCTTTTGGTCACGGGCTCAAGCCCGCTGCACTCCCCACAGCGCGTAGATGCCCCCCCCAGCCCCTCCGCTTGCTCGATAGCCCGCCGTAGCCTCGTTTCCGTCGGGCACCCGTGCGCGCCGCCGCCTCCGCCGCTCGCCGGCGCCAATTCCGGCCAAGTCCGGCGAAGCCCCGGCCACCACTGGATGCGGCGCTGCGAGCTCCTTCGAATGGGCCTAGCCCCGCTCCTCCCCGAGCCCCGTAGCGCAATTCCGGCCAACTCCGGCGAGGGGCCGCCGCTGTTTTGGTCGCCGGAGTCGCTCCGGCGCCGGCCGCCGACGTGGCTGGCCTGGGGCCACCCCAGTGCCACTGCCAGTGGGCCCCGTGGGCCCCGTTGACTGGGTCAACCCAGTCAACGTGCTGACTGGGCAGGCCCAGCCACTGACATGCGGGCCCCGCCGCAAAATTAAAAAAAAAAGAGAAAAGAAAAATGTTTTTATAATTAAAACTAATTAATTAACTTAATCACTCACTGACAGGTGGGCCCAGTAGTTAATTAACTAAAAATTAATTAGTTTAATCTTCTGTTAGCCCACTGTCTATGACAGCTGGGGCCCACTGGTCAGTTTGACCTGGTCAGCCGCTCTGTTGACCTGCTGACGTCAGCATTGCCTCATGCTGACGTCATAATTCATTTTTTTTGCTTAATTCAAATAATTCCAGGAATTCAAATAAACTTTGAAAATTCATATCTTTTAAACCGTAACTCGGATGAAAATGTTTTCTATATGAAAGTTGCTCAGAACGACGAGACGAATCCGAATACGCAGTCCGTTCGTCCACCACACCTCCCTAACCTATCGAACTAGCAACTTTCCCCCTCCGGTCCGTCTGTCCGAAAACGCGAAACATCGGGAATACTTCCCGGATGTTCCCCCCCTTCGCCGGTACCACCTACTGTCGCGTTAGGGCACACCTAGCACCGCTCATTGTCATGTCACGCATCGTCATGCTTATGTTTGCATTGTATTTACTGTTTCTTCCCCCTCTTCTCTCCGGTAGACTACGAGACCGACACTGCTGCTGCCCAGTTCGACTACGGAGTTGACGACCCCTCCTACTTGTCAGAGCAACCAGGCAAGCCCCCCCCCCTTGATCACCAGATATCGCCTATTCTTCTCTATACTGCTTGCATTAGAGTAGTGTAGCATGTTACTGCTTTTCGATATCCTATCCTGATGCATAGCCTATCCTTGCTACTACTGTTGATACCTTTACCTGCAACCCTACATGCTTAGTATAGGATGCTAGATTTCCATCAGTGGCCCTACATTCTTGTCCGTCTGCTGTGCTATACTATCGGGCCGTGATCACCTGGGCGGTGATCGCGGGTTTATACTTATATACTACATACATGACACATGTGATGACTAAAGTCGGGTCGGCTCGTAGGAGTACCCGCAAGTGGATCTTTGTGGCGGAGCGACAGGGCAGGTTGAGACCACCCAGGTGAGAGGTGGGCCTGGCCCTGGTCAGCGTTCGCGGTTACTTAACACGCTTAACGAGATCTTGGTATTTGATCTGAGTCTGGCCATTTGGTCTATACGCACTAACCATCTACGCGGGAGTAGTTATGGGTATCCCGGCATCGTGGTATCAGCCGAAGCCTTCTTGACGTCAGCGACTGAGTGGCGCGTGCCGGATTGGACTGGAACGCCACTAGGCTAGGTCTGCTTCCGGCCGCGTATGCAACGTGCAGGTGTGCATAGGGCGATGGGCCCAGACCCCTGCGTGCTTAGGATTAGACCGGCGTGCTGACCGCTCTGGTGTGCTTAGGTGGGGCTGCGACGCATTGATCTTACGAGGCCGGGCATGACCCAGAAAAGTGTGTCCGGCCAAATGGGATCGAGCGTGTTGGGTTATGTGGTGCACCCCTGCAGGGAAGTTTATCTATTCGAATAGCCGTGTCCCTCGGTAAAAGGACGACCCGGAGTTGTACCTTGACCTTATGACAACTAGAACTGGATACTGAATAAAATACACCCTTCCAAGTGCCAGATACAACCCGGTGATCGCTCTCTAACAGGGCGACGAGGAGGGGATCGCCGGGTAGGATTATGCTATGCGATGCTACTTGGAGGACTTCAATCTACTCTCTTCTACATGCTGCAAGATGGAGATGGCCAGAAGCGTAGTCTTCGACAGGACTAGCTATCTCCCTTTTATTCTGGCATTCTGCAGTTCAGTCCACTGATATGCCCCTTTACACATATACCCATGCATATGTAGTATAGCTCCTTGCTTGCGAGTACTTTGGATGAGTACTCACGGTTGCTTCTCCCCCTCTTTTCCCCCTTTTCTTTTCTATCTGGTTGTCACAACCACATGCTGGAGTCCAGGAGCCAGACGCCACCGTCGACGACGACACCTACGACACTGGAGGTGCCTACTACTACGTGCAGCCCGCTGACGACGACCAGGAGTAGTTAGGAGGATCCCAGGCAGGAGGCCTGCGCCTCGTTTGATCTGTATCCCAGTTTGTGCTAGCCTTCTTAAGGCAAACTTGTTTAACTTATGTCTGTACTCAGATATTGTTGCTTCCGCTGACTCGTCTGTGATCGAGCACTTGTATTCGAGCCCTCGAGGCCCCTGGCTTGTATTATGATGCTTGTATGACTTATTTATGTTTTAGAGTTGTGTTGTGATATCTTCCCGTGAGTCCCTGATCTTGGTCGTACACATTTGCGTGCATGATTAGTGTACGGTCAAATCGGGGGCGTCACAAGTTGGTATCAGAGCCGACTGCCTGTAGGAATCCCCCTTTCCACACTCCTTGGCCGAAGTCAAGTCTAGACATTACAAAACTTTTACTAACATGGTTGTGTGTCTTATGGGCCCACGTCGCCATTGGGTGGTACTAGGATCTTTTACTCCTCGACCTTTACTCTGGGACTCTGAACTCTCTTCTACTCGGGTTAAACGAATTTACTAACTTTAACACTAGGATCCCGTGACCGCGTTCACCCCAAAGTTGGATAAACCATAGTTGTTTCTTAGAGTAGTATTTTGAACAATTCACACACTGTCATTTGACTCCTTTGAAACGTCTTTGCTTTCAGATGGAACCCACGAGGCAGGTCGTTCGCCACACGATGGCCATTGGTGCCTCGGGATCACCTGCGGTGCTAGCTGAGATGATGACCTATCTGGGTTATCGCTGGCACCCTGAGTACACCGTCTACGAGGAGTACCAGGACTTTAACCAGGAGCAGTACCGTGCCATCGTCCACCTCTACTCTCGGGAGTACGACTCCACTACTGTGCTGCACACTGCACATGGTGTTGGTGTGACCATCGATATGGCTGTCCACGATGCTGCCTATGCTGCTCTGACACGTCTTCGTGGAGAGTATCAGGAGTTGGACACCTCCCCTTTCAGGCACATTGCTATCGCCTCTGATGTTGGTGCGGAGGGATACTATACTGCTGCCTACTCCACTGTCACCTGAGAGCCCTTCTACCATCAGCACCTGGTTCTGCATGCTGATGGGCTGGATCGAGCTAACCGAGCTCTTCGCCACGAGATGTACACCACCCGTCAGCACCTTTACCGAGCTCTGACGCTGCTTCACCCCTTTGTCCGGTCTGGACAGGTACCACGTACTGCGATCTACCCAGCCAGGACCGTGATGCCCCACAGTGTCGGTTGGTCAGAGGTGGGAGGCTACTCTCCCGCACTTGGTCCTCTTCTGCCACCTGAGCGTCGGCTCTACACCTGAGTATCCGCGGCCCCCAGTCTGCTGACGTGGAGGGCTATCCGTTGCCTCACTACCAGCTGTCGGGCTACGATTACCTCCACAGTACCTCTTGGGACTGATGTAGGCTTGCTTGTATTGTTAGATGCATTCGCCGCGAGCCTGTGTGCCGCCTATGATGTTTTAGTCTATGTACTGAACTCTATGCATGACCCCTTTTGTAAGTTATGCCGACTACTATGTAGTAGCTATCGTGCTCCTTTCATTATGCATGTTTCATCATGAATGATTCTTGTCATTGCAAATTTCTCAATGCTGAACTACCCCTGTTATATATTAGTAGGATGGTTAGACCAGGTGGTCGTGGTCGTGGTGGCGATGCCCCACCACCACCTGAGTACATGGCTGGTATGATCCAACAGTTTGAACTGAACCGCCAGTTCATGGAAAATATGATGGCTCAGTTTCCTCACCCCAATATGAACCAGCAGCAAGCCCAAGTGACTCTTCAAGATTTCATACGCCTCAACCCAACCATCTACCGCAGCTCAACTCAGCCTCTGGATGCTGATGACTGGCTCCGTGACATCACCTATGAGATGGAGTCTGCTGATGTAGCCCCTGCCAGCTATGTCACCTTTGCTTCCTTCTTCTTGAAGGGACCCGCAGCTCAATGGTGGGACAGCCACAGGCGTACTCTGCCAGCTGGAACAATCATCACCTGGCCAGACTTCCAAGCTGCTTTCCGTGCCCGCTTCATTCCTCAGGGAGTCATGGACCGGAAGAAGCGTGAGTTCCGCAACCTCACCCAAGGCAACAAAACTGTCGAAGCTTATCAGCGGGAGTTTCTGGACTTGTCCCGCTATGCTGAAGAAGACATTGCAACTGATGCACGCAGACAGGAGAAGTTCCGTGATGGCCTTCAAGCTGACATCAAGCTCGCACTTCTAGTGCATGACTTTGCTGATTTCGCCACTCTGGTGAACAAGGCCATCAATGTCGAAACTGGTCTGCAGGAATACCAGAGCTCTCACAGGCGCAACCGTGACACGAGCTCATCTTCGGGCCCGCCCTCACAGAAGCGTAAGATATGGATCCCGAACAGCATGTACCGTCCAAATGCATCTGCCCCAAGGCAGACCTATGCTGCACCTCGTCTGCCTCCACCACCATCTAGGCAGTCAAGACTTCCAGCTCCACCGTCACAAGCTCCTGTTCCCACTCCCAATAATGGCTTGTGCTTCAGGTGTGGTCAACCAGGACACCGTGCTAGAGAATGCAACCAGAACCAGAATCAACTGGCCCTTCCAACAACTAGCCGTGGTAACAACCAGCCCCGCAACAACAATGCTAAGTCTTATGGTCGTGCTCATGCCAACCACGTTGATCTCAACGAAGCTCAAGACCAGCCTGCTACTGTGATGGGTACACTCCTCGTAAATTCAGTACCAGCATCCGTTTTATTTGATACAGGTGCATCGCATTCATTCATGTCAGAAGATTTTGCATACAAGCACGACGTTAAATGTGAGGAGATGAACACCTCTGTATTGGTCAAAACCCCCGTGGGACAGTGTCAAAACTCCTTGGTTGGCATCGATGTCCCCGTGGAAATCGAAGGGCTGGAATTCTATGCCTCTCCCATTATCCTGAAGTCGTCTAACATCGACCTCATTTTGGGTATGGATTGGTTGAAAGCGCATACTGCTTCTATAGTTTGCGCCACTAAGACCGTCCATCTGCTACACCCTTCAGATGAAATAGTTGCTTACCAAGCTCATCTGGTGCAAAATGCCGAGGCAAGGTTCTATGCATTGAATGCACTGAACGCTGCACCACTCGAGGGCATTGAAAACATTCCCGTCGTGCGTGAATTCCTCGACGTCTTCCCTGAAGAACTTCCAGGGATTCCCCATGCTAGAGCTGTCGAATTCATCATCGACTTGAAACCAGGCACCACTCCTATAGCCAAGCGACCCTACAAAATGCCGCCGCATGAACTCCTTGAGCTTAAGGAGGAAATCGACAAATCTCTTCGCAAAGGATTCATTCGCCCAAGTTGCTCTCCTTGGGGAGCACCTTCTCTCTTTGTCAAGAAGAAGGATGGGACAAACCGGTTAGTTCAAGACTACCGTCCTATAAACCAAGCTACCATTCAGAATAAATACGCTCTTCCTCGGATCAATGATCTGTATGATCAACTGGCGGGTTCGTCAGTGTTCTCTAAGCTCGACTTGAGGTTGGGCTACCACCAGATCCGTGTTCGAGAAGAGGATATCCCAAAGACCGCCTTCGTGACTCGCTATGGTTCATACGAGTACACCGTCATGTCTTTCGGTTTAACCAATGCTCCAGCCACCTTCTCTCGTCGGATGAACTATATATTCATGGATTACCTCGACAAGTTCGTCGTGGTTTATCTGGATGATATCCTGGTATTTTCCAAGAACGAAGAAGAACATGCCGAACATCTTCGACTTGTGCTGGAAAAGCTACGAGAGCATCAACTATATGCCAAGTTCTCCAAATGTGAATTCTGGCTACCGGAAGTAACCTATCTTGGACATGTCATCTCTAAGGATGGTATTGCCGTCAACCCCGAGCGAGTTCAGGCTATTCTTGATTGGACTCCTCCCAAGAACGTTAAGCAAGTCAGAAGTTTTCTCGGTCTCGCCAGCTATTACCGTCGATTTGTCGAGAACTTCTCTAAGATCGCCAGGCCTCTGACTAACCTGTTGCATAAGGGCGTCAAGTTCCAATGGACAGACAAATGTCAGGAAAGTTTCCAGGCACTCAAAGACAAGTTGACTTCTGCTCCAGTTCTAGCTCCACCTGATACTAAGAAGGACTTTGTCATTTACTGCGACGCTTCCCGTCAAGGATTAGGCTGTGTCCTAATGCAAGACCGCAAAGTGATTGCTTATGCCTCTCGGCAATTGCGCCCTCACGAAGAGAACTACCCAGTTCACGACCTCGAACTTGCTGCGGTCATTCATGCGCTGAAGCAGTGGCGACATTACCTTCTCGGTAATCGTTGCGAGATCTTCACTGACCACCAAAGTCTGAAGTATCTGTCTACTCAGCCAGACCTGAACCTCCGTCAGCAGAGATGGATGGAGCTTGTTGCAGACTTTGACTTGGGTATTTCCTATACGCCAGGCAAGGCTAATGTAATGGCTGATGCCTTGAGCCGCAAGTCTTACTGCAACCACCTCCAGGTTCACAAAGTTCAGCCCTCGCTTGTTGAAGAATTCAGGAAGCTGAACCTCCATGTTGTTCCTCCGGGTGCACTCGCTCCCCCTCCTAAGGAGTTTGGCAAGATGAACCTCCACGTTGTTACCCAGGGTTCCCTCAATACCCTAGTTGCTACACCAGATCTCGTGGACAGCATCAAAAGGCTACAGAAGTATGACTCTGAAGCCCACAAGATTAAGCGCTACCTCGCAGAAGGAAAGCCCTCATTCTTCACTATTGCTGAAGATGGCACTTTATACTTCAAGGGCCGCCTAGTGGTGCCATGTGCAGAGAAAAACCTGGATATGACTCAGGAAGTTATGAAAGAAGCTCATGATACGCCTCTATGTATCCATCCTGGTAGTACAAAGATGTACCAAGACATCCGTCAGAGATTCTGGTGGTCTAATATGAAGCAAGACATTGCTCGTTATGTTGCTGAGTGTGACGTTTGCCGTCGTATCAAAGCAGAACATCAAAGGCCTGCTGGAACTCTGCAACCTATCTCTATTCCTGAATGGAAATGGGACCATGTTGAGATGGACTTCGTCACTGGATTTCCCAAATCACAGAAAGGTAATGATGCTATTCTTGTCGTCATTGACCGGCTTTCCAAAGTTGCACATTTCCTGGCGGTCAAAGAAACGATCACTGCTAGTCAGCTGGCAACGCTCTATATGTCCAGGATTGTTTCACTCCACGGTATTCCATTGGTTATCAGTTTAGACCGTGGCAGCTTATTCACTTCAAGATTCTGGGCAAGTTTCCAAGAAGCCATGGGAACTCATCTGTCATTCAGTACTGCGTTTCATCCTCAGTCGCAAGGGCAAGTTGAACGCGTCAACCAAGTTCTCGAAGACATGCTTCGAGCTTGTGTTATTTCCTTCGGCAAGAAATGGGAGGAATCTCTCCCGTATGCTGAGTTCTCTTATAATCATAGCTATCAAGCTAGTCTGAAGATGGCCCCCTTCGAAGTGTTATATGGACGAAAGTGCCGAACCCCTCTGAACTGGTCAGAAACTGGGGAACGTCCACTCTTTGGCCCGGATATTATCCAAGATGCCGAAGAACAAGTCCGCATTATTCGCGAGAATCTCAAGACTGCTCAGTCACGTCAGAAGAGTCAGTATGACCGTCATCATAAGGACATGGTCTATCAACCTGGCGAAAAGGCTTATCTTCGAGTCACACCTATGAAGGGTGCTCACCGCTTCGGGATCAAGGGCAAACTAGCTCCTCGCTATATTGGCCCATCCACTATTCTCGAAAGGCGTGGAAAAGTGGCATACCAACTGGAGCTACCGCCGAACCTTTCTCAGGTTCACGATGTGTTCCATGTGTCACAGCTCCGCCGTTGCTTCAAGGACCCAATCCGAGCTGTGGATCATGAAGTGCTCGAATTGCAGCAAGACCTCTCCTATAAGGAGCATCCGGTCCGCATTCTCGACCAAGCTGAACGCCGCACACGTCAGAAGGCGATCAAGTTTCTCAAAGTCCAGTGGTCGCACCATTCTGAAGATGAGGCCACTTGGGAACGAGAGGATCGTCTGCGCGAAGAATACCCCGCACTGTTTCCTTCTACCTCCTAAATCTCGGGACGAGATTTCTTGTAGTGGAGGAGATTTGTAACACCCCGAGAATCCTGCTACAGTAACTCTCTGTGATTAAGCTAATCATGTTGCTAAACAGGGCTTGATCACATTGGAATCACATTTCTTTTCAAACTCCTAATTCAAACTTCAATTAAAATTAAAGTGGAAAATAAAAGTGTTCAAAAATTTAAACAAAAATGTTCGGTGGGTGCCAAATAATACACTGGTAATTATGGTGGAGAAAACACATTTTTATAAAATACCTAAATACTTTTAAATGAAATAAAACAGAAAAGAAAATAAATAAATAAAAAGAAAATACAACAGAAAACAGAACAGACAAAGAAAAAGAAAAAGGAGAAGGCCCCCCCCACTGGACCCCTGGCCCAACTGGGCCGACCCCCGGCCCAGCCGGCCTAGCCCATCTCCCACTCGCCCTCCCCCCTCCCTGTTCCCCCGACCGGGGTCGGAACAGGGGCCGGTCCCCGCCGCACCACCTCGCCGGCAACGGGGAGGATAAGGACGCCAGCTCCCCCCCGCCTCCTCGGGCCCCTCTCCCACTCACCCCCGCTCACCTCTCGGCCTCTGCGCCTCTCTCCCCCCCCCCCAGATCCACGCCGCACCTCCCTTCCCCACGCCCGACGCGGTCGCCGCCGTTCACCGTCGTTCCCACGGCCACCGTGCCCGCCTCGCCGCCCCACGGTGTCTCCAAGGACCGCCGTCGCCCGCTGCATCGTCTGGTGCAGCCCGTCGGAGGCCGGAGCCCCTGCAACGACCTCCCCGAGCTCTTCTTCCCCGCACGGCCGCCGTCGATCGCCGCCCCGTTTCACCTCCGACGAGCCTCCCCGAGCACGCTGCCGTCCCCCTACAGCCTCGCCGTGAGCTTCTCCCCCCTCCTCCCCTATCCTTTCGCTCTCGCGCGCCCCCTAGCTGCTTCCCCACGCGCGCCCGAACGCCGCGCCGCAGAGCTCGGCGCCGGCGGGTCTCCGGTGACCTTTTGGTCACGGGCTCAAGCCCGCTGCACTCCCCACAGCGCGTAGATGCCCCCCCCCCAGCCCCTCCGCTTGCTCGATAGCCCGCCGTAGCCTCGTTTCCGTCGGGCACCCGTGCGCGCCGCCGCCTCCACCGCTCGCCGGCGCCAATTCCGGCCAAGTCCGGCGAAGCCCCGGCCACCACTGGATGCGGCGCTGCGAGCTCCTTCGAATGGGCCTAGCCCCGCTCCTCCCCGAGCCCCGTAGCGCAATTCCGGCCAACTCCGGCGAGGGGCCGCCGCTGTTTTGGTCGCCGGAGTCGCTCCGGCGCCGGCCGCCGACGTGGCTGGCCTGGGGCCACCCCAGTGCCACTGCCAGTGGGCCCCGTGGGCCCCGTTGACTGGGTCAACCCAGTCAACGTGCTGACTGGGCAGGCCCAGCCACTGACATGCGGGCCCCGCCGCAAAATTAAAAAAAAAAAGAGAAAAGAAAAATGTTTTTATAATTAAAACTAATTAATTAACTTAATCACTCACTGACAGGTGGGCCCAGTAGTTAATTAACTAAAAATTAATTAGTTTAATCTTCTGTTAGCCCACTGTCTATGACAGCTGGGGCCCACTGGTCAGTTTGACCTGGTCAGCCGCTCTGTTGACCTGCTGACGTCAGCATTGCCTCATGCTGACGTCATAATTCATTTTTTGCTTAATTCAAATAATTCCAGGAATTCAAATAAACTTTGAAAATTCATATCTTTTAAACCGTAACTCGGATGAAAATGTTTTCTATATGAAAGTTGCTCAGAACGACGAGACGAATCCGAATACGCAGTCCGTTCGTCCACCACACCTCCCTAACCTATCGAGCTAGCAACTTTCCCCCTCCGGTCCGTCTGTCCGAAAACGCGAAACATCGGGAATACTTCCCGGATGTTCCCCCCCTTCGCCGGTACCACCTACTGTCGCGTTAGGGCACACCTAGCACCGCTCATTGTCATGTCACGCATCGTCATGCTTATGTTTGCATTGTATTTACTGTTTCTTCCCCCTCTTCTCTCCGGTAGACTACGAGACCGACACTGCTGCTGCCCAGTTCGACTACGGAGTTGACGACCCCTCCTACTTGCCAGAGCAACCAGGCAAGCCCCCCCCCTTGATCACCAGATATCGCCTATTCTTCTCTATACTGCTTGCATTAGAGTAGTGTAGCATGTTACTGCTTTTCGATATCCTATCCTGATGCATAGCCTATCCTTGCTACTACTGTTGATACCTTTACCTGCAACCCTACATGCTTAGTATAGGATGCTAGATTTCCATTAGTGGCCCTACATTCTTGTCCGTCTGCTGTGCTATACTATCGGGCCGTGATCACCTGGGCGGTGATCGCGGGTTTATACTTATATACTACATACATGACACATGTGATGACTAAAGTCGGGTCGGCTCGTAGGAGTACCCGCAAGTGGATCTTTGTGGCGGAGCGACAGGGCAGGTTGAGACCACCCAGGTGAGAGGTGGGCCTGGCCCTGGTCAGCGTTCGCGGTTACTTAACACGCTTAACGAGATCTTGGTATTTGATCTGAGTCTGGCCATTTGGTCTATACGCACTAACCATCTACGCGGGAGTAGTTATGGGTATCCCGGCGTCGTGGTATCAGCCGAAGCCTTCTTGACGTCAGCGACTGAGTGGCGCGCGCCGGATTGGACTGGAACGCCACTAGGCTAGGTCTGCTTCCGGCCGCGTACGCAACGTGCAGGTGTGCACAGGGCGATGGGCCCAGACCCCTGCGCGCTTAGGATTAGACCGGCGTGCTGACCGCTCTGTTGTGCTTAGGTGGGGCTGCGACGCGTTGATCTTAAGAGGCCGGGCATGACCCAGAAAAGTGTGTCCGGCCAAATGGGATCGAGCGTGTTGGGTTATGTGGTGCACCCCTGCAGGGAAGTTTATCTATTCGAATAGCCGTGTCCCTCGGTAAAAGGACGACCCGGAGTTGTACCTTGACCTTATGACAACTAGAACTGGATACTGAATAAAATACACCCTTCCAAGTGCCAGATACAACCCGGTGATCGCTCTCTAACAGGGCGACGAGGAGGGGATCGCCGGGTAGGATTATGCTATGCGATGCTACTTGGAGGACTTCAATCTACTCTCTTCTACATGCTGCAAGATGGAGATGGCCAGAAGCGTAGTCTTCGACAGGACTAGCTATCTCCCTTTTATTCTGGCATTCTGCAGTTCAGTCCACTGATATGCCCCTTTACACATATACCCATGCATATGTAGTATAGCTCCTTGCTTGCGAGTACTTTGGATGAGTACTCACGGTTGCTTCTCCCCCTCTTTTCCCCCTTTTCTTTTCTATCTGGTTGTCACAACCAGATGCTGGAGTCCAGGAGCCAGACGCCACCGTCGACGACGACACCTACGACACTGGAGGTGCCTACTACTACGTGCAGCCCGCTGACGACGACCAGGAGTAGTTAGGAGGATCCCAGGCAGGAGGCCTGCGCCTCGTTCGATCTGTATCCCAGTTTGTGCTAGCCTTCTTAAGGCAAACTTGTTTAACTTATGTCTGTACTCAGATATTGTTGCTTCCGCTGACTCGTCTGTGATCGAGCACTTGTATTCGAGCCCTCGAGGCCCCTGGCTTGTATTATGATGCTTGTATGACTTATTTATGTTTTAGAGTTGTGTTGTGATATCTTCCCGTGAGTCCCTAATCTTGGTCGTACACATTTGCGTGCATGATTAGTGTACGGTCAAATCGGGGGCGTCACAGGGTGCAAGCCAGTTTTGCACATGTAGAATACTCGAGTTAAACTTGACGAGCCTAGCTTATGAAGATATGGCCTCGGAACACTGAGACCGAAAGGTCGAGCGTGAATGATATAGTAGATATGATCAACATAGTGATGTTCACCATTGAAAACTACTCCATCTCACGTGATGATCGGACATGGTTTAGTTTATATGGATCACGTGATCACTTAGATGATTAGAGGGATGCCTATCTAAGTGGGAGTTCTTAAGTAATTTCATTAAATTGAACTTTAATTTATCATGAACTTAGTACCTGATAGTATTTTGCATGTCTATGTTGTTGTAGATAGATGGCCCGTGCTGTTGTTCCATTGAATTTTAATGCGTTCCTTGAGAAAGCAAAGTTGAAAGATGATGGTAGAAATTACACGGACTGGGTCGCTAACTTGAGGATTATCCTCATTGCTGCACAGAAGAATTACGGCCTGGAAGCACCGCTAGGTGCCAAACCCGCTGCAGGAGCAACGCCAGATGTTATGAACGTCTCGCAGAGCAAAGCTGATGACTACTCGATAGTTCAGTGTGCCATGCTTTACGGCTTAGAACCGGGACTTCAACGATGTTTTGAACGTCATGGAGCATATGAGATGTTCCAGGAGTTGAAGTTAATATTTCAAGCAAATCCCCGGATTGAGAGATGTGAAGTCTCCAATAAGTTCTATAGCTGCAAGATGGAGGAGAATAGTTCTGTCAGTGAGCATATACTCAAAATGTCTGGGTATAACAATCACTTGATTCAACTGGGAGTTAATCTTCCGGATGATAGTGTCATTGACAGAATTCTTCAATCACTGCCACCAAGCTACAAGAGCTTCGTGATGAACTATAATACGCAAGGGATGGATAAGAAAATTCCCGAGCTCTTCGCGATGCTAAAGGCTGCGGAGGTAGAAATCAAGAAGGAGCATCAAGTGTTGATGTTCAACAAGACCACCAGTTTCAAGAAAAAGGGTAAAGGGAAGAAGGGGAACTTCAAGAAGAACGGCAAGCAAGTTTCTGCTCAAGTGAAGAAGCCCCAGTCTGGACCTAAGCCTGAGACTGAGTGCTTCTACTGTAAACGGACTGGTCACTGGAAGCGGAACTGCCCCAAGTATTTGGCGGATAAGAAGGATGGCAAGGTGAACAAAGGTATATGTGATATACATGTTATTGATGTGTACCTTACTAATGCTCGCAGTAGCACCTGGGTATTTGATACTGGTTCTGTTGCTAATATTTGCAACTCGAAACATGGACTACGGATTAAGCGAAGATTGGCTAAGGACGAGGTGACGATGCGCGTGGTAAATGGTTCCAAAGACGATGTGATCGCGGTCGACACACTACCTCTACATCTACCTTAGGGATTAGTTTTAGACCTGAATAATTGTTATTTGGTGCTAGCGTTGAGCATGAACATTATATTTGGATCTTGTTTGATGCGAGATGGTTATTCGTTTAAATCTGAGAATAATGGTTGTTCTATTTATATGAGTAATATCTTTTATGGTCATGCACCCTTGAAGAGTGTTCTATTTTTGATGAATCTCGGTAGTAGTGATACACATATTCATAATATTGAAGCTAAAAGATGCGGAGTTGATAATGATAGTGCAACTTATTTGTGGCACTGCCGTTTAGGTCATATTGGTGTAAAGCGCATGAAGAAACTCCATTCTGATGGTCTTTTGGAATCACATGATTATGAATCACTTGGTACTTGAGAACCATGCCTCATGGGCAAGATGACTAAAACGCCGTTCTCCGGAACTATGGAGCGAGCAACAGATTTGTTGGAAATCATACATACTGATGTATCTGGTCCGATGAATGTTGAGGCTAGCGGCGGGTATCGTTATTTTCTAACCTTCACAAATGATTTGGGCAGATATGGGTATATCTACTTAATGAAACATAAGTCTTAAACATTTGAAAAGTTCAAAGAATTTCAGAGTGAAGTGGAAAATCATCGTAACAAGAAAATAAAGTTTCTGCGATCTGATCGTGGAGGAGAATATTTGAGTTACGAGTTTGGTCTTCATTTGAAACAATGCGGAATAGTTTCGCAACTCACGCCACCTGGAACACCACAGCGTAATGGTGTGTCCGAACGTCGCAATCGTACTTTACTAGATATGGTGCGATCTATGATGTCTCTTACTGATTTACCGCTATCGTTTTGGGGTTATGCTTTAGAGACGGCTGCATTCACGTTAAATAGGGCACCATCTAAATCCGTTGAGACGATGCCTTATGAACTGTGGTTTGGCAAGAAACCAAAGTTCATTTCTTAAAGTTTGGGGCTGCGATGCTTATGTGAAAAAGCTTCAACCTGATAAGCTCGAACCCAAATTGGAGAAATGTGTCTTCATAGGATACCCAAAGGAGATAGTTGGGTACACCTTCTATCACAGATCCGATGGCAAGACATTCGTTGCTAAGAATGGATCCTTTCTAGAGAAGGAGTTTCTATCGAAAGAAGTGAGTGGGAGGAAAGTAGAACTTGATGAGGTAACTGTACCTGCTCCCTTATTGGAAAGTAGTTCATCACAGAAATCAGTTCCTGTGACTCCTACACCAATTAGTGAGGAAGCTGATGATGATGATCATGTAACTTTAGATCAAGTTACTACTGAACCTCGTAGGTCAACCAGAGTAAGATCCGCACCAGAGTGGTATGGTAATCTTGTTCTGGAGGTCATGTTACTAGACCATGACGAACCTACGAACTATGAGGAAGCGATGATGAGCCCAGATTCCGCAAAATGGCTTGAGGCCATGAAATCTGAGATAGGATCCATGTATGAGAACAAAGTGTGGACTTTGGTTGATTTGCCCGATGATCGGCAAGCCATAGAGAATAAACGGATCTTCAAGAAGAAGACTGACGCTGATGGTAATGTAACTGTCTACAAAGCTCGACTTGTTGCGAAAGGTTTTCGACAAGTTTAAGGAGTTGACTACGATGAGACTTTCTCACCCGTAGCGATGCTTAAGTCCGTCCGAATCATGTTAGCTATTGCCGCATTTTATGATTATGAAATTTGGCAAATGGACGTAAAGACTGCATTCCTGAATGGATTTCTGGAAGAAGAGTTGTATATGATGCAACCTGAAGGTTTTATCGATCCAAAGGATGCTGACAAAGTGTGCAAGCTCCAGCGATCCATCTATGGACTGGTGCAAGCATCTCGGAGTTGGAATAAACGTTTTGATAGTGTGATCAAAGCATATGGTTTTATACAGACTTTTGGAGAAGCTTGTATTTACAAGAAAGTGAGTGGGAGCTCTGTAGCATTTCTAATATTATATGTGGATGACATATTGTTGATTGGAAATGATATAGAATTTCTAGATAGCATAAAAGGATACTTGAATAAGAGTTTTCAATGAAAGACCTCGGTGAAGCTGCTTATATATTGGGCATTAAGATCTATAGAGATAGATCAAGACGCCTAATTGGACTTTCACAAAGCACAAACCTTGATGAAGTTTTGAAGAAGTTCGAAATGGATCAAGCAAAGAAAGGGTTCTTGCCTGTGTTACAAGGTGTGAGGTTGAGTCAGACTCAATGCCCGACCACTGTAGAAGATAGAGAGAAAATGGAAGATGTTCCCTATGCTTCAGCCATAGGCTCTATCATGTATGCAATGCTGTGTACCAGATCTGATGTGTGCCTTGCTATAAGTTTAGCAGGGAGGTACCAAAGTAATCCAGGAGTGGATCAATGGACAGCGGTCAAGAACATCCTGAAATACCTGAAAAGGACTAAGGATATGTTTCTCGTTTATGGAGGTGACAAAGAACTCGTCGTAAATGGTTACGTCGATGCAAGCTTTGACACTGGTCCGGATGACTCTAAGTCACAAACCGGATACGTATTTATATTGAACGGTGGAGCTGTCAGGTGGTGCAGTTCTAAGGAAAGGGTCGTGGCGGGATCTACGTGTGAAGCGGAGTACATAGCTGCTTCAGAAGCAGTAAATGAAGGAGTTCATATCCGATCTAGGTGTCATACCTAGTGCATCGTGTCCAATGAAAATCTTTTGTGACAATACTGGTGCAATTTCCTTGGCAAAGGAATCCAGATTTCACAAGAGAACCAAGCACATCAAGAGACGCTTCAATTCCATCCGCGACCAAGTCAAGGAGGGAGACATAGAGATTTAGAAAATACATACGGATCTGAATATTGCAGACCCGTTGACTAGGCCTCTCTCACGAGCAAAACATGATCAGCACCAAGACTCCATGGGTGTTAAAATCATTACTGTGTAATCTAGATTATTGACTCTAGTGCAAGTGGGAGACTGAAGGAAATATGCCCTAGAGGCAATAATAAAGTTGTTATTTATATTTCCTTATATCATGATAAATGTTTATTATTCATGCTAGAATTGTATTAACCGGAAACTTAGTACATGTGTGAATATATAGACAAACTAAGTGTCACTAGTATGCCTCTACTTGACTAGCTCGTTGAATCAAAGATGGTTAAGTTTCCTAGCCATAGACATGAGTTGTCATTTGATTAATGGGATCACATCATTAGAGAATGATGTGATTGACTTGACCCATTCCGTTAGCTTAGCATTTGATTGTTTAGTATATTGCTATTGCTTTCTTCATGACTTATACATGTTCCTATGACTATGAGATTATGCAACTCCCGAATACCGGAGGAACACTTTGTGTGCTACCAAACGTCACAACGTAAATGGGTGATTATAAAGGTGCTCTACAGGTGTCTCCTAAGGTACTTGTTGGGTTGGCATAGATCGAGATTAGGATTTGTCACTCCGATTGTCGGAGAGGTATCTTTGGGCCCTCTCGGTAATACACATCACTATAAGCCTTGCAAGCAATGCAACTAATGTGTTAGTTGTGGGATGATGTATTACGGAACGAGTAAAGAGACATGCCGGTAACGAGATTGAACTAGGTATTGAGATACCGACGATCAAATCTCAAGCAAGTAACATACCGATGAGAAAGGGAACAACGTATGTTATTATGCGGTTTGACCGATAAAAATCTTCGTAGAATATGTAGGAGCCAATATGAACATCTAGTTTCCGCTATTGGTTATTGACTGGAGACGTGTCTCGGTCATGTCTACATAGTTCTCGAACCCGTAGGGTCCGCACGCTTACGTTCGGTGACGATCGGTATTATGAGTTTTTGTGTTTTGATGTACCAAAGGTAGTTCAGAGTCCCAGATATGATCACGGACATGACGAGGAGTCTTGAAATGGTCGAGACGTAAAGATCGATATATTGGACGACTATGTTCGGACACCGGAAGTGTTTCGGGAGGTTTCGGACATATACCGGAGTACGGGGGGTTACCGGAACCCCCCGGGGAGTATATTGGGCCTAATGGGCCTTGGTGGGAGAAGAGGAGTGGCGGCCAGGGCAGCCGCGCGCCCCCTCCCCCTCTAGTCCGAATTGGACAAGGAGGGGGGGCGCCCCCCTTTCCTTCTCTCCCTCTCTCCCTTCCTTCCCCTCTCGTACTCCTACTTGGAAGGGGGGAGTCCTTCTCCCGGTGGGAGTAGGACTCCTCATGGGGCGCGCCATAGGAGGCCGGCCCCCTCCTCCACTCCTTTATATACGGGGAGGGGGGCACCCCTTGGAGACACAACAATTGATCATTGATCTTTTAGCCGTGTGCGGTGCCCCCTCCACCATAATCCACCTCGGTCATATCGTAGCGGTGCTTAGGCGAAGCCCTGCATCGGTAGCATCATCATCACCGTCATCACGCCGTCGTGCTGACGGAACTCTCCCTCGAAGCTCTGCTGGATCGGTGTTGGTGGATGTCACCAAGCTGAACGTGTGCTGAACTCGGAGGTGCGTGCGTTCGGTACTTGGATCGGTCAGATTGTGAAGACGTACAACTACATCAAACGCGTTCTCATAACTCTTCCTCTTACGGTCTATGAGGGTACGTGGATGACACTCTCCCCTCTCGTTGCAGCATGATCTTGCGTGTGCGTAGGAATTCTTTTGAAATTACCACGTTCCCCAACAAGTCCAAGGCACTCTTGCACTATTATTATTTTCATATCATTCGGTCGTGCGAGTTTAAGGAAATAATGACGACATCCGATGAACTGGCCTTGGCAAAGAGAAACTGGTATGAACTCGACTTGTTCTGTCTGTGTAAATATGTTTAACCTAGTATCCAGGCTTCAGCCCATTATGATTAAACATGTTTGCAATGACAATTAGAGATTATAGTTTCTCATGCCATGCGTAAGTAGCTGGGAGTTGATAATGATTTATCTTGGATATCAACATAGAGTTAAAATGATTGTGATGTAGTATGATGATATGGTATCCTCCTCTGAATGTTCGAGTGGCTTGACTTGGTACATGTTCATGCATGTAGTTGAATCAAAACCAACATAGCCTCTATAATATTTATGTTCATGGTGTTCATATCCTACTCATGCTAGTGTCCAGTGTTACTTACACATAATGCATGCTTATGATCGTTGTTGCTCTCTAGTTGGCCGCTTATCAATCTTAATTGCTAGCCTTCGCCTGTACTAAGTGGGAATTCTGCTTGTACAACAAAAACCTTGAACCCAAAGTTATTCCAGATGAGTCCGCCATACCTATCTATATACGGTATTACCCTGTCGTCCTAAGTAAATTTGCATGTGCCACCTCTAAACACTTCCAAAAAATTATCCGTTTTGTGTGCCTGGATCGTTCATGGAACGGCAGGAGGTGGTCGATATCTTCCATGCTAAGCAGGTTATCCTCAGGTCTAGTGTTTATTCACATGCCATCGCATGAGGAAATGGGCGGTAATAGGGATGTCCAGTCCCAAACTGCAAACATGAAAAAGAGTTCATCTCTGAAATAATCAAACAAAAACTCCCAACAGAGTCAAAACCTTTACTTTTATCGCTTGGGAACCGCCACTAGCGTGCTTAGCATGGAAGATGTTGATAACTGATAGTCGTGAAGTTAATAAGAAGGGTGCATGTCCCAAAATATCATTTACCTCTGTTTTAATAATTGAGCTCTGGCACCTCTGCAAATCACTGCTTCCCTCTGCGAAGGGACTTTCTATTTACTTTTATGTTGTGTCACCACCTTCTAAAAAACAAGCGGCAGAAACTGAGTAGAGCACAGCTGTCATGATTTATGCATTGTGTGTAGCTCATGTTGGGTGCATCATGACTGGATCTTTTCTACCATGAATTACAATGTTTAGTCACTGCTTGAACTTTGGAGGTGCTCTGCATTTATGTTTTGCGGTCTCAGAAAGGGCTAGCGAGATACCACTATTGTCATATTATATCATGGTTGTTTTGACAACGTGTTGCCGTTTGAGATATCTTATTATTGCTTGCTAGCTGATTATGTCATTGATATGAATCATTATAATCTTTAAGAGTTATTGTTGACATGGTTAGTTATAATGTTGGCTGAAAACCTGGGTGCTGTTTAAGCTTATTTATGCAAACAGGAGCAAAAGAGTTCGTAAAAGTGTTTTCTTTCTCACTTTCAGTTTATCAACTGAATTGCTTGAGGACAAGCAAAGGTTTAAGCTTGGGGGAGTTGATACGTCTCCAATGTATCTACTTTTTCTCACGCTTTTCCTCTTGTTTTGGACTCTTATTTGCATGATTTGAATGAAACTAACCCCAGACTGACGCTGTTTTCAGCAGAACTACCATGGTGTTGTTTTTGTGCAGAAATAAAAGTTCTCAGAATGGAACGAAACTTTGCGAGGATTTCTTATGGAATAAAAGAGAATTATTGGAGCCAAGACCCACCAGAGAGGGGCCCCTGGGTGGGCACAACCCACCAGGGTGTGCCCCCTCTCCTAGCATGCCCAGGTGGGTTGTACCCACCTGGTGGCCCCGCTGACGACCCCCCTAATACTATAAAATCACATACTTCCAGAAAAAAATCAGGGAGAAAGAATTATCGCGATCCACGAGACGGAGCCACCGCCAAGCCCTGGTCTTCCTCAGGAGGGCAGATCTGGAGTCCGTTTGGGGCTCCGGAGAGGGGGATCTTCGTTCTTCATCATCACCAACCCTTCTCCATTGCCAATTCCATGATGCTCCCCACCGGGAGTGAGTAATTCCTTCGTAGGCTTGCTGGCCGGTGAGGAGTTGGATGAGATTCATCATGTAATCGAGTTAGTTTTGTTAGGGCCTGATCCCTAGCATATATCCACTATGTTCTTAGATTGATGTTGCTATGACTTTGCTATGCTTAATGCTTGTCACTTTGGGCCCGGGTGTCATGAACTCAGATCTGAACCGTTTATGAATTCATCATTATATCCATGTTTTAGATCCGATCTTGCAAGTTATAGTCACCTACTACGTGTTATGATCCGACAACCCCGGAGTGACAACAACTGGGCCCACTCTCGATGATGACCGTAGTTTGAGGAGTTCATGTATTCACTATGTGTTAATGCTTTGTTCCGGTTCTCTATTAAAAGGAGGCCTTAATATCCCTTAGTTTCCAATATGGACCCCGCTGCCATGGGAGGGTAGGACAAAAGATGTCATGCAAGTTCTTTTAATAAAAGCACGTATGACTATTTACGGAATACATGCCTACATTATATCGATGAACTGGAGCTAGTGCCGTATCGCCCTAGGTTATAACTGTCTCATGATGAATATCATCCAACAAGTCACCGATCCAATGCCTATGAATTCATATTATATTGTTTTTGTTGCGTTACTACTGCTATCGTCACAGTTACACTTGCTACAAAATTACTGCTATCACTGTTACTGTTACTATTGCTGCTGCACTACTATCAAAACTATCAAACTACTTTGCTACTGATCACTTTGCTGCACATAATTAATCTCCAGGTGTGGTTGAATTGACAACTCGGCTGCTAATACCTTCAAATATTCTTTGGCCCCCCTTGTGTCGAATCTATGAATTTGGGTTAAATACTTTACCCTCGAAAACTGTTGCGATCCCCTATACTTGTGGGTTATCAACCATTGAGAGAAGAAGATTAAACGAAGGTTGTTGCATGTTGTAATTAAGGATAGACATGTAGCCTATAGCTAGAGCACAAGTTGGTGCATTAGTCAATCAATATTGATTTAGATTAAAGGCTAATGCATTGGAAGTGTAGATGTACACTCTTTGTTTTTTAGCCGATGTACACTCTTTGTTGGAAGACCGAGGGAGTACACATGCATGCACTCACATACACAGCCAGGGTGGTTCGCGCGCAAGGGTTGGACTCCTGTCGCGCCTGCGTAAAGTTTTGTTTAACTGATTTCTTTGCTCTGCCAACTGCCAGGTGGGACCCAGAAACCAGGTGACAATTTAACCAGTCAACAAAGTGCCACGTCGACTATGTGGCCGGTCAGTAGGGTGCAATACGGTGCTCTACGATGAGCTAGTGATCGTATAATCACCGCAAAACTATACTCCCTCCTTTCCGGTTTATAGGGCTTATCTCAAATTTAATTAGTTTTTCCATTTTATAAGGCTCAATTTGGTTGTTTTCCATCACATGTTCAGATTCCAAGGTGCATTTAATCATTTTATGCAAGTATTAAGAGAAAATTGACCAATGCATGTAATTTATGCATGCATGCATTGCAATTAATGCATTGATAAACATAATTTTTTGAGGAAAACAAGAGCATTGATTAGGTGCTTTTGCAAACTACAAAAAGTATTCCACCACTCACCATCTACCTTGGTTGGTGAGATTTTTGAATTGAGCCCTATAAACCGGAAAGGAGGGAGTATATAGTGACCGTAAAGAGCATATTGTTACATACATTGACCGCCAGTGTATTTTTCTCATTTCAAATTAAGCCATATTAACCGGAAAGGACGCAGTATGGACTAGTACTAGTACTGCTTTGATGTGTCCCGTCAACTCACCGAACGAGGAGAAGCTTGCTTACTACGCCTCTCCCTTGCCCATGCCCGCGATGGCTCGCAGGACGAGGAGAGGGTTTTGACTACAGCACCCTCTCCCTCTCCCTCTCGCTCACCCTCGCCCTCGCGATGGACGTGCAGTAGTACAATCGGTGTCAGATTTCCAAAAGCATATTATACTGTGGTATCATCATTGTTGGACCTTCCGAAGAGGCGAAGAGCCAAGTGCAAGGTTCACACGAGTACGAACTGTTGAACCTTCCGAAGAGGCAAAGAGCCAAGTGCAAGGTTTTATAGGAGTTGTCGTCCTAGTAGGAGTATACTACAACTATAGCGAACGATTCTACTGTATGATGCCGCCACGTCACCTATATCCAAAGTTGTGCCACCTTTTTTCTCAAAGAGCATGTTGGAGCCCGTGCAACAACCACACAAGTTGCACGTACACATAACACATTTACTAGTAATAAATTCTAAAGGACAAATGCCAGTATGCCACACAAGTTCATCTCCAATTCATGTGTTAAATTTGTGCACGACTAGTCTACATATATTCACAGTGCTATCGTTCACAATTTACCATACTCCACTTACACGTTGTAGATGGGCTACATGTCCTCCTCCAGGTTCCAGTCCCAGGTGTTCTTCATGGATGGCACGATCCATAGCGGTGGGTAATGGGAATCATTGTCGCAGCTTTCTAGTCCGGTTCCACACGATGGAGACTCGTCCAAGCTGAAGCGGCATAAATCAGGGATAGCGTGTCCCACCATGTCATTCATCCGGCGGTGCACACTGAAGACACAACCATGCTTCATGAACGGCAGGCCTTCGGTGTCGTGCACGGAAGGTGGCATCCACTTCACAATGGGGTAGCTGTCCCCAATGAAAAGTGAGTACTCTCCAAGAGTGTTCCTCGGCACCCACGTAACATCACGGGGGTCGAACTCAGCGCCGTTCATCTGGTACAGGCTGCATCTCAGATCTGGACACATGGTGACGTACATAGTCAAGGTCCATGCATAATAATGTTGTGCTCAAATATGGCGGTCAGTAATACTGTGCAGCAAATAGTACTACTCCGGTATAGAGGAAGTAAAATAATCGGCTTATTATATATAGCCACTCTTGGCTACATGGCTGAGATAGTAAGACACGGAAAAACAAAAATGGTGGCAGCTAGTGGGTTCAAGTCTTCAAGGGCCTAGCTAGCTATACGCGTCCTCCAAGGTAAAAAGTACTCCTACTAGTGCTAGTAAGTAGTACAACAATGAAAGAGAAGGCGAGAGGGTTAAAAAATATAATACTAAATGGAATACCTGAGTAGATGGTGACGGTCCGATCGTGGTAGATTGTGTGACCATGTTGCACATCAGTGGTACCATGGGTAACGACTGCTAAGAAAGTTGACCCCAATATGCCAAAGTCAGCTACAAGGTTCCAAGTTAGACCGAACCGCGGATGCAAATGCACATCCAGGATTGGTGATCTTATTTTGATCGGGGGATGACTGGTCCCTGCAAAATAATGGAGTACCGTTAGGGATGCAAATGATGGTTTGTGCATTCCGTTTGTAATATCCCGTACCATAGGATGGTAACCAGATGAAACAAGTCCCCTGGCTTGTCGCCGCGAAGATGCGGCCTAGATGGAACACGACGTCTTCGAACGTGTAGGGGTACAGATCTGCCACGGCCAACATGCGACAACCTCTGCCCTGTCTGCCGTTACTGCCTCTTGTATTGATGGCAATCCTTATGTCGAACACCGCGATGAGATAGTAATCGTCGTAGCCGCGTCGCTTTGTTGGCGGGTCCGCAATTGCTATTCTTCAATCTCATGTAGGCATCATCATATGTATTCAAGCCCAGCCAGTCCGGAAGGCCGATCCCAATGGTGAAGAAGGGGTCTACGGGAACGGCCGCACTGCTGTGGATGTTGTGCAAAATGATGGTGGTATCCGGCCGAAGGTATGCAAGCCAATCTTCGTTGGCACCGACCCAGACCTATATATAATACGGTGGGCAGCGGAGAAATTATGGGATGGAAATGGAATAAGTAAGTACTACATGATCAAACTCCATGACTGACCTGCTCATCGGACAAAATCCGACTACCTCTCAACATCGGCAACTCTAGCGGAGTCAACGTGCAACCATGGCCAGGGAGCGGTGGATTGTTCGAAGGATTGTCCCATACAAGAACCTTCTCCTCGAGGACGCATGGAAGACCAACAAGAATGGCCTTTTCCCAAGCCTGTTTAAGCACCGTCTTGAAAAACTTGGTGCAGGAAGCACCGAGTCTTGCGGTGGTGAGGACGTCGGAGCGGCGTGCGATTTCTCCCAGAGGATCGTCGTCCAAGGTCTCCCAGCCCCGACGAGGAGGAGAACCGCCTGGCGAATCCATGGGAGCAGCGACGAACTGCCTTCTCTTCGGGGGGAGGGGAACTGGCGAGGAGGAGATAAGAGCGTAGTAACCGCAGGGCCTCGTCCCTTCCAACTGTAGCTCCTCGATTGTTCCTTAGCGAAGGGGTGAGGCTTTTATTTACTACGTACTCGTATTGTAGCAGTACTAGTACTACTTTCTCAACTAGTAGTGCGATGTACTGTACTTCTAGTATAGTGCACCAGTTTTGAACTCTAGAATCTCAGGGCCAAGGAGTTACAGTTGGAAGTGGAGGGTAGTACTGTTCTCTAGAACCATCCCTGTACTATCAATGAGTCCACCTGCATAGTGGGTACTCTCGGTGCTCTATTCAAGCGCGTAGCTGGCCTACTCAGCTGCTCCTCTCACACACACACTAGCAGCCTGTTTATCAGTGACGGTTACTGCGGGGGCAGAACATTTGAGTTATTTGATACAAAGAGACTAGGTTTTTCACTTCCATTTGTGGAGGTGTAATGGATCTCATCGAACTTTGTTAGTAGTTCCTTCTTTATGAATGAGATGAGGAAAAGCTTTTGCCTCCGTTTCAAAACAAAAAAAATCACGTCAAGAGGTATTTCTTTTATAGAGCCGATAATGGAGTGAAGTCCATGCGTGCAATGCCACAAGCTACAGAGTAGTAGAGTACTAGCACTTTACGTACAGATCCATTTGCACAGTTCCCAATGCCGCACTAGGCTTTTCCGGCTCCTCGGGCTTAATTGGGGGGCGCTAGTTTAAATATGCTACTAGCTTATGAGGAAGATGCAAGCGAGGTGCAGCTAGGGCGAGCACGCGAGCCACGAGATGATGGGAAGGAAAACCCGTTCACGTGGCTGGGCTATCTAGTGCACCTTGTGGTGCGACACGTCCGTTTGACTTCAAAACTCAAACTACCCGTGTACAATATTGGCTCGCAGCGAAGTTACTATTTAAAAAAAGGCCACCGTGCGTTCGGCCGTGACCGAACCCACAAAACGAGGTATACACTCCTACGACCACTAGTAGTACTCGTTGGAGTACAACGCAACCTAGAATCGCCTTTTGTCACAAGTAGTACATTGTTCCTTACAAGAAACCACTAATAATGCCAAGAAACTACTACCACTTGCATACGTGGCAGACTTAAGATAAGACTACCTTATCAACCATTGTACATGCCCTTACCAACCAGCCCTACCAAGAAACGACTACTCTACAAAGTGTCGTTATAGGCACGTTTCAACCCATGTCGCCCCTTAAGTCAATGCCTTCTATTCGACCGGCAAGTTAGGCATTATGACTTGTGGGACCTACATGTCAGTCTGCACAAAAATCCCCAAGTGACCTCCTACCTCCGGCCCGTCCACCTAGTCATCCTCGGCCATGGGACGCAGCTACCGCCGCTGGCAGAAGGCGAGGTCAAACCCGACGGCGGTGCGGAGCCCATCTGGCGGCAACCCGGATGCCAGCTCCGTCCGGCGCTCGCGGCCGCTAGCTAGCCAAGATAGCTCCGTCCAGCTGCTTGTCTGCAAGGTTTGCTAGCTAGATTGGCATGGCGGCGCGACGGCTTGCTTGTGTGCACCGCGCTAAGGCCAGCTATCTGGCTCGAGCGAAGGCCAGCACAGGGCGGCTTGCTCGCGCGTGAGTCACGCTCAGGCCAGCCTGCCAACCCGTGCGGAGGCCAGCGCGGCGTCCGGCCCGTCCGGTGGAGCGGCGGCCAACTCGCTCATCACCAGCGCCACCGACGAACACGTAGCAGTACTGTTTGAAGTAATGTTCAGGAAAAATAATGATTTGAGGGGGAATAACAGGATAGAAGGTCAAATGTGGGTCCCTCGTGTCAACAATCAAACAAAATGTGTTGGTTTAAGCTGCCTCATCAGCATGGACGTGTGGGCCAACCCTGTCATAAATGGGTTTAAACGGGCCTAATCGGCACTATGTAGTAGTTTTTGGCGCGGATGAAGAAATTTTGGGTCTGTCTTTGCTATTTTTTGTACAATAGTTTCATCCTAGGGCTGGTTGAAAGTGGTAGTTTTTTGTTAAATACTCTACATATTGTAAGTAGGAGTGCAAGTTAAGCTTTGGAAGCCAATAAGCAAGGCTAGTTACATAGTGCCTATGTGTCCCTGATTGAAAGTAAATATCAACCATGAGTGACTAATATCTTGATGGAAAACTCGAAACTATGAAAATACTAGCATTTTTGCATGGTTGGAAATACTAGCAATGTTCACGCGCGTTGCAACGGATCATAATTAGAATAATACTTATTCACAAACTTGATACAAAACACTCTAATTTTGATATACATATATCACTAGAGATATATTTTGTTTCAATCAGAAAATATTCCTTGGGCTGTTTTGGTGAGGTGAGGGAGGGTGTGGTTGGTTTAAAGATACTAACTATGGGTTTTTCTGCAAATTGGTAAAGAAGTGGGATGTTGGTGAGAAAAGGCAACAACTTACCTCACAGTCATTAGATGTAGATCTAATGGTCAGAAATGACGGATGGCAGACACACCATCATCACCAACTTAGTCTTCTGTAGGAGTACTAGCAAGATGTCCGTGCATTGCATGGAACATCAAGATGCATTTTTTTATAAAACACTTGTTGTGACTGACCCATGCGGGAGTAATCCCATGTGTAAAAACTAATGATATCTCGAGAAAGAGGAGATAAGGTGAAGAGGAGTGGGGCATGGTGGTGATTGGTGGTCGGACTGAGCGGAGGCCTGGGGATGGACGACGCCGGCAATGGCCACCAGGCCAGTTTGTTCCAGAGGCTTCCTTTTTTAATTGCTCAACAATGAGGTTGTTGGAGATAAGGATGAACGAGGGAAGGCCTTGTCTGCAAATGTGGAGAGGGGTGCGAGTATCTTTTAGTTTAATTTACATCCGTCAGATATAGATCGGATGGTCTATATTGCAAGACGGCACGCATACCATCATCACCAACTCGGTTTTTTATAAGAGAAGAAATATAAGTATGGAGATACAAACGTATTATCGATACGTGTTTCCGTAAACTAGGATCTACATTCTATTCAACGGCTCAGCATGTGGGGCCTTAGCACAATGACTTCTCAACTATGTAAAACAAAGGTTTTTCCGTCGCCGATAAGGAGGGGGTGACGATGGCGCACTTTCGGCTTGCTCTAGTCCTAGTAGTCATACTAGGTGGTCTACGCATGTGTAGATTTATTCCTTTTCACGTCTCGTGTTCGCCGTACTACCACGACTGTTGATGAATAGACGGTAAGTTATTCACGGGGAAACCCTTATTGAGCGTGTTTGCGAGAGAGGGAGAGAGACAGTGTGCGTGTGTGATATGTCTAGAGACTGAGGCAATGATAAGAGATTCTTTGTGTCTATGTGTGTGGAGGATAGAGAGAGACATGTACATGGGGCTTTGTGTTGTGTAACGTGGAGACACATAGACATAAGCAGAAAGTGAGTGTGTGAGATACACATGAGGACATGAGGAGAGATGTGTGAGTTAGAGAGATGGAGAATTTTGATGTGCATCTGATCTAGAGAGGGGGGGATATATACATACCTAGAGCTGGAGAGAACATGCAAGGGTGTGTGTCTTAAAAGAAGGATCCAGATAGATGGGTGTTTGTGCGTGTCTGTGTGTGTTTGTGCGCGCGTTTGTGTGTGAGAGGGAGTGTGTGTATGTGGAGTAGAGAGACCACTAATGATGTAAACCTAGTATAAGGGAAGGGGGAATGGTGTGACATGTGTGTCAAAGAGAGACAAAGGCATGTGTAGTAGCGGGATAGCATGGGTGCGGGCCGGGAGCAGACTATTTGGAAGAGACATCGAGTGTGTGTGGGAGAGGGGTGTGAGGGGAGAGAGAGAGAGCTAGCGACGGGGAGAGAGAGAGGAAGAGAGGGGGAGAGAGGGTTCGTTTGTGTCCATAAGTGGCGTATAGATAGGGAGACAATGTTGATGTTGTTCGAAATTGGCCTATGTACGGAGACGCAAGGGAAGCGAGTCATCGTGTGTCTGATAGGGACTTCATGAGAGATCTAGAATAGATGGTGTAGAGAACAACATGTGAGATTGAGAACGATGATACATTAGGGAGCTATGGAAAGAGTCACGACATATATGTATACAGGGAAGGAGCTGGGGCAGGTCCGCATGTGGGAGAGATACAAAGAGGAGAGTGGTGCACAAGGAGACAAAGTGTGCTTGTTTGCAGTGGGGGTGGTGTGTGAGGTGAGTGTGTGAGGACCACATTTGGGGGTGACGTTTTGTGTGTATGGGAAAGATACACTCTACATAGTGCGTGTGCTTGGGAAAGAGAGATGCCGGGAGACTTAGAGAGTGGGGGAAGAGATGTGTGCATGCCCGAGAGACAAAGTGATAAGAGACCTATATTGGGGTCCAGACATTAGAAGAGAGGGGGGTGTCAGTGTGCTCGTGTGTTCGTGTCTGGGGGAGAGAACGACTTGTGTGTGTGTGGGAGGGGGGCGACGGGGTGGGGGTGGGGGGGGGGTTGGCTTCAGATAAAGAGTGAGGTGTCTATATTTGAGGGACTTTAGCGTAATTGAGATATATATGGTCAATAGTGTGTGCACTCATGGTTGATCAATTTGTTTCACAGTTTGGACTATGAGATAATGATACTTTTGAACATGCGTGATATACCTTGATGTACCGGAATTACAAACCTAAGATTGGAATTTTGGAATTCGACTCCATCATTAGCTTTTGTAATTCATTTAAACGGAGGTACATTTTTTAAGCCAGGATTTCGTGATTTCAAATTCATATATCAAACCTAGAGATATACACATACGGGCATGTTCAAACTTTATAATCATCCACTTTATTCATACACATACACATTTTTGCTTTTGTCATCATATTTAGGATAAACACATTTGGAATTTCATTTGAATTGGACCGTATGATGGTATTTGCTTGTACTAGCTCAATGATCCATATTTGAATTGAATGGACAATCTAAGTTTCGAGTTGGAGACATTGATTTTCTAAACTTGCACTTTTTTTTGCGTGCAGCACAAATAAATTCTCGGCCATGATATCATAGTCGGCCGAACAAGAGCAGAACACTTATAATTTCAGGTGCCAAAAGCTTTCAAACTTCCCGCTCACATCGAAATATCTCGCGCCCGAAAGTTCAGCCCTGCGATATTCCTGTTTTACCCCTGCCACATGAACGAAAAAGGGCTGCTTTGGTAACTCCATTGTTTTCCCCTCTTTGCCCCCAACATTCTTCCCCATAGCCCCTCCCCGACCCCCCCCCAACCATGGCAAGCCGCCGAATCTAGTCCTGCGCCGCAGCGGTGGACCTCACACCCCACCGGATCGACCTTCCGCGCCTTGGAACCCCCAACTACCAACTCACCACTTCACCGGAGCTGCTTCAGCGACTGGCTTGTTGATGTCTACTACACAACCTTCTTCTTGTAGACGTTGTTGGGCCTCCAAGTGCAGAGGTTTGTAGGACAGTAGAAAATTTCCCTCAAGTGGATGACGTAAGGTTTATCAATCCGTGGGAGGCGTAGGATGAAGATGGTCTCTCTCAAGCAACCCTACAACCAAATAACAAAGAGTCTCTTGTGTCCCCAACACACCCAATACAATGGTAAGTTGTATAGGTGCACTAGTTCGGCGAAGAGATGGTGATACAAGTGCAATATGGATGGTAGATATAGGTTTTTGTAATCTGAAAATATAAAAACAGCAAGGTAACAAGCAATAAAAGTGAGCATAAACGGTATTGCAATGCTAGGAAACAAGGCCTAGGGTACATACTTTCACTAGTGTTCTCTCAACAATAATAACATAATTGGATCATATAACTATCCCTCACTAATAGCGGAGAACAAACGAAGAGATTATTGTAGGGTACGAAACCACCTCAAAGTTATTCTTTAGGATCGATCTATCATAGAGTTCGTACTAGAATAACACCTTAAGACACAAATCAACCAAAACCCTAATGTCACCTAGATACTCCAATGTCACCTCAAGTATCCGTGGGTATGATTGTACGATATGCATCAAACAATCTCAGATTCATCTATTCAACCAACACATAGAACTTTAAAGTGCCCCCCAAAGTTTCTACCGGAGAGTCAAGACGAAAACGTGTGCCAACCCCTATGCATAAGTTCACGAGCGGAACCCTAATGTCACCTAGATCACGTGATATCCCATTGTCACCACAGATAAGCACATGCAAGACGTACATCAAGTGTTCTCAAATCCTTAAAGACTCAATCTGATAAGATAACTTCAAAGGGAAAACTCAATCCATTACAAGAGAGTAGAGGGGGAGAAACATCATAAGATCCAACTATAATAGCAAAGCTCGCAGTACATCAAGATCGTACCATCTCAAGAACACGAGAGAGAGAGAGAGAGATCAAACACATAGCTACTGGTACATACCCTCAGCCCCGAGGGTGAACTACTCCCTCCTCGTCATGGAGAGCGCTGGGATGGTGAAGATGGCCACCCGTGAGGGATCCCCCCCTCCGGCAGGGTGCCCGAACAGGGTCCCGATTGGTTTTTGGTGGCTACAGAGGCTTGCGGCGGCGGAACTCCCGATCTATTCTGCTCCCCGATGTTTTTAGGGTATATGCATATATATAGGCGAAAGAAGTCGGTCAGGGGAGCGACGAGGGGCCCACGAGGGTGGGGGGCGCGCCACCCTGCCTCGTGGCCACCTCGAAGCTTCCCTGACGTCTACTCCAAGTCTCCTGGATTGCTTCCGTTCCAAAAATAACTCTCCCGAAGGTTTCATTCCGTTTGGACTCCGTTTGATATTCCTTTTCTTCAAAACACTGAAATAGGCAAGAAAACAGCAATTTGGGCTGGGCCTCCGGTTAATAGGTTAGTCCCAAAAATAATATAAAAGTGTTTAATAAAGCCCATAAACATCCAAAACAGATAATATAATAGCATGGAACAATAAAAAATTATAGATACGTTGGAGACGTATCAGCATCCCCAAGCTTAATTCCTGCTCGTCCTCGAGTAGGTAAATGATAAAAACAGAATTTTTTATGTGGAATGCTACCTAGCATATTTCTCAATGTAATCTTCTTTATTGTGGAAAGAATATTCAGATCCATAAGATTCAAAACAAAAGTTTAATATTGACATGAAAACAATAATACTTCAAGCATACTAACAAAGCAATCATGTCTTCTCAAAATAACATGACCAAAGAAAGTTATCCCTACAAAATCATATAGTCTGGCTATGCTCTATCTTCATCACACAAAATATTTAAATCATGCACAACCCCGATGACAAGCCAAGCAATTGTTTCATACTTTTGATGTTCTCAAACTTTTTCAATCTTCACGCAGTACATGAGTGTGAGCCATGGACATAGCACTATAGGTGGAATAGAATGGTGGTTGTGGAGAAGACAAAAAGGAGAAGATAGTCTCACATCAACTAGGCGTATCAACGGGCTATGGAGATGCCCATCAATAGATATCAATGTGAGTGAGTAGGGATTGCCATGCAACGGATGCACTAGAGCTATAAGTGTATGAAAGCTCAACAAAAGAAACTAAGTGGGTGTGCATCCAACTCGCTTGCTCACGAAGACCTAGGGCATTTTGAGGAAGCCCATCATTGGAATATACAAGCCAAGTTCTATAATGAAAGATTCCCACTAGTATATGAAAGTGACAACATAGGAGACTCTCTATCATGAAGATCATGGTGCTATTTTGAAGCACAAGTGTGGTAAAAGGATAGTAGCATTGCCCCTTCTCTCTTTTTCTCTCTTTTTTGGGCCTTTTTCTCTTTTTTATGGCCTCTTTTTTTATTTGGGCTTCTTTGGCCTCTTTTATTTATTTATTTCGTCCGGAGCCTCATCCCGGCCTGTGGGGGAATCATAGTCTCCATCATCCTTTCCTCACTGTGACAATGCTCTAATAATGATGATCATCACACTTTTATTTACTTACAACTCAAGAATTACAACTCGATACTTAGAACAAATATGACTCTATGTGAATGCCTCCGGCGGTGTACCGGGATGTGCAATGAATCAAGAGTGACATGTATGAAAGAATTATGAAGGTGGCTTTGCCACGAATACGATGTCAACTACATGATCATGCAAAGCAATATGACAATGATGGAGCGTGTCATAATAAACGAAACGGTGGAAAGTTGCATGGAAATATATCTCGGAATGGCTATGGAAATGCCATAATAGGTAGTTATGGTGGCTGTTTTGAGGAAGGTATATGGTGGGTGTATGATACCAGTGAAAAGTGCGTGGTATTAGAGAGGCTAGCAATGGTGGAAGGATAAGAGTGCATATAATCCATAGACTCAACATTAGTCATAAAGAACTCATATACTTGTTGCAAAAATCTATTAGTTATCAAAACAAAGTATTACGCGCATGCTCCTAGGGGGATAGATTGGTAGGAAAATACTTGTTGCAAAAATGTGTAAAGTCATCCGTGATAATCTCAAAGCCGCGCAATCGCGCCAGAAGAGTTACTATGATAGTAAGCACCGTGATGTGGCTTTCGAGATCAGAGACCATGTCTACCTCCGCGTCTCTCCAATGAAAGGCACTCGTCGCTTCGGTATCAAAGGGAAGCTTGCCCCTAGATACGTGGGTCCTTTCAAGATCGTTGGCAAAAGAGGCGACCTCGCCTATCAACTTGAGCTTCCCTCCAACTTCGCGAACGTGCATGATGTGTTCCACGTGTCACAGCTTCGCAAGTGCTTTAAGACTCCTGAGCGCACCATCAACTTCGAAGAGATTGACCTCCAAGAAGATCTGTCTTATCATGAGCACCCCGTTGCTATTCTTGAAGAAACTGAGCGCAAGACTCGCAACAAGTCTATCAAATTCCTGAAAGTGAAGTGGTCGCACCATTTCGACCGAGAAGCCACCTGGGAATGCGAGGACCATCTCCGTTCTGAATATCCGGAGTTCTTTCAGTCCTAGATCTCAGGATGAGATCCTCTCGTAGTGGTGGAGTGTTGTAACACCCCGGATGTAACTTTCCATATTTGTAACTCCAACTCTTGCCATTTTCGGCTATGTGTTATGATATTCCCTCCGTGGTCGGGTTTTGTTTTTCATTTTGCATTTTGTTCATGTCATGCATCTCATATCATGTCATCATGTGCATCTCATTTGCATACGTGTTCGTCTCATGCATCCGAGCATTTTCCCCGTTGTCCGTTTTGCAATCCGGCACTCCCACATGCACCGGCGCACCCCTCTTGTTTTTTTTCGTGAGCTGGTGTTGAACGTTCTCGGAATGGACCGAGTCTTGTCAAGTGGCCTTGGTATACCACCGGTAGACTACCTGTCAAGTTTCGTGCCATTTGGAGGTCGTTTGATGCTCCAACGGTTAACCGGGTAACCGCAAAGTCCTTTTGTGTGTTGCAGCAAAACCCCCCTCCAAACAGCCCAAAACCCATCTAAGTCACTTCCATGCTCTAGGTCGTTCGATCATGATCGTGTGGGCAAAAACCGTGCTCCATTTGGAGTCTCCTAGCTCCCTCTACCTATAAAACACCCCCTCCCCCCTCCGAAATCTTCGCAGATCAAACCCTAGCAAAAATCACCCTGCCGCCACCGGATGCGTCCGCCGCCGCCGGACGCACCCGCCGCCGCGCCCGGCCTCTCCCAGCCTGCCACGTGGCAGCGCCACCGCCCGCCGACCGCGGCCCGCCGAGGCCCGCAGCCGGCCCCCGCGGCCCGAGCCGCCGCCGCCGCCCGCCTCCACCGCGCGCCGCCGCCTCCTCCCGCGGTGCCCCGCCGCCTCGCTCCGGCGTCGCCGGCCACCGCCGCCCTCGGCGCCCGCGTCCGCCGGCGCCGCGCCCCGAGCCCGTCGTCCTTGCCGCCTCCTCCCGCCGGCGAGCGCCGCCCGCAGCCCCGGCGCCTCCTCCTCCTCCTCTCCGCCCGAGCGCCGCCGTCTCCCTCCGTCTCCGGAGAGCCGCCCCGGCGAGCCCCTAGCCGAGCCCCGATCCGATCTGGAGGTTGATTTCTCCCCTCTCCCGAAATATTCTGTCTTGAGATATTTACAATATGTGCTCCTGTTCATTGCATCATAACTCTCTGCATATAGCTTCGTTTCGTGCGTGTAATATATGGAAATGTTCGTCTCTAGATGCTATCTGTTGAGGATATAGACCTGGGGGTCACCCGCCAGGAGGGCCGGGTTACTCCAAGGATCATTACCAGAAGCCCGGAGCTAAGTTTCAGGATAATGGGCCAGAGATGGGCTGAGACCCGGATATGGCTTAAGGCCCGTAGTTACAATCATTGTTATAGTAGACTTGTAGTGTAAGGCAAGTATTGTTTTAGAGCCCGAGCCGGACACTCTTATGAGCCGGCTCGGGACTCTAAGGGCTGCTGGGCGTCAGCCTCCCTATATAAAGGGACGACCCGGCAGCGGTTTGGGGACGACAACAATCTCTCCGAGAGCCGGGATAAGTGTTTAGTTCCCTGGCGATCGTAACCCTAATCAATAACACCTCGAACTGGACGTAGGCTTTTACCTTCACCGTAAGGGGCCGAACCAGTATAAACCCTCGTGTTCCTTGTCCCGCATAACCCCTTCAAGCTTCCTAGTTGCGATGGCTCCACGATTAAGTCCTAGCCCAAGGACATCTGCCGTGACAATTCCACGACAGTTGGCGCCCACCGTGGGGCCGGCGCACGGTGGATTTAAGTTCTTGAAGGGCAGCTTCGAAGGGCTCAAGGGATACGCTGTGGGCCAGATGACCAAGAGTCGTCGCGGCAGGCTCTACATCGACGACGCGGACTGGGGCCCCGACGCCGGCTCAGTGGAGTACGGGTACCGGGTCCCCTTTGGCGGAATTCATGTCTTCATTGGCAAGATTGGTGAGCCGGGCCCCGAGCCGGGTCTCTGCGCTGATCTCATCGAAACGGCTCAGCGCGCCCGATCCGCCCGGGCCCGGCCTGCCTTAAAACGCGCTTTTGTGGGATGCATCCATGGAAGGCCCTCCGATCCATCTGGGTCTGGGGATGAGGCGGCCGCCGGCTCTGACGGCGAGTCGGCCGCTGATGAGTCAAACTCGTTGTACCAACTTCAAGATGGCAGGCTCATGAGTTATTCCGATGGCAACAGTATTCCGGACCTTTTTGAGCCGCCAAGTCAGGTCGGAGTTTTTATGGCTGGTACGCAGCCTGTTCAGAACCCCGCTACCGGATCAGAAAATCCGGAGCCTTCCCCGGCTCAGGTGCTGATAGGATCTCACAGATAAAATGACGGCCCTGTTAACTGCCACGGTTGACCCGGCAGATCAAGCCCAGCATGACGCGGAGGTGGCACAGTTAAAATTGGATCTGATGAAAGCAAAAGAGGATCTTGCAGCAGAAGGGATCAGGCTGGCGGCGGAGCGGGCGGCTCTCGACGCCCGGGCTCAGTTGATTCAGGCGCAGTCCTTCCAACTCACGATGGATCAGAACGCGGCCAACGAGGTCATGAGAAGGAGGCATCAGAAGGCCCAGTCTCGACTCCCGCCGGTTTACGATCCGCGCAATCTATTCAACACGCCGGGTGCGGGATCCAGAAACCCACCAGGTGTCATTGCGCCCGGGTCGGGACCCCTTATTCAGCCACTAGTAATGGGGCCTCCCCAGGCGCCCCCTGCCCCGCCTCAGTATGTGCCAATACCCCCGGGTCGTTACGATAACCCGCTGGAGAACATGGTAGCAGCGGCAGCACGACTGGCGGCTCTTCCCGTTGACGGCAATTCTCCGGCAGCCGTGGAAACCCGCCGGGTCAGGGAACTCCTGCAGACGGCCCTAGCGCAGCAAGAGGCGTACTCCTACAGCCGGGACAGGATCCACTCAACTCCTCGCCCAGGCCAGAGCCCGAGCTACAGCCGGCACATGGTCTCGGCGACCGGCTCAAGTAATGTCCGACGCCATGGCCCGGCTCATGTTGGAACCTTCTACGCCGCAGACCAAGCACGGCAAGAGGCGGAGCAGGTGCCGCAGTTGACGGCTTATCAGACCCCCCCGACTTATCCAACGGCGTCCGTTGATGTGGGTATTTCTACCAGGACCGGGGGTGTCCCTTGTTTGGTGCCGGCCATCCGTAATGAACGTTTACCTAAGGATTTCAAGGGCCCTAGGAAGGTGCCTAACTATACAGCTGACTTACAGCCTGCGGCCTGGATTGAGAGTTATGAGATGGCCATGGAACTGCTAGAGGTCAGCGAGGCGGCCATGGCCAAATATTTCACCATGATGTTAGATGGCACTGCCCGCACGTGGTTAAAAGGGCTGCCACCGAACTCCATTGGGTCTTGGACCGAGCTGAAGGCCCGGTTCATTCAAAACTTCAAGGATACCTGTAGGCAGTCTATGTCAATTGTGGATTTGACTAACTGTAAGCAGCAGGAGGGCGAGTCCACGACCCATTGGGTTCGCCGGGTCAAGGAGATCATACATTCATCAGATAAGATGGACGCCGGCTCTGCAGTCTTGATGTTAGAACAGAATTGTCGTTTTGTGCCCCTAAAGATGAAGCTTGGGCGGCTTAAACGTGACTGCACGGATATGGGTACACTAATGGCGGCTCTTGTCAAATACGCCGATTCCGATGGTACCAAGGATCCCCCTTCAGATGATGAAAGGACAGGGAAGGGAAAGAAGAACGGCAATGGAAAGAGCCCTCAGTTTAACCCGGGGAATCAAGGAGGAGGCAAGCGCAAGGCCGATGGCAGCCTGGAGTTCGTAGCCAACACCCAAGGCAACAACCAGCGACGCAAGGGGAGGCCCCCTCCCCGAGGCGGCGGGTCAGGACCTTCTCTGGAGCAGCTGTTGAATGAACCTTGTCCGAGACATGGCTCTAGAGAGAAGCCAGCGACTCATCTGTGGAAGGATTGTGCTATCATGAAGGCCTTTAAAAACTACAATGGCCCGGGCGGCGGCCCAGGCGCAGGCGGCTCCGGCGCTGGCGGCTCTCATGGCCCGGGTGGCGGGTCAAATTCCGGTCCTCAGAACGGTCAAGGGGGCTTCAATCAACAGTCTGGTCAGGGTCATCAACTGCAACAGGGGGGTTATCAGACCAACCCGAAGCAACTTAGCGGTGGACAGTATCACGTGTTCACCACTAGTTTGTGCAAACGAGACGAGAAGCTTCACAAGAGGGCTGTTAATTCTGTTGAGCCGGCGGTTCCACGCTACTTACGGTGGTCGGAGCAGCCCATAGTGTGGAGTAGGGAGGATCACCCTCCCCGGGTGGATAACCCGGGCCACCTGGCCTTAGTAGTGGCTCCTCAGGTGGGAGGCTATAAATTCACAAAGGTACTCATGGATGGAGGCAGCAGTATCAACATCCTCTATTATGAGACTTTCCGTCGTATGGGGCTAGTTGATAAGAACCTCAGCCAGTCAAATACTATCTTCCATGGTGTGGTACCCGGTAAGTCGGCTTATCCAGTCGGCAAGATCGAATTGGAAGTGGCTTTTGGTGATGAGAACAACTACAGGGTGGAGAAGTTGACCTTTGAGGTGGTCAAGATAAGAAGTCCATACCATGCTATATTCGGACGGCCGGCTTACGCCAAGTTCATGGCACGGCCGTGTTATGTGTACTTACAGCTCAAGATGCCGGGTCACAATGGGACCATTACAGTTCACGGCAGCCGGAAGGTGGCTCTGGAGTGTGAGGAAGGTGACGCGGCTTATGCAGAGTCTGTTTGTGCCACAGAAGAGTTGAAATTTTATAAAGACAATGTTGACCCAACAGATATGACCTCTCTGAAAAAGCCAACCACGGAGAATGAACCAGCAATGAAATTTAAATCGGCCGATGAGACTAAACTTGTTGATTTTGTTCCAGGTGACTCGTCTCAGCAGTTCAGCATCAGTGCAAATCTGGACCCGAAATAGGAAGGCGCGCTCATCGGGTTCATCCGTGAGAATAGGGACATCTTTGCATGGAAACCTTCTGACATGCCAGGTGTACCTAGAGAACTCGCTGAGCACACTCTCAATGTGGATCCAAAATTTAAGCCGGTCAGACAGTTCCTTCGATGGTTTAACGAAGAGAGGCGGAAGGCTATTGGTGAAGAAGTGGCCCGGCTTTTGGCGGCCGGGTTCATTGTTGAGGTTTTTCACCCAGAGTGGTTGGCTAACCCGGTGCTCGTACTTAAAAAGAACGGCACCTGGCGGATGTGTGTGGACTACACGGACTTGAACAAGGCGTGTCCGGCTGATCCTTTTGCTCTCCCCCGTATCGATCAAATCATTGACGCCACGGCAGGTTGTGCACGCTTAAGTTTCTTGGATGCTTATTCCGGGTATCATCAGATTAAGATGGCAGTTAAGGACCAGGAAAAGACGGCGTTCATCACTCCCTTTGGAGCCTTCTGCTATGTGTCTATGCCCTTTGGACTCAAGTGTGCACAGGCGACTTACCAGCGTTGTGTGCAGAATTGCCTTCATAAGCAGATCGGGCGCAATGTTCACGCTTACGTGGACGACATTGTGGTTAAATCCATCAAGGAGAAAACCCTGATAGATGACTTAAGGGAAACCTTCGACAATCTCCGGGTCTATAAGATGATGCTTAACCCGGCCAAATGTGTTTTTGGTGTTCCTGCAGGCAAACTATTGGGCTTCTTGGTTTCTGACAGGGGCATTGAGGCTAACCCAGAGAAGATCAAAGCTATCACTTCTCTAGCTCAGCCGGCATGTATAAATGACGTCCAGCGTTTGGCGGGTCGCATCGCTGCGTTAAGCCGGTTTATAAGCCGTTTGGGTGAGAAGGCTATGCCCTTATATCAATTGATGAAGAAAACTGATAACTTTGTCTGGAATGATGCAGCTAATACCGCCTTCGAGGATTTGAAAAAGCAACTGGCAGAGCCCCCCGTCCTTGCTGCTCCGGTTGATAAGGAGCCCTTGCTACTATATGTAGCGGCAAACGCACGAGCTGTCAGCGTGGCTATTGTGGTGGAGCGCAAGGAGGCAGGTAAGGAACATCCGGTTCAGCGGCCGGTTTATTATGTCAGTGAGGTGCTCATTGAGTCCAAACAGCGGTATCCGCATTGGCAGAAGCTCGTATATGGGGTATTTATGGCGAGCCGGAAGCTTAAGCATTACTTTCAAGGTCACCCCATCACTGTGGTCAGTTCCGCCCCTCTCGGTGATATTATCCAGAACAGAGAGGCTACAGGGAGAATTGCTAAGTGGGCTATAGAACTTGGACCTCATGACCTCAAATATGTGCCACGCACTGCTGTTAAGTCTCAGGCCTTGATAGATTTCATCAATGATTGGACAGAGTCACAAGTACCCGAGCAAAAGCCGGATAACACTTATTGGACTATTCACTTTGATGGGTCCAGGCAGCTGGAGGGCTCGGGGGCTGGTGTGGTCTTGGCTTCCCCTAAAGGTGACAAGTTCCATTATGTGCTACGGTTGATGTTTCCTTGCACTAATAATGCGGCTGAGTACGAGGCTTTGCTCCACGGTCTTCGGGTGGCTAAGGAGATGAGCTTAAGCCGGCTGAGGTGTTTTGGTGACTCAGACTTGGTGGCTCAACAAGTATCAGGCACCTGGGATTCTAAGGATCCTCTAATGGCGGCTTATCGCCGCAAGGTTGATGCCATTGCTGGGCACTTTCAGGGATATCAAGTGGAGCACATTGACCGCAGGAAGAATGAGGCGGCTGATGCTTTAAGCCGGCTCGGCTCTCAGCGAAAGCCGGTGCCGCCTAACACTTTCCTGGATGTCCTATATAACCCTTCGGTTAAGTTGCCTACAGAGGAGGACTTGGCTATCCCTGACCCGGAGGCACGACTGGTGGCGGCTCTTCATATCACACCAGACTGGACAATGCCATATCTGGCTTATATAACCCGGGGAGAGGTGCCTGAGGATGAAATTCTGGCCAGGCAAATAACCCGGCGGGCTAAGTCAATGATTGTTATCAATGGCGAGTTGCATCATCGCAGTGTTTCAGGGGCATTCCAGCGTTGTATCTCCCCTGAGGAAGGTCAAGAGATCTTGCGCGAGATCCATGAAGGGGATTGTGGCCATCATGTCGGTTCAAAATCTCTTGTGGCCAAGGCTTTCCGTCATGGTTTTTATTGGCTGACGGCTCACGCTGATGCAGAGGACTTGGTCAGTAAATGTGATGGCTGCCAAAGGTTCTCCCGACGGGCTCATGTGCCGGCTCAGGAATTGAGGATGATCCCGATCACTTGGCCCTTTGCGGTCTGGGGGCTTGATATGGTCGGGCCTTTTAAACGGTCCAAGGATAAGAAGACCCACCTCTTGGTGGCAGTGGACAAATTCACGAAGTGGGTGGAAGCTGAGCCAGTTAGCAAGTGCGATGCAGCCACGGCGGTTCAATTTATGAAAAAGGTGATCTTCCGCTTCGGCTTTCCACACAGCATCATAACAGACAACGGCACTAATCTGTCCAAAGGCGCTATGGAGGAGTTTTGTCAAAGAGAGCATATCCGGCTTGATGTCTCTTCAGTGGCACACCCCCAATCCAATGGTCAAGCTGAGAGAGCTAACCAGGAGATTCTGAAGGGCATTAAACCCCGGCTCTTGGTCCCTTTGCAACGGACGCCAGGTTGTTGGGTGGAGGAGTTGCCCTCCGTTTTATGGAGCATCAACACTACTCCTAACAGGTCTACAGGCTTCACGCCTTTCTTCATGGTTTATGGAGCAGAAGCAGTTCTCCCCAGCGACATCCGTCATGATTCACCTCGTGTGGCGGCGTATGTTGAGACGGATAATGAACAGGCGCGCCGAGATGCTCTGGACTTGCTGGACGAACAGCGTGATGTGGCAGCCGCCCGTTCAGCGATTTACCAACAAGACCTGCGCCGTTATCATAGCCGCCGGGTCAAATCCCGGGTCTTCCAGGAGGGCGACCTGGTGCTCCGGCTCATCCAGGATCAAACAGATGCACACAAGTTATCCCCACCTTGGGAAGGGCCTTTTGTGGTCAGTAAGAACTTGCACAACGGGTCATATTACCTCATTGATATCCGGGAGCATAAGGACTCACGTAAATCTGAGGAGGAGACCCGTCGGCCGTGGAACATAGCTCAGCTTCGGCCTTACTACACTTGAGCTTCCGACTCTTGTGATGTACATATTTATCTCAGCCATGTATATATTATGATAAAGCAATAAAGCAGGACCTCTGTCCTTTGCTCTCTTCCCAAAAATGTGTGTTGTTACACGCTGACTTACAGAAGATCCGGCTTATGATCATCTTCGAATCTAGCTGTAAGCAGTAAAGTCGCTTGGGGGCTTCCTGTTCACACATGGGTCGTATTCGAACCAAAGAGAACATAGCTGTCGATACCCATTTGATTGGAAAAGTGCCGAGTTCATTGGGAAGTTGCCTCTGGTCATATTTGAATCATAGTGTAACCCCTCTGAGAACCGACGTGGATCGAATTCGAATCAGCGTCATTAAACAAATTTTCAGAATCACTTGGGGGCTTCCTGTTCAAACATGGGTCGTATTCGAACCAAAGAGAACATAGCTGTCGATACCCTCTTGATTGGCATCGCCAAACCCACTGGGGGCTATATGATCGTATCCGAATCTTAGCTTAACCCCTTTGGACCGAGTTTCTGGTCGTATTCGAACCGGAAGCCCTTAAGTTTTTATATCTTACCACAAACTTGCTTTGATCATGTCAAAGTATGTACTGCCGGGTTTCACTTGCCGGCTTAATTTTGGTTTATCTTGTTAGTTGAGCATCATGGATGTCATCAAGACAAATAAATTCGAGTTAAGGTGCCAACCGTGCTACCCGGGCTATTTAACCCGGAAGTATGCGTACAGGCTGTTAAGTGTGTCATCACAGCTATGTTCGAGTATAGTTAAGGACCGATCTTTTTTGGTTCGTATCCCGGGTTATCCATCTCAAACACCTGATTCTCAGGACGGTAAGCCGCTTTGCGACTTGTAATTTGCCTTTCTATGCAGATATTTAAAGGCACTCTTTAAGGTTGAGAAGGACAAAGGGATAATTCCGACCCGGAGGAGCATCAAAAGAATGACTTCAAAGGATTTCAGCATTCATTACGTGCACGATGGCACGGCAGAGATAAATTGTTGCACCTACTCTATTACAAAAATCTTTCAAAGTTTCAAGGATGGGCGTTGTTTGGTGAGCCGCTAGCCGGTTTATGACGCCTGCTGAGTTGAAGTCCCCGGCTCATCTTCTGCTTCGGCTGATCCCAAGGCTTCGAAGGTCGACGACTTCCAGTTGATGCCGCTGAGAGCTTCGAACTGAGCTTCTTCGTCAATTAACCCGTCCGGGTTAATCTCCGGGGCAAAGGTGTGCTGGCGAGCCGGAGGAATCAGATTGATGGCTTCATAGCGAGGGGTTGGAATCCTCTGATTCTCCGCGTTGTATCCCGGCTGATACTTGGTTAAATCGGTGTCGTTCCCGATGATGGTGGCCACCGGGCGCACAGCTTTCACACAAGCCGCGAAGTCCTTCTAGTCGAACGCTGAGCCGTCTTCTTTCAGGCTGGGATAACCCAGGGCGATGTCTGCCGGGTCTAGCTCCGGCAAGAAGGCTTTGGCCCGGCTCAGTGCGGCGATTGCTCCGGATCTCGCGGATGCTCGTCGTAGCTCCTGGATCCGCTGCGGCAGAACTGCGAGCCGGCGCAGGACTTCGGCCAGATGAGTCGGCACTTCATTCGACAGGGCCACCACAGCTAAAGCCCGCTGTGACCCGGTGTAGAGCTGTTCCACCAGGGTGTACACGGCCTTTAACTTGGTGACCACGCTCTGGTTCAAGTTGGCGCTTCTGGAACCTGTTTAACAACATCAGATGACCCGGTGGTAAGGATGAGTTAAGAGATGTAAACATTCCAATGTGAATGAAAGCCGGTGAGGCGACTTACCGAAGATGGCAGCTACCATTTGGGACACTTGGCGCTTTAGACCGGAGAGCTCAGCGGTCTTCTCAGTAAGGGCCTTCTCCGCCTGTTCTGCCCGGGTCACCAGTGCAGTTTTCTCCTCAGCCCAGGCCTTCCGCTCAGCGTCGAATTCAGTCTTCAACTTTTCCTGAGCGGCGATGCTGGAGACAAACTTGGCATTTGCCTTCCGGGTCTCCATCTCTTGTACCTTCAGCCGGCTCTTGAGATCCGCCAGGTCTGACTCTAATTTCTTGCCAACAGCCTGCATATATTTCCGGGTTATTAACAGTCATCCTATAAAGTCCCAAGCGCTTTCCAAGCAAAGACACTTGGCACTTGGGGGCTAATGCATATTGAACGTATCTATCTATGTACGGCCGGCTCAGTTCAGTAAGCCAGAATCTAAAGTCTACACCATATTCAAGTATAAGTCCTAGACTTGGGGGCTAGAATGGCAAGGTTCACTATGCGGAAAGTAAGAGAACAGCAGAAGGTTACCTCAGATTTGTGTTGGATCTGGTTGACCATGGCGATCTCGGCGTCCCGGCTCTTGTGAACCTGGCTGATATAGCCTGAGACGAGTTCTCCAATACTTAAGTCGGTGTAGCTGGAGAGATCCAGATTCACCCGGTGGGGTTGTAGCAACTCCCCCCTTGCGGAGCATTTGGCCAGCGCGGTCGGCCTTCCCGGCTCAACAAACTCCGTCCGGGTAATTACCACGTCCGGGTCATTAGCTGGTGGGGCTTCAGGCGCCGTATCCATGGCAATGGTGGCTTCAGGGGTGGAGGCGACTGGCGGCTCTTGAGCCGTCGTCTCCGGCTCAGGCAAGTCGGGCACTCCGGCTGACCTGGTCTTCTTTACTCTTTTGGTGAGCTTTGCCTGGGCACTGAAAAGGCAGAAGTGTTAGGCATACAAAGGGTAAGTACAGACAGATAATGTAAGGAGATTGTTATTACCCGGGGGCAGTCTTGAAGGCCGGCAGACTTGACTGCATGGAGTCACCCGAGGAGGGGGAGGTCTCCTGGTAATTGGAGTCAGAAGAGTTGAGTGGCTGACGGATGACACCCGCCAACGGATGAAAAGGGTACAGGTGAGAAAAAACCTCAGTGCGGCGTTTCCTCGTTGCGTCGGGTAACCCAGTGGAGAGGTCGGTGTCCTTGCAGGCCCGGGTGTGACGCCGGCTCTCGTGAACCTGCTGCTTCAAAAGAAATTGAGGGTTTCGGTGAGCTAATCGATGGGAAAAGCTTACTTTCCGGGTTACCCTTCGGACTTTCAGCTGTGGTAAAGGCTCCGAGCCGGAGGAAGGTGATGTTACCTCTTCGACCACCGGGTTACTGGCGCCGGTGTCATCCTGTCAATAAGCAAGTGTTGATAAGGCGGACAGCATCAGACAACATATACTGCAAGAATTTAAAAGATTTAAGGGTTACCTCTGATTCGGAGCTATCGCTTAATTGCAGTAGCTCCGAAGCAGTGGGTCTGTTTCCCTTTTTGCGAGGGGCGGCTCTCTTGGCGGCTTTCTTCGCCTTCCTGGCCTTCTTGGCCGCCTCGTGGTCATACTTGACCCGCCAGAATTTATCATCAGCCTGAGAAATACAGTAATGAGCTCTTAGTAAGATGACAGGTAAAACAAAATGGAAAGGTTAAAGTCAGCGGCTTACCGCTGGGGCTGGATTGGTCTTGCAGAACGGGGCTAGCCCGATTCTTCCACAGTCTGCCAGGCTCTCGTTTAAAAGAGCCTTGGTCTCTTCTTCAGCAACGTCTTCTGGAAGATCATTGCGACTGTGCCTCTGTGGGTCATCCTTTCGCCCGGTGTACTCACACATTAAGCCGGGGCGGCGGCTCAATGGGATCACCCGCCATGAGATCCAGACCCGGACCAGGTCAATTCCGTTCAGACCATTGCCTAGCAGGGCTTTGATCTTGTTGATTGTTGGAAGCAGAGGCTGGCGTTCTGCGGCAGTCAGTTTGTCGGATAATGGATGAGTTGGCTCCAGGCGCGTTGGGCGAAAGCCGGGCAGCGGGCTCTCATCAGCCGGGGACGTGTCTTGGCAGTAGAACCAAGTCATGTTCCAGTCCTTGGGGTGACTTGGCGGTTCTGCATAAGGGAACAGACAATCCCTGCGCCGTTGGATGGAGATGCCGCCTAACTCTAGACTTGGACCGTTTGCGCACTCGGTTTGGCGGTTCAAATAGAACAGCTCTCTGAAGAGCAGCAGACTCGGCTCTTCTCCAAGATATACTTCACAAAAAACTTGGAAGTTGCAGATGTTGGATATGGAATTGGGTCCTATATCCTGAGGCCGAAGATCAAAGAAGTTGAGCACGTCCCGGAAGAATTTTGAGCCGGGCGGTGCGAAGCCCCGGCTCATATGGTCGGCAAAGATCACTACCTCCCCGTCTCTCGGCTGTGGCCTTTCTTCGGACGGGTCAGGGGCACGGTAGGACATCACTTCCTTCTTAGGCAGATATCCGGATTTAACGAAGTTGGCCAGGGTCTCTTCGGTGACGCTGGATTTCATCCAGTTGCAAGTGATGGGAGCCTTGGGAGGCATGGTGACGGTTGGTGGTCTACGAGGAAGAGAAAAGTGTCCGGGTTAATTATAAGCCGGAGTATATCATTCAAGTTACAATGACGGCTTATGAAGGGGATTAATGGCATGTCTTGATACGGTGGGTTATCTAAGCCGTCGGGGTTTTCAGGATAAGTTGGTCGTCTACGGCTTACTGCGGTTAAGGTCGGAAGATACTACAGAGCATGATTCTCTTTGAACCGGAAAGTTCTACGGCGCGTGTTTTCTCTAAGTCGGAAATATAAGCCGCCAAGATTCAAGGACTGCAGTTTTTACTAAGTGTGGTAAACAGATTTCACATATTACAGTAACTTTTTTGGATCAAAGTAGTCGGAACAGAGAGAGTTTTCTAGACCTAAAAAACAGAAGCAGGGGAGGTTCTTGAGATGGAACCCAGTCCTTATGCAGTAAAAAGAGGTGTTCTTGCAGAAGAAATGAACCTCAGATATCTACCGCGGTGGTTCTACACAAGCCTAAGGATCAACGGGGGCAGTGGCTATAGGGGTTACCGAAACTTGCGGTAACAGTGATGAACATGAAGAACACAGATGAACTCTGTCCTAGATCTATGCTAGTAAGGCAGAGGGGACTCACCGGAGCTGGAGAAGAGCGGAGGCCGCCGATGTTATCTGGTCCGAGTCAGGTTGATGCAGCGGCCGGGTTGAGGAAGACCAGTGGTGCGACGGCGGCGGCGGCAGAAGCTCGGGCAGAGGAACGGCAGTGCGAGGAAGAAGAAGGAGAATGTGAAGAAGAGAGTGCCGGGCCGGCCTATTTATAAGGCCGAGTCATAAGCGGGCGCGGGATTTGAGGAGGCCACGGCGTGGTTATCTCCCCCCTCACGGCGCCTCGATTCTCGGAAGGTCAGTAAAAGCAAAGATCCGTTGCGGATCTGGCGGAGTAAAAACGGGTTTAGTGGAGGATGACGTCACGGCGGATTACCCGGAGTCCAGAGGATGACGTCACTCCGGGTTATGACCTTCACATGAATGATAAGCCGGAGATTTTTTCTGACTGCGGAGCTGAAGATTGACACGAGCCGGCTCAAGTCAATCTGGGGCCTAATGTTGAGGATATAGACCTGGGGGTCACCCGCCAGGAGGGCCGGGTTACTCCAAGGATCATTACCAGAAGCCCGGAGCTAAGTTTCAGGATAATGGGCCAGAGATGGGCTGAGACCCGGATATGGCTTAAGGCCCGTAGTTACAATCATTGTTATAGTAGACTTGTAGTGTAAGGCAAGTATTGTTTTAGAGCCCGAGCCGGACACTCTTATGAGCCGGCTCGGGACTCTAAGGGCTGCTGGGCGTCAGCCTCCCTATATAAAGGGATGACCCGGCAGCGGTTTGGGGACGACAACAATCTCTCCGAGAGCTGGGATAAGTGTTTAGTTCCCTGGCGATCGTAACCCTAATCAATAACACCTCGAACTGGACGTAGGCTTTTACCTTCACCGTAAGGGGCCGAACCAGTATAAACCCTCGTGTTCCTTGTCCCGCATAACCCCTTCAAGCTTCCTAGTTGCGATGGCTCCACGATTAAGTCCTAGCCCAAGGACATCTGCCGTGACAATTCCACGACACTATCCATTTTGTTCCATTATGCCATGTTCATTTGAGTCCATATTGATGCCCAAATCTCTGGTGCAAGAGTGCTATATGCTGTTAACTGTTGTTACTTATCAGAACTTGAGGATTTGTTATTTTTGTTGCTATTGATGTGTTCACCTTATGGGCATGAGCTCTACATATGTTTTGATGTATGCCATGCCATATTTACAGAGGTGTATGCTATGTATTTGTGTGATCTCTGTGGTGACTAGCACAAGCATGCAAACTAGGCTTCGTGATGTTTCTGATTTCAGGGACTTAGTAATTTTGCTGTCTGTGACTGCTGTTATTTTGTTGCTATGTATCCATGTGTCTACAGAGAGATCCATGCTCCTTTTGGAGATGTTCAGTAAGGATGTTTTGTAGATATAGTTGTGCTCTATCCATCCATACCCCCGTTCGCAATTATGGAGTGCCCTAGAATGACTCAATCTTGCTCTACTTTTGCTATAAAATATTTCTGGCAGAATGTTAACATGATATTCAATTTTGCCAAGGTTGTTGTAGTTGTTTCATACATGCTATGAACTTTCTCTTGCGATGGATAGCTTCATAAACATGCCATGTTGCTGTAGATAGGCTTGTTTTGTCATGCATTGCTTTGTGGTGAGTGAATAAAGCTCACCAAGATGCCCTCATAATGTCTGTTTCTGCCATGCTCTGTTTTCTGCTGTCTGAAACCTGTTAACGAAACTTGCTATGTTTACATGGGTGACATTATATCTTCTGATCCTTTTTGGCTCATGGTCAGTAAGGGACTGTTGTTCTATGCATTTAGTAGATTCATGCCATGCCTTGCTTTGCTATGTTAGATTCCTGTAGCATGTGTTTTTCTTGCTCTGAACACTGCTACCTGATGCTGTTTCAGCCATGTCCAGTAATTTCACTGTCTGTGAACCTGATATCTTTTGCACTTTTGCCATGCTTGTTTGAACCTGTTATGTTGTAATCTAGCCGTAGCTCAGTATTCATCTTTTGTCAAGCATCTCCTGTAGATTACTGCCATATGCTTTGTTGCTATGTTGGAGTGCTGTAGTATAATTAGTTGGTGTATTCTAAGTGCTATCTTGTTGTTAATCACAGAATCGTGTCATTCTTGTTTTGCTTGCCATTTGCAAACCGTGCATCCGTTTCCGGTGATCTTTATATCGATTTCGACCGAAATCATCTCACCTTTCCAGTGGCATACTTGGTTTGCCAAGTTACTGTCTTGTTCATCATTTTTCTTCCGAAGCACGCATATGCATCGCATATCATATCTTGCATATCATTCATGTTTTGCATCATGTTGCTTGTGTATTTCCCGTGATTGATTGTGGTTCCATTGCTTGTGTTCTTTCTGTGGGTAGATCCGGGAGACGAGTTCGTGAACGAGGAACCTATTGAGTACGCTTAAGAGGATCAAGCTTTCGACAACTCTGAGAACCTTGCAGGCAAGATGACCATACCCTCGAAATCACTTCTATCTTTGCTTTGCTAGTTATTCGTTCTATTGCCATGTTGCGCTACCTACCACTTGCTATATCATGCCTCCCATATTGCCATGTCAAGCCTCTAACCATCCTTTCCTAGCAAACCGTTGTTTGCCTAAGTTACCGCTTTTACTCAGCCTTTCTTATAGCGTTGCTAGTTGCAGGTGAAGTTGAAGTTGGTTCCATGTTGGAACATGGATATTTTGGAATATCACAATATCTCTTATTTAATTAATGCATCTATATATTTGGTAAAGGGTGGAAGGCTTGGCCTTATTTCTGGTGTTTTGTTCCACTCTTGCCGCCCTAGTTTTCCGTCATACCGGTATTATGTTCCTTGAATTGGCGTTCCTTACGCGGTTGGGTGATTTATGGGACCCCCTTGACAGTTCGCCTTGAATAAAACTCCTCCGGCAAGGCCCAACTTTGGTTTTACCATTTGCCACCTAAGCCTTTTCCCTTGGGTTTTCGCGAGCCCGAGGGTCATCTTTATTTAAACCCCGGGGCCAGTGTTCCTCTGAGTGCTGGTCCAAACTAGAGCCACTTGCAGTGCCACCTTGGGGAAACTCGAGGGCTGGTTCTAGTTGTACGTAGTGTTCATCCGGTGTGCCCTGAGAACGAGATATGTGCAGCTCCTATCGGGATTTGTCGGCACATCGGGCGGCTTTGCTGGACTTGTTTTACCATTGTCGAAATGTCTTGTAAACCGGGATTCCGAGACTGATCGGGTCTTCCTGGGAGAAGCTTTATCCTTCGTTGACCATGAGAGCTTATGATGGGCTAAGTTGGGAGACCCCTGCCGGGTATTATCTTTCGAAAGCCGCGCCTCGGTTCGTGCGCCGCCCCGATCCAGATCTGGAGAGGTTGACCTTATTTTTCCAAGTCCCCGATTTATTGCATTATGTGCTCATGTTCATTGCATCATATCTCATTGCATACTTCTCCGTTTGCGTGCATGATATATCGAAATGTTCATCATGAGATGCTCTTCATTTTGTTCCATTGTGTCATGCTTGTTTGAGTTCATCTTGATGCCCAAATCTCTGGTGCAAGAGTGCTATATGTTGTTTACTGCTGTTACTTATCAGAACTTGATGTTTTGTTATTTTTGTTGCATTTGATGTGCGCATCTTATGGGTATGAGCTCTACAGGTGTTTTGATCTATGTCATTCCATCTTTACAGAGGTGTATGCCATGTATTTTTGTGATCTATGTGGTGACTAGCACAAGCATGCAAACTAGGCTTCGTGATGTTTCTGTTTTCAGGGACTTGGAATTTTGTTGTCCTTTACCTGCTGTTATTTTGTTGCCATGTATCCATGTGTATACAGTGAGATCCATGCTTCTTTTGAGTATGTTCAGTAAGGATGTTTTGTAGATATAGTTGTGCTCTATCCATCCATGCCCCTGTTTGAAATTATGGAGTGCCCTAGCATGTCTTAATCTTGCTCTACTTTTGCTATAAAATATTTCTGGCAGAATGTTAACATGATATTCAATTTTGCCAAGGTTGTTGTAGTTGATCCATACATGCTATGAACTTGCTCTTGGCATGGTTAGCTTCATAAACATGCCATCTTGCTGTAGATATGCTTGTTTTGTCATGCATTGCTTTGTGATGAGTGAATCAAGCTCACCAAGATGCCTTCATAATTCTGCTAATGCCATGTTCTGTTTCTCTGCTAAGTCTGAAACCTGTTAACGAAACTTGCTATGTTCACATGGGTGCCATCATATCTTCTGGTTCTTTTTGGCTCATGGTCAGTAAGGGACTTTTGTTCTATGCATTTATTATATTCATACCATGCCTTTCTTTGCTATGTTAAGTTCCTATAGCATGTTGATTGCTTGCTCTGAACATTGCTACCTGATGCTGTTTCAGCCATGTCCAGTATTTTCACTAAGTCTGTGAACCTGATATCTTTTGCACTTTTTCCATGCTTGTTTGAGCCTATTATGTTGTGCTCTAGCCGTAGCTAAGTGTTCATCTTTTGTCAAGCATCTCTTGTAGATTACTGCCATATGCTTTGTCGCTATGTTGGAGTGTTGTTGCATAGTTACTTGATGTATTCTAAGTGCTATCATGCTGTTAATCGCAGAATCGTGTCATTCTTGTTTTGCTTGCCATTTGCAAACCGTGCATCCATTTCCGGTGATCTTTATATCGATTTCGACCGAAATCATCTCATCTTTCCAATGGCATACTTGGTTTGCCAAGTTACTGCATTGTTCTCCCTTTTTCTTCCGGAGCACGCATACGCATCGCATATCATATCTCGCATATCATGCATGTATTGCATCATGTTGCTTGTGCATTTCCCGTGATTGATTGTGGATCCATTGCTTGTGTTCTTGCTGTGGGTAGAGCCGGGAGACGAGTTCGTGAATGAGGAACCTGTTGAGTATGCTTACGAGGATCAAGCTTTCGACAACTCTAAGAACCTTGCAGGCAAGATGACCATACCCTCGAAATCACTTCTATCTTTGCTTTGCTAATTGTTCGTTCTATTGCTATGCTGCGCTACCTACCACTTGCTATATCATGCCTCCCATATTGCCATGTCAAGCCTCTAACCATCCTTTCCTAGCAAACCGTTGTTTGGCTAAGTTACCGCTTTTGCTTAGCCCTTCTTATAGTGTTGCTAGTTGCAGGTGAAGTTGAAGTTAGTTCCATGTTGGAACATGGATATTTTGGAATATCACAATATCTCTTATTTAATTAATGCATCTATATATTTGGTAAAGGGTGGAAGGCTCGACCTTACGCCTGGTGTTTTGTTCCACTCGCCGCCCTAGTTTCTGTCATACCGGTATTTCTAGCTTCGCGACCGTTGCGTTGCTTCTCTTCTCGCTCTCGTTTGCGTATGTTAGCTACCATATATGCTTAGTGCCTGCTGCAGATCCACCTCATTACACCATCCTTTCCTATAAGCTTAAATAGTCTTGATCTCGCGGGTGTGAGATTGCTGAGTCCTCGTGACTCACAGATTCTACCAAAACAGTTGCAGGTGCCGACGATGCCAGTGCAGATGACGCAACCGAGCTCAAGTGGGAGTTCGATGACGAACGTGGTCGTTACTATGTTTCTTTTCCTGATGATCAGTAGTGGAGCCCAGTTGGGACGATCGGGGATCTAGCATTTGGGGTTATCTTATTTTCATTTGGATTTGACCGTAGTCGGTCTATGTGTGGATTTTGGATGATGTATGAATTATATTTATGTATTGTGTGAAGTGGCGATTGTAAGCCAACTCTCGTTATCCCATTCTTGTTCATTACATGGGATTATGTGAAGATGACCCTTCTTGCGACAAAACCACAATGCGGTTATGCCTCTAAGTCGTGCCTCGACACGTGGGAGATATAGCCGCATCGTGGGCGTTACATCGGCCGCGCCCGACGGCTGGTTGCGCCCGCCAGGGCAGCCACCGCCGGAGCTTCCCGCCGTGGCCGTCAGCCCTCCTCTGTGAGGCCGCGAGCATGCTCGGCCTCTAAGACCGGCCCTCGTTTAGTTTAGGGAAGGGTTTAATCCCCACTTAAGCCAAGGCCCCCACTGTTAGTTTAATTTTATATTTTGGTTTGGTTTTAGTTGTACTCTATGACATGCGGACCCACTACTACTATTCACTGCTTGACTAGTCTTTGTTGACTTGGTCAAACTGGGCCCTCTCGCCCCACCTGTCAGCCACTGGGTGCAATTCTGTGTACCCTGTGCTGGGTGCATCTAGAATTTTAATATTTATTTTCGAATTAATAATAATTTCAAAATATTGTTTAAAACTTTGAAAAATCATAGAAAATAATCCATAGCTCGAATGAAAAAGTTTTATACATGAAAGTTGCTCAGAACGACGAGACGAATCCGGATACGCGGTCCGTTCGTCTGTCACATGCCCCTAGCATGTTGAACATGGAACTTTCCCCCTCTTTCCTCTCTCCGGAATCCGCCTAACGCCGGGAATTCATCCTCGGATGTTTATCCCCTCTGTCTGCAACGTGTAGTACCGCGTTAGTTCACCCCTAGCACCGCGTATTGCCATGTTATGCTTTGTGATGCTATGCTTGCTTTATATTTATTGTTTCTTTCCCCTCTTCTCTCCGGTAGACCCCGAGACCGATGCCGCCCCTATGATCGACTACGTCACCGACGACCCCTCCTTGCCAGAGCAACCAGGCAAGCCCCCCCTTTGATCATCCCGATATCGCCCATTCCATTCTCTCATGCTTGCATTGGATTTTGCTACAGTTATTTTTTGCTCCTATTCTGATGCATAGCCTGCTTTTGTAACCTGCTCATTGTTACCTACTTGCTTTTCCTAAATTGCTTAGTATAGGTTGGTTAGTGATCCATCAGTGACCCCCACCTTGTCCTTGTTGCCCCTGCTTCATCATTGAAGACCCAATCAACGGGATCGAAGACCAGGCCCCGGCACCGCACATCACTTTCCCCTTAGTTGCTCGACACTACTGGGTTACTATCGAGTGCCGAGGGAGAGACCTCTACAGCACTTCTGATGTTAACCATGTAGTGTAGCTATTCGGTCGTGGTCATCGAGGGTGATTCCGCCTTAACCACTTCCGATCCGACTCTGTCGTGCAACCCCTCAAGTGTGAACCTCGGGGGTGGTTCCTCTTACGTTCACCTTGATGATTACATCAAGTGGAATTCACCGGGGGTGATTCCTCGGGTTTTCCCCTTGATGTTTGGACACGCGGATACTTTGACTTTACCACTGTTGCTTGGAAAGGCGGGTCGACCCTGAGGGGTACCCGTGAGTGATGTGGAGACGGGTTGACCTGGAGGGTGCCCGCGAGATAATTACGAGGCGTGGCCGGGCATTCCTAGCCCTTGCCGCAAGTCCTCGAGACGGGGCGACGGGGTCACATCTTTCGTGAGTCTCTGCTTGTTACCGCGTGTTCCTAATCCACTACGATTTGGATATTTGATCCGAGGGGCCTCTGGCGTGATAGAACTAACCATCACGTGGGCATAGTATGGGCGTTCTGCGTCGTATGCATCAGCCGAAGCTTAATAGACGTCAGCGACTGAGCGGCGCGCGCCGGGTTAGCTAACCTGCCTTTTTGAAGTAGGTAGCTAGGTCTGCTCACCGGCCGCCCTCGCAACATGCAGGAGTTCCCGGGGCGATGGCCCATGACCCCTGGGGCCATAGGTTTAGTCCGGCGTGCTGGCCTCTCTATTAAGCCTAGGTCGGGTTGCGGCGTATTGTTTGGCCGAGGCCGGGCATGACCCAGGAAAGTGTGTCCGGCCGGAGTTAATCGAGCGTGGTGGGTAAGTTGGTGCACCCCTGCAGGGAAGAAAACATCTATCGATAGCCTGTCCTACGGTAACGGACACTTGGAGTTGTATCCCGATCGATACAACTAGAACTGGATACTTGAGATGAGACATGGATATGAGAAATGGATAGTATGGCTCTGGGATTGCTTTCTCGCAGGGAGTCAAGAAAGGATCTCTGGCCGAGGTTGATGACACTACTACTACTTTACTTTATGCTACTCTTATCTCTCTTCTGATGCTACAAGATGCTTGGTGCTGCTTGAAGATGCTAGTCTTTGATAGGCTAGACTTTGCCCTTCTCTTCTGGCATTCTGCAGTCCAGTCCACAGATACAGCCCATTTCATTGATACCGATGCATATGTAGTGTAGATCCTTGCTTGCGAGTAGTTTGGATGAGTACTCACGGTTGCTTTGCTCCCCATTTTCCCCCTTTCTTCTTCTTTCCGGTTGATGTAACCAGATGTCGGATCCCAGGAGCCAGATGCCACCGTCGATGCCTACTACTACGAGGAGGCCGCCGACGACCAGGGGTAGTTAGGAGGCTCCAAGGCAGGAGGCCTTGCCTTTTCGATCGATGTTGCTTTCGTGCTAGCCTTCTTAAGGCAAACTTGTCTAACTCATGTCTGTACTCAGATATTGTTGCTTCTGCTGACTCTTGTGTATTCGAGCTTATGTATTCGAGCCCTCGAGGCCCCTGGCTTGTAATATAAAGCTTGTATTATTTTAATTTGTGTCTAGAGTTGTGTTGTGATATCTTTCCGTGAGTCCTTGATCATGATCGTACACATTTGCGTGTATGATTAGTGTACGATTGAATCGAGGGCGTCACACATAATCACTCTCATCAATAATAGTATGGATAGCACCAATAGTATAGCAATTATCATCATCACAATGAGTAAGAGGAGCAACATCATTTGGGAGAGATACCTTTCTACCTTTGCTTCTCCGTCTTTTCTTTTTCTTCTTCACATCATGTGTGGGTTTAACCCTCTTTTTTGAGCTCCTTATTAATGAGATTGGTTGAATAGAAGGCTCCTCCTTGTTACCTGATTCATCATAAGAAATAATAGGAGGATATTGGGAAGCCTCTTCCCTTTCATTAGTATTCTCTTCATCTTCTATTTGTTTTCTTTTCTTTATGTAATTGGCAATATAAGGATTTTCAATGCAATTCACCGCACAATACATAAAAAATTCTTCTAGATCAATATCAAGGAATTTCTCAAGGTTATATTCTGGAATATGCTTAGTTGTATGTTTCATTTCTTCATAACCCAAAAGCAAACTAAGTTCATTATGATGTGCAAGGGAAATCAAATCATCACAATTTTTGGACACGATACGATCATGAAACAATTTGCATTGGAGATTTAAATGACCATGTTCATTGCAAAGTTCACAAGTATGGTGAAGAAATTTTAAATTTTCAGCACAAACATCTAGCCTTTCTTGCAACCATTTAGTTTCCAAATACTTATGCCTCTTGCAAAATCTATTTTCCCTAATTGGTGTGTACTTGCAAGCTCTATGTATTCAACAAAAGTTGGCATGCTTATAAGAGACATTTTCATCATGACTAGTGCAATCATCATTAGTACTATGGATATTCAAGGAGTTCATACTAACAACATTGCAATCATGCTCATCATTCAAAGATTTAGTGCCAAACATTTTAATGCATTCCTCTTCTAACACTTTGGCACAATTTTCCTTTCCATCATACTCACGAAAGATATTAAAAATATGAAGCGTATGAGGCAAACTCAATTCCATTTTTTTGTAGTTTTCTTTTATAGACTAAACTAGTGATAAAACAAGAAACTAAAAGATTAGATTGCAAGATCTAAAGATATACCTTCAAGCACTCACCTCCCCGGCAACGGCACCAGAAACTGCTTGATGTCTACTACACAACCTTCTTCTTATAGGCGTTGTTGGGCCTCCAAGTGCAGAGGTTTGTAGGACAGTAGCAAATTTCCCTCGGGTGGATGACCTAAGGTTTATCAATCCGTGGGAGGCGTAGGATGAAGATGGTCTCTCTCAAGCAACCCTGCAACCAAATAACAAAGAATCTCTTGTGTCCCCAACAAACCCAATACAATGGTAAATTGTATAGGTGCACTAGTTCGGCGAAGAGATGGTGATACAAGTGCAATATGGATGGTAGATATAGGTTTTTGTAATCTGAAAATATAAAAAAGCAAGGTAACAAGCGATAAAAGTGAGCGTAAACGTTATTGCAATGCTAGGAAACAAGGCCTAGGGTTCATACTTTCACTAGTGCAAGTTCTCTCAACAATAATAACATAATTGGATCATATAACTATCCCTCAACATGCAACAAAGAGTCACTCCAAAGTCACTAATAGCGGAGAACAAACGAAGAGATTATTGTAGGGTACGAAACCACCTCAAAGTTATTCTTTAGGATCGATCTATCATAGATATCGTACTAGAATAACACCTTAAGACACAAATCAACCAAAACCTTAATGTCACCTAGACACTCCAATGTCACCTCAAGTATCCGTGGGTATGATTATACGATATGCATCAAACAATCTCAGATTCATCTATTCAACCAACACATAGAACTTCAAAGTGCCCCCCAAAGTTTCTACCGGAGAGTCAAGACGAAAACGTGTGCCAACCCCTATGCATAAGTTCACGAGCGGAACCCGCAAGTTGATCACCAAAACATACATCAAGTAGATCACGTGATATCCCATTGTCACCACAGATAAGCACATGCAAGACATACATCAAGTGTTCTCAAATCCTTAAAGACTCAATCTGATAAGATAACTTCAAAGGGAAAACTCAATCCATTACAAGAGAGTAGAGGGGGAGAAACATCATAAGATCAAACTATAATAGCAAACCTCGCGGTACATCAAGATCGTACCATCTCAAGAACACGAGAGAGAGAGATCAAACACATAGCTACTGGTACATACCCTCAGCCCCGAGGGTGAACTACTCCCTCCTCGTCATGGAGAGCGCCGGGATGATGAAGATGGCCACCGGTGAGGGATCCCCCCTCCGGTAGGGTGCCCGAATAGGGTCCCGATTGGTTTTTGGTGGCTACAGAGGCTTGCGGCGGCGGAACTCCCGATCTATTCTGCTCCCCGATGTTTTTAGGGTATATGGATATATATAGGCGAAAGAAGTCGGTCAGGGGAGCCATGAGGGGCCCACGAGGGTGGGAGGCGCGCCTCCCTGCCTCGTGGCCACCTCGAAGCTTCCCTAACGTCATCTCCAAGTCTCCTAGATTGCTTCCGTTCCAAAAATAACTCTCCCAGAGGTTTCATTCCGTTTGGACTCCGTTTGAAATTCCTTTTCTTCGAAACACTGAAATAGGCAAGAAAAAAACAATTTGGGATGGGCCTTCGGTTAATAGGTTAGTCCCAAAAATAATATAAAAGTGTTTAATAAAGCCCATAAACATCCAAAACAGATAATATAATAGCATGGAACAATAAAAAATTATCGATACGTTGGAGACGTATCACTTGTCAACCGCTCCAGATCTCCTTGACCGCCATCATGGTCCACCGCACCGGATCTGCTTAACCGGCGCCCTCGTCCAGCATAGTGTAGGCACTTCACTGACTCCCTCGTCCGCCCCATCGCTGGCCCTTCATACAAGCCCTCATCCGCCGCAACAGATCTGCCTCACCGAAAGCACTGTACACCGCGCCCGCCGAAGCCTTCGTCCACTGCACCGGACCCGCTCCACGGATGCCATATTCAACTCCACCGGCCCTGCTTTACTGACGCTGCAGCGTCATCTGGTTATTTCGATTTGTACTCCTTTGGTTTTTCTCTTCTTTGTCGTGGAACTGTTCACTTACCACAGATGAGCTTTCTTGTATGTCGACAGGCACCGCAACTGAAGCACCGGAGCCGCTTCAGCGACGGCGACAGCTGATGACCCACAAGTATAGGGGATCTATCATAGTCCTTTCGATAAGTAAGAGTGTCGAACCCAACGAGGAGCAGAAGGAAATTATAAGCGGTTCTCAGCAAGGAATTCTCTGCAAGCACTGAAATTATGGGTAACAGATAGTTTTGTGATAAGATAATTGGTAACGAGCAACAAGTAACAAAAGTAAATAAAGTGCAGCAAGGTGGCCCAATCCTTTTCGTAGCAAAGGACAAGCCTAGACAAACTCTTATATAGAGAAAAGCGCTCCCGAGGACACATGGGAATTATCGTCAAGCTAGTTTTCATCACGTTCATATGATTCGCGTTCGGTACTTTGATAATTTGATATGTGGGTGGACCGGTGCTTGGGTGCTGTCCTTACTTGGACAAGCATCCCACTTATGATTAACTCCTATTGCAAGCATCCGCAACTACAAAAGAAGTATTAAGGTAAACCTAACCATAGCATGAAACATATGGATCCAAATCAGCCCCTTACGAAGCAACACATAAACTAGGGTTTAAGCTTCTGTCACTCTAGCAACCCATCATCTACTTATTACTTCTCAATGCCTTCCTATAGGCCCAATAATGGTGAAGTGTCATGTAGTCGACGTTCACATGACACCACTAGAGGAGAGACAACATACATCTCATCAAAATATCGAACGAATACCAAATTCACATGACTACTAATAGCAAGATCCCATGTCCTCAGGAACAAACGTAACTACTCACAAAGCATATTCATGTTCATAATCAGAGGAGTATTAATATGCATAAAGGATCTGAACATATGATCTTCCACCAAATAAACCAACTAGCATCAACTACAAGGAGTAATCAACACTACTAGCAACCTACAAGTACCAATCCCAGACTTAGAGACAAGAATTGGATACAAGAGATGAACTAGGGTTTGAGAGGAGATGGTGCTTGTGAAGATGTTGATGGAGATTGGCCTCCTCCCGATGAGAGGAGCGTTGGTGATGATGATGGCGATGATTTCCCCCTCCCAGAGGGAAGTGTCCCCGGTAGAACAGCTCCGCCAGAGCCCTAGATTGGTTCCGCCAAGGTTCCACCTCGTGGCGGCGGAGTCTCATCCCGAAAGCTTGCTTATGATTTTTCTTCTGACGAAAGACTTCATATAGCAGAAGATGGGCATCGGAGGGCCACCAGGGGGCCCACGAGGCAGGGGGCGCGCCCCCACCCTCGTGCCTGGTGGGTGGCCCCCCTATGGTATTTCTTCCGCTCAATATTTTTTATATATTCTGAAAATAACTTCTGTGGAGTTTCAGGACTTTTGGAGTTGTGCAGAATAGGTCTCTAATATTTGCTCCTTTCCAGCCAAGAATTCCAGCTACCGGCATTCTCCCTCTTTATGTAAACCTTGTAAAATAAGAGAGAATAGGCATAAGTATTGCGACATAATGTGTAATAACAGCCCATAATGCAATAAATATCGATATAAAAGCATGATGCAAAATGGACGTATCAACTCCCCCAAGCTTAGACCTCGCTTGTCCTCAAGCGGAAGCCGATAACGATAAATATGTCCACATGTTTAGAGGTAGAGGTGTTGATAAAATAAAATACGGACATGAGGGCATCATGATCATTCTTATAACAACAACATATATGGATATTGTCATATGATTTCTTATGCTCAAGTAATAATCTATTCACAATGTCAAGTATGAATCAGAAACTTCATTGAAAACTAACAAACTATAATCTCAGTCATTGAAGCAATTGCAATTTATCATAACATCAGAAAGAGTCTATATAAGGGCTTTTCAGCAAGTCCACATACTCAACTATCATTTAGTCTTTCACAATTGCTAACACTCACGCAATACTTGTGGTTACGGAGTTTTAATCGGACACAGAGAAAGATAGGGGCTTATAGTTTCGCCTCCCAACCTTTTACCTCAAGGGTAATGTCAACAATAATTGTTCATGCTAACTCACATCCAATTAGATATATATATATATATATCAGGATCTTTCCAACACACTGTGCTTGCCAAAGGATAAAATGTAAAAAGGAAAGGTGAAGATCACCATGACTCTTGCATAAGGTAGAAGATAAAAGTAAAAGATAGGCCCTTCGCAGAGGGAAGCAGAGGTTGTCATGCGCTTTTAGGGTTGGATGCACGAAATCTTAATGCAAAAGAACGTCACTTTATATTGCCACTTGTGATGTGGACCTTTATTATGCAGTCCGTCACTTTTATTTCTTCCACATCACAAGATCGTATAAAGCTTATTTTCTCCCACACTAATAAGTCATACATATTTGAGAGCAATTTTTATTGCTTGCACCGATGACAACTTACTTGAAGGATCTTACTCAATCCATAGGTAGATATGGTGGACTCTCATGGCAAAACTGGGTTTAAGGATATTTGGAAGCACAAGTAGTATCTCTACTTGGTGCAAAGAATTTGGCTAGCATGAGGGGGAAATGCAAGCTCAACATGTTGGATGATCCATGACAATATACTTTATCTCAGATATAAGAAAACATAATGTTGGGGAACACAGTAATTTCAAAAAAATTCCTACGCACACGCAGGATCATGGTGATGCATAGCAACGAGAGGGGAGAGTGTTGTCCACATACCCTCGTAGACCGAAAGCGGAAGCGTTAGCACAACGCGGTTGATGTAGTCGTACGTCTTCACGATCCGACCGATCAAGTACCGAACGCATGGCACCTCCGAGTTCAGCACACGTTCAGCCCGATGACGTCCCTCGAACTCTGATCCAGCCGAGTGTTGAGGGAGAGTTTCGTCAGCACGACAGTGTGGTGACGATGATGATGTTCTACCGACGCAGGGCTTCGCCTAAGCACCGCTACAGTATTATCGAGGTGGACTATGGTGGAGGGGGGCACCGCACACGGCTAAAAGATCAAACGATCAATTGTCGTCTCTCTAGGGTGCCCCCTGCCCCCGTATATAAAGGAGCAAGGAGGAGGGGGAGGGTCGGCCCTCTCTATAGCGCGCCCTAGGAGGAGTCCTACTCCCACCGGGAGTAGGATTCCCCCCCCCCCCTTCCAAGTAGTAGGAGTAGGAGTCAAGGAAAGGGGAGAGAGAAGAGAAGGAAGGAGGGGGCGCAGCCCCTCCCCCTAGTCCAATTCGGACTAGGCCTTGGGGGGCGCCCAGCCTCTCTTCTCTCTTTCCCCTAAAGCCCAATAAGGCCCATATACTCCCGGGAGAATTCCTCTAACTCTCCAGTACTCCGAAAAATACCCGAATCACTCGGAACCTTTCCGATGTCCGAATATAGTCGTCCAATATATCGATCTTTACGTCTCGACCATTTCCAGACTCCTCGTCATGTCCCCGATCTCATCCGGGACTCCGAACTACCTTCGGTACATCAAAACACATAAACTCATTATATAACCGTCATCGAACTTTAAGCGTGCGGACCCTACGGGTTCGAGAACAATGTAGACATGACCGAGACACGTCTCCGGTCAATAACCAATAGCGGAACCTAGATGCTCATATTGGCTCCCACATATTCTACGAAGATCTTTATCGGTCAAACCGCATAACAACATACGTTGTTCCCTTTGTCATCGGTATGTTACTTGCCCGAGATTCGATCGTCGGTATCTCAATACCTAGTTCAATCTCGTTACCGGCAAGTCTCTTTACTCGTTCCGTAATACATCATCCCACAACTAACTCATTAGTTACAATGCTTGCAAGGCTTATAGTGATGTGCATTACTGAGTGGGCCCAGAGATACCTCTCCGACAATCGGAGTGACAAATCCTAATCTCGAAATACGCCAACCCAACAAGTACCTTCGGAGACACCTGTAGAGCACCTTTATAATCACCCAGTTACATTGTGACGTTTGGTAGCACACAAAGTGTTCCTCCGGTAAACGGGAGTTGCATAATCTCATAGTCATAGGAACATGTATAAGTCATGAAGAAAGCAATAGCAACATACTAAACGATCGAGTGCTAAGCTAACGGAATAGGTCAAGTCAATCACATCATTCTCCTAATGATGTGATCCCGTTAATCAAATGACAACTCATGTCTATGGCTAGGAAACATAAACATCTTTGATCAACGAGCTAGTCAAGTAGAGGCATACTAGTGACACTCTGTTTGTCTATGTATTCACACAAGTATTATGTTTCCGGTTAATATAATTCTAGCATGAATAATAAACATTTATCATGAAATAAGGAAATAAATAATAACTTTATTATTGCCTCTAGGGCATATTTCCTTCAGTCTCCCACTTGCACTAGAGTCAATAATCTAGATCACATCGCCATGTGATTTAACATCAATAGTTCACATCACCATGTGATTAACACCCATAGTTTACATCGTCATGTGACCAACACCCAATGGATTTACTAGAGTCAATAATCTAGTTCACATCGCTACGTGATTAACACCCAAAGAGTACTAAGGTGTGATCACGTTTTGCTTGTGAGAGAAGTTTAGTCAACGGGTCTGTCATATTCAGATCCGTATGTATTTTGCAAATTCTATGTCTACAATGCTCTGCACGGAGCTACTTTAGCTAATTGCTCCCACTTTCAATATGTATCCAGATGAAGACTTAGAGTCATCTGGATCAGTGCCAAAACTTGTATCGACGTAACCCTTTTACGACGAACCTTTTGTCACCTCCATAATCGAGAAACATATCCTTATTCCACTAAGGATAATTTTGACCGCTGTCTAGTGATCTACTCCTAGATCACTATTGTACTTGTTGGGGAACGTAGTAATTTCAAAAAAATTCTACGCACACGCAAGATCATGGTGATGCATAGCAACGAGAGGGGAGAGTGTTGTCCACGTACCCTCATAGACCGAAAGCGGAAGCGTTAACACAACGCGGTTGATGTAGTCGTACGTCTTCACGATCCGACCGATCAAGTACCGAACACACGGCACCTCCGAGTTCAGCACACGTTCAGCTTGATGACATCCCTCGAACTCCGATCCAGCCGAGTGTTGAGGGAGAGTTTCGTCAGCACGACGGCGTGGTGACGATGATGATGTTCTACCGACGCAGGGCTTCGCCTAAGCTCCGCTACGATATTATCGAGGTGTAATATGGTGGAGGGGGCACCGCACACGGCTAAAAGATCGTTGATCAATTGTGTGTCGAGAGGTGCCCCCCTACCCCCGTATATAAAGGAGCAAGGGGGAGGCCGCCGGCCAAGGGAGGAGAGGCGCGCCAGGAGGAGTCCTACTCCTACCGGGAGTAGGACTCCCCCCCTTTCCATGTTGGATTAGGAGAGGAAGGGGGAAAAGGTGGAGGGAAGGAAGGAAGGGGGGGTGCCGCCCCCCTCTCCTTGTCCTATTCGGACTGGGGGGGAGGGGCGCGCGGCCCTGCCCTGGCCTCCTCTCCTCTCTTCCACCTAGGCCCAGTAAGGCCCATTCAGTTACCGGGGGGTTCCGGTAACCTCCCGGTACTCCGAAAAAATCCCGATTTCACCCGGAACACTTCCGATGTCCAAACATAGGCTTCCAATATATCAATCTTTATGTCTCGACTGTTTCGAGACTCCTCGTCATGTCCGTGATCACATCCGAGACTCCGAACAACCTTCGGTACATCAAAACATATAAACTCATTATATAACTGTCATCGTAACGTTAAGCGTGCGGACCCTACGGGTTCGAGAACTATGTAGACATGACCGAGACACCTCTCCGATCAATAACCAATAGCGGAACCTAGATGCTCATATTGGTTCCCACATATTCTACGAAGATCTTTATCGGTCAGACCGCATAACAACATACGTTGTTCCCTTTGTCATCGGTATGTTACTTGCCCGAGATTCGATCGTCGGTATCTCGATACCTAGTTCAATCTCATTACCGGCAAGTCTCTTTACTCGTTTCGTAATACATCATCCCGCAACTAACTCATTGGTCACAATGCTTGCAAGGCTTATAGTGATGTGTATTACTGAGTGGGCCCAAAGATACCTCTCCGACAATCGGAGTGACAAATCCTAATCTCGAAATACGCCAACCCAACAAGTACCTTTGGAGACACCTGTAGAGCACCTTTATAATCACCCAGTTACGTTGTGACGTTTGGTAGCACACAAAGTGTTCCTCCGGTAAACGGGAGTTGCATAATCTCATAGTCATAGGAACATGTATAAGTCATGAAGAAAGCAATAGCAACATACTAAACGATCGAGTGCTAAGCTAATGGAATGGGTCAAGTCAATCACATCATTCTCCTAATGATGTGATCCCGTTAATCAAATGACAACTCATGTATATGGCTAGGAAACACAACCATCTTTGATCAACGAGCTAGTCAAGTAGAGGCATACTAGTGACACTCTATTTGTCTATGTATTCACACATGTATTATGTTTCCGGTTAATACAATTCTAGCATGAATAATAAACATTTATCATGATATAAGGAAATAAATAATAACTTTATTATGGCCTCTAGGGCATATTTCCTTCAGTCTCCCACTTGCACTAGAGTCAATAATCTAGATTACACAGTAATGATTCTTACACCCATGGAGTCTTGGTGCTGATCATGTTTTGCTCGTGGAAGAGGCTTAGTCAACGGGTCTGCAACATTCAGATCCGTATGTATCTTGCAAATTTCTATGTCTCCCACCTGGACTAAATCCCGGATGGAATTGAAGCGTCTTTTGATGTGCTTGGTTCTCTTGTGAAATCTGGATTCCTTTGCTAAGGCAATTGCACCAGTATTGTCACAAAAGATTTTCATTAGTCCCGATGCACTAGGTATGACACCTAGATCGGATATGAACTCCTTCTTCCAGACTCCTTCATTTTCTGCTTCCGAAGCAGCTATGTACTCCGCTTCACACGTAGATCCCGCCACGACACTTTGCTTAGAACTGCACCAACTGACAGCTCCGCCGTTCAATGTAAATACGTATCCGGTTTGCGATTTAGAATCGTCCGGATCAGTGTCAAAGCTTGCATCAACGTAACCATTTACAATGAGCTCTTTGTCACCTCCATAAACGAGAAACATATCCTTAGTCCTTTTCAGGTATTTCAGGATGTTCTTGACCGCTGTCCAGTGATCCACTCCTAGATTACTTTGGTACCTCCCTGCTAAACTTATAGCAAGGCACACATCAGGTCTGGTACACAGCATTGCATACATGATAGAGCCTATGGCTGAAGCATAGGGAACATCTTTCATCTTCTCTCTATCTTCTGCAGTGGTCGGGCATTGAGTCTTACTCAATCTCACACCTTGTAGTACAGGCAAGAACCCTTTCTTTGCTTGATCCATTTTGAACTTCTTCAAAACTTTGTCAAGGTATGTGCTTTGTGAAAGTCCAATTAAGCGTCTTGATCTATCTCTATAGATCTTGGTGCCCAATATATATGCAGCTTCACCGAGGTCTTTCATTGAAAAACTCTTATTCAAGTATCCCTTTATGCTATCCAGAAATTCTATATCATTTCCAATCAGTAATATGTCATCCACATATAATATCAGAAATGCTACTGAGCTCCCACTCACTTTCTTGTAAATACAGGCTTCTCCAAAAGTCTGTATAAAACCAAATGCTTTGATCACACTATCAAAGCGTTTATTCCAACTCCGAGAGGCTTGCACCAGTCCATAAATGGATCGCTGGAGCTTGCACACTTTGTTAGCTCCCTTTGGATCGACAAAACCTTCCGGTTGCATCATATACAACTCTTCTTCCAGAAATCCATTCAGGAATGCAATTTTGATATCCATTTGCCAAATTTCATAATCATAAAATGCGGCAATTGCTAACATGATTCGGATAGACTTAAGCATCGCTACGAGTGAGAAGGTCTCATCGTAGTCAATCCCTTGAACTTGTCGAAAACCTTTCGCAACAAGTCGAGCTTTATAGACAGTAACATTACCGTCAGCGTCAGTCTTCTTCTTGAAGATCCATTTATTTTCAATGGCTTGTCGATCATCGGGCAAGTCAACCAAAGTCCATACTTTGTTCTCATACATGGATCCCATCTCGGATTTCATGGCTTCAAGCCATTTTGCGGAATCTGGGCTCACCATCGCTTCTTCATAGTTCGTAGGTTCGTCATGGTCTAGTAACATAACCTCCAGAACAGGATTACCGTACCACTCTGGTGCGGATCTTGATCTGGTTGACCTACGAGGTTCAGTAATAACTTGATCAGAAGTTTCATGATCATTATCATTAACTTCCTCACTAATTGGTGTAGGTGTCGCAGAAACTGATTTCTGTGATGATCTACTTTCCAATAAGGGAGTAGGTACAGTTACCTTATCCAGTTCTACTTTCCTCCCACTCACTTCTTTTGAGAGAAACTCCTTCTCTAGAAAGGATCCATTCTTAGCAACGAATGTCTTGCCTTCGGATCTGTGATAGAAGGTGTACCCAACAGTCTCCTTTGGGTATCCTATGAAGACACATTTCTCCGATTTAGGTTCGAGCTTATCAGGTTGAAGTTTCTTCACATAAGCATCGCAACCCCAAACTTTAAGATACGACAACTTTGGTTTCTTGCCAAACCATAGTTCATAAGGCGTCGTCTCAACGGATTTTGATGGTGCCCTATTTATAGTGAATGCAGCCGTCTCTAAAGCATAACCCCAAAACGATAGCGGTAAATCAGTAAGAGACATCATAGATCGCACCATATCTAGTAAAGTACGATTACGACGTTCGGACACACCATTACGCTGTGGTGTTCCGGGTGGCGTGAGTTGCGAAACTATTCCGCATTGTTTCAAATGTAGGCCAAACTCGTAACTCAAATATTCTCCTCCACGATCTGATCGTAGAAACTTTATTTTCTTGTTACGATGATTTCCAACTTCGCTCTGAAATTCTTTGAACTTTTCAAATGTTTCAGACTTATGTTTCATTAAGTACATATACCCATATCTGCTCAAATCATCTGTGAAGGTGAGAAAATAACGATATCCGCCACGAGCCTCAATATTCATCGGACCACATACATCTGTATGTATGATTTCCAACAAATCAGTTGCTCTCTCCATAGTTCCGGAGAACGGTGTTTTAGTCATCTTGCCCATGGGACACGGTTCGCAAGTACCAAGTGATCCATAATCAAGTGATTCCAAAAGTCCATCATTATGGAGTTTCTTCATGCGCTTTACACCGATATGACCTAAACGGCAGTGCCACAAATAAGTTGCACTATCATTATCAACTCTGCATCTTTTGGCTTCGACATTATGAATATGTGTGTCACTACTACCGAGATTCATTAAAAATAGACCACTCTTCAAGGGTGCATGACCATAAAAGATATTACTCATATAAATAGAACAACCATTATTCTCTGATTTAAATGAATAACCGTCTTGCATCAAACAAGATCCAGATATAATGTTCATGCTCAACGCTGGCACCAAAGAACAATTATTTAGGTCTAATACTAATCCCGAAGGTAGATGTAGAGGTAGCGTGCCGACCGTGATCACATCGACTTTGGAACCATTTCCCACGCGCATCGTCACCTCGTCCTTAGCCAATCTTCGCTTAATCCGTAGCCCCTGTTTCGAGTTGCAAATATTAGCAACAGAACCAGTATCAAATACCCTGGTGCTACTGCGAGCATTAGTAAGGTACACATCAATAACATGTATATCACATATACCTTTGTTAACCTTGCCATCCTTCTTATCTGCCAAATACTTGGGGCAGTTCCGCTTCCAGTGACCAGTCTTCTTGCAGTAGAAGCACTAAGTTTCAGGCTTAGGTCCAGACTTGGGTTTCTTCTCCTGAATAGCAACTTGCTTGTTGTTCTTCTTGAAGTTCCCTTTCTTCTTCCCTTTGCCCTTTTTCTTGAAACTAGTGGTCTTATTGACCATCAACACTTGATGCTCCTTTTTGATTTCTACCTCCGCTGCCTTTAGCATTGCGAAGAGCTCGGGAATTGTCTTATTCATCCCTTGCATGTTATAGTTCATCACGAAGCTCTTGTAGCTTGGTGGCAGTGATTGAAGAATTCTGTCAATGATGCTATCATCTGAAAGATTAACTCCCAGTTGAATCAAGTGATTATTATACCCAGACATTTTGAGTATATGCTCACTAACAGAACTATTCTCTTCCATCTTGCAGCTGTAGAACTTATTGGAGACTTCATATCTCTCAATCCGGGCATTTGCTTGAAATATTAACTTCAACTCCTGGAACATCTCATATGCTCCATGACGTTCAAAACGTCGTTGAAGACCCGGTTCTAAGCCGTAAAGCATGGCACACTGAACTATCGAGTAGTCATCAGCTTTGCTCTGCCAGACGTTCATAACTTCTGGTGTTGCTCTTGCAGGAGGCCTGGCACCCAGCAGTGCTTCCAGGACGTAATTCTTCTGTGCGGCAATGAGGATAATCCTCAAGTTACGGACCCAGTCCGTGTAATTGCTACCATCATCTTTCAACTTTGCTTTCTCAAGGAACGCATTAAAATTCAACGGAACAACAGCACGGGCCATCTATCTACAATTAACATAGACAAGCAAGATACTATCAGATACTAAGTTCATGATAATTTCAAGTTCAATTAATCATATTACTTTAAGAACTCCAACTTAGACAGACATCCCTCTCATCATCTAAGTGATTACGTGATCCAAATCAACTAAACCATGTCCGATCATCACGTGAGATGGAGTAGTTTCAATGGTGAACATCACTATGTTGATCATACCTATATATGATTCACGCTCGACCTTTCGGTCTCCGTGTTCCGAGGCCATATCTGCATATGCTAGGCTCGTCAAGTTTAACCTGAGTATTCCGCGTGTGCAACTGTTTTGCACCCGTTGTATTTGAACGTAGAGCCTATCACACCCGATCATCACGTGGTGTCTCAGCACGAAGAACTTTCGCAACGGTGCATACTCAGGGAGAACACTTTTATCTTGAAATTTTAGTGAGAGATCATCTTATAATGCTACCGTCAATCAAAGCAAGATAAGATGCATAAAAGATAAACATCACATGCAATCAATATAAGTGATATGATATGGCCATCATCATCTTGTGCTTGTGATCTCCATCTCCGAAGCACCGTCATGATCACCATCGTCACCGGCGCGACACCTTGATCTCCATCGTAGCATCGTTGTCGTCTCGCCAACTATTGCTTTTATGACTATCGCTACCGCTTAGTGATAAAGTAAAACAATTACATGGCGATTGCATTTCATACAATAAAGCGACAACCATATGGCTCCTGCCAGTTGCCGATAACTCGGTTACAAAACATGATCATCTCATACAATAAAATATAGCATCATGTCTTGACCATATCACATCATAACCTGCCCTGCAAAAACAAGTTAGACGTCCTCTACTTTGTTGTTGCAAGTTTTACGTGGCTGCTACGGGCTTAGCAAGAACCGTTCTTACCTACGCATCAAAACCACAACGATAGTTTGTCAAGTTGGTGTTGTTTTAACCTTCGCAAGGACCAGGCGTAGCCACACTCGGTTCAACTAAAGTGAGAGAGACAGACACCCGCCAATCACCTTTAAGCAACGAGTGCTCGCAACGGTGAAACCAGTCTCGCGTAAGCGTACGCGTAATGTCGGTCCGGGCCGCTTCATCTCACAATACCGCTGAACCAAAGTATGACATGCTGGTAAGCAGTATGACTTATATCGCCCACAACTCACTTGTGTTCTACTCGTACATAACATCAACGCATAGAACCAGGCTCGGATGCCACTATTGGGGAACGTAGTAATTTAAAAAAAATTCTACGCACACGCAAGATCATGGTGATGCATAGCAACGAGAGGGGAGAGTGTTGTCCACGTACCCTCGTAGACCGAAAGCGGAAGCGTTAACACAACGCGGTTGATGTAGTCGTACGTCTTCACGATCCGACCGATCAAGTACCGAACGCACGGCACCTCCGAGTTCAGCACACGTTCAGCTCGATGACGTCCCTCGAACTCCGATCCAGCCGAGTGTTGAGGGAGAGTTTCGTCAGCACGACGGCGTGGTGACGATGATGATGTTCTACCGACGCAGGGCTTCGCCTAAGCTCCGCTACGATATTATCGAGGTGTAATATGGTGGAGGGGGCACCGCACACGGCTAAAAGATCGTTGATCAATTGTGTGTCGAGAGGTGCCCCCCTGCCCCCGTATATAAAGGAGCAAGGGGGAGGCCGCCGGCCAAGGGAGGAGAGGCGCGCCAGGAGGAGTCCTACTCCTACCGGGAGTAGGACTCCCCCCTTTCCATGTTGGATTACGAGAGGAAGGGTGAAAAGGTGGAGGGGAGGAAGGAAGGGGGGCGCCGCCCCCCTCTCCTTGTCCTATTCGGACTGGGGGGGAGGGGCGCGCGGCCCTGCCCTGGCCTCCTCTCCTCTCTTCCACCTAGGCCCAATAAGGCCCATTAAGTTACCGGGGGGGTCCGCTAACCTCCCGGTACTCCGGAAAAATCCCGATTTCACCCGGAACACTTCCGATGTCCAAACATAGGCTTACAATATATCAATCTTTATGTCTCGACCATTTCGAGACTCCTCGTCATGTCCGTGATCACATCCGGGACTCCGAACAACCTTCGGTACATCAAAACATATAAACTCATAATATAATTGTCATCGTAACGTTAAGCGTGCGGACCCTACGGGTTCGAGAACTATGTAGACATGACCGAGACACCTCTCCGGTCAATAACCAATAGTGGAACCTGGATGCTCATATTGGTTCCCACATATTCTACGAAGATCTTTATCGGTCAGACCGCATAACAACATACGTTGTTCCCTTTGTCATCGGTATGTTACTTGCCTGAGATTCGATCGTCGGTATCTCGATACCTAGTTCAATCTCGTTACCGGCAAGTCTCTTTACTCGTTCCGTAATACATCATCCCGCAACTAACTCATTAGTCACAATGCTTGCAAGGCTTATAGTGATGTGTATTACTGAGTGGGCCCAGAGATACCTCTCCGACAATCGGAGTGACAAATCCTAATCTCGAAATACGCCAACCCAACAAGTACCTTTGGAGACACCTGTAGAGCACCTTTATAATCACCCAGTTACGTTGTGACGTATGGTAGCACACAAAGTGTTCCTCCGGTAAACGGGAGTTGCATAATCTCATAGTCATAGGAACATGTATAAGTCATGAAGAAAGCAATAGCAACATACTAAACGATCGAGTGCTAAGCTAACGGAATGGGTCAAGTCAATCACATCATTCTCCTAATGATGTGATCCCGTTAATCAAATGACAACTCATGTCTATGGCTAGGAAACACAACCATCTTTGATCAACGAGCTAGTCAAGTAGAGGCATACTAGTGACACTCTGTTTGTCTATGTATTCACACATGTATTATGTTTCCGGTTAATACAATTCTAGCATGAATAATAAACATTTATCATGATATAAGGAAATAAATAATAACTTTATTATTGCCTCTAGGGCATATTTCCTTCAGTACTCCCTTGCCAAAATCAGTGTAGGGTTTACAATAGATCTGGTACATAGCATGGCATACTTTATAGAACCTATGGCTGACGCATAGGGAATGAATTTCATTCTCTTTCTATCTTCTGCCGTGGTCGGGCTTTGACTCTTACTCAATTTTACACCTTGTAACACAGGCAAGAACTCTTTCTTTGACTGTTCCATTTTGAACTACTTCAAAATCTTGTCAAGGTATGTACTCATTGAAAAAACTTATGAAGCGTTTTGATCTATCTCTATAGATCTTGATGCTCAATATGTAAGCAGCTTCACCGAGGTCTTTCTTTGAGAAACTCATTCAAACACTCCTTTATGCTTTGCAGAATAATTCTACATTATTTCCGATCAACAATATGTCATTCACATATACTTATCAGAAATGTTGTAGTGCTCCCACTCACTTCTTGTAAATACAGGCTTCACCGCAAGTCTGTATAAAACTATATGCTTTGATCAACTCATCAAAGCATATATTCCAACTCTGAGATGCTTGCACCAGTCCATAGATGGATCGCTGGAGCTTGCACATTTTGTTAACACCTTTAGGATCGACAAAACCTTCTGGTTGCATCATATACAACTCTTCTTTAATAAATCCATTAAGGAATGCAGTTTTGTTTATCCTTTTGCCAGATTTCATAAAATGCGGCAATTGCTAACATGATTCGGACAGACTTAAGCATAGATACGAGTGAGAAACTCTCATCGTAGTCAACACCTTGAACTTGTCGAAAACCTTTTGCGACAATTCTAGCTTTGTAGATAGTAACACTACTATCAGCGTCCGTCTTCCTCTTGAAGATCCATTTAATCTCAATGGCTCGCTGATCATTTGGGCAAGTCAATCAAAGTCCATGCTTTGTTCTCATACATGGATCCCATCTCAGATTTCATGGCCTCAAACCATTTCGCAGAATCTGGGCTCATCATCGCTTCCTCATAGTTCGTAGGTTCGTCATGGTCAAGTAACATGACCTCAGGAATAGGATTACCGTACCACTCTGGTGCGGATCTCACTCTGGTTGACCTACGAGGTTCGGTAGTAACTTGATCTGAAGTTACATGATCATCATCATTAGCTTCCTCACTAATTGGTGTAGGAGTCACAGGAACAAATTTCTGTGATGAACTACTTTCCAATAAAGGAGCAGGTACAGTTACCTGATCAAGTTCTACTTTCCTCCCACTCACTTATTTCAAGCGAAACTCCTTCTCTGGAAAGGATCCATTCTCAGCAATGAATATCTTGCCTTCGGATCTGTGATAGAAAGTGTACCCAATTGTCTCCTTTGGGTATCCTATGAAGACACATTTCTCCGATTTGGGTTTGAGCTTATCAAGATGAAAAAATTTCTTATAAGCATCGCAACCGCAAACTTTAAGAAACGACAACTTTGGTTTCTTGCCAAACCACAGTTCATACGGTGTCGTCTCAAACGGATTTAGATGGTGCCCTTTTTTTACGTGAATGCAGCTGTCTCTAATGCATAACCCCAAAACTATAGTGGTAAATCGGTAAGAAACATCATAGATTGCACTATATCCAATAAAGTACGGTTATGACGTTCGGACACACCATTATGTTGTGGTGTTCGAGGTGGCACGAATTTGTGAAACTATTCCACATTGTTTTAATTGAAGACCAAACTCGTAACTCAAATATTTGTCTCCGTGATCAGATCGTAGAAACCTTATTTTCTTGTCACGATGTTTTTCCACTTCACTCTGAAATTCTTTGAACTTTTCAAATGTTTCATACTTATGTTTCATCAAGTAGATATACACATATCTGCTCAAATCATCTGTGAAGGTCAGAAAATAACGATACCCGCCGCGAGCCTCAACACTCATCGGATCGCATACATCAGTATGTATTATTTCCAGTAAGTCAGTTGCTCGCTCCATTGTTCCGGAGAACGGAGTCTTAGTCATCTTGCCCATAAGGCATGGTTCGCAAGCATCAAGTGATTCATAATCAAGTGATTCCAAAAGCCCATCAGCATGGAGTTTCTTCATGTGCTTTACACCAATATGACCTAAACGGCAGTGCCACAAATAAGTTGCACTATCATTATTAACTTTGCATCTTTTGGCTTCAATATTATGAATATGTGTAGCACTACGATCGAGATCCAACGAACCATTTTCATTGGGTGTGTAACCATATAAGGTTTTATTCATGTAAACAGAACAACAATTATTCTCTAACTTAAATGAATAACCGTATTGCAATAAACATGATCAAATCATATTCATGCTCAACGCAAACACCAAATAACACTTATTTAGGTTCAACACTAATCCCGAAAGTATAGGGAGTGTGCGATGATGATCATATCAATCTTGGAACCACTTCCAATACACATCGTCACTTCATCCTTAACTAGTTTCTGTTCATTATGCAACTCCCGTTTCAAGTTACTACTCTTTAGCAACTGAACCAGTATCAAATACCGAGGGGTTGCTACGAACACTAGTAAAATACACATCAATAATATGTATATCAAATATACCTTTCTTCACTTTGCCATCCTTCTTATCCACCAAATACTTGGGGCAGTTCCGCTTCCAGTGACCAGTCCCTTTGCAGTAGAAGCACTTAGTCTCGGGCTTAGGTCCAGACTTGGGCTTCTTCACTTGAGCAGCAACTTGCTTGCCGTTCTTCTTGAAGTTCCCCTTCTATCCCTTTGCCCTTTTCTTGAAACTAGTGGTCTTGTTAACCATCAACACTTGATGCTCTTTCTTGATTTCTACCTTCATCGATTTCATCATCATGAAAAGCTCGGGAATCATTTTCGTCATCCCTTGCATACTATAGTTCATCACGAAGTTCTACTAACTTGGTGATGGTGACTAGAGAATTCTGTCAATCACTATTTTATCTGGAAGATTAACTCCCACTTGATTCAAGTGATTGTAGTACCCAGACAATCTGAGCACATGCTCACTGCTTGAGCTATTCTCCTCCATCTTTTAGCTATAGAACTTGTTGGAGACTTCATATCTCTCAACTCGGGTATTTGCTTGAAATATTAACTTCAACTCCTGGAACATCTCATATGGTCCATGATGTTCAAAACGTCTTTGAAGTCCCGATTCTAAGTCGTTAAGCATGGTGCACTAAACTATCAAGTAGTCATCATATTGAGCTAGCCAAACGTTCATAACGTCTGCATCTAATCCTGCAATAGGTCTGTCACCTAGCGGTGCATCAAGGACATAATTCTTCTGTGCAGCAATGAGGATAATCCTCAGATCACGGATCCAATCCGCATCATTGCTACTAACATCTTTCAACATAATTTTTCTCTAGGAACATATCAAAATAAACATAGGGAAGCAACAACGCGAGCTATTGATCTACAACATAATTTGCAAAATACTATCAGGACTAAGTTCATGATAAATTTAAGTTCAATTAATCATATTACTTAAGAACTCCCACTTAGATAGACATCCCTCTAATCCTCTAAGTGATCACGTGATCCATATCAACTAAACCATGTCCGATCATCACGTGAGATGGAGTAGTTTCAACGGTGAACATCACTATGTTGATCATATCTACTATATGATTCACGCTCGATCTTTCGGTCTCTGTGTTCCGAGGCCATATCTGTTATATGCTAGGCTCGTCAAGCTTAACCTGAGTATTCCGCATGTGCAACTGTTTTGCGCCCGTTGTATTCGAACGTAGAGCCTATCACACCCGATCATCACGTGGTGTCTCAGCACGAAGAACTTTCGCAACGGTGCATACTCAGGGAGAACACTTATACTTTGATAATTTAGTGAGGGATCATCTTATAATGCTACCGTCAATCAAAGCAAGATAAGATGCATAAAAGATAAACATCACATGCAATCAATATAAGTGATATGATATGACCATCATCATCTTGTGCTTGTGATCTCCATCTCCGAAGCACCGTCATGATCACCATCGTCACCGGCGCGACACCTTGATCTTCATCGTAGCATCGTTGTCGTCTCGCCAATCTTATGCTTCTACGACTATCGCTACCGCTTAGTGATAAAGTAAAGCATTACAGGGCGATTGCATTGCATACAATAAAGCGACAACCATATGGCTCCTGCCAGTTGCCGATAACTCGGTTACAAAACATGATCATCTCATACAATAAAATTTGGCATCATGTCTTGACCATACCACATCACAACATGCCCTGCAAAAACAAGTTAGACGTCCTCTACTTTGTTGTTGCAAATTTTACGTGGCTGCTACGGGCTTAGCAAGAACCGTTCTTACCTACGCATCAAAACTACAACGATAGTTTGTCAAGTTGGTGTTGTTTTAACCTTCGCAAGGACCGGGCATAGCCACACTCGGTTCAACTAAAGTTGGAGAAACTGACACCCGCCAGCCACCTGTGTGCAAAGCACGTCGGTAGAACCAGTCTCGCGTAAGCATACGCGTAATGTCGGTCCGGGCCGCTTCATCCAACAATATCGCCGAACCAAAGTATGACATGCTGGTAAGCAGTATGACTTATATCGCCCACAACTCACTTGTGTTCTACTCGTGCATATAACATCAACGCATAAAACCAGGCTCTGATACCACTGTTGGGGAACGCAGTAATTTAAAAAAAATCTACGCACACGCAGGATCATGGTGATGCATAGCTACAAGAGGGGAGAGTGTTGTCCACGTACCCTCGTAGACCGAAAGCGAAAGCGTTAGCACAATGCGGTTGATGTAGTCGTACGTCTTCACGATCCGACCGATCAAGCACCGAACGCACGGCACCTCCGAGTTCAGCACACGTTCATCCCAATGACGTCCCTCGAACTCCGATCCAGCCGAGTGTTGTGGGAGAGTTTTGTCAGCACGACGGTGTGGTGACGATTATGATGTTCTACCGATGTAGGGCTTCGCCTAAGCACCGCTACAGTATTATTGAGGTGGACTATGGTGGAGGGGGCACCGCACACGGCTAAAAGATCAAACGATCAATTGTCGTCTCTCTAGGGTGCCCCCTGCCCCCGTATATAAAGGAGCAAGGAGGAGGGGGAGGGCTGGCCCTCTCTATGGCGCGCCCTAGGAGGAGTCCTACTCCCACCGGGAGTAGGATTCCCCCCCTTCCAAGTAGTAGGAGTAGGAGTCAAGGAAAGGGGAGAGAGAAGAGAAGGAAGGAGGGGGCGCAGCCCCTCCCCCTAGTCCAATTCGGACTAGGCCTTGGGGGGCGCCCAGCCTCTCCTCTCTCTTTCCCCTAAAGCCCAATAAGGCCCATATACTCCCCTGCGAATTCTCGTAACTCTCCGGTACTCCAAAAATACCCGAATCACTCGGAACCTTTCCGATGTCCGAATATAGTCATTCAATATATCGATCTTTACGTGTCGACCATTTCGAGACTCCTCGTCATGTCCCCGATCTCATCCGGGACTCTGAACTACCTTCGGTACATCAAAACACATAAACTCGTTATATAACCGTCATCGAACTTTAAGCGTGCGGACCGTACGGGTTCGAGAACAATGTAGACATAACCGAGACACGTCTCTGGTCAATAACCAATAGCGGAACCTGGATGCTCATATTGGCTCCCACATATTCTACGAAGATCTTTATCGGTCAAACCGCATAACATCATACGTTGTTCCCTTTGTCATCGGTATGTTACTTGCCCGAGATTCGATCGTCGGTATCTCAATACCTAGTTCAATCTCGTTACCGGCAAGTCTATTTAGTCATTCCGTAATACATCATCCCGCAACTAACTCATTAGTTACAATGCTTGCAAGGCTTATAGTGATGTGCATTACTGAGTGGGCCCAGAGATACCTCTCCGACAATCGGAGTGACAAATCCTAATCTCGAAATACGCCAACCCAACAAGTACCTTCGGAGACACCTGTAGAGCACCTTTATAATCACCCAGTTACGTTGTGACATTTGGTAGCACACAAAGTGTTCCTCCGGTAAACGGGAGTTGCATAATCTCATAGTCATAGGAACATGTATAAGTCATGAAGAAAGCAATAGCAACATACTAAACGATCGAGTGCTAAGCTAATGGAATGGGTCAAGTCAATCACATCATTCTCCTAATGATGTGATCCCGTTAATCAAATGACAACTCATGTCTATGGCTAGGAAACATAACCATCTTTGATCAACGAGCTAGTCAAGTAGAGGCATAATAGTGACACTCTGTTTGTCTATGTATTCACACAAGTATTATGTTTCCGGTTAATACAATTCTAGCATGAATAATAAACATTTATCATGAAATAAGGAAATAAATAATAACTTTATTATTGCCTCTAGGGCATATTTCCTTCACATAACCCATTACGTTGTCTTCCTTGTCCAACATCAACTCTTTAGCATGTCATATTTTAATGAGTGCTCACAATCATAAAAGATGTCCAAGATAGTATATTTATATGTGAAACCTCTCTTTCTTTATTACTTCCTATTAATTGCAACGATGAGCAAAGCTATGTTTGTCAACTCCCAACAACTTTTAATCATCATACTCTTTCTATGTGAAGTCATTACTCTCCATAAGATCAATATGATCTCTTTATTTATTTTTATTCTTTCTTTTTCTTTTATTCCCTCAAGATCATGGCAAAATAATCAAGCCCTTGACTCAACACTAATCTTTATTATATAGCTCACGGACTCGATTACATAAAGGGATCATAAAGCAAAACTCAAAACTAGATCATACCAAAAACTTTATTCTACTAGATCAAGATACTACTAAAAGGATCAGACTAAGAAAAACGGTAAAGATAGGAGTGTGATGGTGATACGATACCGGGGCACCTCCCCCAAGCTTGGCAGTTGCCAAGGGGAGTGCCCATACCCATATGATTATGTCTCCTTCTTCGGAGGAGGTGATGATGGAGTTGTTGATGATGACAGTTGTGTCTTTAGCTTCTTCATACTGTAATTGAGAAGGGCAATTTCCTCCTTTAAATCATCGACCTCCGATTCCAGCTTCAAGATCTTGTCACATAAATCTCCTTTGCTTTTCTGCCGAAAATGGGAAGGAATAGATCGATTGTTAGATAGTTTAGCCCTCTTAGGGAGACTAGATTTCTTGAACTTCACGTGCATATCCCCAGGTTGAGGTAGAGGGACATCCTCCTCCTCCGAACTTGAATCATTGATCCTCATCAAATGAGCATCCTCCTCCTCATCCGTAGTTCGACCACAAGGAGATAGATCCCCATAGGTCTTTGGGTCAGCAATGAGGTGCGAGACATAGCTCTCTCCGTTGGAATCCTGAGATGACATCTTGCTCCAAATCTGCTACAGAAACAGCTCGAAACAAAAATAGAGGATAATTTCGTGATACAGGAGTCAAAACCTTCGAGAGATTATATAATGAATTTTTACCGACCAAAATACGTATCGTGCAAGAAAACGGAGTCCGGAGAGCGCACGAGGTGCCCATGAGGCAGGGGGCGCGCCCAGGGGGTAGGGCGCACCCTCCACCCTCATGGAGGCATCGTGTCCTTCCCGGACTGCTTCTTATTTTTCTATTTTTTAAATAATCCAAAACGGAGAAAAATTGCCATTAGAACTGTTTTGGAGTCGGTTTACTTACTATACCACATACCTATTCCTTTTCGGAGTCTGAAATGTTCTGGAAAGTGTCCCTTATGTATTCCTCCGGGGTTACGATTTCAATAACATTGGTTTCAACATTTATAGGGTTACCTGAGATATAATGTTTGATTCTTTGACCATTCACCACCTTCGGATTTGTGCCTTCGAAGTTGTTGATTTTTATGGCACCGGAACGATAGACCTCCTCGATAACGTAAGGGCCTTCCCATTTAGAGAGAAGTTTTCCTGCAAAAAATCTTAAATGATAGTTGTATAATAATACATAATCACCTACATTAAACTCACGCTTTTGTATTCTTTTGTCATGCCATCTTTTAACTTTTTCTTTAAACAGTTTGGCATTTTCATAGGCTTGGGTTCTCCATTCATCAAGTGAGCTAATGTCAAATAACCTCTTCTCACCGGCAAGTTTGAAATCATAGTTGAGCTCTTTAATAGCCCAATATGCCTTATGTTCTAGTTCAAGAGGTAAGTGACATGCTTTTCCATAAACCATTTTATACGGAGACATACCCATAGGATTTTTATATGCAGTTCTATATGCCCATAATGCATCATCAAGTTTCTTGGACCAATTCTTTCTAGATCTATTAACAGTCTTTTGCAAAATTAATTTGAGTTCCCTATTACTCAATTCTACTTGACCACTAGACTGTGGGTGATAAGGAGATGCAATTCTATGATTAACATCATACTTGGCAAGCATTTTACGAAAGGCACCATGAATAAAATGTGAACCACCATCAGTCATTAAATATCTAGGGACTCCAAACCTCGGAAAAATAACTTATTTAAGCATCTTAATAGAAGTGTTATGATCAGCACTACTAGTTGGAATAGCTTCTACCCACTTAGTAACGTAATCAACAGCAACTAAAATATGTGTATATCCATTAGAGGCAGGAAACGGTCCCATATAATCAAAGCCCCAAACATCAAATGGTTCAATAACAAGTGAATAATTCATAGGCATTTCCTGACGTCTACTAATATTACCAATTCTTTGACATTCATCACAAGATAAGACAAACTTACGGGCATCCTTGAAGAGAGTAGGCCAATAAAAACCAGATTGTGATACCTTATGCGCAGTTCTATCTCCAGCATGGTGTCCTCCATAGGCCTCGGAGTGACACTTGCGTAGGATCTGTTCCTGTTCATGCTCAGGTACACAACATCTAATAACACCATCTACTCCTTCTTTATAAAGATGTGGGTCATCCCAAAAGTAATGTCTCAAATCATAGAAAAACTTTTTCTTTTGCTGGTATGTGAAACTAGGTGGTATAAATTTAGCAACAATGTAATTAGCATAATCAGCATACCATGGAGCAGTACGAGAAGCATTTATGACATTTAATTGTTCATCAGGAAAGCTATCATCAATAGGTAGTGGGTCATCAAGAACATTTTCTAACCTAGACAAGTTGTCTGCAATGGGGTTCTCAGCTCCCTTTCTATCAATAATATGCAAATCAAATTCTTGTAGCAAGAGAACTCATCTAATAAGTCTAGGTTTAGCATCTTTCTTTTCCATAAGATATTTAATAGGAGCATGATCAGTGTGAATAGTTACTTTAGAATCAACAATATAAGGTCTGAACTTATCACAAGCAAATACAACTGCTAATAATTCTTTTTCAGTAGTAGCATAATTTCTCTGAGCACTGTCTAGAGTTTTACTATCATATTGAATAACATTTAATTTCTTATCAACTCTTTGCCCTAGAACAGCACCTACAGCATAATCACTAGCATCACACATAATTTCAAAGGGTAAATTCCAATCAGGTGGCTGAACAATAGGTGCAGAAATCAATGCTTTCTTAAGTATTTCAAATGCTTCTACACAATCATCATCAAAGACAAATGGTATATCTTTTTGTAATAGATTAGTCAGAGGCCGAGAAATTTTTGAGAAGTCCTTAATGAACCTCCTATAAAAACCGGCATGACCAAGGAAACTTCTTATACCTTTGATGTCCTTGGGACATGGCATCTTTTGAATAGCATAAACTTTGGCTTTATCAACTTCGATACCTCTTTCAGAAATTTTATGTCCCAAGACAATACCTTCATTAACCATAAAGTGGCATTTCTCTCAATTCAAGACAAGATTAGTGTCTTCACATCTCTACAAAACTCGATCAAGGTTGCTCAAGCAATCATCAAAAGAGGATCCATAAACGGAGAAATCGTCCATGAAAACCTCACAAATCTTTTCAAAAAAGTCAGAGAATATAGCCATCATGCATCTTTGAAAGGTAGCAGGTGCATTACATAAACAAAAAGGCATACGTCTATAAGCAAAAGTACCGAAAGGGCAAGTAAATGTGGTCTTTGCTCGATCATCAACTGACACAGGTATTTGAGAGAAGCCAAAGTAACCATCTAGAAAGCAAAAATGTGTATGTTTGGATAATCTTTCTAGAATTTGATCAATAAAAGGTAAGGGGTAATGATCCTTTTTAGTAGCCTTATTTAATTTGCGGAAATCAATTACCATCCTATAACCTGTAATAATTCTTTGCGGAATCAATTCATCTTTATCATTAGGAACGACAGTAATACCTCCCTTCTTAGGGACACAATGGACAGGACTTACCCACTGACTATCAGCAACAGGATAAATTATACCTGCCTCAAGGAGCTTTAATATTTCCTTTCTTACCACTTCTTTCATCGTAGGATTCATCCGTCGTTGGTGATCAATAACTGGTTTGGCATCTTTCTCCAAATTTATTTTGTGTTGACATAGAGTGGGACTAATGCCCTTAAGATCATCAAGAGTATATCCAATAGCAGCACGGTGCTTCTTCAGAGTTTTCAATAATTTTTCTTCCTCCTTCTCTGAAAGGTTATCACTAACAATAACAGGATATATCTTCTTTTCATCAAGATAAGCATATTTAAGAGTATCAGGTAATGGTTTAAGCTCAAACACGGGATCACCCTTGGGTGGAGGAGGATCCCCTAGGATTTCAACAGGCAAGTTGTGTTTCAGAATAGGTCCCTATTTAAAGAATACTTCATCTATTTCCCTTCTTTCATTCATAAACATATCATTTTCATGGTCTAGCAAATATTGTTCTAAAGGATCACTAGGAGGTACGGCAATAGAAGCAAGACCAATATTTTCATCTTTACTAGGCAATTCCTCTTCACGGTGTTGTCTACGAAATTTAGAGAAATTAAACTCATGAGACATATCACCTAACCAATAGTAACAACATCCTTTTCGCAGTCTATCTTAGCATTAACAGTGTTCAAGAAGGGTCTACCAAATATAATGGGACAAAAGCTATCTTGTGGGGAACCAAGAACAAGAAAATCAGCAAGATATTTAGTTTTCCCACACAAGACTTCAACATCTCTAACAATTCCAATTGGTGATATAGTATCTCTATTGGCAAGCTTAATGGTGACATCAATTTCTTCTAACTCAGTAGGTGCAATATCATGCATAATTTCTTTGTATAAGTCAATAGGTATTCCACTAGCACTAGCACCCATGTCACATAAGCCATGATAACAATGATCTCATATTTTAACAGAAATAACATGCATGCCTACCACAGGTCTATGTTTATCTTTAGCACAAGGTTTGGCCATTCTAGCAGTCTCATCACAGAAATAAATAACATGCCCATCAATATTATCAGCCAAGAGATCTTTAACAATGGCAATATTAGGTTCAACTTTAACTTGCTCAGGAGGTGAATAGGTTCTAATATTGCTTTTACGAACTACAGTTGAAGCTTTAGCATGATCCTTTATCCTAATAGGGAAAGGTGGTTTCTCAACATAAGCAGTAGGAACAATAGGATCATTATAAGTGATAGTCTTTTCTTCAACTTTAATAGGTGCAACTACTTTTACTTCTATGGGAGGATGATATTTAAACCACTTCTCCTTAGGGAGATCAACATGAGTAGCAAAGGATTCACATAAAGAAGCTACTATCTCAGAGTCAAGTCCATATTTAGTGCTAAATTTACGGAAAACATCGGTATCCATAAAAGATTTAACACAATCAAAATTAGGTGTTATACCTGACTCCTTACCTTCGTCGAGGTCCCAATCTTTAGAGTTGCGTTTAATTCTTTCCAATAAATCCCATTTGAATTCAATAGTCTTCATCATAAAAGAACCAGTGCAAGAAGTATCGAGCATGGTGCGATTGTTGTCAGAAAGCCGAGCATAAAAATTTTGAATAATCATTTCTCTTGAGAGCTCATGATTAGGGCATGAATATAACATTGACTTAAGCCTCCCCCAAGATTGAGCGATGCTTTCTCCTACGCGAGTCCAAAAATTATATATATATATATAATTACGATCACAATGAACAAGATGCATAGGATAAAACTTCTGATGAAATTCCAATTTCAATTGCTTGTAGTTCCATGATCCCATATCATCACATAGCCTATACCATGTCAATGCATCTCCCTTCAAAGATAAAGGGAAGACCTTCTTCTTGATAACATCATCAGGCATACCTGCAAGCTTAAATAATCCACAAACTTCATCCACATATATTAGGTGCTCATCAGGATGTAATGTTCCATCTCCTGCAAAAGGATTAGCCAGCAGTTTTTCTATCATACCCGAAGGAATTTCAAAGTAGACATTTTCATTTTCAGTAGGTTCAGTAGGTTGAGGAGCAACTCTTTGCTCTACTGGTCGGGGTGAAGATACCCCGAACAAGCCCCTCAGAGGATTACTTTCCATAGTAACAAGTGACAATAAATTTCAGCACACTATATAAATTTTTCCTTACCAAATTCCACCTACCAAAGGCGCTTCACTCCCCGGCAACGGCGCCAGAAAAGAGTCTTGATGACCCACAAGTATAGGGGATCTATCATAGTCCTTTCGATAAGTAAGAGTGTCGAACCCAACGAGGAGCAGAAGGAAATGATAAGCGGTTTTCAGCAAGGTATTCTCTGCAAGCACTGAAATTATAGGTAACAGATAGTTTTGTGATAAGATAATTGGTAACAAGCAACAAGTAACAAAAGTAAATAAAGTGCAGCAAGGTGGCCCAATCCTTTTCGTAGGAAAGGACAAGCCTGGACAAACTCTTATATAGAGAAAAGCGCTCCCGAGGACACATGGGAATTATCGTCAAGCTAGTTTTCATCACGTTCATATGATTCGCGTTTGGTACTTTGATAATTTGATATGTGGGTGGACCGGTGCTTGGGTGCTGTCCTTACTTGGACAAGCATCCCACTTATGATTAACTCCTATTGCAAGCATCCGCAACTACAAAAGAAGTATTAAGGTAAACCTAACCATAGCATGAAACATATGGATCCAAATCAGCCCCTTACGAAGCAACGCATAAACTAGGGTTTAAGCTTCTGTCACTCTAGCAACTCATCATCTACTTATTACTTCCCAATGCCTTCCTCTAGGCCCAATAATGGTGAAGTGTCATGTAGTCGACGTTCACATGACACCACTAGAGGAGAGACAACATACATCTCATCAAAATATCGAACGAATACCAAATTCACATGACTACTAATAGCAAGACTTCTCCCATGTCCTCAGGAACAAACGTAACTACTCACAAAGCATATTCATGTTCATAATCAGAGGAGTATTAATATGCATAAAGGATCTGAACATATGATCTTCCACCAAATAAACCAACTAGCATCAACTACAAGGAGTAATCAACACTACTAGCAACCTACAAGTACCAATCCCAGACTTAGAGAAAAGAATTGGATACAACAGATGAACTAGGGTTTGAGAGGAGATGGTGCTGGTGAAGATGTTGATGGAGATTGGCCCCCTCCCGATGAGAGGAGCGTTGGTGATGACGACGGCGATGATTTCCCCCTCCCGGAGGGAAGTGTCCCCGGCAGAACAGCTCCGCCAAAGCCCTAGATTGGTTCCGCCTCGTGGCGGCGGAGTCTCGTCCCGAAAGCTTGCTTATGATTTTTCTTCTGACGAAAGACTTCATATAGCAGAAGATGGGCATCAGAGGGCCACCAGGGGGCCCATGAGGCAGGGGGCGTGCCCAGGGGGTAGGGCGCGCCCCCCACCCTCGTGCCTGGTGGGTGGCCCCCCTATGGTATTTCTTCCGCTCAATATTTTTTATATATTCTGAAAATAACTTCCGTGGAGTTTCACGACTTTTGGAGTTGTGCAGAATAGGTTTCTAATATTTGCTCCTTTTCTAGCCCAGAATTCCAGCTGCCGGCATTCTCCCTCTTTATGTAAACCTTGTAAAATAAGAGAGAATAGGCATAAGTATTGTGACGTAATGTGTAATAACAGCCCGTAATGCAATAAATATCGATATAAAAGCATGATGCACAATGGACGTATCAACAGCCGTCCCAAACTCAACCGCAACACGAGCACCATCGACGATCCTTAGCTATCAAGTATGACAACGATACCCATACGCCACCGAGAATCAGGTACTATTATCCAACGGCCGGCGCCTACATTCACTTTCTTAGCATAAGCACCGCACCTTCGAATTTCTTCAGGGCTTCATTCAATTTTTCATGAGACACGTTATTCTGCTTGCACCTGTAGGGCCATACTTCTGGCAGTGAACATGTTACATGTGCTAAATTACATACCAGTGCACATATAGTTAATATGCTTTAGTTTTGTCCTAAGTATTATTGTACTTCCTAGATATCATTGCCTACTATTTTACTTCTTGCATGCTATATTTATGATAATGGTGTTGTTCTGATGCCACCTGTTGGTTCCATCAGATTGCTTCATGTTCTCTATGCTTAATTACACATCAGCAAACTAGCATGTGGTTCCACTGCTTTTTGTTTGTTTTACCCTACATTTTCTGCTGCTAGCTATTACATCACTGCTCCGAGCCTCTGTTCATTACTTTTTTTGTGTTCTTGATCTTCCCAAGTTGCATGACTAATTTGATGCTTCTATTAATTATGGAGTTGCCAACCCCATCAAGCAAAATATTTGTTCTTTTGGGGCTGGCACCTCAAACAAGCATAAAATAGAGTGAAGCAGATATATTGTCGTGTAAGCGCACACCCTTCTTTCATTTGTTTAGATGAACCATTGATGATCAATTCGAACCAGTGCATGCGATTAAAATTAATTTTACCTAAATAGAGGGTGCAGAATAAACTACAACAACTAGATTTGCAACCAAGGGATGTTGACGATATCTTCAAAGAACATTGCAACAGCAGTGAGGCTTCACAGCAACATATGGTAAGCCAGTGTGTTTTAGTACATATGAAATGTAATGCGCGTGGGCTGCTTTCTTGGCTTGTGCCCTCAACCTGTAATCCTACAGAATTACAAATAGTTCAGTTGTCTGCTTTGCTGTATTGCTTGATTCGAATGGTTGTTTGTTACTTGTTAGGCTATACCTGAGTTGGCCAATATCTCAGCAGTGCCTGCTATACTATCGTAAAGAAATGCATGCCTAGTTCATTTGAGTCCTTAACTTTTCCTCTGAACTTCATCACAAGACTGTCTTCGTAGTTTATATGAGGCCACACTGTTAAGTGCTTTCTCAGATTATTTCAACTGCTTAGATGCCTTGGCAACTTAAATATAGCGGTGGTACACTCCCTTTCAACTAGGGATGTCAACTGGGCCCCATTTAATCCCGATTAAAGTCCACTAGTGGTATGATAGTTCAAAAGAGTTTTTGTTTTTTGAGGAAAATGAACTAGGGAGCTAGCAAAAACTAACTAGATGGGACTAGTGGATGTTGTTTATTTGCCACTTACATCCCTAGTTTCATCTTACCATTTTAATTTCTTTTCGGCTGATGTTGCTTCGAACCATTTAAATATAGCTTGCCATGCTCAGCAATAATTCATATGTCGTTTACCATGTAAGCTTACTGCCTGGATCATGTGATAACTATCTCTTACTTATGTCCAGTGGAAACCTTTCAGGATGTCGTTCACACTAGGACACAATGTACAACCCCAGAATCTATTTGTGGAAGCAGTGCGCCATCCACGTTACCAGATGGTAGGAGTTCAGAGGCAACACCGCCGGAGAGCAGTCTGAGCACAGATATTATAGTTCTTGAGTCTCTACTAGAGGCAGAAAGAGATGGTGTGGCTGCCATGAACGAGGTAATCTTGATCTTGAGGCTGGAAATTATGCAATTAGCTGCACGCATTATGCAAGCAACCCAAGAATTGGAGGAAGTAAGAATGTTGCATTTGAAGACGGAGGAGGTCCTGCTGTTTCTGCTATCTGAAGCCCAGGGTAATCCCAGTTCTTCTTTAGATACCAGTTGAAATTGGCATTAGATTATTGTACTTGCATGTTGTGTCATGTCTCTCAATGGATTATGTTGTAAGACCCCCTATGTTGTCCATGTGTTGCAATGATCTAAATTTTTTAGGCGAGGTAATTCTCAATACTTGTATGATTGACAAAAGGTGAACTGTTTTTCGTGTGAGCATATTGTATTGGATGAAATAGCTGTTTGACTCAAAGTGTATCCAACCTACTGAATTCAAAGATCACGGCATTTCTAAATCATAATCATATATAAAGGTGGAATAAATCTTTGTTGTGATTTTGAAGAAATAAATAACAAAACATAGAATTATCTGTGGATATTCGTAATCGAATACAAATTGGATTTGAATTTAGTTGCCAGGGCCCAGGGCAAACGTGAATGCTAATTCTCCCAAGTTTTGAATGGAGCAGCTAAACACCCACTATCATTTGTGGGCTGCCCGAAGCAAGTGTTTGAGAGATGGAAATTACTGTCTACCCCTGACACTTGACATCCTTATCGACCGGATTTACACTGCTGTCGATAGGGGTAGACTAGTAACTTCAATCAGACATGACACGACCGCCTCTGAGCCCATTCAGACATGGTGGGCGCCAAATGTTGGCGGCAAAACACATTTGATTCAAGCTTCTCCGAAAGACATGTGTCTCTCCCTCCATTTCCCCATTCATACACGGTGGGCGGCAAAACAAACTCTCCTCGTCCGAAATCGATGTAGGCAAATATTTTAAATAGGGGCAGATGTGTACCTTCTCTCAGACGTGACACAACCGCCCTACCTGTCGCCCCGTTCATACACCGTGGTCGCCAACCGTGGGTGGCAAAACACGCTCTCCTCGCCCGAAATCGCTACCGGCAAATATTTGGGAGATGCGAGATTACCGTCCTATCCCCAACCGACGTGATGTCCAAAATTTTAAATGGGGGATAAGTTCGTAACTTTCCCACATTTCACACAAGCGCATCCGAAAGTTTGAGATCCCCCCTCCCCCTCCATTTCCCCATTCATACACCGTCGGCGCCACAACAACCTCCCCACTGCGGCCAGCCTCCTCCGTCCGCCGCCCCATCCTCCACCTTGCCGGAGCCGCTACCCCTACCCCGTCATCCACTGCAAGAGATGGACGTCTCTCATCCACGGCGCCGGACCAGGATCCTTTCATCGCGTCCTCTTGCTTCATCGGCACCGTCGTCCACCTTGCCGTTGACGCTCCTACGACCGCCTCGTCCAGGACAACAAGATTTATCCCCCGACCTGGCCATCTGCGTCTAAAGTCTTCTTCCCCGCCGCCGATAGCCGTCGCACCTGCAGCACCCTCAACGTATCAGCAGGGGCCTACACGGCATCGCAAGAGAGGTGGTACTCTTCCATATGTGCTTAAGTTATTGATCTCACCCGAAAAATAGATCGTAAATTGTTTACTGTACTTTTCTTGTCCGTACCAAATCATAGTGGCTAGTTGAAAGCAAACATTGGTTGCGAAGTAGCTTTGTCCGGTTTGCACCTTCAGATCCGCCATGGCACGGTCACTATACTCGTAAAGCTTATGGTTCCCCCCCCCCCTTTATATTCACTACCATCATCGTAGGTGCTTCGTGTCGTGCTAGCACTGCTCCTCAAGACCTCAACCCATCAAGCGAAACAACATGCCACTCATAATTCCAAAGCTTAGGTGTTGAAATACGAATCTGATATGACGCTCATATTACTAAAACAGAGAACGTTTAATTGGTCAGCTAATGTTCCTATATTCGTTTCGAAAAGCATGTGCGCCACCCACTGGTCCAGCTAGTTCCACTTTCCTGATTTTACTCTTGATGCTTAGGGTTTTCCCCTTTTATCTACTCTACTATGATCTGCGTAGGTTCTTTCTATCGTACTAGCATTACTCCACCCTTCAAGCTAAACAACACAACACTCAAAATTCCAAAGCTTAGTTGTTCAAATATGATTGTGATATGATACGGATATTAGTTAACAGACACATTTAATTGGTTAGCTAAAGGTCCCACTTGAGTTTCCAAATGCATGTCACGACATATAGAGAGACAGCATAATTGCATTTCTTTATCACTTGTTGACTGTACTTTCTTGTCCATACCAAATCTTAGTTGTTATTTCAAAGCAAACATCGGTTGCTAACTACCCTTTGCATGGTTTGCAGCTTCAGATCTGCCATCCCACTGCCACGGTCAACACTATACTCATCATGCTTATGGTTTCCCCATTTTATGATGACCACGATCAGCCTACGTTGTTCGTGTCGTAATAGCACTGCTCCACCCATCGAGCTAAACAAGCTTAGTTGTACAAATTCAAATCTGGTATTATGCTGATATTAGTAAAACTGAGAGATGTTTAATTGGTCAGCTAAATGTTTCTACTTTAGTTTCAAAATGCATGTGAGCCACATATGGAGAGACCGGAAGGAATAGTATTTCTCTATGTGCTCTGGTTTATCATGGGTGGGCAACCGACATTGTATAGAAAGACTTGTAATATCTTCAATCTGCTTGCTCTTCTGCTATTCTTTAAGATGATCCTCTTCTCTTCTTTAATAAGTATGTTCCTTGTTGGGAAGAGTAGCAGAGACATTTGCGGTCGACTGGTCAGGTCGAGTTGTTCTCCCTTAGTATATTTTGAATCTGTCAGGTTAGGACGACTTGTTCTTCTTTACTATATGTTGAAGCTGTCATCTGCAAAGTATCATCACTTCTAGAGCTCTCATATTTTGAGTAGTAGGCCACATTATATTAATGCACACACCAAACTACAGCATGCATGGCATCTCTCAGAAGAATTGCAGAGATAGCACAAAGGGGTTTATAGGGAGGCAGTATTGGATTAGAATCACTTCTGCATTGCAAAGATAATCTCACTTGTTTTTATGTTTTCATGCATGTCAGGTATTGAACATTATCAAAATGAATATGAGAATGGGCGCACGATAGGAATATTGCGGAACAATCCACTGACTAACAAACTTGGCATGGTGGAGGATGGCCTATCTTATTCACCCATCAAGGTGCTTGCTCTAACTTGGCAAGGTTGTATTGGTCGCACATATTTTGCATCTGACCTCTTGCATTACTTCTACTTTGTTACACCATCTGCTTAGTTTAAGCATCATATATGAGTACATGCCATACCTATCCATTTTCTGTACTTATTCCATGTGTCGTCATACTATGTTTTTCCAGTCAAATGTTGTTCTTTCGTAATAGATGTCCAAAAGGAAGAGGGTGAGTGCAGATCCTCAAGGAGTACAAACTAGGTATTTGGAAAAGGTAGTGATACCTGTTAAATTAGATAGATCGGCAGCCACAGAAAACACAGGCCCAACTGTACCACACTTTACCCCTACTCCACTGGCCAAACCCCTACTAGAACTGCTGACAGCCTAGCGTCAGGTACTGTCTATGATATCAATTCAAAATTTTAACTCCTAATTTTTTGCATGTGCCTTACCTTCTCTCTTGTATGAAAACTAATTTCAGATGAATCTCCTTGCTCAAAGGATCATAGGATCTCACAACAATACTGGGCTCTGCATTGCTCTTGTCAGTACCTCTTGCCCTTTGTCAGCATACTTACACTCATTGCTGTTTGATTATGCAGCATCACTGTAAATGTTCGCTTCTTTATCCTCCCTTGCTTGAAATTATAAGATCTACATTTAATCTTAGATAAATGTAGAATTAACACAATGGTTATGAAGTTTTGGATTGCTCATGTAAGTACCTATTGTCATGTACTCCCTCTGTATCAAATTAATTGTTGATCAATTGGATGTATTTAGAACTTACTAGTGCTAGATACATCCATTTGAGCGACAAGTAATAACGACGGTGGTGGTATTACTGTACTTGCATCGCGAGATAGTTGATTGTCTAGCATTACTCTGCATCTTATTTGCCCTGCCCTCCACTTTCTCCAAATTATCATATCTACATTTACTCTTACCAAAATGTTGAATAAAGCCAATGCCACTGCACACGTTGATTTCTGCATTCCTCTTGCAGTACCTTTTGCCTTGTAACCCTGTACTTAATTAATGGCTATTTGATTATGTATCATCAGTCTACACCTGAGCTTCATTATCCTCTGTTTCTTCCAATATTATTTGATCTATATTTACTCTTTGCAAAATGTAGAATAATGGCAACGCTTATAAAGAATTTTCTTTGGGGAATTTATTGAATTATCCTTCCATCAACATGGAGAAGGGCTTTGTCCAGCCCGTGTTAACATGTAATGTAAGTTCATCCTTCTCAAGCCTTCAAACTTTGTTCTAGTATAGATTTGGATAGGCATCATTTCCTCCACTGCTGTTTACATCTGATTGGATGTTTGCAACAACTATCAGTTTTAAATTGTAGTTGTAAAAACATGTTTCTTATGGAGAATAGATCCATTTATTTGCTTATATAATTGTGAAACCTGTTACGTGTCTCCTTGTTTCTCTTTCAGAGACGTATCTCTTATGCTAGACAGAACTTTTAGGTAAGATAGTGAGACAAACCATATTGAGGACAGGGAGATGACCCCAAGGTCTTGTCTTGATGAAGACAGTGAGTTGAAGCTACTCATCAGCAGGTGTGAGACAACCTTTGTGCAGCCGCTGCCTCAATCAGTTCGACTTCTTCAGTCTCAACTTAAAGCGGAAAGGCTTGCTTCAGCTCAGCTCCGACTTGAAGTCAAAGATGCAATGAAGATGTCAGAGGACTGCCTTGCACACTATGGTGCCATACAGCTAGGGATGGAGCATCTATCATTGACACAACTGAGGTCTCATCAGCTTGTTCGGCTGCTTGCGGGGCCCGTCCTGGCCAGGCCTAGTGCCTTCTGAAGTGCTCTCAGTTTTGTATATGCTTTTGTCGGCGCGTTTATATGCACTGGTGGCGACCTTTGATGCCCAGTGTATGTAATCTGCAGTCACGTTGCGCTTTATTATCACCGGTAGCGAACTTTGATTCCCAGTGGATGTAATATGCCGTAATTTCTTTATTGTATAGTCTAGGTTTATTCTTTGGTTGGTATGCTGTAATTTAGGCCGGAAGGTTCAGTGGATCTCAGTGTTGTCGGTCTTCAGGCCGGCCCGTTACTCATATGGGCTGAAACGTGGGTCTATAATCATCTTGGGCCATTAGCAGGTCTAAACCTATAGTAGTTTCCTGCCTTTAAGAGGTCGAGTAAAGTTCTAGCCAGCTGGGCCAGAGAATACCATGGGCTTTTAACAGGCTAAAACCTAGATTGGGCTAGCGTTGAGCCGAAAAATTCATGGGCCAATACAGGCCGAAACTGCCTAAGGCCCATGTTTGGCCCAAATAGGACGAGCAGTTAACATGCCAAAATATATCTCGGGCCTGTTTGGCCCAATAAAATTGTGGGCTTTAAGTAGGCTGCTATCCACGCGGGCCATAGGCCTAAAAGTGTCACGGGCCATTATCAGATGGGCTGTAAGGCCGGATTCAACGCGGGCTGTAATTAGGCCCAACTGTTACATGGGCCATTAACAGGCCGATAGGCCAGTTGGGCTGAAATTTATCCACAAAGACTACGGGCCGTTAAGAGGCCTAAAGTTACTTCGGACAAGAAATAGCCCAGTTTCTGCATGGGCCTTTAAATGGCCTAAAGTTAAACCGGGCCGACAACGTCCCAGATGCACCATGGGCCACTAACAGGCTGAAACTATTATCGGGCCGAACTGGTAAACACGCATTTAACAGGCTGAAATACAAACATGTCTTAGAATGGGCCCAAAAGAATAGTGGCCTGTTAACGAGCCTGATCCGATATGGGCCATAATTTGGCCCAAAATATGGCAGGCTGTGAACGGGCCTCAATTTGACCCAAAACATGGCAGGCTGTTAACGGGCCAGCCCACTAGTGTCTGAAAAAACATGGTAGGCCTTTAGCTGGGCCAACCTTTTCACCGGAATGGGCCTCTGTTGGGCCGTGCCACGTGTCAACGTATCATAGGCGCCTCCTGTCCAATGAGTGGATGACATCTGTCCCAACGGTGAGCCAACACGTGTTTCATCCGGCCAATGAGAATTTTACACGTGGAAAATCCCCATTGGTCCGGGCTGTTAACGGGTTATCGGATCCAAAACCGGACCCGATAGCTTAACGGCGACCCGTTACGGTCGATGCCACGTGTCGGTCACCCTTGACGAAAGCACTTCTATGACGCGCGATTTATCATCATGGAAGTGGACACTTCCATGATGATGATTTTGGTAATGTCATGGAACACTTCTACGACAGCACAGGTATGACTATCTTGATTCTGTCATAAAATCGTCATGGATGTACATGCATGATAGAAAACGTGATCTACTGTGACAAACACGTATCATCACGGAAGTGTATTTTTTTGTAGTGGAAGTACCAGCGGTACTACCATAGGCACATGCGGTACTACCGCTGGCAAGATTATGAAAACACTACAGAAAACATAGGAAAGGCTCCGGGGATGGGAAGGAGGCTGTGGGTGCATATGGGGCTGTGTACGTGTTGATTCCACCCATACCTTTCCGAAGCGGACCCGCTCTTAATAGTACGGCTTTCCTACGACTCAAATCCACCGAAAAAGAAACGTAGAAAAACCGCCGTCTTCGAAATGCTCCGAGGGGCGTCGAATCGTCCAGTGCCTAGCCATGAGATATCCGAAATGCTCAATGCACACGATTAGTCTGCAAATGCATTGTCATCAATCACCAAAACTACTTAGGGAGAAATATGCCCTTACAGCAGTAGAGGAGGAAAAACCTTCACTAGGCCTAGACGACAGTTATTCTTGCTAGAAGCAAGATATAGCGATCGCGCCATGGATCGTGTTAGACCCGTTTAAGGGTGGGTCGTGCTGTGTCGTGCCCGGGCCGGCCCGTTGGCAAGGTTTGTTACAACCCGACCTTCGTTCTAGCCCGCTGTCACTCGTGCGGCCGTGCCCCATCGAATGAAGCAAATGCTGCCCCTCGCCACTGCCTCACCACTCGTCTCCCCGCCTCTCCTTGTTGCTTGCAGCCCCGCCTCCCGCCTACAGGACTATCCCCGGCCCTCGACACACCTCCGCTTGCTCCTGCTACCCTGTCCCCACCCCCCGCCCTTGACTGGTCCTCACCCTCGCTCGGCCGCGGCCCGCGACGCGCCGGTGCGTGACTTAGAACTTGGCAACCTCCAGGGAGACAAGTTTTAGTGTTAACTGGATGTACACACTAGTGTCAGTGTCAGGGGCGGAGCTGCCCCCTCCCCCGGCACCCATGGTGGGTGCTCCCATTTGGCGCAGTGCGCCATAACCAGGGTGATCGCGCACCCCCCCCCCCCCCTCCAGCCCATGCGCATGGCGGACGCCCCTTGTTTTTTATTTTTTTTTGTTTTTTGTCTTTTATTATTCAAAATATTTTTTAAAGTACGGAAATTCTAAATAATTATGAATTTTGAAAACAATGTTCAAGAAATAATTAAATGTTTGTTAATTAAAAAAATCATGATTCGAAAAATGTTCGAGAAATCATAAACTGTTCACTGATTAAAAAAACGTTTAAGATTTTTTTAATATTCAACTGGTTCCTGGTGAGGTCGTTGTAGTAAATGGACGGGCTTCCATACAGTCAATCACCGTGTCATTAAGCGAGAGAGACACGTCCGACCGAGGAAGGACTATGAAGACATGTTCCTTGCCTACTCCTCGGACGGCGACGACATGTTCTATCTGAGCGGCGAGGGCACCACCGCCTATGTTGAGCGACCATTTGACGTGATTGGCTCGAGACCTGGAGTCTCCTGTGCGTTCACCTAAAATCTCCTTGAACGGCTCGCTGTGCTCCAGGTCGGAGGAAAAGGAGGAGGTATGAAGGGTTGTAGGGTGGGTGGCGGGCGGCAGGCGTCGGCAAGATTCTTGGTGGCGCCGGTGCGAAGTGGTAGGCAGCCGAGGGCGGGTTAAGCCCATGCGAGAGTCAGCGACGCATGACCATTCCGTCAGGCATGGTGAAGTGGCGCAACATCCAAGACCATCTTAGCATTGAGGTCACGTCGGAGCTCGGTTCCGATGGCCGCGACTCAACAAGAAACAGGTGGGAAGATGAGATGCGTCGGGATGCGAGAGACAATGCATCTAGGTTCTTCCTCCAGTTATTATAGAAGGGCAGGGATGCGTCGTCCGTTATGAATAGGAAACGATGGGTTGCTTCGGTGACCAGGACTGCAACGCATCAATTAAAAACCGAATCCTTGTTGAAACGACGGATTGGTTCAGTGAATAAAGGACGTGGCGCTTCAGTGACCAGGATCGTTGAGTATTAAGGAAAAACCGACTCCCATGATTTGTTTGATTGAATTGTGTGGGCTCCAGCTGCAGGGTTAGTGATGATGTGGCTACAAATGGAATGAGTTTTTGCTTAGATGGCATAGTTGCTGATGTGGATAGCTTGCATGTTGAGAGAAATATCATAGTGGGGATGAACTATTTAGATATTATAGATTATAGATTCAGATATTGTAAAAATGTTCATGATTTTGAAAAAATATTTGTTAAATTTAAAAAGTTCATGATTTGGAAAAAGTTTACATATTCAAACAATGTTCTTGATTTGACCAAATTATTGTAAATTCAAAAAATGATCACAATTTTCTAAAACCTGTTCACAAAAATAAAAAAGTGTTTGTAAATTCAAAAAATGTTGCAAACTTTCAAACAAAATTCACCAGTTCAAAAAATGTTCATGCATTAAAAAAATGCTCATCATAAACGAAAAACTGTTCATGAATTTAAAAAGTTGTTCACCAATTCAATAGATGTTCATGTAGTTCAAAAAACGTTCAAAAGTTTTAGAAAATGTTCACGAATTTGTAACAAGTACAAATTCGTAAAATGTTCATGAATTTGTAGAAAGTATGAATTCCATTTTCTTCATGATTTAAAAAATGTCCTTGACTTCGTCCAGTTGTACGTAGGCGGCAGAGCTCTGGCGTAGATTTATCTATGCCCTTGGGATGGTGAGGTTAGGAGTTCTTGTCGTGCATGCGCAAGGCAATATTTCATGCCAGTTGCTACAGATTTATTTAAGGGCTCAACGACGATGACTGCGGCTCCAGGGCATTGGTTCTTAGGCGCACGTGCGCGAAGACTTTCTGATTGTGATCAACAACGTCAAGCCGGCTCCGATAGGGAAGTGGCGAGAACGACACCCCGGTGGCTTGTTCTGGCGACGGTAGTGTTCATTCGGTGGTCTACAGACCTCGATGTGACTTTGCATTATGTTTGATGTTATTTGTAGTTTTGATGAACTTCTATAATATATTTGGATCTTCTATGAAAAAAAGGAAAATAGCATGATTGTTTCTCATCCATACCCTTTCAAGATTAGTAGAAATACATAGAGGCATGCACAAATCCATCCATGGCAGCCGCCCTATAATCTCGCGATCCCCAAAGTCATTGAATCCCACATGAGGGCACAACAAGTTTTAAGTTTTAGTTTCTGAAATTTACATTTTTGTCGATCGCAGCTTCTAAAACTTTTGCGTTTTTCCCGTCGCTCATACGAAGTTTATGAATTGAAACTGAAAACTTACGATTTTGTTGGTCGCATATTCAGAAACATACGACTTTGTTGGACGCTCATACGAAGTTTCAGAAGAAACTTAATTTTTTTAAACAAATCATCAAAACATATTTAAAATGGATATTATTTGAAAGCCATCATTAATATAAATACGAATATGAAAACAAAACTTAATTTGGACTTTGGTTCAAAATATATGAAAGATTAAAAATCGAAAGCCAAAAGAAAAAGGGGGTTGCGTTCCCCCGCGCGGCCGCACCTACGCGCTACAAATCGCCTCCAAGGATTTTAGCTGGCTTTTATATGAAAGAGGGTTTCATAGGCTTGACCCAGATTTTTTTGTGTTTTTTCCTAAATTATATAACAAAATAAAAAAATCCCATTACAGGCTTATAACCTAACATGGATCGCTAGTTAGGGGCGCGACAATGTGCCGCTTGCTGCGAGGTGCACGATTGCCTCGCGTACATGGCGTCTGCGGTGGGCTCGTCATGCTGACGTTACTCAAATTCTTTTACATTTTTTATACTTTTACATTTTAAATGCATATATTTAAAAATAAATTTACTTATGAAATTTAAAATCACTATTTCTTAAATGTTAACATAGTATAAAAAATTGTTAGCGCAGTTTAAAATAAATGTTGATAAATTAAAAAAATGTTGGTGACAATGAAACAATGTTCCTGCAATATAAAAAACGTCTATGCTATTTAATTTTTTTTTCCACAATTTAATTTTTTTGCTTCATGTAAAAATAATGTTTGTCCCATAAAAAATGCACGTGAATTTAACGGAAATATTCTTGTATTTCAAAAAAATGTTCGTAAAATTTGAAAATAATTATATAAACAATGTAAAAAATATGAAGGTTACTTTTTAATTTCGATTAAAAATGTACGTGGAACTTTAAAGAAATAATCGCATGTTCCCAAACAAATGTCCATTAACCTTTAAAATATTTATACTATGTGTAAAAAAGTTTGCATAGTGAAATTTTTTATTGCCATTAAATAATTGTGCAATGTGTATTTAGAAAATGTTGCCGTCGATTCGAAAAAAGTGTTCAAAACATGTGTTTTTTTAATGTATATAATGTATTTGCAAAATGTCCAACATTTATCAGAAAAATGTTTCACGTGTGCTCTAAAAATGTACATTGTGTTCTGAATTAAATTAGGCATATTCTGAAGAAAAGAAGCCGATAAAAACGACAAAGAAACAAAATAAAAGAAACAAAGAAAACCATGAAAGAAAAAAAAACAAAAAAAGTGAAGAAAGGAAAAATTGAAAAAAAACAATGAGAAAATAAAGAAAACCAAGTAAAATGAAGGGAAAAAGGCAAGGAAATCTGGTGAGAAAACAAATAAAACCGAAGAAAAATGGAGCAGAGCGGTTTTTTTAGGGGAGCAGAGCGAATAACCACACTAAGGCCTTGTACAATGGAAGGTACTTAGAGGAGGTGCTAAGTCTGGTTTATTTCTCTAACCACCTCTTATTGTACAAGGCCTAATGGGCCGGCCTAGGGTTCAGGCCGTCACTGTGCCCCGTTGAATGAAGTGGCCTCCGCCGCCCCCCTCCGCCGCCGTCTCCACCACTGGCTCTCCGCCTCGCGCCTCTCCCTCACCACTGGCTGCCCCGCCTCCCGCCTCCACGACTGCCCCGGGCCCCAGCGGCTTGACACCGCCACAGTTTTGATTTTCGTCCGAAAAAATCAATTTTCGGCCGAATTTCGTCCATCTCGCTAGGGCCCGGTAAATGTCTGTGCCGGCCTAATATTTCGGCCCAGTTTGAATTTTCTTTTGGCCCAATCCAACGTCGGAAGCCTTCCCACGGTCAGCGTAAGTTGGACCCATCGAACTGAATGCCCTAACCCTACACAACTCACGTTTTCCCTGCTCCTCTCGTGTTTGCGGCGGCGCCGCTCAGCCCAGACGCGGCTCCGCCACTCGTCGCCGCCTGCTTACCAGATCAAGCCTCCCGCTCCTGCCCCTTCCACGGCTTCCCGACGGCCCGGCCCCTGCTGCCGACCTCTGCCGGCAGCGGCTGAATCCATGGAATCCTCCTCAACTCTGCAGCACACACGGGTGTTGTTGGGCCGCAGCTAAATCCATCGGCTAATCTCTGTACATGTTTCAATCATTTTCTCTTGGAGCTTATTCTGATGTGTTGGACTGATGCAGAGTTTTTAATCTGCAAAGCTAGTTTGGTAAACATTTATATTTGTACTCGTCAGTGTCTGCTCTGCTTATTTTCAAAAATTCTGGCCGAATTTCGACCAGATTTCTGTCAAATTTCATTTAAAATTCAAACTTTGGTTTTGTAATTTCGTCCGAGATTTTACCGAAATTTTTGAAATATCCGAATTTCGTCCATCTCGCTCAGGAGCGAAAAAAATGCAAACCGAAAGCCAAAACACATGACCGCTCCCGTTGCTCTTGCTCCCCTGTCCTCACCCGAGCTCAGCCGCGGCCCACGGGGCGCCGGTGCCTGACTTCGAACTTGCGACCTCCGGTGAGAACGCCGAGCACTTTTGCCGTATCGTCCATTACATACGGCGAGCGGTGACACCTGAAGACTGAACCGGCTTGATCCATCGAGGTATCGAGCACGAGGCTGTGATTTGATTTTCGGCCGAAAAAACTAATTCCGGCCGAATTTCGGCCATCTCGCCATGGCCCGGTACATGGCCCTTTCAGCCGAAATTTTTGGCCCAATTTGAATTTTGTGGCCCGGCCCAGCTCCTAGAGCGTTTCTGTTTTGCTTCGAGTCATGATTACGAGTCGAACGACTAGTCTATGAGTCGCAAACTGGCTGTCGACTCGGTTTCTCGTGTAGACTACTTGTACGAGTCGAGCCAGTCATCGACTAGTCCAGACTAGTCGACATGTTCGAGTCGAACGACTCAAAAAACTGGGGGAGTATAAATACGATGCCTCATCCCACGGAGACCTAGGGCGTGTTCGGTAGCCCTCTGGCTTCTCAACTCCTCGACTCCAGCCTTGGAGTCGCGCCGAACGGTTCCACTATTTGACCGAGAAGCTGGCTCGACGCTACGTGCAAAATCGACGGAGTCGTGAAGCTGGAAATACCTGGCTCCATGGAAACTGGGAAGCTGGATTCAGCAACAATTACGGGCGTATGCCACCGCCAAGTGATCGATGGACTGCACCAACCGTTCCCTCAAGGCCACTCCACCACACCCGCGGCTCCTTTTCCCCTTCCCCCAACCCTAGCCGCCACTCTGCACTGACAGCGCCGGCGCCCGCGCTCTCCGCCACCGCTCCGCACCTTCAGCGCTGGCGGCCGCGCTCTCCACCGCCGGTCTTCCGCCGCCGTCGCGGACCGTCTCCTTCGTCCCCGACCACCCATCCCCGCCCTGCTCGCCCTCATCCGCTGCTCTGCACCGACAGCGCCGGCGGCCGCGCTCTCCACCGTCAGTCTGCACCTTCCGCGCTGGCAGCCGCGCTCTCCACCGCCGGTCGTTCGCCGCCGTCGCGGACTGTCTCCTCCGTCCCCGACCACCCATCCCCAAGCAGGCACTTTCTGGCCTTTTTACCTAGTCAATCGCTCGGAACGAGAAGCTGCAGCACCGAACAAATTGCTCACTCCTGGAGTTTAGGTGGGAAGCTGGCTGCTGGATCTGGGCGACGGAGTTCAGGATTTTGCAGCTGTGGTGAACTACCGAACACGCCCCTAATCCTTTCTTTCCCCTCCTCACCTGGACGCGCCGCCGGCTGCTGGACGCGCCCGTCGAGCCCTCCTCGCGCCGCCGGCCGCTGGACGCCCGCCGCCGCGGATCTGAAGCTCCACCGTCGCCGGCCCCACGTCGCGGATCTGAAGCTCCACCATCGCCTTCGTCTCGCGCCCCTCCTGCTCCTTCGTCTCGCGCCCCTCCTCGCGCCGCCGGCCCCTCGTGCTCTTCTCCTCTTCAGGCAGGTGAGCCTCAGTGCTGCTCTGCCTCGCTGCTGGACTGCTGGTGCTGCTCTGCCTTGCCCCTCCTTTCTCCTCCTCTTTCTTCTTGGCTTGCCGCTGCTGTTGCTCTGCTGGACTGCTGGTGCTGCTCTGCTTGCTGTTGGTGCTGCTCTGCTCGCAGATAGACTGCTGGTGCTGCTGTGCTTGCTGCTAGTTGCTGGTGCTGCTCTGCCTCAGTGACTCCACTTTGCTTGTTTCAATTGTATACTGTACTTGTATACTTATATAGTGTAATACTACATACTACTACTATGTATTATTAGTTATGTACTGTAAGTTCAGTGCTACAGTACCATGTCGACTAGTCTCGCACTAGTCTAGACTAATCTAGACTAGTCTATGAGTCTCAACCTTGGAACGACTCTTCGACTCGTAAACGTTGGCTTCGACTGAGACAAAACCACGAGCCCACACGCCCTAACCCTAGAATCTCCCTTTCCTCTAGATCCTCCTGTGTGTGGCGCCGCCGCTGCGCACAGGGCACATCTCACACGATGGCGGCTTCTTTGGCCAAGGCGCTCACTATCCTCCTGCCCTCCTCCACGTCTCCTCGCCTCCACCCCATTCACTACATGTGCGTTGCTTCTCCGAGATTGAGGCATGGTGCTCGACGGCTGCGGCAAAGGAGCTGGTGGAGCGCGAGCTGACCAGTTCAACGGAGGCAGGAGCATGGAGCAGCGGCAGCCTGTGTTTTGATTTTCGTTTTGTGTTTTTTTTCGCCCCTGACCAAGATGGCCGAATTTCGGCCATTTCAAATATTTCGGTAATATCTCGGACGAAATTGCAGAAACAAAATTTGAATTTTTGGATAAAATTTGTCCAGAATTCAGCCGAATTTCGGCCGAAATTTGAGCAAAATCTGAATCAAATAGGGCATAATTATAGCAGCACAACAGTCCTTAATCTAAAGCAGCACAAGAAAATCAGAGCCGCGTGGCCAAATTGCTGAAGAAGCAAAACTGCATACATACTTCAAGTAGGAAGATATAAAAGCATCCAGAATTAAGATTTAATCAAGCGGCCGCCCACCATGCTGCTGCCGCTGCTCCATGCTCCTGCCTCCGTTGAACTGGTCAGCTCGCGCTCCACCAGCTCCTTTGCCGCAGCCGTCGAGCACCATGCCTCAATCTTGGAGAAGCAACACACATGTAGTGGATGGGGTGGAGGCGAGGAGACGTGGAGGAGGGCAGGAGGATAGTGAGCGCCTTGGCCAAAGAAGCCGCCATCGTGTGAGATGTGCCCTGTGCGCAGCGGCGGCGCCACACACAGGAGGATCTAGAGGAAAGGGAGATTCTAGGGTTAGGGCGTGTGGGCTCGTGGTTTTGTCTCAGTCGAAGCCAAACAGAAACGCTCTAGGAGCTGGGCCGGGCCACAAAATTCAAATTGGGCCAAAATTTTTGGCTGAAAGGGCCATGTACCGGGCCATGGCGAGATGGCCGGAATTAGTTTTTTTCGGCCGAAAATCAAATCACAGGCGGCAGCAGCATGGTGGGCGGCCGCTTGATTAAATCTTAATTCTGGATGCTTTTATATCTTCCTACTTGAAGTATGTATGCAGTTTTGCTTCTTCAGCAATTTGGCCACGCGGCTCTGATTTTCTTGTGCTGCTTTAGATTAAGGACTGTTGTGCTGCTATAATTATGCCCTATTTGATTCAGATTTTGCTCAAATTTCGGCCGAAATTTGGCTGAATTCTGGACAAATTTTATCCAAAAATTCAAATTTTGTTTCTGCAATTTCGTCCGAGATATTACCGAAATATTTGAAATGGCCGAAATTCGGCCATCTTGGTCAGGGGCGAAAAAAAACACAAAACGAAAATCAAAACACAGGCACGAGGTAGTGTGATTGCACAAAATACTGTTTCAGACTTTCAATACTACTTCACTGTTCAGTCTTCAGAGCTACTAGTTGGCAGTTGCGAACTTGCAGTAATGGCTAGTTGTTTACTTGATTTGCGTTGTTTTGAATTGTTGTAATTTTCTACTCATGTTATCCTTTATTCTTGTAATATTATTTCCTCCCGCCAGCCAATAGTGTTGTAATATTTGCGAAATTCAAATGTATTCAGTGAACTACAATGTTGTGAGACTTGATTATGCTATTTATAATGCTCTTTCGGTCTATTTTGTATTGGTCGTGTGATGCTGATTTTATTTTTATTTTTTTGAAGGTGGCAAACGATTTGCTCCAGGTTCCCCGCGACTGCTTTTATCTTGCTTTAATTTCAGATCAGGCGTACGATCAATGTCGACTATTTCTGATCAGAAGAAACGGACCTTAGAAGCTATTCAACAACGGTATGCGGCAGCTAAAGCTAAGAAGCTGAAAGATGAACAGCCCAAGTGCCTGAAGAACAAAGAGAGTACCCCCAAGCCCAAGTTTGATGCACGGAGGAAAGGAAAAACTCCCCAATCCACTCCTTCTCGAACTTCTGGCCAGCTGCCTACATTTAGAGGTTTTTGTTTTTGTTCACCATTCTCCGTTCCATTGGTGCATTTTATATGCGTCCTGAGTTTTTCTTATACTGCTGCTGCTGCTGCTTCTCAGCTCAAGGAAACTCCAGTCATCAACAAAAAACTTCTGCTTACTTAGGTAAACCCACGTCTGTGTATGCGTGTGACTTTGTTCCAAAATTAACTGATAGAGTTTTTTTTTTACCTTTTAGGTGGAGAAATCAACCCTATATACTCTGAGCTTTCCTTTGCCCTTCATGAAAATTTGTCCCAAGATGACCATACGGTAAGTGCCAATGTTATGTGTTATGGGTCTCAAATTTAACTTTATATGGGTTGAAATAACCTATAATATTTTTGGATGAACTTTGGTGTAGGATCTCGATAGCACAGACATAGTTCACAGTATCGTATATGATATAATTCAGAAAGGTGGAGAATCCGGGAAAATTGCCAAGGGATCCAAAAAGTTAAAGCTGGATAGAGGGATTCTTTTGGATAACTATGTTCAAAGGGGTCCTATATTAGTGGATGCACAATCATGATCTTTGTTGATTCACTCAAAGCGATCAAAAACACATGTCACTGAAGCAACATAAGAAATGTGGGTCATTTGATTTACATGATAAATTCCGCAGGTAATTCTTGTTCAGGTTTAGTAGAAGTTCTCTTCTTCTATCATCACACTTTTCATGATATGAGTGAAATATTTATATCCTTGCTAAAATCCCCACATGTGGTATCTTTGGGATTTATGCAGTTTGTACATGTGATTCTTGTTCCTTGCAGATTTGACCTCTATAAGCCAATGAATGAAATGTGGAAAGAGTATATGCGAGAGCTTACAAAAAGTATCCCGTATGTATCCCTCACTGTCTTTTCTTTCTGTTGCTTTCAGGCCTCATTTCCATCTCCACACTGTTTTCTTTTGCTAGGAAAGATAAAAGGCTTGTGATGTACCTCCGTCCCAAAATAAGTGCCTTGACTTTAGTACTACTTTAGTACAAAGTTGTACTAGAGTTAAGACGCTTATTTTGGGACGGAGGGAGTATTACTTTGTTTGTACCATTTAATTCAGCACTTGTAGCAAATCTTTGTGCATAGTAGCAGATTATGTTAAAAATAATGCTCCTTACCTACGTGGCCAAACATGTGGACTCAGGATCATGTCCCTTTGTCTACACATGTGAACTGATTGGCTCATAAATACGTACACGATGGCAAAGTAGGCTAGACTAGTCATAAATAACATGTTTGAGACGTTATTAACCCTGGTGAATGTTTTTTTAAACTAATCCCGGTGAATGTTTTTTTTCAAAATAACCCCGGTCAATGTTAGTTACATGTCTTTAGATCAGTGTGCTAGTTTCTATGTCTTATCAGAAAACAAGTAAACCTGGTCACTCCTAAAGGTGGACCCATATTTGTTAAGTCACCTCATGCTTATGTGGTACGGTGGCACCCACAAGTGGGTTGTGTCAGTAAGAATTAAGGCCCTAGTAAGAAGCCCAACTTGTTGGTGCATAATCTAGCATAATATGCAAACATTTGTAAGCTCTGGTAATGTGCACAATAACTGTTGAATTACGAGGTAAAGACTGCAATTTGCAAAAGAAAAGGCATTTGGTCTTTAGATTTTTTGCTGTTATTTGTCTCTTAGATCTTTTGTAATTGGTGTCTACTTTTGAAGGATCCTACTACTGATATTTTGAATTGGGGTATTTGTATATTTGTACTACTCTTTGATTATCAGTTTGTTTTGACTAATGATCACCGTACAGTAAGGCTTTATGCTGTTAGTAAGCCTGAGCCCACCCAAAAATGATATTTGTACGGAAACTTATTGACTGCAGGGACTAGATTGTAGGTATTCATCTGATTGCATCAAATAATAGCTTAATTAAGCTGTCATTGTATAGAATTATACTAAATAGACTTCTGAAAGATTAACAAATTTGGAAATTTGGACAAATAAATTCAAGAAATGTAATCAGTTTAACCTTTCCCAGATTTGGGCTAACCCCTTTAGTATGCCTTTTCAGTACAATGTATGAGGTATTGATGTTCCCTGTTTCCTTTATAGGAAAAAGCAATTGTCGGAAAACCTCCTTTCAGCAGATCTTCATGGGGCGCTTATAATAGGTGATTCATATACTTGGCATAGTTGCATATTGGGTTATTAGACTGCCTGTATTGATCCTGTCATTTATTTTTGTGTTTTTTTTGGTCATTCGCAGTGGCACAATGCAAAGCAGTCTCATATGAAGGTGTAAGTGGCATCATGATTCGTGACACTGCAGAGACTTTTGGAATTATATCAGAGGACAACCGCTTCCGAGGTACCTACTATCCCACTTCGTAATGCAATACTTTGGACAGGCTTGGATGAAGTGATGTATAGTTTGCTTGAGAGCATGTCTTTTACAATCTTATTTTTTGGTTCGGGAATATAGGGCTGTTACAATCTTGTGTTGGATTTTCCTTTCTACTGCTAATATGATACTTCCTTTTCCCATTGATCGTGCTAAATAATTTTACTGTAACTCTCCATCCATATGATCCGTGCTGTAAGAGACTGCAATGAAACGCATACTTGTTTTTCTGGTGAGGTCCACACTTGAAATTTTCATGGCAGAAGTACAAGCGGACAGGGTTGTTCAGCTTCTTGCTCAAAACATTGTATCTTACTCGCTCAATAGAACTGTTCTCCCCATAGGCTGATTCTTGCCGTTATACTATGTTGTTTGTAGTCATGAATTCTTGTGTTAATTACTGTAGACCTAATGGGATTGCTTTCTAAGAAGCTCACTTTGAAACCTGCAGTTGTGCCGAAAGCTGGGTCAGTTTTCGTCCTCCAAGCTGATTGCTGGAAGGTTACACTAATTGGCGACAAACTGTCGCCAAAGGAGAAGTTGAAGGAAAGCCAGCGTCTGCAGCGTGCGCAATCACTGATCAGATAGAGTTTCGAGCCTGTTAGACTCTGTTTTCTGACAAATTTTGCCCAGATAAACCCCTACAGATTTTCTTGTTTAGTCTTTGTTTCTGTTGATTAACGTCAGTCTATCCCTTCATTGCTTAGCACTTGGCAGTTCTTGTTGCTCCACATTGTAAGCCAGTCACTCCTTGCAAAGTCGCGACGCTGAGAAGTTCCTTAGTAAATCCGAACACGCTTCTTGTGCAAGCTGCATCCTTGTAGGATAGCAACTATCATACCATGATCAATCACAGGTCTTTATCAAAAAAATTTATCAATCACAAGTGACCAGTTGGGGTTTATATATGTGACTGATCGGGTGAAAGTTTCGGTGCCTTGTCCTGTTTATAGCCCCCAAATTTGCTAACCATTGCGTTGCTAATGTATTGCCTCACTCGCTAGCCTAGCCTCACAGTCGTGTCTACTCCAGCGCTGTGGAAACCATAACCTGTGGGCTGTGGCTGGAGCGGCGGCACCGGTGTGGGATCCCTTTGCCGTGGGAAGGACTCCGGCGTGGAAGAAGACGCTGAGCTGTTATTAAACGCCCTCGTTCGGTACGTAAATCGTCGCCGTTCCATAGCAGTCTGTGCTGCCCCTGCTGAACCAGGGGCCAGCCACGCCAATCATCTTCTCTGCTTTAACCAGCCTCAGTTCCACAAGATGACATGAGGGCGTGGTGTACAGAATGGCTGGAGAAGGATGGCACATCGGCCAGTGTAGGGAAAATAGGCGATGTGCCGAGGCATCCTGGATGTGTGAATTTCACGCTGCAAGTGGGATTATACATGGGATTCCCGGCAAATTTCACAAATTTGACCTGTGGACGAAATCAAATCACAGAATGAACTGTCCGTGAAACTATCTCACGCGGCTGACCTTTTTGTGTGACGCCCGACACAAAGGCGCCACAGTACATTGTGCAACGCCTCACAGATAGGCGCTACACGCCTGGCCAGCGTTGCACCTCAGATTGCCTAAAAATTGCTAAGTCATTGTGCAGAGCCTAAGAGCTAGGCGCTGCACTGCACTAGTGGTTGCACTACAAAATGAAGCAACCACTAGTGCAACGCCTAGAAGCTGGACACTGACTTAGTAATTTTCGGATCACACAGGTGCGACGCTGGCCAGGTGTGGCGTTGCACAGTGTAGTGTGGCTCCTTCGTGTCGGGCGTCACATAAAAAGGTCAGCCGCGTAAAATAGTTTCATGAGCAGTTCATTCTGTGATTTGATTTCGTCCATAGGTCAAATTTGTCAATTTTGCTCGGATTCCCACCTTCAGCCCACTTAGTCCCAGTGGAAATAACGGGGCATTCCGTCACAACATACACAAATTATGTGGGCACAAGTGGGATCCCACATAAATCCACGTTGAGCTTAGTTGGTCGATTAAGCTTGCAAAGAATTTCAATGTGCCTTCGTTGGATCTGGACACTGGACACCGAGTTGGAGAGAGAACACGTGAGACGGGGTGGAGGGCGCACACACGCGACAGCAGCGACGGCTGCTCCGGCCAGAAGAAGGAAGAACACGACGCAGATCGAGCCGAAGATGGCCGGGGCAGGGAGGATCCGCCGCACGCACGGGACGCCCGCTGCTCGGCACGGGCCAGCGAGGCGGGGGTGGAGAGCGCGCACGGGAGTGCCCGCTTCTGGGCACAGGCCACGGAAGGGAGCACGCCCCGCCGCGACCAGCCGGCGGCGGCCGACAGCAGCGAGGGGATGGGCTGAAGAAGGGGGTAGCGGCCGCGGCTGCTGGGATGGCTGTGGCGCGGGGGCAACTCGGTCACCATGGCCACAAAACTTTCTACTCCTCCTTGGGGCGTCATGCGAGGAGGAAGATGCGGGGTTGTCGCAGCGGCGGCCATCGATCGACGGCGGCGGTGGGAACACGCTAGGTGCCGCCCTCTCCTACGCGCTGAGAATCTATCGGGGTTGGTTAATTAATAGAGAAGGTGGGCTAATGGGATAGTCCGATTATTATTTTTTCTATCCGATGGGAGCCTACTAATGCAAATTAAGTGGGATGGACAAGTTAGTCCCACTTAAGCCCACTCCCACCTGCAGCCTTATGTGGATTCTATAGGTCATGTGCACATGCCAGTTATCCATCCGTTCCTGGTGCCTCTTATGCCTACGCTTATCAGATTCAAATCGCTACTATGCAGAGACAAAAAGGAATGAACAATACCAACACATAGAAGTAAGATGAGGAACAGGGAGGATCGCTCCTTATAGACACTTGGGTACATGCGGTACAGCTAGTGATTTGAAGTCATCGGATCTTTGTTGGGTCAGTAGCTACGAATTCTTTGGTTATGAGCTTGGTCCTTTGGTAGGTAAGAGCCCATGAGATCCTTACACAAATGATGAATTTGTTTTGTGCTTCTTTCTACCCAGGGTAGGTCAGATGGAATGAGAACTTTAAACAAATGATAAATTTCCTAAGCTTGTTTGTCCTTGGCTAGATCAGTCTATTGGGTCACAAGAGCTTTAAACAAATAATAATATTTTAAAGTTTTTTTTGGGTATTGTTCTTTGGTCTCTACACATGTGGCTAGCCAACATAAAAGGGCCAAGATCACGTACTCCTACTCAATCTGACCAAGATAAAGGTTCTGGAAATAAAGGAAAAGGAAGTGGATCTAATGGACAAGACAAAGTGAGCTAAGTAGAACCAATTTTGCCTAGTTGTAACCATCTTCCGGAAGAGATACTCCGAGCCGCCCCTCCTCTCTCATCCGCGACCACGGGCGGCCGGCCGCGCCTCCCCTCCTCCCCCGCGCGCGTCCCCCTCCGTCCTCCTCCTCCCTGCCGCCGGCACCGGCGCCCGCCTCGGGCCTGGCCCGGGCGACGTTGGTGGTGGCGGCCCCCGGCCCTTCCCCGTCTAGGATTTCTCCGTCGCGGGACGGAGCGGCTCCGGGCGGTGTCTTCAGGCGGCGGCTGTCCTGCGCGGCGGCGGGGTGTCCTGTCGCAGGCGGGGGCGGACTCTGGGCGGCGGCGGCGCCGTTGGCGGCGGGGCAGCGCGGGCTGGCGGCGCCCGCCCAGCCCAGATCTGGGCCCTTCGGGCTCCATCTGGGTCGGGGCGGGCCGGCGACAGGCGTGGCGTCGGCGTGGCCTTCAGGAGGCGGTGGCGAGCGGCAATGATCGGCGGGCTGCTGGCGGCGTCGACGCCAGCTTGCTGCAGCGTGGCCCGCGGGGCTTAGCGGGCCTGTTTCGGGCCTGGCCGGGCCAGGGTGGCCTGGTATGCCCCGCTGCCGTGTCTGGACGGCTACCGCGACGGTGCCGGTGGCGCGGGCATCCCGCACGACGGCGGTGGAGGTGGTTCCCTCCCGCTCGGCCTTGATGCTGCTGCTCCTGTCGCTAGGATCTTCTCTCCGGTCTTCTTGGCCTCGTGGTGGTGTTCGCAGCGAGACGGTGTTGGTGGCGGCGCAACCGTGATGGCGCATAGTTGGGCGGTGGTTTGGCTGGTTGACTCCGATTGGCTGGTGGGGTTTGGCGTGCGGGAGAAATCCTTGACGGTTCGTCCGGCTCCGATGCGGTGACACCGGCGGGTGCCACTATCCCTTCTTGGAGGGTGTCGGGAGTAGCTATCCCCCACCTCCCTCCGCGTACTGGGGGAAACCCTAGGACTTGTCCGGGCAGCAGTGTCGTCGGCGTCGCATCCCTTCTTGGAGGTTCTGCTTAGTTCGCGGTAGATCGGAGCCTCGGGCTGTGGTGGTTTGCTTCCGGAGGGTGCAGCGGTCGCGGGTCTTCCGCAGTTTGTCGAGCTGCCGCTGTTGGCATTTTTTTGGGCTTGTTGTGCTGCTCGCCCTAGCATTGCGATATGTACAATGGTGGTTTTCTTTGGAATACAAAGGGGGGGGGAACCCTTTTTCGGTAACCATCTTCCGACTCAGACTCAGACCCGGACAAATTTCTAGCATGTTATTTAGGTTATGCCTCGTCTTAGCCTGATAAACCAGTCATACATTTACTTTCCTCGAGAATGTCTTATATGCAAAAATATGTTTGTACCTTAATTTTGCAGATCAAAAGAGTATGTTGGAAATTTTCTCCTTCTATGCATTGTTCAAACTTGAATTCCAACATCTACCCTGCGATCACCTTTCATAAAAACGTAGTTCAATCCTAGCTGCCACTAGTAGTTACATAGTACATGCAGTATTCTATCATGTATCAACTCAAAACATGACTAACACCAACTGAACTGATAGGTCCTCCGGCCTTTTTCACTCTCGGAAGGGGCACTCTTGAGTTTCAAGATCGAAGCATAGTAGCCACTGCGGGAAACTGAAATGGAAGGAAAACAGAAACATACCCTAAATCTCGTCTTCAGCGTCGAAAATGGCCTGCACTTTCCGCCACTTCCCCGACTACAATAGTCTCAAATGTGTTTTACTGGGAACTAAATTACCATTTGATAGTTGTCTGATTGCGTCAAATAGCTCAACTAGGTTGTTGTATAGATTTCTTTTAGAACGAAACCACGAGACGGGCTCGACTTTAAAATAATAAATCTATAGAATTTTAGTAAACATGTTTTGGAAGATTAACAAATTTGAGAAGGTGTAAGTGGCATCATTATCTTTGACACTACAAACACTTTTGGAATTAAGTCAGAGGACAACCACTTCTGAGGTACTTACTATCCCACTTTCATAATGTAATATTTGATTTATAGTTTGCTTGAGAGCATGTCTCTTACAATCTTTTCTCTTGTTCTGGAAGATTACACTGTTAACCTTCTCTTGGCTTTTCTTTTCTATGGCTAATCCGATACTAACTTTTCCCATTGATCATGCTACATAATTTGACTGTAACTCTTCATCTAATGATTCTCATCGAGTTCTCAAAGAAACACCATGAAATAAGTCAACTAAATAAAATTTGCATAAGGATGGTACTCTGGGAAACCAGGGTGGAACACACTCTTGTTCTTTTTCCCTTAGGCCCGCACTTAAAGTTTACATGACAAAAGTTCAAGCAGCCATGGCTTTTCAGATTCTTTCTCCAAAACATTGTATTCTACTCACTCAACCGAACTGCTTTCTCCATAGGATGGTTCGTAACGACATATGTTCTATGTAGTCATTGATCCTATTAATTATGCATACCTGATGGGATTGCTTTGTAAGAATCTCACATTGAAACCTGCAGTTGTACCGATAGCTGACAATTGTCATCCTCAAAGGCTGATCGCTGGAAGGTTACACTTCGATAAATTCTCACCCAAGGAGAAGTAAAAGGAAAACCAACCTCTACATCACGCCCAATCACTGATCAGATAGAGTTTCCAGCCAGTTAGACTATGTTTTCTCATAAGTTTTATCCAAAGGAACCTCTACAGTTTTCGTGTTTAGTTGTGGTTATTGTTGATTGACGACAATATATACCCGCTTGGCATAGCACATAGCAGTTCTTCATGCTTAAGCTTGTAAACTTATAAATCCCAACAAAGGTGGAACACGCTTCTTGTGCAAGTTGTATCCTTGTAGGATAGTAATGTGGAGATGCTTTTTTGTTGTTTTGAGGTGTGCATGATGCACACGATGGTACGGATGGACAAATAGTCAATGTGGAGAGCCATGATGGTTGTGTGAATTGGATAGGTCAAGATGCATTTATAGTTACCCAATGTGGACAAATAGTCAATGTGGAGAGCCATGATGGTTGTGTGAATTGGATAGGTCAAGATACATTTATAGTTACCCATTGTTTCCTGGTGCCTCTTATGCCTACACTTGTCAAATTCAGATTCCTAGTGTGTAGAGACCAAATAATGCACCTAATAGGAATGGACAATACCAATAAAGTAACATGCGGGATAGGAAGGATCGCTCCTTATAGAAGACTTGGGTATGTGTCATAGAATAGTGACCTGAAGTCATTGGATATCTGTTTGTCCTTAGTTATGAGCTCAGTCCTTTTGTAGGCAAGAGCCTATGAGATCTTAAAGCAATTGATGAATTTCTTTTTTTTTTGTGGGATAACAATTGATGAATTTCTTGTGCTTGTTTCTATCGGGTAGGTTAGAGGTATTGTGAACTATAAAACAAATGATGAATTTACTGAGCTTGTTTGTCCTCGGCTAGATCAGTCCACCGGAGAGTTGTATTGTTCTTTGGTATCTACATGTGGCTAGCCACTCGACAGGACAAAATGAGCTAAGTAGAACCAATTTTGCCTAGTTGTAATCATCTTCCGACTCGGACCCAGACAAATTTTCTAGCATGTTAATTAGGTTGTGCCTTGACTCCGCATAATAATCCAATCAAGCATTTACTTTCCTCTAGGACGTCTTCTCATATTCAAAATATGTTTGTACCACAATTTCACATAGCAAGGGAGTATGTTTGAATTTTTTTTCCTTCTATGCATTGCTCAAACTTGAACTCCAACAACTACCCTACGACCACCTTTCACAGGACCATAGTCCAAACGCACTAGTAGTTACATAGTACATGCAATATTCTATCATGTATCGACTCAAAACATGCCCAACTGAACTGATAGATCCTCCAACCTTTTTTCATGCTCGAAAGGGACACTCTTGAGTTTTAAGATCGAAGCAGAGCAGCAGATACAACAAACTAAAACAAAAGGAAAACTGAAACAGATCCCAAATCTTGTCTCCACCATCGAAAATGACATGCACCTTCCGCCACTTCCTCAACTGCAATCATCTCAAATGGGTTTTATTGAGAACTAAATTATTATTTGATAGTTGTCTGATTGTATATAATATCTCAACTAAGTTGCTGTATAGATTCCTTTTAGAATAAAAGTGTGAGACGGGCTTTGCTTTAAATTAATAAAGCTATATAATTTTACTAAATACTTCCTCCATCTCAAAATAAGTGTCTCAATTTTAGTACAACTTTGTACTAAACTTAGTACAAAGTTAAAACACTTATTTTGGGACTGAGGGAGTAGGTTTTGAAAGATTAACACATTTGATAAGGTGTAAGTGGTTTAAAATCACTGCTGCCGAGTTTAGACCTACCGTGGTTAAGGTGGGCTCTAGGGTGGCTCCTTGGAGGGGACGCCCCAGCCGCCTAGGGGGAAGGTCATTTTGATGAACTATTATTGTCTATCTAGCCTACCCACTTCCATTTCTACCGTCTCTATGAATATGACAAATATAGGAGTATGTTCTACCGGAACACCATTTATAACTAGAAGAAGTACGGGATGGTGAAGTAGAAATTTATGTGTCGCCCAAAAAGCCTTGGGGAGTTGGGCATCATCAACACCTCGATCCTGAATAAATGTTTGATCATGAAATGGTGGTGGTGGATCTATCATGATCCTCCCGATTCTCTATGGCTATAGCTTCTCTACGGTGAAAACCTAGATTCTAGCCGGGTGGTTGGATCTGGTGACGATGATGCTGGAGTGTCACTCACTTTTTAAAGACGTTGCTGTTGAAGAACCTCATTGTCTGTGTGGTTTCATGAGATGATTGGTGCGGATATAATCATTGTTGTAATTTGCTGAACACGGATCTGATCACTTTGGATTTTTCTTTTTCTCCGTGTATGCATAGCTTTGGTCACATACGACTTTGCTATTTGTTGGCGTGTCTTTGCGTGCTGTGGTTGTGTTGGCTGTGTGCATCCTAACTATGCAGAGGCCGGGTGTGTGCTCTTTGGGTTTGTATCCTCTTGATGCTCCTTTTGAGTCAATAAAATTCACCCTTTGTCGAAAAATCTTCTTAAATCCAAATAATTCCCCTCCTCGGACCCTCTCAACTCCAATCCTAGGGGAGGCTCTCAATTCTAGAAATCATTGGTTAAAATGCATGAAAAATTTCATGGTTTGATTAAGTTTTTGGTAGACTGCGGCTCTATGGTGCGTTTTTGGCTTGATTAGTGGCATGGGGATGGCCCACTCTGCCACTCGTTCCCAATCATTTTCTCCTACTGCTCGGATCGCTTGCATCTAGGGAATGGGACCTTGGTTTGAGGCGAACGCTATCACCTGCAGAGCTGGCAAATTGGCAAGAGATCACTGCCATTTTCCCGTCACTCTCTTGGTTGTGTGCATCTCAGTTATGCAGAGGCCTGGTGTAATGCTTAAAACTTTAAGTAATAAAGCACCCTTTATCAAAAAAGATTCCCCACAATCTTGCTGACTCCGGTGCCTTTCCTGGCCTCACTCTCCTTCTGTCACCTTTGCGGGGAAATCTTTGTACCTTAAGTTAATACAGGGTCCTTCTTCCTCCCATTTTAGGCTGTATGGTGGGCATGTACTTCCTCACAAAATCAAAATATTCCTATGTCAAGTGATTAGGCATCGCCTCCGGGCTAGCGACCAAATTCTTAAACGACATGGCACTGCTTCGACAGACTATTCTCTTTATGGAGAGACGGAAAATACTAAGTGTTGAGGATATAGACCTTAGAGTCACCCGCCAGGAGGGGCCGGGTTACTCATGTGGTCGTTGCCAGAAGCCCGGAGCCAAGCTTGAAGACGATGGGCCAGAGATGGGCTTAAAACCCGGAGATGGCTTAAGGCCCGTAGCTACAATCATTATTATGGTAGAACTTGTAGTGTAAGGCAAGTATAGTTGAGAGTCCGAGCCGGACACTCTTATGAGCCGGCCGGGACTCTAAGGGCTGCTGGGCGTTAGCCTCCCTATATAAAGGGACGACCCGGCAGCGGTTTAAAAAAAGATCAATCTCACCGAGAGCCGGGCATAACAGTTTAGCTCCCTGGTGATCGTAACCCTAATCAATACTACCTCAACTGGACGTAGGCTTTTACCTTCACCGTAAGGGGCCGAACCAGTATAAACCCTCACGTTCCTTGTCCCACATTAACCCCTTCAAGCTTCCTAGTTGCGATGGCTCCACGATTAAGTCCTAGCTCGAGGACATCTGCCGTGACAATTCCACGACAGTTGGCGCCCACCGTGGGGCCAGAGCACGGTGGATTTGAGTTCTTGAAGGGCAGCTTCGAAGGGCTCAAGGGATACGCTATGGGCCGGATGACCAAGAGTCATCGCGGCAAGCTCTACATCGATGATGCAAACTGGGGTCCCGACGCCGGCTCAATTGAGTACGGGTACCGGGTCCCCTTCGGCGGAATTCATGTTTTCATTGGCAAGATTGGTGAGCCGGGCCCTGAGCCGGATCTCTGCGCCGATCTCATCGAAACGGCTCGGCGTGCACAACCCGCCCGGGCCCGGCCTGCCTTAAAGCGCGCTTTTGTGGGATGCATCCATGGAGGGCCCTCTGATCCATCTGGGTCTGGTGATGAGGCGGCCGCCGGCTCTGACGGCGAGTCAGCCACCGATGAGTCGAACTCGTTGTATCAACTTCAAGATGGCAGGCTCATGGGCTGTTCCGATGGTGATAGTATTCCGGACCCATTTGAGCCGCCAAGTCAGGTTGGAGTCTTTATGGCTGGTGCACAGCCTGTTCAGAACCCCGCTGCTGGAGCGGGAAACCCGGTGCCTTCTCCGGCTCAGGTGCTGATGGATCTCACGGACAAGATGACGGCCCTGCTAACCGCCACGGTTGACCCGGCAGATCAAGCTTAGCACGATGCAGAGGTGGCACAGTTAAAATTGGATCTAATGAAAGCTAAAGAGGATCTTGCAGCGGAAGGGATCAGGCTGGCTGCGGAGAGGGCGGCTCTCGATGCCCAAACTCAGCTGATCTAGGCGCAGTCCTTCCAACTCACGATGGATCAGAACGCGACCAATGAGGTCATGAGAAGGAGGCATCAAAAGGCCCAATCTCGACTCCCTCCGGTTTACGATCCACGCAACCTCTTCAACACGCCAGGCGCAGGGTCTAGTAACCCGCCAGGGGTCATAGCGCCCGGGTCTGGACCCCTTATTCAGCCACGAGTGATGGGGCCTCCCCAGGTGCCCCCTGCCCCGCCTCAGTACGCGCCAATACCCCCGGGTCATTATAATAACCCGCTGGAGAACATGGTCGCGGCGGCAGCACGGCTGGCGGCTCTCCCAGTTGACGGCGACTCTTCGACGGCTATTGAAACCCGCCGGGTCAGGGAACTCCTTCAGACAGCACTGGCGCAGCAAGAGGCGTACTCCTACAGCCGGGACAGGATCCACTCGACCCCTCGTCCAGGCCAGAGCCCGAGTTACAGCCAGCACGTGGTCTCAGCAACCGGCTCAAGTAACGTCCGACGCCATGACCCGCCCCCTGGCCATGGCCCGGCTCATAACGGAGCCTTTTACGTAGCAGACCAGGACAAAGCGCGGCAAGAGGCGGAGCAAGTGCCTCAATTGACGGCTTACCAGACCCCCCCGGCTTATCCGACGACTTCCGTCGATGTGGGTATCCCTACCAGGACCGGGGGTGTCCCTTGTTTAGTGCCAGCTATCCGTAATGAACGTCTACCTAAGGACTTCAAGGGCCCTAGGAAGGTGCCTAATTACACAGCTGACTTACAACCCGCAGCCTGGATCGAGAGTTATGAGATGGCTATGGAGCTGCTGGAGGTCAGTGAGGCGGCCATGGCCAAGTATTTCACCATGATGTTAGATGGGACTGCCCGCACTTGGTTGAAAGGACTACCACCGAATTCCATTGGGTCTTGGGCTGAGCTGAAAGCCCGGTTCATCCAAAACTTCAAAGATACCTGTAGGCAGTCTATGTCAATTGTGGATTTGACTAACTGTAAGCAGCAGGAGGGTGAGTCTACGACACATTGGGTTCGCCGGGTTAAGGAGATCATACACTCGTCAGACAAGATGGATGCCGGCTCAGCGGTTTTAATGCTGGAGCAGAATTGTCGTTTTGTGCCCCTGAAGATGAAACTCGGGCGGCTTAAGCGCGACTGCAGTGATATGGGTACACTAATGGTAGCTCTTGTCAAGTACGCCGATTCTGATGGTACCAAGGATCCCCCTTCAGATGATGAAAGGACAGGGAAGGGAAAGAAGAACGGCAATGGCAAGGGTCCTCAGTTTAACCCGGGGAACCAAGGAGGAGGCAAGCGCAAGGCCGATGGCAGCCTAGAGTTTGTAGCCAACGCCATCTCACAAGGTAATAACCAGCGACGCAAGGGAAGGCCCCCTCCCCGAGGCGGCGGGTCAGGTCCGACGCTGGAGCAGCTGTTACATGAACCTTGCCCAAGGCATGGCTCTAGAGAGAAGCCAGCGACTCATCTGTGGAAGGATTGTGCAATCATGAAGGCTTTTAAGAATTACAATGGCCCGGGCGGCGGCTCAGGCGCCGGCGGTTTTCATGGCCCGGGCGGCGGCTCAAATTCCGGTCCTCAGAACGGTCAAGGGGGCTTTAATCAGCAGTCTGGCCAGGGTCATCAACAGCAGCAGGGGGGTTATCAGACCAATCCAAAGCAGCTTAGCGGTGGACAGTATCATGTGTTTACCACTGGTCTGTGCAAGCAAGATCAGAAGCTTCACAAGAGGGCTGTGAATGCTGTTGAGCCGGCAGTTCCACGCTACTTGCGGTGGTCTGAGCAGCCTATAGTATGGAGCAGGGAGGATCACCCTCCCCGGGTGGATAACCCGGGCCACTTGGCATTAGTGGTGGCCCCTCAAGTGGGAGGATATAAGTTCACAAAGGTGCTCATGGATGGAGGCAGCGGCATCAACATCCTCTATTATGAGACTTTTCGCCGTATGGGGTTGGTTGATAAGAACCTCAGCCAGTCAAACACTATCTTCCATGGTGTGGTAACTGGTAAGTCGGCTTATCCAGTCGGCAAGATCGAATTGGAAGTGGCTTTTGGTGATGAGAACAACTACAGGGTGGAGAAATTGACCTTTGAGGTGGTCAAGATAAGAAGTCCATACCATGCTATATTTGGACGGCCGGCTTACGCCAAGTTCATGGCACGGCCGTGTTATGTGTACTTGCAGCTCAAGATGCCGGGTCACAATGGGACCATTACGGTTCACGGCAGTCGGAAAGTGGCTCTGGAGTGTGAGGAAGTCGATGCGGCTTATGCAGCATCTGTGTGTGCTACAGAGGAGTTGAAGTTTTACAAAGACAATGTTGACCCAACAGATATGACCTCTCTGAAAAAGCCAACTACAGAACAAGAGCCGGCAATGAAATTTAAGTCGGCTGATGAAACTAAACTGGTTGATTTTGTTCCAGGTGACTCATCTCAGCAGTTTAGCATCAGTGCAAATCTGGATCCAAAATAGGAAAGCGCGCTCATCAAGTTCATCCGTGAGAATAGGGACATCTTCGCATGGAAACCTTCTGACATGCTAGGTGTACCTAGAGAACTCGCTGAGCATACTCTCAATGTTGATCCGAAATTTAAGCCGGTCCGGCAGTTTCTTCGGTAGTTTAACGAAGAGAGGCGGAAAGCTATTGGTGAAGAGGTGGCCCGGCTCTTGGCGGCCGGGTTTATCGTTGAAGTCTTTCACCCAGAGTGGTTAGCTAACCCGGTGCTCGTACTCAAGAAGAACGACACTTGGCGAATGTGCGTGGACTACACGGACTTAAACAAGGCGTGTCCGGCTGATCCTTTTGCCCTCCCCTGTATTGACCAAATCATTGATGCTACGGCAGGTTGTGCACGTTTAAGTTTCTTGGATGCTTATTCCGGTTATCATCAGATTAAGATGGCAGTTAAGGACCAGGAGAAGACAGCGTTCATCACTCCCTTTGGAGCCTTCTGCTATGTGTCCATGCCCTTTGGACTCAAGTGTGCACAGGCGACTTACCAGCGTTGTGTACAGAACTGTCTTCATAAACAGATTGGGCGCAATATTCACGCTTATGTGGACGATATTGTGGTTAAATCCATAAAAGAGGAAACCCTGATAGACGATTTAAGGGAAAACTTTGATAATCTCCGGGTCTATAAGATGATGCTTAACCCGGCCAAGTGTGTCTTTGGTGTTCCTGCAGGCAAACTTTTCGGTTTTTTGGTTTCTGACAGAGGCATTGAAGCTCACCCGGAGAAGATCAAGGCTATCACCTCCCTGGCTAAGCCGGCGTGTATAAATGACGTTCAGCGTTTGGCGGGTCGCATCGCTGCTTTAAGCCGGTTTATAAGCCATTTGGGTGAGAAGGCCATGCCATTATATCAGTTGATGAAGAAAACTGATAACTTTGTCTGGAATGATGCAGCTGATACCGCTTTTGAGGATTTGAAGAAGCAGCTGGCAGAGCCCCCAGTCCTTCCTGCTCCGGTTGATAAGGAGCCCTTATTACTGTATGTGGCGGCAAACGCACGAGCCGTCAGTGTGGCTATTGTGGTGGAGCGCAAGGAGGAGGGTAAGGAACATCTGGTTCAATGGCCGGTTTATTATGTCAGCGAAGTGCTCATTGAGTCCAAGCAGCGGTACCCGCATTGGCAGAAGCTTGTGTATGGTGTGTTCATGGCGAGCCGGAAACTTAAGCATTATTTTCAGGGTCACCCCATCACTGTGGTCAGTTCTGCCCCTCTTGGTGATATCATTCAAAACAGAGAGGCCACAGGGAGAATTGCTAAGTGGGCTATAGAACTTGGACCTCATGGTCTCAAATATGTGCCACGCACTGCTGTTAAGTCTCAGGCCTTGGTGGATTTCATCAATGATTGGACAGAGTCACAAGTGCCCGAGCAAAAGCCGGATAACACGTATTGGACTATTCACTTTGATGGGTCCAGGCAGTTGGAGGGCTCGGGGGCTGGCGTTGTATTGGCTTCCCCTAAAGGTGACAAGTTTCATTATGTGCTACAGCTGATGTTTCCTTGCACTAACAATGCGGCTGAGTACGAGGCCTTGCTCCACGGTCTTCGGATGGCTAAGGAGATGAGCTTGAGCCGGGTAAGATGCTTCGGTGACTCAGACTTGGTGGCTCAACAAGTATCAGGCAAGTGGGACTCTAAGGACCCTCTAATGGCGGCTTATCGCTGCGAAGTTGATGCCATTGCTGGGCACTTTCAGGGCTACCAAGTAGAGCACATTGATCGCAGGAGGAACGAGGCGGCTGATGCTCTAAGCCGGCTAGGCTCTCAGCGAAAGCCGGTGCCGCCTAACACTTTCCTGGACGTCCTGTATAGCCCTTCGGTTAAGTTGCCTACGGAGGAAGACTTGGCTGTCCCTGACCCGGAGGCACGACTAGTGGCGGCTCTCCATATCATACCAGACTGGACAATGCCATATCTGGCTTACATGACATGGGGCGAGTTTCCTGAGGATGAAACTTCGGCCAGGCAAATAACCCGGCGGGCTAAGTCAATGATTGTTATTGATGGCGAGTTGCATCATCGCAGTGTTACAGGAGCATTTCAGCGTTGTGTCTCCCCTGAGGAAGGTCAGGAGATCTTGCGTGAGATCCATGAAGGGGATTGTGGCCATCATGCCGGCTCAAAGTCCCTTGTGGCCAAGGCTTTTCGTCATGGTTTTTATTGGTTGACGGCTCATGCTGATGCAGAGGACTTGGTCAGTAAATGTGATGGTTGCCAGAGGTTCTCACGACGGGCTCATGTGCCAGCTCAGGAGCTGAGGATGATCCCAATCACTTGGCCCTTTGCGGTCTGGGGGCTTGATATGGTTGGGCCTTTTAAAAGGTCCAAGGGTAAGAAGACCCACCTCTTGGTGGCAGTTGATAAATTCACAAAGTGGGTGGAAGCTGAGCCAGTTAGCAAGTGCGATGCAGCCACGACGGTTCAATTTATGAAAAAGGTGATTTTCCGCTTTGGCTTTCCGCACAGCATTATAACTGACAATGGCACCAATCTCTCCAAAGGCGCCATGGAAGAGTTTTGTCAACGAGAGCATATCCGACTTGATGTTTCTTCAGTGGCTCATCCTCAATCCAATGGTCAAGCTGAGAGAGCTAATCAGGAGATTCTGAAGGGCATCAAGCCCCGGCTTTTGGTCCCTTTGCAACGGATGCCGGGTTGTTGGGTGGAGGAATTGCCCTCCGTCTTATGGAGCATCAACACTACTCCTAACAGGTCTACAGGCTTCACGCCTTTCTTCATGGTTTATGGAGCAGAAGCAGTCCTCCCCAGTGACATCCGTCATGACTCCCCTCGAGTGGCGGCTTATGTTGAGGCGGATAATGAACAGGCGCGACAAGATGCTCTTGACCTGTTGGACGAACAGCGTGATGTGGCAGCAGCCCGTTCAGCGGTTTACCAACAAGACCTGCGCCGTTATCATAGCCGCCGGGTCAAATCCCGGGTCTTCCAGGAAGGCGACCTTGTGCTCCGGCTCATCTAGGATCAAACAGATGCACACAAGTTATCCCCACCTTGGGAAGGGCCCTTTGTGGTCAGCAAGAACTTGCACAACGGGTCATATTACCTCATTGACATTCGGGAGCACAAAGATTCACGTAATTCGAAGGAGGAGACCCGTCGGCCGTGGAACATAGCTCAGCTTCGGCCTTACTACACTTGAGCCACCGGCTCTCGTGGTGTACATATTTCTCTCAGCCATGTATATATTATTATTGAGGATATAGACCTTAGAGTCACCCGCCAGGAGGGGCCGGGTTACTCATATGGTCGTTGCCAGAAGCCCGGAGCCAAGCTTGAAGACGATGGGCCGGAGATGGGCTTAAGACCTGGATATGGCTTAAGGCCCGTAGTTACAATCATTATTATAGTAGAACTTGTAGTGTAAGGCAAGTATAGTTGAGAGCCCGAGTCGGACACTCTTATGAGCCGGCCGGGATTCTGAGGGTTGCTGGGCGTCAGCCTCCCTATATAAAGAGACGACCCGGCAGCGGTTTAGGGACAAGAACAATCTCATCGAGAGCCGGGCATAGCAGTTTAGCTCCCTGGTGATCGTAACCCTAATCAATACCACCTCAAACTGGACGTAGGCTTTTACCTTCACCGTAAGGGGCCGAACCAGTATAAACCCTCGTGTTCCTTGTCCCGCATTAACCCCTTCAAGCTTCCTAGCTGCGATGGCTCCACGACTAAGTCCTAGCTCGAGGACATCTGCCGTGACAATTCCACGACAGTTGGCGCCCACCGTGGGGCCAGCGCACGGTGGATTTGAGTTCTTGAAGGGCAGCTTCGAAGGGCTCAAGGGATACGCTATGGGCCGGATGACCAAGAGTCGTCGCGGCAAGCTCTACATCGACGATGCAAACTGGGGCCCCGACGCCGGCTCAATTGAGTACGGGTACCGGGTCCCCTTCGGCGGAATTCACGTTTTCATTGGCAAGATTGGTGAGCCGGGCCCTGAGCCGGGTCTCTGCGCTGATCTCATCGAGACGGCTCAGCTTGCGCGACCCGCCCGGGCCCGGCCTGCCTTAAAGCATGCTTTTGTGGGGTGTATCCATGGAGGGCTCTCCGATCGATCTGGATCTGGTGATGAGACGGCCGCCGGCTCTGACGGCGAGTCGGCCACCGATGAGTCAAACTCGTTGTACCAACTTCAAGATGGCAGGCTCATGGGTTGTTCCGATGGTGACAGTATTCCGGACCCTTTTGAGCCGCCAAGTCAGGTTGGAGTTTTTATGGCTGGTGCGCAGCCTGTTCAGAACCCCGCTACTGGAGCGGGAAACTCGGTGCCTTCTCCGGCTCAGGTGCTAATGGATCTCACGGACAAGATGACGGCCCTGCTAACCGCCACGGTTGACCCGGCAGATCAAGCTCAGCACGATGCAGAGGTGGCACAGTTAAAATTGGATCTAATGAAAGCTAAGGAGGATCTTGCAGCGGAAGGGATCAGGCTGGCTGCGGAGAGGGCGGCTCTCGATGCCCAAACTCAGCTGATCCAGGCACAGTCTTTCCAACTCACGATGGATCAGAACGCGGCCAATGAGGTCCTGAGAAGGAGGCATCAAAAGGCCCAATCTCGACTCCCTCCGGTTTACGATCCACGCAACCTCTTCAACACGCCAGGTGCAGGGTCTAGTAACCCGCCAGGGGTCATAGTGCCCGGGTCCGGAACCCCTGTTCAGCCACAGGTGATGGGACCTCTCCAGGTGTCCCCTGCCCCGCCTCAGTACGTGCCAATACCCCCGGGTCATTATAATAACCCGCTGGAGAACATGGTCGCTGCGGCAGCACGGCTGGCGGCTCTCCCAGTTGACGGCGACTCTCCGACGGCTATTGAAACCCGCCGGGTTAGGGAACTCCTTCAGACAGCACTGGCGCAGCAAGAGGCGTATTCCTACAGCCGGGACAGGATCCACTCGACCCCTCGTCCAGGCCAGAGCCCGAGTTACAGCAGGCACATGGTCTCAGCGACCGGCTCAAGTAACATCCGACGCCATGACCCGCCTCCTGGCCATGGCCCGGCTTATAATGGAGCCTTTTACGCGGCAGGCCAGGACAAAGCGCGGCAAGACGCGGAGCAAGTGCCTCAATTGATGGCTTACCAGACCTCCCCGGCTTATCCGACGACTTCCGTCGACGTGGGTATCCATACCAGGACCGGGGGTGTCCCTTGTTTAGTACCGGCTATCCGCAATGAGCGTCTGCCCAAGGACTTCAAAGGCCCTAGGAAGGTGCCTAATTACACAGCAGACTTACAGCCTGCAGCCTGGATCGAGAGTTATGAGATGGCCATGGAGCTACTGGAGGTCAGTGAGGCGGCCATGGCTAAGTACTTCACCATGATGTTGGATGGGACTGCCCGCACTTGGTTGAAAGGGCTACCACCGAACTCCATCGGATCTTGGGCTGAGCTGAAAGCCCGGTTCATCCAAAACTTCAAGGATACCTGTAGGCAGTCTATGTCAATTGTGGATTTGACTAACTGTAAGCAGCAGGAGGGTGAATCCACGACTCATTGGGTTCGCCGGGTCAAGGAGATCATACATTCATCAGATAAGATGGATGCCGGCTCTGTAGTCTTAATGTTGGAACATAATTGTCGCTTCGTGCCCCTGAAGATGAAACTCGGGCGGCTTAAGCGCGGCTGCAGTGACATGGGCACGCTAATGGCGGCTCTTGTCAAGTACGCTGATTCTGATGGTACCAAGGATCCCCCTTCAGATGATGAAAGGGCAGGGAAGGGAAAGAAGAATGGCAATGGCAAGGGTCCCCAGCATAACCCGGGGAACCAAGGAGGTGGCAAGCGCAAGGCCGATGGCAGCCTAGAGTTTGTAGCCAACGCCAGCTCACAAGGTAATAACCAGCGACGCAAGGGGAGACCCCCTCCCCGCGGCGGCGGGTCAGGTCCGACGCTGGAGCAGCTGTTGAATGAGCCTTGCCCAAGGCATGGTTCTAGAGAGAAGCCAGCAACTCATCTGTGGAAGGATTGTGCAATCATGAAGGCCTTCAAGAATTACAATGGCCCGGGCGGCGGCTCAGGCGCCGGCGGCTTTCATGGCCCGGGAGGCGGCTCAAATTCTGGTCCTCAGAATGGCCAAGGAGGCTTTAATCAACAGTCTGGCCAGGGTCATCAACAACAGCAGGGAGGTTATCAGACCAATCCAAAACAGCTTAGCAGTGGACAGTATCATGTGTTTACCACCAGCCTGTGTAAACGAGATCAGTCATAAGAGGGCAGTAAATGCTGTTGAGCCGGCAGTCCCACGCTACTTGCGGTGGTCTGAGCAGCCTATAGTGTGGGGTAGGGAGGATCACCCGGGCCACTTGGCCTTAGTGGTGGCTCCTCAAGTGGGAGGATATAAGTTCACAAAGGTGCTCATGGATGGAGGCAGCAGCATCAACATCCTCTATTATGAGACTTTTCGCCGTATGGGGTTGGTTGATAAGAACCTCAGCCAGTCAAACACTATCTTCCATGGTGTAGTACCTAGTAAGTCGGCTTATCCAGTCGGCAAGATCGAATTGGAAGTGGCCTTTGGTGATGAGAACAACTACAGGGTGGAGAAATTGACCTTTGAGGTGGTCAAGATAAGAAGTCCATACCATGCTATATTTGGACGACCGGCTTACGCCAAGTTCATGGCACGGCCGTGTTATGTGTACTTACAGCTCAAGATGCCGGGTCACAATGGGACTATTACGGTGCACGGCAGCCGGAAAGTAGCTCTGGAGTGTGAGGAAGGCGATGCGGCTTATGCAGAATCTGTTTGTGCTACAGAGGAGTTGAAGTTTTACAAAGACAATGTTGACCCGACAGATATGACCTCTCTGAAAAAGCCAACCACAGAACAAGAGCCGGCAATGAAATTTAAATCAGCTGATGAGACTAAACTTGTTGATTTTGTTCCAGGTGACTCATCTCAGCAGTTTAGCATCAGTGCAAATCTGGATCCAAAATAGGAAAGCGCGCTCATCGAGTTCATCCGTGAGAATAGGGACATCTTCGCGTGGAAACCTTCTGACATGCCAGGTGTACCTAGAGAACTCGCTGAGCATACTCTCAATGTTGATCCGAAATTTAAGCCGGTCAGACAGTTCCTTCGGCGGTTTAATGAGGAAAGGAGGAAAGCTATTGGTGAAGAAGTAGCCCGGCTCTTGGCGGCCGGGTTTATCGTTGAAGTTTTTCACCCAGAGTGGTTAGCTAACCCAGTGCTCGTACTCAAGAAGAACGGCACCTGGCGGATGTGTGTGGACTACACGGACTTGAACAAGGCGTGTCCGGCTGATCCTTTTGCCCTCCCCCGTATTGATCAAATCATTGATGCTATGGCGGGTTGTGCACGTTTAAGTTTCTTGGATGCTTATTCCGGTTATCATCAGATTAAGATGGCAGTTAAGGACCAGGAGAAGACGGCGTTCATCACTCCCTTTGGAGCCTTCTGCTATGTGTCTATGCCCTTTGGACTCAAATGTGCACAGGCGACTTACCTGCGTTGTGTACAGAACTGTCTTCATAAGCAAATTGGGTGCAATGTTCACGCTTATGTGGACGACATCGTGGTTAAGTCCATAAAAGAGGAAACCCTGATAGATGATTTAAGGGAAACCTTTGATAATCTCCGGGTCTACAAGATGATGCTTAACCCGACCAAGTGTGTCTTTGGTGTTCCTGCAGGCAAACTCTTGGGTTTCTTGGTTTCTAACAGAGGCATTGAAGCTAACCCGGAGAAGATCAAGGCCATCACCTCCCTGGCTAAGCCGGCGTGTATAAATGACGTTCAGCGCTTGGCGGGTCGCATCGCTGCTTTAAGCCGGTTTATAAGCCGTTTGGGTGAAAAGGCCATGCCCTTATATCAGTTGATGAAGAAAACTGATAACTTTGTCTGGAATGATGCAGCTAATACCGCCTTTGAGGATTTGAAGAAGCAGCTGGCAGAGCCCCCAGTCCTTGCTGCTCCCGTTGAGAAGGAGCCCTTGCTACTGTATGTGGCGGCAAACGCACGAGCCGTCAGTGTGGCTATTGTGGTGGAACGCAAGGAGGAGGGTAAGGAGCATCCGGTTCAGCGGCCGGTTTATTATGTCAGCGAAGTGCTCATTGAGTCCAAGCAGCGGTACCCGCATTGGCAGAAGCTGGTATATGGTGTGTTCATGGCAAGCCGGAAACTTAAGCATTATTTTCAGGGTCATCCCATCACTGTGGTCAGTTCTGCCCCCCTTGGTGATATCATTCAAAACAGAGAGGCCACAGGGAGAATTGCTAAGTGGGCTATAGAACTTGGACCTCATGGTCTCAAATATGTGCCACGCACTGCTGTTAAGTCTCAGGCCTTGGTGGATTTCATCAATGATTGGACAGAATCACAAGTGCCCGAGCAAAAACCGGATAACACATATTGGACTATTCACTTCGATGGGTCCAGGCAGTTGGAGGGCTCGGGGGCTGGCGTTGTATTGGCTTCCCCTAAAGGTGACAAGTTCCATTATGTGCTATAGTTGATGTTTCCTTGCACTAAAAATGCGGCCGAATACGAGGCCTTGCTCCACGGTCTTCGGATGGCTAAGGAGATGAGCTTGAGCCGGGTAAGGTGCTTCGGTGACTCAGACTTGGTGGCTCAACAAGTATCAGGCAAGTGGGACTCTAAGGATCCTCTCATGGCGGCTTATCGCCGTGAGGTTGATGCCATTGCTGGGCACTTTCAGGGCTACCAAGTAGAGCACATTGATCGCAGGAGGAACGAGGCGGCTGATGCTCTAAGCCGGCTAGGCTCTCAGCGAAAGCCGGTGCCGCCTAACACTTTCCTGGACGTCCTGTATAACCCTTCGGTCAAGTTGCCTACAGAGGAAGACTTGGCTGTCCCTGACCCGGAGGCACGACTGGTGGCGGCTCTTCATGTCATTACAGACTGGACAATGCCATATCTGGCTTATATAACCCGGGGAGAGTTGCCTAAGGATGACACTTCGGCCAGGCAAATAACCCGGCGGGCTAAGTCAATGATTGTTATCGATGGCGAGTTGCATCATCGCAGTGTTACAGGAGCATTTCAGCGTTGTGTCTCCCCTGAGGAAGGTCAAGAGATCTTGCGAGAGATCCATGAAGGGGATTGTGGCCATTATGCCGGCTCAAAGTCCCTTGTGGCCAAAGCTTTCCGTCATGGTTTTTATTGGTTGACGGCTCATGCTGATGCAGAGGACTTGGTCAGTAAATGTGATGGTTGCCAGAGGTTCTCACGACGGGCTCATGTGCCGGCTCAGGAGCTGAGGATGATCCCAATCACTTGGCCCTTTGCGGTCTGGGGGCTTGATATGGTTGGGCCTTTTAAAAGGTCCAAGGATAAGAAGACCCACCTCTTGGTGGCGGTTGACAAATTCACAAAGTGGGTGGAAGCTGAGCCAGTTAGCAAGTGCGATGCAGCCACGGCGGTTCAATTTATGAAAAAGGTGATTTTCCGCTTTGGTTTTCCGCACAGCATTATAACTGACAATGGCACCAATCTCTCCAAAGGCGCCATGGAAGAGTTTTGTCAACGAGAGCATATCCGACTTGATGTTTCTTCAGTGGCTCATCCTCAATCCAATGGTCAAGCTGAGAGAGCTAATCAGGAGATTCTGAAGGGCATCAAGCCCCGGCTTTTGGTCCCTTTGCAACGGACGCCGGGTTGTTGGGTGGAGGAGTTGCCCTCCGTGTTGTGGAGCATCAACACTACTCCTAACAGGTCTACAGGCTTCACGCCTTTCTTCATGGTTTATGGAGCAGAAGCAGTCCTCCCCAGTGACATCCGTCACGACTCACCTCGCGTGGCGGCTTATGTGGAGACGGATAATGAACAGGCGCGCCAAGATGCTCTTGACTTGTTGGATGAACAGTGTGATGTGGCGGCAGCCCGTTCAGCGATTTACCAACAAGACCTGCGCCGTTATCATAGCCGCCGGGTCAAATCCCGGGTCTTCTAGGAAGGCGACCTTGTGCTCCGGCTCATCCAGGATCAAACAAATGCACACAAGTTATCCCCACCATGGGAAGGGCCCTTTGTGGTCAGCAAGAACTTGCACAATGGGTCATATTACCTCATTGACATTCGGGAGCACAAAGATTCACGTAAGTCGGAGGAAGAGACCCGTCGGCCGTGGAACATAGCTCAGCTTCGGCCTTACTACACTTGAGCCACCGGCTCTCGTGGTGTACATATTTCTCTCAGCCATGTATATATTATGATAAGCAATAAAGCAGGACCTCTGTCCTTTTTTCTCCTCCAAATATGCACGTGTTGTTTACATGATGACTTAAAGGAGGATCCGGCTTATGATCGTATTCGAATCTAGCCGTAAGCAGTAAAGTCACTTGGGGGCTTCCTGTTCAAACATGGGTCGTATTCGAACCAAAGAGAACATAGCTGTCGATACCCATTTGATTGGCAAAGTGCCGAGCTCATTGGGAGGTTACCTTTGGTCATATTTGAATCATAGTTTAACCCCTCTGAAAACCGACGTGGATCGTATTCGAATCAGCGTCGTTAAACAATTCTAAAAATCACTTGGGGGCTTCCTGTTCAAACATGGGTCGTATTCGAACCAAAGAGAACATAGTTGTCGGTACCCTCTTGATTGGCATCGCCACACCCACTGGGGGCTATATGATCGTATCCGGATCTTGGCTTAACCCCTTTTGGGCCGGGTCTCTGGTCGTATTCGAACCGGAAGCCCCTAAGATCTTCTGCTTTATCACAAGGTTACTCTGATTATGTCAAGGTGTGCACTGCCGGGTCTCACTTTGCCTGCTTAACTTTGGTTTACAGTGTTCGTTGGACATCATGGGTGTCATCAAGGCAAGTAAATGGGAGTTAACTTACCAACCTTGTTACCCGGGTTATCTAAACCGGAAGTATGCTTACAGGCTGATAAAGTGTGTTATTACGGCTGTATTCAGGATACTATTGAAGACAAGTCCTTTTGATTCATATTCCGGGTTATCTAAAGATTATGATTCTCAGGACGGTAAGACGCCCCGAGACTTGTGATTTGCTTTTCTATGCAGGATAATTAAAGGCAACTTTTGGAGGTTAAGAAAAACAAAGGATTAATTATGACCCGGAGAATTATCAAAGAGACATCTTCAAAAGACTTTTGCATTCAATACGTGCACGATGGCACGGCAGAGATGAACTGTTGCACCTACTCTATTACAAAATTCATCAAGTCTAAAAAGGGTGGAGCTTTGCTTGGTAAACCGCCAGCCGAGTCACGATGCCCGCCGAGTTGAAGTCTCCGGCTCGTTCCTATCCTCTCCTCCGGCTGATCCCAAGACCTCGAAGGTTGATGACTTCCAGTCGATGCCGCTGAGAGCTTCGAATTGGGCTTCCTCGTCAATTAACCCGGCCGGGTCAATCTCCGGGGTGAAAGTGTGCTGACGAGCCGGCGGGATCAAGTTGAGGGCTTCATAGCGAGGGGTTGGAATCCTCTGATTCTCCGCATCATAGCCCGGCTGGTACTTGGTCAGATCTGTGTCGTTCCCGATAAGGGTGGCCACCGGGCGTACAGCCTTCACGCACGCTGTGAAGTCCTTCTGGTCGAAACCTGAGCCGTCCTCCTTCAGGCTTGGATAGCCAAGGGCGATGTCCGCCGGGTCTAACTCCGGCAGGAATGCCCTGGCCCGGCTCAGCGCGGCGATCGCTCCGGCTCTCGCAGAGGCCCGTCGCAGCTCTTGGATCCGCTGAGGCAGAACGGCGAGCCGGCGCAGGACTTCTGCCAGGTGAGTCAGCACCTCGTTGGATAGGGCCACCACAGCTAAGGCACGCTGTGACCCGGTGTAGAGCTGCTCCACCAGGGTATACACGGCCTTTAGCTTGGTGACCACGCTCTGGTTGAGGTTGGCACTTCTGGGACCTGTTTAACAGAATCAGATAAGCCGGCGACAAGGATGAATCATGAGATATACACATTCTAAACTTGATGAAAGCTGGTGAGGCGACTTACCGAAGATGGCGGCCACCATTTGGGAAACCTGGCGCTTTAGGCCGGAGAGCTCGGCGGTCTTCTCAGAGAGAGCCTTCTCCGCCTGTTCCGCCCGGGTCACCAGTGCGGCCTTCTCTTCGGCCCAGGCTTTTCGCTCAGCATCGAACTCGGTCTTCAACTTTAATTGAGTGGCGATGCTGGATACAAACTTGGCATTTGCCTTCCGGGTCTCCATCTCCTGCATCTTCAGCCGGCTCTTGAGATCCGCAAGGTCCGCCTCTAGCTTCTTGCCAATAGCCTGTATAAATTTCCGGGTTATTAACAGTTACTATATAAGTCCCAAGCGTTTTCCAAGCAAAGACACTTGGCACTTGGGGGCTAATGCATATTGAACGTATCTATCTACATACTGCCGGCTCAATTGAGTAAGCCGGAACCTAAGTCTACAACATATTCAATCATAAGTCGTCGACTTGGGGGCTGGCATGGCAAAGGTAACTATGCAGTAAGTAAGAAGACAGCAGAAGGATACCTCAGATTTTTGTTGGATCTGGTTTACCATGGCGACCTCTGCGTCCCGGCTCTTGTGCACCTGGCTGATGTAGCCAGAGACGAGCTCTCCAATGCTCAAGGTGGTGTAGTCGGAGAGGTCCAGGTTCACCCGGTGGGGCTGCAGCAACTCCCCCTTAGCGGAGCACTTGGCCAGCACGGTCGGTCTCCCCGGCTCAACAAACTCCGTCCGGGTGATGACCACGTCCGGGTCGTCTGCTGGTGGAGCTGAGCTGGAGGCCTCCGGGTTAACTGAAGTTTCTGTAGTGGCCTTGGTAGCTGGGGCAGTGGCCTCAGGTGCCGTGTCCTTTGGAGTGGTGGCTTCGGGGGCGGAGACAGCTGGCGGTTCTTGAGCCGTCACCTCCGGTTCAGGTAAATCCGGCACTCCGGCTGACCTGGTCTTCTTCGCTCTCTTGGTGAGCTTTGCCTGGGCGCTGAAAGGACAGAAACATTCAGCACAAAGAAAGTAAGTACAGACAAATATAATATGAGATGGTTGTTATTACCCGGGCGCGGTCTTGAAAGTCGGAAGACTCGACTGCATAGAGTCGCCCGAAGAAGGGGAGGTCTCCTGATAATTGGAGTCAGAAGAATTGAGTGGCTGACGGATAACACCCGCCAACGGATGAAAAGGGTACAAGTGGGAAAAAACCTCAGTTCGGCGCTTCCTTGTTGCGTCGGGTAATCCGGCGGAGAGGTCGGTGTCCTTGTTGGTCCGGGTGTGACGCCGGCTTTCATGAACCTGTCGCTTCAAAATAAATTGAGGGTCTTGATAAGCTAAAGGATGTGAAAAGCTTACTTTCCGGGTTACCCTTCGGACTTTCAGCTGGGGCAAGGGCTCCGAGTCGGAGGAAAGTGACGTTACCTCTTCAACCACCGGGTTACTGGCGCCGGTGTCATCCTGTCAATGAGCAAGTGTGGATAAGGAAAACAACAACAAATAACAAATACAGCAAGAATTTAAAGGCTTAGGGGTTACCTCTGACTCGGAGCTGTCGCTTAATTGCATCAGCTCCGAAGCAGTAGGCCTGCTTCCTTTTTTGCGAGGGGCGGCTTTCTTGGCGGCTTTCTTCACCTTCCTGGCCTTCTTGGCCGCCTCATGGTCATATTTGACCCGCCAGAACTTATCATCAGCCTGAAAAATACAATGATGAATTCTTAAAACGGTTCAGATGCAGGTTATATGCAGCGGAAGATAAAAAATTAAAGTCAGCAGCTTACCGCTGGGGCTGGGTTGGTCTTGCAGAAGGGGGCTAACCCGGTCCTTCCGCAGTCTGCCAGGCTCTCGTTTAAAAGAGCCTTGGTCATCTCCTCTGCAACGTCTTCTGGAAGATCATTGCGGCTGTGTCTCTGAGGGTCATCCTTTCGTCCGGTGTACTCACACATTAAGTCGGGGCGGCGGCTCAATGGGATCACCCGCCATGAGATCCAGACCCGGACCAGGTCGATTCCGTTCAGACCATTGCCCAGGAGAGCCTTGATCTTGTTGATTGTTGGGAGCAGAGGCTGGCGCTCGGCTTGAGTCAGCTTGTCCGACAGTGGGTGAGTCGGCTCCAGACGTGTTGGGCGAAAGCCGGGCAGCGGGCTTTCATCAGCCGGGGACGTATCTTGGCAGTAGAACCAAGTCATGTTCCAGTCCTTTGGGTGGCTCGGCGGCTCTGCGTAAGGGAAAAGACAGTCCCTACGCCGCTGGATGGAGATGCCACCTAACTCTAGACTTGGCCCATTGGCACACTCATTCTGACGGTTTAAGTAAAACAGCTCTCTGAAAAGCAGCAGACTAGGCTCTTCTCCAATGTAAACCTCGCAGAAGACTTGGAAATTGCAGATGTTGGACACTGAGTTGGGTCCTATATCTTGAGGCCGCAAGTCGAAGAAGTTGAGCACGTCCCTAAAAAACTTTGAGCCGGGCGGTGCGAAGCCCCGGCTCATGTGATCCGCAAAAATCACTACCTCCCCATCCTTTGGCTGTGGCCTTTCTTCTGACGGGTCAGGGGCACGGTAGAACATGATGTCTTTCTTGGGCAGATATCCTGACTTAACAAAATCAGCTAGGGTCTCGTTGGTCACATTGGACCTCATCCAGTTGCAGGTAATGGGAGCTTTGGGAGGCATGGCGAAAGTCGGCAGTCTATGACAGAAAGGAAAAAAATGTCCGGGTTAATTATAAGTCGGAGATCTACAGTTCAAACTAAGGTGGCGGCTTATGAAGGGGACTAATGGTATATACTCAAGTACAGTGGGTTATTTAAGCCGCAGGGGCATTCAGAATAAGTTGATTATCTACGGCCTTATCACAGTTAAGCCGGAGGATTCTACGAAGCATAGGTTTTCTTTAAGCCGGAGGATTTTACGGCGCGTGGTTTCTTTAAACCGGAATTGTAAGCCACCAAGATTCAAATGGTTGCAGTTTTTACTAAGTGTGGTAAAACAGGTTTCACACATCGCAGTAAAACTTTTGGATCAAAATGGTCGGTCCAAAGAAAATTTTCTAGACCTAAAATACGGACGCAGGGGAGTTCTTGAGCTCGAAGGAGGTCTTTATGCAGTGGAAGGAAGTTTGTTTGCATGCAAAATGGGTGCTAAACGTCTACCGCAGTAAGTTTATACAGATCTAAGATCAACAGGAGCAATAAGAAAGAAAACTACTGGAGCATGTGGCAATGGCGATGAACACGAAGAATGCGGACGAACCCTACGGTGGATCTATCCTACAGGACAAGCAAGACTTACCGGAGCTGGAGAGCCGCGGAGGTTGTCACGTTTCTCTGGTCCGTTCAGGGTGATGCAGCGGCCTGAGTTGGTGACGACGAGGAGACCCGCGGCGGCGACGACGGCGGAGCTCGAGCAGCACGGGACAGTGAGAGGAAGAAGATGACAGAGAAAGGAGCGTGAGAAGAGCCCGTCAGGCCGGCCTATTTATAAGGCGAGCTCATAAAGCGGGCGCGAGAATCAAGGAGACCGTGGCGTGGTTATCTCCCCCCCACGACGCCTCGATTTTCGGGATGACAGTAAAAGCAAAGATCCGTTGCGGATCTGGTGGAGTAAAAAACGGGCTTAATGGAAGATGACGTCACGGCGGATTATCCGGAGTCCAAAGGATGACGTCACGCCGGGTTATGGCCTTCACACGAATGGTAAGCCGGAGATTTTTTCTGTCGAAAGGATTGGAGATTGACATGAGCCAGCTCAAATCAATCTGGGGCCTAATGTTGAGGATATAGACCTTAGAGTCACCCGCCAGGAGGGGCCGGGTTACTCATATGGTCGTTGCCAGAAGCCCGGAGCCAAGCTTGAAGACAATGGGCCGGAGATGGGCTTAAGACCCGGATATGGCTTAAGGCCCGTAGTTACAATCATTATTATAGTAGAACTTGTAGTGTAAGGCAAGTATAGTTGAGAGTCCGAGCCGGACACTCTTATGAGCCGGCCGGGACTCTGAGGGTTGCTGGGCGTCAGCCTCCCTATATAAAGAGACGACCCGGCAGCGGTTTAGGGACAAGAACAATCTCATCGAGAGCCGGGCATAGCAGTTTAGCTCCCTGGTGATCGTAACCCTAATCAATACCACCTCAAACTGGACGTAGGCTTTTACCTTCACCGTAAGGGGCCGAACCAGTATAAACCCTCGTGTTCCTTGTCCCGCATTAACCCCTTCAAGCTTCCTAGTTGCGATGGCTCCACGACTAAGTCCTAGCTCGAGGACATCTGCCGTGACAATTCCACGACAATTATGATAAGCAATAAAGCAGGACCTTTGTCCTTTTTTCTCCTCCAAACATGCACGTGTTGTTCTTATTGCAAGATTACATGATGACTTAAAAGAGGATCCGGTTTATGATCGTATTCGAATCTAGCCGTACGCAATAAGGTCACTTGGGGGCTTCCTGTTCAAACATGTGTCGTATTCGAACCAAAGAGAACATAGCTGTCGATACCCATTTGATTGGCAAAGCGCCGAGCTCATTGGGAGGTTACCTTTGGTCATATTTGAATCATAGTTTAACCCCTCTGAGAACCGACGTGGATCGTATTCGAATCAGCGTCGTTAAACAATTCTTAAAATCACTTGGGGGCTTCCTGTTCAAACATGGGTCGTATTCGAACCAAAGAGAACATAGCTGTCGGTACCCTCTTGATTGGCATCGCCACACCCACTGGGGGCTATATGATCGTATCCGAATCTTAGCTTAACCCCTTTGGGCCGGGTCTCTGGTCGTATTCGAACCGGAAGCCCCTAAGTTCTTCTGCTTTATCACAAGTTTACTCTGATTATGTCAAGGTGTGTACGGCCGGGTGTCACTTTGCCGGCTTAATTTTGGTTTACAGTGTTAGTTGAACACCATGGGTGTTATTAAGACAGGTAAATCGGAGTTAAGATACCAACCTTGTTACCCGGGTTATCTAAACCGGAAGTATGCTTATAGGCCGCTAAGTGTGTTATTACGGCTGTGTTAAGGATATAATTGAGGACCAGTCTTTTTGATTCACATTCCGGGTTATCTATCCAAAACACCTGATTCTCAGGGCGGTAAGCCGCCTCGAGACTTGTGATTTGCCTTTCTATGCAGGATACTTAAATGCACCTCTTTGAGGTTGAGAAAAACAAAGGGATGATTATGACCCGGAGAAACATCCAAGAGACAACTTCAAAAGACCTTGGCATTCAATACGTGCACGATGGCACGGCAGAGATAAACTGTTGCACCTACTCTATTACAAAACTCATCAAGTCTAAAAAGGGTGGAGCATTGTTTGGTAAACCGCCAGCCGAGTTACGATGCCCGCTGAGTTGAAGTCTCCGGCTCGTTCCTATCCTCTCCTCCGGCTGATCCCAAGACCTGGAAGGTTGATGACTTCCAGTCGATGCCGCTGAGAGCTTCGAATTGGGCTTCCTCGTCAATTAACCCGGCCGGGTCAATCTCTGGGGCGAAAGTGTGCTGACGAGCCGGCGGGATCAAGCTGAGGGCTTCATAGCGAGGGGTTGGAATCCTCTGATTCTCCGCATCATAACCCGGCTGGTACTTGGTCAAATCTGTGTCATTCCCGATAAGGGTGGCCACCGGGCGTACCGCCTTCACGCAAGCCGCGAAATCCTTCTGATCGAAAGCTGAGCCGTCTTCCTTCAGGCTTGGATGCCGGGTCTAACTCCGGCAGGAATGCCTTGGCCCGGCTCAGCGCGGCGATCGCTCCGGCCCTTGCAGAGGCCCGTCGCAGCTCTTGGATCCGCTGAGGCAGAACGGCGAGCCGGCGCAGGACTTCTGCCAGGTGAGTCGGCACCTCGTTGGATAGGGCCACCACAGCTAAGGCACGCTGTGACCCGGTGTAGAGCTGCTCCACCAGGGTATACACGGCCTTTAGCTTGGTGACCACGCTCTGGTTGAGGTTGGCACTTCTGGGACCTGTTTAACAGAATCAGATAAGCCGGCGACAAGGATGAATCATGAGATATACACATTCTAAACTTGATGAAAGCCGGTGAGGCGACTTACCGAAGATGGCGGCCACCATTTGGGAAACCTGGCGCTTTAGGCCGGAGAGCTCGGCGGTCTTCTCAGAGAGAGCCTTCTCCGCCTGTTCCGCCCGGGTCACCAGTGCGGCCTTCTCTTCGGCCCAGGCTTTTCGCTCAGCATCAAATTCTGTCTTCAGCTTCTCTTGAGCGGCGATGCTGGATACAAACTTGGCGTTTGCCTTCCGGGTCTCCATCTCCTGCGTCTTCAGCCGGCTCTTGAGATCCGCAAGGTCCGCCTCTAGCTTCTTGCCAACAGCCTGCATACATTTTCGGGTTATTAACAGTCATTATATAAGTCCCAAGCGTTTTCCAAGCAAAGACACTTGGCACTTGGGGGCTAATGCATATTGAACGTATCTATCTACATACTGCCGGCTCAATTGAGTAAGCCGGAACCTAAGTCTACAACATATTCAATCATAAGTCGTTGACTTGGGGGCTATCATGGCAAAGATAACTATGCAGTAAGTAAGAGGACAGCAGAATGATACCTCAGATTTTTGCTGGATCTGGGTCACCATGGCGACCTCTGTGTCCCGGCTTTTGTGCACTTGGCTGATGTAGCCAGAGACGAGCTCTCCAATGCTCAAGTTGGTGTAGTGGGAGAGGTCCAGGTTCACCCGGTGGGGCTGCAGCAACTCCCCCTTAGCGGAGCACTTGGCCAGCACGGTAGGTCTCCCCGGCTCAACGAACTCCGTCCGGGTGATTACCACGTCCGGGTCGTCTGCTGGTGGAGCCGAGCTGAAGGCCTCCGGGTTAACAGAAGCTTCGGTCGTTGCCTTGGCAGTCGGGGCAGTGGCCTCAGGTGCCGTGTCCATTGGAGTGGTGGCTTCGGGGGCGGAGGCAGCTGGTGGTTCTTGAGCCGTCACCTCCGGTTCAGGCAAATCCGGCACTCCGGCTGACCTGGTCTTCTTCGCTCTTTTGGTGAGTTTTGCCTGGGCACTGAAAGGACAGAAGTGTTAAACACACAAAGGGTTAGTAAGGACAAGTACAATATGAGATGGTTGTTATTACCCGGGCGCGGTCTTGAAAGTCGGAAGACTCGACTGCATAGAGTCGCCCGAAGAGGGGGAGGTCTCCTGATAATTGGAGTCAGAAGAATTGAGTGGCTGACGGATAACACCCGCCAACGGGTGAAAAGGGTACAAGTGGGAAATAACCTCAGTTCGGCGCTTCCTTGTTGCGTCAGGTAACCCGGCGGAGAGGTCGGTGTCCTTGTTGGTCCAGGTGTGACGCCGGCTTTCATGAACCTGTCGCTTCAAAATAAGTTGAGGGTCTTGATAAGCTAAAGGATGTGAAAAGCTTACTTTCCGGGTTACCCTTCGGACTTTTAGCTGTGGCAAGGGCTCCGAGTCGGAGGAAAGTGACATTACCTCTTCAACCACCGGGTTACTGGCGCCGGTGTCATCCTGTCAATGAGCAAGTATTGATAAGGCGGACAGCAACAAACAGTGAATATAGTAAGGACTTAAAAGCTCAGGGGTTACCTCTGACTCGGAGCTGTCGCTTAGTTGCATCAGCTCGGAGGCAGTAGGCCTGCTCCCTTTTTTGCGAGGGGCGGCTTTCTTCGCCTTCCTGGCCTTCTTGGCCGCCTCATGGTCATATTTGACCCGCCAGAACTTATCATCAGCCTGAAAAATGCAATGATGAATTCTTAAAACGGTTCAGATGAAGGTTATATGCAGAAGAAGATAAAAAGTTAAAGTCAGCGGCTTACCGCTGGGGCTGGGTTGGTCTTGCAGAAAGGGGCTAACCCGGTCCTTCCGCAGTCTGCCAGGCTCTCGTTTAAAAGAGCCTTGGTCTCCTCTTCTGCAACGTCTTCTGGAAGATCATTGCGGCTGTGTCTCTGAGGGTCATCCTTTCGTCCTGTGTACTCGCACATTAAGCCGGGGCGGCGGCTCAATGGGATCACCCGCCATGAGATCCAGACCCGGACTAGGTCGATTCCGGTCAGACCATTGCCCAGGAGAGCCTTGATCTTGTTGATAGTGGGGAGCAGAGGCTGGCGCTCTGCTTGAGTCAGCTTGTCCGACAGTGGGTGAGTCGGCTCCAGACGTGTTGGGCGAAAGCCGGGCAGCGGGTTTTCATCAGCCGGGGATGTATCTTGGCAGTAGAACCAAGTCATGTTGCAGTCCTTTGGGTGGCTCGGCGGCTCTGCGTAAGGGAAAAGGCAGTCCCTACGACGCTGGATGGAGATACCACCTAATTCCAGACTTGGCCCATTGGCGCACTCGTTCTGGCGATTTAAGTAAAAAAGCTCTCTGAAGAGCAGCAGACTAGGCTCTTCTCCAAGGTAAACCTCGCAGAAGACTTGGAAATTGCAGATGTTGGACACTGAGTTGGGTCCTATATCTTGAGGCCGCAAGTCGAAGAAGTTGAGCACGTCCCTAAAAAACTTTGAGCCGGGCGGTGCGAAGCCCCGGCTCATGTGATCCGCAAAAATCACTACCTCCCCATCCTTTAGCTGTGGCCTCTCTTCTGACGGGTCAGGGGCACGGTAGGACATGATGTCTTTCTTGGGCAGATATCCTGACTTAACAAAATCAGCTAGGGTCTCGTTGGTCACATTGGACCTCATCCAGTTGCAAGTAATGGGAGCTTTGGGAGGCATGGTGAAAGTCGGCAGTCTATGACAAAAAGGAAAAAACGTTCGGGTTAATTATCAGCCAGAGGAGATCTATAGTTCAAAGCTAAGGTGGCGGCTTATGAAGGGGACTAATGGTATATACTCAGGTATAGTGGGTTATTTAAGCCGCAGGGGCATTCAGAATAAGTTGATTATCTACAGCCTTATCACAGTTAAGCCGGAGGATTCTACGGCGCGTGGTTTATTTAAACCGGAATTGTAAGCCGCCAAGATTCAGTGGTTACAGTTTTTACTAAGTGTGGTAAAACAGGTTTCACATATTGCAGTAACTTTTTTGGATCAAAATGGACGGGCAAAAGGAAAAATTTCTAGACCTAGAAACAGAAGTGAGGGAGTTCTTGGGCCTGAACAAAGTTCCTATGCAGTAAAAGGAGAGCTGTTTGCGTGTAAAATGGGTACCAAACAACCACCGCACTGGTTCTAGGCAGGTCTAAGATCAAACAGGGGCAGTAACTATGAGAACTACCGAAACTTGCGGGCAATGGCGACGAACACGAAGAACGTGGATGAACCCTACTGCAGATCTGCTCTACGGGGTAGTGAGGACTTACCGGAGCTGAAAAGGTGCGGGGGTCGCCGCCGTTTGTCTGGTCCGAGTCAGGGTGATGCGGCGGCCAAGGTTGACGAAGACTGGAGGCGAGACGACGGCGGCGGAGTGCGAGCTCAGGCAGAGAGGCAGTGGCGCGAGGAGGAAGAAGGATGGTAGAGAAGCCCGTCGGGCCGGCCTATTATAAGGCGAGCTCATAAAGCGGGCGCGAGAATTAAGGAGACCGTGGCATGGTTATCTCCCCCCACAACGCCTCGATTTTCGGGATGACAGTAAAAGCAAAGATCCGTTGCGGATCTGGTGGAGTAAAAAACGGGCTTAATGGAAGATGACGTCACGGCGGATTATCCGGAGTCCAGAGGATGACGTCACGCCGGGTTATGGCCTTCACATGAATAGTAAGCCGGAGATTTTTTCTGTTGAAGGAATTGAAGATTGACATGAGCCGGCTCAAATCAATCTGGGGCCTAATGTTGAGGATATAGACCTTAGAGTCACCCGCCAGGAGGGGCCGGGTTACTCATGTGGTCGTTGCCAGAAGCCCGGAGCCAAGCTTGAAGACGATGGGCCAGAGATGGGCTTAAAACCCGGAGATGGCTTAAGGCCCGTAGCTACAATCATTATTATGGTAGAACTTGTAGTGTAAGGCAAGTATAGTTGAGAGTCCGAGCCGGACACTCTTATGAGCCGGCCGGGACTCTAAGGGCTGCTGGGCGTCAGCCTCCCTATATAAAGGGACGACCCGGCAGCGGTTTAAAAAAAGATCAATCTCACCGAGAGCCGGGCATAACAGTTTAGCTCCCTGGTGATCGTAACCCTAATCAATACTAACTCAACTGGACGTAGGCTTTTACCTTCACCGTAAGGGGCCGAACCAGTATAAACCCTCGCGTTCCTTGTCCCACATTAACCCCTTCAAGCTTCCTAGTTGCGATGGCTCCACGATTAAGTCCTAGCTCGAGGACATCTGCCGTGACAATTCCACGACACTAAGCATATTATATTTAACTGTGTCCATGCTAAGTTGGGCTAGAGTTGTTCGATGTGGTTGAATGTCAACTGGAACCCAGATTTTTTTGACAACCTTTTTGTTTATTTACAAAATAGATGGACTAAAAAAATCGCGTGTTTTGGCTTGCCTTTGCTGCTTTCTCTTGGGCTTCTTGGACTAGTAGGGATAAATTTACTATCGAACATCTGTTCCCTAACCATCCCGTTGACTGCTTGTTCAAAATGGTTGGTTCCCTACAACAGTGGAAGCCTCTCGCTAAGGCAATAGACTCTGATGCTTTGTCAGAGATCATCGACAAGATTCGCGCCCTTCAATTGCTCGACCTGGAACTTAAGCTAGTTTCTTTTGACTTTTTCGCTCGGCCTAAGTGCCTAGTTCTTGATAGGTGTGGTATGTAAGAGACTTTTTTTCCTTTTTTGTGATGTTCTAAACGTTCAAAAACAGTAAGTGGCATCATGATCCATGACACCGTAGGCACTTTTGGAATTAAATCGAAGGACAATCGTTTCTAGGGTACTTACTATCCCACTTATAATCACACAGTTAATCTTTTGTCAGCTTTTCTTTTGTAGTGCTGATCTGATATTTCCTTTTCCCATTGATCATGCTACATAATTTAATCGCATCTCTTCCTCCATATGATTCTCACCGAGTTCTCAAAGAAACACCATGAAATAAGTCAACTATGTAAAATTTGCACCTGAATGGTGCTCTGCGGGACTACGATGGGACACACACTTATTTTTCCCCTTAGGTCCACCCTTGAAATTTTCATGACAAAAGTTCAAGCAGCTAGGGCTTTTAAATTTCTTTCTGAAAACATTTTATTTTACTTAATCGAACTTCTTTCTCCATCGGCTGGTTCGTACCAACATATGTTTTTTGTAGTCATGAATCACCATTAATTACGTAGACCTGGTAGGATTTTGCTTTCTTTGAAACCTGCAGTAGTTCCGAAAGTTGTGTCAGTTTTCGTCCTCCAAGCTGACTGCTGGATGGTCACACCGATCGCGACAAACTCTCACCAAAGGAGAAGTCGAAGGAAAACCAACATCTGCAGCATGCGCAATCACTGATCAGATATAGTCTCGAACCTGTTAGAATGTTTTCTAACGAATTTTGCCTAGAGGAACCCCTAGAATATTTCTTGTTTAGTCGTTGTTTCTGTTGATTAAAGCCAGTCTATGCCTTCGTGGCTTAGCACTGAACAACTCCTCTTGCTCCACCTTGTAACCCCCGTCACCCCTGGCAAACACGCTCCACCGAGGAATTCCTTACTATTCGGTAATTCAAACACACTTCTTGTGCAGGTTGCATGCTTGTACTGTAGCAACTAGCATGATCAATCACAGGTGACCAGTTGAGGTTTATGTGACTAATCGGGTGAAAGTTTCAGTGCCCTGTTCTGTTTGGGTGTCGACAATCCCCAAATTTTCTAGCCATTGCTTTGCTAACGTATTGCCTCATTCCAGCCAAGCACGCATGTCGTATTGCAGCACTGAGGAAACCGTAACCTGCCGGAGTGGCGGCGCGGGAGTTCACGGCAGATACCGTGCCGTGGGATGCCACTCCGGCATCCATGAAGAAGTTGCAGTATTGGTTGCACAATTGATAGACGCGGGATGTTTTGGGTGCTGTTATCAGACGGAGGTTCAGAAAGCTAGCGCCGAGCGAGTGATTCTTGCTTGCCAGATGCATCGGTAAATTGTCACCGATGTGTACCATTCCGTAGCAGTCTATACCGCCCCGCCCCTAGTGAACGAGTGTCCAACCACGCCAATCCTCTTCTGCACAGAACAACCTCCTTCTACCCCAGTTACATCCTTATAGAATGTGGTGTACACACTGATTGTACTAAGATGGCACATCGGCTAGTCGAGGGAAAATAGCCGATGTGGAGAGGCATGCTGGATGCGAGAGCTTTGTAGGTCCTATGCAAAGTGCAGTTATCCATCTGGTCCCGGTGCCTCTTATGCCTACGCTAACCAAACTCAAATCGCTACTATGTAGAAACAAAACACTGCACTAAATAGGAATCAACAATACCAATAGATAGGAGTAATATGAGGAATGCGAAGGATTGCTCCTTATAGAAGACTTGGGTACGTGTGGTAGAGGTAGTTGTTGGAACCGCAACCCTCTAGCTACCTCTCCTCTCACTCGAACGGAGGTGGAAGAAGAAGAACAGTGGACACAAGATTTTCCGGCCGGCGCACGAACGCCCCAATCCTTTTCTTTTTTACAGTGGCTACATGGCTACACTCGGCTCTTATTGATCAATACATCAGGGGACCTTTTATACCCGGCTGCACACACAGCATCCGGCCACCGGCCACTAACTCCACGCACGCACGCACTAGTCTAGCTAACAAACTCACTAAGCCAGCTACATGCACGGCGTCCATATACATGATGCATGCATGCACTAACCAACTAACCTGCTAACTACGGTGCATGCGCGTACACAGGAGACCCGGCCATGCAGGCTAGCTAACGAACCAACGCACCAGCCCTCCACTCTCGCCAACGGCCGCTGCCTTACGAGCCGGACCTGGAGCGCATACCCGCGCGCGCACGTCAGTCATCGCCTGGAGGCGTGGTTTACTCCCAACAGTAGTGACTTAAAGTAATTGGATGCCTGTTGGGTCAATAGCTAAGAATTCTTTGTTTATGAGCTTGCTCCTTTGGTAGGTAAGAGCCAATGAGATCGTTACACAAATGATGGTGCTTGTTTCTGCTAGGGGTGGTTCAGACCTATAGTGAGAACTTCAAACAGATGATGAATTTCCTAAGCTTGTTTGTCCTTGGCTATTAAGTTACCCGAGCTTTAAACAAACAATAGATTTCAAGTTTTTTCAAGTATTGTTCTTTGGTCTCTAAACATGCATGTGGCTAGCCAACATAAATGGGCTAAGATCACTTCCTCGACAAGACAGAATGAGATAAGTAGAACCAACCACGTGACGTATGTGGTAAGAAATCCAAACAATCCAAAAAGAGCCAAGTAGAACCAATTTTGCCTAGTTGTAACCATCTTTCGACTTAGACTCGGACAAATTTTCTAGCATGCTAATTAGGTTGTGCCTTGTCTCGGCCTAATAATTCAATCATACATTTACCTTCCTTCATGATGTCTTTTTATATGTGAAATATGTTTGCACCATGATTTCATAGAGCAAGAGAGTATGTTTGATTTTTTTCTTCTATCCATTGTTCAAACTTGGAACTCCAACAACTACTGTGTGATCACCTTTTTTTTTGAATATTCTGTGTGATCACCTTTCACAGAATCACAGTCCAGTCCAACTAGTAGTTACATATAGTACATGCAACATTCTATCATGTATCGACTCAAAACGTGCCCAATTGAACTGATCAATACTCTGACCTTTTTACACGCTCGAAAGGCACTCTTGAGTTTCAAGATCGAAGCAAAGCAGCAGCTGCATGAAATTGAAACCGAAGGATAACGAAGGGAGGGGGTCCGTGCGGGAGGAGGCGGGATCGAAAGAGGGGGGGGGGGGGGGGGGAGGGGGGATCGGGTGCCAAATATCGATGTGCTTTAGTAAAATATATATAAAAGTATATACTCATATCTACAACATCAAATATGTACAATATAAAATGTATTATATGGTCAATTTGGTGAAACTAATTTGGTGGCATAGATGTCAAAGTATTTTTTATAGACTGTGTCGTCAAACTTCAAAGAATAACTTAAAAAGGAGGGAGTGCATACGAATGCCTGTTGGATACTGAACACATACCAAGTAAGCACGTCTCTATCTAGCAAGTTGGGCTAAAAGGAATGGATTTCAGAACATCTTCTGTGCTTACCACCTTGAGCTGCCATGTGGTTCATGTTAGACAGATGCATCGGTAAATCGCCCGTTATTGTACCATTTTGGAGCAATATCCATGTTGCCCCCATTGAACCATCGAGCGACCATGCCAACCTACATGTATTGGGAATCTAGTTATCCATAGGTTCCCGGTGCCTCTTATGCCTACAATTTGATAATTCAAATCCCTAGTGTGCAGTACCAAATAATTCATGAATTTTTTTTTGCATCGAAATAATTCATGAATTAGGAATGAACCGTTCCAACAAGAGAAGTAAGATGAGGAATAGGAAGCATAACTATTTAAGAAAGAAGACTTGCGTACGTCCGGTACGGTGGTAGAGGTACCGACTTGAAGTCACTGTCACGGGCGGAAAAGGAAATGCACCATTCTTCGTCTCCAATCAGACCAAGGTGTTCTGTTGGCGCAGGACCAAATCGTGGCTCATATCTACGAGTTTTTCATAGGCCTTTTGGGGACGGCCGTTGAAAAACCTTTACGCCTTCGCGGTGATTTGTGGGATACCGCGGAGCGTGTCTCGCAGGAAGAGAACGATAGGTTAGCCCTTGCCTTCCTTCCTGAGGAAATAGACCAGGCCTTACACGGCATGAAAACGAGCACGGCGCCTGGGCCGGACGATTGGCCAGTGGAGTTCTTTAAGAAGTTTTGGCCCTGCCTTAAGCACTTGTTTTACGATATTGTCAACGGCTTCGCTTTAGGCATGGTGGACCTCTCCCGGCTGAACTACGGAGCCATTAGCCTTATTCCTAAGGTCAAAGGGGCGGATAACATTAAGCTTTTTAGACCCATTACCTTGATCAACGTCCCATTCAAAATTTGTGCGAAAGCGAATGCATCGCGCTTGGCTCCGGTCGCTCAACGAGTGATTAGCTCTAGTCAAACGGGTTTCCTCAAACACCGCAACATCCTCGAGGGACCAATTGCGTTACAAGAGATCGTTCACGAGTTGAAAAGGACCAAGGCACAGGGAGTGCTTCTCAAATTAGATTTCGAGAAAGCGTACGATCGCGTTAACTGGGAGTTCGTGCGAGAAGTCCTCCTCAAAAAGGGTTTTGAGGCAGGATTCGTACATCGCATCATGCACCTCGTGTGTAGTGGGCACACGGCGGTCAATATCAACGGCACAATGGGCAAGTTCTTTCGTAACAAGCGTGGTCTCCGTCAGAGAGACCCAAGCTCCCCGCTCATCTTTAACTTTGTTGCGGATGCCCTGGCGGCCATGATTAATAAAGCAAGGGCAGCGGGACACATTAAAGGGCTCGTAGCGCATCTGATTCCGGGTGGGGTCACGCATTTGCAATACGCAGACGATACGATGCTCTTATTCGAACCCGACGACCACAGCATAGCTACCACCAAGCTACTTCTGCTTGCGTTCGAGATCTTATCAGGGCTTAAGATCAACTTTCTGAAGAGCGAAGTGATCACCATTGGGATGGATGAGCTAGCTAGCTCGCGGGTTGCGAATCTCCTTAATTGCAAGCTAGGGAGCTTTCCGATTAAATACTTGGGACTCCCGATATCGACCAAGAAACTTACCATAGCGGAATGGGAACCGCTTTATGGGAAGGTCGCTAACAGAGTGAGCCCTTGGAGGGGTAGGTTTATGTCCTCGGCGGCGAGGCTAATCCTAACCAACTCGAGCTTATCTTCCCTCCCTATATTCACTATGGGGATGTTCCTTCTAGCGGATGGGGTTCACACAAGACTCGATACTCCTCGCTCCCGGTTCTTTTGGGAAGGAGCCGGGACCAAGCGCAAGTACCACTTAGTGAAATGGGCAGCTGCGTGTAGGCCAAAAAAATTTGGCGGCCTAGGTATTACGAATTCTAAACTCATGAACGTGGCCTTGCTAACCAAGTGGTGGTGGCGTCTTGCCCAAAACGAGTCGGGGCTCTGGGCAGACATCCTCCGAGCTAAATATTTCCCGGAGGGGAATTTGTTCAAGGCTAAAATCAACGGCTCGGCCTTTTGGAACGGGATCCAAGCGGTTTGACCGGCGTTTTCAGTAGGTGCGCAGTTCCGGGTAAACAACGGCAAGTCCACACGGTTCTGGCTCGACCACTGGTGGGGTCAGGAGCCGTTATGACACTCTCATTCGGAACTGTACCAATTGGCAACGGACACTAACATTTTCGTGGCCGATGCTTTGCGCGTCCAACCTCCAGCCATCTCGTTCATTAGGAATCTAGAGACCAGGGAGGCCGCTAGCTGGGACGCTTTGTCGGCCGACTTGGGTGGTCTGGCCCGTAGTAATGGGGCGGACACGATCTCGTGGAAGTTGACCGCTTCTAAGAGATTTACGGTCAAGTCCCTATATGACAAGCTATCTGCGGGAACTACGTTAGATATAGCTAGGGGGCTATGGAAGGCTGACATTCCTCTCAAAATCAAGATCTTCTTATGGCAAATGTTTCGCAACCGCTTACCTACGTCGGACAACGTTGCCAAACGAAATGGGCCGGCGGACGGCACGTGCACCACTTGCGGTTTAGGGGAAAACGCGAACCACGTATTCTTTGGTTGTGTGCTTGCTAGATTTGCGTGGAGTGCGGTGAGAGACGCATTCAATCAAAATTGGAACCCTCAATCGAGCCACGACATGCTGTCTATCTTAACGTCGCAAAGAGGGGCCAATGCTAGGATAGTTTGGAGATGCGTTGGGGCGCTTCTTTGGTCCCTCTGGACGGTTCGTAACAAAATTACAATTGAACACAAGTTCCCGGCCCACCCCGCTGATATCTTCAAATGCCATATTTTCCTTCAGGTTTGGGCTCCACTGGGGAAGAAGCGTGACATCGAGCGCATGAAAGAGACTATGGAGCTGATCAAGACAACCATGGTGCAGGCGCGGCACGGGACGATGGCTGCTCCATGATCCTCCTCGTTTTGCTAGCTTTGGCCTTGATGCTCCGCTTTTGTGTTACCGAACTTGTGGCTGCGATCTACTTAGCTTTATCTTGAGCCATGGGCTCGTTTGACTGTCTTTATTTGGCTTGTAAGACTCTATGTGTGGATTCTGCCTGGTGGCTTTATTAAGTTAAAGCCGGACGCTGCTAGCGTCTATGTTCAAAAAAAAAGTCACTGGATCACGGTTAGGTCAATATAAGTCCTTCGTTACGAGCTTGGTCCTTTGACATGGAAGAGCATATAAAATCTTTAAACAAATGACAAATTTCTTGTGCTTCTTTCTACTAGGCATGCATAGTGAGAGGCAATGCAAACTTGGAAATGATAAATTCCTGAGCTAGTTTGCCCTCGGCTAGATTAGTCCATCAAGCCATAAGAGCTTTATAAACAAACAATATTTTTTGTAAGTTTTTTTAGATATTGATCCTCGGTCTCTACACATGGGGCTAGCTAATATAAAAAAAGGCTACACATACCGAGAAATTCAATTGGGCTCCCAGGAGCACATGCTCCCGGGCCCAAAAACAATTTTTAAATGTCAAAATATTAAGACAATTTTTTATGTGATCTTAGTCACATACAAATGCTACCTGTAAATTTTGATGCAAAATAAGCATTTTGGCCTGTGAAAACAAAAAAACAAATTGAAGACCAAAACATCCCAAATGTCACCCTAAATTTATTTTTTTCATCGAGGAAACACTGCTGCTCCGGTTCGCTTGAAATTTGTGAAGCATGTCGCAACATCTACAAAAAATTGCAGATTTTTTTTATTTTTATTTTTACATTTTTTTAATTTATTGTTCATCCGGGAGCATATGCTCCCATGAGCCAAAACCCCCCTCCCATTCACGGAAGGGTAGGACAAACCGAGCCAAGTAGAACCAATTTATTGTTCACCATTTTCCCACTCGAATCGACAAACTTCTAGAATGCTAATTAGTTTGTGCTTCCATTTGTTCTTATACGTGAAAACTTGTCATAGCTATAATCTCGCAGATCGGGGAGTATGCTCGGAATTTTCTCATTTGGTACATCGTTTAAATTTGAAGTACAAACGCCACCCTACGGCCATTTTTCATAGAATCACAGTCGAATCCTAGCTGCCAATAGATACTACTATTATTTACTCCCACTGCTCATAAATATAAAATGTTCTAACCTTTTTGTGATTCGAATGTATATAGACGTGTTTTAGTCTTTTTGTTCACTCATTTCAGTTCGAATGTAGTTTATATTGAAACATCCAAAACATATTATCTTATACTCACTGTACTTTTGTATGAACTGAGGGAGTACATAGTACCTATAGTATTATGTGGTGCACTTGGCCGCTAGGAGGAACACTTGCGAGTTTCATAAGATCGAAGTAGGGAAACAGCTACAGAAAATTGAAACGAAAGGAAAAAAAAAAAATCAAACAGATCTCAAATCTCGATTCCACCACCGGAAAAGGACCTCCACCTTCCGCCACCGTGACCACGGCGGCCAACGCTGCCGTGGCCGCGACGCTCCACTTCATTCCTTCGCCCACCCACCCACCCCACCCCACCCAAAGCCAGTCCCACCTCGCCGCCGACCCCTTCCGCTCCCCAACCAGGCCCCGCCGCGGTAGGGGCAGCGGCCAGCGATCGGCGATCCATGGCCGTCCCCTCCGCCGACCGCAAGCGGCGCCCCTTCCTCCTCTCGCTCTCCCTCTTCCTCCTCCTCTCCGCCCTGCTCGTCCTCCTCGTCCTCTTCCTCGACTCCTCCGCCCAGTCCCTCCCCTTCCTCCCCTCCCGCCCCTCCCGCCTCTCCGCCCCCTCCCCCTATCTTCCTCACCAGCAGCACAGCCCAACCCCAGTTCCCACCCCCGGAGGCTCGCCCGACTCGCAGCCAAACGGCCCGGCCGCTGCCGCTGCAAAATCAGATGTCAAAGCCGACGCATCGCGGCCGAATGCCCCCGCCGCCGTCGCAGGGGGCAGCGGAACCAGCACCCCGTCACGGACAGCCGACGACAGCAGCCACCCGGCGGCAGTCGACGCGGATGCCACAGCCATCGATGCGGCGGGAGTGAATGGCGGCGAGGCCGAGGACGACGGCGCGGTGGCGGAGGTGAGGTGGGAGACGTGCAAGGTCAGGAGGGGGGTGTCGGCGACGGACTACATCCCGTGCCTCGACAACATCAGGGCTATCAAGGCGCTGCGCTCCAGGCGGCACATGGAGCACCGGGAGCGCCACTGCCCCGCGCCGCCGCCCAGGTGCCTGGTGCGAATGCCTGCGGGTTACCGGCTGCCCGTGCCGTGGCCGCGCAGCCGTGACATGGTGAGGACATTCGCGCTTGCCTTTGTCGGTAAGACACGGAAGCGCCTCTAGTTGTTCATGTTCTCTGCTTTCGTCGTCTGTGTTATCCATGCCGCTTTTATTGATGCGATTGGGAGGTCAACTGCCAATATCTTATTCAATTTTGGTACTAGAACATAACCAATAAACACTGCAAATAGGAGCATTCTCCTTTTATGGAAGCCACTGTGCTTAGGATGTCTAATTTGGTATTGAGAAGCAGTGTAACTATCTGATAGCATTAGGACCCTTGAATCTTGATCCTTCCACCATTATGCAGTTTTCAAGGCAGATGGTGAATCTCGTACAGTTTACCTTGATCAAATCAGTGCCTTCTGTAGCTATGGGTTTAATTAGCAGACCACTGATGATTGTTAATCTCCTTTCTGAATTCCAGATTTGGTACAACAATGTTCCTCACCCAAAACTGGTGGAATATAAAAAGGATCAGAACTGGGTTACAAAGTCTGGTGATTATCTTGTTTTCCCCGGAGGCGGAACTCAATTCAAAGATGGTGTTGCAAGATACATACAGTTTGTAGAACAGGTAGATATTACTCTGTCACCTTGATCTATGTTTGAACATATTAACTTTGCAAGAAAATTCTAAGTACTTTTATGGCCATGTGAGTTCTGTGTACTTGAATGGAGATGCTTCTTGTGTATATGTTTGCCCATGTTCAGTATTGCCTTTGGTAACGTTGAGACTTTAGGAGTGAATATAATCGTTGTGCAATCGCATCCAACAACAATAACACCACTAGCAATCTTGCTGGATCTTTCAAAAAACAAACAAACAATAACACCACTAGCAAAATAACACTATTTTTTCTCGCGGTGAAATTAATAGCTTTTCATTTATTATCAAGTTCTGGATACAATCAGCCTTTGGTTAGTTTCATGTTGTTGTTTTACCCTGTTTTAACAAGTATAACAGGTAATTATGTGCTCTGAGAGGTAGAGTAAAATATTTACTGTTATTGTTTGATTTGCACGTACTACTGTGCTTGTATTGCTTAAATAAATTAATCCTATTGGGGTATAGTCATTTAATGATTTCCCAAGAATGCTGCCATCGGTTGTCTTCACAGATCCTTTTCTTTTCTTTTCTCTGAGGTCATATCATGATTTCCTGTTATAAATTTGTTGTAGATAATGCCTACCATTCAATGGGGAACACATACGAGAACTGTTCTGGATGTTGGATGTGGTGTTGCCAGCTTTGGTGGATACCTGCTTGACAGGAATGTCATTACTATGTCATTGGCCCCTAAAGATGAGCATGAAGCTCAGATACAGTTTGCATTAGAGCGTGGAATTCCAGCATTTCTAGGAGTAATCGGAACTCAAAAGCTCCCTTTCCCTGATAATGCATTTGATGTGGTCCATTGTGCAAGGTGCAGGGTCCATTGGTATGCGAATGGCAAGTGTTTTATTTCTCCATGACATTTTTAAGCTACCATAGTATCTATATCTCATCCTTTTCAGATAATTATACCATTTTTCTCCTGCTAATTTGTTTTTAAATGCCTATTACTATTGGGATGTGCAGGTGGAAAACCACTACTGGAGCTTAACAGAGTGCTAAGGCCTGGAGGATTTTTCGTTTGGTCTGCTACACCTGTCTATCGTAAAGAACAAAGAGATCAAGATGACTGGAATGGTTCGTGACCGTATTGTATAAAATTACATGTTCAGCCTCAGTTCTCATCCTATTAATACTATCATTAAGATTGCCGCAAGTGTTAAGGAAGTGAACTGATAGTCATATCTTTGAGGATTGCTGACAAAACACGCTATAATACTGACTGATGCAAAGTTGGACACTAGAGAGAAGTGAGGCAGCCACTTTTATCTTGGATCAATTCTGTAGAAAAGGATATCCATATCCTCCTATATGAAACATGCGTGGGAGGTAGAACAAGTAAATGGTGGCACTACTAAGCAAAGGACATCATATTTCAGTATTTTACTCGAGTTTCTAAAGATGTCTACAGCACAGCAGTATCTCATTAATAGTATGTATAGTTTGCAAGTAACTAGTGTCATTTTTATGGGCGGTTTTGTGCTAACTGGGAATCCTTTACATGTGGCAGCAATGGTTACACTGACCAAATCAATGTGCTGGAGGACAGTTGTAAAATCTGAAGATATTAATGGAATTGGTGTTGTTATATATCAAAAACCAACCTCAAATTCTTGCTACCTTGAGAGGAAAACCAATGAACCCCACCTGTGTTCCAAGAAAGATGGATCACGTTTTCCTTGGTACGTTATAGCTTGCTTCATTTTTCTTGTTTTTGTTTCACCAAAGTTCAGTTTGCTAGTGATCTTTTAGCATCTAGTGGCCTCTTTCTGATTATAACTTTTGGTTCACGGGCAGACATCAGTTGTGTGATCGATACCATTTGCAGCCTATCCTTATTACAGATGTTGTAGATATCATAGTTTATTTGTAACCAATACTGCTTCATCTATACTAACCTGTTTTATCTTTGCTTTTGCAGGTATGCTCCTCTTGATAGTTGCATTTTGCCATCTGCTGTTTCCAGTTCAGATGAAACAAGCAACTCTCCCCTTCTGTGGCCTGAAAGACTTATCAGATACGCAAGTGTGCCTGATGATTCTGCTACTATCGAGAAGTTTGATGCTGATACAAAGTATTGGAAACAAGTCATTTCAGAAGTATGTTATAATGACTTTCCAGTTAATTGGTCAAGTGTCCGTAATGTAATGGACATGAATGCTGGTTATGGAGGGTAAGAGAACACAAATTTGTGCTGATTAGTTTTATGAAATTCATTTTCTTATGCCACCAATATCAATCCTCATAGCTTTTAGTGCTTCTACTTTTGCTTTTTTGGTGATGTTGCTTCATTGATGATTAGGGCCTGAGTTTTTGCCATACAAATATGTAGTCCGTTAGTACAAGATTCCTTGAACTCACTGATCCTCCCTCAGCAATGGAGTAAATGTTTCTCCTTAGTGGTTACTAATTATTTTTGACCACCAAGTCAGATGTCTGTTTTCTTATGGGGATTATGCAACCCAGAAACTTCCTTTAGTGGTACTACAGATTGTATTTCTGTAGTTAGATGTAGATGTGCACATGTTTTTTTTTTTAACCTGGTATAGATGTGATTGATATTAACCAGGCTTAGTTTTGTTTAACCAGGTTTGCAGCAGCACTTGTTGATAAACCATTATGGGTTATGAATGTTGTACCTATTGGCCAGTCAGATACTTTGCCAGTAATTTTTAGCCGAGGTTTGATTGGGGTATATCATGATTGGTGTGAGTCTTTCAACACATACCCAAGGACCTATGATGTTCTTCACATGAGTGATCTCCTTGGAAGTCTTACAAAGAGGTAAACAAACAGTCACGCCTCATGAATTATAATAGGACATGTGCTCCTTTTTGTCAGACTATAGCCTGATATCAGTGTCTCCCTTTAGGTGTGACATCCTTGAAGTAGCAGCCGAAATCGACCGTATATTGAGGCCTGGCAGATGGTTGGTGCTGAAAGACACCATGGACATGATAAAAAAGATGCGCCCGGTTCTTCGCTCTCTGCACTATGAGACCGTAATTGTGAAGCGGCAATTCCTTGTCGGTAAAAAGACTTTCTGGCGTCCCCGGCGATAAAGCTGGCATGGACCAAACTTCTAAGGGAGTCAACCAAGGCACTAAGATTCTGTTGAATCTTTGAGTTCTGATATCTGATCAATTCTTTATACAACAGAGATGTGATTTGGCCGGGTCCAGGTAACCCTGAAGTTTTTGGTGGTATAGATACAACGCTTGTGCAGTCTCCTGTGCCGATTCTTTTTCCCTGCCAAAGCAAAGCAAAACAATAGGGGATGGTATAGTTGTATAATATAGTGCTAACAGATGCATACACAGAGGATACAGGATCATCTTTTGTATACTTGTTCAACAAAATTATTTTTGTACATTGAACAATAAAGATTTTGAAGCTTGCTCAACAAAAAATATGGGTCCCTTACGTTCTTCTATCTGTCTCCATAGTTCTGCAAGAGCAATGTATGCCAGGTTTATATCTGCGGATGTCCAGTACCTGCGGGCTACCAGAATGTAGACCCCCTCGCACGGTGCACAGATGTACATTTTCATTTTGCAGGTGGTGCACAGATGTATTACTCCTTTCCTCTGATGAGGCAGATACCTACCGGCGATTGAATTGAACACAAGACGAACTTGTCAAGGATAGCCATATGCATTCTCCGTTCAAGATTGTATGGATGTTTTTGAAATGTGACTGAATTTACTTTCAAATGCTTGCAGAACTTCGGCCTCCCAATATAGTGTTCTTCATTGGAAGCTTTTGAGGCTTGTACCATAGCTTCCTCCTTTTTAGAGAGGGAGAAATAGGCACTGCGCAGCTTTTCATAGAAAGCTTAAAATGGTCTTACAGTTACTGGACTAGCTAGAATAATTCTACCCGCTTGGATTGTCGTTTTCGATCCAGACGAAAATAAAGCATACGCCTGTAGATTAAATCTGGGTGTATAAATTTATATGCACCGAATCCAATCGGGGCCTCAAGCTGTTTTCCACGATCATTGCTGGGTGGGTTGCAGCGCGCGCGGTGTCGTCTTTGGTGCGGCAGCTGTACGAGGCCCTGTTAGTCTTAGGCGTCGGTGCAAATGACTGTCGTTGTTACACGGAAAGCAAAGCAAAAAACCGACTGCTGCCTGCGCGAAAGTTGAACACCCGCAGACCTGCTTGCTTGCCCCTTCCCCACTAGACTAAAGCGCCACTCCCCACGAGCTAAGTTAATCGTCTCTGGCTCGTAGCCGTAGTCGTAGCCTCGCAGTGGTTCGCTGCCAGATTACTCAAACCTGAGGAGCCTAACTGGGCCACTGTTGGGCTAGCTAACTTGTAGTACTAGTGACTCAAATTAAGCTAGCAAGCAGCCATGATTCAGGTGGGGAAATGCTCTTCCCGATCTTTCCCCATCCCCGATGTGCATGACATCCATATCTAAACTCCGTTCGGATTTATTAACGCATCTTCAACCGGAGCCCTCCCACACAGTAAAACACCACCCAATCAAACCTGGCGAACGCAGCCCAAACGTTCAGTCTGACCTGCACCCACATACTCAAGCTCATATCTGAGGATCTGAGGCGAATATAGGATAGACCAGACGTGCTCGGACGACGCCACATCGGACCTGTATATGCCGTCCCATCCCGGTCCCCACAAAACCTCACCCGGACGACAAACTCTAGTCAAACCTACTCCCGAGACCCCAAGGGAAAGCGGCCGACGAGGAAGTGGTGAACTCCAACAGCCCTCTCCATTTATCTACTTTTACTCTAGCTTTTGTTTTAGGTAAGCGCTGAACTCCAGCGGCTCTGTTGGATCGAATTGTACTAAGCTTAATCCTCTATCTATGTCGGATTGCTAGGTTTTATATGTTGTATGTCGATCTACGTAATTTGCGTGCTTTTGTATGGATTTGGGGTGGATATTCGAGGACCACGGTTGTGGACCGGTACAAATGGGTGGTGCCCGGTCACTGATGCGTCCATGGACACGCCCGAATGCTTGTAGTTTACATGTTCTTAGGGGGCCTTACGTTTTGAGTCAAAGTTTGATCGTACATTTGCATAATAAAGTATGAGCTATATGTAGTAGCAAAAATGATACCATTAGAAACATTTTTTTAAATATGAATCTAACAACATAGTCCCTCTGTTCTCAAATATACGATGTTCTGGATATTTTGATATGGACTATATACGGACTAAAATAAGTGAACAAACACACTAAAATGTGTCTATATATAAGATATTCTGGATATTTTAATATAAACTACACACAAACTAGAATGAGTGAACAAACACACTAAAACGTGTCTATATACATTTTCTTTAGAAAACAGTTAGAACATTTTATATTTTTGAAGAGAGAGAGAGAGTAATTTTTATGACACATAACTTATATTTTGTAAACTAAAACCAATGATCAAAATTTAACCCAAAATACAAGGAGACCTAAGAACATCTACAACTGGACTTTTTGTTCGGACCAGTCGGACGACTCGGTTATTGACGCTCAATTTTTTTCGACCTAACCGGCCTCTTCAAATGACCCATATATGTTCGAACTGACCGACACCCCTCATATTCAATCCAGCATGAGCCGGCCCGGCGTGACAGATGCGTCCGGGCGTGTTCGGAGCGTTGGTCACACCCCGTCCCCACTAAAATCCCCAATGGGACCAAACCCTACCTTCACTCTCCCACTCCTCACTCCGATCCCCGTCATTCCCTCCCCTCCCGATCCCCTCCTCTCCCAATGTCAAGAATAGGCAGAGCATCCGACTGCAAGGATGACCACGTCGATTGGGACGCCCACGTCCATGTGACAGAGGCGGATGACAACGAGGAGCTTGTCGTCTGCATCGCACCGCAGTGGGCGCGGATGGACATGGGTGGTAGCTCGAGCTCCGCTTCGTACCTATCACCCAACAACGCAGAGCGGACGCGCCGTCTTATCATGCACCACGCGCGCAGCTCCGCTACCCCGAGGCCCTCTCCAACCCCTCCGACGGCTGCTCCTCACAATCATCGGTGGGTGCTTGTGCTCGCGCTTCCGTAGATGCGCCTGGCTGAATAGGAGGCGCACGCCACACGCTGCGAGAGGGAGCGAGTGAGGGAGAGGATGGCGACGGCTGAGGCATCTTCCTCCCACCGGTCTTGCGTCTAGCTAGCGGTCAATGCAGAGGGGCAGCTCCCCGCGGTAGTCCTCCTTTGCCCGCTGACCACGGCAGAGACGAATTGGTGGTGCCTCTGCCACAAGAACAGGCGCTCCAGCTCATCATCAAGCAGTCAGAGCGCCTCACGGTGGAGAGGGTGGCCGCTGACGCGAAAGTCCCCCAGCTCGCGAAGTACCAGGCATGTGTCGTCCGTCGTATGGCCGACATCATGTCCTCCTCGTCCGAGAGCAGCACAACCAATGACTTTGACGATGCCCCTCCCACTGCCGACGCCTATGCGGAGGACTACAACCGCACCCATGACCTCAACGACAAGGGACCGGCGAGGAAGTGGTGGCTTTCGACGCCCCCGTTCATCTTCGTTTAGTAGTTTAGTTAGTTTTTAGTTTGAATCTATGTCTATTTGGTGTGGTGAACCGTCTCTTTTGGTCCGATGAATTGTGATGCTATGTCCGTAAGGAATTATGTTAACGTTGATCTATGTCCGTTTGTTGCTATATTTGGTACGTTGATCCACATAGTTTCTCTCGCGTTGCATGAATAGCATGAATTCGGGGCCGGATACAAGGTATACGGTTGTGGACGTTGGCATTTGAGGGGTGATCGGTCACTGTCAATGAACACGTTTGGGCTCATACGCGGGAGACTGGATCTGGTAGGTCCGGTCGTAGATGCTTTAATGAACTTAGACGGAGGAGTAGCTCTGTAGCTGCTAATTAATTGCTAGCCTAATGGAGTAATGGCATCACCAAGCGATGCATGCTCGCCTAGCACACTGTTTTCCTCTAAAATTGTAGTACTAGCGGTTTTTGTTTTCGGAGATAGCATATGCTAACAGCCGGTGAAGTACTTTTTGAGTGGTGAACGCATATATACAATTCGTTTATTTTGCTTTCAGTTATCCCTTCATCTCTTTCTCTGCTTCTGTTTTCCCTGTGAGCTCCATGGGTGCATGCACTGTGCATGCTAAAGCTTGTTTTCTTTCTCTCTTTTCCTTTTCCTTTGTGAAAAGAGATGCATGCTAACGTTGTTGATATACATATTCTTATATGCGTATCATTTTTTCTTCTCATAAAGTGCCCGTCCGTACATGCTATCATGCATAGCGCATAATTTTGTGCGGGGAAACATAAGTAGAGTTAATCTCGATCAGACCCCACTAATTCGTTCCTGATCAAATATTGAGTGCTCGCTGCACTCGACAAAGAATCATTCCACCTTACGTTTGCTTAACTTTGGCTGCATATAGTCATTATTCTGTATCTATAAATGTAGCTATGATCATCTAAAAATGAATCAAAAACACGAAATATAGTACGAGAATATGGGTGCATGCAATCAAATCCAAGGAGATGTTGAGGGATTCGGCTTGCCTGCTCCCTCCCCATGCTCCCATCCGTACTCCCACTTCATCCTACGGCTGTCATTTTCCCTTTTTTCTTTCTAATCTAATCATCCCCCTGATTTTAGGGGGGTGGGGGCCGGGCCTTATTCTGTTCCAATCAAATCAAGCCACATATGTGGGAGCACGGATGGGCACACGCGCGGGGAGCAGGCAAGTCTCGTCTGATGTTGAGGGCACCTAACTGTACTGTTGTGCCCCCACTGCCTTTAATACAAAGGGATTAAGCAACTAAAAAAACAGAGGGATTAAGTACGCCCCATATATAGTGAATCCAATCCGGTAAGTTTCAATGCGCTAATAATTATTGGATCTCACATCACTGTCAAAATAAATTAGAGCCACTAGCTTGAAGTACAAATTCGGGACGTCCGGAAATTCCCTCGTCCCAATTGAAATCTAGTACATTCAGGCAATAGCAAGAACATGACAGTTGGGTATTCTATGTTTGTTGTGGAAGGTCACATGGGAACTGATGTAGTTATATCCACCCTACCTTATTTATCTCAAAAACTGACCGATGACCTCAAAACTAAGTACTATTTATTCACACATTTTTAGTTTGAATAACCAAAAAAGTTAGAAAAATAAACAGCTTATTAGTGCATGCTAGCTAAACATATATTGATCGCCAATAACATATATTGAGCAAAACATATTTTTGGTCTCTTAATTATTCTAGAGGTCCCGTGTCTGAATTTATGGTCCCCAAGTGTCAAAGCCATCTAAATTTGGTCCCTTAATACCCCCCCCCCTCTCCGTTCACAAATATAAGATGTTTTGGATATTTCAATATGGACAACATTCGAACTGAAATGAGTGAACAAACACACTAAAGTGTGTCTATATACATCTGATTCAGAAAAAAGTTAGAACATCTTATATTTTTGAACGGAGGGAGTACACGTGGCAACCTAGCAAACAGAAATCAAGAATGGAAGGGGGGGGGGGGGGGGGGGGGTTCAGAAAAAACATAAATGTGGTAAATTTATCAACGAGTAGAAGAGAATTCTAATAATCATGGCAATCAAGATTTTTCTAGAACACCATGAAATTCAGAAAAAGGTTACAAAATATCACACACAAAAGAAACATTCATATTTACAGAAAAAAAACATCCACCCTCATATTCCCCCACAAGACCGACTTCGGGCATAATAGCAAGAACATGTGGCTTTGGTAGTATAATAATTTTAATAATCATAGCAATCAAGATTTTTTTGAACACCAAGTTACAAAAAATATTTACAAAAGAAGAAACATTCATATTTACCGGAAAACACATTAGTGAAGCTAGGTTCCACACATATTCCCCCACAAGACCGACTTTAGTCAAGTGTAGTTCTGACCCAAAATTTCCAGATCCACACTTGATCTAAGAAATGAAGAAGGATCATCATGATTGGTGTGGGTCAGCAGATGGTTTGGACTTTATATAGAGAAAAAAGTACGAAAAGCAGCGTGCCTGTGTCTTCTACCTGCAGCAGCGTCGGCATGCATGTTCTCTCACTTACACACGCGTACGTACGGCAGTACAAAAACAGTAGTACCTTATGTACTGTGCACCCTGCACAGAACTGCGACTTCTGAAAAGGAGAAAACAGTAGAATGTGGAAACATTGGCGAGCTCTCGTGCAGTTCCCTATTTGTTCCACCACCAGTGACATAGTACTACTGGGCAGTGGCCACAAGCTATTTATTTACACATGCGTATGTGGGTGCACACACGCATCAGTTCAATCACCACACTCGGCGAGCTGGTTCGTGATTGGATGCGTCAATTGCATGATCCATAACTCAGGCGTATAATCTTTTACCTTTTTAATTATCCAAAGGATCAGTGTAATAGAACAAACATAACAAGTCGACAAACATATTTTAGTACATACTCGATAACTCGAATCACATGCACCGGCTAACTCAGTCAGAAAAACCGAAGTTGATCAAGAAGATTGGGCATATAAACCTAATTATACATCTCTCTATTCACGGGTTGGCGTTGCTCTCTGGTCTAAACATGAACTTAAAGTGGACTGTAATTTTTGATTTTAAATTACGACTACTGGGTCACATGCGCTATAGTTAGCTCATCCAAAACTCAAACTAACGGAAAATAGTGTATGTGCGCAATCCTGTCATCGCATCATCCACACTGGTAAGAGCAACTCTAACGCGCCGACCCATTCCGTTCACGTGTGTTCACATGGGTCATCATGGACAGAAAAATTAGCCCAACGCATCGATTCAAATGGACAGACGTCCGCTTTTCATCCGCCCGATGACGCATTCCTGGCCCAAATTTGGGCCTCTTTTGCGTCGGCGCAGACACAAAGCGGACGCGCGCGACGCCCGCATACTCCTCCCCCTGGCCCGCCAGCCGGTGGCACATAGGCCATTCTTTTCCACTCCCATTGACAACAAGCCCTCGCCAGCCCCACCCCGTCGCCGCCGACGCCCAGGTTCCGGTGCCCCTGCCAGCAGTCCGCACCCACACACCTTCCCCGTACACCGCCCCACCTCACATGTCGCCGCCTCCATCGCCTCATCGTCGGGCCACCGCAGCTCCCCTCCCCCCGCCCTGGCATCGCCGCGAGCACGAAGTCGCCCCCCGCGCCCCCGGCCAGCTCCTTCGCCTGACGCCGCCAGGCCAGCTACCTGGTCCAGGGAGGCGCACGTCTCTTCTTCGACAGTTTGCCCCCAAGTCACAAATGGACTCCGCCGATGAGTTTTTTTCCACAATTTCCTCTGCGACGACGATGAGGAGAAGGTGGCTGCCGTGTTGGTCGTCCACGACCACCTTAGTAGGCAGCGACCGTTGTTCCGAGGCTCGATCCCAGGGCACTACAACGTTAAATCGCAACCAAGGGAGCGGCATTTCCTTCTTTGGAATGACTACTTTGAGACACCCAACCCGCTTTCAAACATCACCAAGTCCTCGGCAGCCCCACAATCTGTGTATACTGGTTGCTTGTGAAACTATGCAAAATGTATGTATATTGGTTTAAAAACGACAACAAGCTAGCCGCGGGCGCGTTAGACGCACTGCCGACCCAAACCAAAAACAGGGTGGATGACGAGCGGAAACCCAAACCGATAAAAAGCGGACAGAGTGCGCATTCGTTTGGCTCACCGCGTTGGAGCTGCAATAAACGGTTTGGATCAATGGCTTTGAGGTTAACTAAGCCAGGTCTTGTTGCCATCTGCGTGCTCGGTCACCAGTCAACACGACCGACGTACCTAGGACAGGAAAGAACAAAGCGACGAGGGGTCGGGTCGGGGTGCCTGCAGCGCAACGAATGTACGTCCGGGCGCTTAATAACGTCACGGCCCCAATCATCACAGATCGAGAATCCGATGATGCCTGTGCCGCTACCCAAAACAATATGGCCCGTCCGTACACCCACTACGTCGTCTAGTAGTAATAAAACTAGAAAAATACTAGTCCTACTACTACAAAAGGATGCCCGGCCGATCCGACGTTGCAACCACGGCTCCCGATCGAATAAAGCACAAGCAACAGCACAGGTTAGCTATTATAGCCAAGCTAGCCTGAGGCATTCTTGATTATGTGCCTAGCTAGCTTGCTACTGTAAGATGAACTCAACGGGCCTAAACTAAAAGAAAATTAAGCAAAGGGTGCATCATGCATGTTAATTAGGACAAAGTGTAATAATAAAACATAATTATATAGCATATAAGAGTAGCTCATGACCTGGCTAAGCATGGTGTGTGGTTGTCACCGTGTACTCGAGGGCGAATAGGCATATTGTCTTGCATTGCTCACATCATCACCAAGTTAATAAAGCATATTTCTTTGCTTTTGTAGAGTGTTCATCAAAGCTTCGGCAACGGAACGTAGGGATCAGAAGCGGGAGGGAGAGAAGGCGTTCTCACAACATATTTTCTTCAGGAGTCAGGCCAATGAAAATGACTCTATTTTGGCGATCCACAGCTGTCCGTAGCATGGAAGCATAGGTGACAGAGGAGGAAAACTTGTAGGGGCACGCACCTGCCCAGCCGTGCTCGGACTATCTGATTGCCTCGCTATCGGCAAAGATGTTAGATCTCATATGAGGGCACATCAAATTTTAAGTTTCAGATTCTGAAACTTACAAATTTTATTTTTTTGCGAAAACTGACTTACAAGTTTTTCGTTTATTCGTACTATGTTTTGTGATTTTGTCGCTCGCTCGTACCAAGTTTCAACAATTGAAACAAATTTTAAAAACTTGTCAAAACATATTCGAATTGGATCTTATTTGAAAGCTCTTGTCACAAGAAACACAAATATACAAACGGAACCTAATTTCAACTTTTGATTCAAAAGGTATAAAAGATTAAAATCGAAAGCCAAAAGAAAGAAAAGGTTGGTGGCCCCACCCCGGCGTGCCACAAAGTGCCTCCCTGGTGGAGGACCGGGTAAAAGGAATTTTCTAAACCTATATGTGGATATCTACAACCTATAGTTTTATATGGCTAAAATATACACTATATATGTGTGAAAAAATCCTACGTAAATGATCCATGTAGAAGATGGATACAAGTGTGTGTGTAAAAATTGGAATTTAATAATGATTGTATGTGACATGTACAAAAATGACAAAAGGAACCAGGAACAATGTAAATTACTGGTCACATACGAAGGACCATAGATGGCGGGTGAACATGTATTCAAAGTTGGTTGATATATGGTTTCCACAACAATGGGGTAGATGAATTTCGAAAAAAATGGGGCAAATGGCAACCACACTCACGGGTCCAAAATAGGCTTACCGCACAATTTTCCAAAAGAAAAAAAAATACTCCTAAAATCTTGTTAGAGATAGGGATTTTTCTGTGACCGTAATTTCTGACGAGGGCCAATATCGACATTCTTCCCTATGCCTATTTCATATGAATGGCGAAGAGGCAATCCAATGAGATAATAGCACAAGATTTTACGATCCCGCAGCTTGAATCATTGCAGTATGTCGAGAGAGTAGTCAACATAGCGTTTTCATGGGAATGCCTCATGAAGAAATTTTAAATCTCCAAGTACCATCTAGCTCCTAGTGGGGACCAGTCAATTATAGAGACACAAATATAAGTGTTTGATTTTCAGCCCTCCTCGGTAAATGGTTTACCAGGCGAAATATCAAGATGATTGAGTTGGAATAGAAGTTTCTAAGTAGTAGCTAAGTGTGGTGAGTCTAAGAGTCATGCATGACTCTAAATTGCATCATGTGAATGACATTATTACCGACAAATGAGATAATCTCAAAATTCATTTCCTCGTATGGTTATTATCTGTTGTATATGTTTTGTTATCTGTTAAACTCAAAATTCATTTCCTCATATTCGACTAACTGTCGCGTCCTAGTCCTACTTGGTAAATGGGTTTACCAAGCAAACAATTTCACATGAACCCTGATATAATATAAGTCCAAGTTCGAAGGGGACTCTCAATGCTTGTATCTTTGCATGATAGGTAAAAATCTGATGTGGCAACTTATTTAATGGGGAAAGAGAGAGCAACTATATCTTAATCTAGATATAGACTACCTTAGACCAAAACCAGGACATCCCATAAAGTTTCTCTCACAAAATACATTACGAGGGGTGTTTTAGATACAACACTAGGATATAGTGCACCACTATATCTAAACATCTACTACCTTCATTAATAAATGTAAGACGTTTTTGCAGTTCAATTTGAACTGCAAAAAATTCTTACATTATAAACAGATGGCGTATTAAATATCATTGTTATAGTAGTGCACTAGGACTGCCCAAATAGAAGTGTAAAAGGTAGCTAAGGGTGGTGAACTCCGAGAGTCGTAAATGTATACTCGAAAATAGAATATGTTTTTACCAGTGATAAAAAATAAAAAGCGGCCCTAGCTGAAAAAACATAGGAAAAATGCATGCCTATGGAAGGAAACATCCACTAGACGCATTCACCAGACACTCCAATAGATGAAGTTTATTTCTTATGGGCAGAAGGAAGAAGTTGCATTATGTTAATGGTTCATGATCTTAATCTCAAAAAGACAGGTTAGAATTCAATTCATTTGATTTCTTTTGTGCGATAGCCGTGCTATAACCGCAAATCTCGACCCCTATGGGTAAAAAAAGGGACCATTTAATTACCTTTAGCAACCAAAACCTGGTCTACCCCATTGGTTGATTTATGTGAAGGGTCGAAGTTTGAGAATTGAAAGCGAGCACGCGGGAAGTCGGTGGTCTATGCTCAGGGAGTGTTTGCACGGTGGGGTCACGTTGTCGTATAAAAATGGGCAAAGTGGATGCACAGTGCTTAGCCACAGTGCCGATCGATTTGGCGGATCACAGACGGATGGACGCCGGCCGGTCAGCGTGAGGCCGGGCCAGCCTGCCTGATCCATGAGATGAAATGAAATGATGCCAGGAGGGGCCATGCAAAAGACGATCGATGGAGATCGAGGCGAGCTCTAGCTAGCGATTCACTAGCATCATCCCTTTTCCCGCGCCTAGCGATCGATCCAGGGCACTGCACACGACACACGCCGTGCGTCCCTTCGCGAGAAAGTGAGAGGAGATGAGAGGAAAAGGCTAGCTACTGTTCTTCATCTTTGCCTATCTCCTTTTCTTATTCTCTGTCTCTGTCTCCCTCTCCCTATCCTCAGAAAAAGGGGGTCGAGCATGGCGGCTGCGGCCAAAAATGAACCGGGAAGGGAGCTCGAACTCAAAGGCAGGCAGGAGAAACGACATCAGGCAGTGTGTGACAAGAGGAGGAGAGCACAAGCCAAGACCGCGGCGTATATTTTCTCATGAAAATGGGATGGATCTGTGAATTGTATTCATCATCTCAGTCTAGAGTTATGTGAATAATTAATAAAGTGGCTGCATGCATCGTCGGTCCAGATGCAGAGGCCGGGGTCCTCCTCCATTTAAAAAAAAAAATCTCAGTCTGGAGAGATGTCGTCCTACTCCGAATGAGTAACAAGATAGAGAAAAAAAATAGAAGACGAGGAAGGATAGCGAAACCAAGCTCACGGAAATTGCACCAGCCATGCATGCATGCATGGCCGGCCAGCCGCGCATGTCGGAGCTCGAAGATGGAGTGGGGGACGAGATCTTTGGAGAGAGAGCAACAGTGGGCCGGTAGCGCGCCCGCACGTGTGGTCGCCGCCGCCATGGGCCTAGATCAGTGAGTCTACAGTGTCCCATCCGGCCGGGGACCAGAGAAGATCGATCTGCCTTGAGTTCAGTTCAGTACTCCTTTCAAGCAGTACCCTCGGATCAAAATCCAGGGCATTCGGTCCCAATTATAGATCAGATTTTACAGGTTCAAATTTGACTAGTTTATCAAGTAAAAATAACCTAAATTACAGCTAATGTAATTAAGAAATGCATGCATGCTGATTACTACTCTCTCTGGAAAGGGATTCGATTGATGGTAATGTGGTTGAGGAGGTCTTTCGCTGGGCTACTGTATGTGTGCACCAGAGGAGTACATGCACCATTCATGCAAGCTTTTAATTGGCACCTGCGTATGTCTCCATTTGCACAGTTATGTGGAACACAAACTTGAAGTGAAAATGCATGTGCCAGTACACAGCACAGCGTCTCACAGTAGCAGTGTCCAAATGTTTGCCAAGAACTATAGAGAAAACAATGCATGGTAATCAAAACAAAATGGAGAGGTTCCTTGCAATGGAAGATCTTAAATACCCAATTAACCTCAAATCTTGCGGTTAATTATGTCACCACGGAGGGTATGTATGGGACATTGGCACATGAGCAAAACATCAGCTAGCACTGATCAATCGTTCAGCTCCCAAAACTCCAATATTCAAATCTCAATTACCATTTGCCGACTGGCACATACTTACTCAGCTACTCACTGACCTAGGCGGCAGCTAAAATCATAAGGACTCGATCGAGGAAAAATTAAACAAGAAAAGGGAGAAGGACAGTGAAATCAAATGGCAAGAGAAATATAGCTCAAACCTTGCAAATTAAGCGCGAACGATGTATACATTACCGACACGTACGTAGGGAAGCAAATACGACAAGGAGGGAGGTCTCTTGTCGGCGAGGTGATCGATTCTACTATACTCGAGAGGTGCTTGGTGCAGCGGTGACGCTACTCCCTTCCGCCTGGGCGCCGGTGGGCGACGGCAGCGGTGAAGCCGCCGCGGTGCCGCTGCCACTTTGCTCTCCTCCTTCGCCGCGGCCCGGGACAGCCGCGGCGGCCGACGACGAGCTCGTCCCCTCCCCGGCAGCGCCGGCAGGGAGCGCCGGCGTGCGCTTGCGCTTCTTCTTCTCGTAGGGTATGCCCCTGGCCTTGGCCTGGCCGTCGCGGACCTCGCGGAGGTAGATCCGCACGGCGCGCGCGGCGAAGGGGTTGGACTCGGGCGCGTGGCCGCTCTCCTCGTAGGCGGCGCGGAGGCGGCCGATGAGCGCGTCGAGGGAGCCCCAGGCCTGGCGGAGCGGGCAGGGGCAGGGCGCGGGCGGGCTGGGCTGGCCGTAGTGCGCGCAGCCGGACGCGTGCACCTTGGTCTTGCCGAACTGGTCGAGGTACTTGAGGAACTCGATGACGTGCGCGCCGCTGCACCGCGCCAGCGTCAGCGGGGGGCGGTGGTTGCGCAGGTACTGCAGGAACGTGTTCCAGTCCCGCCGCTTCTGCGACTCGTACCTGCTCAGCTGCTGCTGCGGCGGCGGCGGCTGCGGGGGCGCCACCGCCAGCGCCACCGGCTGCTGCGCGTCGCCCGCGGAGGAGGACGAAGGGCCGGCGGTGCCCGGGGAGTCCATGCGGCTTGGAGGTTAGCCCGCCGGCCGGCCGCCGCGCGCGGCTGGAGCGGGCGATCTGGCAGGGAGGGGGTAGTGGAGACGCGCGCGGGGGGCGGGCGGATGGGCCGAGAGCGACGTTGGCGGGGAGGCGAACCTGGGTGCTAGTGAAGTGAAGGGGACGGACGGAGGTGTGATGCTTGAAGGTGATAGCTGGGGAGGGAGGGGAGGGGAGGGGAGCGCGGTGTGGGGGCCGGGGAGCATTCACGTGGTTGGTGGCCCCCGGCCGTCGCCGGAACAATTCCCTGCGCGCTACGTACTCCAGAGCGTACGCACGGTGCGCGCGTATGGATGAACAGTCGTAGTGCATGTGCGCGTAGGGATCGGAGTAGAGGCTCAGGCTGAGGCGCCGGCTGTTGCATGGCCGGCCGGCCAGCGGCCGATCGAGATGCGGCATCGCTCGTGTGCGTCGGATTGTGGCAGCGTTGAGGTCATGCTGTGTCCAACAGTGGCGAGTGTCGGCTGGGCCGGACGAGGAGATATATTAGTACTGATCAGTACCCTGGTAACATGGTTTGCTATTCCAAATTCCACTTGTCAGACCTGAAACAGTTATCAAACTCTTTCTTAAGAAAGATAAATTATTTCTATATGTTTGCAACAACGTATGTATAGTTAATGAGATGAAAGATAAAGCATTTTTGGAGCTGCTGAGGTGTGACAGGGAGATCCTAATTACTAAGATTTGCCGTAATCAAAATAAAGTTAGCCATTGGCTAGAAGCCTATAGAATAGGAGGTTTGATCAATGTAAAATACATAGATTAGGTGGTACACCCATATATCTGAAAATAATCATAAATATGTGATTTGATCAATATAAAATATATAGATTAGGTGGTACACCCATATATCTAAAAGACTACATCAACGGTATAATACTTCTTTTCTTGCAAAAAAAATATCTAATACTCCTTTAAAAATTCCCCAAGTACTTAAAACACCTAATATATTATGTATAGTAAACTACAAAACATTTTATAGAGTAAACATGGGCATTCCTCGTGTCGTATTTCTTTTGGGCCGGGCTTCGGCTTCAAAAAGCCCAACCAAAAAACCCAAGTTTGACCCAACATGGAAATGGAAAACAATGTTATTTTTCCTGGTTCAAAACAATAAATTAACCGGAGCATATCAGTACATTGTTATGCATATTTTCACTGAAATACCATTTTTTAGCATTCCCTGGTTTTTTGGGCTGGGCCTTCCGGCCAAAAATTAAAGCCCAAAACCGGCCCGATGGTTGGGCTTCGGGTTCGGACCGTGGGCAGGGCTGCCCATGTTCAGATTTAGTGCTTTGACACGCACTTGTAAACATAGATCGTAGCTAATTTTATAATCTTTTTACTCTAGTGTGGATAATGCATCATTTTTTGTCACTACTCACTAGGCATGCTTCACATTTAGTACTAGTGATCTACTCCATCTATAATGCACACTTATTTCACTATTGCTCATTCACCTAAACAAGCCGGCGATAGACTAATTGAATGAAGACCCAATGTACATCTATAAGTAAACCATATAGCAAAAATAATATCATAGTTGTATGGTTGTTAGCGGACCAAGTTAGTAAATCCAACGGCTAAAAATAATTTGATGACATGGCTCATTATTATTCATGAGAGTATAAAATAACTATTAATGCGTTAGAAAATGAGGATCAATCCACGACATCCGCATCCGCTAATGAAGCAAGCATATATTATTGATTACTGAATATCTAAGTGAAGCCCATCCTTGATGCCAAATGAATCGGCTTAAGAAAAAAAATGAGGTTATTCACAAGTGGATCTGTCTCACAACTGTATCTTCACTAACCGAGATGAACCCTATGACATATGAACCTCGTGTGACGGAACAATAGATAAAAACATTATTAATGTATGGTAGTGATGGAGCCGGAGTGGCGCATGGCAACCATGGAACCAATGGCGGAGCTTGATGAAGATTGTTGAGGGGCCAAGAATCTAAGTTATGCATGAACTTTGAGAAATCTTTGATTTTCAAGCCTAATAATTAGGGAAACACTTAAGAGTTTTCCTAGAGTAGGGGGCAATTGCCCCCTTTGGCCCCATGAAGCTCCACACTACATGGAACCATGGTTTTGTACTAGTATCACATAATAAAATAGGAATCGATCATGTGCACTTATAGCCGAGACACTGGCTTTACGGTTTGGTCTCAATTTGGCAACTACAGTTGGGTGTAATCACATAGAGGTGAATTACGACAACATCGAGGTGAAAGAGACAATGAAGAATGGAGGTCGCTCTTTCGGTCTATTGGCGTCAGGTTTTGATGATATATATCATCTTGTGTGTGATTTCCCGCATATTATTCTTGAGCATGCTCTTAGAGAGACTAATTGCGTTGTCCATGATTTAGCCAAACTAACTAGAAGCAATCCGTACGCGTGCGGGGTGGGTGGACAGAGATGGTACACTTACGGACGTAAGTTACGGATATGCTGTTACGGGCTAAAGTGGCAAATTATGGCTGGACATTAGGTGGGAAGGGGGGCAAGGATTGGTGAAAGAGGAGTCCGTGAAAACCAATCCGTGTAAATTTTATGTAAGTGTATCATTTTTGGTGGCTGGAAGATCCACCCGTAGAGATTATTGATACTCTTGTAAAAGATACCATGGTGATTACTTTGCAATAAATACTCCCTCCGTTCCTAAATATTTATCTTTCTAGAGATTTCAACAAGTGACTACATACGGAGCAAAATGAGTGAATCTACACTCTAAAATATGTCTATATACATCTGTATGTGGTAGTCCATTTGAAATCTCTAAAAAGACAAATATTTAGGAACGGATGGAGTAGTACTTTGAAGTAAAAGAAAATAGGAATCAATCACTTGCAACATTAATGCCTTTTCCTTTTCGATATCACTCCAAAGTTGCAAAATTGGAATATTAGTGGAAAACCACCAGCTGACGTCCTTTCCACAGCAGAAAGGAGTCAACAATTTTGAAAATTGTGGCAATGCGTCCACATCCTCATCTTCAGTTCCAGACGTTCTCCCTCCGGTCTCCCCTACACTCATCACCCATCTAGCCCACCTGAGACTGAGAGCCGACTAGCTAGCCAAACATTTCGACATGTGCTTCACTCAATTCGGAGGGAGGGCCATGCATGCGTCCATGCATATGCAGCTCGATCGTCTCTTTCACCATCGCGCGCGCGTCGCTTCTTCCATGAAACAAGTGTGTCGTGGTCATACGTACAGTGGTCCAGAGCATTGTGTACACGTTACTCCTACCTGAACCATTTAAGCGATCGACCATGAATGTGTCTGTGCTAATTGAGAAAATAAATATGCTTAGCAGATTTTAACATTAAATCCTACTAGGACCGAACGATTTGAGATGCTATCCCCGCGCATGATCCCGACCGTGACGGGCCTTCAACTAATCGTTGCCTAAAATCTTCATTTTATACGTGAACCATATTCATCGCAAAAAAAAGCTAGATTGATCACGATCGACCATGAATGTGTCTGTGCTAATTGAGAAAACAAATATGCTTAATAGATTTTAACATTAAATCCTACTAGGACCTAACGATTTGAGATGCTATCCCCGCGCATGATCCTGAGCGTGACCATGACGGGCCTTCTCTACTACCTAAAAGAACAGTAAGGTTCTGTTTCCCGTCTTACGTCGGTCCTCCTTCGTCCGCCTTTCGTCGAGCATTCCGCTCCTCTTCGTCGTGCACATGGGCCAAGCCCAGCAAAACCGCGCCAGCCCACATGTCCCTCGCACGTTCTGCTCCCATCGCAATGATCAGGCGCGCTAGGTTTGCGTCGCCGCTAGCAACAGCCCACCCCTCGTCTCCTCTGCCGCACCTCGCCCTTCTCTGTTGGACCTCGTCGCCGCCGACCTCTGGTCCGCCATCACCGTCTGGACCCCTCCCCACACCCCGCCAGCACGCCACTAGACGCCCTCCTCGCCCACGCGCGGTGGCCTCTCGAATCCCACGGCTGCGCTCGCCCCTGTCCTCGCCGGCGTGGCAGCCTCAGGACAGGTAGACCCCAGCTCCGCCGCCTGCGGCAACAGGTCTTTCCTCCACCGACTTGGGCCAAGGAGACCAGCCGCCTCCTCCTCTCGTGACGCACCAGCCTGAATGTTGGTTACTTACACTATTTTTAATTCAATTGACTTTTTCAATGCAGATTATTGAAACTCTTATGAAGTGGCGATTGACTAGAATCAGGGGCAAGCTGTGGATTTGTTTGCTTGAACAATAGAGATTGCTTGGATTAAGTGCGGGTGAAGATGTACTTGTTGTCTATATCTGAAATGAAAAACCTGATGAAGATCCTTTCGAGGTAAGGTTCTCTTTGACTGTTCGTTCTTTGATCTCTTTTCCCATCTCCTTATAGTCATTTCTTAGTTCTATTTTTTGGGTAGGCGTCAGATGTGCCTCTTCTCGCACTGAACAGGGCCATCAAAAGAGCAGTCAAACAAGCTACACTGCAATAGGAAAAACAATGATACATGGCACTCTCCCAATGTGCTCGCCCAGTATAATGTAAAAATAGTAGTAGCTTCTTGTTCTTCAGAAAGTAAATGTAAACATCTGTTGTAAGATTCCAGTACAGGTAAGATTTTGATGTGAGATAATAGTTGTGTTATATTTATAAAACAAGGTTCTGTACTCAGTCTAATGTTTCGTGCAGGTAAAGGCAACAGCTGCTAGTTGCTCTGCCACATGTGCAAAAACAAACTTAATCCTTTGCCGAAAATAATTGTACTAAGCACTAAGGCAGGGGTGAAGCCAGTAGTCAATGGGTTATCTCCATACTCCAGGTTCAGCACTAATTACTATAGATTAGTGTGGTATTGCCGAAAACAATAGTACCAAGCACTAACACAATCACCTGAGTATATTACATGGGTATAGCACTGATTACTATTTGATTAGCATCAATTTCTACAGGTTTTGAAGGTAAGAGATTCAAAGTCTGGCTGTAATCTCATTGCGGTCGTTTCTTATCTTCAATGGGGACTGCATGTTTTCAACACCATTTTTATCCCATATCCAATAGTTCTGATGGCAAATAGACACCGTGTTACTTTAACTTTTTTTGCATGGGCGTGTCCTTTTATTACGTTGGAACTTGGAAGCGGTATGTTGGTGTTGCATTTGTGACACTAAAAGTTGTACCTGCTAATGATACCAGGTGGTATCTTGAGAATGTGTTATTTTCTTGAAATAACCATCATTGTTTCGTCACTTGGTCTTTATCTTAAAAGATGGAGCACATATTGGCATACACTAAAACATAGTAACAGGCTTGCCGATCAAAACATCTGTTGTCGGCTTGTTCATCTTGTATATTAGTTAAAACCAGATGGACAGTGAGTCTGAAATACAGAATAGTTTTTTTCATCGTCGCGAAATATTATATTGCTTTAATCAATTTGTATATATACATTTTTTTCCTTGGCTGCCAAACACCCCGTCCAAATAAAGCACAATCAATCTACGCATTATATTGCCAGATGCAACCCCAAAAAACAATCGCCAGATGTGCAATTGAGGGTGGTGGAAATCTTGGTCTGGGAAGGAGGAGATAATTTGATGAAGGAGAAAAAGAAGAAGAAAATAAATAAGAAAAACAAGAATAATATGTATAAATTTGACATGATTAGTGTTGGACCACTAGAATTTTATGTTCCTTGTCCGTTTAATTTTATGCTCCCGTTGCAACGCACGGGCAATTACCTAGTCAACTAATCGTTGCCTAAAATCTTCATTTCATACGTGAACGAGGCGACCTGGTGTAATTAACAGTGCTGGCTAAGCTAATATGCTATCCGATCCCCCGAGCTAAGCCAGCTGCTCACGTACACGTCCCGATCGACAGGGACGGGAAAGCAGCCAGGGAGCGAGACATCGCAGTCTGGAATGAACTTTGGATCGGGTCACGTCGTCAGAGATCGGTCGATTGCCCGAGATCGGACCGGATCGAGGTTAGTGCCCGGCTTTTGCTTGCTTTCGCCGAGCACTAGCGGCCAGCCTGATTGATTGGCGATTATTTTAGCGCCCATATCGGCGAACATGGCAGCCCCAACGTACTCTGGCCGGAGATATCGCTTGGAAAAACGGCGACGGCGACGGCCGGATTTCCCCGCGGGTCAGCTGAATGTGTACGAGGACCAGGGACCGGAGATCAAATGCGCGTCGGTCTCAGGTGCGCGCACATGGGAGGAGCGTGGGGTTCGGCGCGCGTCGCCGTGGTGGTTCTGGAAGGGTTTTTGAACTGATCGGTTTGACCGTGGGGGTTTATGAGTAGCTGGACTAGATGCGTCCCAACTGCAGACCAGACCGCGCGCCCCACGATATGCATACCGGAAGGTGACGTCCGGAGGAGGGAGAGGCTCCCAGCGAGGTCACGTGTGGCCATGCCTGGCGTACTTCGGGTATCGATAGAAATGAGGCGAAGGGGCAAACAAGCATGTGGTTGGACGGTTATGCCTTGTACAATGGCCGATGCTTACAGACCGGTAGGGATGGCACCCGCAGGGTATGGGTACGGGTGGAGCTATCCCATACCCTTACCCGTCCGCCGTGAGTTTACTCATCATCCATACCTATACCCGTCAAGGGTATAATTTTTTTCCCATACCCGTCACCCGACAGGGTATATGGGTACCCGCGGATAAAAATACCCGCGTTTACAACACATCAATTGAGTAGAAAATATTTGTAAAAAGCAACATATAATCATAAATTATTAATAGCAACACATCTTAAACAACAATGTACAACAACATATTCTCGTAAACAAAAGTACTTGCCTATAAAGTGACATATAAAAATGTTAAACAACAACACATAATCATAAATAACAACACATATGCATACACTTTAAGTTCACGAAATCATGATAAATTATAGAGATAATTTGAATACACATTAGAGTTTTTACCTAGCGTGATTAGGCGGGGAAATGAATATACCTATCAACATTTTAGATGGGTACATGGGTACGCGGGCATGGGTTATATGATCCCATACCCGTACCCTCTCTACCCGATGGGTATGATATTTTCCCATTTAAGTATTCATGGGTAATTTTGTGTCCCATACACTTACCCTAATAGGGTTTTTACCCACAGGGTACGCGGGTAATGGGTACCCATTGCCACCGGTGCTTAAAGAACGAGAGCAGCATGGAATTTTAAAATATTGTTGCCCCGCAATGGTGAGCGCTTCTTACGGGTGCTTAGACCACTTGAATTAAGGTATAGCAAGGCTAAATCCACGGATGGTCAAGCACCGGCTAGCATCGGAAGCCAGACTTTGCTTCTGTCCCTCCATCTAAGCACCCGCGTTGTACAGGGCCTTAGAAGGACAGTGGTATCCCCAGCCCATCAGGGTTTAAATCCTGGTTTGACTTCGTTTAGTGGAAGGAGACGTTCCCGTCGACTACAAGGCGCCTACGGTGACTTCGTAAAATCTCAAGACGATACGCCGGCTCAGTCTCTCGGAGGTGCTCATAGGGATAGGGTGTGCGTGTGTGTGTTCATAGGGATGAGTGTATGCGCATATATATGAGCGCTTGCGTCTATACTGTGTTCAAAAAGAAATTAGGCTAAGGGAACTAGGCCTAGCCCATCTCGTTCTTTTTCCCTTGTAATTTTTTTCCTATCTACTTTTTTGCTGGGCTATACTAATATATACCAGATCATGGGCCCCTCTAGGCATGGGCCTTGGGCCGTCGCCTCTCTGGCCATACACCAGGCCGGCCTGGTCACCGAGGGTATGCATCGGGTCAGAAAAAGCTAAACGTGAGAGGAGGTTTATAGCTTAGGGCATCTCCAAAGCCGACCCTTATATCGGCCACAAATGTTCGGGCCAACCTGTCCAAACATTGTTTGCCATCCAACGCCGTCTTGCATACTTCCGTGAACTCGTCCAACTCTCTGAAATCTCATGAATTAGACGTAGAAAGTTTTGCGGGCGTGCAGACATCACCTGGCTAAACAACAACATGTAACACCAATCTTTATTGTCTACGTTGCTTGTTACGTTAAACCCGTAACAAATTTTACCTAGATGTGGCATCTCTCCAATACTGATCATGTAAGGTGATTTAGCATGCTTGCATTGGCGGAAGGTTTGCTAGTGTTTCATTTTTCTGGCGGAAGCTTCTACTAATAATTAGCATTGCATTTGGTGGAAGGTTTGCTAGCTACAAACATATGTTTGGCGGAAGGTAATAGAAGGTTTAGACAGATGATTTGCGCCACATACAACATATGATTGCCAAATTTGGAACCAAACACAGAAATAGGCTAATAACCTTCAGATGGACCAGCTGGTGTTCGAGTGCCGGACGCTGGTTCTTTGTAGCATCCAGAGGTGAAGCTAGATCCATGTGATCCTCGACAGCTCTCCTCATGATAATAGCAGCAGACATCACCGCAGAAGGGCAGCATGAGCATCGTCGCAAAGAATTTTCCATTGATGCAGATAATTCACTCTATCTAGGGCGCACTTTTGATCTCGCCAGATGCGCCCCTCAAAATCAAATTCGTTTCACATGTTCTATAAGCTCCACAAGGTAGCGGTAGTCACCATGTTAATAACCCAGACACTCTATTGCTGATTCACTACGATTGTGCAGGCGAAGTTTTTTTCTTTTTTTCTTTCTTTTTTTTTTTGCGGGTGGTGCAGGCGAAGTTGATTATTCATTTAACATTCATTAGATTGCTCGCATATGGGCCTTTTACATTTTGTACTTTGTAATAATGCTTAATAGACCGAAAAGCCCTAGAATCATCCTCTTAGAAAAAATCTTTACCTCAAACCGATTTATTCTTGACACCCTACTGACCTGAAATTTCACTGGACGACCAAGTGGCCTATGTATCGAGAGAACTTGTGCAGTCAGTCCTTTTTATCGTAGTAAATAATTGAAGTGAGGTCACTTTCTCAATGCAATAGAGCCATTTAGTGGAAGGGAAAGATGCTAGTATTACCTTTTTTTAGAATAAAAAATATGCTACTCCCTCCAATCCACATTAATTAACGCACACATAGTACTACAACGTTGTACTACCGAGGGCTTATGCAATCCACCTATGACGTGATGCAACGTTTAGTGAATCCAAGGGATGTGAACATCTTCCGGATACTTGTTCGTTTACATAACAGAAGAATATCTTTAGGCATGGCATGCATATGTGGTCAGTTATCTAAAAACCCAATATATCAATGAATATCTTTAGTCGGGATACTCCCTTCGTAAAGAAACATAAGAGCCGGCCCGGTGACGAAATGGACCTTCTGATGCCTTTTTATTTATTTTAGGAAAAACGGACCTCGCGATTTTTCGACAAAGGGTGAATTTTATTAACTTAAAATGAAGCATCAAGGGGATACAAACACATTGAGCACACACCCGGCCTCTGCATAACCAGGATGCACACAGCCAACACCAACACACACAAAAGAGAAAAAAAAACGCCAGCAAAGAGCAAAGTCATACAAGACTCAAGCTATGCCTAAGCGAGGGAAAAGAAAAAGAAAAAACACTCTGAAACGATCAAAACAACGGTTGATAAACTACATCAACGACCATATCCGCACCAACCATCTCTTGACAGAACAAGCGCAACGAGAAAGTTTCTTCAACAGCAACGCCTTCAGGAAGGACCTCACGATTTGAACCCTCCTATTTATCAGCACAGTACAGTTTTTCCCACTGAAACTGTCCCCATCCCATAGCAGCCCCAGAAAGCTCTCGACCGTGCCGCAGTTTGTCCTGTGACGAGACGGTGACAGAGCATAAACCCCAGCGTCTCAAGCAGGGCAGCCGGCCAGCTCGGTCGGCTTTGACGCGAGACTAGAGTCTAGACGGCCGGATCGATCGACACCAGCCGGGGGTGGTCGTCCGGTGCGTTGCACCCGGCACGAAGTGACCCGGGAGCTTGGATAGGAGGACGCCGGATCGATCGACACCGGCGGGGGTCCTGCGGGCCACGCACCAGCCGGCACCGGCAGCGCATGGGCCTGGCGACCTCGACCCAGCCACAGTCAGTCTATCCGCCGAGGCTTTGCTCGACGATGATCCATCGACAGGGACGTCGCGAGCCACGTCCCACATGCGCCCGTCGTGAGTCACAGTTGCGTACGAGGCTGCATGTAATCATGGCGTGCGGCCGACCTAACATAATTTCTTCGGTCTTATCGTGGATTCGGTTCGGTTTCTTCTTGCACACAGGGACGATAATTGGCTCCCGTTGGCGCGGTCCTACGTGCCATTCGCTCAGTTTGGGGATTAGCGTGTGTTCACAAGCTCATTGACAAGACAGAGGAAATAGTGTCGCACCATGGTGTGGACAGGTGGAATCTGGCTAATAATCGTATCTGGACTTCCCGTGGCCCAACCCTGACTGCAAGAAAGCTAGCTACGAGTTTCAAACACATGTGTGGGAGGGGGGTAAATTTTGGTGAAACAAATATGGTCAGATAAATAAAAAATAGCTTATATGGCAGGTAGTTATAGTATAAGTTACTCCCTCCATTTTAGAATATAAGGTGCATCGGTTTTCATGATAAATCAGATGCATATATGTTTGATTAGGATTATTGAATAGACTATCAACATCAACAAAATAAATAAATTATTAAAATACTTTTTAGATGGATCGATTGATACAAATTTCGTATTATATATATTAATACATTTTCTAAAAACTAAGTCAAACGCGCATACATTTGACTTTTGGAAAAAAATACACCATATATTTTAGAACGGAGGGAGCATATAATATGTGTCCTTTTTTCCATTCGAGAACAAAGGTTATCATGGGGAATGACAAAAATGGCATGTCTTTTGAAATCCCCTTTGTTGAACGGTCAGTCTCCTATATGCACATCGTGCCGCTCATTCATGATATCTCCAAGAAGAAGAAAAATGGAATGTCAACATTGCCCTTCACCACAAATGCTTGGATGGACCAGATCGACACAAGCCATGGCTTGACGACCGAGCATGTTAATGAGGTTTCCTCTCTAGTCGATATCAAGCTCGGTGACGATGTTGAGGCCTCTATCATTTGGAAGCTCACGATATACTCATGATATTCCACCTCATGCACTTACCACACCCAATTCGCTAGAACTGCATCCACCATGTGTTCAAGACTACCATTTGGGAGCCTTGGGCACCCCCAAAGTGCACAGTCTTCACTTGGTTGATCAATTTGGTGCTTGGACCATGGAACGTTTGGCTAGGAGAGGTTGGCCTAATTGTGATGTATACCGGTTATGCACATGTAAAGTGTTCACAACCAAGCACAAATCCCAAAATCAGATAAGTGCTACTTTGTTGGTTATCTCAAAATGTTGGGTATTTCTTCTATCACTACATCGAAGGCAAAAGGTTGTCACTAAAAATGATGTGTTTTGGAGAAAAGGTATCTACAACACTGTTCAAAGAAAAGATGTCCCGGTTGCTTTGATTTTTGGGCCAGTCCCACTGATTATGTAATCTCGCTGGGCTCTAACTAGAGATAAATTGACGGACTTGTTACACCTCGTTAATATGTTGTTCAATATCTGATTCCATCGTGGATTGTTGCGGCGAAGCGAGTGGCGAGGACACTGAGGCTGTAAAGGAGGGGAGAGATAACGGTCAGGGCCTCGGTGGAGGACGGGGAAGAGAGAGAGTAGAGGCCGTTGTCCGGCGTGTGCCCGACGCGCTGGGTGCTGGAGTGGATGATGTCATGACTGGCGGGTCCCACTAGCTCCCATCAGTCACTGACAAAGGGGAAGGAAATATAAAAGAAAAAAAATACCGGTTCGGAGAAATAGGGCTACCGAGCCGGGCTTGGCCCAGTTACGGTTTGGGTTGGGCAAAATTATTTTAAGTGAATAACATACTATTTATGGGTCTATTACTCTAAGGAAAATCTGAAAAAAAAAGTTTATAGTACTTGTACTTCACACTATTCTGAAAAATTCCAAGATAAAATTTTACTGTAGGTTATGGACAATATATCAACCCAATATATGAATTTTCATTAAACGAATCATCAAAAAAAAGTATAGTTCTGTGATTTTTTGAATTTGAGCAAATGGCACTTGATTCAGATATCAAAATTAGTACTAAAAATATATTAGTCCAAACCGTTGGTTCTGACATGTAGGACCTAGGAAAAAAATACTACATCGGTTGGTTAGTGACAGTTTGTTCACAACATTCATTTATGAGTCTTTTACCACTCTTGATCAGCAGGTTTTACAAGATGGTACCTTGTGTGCTTGTGGTGTGTGTGTGTGTGTGTGTGGGGGGGGGGGGGGGGGGGGGCAAGATGGGTCATGACACTACACACATAGGTTTGATTGATGCGGCCACTTTGACGTCTACTCTTGCTACATTCGATCATGTCGACAAATCCAAACATGGTTGGTAAAACATTACTATCACGTTAGACCGCATAGTCCATCACTTCTGGGCCCATATTACTCCGAGGGGCAGCCAATCAATCGGCAACAGCTCGTGCTAAGACGAGGTCAATCTCAATAGAAACACAGCAGGTCAGCAGTACACATGCGTTGCACAGGCACATTTCTTTGGTAGTCCACACTACGCTAGACACGTTGAGCCTAGCGCTAGGAATTCCGATTACTGTCGATGCATGCATGGCAGATAGCTGCCCGCGCGTCTGTGCCATTGGCCGGAGCGCATGCACGCCGTACGTGATGGGTCATGCATGCCTCCTGGCTCCTGGGTCCTTTGGAGAGCTAGCAGATCATTGCATCCCTGGCGTCGTCGGCCCGACCAAGTTTCAGCGAAATTCGACGATCAACAGGCGTGCATGCATGCACTGCCTGTGCCTGGAAAATGTTTGAACGTACGTGCACCATGCACGCGGTCCATGGGTGTACTACGTACTAGGGTCCAGTTTCTCTCTCCTTGATGCCTACGCGCGCGCGTACGTACCAGTTCCATGTCCAGTTCTCCACCAATCGATCATCCATGGCTGTATCTTTGCCGTCATTATGGATTTATGGGCCACAAGCACGCCGGCCTTAATGACTCATGGGATGATTAATTGGAAGTACTGGTAATCATGATCAACACAGTGCACTTCATGAGTCTGTACGTTCGTGCCGTGCCGTGCCGGCAATGCTTGTTCCATCATACTGCTAGGTACTAGTGCTGCACAGTAATATTACTAATAGCTAGCTTAGCTAATGAGAGCCCCAATCATTAGGCTCCGCTTGGATTATCGTTTGGACCTTGAATACCTCCGTAAAAACGATACACACCTCTAGGCGTTGTTTTTCTTTCTTTTTTTGCATAGACTAGGCGTTGTTTTTCTCCCAGGCGGAAGTTACACTACGGCCAGTATTATATATACACGTGTAAAGATACATTAATCAACCCGTTCCGCCCGGAGCTTTGGCTCCGTCGGGGGCATCATGCACGATGCGTACGTACGCACATGCATGCGGGACACGCGCGCGCGCCGACGGATCGAGACTCGGGCGCACGTCGGCGAAGCGAGCACCCGCACGGAACCGGCCGTCCGTCCGTCCGGCCGGCGGAAAGCAGGCGAGCCGGCCGAGGTGGACGTACGTACGCGACAGTGCCATCAGGTGATCTGACTTCGTGGCTCTTTCATCACATGCAATCGCCGCGCATGCGTCCGGGCCGTCGTACACTCTTGGAGTAATGTACGTACGTGGAGCTTTGTGCGTGGTGGTGTCTGTACTCTCGGAAGCATATGGCAGATTAGTTCGTACTAACAAACGTTGCTCAAATTAGTCCCGTTTAAAGATTATAATCACCACTTCACCACACACTGACACACCACCCTTTTAGACGACTGGTGTGGCTTGGCGTGTGGGTTTCTCCCAAGTCACATCACTCAACATGATAACAATCCCTAGGAGGATCAAGATATGATGTGTCGATCTGTTGATGGGATATCCTTTGGCACTCACAGTCTGCTAAAAGCAAAGCCTGTTTCAATCCTCTAGATAGCTGCTGATCCATCCATCCATCTTCCAGTCAAAACGCCTTCAATAACCATGTAAAATAAACAACTAATTAAACCCCACTCATAATTCTCCTGTCGATTACAATTGCACCACCTGTGCCGCTCAGTGCTCATGTGCAAGATATCAACTAAAGATATTGGAGGCAACAAAATCCTCATATGGATCCTCTCTCTTTACGAACCTTGACTGGATCTGTATATATCGATGGAGGCATATATTCAGAGTCGTACGCAGCCCATATATACTGATTATTGGGGTATATATTCAGTGTTCTACTTCTACACCGCCCATGGTTTTAGCTTCTAACAGAAACTTTCTGGTGACTTGTCGTCTCAGCTCTCACTCAACTTGTTGACAGAGGCAAGCACTGTTGCCAGGTGATGCTAGTGGACTATATAATTGGCGCATCTCACAGGCTCACACTACAGTAGCCTGGCTCCTGACCCGGAGAGGGGGCGCGTATATACACTACAGTATAATATCAGGCGGCCAGGCCCCATTGGCTAATGATTCGGAGGCAGATCAAACATGGCGATGGCGTAAACGGCAACAGTGATCGAGCGCGTGCGGTATCAGTTTGCATCCACTCGATCTATATCCTATCGGGTAGAAGCTGAAGGGAAAGTTGGAGGAGAGCGCAGGGGGGACGGGGGGGGACGGGCAATTTTAGGGGTTTCTTTCAGAACAGTGAAAGGCTACATATTCCAAAGCTGCGTGCTTTGGCTCTGTTGCTGCCCCCGCTTTTGGCATCTGGGCTGGGGGAAAGGAAAGGAGAGATCGTAACGGCGAGATGCTTCGCCGGATGGATGGATGGCAGGCAGGAGTAGACCCGTTTCTACTGTAGTCTGCTGGCGAGATCGAGATGGCGATTCATGCTACCTTTTGCTGTACGTAGTTGCCTCTGCTGCATGCCCTCGCTCACTGCTTGCGGCCTTGCAGTCGCCGAAGGCGTGTCTGGGCTCGAAGTCGGCGAAATGTCACCGTGGGAAAGGATGGTTCGTAGAGTTCAAAGGCATTGCATCTGGGCGTACGTTGTTACCGCATATTTAGAGGTCTAAAGCGTTATTAACCAATCCTAACCAAATAGCGTCTGTAGTCCAACGGTTAGGATAATTGCCTTCCAAGCAATAGACCCGGGTTCGACTCCCGGCAGACGCATTTTTTGTTTTTGTTTTTTATGTCTCGCTTCATTCGACTGATTCAGTTCTCAGTTATTTTACTTTTACCGGAACTGGCGAGCTCACTCCTGTTCTACCGTCTTTTTTTACATCACCTGTTCTACCGTATTCTTTTTTATGGACAATGACACATTGACCATGCAATGCCTAAACAGAAAACTGTTTGCCGCTCCTACTGCCAATCTGCAAAGAGAAAGGTCTAAATCCTTGTTAAAGGACATACTCCCCCCGCAAAGAAATATAAAAGCATTTATATCACTTATATTTCTTCACAGAGGGAGTAGCTCCTTGTAAAAGAAAAACACTGTAATCTACATCCGCATGAAATCTACTACTACGAGTACTACTTATAAAAGTATGAGTTCGATGAATTTAAATGAACCCAACTGTTTAACTGTCTACATTCAATGTTCCACGTCGCCCTAATGATGTATCAACCGTTAATCTAGAAAACATTATTTGATTTCCACAAATATTCTTCATAATGAAATGGATTGCTCTCTCTCCCCTCAAACATATCAGGCCACGGCCAATTGTTTGAACAAGAAAGCTGGGTGAAAATGTGTTCCTGCACCGATGAGGATGCAGTCTATGTTATGTACTGCATGACTGTGCGTAGGCTCTTGATCAAGCCGCAGCGTCCGGCCAAGCCATCCAACTAGTGGCGCATGTGGATAAAAAATACTTAGAGCTCGATCAAAGTAGTTGGGATGCAGCGTCTCCCTAAACGGCGACCCCTACGTGTGAGCCAGCCCTTGCCGTGCTAAGAAGTTGAGATCCTTTGAATCTACCATTTTTAAGAAGTTACTCCCCACTTCTACCTATTCTCTTAACATGCACATCATCCACATCAGCTTTATGCCACATCATCAATCAGTTTGTAAAATCAGCCAATCAGTCTTATTGCTGTACGCCACATCATCAATCAGGGCGTTGAAGAAAATAACTCTTTGCCGCTGTGCCACACCAGCCGCTCATCCCGGGGATTTCAACGCAAACAACCTACAGAATTGCGACCGTCTCTCTTGCTCGATGCAGCTGAATCCATCGACTTCCTATTCCCTGTGTACACTCCAACGCAGCGGCTGGGATACCATCCCATGCGGCAGGACTACCGGCTCGGCTCCCCTCTGCGATTCTCCTGGGATTGCTCACCCGGGGATCCATACTCATCTGTGCCACCAGTCCCTCTCTCTTCGTCTCCCTCTCAATCTATTCTCTCCCTCGTCTGGTGCCACCAGCGACTAGGGCGGTGGCTAGCAGCAGGGCTTCGAGGGAAGGTGACACCAGCGGGGACGGCGAGAGCCGGGGAGGCGAGCGACGGCTGCTCGTGCCACCAGCGACTGGGAACCTGCTCGCTCTAGGCTTGAAGGCGGCAAGGACGCGCATCACCACCAGCCCAGATGATCCAGGTCGTGTCCCATCTTCCTTCTCCACGCAAACGTTGGTGCGAGTTCTTGGCCGCGTGGCGACCACCAACAACCAGCAACAAGCAGGCATATCAAGATCCGTCCAGCCACATGTAGTTGCTGACGATGAAAAAGTTGATTTGTTCGTGTGCTGGACGATGCTGTGCTATGCATGTCACCCACAAATGAATCGCTATATTTACGATTTCTTTTTTGGGTTAATTACCGGATGATTTTTATTTTTATTTACCACTCCAATCTGTCAAGTTTGTTATGTTTTTTTTGGGGGGCATGATAGTTAAACATCTCTTTTTCATCAGGTCAATGCAGAAGATTATAATAGTATATATCCCCCCCTCTCTGTATACTCCCATGGTATGACCTTTTGAACTATCGCGTAGTTCCATTACAACAGTAGTATATATGTACAAGTTCAAAAATCTCAATATTGTTTAAAAAAATTCAAAACTCTCAAATAGGCCGCCAGTAGAACTTCGTAGCCTTTGCCTAGAGTTGCATTTCAATAGTAGTATTTTGTGGCTGGTAGTTGTTTCCTTCACCACAAATTCAGTGTTGATTTGAATTCTTACCACCGGTTTTGTGTCAGAGCTAACATCACTGTATCCGTCAGCGACACCACACACCGCTTGCAGTTGCTACCTTCTATCCTTGAAGCATGGCATCTATATCGTGCCTGCCTGATCCCACAACCGTTTTTTCTCTCTGATTACTTTCTAATTTGCAAATTACTTTTTGTTCCGTGCTCATGCTACGACGATTGGGGGTTGGGGGGGGGGGGGGGGGGGGGGGGGAGTGTTGTGTGTTGTGGACTTAAGAGGATTCATCCCATTTGCTTCATTGCCGCTGCTGCACTCTGCCATGCTCCCCTGCCATCTCTCTTCCTTACAGCTGCCAGTCTGCCACACGCCATGTCCATCTCATCTCTCCTGCCGCAGAAGGCAAAATTAGTCGAGCAACGACACGCTTTAGGGATAAACAGTGGCTGCTGGGCGTAGCCAATGAGTTGTGGTGTTCGTACGTTTTGTGCCGCTTGCTGGTAGTTATGAGGTATTTGCTAGCTTGAACTGGTCTGGGACGGCGACCTACAGACTACGACAACAACGCTTCTGCAGTTTAAGGTCATGTGCTCCTGTGTTGTTCTTCAGTTTGTTATTTTCCTGTGCAGATGTACATGCTGGAACACCAAGCAGCCCAATTCTATGTTGTTCTTGGGACAAGTATAAGGGTGAGAATGAATTAGCGTTTATTGATGTGCAGCCTAATCCTAATTCTGAAATTCATATATAACCATCTGGCAGGTTTGGTACGTACGAGCCCCATCTTTTGCAAAACTTATTATTTATTTGCACTACACATGCATTTTGTTGGATTCTGCATATCTTAAATAGCCAAATAATTTGATTTCCTTATGTGTGCTACACAGCCTAATGGATAATCTTCTGCAGCCATACGAACCTTCTTAAACATTGGTTTAATTTTCTGAAAAAATATTTTGTTAATTATTTTCCTTTTGCGGGACAAAACACATAGATTAATTGACTTCATAAAGTAACATTTTGGTACACTGTTTACACAAATTTAATTGTCACTATTTCCATTGTAGGAATCATATGCATTGGTCCTCTAACACAGGTGATTTCTTTTATTGGGGTTATATCAATACAGCCTATATATTAGGGTTGTGACCTTTCATCGCAAAGTTAATCAAAGGTTTCAATATTGGGTACGATAGCTGATTCATGGTATGCTTCCACCCATTAGTTTGTAAACACTCTCTCATCACCGAGATGGCTTATGAGAATGTTAGTTTCTATATAGTAATCAAATACATTATATTATCTATTTTAGTTTTCACTAATGTTTCATCAAAAAATATTACAACCAATCCTGCAGCAACGCGCGTGGTATCATCTAGAGGATATAAATGATGATGCCACTACAGTATACGTGCATCCGATGCAAAGTGATCATGATGGTATCGGCACACAACACAACTCAGATTCCCGGATGGCAAAATCTTACACGGCATTCCTGTCATGTGGTTCGAGAAGACGAGGTAAAACTCTTCAAGATACATTGTATGTGCGTACATGCCGGAAGTGCTCTTCTCAGCTCGAGCTCACATGAGCTCGGGTGAATAGTAAAAGAAACTTTTTGTTTCAAAAAATCTGATTTTTTTTAACAAAAAATGACAAATGTCTTGATAGCTTGCAAAGTTTCACCATGGGATGATATTCGTGGAATACGTGACAAAAACAAAAAGCAAAATGGATGCATCAATATGCTTTGAAATAACATTGTTGGAGCCTCGATATTTTTTGCCATGTCTCCCACAAATGTCATCTGATGATGAAACTTTGCAAGCAATCAAAACATTTGTCAATATTTGCAACAAAACATAAGTATTTTTTTTTCAATTTCACTGTTCACCCGAGCTCGCATGACCTCGAGCTCAGATTTTTCATAACCCCTTCCCATTAACTGAAAAATGGAAATACATCTGCCTGCGACTAGCTTGAGCTCAGATTAACTGAAAAATGGAAATACATCTGCCCGCGACTAGCTTGAGCTCAGATTAACCGCGTCACGTACATGCATGCTTTCTTCTTTTTAGTAGAGCATGCAGCATTACTTTTTGTTAGCTACTCATGCACAATTACTGTCTTTTTCTAGTGGAAATGCACGATTACATTTTTTAAGAGAATGATTACTTTTCCTTTTTAGAGCAGGATCCACGATTTACTGGCAGTCTGGCACGAGGAAATCAAGAGAGATCACTTTGGTCGGCCCGTTTTTCTTTTCTTTTTGGAATCATGTCAGCCCGTTTCAAAGACTTAAGAAACCTCATGTCGGCCCGTTTCGGATTTATGGGCCTCTCATCAGGCTAAATAATCATCTGTTTGCGCCATATGGTGATTGGCGAGCCTCTCAACTCCCAAATGCCGAACGTAGCCAGAGGAGTCTAGGTCAGGAGCAGAGCGGCGACGGCGGCAGGGCGATCAGCCGCGCCGGCTTGCCGAAGATGGAGGCGGGTTCGGAGACGATGGACGAGGCGGGGACCGAGATGGCCGGGGGGATTAGGAGAACCTCGAGGAAGATCACAAAGACGGAGTATGCATCGGTGCTGGATGCGATGGATGCCGCGATGAATCAGGTACTAGAGGAGCATATGCAGGGGCTGGTGGCGAGGTGGAACGCCGAGAACCCCGACGCGACGCCACTCGTGGTGGAAGCGCTCACGGAGGAGCAGCGAGAGTCGCTGGAGCGAGAGCATTTGGCCAGGGAGGTGTTGATTGGTCAGGCGTAGGTGGATAAGATGGCGGCGGAAGACATCGCAAGACTGGAGTTGGAGAAAACTAATCCGAAGAAGGATCCCGACGAGCGGTCTTACCAATATTACCGAGAGAACTGGGAGTGGAAATATGCCGAAGAGTTCGGCTCCTTCGAGGCCACGAGTAAGTCAATCTCCATTCCTTTCTCTTATTACTGTGTAGGAATTTCCCCAAAAGGGTCGTGACGGATCTCACTACCTTCAGTGTAACAGAGTTGTGATGCTTAGCATCAGATCTGTTTGCGACTGTACATCCTGAGAAATCAAGCAAAAACAGCTGAAATTGAAACAGGTTTAACCAAGTATTGCAGGCAGTTATTTCTAGTACGAATGAGTGCCAGTGTATACTTCTATCTGCTGGTTGGTTTTCATCGCACTGAAACCTGTCAAATCCACATTGTTACTTATCACAGCTTTGAATTTCTCTTGTGTTGTTGTTGTTGTGATGCTACTTTCTGTAAACCTTCAGCACCCAGCATTGTTATTTCCCTGTCAGTTTGATTTTCAGCGGTAATTTTGCTTTCCAAATGTGATTAAACAGTCTGTTATTCCAGAACTGTGTTAGATAGTTATGCATTGATGGCGCTGATTGTTTTTCCTTACTCAAGCCCCAAATAGGTTTATCTGCATTTGATCCCACTGTTGTATGCCTCAGGCTCTTTACCCTGGTGGTTTGACAGTTTAAATAGTTGTGGAAGCTTTGCTCGATCAGTCCAAAAATCAGTATTTTTCCATCCCCTATAGCTATTCTTCTATCATCTATATATAAGACCTCTCCTTTCCATTAGGCTTGCATATTTTAACCTTTCTAGGGTTTTGCATTTTTCAATTAAATCGCTCTAATGTTCAATCAGTAGCCCCGCCCTGGTACACCTAACTACATTATTGGCCATGAACCAACCTGACTGACTAAAAGTTAATTTGGAGGCCTTGTATTCCTTCAAACATAAATAGTATTAGTTTCATATTTTTGGCCACATATGAATCATCCTGCATAAGTGTGATAGTATCATCCGCGTATTGTAGGATAGATACCCCCTTCTTCAACCAAATATGGCACGAGTCCGATTATTGCATCACTCAATTGTGCCATATTTTGCCAAGCAATTTTGACATTCAAAGTACCCCCTGTTATAACACTTTTGAGCCATTTCAGCCACATTTCACTAAATCCTTGATTCTCTATGAAACGAAAAAGAAAATTCCAATTGATTTTGTCATGCATTTTTTCAAAGTTCAATGTCTATAGTATTCCTTACTGTTTTTACAAAATGGATCAGTATAAAAGCATATGACTAAATTCAGTAAATTGGGCAAACCTTCAATCCACACATCATCCTTCGTCACTGAATAAATAGTATGTTTCCGTTGCCACTCATTTGCTACCCTGTAAAAGCACGCTGTTTTGTTATCGCCCTCCAATAGCCACTTCTTGCTACACCGTTGAAATCAATAGTATTCATTATCCTCATAAAGCTTAGACAATCCAGTTTGTATTTCCCCCCACGTGCAAGTTGCTCTCTGCAAATTACTCTCGTCTCCTCTAGATTTTGTAATTTATTCTGCAACTTCTTGTTCAGAACTATAGAATTTCTCCTCTTCTGTTTGTCCCCCATAAATGTAGACATTTTTGGGCTTCCTATAATTTGAAAATAAATCTATCCAATGGGCTTACATTTCTGATAAGTCTCATTACAAAGTGTTTCTACTATATCAGAAACTCAGGCTGCTTTGTCGAACTTTTATCATGTCGAAATTCGTTTGATCTTTCCTTCTTTCATCAGGGACTAAACAGTATATTTCCAATCAATTGATGATTCCATTGCATCTCTTCTTGCTGTATATTCGATCAATTGATGTTCCTATATTTAATTTCACCATTGATCTGGATAGATAGAGGTAGGACATTACTGAATCACAATTTACTGTCACCACATGCATAGGTTAATATCTCTTTAACTGAAGTGAAATTCCTGCCACTACATGCAGCTCGGATCCCAGCCATGTGTTTCACGGACAAGCCGACGAAGCCTGGTGTTACTAACCCCGAGCGTAGTATGCAGATCTTTTCAGTTAAAGTTGAGGAAATATATGGGGATTTACATTGGCCGCTGGATGTGTTTGGTATCGTTGCTGTGAGGGATGACCTGGATCACCATCGCAATATTATCTTTGAGCGCAAAAGGGATAACTGTCAAACTCTCAATGAGGAGGTTTTTATTTCTCACATTCATTATGTTTTATTTGTTTCTAGCTCTGCAACAAAGCCTTTTTTGATTACTGTCCTTGAGTGTTTCCGTATTGTATGTACCATGTGTCTGTTATGGTTTTTACTTCACAACCTCTAGTATGTGTTTGATATTAGTATTGTCTTTTACTGTACTTCATGAGAAATGGTTGCAAGATGTTTTAGAAACGTTTCAAGGTATTGGAAAGCAAATGTTGCAGACATGACTTTCGTTAATATGCTTTGAGCTATATGTGCAGACCTCAACCACTATAGTTCCTTCTTTTTTATGTTACGCTAACGCATTTAGGCTAATGTTTTCTGCCATCATTTGTTTGCACCTCACATTGTATTATGCTCTATGCATGGTAACGTTCTCTTGATTGTGCTGCTCAAATTTTACCTCTTATCCAACTTCACTTGTTAGTTCATATTTGCTCTGTTGGTTTGAAGGCTTCAGAAATATTTGAACATCCATTTTATTGGCATTGTGTTCACTATCCGTTTTTTGTTGTTGTGCCCACAGATTTCTAGTTTAAGCCAATATATTATCACTATAAATTAAGTTACAGTTGATGATCAGCTGTCCCTTTTCTTTTACCAATATTGGAGATATTCTCATTGTTTACTCAAATTGGTGGTGTTGCATGCAGGATCCATATTTATTATTAACAGGTCCTACCCGTGCTCCCGTGACTCTGTTTGGGCCTATGCATTTCGATATCACGCTGAAAGTGAAGCGCAGCAATGAGTTAGAGGACAAAGATCTAAGCCTGCTAGGCTTTCGCTACGAGTGCTGCAAGTCAATCAATTATCAAGCGAGTAAGGGAGAGTGCGCCCTCAGATCATGCGTGAGCAGCCAAAAACATAGAAGCAAGCTGAGCACATTGGAGCTGACATGTAGCATTGTAGTCTCATCCATTGAGGCCACAATCAGTGTGTGTATTGTTGGCGGGTCCTGGCCAGATGGATTCAGCGGGCGGTTCATTGCCTCGACTGCTAGCGTCAGTCACATGAGGGTGTTACTGCTCAATATTGGAGATAAGGATACGCCTGTTGTTGCTGCTGATGGCACCATTGAGCTGTCACGACGCGTGGTTTCTGTTGAAAGCTTTGGGGAGCTGAGAGTGCATGCAGCAGGTTGGCTAGGCAGCCAGCAGATTGACCGAGAGGTGTTCTTTCAACCATTAGAATCTGGCAGAAGCTCTCGTTCGCTTAAGGTTGGCTCGTGTGAAATGGAAGTTACCGTTGGCTGGTCCCTTTTCCCGTTATGTTATCCCACTGACCGTATTCCTTCACCCAAGAATGGATGAGGCGGATAGTAGCTGCTGTCTAACTATAATAACTTGGCCACAGTTCTTTAATGAACTTTTGTGTGAGGCTGGTGCTAGCAGGAACTTGTCTGACCTATGCGATATGTTTTATGTAGTGCGATATATTATGTACTATATATGGTTGTTGCTTCTGAAATGGCATGTTATGTGTCGTGGTTGTTGCTTCTGAAATGGCATTTTATGAGTCATGTTTTGTGCTAATTAATGATGAAAATCGAATATCTTTGAATGTTGTTGCATGTGAGGATAAGTTAGATCTGCTGTTTTAATTAACTGTTTAAACATTATACTTGCACATTCTCAGGGCGGCATTTACAGGTTAGAAATACAAAATTTCCTGTACTATAAAATACAGTATGTGTTAATTGTGCTGGATTAATGTGAGGGTATACAAATGAACCATTCTTTTACTGGTCTTGCACTTCCTTATGTTGAAGACAATCAATGCTTGTAAATGGAAAAGGGAAAAAGAAATCAATGAAAGAAGATAAATGTACATTATTTAATGAAGATGAAGGGGCCTCGATCACGATAACTACGCGGCAGCGGCACGACGACAAGCGGAACTCCATAGCACAGGGACACCGATGTGGACATGATCTAGACATGGGTAGCACTCCGTCCGGTAAGACTTCCTTGAAATCTGGCATAACACGCCAGATTAGTACATTGAATGTACCTGCAAGCTCACAACAAGCATAAACATAAATGGCAAATAATATCATGACAATTAATCAAGCTAAATGCAATGCGATAACACACTACAGATGCAGTGAAATCAAACTTGTGCATTGAGTCCCTCGAACTCTCTTACCAAACGGGTTACCTCGTAACCAAACGGTGATTATGCCCGGATCACAAACGAAACCAACACTTTGGTTTCCACAACGATCATCTTCATGATCTCACAAATATCATCACTTAACCAGCGCTAAGCATATAAATTTAGCGTGCAAAATTACTTATTAATGTTGATCCATGGTGTGACTTACTCACGAGCTATGTCCGTAACCGAGGACGCGTCTATCGATAGATTTAATAAACACTCTGCAGAGGTTAGCACACTGTACCCACATCATGGAACCCATGGCCTCGCATTCCTATTCGGGTGGACCAGGCATTCCGACAGAACCCTCCCATTGCCATGACACACTCCCGGCCACTCCGACTAACTCCCCTCTGGGCAAGGCATGGGTGGCCCCGTGTCTACCAAAGACATCAACGGCCACCGTCGTGGCAAAACTTAAACGGTCCCTGATACGTCCATTTTGCATCATGTTTTCTTACTGTTATTTATAATGTTTTTATCCATAATAATGCTTTTTGGAGTAATTCTAATGCCTTTTCTCTCATAATTTGCAAGGAACACACCAAGAGTGAGAATTCCGGCAGCTAGAGATCTGGACCTGAAAAAGCTACGTCAGGCTACCTATTCTGCACAACTCCAAATAAGCTAAAAGTTCACGGAGATTTTTTATGGAATATTTAAGAAATACTGGAGCCAATAACCACCAGAGGGGGCCACCAGGTGGGAACAACCCACCTGGGCACGATAGCCCCCCCAGACACGCCCTGGTGGGTTGTGGCCTCCTCGGCCCACCTCCGGTGCCCATCTTCTGGTATATAAGTGATTTTGACCTAGAAAAAATTAGGGGAGGACTTTCGGGACGAAGCGCCGCCGATCGAGGCGGAATTTGGGCAGGAGCACTTTTTCCCTCTGGCGAAGCGATTCCATCGGGGGAACTTCCCTCCCGGAGGGGGAAATCATCGTCATCATCATCACCAAAAACTCTCCCATCTTGGGGAGGGCAATCTCCATCAACATCTTCAACAACACCATCTCATCTCAAACCCTAGTTCATCTCTTGTGTTCAATCTTGTTACCGGAACTATAGATTGGTGCTTGTGGGTGACTAGTAGTGTTGATTGACATCTTGTAGTTGATTACTATATGGTTTATTTGGTGGAAGATTATATGTTCAGATCCATTATGCTATTTAATACTCCTCTGATCATGAAGATGTTTATCATTTATGAGTAGTTACCTTTGTTCTTGAGGTCACAGGAGAAATCATGTTGTAAGTAATCATGTGAACTTGATATGTGTTCAATATTTTGATAGTATGTATGTTGTTATTCCGTTAGTGGTGTCATGTGAACGTCGACTACATGAAACTTCACCATATTTGGGCATAAGGGAATGCATTGTGGAGTAGCAATTAGATAGTGGGTTGCGAGAGTGACAGAAGCTTAAACCCCAGTTTATGCGCTATTCCGTAAGGGACCGATTGGATCCAAAAGTTTAATGCTATGGTTAGAATTTGTTCTTAATACTTTTCTCGTAGTGGCGGATGCTTGCGGGAGGGTTAATCATAAGTAGGAGGTTTGTTCAAGTAAGAATAGCACCTAAGCACCGGTCCACCCACATATCGAATTATCAAAGTAGCGAACACAAATCGAACCAACATGATGAAAGTGACTAGATGAAATTCCCGTGTACCCTCAAGAACGCTTTGCTTATCATAAGAGACCATTTTGGCCTGTCCTTTGCCTCAAAAGGATTGGGCTACCTTGCTGCACTTTTGTTACTATTATCGTTACTTCCTCATTACAAATTATCTTGCTATCAAACTACTCTGCTACTTACAATTTCAGCACTTGGAGACAATACCTTACCGGGAACTACTTGTCATTTCCTTCTGCTCCTCGTTGGGTTCGACACTCTTACTTATCGAAAAGAGCTACAATTGATCCCCTATACTTGTGGGTCATCAAGGCTATTTTCTGGCGCCGTTGCCGGGGAGTGAAGCGCCTTTGGTAAGGAAACATTTATATAGTGTGCTGAAATTTATTGTCACTTGTTACTATGGAAAAAAATCCTTTGAGGGGTTTGTTCGGGTTATCTTCACCTCGTCCGGAACCACAATTAGCCACCCCTCAACCTACTGCACCTACTGAAAATATTTAATATGAAATTCCTTCGGGTATGATAGAACAACTGCTAGCTAATCCTTATGCAGGAGATGGAACCGAACATCCTGATATGCACTTGATATATGTGGAACAAATTTGTGGATTGTTTAAGCTTGCAGGTTTACCCAGGGATGAAGTGATGAAAAAGGTTTTCCCTTTATCTTTGAAGGGAAAAGCATTGGTATGGTATAGGCTATGTGATGATGTTGGATCATGGAATTGGAATCGTTTGAAATTGGAGTTCCACAAATTTTTTTATCCTATTCATCTAGTTCATCGTGATCGAAATTATATATATAATTTTTTGCCTCATGAAGGAGAAAGTATCGCTCTAGCTTTGGGGAGGCTTAAGTCAATGTTATATTCATGCCCCAATCATGAGCTCTCAAGAGAAATCATTATTCAGAATTTTTATGCTCGGCTTTCTCATAATGATCAAACCATGCTTGATACTTCTTGTGCTGGTTCATTTATGAAGAAGACTATTGAATTCCGGTGGGATATTTTGGAAAGAATTAAACGCAACTCTGAAGATTGGGAACTCGACGAAGGTAAAGAGTCAGGTATTAAGCTTAAGTATGATTGTGTTAAATCTTTTATGGATACCGATGCTTTTCAAAGGTTTAGCACTAAATAAGGACTTGACTCTGAGATAGTAGCTTCCTTTTATGAATCATTTGCTACTCATGTTGAACTCCCTAAAGAGAAGTGGTTTAAATATCACCCACCTATTAAAGAAGAAATTAAAGAACCGGTACCAGTTAAAGAAGAAACTATACTTTATAATGTTGATCCAGTTGTTCCTTCTGCTTATATTGAGAAACCACCTTTCCCTGTTAGGATAAAGGAACATGCTAAAGTTTCAACTGTGGTTAACAAAAGCTATATTAGAACACCTAACCCGATGAACAAATTAAAGTTGAACCTAGTATTGCTATGGTTAAAGATCTCTTGGAAGAAGATATGGATGGGCATGTTATTTACTTCTGTAAAGAAGCTGCTAGAATTGCTAAACCTGATAGAAAAGATAAACATAGACCTGTGGTTGGCATGCCTGTTATTTCAGTTAAAATAGGAGACCACTTTTATCATGGTTTATGTGGCATGGGTGCTAGTGTGAGTGGTATTCCTTACACTTTATATGAAGAAATCATGAAAGACATAGCACCTGCTGAGATAGAAGAAATAGATGTTACTATTAAACTTGGTAATAGAGACACAATATCACCAATTGGGATTGTTAGAGATGTTGAAGTCTTGTATGGGAAAATAAAATACCCTACTGATTTTCTTGTTCTTGGTTCCCCACAAGATGACTTTTGTCCCATTATCTTTGGTAGACCTTTCTTGAACACAGTTAATGCTAAGATAGATTGTAAGAAGCAAACTGTTGGTGTTAGCTTTGGTGATGAGTCTCATGAGTTTAATTTTTCCAAGTTTAGTAGAAATCATCATGAAAAAGAATTGCCTAGTAAGGATGAATTAATTGGTCTTGCTTCTATTGTTGTTCCACCTACTGATCCTTTAGAACAATATTTACTAGACCATGAAAATGATTTACATATGCATGAAAGAAATGAAATAGATACGATTTTCTTTGAACAACGTCCTCTACTTAAACACAATTTGCCCATTGAAACTCTAGGAGGTCCTCCTCCACCTAAAGGTTATCCTGTGTTTGAATTAAAACAATTGCCAGACACTTTGAAATATGCTTATCTTGATGAAAAGAAAATATATCCTGTTATTATTAGTGCTAACCTTTCAGAACATGAAGAACAAAGATTATTGAAAGTTCTAAGGAAACACCGAGCTGCTATTGGATATACTCTTGATGATTTAAAGGGCATTAGTCCCACTCTATGTCAGCACAAGATTAATATGGAACCTTATGCTAAACCTGTTGTTGATCACCAATGTCGGTTAAATCCGAAGATGAAAGAAGTGGTAAGAACGGAGATATTAAAACTTCTGGAAGTAGGTATAATCTATCCTATAACTGATAGTAGATGGGTAAGTCCTGTTCATTGTGTCCCTAAGAAAGGAGGTATAACTGTTGTTCCTAATGATAAGAATGAGCTTATTCCACAAAGAATTGTTACAGGCTATAGAATGGTAATTGATTATAGAAAATTAAACAAAGCAACTAGAAAAGATCATTACCCTTTGCCTTTTATTGATCAAATGCTTGAAAGATTATCTAAGCACACACACTTTTGCTTCTTTGATGGATATTCTGGCTTTTCACAAATACCTGTTTCTCAACCTGATCAACAAAAGACCACTTTTACTTGTCCCTTTGGAACTTACGCTTATAGACGTATGCCTTTTGGTTTATGTAATGCACCTGCTACCTTTCAAAGATGTATGACTGCTATATTCTCTGATTTTTGTGAAAAGCCTGTTGAGGTTTTCATGGATGACTTTTCTGTTTATGGGAAGTCTTTTGATGATTGTTTAAGCAATCTTCAACGAGTTTTGCAGAGGTGTGAACAAACAAATCTTGTCTTGAATTGGGAAAAGTGCCACTTTAGGGTTAATGAAGGCATTGTCTTGGGTCATAAAATTTCTGAAAGAGGTATTGAAGTGGACCAAGCTAAGGTTGATTCCATTGATAAAATGCCATGTCCTAAGGATATCAAAGGTATTCGTAGTTTCCTAGGTCATGCTGGTTTCTATAGGAGATTTATCAAAGACTTTTCTAAAATTTCTAGGCCTCTTACTAGTCTCTTGCAAAAGGATATTCCTTTTGTTTTTGATAATGATTGTCTTGAAACCTTTGAAACACTTAAGAAAGCTTTAATTTCTGCACCTATTTTTCAACCACCTGATTGGAACTTGCCTTTTGAAATCATGTGTGATGCTAGTGATTATGTTGTTGGTGCTGTTCTAGGACAAAGAGTTGATAAGAAACTTAATGTTATTCATTTTGCTAGTAAAACTCTAGACAATGCTTAAAGAAATTATGCTACTACTGAAAAAGAATTCTTAGCAGTGGTGTTTGCTTGTGATAAATTTAGACCTTATATTGTTGATTCCAAAGTAACTGTTCACACAGACCATGCTGCTATTAAATATCTTATGGAAAAGAAAGATGCTAAACCTAGACTTATTCATTGGGTTTTCTTGTTGCAAGAATTTGATTTACGTATCATTGATAGAAAAGGAGCTAAGAACCCTGATAACTTGTCTAGGCTTGAAAATGTGCTTGATGACCCACTACCTAGTGATGATAGTTTTCCTGATGAGCAGTTAGCTGCGATAAATGTTGCTAATAGTACTCCTTGGTATGCTGACTATGCTAATTACATTGTTGCTAAATATTTACCACCTAGCTTTACATACCAGCAAAAGAAAAAATTCTTCTATGATTTGAGACATTACTTTTGGGATGACCCACATCTTTATAAACAAGGAGTAGATGGTATTATTAGACGTTGTGTACCTGAGCATGAACAAGGACAAATCCTACGGAAATGTCACTCCGAGGCTTATGGAGGGCATCATGCTGGAGATAGAACTGCTCACAAGGTATTGCAATCTAGATTTTATTGGCCTACTCTCTTCAAGGATGCCCATAAGTTTGTCTCTTCTTGTGATGAATGTCAAGAATAGGTAATATCGGTAAGCGTCAAGAAATGCATATGAATTATTCACTTGCTGTTGAACCATTTGATGTTTGGGGATTTGATTACATGGGACCTTTTCCTTCCTCTAATGGGTATACACATATTTTGGTTGCTGTTGATTATGTTACTAAATGGGTAGAAGCTATTCCAACTAGTAGTGCTGATCACAACACCTCTATTAAAATGCTTAAGGAAGTTATATTCCCAAGGTTTGGAGTCCCTAGATATTTATTGTAACGCCCACGATGCGGCTATATCTCCCACGTGTCGAGGCACGACTTAGAGGCATAACCGCATTGTGGTATTGTCGCAAGACGGGTTATCTTCACACAATCCCATGTAATGAACAAGAATGGGATAACGAGAGTTGGCTTACAATCGCCACTTCACACAAAACATAAATTAATTCATACATCATCCAAAATCCACACATAGACCGACTACGGTCAAATCCAAATAAAAATAAGATAACCCCAAATGCTAGATCCCCGATCGTCCCAACTGGGCTCCACTACTGATCATCAGGAAACGAAACATAGTAACGACCACGTTCCTCGTCGAACTCCCACTTGAGCTCGGTTGCGTCATCTGCACTGGTCTCGTCGGCACCTGCAACTGTTTTGGTAGAATCTGTGAGTCACGAGGACTCAGCAATCTCACACCCGCGAGATCAAGACTATTTAAGCTTATAGGAAAGGATGGTGTAATGGGGTGGAGCTGCAGCAAGCACTAAGCATATATGGTGGCTAACATACGCAAAAGAGAGCGAGAAGAGAAGCAATGCAACGGTCGCGAAGCTAGAAATGATCAAGAAGTGATCCTGAAACTACTTACGTTCATGCATAACTCAAACCGTGTTCACTTCCCGGACTCCGCCGAAAAGAGACCATCACGATTACACACACGGTTGATGCATTTTAATTAAGTCAAGTGTCAAGTTCTCTACAACCGGACATTAACAAATTCCCATCTGCCTCATAACCGCGGGCACGGCTTTCGAAAGATAATACCCTGCAGGGGTGTCCCAACTTAGCCCATTATAAGCTCTCACGGTCAACGAAGGATAAACCTTCTCCTGGGAAGACCCGATCAGTCTCGGAATCCCGGTTTACAAGACATTTCGACAATGGTAAAACAAGACCAGCAAAGCCGCCCGAATGTGCCGACAAATCCCGATAGGAGCTGCACATATCTCGTTCTCAGGGCACACCGGATGAGCCAGACGTCGGGTTGGCACAGACCCTGGTTGCTCAGGGGGCGCCGGACATCGCTCGGTTTGGGCCAGCACTCGAAGGAGCACTGGTCCGGGGGTTTAAATAAAGATGACCCTCGGGCTCACGAAAACCCAAGGGAAAAAGGCTTAGGTGGCAAATGGTAAAACCAAGGTTGGGCCTTGCTGGAGGAACACAATCTTTTCAAGGCGAACTGTCAAGGGGGTCCCATAAATCACCCAATCGCGTAAGGAACGCAAACTCAAGGAACATAATACCGGTATGACGGAAACTAGGGCGGCAAGAGTGGAACAGAACACCAGGTGTAAGGCCGAGCCTTCCACCCTTTACCAAATATATAGATGCATTAATTAAATAAGAGATATTGTGATATTCCAAAATATCCATGTTCCAACATGGAACCAACTTCAACTTCACCTGCAACTAGCAACGCTATAAGAAGGGCTGAGCAAAAGCGGTAACTTAGCCAAACAACGGTTTGCTAGGAAAGGATTGTTAGAGGCTTGACATGGCAATATGGGAGGCATGATATAGCAAGTGGTAGGTAGCGCAGCATAGCAATAGAACGAACAACTAGCAAAGCAAAGATAGAAGTGATTTCGAGGGTATGGTCATCTTGCCTGCAAGGTTCTCAGAGTTGTCGAAAGCTTGATCCTCGTAAGCGTACTCAACAGGTTCCTCGTTCACGAACTCTTCTCCCGGCTCTACCCACAGCAAGAACACAAGCAATGGAACCACAATCAATCACGGGAAATGCACAAGCAACATGATGCAATACATGCATGATATGCGAGATATGATATGCGATGCGTATGCGTGCTCCGGAAGAAAAAGGGAGAACAAGGCAGTAACTTGGCAAACCAAGTATGCACTGGAAAGATGAGATGATTTCGGTCGAAATCGATACAAAGATCACCGGAAACGGATGCACGGTTTGCAAATGGCAAGCAAAACAAGAATGACACGATTCTGCGATTAACAACATGATAGCACTTAGAATACATCAAGTAACTATGCTACAGCACCCCAACATAGGAACAAAGCATATGGCAGTAATCTACAGGAGATGCTTGACAAAAGATGAACAGTGAGATACGGCTAGATCACATCATAATAGGCTCAAACAAGCATGGCAAAAGTGCAAAAGATATCAGGTTCACAGACTTAGTGAAAATACTGGACATGGCTGAAACAGCATCAGGTAGCAATGTTCAGAGCAAGCAATCAACATGCTATAGGAACTTAACATAGCAAAACAAGGCATGGCATGAATCTACTGAATGCATAGAACAAAAGTCCATTACTGACCATGAGCCAAAAAGGACCAGAAGATATGATGGCACCCATGTGAACATAGCAAGTTTCGTTAACAGGTTTCAGACTTGGCAGAAAAACAGAACATGGCATTAGCAGAATTATGAAGGCACCTTGGTGAGCTTGATTCACTCATCACAAAGCAATGCATGACAAAACAAGCATACCTACTGCAATATGGCATGTTTATGAAGCTAACCATGGCAAGAGAAAGTTCATAGCATGTATGGATCAACTACAACAACCTTGCAAAATTGAATATCATGTTAACATTCTGCCAGTATTTTATAGCAAAAGTAGAGCAAGATTAAGACATGCTAGGCACTCCATAATTGCAAACAGGGGCATGTATGGATAGAGCACAATTATATCTACAAAACATCCTTACTGAACATACTCAAAAGAAGCATGGATCTCACTGTATACATATGGATACATGGCAACAAAATAACAGCAGGTAAAGGACTTGAACAAAATTCTAAGTCCGTGAAAACAGAAACATCACGAAGCCTAGTTTGCATGCTTGTGCTAGTCACCACATAGATCACAAAAATACATGGCATACACCTCTGTAAAGATGGCATGACATAGATCAAAACACCTGTAGAGCTCATGCCCATAAGATGCACACATCAAATGCAACAAAAATAACAAAACATCAAGTTCTGATAAGTAACAGCAGTAAACAACATATATCACTCTTGCACCAGAGATTTGGGCATTAAGATGAACTCAAACGAGCATGGCACAATGGAACAAAATGAAGAGCATCGCGTGATGAACATTTTGATATATCATGCACGCAAAATGGAGAAGTATGCAATGAGATATGATGCGATGAACATGAGCACATAATGCAATAAATCAGGGACTTGGAGGAAAAATAAGGTCAACCTCTCCAGATCTGGATCGGGGCGGCGCACGAACCGAGGCGCGGCGCGAGCTCGCCGGGGTTCGGCCGGAGTAGGAGAAGGAGGCGGCGCTCGGCGAGAGCGGAGAGGGAGGAGACGTCGCCGGAGATGGCGCGGTGGAGGCGGCGGGGTCGGTGACGGTGCGGTGGTCGGCGGGCGGCGGGTACGCCGCGGGTGCGGGTGGCGGCGCCGGCGGGAGGACGAGGCGGCGGGGCGCAGGCTTCGGCGGCGCGGGGCGCGGGCCCGCACGGGAACGGCGGCGGAAGGAGATGGGCTGGGGGGGGGGGGGCCCGACTCGGGCTCGTCGGGCCGCGGTCGGCGGCGGGCGCGCCTGCCATGTGGCGGCGTCCGATTGGCGCGGGCGCGGCGGCGGGAACGTCCGGCGGCGGCGGACGTGTCCGGTGGCGGCGGAGGGCGATTTTTTTAGGGTTTGGACGCAATTTCGGAGGGGGAGGTGTTTATATAGGCATAGGGAGCTAGGAGAGTCCAAATGAGGCACGGTTTTCGCCCACACGACCGTGATCGAACGACCGAGAGAATGGAGGTGACTTAGAGGGGTTATTGGGCTGTTTGGAGCGGGGTTTTGCTGCAACACACAAAAGGACTTTACGGTTACCCGGTTAACCGTTGGAGCATCAAACGACCTCCAAATCGAACGAAACTTGACAGGTGGTCTACCGGTGGTATACCAAGGCCACTTGGCAAGACTCGGTCCATTATGAGAACGTTTAACACCCGCTCACGAAAAGAGACAAGAGGGATGCGCCGGTGCATGTGGGAGTGTCGGATTGCCAAATGGACAACGGGGAAAATGCTCGGATGCATGAGACGAACACGTATGCAAATGAGATGCACATGATGACATGATATGAGATGCATGACATGAAGAAAATGCAAAACGAAAAACAAAACCCGACCACGGAGGGAATATCATAACACATAGCCGAAGATGGCAAGAGTTGGAGTTACAAATATGGAAAGTTACATCCGGGGTGTTACATTTATTGACTGATGGTGGTTCACACTTTATTCATGGTGCTTTCCGTAAAATGCTTGCCAAGTATGATGTTAACCATAGAATTGCATCACCATATCATCCTCAGTCTAGTGGTCAAGTTGAACTTAGCAATAGAAAAATAAAATGAATTTTGCAAAAGACTGTCAATATGTCCAGGAAGAATTGGTCTAAGAAATTAGATGATGCACTTTGGGCTTATAGAACAGCTTATAAAAATCCTATGGGTATGTCTCCATATAAAATGGTTTATGGAAAAGCTTGTCATTTTCCTCTTGAGTTAGAACATAAAGCATATTGGGTAGTTAAAGAACTCAATTATGATTTCAAACTTGCTGGTGAAAAGAGGTTATTTGATATAAGTTCTTTAGATGAATGGAGAACCCAAGCTTATGAAAATGCAAAGTTATTCAAAGAAAAAGTTAAAAGATGGCATGACAAAAGAATCCAAAAGCGTGAGTTTAAAGTCGGAGAATATGTTCTTTTGTACAACTCTCATTTTAGATTTTTTGCAGGAAAGCTCCTCTCAAAATGGGAAGGCCCATATGTCATCGAGGAGGTTTACCGGTCCGGAGCCATCAAAATAAATAACTCCGAAGGTACTAACCCGAAGGTTGTGAATGGGCAATGGATAAAGCATTATATCTCAGGTACGCTATTAATATTGAAAGTAATATTATCCAAACATTGACACCGGAGGAACACATAAAAGAGTCCTTCCGGAACACTCCAGAATCGTGAAAATAAAGAGGTACGTGATTCGGTAAGTAAACGGACTCCAAAAAATCCGCAAAAATATTTTTTATCAGTTTTAGAATATTTTAGAATTTTGCAAATAAAGAAACTACGAGGAAGCGTCCCCTGGTGGGCACAAGACACCAAGGTGCGCCATCACCTGGGACACCTCCCGTACTCCGTTTTTCTACCATGTACTTGTCCTCCAAGATAAAAAATTATATATATACTTCCCGAACCTGTTGATCACCGTATCACGGAGAAATCCCCTATTCTCTTTTCTTGCTGTTTTCTGTCAGATCTGTTGGGCCAGGCATCATGTCTTCTTCTTCCTCCAACCACGTGGAAGAGGATGCTTGGTTGATGAAGATCGAGTTGAAGAGAGAAGAGCTCGCGGGAGCTGTCGGAGGAGATTAGAGCAAGGAAGTTACCGTAGACCAGCCTCCGATCTTGGAACAAGCACTGCCAGCTGACGGGGAGGAGGAAGATATCCTTAAACCTTACCTTACTCATCTTACTCCTGCTGAGATTGAAGCCTTTTGCATCATTGAAATAGTTCGCATACAAAATAAGTATCTCACTCCCGAGAATATTTTGCATCAAGAGCACATCACCCACCTCAGGAGCGTCATCCGTCGATTGGAGAATCTTCTAACCCTTAAAGATAGGATCGCTTCATCACCACCATCATCTTCTGCACCACCAAAGGAGAACTGAGTATCGGGTATGGGCACTCCCCCTGGCTTCCGCCAAGCTTGGGGGAGGTGCCCCGGTATCGTATCATCCCACTATCTTTTTGCTTTTACTTATCTTAGTTCGATCTTTTGCTTTTAGATGAAATAAAGCTTAGTTCGATCCTTTCTTATTCGAGAGTTTGCTTAGTGATCTATCCTTGTAATCAAGTGCAAGTTATATAATAAAGTTCGTTTGAGTTTTTTCTTTCTCTACTTTCATGTTGCAAATAAAGAAAAGAAAAGAAATAAGAAATGAAATAAATAATGAAAAGATTATATAATAATCCTATGGTAGGTGATAGCACCACATAAGGAAAAGTATAAGTAGAAAATTTTATTAGAGATTGACAAACATATCATTAGTCAATGATGCAACTCATGAAAGAATTAATAAGGGAAGAGAAGATTCACATATAGATATAATATCCTAGAAATCTTTTGTGATTGTGAGCCCTCATCAAAATATTATATGCCAAAAATGTTGACGTTGGACAAGGAAGACAACTTAATGGTTTATGTTTGTTTATATTCACATAGAAGTCATATTGTCGTAGATCCTTTAACATGTGATGCTTGCCCCCTATCTTTGCTAGCCAAAAATTCTGTACTAAGTAGAGATACTACTTGTGCATCCAAAAACCCTTAAACCCAAATCTTATTTTCAAGTGTCCACCATACCTACCTAGGGATTGAGCAAGATCCCACAAGTAAGTTGTCATCGGTGCAAAAAGGCAATAAAAATTGCTTCTAAAAGTGTGAGATCATTTAGTGTAATAGAAAATTGAGCGTTGCGCGAACTTGTGATGGTGAAGAATAAAAGCGACAGATTGCATAATAAAGGTTGCTATCACAAGGGGCAACGTAACATGATGTTCTTTTGCACTAAGGGATTGAGCATACAAACAAATAAGCGCATGGCAACCTCTGCTTCCCTCTGCGAAGGGCCTATCTTTTACTTTTATGCCAGAGTCAAAGTTTTTCTCTCTATTCCTTTTTATTTTTCTCCTTTGGCAAGCATCATGTGGTGAGGAACGATCTAGGCACATATGTCCAGTTGAATATACACTACTGCTGGATGCTGCTAACGCGACACTACGATCAGAGACCCTTCAACGAAACTGTGTGCGATGCAATAATCGCAAACGGTGGTGTAAAAAACCCATCAAAAAAGGTGCAAAACGTTTGTGATGGAGGATGCATCAAACAAGGTTCAGATTTTAGTTGCGTGTGCGATGCAGGGCACATGGTTCAGTTTAATTAACTGTTTGCGATGAGGAGGAACAAAAGAAACGGGCAGCCGATGAAGGTGTGTGCGATATACAGCATACAGTTCATTCGGATAAACTGTTTGTGATTAGGCAACACAAAAGAAACTGTCAGCCAGATCAAGGTGTGTGCGATATACAGCATGCGGTTCACTCGGATGAACTGTCAGAGTAAATAACCACAGGTAGCCTAACCGGCTCCCCTGGCTCTTCAAAAAATATCGGGCCGACTGCGCCCTCAACATCCAAGACGCAGGGCCGCCTTCTCCTGGCCGACTGTCCCGCCGGCCGGCTGCCAGAAGGCGGCAAGGCTCTGCAAGCCCCCTCGACGAGGGCCGACTCCTAGCAGTCGGCCATCAGAGGGCCGGCTCCTAGCAGGCGGCCCGGCTCACACCCTCAAAGTTTGCACCCACATAACGACGATAAGACAGGGCGTGGCTACAGTGAATCCTGCCACCCCCGAATCCCGGAGCAAGCGTGGCCACAGTGCGCCGTACGGGGCGGCCACTCCCCGTCCGACGCGGCACTGTTGCCATGTTGACCATGACATCACCCACGGCAGACTGTCAGTACGGCCCGCAGGCGGCGGGCCCCTCCTGCCAGCGAGATACCAGAAGGCGGCCAGGCTTGGCCAGTCGGCCAGTGGGGAGGCCGGCTCCCAACAGTCGGCTTACCCCCACCCTGGAAGTTTGTGCGCCATTAAGCAGAAAAGACGGGGTAAGGCTACAGTGAAAGCCCGCCAGGCGGCAGCACTATAGCCATGCTTACCCCGACAAAGCCATCGTCACCAAGATTAAGGCAACAGTAACCAGCAGCCGACAAGACCCCCAGGCGGTGGGCCCAGCCTGTCGGCCAAGAGGCCGGTAGCCGGCGGGACCCACCAGTCGGCAGGCTCCAGCGGCCAGCGGAGAAGCCGGCGACTACAGACACTGACGGCCTGGACCCACAACCAGCCGGACTACCATTGTACCCCTGGGGGGTAGGCCTATATAAACCCCCCTGGGCACCCATGCAAAGGGTTGATCTCAGATAGTTCTAGACACCATATAGAGATAAGAGGAGAGCTAGCCTTGCCCTTCTTCTTCCTCTAGCAAAACAGCTCAAGGAGCCTCTTGTAGCCACTTGTTTTGATCTAGTGATCATGTGGAGACCCCGCAGAGCAGGAGTAGGGGTGTTATCTCCTAGGAGAGCCCCGAACCTGGGTATGATTTGCCAGCGTGCATGTCTTCTCCTTATCCTGCTTCTGGGCACCGACGACGTCTTACTGGCTCCCACAATGATAAGCCACCCGTTGGCATATGTCGCACCTACCACCTGACATTTGGCGCCCACCATGGGGCCAGGTGCACCGTCGTCCGAAGACCTGCTCTCGACGGGAACCCTCTTCCTCCCCAGCGAGCGTAGCCAGCCCGGCACGCCCGATGGCGCTTGCCCCGACGTGCTGCATGGCGTCGACGACGCCTGTGCAGCGAGCTGCCTCGCCGATCTTCTCAGCGAGGTCCGCCTCTCCGACGAGCCTGCGTCCGACGCGGGCACAGATTGCCTCGAGAGCCGCCTCGTCAGCCTCCTCGACCAGCTCCACGTCGCCAGCGAGCCTGCTGTGGACTTGGAGTCGGTCGGCTCCACCGACCCGATGCTTGTTGACTCCGACACGGCATCGCTTGACGCCTTCCCCACCAACGTGGTGGTCATCGACGACCCTCTCCCTCGAGCCGACAGCTGCGGCAGCACCGTCACCGAGGTGCTGGTCATCAGTCACGGCGCCGCCTCTGGCGAAAACATCCACGACACCCTGCAGACGGCGCTGCATGACCTGTCCGCCCCCATCTCTGCCGACGCCAACGCCGACACGCTGGAGGCCTGCCGCCTTGCTCTCATCGAGAACGGCAAGAAGATAGCCTCCATGAGACGCCTCACCGAAGCTTACCAGCATGAGGTTGATCGTGCCGCCTCTGGCACGCCGCCTGCTGGCGAGCCCAGCTGGATTGGCGCCATCAAGAAGCGCGGCGCGGCCATCGCCAGCATGCTGGGTTCAAACCGCCCTGTCTATGCCACGCCACTCGAGAATCTGCGTGCCGCCCAGGCGGCCGTAGACGAGCTGGACGGGCTGGAGGGCGACGAGCTTCACTGCATGACCAGACGCGTCCAGCAGCTGATCGACGCGGCCACAGAGCGGCATGAAGCCGGCGCCCGCGCTGAGAGTCCCCCCCACGCCGAGAGCACAGGGCGACATCCCGGACGCCGACTGCGGGCGGCGCTCGCGAGCTAAAAGACAAGGGGCCGACTGCTAGCCGCAGTCAGACTCGCCTCACCATCGAGCGTGACGCAGAAGGCCACCCGAGCCATGGAGTGACGAGGTAACCCGCCTCCTCCTCCTCCTCCTCGCGGGGAGAGATATCCCACCCCGCCGCCTATCACGCACCCGACGCTCAGCTGGCTGGGCCGCCGCGAAGGAATCGGCGGGAATGATGCCCGCCCTCGGATCGACCGCCTGGCACGATCCCTGGCGCTAGAAGAAGAAGACGATGTCGGCCGGCCCTGTTTCGGCCCCCGCATCCGCAATGAGCCCTTCCCCAAAGGGTTCTCGCTCCCAAGAGACACGCCAAAGTACAACGGCTCGGTGAAGCTGGAAGACTGGTTGATCGACTACTCCACTGCAGTCAGCATAGCAAACGGCAACAGGCGCGTTGCCGTGAAGTACGTCCCCCTCATGCTTCAGGGCACGGCACGCACCTGGCTGAACAGTCTCAAGCCCTACAGCGTCAACAGCTGGCTAGACTTCACGAAAGTCTTCATTCGCAACTTCACCAGCACATACAAGCGGCCTCCCAAGCCCTGCCAGCTCTCCTTGTGCGTCCAAGGCCCCAGCGAATCAACTCGCGACTACCTCACGCGTTGGGCCGAGCTCTGCAACTCTTGCGAGGGCGTGCACGAGGTGCAAGAAATAGAGTACTTCACTGCCGGGTGCCGAGAGGGCACCCTCCTCAAGCACCGGCTTCTCTGCGACGAGCCGGCTACACTCGACGAACTGCTGATCATAGCAGACAAGTACGCCACGGCCGACTTCTCAATGAAGACCGAGCTGCGAGTGGACGCCTCTGGAAAGGTGCTTCCTCCGGCTCCAAGGACGCCGGCTGGCGACTCCAATCGACGCCCACACCAGAACGACAACAAGCGGAAGGCTCCTATGCCGCCTTCCACCAGTCGGCAGGTGGCCACGGTCGAAGGCGAGCAGCCTGAAGGGCAGCCCGCGCCCAAGCGTCCGAAAGGTGGCAGGCCGGCTTGGCAGCCGACTTTCTCCTACGAGCAAACCCTTAATGCCCCCTGCAAGTTCCATCGCGGCGCGAAGCCATCCAACCACATAACTCGGAAGTGCCATTGGCTCACATGGATCTCCAAGGGCGAAGGACTGTTGCCTCCCCCGCCTGCTGGCCAGCCGCCTCCGGCTCCTCAGCAGCCGGCCGCTCGCCCAGCAGTCGGAGCCTTTCAAGACGAGTTCCCTGACGAGCATGCAGCCTATGTCATCTTCACGAGCCAAGCTGAAGACAGGCGCAGCCGGCGCCGACAGCACCAAGAAGTCAATGCGGTTGCCTCCAAAGATCCAGAATTTATGCATTGGTCTGAAAAGCCTATTAGCTGGAGCCGGGCTGATCACCCAGAGGTGATGCTGTCTCCAGACTCCTATGCGCTGGTGTTGGATGCCACCTTCACAACAGAAAGGCGGGCTGCCTGTTTCTCCCGAGTTCTGATCGATGGTGGGAGCAGCATCAACATCCTGTACCGTGACACCATGGAAAAGCTGAACATCAAGACGAAACAACTTCTGCCCAGTCGGACTGTGTTCCATGGCATTATACCCGGCCTGTCCTGCTCACCAATTGGCAAGATCAAGATAGATGTTCTTTTCGGAGACAAGGATCATTTCCGCCGTGAAGCAGTCTGGTTTGAAGTGGTGGATCTAGAGAGCCCTTACCATGCTTTACTTGGCCGACTTGCCTTGGCCAAGTTCATGGCTGTGCCCCACTATGCCTACCTCAAGATGAAGATGCCAAGCTGCAAGGGCATCATCACCATAGTCGGAGACTACAAAAAATCCTCTGCATCTGCTGCAGCCAGCAACGAGATGGCCGAGTCCCTCGTGATTGCTATTGAGAAGAAGATCCTTGACCGGGTTGTGGCCATGGCCGGCAAGCAGCCGGGCCTGTCGCCCTACCCCAAGGAGTCGGAAGCTCAGGGCTCCTTCCAGCCGGCCAAGGAAACAAAGAAGATACCTCTGGACCCAGAGCACCCGGAGAGGTTTGCTGTTGTAGGAGCAAACCTGGACAGCAAATAGGAAAGCGAGCTCATCGATTTCCTCCGTGAGAATCGGGATATCTTTGCATGGTCCCCCAAGGACATGCCGGGTGTCCCGACGGATTTCGCCGAGCACAAGCTACATGTCCGAGCAGATACAAAACCAGTCAAGCAGCCCCTCCGCCGACTGTCGGAGGAGAAGAGAAGAATTGTTGGTGAAGAGATAGCCCGGCTTCTGGCAGCCGGCTTCATTATGGAGGTGTTCTTTCCAGAATGGCTTGCCAACCCGGTCCTTGTACTGAAGAAGAACAAGAAGTGGAGCATGTGTATAGACTATACCAGCCTCAACAAAGCTTGCCCCAAAGATCCGTTTGCTTTGCCCCGGATTGATCAAGTGATAGACTCCACAGCCGGATGCGAGCTGTTGAGTTTCTTGGATGCCTACTCAGGTTACCATTAGATCAAGTTGGATCCAGACGACCACCTGGAGACTGCCTTCATCACACCATTCAGAGCTTTCTGCTACCTGACTATGACATTCGGCTTGAGAAATGCCGGTGCCACTTTTTAGCGTTGCATGCACAAATGCCTCCTCAAGCAGCTCGGCAGAAATGCCCACGTCTATGTAGACGATATTGTGGTGAAGACGGAGAAGCGTGACACCCTGCTGGAAGATCTCAAAGAAACATTTGACAACTTGTGCCGATTTCAAATCAAGCTCAACCCTAAGAAATGCGTGTTCGGAGTTCCAGCCGGCCAGCTCCTAGGCTTCCTGGTCTCCGAACACGGCATCGAGTGCAACACAGTGAAGATCAAGGCCATAGAGAGGATGGAGATTCCCACCCGGCTTCGAGATGTCCAAAAGTTCACCGGGTGCCTGGCTTCCTGTAACGCCCACGATGCGGCTATATCTCCCACGTGTCGAGGCACGACTTAGAGGCATAACCGCATAGTGGTTTTGTCGCAAGAAGGGTCATCTTCACACAATCCCATGTAATGAACAAGAATGGGATAAAGAGTTGGCTTACAATCGCCACTTCACACAATACATAAATATATCTCATACATCATCCAAAATACAAACATATAGACCGACTATGGTCAAGATCCAGATGAAAATAAGATAACCCCAAATGCTAGATCCCCGATCGTCCCAACTGGGCTCCACTACTGATCATCAGGAAAAGACACATAGTAACGACCACGTTCCTCGTCGAACTCCCACTTGAGATCGATCCCATCATCTGCACTGGCATCGTCGGCACCTGCAACTGTTTTGGTAGAATCTGTGAGTCACGGGGACTCAGCAATCTCACACCCGCGAGATCAAGACTATTTAAGCTTATAGGGAAGGATGGTGTAATGAGGTGGAGCTGCAGCAGCAAAAGCATATATGGTGGCTAACATACGCAAGAGAGAGCGAGAAGAGAAGCAACGGAACGGTCGTCATCTAGCAATGACCAAGAAGTGATCCTGAACTCCTACTTACGTCATACATAACTCAGGCCGTGTTCACTTCCCGGACTCCGCCGAGAAGAGACCATCACGGCTACACACGCAGTTGATGTATTTTAATTGGGTCAAGTGACAAGTTCTCTACAACCGGACATTAACAAATTCCCATCTGCCTCATAACCGCGGGCACGGCTTTCGAAAGATAATACCCTGCAGGGGTGTCCCAACTTAGCCCATCATAAGCTCTCACGGTCAACGAAGGATAAACCTTCTCCCGGAAAGACCCGATCAGTCTCGGAATCCCGGTTTACAAGACATTTCAACAATGGTAAAACAAGACCAGCAAAGCCGCCCGAATGTGCCGACAAATCCCGATAGGAGCAGCACATATCTCGTTCTCAGGGCACACCGGATGAACACTATGTACAGCTAAAACCAATCCTCGAGTTTCCCCAAGGTGGCGCTGCAAGTGGCTCTAGTTTGGACCAGCACTCAGAGGAACACTGGCCCGGGGGTTTAAATAAAGATGACCCTCGGGCCCGCGAAAACCCGGGGGAAAAAGGCTTAGGCGGCAAATGGTAAAACCAAAGATGGACCTTGTTGGAGGAGTTTTATTCAAGGCGAACTATCAAGGGGGTCCCATAAATCACCCGACCGCGTAAGGAACGCAAACTCAAGGAACATAATCCCGGTATAACAGAAACTAGGGCGGCAAGAGTGGAACAAAACACCAGGCATAAGGCTGAGCCTTCCACTCTTTACCAAATATATAGATGCATTAATTAAATAAGAGATATTGTGATATCCCAACATATCCATGTTCCAACATGGAACCAACTTCAACTTCACCTGCAACTAGCAACGCTATAAGAAGGGCTGAGCAAAAGCGGTAACATAGCCAAACAACGGTTTGCTAGGAAAGGATGGTTAGGGGCTGACATGGCAATATGGGAGACATGATATAGCAAGTGATAGGTAGCGTAGCATGGCAATAGAGCGAACAACTAGCAAAGCAAAGATAGAAGTGATTTCGAGGGGTGGTCATCTTGCCTGCAAGGTTCTCAGAGTTGTCGAAAGCTTGATCCTCGTAAGCGTACTCAACATGTTCCTCGTTCACGAACTCGTCTCCCGGCTCTACCCAAGACAAGAACACAAGCAACGGAACCACAATCAATCACGAGAAATGCACAAGCAACATGATGCAAAACATGTATGATATGCGATGCATATGCGTGCTCCGGAAGGAAAATGACAAACAAAGCAGTAACTTGGCAAACCAAGCATGCCACTGGAAAGGTGAAATGATTTCGGTCGAAATCAATATAAAGTTCACCGGAAACGGATGCACGGTTTGCAAATGGCAAGCAAAACAAGACTGACACGAATCTGCGATTAACAGCATGATAGCACTTAAAATGCAACAAGTAACAATACTACAGCACTCCAACATAGCAACAAAGCATATGACAGTAATCTACAAGAGATGCTTGACAAAAGATAAACACTGAGCTACGACTAGATCACAACATATCAAGCTCAAACAAGCATGGCAAAAGTGCAAAAGATAACAGGTTCACAGACTTCGTGAAAAACTGGGCATGGCAGAAAACTGCATCAGGTAGAAATGTTTAGAGCACGAAATCAACATGCTACAGGAACTTAACATAGCAAAACAAGGCATGGCAGTGTTGTACTAAATGCATATGATAAAAGTCCCTTACTGACCATAAGCCAGAAGGGACCATAAGATATGATGGCAAGCATGTAAACATAGCAAGTTCCGTTATCAGGTTTCAGACAGCAGAAAACAGAGCATGGCAGAAATAATAATATGAAGGCCTGTTGGTGAGCTTGATGCACTCACTACAGAGCAATGCATGACAAAACAAGCATACGTACAGCAAGATGGCATGTTTATGAAGCTAACCATGGCAAGAACAACAGCATAGAATGTATGGATCTACTACAATAAGCTTCGCAAAATTGCATATCATGTTGAGAATCTGCCAGAAATATTTTATAGCAAAAGTAGAACAAGATTGAGCCATGCTATGGCACTCCATAATTGCAAACAAGGGGAGGAATGGATCCATTACAACTATAGCTACAAAACATCCTTACTGAACATCTCCAAAATATGCATGGATCTCTCTGTAGCATCAAGTTTACATGGCAACAAAATAACAGCAGACAAGGATTTAGAGAAATCACCAAGTCCATGAAATCAGAAACATTACGGAGCCTACTTTGCATGCTTGTGCTAGTCACCACAGAGATCACAAAAATACATGGCATACACCCTTGGAAAGATGGCATGGCATACAACAAAACACATGTAGAGCTCATGCCCATAAGATGCACAGATTTAAAGATACAAAAATGACAAATCTCCAAGTTCTGTAAGAACCAGAAGATAACAGCAACTAGCCCTCTTGCAACAGAGATTTGGGCATCAAGATGACCTCTAATGAACATGGTGCAATTGAACAAAATGAAGAGCATCACGAGGCGAACAATTTGACATATTACACGCGTGAAACAGAGCTACATGCAAGGAGTTATGTGCTGATGAACATGGGCAAATATCATGACAGAAAGACTTAGGGAAAAAACGGGATCGGGAAAGTCAACCTCGCTACAGTACCCGCACGGATCTGGATCGGGGAGTGCTCGGGCTCGGGCTCCGGCCGCCGGAGCTCTCGCCGGAGGCTTGCCGGAGGGGAGGAGGGAGACGGCGCGCGGGACGGGGAAGGAGAGGAAGGAGCCGGGGGAAGGACGGCGGCGTTGCCCGGCGGCGGCGGGTGGCGCCGGCGACGGTGCGGAGGCCGGGCGGCGAGGCGTCGGGGCCGGCCGGCGGCGGGGCGAGGCGGAGGCCGGGCGGGGAGGCGCGCGGCGGCTCGGGCCCGGGAGGGCTCGCGACGGGCCGGGCGGGCCGTCGCGGTGGAGACCACCGGGTGCTGACGTGGCGGCGGCGGGTTCGCTGGACGCGGCGGCGGAGATGTCCGGCGCCCGGTGGCGGCGGGGAAAAATTAGGGTTTCGGGGACTGCGAATGTAATTTCGGGGTACTCACATATTTATAGGTAGAGGGAGCTAGGAGACTCCAAATGAGGTGCGGTTTTCGCCAACACGATCGTGATCGAACGACCTAGAGCATGGAGATGACTTGGAGGGGTTTTGGGCTGGTTGAGAGGGGGTTTTTGCTGCACACTCAAATGGACTTTGCGGATGCCCGGTTAACCGTTGGAGTACCAAACGACCTCCAAATGGAACGAGACTTGACCGGTGGTCTCCGGGTGGTATATTAAAGCCACTTGACAAGCCTCGGTCCATTCCGAGAAAGTTTGACACCCGCACATGAAAGAAAACAAGAGGGGTGCACCGGAGGAGATAGGAGCGCCGGATTGCAAAACGGACAACAGAGAAAATGCTCGGATGCATGAGACGAACACGTATGCAAATGCAATGCACATGATGACATGATATGAAATGCATGACATGAACAAAATGCAAAAACAAAAAAACAAAACCCGACCACGAAGGGAATATCATATCACATAGCCGAAAATGGCAAGAGTCGGAGTTACAAATATGGCAAGTTACATCCGGGGTGTTACAACACTCCACCACTACGAGAGGATCTCGTCCCGAGATCTAGGACTGAAAGAACTCTGGATATTCGGAACGGAGATGATCCTCGCGTTCCCAGGTGGCTTCCCGGTCGAAATGGTGCGACCACTTCACTTTCAGGAATTTGATTGACTTGTTGCGAGTCTTGCGCTCAGTTTCTTCAAGAATAGCAACGGGGTGCTCATGATAAGACAGATCTTCTTGGAGGTCAATCTCTTCGAAGTTGATAGTGCGCTCAGGCGTCTTGAAGCACTTGCGAAGCTGTGACACGTGGAACACATCGTGCACGTTCGCGAAGTTGGAAGGAAGCTCAAGTTGATAGGCGAGGTCGCCTCTTTTACCAATGATCTTGAAAGGACCCACGTATCTAGGGGCAAGCTTCCCTTTGATACCGAAGCGACGAGTGCCTTTCATTGGAGAGACGCGGAGGTAGACATGGTCTCCGATCTCGAAAGCCAAATCACGATGCTTACTATCATAGTAACTCTTCTGGCGCGATTGCGCGGCTTTGAGATTATCACAGATGACTTTACACATTTCTTCAGCTTCAGTGATTAAGTCATTGCCAAGAAGTTGGCGTTCACCAGTCTCTGACCAATTAAGAGGAGTACGACACTTTCTGCCATATAGAATCTCGAATGGGGCCTTGCCCGAACTCGCTTGGAAGCTGTTGTTGTAGGAGAATTCAGCATATGGAAGACAATCTTCCCATTTCATGCCAAAGGAAATGACACAAGCCCTGAGCATATCTTCAAGAATTTGATTGACTCGCTCGATTTGGCCACTAGTTTGAGGATGGAAAGCTGTGCTGAAGCGAATGTTTGTGCCCATGGCCTTCTGGAAGGAGTTCCAGAACTTAGAGGTGAAGATGCTTCCATGATCTGAAAAAATCAATTGTGGAATGCCGTGCAAGGAGACAATTCTAGAGGTGTAAAGCTCTACCAGCTGAGCTGCTGTGATGGATTCTTTGATTGGAAGGAAATGGGCCACTTTAGAGAGCTTGTCGATGACAACGAAGATAGCATCATTTCCACGCCTGGACTTGGGAAAACCAGTCACGAAGTCCATTTCGATGTGATCAAACTTCCATTCCGGGATAGCAAGAGGTTGGAGGAGACCAGCTGGTCATTGGTGTTCTGCTTTCACTCTTCGACAGACATCACATTCATTCACGAATTGAGCAATTTCTCGCTTCATTCTAGTCCACCAATACGACTGTTTGAGGTCATGATACATCCTCGTACTTCCAGGATGAATGGAGAGAAGAGAATTGTGCGTCTCGTTCATTATGACTTTCCTTAGATCACCTTTAGGAACCACAATCCGGTCCTCGAAGAATAAAGTGTCTCTGTCATCAATGCGATAGCACTTGTATTTGGAAAGACCCTTGTCGATACCACGTTTCACCTTCTTCACCATGGCATCAAGAAGTTGTGCCTCACGAATTTGATCTTCCAAAGTAGGAGAGACTATGAGGTTGGCAAGAAAGCCTTGAGGAACAACTTGGAGATTCAGCTTGCGAAAAGCTTCACAAAGATCCGGTTGGAAAGGCTTGAGAATTAAGCTGTTGCAATAAGCCTTCCTGCTTAAAGCATCTGCAATGACATTTGCTTTGCCTGGAGTATACTCAATACTCAGATTGTACTCTTGAATCATTTCGACCCATCGAGTCTGCCTGAGGTTGAGGTTGGGCTGAGTGAAGATGTACTTGAGACTCTTGTGATCGGTGAAAATGTCCACTTGTCTTCCCAACAAGAGATGTCTCCACGTTATTAATGCATGGACAACTGCCGCCAACTCAAGATCGTGAGTGGGGTAGTTCTTCTCGTTGGGTTTCAACTGACGAGAGGTATAGGCCACAACTTTCTTCTCTTGCATTAACACAACACCGAGACCTTGGAGAGAAGCATCACAGAAAACTTCAAACGGCTTGGATTCATCAGGAGGAGTTAAGACAGGAGCTGTGACTAGTTTCTCTTTGAGAGTGTTGAAAGCAACGTCACACTCAGGAGACCAGACATACTTCACATGCTTCTGGAGGAGGTTGGAAAGAGGCTTTGCAATCTTGGAGAAATTCTCAACGAATCTTCGGCAATAGCTTGCAAGGCCAAGAAAACTGCGGAGCTGCTTGACATTCTGAGGAGGTTCCCAATTCACAATTGCGGACACCTTCTCGGGGTTAACAGCGATGCCGTTGGCAGAGATGATGTGACCAAGGAAAAGAACTTCATCAAGCCAAAACTCACATTTAGAGAACTTCGCATAGAATTGATACTCTCTGAGCTTGTCGAGCACCAATCGCAAATGTTTGGCATGGTCCTTCTTATTCTTGGAGAAAACCAAGATATCATCGAGATACACCAGGACGAATTCATTGGTATAGGGGTTGAAGATGAAATTCATCATCCGAGAGAACACTGGAGGAGCATTGACAAGGCCGAAAGACACGACAGTATATTCATAAGAACCAAAGCTTGTTCTGAATGATGTCTTGGGAATATCTTCTTCACAAATGCGAATCTGATGATAACCCATACGAAGGTCAAGCTTCGAGAATACTTTAGCACCTTTGAGTTGCTCAAATAGCTCATTGATGTTGGGAAGTGGATACTTGTTCTTGATTGTCTTCTTGTTCAATGGACGGTAGTCGACACAAAGTCGGTCCGTGCCATCCTTCTTCTTTACAAAAAGAACACCACAACCCCATGGAGATGAACTCGGTCTGATCAAACCCAGACGCTCTTGTTCATCGAGCTGTTTCTTCAATGCCTTCAGCTCGTTGGGTCCAAGCTTGTATGGACGCTTGCAAACGGGTTCAGTGCCTGGCTCTAATTCGATAACGAACTCAACTGGCCGATGAGGAGGCATACCCGGAAGCTCTTCTGGAAAGACATCTTGATACTCACAAACGACTGGAATTTGAGAGATGGCATTCAATTCGCCCTTCTCATTGAGAGAGAAAAACCGAATGGTTTCATCACGAGCGGCAAAAATAATCACATCCTCAGAAGAGTGTGTAAATTGAATTTCCCTGGCAGCACAATCAAGTTGAGCTTTGTGCTTAAAAAGCCAGTCCATCCCGAGAATAAGATCAATATCCGAGTCACCAAGAACAACTGGTTTAGACAGAAATTTATAGTCGCCCATCTTGATGGAAACATCCGGGACACAATTATTAGATGTCATTTGCTTGCCCGGAGACACAACCTTCAACGGGATAGGGATATTTTCCGTCACAAATTCATGCTTGGCAACAAAAGGTCTTGAAATGAAAGAAAGAGATGCACCAGTATCAAAAAGAACTTTTGCAGGAATATCATTAACTGAGAGATTACCCATTATCACATCAGTCGATTCCTCCGCTTGAGCTGCATTCATCATGTTCACCTTTGCAGACTTTGGATTATGCTTGACCACTGCATTGCTGGAAGATCTGACAGGAGGAGGAGGAGGAAGACGCCTTTGGTTGAAGCACTTGTTAGCATAGTGACCTTTCAGCTGACACTTGTTACAAGTCACCTCTGAGAGTGGACGGTGATAATGAGCATTGGACTTTGGAGCTTGATTCTGAGACTTGTTTTGATAACCAGAGTTGGAAGAACCATGGCCACCTTTGTTCTTCTGCTGGTAAGGCTGACGAAACGGAGGAGGAGGAGGCAACCAGAACTTCTGTTGCTTAGCTGCCACAAGTGAGGAAGAAGAAGACTGAACTGCGTCCCTGACTCTTTTCTTAGAAGCCTCACACTTGAGCTGAGCAGCCTCTTGCTTCAGTGCCATATTGTAGAATTGATCAAACCGAGTAGGCTCAACAAGAACGAGAGCTAACTGTAGATCCTCTTTAAGGCCACCTCTGAAGTGATAGATCATGCTCTTTTCATGAGGAACGTCTAGTTTAGCGAAGCGAGCAAGTTTCTGAAACTGGATGTTGTATTGATACACAGACATGTTGCCTTGCTTGAGATTGCGGAACTCCTCACGCTTGCTCTCAACAACACTTTGTGGAATGTGGTGTGCTTTGAAGTCCCGACAGAAGTCAGTCCAAGTGATCACACGACCTCCTCTGGAATCTTTGTATTGTTGATACCAATCAGCAGCTTGGTCCTTGAGCTGAAAAGAAGCGAACTTGACATAGTCCTCAGGCCTGACATTGCTACATTCAAACTGCTTGTTGATGTCCACGAGCCAATCATCGGCATCCGTGGCCTCGGCACAGTAGCTGAAAGACTTGGGCTGATTTGCGAGAAACTGGTTGAGTGTAGCGAAGTTAGGCTGATTGTTGCCTTGACCTTGATTGCCTTGATTGCCTTGCCCTTGGGTGCGTTCTTACAAGAGTTGCAGAATCATCTGAGCATTGGCGTTGGTGGCTGCCATGATAGCTTGCCATGCCTCCGGAGGTGGAGGTGGTGGCGGAGGGTTCGCTTGACTCCCTTCATTGCGATCCGGATTCTGACGCGTTGGCGGAGCCATCCTGAAGAGGGTGACATCCGTTAGCATCTTGATAGACAAATAGATAAGTAGAATCAACGGATAGAAATTGCAACATAAGGTCTTCACAATAAACATTCGAACGAAGATGAACGAATGGATTCCGTAGTAAATCATCACACTTCCATAAGTTGAGAAGCCACTTGAAAAAGATATGAATCAACATATGAATTTGAAGCAACTCGAATACCACAATTCAAAACAAAACAAAGTATTGGCTTGCAGAATAAGCCGGAACAAACATATGATAGAGATTTCGTCCGAAGTTTTCGTGGTGGGGCCCACACGGGCTCAATCGTACAACACCATCATGTACAAGGCTGTGCACATGACATACGAAGCGTCCCCGAGTCGGCATAGCCAAGGACTCTTTAAGACACTACGAGACCACTGTAAAACCAACCGTGTACAGGCGGACCACTAGACGTCGAACCCCAATCTCATATCATGCGTCTGTCGGAAAGATATCCTAAGGCTACTTGAATTCCCACTTATAAACTCCCGAAACTTTCTGGTTATGCAATCTGGTGTTGGGGATACAGGGGACACAAAATATATCACCCAAACTAACAATCCCTAGATCCAGCTGTATCCATCCGTCAACACATAACCAAGAAACCTTCGGAAATCGTTTACCTCAACCTTCGAAAAACATCCGTTATACAAGTTATGGCAATACTCCCGAACTCCCGCCCCAGTACTGGGTAGCGTCGAGGTGATCTCACCAACAACTGCGTAAAAGAGATTTCGATGTCGGCGAAACTCAGGTATTCCAGAACTGCAACGATAAAATTGTGACGACAACACCTCAGAGCTCAACTCCCCGGGACACTGCCACAACCCCTAAATGTCAGGAGGCACCAAGAACAATGTTCTCGTCACAAAACCATCGGAACGATTCCAAGATACCCGCGTGATCCTAAATTTTTTTAGTGAAATTTGAGGATAGAATAGTCAAAACTTCTACGTCAGGAGACCTCACCAGAGCGACGAAGGGACTGAGGAGTAAAAAGAATCCTACTCTCCGATATATATAATCCTAAGACTCAAAACATTTTTGTTCTAGATTCAACAACGCCAGCGATTCGATCAAGCAGGGGGCTCCTAAGTCGGGGATGGCTCTGATTACCAACTTGTAACGCCCATGATGCGGCTATATCTCCCACGTGTCGAGGCACGACTTAGAGGCATAACCGCATAGTGGTTTTGTCGCAAGAAGGGTCATCTTCACACAATCCCATGTAATGAACAAGAATGGGATAAAGAGTTGGCTTACAATCGCCACTTCACACAATACATAAATATATCTCATACATCATCCAAAATACAAACATATAGACCGACTACGGTCAAGATCCAGATGAAAATAAGATAACCCCAAATGCTAGATTCCCGATCGTCCCAACTGGGCTCCACTACTGGTCATCAGGAAAAGACACATAGTAACGACCACGTTCATCGTCTAACTCCCACTTGAGATCGATCCCATCATCTGCACTGGCATCGTCGGCACCTGCAACTGTTTTGGTAGAATCTGTGAGTCACGGGGACTCAGCAATCTCACACCCGCGAGATCAATACTATTTAAGCTTATAGGGAAGGATGGTGTAATGAGGTGGAGCTGCAGCGGCAAAAGCATATATGGTGGCTAACATACGCAAGAGAGAGCGAGAAGAGAAGCAATGGAACGGTCGTCATCTAGCAATGACCAAGAAGTGATCCTGAACTCCTACTTACGTCATACATAACTCAGGCCGTGTTCACTTCCCGGACTCCGCCGAGAAGAGACCATCAGGGCTACACACGCAGTTGATGTATTTTAACTGGGTCAAGTGACAAGTTCTCTACAACCGGACATTAACAAATTCCCATCTGCCTCATAACCGCGGGCACGGCTTTCGAAAGATAATACCCTGCAGGGGTGTCCCAACTTAGCCCATCATAAGCTCTCACGGTCAACGAAGGATAAACCTTCTCCCGGAAAGACCCGATCAGTCTCGGAATCCCGGTTTACAAGACATTTCGACAATGGTAAAACAAGACCAGCAAAGCCGCCCGAATGTGCCGACAAATCCCGATAGGAGCTGCACATATCTCGTTCTCAGGGCACACCGGATGAACACTACGTACAGCTAAAACCAATCCTCGAGTTTCCCCAAGGTGGCGCTGCAAGTGGCTCTAGTTTGGACCAGCACTCAGAGGAACACTGGCCCGGGGGTTTAAATAAAGATGACCCTCGGGCCCGCGAAAACCCGGGGGAAAAAGGCTTAGGCGGCAAATGGTAAAACCAAAGTTGGGCCTTGCTGGAGGAGTTTTATTCAAGGCGAACTGTCAAGGGGTCCCCATAAATCACCCGACCGCGTAAGGAACGCAAACTCAAGGAACATAATCCCGGTATAACAGAAACTAGGGCGGCAAGAGTGGAACAAAACACCAGGCATAAGGCCGAGCCTTCCACCCTTTACCAAATATATAGATGCATTAATTAAATAAGAGACATTGTGATATCCCAACATATCCATGTTCCAACATGGAACCAACTTCAACTTCACCTGCAACTAGCAACGCTATAAGAAGGGCTGAGCAAAAGCGGTAACATAGCCAAACAACGGTTTGCTAGGAAAGGATGGTTAGGGGCTGACATGGCAATATGGGAGACATGATATAGCAAGTGATAGGTAGCGTAGCATGGCAATAGAGCGAACAACTAGCAAAGCAAAGATAGAAGTGATTTCGAGGGGTGGTCATCTTGCCTGCAAGGTTCTCAGAGTTGTCGAAAGCTTGATCCTCGTAAGCGTACTCAACAGGTTCCTCTTGCAACAGAGATTTGGGCATCAAGATGACCTCTAATGAACATGGTGCAATTGAACAAAATGAAGAGCATCACGAGACGAAAAATTTGACATATTACACGCGCGAAACGGAGCTACATGCAAGGAGTTATGCACTGATGAACATGGGCAAATATCATGACAGAAAAAGACTTAGGGAAAAAACGGGATCGGGAAAGTCAACCTCGCTACAGTACCCGCACGGATCTGGATCGGGGAGTGCTCGGGCTCGGGCTCCGGCCGCCGGAGCTCTCGCCGGAGGCTTGCCGGAGGGGAGGAGGGAGACGGCGCGCGGGACGGGGAAGGAGAGGAAGGAGCCGGGGGGAAGGACGGCGGCGTTGCCCAGCGGCGGCGGGCGGCGGGGCGGCGCGGCGCCGGCGCGGAGGCGGCGGGGGGAGGCGGAGGCCGGGCGGGGAGGCGCGCGGCGGCTCGGGCCCGGGAGGGCTCGCGGCGGGCCGGGCGGGCTAGAGCGGTGGAGACCGCCGGGTGCTGATGTGGCGGCGGCGGGTTCGCTGGACGCGGCGGCGGAGATGTCCGGCGGGCGCCGGACACGTCAGGTGGCGGCGGGGAAAAATTAGGGTTTCGGGGACTGCGAATGTAATTTCGGGGTAATCACATATTTATAGGTAGAGGGAGCTAGGAGGCTCCAAATGAGGTGCGGTTTTCGCCCACACGATCGTGATCGAACGACCTAGAGCATGGAGATGACTTGGAGGGGTTTTGGGCTGGTTGAGAGGGGGTTTTTGCTGCACACTCAAATGGACTTTGCGGATGCCCGGTTAACCGTTGGAGTACCAAACGACCTCCAAATGGAACGAAACTTGACCGGTGGTCTCCGGGTGGTATATTAAAGCCACTTGACAAGCCTCGGTCCATTCCGAGAAAGTTTGACACCCGCACACGAAAGAAAACAAGAGGGGTGCACCGGAGGAGATAGGAGCGCCGGATTGCAAAACGGACAACGGGGAAAATGCTCGGATGCATGAGACGAACACGTATGCAAATGCAATGCACATGATGACATGATATGAAATGCATGACATGAACAAAATGCAAAAACGAAAAAACAAAACCCGACCACGAAGGGAATATCATATCACATAGCCGAAAATGGCAAGAGTCGGAGTTACAAATATGGCAAGTTACATCCGGGGTGTTACACTTCCCTTAACCGCTTCATCAGTCGGCTAGGAGAGAAGGCTCTCCCCCTGTATCAGCTCATGAGGAAATCCACTCACTTTGAGTGGAATGATGAGGCGGACGAAGCTTTTCACAAGTTAAATAAAATGTTGACCACGCCGCCTGTCCTGGCGGCACCAACTGAGAAAGAGCCCATGCTCCTTTACATCGCCGCAACTAGCCGGGTGGTTAGCACTGTCATCGTGGTTCAGCGCCCAAAAGAAGGCCGAGCTCAGCTGGTCCAGAGGCCGGTGTATTATTTGTGCTGTCAACCTCAAAGCAGAATTACCCCCACTACCAGAAGATGTGCTATGGCGTGTACTTTGCCGCCAAGAAGCTCAAGCCTTACTTTCAAGAGCACCCCATCACGGTCGTCTGCACTACCCCACTTGCCGAGATCATAGGCAGCCGAGATGCATCTGGCCGGGTCGCCAAGTGGGCCATTGCGCTGGCTCCTTACACCATCTTCTACCAGCCGCGCACCGCCATCAAGTCCCAAGTGCTGGCCGACTTCCTTGTCGACTGGGCCGAGACCCAGTACCTACCGCTGGCACCCGACTCCGCCCATTGGCGGATGCACTTTGACGGATCCAAGATGCGCATCGGCTTGGGAGCCGGCATCGTCCTCACCTCTCCCAAGGGTGACAAGCTCAGATACACATTGCAAATCCACTTTGCCGCCTCCAACAACGTGGCCGAGTACGAGGCGGTCATACACGGGCTCCGGCTGGCCAAAGAACTCGGCGTCCGCCGGATCCTGTGCTATGGCGACTCGGACTTGGTGATCCAGCAATCATCTGGCGATTTGGACGCCAAGGACGCAAACATGGCAAGCTACCACTTCCTCGTTCAGCAGCTCAGCGGATACTTTGAAGGGTGCGAGTTTCTCCACGTGCCACGGACCGACAACGAGCAAGCAGATGCCATGGCACGAATCGGCTCCACCCGGCAAGCTATACCAACCGGCGTCTCCCTCCAACGCCTCCTCAAGCCGTCTGTCAAGCCGTCTCTAGAATCAGATTCCATCTTCGTGCCGCCTGACCCTGATGCAGTCGGATCCGACTTAGGGAACCCAGCAGGCGGCTCGGGGACTTCGGCAGGCGGCTCGGGGACTGTTGTGGTCGCACCCGGCTCGGGGACTTCAGAGCCCGGCCCGGGGACTGCAGCAGTCGTCCTGGGGACTACTACGACACAACAGGCAGTGGCCGACTCCAACTCTTCACCACCTAGCCCACCCACCCTGGTCGCAGTAGCCGTGTTGGCAATAGAAGAAGTCGCAGCTCCATCATGGGCCCAGCTCATCCTCAACTTCCTGGTGAACAGAGAGTTGCCGACCGACGAGATCTCGGCAAGACAAGTTCAACGCCGAGCTGGAGCATACACAATAGTGAACAGAGAACTTGTCGTGGAATTGTCATGGCAGATGTCCTCGAGCTAGGACTTAGTCGTGGAGCCATCGCAACTAGGAAGCTTGAAGGGGTTAATATGGGACAAGGAACACGAGGGTTTATATTGGTTCGGCCCCTTATGGTGAAGGTAAAAGCCTACGTCCAGTTTGAGGTGGTATTGATTAGGGTTACGATCACCAGGGAGCTAAATTGCTATGCCCGGCTCTCGATGAGATTGTTCTTGTCCCTAAACCGCTGCCGGGTCGTCCCTTTATATAGGGAGGCTGACGCCCAGCAGCCCTTAGAGTCCTGATCCGGCTCATAAGAGTGTCCGGCTCGGACTCTCAACTATACTTGCCTTATACTACAAGTTCTACCCTAATAATGATTGTAACCACGGGCTTTAAGCCATATCCGGGTCTTAGCTCATCTCTGGCCCATCGTCTTCAAGCTTGGCTCCGGGCTTCTGGCAACGACCATACGAGTAACCCGGCCCCTCCTGGCGGGTGACTCTAAGGTCTATATCCTCAACATTAGGCCCCAGATTGATTTGAGCCGGCTCATGTCAATCTTCAACTCTGCCGACAGAAAAAATCTCCGGCTTACCATTCATGTGAAGGCCATAACTCGGCGTGACGTCATCCTCTGGACTCCGGATAATCCGCGGTGACGTCATCTTCCATTAAGCCCGTTTTTTACTCCACCAGATCCGCAACGGATCTTTGCTTTTACTGCCATCCCGAAAATCGAGGCGTCGTGGGGGGTGGGGGAGATAACGACGCTGTGGTCTCCTTGAATCTCGCGCCCACTTATGACCTTGCCTTATAAATAGGCCGGCCCGACGGGCTCTTCTCACGCTCCCTTCTTCCTCCTCGCGCCGCTGCCTTTCTCACTGAGCTCGCACTCCGCCGCCGTCGTCTCGCCTCTGGTCTTCGTCAACCTTGGCCGCTGCATCACCCTGACTCGGACCAGATAAACGGCGGTGACTCCCGCACCTCTTCAGCTCCGGTAAGTTCTCACCACCCCGTAGAGTAGATCTGCAGTAGGGTTTCTCCACGTTCTTCGTGTTCGTCACCATTGCCACAAGCTTCGGTAGTTCTCCTAGTCACTGCCCTTGTTTGATCTTTAGCCTTGTATAGAACTAGTGCGGCAGTTGTTTAGGACTTATTTCAAATGCCCGTAGATCTCTTTCTACTGCATGAATGCTTCGTTCGAGCTCAAGAACATCCCCTGTGCCCGTATTTTAGGTCTAGAAAATTTTCTTCAGAGAGCTGTTTTACTTAAACCGCCAGAATGAGTGTGCCAATGGGCCAAGTCTGGAGTTAGGTGGCATCTCCATCCAGCGGCGCAGGGACTGTCTTTTCCCTTACGCAGAGCCGCCGAGCCTCCCCAAGGACTGGAACATGACTTGGTTCTACTGCCAAGATACGTCCCCGGCTGATGAAAGCCCGCTGCCCGGCTTTCGCCCAACACGTCTAGAGCCGACTCACCCACTGTCGGACAAGCTTACTCCAGCGGAGCGCCAGCCTCTGCTTCCTACTATCAACAAAATCAAGGCCCTCTTGGGCAACGGTCTGAAGGGAATCGACCTAGTCCGGGTCTGGATCTCATGGCGGGTGATCCCATTGAGCCGCCGCCCCAGCTTAATGTGTGAGTACACAGGGCGAAAGGATGACCCGCAGAGACACAGCCGCAACGATCTTCCAGAAGACGTTGCAGAGGAAGAGACCAAGGCTCTTTTAAACGAGAGCCTGGCAGACCGCGGAAGGACCGGGTTAGCCCCCTTCTGCAAGACCAATCCAGCCCCAGCGGTAAGCCGCTGACTTTAACTTTTTATCTTCTTCTGCCTATAACCTTCATCTGAACCGTTTTAAGAATTCATCCTTGTATTTTTCAGGCTGATGATAAGTTCTGGCGGGTCAAGTATGACCATGAGGCGGCCAAGAAGGCCAGGAAGGCGAAGAAAGCCGCCAAGAAAGCCGCCCCTCGCAAAAAAGGAAGCAGACCTACTGCTTCGGAGCTGATGCAATTAAGCGACAGCTCCGAGTCAGAGGTAACCCTTAAGCCTTTAAATTCCTGCTGTATTTGTTGTTTGTTGCTGTCCGCCTTATCAACACTTGCTCATTGACAGGATGACACTGGCGCCAGTAACCCGGTGGTTGAAGAGGTAATGTCACTTTCCTCCGACTCGGAGCCCTTGCCACAGCTGAAAGTCCGAAGGGTAACCCGAAAAGTAAGCTTTTCACATCCTTTAGCTCATCAAGACCCTCAATTTATTTTGAAGCGACAGGTTCACGAAAGCCGGCGTCACACCCGGACCAACAAGGACACCGACCTTTCCGCCGGGTTACCCGACGCAACAAGGAAGCGCCGAACCGAGGTTTTTTCCCACTTGTACCCTTTTCACCCGTTGGCGGGTGTTATCCATCAGCCACTCAACTCTTCTGACTCCAATTACCAGGAGACCTCCCCCTCTTCGGGTGACTCCATGCAGTCAAATCTGCTGGCTTTCAAGACCGCGCCCGGGTAACAACAATCATCTTATGTTGTTCGGATCTTTATTCATATTCTTTGTACCAACCTTTGTTGTTCTTTCAGTGCCCAGGCAAAGCTCACCAAGAGGGTGAAGAAAACCAAGTCGGCCGGAGTGCCGAATCTGCCTGAGCCGGCGGTGACAGTCCAAGAACCGCCAGCTGCCTCCACCCCCGAAGCCACCACTCCAATGGACACGGCACCTGAAGCCCCTGCCCCAACTACCAAGGCAACGACCGAAGCTTCGGTTAACCCGGAGGCCTCCGGCTCAGCTCCACCAGCAGACGACCCGGATGTGGTAATCACCCGGACGGAGTTTGTTGAGCCGGGGAGACCGACCGTGTTGGCCAAGTGCTCCGCTAAGGGGGAGTTGATGCAGCCCCACCGGGCGAATCTGGACCTCTCCAACTACAGCAACCTAAGCATTGGAGAGCTCGTCTCTGGCTACATCAACCAAGTACACAAGAGCCGGGACGCTGAGGTCGCCATGGTAAACCAGATCCAGCAAAAATCTGAGGTATCCTTCTGCTATCTTCTTACTTACTGCATAGTTACCTTTGCCATGCTAGCCCCCAAGTCGACGACTTATGATTTGAATATGTTGTAGACTTAGGTTCCGGCTTACTCAATTGAGCCGGCAGTATGTAGATAGATACGTTCAATATGCATTAGCCCCCAAGTGCCAAGTGTCTTTGCTTGGAAAGTGCTTGGGACTTATATAGTAACTACTCATGTCATAACCCGGAAATTTGTACAGGCTGTGGGCAAAAAGCTAGAGGCGGACCTTGCGGATCTCAAGAGCCGGCTGAAGATGCAGGAGATGGAGACCCGGAAGGGAAACGCCAAGTTTGTATCCAGCATTGCCACGCAAGAAAAGTTAAAGACCAAATTTGATGCTGAGAGAAAAGCCTGGGCCGAAGAGAAGGCCGCACTGGTGACCCAGGCGGAACAGGCGGAGAAGGCTCTCTCTGAGAAGACCGCCGAGCTCTCCGGCCTAAAGCGCCAGGTTTCCCAAATGGTGGCCGCCATCTTCGGTAAGTCGCCTCACCGGCTTTCATCCATGTTAGAATGTTTACATCTCATGATTCATCCTTGTCGCCGGCTTATCTGATTCTGTTAAACAGGTCCCAGAAGTGCCAACCTCAACCAGAGCGTGGTCACCAAGCTAAAGGCCGTGTACACCCTGGTGGAGCAGCTCTACACTGGGTAACAGCGCGCCTTAGCTGTGGTGGCCCTATCCAACGAGGTGCCGACTCACCTGGCAGAAGTCCTGCGCCGGCTCGCCGTTCTGCCTCAGCGGATCCAAGAGCTGCGACGGGCCTCTGCGAGAGCCAGAGCGATCGCCGCGCTGAGCCGGGCCAAGGCATTCCTGCCGGAGTTAGACCCGGCAGACATCGCCCTTGGCTATCCAAGTCTGAAGGAGGACGGCTCAGCTTTCGACCAGAAGGACTTCGCAGCGTGCGTGAAGGCTGTACGCCCGGTGGCCACCCTTATCGGGAACGACACGGATCTGACCAAGTACTAGCCGGGTTATGATGCAGAGAATCAGAGGATTCCAACCCCTCGCTATGAAGCCCTCAACCTGATCCCTCTGGCTCGTCAGCACACCTTCGCCCCGGAGATTGACCCGGCCGGGTTAATTGACGAGGAGGCCCAATTTGAAGCTGTCAGCGGCATCGACTGGAAGTCATCAACCTTCCAGGTGTTGGGATCAGCCGGAGGAGAAGACAGGAACGAGCCGGAGACTTCAACTCAGCGGGCATCGTGACTCGGCTGGCGGTTTACCAAACAATGTTCCACCCGTCTTAGACTTGATGAGTTTTTGTAATAGAATAGGTGCAACAGTTCATTTCTGCCGTGCCATCGTGCACGTATTGAATGCGAAAGTCCTTTGAAGTTGTCTCTTTGATATTTCTCCGGGTTATAACCATCCCTTTGTTTTTCTCAACCTCAAAGAGATGCCTTTAAATAACCTGCATAGAAAGGCAAATCACAAGTCTCAAGGCAGCTTACCGCCCTGAGAATCACGTGTTTTGGATAGATAACCCGGAATATGACTCAAAAAATACTGGTCCTCAATTATATCCTTAACACAGCCGTAATAATACACTTAGCGGCCTGTAAGCATACTTCCGGTTTAGATAACCCGGGTAACAAGGTTGGAATCTTAACTCCGACTTACCTGTCGTAATGACACCCATGGCGTTCAACGAACACTGTAAACCAAAGGTAAGCCGGTAAAGTGAGACCCAGCCGTACACACCTTGACATAATCAGAGTAAACTTGTGATAAAGCAGAGGAACTTTAGGGACTTCCGGTTCGAATACGACCAGAGACCCGGCCCAAAGGGGTTAAGCCAAGATTCGGATACGATCATATAGCCCCCAGTGGGTGTGGCGATGCCAATCAAGAGGGTACCGACAGCTATGTTCTCTTTGGTTCAAATACGACCCATGTTTGAACAGGAAGCCCCCAAGTGACTTTTAGAATTGTTTAACGACGCTGATTCGAATATGATCCACGTCGGTTCTCAGAGGGGGTAAACCATGATTCAAATATGACCAAAGGTAACCTCCCAATGAGCTCGGCACTTTGCCAATCAAATGGGTATCGACAGCTATGTTCTCTTTGGTTCGAATTCGACCCATGTTTGAACAGGAAGCCCCCAAGTGACTTTACCGCTTACGGCTAGATTCGAATACGATCATAAGCCGGATCCTCCTTTAAGTCATCATGTAAACAACATGTGCATATTTGGGGGAGAAAAAAGGACAGAGGTCCTGCTTTATTGCTTATCATAATATATACATGGCTGAGAGAAATATGTACACCATGAGAGCCGGTGGCTCAAGTGTAGTAAGGCCGAAGCTGAGCTATGTTCCACGGCCGACGGGTCTCTTCCTCCGACTTACGTGAATCTTTGTGCTCCCGAATGTCAATGAGGTAATATGACCCGTTGTGCAAGTTCTTGCTGACCACAAAGGGCCCTTCCCAAGGTGGGGATAACTTGTGTGCATCTGTTTGATCCTGGATGAGCCGGAGCACAAGGTCGCCTTCCTGGAAGACCCGGGATTTGACCCGACGGCTATGATAACGGCGCAGGTCTTGTTGGTAAATCGCTGAACGGGCTGCTGCCACATCACGCTGTTCGTCCAACAAGTCAAGAGCATCTTGACGCGCCTCTTCATTATCCATCTCAACGTAAGCCGCCACGCGAGGTGAGTCGTGACAGATGTCACTAGGAAGGACTGCTTCTGCTCCATAAACCATGAAGAAAGGCGTGAAGCCTGTAGACCTGTTAGGAGTAGTGTTGATACTCCATAAGACGGAGGGCAACTCCTCCACCCAACAACCCGGCGTTCGCTGCAAAGGGACCAAAAGCCGGGGCTTGATGCCCTTCAGAATCTCCTGATTAGCTCTCTCAGCTTGACCATTGGATTGAGGATGAGCCATTGAGGAAACATCAAGTCGGATATGCTCTCGTTGACAAAACTCTTCCATGGCGCCTTTGGAAAGATTGGTGCCATTGTCAGTTATAATGCTGTGCGGAAAGCCAAAGCGGAAAATCACCTTTTTCATAAATTGAACCGCCGTGGCTGCATCGCACTTGCTAACTGGCTCAGCTTCCACCCACTTTGTGAATTTATCGACTGCCACCAAGAGGTGGGTCTTCTTATCCTTGGACCTTTTAAAAGGCCCAACCATATCAAGCCCCCAGACCGCAAAGGGCCAAGTGATTGGGATCATCCTCAACTCCTGAGCCGGCACGTGAGCCCGTCGTGAGAACCTTTGGCAACCATCACATTTACTGACCAAGTCCACTGCATCAGCATGAGCCGTCAACCAATAAAAACCATGACGGAAAGCCTTGGCCACAAGGGATTTTGAGCCGGCATGATGGCCACAATCCCCTTCATGGATCTCACGCAAGATCTCTTGACCTTCCTCAGGGGAGACACAACGCTGAAATGCCCCTGTAACACTGCGATGATGCAACTCGCCATCGATAACGATCATTGACTTAGCCCGCCGGGTTATTTGCCTGGCCAAAGTTTCATCCTCAGGCAACTCTCCCCGGGTTATATAAGCCAGATATGGCATTGTCCAGTCTGGTATGACATGAAGAGCCGCCACCAGTCGTGCCTCCGGGTCAGGGATAGCCAAGTCTTCCTCTGTAGGCAACTTAACTGAAGGGTTATACAGGACGTCCAGGAAAGTGTTAGGCGGCACCGGCTTTCACTGAGAGCCCAGCCGGCTTAGAGCATCAGCCGCCTCGTTCTTCCTGCGATCAATGTGCTCCACTTGGTAGCCCTGAAAGTGCCCAGCAATGGCATCAACCTCGCGGCGATAAGCCGCCATGAGAGGATCCTTAGAATCCCACTTGCCTGATACTTGTTGAGCCACCAAGTCTGAGTCACCAAAGCACCTTACCCGGCTCAAGCTCATCTCCTTAGCCATCCGAAGACCGTGGAGCAAGGCCTCATACTCAGACGCATTGTTAGTGCAAGGGAACATCAACTGTAGCACATAATGGAACTTAGGGGAAGCCAATACAACGCCAGCCCCGAGCCCTCCAACTGCCTGGACCCATCAAAGTGAATGGTCCAATATGTGTTATCCGGCTTTTGCTCAGGTACTTGTGACTCTGTCCAATCATTGATGAAATCCACCAAGGCCTGAGATTTAACAGCAGTGCGTGGCACATATTTGAGACTATGAGGTCCAAGTTCTATAGCCCACTTAGCAATTCTCCCTGTGGCCTCTCTGTTTTGAATGATATCGCCAAGGGGGGCAGAGCTGACCACAGTGATGGGATGACCCTGAAAATAATGCTTAAGTTTCCGGCTTGCCATGAACACACCATATACCAGCTTCTGCCAATGCGGGTACCGCTGCTTGGACTCAATGAGCACTTCGCTGACATAATAAACCGGCCGCTGAACCGGATGCTCCTTACCCTCCTCCTTGCGCTCCACCACAATAGCCACACTGACGGCTCGTGCGTTTGCCGCCACATACAGTAGTAAGGGCTCCTTATCAATCAGAGCAGCAAGGACTGGGGCTCCGCCAGCTGCTTCTTCAAATCCTCAAAGGTGGTATTAGCTGCATCATTCCAGACAAAGTTATCAGTTTTCTTCATCAAATGATATAAGGGCATGGCCTTCTCAACCAAACGGCTTATAAACCGGCTTAACGCAGCGATGCGACCCGCCAAGGGCTGAACGTCATTTATACACGCCGGCTTAGCCAGGGAGGTGATGGCCTTGATCTTCTCCGGGTTAGCCTCAATGCCTCTGTCAGAAACCAAGAAGCCCAAGAGTTTGCCTGCAGGAACACCAAAGACACACTTGGCCGGGTTGAGCATCATCTTATAGACCCGGAGATTATCAAAGGTTTCCCTTAAATCATCTATCAGGGTTTCCTCTTTGATGGATTTAACCACAATATCGTCCACGTAAGCGTGAACATTGCGTCCGATCTGTTTATGAAGACAGTTCTGCACACAACGCTGGTAAGTCGCCTGTGCACACTTGAGTCCAAAGGGCATAGACACATAGCAGAAGGCTCCAAAGGGAGTGATGAACGCCGTCTTCTCCTGGTCCTTAACTGCCATCTTGATCTGATGATAACCAGAATAAGCATCCAAGAAACTTAAACGTGCACAACCTGCCGTAGCATCAATGATTTGATCAATACGGGGGAGGGTAAAAGGATCAGCCGGACACGCCTTGTTCAAGTCCGTGTAGTCCACACACATCCGCCAGGTGCCGTTCTTCTTGAGTACGAGCACCGGGTTAGCCAACCACTCTGGGTGAAAAACTTCAACGATAAACCCGGCCGCCAAGAGCCGGGCTACTTCTTCACCAATAGCTTTCCGCCTTTCCTCATTAAACCGCCAAAGGAACTGTCTGACCGGCTTAAACTTCGGATCAACATTGAGAGTATGCTCAGCGAGTTCTCTAGGTACACCTGGCATGTCAGAAGGTTTCCACGCGAAGATGTCCCTATTCTCACGGATGAACTCGATGAGCGCGCTTTCCTATTTTGGATCCAGATTTGCACTGATGCTAAACTGCTGAGATGAGTCACCTGGAACAAAATCAACAAGTTTAGTCTCATCAGCTGACTTAAATTTCATTGCCGGCTCTTGTTCTGTGGTTGGCTTTTCCAGAGAGGTCATATCTGTTGGGTCAACATTGTCTTTGTAAAACTTCAACTCCTCTGTAGCACACACAGATTCTGCATAAGCCGCGTCACCTTCCTCACACTCCAGAGCCACTTTCCGGCTGCCGTGAACCGTAATAGTCCCATTGTGACCCGGCATTTTGAGCTGTAAGTACACATAACACGGCCGTGCCATGAACTTGGCGTAAGCCGGCTGTCCAAATATAGCATGGTATGGACTTCTTATCTTGACCACCTCAAAGGTCAATTTCTCCACCCTGAAGTTGTTCTCATCACCAAAGGCCACTTCCAATTCGATCTTGCCAACTGGATAAGCCGACTTACTAGGTACTACACCATGGAAGATGGTGTTTGACTGGCTGAGGTTCTTATCAACCAACCCCATACGGCGAAAGGTCTCATAATAGAGGATGTTGATGCTGCTGCCTCCATCCATGAGCACCTTTGTGAACTTATATCCTCCCACTTGAGGAGCCACCACTAAGGCCAAGTGGCCCGAGTTATCCACCCGGGGAGGGTGATCCTCCCTACTCCACACTATAGGCTGCTCAGACCACCGCAAGTAGCGTGGGATCGCCGGCTCAACCGCATTCACAGCCCTCTTGTGAAGCTTCTGATCTCGCTTGCACAAACTAGTGGTAAACACATGATACTGTCCACCGCTAAGCTGCTTTGGATTGGTCTGATAACCCCCCTGCTGCTGTTGATGACCCTGGCCAGACTGTTGATTAAAGCCCCCTTGACCACTCTGAGGACCAGAATTTGAGCCGCCCCCCGGGCCATGAAAGCCGCCGGCGCCTGAGCCGCCGCCCGGGCCATTGTAGTTTTTAAAGGCTTTCATGATTGCACAATCCTTCCATAGATGAGTCGCTGGCTTCTCTCTAGAACCATGCCTTGGACAAGGTTCATTCAAGAGCTGCTCCAGCGTCGGACCTGACCCGCCGCCGCGGGGAGGGGGTCTCCCCTTGCGTCGCTGGTTATTACCTTGTGAGCTGGCGTTGGCTACAAACTCTAGGCTGCCATCGGCCTTGCGCTTGCCTCCTCCTTGGTTCCCCGGGTTATGCTGGGGACCCTTGCCATTGCCATTCTTCTTTCCCTTCCCTGCCCTTTCATCATCTGAAGGGGGATCCTTGGTACCATCAGAATCGGCGTACTTGACAAGAGCCGCCATTAGCGTGCCCATGTCACTGCAGTCGCGCTTAAGCCGCCCGAGTTTCATCTTCAGGGGCATGAAGCGACAATTCTGTTCCAACATTAAGACTGCAGAGCCGGCATCCATCTTATCTGATGAATGTATGATCTCCTTGACCCGGCGAACCCAATGAGTCGTGGATTCACCCTCCTGCTGCTTACAGTTAGTCAAATCCACAATTGACATAGACTGCCTACAGGTATCCTTGAAGTTTTGGATGAACCGGGCTTTCAGCTCAGCCCAAGATCCGATGGAGTTCGGTGGTAGCCCTTTCAACCAAGTGCGGGCAGTCCCATCCAACATCATGGTGAAGTACTTAGCCATGGCTGCCTCACTGACCTCCAGTAGCTCCATGGCCATCTCATAACTCTCGATCCAGGCTGCAGGCTGTAAGTCAGCTGTGTAGTTAGGCACCTTCCTAGGTCCCTTGAAGTCCTTAGGTAGACGTTCATTACGGATAGCTGGCACCAAACAAGGGACACCCCCGGTCCTGGTAGGGATACCCACATCAACGGAAGTCGCCGGATAAGCCGGGGGGGTCTGGTAAGCCGTCAATTGAGGCACTTGCTCCGCCTCTTGCCGCGCTTTGTCCTGCTCTGCTGCATAAAAGGCTCCATTATGAGCCAGACCATGGCCAGGGGGCGGGTCATTGCGTCGGACGTTACTTGAGCCGGTTGCTGAGACCATGTGCCGGCTGTAACTTGGGCTCTGCCCCGGACGAGGGGTCGAGTGGATCCTATCCCGGCTGTAGGAGTACGCCTCCTGCTGTGCCAGTGCCGTCTGCAGGAGTTCCCTGACCCGGCAGGTTTCAATAGCCGTCGGAGAGTCGCCGTCAACTGGGAGAGCCGCCAGCCGTGCTGCCGCTGCGACCATGTTCTCCAGCGGGTTATTATAATGACCCGGGGGTATTGGCACATACTGAGGCGGGGCAGGGGGCACCTGGGGAGGCCCCATCACTCGTGGATGAATAAGGGGTCCAGACCCAGGCGCTATGACCCCTGGCGGGTTACTAGACCCTGCACCTGGCGTGTTGAAGAGGTTGCGTGGATCGTAAACCGGAGAGAGTTGAGATTGGGCCTTTTGATGCCTCCTTCTCATGACCTCATTGGCCGCGTTCTGATCCATCATGAGTTGGAAGGTCTGCGCCTGAATCAGCTGAGTCTGGGCATTGAGAGCCGCCCGCTCCGCAGCCAGCCTGATCCCTTCCGCTGCAAGATCCTCTTTAGCTTTTATCAGATCCAATTTTAACGGTGCCACCTCCGCATCATGCTGAGCTTGATCCGCCGGGTCAACCGTGGCGGTTAACAGGGCCCTCATCTTGTCCGTGAGATCCATTAGCACCTGAGCCGGAGAAGGCACCGGGTTTCCCGCTCCAGCAGCGGGGTTCTGAACAGGCTGCACACCAGCCATAAAAACTCCAACCTGACTTGGTGGCTCAAAAAGGTCCGGAATACTGTCACCATCGGAACAACCCATGAGCCTGCCATCTTGAAGTCGGTACAACGAGTTTGACTCATCGGCGGCCGTCTCATCACCAGATCCAGATTGATCGGAGAGTCCTCCATGGATGCACCCCACAAAAGCATGCCTTAAGGCAGGCCGGGCCTGGGCGGGTCGCGCAAGCTGAGCCGTCTCGATGAGATCAGCGCAGAGACCCGGCTCAGGGCCCGGCTCACCAATCTTGCCAATGAAAACATGAATTCCGCCGAAGGGGACCCGGTACCCGTACTCAATTGAGCCGGCGTCGGGGCCCCAGTTTGCATCATCGATGTAGAGCTTGCCGTGACGACTCTTGGTCATCCGGCCCACAGCGTATCCCTTGAGCCCTTCGAAGCTGCCCTTCAAGAACTCAAATCCACCGTGCGCTGGCCCCACGGTGGGCGCCAACTGTCGTGGAATTGTCACGGCAGATGTCCTCGAGCTAGGACTTAGTCGTGGAGCCATCGCAACTAGGAAGCTTGAAGGGGTTAATATGGGACAAGGAACACGAGGGTTTATACTGGTTCGGCCCCTTACGGTGAAGGTAAAAGCCTACGTCCAGTTTGAGGTGGTATTGATTAGGGTTACGATCACCAGGGAGCTCAACTGCTATGCCCGGCTCTCGATGAGATTGTTCTTGTCCCTAAACCGCTGCCGGGTCGTCCCTTTATATAGGGAGGCTGACGCCCAGCAGCCCTTAGAGTCCTGATCCGGCTCATAAGAGTGTCCGGCTCGGACTCTCAACTATACTTGCCTTATACTACAAGTTCTACCCTAATAATGATTGTAACCACGGGCTTTAAGCCATATCCGGGTCTTAGCCCATCTCTGGCCCATCGTCTTCAAGCTTGGCTCCGGGCTTCTGGCAACGACCATACGAGTAACCCGACCCCTCCTGGCGGGTGACTCTAAGGTCTATATCCTCAACAGAACTCATTAGGCGCAGCGTCACTGGAGTCTTCCAGCGCTGCGTCAAGCCAGAGAAGGGCATTGCAATCCTCAAGGACATCGACCAAGGCGAATGCGGCCACCACGCGGCCTCAAGATCACTCGTCGCCAAAGCTTTCCGCCATGGGTTCTTCTAGCCGACTGCTTTGGAAGATGCCAAAGAGTTGGTCAAACATTACAAAGGGTGCCAAGTTTTTAGCTCCAAGCAACACCTGCCGGCTTCTGCACTCAAGACCATCCCCCTCACCTGCCCTTTTGCCGTCTGGGGACTGGATATGGTGGGCCCATTCAAGACGGCACGCGGCGGCATGACACACCTGCTTGTCGCTGTGGAAAAGTTCACCAAGTGGATTGAAGCAAAGCCAATCAAGAAGCTGAATGGGCCGACTGCTGTGACATTCATCGCTCACATCACCACCCGGTATGGCATACCACACAACATCATCACCGACAATGGCACGAATTTTGCCAAATGAGCATTGGCACGTTTCTGCGCGACACAGGGCATCCGATTGGACTTAGCGTTCGTTGCCCATCCACAGTCAAACGGCCAAGTTGAGCGAGCAAACGGCCTCATCCTGTCCGGCATCAAGCCCCGACTAGTCGTACCACTGGAGTGCTCGGCCGGCTGCTAGCTTGAGGAGCTGCCGGCCATCCTCTGGAGCTTGCGTACCACCCCGAACAAATCAACTGGCTTCACTCCTTTCTTCCTTGTATATGGTGCCGAGGCTGTCATCCCAACTGACATCGAGTTCGACTCACCTCGAATCACCATGTACACGGAAGCGGAGGCCAAGGAAGCACGAGAAGATGGCGTTGACCTGCTGGAAGAGGGCCGGCTGTTAGCACTCAGCCGGTCCGCCATCTACCAGCAGTGTTTGCGCCGTTACCACAACCGGAAGTTCAAGCCAAGATCCTTCCAAGAGGGCGATCTTGTGCTCCGACTGATCCAGCGAACAGCTGGCCAGCACAAGCCCTCAGCCCCTTGGGAAGGCCCCTTCGTCATCAGCAAGGCCTTGGGCAACGACTCCTACTACCTGATCGACGCACAGAAGCCCAAGGCGCACAAGAGAGATGATTCCGGCAAGGAGTCAGAATGCCAATCTCCTCCGAATATTTTACAGTTAAATGCAGTATGTACCACGCTATCTTTTGTATCAAGTACAAGACCTCGGGCTCCCTGAGGAGCACTCGGGGACTACCCTCTTTTATCTATATGATGAGTATCATGCCTATGGATGTGTTACTACATTTATTCTTCTGCCCGGCACCGGGTTCGACCAGTCGGCCCGAGGACTTGCCGCCTTGAATTATACTAAGTTCCACCTGCAGTCAAACAAGTAGTGTGCCGGTATCTAAGCCCTCTCTTGTCGAAAGTCGCAGCTCACAGAATCGACTGTCCGACTCGAAAGAGTTAAAGGCAGGAAAAGATGCCCACGTGGAAAATGGCTAAGGACCAATGGGCTTACATAACACAAGCCGGCTCCCCACCCTGCCAACCGACTGTTAAACAGCCGGTTGGCTGGCTTCCCACTCACCTTGCTACAATCTAAGAAAGCTAAAGTACTTGCCCTCCCACACGGCCAAGTACTTTCCCAGCCGCAGACTTCTGAACAGTTGTCCGGCTGGGAAGGCGGCGACCAAGGGAGGGCGGCAAAGGAAACAACCAAAAAAGATGAAAAGCAAGCACAATCGGAAGTCGAACACACGCAAGATTATATTTACACAAAAGGACTTCGAAGGGCCGGCATTCAACTTAGTCTAAATACACCCCAGTGGGTGGAACCGCGCAAATTTAACGAATATTGTTCAAAGCGTAACGAGCAGGAAAGCAAAGTTAAAGATGGCGGCTCAGGCCAAGGGTGCAACGGGCGAGCCAGACAGGTCTGTGGAGATGGCAGTGCTGGCTGGAGGAGTGGCCGGCTGGCGAGTCTCGGCTTGATCATCACCAGCGGCAGGCGGCGTGCTCGCGCGTGCCTAGTTGCTGGAGGCACGGTCAAGCTGAGGTCGGTCGGCTCCTCCACCAACCGGCGCAGCGTCTTCACCGTCCTCTTTCTCCTCCTCCTCGCCCTCGTCGCTGGATTCAATCTCCTCCGCCGAGTCTTCACCATCTGCCGGGTTCAGACCAAAGCACTCTTCCAGCAGAGCAACGCCGTCGTTGTTCAGCTCGGGGACAAAGACGCTGGTGTCGGTATACTCGGCGATCGCTAAGGCACGCTGGATGATAGCCGGCAGCACCGCCTCCAGCTCCTCGTTGGCCTCCTGCCGCCACGTGGCCAGCTGGGTCAAGTCCAGCCCGGGATACCACGCTCGGACGAACTCCAGCGCCCGCCTGGCGCCTGCCTGAGCTGCGGAAGCCTTCTAGGCCTCGAAGCGGCCAGCCGCCACCTCCAGCCAGTCGGCAGTCCGGCTGGGGGTGCGGGGAATCACTTCGCCAGGCCAGAGGGTGGACAGCACTTGGGCTCCAACGCGCTGAAGGCGGCGGAGCATGCGGTGAGCCGGCTGGAGACGGGCTTGGATGGCCAGGAGCTGCTCCTCGAGCGATCGGCGAGCGTCTGGCGCAATCTCAGCACCAGCTTGCCTCTGTGCATTGCGGTGGGTCTCGATGACTTGGCTGGCGGCAACAGAATAGCCGAGGAAGTACTCTGCACAAAGAAGAAAAGGAAAGAGAAAAAACACAAAGTCAGAAGTCGGACCAAGCAGCAGGCGGCTAGAAAGGGGACGAAGAGGAAGGCGGCTTACCGTCAACGAGGTCCTCAATCTGGCCATAGCCCTCACTCAGTGCCTGCTTCAACTCGGCCCAGTTCGCCGCCTCGGTCTCGTACTCGGCTTGGAGGGCGGCCTCGCTGTCCTTCACCGCCTTCAGGGCCGCCTTGTGGCTCTCCTCCTGGTCGGCCAGCTTCTTGGCCATGCGGTCACGCTCCTGAGCCAAGGTACTGCACTCGTCCTCCTTGACGCGCAGGGCGGTCTGGGGCTCACCCAGTTGTTGCCGCAGGTCGGCATTGGCCTGTGCAGAAACGACAAAGAAGAAAATGCGAAAGAAGTCGCCAGAAAAGATCAAGCCCGACTGCTCGGCAGTCGGCCTGAATCTCGAGGAGTACACCCAGTGGGTGCGCTAACGCGCCCCCACGAGAGATAGAGGATGGAACACTTACTCCAGCTCTCAAACAAGTCGGCAGTCTTCTGAGTCAGCTCCCGGGTATGGGAGTTGAAGGCGGCCGCGTGGAGGTTGTGATAGTCCTGCAAAAAGGGACAAATGAACAAATAAGGACAAGTTAGCACCCGAAGCCTACTATGAAGTTCCAAGCCGCCAGCTCAGCAACCGACTTGGAACTCGGGGACTACACCAGTGGGTGCGCTGACGCGCCCCCACGGAAGAATTCAAGAACAAGAAGAAAAAAAGCGAGGAGCTTACCCGGATGGCTGTCCGCGTTGCCAGGAACTCCTGGTTATACTGCTTCAGCACGGCGGCCTGAGACTGAAGCCGGGTCTGGACGTCCTGCGCCGCCGCATTCAGCACGGCCGTCCCGCCACCCGGCGTCCACCCCGGCGAGCTGACGCTCGCCGTCTCCAGATCCTGGGCCGACGAGCTTGAGCCCACGGCCTTCTGCGGGTTCAGCGCCGAGGTCGCCTACCCTGCGCGCTGGCGTGCCGGAGAACGGACCACAAGGTCCACCCTTGCAGCCGACTCGCCTCCAGCCGGTGGCACAGGCGACGCGCTGGGCTGGCCGCCTTGGTCTGCCCCAGTCGGCACTAACGGAGCCGCCTCCTTCTCCGGGACGACAGCGTCGCCCCCCTCCCTCTCCATCACCGGCTGGTGGCCACCGGCTCCCTCCGATGGCACCACCGGGATCTCAGGCGCCACGGAGTGGAGGGGGACAACGAGCTACGGAGGCTGGTTGCGCAAGGCCTCCTCCGCCTGCGGCATCCGCCTAGGCCTTGGCCGCTGCGTCGGCCTGCGCCCTCATCGTCTCCTCCGCCGCTTCCTGTGCTGCCTTGGCGGCAACCGCCTTCTGCTGCTCCGCCTCCCGCTAGCTCCTCCCGCGCCTCCCGCGCATTCCGCTCCGTCGTCGCCTGAAGCTCGGCGCGAGGGTCTACGCGGTGGGTGCTGGTGGAGCCTCCCGCCGCCCCAACCACGGAGGCGGCGGCAGTCCGCTCAAGAGAAAGTGGAGCCCTGTTTCCAAGACAAGACAAAGAAAAGTCAGAAGAATACTGACAAGAAGGAGGAAAAGAATACGTGAGGGAGTCGGCACTTACGCAGAAACCATCTGCGGCTCCTTCACCACCTTGCGGAAGCGGGTGGCCTTCGCGGTCGCTTTGTCCCGCTTGGTCGCTGCAACCGAGCCCTTGGGCTTCTTCGGCCGGCTTCCGAACAGGATCGGCGCGGCCCGGCGTTTCTGCGTGCCGCCTCTCGCCACCGGCGTGGCAGACGAGCTCCCGCCTGGCTGGTCGGACGCCGGCTGGCGGCGCGGGGCGACTTCCCCCTCGTCGTTGTCCGGCCAGTCCTCGACGCCGCCTCCGAGCCCCGAGCCGCCTCCTCCCACGGCGTCGTCGTCCAAGGTGGCCACCCCCAAGTCGGGGTCGTCCACATCACTCTCCGTCCGGTCGGGGAGGAACTGACGCTCCGGCCCCGCAGCGCCGGCTGCCGGCTGGAGGAGGGGGCTCTATTAAGACAAGCCGATTGGTCAAATCGGCCAAGAAGAACTCGGCAACAGAAGAAAAAAGAGAAGAAAAGAAAACTTACCATAGGCGGGGGGTCGGCGCGTGAATACAGCTCCTTGCGGAACTGCCGCTCGTCCGTGAGCTTGCAGTTCACAAGGTAGTTCACCATGTGAGCCACCTCTGCGTGAGGCATCTCCTTGGTGCACAGCCGGCTTGGGTCGAGGTGCCCGCTCATCTGACATATCATATGAGGGCGGCCCTGGAGCGGGAGCACCCGGCGCGCCATGAAGGCGGTCAGCAAGTCGGGCCCGGTCAGGCCCTCCGACCTGATCAGCACCCGGAGCCACACGACGGCGGCAGCCCCAGCAGGCGACAGCGACCTGGCCCGATAGGACCAGTTGGGCCGCTTCCCAGTCGGCGGGCCGGCTACTTAAGCCGGCAGGTTGACCCAATCACCCTACGGGAAGATGCTCTTCACGTAGAAGTATGATTGTTGCCACATCTTCACCGACTGGATCAGCGCGATGGGCGGAAAGGGGTTGTCGGCCACCGACCTCTGCACCGCGACGAAGGCGCCGCACTGAGCCGGCACGCTCTTGACGACGGTGCCGAGCTTGGAGTAGAAAAACTCACCCCAAAGTTCGATGCTGGGGAGGATGCCGAGGAAGCCTTCGCACAGAGTGACGAAGGCGGACAGCACCACCATCGTGTTCGGGGTGAGGTGGTGTGGCTGGAGTTGGTAGAAGTCAAGGAAGGAGCGGAAGAAGTCGCTTGCCGGAAGGCCGAGGCCTCGTAGGCAGTGCGAGCGGAAGATGACCCGCTCGCCCTCCTCCGGCACCGGCGAGATCTCCCGCTCCGGCGCGAGCCGGACCCGCACGTAATCCTCGTCGGGGAGCCGCCGCGTCTTGCGGAGGAAGTCGATGTGATCCTCGTGGACGTTGGAGCCGTCCCAGGCCCCGGCGCGCGCCATGGTGGCGAAAGCTCGACGGAGAAGGTACGGCGACGGCGAAAACGTGACCCCACAACGGCGAAGCTGTGGCGCTGCCAGGTGGCCGGAGCAGCGGCGGCGACAGAGAGGAAGAAGAAGAGGTGAATGGCGGAGTGGGAAGCGAGCGTGCGTGCGTCTGCCGCTCCCCCTCCTCCCCCTACTTATAGGCACGGCGCGATGAAGCCGAGGGGGCGGGACGTGGGGGACGTGGGATTAACTGCGCCCACTCCCCCACGACCCGCAATTATTACGCCATAAAGGCATGTGACAACTGCCGCTGGAAGGCAAACCGTCCGCCTCGGCCACAGAGGATCCGCGTGTGTGCCGAGGCGTGGTAGTGGCGGGCCCCAGCCTGCTGCAACGTACCGTCGCGCGTGTGGGCTGGCAGGCCGGTCCAGCTGAAGGGTGCCACGTGGCGTGCGGACGGCGGGCGGCCTGCCCACCGCCCGGCGCGCGCGCCAGCTGGTTCCCGCCTTCGGACTCCAAAATTGTTCCAGGCGGCGTGTGTGATCGAGGACCGGCTCCTAGCTGTCGGCTCTTCAAGATAGGAAGCTGCCCAGGCTTCTCGTCCTCCTTTTTCAGCCACGAAGCCTGGCCAGCTTCGGGGACTACTGTCGAAGGAAATAACCACGGTTAGCCTAACCGGCTCCCCTGGCTCTTCAAAAAATATCGGGCCGACTGCGCCCTCAAACATCCAAGACGCAGGGCCGCCTTCTCCTGGCGGGCTGTCCCGCCGGCCGGCTGCCAGAAGGCGGCAAGGCTCTGCAAGCCCCCTCGACGAGGACCGACTCCTAGCAGTCGGCCATCAGAGGCCCGGCTCCTAGCAAGCGGCCCTGCTCACACCCTCAAAGTTTGCACCCACATAATGGCGATAAGACAGGGCGTGGCTACAGTGAAGCCTGCCACCCCCGAATACCGGAGCAAGCATGGCCACAGTGCGCCGTATGGGGCGGCCACTCCCCGTCCGGCATGGCACTGTTGCCATGTTGACCATGACATCACCCACAGCAGACTGTCAGTACGGCCCGCAGGCGGCGGGCCCCTCCTGCCAACGAGATACCAGAAGGCGGCCAGGCTTGGCCAGTCGGCCAGGGGGGAGGCCGGCTCCCAACAGTCGGCTTACCCCCACCCTGGAAGTTTGTGTGCCATTAAGCAGAAAAGACGGGGTAAGGCTACAGTGAAAGCCCGCCAGGCGGCAGCACTGTAGCCATGCTTACCCCGACAAAGCCATCGTCACCAAGAGTAAGGCAACAGTAACCAGCAGCCGACAAGACCCCCAGGCGGTGGGCCCAGCCTGTCGGCCAAGAGGCTGGCAGCCGGCGGGACCCACCAGTCGGCGGGCCCCAGCGGCCGGAGGAGAAGCCGGCGACTACAGACACTGACGGCCTGGACCCACAACCAGCTAGATTACCATTGTACCCTGGGGGGTAGGCCTATATAAACCCCCCCTCGGCACCCATGCAAAGGGTTGATCTCAGATAGTTCTAGACACCATACAGAGAGAAGAGGAGAGCTAGCCTTGCCCTTCTTCTTCCTCTAGCAAAAAAACTCAAGGAGCCTCTTGTAGCCACTTGTTTTGATCTAGTGATCATGCGGAGACCCTCGCAGAGCAAGAGTAGGGGTGTTATCTCCTAGGAGAGCCCCGAACCTTGGTAAGATTCGCCAGTGTGCATGTCTTCGCCTTATCCCGCTTCCAGGCACCGGCGACGTCTTACTGGCTCCCACAATGATAAGCCACCCGTTGGCATATGTCGCACCTACCACCCGACATGAACTGTTTGCGTTGAGACAAGAGAATAGAAATGGTTCAATATATCAAGATGTGTGTGATACGTGCCAAACAGGTCTGTAATCAGAAATGTGTGCTTCTAATAAGACATATGTGATATGCTCTGTCAACACAACATCTATTGGCCATTGGGGGACAGGAGGTCATCCGGATACGCCATTAGGATGCGAAGATGCATCCTGTATCAGCGAGGACTAGCTGTTCCACTAGTAGCTCATGTAAGAGAACTCTCAAGTTAAGTGTGCTCAAGCTGGAGCAGCCATCAGATGGGTGACTGGATGGGAAGTTGTGTTGATGGAGCACATGTTAAAGAAGGTCTACCGCATTACTTTTTGACAATGTGCGATACGTGGCTTACAGTTGATCCATCCGACCTGTTTGTGATGGAATAAGCCGTGTGTGTTGTGGGCAAACACTTGCTAGTATTCAACTGTTTGTGATTGATGAATTCATCACCGACGGGTTCCCTAGTGTGGTATGTGTTCATCTAATCATCATCTACTTCTTGTGCTAGCTCGATGTTCCTTCTATGCTAAGTTTCCATTAATTGATGGCGTTTTATGAACACGCAACCATTTCCCACCATTTCGTCACCTGTTTCCCGCCACCCAGCGATATTGTGCATAAATCTAGGCAGCACGCGACGCATGGAGGCGACAAGCGCAACCTGTAGCACATCCACCTTTTCCCAGCATGCCAACCCACCAAAGCGCCGCCTATGCCATCAACCTTGTTGACGAGGAAAACGAGCAAGTGCCACGGCCCGTCGAGGTCGAGGCACTCCCCGACAACGCGATAGACGATGCCGTGATGCGCGTCATCGCCAGGGTTGAGCAGATCTTTGGCGCATGGCGCTTGAGCACCGCGGATCAAGATAGGCATGTTAGCGCCGACAGGCTGCACCTCGCCGCACAAAATGATCGATGGCACGCCGCAAAGCAAGCTAGGCGTGTCCGCGCCGATAGGCTGCGGCTCGCCGCACAGCTGTCAGGACACCGACTCAATGCCACACTGATCTAGCATGCAACACCTCATATCACTTTGCGGCCTCACGCACGGTATTCCCACGGGTGTCGCCTTACCTTTCCGGGACCGTTTGCGCCTTTTGGCACACGTATATCATAGTGTCACTAGCATCCGTATGACAAGGAGCCCGGGCTGACATGGCTAGTCGTGAACCCAAAGTGGCACTAACTTACAGGGACAGGCATACATGACCCAGCAACGAACGTGCCGGTCATCAACGAGTGAATCCGGGCTCTAGCAACTGGCTAGCAGGACTGCGGTAAACCGGGCTGTACCAAGCTAACATGACTCCGGTAGTCATCGCGTGACATTTCCCCGTAGGGACAGACACAGGAACGAAGAAGGACACATGCCGGCCAGCCTAAGTGTTCCGGAGCAGTAGCAAGCTACCAAGCCTCAGTGGAAGCACTAGGAGACATTTCCCGGTAAGAGAGTTTACCAAGGATAAACAACTAGATAGTCAGATCCCACACATACCAAGCATCTCAATCATACACACAATATGCTCGATATGTGCAAATACAACATGGCATCACAACATGACTCTACAACTTAAGTACTTTATTTAAAGGCTCAGAGAGCCATACATATCATACACACGTACGGGTCACACGACCCAGCATTCAAGTCATACAAACATACAAGCCAATAGCGGAAGTAACATGTCTGAGTACAGACATCTAGAAAATAAAAGAGGCTTGAGGAAGCCTGGCTATTCTACACGGTCCATCGTGAGCTCAGGATCACCACCTGGGCTCCAGCCTCCTCGTCGACATCAACGTCTATGAAGAACACATCAGAAGGGGTTGCAGCGTCTTCTATAAAACGTAAATTGAGCAAACATGAGTACAAAGGTAGTCAACAAGACTTACATCAGATCCTACATCCATGCACATTATCAAGAAGGGATGGTGGGGTTATTGCAGCAAGCCAGCTTTGACTCTTGGCTGAACTATCTTATGAGACACCACCTTGTAATTGTTTTGCGCACTCGAGTCCACTACACAACACTTCAATACACTACCGAGGATCCACCTCCGTCATCCAACGGAAGAGCCATCCTCGGCACTCACGCTTATCTTGAGGCTTTTAGTAGTATCCATTTACTTGTCTATGAACTGTATATGCAACCAAGTAGTCCTTTACTACGGACGCGGCTATTCGAATAGATGATGTTTACCCTGCAGGGGTGTACTTCTTCATACATGTTTCCACCACTTAGCGTGTGCACACGACATGTGCTCGGCAGACTTCAAGCGAAAGCCGACGTGTGTGTAGACCACGACCTACCTAAACACCTAAGTCTCTAGTCCAGGTTTATTGCCTATCCAGTTTCCATCCTCAGGGAGTCCGGCCGAGGTTTCCACATACGACACCGAACGATGTGTGCGGGGTTCCCGAGATACCAAACGGGCATCCAGTACACCGTGCCACGTACCTACCGCATCACAGCCCACCCCGAGGGTCAGCGCTGTCCACGGCCTCCAGTATGCTACAAACAACAGAAACTACTTGCAACTCCTAGACAGAGGACTAGGGTGGATAAGATGTTGAGCGGGGTCATATTTTAGGTCCCAATGCATGGTAGTAGCTGAATCTTAAATCACACATATAGATCTCAGTGCTTAAGAACGGTTCCAATGAAACAACCCACCATGTACTCCTACATGGCCTCTCATCGATACCTTTACCAAATCGTGTTCAACACATCACTCTCATTACCGACATGATCATTTCACTCTAGCCCATCACCCAGATGAACCAGACCTGACATAACTCTACGCATAGCGGGCATAGCAAGGTAGGAAATACATACACATGGCTCAATCAACTCCTACACATGCTAGTGGGTTTCATCTAGTTACTGTGGCAATGACAGGTCAAGCAGAGGAAATGGGTTCAACTACCGTAGTACACAGCAGTTTGAAACGGATTGTCTTAAATGTAGTAAAAGGGAGCAAAAGCGAGAACATGGGTTTGTATCGATATGATCAAATGGTTGGTTGCTTGCCTTGTGGGTCCGTAGTCTGATATTGCTCCTCGTTTGGATACTCGCGATACTCTTCCGGGGCAGAACCTGCGGCAGAGAGCACCGATATACAATCAACACCAAACAATGTGCAACAATATGATGCATGCATGAGACATGGCAAAATGAGTGTATTGGGCTAATGCAACTATGACCAGATGAGTTTGAGCCATTTTGAACCAAAGATTCAAATTCCAAACTCATATGTGATCTTAAATAGTGCTTTATCATGTTTTGCACTAAACAGCAAGTTAACTTGTTCAAACATGCATGAAACCAGTACAGATGGATAGATTGGCTTTTTCCAATCATTTTTCATATATAACACTTTGCATTTGGAGTTACAGATTAATTTCTATGATTTTTTGAAGTTTGCACTATTTTCTGGAATTTCCTGAATAAGAATAAACCCAGAAAAGTGGATTACTGCGTCAGCATTACATCAGCAGGTCAACAGGGGCATCCAGGTCATACCTGACCAGTGGGACCCACTGGTCAGTGTCTCTGCTAATTAACTAGTTTAATTAGGATTAGTTTAGTGCTAACCTAGGTTTGACCAAACGGCGGGGCCCACACGTCAGTGACTCTAGGGAGTCAAACACGTGGTCAAACCACGCTGACTCACCGGCGTTTAGCCATCGGCGACGTCCAGATGCGGCGGAGGCTGCAGGATTTGCCCTCCGACGACCAAATTGACGGCGGGGACCATCTACGGGTAGCTGGAAGTGAGCCGCGTCGAGTGATGGTGGTGGTTGAGCTGCAGGTCGCCGAAAACGTCGCCGGCGACGAGCTGTGCGGCTGCCGGAGTTTGGGTGAAGTCGAACTCGTCACTTTGGTGATCTGGGAGGCTCAAGGCCAGCTCCTACGTGGTCTACGTGACGAGGTGAACTCGTTGGACAAGGTGGCGTGGCTGCTAGATGGTCGGCGCATCGTCGGCGACGAGCTCAGGCGGCGGCGCGTGCAGTGCTGCTCGTTGCAGTCGAAGCAGGGGACGACAGCGAGAACGAGAGGGATGGGAAGGGGCAGAAGCTCACGACAAACTCGATGAGCTAGGCGGCACGGTCGGGGACGAGCTGTAGCTGCGGTGACGGCGAAGGGGATCTCCGACGGTGGCGGAGTCGTACGAGGTTGATGCAGTGGCTTCGGGGCCAGCGAGCGCTCGAGGCTCGGCCTGCTCGATGGAGTGGACGACGGTGGGGCTGCTGGACACGGTGAGACGGCGCAGAGACGGCGGTGGCTACGTCTACGATGGCGAGGTGGTAGCAGCTGCGTTGGCCATTGCAGAGGGGAGCGAGGGAGAGGCGCTGGGGGAGAATGGATGTGTCCAGGGGGTCGAGGGGGTGACGTGGAGGTCGACCAGCTCGTCCAGGGGCGAAGCGGCAAGCAGGTGGCACCGTGGCGAGCTCGCGCTCATCGGTATCACCTCCCTGCCTGCCTGGCGGGGACGAAGCAGCTGGCTGGCATGGCCCAGCACAGTGCTGGGCCGCCAGGTGGGCTGGGTGGCGGGTAGCAGCCTGGTAAGTCCCTTTCCCATTTATTTTTGTTTTATTTTATTTCTGTAAGTTTGTGGCATTTCTAAAAATGCTTAGGCATCTTCAAAAATCACCATACTGCACATGGCCACTTTTTGGAATATATCCAACATGGAACATTTTAGTTTGGGATTAGTTGAGCATTTGAAATATTTTATAGTATTTAATCGCCCAAATTCAAATAACTAATGATTTAATCCAGTGACCTTAGGGTGACCTAGAAATTTGTGCACCATTTTTGTCAGAGGTTTAAAACCAAGGCAAAGATGATGAACATTTTAGAAGGGCATTTCAGGTTCATTGAAAATATTTTTAGTAAACCCTAGTTGGTTTCCGGGGGTGCTGGGGGTTCTATCACCCCCATTTCAAGTTTCTGATGAAAGATAGACATGATGCAAGCACTCTAATGCATGAACTAGCTAGGGTGTGACAACTCACCCCCACTCAGAAAAATCTCGTCCCGAGATTTAGGATCCTCCGGAAAGAAGGCGGGATTCTCGAGTCGTAGACGATCCTCCCTTTCCCAAGTTGCTTCCTTCTTGGAATGATGCGACCATTGAACCTTGAGAAACTTGATGTTATGGCGTCGAGTGGTACGCTCGGCTTGATCGAGGATATGAACGGGGTATTCTCGACATGTGAGATTATCTTGGAGATCAAGCGTTTCGTGGTCCACTCCACGGATAGGATCCGAGAAGCAACGCCTGAGTTGAGAAACGTGGAAGACATCATGGACTTTGGAGAGGTGCGGAGGTAGTTCCAATTGGTAGGCAACTTCTGCTCGTTTGTCAAGAATGCAAAAGGGTCCAATGTAGCGAGGAGCCAATTTGCCTTTGATACCGAAGCGATGGGTTCCCTTCAGAGGAGTAACCCGAAGGTAAGCCTTCTCGTCAACCTCAAAAGTCACAGCCTTATGTTTACGATCATATTGGCTCTTTTGACAAGATTGGGTTGTTTTCAACTTTTCACGAACCATGCGAACTTGCTCTTCTGCTTCCTGGATCATATTCGGGCCAAAGAATTGTCTTTCCCCGGTTTCTGACCAGTTAAGAGGCGTTCGACACCTTCGTCCATAGAGAACTTCAAAAGGAGCTTTGCCCAAGCTAGATTGATAGCTGTTGTTATAAGCAAATTCGGCAAATGGAAGGCATTTCTCCCAATCCATTCCGAATGAGATAACAGAAGCTCAAAGCATGTTTTCTAGAATCTTATTGACGCGTTCTACTTGACCACTTGACTGAGGGTTGAAGGCGGTGCTAAAGGAAAGACGGGTTCCCATTGCATTTTGGAAACTTTCCCAAAATCGAGAGGTGAAGAGACTTCCATGATCCGAGTTGATTTCTAGTGGAACACCATGGAGATACACTATTAGGGAGATGTATAAGTCTGCTAGCTGACTAGCGGTTATACTCTCACGAACAGGCAATAAATGGGCCACGTTGGAAAGACGGTCGATAACGACAAAGATAGCATTATTCCCTCTCTTGGTCCTGGGAAATCCGGTAATGAAATCCATACCAATTTTATCCCATTTCCACTCAGGAGTAGCTAAAGGTTGAAGGGTGCCAGCAGGCCGTTGATGCTCTGCTTTAACACGACGACAGACATCGCAATTAGCAACAAATTGAGCAATGTCTCTCTTCATCCTAGTCCACCAGAACCTCTGGCATAGGTCCTGATACATCTTAGTGCTACCGGGATGAATGGTGAGAGGGGATTCATGAGCCTCCTTAAGGATCAACTACCGTAGATTCTGGTTCTTGGGAACCACTAGACGGTTCTCAAAGTACACAGCACCTTGATCATTTGTAGCGAAACATTTAGCATCTCCGCTAGCAATGTTCTCCTTGATCCGGGATATCCCTCTATCTCGCTTTTGGGCAGCAATGATTTGATCCGTAAGAGAAGGTTTCGCCACCAAGGTGGAAAGGAATCCTTGAGGAACGATGTGAAGGTTAAGCTTCCGAAATTCCTCATGGGGAAGCGGTTGACTTTGTTGTAACATCAGATTGTTACAATAAGATTTACGACTTAGTGCATTAGCCATGACATTGGCTTTTCCTGGGGTGTAAGTTATCCCTAAGTCGAAATCTGTGATCAACTCGACCCAACGTCTTTGCCTGAGATTCAAATCCGGTTGGGTGAATATATACTTCATACTTTGGTGATCAGTGAAGATTTCGCAACTATTACCAAGAAGGTAATGTCGCCAGGTTTTAAGTGCATGGACTACAGCGGCAAGCTCTAGATCATGAGTAGGATAATTTTCCTCATGTGGATGCAACTGCCGTGAAGCATAGGCAATTACGTGACGATCTTGCATGAGAATGCAACCTACTCCTTGCCGCGAGGCGTTGTAATAGATAACAAATTCCTTGGAGAAATCTGGTGGTACCAGTACAGGAGCAGATGTCAGGCGTCTTTTCAGTTCCTAAAAACTGTGCTCGCACTACGGGGTCCACTCGAACTTTTTATCTTTCTTGAGGAGTTCAGTTAGGGGTTTAGCAACTTTGGAGAAGTTCTCGACAAAGCGGCGACAGTAGCTCGCTAAGCCAAGGAAACTCCGAACTTCCTTGACCGGTTCAGATGGAGTCCAATTAAGAACAGCTTGAACTCGCTCAGGATTGACAGCAATACCCTTACCACATATTACATGGCCTACATAGGTCACTTCTAGCAACCAAAATTCACATTTAGAGAATTTGGCATAAAGGCGATGCTCTCGAAGTTTCATCAACACAAGCCTTAAATGCTCGCTATGTTCTTCCTCATTCTTGGAGTAGATGAGTATATCATCGAGGTAAACCACGACGAATTTATCCAAATACTCCGTGAAGATTGAGTTCATTAACCGAGAGAAGGTGGCTGGGGCGTTGGTTAAACCGAAGGACATGACGGTGTACTCGTATTGGCCATAACGAGTAACAAAGGCCGTTTTGGGAATGTCCCCGTTCTTGATTTTGATTTGATGGTAGCCCAACCTCAAATCCATCTTAGAAAAGACTGAGGATCCAGCGAGCTGATCATACAGATCGTTGATCCTGGGGAGCAGGTACTTGTTCTTTATTGTGACCAAGTTGACGGGTCGATAATCTACAACCATCCGATCCGTACCATCCTTTTTCTTGACGAAGAGGACGGGACAAGCCTATGGATACGAACTAGGTCGGATGAAACCCTTTTCCAAGGACTCATCGAGTTGTTTCTTAAGCTCGGCTAGTTCTAGTGGTGCCATCTTATAGGGTCTTCTAGAGATTGGGATGGTTCCTGGGATAAGATCTATCACGAACTCAACATCTTTGTCAGGTGGGACACCTGGCAATTATTCTGGAAAGACATCCGGAAAATCACGGACTACCGGAACGTCTTCGAGGTTTGGCAAAGGACTGGCATTGAGAGAATATAGCTGTCGCTTAGCTACTCGGGTCAAGACATTGACTACCTCTCCCGATGGGTGTGTAAGTTGAACAGTCCTAGAGAAACAATCAATCTTGGCATGATGGGCTGGCATCCAGTCCATACCCAAGATGATATTGATGTCTGAGGATTTGAGAGCTATCAAGGATGCAAGGAAAACAAGTCTGTCAACAAGAATTTCATTCCCATGGCTTACTCTAGAAGTTTGCCATTTGGATCCTGGGGTTTGAATTACCATGGAGGTGGGCATATCACAAAATGTGGTGTTATGCAAACGAGCATAGCCTTCGGATATGAATGAATGAGATGCTCCAGTATAAAAAAGACAGAAGCCATATGGCAATTGATAAGGAGCGTACCGAGAATGATGTTGGGATCATCCTGAGCCTCTTCAGCTGAGACACAATTCACATGGCCACGTTCAGCGGTGGCCGGCTTGGCGTAGTACACCTTCCCTGTTGGCTTGCCACGGCAACAGCCTTTCCAGACTGGTTGGGATTGGGGTTGATCTGGGGACACTCTCGCATGTAGTGACTTGGTTCTCCACACTTAGAAACATGTCACAGTGCTGGTGCGTGGAGGAGCATTGTTGGTTGATCCACCATAGGACTTGGCCGGTGCATACTGCTGGGTTGGGCGAGGCGCCTGATAGGATGGCCTCGGTGTGAACCTGGGTGGCAGAGCGGTGTTAGGCACCCACACCCGGCGCTTCTGAGAGCCAGAACCGGATGAGGAACCAGTGTCACGGCCGTGCTTGCGTGAAGCATCGAAATCAATCTGACCTGTCTCAGCACTAATAGCCTTGTTCACAAGCTTCTGGAAGGAAGTGCACTCGTGCAGACGGAGATCACGGCGAAGCTCGGGGCTGAGTCCCTTGCGGAACCTTGCCTGCTTCTTGGCATCGGTGGAAACTTCCTCAATTGCATATCATGCTAGGTTTCTGAACTCCCTGCTGTATGCATCCACAGTGAGTCTACCTTGGGTGAAACTGCAGAACTCCTCACGCTTGCGATCCATAAGACCTTCCGGGATGTGATGTTCACGGAAAGCCTCACTGAACTCTGCCCAAGTAGTGACCTGGCCAGCCGGGTGCATGGCCTCGTAGTTCTCCCACCAGAGACTGGCGGGGCCTTCAAGATGATAGGCAACATATGTGACCTTGTCAACTTCGGCTACGTGTGCAGAGCGTAGCTTGTGGGTAATGCTGCGAAGCCAATCATCGGCATCGAGGGGCTCGACGGAGTAATGGAAGGTGGGTGGGTGTAACTTGATGAAGTCGCTGAGAGACACCAAGTTGTTCCTCTGGTGCGGTGTTGTGTTCTGCTCGATGCATTCCAGCAAACGGTTGGTTTCCCGTTTCTTCCTCTTGGCCTCCAGCATGACCTCAGCCAGGGAAGGAGGATGAGGTAGGTTCGCATCTCTAGCCCCACTGCCTTCAGCCTGCACCGGGGCAGCAGGGTTGTTGCGGGTGTTGACCATCCTAGGAAAACAAGACAATGGTTTAGACAAGGATGACAAAACCCTGACATAGAAGTGCAGAATGTAATGGATGACTCAGAATGCAAGATGATCATCCGTATGACATGGTAATACGGAAACTGCTACATTTATTCCATCGTCATACATACCATACATGGTTTAGTACAAGACCAAACTGAGTACAACTGCGGTGAAAGGAAGATTACATCTCATCGAAGGCATCCCAAGCCCCTATACATTATTTTTCTACACCTCCGGAACCTAGTACAAACTACATCATATTCCACAAGACGCGCAGGAATGTGGAAATATGACTACTACAACTACTAGTGTCGCGATCCGGCTCAGTCATCTCCAGCTCCGTAGTAGTCCTCGTAGAGATCCCCCGCATAGCCTGGAAGCGGGACGTGTGGATCCAGGAACTCACGATCACGTCGGGACTATGGACCATACGGGCTCGGATGTGGCCTCGGCCCCATGAAGGGTGGAAGACGGAGCCCGCGCGGAGGCGTGATACCTCCAACATCTGCATAATCCATGCGAGCCGGAAGACGTGTGCGGACAGGGTACAAGTCACGCTTATCCAGGTACTCTGTCTGAACGGGTGGTGCAAGCCGCGTCAGTGTAGCCTAGTGGTCCTGGCGGGTGTTGTACAACTCCATGCGTAAAGCACGGTTCTCCTGATCTCTCTCCTCTAGCATCTCGGTAGTATTGCGAAGAAGTGGCTCCTCGTGAGCAGCATCGGCATATAGCCCACTGTAGTAGCCCTCTGAACCAGTGCGTGCCGCCGGCAGATAGCAGAACTCAGAATCATTCAGCGATGCAAACCCAGCTCGGATGATGGAGATCATCGAGTAGGCAGCGTCCTGCACGGACATCTCTATGGTGATACCACGTCCATAGGACCAGTGCGGAGGCTCGGTAGAACCGGGATAGGATGGGAAAATCCGCACAGTACAGATGAACTGACTCTGATTGAAGTCACGGAACTGCTCCTTGACGGTATATTCAGGATACCATCGGTAACCGGTCTCAGTCATAACCCGTACCAACATGGACGTATGCCCGGGCTCGTCAATGCCACGGGTCAGTCGGACCACCTGGTGAACAGTGCGAGACGACATCTGAAACACCAATAATTCAAAGACATTAGAATTTCTAGCAGAAATTGGACAGCATAACGGCTGTAAAATGCCCAAAAGGGATTTTGAGACACTTGAAAAGGATTGCATAAACACTCAACAACATCATGTCAAGGTTCTGGGTCCAACTTATCAACATAATGGAGTAGTAGAACTGAACTTGGCTTGTAACCATCAATCCTATAAGATACTATGGATTAGTAACACGTGAACCTGATAGAGAGAAGAGATCCTAGTCCTTAACCCCCAATGGAAAGAATGGACTGACTCAGATCAGAATGCCATGAGGTAAAGGAGTAAACAGAACCTTACGTTCCATCCCACAATCAATTCCCCTACATATAACTAAAGCATTTCTAGACTCAACATCGACCAGTTTGGCTTGAAGAACCTACAGGCAGTCCGACTCTGATGCCAACGATGTCAGGACCCTGAGTCAATGCCACACCGATCTAGCATGTAACACCTCAGATCACTTTGCTGCCTCACACACGGTATTCCCACGGGTGTCGCCTTACCTTACCCGGGACCGTTTGCGCCTTTTGGCACACGTATATGATAGTGTCGCTAGCATCCATATGACAAGGAGCCCGGGCTGACATGGCTAGTCATGAACCCAAAGTGGCACTAAGTTACAGGGACAGGCATACATGACCCAGCAACGAACGTGTCGGTCATCAACGAGTGAATCCGGGCTGTAGCAACTGGGCTAGCAGGACAATATGCTCGATATGTGCAAATACAACATGGCATCACAACATGACTCTACAACTCAAGTACTTTATTTAAAGGCTCAGAGAGCCATACATATCATACACACAAGTACGGGTCACACGACCCAGCATTCAAGTCATACAAACATACAAGCCAACAACGGAAGTAACATGTCTGAGTACAGACATCTAGAAAATAAAAGAGGCTTGAGGAAGCCTGGCTATTCTACACGGTCCATCGTGAGCTCAGGATCACCACCTGGGCTCCAGCCTACTCGTCGACATCAACGTCTATGAAGAACCCATCAGAAGGGGTTGCAGCGTCTTCAATAGAACGTAAATTGAGAAAACATGAGTACAAAGGTACTCAGCAAGACTTACATCAGATCCTACATACATGCACATTATCAAGAAGGGAAGGGGGGTTATTGCAGCAAGCCAGCTTTGGCTCTTGGCTAAACTATCTTACGAGACACCAACTTGTAATTGTTTTGCACACTCGAGTCCACTACACACCACTTCAATACACTACCGATGATCCACCTCCGTTATCCTACGGAAGAGCCATCCTCGGCACTCACGCTTATCTTGAGGCTTTTAATAGTATCCATTTACTTGTCTATGAACTGTATAGGCAACAAAGTAGGCTTTTACCGCGGACGCGGCTATTCGAATAGATGATGTTACCCTGCAGGGGTGTACTTCTTCATACATGTTTCCACCACTTAGCGTGTGCACACGACATGTGCTCGGCAGACTTCAAGCGAAAGCCGACGTGGGTGTAGAGCACGACCTACCTAAACACCTAAGTCTGTGGTCCAGGTTTATTGCCTATCCAGGTTCCATCCGCAGGGAGTCCGGCCGAGGTTTCCACATACAGCCCCGAATGATGTGTACAGGGTTCCCGAGATACCAAACGGGCATCCGGTACACCGTGCCACGTACCTACCGCATCACAGCCCACCCCGAGGGTCAGCGGTGTCCACGGCCTCCAGTATGCTACAAACACCAGAAACTACTTGCAGCTCCTGGACAGAGGACTAGGGTGGATAAGAAGTCGAGCGGGGTCATATTTCAGGGCCCAATGCATGGTAGTAGCTGAATCTTAAATCACACATACAGATCTCAGTTCTTAAGGACGGTTCCAATGAAACAACCCACCATGTACTCCTACATGGCCTCTCATCGATACCTTTACCAAATCGTGTTCAACACATCACTCTCATTACCGACATGATCATTTCACTCTAGCCCATCACCCAGATGAACCAGACCTGACATAACTCTACGCATAGCGGGCATAGCAAGGTAGGAAATACATACACATGGCTCAATCAACTCCTACACATGCTAGTGGGTTTCATCTAGTTACTGTGGCAATGATAGGTCAAGCAGAGGAAATGGGTTCAACTACCGTAGCACACAGCAGTTTGAAATGCATTGTCTTAAATGCAATAAAAGGGAGCAGAGCCGAGAACATGGGTTTGTATCGATATGATCAAATGGTTGGTTGCTTGCCTTGTGGGTCCGTAGTCTGATATTGCTCCTCGTTTGGATACTCGCGATACTCTTCCGGGGCAGAACCTGCGGCAGAGAGCACCGATATACAATCAACACCAAACAATGTGCAACAATATGATGCATGCATGAGACATGGAAAAATGAGTGTATTGGGCTAATGCAACTATGACCACATGAGTTTGAGCCATTTTGAACCAAAGATTCAAATTCCAAACTCATATGTGATCTTAATTAGTGCTTTATCATGTTTTGCACTAAACAGCAAATTAACTTGTTCAAACATGCATGAAACCAGTACAGATGGATAGATTGGATTTTCTGACCATTTTTCATATATAACACTTTGCATTTGGAGTTACAGATTAATTTCTATGATTTTTTGAAGTTTGCACTATTTTCTGGAATTTCATGAATAAGAATAAACCCAGAGAAGTGGATTACTGCGCCAGCATTGCATCAGCAGGTCAACAGGGGCGTCCGTGTCAAACCTGACTAGTGGGACCCACTGGTGAGTGTCTCTGCTAATTAACTAGTTTAATTAGGATTAGTTTAGTGCTAACCTAGGTTTGACCAAACGGCGGGGCCCACACGTCAGTGACTCTGGGAAGTCAAATACGTGGTCAAACCACGCTGACTCGCCAGCGTTTAGCCGCCGGCGACGTCCAGACGCGGCGGAGGCTGTGGGATTTTCCCTCCGGCGACCAAATGGACGGCGAAGACCATCTACGGGTAGCTGGAAGTGAGCCGCGTCGAGTGGTGGTGGTGGTTGAGCTCCAGGTCGCCGGAAACATCGTCGGCGACGAGCTGTGCGGCTGCCGGAGTTCGGGTGAAGGTTAACTCGTCGCTATGGTGATCTTGAAGGCTCAAGGCCAGCTCCTACATGGTCTACGTGATGAGGTGAACTCGTTGGACAAGGTGGCGTGGCTGCTAGATGGCCGGAGCATCGTCGGCGACGAGCTCAGGCGGCGGCACGTGCGGTGCTGCTTGTTGCAGTCGAAGCAGGGGGCGGCAGCGAGAACGAGAGGGATGGGAAGGGGCAGAAGCTCACGGCGAACTCGATGAGCTAGGCGGCGCGGTCGGGGACGAGCTGTAGCTACGGTGATGGCGAAGGGGATCTCCGGCGGTGGCGGAGTCGGACAAGGTTGATGCAGTGGCTTCGGGGCAAGCGAGCGCTCGGGGCTCGGCCTGCTCGATGGAGTGGATGACGGCGGGGCTGCTGGACACGGTGAGACGGCGCAGAGACGGCGGTGGCTACGTCTACGACGGCGAGGTGGCAGCGGCTGCATCGGCCATGGCGGAGGGGAGCGAGGGAGAGGCGCTAGGGGAGAATGGATATGTCTAGGGGGTCGAGGGGGCGACATGGAGGTCAACTAGCTCGTCCAGGGGCGAAGCGGCAAGCAGGTGGCGCCGTGGCGAGCTCGCGCTCGTCGGCGTCACCTCCCTGCCTGCCTGGCGGGGACGAAGCAGCTGGCTGGCACGGGCCAACACAGTGCTGGGCCGCCAGGTGGGCTGGGTGGTGGGTAGCGGCCTGGTAAGTCCCTTTCCCATTTATTTCTGTTTTATTTTATTTCTGTAAGTTTGTGGCATTTCTAAAAATGCTTAGGCATCTTCAAAAATCACCATACTGCACATGGCCACTTTTTGGAATATATCCAACATGGAACATTTTAGTGTGGGATTATTTGAGCATTTGAAATATTTTATAGTATTTAAATGCCCAAATTCAAATAACTAATGATTTAATCCAGTGACCTTAGGGTGACCTAGAAATTTGTGCACCATTTTTCTCAGAGGTTTAAAACAAAGGCAAAGATGATGAACATTTTAGAAAGGCATTTCTGGTTCATTGAAAATATTTTTAGTAAACCCTAGTTGGTTTCAGGGGGTGCTGAGGGTTTTGTCATCCCTATTTTAAGTTTCTGATGAAAGATAGACATGATGCAAGCACCCTAATGCATACTAGCTAGGGTGTGACAACGGCGAGACCGTTGGAGCGCTGCAGAGCGAGAGGCGCGGCGCGCCGCATAGCAAGAGCGGATCCATAGGCGCTTGCCTGCTGTCGACACAGTGTCGCAGCTGGGTACACGTCCCGTCAGTACCCCCATTCCTCGCCAGGAGTGGGTAGAGGCCCTCAGCACCATACTTGCACCAGAAGCCGGCCGCGCCGTACTTGCACCGGACGCCCGCCGTGCCGTTCGCATGGGTGGCGCTGTTCGCCTTGTCCGCAGCTTGCTGGATGCCAACGCGTTGGTTCGTAGGCTCGACTGCCTCCTTGGCCCAGGTGTCCACCTGGGCGCAGTAGAGGAACTTGGCCGTCTCATCCTCGAGCTAGTGATCTCTGATGAAATAGCCAACTAGGAGCTCGAGATCGTGCTCCAGATGTACCGCGAGCGTGTCGACCGCTTGGACGAACGCCTGCACGAGTTCAGGCAGAGCCAAGAGCTACCGTAAGCAAGGGCTCCTGGTCATGGTCTCATGGACGCATTTTATTTTGTTGAGTCATTTTGACGTGGATAGCTATGTATTCACAACAATCATAGTATTGCTCTGTTTATTCCTCTGTTTCAATGTGTGTACTCTGTTTTCCGTTATTATATGTTCTGTTTCAATGTGTGTATATACACTTTCCATTCTATATATGTGGATGATAACGGCTAGATTCAAATTAGTATACAACAACAGATAGAAAATGGAATTCATAATATATATATATTAATTGTTCATTAGTTCATCATAGAATATATATATATATATATATAATATCATCACATATACGAGATGATACTTAACTACTATGTACAATGCATAAAATTGAAAACGAACAATACTAAAACTAATAATCCCTCCTGGGGCCAGTATTCCGGCAGCCCCTCCCTAGCAGCTCCCTGGTGCGCGGTGTCTTCCCAGTGCGGAGGCAGTACTCCGCCTCCTCCGCCTCACAGCGCTTGACGTACCGATCTGCCTCTTGCTGGCGGATGTGCGCGAACGATCTTGCCATTTCGTTGGGCGACCACCGGAGGTCCTCGTCGGTGGCACCCTGGAGCTTATCGGCCCACCTTCACGCAGCGACGAGGTGCCCAGCGCCTATGACCTTCCTCGTGAAGTACCCGTCTTCGTACACCTCCTCGGCACGAGACGCACCCGCCCCCAAAGCTCCGCCGCTCCTTTTTCCATGTGGCATCACGGGTTTCGCAGGACGCCTGGTACCTGGCTTCCTCCTCCGCCATCTCCTTCTGGAACGCCACTTGCCTGGCTTTCTCAGCCGGCGACAACGACTTCCACAGACAAAGATTGTACTGGCCCCAAAACCAATCCAAAGTTGGGGGGTCTGGCGCAACCTCGTCCGGTGGTGCGTAGGGGTCCTCGTCGCTACTATTCGAGTGAGCATCCTCGAGGGGCGGCGACTCCTCGTCGGCGCGTGGGAAGACCGGCGGCGCCATGACAGAGATTTGAGAGAGAGAGGGGGGGCGAGCGAGGGGAGGATGTAGATGAGAATGCAGGCCGGATGGCGTGAGCAAGGTAGTATTTATTGGTGGCTGGAATCTAGATCGATGGGGAAAGTACACACGCCGGTCGCCGGAATTTATGAGTACTGTAGTTTGAATTACACACGATTCCCGCAGCAAAATCCGCGTGTGAACATAATAGCCAAAATCCGTGTGTGAACATAATAGCTGATGGTTTCCAATGTAGAACCGTCTCTGATTAATGATCCCCGCCACTCACCTACCAAACATCAAGCCGCGAGATAGAGTGCCAATCGTGTGGGGCCGGTTGTCTTGCCACATCTTTACATTTTCTTTTTTGAACACTAGATATTTACATCGTATGATGATTTTTTAACTCGCACACAAGTACACAAAAATATGATTTTTCAAACCATTTTGTTTAGGCATTGCATGTAGATGTAGTTCAAATTTGAATTATGGTCAGTAAATGGCTAGAAAATCACTTAAATGTCTTTAAAAGGTCAGATGACCCCTAGAATTTTCCAAAATTTCACATTACAATTGTAGTAGTGCACGTTAGACATAGAAAAAAAATGAAGGCCGTAAGAGGAAGCTATCTCCCGTTCGTCATCAAACATGCATTGTTCCCTCTCGGAACCATGAGCCTTCTAGTGAGTTGCTCCGGTTTGTGAGGGGTGTGTGTCCAAACTTTCGTTAAACATGCCAATTTTTTTACCACATCATCTTGGTGGCATGACATTACATCAAGCAAGGTTTCATGTGTTTCTGATATTTTTTAAATTTTTTGAAATTAAAATGCCATGTCACTCCATGTATACATATGCATGTGTCCATGTCATGAGACAAATATGTTTGAAAATTCCTTCTAATTTACTGCACACGGAATTAACTCGCACACAAGTACACAAATATGATTTTTCAAACCGTTTTGGTTAGGTGTTGTATGTAGATGTAGTTCAAATTTGACTTATGGTCATCAAATCACTTAAATGTCTTTAAAAGGTCAACTGGCCCCTAGAATTTTCCAAAATTTCACATTACAGTTGTAGTAGTGCACGTTAGACGTAGAAAAAAATTGAAGGCCGTAGAGGAAGCTATCTCCCATTCGTCATCAAACATGCATTGTTCCCTCTCGAAAACACGAGCCTTCTAGTGAGTTGCTCCGGTTTGTGAGGGGTGTGTGTCCAAACTTTTGTTAAACATGCCAAAAATTTTTATCACATCATCTTGGTGGCATGACATTACATCAACCAAGGTTTCATGTGTTTCTGATTTTTTTGGAATTAAAATGCCATGCCACTCCATGCATACATATGCATGTGTCCATGTCGTGAGACAAATATGTTTGAAAATTCCTTCTAATTTACCGCACATGGAATTAACTCGCACACAGGTACACAAATATGATTTTTCAAACCGTTATGGTTAGCCGTTGCATGTAGATATAGTTCAAATTTGAATACGATCATTAAATGGCTAGAAAATCACTTAAATGTCTTTAAAAGGTCAAATGACCCCTAGAATTTTCCAAAATTTCACATTACAGTTGTAGTAGTGCACGTTACACGTAGAAAAAAATTGAAGGCCGTAAGATGAAGCTATATATCTCCCATCCGTCATCGAACATGCATTGTTCCCTCTCGGAACCACGAGCCTTCTAGTTAGTTGCTCCGGTTTGTGAGGGGTGTGTGTCGAAACTTTCGTCAAACATGCCAATTTTTTTACCACATCATCTTGGTGGCATGACATTACATCAACCAAGGTTTCATGTGTTTCTGATTTTTTTTTTAATTTTTTGGAATTAAAATGCCATGTCACTCCATGCGTACATATGCATGTGTCCATGTCGTGAGACAAATATGTTTGAAAATCCCTTCTAATTTACTGCACATGGAATTAACTCACACACAAGTACAGAAATATGATTTTTCAAACCGTTATGGTTAGCCCTTGCATGTAGATGTAGTTCAAATTTGAATTACGGTCATTAAATGGCTAGAAAATCACTTAAATGTCTTTAAAAGGTCAACTGGCCCCTAGAATTTTCCAAAATTTCACATTACAGTTGTAGTAGTGCACGTTAGACGTAGAAAAAAATTGAAGGCCGTAGAGGAAGCTATCTCCCATTCGTCATCAAACATGCATTGTTCCCTCTCGAAAACACGAGCCTTCTAGTGAGTTGCTCCGGTTTGTGAGGGGTGTGTGTCCAAACTTTTGTTAAACATGCCAAATTTTTTTATCACATCATCTTGGTGGCATGACATTACATCAACCAAGGTTTCATGTGTTTCTGATTTTTTTGGAATTAAAATGCCATGCCACTCCATGCATACATATGCATGTGTCCATGTCGTGAGACAAATATGTTTGAAAATTCCTTCTAATTTACCGCACATGGAATTAACTCGCACACAGGTACACAAATATGATTTTTCAAACCGTTATGGTTAGCCGTTGCATGTAGATATAGTTCAAATTTGAATACGATCATTAAATGGCTAGAAAATCACTTAAATGTCTTTAAAAGGTCAAATGACCCCTAGAATTTTCCAAAATTTCACATTACAGTTGTAGTAGTGCACGTTACACGTAGAAAAAAATTGAAGGCCGTAAGATGAAGCTATATATCTCCCATCCGTCATCGAACATGCATTGTTCCCTCTCGGAACCACGAGCCTTCTAGTTAGTTGCTCCGGTTTGTGAGGGGTGTGTGTCGAAACTTTCGTCAAACATGCCAATTTTTTTACCACATCATCTTGGTGGCATGACATTACATCAACCAAGGTTTCATGTGTTTCTGATTTTTTTTTTAATTTTTTGGAATTAAAATGCCATGTCACTCCATGCGTACATATGCATGTGTCCATGTCGTGAGACAAATATGTTTGAAAATCCCTTCTAATTTACTGCACATGGAATTAACTCACACACAAGTACAGAAATATGATTTTTCAAACCGTTATGGTTAGCCCTTGCATGTAGATGTAGTTCAAATTTGAATTACGGTCATTAAATGGCTAGAAAATCACTTAAATGTCTTTAAAAGGTCAAATGACCCCTAGAATTTTCCAAAATTTCACATTACAGTTGTAGTAGTGCATGTTAGACGTAGAAAAAAATTGAAGGCCGTAGAGGAAGTTATCTCCCATTCGTCATCAAACATGCATTGTTCCCTCTCGGAAACACGAGCCTTCTAGTGAGTTGCTCCGGTTTGTGAGGGGTGTGTGTCCAAACTTTCGTTAAACATGCCAATTTTTTTATCACATCATCTTGGTGGCATGACATTACATCAACCAAGGTTTCATGTGTTTCTGATTTTTTTTTTGGAATTAAAATGCCATGCCACTCCATGCATACATATGCATGTGTCCATGTCGTGAGACAAATATGTTTGAAAATTCCTTCTAATTTACCGCACATGGAATTAACTCGCACACAAGTACACAAATATGATTTTTCAAACCGTTATGGTTAGCCGTTGCATGTAGATATAGTTCAAATTTGAATACGGTCATTAAATGGCTAGAAAATCACTTAAATGTCTTTAAAAGGTCAAATGACCCCTAGATTTTCCAAAATTTCACATTACAGTTGTAGTAGTGCACGTTACACGTAGAAAAAAAATTGAAGGCCGTAAGAGGAAGCTATATATCTCCTGTCTGTCATCGAACATGCATTGTTCCCTCTAGGAACCACGAGCCTTCTAGTGAGTTGCTCCGGTTTGTGAGGGGTGTGTGTCGAAACTTTCGTCAAACATGCCAATTTTTTTACCACATCATCTTGGTGGCATGACATTACATCAACCAAGGTTTCATGTGTTTTTGATTTTTTTTAATTTTTTGGAATTAAAATGCCATGTCACTCCATGCATACATATGCATGTGTCCGTGTCGTGAGACAAATATGTTTTAAAATCCCTTCTAATTTACTGCACATGGAATTAACTCACACACAAGTACACAAATATGATTTTTCAAACCGTTATGGTTAGCCATTGCATGTAGATGTAGTTCAAATTTGAATTACGGTCATTAAATGGCTAGAAAATCACTCAAATGTCTTTAAAATGTCAAATGACCCCTAGAATTTTCCAGAATTTCACATTACAGTTGTAGTAGTGCACGTTAAACATAGAAAAAAATTGAAGGCCGCAAGAGGAAGCTATCTCCCGTTCGTCATCAAACATGCATTGTTCCCTCTCGGAACCACGCGCCTTCTAGTGAGTTGCTTCGGTTTGTGATGGGTGTGTGTCCAAACTTTCGTCAAACATGCCAAAATTTTTACCACATCTTCTTGGTGGCATGACATTACATCAACCAAGGTTTCATGTGTTTCTGATATTTTTTTAATTTTTTGGAATTAAAATGCCATGTCACTCCATGCTTAATTGTGTCATAGTCGTTAGACGAATATGTTTGAAAATTCCTTCCAATTTACTGCACATGGAATTAAATCGCACAGGAGTACACAAAATATGAGTTTTCAAACCGTCATGGTTAGCTGTTGCATGTACATGTAGTTCAAATTTCAATTACGGTCATTAAATAGCAAGAAAATCACTTAAATGTCTTAAAAGGTTAAATGACCCCTGAAATTTTCCAAAATTTGACATGACAGTTGTATTAGTACTACAAAATATCTCTTACGTTTAAAACACCATCCGTTGCCACTTTACAACAAATTTGTCTTTCACAGCTAATAAAAAATATCTACAACATCACACACAGTTGTTTTCTAGGAACCGTTTGTGATGAAAATATCTGGGTCTATTTAAGTCTCCCTCCTAAGCTTCGCCGGCTCGTCTGCTCCAGTGCCGGCAACCCCCGGATCCATGAATCCTGATCCCCTTTCCCGCACCCCCTTCTTGCAAAGATGACGCCGTGGAAATGCTTCGTGAAGACCCGTACGATGGTCGCGTCCCCCCGAGCGCGGCCGCCTGTGCCGAGAGCGCAGCCGCCTACGCCGAGAGTGCCACTGCATCCGAATTGAGCACGGCCGGTTCCACCTAGATGGTGTCTGCGATAGCTGACAGGGCAGCTGCAGTAGCCGAGACGGCTGCAGCTGCTGCTGCGACGGCGGTTGCAAACACCGAGAGAGCTCGAGTTGCCATCCGTGCCGCCGATGTCGCCCTGGCCTGGGTCGAGGCCATCCACCGCAAGATCGAGGATGCACACGCCAAGATATTCCAGGCCACCTTGGACTCTAGCATGTAACCCACGTCCGAAAAAGGCGGCTGTGGCCATGGAGCACCTGCTTCCTCATGAGGTCGTCGAGCGGGAGCTGGAGATGCAGGAGGCGGCGGAGATCAAGGAGCGCCGGGAGGAGGAGTTGCACGTGGCCGAGGTCGAGGTAGAGAAGAGTATGTTCGTCGAGGAATCGGCGGTGGAGTATCAACACGAGCTCTGGCGCAGCCATTACTACGAGTACTACAACCTTGAGGGTGGCACCGAGGACGAGGACGAGGACGCGGTTGACTTCAGCAGGGGACGTGGAGTCCACCAACGGCAGCATGTCGCCAGGACAAGTCATCGATGTCTCATCTCACACCGGTGATGCATAGGCCGGTGCGGCGGCGGATTTGTTAAAATTATGCGTACTTAGGCTTTGTTTTTAATGCGGGTCTTTTGTTAGAGCAATGTTTAGGTCAACTGGCTCTGTTTAATTACTAAAATTGCTCGATTTAGTTAGTGTGGTTTGTCTGCTGTACACTCTTTTGTGTGCCCAAATTAGCAAGCGATGTTAAATTATGCAATGACGTACCCGGGGAAATTTCCACCAAAATTTGAATTATCAAACTCATCCCATTGCGTAAAGCAGAAGAATAATTTGCAATGCACACAATCATTCAAAGTGAATGGTCCTGCAGCACCGCGCGCAAAGTTTCCCTCCACATTTCCAAAATTTTGGCCTACCGCCAAAATATCTACCCCCGCCCCCTCCCCCTTCCCACCCCCTTTTCTCCCCGACCACAAGTCACATTTCCCCTGTTTCCTCCTTCCTTCCTTCCTTCCTAAGCTATAGCCGCTTCCTCGCTCTCGCCATCTCACATCCTACCGCCGGGGTCGCCATGTTCTTCTTCAAAGACCTCTCCAGCGGTTCCTCCTCCGGCGATGACTCCTTCACCACCCGGGTATGCCTCTCTTCTCTCTCTCTCGGGCTATGACTTGGAATGAAGGATTTTTACCCGGCAGTCGATTTGAGTCATTTTTTCCTCTTGTAGCTCCCTAGGACTATTAGTGGCAACGAATGGAGCGGGGTGGCTGAAGATCTATCTGCTCATTGTCACCATCAATCTCCATGCGTGAAGCTAGTTGCGTTTGAATTTGTGGACAGTGGCAGGAAGTTTCTGGCATGTGCAGAGAAGGTTAGCCCCTCTTTCATTGTTACAAATCATTTGCTAGATGTGATTTAGACACTGTCACGGTCCCAACCCATTCATACCACTCCTCCAACCAAACGCATCCTAAGACAGTGTCACAGTTTGTACCTAGTATCTTAAATTATTGCCATCTCAGCAGCGGTGCCATTAGAAAATTATTTGGCACCGCTTCAGTAGTTTGTGCAGCCAACTTTGGTCCACACATCTGAGCAGCCAAGCAGTAAAATACTAAATCTTTATGGCATGAAGGAACTGGGCATCGGAGCAACTATGTGCTCTGGAGTCCGGGTCCCTGATTTTTTCTGCTGCATCGGCTCGCCACTGTAGGGCACCGGTGTGAGATGTAGCAACAGTTGTCTTTACCCCAGTTTTGGCATACATAGTGGACGTCTTTAGTGCTATTTGTTCTATGTTACTAAATTTGTGCATGTACACACCTGTTAGTATCAATTTGCTGTCATCCAAACACTGTCGCTATGCTGCTGCAGTTATATTTACCTTCCTCATAAAATGTTCAATTTGTTATTTATTGTACATAAGAACTTGTAGTGTTGTTGTAGTTAATTATAGCTTCTGATGTTCCAGAATTTGGTTGTTGTCTCAGTAGCAATTAATTCATTTGCACATTGATCTTTTTGAGAAGATATGTCATAATTAACATGTTTCTTCAGTTTTTCCAAAAAGCATTGGTGATTTTCTATGTTGCTATAAACCCATTCCCCTACAATTGTTACTGATCTAGTTTTAAATATTATAGGATGAACGGAAGTGTTCTTACCTGGAGTGGGTTGATCAAGAGTGGCCACAATCTTTGAAGATGTGCCTAGCGAAGCTCTGGAGCATGTATGAGGAAGAGAACAGACGTAGGCTTAGAGAAACTGTTGTCAACGCTGAAGAATATTTGAAGATGCGGGATAAAAAGTTGAATGTGGAGAATGAGCTCAGATTTTTTAAATCAGACTTTGCTAAGATGGTGTTGGCGAAGGAGGAGGCACTTTCCCAGTTGGCCCGTGCAAAACAGGTTCTTATTGAACTGAAAACAGAGGTGGATAAGACGAGCCTGGATGATCTCGATTAGGGAAATGAATATATTGTTCTTATGAAGTTGAACTAGCTATATGTTGTACTGTGCTGTTTTCATGTAGCTATCTTACTGTGATGTTATAATATACTTATGTGCCTGGTATGAAATTGGCAAACAGCTATTTGATATGAAATGTGAATTTGCGTAATACTGGAATTATTAATTGTAAACTAATAAACCTGCTAAATGTGTCATGGAGCTTTGCAAACAGTTTTAGCAGTAAAAGCGCTTGCGATGGATAGCCCAATGCCACACGGTTTTCCTCATCAAATATTGTGTGATGTAGTTGATGAAAGCAAACAGTTAACCAAGGCAGACCGTGTGTGATAGTTACACCTTTCACACACGAGCCTACACATAAAACTGTGTGGGATGTACATATGAACGAAAACGTTTTCCCTGGATTGACTGTGTGGGATGTACATAAGAACAGAAACGTATTCCTTGGATTTACTGTGTGTGATATACATACCTACGGAAATGTTTTTCTGGAATTCACCATGTGGGATGTACATACCTACAGAAATGTTTTTCTGGGATTCACCGTGTGGGATGTACATACCTATGAAAATGTTTTTCTGGGATTCACCGTGTGGGATGTACATACCTACGGAAATGTTTTTCTGGGATTCACTGTGTGGGATGTACATACCTACGGAAATGATTGGGTTTCGATGCCTCACCTGATCGCACACGGCCCAGCCTGTGTCCCAGGAGGGCCTATCCCCGACGATTTCTGGGTCGTGTGGGAAGGACCCCCCCTATCGCCCACACTCACTTGGCGACGGTTCCAAATGCCATCGCGGAAAGGGGTTAAAAACCATTTTGTATAGCACCGACGCATACCAGTGATAGATAGCATGATTTATTATTCTTGACATGACCCTTGAGGTGAGTATGTTGGGAGGCGAAACTATAAGCCCCTATCTTTCTATGTGTCCGGTTGAAACGTTTTGTTCATGGGTACAAGGTGAGTGTTAGCAATCATAGAAGACTATATGATGGTTGAGTATGTGGACTTGCCTAAAGACTCCGACACGTGACTCTTCCTGAAAAGATGATGAATTGTAGTTGCAAAGTTGACTGAGAACATAGTTTGTTAGTTTCTAATAGAGTTTTTGCTTTATACTTTGATTATGTGATGAACTATTACTTATTCATGAGAAGTATATGATAAAAGTTCTATGATAAAAGTCCTATGTTTAATTTTGTTGCTGCTATAATAATCAACATGATGCTTCTATGTCCATATTTTGTTTTTATCGACACCTCTCTCTCAAAGCATGTGGACATGTTTTTCGATTTCGGTTTTCGCTTGAGGACAAGCGAAGTCTAAGCTTGGGGGAGTTGATACGTCCATTTTGGATCATGTTTTCTTACTATTATTTATAATTTTTTTATCAATAATAATGGTTTTTGGAGTAATTCTAATGCCTTTTCTCTCATAATTTGCAAGGAACACACCAAGAGGGAGAATACTGGCAGCTGGAAATCTGGACCTGAAAAAGCTACATCAGGCTACCTATTCTACACAACTCCAAATAAGCTGAAACTTCACGGAGATTTTTTATGGAATATTTAAGAAATACGGGAGCCAATAATCACCAGAGGGGTGCCACCAGGTGGGCACAACCCACCTGGGCGCGCCAGGCCACCCAGGCGCGCCCTAGTGGGTTGTGGCCTCCTTGGTCCACCTCCGGTGCCCATCTTCTGGTATATAAGTGATTTTGACCTAGAAAATATAAGGGGAGGACTTTCAGGATGAAGCACCACCGCCTCAAGGTGGAACTTGGGCAGGAGCTCTTTTGCCCTCCGGCGGAGCGATTCCGCCGAGAGAACTTCCATCCCGGAGGGGGAACTCATCGTCATCATCATCACCAAGAACTCTCCTCTCTTGGGGAGGTTAATCTCCATCAACATCTTCAACAGCACCATCTCCTCTGAAACCCTAGTTCATCTCTTGTATTCAATCTTGTTACCGGAACTATAGATTAGTGCTTGTCGGTGACTAGTAGTGTTGATTACATCTTGTAGTTGATTACTATATGGTTTATTTGGTGGAAGATTATATGTTCAGATCCATTATGCTATTTAATACTCCTCTGATCATGAACATCTTTATCATTTGTGAGTAGTTACCTTTGTTCTTGAGGTCATGGGAGAAATCATGTTGCAAGTAATCATGTGAACTTGATATGTGTTCGATATTTTGATAGTATGTATGTTGTTATTCCGTTAGTGGTGTCATGTGAATGTCGACTACATGAAACTTCACCATATTTGGGCATAAGGGAATGCATTGTGGAGTAGCAAGTAGATGGTGGGTTGCGAGAATGACAGAAGCTTAAACCCCAGTTTATGCGCTATTCCGTAAGGGACCGATTGGATCCAGAAGTTTAATGATATGGTTAGAATTTATTCTTAATACTTTTTTGGTAGTTGCGGATGCTTGCGGGAGGGTTAATCATAAGTAGGAGGTTTGTTCAAGTAAGAATAGCACCTAAGCACTAGTCCACCCACATATCAAATTATCAAAGTAGCAAACACAAATCGAACCAACATGATGAAAGTGACTAGATGAAATTCCCGTGTACCCTCAAGAACGCTTTGCTTATCATAAGAGACCGTTTTGGCCTGCCCTTTGCCTCAAAAGGATTGGGCTACCTTGCTGCACTTTTGTTACTATTATCGTTACTTGCTCGTTACAAATTATCTTGCTATCAAACTACTCTGCTACTTACAATTTCAGCACTTGGAGACAATACCTTACCGGAAACTACTTGTCATTTCCTACTACTCCTCGTTGGGTTCGACACTCTTACTTATCGAAAAGAGCTATAATTGATCCCCTATACTTGTGGGTCATCAGTCCCAAACGGGGACAAGGTACCATAATCAACAATGGGCACACAAGGTTATGGCTGCTTACCGGGCCAGGGTACCGCACGCCCATAACCTTCCCTCGTTGGAGGTACCGACCAGAGGCATGACAACGGACCGAATAAAGGCATTCCCTTAAAGGAAAATGTGGTTGCACTGGGAAAAACTCGATTCAGTGGCACCATGACTCGATAAACGTTATGTTCAAGTTGAATTAACATCAGGTTTAACTTGAAATGAAAATAACTCGAGTCACAATATGCCATGAACATGCAACCATCCGACATGCATCATATATCACTTAGAGTAAACAGATCAACATCATCAAGTTTTCTACTTGCACTAGTCATCACTAAACTTTACTGATTCTTCTTCACTGGTTTTTAACACTCATCATTTTTAGTTATGACACTAACATATTAAAATCAATTCCTCACATATGAAAATAATACCGATGCTAGTCATAATATGACCATATCATAATCACACAATCAAATCTACTTCTACTACCTCATACTAGTCTATGCATTCATACACTACTATAAACTAAGCATTTGAACCATGACAAAGTAACTAAGATAAGCAATATTCATTTAAATAATTAAATGCATGAAATAACTCATATTCAAGTTGGAAAATCCTAAATATTGAAATGATACCATGCAAATGTTGGTGTGGCTTGCCTTAGTTCAGAGGAGGTTCACACTCCTCCTGGTTCTCCTCAAGACAAGCTCTCCCTTTGAAAATAATTAAAACCACAAAAAGAAAATATCAAGAACACTTCTGAAAATCACCAGAAATTCTAGTCAGCAGGGAAAAATCTCAACTTTGGTGTGCTTTTAGAATATTTCAACACAAACACAATGCAAAAAAGAATCAATTCATTTGGACTTCTAGTTTAAAAGTTATGGATGGTCAAAGTTCCTGGTCAAACTGAGTTAAATTCAAATGAAAAGAAAAAGACCAGAGAGGGGGGGGTGACGTCGAAAGCGTTTTTTCGTGGGGCGCCAGCACTAATACAGCTTCGGCCATGGCTGAGAGGCTGACAGTGGGCCCCCGCTGTCAGGTTTTAGAGGGGGAAGAGGAAACAAAGGAGGGGCGGTGGTTCTCCGGCGATTCTCCGGCAAGGAGAGGCCGGCTGCCGCCGTGGAGGTGGGGGATGGACGCGCAAGACTCCGGCGAACCCGTACTTACTCGGAACGTGGCTAGAGGTGGTCGGAGTTGGTCATGGTGGTTGTCTCCAGAGGCGTCGGCAAAGGAGGCTCGTCGGAGAAGACGATTCCGGCGAGGCAAGGCGTTCCCAGGGGATCCAACTGCACCAGCGCGATCAGTGGATCACCAGGAGCATCCTGGAGAAGTTGGTCGAGCTCGAGCGGCACTGGATAGGTGAGGGGCAGCAGAGGGGATCATCGGCGAACTCCGGTCGGGGACAGTGGCCAGAAGCCTGCCCAGCTAGGCTGCGGCTATCTACGACGCTGTGGTGGAGGTGTGAGTGTGTGGTGATGCTCAGAGAGGCTGGGGAGGGGCCGTTTTTATAGGCGAGGGAGGAGAGGGGCTCGGGCTCTGGCGGAGTTCTCTGGAAGCGGCACCCGGCGACGAGAGGCGTCAGTGAGAGGTGGAGAAGGAGACGCAGCTCACGCGGGCACTGTGGGAAGACGGGGACGAGCACAGGAGCGCGGGTGGCGACGAGCACAGTGGCACGTGCGTACTGTGTGCTTGGCCATGTCGTGCACGCTGCGGCAAGCTCTGGTGTCGACAAGTGCCAGGGGGAGTTAAGGGCGTCGGGACGGTGATTGTGGCGAGGTTTGGCAAGGCGGCACGAGCTGGGAAGCGAGCACGAGCTCAACAGAGACTCGGGCGCGATACAGAGCGCGTCGGACGCATGCCAGCACGCTTGGCCGAACGTGCTCACCACGTGAACTCTAGCATCACGCCGTGCACTGCAATAAATTCATGTCTGGCGTGTAGTCCTTGATGGTTTGGGTTGTGCCAACGCTTTGAGTTGATCACAAGTGGGCTGTGCGAGTGGGTTTCTTCCTGACAAGTTTCTGGACAGAAACTTGTGAGGCTAGCTGAGAAAAATCTAGAAGGAGTTTAGGGCTGATCTTGGGTGGTTAGTGGTTTCTTAGGAGGGTAATGAAGCCCTAAAAATCTCAGCCTCATTTGATCAAGGAAAAATGCACTCCCTATAGAAACTGCATTTTTTGACCAGAACAAAAATGATTTTCTGTAGCAAATTTTTTCCAAAAACCTATGCAATATTTTTGCTCAGGGAGGTGTGCCAAGGTTCAAAGAATATTTGAGAATTTTCTCACATTTTTCTGGGCAAGAAAAGTGAGGGTTGCTTTGGAGCATAGGTTGCTGAAGTGAGGTTTTTGAAGAGAAAATGAATATTTTTCATTTATGAAAAATATTCCTATGGCCATTTTGGGATTTATCAGAGAGGGAATGATGGTTTTGAGAGAGAGACTGGTCACTTGGGTGAAAATCAAGGACATGCCCAAGTGTTTAAGCCAACTGAGTTGATTCAAAAATTCAAATTCAAATCAAATGGCAAGAAAATCCAGAAAAAGAGAGAGGGCAAAAACCAGGCTGTCACAAACCTCCCCCACTTAGTATGAATCTTGTCCTCGAGATTCGGTTTCTCGGGAAAACAATTCTGGATAGGCTGCCCTTAAAAATTCCTCTCTTTCCCAAGTTGCTTCTTCCTCGGTGTGATGCTCCCACTGAACCTTATAAAATTTTATCACCTTGCTGCGAGTGACTCGTTCGGTCTCATCCAATATTCGGAACAGTTTGTCCTCATAGGTTAAATCCTTAGCAAGCTCTATCTCTGCCATATCAGTCGTTTTCTCCGGTGGCGAGATGCACCTTCTTAGCTGAGAGACATGGAACACATTGTGCACTTCCGACAATTCCGGTGGCAATTCCAACAGATAAGCAATAGTACCAACCCTGGACATAACTGAGAACAGACCAATATATATGGGTGCCAATTTTCCTCGGGTCTGAAATCTCTTGACTCCTTTCATGGGTGTGACTCGGAGGTACACATACTCTCTAGGTTCAAAACTGATCTGACGGTGCTTTGCATCATAATAACTCTTTTGTCGGGACTTAGCCAATTGCAGTCTATCTCGGATCTGCTTGACTTGCTTTTCAGCCTCCATCATTAAGTCAGTCCCAAAAATACGGCTATCTCCGTTTTGAGACCAGTTTAGCGGAGTGCGGCACTTACGGCCATACAAAGCTTCATACGGTGACATCTTCAGGCTGGTCTGGAAACTGTTGTTGTAAGAGAACTCGGCATAAGGCAGACAATCTTCCCACTTGGGTCCTTGAGCCAAAGCACATGCTCGGAGCATATCTTCAAGTATTTGACTTACTCGCTTAGTCTGCCCATCTGTCTGAGGATGATAGGCTATGTGGTATTTTAGTGCGGTCCCCAAAGCTTGATGGAGACGTGACCAGAATGCGGAGGTAAAGAGTGAACCTCTGTCGGAAGTGATAGTTCTTGGCACTCCATGCAAACTGACTATTCTAGACACATATAACTGTGTGAGTTGATCAGCTCGATAGGTGGTTCGGATGGGAATAAAGTGAGCTACCTTTGTCAGCATGTCCACCACAACCCATACTGCATCATTGCCTCGATGAGTCCTTGGTACGCCGGTGACAAAATCCATGCAGACATCGTCCCACTTCCATTGCGGAACGGGTTGGGGTTGAAGAAGTCCAGCGGATTTCTGATGTTCCACCTTCACTTTGTTGCATATATCGCAACAAGCGACAAAATAAGTGATGTCTTTCTTCATTCCATCCCACCAAAATATCTGTCGAAGGTCTTCGTACATTTTGGTACCTACTGGGTGGATTGAGTATGAATATTCGTGCGCTTCTACCAAGATTTTCTTTCTCAGGTCTGCTTGCTCAGGTACGCAAATCCGCCCTCAAAACCTTAGGATACCTTGCGTATCTTTAGAGAAATCCTGGGTTTGCCTTCTTGCATACGCTTGTCATGGTGTTGCAGGACTGGGTCATCTTGCTAGGCCATGCGGATCTCTTCTTCGAGGGTAGGAGTAACTTCCAATATATTGGCAAGGCCCGCATCAACAATAACCAAGTTAAGCTGAGCGATCTCTTCTTGGAGTTCGGGAGGCAAGGACTCCATCATGGCATTCAGACTGGCTGGCTTGCGACTGAGAGCGTCGGCAACCACGTTGGCCTTACCCGGATGATAATTTATTCCAAGGTCATAATCCTTGACCAATTCGAGCCATCTTCGCTGTCGAAGGTTCAGATCCGGTTGGGTGAATATATACATGAGACTCTTGTGGTCGGTAAATATCTGACATCTTTTGCCAATGAGGCAGTGCCTCCAAATTTTTAATGCGTGCACAACTACAGCCAATTCCAAATCATGGGTTGGATAATTTCCTTCGTGAGGCTGTAGCTGTCGAGACGCGTATGCTGCAACCTTGCCATCTTTCATGAGTACACATCCAATACCTTTCCTGGATGTGTCGCAATATACATCGAAGCTGCGGTAGATGTCTGGAAGGGTCAACACAGGTTTTGTCATCAGTCTGGTCTTTAACTCATTAAACCTTTTCTCACAGTCCTCAGTCCTTTCAAATTTCTTATCTTTCTTGAGGAGTTCTGTCATTGGCTTGGCAATCTTAGAAAAACCTTCTATGAATCGGCGGTAGTATCCGGCTAATCCAAGAAAACTCCAAATTTCTGATATTGTCGTGGGTGCTGTCCAATCATGCACGTCCTTCACTTTTCTTGGGTCCACAGCTATGCCTTCTGCTGAAAGAACATGCCCCAAAAATCCGACTTGCTTGAGCCAAAACTCACATTTGCTGAATTTTGCGTATAGCCGATGGTCACGGAGTCTTTGCAATACTGCTCTGAGATGTCCCTTGTGCTCTTCTTCACCTTTTGAGTATATGAGGATGTCATCGATAAAAACCACCACAAACTTATACAAGAAATCCATGAATACTTTATTCATCATATGCATGAAGAAAGCGGGGTCGTTGGTGAGGCCGAATGACATGACGGTGTATTCGTAAAGACCGTATCGAGTAGTGAACGCAGTCTTAGGAATATCTTCCTTCTTGATTTTTAGCTGGTGATATCCGGTCCTCAAATCAATCTTGAAAAATACTTTTGCCCCGCTGAGTTGATCGAATAAAGCATCAATTCTTGGAAGCGGATATTTTTCTTGATAGTGACATCATTCAACTGACGGTAGTCCACACACATCCGAAGACTGTCGTCTTTCTTGTGCACAAATATTGCGGGTGATCCCCATGGTGAAGAGCTTGGACGGATGTATCCTTTTTGAAGCATCTCATCCAGTTGTTTCTTTAATTCCACTAATTCTGAGGACGGCATCCGATAATACTTCTTATAAAATGGTGCGGTCCCGGGCACAAGGTCAATTGCAAACTCAAGCTCTCGGTCAGGCGGCATTTCGGGTAATTCCTTAGGAAATACATCTAGAAACTCACTGACCACAGGAATTAAATCCAACTCTTCAGCTACAGCTGTGTAGACCATTTCTTTCTTGGGTATGCTTCTGCGGGCATAGAATTAGGTAGTTCGACATTCCTAACTTGTCAAGGTGACTTCTCTGGTCGCACAGTTGATGCATACTTGATTTAGGGTCAACCAGTTCATCCCCAAAATAATATCCAACTTGGCAGACTCGATGACTATCAAAGAAGTTGGGAAGCTTACTCCCTTGATACCAATTTCCAAATTAAGGCAGACCAGATTGCTTCTGAGCACGGATCCCGGGGATTGTACCATCATGCTCTTTCCCAAAATCGAACAAGGAAATTTGTTTTGGGCAACGAAACTCCGCGAAATAAAAGAGTGGGAAGCCCCAGAGTCAAATAAAATTATTGCAGGTATGCTATTAACAGGAAACATACCAATGACGACTTCTGGGTCCTCTTGGGCTTCGTCTGTGGAGAGGTGGTGAACTTGCCCTTGGATGGTCTTTTGGATAGGATATGGCCCCATGTGGTTGACTTGCGGCCTGAATTGAGTAGTTGGCTTGCCGCTCTTGGGGAACTGTCTGGCATAATGTCCGGTTTGTCCGCAATTGAAACACAAATTGTTGCGCTGACACTCTTCGCGCACCGGGCTGGTCATGACATTCTTGACTTGAGTAGTGGTCTTGTTAAAATTCTGCTGCCAATTGGGTTTGTACTCAACCCGAGTCTGCTGCCAAGTATGAGACTTCTGCATCGGTGGTCCATCCTTCTTAGGCTCAAACTTGCGCTTATGATCATTATTAGCGGGCTTATTGTCGCGCATGAGCTTGTATTCTCTTTCAAAAATGGGGCCCTTGTTTACCAGAGTTTGGAAATCCGGGAAATCAAACATACTGAGAGTGCATATGAGGTGCTGGTTCAGTCCTCCAAGAAATCTGTTGATCTTTGTTTCTTCTGTGGCCACATCATAAAGAGAATAACGGGCCAAATGGTTGAACTTATGCAAATACTTACTTACTGACAGGCTTCCTCGCGTGAGCGCAAGGAATTCACGCTGCTTGACCTTCATAATACCAGTGGGAATATGATATTTGCGGAAATGGTCCTTGAATTTAGTCCAAGTGATTTCTTCATCCGCAGGCCACATGGCTCCTTCAAGATAATGTGTAGCAAATGGAACCTTGTCAGCTTCTTCAGTGCGAGCAATCTCAAGCTTTTTCTCAATAGTCCTCAACCAATCATCGGCTTCTAAAGGATCGATAACTTGACTAAAACTGGGAGGCTTGGTCCTCTAAAAATCTGACAACTTGGAGTGATGACCATTCTGACTTCCATTCTGCCCAACCATAGCTTGCACACTTTTTAACAGCTCAATCAGATTGTTGTTCCTTCTTTCTTCAAACATGTGCATAATCTATTCAGTGGAGGGCAGATGTGGCGGTGGAGTCGGTGGTGGAGGATACGGCTCGGGGGAATGTCCTACCTGTCTTGCTGAGCGACGAACAGGGACATCCTCACAAGCATGACTGGTCACTACAAAAGAACACACATCCGTGACATTTTGGGCCGAACGAATATTTTCTTCTGTCATGCTTATGACACTTCTATAACGATAATTGTGACTGTTGGGGATATAACTAATTTAGAGTGTTGTTCTTTGTCTTCACAAAGATCTGCATACCACCATGGAGGTGCCTCCCGAGCCCTGGCCCCATCGTGGTTGGTGGTGTTGGAAACCGTGGGCTCAAGGGTGGCTCGCTCCACTGGTGTTGGACGTGCCGCCCCGGCAAGGGCCTTGCTGGGGCAGCCGAGGCTACCCCCGGCAAGGGTCTTGCCGGGGAAACCCGCTTTGTCCATATGCTCTCTGTGGTCTTGGCCTTGGCGTCGCTTTGCTTGTTTTGTTTCTGTGGTTCTACCTCGGTTCACCTCACCTGCCTTGCCAAGTGCGGGCGTGCGCGTGGCTCTGACTGCCCGTGCACAAGTAAAGGGGTCAAAAGGAGAGCCCCTACTTTTGTACACCGACAGGAGCCCCCGGGCCTGGGCCACACGTAAGCGCAACACGTTGTTGGGCCAGGCCCAAAAACGGTGCGCGGGCAGGCGGGGCGGTTTTTACTGCGGTAAATTCCCGCCCGCCGCGCTCCCCCATGACCTGTGTCGATTCCGTGATGTGGGGGTCGCGCGCGCGGGTGACCGAAGCATGCTGATGTCATCTGTGGTGAATAGTAAAGAGGCGGCCCGCGCATCTCTTCGAGACCGTAGGGTCGCTGCTCATTTACTCTCCGCACTTGGGGAACCGCTGCTCCACACGTCCCATTACGCCCGCCTCTTGCGCCATGTTTGCTGCATGCAGAGCGAATGGCAGGTGCGTGGGATACGGGAAGTCGTGCGTGTGTGGGTTGTTTCCCACGCGCCTCCAATTGGGCAGGGAGGGCGGTCGACGACCCCGCCCGCTGTCACTTAAATGAGCCGAATTGGTCGAGAGGGGCGGCCGAGCCCTGCCTTCGCCTCTTTATAAAGAGGGGAGCGGGAGGAACGACGCTTCTCAATCCTTCGTCATCTGCTTGTCTCCATTCCTGCTGAGGGAGTCCTAGATTAAGGGGTCCTCGGACAGCCGGACTATATACTTTGGCCAGACTGTTGGACTATGAAGATACAAGATTGAAGACTTCGTCCCGTGTCCGGATGGGACTCTCCTTTGCGTGGAAGGCAAGCTTGGATATTCGGATATGTAGATTTCCTTCTCTGTAACCGACTCTGTGTAACCCTAGCCCCTCCGGTGTCTATATAAACCAGAGGGTTTAGTCCGTAGGACAACAACAATCATAATCATAGGCTAGCTTCTAGGGTTTAGCCTCTACGATATCGTGGTAGATCAACTCTTGTAATACTCATATCATTATGATCAATCAAGCAGGAAGTAGGGTATTACCTCCTTCGAGAGGGCCCGAACCTGCGTAAACATCGTGTCTCCCGCCTCCTGTTACCATTAGTCTTAGACGCACAGTTCGGGACCCCCCACCCGAGATCTGCGAGTTTTGACACCGACATTGGTGCTTTCATTGAGAGTTCCACTGTGTCGTCGTGATAAGGCTTGATGGCTCCTTCAATCATCTTCAACGACGCAGTCCAGGGGGAGGTTTTCCTTCCTAGATAGATCTTCGTATTCGGCGACTTCGTACTGCGGGCCAACTCGCTTGGCCATCTGGAGCAGATCGATAGCTACGCCCCTGGCCATCAGGTCAGGTTTGGAAGCTTAAACTATACTGCCGACATCCACGGAGACTTGATCTTCGACGGATTCGAGCCCATGCCAGGTGCGCCGAATGGTCACGGCGAGCATGACCTTGATCTACCGTCGGACAGTATTCGGGAGATCGCACCCGCGGTGGCGCCGGGAATCAATCCGGAGCAGATCGTGCCTTCCAAGGGCGGGTGGATGTGTTGGGGAACGTAGTAGAAATTCAAAATTTTCTACGCATCACCAAGATCAATCTATGGAGTAATCTAGCAACGAGGGGAAGGGGAGTGCATCTACATACCCTTGTAGATCGTGATGCAGAAGCGTTGCAAGAACGCGGATGAAGGAGTCATACTCGTAGCGATTCAGATCGCGGTTGATTCCGATCTAAGCACCATAGAACGGTGCCTCCGCGTTCAACACACGTGCAGCCCGGTGACGTCTCCCACGCCTTGATCCAGCAAGGAGAGAGGGAGAGGTTGGGGAAGACTCCGTCCAGCAGCAGCACAACGGCATGGTGGTGATGGAGGAGCGTGGCACTCCAGCAGGGCTTCGCCAAGCACTGCGAGAGACGAGAAGGGAGAGGGGTAGGGCTGCGCTATGAGGGAGGAAGACTCATGTGTTGGGCAGCCCCCATACCTCAAGTATATATAGGGGAAGAGGAGGGGCTGCGCCCCCACCTAGGGTTCCCTCCCTAGGGGTGGCGGCAGCCCCCAGATCCCATCTGGGTGGCGGCCAAGGGGGAGAGAAGGGGGCGCACCTAGGGTGGGCCTTAGGGCCCATCTGCTCCTAGGGTTTGCCCCCCTCTCCTCTTGAGGGCGCCTTGGGCCTTGGTGGGAGGCGCCCCAGCCCACCTAGGGGCTTGTCCCTTCCCACTATTGGCCCACATAGGCCTCTGGGGCTGGTGGCCCCACCTGGTGGACCCCCGGGACCCTCCCGGTGGTCCCGATATGTTACCGATAACTCCCGAAACTTTTCTGGTGACCAAAACAGGACTTCCCATATATAAATCTTTACCTCCGGACCAATCCGGAACTCCTCGTGACGTCCGGGATCTCATCCGGGACTCCGAACAACATTTGGTAACCACGTATATCTATTCCCTATAACCCTAGCATCATCGAACCTTAAGTGTGTAGACCCTACGGGTTCGGGAACTATGCAGACATGACCGAGACGTTCTCCGGCCAATAACCAACAGCGGGATCTGGATACCCATGTTGGCTCCCACATATTCCACGATGATCTCATCGGATGAACCACGATGTCGGGGATTCAATCAATCCCGTATACAATTCCCTTTGTCAATCGGTATGTTACTTGCCCGAGATTCGATCGTCGGTATCCCGATACCTTGTTCAATCTCGTTACCGGCAAGTCTCTTTACTCGTTCCGTAACACATCATCCCATGATCAACTCCTTGGTCACATTGTGCACATTATGATGATGTCCTACCGAGTGGGCCTAGAGATACCTCTCCGTTTACACGGAGTGACAAATCCCAGTCTCGATTCGTGCCAACCCAACAGACACTTTCGGAGATACCTGTAGTGCACCTTTATAGCCACCCAGTTACGTTGTGATGTTTGGTACACCCAAAGCATTCCTACGGTATCTGGGAGTTGCACAATCTCATGGTCTAAGGAAATGATACTTGACATTAGAAAAGCTCTTAGCAAACGAACTACACGATCTTGTGCTAGGCTTAGGATTGGGTCTTGTCCATCACATCATTCTCCTAATGATGTGATCCCGTTATCAACGACATCCAATGTCCATGGTCAGGAAACCATAACCATCTATTGATCAACGAGCTAGTCAACTAGAGGCTTACTAGGGACATGGTGTTGTCTATGTATCCACACATGTATCTGAGTTTCCTATCAATACAATTTTAGCATGGATAATAAACGATTATCATGAACAAGGAAATATAATAATAACCAATTTATTATTGCCTCTAGGGCATATTTCTAACAGTCTCCCACTTGCACTAGAGTCAATAATCTAGTTCACATCGCCATGTGATTAATACCCAAGAGTTCACATCACCATGTGAATGTAATGAATCCAACACCCATGGGGTTTGTTCATATCTTGCTTGTGAGAGAGGTTATTAGTCAACGGGTCTAAACCTTTCAGATCCGTGTGTGCTTTACGAAATATCTATGTCATCTTGTGGATGCAGCTACCACGCGCTACTTGGAGCCATTTCAAATAACTGTTCTACTATACGAATCCGGTTTACTACTCAGAGTCATCCGGATTAGTGTCAAAGTTTGCATCGACGTAACCCTTTACGACGAACTCCTTTTCACCTCCATAATCGAGAAAATTCCTTAGTCCACTAGATACTAAGGATAAGTTCGACCGCTGTCATGTGATCCATTCCCGGATCACTATTGTACCCCTTGACCAACTCATGGAAAGGCACACTTCATGTGCGGTACACAGCATAGCATACTGTAGAGCCTACGTCTAAAGCATAGGGGACGACCTTCGTGCTTTCTCTCTCTTCTGCTGTGATCAGGTCTTGAGTCTTACTCAATACTCACCCGAGATGCTTACTCCAGTCCTTAGAAGGATTGCTGGAGCTTTGCACAGTTGTTAGCATCTTTCAGGATTGACAAAAACCTTCTGGTTGTATCACATTCAACCTTTCCTCAAGAAAATCGTCGAGGAAACAATGTTTTGACATCCTATCTGCAAGACTGCTAATACAATTCCAACAGACTCTTAGCATCGCTACGAGTGAGAAAGTCTCATCGTAGTCAACTCCTTGAACTTGTCGGAAAACATCTTAACGACAAGCCGAGCTTTCTTAATGGTGACACTTACCATCATTGTCTGTCTTCCTTTTAAAATCCATCTGCACCCAACAGCCTTACGACCATCAAGTATTTCTTCCAAAGTCTACACTTTGCTTTTATACATGGATCCTCTCTCGGATTTCAGGCCTCGAGCCATTCGTCAGAATCCGGGCCCACCATCTCTTCTCCATAGCTCGTAGGTTTATTGTTGTCTAGCAACATGACTTCCAAGACAGGATTACGTACCACTCTGAAGTAGTACGCATCCTTATCAACCTACGAGGTTTGGTAGTGACTTGATCCGAAGTTTCATGATCATATCATAAGCTTCCACTTCAATTGGTGTAGGTGCCACAGGAACAACTTCCTGTGCCCTGCTACACACTAGTTGAAGTTATGGTTCAATAACCTCATCAAGTCTCCACCATCCTCCCACTCAATTCTTTCGAGAGAACTTTTCCTCGAGAAAGGACTCGTTTCTAGAAGCAATTACTTTTGCTTCCAGATCTGAAATAGGAGGTATACCCAACTGTTTTGGGTATTCTATGAAGATGCATTTATCCGCTTTGGGTTCGAGCTTATTAGCCTGAAACTTTTTCACATAAGCATCACAGCCCCAAACTTTTAAGAAACGACAACTTAGGTTTCTCTAAACGGTGTCGTCTCAACGGAATTGCGTGGTGCCCTATTTAAAGTGAATGCGGTTGTCTCTAATGCCTAACCCATAAACGATAGTGGTAATTCGATAAGAGACATCATGGTATGCACCATATCCAATAGGGTGCAGTTATGATGTTCGGACACACCATCACACTATGGTGCTCCAAGCGGTATTAGTCGTGAAACAATTTCCACAATTTCTTAATTGTGTGCCAAACTCGTAACTCAGATACTCATCTCTATGATCATATCACAGACATTTTATCCTCTTGTCACGACGATCTTCAACTTCACTCTGAAATTACTTTCAATAATTCAGACTTGTGTTTCATCAAGAAAATATTCTCAGCATCTACTCAAATCATCTGTGAAGTAAGAACATATTGATATCCACTGCGTGCCTCAGCACTCATTGGACTGCACACATCAAATGTATTACTTCCAACAAGTTGCTCTCTTGTTCCATCTTACTGAAAAACGAGGCCTTTCAGTCATCTTGCCCATGTGGTATGATTTGCACGTCTCAAGTGATTCAAAATCAAGTGAGTCCAAACGATCCATCTGCATGGAGTTTCTTCATACCAATAGACATGATTCGCATGTCTCAATCTTTTCAAAAACGAGTGAGTCCAAAGATCCATCTACATGGAGCTTCTTCATGTGTTCTATACCAATATGACTCAAATGGCAGTGCCACAAGTATGTGGTACTATCATTACTATTTTATATCTTTTGGCACGAACATGTGTATCACTACGATCGAGATTCATTTTAGGTGCAAGACCATTGAAGGTATTATTCAAATAAACAGAGTAACCATTATTCTCCTTAAATGAATAACCGTATTGCGATAAACATAATCCAATCATGTTTATGCTCAACGCAAACACCAAATAACAATTATTTAGGTTTAACACCAATCTCGATGGTAGAGGGAGCATGCGATGCTTGATCACATCAACCTTGGAAACACTTCCAACACATATCGTCATCTCACCTTTAGCTAGTCTCCGTTTATTCCGCAGCTTTTATTTCGAGTTACTAACACTTAGCAACCGAACCGGTATCTAATACCCAGGTGCTGCTAGGAGTACTAGTAAAGTACACATTCATATAATGTATATCCAATATACTTCTGTCGACCTTGCCTGCCTTCTCATCTACCAAGTATCTAGGGTAGTTCTGCTTCAGTGACCGTTTCCCTCATTACAGAAGCACTTAGTCTCGGGTTTGGGTTCAACCTTGGGATTCTTCACTAGAGCAGCAAATGATTTGCTGTTTCATGAAGTATCCCTTTTGCCCTTGCCCTTCTAGAAACTAGTGGTTTTACTAACCATCAACAATTGATGCTCCTTCTTGATTTCTACTTTCACGGTGTCAAACATCGCGAGTTGCTCAAGGATCATCATGTCTATCCCTGATATGTTATAGTTCATCACGAAGCTCTAATAGCTTGGTGGCAGTGACTATGGAGAACCATCACTATCTCATCTGGAAGATTAACTCCCACTCGATTCAAGTGATTGTAGTACTCAGACAATCTGAGCACATGCTCAACGATTGAGCTTTTCTCCCTTAGTTTGCAGGCTTAAGAAACTTGTCAGAGGTCTCATACCTCTTGATGTGGGAATTAGTCTGAAATCCCAATTTCAGTCTTCGGAACATCTCACATGTTCTGCGACGTTTCAAAAACGTCTTTGGTGCCACAATTCTAAACCGTTAGCATTACGCACTGAACTATCGCGTAGTTATCAAAACGTGTATGTCAGATGTTTCGCAACATCTACAGACGACGCTGAGGTTCAGCACACCGAGTGGTGCATTAAGGACATAAGCCTTCTGTGCAGCAATGAGGACAATCCTCAGTTTACGGACCCAGTCCGCACAATTGCTACTATCAACTTTCAACTAAATTTTCTCTAGGAACATATCTTAAACAGTAGAACTATAGCGTAAGCTATGACATAATTTGCAAAGACCTTTTGACTATGTTCATGATAATTAAGTTCATCTGATTATTTAATGAACTCCCACTCAGATAGACATCCCTCTAGTCATCTAAGTGATACATGATCCGAGTCAAACTAGGCTGTGTCCGATCATCACGTGAGACGGACTAGTCATCATCGGTGAACATCTCCATGTTGATCGCATCTACTATACGACTCATGTTCGACCTTTCGATCTCTTGTGTTCCGAGGCCATGTCTGTACATGCTAGGCTCGTCAAGTCAACCTAAGTGTTTCGCATGTGTTCCGAGGCCATGTCTGTACATGCTAGGCTCGTCAACACCCATTGTATGCGAACGTTAGAATCTATCACACCCGATCATCACGTGGTGCTTCGAAACAACGAACCTTCGCAACGGTGCACAGTTAGGGGGAACACGTCTCTTGAAAATTTAGTGAGGGATCATCTTATTTATGCTACCGTCGTTCTAAGCAAATAAGATGTAAACATGACAAACATCACATGCAAATCATAAGGTGACATGATATGGCCAATATCATCTTGCGCCTTTTGATCTCCATCTTCGAGGCGCGGCATGATCACCTTCGTCACCGGCATGACACCATGGTCTCCATCATCATGATCTCCATCATCGTGTCTTCATGAAGTTGTCTCGCCAACTATTACTTCTACTACTATGGCTAACGGTTAGCAATAAAGTAAAGTAATTACATGGCGTTTTCATTGACACGCAGGTCATACAATAAATTAAGACAACTCCTATGGCTCCTGCCGGTTGTCATACTCATCGACATGCAAGTCGTGATTCCAATTACAAGAACATGATCAATCTCATACATCACATATATCATTCATCACATCCTTTTGGCCATATCACATCACATAGCATACCCTGCAAAAACAAGTTAGACGTCCTCTAATTGTTGTTGCATGTTTTACGTGGCTGCTATGGGATTCTAGCAAGAACGTTTCTTATCTACGCAAAAGCCACAACGTGATATGCCAATTTCTATTTACCCTTCATAAGGACCCTTTTCATCGAATCCGATCCGACTAAAGTGGGAGAGACAGACACCCGCTAGCCACCTTATGCAACTAGTGCATGTCAGTCGGTGGAACCTGTCTCACCTAAGTATACGTGTAAGGTCGGTCCGGGCCGCTTCATCCCACGATGCCGCCGAATCAAGATAAGACTAGTAACGGCAAGTAAATTGACAAAATCGACGCCAACAACTACTTTGTGTTCTACTCGTGCATAGAAACTACGCATAGACCTAGCTCATGATGCCACTGTTGGGGAACATAGCAGAAGTTCAAAATTTTCTACGCATCACCAAGATCAATCTATGGAGTAATCTAGCAACGAGGGGAAGGGGAGTGCATCTACATACCCTTGTAGATCGTGATGCAGAAGCGTTGCAAGAACACGGATGAAGGAGTCGTACTCGTAGCGATTCAGATCGCGGTTGATTCCGATCTAAGCACCGAAGAACGGTGCCTCCGCGTTCAACACACGTGCAGCCCGGTGACGTCTCCCACGCCTTGATCCAGCAAGGAGAGAGGGAGAGGTTGGGGAAGACTCCGTCCAGCAGCAGCACAACGGCATGGTGGTGATGGAGGAGCGTGGCACTCCAGCAGGGCTTCGCCAAGCACTACGAGAGACGAGGAGGGAGAGGGGTAGGGCTGCGCTATGAGGGAGGAAGACTCATGTGTTGGGCAGCCCCCATACCTCAAGTATATATTGGGGAAGAGGAGGGGCTGCGCCCCCACCTAGGGTTCCCTCCCTAGGGGTGGCAGCAGCCCCCAGATCCCATCTGGGTGGCGGCCAAGGGGGAGAGAAGGGGGCGCGCCTAGGGTGGGCCTTAGGGCCCATCTGCTCCTAGGGTTTGCCCCCCTCTCCTCTTGAGGGCGCCTTGGGCCTTGGTGGGAGGCGCCCCAGCCCACCTAGGGGCTGGTCCCTTCCCACTATTGGCCCACGTAGGCCTCTGGGGCTGGTGGCCCCACCTGGTGGACCCCCGGGACCCTCCCGGTGGTCCCGGTACGTTACCGATAGCACCCAAAACTTTTCCGGTGACCAAAACAGGACTTCCCATATATAAATCTTTACCTCCGGACCATTCCGGAACTCCTCGTGACGTCCGGGATCTCATCCGGGACTCCGAACAACATTCGGCAACCACGTATATCTATTCCCTATAACCCTAGCGTCATCGAACCTTAAGTGTGTAGACCCTACGGGTTCGGGAACTATGCAGACATGACCGAGACGTTCTCCGGCCAATAACCAACAGCGGGATCTGGATACCCATGTTGGCTCCCACATGTTCCATGATGATCTCATCGGATGAACCACGATGTCGGGGATTCAATCAATCTCGTATACAATTCCCTTTGTCAATCGGTATGTTACTTGCCCGAGATTCGATCGTCGGTATCCCGATACCTTGTTCAATCTCGTTACCGGCAAGTCTCTTTACTCGTTCCGTGACACATCATCCCGTGATCAACTCCTTGGTCACATTGTGCACATTATGATGATGTCCTACCGAGTGGGCCCAGAGATACCTCTCCGTTTACACGGAGTGACAAATCCCAGTCTCGATTCGTGCCAACCCAACAGACACTTTCGGAGATACCTGTAGTGCACCTTTATAGCCACCCAGTTACGTTGTGACGTTTGGTACACCCAATGCATTCCTACGGTATCCGGGAGTTGCACAATCTCATGGTCTAAGGAAATGATACTTGACATTAGAAAAGCTCTTAGCAAACGAACTACACGATCTTGTGCTAGGCTTAGGATTGGGTCTTGTCCATCACATCATTCTCCTAATGGTGTGATCCCGTTATCAACGACATCCAATGTCCATGGTCAAGAAACCTTAACCATCTATTGATCAACGAGCTAGTCAAGTAGAGGCTTACTAGGGACATGGTGTTGTCTATGTATCCACACATGTATCTGAGTTTCCTATCAATACAATTTTAGCATGGATAATAAACGATCATCATGAACAAGGAAATATAATAATAACCAATTTATTATTGCCTCTAGGGCATATTTCTAACAGGATGGACCCCGCCACGGAAGCCGCACACTCATCGGCGTCGGAGCTGAACACTGATTCCACCTCCTGTGAGAGTGGTGTCGTCGGACCCTCGGACTCGTCTCCGGCCACAGGATCCGAACCGCGTGCGGCCGTGCCTATCGAATCTGATTGGGCACCGGTCATGGAGTTCACCGCCGTGGATATTTTTCAGCACTCGCCCTTGGGTGACGTGCTAAACTCATTAAGGTCTCTTTCCTTGTCAAGAGATTCTTGGCCGAACTATGTCCGGCTCGAGTGGGAAGCGGACGACGATGAAATTCGTTCCCCACCCACAACCCACTAAATAGCCACTGTCGATCACTTAACCGACGTGCTTGACTTCAACTCCGAAGACATCGACGGTTTGGACGACGATGCAGAAGAAGAGCAGGAACCACTGCCTACAGGGCACTGGACAACCACCTCATCATATGATATTTATATGGTGGACACCCCTAAAGAAAACAATGGCGATGAGGCAACGGAAGATAACCCCTTGGAGAAGCAATCTAGACACCGGCGTCATCGGCACCGCTCCAAGCCCCGCCATAGCAAAAATAGTGATACCGGCACAAGAGATAACAATCCGGATGGTGCCGAAGAGGGAAACAATCCTGCCCAGCAAGGCTTCGAGCAGGCCGAGCAAGAGGATGGGCAAGCTAGCCCTAAAGAACAGGCAACTGATGGAGAATCAGAGGACGATAATTACATGCCTCTCTCCGAAGACGAAGTGAGCCTTGGCGACGAAGATGTCACCGTGCCTGAGGATCCCGTCGAGCAGGAGCGCTTCAAACGCCGGCTTATAGCCACTGCAAAAAGCCTGAAGAAAAAGCAGCAACAGCTTCAAGCTGATCAAGACCTGCTAACTGATAGATGGACCGCGGTCCTGGCTGCCGAGGAATACGGACTCGAGCGCCCTACAAAAATCTATCCAAAGCGCAGGCTGCTACCTCAACTTGAGGATTAGCCTTTAAAGCCCACACTACCAGCGCATGATGCGGCTGACCGGCCACCCCGTGGCCAGGACAAAGCGGCATACCAGCCCGAAGTCTAAACCGCACCCCGTCGCCAATCAAATGTTGATACTAAGGCTCGGGGCTACACGAAGGACCTGCGAGATGTATTGGAAAACAAAGCAGGACAGTCAAGATCGATCTACGGATGACGGGGGCGCGCCACAAGACATGATGATGACCGTCACGCCGGATACAATAAACCAAAGTCCGGCCGGGCCAAATACAATAGACCGGGTTCATTTGAACTACGTCGGGATGTAGCCCGGCATAGAGGCGCCGCACACCCCTTATGCTTCACTGATGAAGTTATGGATCACGAATTCCCAGAAGGGTTTAAACCCGTAAACATTGAATCATATGATGGCACAACAGACCCCGCGGTATGGATCGAAGATTTTCTTCTCCACATTCACATGGCCCGCGGCGATGACTGACATGCCATAAAGTAGCTACCACTTAAGCTCAAAGGACTGGCTCGGCATTGGCTAAATAGCCTGCCAGCAAGCTCCATTGGCAGTTGGGAGGATCTGGAAGACGCGTTCCTCGATAACTTCCAGGGCACTTACGTGCGACCACCAGATGCTGATGACTTAAGTCACATAACCCAACAGCCCGGAGAGTCAGTCAGGAAATTCTGGACTCGGTTCCTAACTAAAAAGAACCAAATTGTCGACTGTCCGGATGCCGAAGCCTTGGCGGCCTTCAAGCACAACATCCGCGACGAATGGCTCGCCCGACACCTCGGCCAAGAGAAGCCGAAGTCCATGGCAGCCCTCACGACACTGATGACCCGCTTCTGCGCGGGCGAGGACAGCTGGCTGGCTCGCAGCAACATCACACCCAAAAACTCAGGCGATTCAGACGCCAGGGGCAGCAACGGCAAGCTGCGACGAAATAGACACAAGCGTCGCAATAATGGCGACAATGCCGAAGACACAGCAGTCAATGCCGGATTCAGAGGCTTTAAATTCGGATAGCGGAAAAAGGCATTCAAAAGAAACAGTCCGGGCTCGTCCAGTTTGGACCGTATACTCGATCGCTCATGTCAAATTCATGGCACCCCCGATAAACCAGCCAACCACACCAACAGGGAATGCTGGGTGTTTAAACAGGCCGGCAAGTTGAACTCCGAAAACAAGGAAAAGGGGCTGCACAACAACGACGACGAGGAGCCCCGACCGCCGAATACGGGAGGACAGAAGAAATTCCCTCCTCAGGTGAAAACAGTGAACATGATATACGCAACCCATATCCCCAAGCGGGAACGGAAGCGTGCACTAAGGGACATCTATGCGATGGGGCCAGTCACCCCAAAATTTAACCCATGGTCCTCTTGTCCGATCACTTTCGATCGCAGGGACCATCCTACCAGTATCTATCATGGCGGTTCGGCCGCATTGGTCCTTGACCCCATCATCGACGGATTCCATCTCACACGAGTCCTCATGGACGGCGGCAGCAGCCTGAACCTGCTCTATCAGGATACAGTGCGCAAAATGGGCATCGATCCCTCAAGGATCAAGCCCACAAAAACCACCTTCAAGGGTGTCATACCCGGTGTGGAGGCCTGTTGTACGGGCTCAATCACACTGGAAGTGGTCTTCGGATCTCTGGACAATATCCGAAGCGCGGAGTTAATCTTCGACATCGTCCCCTTCCGCAGTGGCTATCATGCACTGCTCGGATGAACCGCATCCGCCAAATTCAATGCGGTACCGCATTATGCATACCTCAAGCTCAAAATGCCAGGACCTCACGGGGTTATTACAGTTAATGGAAACACAGAGCGCTCGCTCCACACGGGGGAGCACACTGCGGCCCTCGCGGCGGAAGTACAAAACAACCTTCTTAGGCAAACAGCCAGTTTGGCGATAAAGAACCCGGATACCGTCAAGCGAGTCCGGAGTACTCCACAACAGGATCATCCGGCACGTCCAGAGCTCGACTAGCAATCCGGCCTCCGTCCTAGTCCCAGACAAGCGACGAAATTTGTGTCGCGCGTACATAATTACGCACTTAAAATACCATGGGCATAGGCGGAGGCACGACTACGACACGGTCCACAATGCGGTTCGACCGCCCTAGGACCCGCGCATCTTTGCACTTTTTTTTCTCTTTCAGGTCCTCATCTTCGGGAGGCTCCTCCGATAGACAGACTATCGGACACATAGCGGGACGGACACACCAGGAGGACAAGAAGCTTTGGCGCACAAGGGAATCCTCAGGTGGTCTCTGATAACGATCATTATACCTGTTTTACATTCCCGCATACAGCCCGCTCCTGGTCAGGATGTGTCAATTAGTCCTATTTTGCTTATCGCACTACTTGTATATGTACGCTTTGATGTATCATTTGAATAACAAGGGAAAATAGTATACAGCGTCATCTTGCTATTGCGTTTACTTACCCCTTTCCTTTACTGCTTATTCATTATACCCCTGCATTTTGGCACGACCAGTTTGCCAGGGGCTTCAGTACCCCATAACCTGGCAAGAAAAGTCCGAACACTTTCGACAGAGCGGCACCCCGAACTTATAGCACTATATGCATCAGCTCCGAATCATGTCTTGGGTCAATAGTTGGGTTTTCCCGGCTCCTATGTTTTGGTACCTTACGTTCCGCTATATCGGCTAACGTAGCGCAGGGAGAACTACTGCGATTGTGTCCCGGTCTTCCGGACGAGCACCTCAGTAGAGAAAGCCGAAAACTGACTGTCATGATAAGGCGAGAGCTGGTCGCTGTTCGAGAGGTCTCAAATCCTTAAAGATTTTTTCCGCTTCAGGCGAGGAATCGGCCTCGTCCGATTTAGGCATGTATAGCGTCCCGAGTCCGGCCTTCTGGATACTAGGGGCTTCGCCGAAATTTAAAATTGTAGACTTCTATGGCTAAGTGAGAGCGATAAAGCCGTATACTCCGATTGCCTCGTTCGCGGCGCTAAACACCTCCTTAAAACGACCAAAAATTTGGATAAAGAGTGTTTATACTTATCCCGAACACCCTAGTACTAGTTACATGGGGGCAGAAGCCGACGACTGGCAACTCTCAAGAATTTATAAACGGCCGCATAGAAGGTAATATTATAAATTAACAAGCGCCATATAGCGCACATGAACTCGTTTTCATAGTACAGGATGACGTGAGTACATTCATTCAAATATTACATCCTTGGTACATTCATCCGCCACAAGGCGGGCACCCTTAAGGACATTGTCATAGTACTGTTCGGGGTGGCGATGCTCCTTGCCCTTCGGCGACCCCTCTGTCACCAGCTTCTCGGCGTCCATCTTCCCCCAGTGCACCTTGCACGGGCCAAGGCCCTGCGTGCACCCTCAATGCAGATGGACCGCTTAACGACTTCAAGCCGCGGACATGCATTTACCATCCGCTTGACAAAGCCGAAGTAGCTGCCGGGCAAGGGCTCGCCAGGCCATAGCCGGACTATGAAGTCCTTCATGGCCAGTTCGGCCGCCTTGTGAAGTTCGACCAGTTGCTTAAGCTGGTCACTCAAGGGCATCAGATGCTCGGCCCCAATATATTGGGACCAAAACAGCTTATCCGTTGAGCTCCCCTCCTCAGCCCGGTAGAACTCTGCGGCATCAGAGATGCTGCGCGGCAGATCTGCGAATGCTCCTGGCAAGCTCCGAATTCGGGTAAGTAAAAGAAAAGTCTCCTTCACATGCTTGCTTTGCATAATGAAAGTCTTACCCGCAGCTATCTTCTTGGCCGACTCAATTTCCTGGAGGGCCTTCTGGGCTTTGGCCTTGGCGTCTAGTGCGCTCTGACGGGCCCTCGCAAGCTCCGACTCTTGCGTCTTGGAGTCACGCTCCAAGGACTTGAATTTTTTGACGAAATCCTGGAGCTCTTGCTGGACCTCATCAACCCGAGGTTCTTGTTTTTCGCGCTCGGTGCGCTCCTCGGCCACTTTGTTTTCGGCCTCGGACAGCGCCTTCTTAAGGGCCGCCACTTCGGTCGTGGCCCCTAGAAAAATTCATCGTGCCTCTATTAGCACCAACGATTTTTCCCTTTATATAACAGTCAGACGGGGTATCACTTACCTTTGTTCTCCTCGAGCTGCCTCTTCACAAGGCCGAGCTCTTCTTCGGCCTGCCCCAGGCTCTGCCTCAGTCCGGAGACCTCCGCAGTGGCAGCGGCGGTGGCCAGCAGCGAAGCCTGCTTATTCACATAGACATAATATGATTATACTCCTGGGAATAATGTTTGATCCTCTGTTTGGCTTCTCTTCCCGAACACCAAACAGAGCATCAGGGGCTACTGTCGACATTGTGATACTTTCTCATAATTTAAAATACTTACCTCAAAGCCTGTCAGGAGGCTGGCGCAGGCTTCGGTCAATCCGCTTTTGGCGGACTGAACCTTCGCAATCACCGTACTCATAAGAGTACGGTGCCCTTCATCAAGGGAAGCGCTCCGAAGTGCTTCCACCAAGTTATCCGATGCCTCTGGATGGACAGAGGTCATCGGCACTGACGGCTCGCCCCCCTTGGCGGGTGGCTGCCTGCCTGAAGCTGGAACCACTAGAGGTTCCGGCGCAGTATCCGGCTGGGGGCCAAGCCTGTTGCGGCCCCCCTCATCGGAATCCATGGGGATCTTCCCCCCCCCCCCCCCACGAGCCCGGCATCGGGAGTCTCGCCCCGAGGCACCCCCAGGACTACCTCCTCCTGGCCCGGTATCCTTTGAGATAACACCTCGGTGTCATCCGCGGGCCGGGGAGTAGAAGCCGTCGGGAGCGAATAGCTGTTCATCTCCGACGAGCTCAAGGACCCATCCGAGGAGGGCAAGTCGATGTGGGCTTTGGGCGGACTGCACAAGCAAATCTTGACATAATAAAAAGCCATAAAGCTAAAAACATGCAAGAGGCATTATGGCATCCGAATACTTACGACTTCGCCAGGGGCTTGGCCCTGGGTAGCCACTCCTCCTCGCTATAGGCGGCGGTTGTGGAGTGGTCCGGAGGGAGGGTCCTTCCCTTCTTGGACCCTTCGGCCTCCACGGAAGGGGCGGCCTTCCTTTTCTTCTCCCCCTCGGTTTGGGGGAGAGGGTTTTCCTCTTCCTCCTCCTCATTGTCGTTGGAGGAGTGCGCCTCGGTGTCTTCGGACGATGAGTCCGGCACCACCTGGCGCCGGAGACTTTTCCTGGTCCCCGTGGCCTTCTTCTCCGGCACCTCATAGGGCGCCGAAACTATCATCTCCGTCAGGAGAGCGGTTGCTGGATCTTCAGGCAACGGAGCCAGACAGTCGATCTGCTCCGCCGTCGCCACATAATCATGTTAGATCAGTACGGTGGCTTGAGTTCCTCCCACCAATATACTGAGGAAAGGCACATCCTGCGAAATGTAGAATGCTTACCGCATTGGCGTGGCGCTTGGCGCTGAGTCCGCGGTCCTCGGTGGTGGGAGGAGGAACTTCGCTAGCCTTGAACAACACCTTCCAGACGTCTTTGTGTGTCGTGTCGAAGAGCTCTTGCAGTGTCTGGTGTTGGGCCGCGTCGAACTCCCACAGGTTGAATGCCCGTTTTTGACACGGGAGAATTCTGCGGAATAGCATGACCTGGACTACGTTGACAAGCTTGATCCTCTTGGTTGTCATATTTTTGACGCAGTTCTGGAGTCCGGTCAGCTCGGCGGACGCACCCCAGGTTAGGCCCTTCTTCTTCCAGGAGGTAAGCCGCATGGGGATGCTGGATCGGAATTCGGGGGCCGCCACCCAGTTGGCGTCGCGCGGCTCGGTGATGTAGAACCACCCGGATTGCCACCCCTTCATGGTCTCCACGAAGGAGCCTTCGAGCCAGGTGACGCTGGGCATCTTCCCCACCATGGCGCCTCCACACTCCGCCTGCTGGCCGACCACTATCTTGTAACACCCCAAAAAATTTGACCTTGTTTATTAATTAAAATTTTGCCAGGAAATAAATTTTTTATTTTTCTGGATTTCTCCTTTGATTTCAGAACCCCTCTTCTCTTTAATATTGTGGGTTTTCACCTCAAATGGAAACTTTCCAAAAGTATTATTGGACTTGTGTGCCCTCTTTATAAAATCAATTCTTTATCAGTGGATTTATTTGCATAATTATTTTTCCATGAGCTTTATTCTTTTAAAATGAACTTTCATTAATTTGGAGCCCCTTTTTGCACTGCAACCATTTGATAAATGCTTTTAAAATTTTCACCAAAATTTGGGGATGTCATGTGAGGTTTCCACATCACTTTTATGCAAAAATATCTTCTGGTCATTGGAGATTTTGAGCTCTACATCAATTTTTCAAATCTGGTCCAGTGGGTATTTTTGCACTACAACCTATTTAAATATTGTTCTAAAAATTCTTCCAAGTGTTTGGAGATGTCAGTGGATTCTTATAATGCAACCTCATGCAAAAACCCAGTGATGTTCTTTGAAAAATTTGAGTGAATCATCTTCATTTCCATTCTGGTCCAGTTTGGTGATTTGAACTGCAACCCCATTTTATTTTGTTCTAATACCCATGAGCTTTTTCCTACTTATAGTCCTCCCTACCAAACTCTTAAGTCCAGGAGATTGGACCCATTGGAGTATTTTTAGTGCATGCAATGTTAGCCTTTAGTTTCTGCCCAAAACTGGTTTTCTCAAAATCTTGCACTATCTAGTTTCTGTTTTTGCCAAGCTAACCTTACCACCTTCTTGAGCTCCTAAAGAGACTAGGATCTGGAGAGTTTGGCCACCCCAAGAGTTGCCTAGATGCCCATGGCATTCTGTCGAACACCCTGTGTGCAGGAACAGTTTTGGCATGTCTTCTAGTTTGCATTGTGGACTTGAGCCCCTGACCCATCCAGCATGTCCACTAACCTCCTAGCTATCCCTAGCCCTGGCCTGCTAACTACCCGCCTCACCCAAGCTCTCTAGAGCACGCTGGCTTTTCGTCGAACACCTGGTGTGCGTGCTCTGGGCGCGGCTGGAGCGCGCGTTTTGCACGTGCGTGCGCTCGGGTCGACGCGTCCCGTCACTGGCCCCAGCTCGCCTGCAGAGCCACGCCATGCACTCGCCCACTCACCGGAAACCTCCAAGCCTCCCTGGCGCCCTACAGCGCCGCTGTCAGGGCTCCCTTGGCGGCACGCCGGCGTCGGCAGCGGGCTCTGCCGTGGACGGCGCCGCCCAAGCCACCCGCGCGCGCCAGCTGCCCCCTGTGTACAGCCCGAGCTCATCCACATGCTCGTCGGCACGCGCTCGTCGCCGCCACGACGCCCTGCAGCTACAGCAACGGCGACTTGTCGTCGATCTTATCCACCGCCGCGGAGCCAGCCCCGTCGCACTATAAAAGGAGGCCCCGTGCTCCTCCGAGCACTCAGGCAACCCCAGGCCACCCCCATAGTTTCCCCTTAGCCAGCAATCGACGGGGAGGGTCCTTCTTCCTCGTCTCCGGCCAGTTCGGCCGCCGCCGAACTCCGGTGCAATACGTCGCAGCCAGGCCCTCCCCCGCCAATCCAACGCCACCAGACGTCTCCCCATAGCCTTGCGGAGCTGCCTAGCGCCTCAGCCTCGACCAATCACCACCATAGCCCGAAGCTCACTTTGCTCCCGAACCTCCGTCCGCCGCGGAGCTCGCCGCCGGTGACCTCCTCCGTCCCCACCGTCCCAGCACCCACCGGGAGGACCGCCCTGGTCTGGCGGATCCATCCCTGCCCTCGGGGCCCCGTGGGGAGCTGCCGTTCGTCGACGGCGATCGCCGGAGGCCCGCCACCGTTCGGGCAGAGAGAAAGGAGGGAGAAGGAGACCAGTCAAACCTGACCAGTGGCCCCCCTGGACCCACTGTCAGTGACCCGCATGCCCGTCCTCTCTGGTTAAGTGATAGCGCAAAATCTCGAGTACGTCTTCTCTGCTTCGAAAGCGTATTCTCCCCCGAAGCGTTTTCTTTTTTGGTTTTATTTAAAAACAGAAGTTTGACTAATCTTTGACTGGCTATAACTTTTAAAATAAAACTCCAAATGAGTTGATTCTTTTTCTACCACTCTCAAATTTCATCTAGTTTATTTTAAGATTTATTTCAAAAATATTTGGGACAACTTTTTGTACTGTATTTGAAATGTGTGTTATTTGAATATTTCCCAAAGTAGGATTTTGGAGAAAAGGCAACCTTCAAAAAAATGCACCCCCTCATGCATACACTTGAAGGCAAGCAGTCTGAACCCTGGCTTAATATTTTTTTGGATGTTGTTGATACGGTTACAACATCATCTTGACTTGGAGCTTACGCTATTTTATGTGACGGTAAGATCATACGCATGAGTGAAAAATGGAGTTTTCCTTTGCTGTTATAAATGGATATGCTGGTAATAGTGATCGTCCTCGTAAGCTTCTCATGCATGCCGGAAGGAAGTCGGGAAAGTCGCGGTCTTGGGTAGACGCGAGCTTGTCCCTAGTCCCTCTTTGAGACGAGTATGTCCGGTATGGCATGGTGGGGCTTGATGAGTGTTAAGCTTATCTGTTATTGGAAATATTCTTGTTATGCTAATCATGTAGGGAACACTCGAACCTCCTGAGTTGGCCTTAGATCGAGTCTTGTCTAGTAACCCCCATACTTGCTTCGTACTACCACTTGTCCCTGCCATAGGTAGGGTACGGTTTAGTAAGTTGTCAACCCCTTTCTAGCACACACCGTACAGAGAGGCCGTGATGAGGGTCCCATGGCCATGGATTAAAGCCTGTCATCCGGTCCGGGGCATGGGTGTTTCACTACAGGAATCAGCTATTTTGCCGTCTGCCACGGCGGACGGCAAAGGCCTTTGCCGTCAGCCGCGGACGGCAAAAGGCTCCGGCAAAGTAGGCTACGGTAAACAGCTACTTTGCCGTCTGCTTCCTGGCGGCTGACGGCAAAGGCCCTTTGCCGTCAGCCGCGGACGGCAAAGAGAGCGGACGGCAAAAATTGTGCTCTCAGTCCGTTAAGTGGCTAACGGCAGGCCTTTGCCGTACGCCAGCGGACGGCAAATTTTCTAGTGCCTTTGCCGTCCGCCAGCGGACGGCAAACTTTCTAGTGTCTTTGCCGTCCGCCGTATGATGTCATCTACACGTCACCACATGGCAGTCCTTTGCCGTCCGCCGCTGACGGCAAACTCGTTTACTCTTTGCCGTCTGCCACTGTAGGCAAATTGACCAAATGGGTCAGCTCCCAGGAAGCACAGCTGGATGCCACGTGGCCTCTTTGCCGTCCGCGACAGACGGCAAAGAGCCCTTTGCCGTCGGTGGCAGACGGCAAAGAGCCTGCATATTGGCTCTTTTTTCTGTTTTTTATTAAATCCAACAATTTTCATCACAAATATATATGACATATATAGATATATTTCACAAGGCCATTACAGAGCAAACATATAAGATATCCAACACATAACTTCATCATACATAGTTCCATGCATAGTTCCATCATACATAGCAAGTTCAACATAGAGGCATCCAACCATATATATTACAATAGTTTCATCCAACGATACATGCATAGTTCAACGATACAAAAGAAACAGAGAAAGGGATAAGGAGCACTCCATCTATGCAAGCTTTCGTCAAGTGAATGAAATCTGCAAAATGAAAAATAAGAAAGTTAGAAATAGGTGACTAGAACAAGAAGAAGACTAGAACAAGAAGAGTATGTCATTTATGGGCTAACTTACGTGAAATGGATCATATATGAGCTAACTAAGTTGAAATGGGTCGTTTATGAGCTAACTAAGGTCAAATGGATCGTTTTTGAGGTAACTAAGGTGAAATGGATCGTTTTTTAGCTCACTTAGGTCAAATGGATCATTTATGAGCTAACTTAGTTGAAATGGATCGTTTTTGAGCTAACTTTGTTGAAATGGATCATTTATGAGCTAATTTAGTTGAAATGGATCTTTTTTATCTAACTTAGGTGAAATGGATCATTTAAGAGCTAATTTAATTGAAATGGATCGTTTTTTAGCTAACTTGGTGAAATGGATCGTTTATGAGCTAAATTAGTTGAAATGGATCGTTTATGAGATAACCTAGGTAAGATGGGTCATTTTGGAGTTAACCTAGGTGAAATGGGCCATTTTAAAGCTAACGTAGGTAAAATGGATCATTTAGGAGCTAATCTAGGTAAAATGGGTCATTTTTGAGCTAACTTGGATGAACTGCATCATTTATAAGCTAACCTAGGTAAAATGGGTCATTTTGGAGGAAAAGAAGCTAACTCTAGGTCATTATGGTAAGCATATTGGAGGAAATAAAGCTAATTCTAGGTCTTTATGCATTTGTTAAGCAAAACACTAGAGAAACTTACCGTGATCAGGGAGGTGTAGGAGCGGGGTGGCTAGTGCCGCTACCTGGAGAAGGATCGTGCGATGCGTTTCTGGAGTTAAGCTGCACCAAAAGATCATTTCCAATGTCTCGTTAGCATTATGACACTCAAATGTTAAGACTAGCAAGTAATGTCCATTCAAATTAAACTCACCGTGCTCCCAGGAGCAATCACTGGCATCGGCGGAGCGGGCTGACCGGACTTCTCGCACACAGACTGCACATTTGGTTTTCACAACAGAGTCATACTAGTTAGTAATGAGACTCAAATGTTAAGACTAGCAAGTAATCTGCAGAAGAAACTTACCACAAGGAGCTCGTACATGGCCCTTGCCTGCATGTCATTCCGTGCCCTCTCCTCCTCCATCATCTTTCTCGTCCTCTCCTGCATCTCCCGCTGCCTCTCCGCCGCCTCCGCCAGAAGTTTCTCCGTTCTATCTCTCTCAGTCTGTATAGCAGCCTGCAACACCACTCACATGACCATTTGTAATCATCGATGGAAGCGCACACAATGTAATGGAGAAAGATAACTGAGTACGTATCACTAACCTTGATGGCGAGTTGCACTGGCCGTTCACGAGGCCTTATCTTAGGAGCGGAGCTCGACTGGCGCGCCTTGATCTCCGGGAGATGCTAGGACAACGGATAAGTCCATCTCCAATGGCTATGGAGCCATGGGACCTCCCGCCACCAGATATCATCACCAGCTCTGGATCAATGGGACCCTGGCTCGGGTTAAAGTCCTCCCCTTTCCTCGCCTTCCCCTCATCTCTATATCTCATGAGCTTGTTGTGGGAGGATATGTTGGTGAAGTTGTTTGCATCATCGAGGTCAGACTGAGAGAAAGCCTTGACTTTCTTGAAAGAGGTAGTGTGGGCCATGGCATACAGGTCGTACACCTCTGGCACCTTATCCGCCTTATTGTAGCGTGCCTGAAAGAGAGAAACAATGAAAATTAGTAATTAAAGGGCTCAAGATAGCATGATGAATGAATTGCATGAATCATGAAGCAAACCACATACCCAATTGCGCCCGAACTGATATAAGTTGGAGCTGCCTTGATGGTGTGGCACACCTTCCATTTGGGCACGTTTGTCCTTGGCCTCGTTGTGGAGGGCTAGCCATTCTTTTGAGCACCACTCATCGACCAACACCTCCCAACAATCCATCCGATCCGCACACCATCTCGGAGGCGCCTAAGTTAGCAAATAGAAACTTGAGCGCTACGGCTAAGAATTACTAAATGAAGGAACTTAAGTAGAAGGCCTTAAGAATTACCTTCATGTACTGCTCCTTACTCAGGAACTTATCGCGGCACGCCGGCTTGGTCTTCTTGATACCACGCAAGGCGTAGTAGTCTCGAACAGCCTGCACCCGAGCCTCGTGCCGTAAGTTCTGGAGTAGGCGCTTGCAGATGTTCTCGATAACATGTGCCGCGTCCTCCTCGTATCCCTCCTCACACCTGTAGAATGTCTGCAATCAAATGAGACAATATTGATTGTACAATTAATAACTAGCTAGTTGAAGATTTTTAAATGTGTAAAGGAGAAATTACCCAGAACTTTCTGATCACCATGTCTGCCCTCGTGTCGCACACGACACCGTCGATAATCTCATCCGGCGGGGCCGGGGCAGCCACGTAGTGCTCCCAGCTCAATCCAAGCTCTGGAAGCCTACCCTCACCAGGCAACGTGACAAACCCCGGGAAGTTTTGCCGGCAAAGAACTCCAAGGACGGAGTTGGGCCGACGGACACTATGATGGTGGTCCCAACCCCTGCAGCATGACAAGGCCAACGCATTAGTTATTTGAAGAAACGTGAATGCAGAAGGTACAAAAATATTAAATGCACTTACGTACCTCTCCCCATCAGGGAAAATCAACCACCTCTGCTCGCGGGTCGCCGGCACGGACGGGAGCCGTGTAGCACCACGCTGGTAGACGATGCCCCCCTCCTCCTCAAGATCAGTCGGCTCCCCGCCATCATCAGCATGGCCACTCGGCCCCTCGGGCTGATCCGGCCAGGTACCCCATCCGGACATGTGCTCCTCCGGGGTCTCGTGGGCCGAACTCTCGTGGGCCGAAGGCCAGTCGACCCGAGGCTCGTGGGCCCAAGACCCGTGGACCGGAGGCTCGTGGACCGGAGTCCGTGTAGCCTCCTCCTCGGACGAGTCCACCCTAGCAGTCACGTGCTCGGGTGAAACAGCTGGGGGTGGCGGCGAGGAAGGCGCCGTAGCAGTCACCCTACCTCCTCTCCCGCGACCACGTGCCCCACCTCCTCTCTTCCTACCTCGTCCCCTGCTGGGCACCGCGGTCGACGAAGAAGGGCCGGCGGTGTGGCCATACTGTCCAGCAACGCTCGGCGGAGAGGTGCGTCTGGAATGGAAGACCTCAGACCACGCGCCGACGAAGAAGGGGCCTTGGCGCGCTCCCGACCAGCGCCCACCATCTTTCAACACCTGCCATGACAAACAGTAAACGAAATTAGTACAACATAAAAAATAGACCGACATGAATAATAATATGTGTATCACTTAAGTGTATCATCATCAAGTACAACATAAAAAAATTTAATACCTAACACTACTAATAATCTCGATCAGTATCATCAATAAATGCATAATCATCATCATCACTATAATCAATGACGGGCTCATAGGGTTCAGTGGCATCAACATGTGGAAGGCCACCTTGACGTAATCGGTCAAGCAATGACAGGTCATCCGCAGCAGTAACCTCTTCTTGTTCCGGCTCTTCTTGTTCCTCCTCTGGGGTGATGTCGGATTCACTGTCGCTGTCTACTTCAATGTTTTGGGGTGAAGTATAGCGGTTCTTGAAACGCTTTTTGGAAAGACGTGTCTCTTGGAAGAATTCTCCTTCATATGTGTCTGGGTTAATGTGAGGTTCATAATCCTCTTCCTTTGGGGGAGATAGTCTAGCACGTGGCGGCACTTCATAAACGACATCCCAACCTTTCAGATTTGGATTAGTTTGGCAGGCCCACGGTAGATAGAATACTTGGGTCGCCTGTTGAGCCGTAATATAGACATCAGGAACATCTAAATGGGTGCTTTGGTTGATTTCAACTAGCCCTATATGTTCATGAGTCCTTCTAGTCTCCTTCGGCTGAAACCAATAACATTTGAAGACTACGACATTCGGTGGGTTTTCACCATAGAATAGAAGTTCATAAATTGCTTCAACTCTCCCATAATACTCGGTACCTCCTTCGCCGATAGCAGATACACAACAATTTGTAGACTTTCGGTCGGCCATAGATAGCTCTTTGCCATAGGTACGAAAGCGATACCCGTTGATGTCGTATTTGTCAAATGAACGGACCTTATAGTCAAAACCATTAGCGACTTGTCTCAATTCGGCATCCATAGACTCTGAATTAGCCTAGAAGTTTAATATGAAAGGATTGTTGCATTACGCACAAATTAGCGAATGAAACCGGGATAGCCGCCTACAAATTAGCCTACAAGTCTAATAGAAATTACCGTTTGTTTGAACCAAGAGATGAAACCAGGATAGCCGCCTCCTTGCTTTGCGAGAAGCTCATACTCTTCGACAGAATCCTTTTGGATCACCGCTCCATACGAGAATAAGGCGACGTATCGACTATATGAAATATGCAGGAATAAGAGCAGTTCAAAGGAAATAGAAGTTGCGAAACTATGTACCGAGAACTTACTCAATGTACGGCCGCACTTTTATCAGGTTGTTGAAGATATACAACGAAATGGTCCGCCATTGTTCGTTATCCAAAGATACTGGATTTGAAACACTGGCTGGTGCGAGATTCCCTTTGAATAGGCTGAGGTTGGATCCACCCTTTTTAGGGTCGTCAGCATTGTACCGAGGCTTCGGATTATGCAAATGACGATTTTTGGCTTCGTAGTGTGCTGTCACGAAGTTTGCCGCCTCCTTAGTGATGAATGCCTCAACCATCGATCCTTCAATTCTACGTTTATTTTTACATTTTTGTCGAAGCGTCTTCTGCATCCTCTCAGTTGGGTAGCACCAACGATTTTGCACGCCCCCCCCCCCAATCTTGCCTCGGTCGGGAGATGCAAAATCAAATGTTGCATTGGATTAAAGAAGCCCGGTGGAAAGATCTTCTCTAACTTGCAGATCAACTCCGGCGCCAACTCTTCCATTTCTTCTAGCACGCCAGGCAATAGTTCTTTCGCACAAAGAACATGGAAGAAATAGCTGAGTTCTGCCAGTACTAGCCATTCATCCTCAGGGATGAAGCCACGCAACATCACCGGCATTACCCGCTCAATCCATATGTGCCAATCATGACTCTTGATACCAAATATCTTCAATTTATCAAGACTGGCTCCCCTCTGTAGATTCGCTGCATACCCATCGGGGAACATCAAATGCATTTTCACCCACAAGATAATTTCCCTCATAGCTGGCCTTCCAAGATTGAACCATGCCTTTGGCTTCGTCCAGTTCTGCTTTCCTTTCGGTTCTTTCATGTTTTGTAACGGCCTATCACATAGCGCCTCCAGATCGACTCTAGCCTTAGTATTATCCTTTGACTTCCCATCTATGCCGAACAATGTACCAAAAAGTGCCTCGGCGATATTCTTCTCAGTGTGCATCACGTCGATGTTGTGTGGGCAAAGGAGGTCTTTGAAGTAAGGCAGATCCCATAAGCATGTTTTGTGAGTCCAGGCGTGCTTAGAATTATACCCCTTGAAGTACCCTGGACGCTCTGGATCTGGCTCGAGAGCGTTTAACTGATCCAGGGTCTGTTGGCCTGTCAATGCAGGTGGTGCAGAGTTTTTGACAACTCTACCTCTGATGAAGTTCTTCTTGTCTTTCCTGAACTTATGGCGAGGATTCAGGAACTGTCTATGCATGTCGAAGCAAGAAAACTTGCGACCGGCCTGAAGCCAACGAAACTCAAGGGCTCCCTTGCATGTGGGGCACGGGAACCTTCCATGCACACACCAACCAACGAATAGCGCATACGCCGGCAAGTCATGCGTCGAGTACATGTACCAGACACGCATTATGAAGTTCCGTTTGCTATAGGCGTCGTATGTCTTGAACCCATTATCCCAGGCTTCTTGCAATTTGGCCTTAAGCGGTTGCATGTACACATTCATATTTTTCCCCGGATAGTTGGGCCCTGGAATTATCAACGTCAGGAAAATGTTCTTTCTTTGCATAATCTGTCCGGGGGGGAGATTGAGTGGAAAGACAAATACGGGCCAACAACTGTATTGGGCTGCCGTCATACCAAACACACTGAACCCATCCGTGCTGATGCCGACTCGAGGATGCCTCGGATCTGCCGCTTTGTCACCATGTAATTCATCAAACTTTTTCCACGCAACACCATCCGATGTGTGTACAATCATCAGATTCCCATCTGCATCTAGTTCGGTTCTTTTGCCCGTTTTGTGCCATGTCATCTGTCTGGCCGTCTCTTCGACCATGAAAAGACGTTGAAGTCTTGGTACGATTGGCATATACCGAAGAACAGTAACGGGGATTTTGGTCTGTGTCTTCTCACCCATACCGTTGTCTACCACAACATACCTGGAAGACTTGCAAATGGGACAATAGTTCAAGTCCGCATAGTCAAGCCTAAACAAGACACATCCTTTCTCACGGGCATGTATCTTATCATAGGGCATCTTCAGTGCACGGAGGATTTTGTCCGACTGGTACAGGTTTGCAGGCATTACATGGCCTTTGGGTAGAAAGCGTCCAAATATTGTCATCATTGCATCGTAGCATTCTCTGCCCAAGTTGAACTGAGCCTTCAGAGCCATTACTTGTGAGATGGCATCCAACTGACAAAGCTCAGTGTGCTCATGGAGCGGACGTTTTGAAGACTCCAACATTTCATTGAAGGCCTTTGCAGATTCCTCCATCTCCTCGTCCAAATCCCGAGCATCATCAAAGTCTTGCACCATGTTTTCCATCCCGGTACCATGCTCGTCGGTGCGACGACGATCCACCTCAGCTCGGTCACGTTGGGCAGACTCACCATGCAATGTCCACACCGTATAATCGGGCGTAAAACCACTCTTCTGCAGGTGTTTGCCCATTTCAGCCTCTGTCCTCTTTTCCCAATTGCCGCACCATAAACAGGGGCACCAGGTTTTCCTCTGGCCATTTGCAAATGCGGCTCGCACAAACCCCTTGGTTTTTGTGAACCATTCAGTGCTCCATTTGTTCTGACCAGTGTGACCGGTGTACATCCACACACGATCACTCATCTTGACTTTCAGAGCTACTAGACACACAACAAATATATATATATATAATTCACCATGTATATATTCATCAGTTGATCTACTTTGTCAATTTTATTACGTCCATGCAACCTACACTCTAATAGGTAATGATAGGTCCTAATCCCACCCGAGTATGTTTAGATTGGGTTCATTTTCCCATACTATGCTCCGGATCATACGCAAAATTTCGGCAGCATCTCCCCGCTGTTCTCCTGATACACGTCTCTGCAATAAACAGAGAGGATGTGTACCCGAAGAACAACAGGGGAGGCACTGACGAAATTTATGCGTCGGATCCGGAGCAAAGCATATGGGAAAATGAACCCAATCTAAACATACTCGGGCTGTCCATGGATAGCGTTGGACAATTCGAAAGAATCAAGGTTATAAATATGCAAATGCATGCATATTTATAACTATGACGCTTTCGAACGGGAGACACATATTGGTTACGCATACTGATGATTCAAGACACATATATAGCTAGCTATCAAGTTTCATCGGAATAGATCAAATAATTAATGGGGGAGGAGGACATCGTCATTTGTGCTCACCCACGAACGAAGGGGCAGAGCTCGTCAAACGCACGGCGAGGTCGTCGAACACCAAACCTCGCAGCGATGAAACAACTGCACATTTAAAACTACCCGATCAACACAATTATATATGATGTTTTTCATAACAAAATCGAAAGATATATGACCTAACTAATAATTCACAAATATATGACCCCGTCGGCTGCTGGAAGGCCAAAGAACACCTTTTCGGGAGGTGTCGGGGGTCGGGGTGTCGTGTCGGTCTCGGGGTGCCGTGTCGGGGTCGGGGTCGGGGTGTCGGGGTCGGGGTGTCGGGTCGGGGTGCCGGGTCGGGGTCGGGGTGCCGTGTGGGTGTCGGGGTCGGGGTGTCGGGTCAGGCTCGGGGTCGGGGTGTCGGGGTCGGGGTCGGGGTCTCGGGGTCGGGGTGCCGGGTCGGGGTCGGGGTGCCGTGTCGGTGTCGGGGTCGGGGTGTCGGGTCAGGCTCGGGGTCGGGGTCTCGGGGTCGGGGTGTCGGGTCGGGGTGCCGGGTCGGGGTGTCGGGTCGGGGTGCCGGGTCGGGGTGTCGGGTCGGGGTGCCGTCTCGGGGTCGGGGTGTCGGGTCGGGGTGCCGGGTCGGGGTCGGGGTGCCGTGTCGGTGTCGGGGTAAGGGTGGGTGTGGTGTCAGGGTGTCGGTGTCGGGGTGTCGTGTCGGTGTCGGGGTCGGGGTCTCGGGGTCGGGGTGTCGGGTCGGGGTGCCGGGTCGGGGTCGGGGTGCCGTGTCGGTGTCAGGGTCGGGGTGTCGGGTCAGGCTCGGGGTCGGGGTGTCGGGGTCGGGGTCGGGGTCGGGGTGCCGGGTCGGGGTCGGGGTGCCGTGTCGGTGTCGGGGTCGGGGTGTCGGGTCAGGCTCGGGGTCGGGGTGTCGGGGTCGGGGTCTAGGGGTCGGGGTGTCGTGTCGGGGTGCCGGGTCGGGGTCGGGGTGCCGGGTCGGGGTCGGGGTGCCATGTCGGGTCGGGGTTTTTTCCTCTTTTTTCCTTTTCTTCTTCTTCCTATGCTTCCTTTTCTTCCTTTTTTTTCCTTCTTCTTCTTCTTCTTCTTCTTCTTCTTCTTCCTCCTTTCCTTTTTCCTCTTCTTCTTCTCCTCCTCTCCTCTTTTTTCTTCTTCTTCTTCCTCTTCTTCTTTTTTCTTCTCCTCCTCCTCTTCTTCTTCTTCCTTTCCTTTTTCCTCTTCTTCTTCTCCTCCTCTCCTCTTTTTTCTTCTTCTTCTTCCTCTTCTTCTTTTTTCTTCTCCTCCACCTCTTCTTCTTCTTCCTTTCCTTTTTCCTCTTCTTCTTCTCCTCCTCTCCTCTTTTTTCTTCTTCTTTTTTCTCATAGGCCACAATGGACCACAAACCGCTTCCGCCATCAACCACTAGAAACCAAGTGTTGTACTCATAGGCCACAATGGCCTTGTACTACATATTTTGTACTTGCTTGGAATTTCTTGTATCAAGTTGGTGCCTCATCAGCTAACAGTAATCCTGGGGCTGGTGAGCATAAGGGCCATTTTATGGAGAATTAATATCCCGAAAATCCGGTCCTGACAGACTTGGTATCAGAGCCAGGCTGACCATTGGCTAACCCTATCTTAGCCAGGTCAACAAACCTAGGTTAACCAACCCACCAGACCTTAACCCAACCCCGGCCAAGCTTCTCGTGTAAGATAGCCACACAGTGACCCCGACGCTTTTGGCAGTCGGTGCCCAACCTATCAGCTTAGCCTGTCGATCACGCGCCAGTGACCGACACCTAACTTGTCTCATTCGCAAGCGTGCGAAGGAAGACTCCGTCCCCTTTTTCCTATAAAAAGGGCACGCTAGCCTCAACCCAGCACAGCACAGCCTCTTTCCCAAACCAAGTCACGATGTCTGGCCCCATTGTTCACAATGAGACCACAGCAACCAACCTTGGAGGTTTTGTGACCGTGCTCGCGAACCTCACCCGCCGTGCCTATGCATTAGAAGAGCCCCCAGAGTATGTTGTGTACCAAGAGCTCATGAACGGTGAGAGCCATCAGTTCTGGGCCACTGTACACATTTATGGTAGGGGTCTATCGCCAGAACGCCCCTACAGGTTCACTGGAAGGACCACTCCCTTTGAGCCACAAGCCATCCAACTGGCAGCTCGAGAAGCTATAGTTCAACTCTGGCACTTGTCGCCCAGAGTTAACTGTCGCTCGTTCTACTACTACCCCAGTCGTAACGGGTATGGTAGGCCGCCCCAGGTTGCCAACGGAGATCACGAGACGGATCCTGCACTATTGCATCTGGTACGCTATGTAAGTGCACTAGAGGAATTGTTCGATCAAATCACCCTTGATCTGATCGCAGCTCGTGGAGAACTGTTTCGCCGAGCCCCGGCGAGAGGAGAAGTGGAGCCCGACACCGACAACCCAGTCATGCTGTTCGGACACCCGATCGAGCCCTTGAGGTCTACCCCAGCCATCGACCAAAATACTTTGACGTCCCCAGAAGTGCTTCGTCGCCTTTTGGGAGCGCACTCCAACGGGGTTGTGGCCAACAACCCCCGCGATGGTCATCATCGCTACCCCAACCCTGCAGCCCCTCAACCTCATCCGGCTAATCCCGATGGTGAAACCCGTGGAGAAGCTTCGACGTCCACTAGGCAAGCCCGCTTGGATATTAACGGAGTAGACTAAGTCACTCGAGTAGTAACGAGCCTTATTATTTTCTGTGCCTTGCAATTGTATGATCCTGCATCACCATTATTAAAGAATGTCTGCTTGTGCGCCCCAGTACCAGAGACATTTTCTCAGGACCCTGTCCTTTTGCCTTTTTCATTGTAAACGTCATAGCTATGTTTATTTGTGTGTTGCAGCTTATGTTCGTACCCTAAATTTGTGCTATGAGCAAACTCTTGGTTCCAACTAATGGGAGTATTATTTCTTAAACAACCCTTAGCAAATCTCGAGGACGAGATTTTTCTTAAGGGGGGTAGTGTTGTAACACCCCAAAATTTTTGACCTTGTTTATTAATTAAAATTTTGCAAGGAAATAAAATTTTTATTTTTCTGGATTTCTCCTTTGATTTTAGAACCCCTCTTCTCTTTAATATTGTGGGTTTTCACCTCAAATGGAAACTTTCCAAAAGTATTATTGGACTTGTGTGCCCTCTTTATAAAATCAATTCTTTATCAGTGGATTTATTTGCATAATTATTTTTCCATGAGCTTTATTCTTTTAAAATGAACTTTCATTAATTTGGAGCCCCTTTTTGCACTGCAACCATTTGATAAATGCTTTTAAAATTTTCACCAAAATTTGGGGATGTCATGTGAGGTTTCCACATCACTTTTATGCAAAAATATCTTCTGGTCATTGGAGATTTTGAGCTCTACATCAATTTTTCAAATCTGGTCCAGTAGGTATTTTTGCACTACAACCTATTTAAATATTGTTCTAAAAATTCTTCCAAGTGTTTGGAGATGTCAGTGGATGCTTATAATGCAACCTCATGCAAAAACCCAGTGATGTTCTTTGAAAAATTAGTGAATCATCTTCATTTCCATTCTGGTCCAGTTTGGTGATTTGAACTGCAACCCCATTTTATTTTGTTCTAATACCCATGAGCTTTTTCCTACTTATAGTCCTCCCTACCAAACTCTTAAGTCCAGGAGATTGGACCCATTGGAGTATTTTTAGTGCATGCAATGTTAGCCTTTAGTTTCTGCCCAAAACTGGTTTTCTCAAAATCTTGCACTATCTAGTTTCTGTTTTTGCCAAGCTAACCTTACCACCTTCTTGAGCTCCTAAAGAGACTAGGATCTGGAGAGTTTGGCCACCCCAAGAGTTGCCTAGATGCCCATGGCATTCTGTCGAACACCCTGTGTGCAGGAACAGTTTTGGCATGTCTTCTAGTTTGCATTGTGGACTTGAGCCCCTGACCCATCCAGCATGTCCACTAACCTCCTAGCTATCCCTAGCCCTGGCCTGCTAACTACCCGCATCACCCAAGCTCTCTAGAGCGCGCTGGCTTTTCGTCGAACACCTGGTGTGCGTGCTCTGGGCGCGGCCAGAGTGCGCGTTTTGCACGTGCGTGCACTCGGGTTGACGCGTCCCGTCACTGGCCCCATCTCGCCTGCAGAGCCGCGCCATGCACTCGCCCACTCACCAGAAACTTCCAAGCCTCCCTGGCGCCCTACAGCGCCGCCGTCAGGGCTCCCTTGGCGGCACGCCGGCGTCGGCAGCAGGCTCTGCCGTGGACGGCGCCGCCCAAGCCACCCGCGCGCGCCAGCTGCCCCCTGTGTACAGCCCGAGCTCATCCACATGCTCGTCGGCACGCGCTCGTCGCCGCCACGACGCCCTGCAGCTACAGCAACGGCGACTCATCGTCGATCTTATCCACCGTCACGGAGCCAGCCCCGTCGCGCTATAAAAGGAGGCCCCGTGCTCCTTCGAGCACTCAGGCAACCCTAGGCCACCCCCATAGTTTCCCCTTAGCCAGCAATCGACGGGGAGGGTCCTTCTTCCTCGTCTCCGGCCAGTTCGGCCGCCGCCGAACTCCGGTGCAATACGTCGCAGCCAGGCCCTCCCCCGCCAATCCAACGCCACCAGACGTCTCCCCATAGCCTTGCGGAGCTTCCTAGCGCCTCAGCCTCGACCAATGACCACCATAGCCCGAAGCTCACTTTGCTCCCGAACCTCCGTCCGCCGCGGAGCTCGCCGCCGGTGACCTCCTCCGTCCCCACCTGCCCAGCACCCACCGGGAGGACCGCCCCGGTCTGGCGGATCCATCCCTGCCCTTGGGGCCCCGTGGGGAGCTGCCGTTCGTCGACGGCGATCGCCGGAGGCCCGCCACCATTCGGGCAGAGAGAAAGGAGGGAGAGGGAGACCAGTCAAACCTGACCAGTGGGCCCCCTGGACCCACTGTCAGTGACCCGCACGCCCGTCCTCTCTGGTTAAGTGATAGCGCAAAATCCCGAGTACATCTTCTCTGCTTTGAAAGCGTATTCTCCCCCGAAGCGTTTTCTTTTCTGGTTTATTTAAAAACAGAAGTTTGACTAATCTTTGACTGGCTATAACTTTTAAAATAAAACTCCAAATGAGTTGATTCTTTTTCCTACCACTCTCAAATTTCATCTAGTTTATTTTAAGATTTATTTCAAAAATATTTGGGACAACTTTTGTACTGTATTTGAAATGTGTTTTATTTGAATATTTCCCAAAGTAGGATTTTGGAGAAAAGGCAACCTTAAAAAAAATGCACCCCCTCATGCATACACTTGAAGGCAAGCATTCTGAACCCTGGCTTAATATTTTTTGGATCTTGTTGATACGGTTACAACATCATCTTGACTTGGAGCTTACGCTATTTTATGTGACGGTAAGATCATACGCATGAGTGAAAAATGGAGTTTTCCTTTGCTGTTATAAATGGATATGCTGGTAATAGTGATCGTCCTCGTAAGCTTCTCATGCATGCCGGAAGGAAGTCAGGAAAGTCGCGGTCTTGGGTAGACGCGAGCTTGTCCCTAGTCCCTCGTTGAGACGAGTATGTCCGGTATGGCATGGTGGGGCTTGATGAGTGTTAAGCTTATCTGTTATTGGAAATATTCTTGTTATGCTAATCATGCAGGGAACACTCAAACCTCCTGAGTCGGCCTTAGATCGAGTCTTGTCCAGTAACCCCCATACTTGCTTCGTACTACCACTTGTCCCTGCCATAGGTAGGGTACGGTTCAGTAAGTTGTCAACCCCTTTCTAGCACACACCGTACAGAGAGGCCGTGATGAGGGTCCCATGGCCATGGATTAAAGCCTGTCATCCGGTCCGGGGGCATGGGTGTTTCCGGTTGGGACCGAGAGGGGGGCACCCCTTAGAGCGCACGATATAAATTTGATCCCATGCTACGTCGAGGTTGTAGCCTCCCCACTTAGAGTTTTGCTTGACAGGTGTTGTGGGTGATTCCAGACACCGGTAAGTTAAGCTGGTGTGTGCAGGTCAGGCGTGTTTTCAGTTAAAAGACCGTAGACGGAATTAGTCCCAATGGACTAAAGAAATCCGTTACCCGTGGGTAAAGAGTACACCCTCTGCAGAGATTATACATCTATTCGAATAGCCGTGTCCATGGTTAAGGACTACAGTCTGGGATAGGTCAAGTGTCGGTCTTAGTGTCGGTCTTCGGAGGAACAACTGTTAAACCAGAACTTGGATCATGACTTGTGACTTGGGACGATTATGATTACTATTATTGTGGACTAACCATTTACTTTATTTGTATTATTGGGTATCCCTGGGATGGTTCTACCTCCTGGATATTCACTGTGATTATTCTTTATAAGCCCTTTATGTGGTGTCGCTCAGACGCCCGACTGCGGCATGCTTGTTGTTTAATTATTCCTTATAAGCCCTTTATGTGGTGTCGCTCAGACGCCCGACTGCGGCATTGTTAATTTATTTGTACCCTTCGAGGAGTCATTTCAGACACTCGATCAGTGCATTCCATTTCTACTCCCGTATTGCATATTCACATTTTTCCGCATGCGTACACCTTGGACTTCGTTCATTCGTGACAGACGTTATGATCATAAAGTATTTTCAGAGCACGTTTACCACTTGATATATTGTACCCGTGTTCTTGATGTTTGCGAGTACATTCAAACGTACTCACTGGCTTGTCCCTGGCTATTGTCTTGGCCAGATTTCTAGCGTGGAGAGGAGCGTTACGACGACAGCCCCGGAACCCATGTAAAGGTGATAGCAGCCTCGCGAAGATAGGAGTTATCCTGGTCAGCTGTTCTTGTGGGAAATGGAGTCCCATAGACGCGGATGGACCACAAACCGCTTCCGCCATCAACCACTAGAAACCAAGTGTTGTACTCATAGGCCACAATGGTCTTGTACTACATATTTTGTACTTGCTTGGAATTTCTTGTATCAAGTTGGTGCCTCATCAGCTAACAGTAATCTTGGGGCTGGTGAGCATAAGGGCCATTTTCTGGAGAATTAATATCCCGAAAATCCGGTCCTGACATATCTTCGGCTTTACGTTGAAGATCTTTAGCCACAGGCCGAAGTGGGGCCTGATGCGGAGAAAAGCCGCACACACGACGATAAATGCCGAGATGTTGAGGACGAAATTAGGGGCCAGATCATAAAAATCCATCCCGTAATAGAACATGAGCTTGCGGACAAATGGGTGGAGGGAGAATCCCAGTCCGCGGACGAAATGGGCGAGGAACACGACCCTCTCAAGGGGTCCCGGAGTCGGAATGATCTGCCCTGCGTCCGGGAGCCGGTGCGCGATGTTTGCGGCCAAGTATCCGGCTGCCCGGAGCTTCGTAATGTCCTCCTCCCTGACGGAGGAGGCCATCCACTTGCCTCCCACTCCGGACATGTTTGGCTGTGCGGAGAAGGTGAGAACTGGGGCGCTGGAGCTCGAGCGTGCGAGAATGGATGAGCGAAGAAGGAAGGAGGCGTGGGTGAAAGAAGAGAATCCTTATCTCTTTATAAAGGCGGTAGAAACTGTGCGCCTCCCCACTTGCCTGTTAAAAACGCTTATTTCCCAAGCGCCGCGATTGATGGCGCGGTTGGGTTACCCATACCCGTATTAATGAGGATCCCGTGATAAGGGGACACGATCTCTGCTTCGACAAGACGTGTCAAGGAAACCGCCTCGCATTACGTGCAGTAGCTGGTTGTGAAAACGGTTCGAATAATGACCGGACCGTGGTGTGTTGTCATGCTGTCAGCAGATTAGATTTGTGGAATATTGTACTCTCTACGGTGGTATGTGGAATTTGTTTTGCAGAGCCGGACATGATCCTTGTGTTCTAAATCTTTTATGAAGTATTCGGAGAAGGAACCCGCCTTGCAATGTCGAAGACAATCTGCGCGCCGGACTCATCGTCATTGAAGCCTGGTTCAGGGGCTATTGAGGGAGTCCTGTATTAAGGGGTCCTCGGATAGCCGGACTATATACTTTGGCCGGACTGTTGGACTATGAAGATACAAGATTGAATACTTCGTCCTGTGTCCGGATGGGACTCTCCTTTGCGTGGAAGGCAAGCTTGGATATTCGGATATGTAGATTTCCTTCTCTGTAACCGACTCTGTGTAACCCTAGCCCCCTCCGATGTCTATATAAACCGGAGGGTTTAGTCCGTAGGACAACAACAATCATAATCATAGGCTAGCTTCTAGGGCTTAGCCTCTACGATCTCGTGGTAGATCAACTCTTGTAATACTCATATCATCAAGATCAATCAAGCAGGAAGTAGGGTATTACCTCCATCGAGAGGGCCCGAACCTGGGTAAACATCGTGTCTCCCGCCTCCTGTTACTATTAGTCTTAGACGCACAGTTCGGGACCCCCTACCCGAGATCCGCCTGTTTTGGCACCGACACCTGCTTCCTCCTTCCTCTCATCCGCCATGGAAAAGGGGAACCTCGGTCCTTCGATGGTGGCGGCGAGGGTCGCCGCTCGACAACGTGCCCCTCCTCCCCAAGAGCCCGTGGTGGCGAAGCCAGCCGCGAGGGGAAGAGGAAGGGGGCGAGGCCGTGGTCGTCGTGGCGCTCGTGGAAGAGGAAGACGGGGCGGCGCATCGGCCTCGCCTCCGCCAGCGGTCCTTCCCGTGGTGGAGGGCCACGTCGGGGACAATCCCCGCGAGTTCTTCATCAGGCTGCGCCGGTCGCCGCGCCGTCGTCGTCGCCTCCCGACCCTGTTTGCGCGGGAGATGGAGCTGCACCCGCCGCAGGTACTGCGGCTGCGTATGAGGGGCTGCGGAAACAGCGGTACATGGGCCGACGTTGAGTTCCCCGCCCCTCACGTCATGTATCTTCGCCGAGGGTGGAAGACCTTTGCTCGCATCCACAGCCTGACAGAGGGGCTCACTCTCCATTTCAAGTAAATGGAGGGTGGCCTCCTCTCCGTCAAGGCCTTTGGGCACTTTGGGACTCGCGTAAGGTGCTGCCTGGAGAGCTCCTCCGATGGCGAAGACTCTTCCTCGAGCGAGAGTGACGAGGAGGGGAGCGGTAGCGATGACGAGGGTAGCGGGCGGCAGGATGACGGGTCCGACTAGGCGCCAGGCGCGCCGCGCCTGGGCGGGTGCGGCAGCAGCAGCATCTGCACCTGGCCGCTCCTACAGCGGGGTTCGCCGGGGGAGCGGCCGGCTCCTTGAACTTCTCGGGGCCGTCTCCTTGGGCGGCTGGCGGTCAGAGGCTGCGGAAGAGGAAGAGGGCGGGTGGCAAGGCCGTCAAGTCGGAGTACGCGGGCACCGACGCCTTCATCGCGTATTGGCGGCCTGCCGCCTCGTCTTCCAGCTCTTCCTTCCGCGCCGCCATCACCAGCCAGCCTTTGGACGGCCACCGAGATGTTCTCTTGGTGTCTTCTGTCACCCGTAGCTCGCCTAGGCGCTCCTTTTTCCCCTCTTCGCTTCCTTGACCTGCCTCCTGAGGAGAGGGACAAGAAAGGGATTACGGGCACCTTATCTTTTTTTTAACTTGTAAGCCTGCGGGCATTAGTAGGATTTAAAGCTTGTAATCCCCCTTGCTCATGTTTTTCATTCCGTATGAACTGTACCTGTATGGGATGTTTTTAATGAAAAAGGGATGTTTGCCGAGTTTTTCGTTCGTGGGTGAAACCCACGACAAGGAGCGAATCCTTGTTATTATTTAAGATAAACGTTTTTCGCCCGGCAACAGGCCTTGCCGTCCCCCCACTTCGCTCGACCATTCTCACGCTCTTGGCGGAGGTAGGGATGAAGCGGGCTCAGGCCCCTCGTCCCATTTCCCGGCTGCCGCGACTACAACCAAATCCGAACCCAGGAAATAATCCTTGGGTATAGAAAAGGGGAGCACGGTAACTTAGAAATAAAACAAGGTTTCATATATCCCAGTTCCATACCGAAATGCATGATAGAGGATAAAAGACTTATCTGGATCTGCAGCCCCCGGCAATCTTGCCTTGCCACGGTTGGATCCTTGTACTTGCAGCCCCCGGCAATCTTGCCTTGCCGCGGTTGGATCCTTGTACTTGCAGCCCCAGGCAACTTTGGTTCGCCGGGGTTCGGACGTCGGTCCGTTTCCTTCCTTCCGAACAGTTCAGCAGAAAAGCTCATGTGCCCTGCGAACCAAAGAGGACAGAAAAGAACAGAGAAACGCGCACTCGACCTCTAAGCTAGGGGTTAGCCACTGCTAAGCACTATCAACCCTAAGCGAGGAAGAGACTTGACCTAGCATGCATGCTATAACTTAGGGCGCTGGCGCTTCATTTATTTATGCTCAGGGTCTATGCCTGGCTTTGTACAAAGGGTTACATGCCTTGCCGCCTCGCGCCTCATGGGTAAAACTTGCGAAGATGCTCGATGTTCTAGGAGTTGCTCACTGGAATGGCATCTTCGGTCTGCAGGCGGACTGCGCCGGGCCTGGTGACTCACGTTACCCGATAAGGGCCTTCCCACTTTGGCGTCAACTTGTTGGAATTCTTGGCCGACTGAACGTGCCGAAGAACAAGGTCGCCTTCCTCAAAGCTCCGGGCATGAACCTTGTGGCTATGGTAGCGGCGCAAGGCTTGCTGGTAGCGTGCTGCTCTCACAGCCGCCCGGAGATGATCTTCCTCAAGGAGCGTTGCGTCATCTTGCCGCAATCGCTCTTGCTCAAGCTCATCATAAGCGAGCACTCGAGGTGACCCATATATGAGTTCCGTGGGGAGAACTGCTTCTGCCCTGTAGACCAAGGCAAAGGGTGTCTAGCCGGTGGCTCGATTCGGTGTCGTTCTGATCGACCAAAGAACCGCCGACAACTCATCAATCTAACGTCTTCCTCTTTTGCGCAGCCTGTCAAAGGTCTTCGTTCTTAAGCCTCGCAGAACTTCAGCATTTGCTCTCTCCGCTTGGCCGTTGCTCCGTGGGTGTGCCACGGAAGCAAAACAGACCATGCTGCCGAGATCCTCAATGTACTGCATGAAGGCATGGCTTGTGAACTGCGTGCCGTTATCGATGATGATCCTGTTGGGTACACTGAAATGACAAACTAGCCCTTTGAAGAACTTGATGGCTGACTGCGCTATCACCTTCCTCACTGCTTCCACTTCTGGCCACTTTGTGAACTTGTCGATTGCAACGTACAAGTACTCAAAGCCCCTGACAACACGGGGGAAAGGGCCCAATATGTCGAGCCCCCAGACCGAGAAGGGCCAGGAGAGAGGGATGGTTTGAAGGGCTTGAGCTGGTTGATGAAGCTTCTTCGAATGGAACTGGCACGCTTCACACTTGGTTACTAGTGTCGTCTCATCCTGGAGGGCAGTGGGCCAGAAGAAACCTTGCCGGAAAGCCTTGCCGGCAAGGGCCCTCGACCCTATGTGGGAGCCACATATGCCTCCATGTATTTCTGCCAACAGCTCTAGTCCTTCCTCCTGGGAGATGCACTTCAATTTCACCCCATTCTGCCTCTTTCTGTACAATACGTTGTCAATGAGTTGGTACAGAGCAGACTGGCGGGCTACTTTTTCTGCCTCTTCCTGCTCCTCAGGAAGCTCTCCTACTTGGAGGAATCGGACGGTGTGCTGCACCCATGCCGGAGCCTATGGCTTGATGGCGAGGGCCAAAGGCATCTCTTCTGCCACGGGAGCGACTGTCTCTACAGCCATGGCCTGAGGCCCTGCCGGAGTTGGTTGCTCCACGGCAGGATCGGCATCCACGGCAACATCCTCGCCTGCGACTCCGGGGAGCTCGGTGGGGAAGTACTTGCCGGGGCCTAGCTTCCTCCGCTTGCTCTGCCCGGTTGACGCCTCGACGGATGGTTGAGTTAACTGAAGCACAAAAGTACCTGGTTCCACAGGTAGCTTGAGGGCAGCATGCTTTGACAGGTAGTCAGCGATGTCGTTCTCCGCCCGAGGGACATGCACTGCTTGTATACCGTCAAAGCGCTCCTCCGGTTTCCTCACCTCATCCACGTAGGCCTCCATCAACGGACTCTGATAATCCTTGTTGATTTGTCTGACGACGAGCTGCGAATCACCCCTGACGATGAGCTTTTTGACTCCGAGGTCCGCTGCGATCCTGAGACCGGCAAGCAAGCCCTCATCGGCGGTGTTGTTAGTTGACATCTCCTGGGGAAAGTGCATCTAGATGACATACTTGAGGTGCTCTCCGGTGGGTGCGACAAGCAGCACACCAGCACCGGCGCCTTGCAGCGAAAAAGCCCCATCAAAGTACATGATCCAGTTGCGGCTCGTTTCCTTGCCGGGGAGAGTGGTCTCCTGTACCTCTTCGTCGGGCGTCGAGGTCCATTCTGCAACAAACTCCACCAAAACTCTGCTCTGAATCGTCGAGGTGCTTTCAAACTTCAAACCGAAACTCGACAGCTCCAGGGCCCATTCCACGATCCTCCCCGTTGCATCTGGGTTATGCAATATCCGTTGCAACAGGAGGCGGGTGACCACGGTGATCTCGTGCGCTTGGAAGTAATGGCGCAGCTTCCTCGAGGCCATAAGGAGGCCGAAGAGCAATTTTTGCACACCTGAGTACCTCGACCTAGCCCCCTGCAAGAGGGAGCTGACGAAATAAACCGGGTGCTGCACCATTTTCTTCTTCTGTGCCACTTCACCCGACCGCGCGGGCCCTGTTGCATTGGCGTCAACCTCTGCCGGGGACTCGGTCTTGCCGGGACCAAGCCCTGCCGGGGAGGGTTCCGGTTCGCCATCCGTTGACTCTGCCGTTGCCACTGTCTCTTCATCGACTTCTCTCTGCGCCACTAGTGCGGCGCTAACCACCTGATTCATTGCCGCTAGGTACAGCAGCAACGGTTCTTTTGGTTTGGGCGCAACCAGCACTGGGGTAGAGGAGAGGTACTTCTTCAAATCTTGCAGCACCGTCTCGGCCTTCGGGGTCCACTCCATTGGGCCCAGCTTCCTCAAGATCTTGAAAAAGGGAAGGGCACGCTCCGCAGACTTGGAGATGAATCTTCTCATGGCGGCAACGTAGCCAGTGAGCCGACGCACATCTTTGATCCGCTTGGGTGCCTCAATCTGCTCGATGGCCTTGATCTTATCTGGGTTTGCCTCAATCCCGCTCTGCGACACAAAGAACCCGAGAAGCTTGCCGGACGGGACACCGAAGACATACTTCTCAGGGTTCAGCTTGAGGTTGATCTTGCGCGGGTTTGCAAACGTCTCCTCCAGATCTTGCACAAGAGTTGCTTTGTCCTTGGTTTTGACCACTATGTCATCCATATAAGCTTCCATATTTCTATGTAGCTGGGGCTCAAAACCAATTTGGACTGCTCTTGCAAAGGTGGAGCCAGCACTCTTCAACCCGAAAGGCATCCGTAAAAAGACATACGTACCACATGGGGTGATGAATGTTGTCTTCTCCTCGTCTTCTTTCGTCATGAAGATCTGGTGGTACCCTGAGTAGGCGTCGAGAAACGATAGCAGGTCACACCCGGCCATGGAGTCAACAATCTGGTCGATGCACGGCAATGGGAAGGGGTCTTTAGGACAAGCCTTATTAATATTTGTGTAATCAATACACAACCTCCACTTCCCATTCGCCTTGCGCACCACTACAGGATTGGCCAACCACGTTGGATGGAGCACTCGTCTCACCAGTCCTGCTGCTTCTAATTTTCCGATCTCTTATGTGATGAACTCTTGCCTCTCAGCTTGCTTCCTGACTTTCTGCTTGACGGGCCGTGCATGAGGACAGACAGCAAGATGGTGCTCAATCACTTCCCTGGGAACGCCGGGGATGTCGGAGGCTTGCCATGCAAACACATCGACATTCGCCCGCAGGAAAGTGACGAGCTCGCTTTCCTATTTGCTGTCGAGGGTGGAGCTTATGGTGAAAGCTCCTCCCATGCCATCCTCCTTGACGGACACCTTCTTGGTCTCTGGTGGCGCAGCTCTGGATTTCTTGCTCTTGCCGGTGGAGCTCTCTGGCACGTCCTTGACGGTGGCACAACACTCCGAAGAGGTGCGCTTGCCGGAGTGGGTGCAAGAGGTCTTGCCGGTCTTTTTCTTCCCTCCCGGGGCTTCTGTGGCAGGAGCAGGTGCCTTGGCGGCAGCTGCTGCAACTGCTTCTTGTTAGAGTAGGTCGGCGTAGATCAACGCATATTTCTTGTCGGAGGGGACGGTGATGATGTTCATCGGCCCGGGCATCTTCAGCGTGTTGTAGGCGTAGTGAGAAGCCGCCATGAACTTAGCTAATGCCGGGCGGCCGAGGATCCCGTTGTAGGGCAAGGGGATCTTGGCTACATCAAAGACAATCCTCTCCATCCTGTAGTTCAACTCACTTCCAAACGTCACAGGCAACGTGACCTTCCCCTTCGGCTGGCTCCTTCCCGGGTTGACCCCCTGAAACGTGCCCGTTTCCTCGAGGTCTCCATCAGGAATTTGCAGCCTTCTGATCACAACAGGTGAAATCAAGTTTAGACCGGCCCCGCTGTCAACCAGCATCTTGTTCACCTTAAGGTTGCGTATTGTTGGTGAGACCAACAACGGCAAACACCCTACCGCGGTTGTGCGGTCAGGGTGATCCTCGGCGTCAAAGATGAGGGGCGTGCTGGACCACTTCAGCGGCTTCTGGGCATCGAACGAGGGCTCTGCTGCTGTAATATCAAGCGCTAACTGTTTGAGCTGGCGGTGAGAACATGCAGCGAGGCGCCACCGTCGACGCACATGGCCTCTGTAGCCTTTTGGAACTCTTGCTCACCGGACTCGTCGTCCTCGTCATGATCATCATCTTCTTGCTTCTTGTCACGGCCCCGGGTGGGCCTCTCCTGCTGATTATCTTTGCCGCGGCGACCTCCTTGGCCGCCACGCTTCTTGTCGGATCCTTCGGCACCTTCCTGACCCTTCTCTTTATCCCGCCGCTCATATTCGGCTCTCTGCTTCTCAGCGAGCAGCTCCACTTGGCGGTAGTTCTAGAGGTCATGGCCCTTGGTGCGGTGGATCTTACAATACTTCTTGTCGGAGCCCCCTAGCTTGTCGGCAGCCGCCAAAGCCCGGCAAGCGGCACACCCGGCAACCTCCTTGCCGGGGTCGCTCGCCTTGACCTTCTTGGTGGCGCCGGTGTCGTCGGACCCCTCGACAGCAAGCACGGTCTTGCCCTTGCACTTCCTGTTACGGCGCCGGCCCTTCTTCGCCGGGGTACTGGTGTCATCCGTGGAGTCGGTTTCCGCGCCGGCATCCTCGCCGGGGTACTTCCTTCCCTCTTCAGCTCGAGTGCACCGATCGGCCAGAACATAAAGCTCGGCCACATCCTTGACCTTGTTCATCGCCAGCTCCTCATGCATCTTGCGGTTGCGCACGTTCTGGTGGAACGCGCTGATCACGGCGGCGGGATGAACATCGCACTACTAGGAAAAGGCCTGCTAGTGGCGCACCTGTTTTGCCTACTAATGGCGCACTACAGGTGCGCCACTAGCACCACGCCATTAGATTTTATTACTAATGGCGCACCACATGTGCACCATTAGTATACCAGATACTAATGGCGCACCATGTGGTGCGCCATTAGTATACCATTCGGTGCTCCACTGGTATTCCCTCCAGGTGCGCCACTAATAACCTTATAGGTGCACCACTAGTAATAAAGGAAGGTGCGCCACTAATAAGGGCTTAAATGCGCCACTAGTAATGTATTTGGAAAACAAAAAAAATCTAAATTTACAGAAAACAACCCATAAGGAAAAATAATTTAAAAACAAAAAATGAAATAGAATCATAATTTTTATTATAGTAAGAATATTACAATGTCTTTACAAGTTTGCAATAAAAGGAAAATTGCAAGGAAATAAAAGAAAATCCTAAAACTAATCTTCTAGTAATCTTTTCTTCTTTTTCTTCACTTTATCCCTGCAAAATGTAACAAAATAAACAGAAAGACAAACAAACTATTTATCTGACAGAGCTAAATAATCAGGGCATTTACCTTTTGATAATATTATTATACTATACTACCAGTATACTACTCCACTTGGATTTTTTAGATGAGCAGATCTGAGATAGACATCTGTTCAAGTGGCTATAGGTAGGCTTGAAGAATTCTCATCGGTTCAAGTGGCTACAGGTAGTTGCACAGCTGGAATATAGACTACTAGTACTATTTGAAAAGAAAACAAGAGCAAATCTGAACGTACTAGTCAGATCCGATCACATTGAGCTAGAAAGAAAATTCATCAGGAAACAGATGGCTGGCGACTTACTTCCAGACGTTGAGGATCTCGTTGTGCCCGGCGAAGACGCTGTGGAGCGCGTCGCGGACGGACTGCTCACAGCGGTAGCTGCAGCAGATGAACTCGTTGTCCTGCAGGTAGTCCAGCAGCCAGGAATTAAAGATAGGAGGGCTAGAACTGAAAGAACTAACATCTTAGAAAGCAACAGGAGATAATTCATATATGCAAAATACATATGAAGTGGTATTCACCAAATTTGTTGAAACATGAACGAATTGTTTTAGCAGTACCAATGATACATGTCAAATTAATTGTTCCTGTCATGACAATGTAAAAGTAGTACTTGCATGCCAATGAAGACTTGCTAGTGTTAGATTCTATGAGGTTCAGGACATGTGTAATTGTGCCAAGTTCACTTGTAATGCCATTATTCATGATCTGAACTTTATCCTCCACAAAATAAAATAACAGTTGATCCATGCGAATGATACTTAATTTTCAAGCTACTGTTAATTTATAAACTGAATATAAAGTGAGTTTATAAATTCAGAAATAGAAAATTCAGTTAGGATACTGTTAACTGAATTTTGGAGTGTATACTTAACAAAGGCTTCATTTGAATGTACAATCAAATTAAAAAAATGTGTTCATGGGGCAGCAGCACTAAGATTCGACCGTTTTCTGTCGGCCAACATATATATGGATAAATCAGAGATTAGACATGCATATAAAAGAAGGAAAATCAAGAAATATTAATCAATTGGGGTAGTCATGGTGTACTCAGTTTTATTACGGTGGCGAACTTTCACTATGTGTATATGTTTGAACAAAAAACTGTGGAAATAATGATAACGAATGGAACCGAATAGGTTATCAATAATTAGAGATGTAGTGGGCAATCAGGAACAATACTTAACAGCATGATCCTGGAGTACTTTACATTTATTCTATGCCCTTACAGTGAAGCTACTGCATCATATTTCAGCTACAACAGTTCAGTATTGCAAATATGAGCAAGACTGGGGAAAAACAAGAGCTATGAAAATTTCTAACAACAGAATCACTTCAGAAAGTTTAATATCACCAACTATCAAAATCTATGGTTAAACTACAGGGTGCCGGTTCAAACACACTGCAAGTGTTTGGAAATGGTATCATACTGGACACTGATCAACCTTGAGTTCGGCATTCCTTTTCAAAACAGTAGCTTATACCAAAACAGTAGCTTATACCATGTCATTAGCAGGCGGCTGCCCTTGGTTCCTCATCTTCCAGAGCAAGTGAACTCTCTCATTTTTAACTCTTGTCATGCAATTTGCCCTAAGTTGTGGATCAAGACAACAGGGGACAAGGAGAAATTATGAGTAATACGAGATGAAGGCGCATAAAAGTTATAAGATTGCATGCAACACTGACAGGCAATGCGAGATGGCACCCTAGAGGCAGTTCAGTCCAAAACCTACTCTAAAGATTCATGGTTCCTAACAAAATAGCAGAAAAATGCTTGACTTCACGACACAGCTGACACCCTATTGGCAGTTCTAGGCAATCAACCGAACACCTTGCGCGCATGGCGGTAGCACCCGTTGTCCAGCAATCCAACAGTAGCATCACGCTTCAGACTCCGGCCTGCTGCGCGCGGCATGACAGCATAGAACTAGCCACACCGCCGGCAAGATGGGCTGGGAATGGAACAAAGTCAACGAACCTCCTCTCTCCAGTTCGGGCAGCGTGATTTGTTGGGAACCCTCCGGGGGCGAGCCGAATCCATCATGGCGGCTGGCCGCGCCGATCGCCGGGAGACGAGGCTCCCGCCGGGTCCGGCCCCTTTGCCTCTACTCTCTCTTGGTCTCGCCGGCATGGAGAGCGAAGGCCTGGGGACGTGCGCTTCTCGCCGTGGCGCCTCCTCCGGGAACGCCTGGGGGAGATTTGCCTCGCGCGACAGAGGAACAGAAAATCACGAGAGGATGGTGGATGGTGGGATTGATGGTCCTGCGCGAGGCGGCGGGGGGAGCTCCTCCTCCTGCAGCTCGGCGGCCTCCACACCCCGGAGCAACGCCCTCGCCGGAGGACGTGGTCACCAGCTCTCCTCTGGATCCGGTGAGGAGGGTTGGGGAAGGAGCTCACCACGGCTCCATGCCCTGGATCTGGTGTGAGGGAGGGGGAAGGGGGCTCGCCGTGGTCGGGAGGGAGAGGAAGAGGCGCGCAGCCGGGGCTTCCCGATCTAGATCGAAATCGAGGGAGGTGGGTGGGTGTGTCAGGAGGAAGGGGAGAGGAGAGAACGTGACTAGAGGGAGGGGATAAGGGGTGATAGCAATGGCGCACTGGTAGGGGGTGCGCCATACGTATAGATAGCAATGGCACTATCCCCTGGTGCGCCATTAGTACTTTTGAAAAAAATAAAAAAATAAATTTTTTTTACTAGTGGCGCACCATGGATGTGGTGCGCCATTAGTGTCCATATTATCTATAGCCCTTTTCCTAGTAGTGTCGGGGATGTTGTACTGCACCCGGCTGAACCTCTGGATGTACTTGCACAGAGTTTCCCCATCCTTCTGGGGAATGATATGCAAATCACTCGCCTGGCCGTGAGCTTGGTGGCCTCCAGTGAAGGCACCAACGAACTCAAGACACAGGTTTGACCAAGAAGAAATGGAATCCACCGGCAAGTGCATCAACCAACCAATAAACCAGAAAAAGATGGATTGTTTTGCAAAAGAATATTTGGACCCATAACAAGTGGGATTTGTGCAGACATGACGTTAGGCTTCAGTGCCAACGGGAAGTAGTTGGCAAGCACCTTATCGTCGCGGGCCCCAACAGCCTGCATCGCAATGGTGTAGATGCTGAGCAACTCGGACGGATGGGTCTTGCTGTTGTACTTCTCGCCGACGTCAGGCTTGAACATGCGGTGGGATGGCCACTGGAACTGCCGCAGCTCACGGGTAAAGGCCGGACAGCCCACCTCGTAAGGTAGGCCGCCGGAGCCTCCCGGAGCCGGGGGGTCCACGGCGGGCCCTGCTCGCTTGTCCGACTGGTGGCGTGCATCGCGCCGGCGCTTGATGGTGGTTCGAGCGTCTTCGTTAGCTCGCTCCCGAAGAACTTGGCGCTGGTCGCGGTGGGTCCGCGGGTCGGACGATGCTCTGGAGATGTTATCACAAGGGTCGTGGCGATGAGCTGACGCCCGCGGTGGTTGGCGTGGAGGAGAGTGCATCGTGGCCACAGCACCCCCGGTCTTTCCTCCACTGGCGTGTGGTGGCTCGATGGAGCGCCGACCTGAGGGCCCCGTCGGTCGCGGACCGTCTTTGTTGGCGATGGCAACGAGGCTCCGGATGGTGGCCCTCCACTCGTCAAGCTTCTCCGCAGCAGGAGAGAAGTCGAGGAGCAGCTGCGCACGGGCTAGGGCTTCTGCTGGCGTGGGTGGTGGTGAAAGCTGCGTGGACCGCGATGCGGTTCGACTTCTAACCGCGTTAGAAGGAGCCCCATCACGGCCCTGTGGCTGTCTGCCACCTTCGCTAGCATCTCGGCGCGCATGCGGGCCTTCCTCATCATGTGAAGGGCGCACAGGACTCTTCCCAGGGCGGCGCCCAGGGTCACCAGCGGAGCGGCGCTGCCCATCGTGCACGAGCTGAGAAGAGCGTGCCGCGAGCGCCGGTGTTGGCATCTGGGAGGTCGCCGCGCCACCATCGGGTGGCACGATGACGCCCTTGGAGGGCCCCGCACCGCCTGCGGGGGGGCAACTCTATTTTTGGAGCTCGCGAAGCATGGCTCGTCGCCTGGCGTACGAGTGGCACCGCTCACCAGGCCTGGACTGCCAGGGCGACGCGGATGTTCACGAACCGCGCCACGGGTTCTCTCCGCGATTGGCCCGCTACTGGCCCGCACCGGTGCAGGCAGTCCGGTCCCAGACGAACCGATCGCCGTGGTCGCCTTCTTCTTGGGAGCCATGGTGATGAAGAACTGTGCCACTGGCTGCAAAACCAGATGCTCACTATTGCGCCCCCTACCTGGCGCGCCAAAGATGTCGGTGGAGAACGACACCTATGGGACCAACGAGGATCCCTACTACGGTTGCGGGGCGCTGGAAGTGGTGAGTAGAGCAGGATCAACAGTCAGTGTAAACACACGGGTCGTTTACCCAGGTTCGGGCCGCGGAGATGCGTAATACCCTAGTCCTACTTGGATGTGTATATCTGTGTTCTTGAGGAGCTCGAACTAGCTACAAGGGGCGTAACTTGTCCAAGAGTCCGAATCATTCTCCTAGATGCCCTGGGTCTCCTTTTATAGGCCAAGGGATCGACACAGTGGCACCAGGAGGTGGCGTCGAGGTACTGTGGCTAAGCTTATCGCTAGCCATTATGGGACAAGATGCATTAAATGCGCCCCTGACGTGTCCCCCTTACTTTATCGCCGCTTTGCCTCGTCTTGACACGCGCCTCGGCCAGTGGTGCGGTGGCGCCATGTAGACAGGCAAATAGCTGAGGTGGCGCGGTGGTGGAGCCTCCAGGAAGATCTGCATGCCACCACGTAAGCACGTGCTGAGTTGGCGGAGAAACCCCGCGTTGACATGCAGGTGCCTGCCCGGCTGGTGGGCTGGCAGCTGCATGGAATTCGTGGTAAAAGCTTGTCGGGTGTGGGCCTGGCTGTGGCCTCGCGGACGCCCTCGGCAAGGGCCTTGCCGGGGCCCCGGCAAGGGTCTTGCCGCGGCGTTCCGGTCATCCCCAGCAAGGGCCTTGCCGGGGGTCTTGTGGGCTTCCTCGGCAAGGATCTTGCCGAGGTTCGTCGTCTTCTACTCCTCTGATTTAGAGTGTTGTTCTTTGTCTTCACAAAGATCTGCATACCACCATGGAGGTGCCTCCCGAGCCCTGGCCCCGTCGTGGTTGGTGGTGCTGGAAACCGTGGGCTCAAGGGTGGCTCGCTCCACTGGTGTTGGACGTGCCGCCCCGGCAAGGGCCTTGTCGGGGAAACCCGCTTTGTCCATCTGCTCTCTGTGGTCTTGGCCTTGGCGTCGCTTTGCTTGTTTTGTTTCTATGGTTCTACCTCGGTTCACCTCACCTGCCTTGCCAAGTGCGGCCGTGGCGCGTGGCTCTGACTGCCCGTGCACAAGTAAAGGGGTCAAAAGGAGAGCCCCTACTTTTGTACACCGACATCTGGGGAGGCCGCTCCCTCCGGAGGTCTTGGTGTCATCCGCCTCGCGAGGCTTGGCCCCTCACGAGGGTCTTGTCTTGTCGATGCTGAAGATGGTTCATACGAGGCTGTCGATGGAGCCACACCGTGGGCCGCAGGCAGGCAAGTCTGGGTACCCTGGCTCCCAGGACGCCGACAATATTAAACCTATATACATTGTTAAGTATGTTAAAGTTCTTTGTAGTAGGACTAAGTAGATCTTTCTTACATAGTGCTCGTTCTGAATTTGTTTGTCTTTGTGGGCAAGTGTCTATTAGAATTGGTGATGATAATACTGATTTTAATTTCCAAATTTGTGAATCAACATGTTGATAAGAAACCCAACAAGATGAGATAGAACTTATGGCTTTGATAGGTATTGATCTGGAGCATGAGCGGAGACAAGCCCCAGGAAGCACGGGTCGTGGCCTAGGGTGCGAGGCCCGACTCCTTTGTGGGCTGTAGCAAATATTGTAGCTACAGTGCTATAGTGTGCGAAGGTGGCCCCAGGTCTGGCCCTTTCCTTGCTCTGCCACTATTCTGGAGGTACCACTAGAATAAGAAGGCCTAGTTTATCATGAAGATAAAAGTAAAGTGTAACAAACTTTCTATGGTGAACCACCTCTCTTGAAAGTTAATATTGCATATTGTACTTTGTGAGAGACGCCAGCTCCTCCTAAAGGATATCATGTATTTCAATAAAAAAAATCTAAAAGTCTAGGCATAAATGATATTAATCCAAAAAACTATATCATGTTCTTATCAAAGCCAACTTTTTAGCATATGTTGAATAACATTTCCTAAATGTGTTGATGGATTATCTTTCAAATAAGCTCCCGTCAACAATTCCCAAGGGACCCCAAGAATTCTTAGGATATGCTCGTGCAAATCCGCAATTCTCCTTTTTATATTCGGGGATAATGAATCAGTTGAACACACCCAATGATTTAAAAAATCATTAGTCTGTTATTATGAACTCATAAGATTCATATGGACGAGGATACAAAGCCTATTGTTGATCATAAACCCTCTTAATCCTAAAATAAAGAAGCTGGAAAGAAATGAGGTAACGAAAGTACTCGAAGCTAACATTCTTTATCCTATCTCTCATGCTAAGTGGTTATATCTATTGGGAAACATAGTAGAAAACAAAAAAATCGCACTACAATCGATCCCCAATCACTATGAAGATGCATACAAGGTTAGATTGGATTGTTACCAACTTCGAGTAGAAGTGGAAGAAGAGTTGGTGATGATCGTTGACGAAGTCCCTCGAACCATTCACAAACGATCCCTCAAACCGAAAGCACGACCTCTCTACAGATTGCACGGGTATGGGTTTCATGATCCGGCAGCGCTTCGCCGTACAAAGCTTTGTGTCGCCGGAGAACTAAATGAGGGAGAAGAGAACCTCACGTGGCTTCTCTAGGTGGACAAGAGAAAACTAGAACTAGGTATAGTCTAGATCAAACTAGAACTAGAACTAGAGAGAACTGGGAGGGGGCACATGAGGCAAAGGGACTTGTGTCTCTACCCCCTCCCCTCAAGTATATATAGGTGGAGGGGAGGAGGGGGCGCTGACTTGGGAGGGCTCGTCCCCTTGGCGTGCTGACCTAGGGAGAGGAGTCCCACTCCAACTCCAACTAGCTAGCCCCCCCCCCCCCAAAAAAAACTTGTACAACAAGCTAGGGGGTGCCTCCTCCTTATTGGGCCCATATGCCCATCAACTCTCCCCTATTAGGACTAATTAATATTTTCTTTAGCCCATTGACACTTAAAAAACCCTAGGGGCCTCCCGATCATTATCATATCCCTTTATTATTTATATTAGGTCCATGAAAACATTTTCCACCTATATATCATTATCCAACATTACCATGTATTCCCCGAAACGCTTCCAGTTTCTCTAAAACTATTTCTTTTATTATCGAAAATATTCTCATATTCCTCGCTCTACTAGAACTCAACGTATCATATTCCCTTAAGCGGGTGACCCTGTAGGTTCGGTGGAATACAGACATGAGAAAAACTTCCTTTCGATCAATGATCAACAGCGGAACCGTGCACATCCATGTTGACCCCTATATCCATACGAATGATATTCGAGTGAACCTTTGGTTATTATATGTTGTTCCCTTTGCTTCATAATATGTTACAAAACCCGAGGTGAGATATGGTTGTATCCCCATGAGTTATACACATGCTCACTATACCGGTCTCATTACTGGTTTTATTATTCTTTCTCGTTGTCATGTTTCGGCATCCCTGTGAGCTAGTCAGCTGTGTCTGGCCAGACGATGATGGATGCCATCACACTGAGAGGTCCCTAAGAATATATTTCCATCATCGGAGGAGCAAAACTCACTCTTGAGCTATTTAGCCCCTTGTCATACTTTCCAATAAACCTTTAAGTTGTCATTATGATCACGGTGTTACAGATGAGACTAAAGCTACCACAAAGTGCATCATCAAGTATGAAGTGACTCGATACTCTCATGGTCGAAGGAACTAGGCCTACTCTCCATCTTATTACTGTAGACTTGCGACGATAACATCTCTGTCACAGCCCTAGCTTAGTCTAGCCTGTCATTGCATAATCTCCAATGCATCATGTTTAAATTCTATGGAAATTTGGAATGGGGATTAACAAAACCCTAGCACCCCCTCTGGTAATAACAGTTTCAACTGAAAATTGTCTCGATGAATCCAAATGCCTTCACAAAATGTTCATCATTTTTGGATTGGTCTTGAACCTCTGCCCAAAATATTGCACATTTTTCTAGGACAATTTGGGTCACTAGATTAAATCTTATGATATTTGCATTTGGGCATTTAAATGCTATAAACTATTTTAAATGCTTAAATAATCACAAACCGAAATGTTTGCTATTGGAAATATTCCAAACAGTGGCATTGAGCAGTTTCAGGATTTTTGGAAATGCCCTGGCATTTTAATAAAGTCAAAAACAATTACAGAAAATAGAAAGAAATAGGGAAACAGAAAAAGGAGAAGACCTACCTGGGCCAACTTACCTGGCGCCCAGCCGGCCCAACACTGTGCAGCCCAGCCAGCGCAGCGCCTTCTTCAACCTTCTGCCAGAAGGCGAGGCAGCCGCGCGGAGAGCGCACAGCCGAGCTGCACCAGCTCCTGCTTGCCACCTCCCGCTTCCCCCTCGCGTCTGGCGACGCCACGCGACCCCCTGGATCTCTCACACTCCCCCCCCCCCGAGCTCATTCCCCTCCTCTGCTCTCCCTCCCTCTCGTCACCGAACGCGCCTGCCGCCGCTGACTAGCACCACCGCGGCCATGGCCTCTCCCTCGTCCCCTTGAGCAGTCCAGAGGCTCAGCCTCTATGCCCTCGCCCTCTCCATCGAGCTACACCCCGCCGGGAGGCCTGCTCCACCATCACTGCCATCTTCTTCAACCTCGGGCATCCGAGATGCCGCCGGCCGATTCGTTTGCCCTAGGTCGTCCACGAGCAAGCCGAACCCCTCCTCGTGAGCACTGTGAGCTCCTCCGTCGACTACCCCTCTTCCCCGGCCTCTCCACGCTCCCTAGCCACGGCTCCACCTCCGGCCGAAGCTCTGCTCCGCCATGGCCGCAGCTCGCGTGCTCCCCTTGCTCCGCTCGTTGCTCCCCTGCAACAGGCGTGCTCCGGAGCGCCTCCCCTCGTCGCTACCTTGCTCAGACCCCTCGCCTGTGAGCTCTAGCCGCAATGCCGCACCTCACCGAGCCCCGCCGGCCACTTTCCGGCCACCCCGGCACCACCCGTCACCACCATTAGAGGCGCCACAACGCCAGGAACCCGTAGAGCCCTCCCGCGCACCAAACCGTCGCCGGAGTAGCGATTCCGGCGTGCCTCCGCCGTCTGTTGAGGTCGCCGGCGGCTAGTCCGCGGCGGGCTGACGTGGCTGGCTTAATTAGCCACTAATCACCGCCTCATGCCACTGACATGACTTGTCATTGCCACAGTAAATAGATGAAACCCACTAGCATGGGTAGGAGTTGTTTGAGCCCTGATGTGCTTACTCATTCATGCTTGTTTGTCATGCCTGCTACTGCTTAGAGTTGAGTCGGGTCTGATTCATCGGGGATGAATCAGAATGGTGATGAACATGTCCTACTGTGTGTGAGTTAAGTGTGTGAACACGTTTTGGTAAAGGTAGCGGTGAGAGGCCATGTAGGAGTATATGGTGGGTTGTCTCATTGAAGCCGTCCTCAGGAACTGAGTTCTGTGTTTGTGATCCATGAAACAGCTACTACCATTCATTGGGCCCTGAAATATGACCCCGCTCGACTTCTTAACCACCCTAGTCCTCTGTCCAGGAGTTGCAAGTAGTTTCTGGTGTTTGTAGTATGCTGGAGGCCGTGCGCAGCGCTGACCCGAGGGGTGGGCTGTGATGCGGTAGGCACGTGGAACGGTGTACCGGGCGCCCGTTTGGTGTCTCGGGAACCCTGCACACATCATTCGGGGCCGTATGTGGAAACTTCGGCCGGACTCCCTGCGGATGGAACCTGAATAGGCGATAAACCTGGACTAGAGACTTGAGTGTTTAGGTAGGTCGTGGTCTACACCCACGCCAGCTTTCGCTTGAAGTCTACCGAGCACATGTCGTGTGCAGACGCTAAGTGGTGGAAACATGTATGAAGAAGTACACCCCTGCAGGGTTATAAATAATCTATTCGAATAGCCGCGTCCGCGGTAAAGGACCTCTGGGTTGCCTATACAGTTCATAGACAAGTGAAAGTGGATACTCTAAAATGCGCAAGATAAGCGTGAGTGCTATGGATGACCTTCTCGTAGGGAGACAGGAGCGGATCCATAGTGGTGTATTGATATGGTGAATATGTGGACTCGTGTGCGCCACCTCAAAAGAGTTGCTTGCACTCGTAGTTCAGGATAGCCACCGATCAGGGTGTGCATTCGGTTTTTTCGGTTTCATTCGGTTCGGTTTATACGGTTTTTGGTTTATACGGTTATTATACTTTGGTTTATACGGTTATTATACTTCGGTTTATACGGTTTTATACATAGATACGGTTCGGTTTCGGTAATAACCATTTAGTTTCGGTTTGGTTTTGGTAATAACCAAAATAACCAAAGTTGACGCGAATTTTTGAACAACAAATAATTATTTGGTCACATGATTCTGTCCGTGTATGTAGTTTAGATTTTTCGTGTGAGAACCACATATGTAGAGTAGATCATTAGACGACAAACATGATTTTGTTCTATGCAATTGGATGGTAGCAGATCGATGGATAATGGATTAGGCAGGTTCCAAATTAGGGACGGTGTGTGATTACATGGGGGAGCAAGTGGCCAGGCAGAAAAAAGGAAATATCTTTTTTATTTATAGGGAAAAAGGGAAAGAGGAAATTCTGCATTGATGTTTGACGTAGGGATCAGGTATTCAGAATTTTTGGACAAGGGATCGGGCCACGAGCCCAGTCGTGGTGGGACGGGATGGGCCGACACAGCACTCCATGCGTGGAGCAGTATGGGTTGGCTGGCTAATTTGAGGCCCAACAAGAACCGCGTGCGCCAGGTTGCTTTGAGCTGCAGCTGTTTAGTACCACATCACCGAACGAGTAGCAGTGCCGCTGGTGGAGAGCTATAAAAGGAGGGGTGGGGTGAAGGGATTCAACTCAAACCTTTGCTTTCTGTTATTTCGGTTTAACCGAACGGTTTTCGGTTTTTAACCGAAAAAACCGAAGGCTAAATGGTTTCCTAAATTGGAAATTGAAACTGAAACCAAAACCTGAAAAAACCGAAACTTCGGTTCGGTTTGGTTTTTGGTTTTCGGTTCGGTTTTGCACACCCTGAGCCACCGAGTCAAAGCTGGCTTGCTGCAGTTAAACCCCACCATCCCCTTTGTTGATAGTGATGCATATGTAGTTAGTTCTGATGTAATCTTGCTGGGTACATTTGTACTCACGTTTGCTTAATTTATGTTTTTGCAGAGAGACTCCAGTCTCACTAGTAGTTCCGCGTGGACTTCGACGTTTAGCTTGTTACCTCAGCTACGATCTTGTGCCCTCGGCAGGATCTGGTAGATAGTCAGGCTTCTCAGCCTTTTTCATTTATAGATGTTTGTACCCAGACATGTTAAGCTTCCACTTGTGCTTTGACTTGTATGCTCTGAATGTTGGGTCACAAGACCCATGTTTGTAATATCTCGCTCCTCGGAGCCTATTGAATAAAGTACTTGAGTTGTAGAGCCATGTTGTGATGCCATGTTGTATTTGCACATAACGAGCATATTGTGTGTATGTTATTGAAATGCTTGGTATGTGTGGGATCTGACTATCTAGTTGTTTATTCTTGGTAGCCTCTCTTATCGGGAAATGTCTCCTAGTGCTTCCACTAAGCCCTGGTAGCTTGCTACTGCTCCGGAACACTTACGCTGGACGGCATGTGTCCTTCTTCATTCCTGTGTCTGTCCCTTCGGGGAAATGTCACGCAGTGTCTACCGGAGTCCTGCTAGCCTGCTACAGCCCAGATTCTCCGGAGTCCTGTTAGCCTAGCTGCTACAGCCCGGATTCACTCGCTGATGACCGACACGTTCGTTGCTGGGTCATGTATGCCTGTCCCTGTAAGTTAGCGCCACTTTGGGTTCACGACTAGCCATGTCAGCCCGGGTTCTTTGTCATATGGATGCTAGCAACACTATCATATACGTGAGCCAAAAGGCGCAAACGGTCCCGGGCCTGGTAAGGCGACACCCATGGGAATACCATGCATGAGGCCGTAAAGTGATATGAGGTGTTACTTGCTAGATCGGTGTGGCATAGGATCGGGGTCCTGACAGCTTTGGTATAAGAGCCTGACTGCCTGTAGGATTACCAAGCCAAACTGGTCGAAGTTGAGTCTAGAAATTCTTTAGTTATATAAGGGAATTGATTGTGGGATGGAACGCAAGGCTCTTTTTACTCCTTTACCATATGCCTTCTGATCCGAGTCATCTTATCCTTCCTATGGGGTTAAGGAACTAGGCTATCTTTTCTTTCTATCAGGATCACGTGTTACTAACCCGTAGATTTACAGGATTGATGGATTCAAATCTCAGTGCAGTCTCTACTACATCCATGTGTTCATAGTTGGTCTCAGAATCTTCATATTGTGCTTCTGAGTGGTTATGCCACCATTTTTGCAGGATGTCTCAAATCCTTTGAGCATTTATAGCCGTTATGCTGTCCGAGTCATCCCAGGTTTCTAAACAGTCTGATGCATTTGCAAATCCCTTCTTTCCGTTTCCGATGTTTCTTTCTGCCAGATCAACCACACTAACCAGTGAGTTGAGGTACTCCATTGCCTCAACATGTATGTTGGAGGCTTGGAGCTATTATTATGACCCTAGGTGTGTTAAGGGATCATCTAGTAATCTAGCCATGTCTTGTCTTCAGTGTGATGATTCTGGCCATCATTCTCGAAAGCATCCCGTGATGCCATTTAGTTAGTAGGCATTCTATTCCTGGGTTTTCAAACCAAGATTCACCCTACTTACTTCATGTTGATAGTGTTTGCTAGTTCCTTTAGGATATTAGTAACCTTGCGATAGTCCTCGAGGTCCATGGTATATCATTCTTCTAATTACCAAGAACTGTTTATGGCAGAAGTTCATCGTTGAACCGGAAGATCACCACCAGAGTGCTCTTGATGGGTTCTCGATTATACGCTGTTACTCTGCCAGTTCCACCCTTCTGCATGGGTTATCCGGAGGAAATGTTGAACTTGGTTCGACATACTAATCTATGCATCCACAACTCAGAAAGTTATATGTTCCTTGAGTTGTTCCTCTTTAGTTGTCTTCTGACCCTCGTCTATCTATTGACAGTCAAGTGTATGCGTGCATTCGTTCATCGATGCCTATTAATCTTGTGGTCCGTCAAGCCATCCTATTCCAAAATGACTAGGAGAAACAAACTCCAGTACCTCATCCATATCCAGGATTGGGTCAAAGCGGTTGTGTTCCGCAGATCAAATTGCTAATCCAGCTTCTGGTCTGTTCCACCTTGGAGTATTACCATCTTTTATAACATGTATATCATAGGAATTGCACACTATCCTATGAACTCTTGATACAACGATACTTCTCGCCGTCATTGCTCATTCCTCGGCTCCGTGTTGTCACAACCGGAATGCCGACAAGTGAACTGTGATGTGTGAAATCAATACTCTTCGCAACTCTGTTGCTTGGTAGTTAAAGGACAATAATTTCATTTTTAGCATGTTGGTTATTGAATCACCATTCTGAGATTGATCGTGCTACCTAGTCCCTTTTCCGGTGCACTCTCCGATCAATGAGTTAGGATTGTGTCAATCCCTCGCTCTATTGATCATATCGTCTTGCCCTGAAAAGCAAGATTGTTCTCGAGCTTAGTAACATGTCGGTGGTTCGTGATTTTCCGTATGTCTTCTCAGAAGTATCACCAGGTCGGCACTTGACCGCTATGTTAAGTTCGTGATCATGTTGGTTTCCTTGTAAACCACCCTTTCTCCAAGAATCTATGTTGGGTACCCCTGAGCTAGTTGGTTAAGCTGAACAACGACTTGGAGAGTTGGAAGATAAAAAGCTTGTCTGGCTTAGTTCATCCCAAAGGGGTATTCTTGTGCATGTGTGTTGAAGAAAGATGATGTCTTCATTGATTGATCCTCATGGTCAATTGTTGGATCTATTGTCTTACCCAAACCTTTGATTTGAGTATGGGATATCGTCAAATCAAATCAGAACCAACGATATTCGTAATGTTGTCTTACTCGTGGTTGATTCCCCGAGAATACACCATTATATCCTTTGGTCTGGCCAATGCTATCACCTTGTTCACATAGTTGTGGAATTCCATCCCCATGGAAACCTGGATGAATTGTTGTTGAGCCCATCGACAACATCCTTATCTCCTCCATGATTCGTGTTGAACATTAAGATAGTGTTGGAAACTTTTGAAAGCATCTCTTCATGCTAGCTCATGAACCATATGTTCGGATGAAAGAAGAGACTTCCTCTAATTCACGTGCATTTGGTGCAAGTTGCCGCCGTGAATTCGAGAAAGCCTGTTTTGCTTCCTCTGGAATCATCCCAAGTCAGTCATGCAAGTGTGAAGTATTTTATGGTCTGATAGATTGATCATCTTCGTTCCATATGAACTCCGTAGCACACCAAGCCACTGATTGAGTTGTTCAAGGATAAGAAGTTCAAGTGCTAATCCTAAAGGGCCCAGACGGACATGCACAAGACTTCGTTATTTTAATGATGGTTTCCAATCAGAACCCGGTAGTGTTTTATTATAAGACTACTATGTGGTCATGCTTGTCTCGGACAACGTGTTCACATGTTGTAGCAGGACCAGCTCATGTTTTGGAGCTTACTACCGTAGTCCATTTTTCGAGAATCTCGCAACGTCATCTCGTCGATTTGTGTTGCAAACTTTAATTTTTCTCTCTAGACTTGATGAGTCTGGAATATTCTGACACCAACTAGATCTGAATCTCAGGCAGATATGATGGTTCGAACATTTCCCAAGAACTATAATATTGGTCTCTCGATAACCGGTAAAGTGGATGTCGTGGCCAACACACCCAGCCGGAAGACCTATTATTGTAGTGTCCTGATCGAGGAAGTTTACCACCTCCCCATAAGGATTTTGTAGGATTTACTCCCTAGTTGCCCCTTATTGATTTTTGTGTTCCCGAAGTCCGACCTGTTACTTGATGTTCTAGATACCAAACCATATCAATAAATGGGTTACGCCAGCACATCAAGGAGAACATTAGAAGCGGAGTGCTAAATGTCTCTCGGTCAATCACCCAGATCTTATCCCCTTGGCCCCGCTAAGGTGAAATCTGAGAAAGTGTTATCTTCCTTTGCATCTGCATCATCCATCACTATTCAACATGGTGGTATGTTGTGTTACCAGGGTCCTCGACACGGTTATTGGTAAAATCTTGATGAATATGGAAATGCTCAAGTTCTTGAGAGCACGCACAAGCACTAGGTGTTATCACCGACACTAACTGGGATTGCTCTCAGTTCCCTCGGTTATGCTATAACCTTTCAAACAGCGGATTCACTCTCTACTGTTGAGCTTCTCCCCAGTTACTAGAATCATTCCTAGCATTTGCATTTTTTCCCCAGCTTGCACCATCATTGTGCCATTCTACCTTGGGTCCAGTCTATTTCCGGTGATAAGCAACATCACTCCTTGTGTTGTCTTCAACAAGGTAATCCACATCATCCAAACTAGTCTGAGTATGCCATTCTACCGAGCTCCTCCAAACGATCTCTCAAGATTAGCCCTAGGCTGGTATAGAGAGTCTCAATGATCTCTATATCAAAAGTAATTCTTTTTTCCACTTAAGGTAAAAATTCTACGAGTCATTTTTCCTGAGGTGCCCCGTTATGGTATCATGGCAACTCAACTCCTCGCTACGTTGACAACCGTTCACAACCTTCTTCAGTGTGGAATTGTTGTCTACCTAGAACCTCCGTCATCTGTTTCACTCCATCCCTCTAGATGTATGCTTCGTGTCTCAGCTCGAGAGATGTTTCAATGACTCACCCCGTGAGTTGATCCTGAGTTGTTCGATCTTTGAGGCGATCGGTCATTCTAGAGTTTTCCTTTCCTTCCATTGTCATGTTAGATGGAGTTCTCAAAGCAAGACATCAAGACAATGATGGTGATCGAATCAACATTCTTATGAAGTGCAACCTGGATCTTGAAGATTGTGTTAGTTTGCGTTTCCCCCTTCCATCTTGCCCTACGCTTGAATCTCGGGACGAGATTCTTGTTTAGTGGGGGTGAGTTGTCACGGCCCTAGCTTAGTCTAGCCTGTCATTGCATAATCTCCAATGCATGATGTTTAAATTCTATGGAAATTTGGAATGGGGATTAACAAAACCCTCAGTTCCAATGCTACGCCTTGAACCGCTCGACCATCTCTCCTACATAACTTATTATGGAAAATAAACTGAGTAAATAGCGAGTTTTCTTATTCCTGCAGTACAGGTACAACCGCAACCACTCGAGGGTTCCATAGTTCTAGCACCCCCTTTGGAAATAACAGTTTCAACTGAAAATTGTCTCGATGAATCCAAATGCCTTCACAAAATGTTCATCATTTTTGGATTGGTCTTGAACCTCTACCCAAAATACTGCACATTTTTCTAGGACAATTTGGGTCACTGGATTAAATCTTATGATATTTGCATTTGGGCATTTAAATGTTATAAACTATTTTAAATGCTCAAATAATCACAAACTAAAATGTTTGCTGTTGTAAATATTCCAAACAGTGCCATTGAGCAGTTTCATGATTTTTGGAAATGCCCTGGCATTTTAATGAAGTCAAAAAAAATTACAAAAAATAGAAAATAGAAAGAAATAGGGAAACAGAAAAAGGAGAAGACCTACCTGGGCCAACTTACCTGGCGCCCAGCCGGCCCAACACTATGCAGCCCAGCTAGCGCAGCGCCTTCTTCAACCTTCTGCCAGAAGGCGAGGCGGCCGCGCGGAGAGCACACGGCCGAGCTGTGCCAGCTCCTGCTTGCCACCTCCCGCTTCCCCCTCGCGTCTAGCGACGCCACGCGACCCCTGGATCTCTCACACTCCCTCCCCCCCCCCCCCCCGAGCTCATTCCCCTCCTCTGCTCTCCCTCCCTCTCGTCACCGAACGCGCCTGCCGCCGCCGACTAGCACCACCACGGCCATGGCCTCTCCCTCGTCCCCTTGAGCAATCCAGAGGCTCCGCCTCGATGCCCTCCCCCTCTACATCGAGCTACACCCCGCCGGGAGGCCTACTCCACCGTCACTGCTATCTTCTTCAACCTCGGGCATCCGAGATGCCGCCGGCCGATTCGTCTACCCCAGGTCGTCCAGGAGCAAGCCGAACCCCTCCTCGTGATCACTGTGAGCTCCTCCGTCGACTACCCCTCTTCCCCGGCTCTCCACGCTTCCTAGCCACGGCTCCACCTCCGGCCAAAGCTCTGCTCCGCCATGGCCGCAGCTCGCGTGCTCCCCTTGCTCCGCTCGTTGCTCCCCTGCAACAGGCGTGCTCTGGAGCGCCTCTCCTCGTCGCTGCCTTGCTCAGACCCCTCGCCTGTGAGCTCTAGCCGCAATGCCACACCTCACCGAGCCCCGCCGCCGCTAAAGCTCGTCGCCGGCCACTTTTCGGCCACCCCGGCACCACCTGTCACCACCACTAGAAGCGCCACAACGCCAGGAACCCGTAGAGCCCTCCCGCGCACCAAACCCTCGCCGGAGTAGCGATTCCGGCGTGCCTCCTCCGTCTGTTGAGGTCGCCGGCGGCTAGTCCGCCGCCGGCTGACGTGGCTGGCTTACTTAGCCACTAATCACCGCCCTGTGCCACTGACACTAGGCCCCACGTTCTAATTAAGCCTCTGCTTAGTTTAATAGCTAACCACTGTTTAGCTCTGTGTCACTGACCAGTGGGCCCCACTGGTCAGGTTTGACCTGGACCGGCCCCGTTGACCAGATGACGTCATAGTGACGCAGTGCTGACGCAATAAGTCATTTTCTGGATTTAAAATAATCCAGGAAATTCTAGAAAATGCCCAAAACTTCTAAAATTCATAGAAATTCAACCATAACTCCAAATGAAACAAATCATATATGAAAAATGATCATAACAATCCAATCTATCCATCTGTACCATTTTCATGCATGTTAGAACAACTTATAGCTATTGTTTAGGACAAATCATATAAATGGCATTTGAATATCCACATATGGAGTTTGAATTTGAATCTTGGATTCAAACCAACTCCATTTAATCTGTTGCTAGTTGCATTAGCTCAAATCACAGCATATTGGCATGTCATGATCATGCATCATATTGTGCATTGCATTGATTGTGTTTCCTTCTCTGTTGTCGGTATTTGTCCCCTCTCAGTAGACGTGTTCCGACGATCTGATCAATGACACCGATGAAGAGCTATACTATCTTCAGAACTGCCAGGCAAGCAAAACCCCCTTGTTCATTCCGATACAATCCCACTCTCTCGCTTCTGCTCTCTTTTACTGCATTAGGACAACAACGATTCATCTGCTACTTGCTGCGGTAGTTGAACCCCTTATCCTCTGCATGACTTGTCATTGCCACAGTAAATAGATGAAACCCACTAGCATGAGTAGGAGTTGTTTGAGCCCTGATGTGCTTACTCATTCATGCTTGTTTGTCATGCCTGCTACTGCTTAGAGTTGAGTCGGGACTGATTTATCGGGGATGAATCAGCATGGTGATGAACATGTCCTACTGTGTGTGAGTTAAGTGTGTGAACACGTTTTGGTAAAGGTAGCGGTGAGAGGCCATGTAGGAGTACATGGTGGGTTGTCTCATTGAAGCCGTCCCCAGGAACTGAGTTCTGTGTTTGTGATCCATGAAAAGCTACTACCATGCATTGGGCCCTGAAATATGACCCCGCTCGACTTCTTAACCACCCTAGTCCTCTCTCCAGGAGTTGCAAGTAGTTTCTAGTGTTTCTAGTATGCTGGAGGCCGTGCGCAGCGCTGACCCGACGGGTGGGCTGTGATGCGGTAGGCACGTGGCACGGTGTACCGGGCGCCCGTTTGGTCTCTCGGGAACCCTGCACACATCATTCGGGGCCGTATGTGGAAACTTCGGCCGGACTCCCCGCGGATGGAACCTGAATAGGCGATAAACCTGGACTAGAGACTTGAGTGTTTAGGTAGGTCGTGGTCTACACCCATGTTGGCTTTCGCTTGAAGTCTGCCGAGCACATGTCGTGTGCAGACGCTAAGTGGTGGAAACATGTATGAAGAAGTACACCCCTGCAGGGTTATAAACAATCTATTCGAATAGCCACGTCCGCGGTAAAGGACCTCTGGGTTGCCTATACAGTTCATAGACAAGTGAAAGTGGATACTCTAAAATGCGCAAGATAAGCGTGAGTGCTATGGATGGCCTTCTCGTAGGGAGACGGGAGCGGATCCATAGTGATTTATTGATATGGTGAATATGTGGACTCGTGTGCGCCACCTCAAAAGAGATGCTTGCAGTCGTAGTTCAGGATAGCCACCGAGTCAAAGCTGGCTTGCTGCAGTTAAACCCCACCATCCCCTTTGTTGATAATGATGCATATGTAGTTAGTTCTGATGTAAGTCTTGTTGGGTACATTTGTACTCACGTTTGCTTAATTTATGTTTTTGCTGAGAGACTCCAGTCTCACTAGTAGTTCCGCGTGGACTTCGACGTTTAGCTTGTTACCTCAGCTACGATCTTGTGCCCTTGACAGGATCTGGTAGATAGTCAGACTTCTCAGCCTTTTTCATTTATAGATGTCTGTACCCAGACATGTTAAGCTTCCGCTTGTGCTTTGACTTGTATGCTCTGAATGTTGGGTCACGAGACCCATGTCTGTAATATCTCGCTCCTCGGAGCCTATTGAATAAAGTACTTGAGTTGTAGAGCCATGTTGTATTTGCACATAACGAGCATATTGTGTGTATGTTATTGAAATGCTTGGTATGTGTGGGATCTGACTATCTAGTTGTTTATTCTTGGTAGCCTCTCTTACCGGGAAATGTCTCCTAGTGCTTCCACTGAGCCCTGGTAGCTTGCTACTGCTCCGCAACACTTAGGTTGGCCGACATGTGTCCTTCTTCCTTCCTGTGTCTGTCCCTTCGGGGAAATGTCACGCAGTGTCTACCGGAGTCCTGCTAGCCTGCTACAGCCCGGATTCTCCAGAGTCCTGTTAGCCCAGCTGCTACAGCCCGGACTCACTCGCTGATGACCGACACGTTCGTTGCTGGGTCATGTATGCCTGTCCCTGTAAGTTAGCGCCACTTTGGGTTCATGACTAGCCATGTCAGCCCGGGTTCTTTGTCATATGGATGCTAACAACACTATCATATACATGAGCCAAAAAGCGCAAACGGTCCCGGGCCTGGTAAGGCGACACCCGTGGGAATACCATGCGTGAGGCCGCAAAGTGATATGAGGTGTTACTTGCTAGATTGGTGTGGCATAGGATCGGGGTCCTGACAATCTCTAAGTATAACAAACAAGTTGGGTCAATTCAATATGATCGTTCTTCTAACATCACACTCTCAAGGTTGTCGGCATCCTTGTTACACTTAAGTTATGCCTATGATCTGGAAAACATAACCAGAATGCAACACTTGAGCTAGTCCTAGAGGCGAGACCAGAAATCAGGTGTTACCGTTTATAACTCTACACGTGCTTATGGGTTTTCCTTTGAATCACATATTGAAGAACCATGTCAGTTTAGCATAGAGTGTAAACATCTAATTATAAATGTGAAAATAGATAATACAATTATTATTCCCTCTATGGCAAATTTCCAACAAAATCATGTTCATTGCGTTCCTAAAATGCATTTTTACGTGTTGTTCCTAGTAAGAATAATAAATTGATCTCTCACATGACCGTGAAATGATATAGAATGTGCAATAGTTATAGAAAAATAAATAAAGATACTATTAATTTAAATTTCTTGATCTAATGTTAGAATATCCATCTGAGCATTTATATTTTTGTTATCTTGATAGCATACCATGCTTAGTGCAAATAAGAACGGTTTCACGCCTCATGGTCAAGTTAATAAAGTGTTCCATTTGATGCAGGAATACTTGGGAAAAATAAATAAAATAACTTAATCATCCTAACTGCAATTACAACAAATGATTATTAACTTCCATCAAAACGTTACACGTGAAAAGAAAGGCAAAGATGATGGAAATAATAAAACAATCAATACAAGGTACCTGATCAATCATGAAATGATAATTAATTCCCTAAAGAAACCATGAAAAGGATAACAGCAACAAAAGGTAAACCATGCATGGCCTGAACAAAATGTTATAATCAGTGACGCTATTATCATGCTAAAAAATTTCCACACATAAAATCAATGTACGACACTGACACAGTTCAAAACAACTAAACGTTGATCAAATATAAGCATACAATGAAGAAGTTTAACCTATCATAGATTCTTTGCAATCGTTGTGGGAATCATCCTAAAAGACATTCCTTCACAGACTTTGGGGGTGGGGGTGGGCTATCAACCCTAGTACACAGAGTGCAAGCCATCATGTTCTAAAAAAAGAGTGAAAGCCATCAGTGTAAACACACATATGAAACATGTGAATAAATTAAACTAGAACGAATCCCAGGAATGCAGGAAACAAAAACCTTATGGAGCATGCTGCTTCGCACTACCAAAATACGCATGAGAAACAGTACATCGGTTAATTTTCCAACAACAAAAAAATGCTAAAATAATACCATGACTTTACTACCTCGAATAAAAAATGTGAACATGTCCATACAAAAAAAACAAGCCATAACTAAGGAAAACTCAAATCACGGATCAAGAAAATAGGGAAGTACATGCAACAACCTTCCTTTGGTCACATGGCCGATTGAAGAAACCTCCACACAAAAATCGCCCAATTCCTTTGCTTCCATTGCAACCAAGAGATGAAAGAAGAAGAGTATCGAAAAATGATGGTTAGTAAACTGAACACCGGGTTTATTTACACGACTCAAAGGCACGATTACCAAACAAAGAAAAGAGAAACCAATCCAAAGTCCGCGGGATTGAAGTCCAAGCCCCAGACAGAAAAAGCCCACAAAAGACACGTTGAATAGGCCACAACAAACTGAAAAAGAGTCGTCACAATTCAATCAAAGGTTTATTTTCCTTTGATGACGAGTGTCAATGGTAAGGCTTCGGAAGCGAACACGATAATCACGTGGCGCAAACCAATAATTGGAATAAAATTTAATTTTCCAGCTAAGGAAGGTAATGACTCTGGACTATTTTACCCTCCGCGTAATATCGGAATTCGAAAGTCTTTATGCGCATCCAAATGTGGTCACCGCATTAACGCTCCATTCATGTAGATAGTGGGTACATTTTAATGGTGGCGGAGATTTCGAGGTCTCCTTCCAATACTAAATTTGTAATTATTTGGATATAGCGCACTCAAGTTTAATGCGTTTCTTGGGTTATCGAAGCGGGGATGCCTGGCGTGTCATCGCGATCTCACAAAATCTAAGCACGACCGCCTATTTTGTGTTATAGTCCAAAACACATGTAAAATATAAAATATATACTTGTCAGGAAAAAATTGTGTATCTTATCGAATTCTTTTGTGTTATGGTAAATTAAAAGTTTGTCAGGTGATGTTTCCTAAAATTCTTGGCAAATCCCTGAAAAAAGTGACATGTTTAAATAGGCTGGGTTTTCAAACCGCGCCCCATAAAACCCACCCCAAACGAACGAGGCCGGCCACAAGGCAAAGCGCAGACAAAACCCCGCCGCTTCCGTCCCCTCCGTCCTCGTAGCCCCCATGGCCATGTGGCCTTCTTGGGTGAAGACGCGCGCTTCCAGTTCCAAATCCTCCCCACCCACCGCGCTCGTCGCCGCTGCCGCCACCACCCGGCGCTTCTCCATCGCCTCCCACTTCCCCTCCCTCAAGGACATCCCGTCGCTGGTCCGCCCGGAGCACCCCCGCCCGCCGCGCGTCTTCCACCGCCTCCGCGTCGCGGCCTCCGCCCTCCGCCTCCTCCGCGCCCTCAAGTCGGCCTCGGCGCACGCCACCGCCCGGGAGCTAGAGGTGCACGTCGTGCTCTACTCCACCTCCCTCCGCGTCGTCCGCCGCACCTACGAGGACTGCTACACCGTGCGCTTCATCCTGCGGGGGATCGGCGCCACCGTCGACGAGCGCGACCTGGCCGTGGACAACGCCTTCGTGGCGGAGTTCGCCGCGCTCCTGCCGCCCCGCCTGGGCCTGGCCCTCCCGCAGGTCTTCGTGGACGGCCGGCACCTCGGTGGCGTCGAGGAGGTCCAGCGCCTCCACGAGTGCGGCGAGCTCAACCGCATCGTCGCGGCCCCGATATCCCCCGGCCCGGCCCATCCCCCCTGCGGCCGCTGCGGCGACGAGCGCCACGTGCCCTGCGGCAGCTGCGACGGGAGCCGGAAGAAGCACAGCGACGACGGGAGCGGCAAGAAACAGAGCGACGAGGACGGCGTCCTCACCTGCGCCGCCTGCAACGCGAGCGGCCTCGTCCGATGCCCGGACTGCCTCTTCCCGGCGGCCGCCTGATTGAGATCCAGTCAGTACTCGGCTGTCCAGTAACTGAAACTCTTTACTACTGGCAGCAGTAGGACAGCTACTCCTCATCGACGACAGCTGCTCAGGTCAAAGAGACCACCTGCATGCCCAGCTCGATATACTCCATTTAGTTACTACTAGTCAAACTAGTTCAAACTTCAAAGCTGGTTACACCATTGGCTTAGCTGGGGTCTGGACAGGAGTTTTTTTTTTTTTGAAATATAATTTAGCTTCGGCATTACAACTTTCAGAAGATTTGCTGCTCATTTCCCTCCTCTTGGTTACTCCAATCCTGGACGAACCAGACGAGAATTATAATACAATTATACTCCTACTTGGTTGGTCTCTGTACCTGTTCGTGCGTTTCAAATCTTTTTAATTCTCAATCAATGGCACGGGCTTCGCGTGCTGCTTGCGTGCCAATGTTTACCGGTGGGAGGCTCGTTGGTGTGTTTGCGCACGCGACATACACGATATACCCATGCAGCTAGCGCATGCTCATCACAGTTGTGGCGTGAAGGGGAGAGCTTCATCTGGCCGCTCCCATGATTGCCCGATGTTTCGTCGCGGGGTACGGCAAACGCTCCAGGCACTGGTGTCGGCCAATCATGGCTCCTACGGGCGGCACGACACGGCACTCGGCGCATCGGCGGAGGGCACGGCGAGCCGAGAGATGGCTGGGTTCGACTTCGAGGGGTAGGGTGGGATCATGGGAGTTTAACGGCACCCACATGATGGGTCTCGTCGTGCCCTCAGCTCTCACGCGTGTATGCCGTGTGCGTGTACCCGTCTGCGGCAGGAAGAGAAGTCAGGGCCGGGAGCGCGGTGACCGTTGGGCGGTGTGGACTCTAGAGCGCGCGAGGGGAAAGGGAGCGGCGGCCGACGCGGCAGGTGCACAGCTCAGCGGTGATCGGCTCTTCTGTTCGAATGGACCGCAGCGTGCATCAGCTTGGCTCACAGCACCAAGAGCCTTCTGCGCCATGGAACGAAATGGCGCACACGCACCTGGTCATCATGGATCGGCCCAGCACGAGCGCGCCACACTACTAGCCAAGCCCATTCGTTCGCTCGATCGTGCTTGCTTCACTGGTAGCTCACTTTATCCCAGTGAAAACCATTTATACGAGTGCGAAGTTGGCCAAGATATATATGATCAGGATCGTATGTCTGCATGGAGTTCTGAGGACCATCGTATCAGATAGGGGGACCCAGTTTACTTCGAAGTTTTGGCACCAACTGCACCAGACTTTGGGAACCAGACTAGAGTTCAGTACAACATTTCATCCGCAGACCGATGGAGAGACCGAGGGAGTCAATCAGATTCTAGAGGACATGTTAAGAGCTTGTGCTAGATTATGGATCTAGTTTTTTTTTGCGGGTGAGATTATGGATCTAGTTGGGATGATAATTTGCCTTACGCAGAGTTCTCATACAACAATAACTACCAAACCAGTTTAAAGATGTCACCCTTCGAAGCCTTGTATGGAAGGAGGTGCATGACACTGTTAGTGTGGGATGAAGTTGGAGACCGTTAGTTGTTTGGACCGGATTTGGTTAAAGAGTCCGAAGAGAAGGTTAAGTTGATTCGAGATAGACTGAAGGTAGCTCAGTCCAGGCAGAAGAGTTATGCAGACTCAAAACGCAACGAGGTAGTCCATGAAATCGGAGACAGAGCATATCTTCGTGTGTCACCTCTGCGAGGAGTTAAACGGTTTGGAGTTAAGGAAAAGTTAGCCCCGAGATTTGTGACCATACCGAGTCTTGGAGCGTATGGGAGAGGTGGCCTACAAGTTGGAGTTACCCGAAGGACTGTCAGGAGTTCATGATGTGCTTCACGTTTCCCAGTTAAAGAAGTGTCGTGCTGAGATGGCCGATATTCCTCTAAGAGATACAGTGCCCCTGGAAGCAATTCAGTTGGATAATGATCTGACCTATGAGGAGAAACCAGTCAAGATTCTCGAGTTTGCCAGCCGAGTCACACGCAACAAGGTTATCAAGTTTTGCAAAGTTCAGTGGAGCCACCATACCGAGGATGAAGCCACCTGGGAACGAGAGGAAGATCTACGCAAAGACCACCCACACCTATTTTCTAGCCAAACCGAATCTCGAGGGCGAGATTTATCTTAAGGGGGGTAGGTTTGTAACATCCCAAATTTTCAATTTGGAATGTTATACATAGGTCATTATATGCATATCATATTTTATTTGCATTTTGCTTTGCGATCCTCGAAATTCTAAGCAACTCAAGGACCCACGGAGAGAGTTGGGTATTTCACCGTTTTCATATTTGAATTTTCTCAAAATATCAAAACAAGGATCATTTTGGGTTTTAATTATTTTTCTCTCCAAAAATATTTCATATTAAAAATATATGGGAGGAGATAATATGACTTCTCCAAGATTGATCTACGATCAGGATACCACCAGCTGAAGGTTCGAGAACAGGATATACCTAAGACAGCTTTCACCACAAGGTACGGGCTATATGAGTACAAGGTTATGTCATTTGGATTGACTAATGCCCCTGCCTATTTCATGAGTATGATGAATAAGGTGTTCATGGAGTTCTTGGATAAGTTTGTCATGGTGTTCATTGAAGCTATCTTGGTATACTCGAAGAATGAAGAGGAATACAAGGAGCATTTGCGTTTAGTTCTCGAGAAGCTCAGGGAACTCAGTTATATGCCAAGTTCAGCAAATGCGAGTTTTGGTTGAAAGAAGTTGGATTTCTTGGACATGTTATATCAGGAGAAGGTATAGCAGTAGACCCTACCAAGGTTCACTCCGTCACTGATTGGCTAGCACCCACCTCAGTAGGAGAGATCCGCAGTTTTCTTGGACTCGCGGGATACTACCGGAGATTCCTTGAGAATTTCTCTAAGATTGCGATGCCCATGACGGAGTTGTTGAAGAAGGACATCAAATTCAAATGGACAGATGAATGTGAGGCAAGTTTCCAGGAGTTGAAGAAATGTTTGGTTACAGCCCCAGTACTGATTCTGCCGGATATACACAAGGATTTCCAAGTGTATTGCGACGCTTCTCGCTTAGGACTTGGAGGTGTACTTATGCAAGATGGAAGAATTGTTTCATATGCCTCACGACAGCTTCGACCACATGAGTTGAATTATGCCACGCATGATTTGGAGTTAGCAGCCGTAGTGAATGCACTCAAGACCTGGAGACATTTTCTTATTGGAAATCATTGTGATGTGTACACGGATCATAAGAGTTTGAAGTACATTTTCACACAGAAGGAGCTGAATCTCAGGCAAAGGAGATGGTTGGAGCTTATAAAGGATTATGATATGAAGCTGCACTACCATCCAGGCAAGGCCAAAGGCGAGAAGTGAATGAAAGGTTATGAATTTTTGATGAAGTACTACCTTTCCCGGTCGCTGTCACTTCATGGGTGCTGGGTTGTTGGTCAACTCAAAACACCGATAAGTGAATCGGTTCCGCACTCCGAATCAATAACTCCAAGTAATTTTCGTTGCTTACGAGTTTATTAATCCTTCAAGTCATTCCTAACCTGATCGGCTATATCATTATCTTGTAAACTTTTAACTATGCTACCTGGTCCATCTTCTCGGAGCACAATTTTTGACGATGAGCTGAGCTTATGTAAATTTTCCTCATCATATCATTTCGCCTTGAACAGCAAGCTTGATTTCGAGTTTGTGTCGTGGTTCCAATAACCTTTCGCTTCATCATTCCTTTGACTTGATGTCGTCGCTGATTGATTACATCTTCATGAAATCTCTCAACAAATGTGTCGTGATCATCATCAACCTTATGAGCTCTTCCAGGATATCAACCGGATTCATCAAGAGAAATACCATCCTTGCCCTTGATGAGGTGTGTTATCATCGGCCACTTTATTGCCTTCCCTCTAACACAAACTTGTTTGTGTTTTGTGTTGTACCTTGAGATCCTTGCTATCCAACTTATGTTATGTTCTACCTTGGAGTATTACCATCTTTTATGTCAAGAAGGTTGTGAGAATTTCACCACCTCTTAAGAATTCTTGATATAGTAATACTTCTCGCCATCTCCGTTCATATCTTGGTCCCCGTGTTGATTCTAACCAGGATACCAGCCATTTAACTATGATGTGTGAATCCAAAATTACTAGCAACCTTATTGCTTGTAAGATAATGAACGATAGTTTCATTCTTTGTGCATTGGTTATCGAATCACCATTCTAACATCAGTCATGCTACATAAGCCCATATTTCGGCTGCACCTTTCAACTGATGTTTAATTGGGTATGTTTTCCTCGAGCATATCTCACTATATCATTTGATCTGACAAATGCTATCCCCTTGTTCACATAATTGTGGAAATCCATCCTTTGCAATTCTCGATGAATTGTTGCTGAGTCCATCAGCCACCTCCTCATCCTCTCCTTGGTTTACTGATGAACTCTTGTTTCGGAACTCGCTTCCATAGTTCATTCCCGAGAATCTTACAATGTCATTCCGTCAATTTCTGTTGTACCTTTCTTCTCAGACATCCTGAGTCTGAGGTATCCTGACACCAATCAGATCTGAATCTCGGTCAGATATGATGGTTGGAACATTTATCCAAGAGTTATAACGTTGGTCTTATATGACCCGATAAGGTGATGTCATGCCTGGCACACCTGATTGGAGGACTATTGTTATAGTTTCCTTTTCAGCAAGGTTATCCATTCTTCCATGAGGAAATTGTAAAACTTATTCTACAAGTTGTTCCTGATGGATCCTTTGTGCATCCAAATTCTGAACCTTAATTGATGACCATGTCAATGCTATCTCGAAGCATGTCTGTGGTAATCCGATTTTCAATAAGAGCATTTGAAGCACAATGCTAAATTTTCTTTATCATTTATCCTAACACCGTTGCATGGGTATTGTCATGAAATTTCTCTCCCCTTGCCTAAAGGGTTTTCTACATTATATCCTGTCATGGATATCATGCTCCGCTTATCATTGGGAAGGATATACCCCTGAAATATCTGATAATCATATTTTCCTGTCCATTATTTGGTTTAACCTTTCTTGTGATCTATATGGTCTAAGCAGTAATATTCTCCTGCTTATGTAAACACCTCGGTGTACAATTCTGTCAGCAAGACCCTGTTACTATTGTTGATGACATTCCGGTAACCACCGATGGATGAGAACTTTGCCTATTGGTCCGCCTCGTTTCAACGAGCAGGAAAATCGTTCTCTTCGTCCCTCGCCCTTGGTACCGATGTTGTTGCCGACATAACCGACAGGTTATTCTCTGACATGCCTTGCTATCATAACCGTGCAAGATGTCACCGCACTTTCTACTTTTAACCCACATGGTGGGCCCATAACCCACAGTTCCATAGGATCGAAACCTGACTCTCCTGTACACCCTGTTGCCAAAGTTATTCCTCGCGCTTGACTTCATATGTAATTCACGAGCCACCTGCCTAGTGATCTATTCTGGTATCAGACGCAATACTTATTCCCATTGCCCTGAATTCCTTTCACACTTCGTTCCAGGCGACGAACGATTGCCTATGCGCTTGACACTTCTATTTTGCACCTTCTTACTTTGCTCTCGATAATGTCTTAAAATTCAAATCGAGAGTTACTTTCCGCCACCTTCGCTGATGTTGTCTACCAGATAAGCAGCACTATAGTGGCCCGTTCTTCCGGAATACCCCCTTACCTATTCGTAAGTTCGATGGAGTTCCCGAAGAAAGGACGATAACTTCATCATGATGCACTGGAATAAAGAATTGAAGACATCAACAAAAGGGATTAACTTCTTCAAGAAGATCCGTTAGAATTTCGTAACTAGACCTCCCCCCCCCCTTCTCTACCTCTTAAATCTCGGGACGAGATTTCTTGTAGTGGAGGAGAATTGTGACGCCCGGATAATCAAGCTACAGGAACCTCTGCTAATAACGCCACGTCACCTCCGTTACTGTCGCTAATCTCGCGTTAGTTCGAAACCGATTCAAATTCAAATTCAAAATAGAGGCAAACAATAAAAGTTTTGAAATATTAAAACTAAAATGTTCGGAGTAATCCAAATATTGCATAGGTAATTGTGGCGGAGAAACCAAACTTTGATAAAGTGTTTAAAGGCTGTAAAATAAATAAAACAGTAGCTTAAACATTTAACTAAATGCCTTTCATAATTTATAGAGTATTAAACTATTTTAATTAGGTGTGGACTTTTTGTGGCAGTGATAAAACTAGTCTAATTTAGGTGCTTCTGTATATATTTTGTAAAACAAAAATAAAATGAGCATAAAGATAAAACAATAAAGCAAAATTACTAAAATAAAAAGAAAACAAAAGAATAAAAGGAAAACAACCCCCCTCCCGACTGGGCCTTGGCCCAGTTGGCCGTGCGGCCCAGCTAGCCAACCGGCCCAGCCGCACCCCCCTCTCTGGCCTACAAGGCCACCTCTCCCTCCCCCGTAACCCTAAATCCCCACTTCCCCACCCACGATCCCCCTCTCCTCCACGATCTGGATCGGGGGAACGAACCCACGACACCCATCCCCGTCGCCCCGCACGACCCCCCACTCCCTCTCGTTCTCCATCGTCGTCGAGCACCCCGCGCCCGATCCCTTACCGCGTCGGAGCCCCACCTCGCCCGAGGAACCGTGGCTTGCCGCCGTCCCCAGCGCCCGAGGACGACCCCGCCGTCCCTTCTCGCCGCCACCCGGAGCTCCTCCGCCTCGACTCCGTCGACGCACGCATCCCCGTCCTCCTCCCCGACGGCCTCCCTCGAGCCTCGTCACCCCCGGTCTCTACTCGACCGTGAGGACCCCAACCCCTCTCTTCTCCTCTCTCTCTCCCGCGTCCTCGCGCTCACCATGGTCGTCCCGATGCCCGTGCACGTGTGTCGCGCTCCGCCCGCGCACTGGGCTTGCCCGGCTCACGCCCGTCACTCCCTAGACGCAGCAGCTCGCCGCGCCCGCGCCTCCCCACTACTGCAGGCATCACCCTCCGCTTCCCCTGCCCGCTGCACAGCCCCGACGCGCGCGCTCGCGCCGTGGCTTGCAAAGCAGCCGCCCCGCCGCGTGCAGTGCTAGACCACATGCGCCTCCTCTGCCCCACGTGCCTACGCCTGATGCGCGTCGCCCCGCGGCGCTCCCCTCCCGTGTTGCTCCTCTGAGCGTTGCCCCGTCGCCTCGGGTCCACCCAATGGGCGCCTCGCCCGCAACGGCGCCCGCTGCCCAGCGCCTGCTCGGGTGACACCCGCACCCGAGCGCCTGAACCCGCTAGGCCATGGGCCTATGACAGCCCGGGCCCACCAGCCCCAGAATGTTTTTATAAAAAAATATAAAAAATAAATTATTGATAATTAATAAAGAAATGAATAAATATATAATAAAATTATTAATTAACTTAATTAATTCGGTTTAACTAAACTAATTAAAATTAGTTAATCTAATCTTTTAGTTAAAACTAATTAACCTTGCTTAATTACTCTGAGCCTATTACGAATGGGACCCACACGTCAGTTTGACTAGGTCAACTGACTAGTTGACTACTGACATCACCCTGACATCATGCTGACATCATAATTACATATTCTGATTAAACTAATTCTGTTAATTGTAAAAATGAATTAAACCTTTAAAAATTAATACAAAATAATTCCTGACCTGGATGAAAAAACTTTGTACATGAAAGTTGCTCAGAACGACGAGACGAATCCGGATACGCAGCCCATTCGTCCGCCACACACCCCTAGCATATCGAACATGCAACTTTCCCCCTTCGGTTCATCTGTCCGAAAACGCGAAACACCGGGAATACTTTCCCGGATGTTTCCCCCCTTCGCCGGTATCACCTACTACCGCGCTTGGGCACACCAGCATCACGCTTTGTCATGTCATGCATCGTCATGCATTTGTTTGCATTGTATTTATTGTTTCTTCCGCCTCTTCTCTCGCTAGACACCGACACCGACGTCGCTGCTACCCAGTACGACTACGGTGTTGACGACCCCTCCTCGGCAGAGCTTCCAGGCAAGCCCCCCCCCCTTGATCACCAGATATCGCCTATTCTTCTCTATACTGCTTGCATTAGAGTAGTGTAGCCAGTTACGGCTTTCCGTTTATCCTATCCTGATGCATAGCCTGTCCTTGCTACTACTGTTGTTACCTTTACGTGCAATCCTACATGCTTAGTATAGGATGCTAGTATATCCATCTGTGGCCCTACATTCTTGTCCGTCTGCCTTGCTATACTATCGGGCCGTGATCACTCGGAAGGTGATCACGGGTATATACTTATATACATAATATATGATACCTGTGGTGACTAAAGTCGGGTCGGCTCGTAGGAGTACACGCGAGTGGATCTTTGTGGCGGAGTGACAGGGTAGGTTGAGACCACCTAGGAGAGAGGTGGGCCTGGCCCTGGTCGGCGTTCGCGGTTACTTCAAAATAACACGCTTAACGAGATCTTGGTATTTGATCTGAGTCTGGCCACTGGCCTATACGCACTAACCAACTACGCGGGAACAGTTATGGGCACTCGACGTCGTGGTATCAGCCGAAGCCTTCGTGACGTCAGCGACTAAGCGGCGCGCGCCGGATTGGAACGTAAGCCTGCTCTTGTATTAAGGGGGCTAGTTCTGCTTCTGGCCGCCCACACAACGTGCAGGTGTGTAATGGGCGATGGGCCCAGACCCCTGCGCCATAGGATTTAGACCGGTGTGCTGACCTCTCTGTTGTGCCTAGGTAGGGCTGCGACGTGTTGATCTTCCGAGGCCGGGCATGACCCAGGAAAGTGTGTCCGGCCAAATGGGATCGAGCGTGTTGGGTTATGTGGTGCACCCCTACAGGGAAGTGTATCTATTCGAATAGCCGTGTCCCTCGGTAAAAGGACGACCCGGAGTTGTACCTTGACCTTATGACAACTAGAACCAGATACTTAATAAAACACACCCTTCCAAGTGCCAGATATAACCCGGTGGTCGCTCTCTAACAGGGCGACGAGGAGGGGATCGCCGGGTAGGTTTATGCGTGATGCTATTTGGTGAACTTACCATCTACTCTCTTCTACATGCTGCAAGATGGAGGTGGCCTGAAGCGTAGTCTTCGACAGGATTAGCTATCCCCCACTTATTCTGGAATTCTGCAGTTCAGTCCACTGATATGGCCCTTTACACATATACCCATGCATATGTAGTGTAGCTCCTTGCTTGCGAGTACTTTGGATGAGTACTCATGGCTGCTTTTCTCCGTCTGTTCCCCCTTTCCCTTCTACCTGGTTGTCGCAACCAGATGCCGGAGCCCAGGAGCCAGACGCCACCGTCGACGACGACTCCTACTACACTGGAGGTGCCTACTACTACGTGCAGGCCGCTGACGACGACCCAGGCAGGAGGCCCGCGCCTCTTTTGATCTGTATCCCAGTTTGTGCTAGCCTTCTTAAGGCAAACTTGTTTAACTTATGTCTGTACTCAGATTTGTTGGTTCTGCTGACTCGTCTATGATCGAGCACTTGTATTCGAGCCCTCGAGGCCCCTGGCTTGTATTATGATGCTTGTATGACTTATTTATGTTTTAGAGTTGTGTTGTGATATCTTCCCGTGAGTCCCTGATCTTGATCGTACACGTTTGCGTGCATGATTAGTGTACGATTGAATCGGGGGCGTCACAAATACCCTCGTAAGCGGAGGATTACCGAAGGAGTTAGCCGAGGATCTCAGGGAGCTTCATTTGGAGATAGTCCCTAGATGTTTTGTTGCAGCATTGGAAGTACAGTCAACATTATTGGGAATGATTCGAGAAGCTCAGAAGGATGACAAAGAGATTGCTGAGATAAAGGAGAGGATGAGTAAAGGAAAAGCCAAAGGTTTTCGTGAGGATGAGCACAACAACTTGTGGTTTGAGGACCGTGTTTATGTGCGCAATAATGCAGAGATCAGAAAGTTGATACTTCAGGAAGCTCATGACTCGCCATACTCGATACACCCCGGAAACACCAAGGTGTATTTGGATTTGAAGGAGCGTTTCTGGTGGACTGGTATGAAGAAAGATATTGCCGAGTATGTAGTCGTATGTGATGTATGTCAGAGAGTGAAGGCAGAACATCAGAAGCCAGCAGGATTACTGCAGCTTATGCCGATACCTGATGGAAGTGGGACAAGCTTGGCATATATTTTATCACCGGATTACCAAGGACCCGATCGGGATATGATTCTATTTGGATAGTAGTGGATCGTCTGACCAAAGTAGCTCACTTTATCCTAGTGAAAACCACTTATACGACTGCGAAGTTGGCCAAGATATATATGACCAGGATCGTATGTCTGCATGGAGTTTCGAGGACCATCGTATCAGATAGAGGGACCCAGTTTACTTCAAAGTTTTGGCACCAGCTGCACCAGACTTTGGGAACCAGACTTGAGTTCAGTACAACATTTCATCCGCAGACCGATGGACAGACCGAGAGAGTCAATCAGATTATGGAGGACATGTTGAGAGCTTGTGCGCTAGATTATGGATCTCGTTGGGATGATAATTTGCCTTACGCAGAGTTCTCATACAAGAACAGCTACCAAGCCAGTTTGAAGATGGCACCTTCGAAGCCTTGTATGGAAGGAGGTGCAGGACACCATTAATGTGGGATGAAGTTGGAGACCGTCAGTTGTTTGGACCGGATTTGATTAAAGAGTCCGAAGAGAAGGTTAAGTTGATTCGAGATAGACTGAAGGTAGCTCAGTCCAGGCAGAAGAGTTATGCAGACTCAAAACGCAACGAGGTAGTCCATGAAATCGGAGACAGGGCATATCTTCGTGTGTCACCTCTGCGAGGAGTTAAAAGATTTGGAGTTAAGGGAAAGTTAGCCCCGAGATTTGTAGGACCATACCGAGTCTTGGAGCGTATGGGAGAGGTGGCCTACAAGTTGGAGTTACCCGAAGGACTGTCAGGAGTTCATGATGTGTTTCACGTTTCCTAGTTGAAGAAGTGTCATGCTGAGATGGCCGATATTCCTCTAAGAGATACAGTGCCCCTGGAAGCAATTCAGTTGGATAGTGATCTGTCCTATGAGGAGAAACCAGTCAAGATTCTCGAGTTTGCCAGCCGAGTCACACGCAGCAAGGTTATCAAGTTTTGCAAAGTTCAGTGGAGCCACCATACCAAGGATGAAGCCACCTGGGAACGTGAGGAAGACCTACGCAAAGACCACCCACACCTATTTTCTAGCCAACCCGAATCTCGAGGGTGAGATTCATCTTAAGGGGGGTAGGTTTGTAACATCCCAAATTTCCAATTTGGAATGTTATACATAGGTCATATGCATATCATATTTTATTTGCATTTTGCTTTGCGATCCTCGAAATTCTAAGCAACTCAAGGACCCGCGGAGAGAGTTGGGGTTTCACCGTTTTCATATTTGAATTTTGTCAAATATCAAAACAAGGATCATTTTGGGTTTTAATTATTTTTCTCTCCAAAAATATTTCTTAAAAATATATGAGAGGAGATAATATGAATTCTCCAAAATAAATGAAATATTGGAGGAAAAATGTTAAAATCAAATAAATAATTTTATCTGGATTTTATTGTTATTTTATTTTAATAAGAGAAAAATATACATTTTTCAAAATTGCATTTTAGGCCAAGAAAATGTTCACTAAGTTCTAAATATTTAATTTAGATGGTCAAAATTTGTTTTGGCTTTTTTAGATTTTTAATTTTATATATTTAGGATTTTTTTTCTGGGCGGAATCTTTAAAAAAAGTTTCTTCGCCCGACTGGGCCGAAGTCCCAGCCGAGCCGGCCCAACGGCGTGCGCCGCCGCCTTTCCCCGCAGCGAGAGTCCGCCCCGCCGCCGCCGCTGGCCGTGTCCGCCTCGGACACGCCTCCCGAGGGCGTGCCCCCTCCCGCAAGCTGCCGCCTCCCCTCCCCCTTAAAATCCGAGCTCGGGGCCCCCCCGTGGGACCCCAAGCCGAAGCCGCCGCCGCCCACTTCGCATCCCGCCGCCGCTGCCGAGCTGCCACCGCTCGCTTTGCCTCTCGCCGCTGCTGCCGAGCCGCCGCCGCTACTCCGCCCGCGTCGCCGACGCCGACGCTGCTCCGCCCGCGCCGCCGCCGCCACCCCCCCCCCCCCCCCCGCAGCCCTGCGCCACCCGCGCCGTCGCCGCTGTTGCCAATGCCGCCGGCGCGCCGGATCTCGCCGGAACCACCGTTGTTGACCCTGCCCGTTGACCGGTCGGTTTTTCTTCAGTTAATCCTGGTTTTTCTGTTTCGCAGTTTATTGTTTTAGAACGGTTTTCGTTCGGTTAAGTTATATAATGGACGTTCGTCCGTTCATTTGTTTTAATGAACGTTATTCACCAGTTAGGTTCAGACAGCGAACGTTCATTCGTTAGTCTTTTCTTTTTATTTTAATTTTGGCCAGGGACCTATCTGTGATTATTTTTATCGCAGATTAGCCCCTGGACTTCAAACCCTCGCCGTTTCTAAACCGTTTGTCCAATCCAGTGAAACCAATGCCAAAATCTTCGTCTCGAGCCCCTCTTTCTGTTTAATCAACTTGAACAAGGTTTTGACAATTTAAAATTTGGTTTCAAGCAGATTTGAATTTGAGGTTTTTTTACCGTAGTTTCAGTTCCGTAGCTCCGATTCGATTGATTCTTTTTGCAGATCGAATCTCTTCAGTTGAACTTTCAGATTTGATCTTCTTATTTGAGTTTTACCTGTGCATCTTTGCTTGATTGCTTATGTATGCTATTGTTTATTTGCGATAGAATTCCCGGAGTGTGAAGCGTGCTACTACGAGTCTCTAGGGTTTGCAGATCGTCAGCAAGGCAAGTAACACATTGATCATACTCTTTTCATACCCAGTTTTTATGCATTAGTGTCACCCCTCAATCATTGCATGAGTAGGATCTCTTAACACGTGGGTTTGGGAAGTAGATGATGAGGTAGAACCTATTGCCATTTTATTATCAAACCCTTGGGAGTTACTTCTACGTTATGCTTATATTGCCATGCTATGCTAGTAGACGTGGATTGGGTTTGAGTGCATCCATGACAGATGTGAGATTGTTAATTAATGGTTTACTTGAGCTGGCTACTTAAATACACATCTGGGTGGATTGGTTGCGGGCACCTGGAGAATCCAGTGTTGTCCTAGGATATCCCGGAGTACCCGTTGTAACGCCCGGATAATCAAGCTACAGTAATCCCCTACTAATGATGCCAAGCCATCACTGTTGCTATTGCTCATCTCACTTTGATTCAAAACCAATTCAAATTCAATTTTAAAATAAAGTCAAATAAATTATTTCTCCAAACAGTAAAACAAAAATGTTCGCTGGGTTGAAAATATTCACTAACTAAATGTCATGAGTGATTCAACATCATTTGAGATAGCTAATTTCCCCTAGGAATTAAAGCAGTTCCAAATCAACATTTTAAATGCTTTTCCAGTAGTGAAAAATCCAAATGAATTCAAACTCCTCCCGAATTTTTGTGCCAGTGGCAGATATTGCAATGTATTTATTTGGCCAAGTTTCACATTTTTTCAAAGACCAATTAGCACCTCAAATATTGCAAACAGATTATGTTTAAGACAAACAGAAAAACATATATAACAAAAAGCGGGCCTAACTACTATTGTGCACTAGTAGCCTATTGCTACAGTACATAGCCCAGCCCAACAATCCCCTTTTCCCCTTCCTCCTGCTACAGGAGGCGGGCAGGGGATCGTGGCGGCCATCCCATGGCGCCCGGCCGGGTACCGGCCATCCGTCGTCCTCCCAATGTGGATGAGAACGACCCCAAGCCCCCTGGATCGAACCCTATCTCCTTCTTCCCCTTCCATTCGCTCCTCCGCTCGAACCCAAAGCCTCCCAATGCCTCGCCGCCGCGTTACCCTCATCGCCATGGCTACCGGCCTCCCCACGGCTAGCCAAGGCGCCCAGGAGGACCGCCGCCGTCGTCCTCTTCGACTACGGGGACACGTTCGAGCTCGAAGCACCTACATCGACTGGATCGAGCTGCCTTCGACCTCGGGACCCGACTCCGTTCGTCACTGCCACGTTGCTCCACCGCTCCTCCGGTCCACCTCGACTCCATACGGCTTCCTCGACCACATCACGAGCTCCGGGGTGAGCTTCTCCCCCGACCCCCCCTTTTCCCCTTCGATCTGTGGCCTTAAGACGCCGCTCGTGACCTCCCGTGACCGGATGGAGCTCTACTCCCTTGCGCGCCCAGCCCCTAGACTCAGCTGCGCCTCGCGTGTGCGCGTGTGCTCGCGGGCCCCTGCTGCCCGGGGCCATGCCTTGCTCCTCCTTCCCCGCGCGTCGTGCTACTCTGCTGTTGCTAGCTGCCGCTGTTGTGCTGCTCGCTGCTGCTCTGCGTGTGCCGCTGTTGCCGCACCGTGGCGACTGCTCCCTCCCGCCCTGCTGCCTAGCTACTGGAGCCGCCTCCGCCTCTCGCTCTCTGTTGTCGCCCTCACTCGCCCGGCCGAGCCCCGAGCTCGCGTCCACCCGCGCCCCTGCGCCTCGTCGCAAGCGTCGCCCGCACGCCTAGCCGCGTCGTCGCCTTCCGCTCGCCCTGCAGGCCGCCGCTGCTCGCCGCTCCGCGCTCACCACCGGCCACCGCTCCCCGCCGCCTCCGTCCACCGGCGCGGCCGCCGCCATGCCTGCCCGCCCCTATGCCCGCACATGCGCGTGTGTTGCCGGCCGGGTCCTTGGCCGGCCATGTGTGTGTGTGTGTGTGTGTTAGATTAGGTTAGGTAATGGCCCACCGACGGATGGGCCTGTCTACTGCAGCGTTAGGATTAGTTATAATTAGATTAACCCAGTTAACTTAGTGTCTCACTGACAGCCCGGCCCCACCTCGCTAATTAAGTTATTAGATTAACTAAAAACCCTGTTAATAGCCCTGTCAATGACACGTGGGACCTGCTGGTCAAGTTGACCAGTCAACCGTCAAAAGTTGACTTGCAGACTCAGTGTTTCCCGGCCCCACTGTCAGCCTCCGTTACACAGCTGGGTGCACTGGACTGACTGCACTTAGCTTTTTACTATTTGGACAATTCGAATTAATAATTTTAGAATATTGCTAAAACTTTGAAAATTAATAGAAATTAAACCGTAGCTCGGATCGAAAAACTTTCTACATGAAAGTTGCTCAGAACGACGAGACGAATCCGAATACGCGGCTCCTTTACCTGTCAGATGCCTCTAACTATCTGAACATGGAACATTTCCCCCTCGAGTCACCTGTCTGGCACAGGTCCGGAACCGCGAATACCTTCCCGGTTGAATTCCCCCTTCACCTATATCGTGTAGCCATACGTTAGGTCACACCCGGCGCAGCATATTGCCATGTTATGTTTTGTGATGCTTTGTTTGCTTTATATTTATTGTTTCTTCCCCCTCTTCTCTCCGGTAGACCCCGAGACCGCTGATGATGCCGTTGTGATCGGCTACGTCAACGACGATCCTTCTTCCCTTTCAGCGGAGCTTCCAGGCAAGCCCCCCCCCTTTTGATCATCCCGATATCGCCCATTCCATTCTCTCATGCTTGCATTACATTTTGCTATTGTTATCGTTTGCTCCTATTCTGATGCATAGCCTGCTTTTGTAAGCTGCTTATTGTTACCTACTTGCTTATCCTAAACTGTTTAGTATAGGTTGGATAGAGACCCATCAGAGACCCCCCACTTTGTCCCGACCGCCCCGCTGGATTATCAGAAGACCCGATCAACGGGATCGAAGACCAGGCCCCGGCACCGCACATCACTTTCCCCTTACTTGCTCGACACTACTTGGTTACTATCGAGTGCCGAGGGTGAGACCTCTACAACACTTCTGATGTTAACCCTGTAGTGTAGATATTCGGTCGTGGTCATCGAGGGTGATTCCACCTTAACCACTTCCGATACGACTCTGTCGTGCAACCCCTCAAGTGTGAACCTCGAGGGTGGTTCCTCTTACGTTCACCTTGATAATTACATCGAGTGGAAATCACCGGGGGTGATTCCTCGGGTTTTCCCCTTGAGTTTGGACACACGGATACTTGGACTTTACCACTGTTACTTGGAAAGGCGGGTCGACCCTGAGGGGTACCCGCAAGTGATGTGGAGACGAGTTGACCTGGAGGGTGCCCGCGAGATAATTACGAGGCGTGGCCTGACATTCCTAGCCCTTGTCGCAAGTCCTCGAGACGGGGCAACGGGATCACATCTTTCGTGAGTCTCTGCTTGTTACTGCGCGTTCCCAATCCACTACGATTTGGATATTTGATCCGAGGGGCCTCTGGCCTTATAGCAGTAACCATCACGTGGGCATAGTATGGGCGTTCTGCGTCGTATGCATTAGCCGAAGCTTAATAGACATCAGCGACTGAGCGGCGCGCGCCGGGTTGGACTGGTAAGCACCTGCCTTTTTTAAGGAGGTAGCTAGGTCTACTCATCGGCCGCCCTCGCAACGTGCAGGAGTTCCCGGGGCGATGGCCCATGACCCCTGGGGGCATAGGTTTAGTCCGGCGTGCTGACCTCTCTATTAAGCCTAGGTTGGGTTGCAGCGTATTGTTTGGCCGAGGCCGGGCATGACCCAGGAAAGTGTGTCCGACCGGAGTTAATCGAGCGTGGTGGGTAAGTTGGTGCACCCTTGCAGGGAAGAAAACATCTATCGATAGCCTGTCCTACGGTAACGGACACTCGGAGTTGTATCCCGATCGATACAACTAGAACTAGATACTTGAGATGAGACATGGATATGAGAATTGGATAGTATGGCTCTGGGATTGCTTTCTCGCATGGAGTCGAGAAAGGATCTCTGGTCGAGGTTGATGACACTACTACTACTACTTTATTTTATGCTACTCTACTCCCTCCTGTTGCTGCAAGATGGTGGTTTCAAGAAGATGCTAGTCTTCGATAGGACTAGGCTCTCCCCTCTATTCTGGCATTTCTGCAGCCCGGTCCACATATACAGCCTTCCTTTGATAATGTTGCATATGTAGTGTAGATCCTTGCTTGCGAGTACTTTGGATGAGTACTCACTGTTGCTTTGCTCCCCCTTTCCCCCCTTCTTCTTTCCGGTTGATGCAACCAGATGTCGGAGCCCAGGAGCCAGATGCCACCGTCGATGCCTACTACTACATGGAGACCGCCGATGACCAGGAGTAGTTAGGAGGCTCCCAGGCAGGAGGCCTTGCCTTTTCGATCGTTGCTACTTTTGTGTCAGCCTTCTTAAGGCAAACTTGTCTAACTTATGTCTGTACTCAGATATTGTTGCTTCCGCTGACTCTTGTGTTTTCGAGCTTATGTATTCGAGCCCTCTAGGCCCCTGGCTTGTAATATAAAGCTTGTATTATTTTAATTTGTGTCTAGAGTTGTGTTGTGATATCTTCCCGTGAGTCCTTGATCTTGATCGTACACATTTGCGTGTATGATTAGTGTACGATTGAATCGAGGGCGTCACAAGTTGGTATCAGAGCCAAGTGCCTGTAGGTAGCCCCCTTTCCAACTCCTTGGCCGAAGTTGAGTCTAGAAACTGAAAACCATTTTACTAACTTCGCTCTGTGGCTTACGGGCCCACGTCGCCAATTGGGTGGTATTAGAATCTTTTATACCTCGTCTATACTTTGGGACTCTAACCTCTCTTCCATTCGGGTTAAACGATTTTCCTAACTCTAACCTTAGGATCTCGTAACTACTTCCTCTTGGAGAGCCCCTTATTATAGATGATCGCCTGCTGCACCAGAAGATTCCGAAGATACCCTACGATGTTCTCTTGAGACTTTGTGTCCGTCGCTTTTGCAATTCCCTGGCACCGATATATCTTTATGGATAACTACATACACTTGCCAGTCTTACAGCCATTCCCTGTTGCTCTTGTTATTACAAGATACCCCGAAATACTCTTCGTTGCCTCGAGAATCCTTTGAGCTTACTGCCTTGCAGTTCTTTACCACATGAATACCCCTACGGATAATTCCTCACAATTATCGAGTATTCGCTCATCCCTAGTTGTTCTTGTGTTTCACAAAATTCTTCGAAATACTATTCGATCTTCTGAAAATCCTTAGTAGCCTATTGATCTTGTTCTTCCTTACCTACTTGCATTTTGGTTAATTCCATATGTCTAGCAATATTCATTAAAATCCTTTGCGATTGTCGTCCTTACCCTATCGATTCAACATGTGTGTGAATGCACGCAATCATCAGTTGTTCCCTGGAAATTGTTCTTCCAGCTCAGACGTCATTCCGGACATATGAGCTGATTCTCGGCAAATCAAACCTTGATTGATTGCCCATCTAATCCTATTCAACATACTCGTACCTAATCATAGCATCCGATTCTGATACACCGATCTGGGTATCGTAATTCTTTTGTATTGAAGTTTTGAAATTATCCTAAAATTTCCATAACTTGATGCCTCTGCATTCTTACTTCTTCTCGTTGAGTATCGTTACTCACATCAGATCCTTGTTGACCGCCAGATCCTTTGGTAGATTATTATCCGAAAGTGTCCTTCATATCCACTAACCTTGTGCGCTCTTCCCCTGATACATATTGCCTTTGGTAAATTGTATTATCTGCTTTGTCAACCATGATCTGCTTCCGAGCTTGAGTTAATTACCTCTGCAGTTTTTGCAAATGTTCCTAAGATGCCCTGATGGGTTGAACTAATGCTTTCCCTAATTTGTGTGAACCTAGAAATTTCTATGGGTCATACTCTACAGGTGTTACGCCGGATAAAAATTTCTACACTACCACTACAAGAAATATGTCAACTTGTGACCTTGACTATTGGTCACTGAAAGGTCATTGTTTTTCATTTGCGACCTTTTTGTGACCAAAAACAGAAGGTCAAAAGCTGGCAGTCGTAAACTAAAATTAACGACCTTCTCACAGAGAAAGTCGTAGACATTTACGACCAAAACAGAAGGTCGTTGAACGCATGACCTTTTGTTTTGGTCACTGGCTGTCTGCCCAGGCTACGTCGGATCCGACGTGGCAATCTAACGTGGCAAAATTGCGACCAATTGAAAAGGTCGAAAATTAAAATCGGCCCGGTCCAATTGGGTGTTTATATGGGCCGAGCCCATTAATTCAGCCAATTTAGTGTATTTTTCTGTCAATTTGTGCATGTGCCATACTTCCATATTAGGGGGCCACGGCCTTTTTTGCAACATATTTTTTTATTTTCTAAGGCTTTTTTTGTTTCACTTTTAAACAGACCAATGCTTGTTGGGCTGTGGCCTTTTTCAGCCCAATTAGTTGTCCAGTATTAGATCTCAGATTTTGAAATAAATGTTTGGACAAAATTGTTTGGGCACAAGACCTCTTTAATCCAGTTACACACACGCATCCGACATTGTTTCATATTCAAATTAGGGAAACTCAATGTCGAATTCAGATCATCCATCATATCACATCACATAAGACATCTCCCAGGTTTAGATAACATAACAAAATCATCTCAGGAATACATTTCCTTACACAGGAATTATGGCACATCTGCTACTATCCTAACATGTACGTATATGCATGTGTGCTTGCTTGACCGGCGCATGCATCACTGTAGCAGCCAAGCAAGTAGGCATCGTTGACGTCTACTCACAGCTTTCCTCGCACCAGAGAAAGAATCAAAACAAAAAATATTAGTAACTTTAAATCAGAAAGTATATCCACATCACCATAAAATAGTCGCAGACCATCACACAGAAGCCAAATACTATGAACTGATGATTAGTACACACGGACGTGATTCAGCTACGTAATGGCTACCACAAGCAAAAGTGACAAGTGTGTAAGCAAGCTGCTAGTGTACACAAGGTGATTGAGCTCCTGCTGTTTAGTACGTATACACGGTAGGCTACTGCTGCTAGTGTCTAAACCAACAGAGCATGCTATAGGACCAGAAAATAGGGAGCTAGGGCTAGACGATGGAGCCGACTCACCGGAGAGCTTGTGGTCGCCTCAAGAAGCACCATCGCACCAGAGACGGTGCTAGACGTGAGCAAGAGCAGAGCACCTGCTGCGTCCATTTCAAAATAGAACAAGAACAAAAAATTAGGAAGGGTTGCAAACTCATTCATTCTCTGGTCAGTTTGATTCGATTGACAGACAGCAGCAAGATGAGGGTAGCATCTCGATTTCAACAGCAAAAGTAGCGGTAGGAATGTAGGATTGAGCTGGACAGATAAATGAACAGGAGGGAGCAGGGAGCAACCTTGTGCGTGGGATGGTGGTTGTAGAGCTGGACGTCGAGCTCGTGGGGCTTCTGGCTAGGAAGTACCAGCAGGCTCTAGAAGCTTCCATCGCACGGAATTTCCGCGACAACGGTAGTCCAGTTTGTCTCCCGGGCAGTTTGGCTCGCAGGATTGATCCGTCAGGAAACACAAGCTTCCTCAGCAGATCGAAGTCATGGTTTTCGGGTTTGTCACTGCCATAATCACACGCAGAGTTAGCATCAAAGATTTCTTTCAGTTTCAGCACATGAAAAGAAAACTGAAAGTTGTCTAAAGATATACACGTGTGGAAAAGCTAAAAGTTCTCCACTGCCTGTAATGTTCGTTACCTCACGTATATAGCGCAACCGCCGACTGCCCACGCTGCGGCGTGGTATTCCGCCATCGGGTGAACGCTCTGTCAACACGACAATGAGCAGTGGCAGACACGAGTGAAGCTACCAAGACGATATAAATTTTATATAATCAGTACCACTGCTCGATTTTTGCAATAGTTCAGAAAAGAACAATGAGTTTTCAGTAAAGAAGAATATGTTTAAATTTAGGGGCGCTTCTATTTTTCTTGTCATAAGAAGTGGCTAGAGCCTTCTCTGTTTGGTGAAGGTGCCGATGGTATGCACGTCTGTATTTACAAGAACAACAGCTGGGCTTTTTGTATGAGTAAGGAAAGGATAGATGATTTTTTTAAGATCCACAAACCCAGGCACAACAAGTTTTTACCAGACTGTCAACATATATACAGTATTGCAGTTATGTTTACAATCAGGTAGACACACTTGGCATATGCACAACAAATAGAATCTGCCAACATGTGATAAGAACAAAGAACCTACCTATTGGATTTGATTAAATTTCTCTCTCTACTCATGCTCAAGCGCAACTCCACCGAGAACAACATCCTTTATTTGGCCTGGCAAGGAAATGAAAAAGCACCATTAGGAACGGAAAATGCATATGAGACAGCTATCTATCAAGCACTTGACTGAAACAACAAGAAATCGTCAGCCTCTACCTCTAGTCTGGTACCAAATCCCCACAAAATCATGCAGGCCAAAGTCACAAGCACAAAAGCAGGTTACAGCCAGGATCTATGATAATTTTGTACTATGCACTAGTATTGCTGGATAACTCGTCTAGCAAGACAAAATACACAGGATAAACTCGTCGGGCGTACAAGGTGGGCTTGCTGCAACCACAGAATCACAAGCCCTCTAAAACCTGGTGCCCATGTTCCTATTATAGTTTGTTCGTTCATTCATCACCCTAGCATAGCGGATTCTATCTAACTAGATGATCTGTGTGGCTTGGTGACAAAAGCAATCTAAGAAAGTAATCTAGCAACATCTGATCTGAGATAATCATCCATCCACGCTTGTGATTATGTAGGAACAGTAGTAGTAACCGGCACGACTACGCAGTGAAAGGAAACAATAACTGGTGATTAACAATACAGTACATGATCTACACAGTTAACTGAAGCGTTGCTGTCTGAATCCACACAGTTCACTGAATATCTTGGACACTGCATCTTCAGGTCTGACAAGGCAGGGAGAGGGAGGGGGTTACCTACAGCTGCAGGCAGGAAGATGGGTGGGAGTTGGGCGAGGTCCATGGTGACCTTCCGTGCTTCCTCCCTCCCTCCTCAAGTGGTTCTCCAATCCAACACATACATATATATACAGAATTCAGCATGAATCATTGGTCTTAGTTGTATATGAGACTAGTTGGGCTGTGTATTCTAAGCTCCAAGCAAGTTACAGAAGAAACTGAAGATGAACCGTATATAACAGACTAACAAATCAAATAGAAACCCAAAAATTAAATACAAGTAGAACAGGAAGGATTACAGCAGGTTCAATTCAATCAATTCCTAAGCATTGAATCAGTAGCATAAGCATGCAGCAACAACATAAGCATTTAATCAACAGCAGCGTGAGCATAGGCATTAAATCAGCAGCAGCAACTGATCGAAACCAAAAGGTTCCAAATCATGTACGCTGGTCCTATACTTCAATCTTCAATAGAATGTTGCAATCAAACATTCTGGATCTGGATAAACACGGACATCAAGCAAACTGTGCATGTAGGACGATTCATCAGCTAAAAAAAGAGAGGCATTTTGGGTGATTACCAAATACAGCCTTCTTACGGCACGTAAACGAAAACATGATTCATAAACTGGGGAAACACAAATAAGATGCAGCTAATACGAACATAAAAATGGCATCACAGCTAATATGATTGACACATGATCCGAACAGATGAAGCTAATTAAGATAGCTCCTGCAATTCGATTCGATCAATTTTCCCACAGATAAGATAAGATGCAAATCAACGTTACACTACTACTACATTGATTGCCCCTAACTGATGAAGCTGAGATAGATAGGATAGCCAAGGCCGTCCAGGAACCACAAGCCTGACCAAACTGAATACAAATAGAAGAGCATGGCAGCAGATATATCTGACGAAACTGAACTGAAAGCACAGGTCTGGTCTTCTGGATAGTCGAGCGACTTGCACGCGTCGTCCATGACCTGGAAGTTGTAGGTCCAGTTCCATCCGGGCGGGATGGGGCAGTTGGTGCCCAGCACGCCGTCCTGCCAGCAGTTCTTCCGCTGCTGGATGCCGTCCCTGCATATGTGAGCCAAAATTGAAAAATGTTCAGACCAACACTTGCTTGCCATCACTCACACTGAACCCATGACTGTAATGACTCAGCCTACATATGAGAGCAGTGTGGGGAGTGGGGAGTGAGCATACCAGGTGATGAGGAGCGGCTCGTCGAGGCTGTTGAGGACGTTGACGGCGACATTGTAGTTTGTGGTGACGTTGACGACGGGGCCCGGGAACTCCTTGTTGATTGCGATCACCTGAATCAAAGCGAAAAATTCAGAAACAGAAACACACACAACCGGTTGTTCAGGTTCAGGTTCAGGCGGTCAATTAAAAAGGGGCGCCGCGATGCCAGATCTCTGTTGGGGAGGCGCACGGGAATAGTGTGCTGGGGAGCGGGAGGGGGGATCTGAACATTTGGAGGTGGCCGGCATCGAAATGAATCGAAACTTTTGAAGCTGGGGAGCGGGAGGTGGCAAAATGAACTGAAAGAACGGCGAGGGTAGCGATCCTGCACGCGCGGTACAGGTAGTCGAGCGACTTGCCCACGTCGCAGCCGCCGCCTCTGGCTGCCTGACGGGGCTTGCTGGAGCCGCGGACTTGGCGGTGGCGGTGGCGGTGGCGTCCGGATCGTCGGAGAGGTCGACCTTGGCGAGAGCCTCCGTGGTGGCCGCGGCCGGGTCCGGATCCAGGTCGTCCCTGTCGAGGCTGCTCGGGCGGTGCCCGGGAGGGAGGCCGTGAAGGAGGTGGAGGAGGAGCGATGGTGGAAGGGGGAGACATGGCCCGGGGAGGTGAAGCCCGTGCTGCTCCCGCTGCGCTGCCGCCCGCAGACGGTTCATGGCGGGCTCGCCGGAGCGGGGAGGGATCTGGGTAGAGGACGGCGGCGGATTGGATTGGGCTACGCGGGGGTAGGGATAGGGGCGGCGGCGTATTGAGATCTGAGGGAGGGAGAGGGTTAGGGTTGGAGAGAGGGTTGCGAGAGTCCACGTCGGGGCGGAGGAGCGGGGACGCGGTGGGCGCGCCGGCCGACGACGGCTGCGAGATGGGGCTCTGCGCGGCGCGGAGCACCGGCGCGACCACCACGAGGAGCAGGCCGTGACGTCGTGGCTGCGGCGGCGGAGGACGGGCGCTTGGGTTGGATCTGGATCGGGGAGAGGCGGCGGAGAAGGGGAGAGAGAGGCGGGCGCGGGCTGCTTAGGGTTTGGATTGGGCTGCAGAGAGGTGGACGGTTCAGATCGGCTAGAATGGACGGTTCAGATCGGCTAAGGGGGGTGATCCGTGGGAAGAGCCTTGATTGGTTCAGAAAATTTATGGTTTAAAATAGTTTCTAAGTACTAAAACTATGGGTGTTTTGTGAAGCAGCTATCAAAAATATTTTGCAAAAGGGCATCACACAAATTTTCACTCAAGTTAGACCACATTTTATGGATGAGCACCAATTTGTATGCATTTCTGATGTTTCTATCTATTTTTAATCATTTTTCGAGTGCCCAAAAGGAGGGTTTTTTGTGAAGAACCTACCAAATAATTATTGCAAAATTGGACCAAATCATTTTTCTAAAATACTAGGCCATATTTAATGCACAATTGACCAAATGATTGGGTGTAAAAAGTTTTGATCCACCTCTGGTGAAAAAGACAAATTTTCGCCGATTCAGTTGGAAGCGGATCAAATTTGAACTGTAGCTGCCTTGTAGTTTGCTCTTTATATTTTCCAAAATCATTTCTAGGTACGTAAGTATCTATTTAATAATAGAAACACAAAAAAATCCAAGATTCAACCACTAGCTAGAAACGGTCAAGCCCGCCGTTTTGACCCCATTTTGAAACGGGCATAAAAATTTCAAAAAAATCAAAACATTGGAAAACCTTCGCATTGTGTCATTATATGTGACCAAGTTACCAGGAAAAATAGAAAACTTGTAATACGGCAATTATTTTAAAAACGTGTTCTCAGAAACGAGCTATCACGTGTGGAGATTAATGGCTTTCAAGCCAAATGATCAATCTTATAGACACATTCATGGCATAGTATATTCAAATGATCTCATATTGTGCACAAGGGTGCATATTGGAATGGCAAACAAAGTTGCCTAACGAAGTTTTCATTTTCTTTGGACAAAGAAACCATTTTCCATTTTCCGAGTGCCCAAAAGGAGGGTTTTTTGTGAAGGACCTCCCAAATAATTGTTGCAAAATTGGACTAAATAATTTTTACAAAATACTAGGCCATATTTAATGCACAATTGACCAAATGGTTGGGTGTAAAAAGTTTTGATCTACCTCTGGTGAAAAAGACAAATTTTCGCCGATTCAGTTGGAAGCGGGTAAAATTTGAACTCTAGCTGCCTTGTAGTTTGCTCTTTATTTTTTTCCAAAAATCATTTCTAGGTACATAAGTATCTATTTAATCAGAGAAACACCAAAAAAAATTCAAGATTCAACCACTAGCTAGGAACGGTCATTCCCGCCGTTTTGACCGCATTTTGAAACGGGCATAAAAAATTCAAAAAAATGGAAAACCTTCGCATTGTGTCATTATATGTGGCCAAGTTCCCAGGAAAAATAACAAACTTGTAATACGGCAGTTATTTTAAAAAAGTGTTCTCAGAAACGAGCTATCACGTGTGGAGATCAATGGCTTTCAAGCCAAATGATCAATCTTATGGCCACATTCATGGCATAGTTTGTTCAAATGCTCTCATATTGTGCACAAGGGTGCATATTGGAATGACAAACAATGTTGCCTAAGGAAGTTTTCATTTTCTTTGGACGAAAAAACCATTTTCCATTTTTTGAGTGCCCAAAAGGAGGTTTTTTTGTGAAGGACCTCCCAAATAATTGTTGCAAAATTGGACCAAATCAATTTTATAAAATACTAGGACATATTTAATGCACAATTGACAAAATGGTTGGGTGTAAAAAGTTTTGATCCACCTCTCTCGAAAAAGACAAATTTCCGCTGATTCAGTTGGAAGCGGGTCAAATTTGAAGTGCAGCTGCCTCATAGTTTGCTATTTATTTTTTCCAAAAATCATTTCTAATTACATAAGTACCTATTTAATCATAAATACATGGTTTGGTGGCGATACGTCGAGGTTTTGGCGGTGGCCGAGGGCCCCAACTCTAGAGCGCGTAAACTCGCATGCCCGCCGCGTGGTCACCGCCTGACCGTGGCGTTGCCATGTGTTTTGGGTGGCCTAGGAATGTCTAGTGGGTTGGGCACTCCCCATGTAGGTGTTAGGAAGAAAATTATAACATAAGATTCTCACGAGGAGACCGATCGATGCTCAGACATGAATTAGCAGCCAAGTGTTTGATTAGCGGTACGGGAAATGTACATCGCTAATGGGCGTGAGTTTTGGCTGAGGATGATCAGTTACTAAGAAGACCGTCTTCACAAATTTTCAGCTCAAAAGGAGGAGCCTAGGTGGTACTTGCTTTGCAAATTACCACACTGGACATAAATACGAATGTTGAAGATGGGCTCAAAATAATGAATGGATTGAGCTGGCATTTGGTGGAGGATGGTTATTTGGGCATAGGAAAGCACTGTAGAAAATGGATACTATTTGGACATGCCAAAGTGGTACTTCCTTCACAAAGTGTTGTTCTGAACAGAATAGGAAAATGAATATTGTTGAATTATTTTAGAACTAGGCAAGGAAGGTTTTTTACATATTTGACAAAGATATGACCCAAAGAATTTATGAGATTTTTTGGGAATTTTGGGAATGACAGAAATATAGGTTGCTTCACAACCTAGGGCAAAAACTGCCACATGGACATGACACATAGGCAAAACTGATGAGGTGGCTGTTGGAAATATGCCCTAGAGGCAATAATAAATTGGTTTATTATATTTCCTTGTTCATGATAATCGTTTATTATCCATGCTAGAATTGTATTGATAGGAAACTCAGATACATGTGTGGATACATAGACAACACCATGTCCCTAGTAAGCCTCTAGTTGACTAGCTCATTGATCAATAGATGGTTACGGTTTCCTGACCATGGACATTGGATGTCGTTGATAACGGGATCACATCATTAGGAGAATGATGTGATGGACAAGACCCCAATCCTAAGCCTAGCACAAGATCGTGTAGTTCGTTTGCTCAGAGCTTTTCTAATGTCAAGTATCATTTCCTTAGACCATGAGATTGTGCAACTCCCGGATACCGTAGGAATGCTTTGGGTGTACCAAACGTCACAACGTAACTGGGTGACTATAAAGGTGCACTACAGGTATCTCCGAAAGTGTCTGTTGGGTTGGCACGAATCGAGACTGGGATTTGTCACTCCATGTAAACGGAGAGGTATCTCTGGGCCCACTCGGTAGGACATCATCATAATGTGCACAATGTGACCAAGGAGTTGATCAGGGGATGATGTGTTACGGAACTAGTAAAGAGACTTGCTGGTAACGAGATTGAACAAGGTATCGGGATACCGACGATCGAATCTCGGGCAAGTAACATACCGATGGACAAAGGGAATTGTATACGGGATTGATTGAATCCTCGACATCGTGGTTCATCCGATGAGATCATCGAGGAGCATGTGGGAGCCAACATGGGTATCCAGATCCCGCTGTTGGTTATTGACCAGAGAGTCGTCTCGGTCATGTCTGCATGTCTCCCGAACCCGTAGGGTCTACACACTTAAGGTTCGGTGACGCTAGGGTTGTAGAGATATTAGTATGCGGTAACCCGAAAGTTGTTCGGAGTCCCAGATGAGATACCGGACGTCACGAGGAGTTCCGGCATGGTCCGGAGGTAAAGATTTATATATGGGAAGTCTTATTTTGGTCGCCGGAAAAGTTTCGCACTTTATCGGTATTGTACCGGGAGTGCCGAAAGGGGTCCGGGGGTCCACCAAGGGGTCCACCAGCCCGGGGGGCAGATGGGTTGTGGGGGGTGCGCCTTGGCCTATATGGGCCAAGGGAACCAGCCCCAAGAGGCCCATGCGCCAAGAGATAAGATAAACGGAGAGTCCTAAAGGGGGAAGGCACCTCCGAGGTGCCTTGGGGAGGAAGGACTCCTCCCTGGCCGCACCCTTCCTTGGAGGAAGGGCCAAGGCTGCGCCCCCCTCTCCCTTGGCCCTATATATAGTGGGGGGGAGGGAGGGCAGCAGCAATCCAAGCCCTGGCGCCTCCCTCTCCCTCCCGTGACACCTCTCCCTCCCGTTAGTGCTTGGCGAAGCCCTACCGGGATCCCCGCTACTTCCACCACCACGCCGTCGTGCTGCTGGATCTCCATCAACCTCTCCTCCCCCCCTTACTGGATCAAGAAGGAGGAGACGTCGCTGCTCCGTACGTGTGTTGAACGCGGAGGTGCCGTCCGTTCGGCGCTCGGATCATCGGTGATTTGGATCACGACGAGTACGACTCCATCACCCCCGTTCTCTTGAACGCTTCCGCTCGCGATCTACAAGGGTATGTAGATGCACTCCCCTTCCCCTCGTTGCTAGATTACTCCATAGATTGATCTTGGTCATGCGTAGAAAATTTTGAATTTCTGCTACGATCCCCAACAGTGGCGCCTAGTCATAGCAACCCACCACAATTTACAAGGTTATGACCATCTATATTGGTCATGATCAGCTAGAAATAAGGCAGCGGACCTGTGCTATCTGCTTTATGACCATTTCGTGTAAGGAAATTACGACATTTCTGACCAAAATGGTCGTTATAGTTTAGGGTTTGGAGCCCCCCGAACAGCTTTTGACCAATTGGTCTAAAATGGTCATAGATCTATGAACAATTCTTCCAGGGTCACTGACAGAAGGTCACTAGTTGACATATTTCTTGTAGTGTACAACTTCGTCAAAAGCGAGAAGTAAATGAGACTTTATGCATTGAAGTGGGAGTCGACCTTGAACTTTGTGTTCATGCCCATAGACACGATGTAGATCTTATCATGGAAGCTTCTCTTATAATCAAATGTTCCATTGGTATAAGCTCATCTTGCATCTGTAAATTGATCCTTTGCCATCGTGGTTCCGACCATATTTTCTCCTTGATTCCATTTCTTGGACAAGTTAAAATACTTGTCTTCTGCAGATCATTTCATCTGTCCAACCTCTATTTTTTATCTACCTCGAGTATTGCCCCTTATTATCTCGAGGATATTGTGTCATTGCACTACCTCTTGTGAATTCTCATTGGAATGATACTCCATCACGTCATTCCTAGCCTGATCGGCTATATCATCATCGTGATAAATTTTAACTGTGCTACCTGATCCTTCTTCCCGGAGCACAATTTCGATGATGAGCTAAGCCTACATCGATTTTCCTCGTCGTATCATTTTGTCTTCAATAGCAAGCTTAATTTCGAGTTTGTGTCGTACTCGTGATTCTCATAACCTTTCGCTTCATCATTCCTTTGAATTGATGTCATCGCCGATCGATTACATCTTGATGAAACCTGTCGACAAATATGTTGTGATCATCATCAACATTCTGAGCTCTTTCAGGATATTAATTGAATTCATGATGACAAATGCAATCTTTGCCCCTCGATGATTTGTGTTATCATCGACAACATTCTTGCCTTCCCCAACACAAACTTGTTCATATAATTTTGGAAATACATCCTTTTTTACATGTCGATGGATTGTTGTTGAACCCCTCGGCCACACCCTCATCTTTTCCTTGCTGAAATTGTATGACTTATTTTCTAAGTTGTTTCCGATGGACCCTTTGTGTATCCAAAGTCTGACCTTTACTTGACACCATATCATTGCCGCATCGAAGCATGACTGTGGTATTCCAAATATCAACAAGAACATCGAAAGCATAATACAAAATGTTTCTTGTTCAATTACCCTCACACCGTTGTATGGGTAATATCATGATTCTTCCCTCTCCCCATTATCTAAATGCTTTTGAACTTGCTGTCCTATCATGTATATCCTGCTCCGCTTTTCCATGGGAAGGATATACTCCCAACTCTTATGTGTAAACACATCTTCCTTTCCTTTGGGTTGTTTGATTCGATAATCATATTTTTCCTTTCCATTGGTTTGTTTAACCCTTCTTATGATCTATATGATATAAGAAGTAATAATTCCCTGCTTATGTAAACACCTCGGTGTACAACTCTATCAGTAAGACCCTGTTACTATTGTTGATGACATTCTGGTAACCACCAATGGATGAGAACCTTGCCTATTGGTCCGCCTCGTTTAATGAGCAGGAAAATGGTTTTCTTCGTCCCTCGCCCTTGGTACCAACGTTGTTGCCAATATAACTGACAGGCTATCCTCCGACATGCCTTGCTATAAGGACCATACAAGATGTCAGCACCCTTCCTACTTTTTAACCCAGATGGTGGGCCATAACCCACAGTTCCACAGGATCGGAACCTGACTCTCCTATACAACCTTGATTCCGAAATATTCTTGGCACTCGGCTTCGTATGTAATACACGAGCTAACTTCCTCACCGTGTTTCATTTCGGTATCAGAGGCAACATTCTTCTTCTTTGCTTTGAACCCCTTCATCATCTATTTTAGGCATCAGCTGGATGCCTACCTGGTTAAAACTTGGTGAATCTCCGTATAGCACTCTCGATACGTCCTTGTGCTTCTAAAATCTCATTCCTTGAGATAACTACCGAATGCTGATCCTTTCAGACATTCGTCCTTATAGCTTCCCCCTTACTCCACCTCTTAAATCTCGGGACGAGATTTCTTGTAGTGGAGGAGATTTGTTACGCCCGGATAATCAAGCTATAGTAATCCCCTACTAATGATGCCAACCCATCATTGTTACTGTTGCTAATCTCACTTTTATTCAAAACCAATTCAAAATAAATTTTAAAATAAAGTCAAATAAATTATTTCTCCAAACAGTAAAACAAAAATGTTCGCTGGGTTGAAAATATTCACTAACTAAATGTCATGAGTGATTCAACATCATTTGAGATAGCTAATTTCCCCTGGGAATTAAAGCAGTTCCAAATCAGCATTTTTAAATGCTTTTCCAGTTGTGAAAAATCCAAATCAATTCAAACTCCTCCCGAATTTTTGTGGTAGTGGCAGATATTGCAATGTATTTATTTGGCCAAGTTTCACATTTTTTCAAAGACCAATTGGCAGCTCAAATGTTGCAAACAGATTATGTTTAAGATAAACAGAAAAACATATATAACAAAAAGCAAGCCTAACTACTACTGTGCACTAGTAGCCTATTGCTACAGTACATAGCCCAGCCCAACAATCCCCTTTTCCCCTTCCTCCTGCTACAGGAGGCGGGCAGGGGATCGTGGCGGCCATCCCATGGCGCCCGGCCAGGTGCCGGCCATCTGTCGTCCTCCTGATGTGGATAAGAACGACCCCGAGCCCCCTGGATCGAACCCTATCTCCTTCTTCCCCTTCTATTCCCTCCTCCGCTCGAACCCAAAGCCTCCCGATGCCTCGCTGCCACGTTACCCTCATCGCCGTGGCCACCGGCCTCCCCACGGCTAGCCAAGGCGCCGAGGAGGACCGCCGCCGTCGTCCTCTTTGACTACGGGGACACGTTCGAGCTCAGAGCACCTACATCGACTGGATCGAGCCGCCTTCGACCTCGGGACCCGACTCCGTTCATCACCGCCGCGTTGCTCCATCGCTCCTCCGGTCCACCTCGACTCCATATGGCTTCCTCGACCACATCACGAGCTCCGGGGCGAGCTTTTCCCTCGACCCCCCTTTTTCCCCTTCGATCTGTTGCCTTAAGACGCCGCCCGTGACCTCCTGTGACCGGACGGAGCTCTACTCCCTTGCGCGCCCAGCCCCGCGCCTCAACTGCGCCTCGCATGTGTGCGTGTGCTCGCGGGCCCCTGCTGCCCGGGGCCATGCCCTGCTCCTCCTTCCCCACGCGTCGTGCTACTCTGCTGTTGCTAGCTGCCGCTGGTGTGCTGCTCGCTGCTGCTCTGTGCGTGCCGCTGTTGTCGCACCGCGGCGACTACTCCCTCCCGCGCTGCTGCCTAGCTACTGGAGCCGCCTCCGCCTCTCGCTCTCTATCGTCGCCCTCGCTTGCCCGGCCGAGCCCCGAGCTCGCGTCCACCCACGCCCCTACGCCTCGTCGCAACCGCCGCCCGCACGCCTAGCCGCGTCGCCGCCTTCCGCTCGCCCCTGCAGGTCGCCGCTGCTCGCCGCTTCGCGCTCACCGCCGGCCACCGCTCCCCGCCGCCTCCGTCCACCGGCGCGGCCGCCGCCATGCCTGCCCGCCCCTAAGCGTGCACATGCGCGTGTGTTGCCGGCCGGGTCCTTGGCCGGCCATGTGTGTGTGCGTGTGTTAGATTAGGTTAGGTAATGGCCCACCGACGGATGGTCCTATCTACTGTAGCTTTAGGATTAGTTATAATTAGATTAACCCAGTTAACTTAGTGTCTCACTGACAGCCCCGTCCCACCTCGCTAATTAAGTTATTAGATTAACTAAAAACCCTGTTAATAGCCCTGTCAATGACACGTGGGACCTGCTGGTCAAGTTGACCAGTCAACCGTCAAAAGTTGACTTGCTGACTCAGCGTTTCCCGGCCCCATTGTCAGCCTCTGTTACACAGCTGGGTGCATTGGACCGGGTGCACTTAGCTTTTTACTATTTGGATAATTCAAATTAATAATTTTAGAATATTGCTAAAACTTTGAAAATTAATAGAAATTAAACCATAGCTCGGATCAAAAACTTTCTACATGAAAGTTGCTTAGAACGACAAGACGAATTTGAATACACGGCCCATTTACCTGTCAGATGCCTCTAACTATCTGAACATGGAACATTTCCCCCTCCGGTCACCTGTCTGGCACAGGTCCGGAACCGGGAATACCTTCCCGGTTGAATTCCACCTTCACCTATATCGTGTAGCCATACATTAGGTCACACCCGGCGCAACATATTGCCATGTTATGCTTTGTTTGCTTTATATTTATTGTTTCTTCCCCCTCTTCTCTCCGGTAGACCCCGAGACCGCTGATGATGCCGTTGTGCTCGGCTACGTCGACGATGATCCTTCTTCCCTTTCAGCGGAGCTTCCAGGCAAGCCCCCCTTTTGATCATCCCGATATCGCCCATTCCATTCTCTCATGCTTGCATTAGATTTTGCTATTGTTATTGTTTGCTCCTATTCTGATGCATAGCCTGCTTTTGTAACCTGCTTATTGTTACCTACCTGCTTATCCTAAACTGTTTAGTATAGGTTGGGTAGAGATCCATCAGAGACCCCCCACTTTGTCCTGACTGCCCCGCTGGATTATCAGAAGACCCGATCAACGGGATCGAAGACCAGGCCCCGGCACCGCACATCACTTTCCCCTTAGTCTCTCGACACTACTGGGTTACTATCGAGTGCCGAGGGTGAGACCTCTACAACACTTCTGATGTTAACCCTGTAGTGTAGCTATTCGGTCGTGGTCATCGAGGGTGATTCTGCCTTAACCACTTCCGATACGACTCTGTCGTGCAACCCCTCAAGTGTGAACCTCGGGCTGGTTCCTCTTACGTTCACCTTGATAATTACATCGAGTGGAATTCACCAGGGGTGATTCCTCGGGTTTTCCCCTTGATGTTTGGACACACGGATACTTGGACTTTACCACTGTTACTTGGAAAGGCGGGTCGACCCTGAGGGGTACCCACGAGTGATGTGGAGACGGGTTGACCTGGAGGGTGCCCGCGAGATAATTACGAGGCGTGGCCGGGCATTCCTTGCCCTTGCCGTAAGTCCTCGAGACGGGGCAATGGGGTCACATATTTCGTGAGTCTCTGCTTGTTACGCGCGTTCCCAATCCACTATGATTTGGATATTTGATCCGAGGGGCCTCTGGCCTGATAGCACAAACCATCACGTGGGCATAGTATGGGCGTTCTGCGTCGTATGCATCAGCCGAAGCTTAATAGGCGTCAGCGACTGAGCGGCGCGCGCCGGGTTGGACTAGTAAGCACTTGCCTTTTTTAAGGAGGTAGCTAGGTTTGCTCACCGGCCGCCCTCGCAACGTGCAGGAGTTCCCGAGGCGATGGCCCATGACCCCTGGGGGCATAGGTTTAGTACGGCGTGCTGACCTCTCTATTAAGCCTAGGTCGGGTAGCGGTGTATTGTTTGGCCGTGGCCGGGCATGACCCAGGAAAGTGTGTCCGGCCGGAGTTAATCGAGCGTGGTGGGTAAGTTGGTGCACCCCTGCAGGGAAGAAAACATCTATCGATAGCCTGTCCTACGGTAACGGACACTCGGAGTTGTATCCCGATCGATACAACTAGAACTAGATACTTGAGATGAGACATGGATATGAGAACTGGATAGTATGGCTCTGGGATTGCTTTCTCTCATGGAGTCGAGAAAAGATCTCTGGCCGAGGTTGATGACACTACTACTACTACTTTATTTTATGCTACTCTACTCCCTCCTATTGCTGCAAGATGGTGGTTTCCAGAAGATGCTAGTCTTCGATAGGACTAGGCTCTCCCCTCTATTCTGGCATTTCTGCAGCCTAGTCCACATATACAGCCTTCCTTTGATAATGTTGCATATGTAGTGTAGATCCTTGCTTGCGAGTACTTTGGATGAGTACTCACGGTTGCTTTGCTCCCCCTTTCCCCCCCTTCTTCTTTCCGGTTGATGCAACCAGATGTCGGAGCCCAGGAGCCAGATGCCACTGTCGATGCCTACTACTACATGGAGACCGCCGACGACCAGGAGTAGTTAGGAGGCTCCCAGGCAGGAGGCCTCGACTTTTCGATCGTTGCTACTTTTGTGCTAGCCTTCTTAAGGCAAACTTGTCTAACTTATGTCTCTCAGATATTGTTGCTTCCGCCGACTCTTCTGTTTTCGAGCTGATGTATGCGAGCCCTCGAGGCCCCTGGCTTGTAATATAAAGCTTGTAGTATTTTAATTTGTGTCTAGAGTTGTGTTGTAATATCTTCCCGTGAGTCCTTGATCTTGATCGTACACATTTGCGTGTATGATTAGTGTACGATTGAATCGAGGGCGTCACACCCGTGTGATCATCCTATGGATGCCACCCAGGCTCAAAGGGATCATAAGATTATTCATGCTAGAAACTTCCGTGTGCAGCCACAAGCTATTATGGGATCTAGCATAGTTGAGTATGTTGCATGACCTCTTTCAGTGGTGGGCTAGCAAATGTAGGGGAAAGTAGGTGTAACTGTCCACCCAGAGTAAAGAGTTAATGCTTCTGAAAGACTTTGTCTCGGTCATCCGTTTCTCAAACATCATGTAGTGCGAGAGATCAAACGGAGGAGAGTGAGTCTTGTGGGGAAAAGTGCGCAAACCTCTGCAGAGTGTACAAACTAATCATGGTTAGTCGTGTCCCCGGTTATGGACATCTTGAGTATCTGGTTCTTTGATTATCATGTCGATCTCATCACTCTAAATTAATTTGCTGGGTTATTAATACTGCTTAATTGGGATTGAGTTGGAGGAACCTTCTCAATGTTTAACAACTACCATGATAGTTAAACAAATTATATTCCTTTGTTGTAGGGAAAATTTGGCTTTTCGCAAAACATTGTAACCATAGAGCCTCCACCAGGCATATATGCATGTAGTGATAGCTTTTATTCTGTTCATTGCTCTACTGTGTTACATTGCCAGCATATTCCATGTGCTGACCCATTTCGGGCTGCAACATATCATGTTGCAGACTTTTCAGACGAAGAGTAAGGTGCGCTAGGTCGTTTGTCGTGCACTCAGCTATGCCGTTGGAGTTGATGGACTCACTTTATCTTCCAAGCCTTCCGCTGTTATCTTATTTAGATGGCTTTAAGCCATATTTATTGTATTAAGTTCTCTTTTGAGACTATCGACACTACAGGAAATCATTGTGATGTGTACACGGATCATAAGAGTTGGAAGTACATTTTCACACAGAAGGAGCTGAATCTCAGGCAAAGGAGATAGTTGGAGCTTATAAAGGATTATGGTATGAAGCTGCACTATCATCCAGGCAAGGCCAATGTCGTAGCAGATGCTTTGAGCCAGAAGAGTTACGCCAATACCCTCGTAAGCGGAGGATTACCGAAGGAGTTAGCCGAGGATCTCAGGGAGCTTCGTTTGGAAATAGTCCCCAGATGTTTTGTTGCAGCATTGGAAGTACATTCAACATTATTGGGAAAGATTCGAGAAGCTTAGAAGGATGACAAAGAGATTGCCGAGATAAAGGAGAGGATGAGTAAAGGAAAAGCCAAAGGTTTTCGTGAGGATGAGCACGACACCTTGTGGTTTGAGGACCGTGTTTATGTGCCCAATAATGCAGAGATCAGAAAGTTGATACTTCAGGAAGCTCATGACTCGCCATACTCGATACACCCCGGAAACACCAAGGTGTATTTGGATTTGAAGGAGCGTTTCTAGTGGACTGGTATGAAGAAGGATATTGCCGAGTATGTAGCCGTATGTGATGTATGTCAGAGAGTGAAGGCAGAACATCAGAAGCCAGCAGGATTACTACAGCTTATGCCGATACCCGAATGGAAGTGGGACAAGCTTGGCATATATTTTATCACCGGATTACCAAGCACCCGATCGGGATATGATTCTATTTCGGTAGTAGTCGATCGTCTGACCAAAGTAGCTCACTTTATCCTAGTGAAAACCACTTATACGAGTGCGAAGTTGGCCAAGATATATATGACCAGGATCGTATGTCTGCATGGAGTTTCGAGGACCATCATATCAGATAGAGGGACCCAGTTTACTTCGAAGTTTTGGCACCAGCTGCACCAGACTTTGGGAACCAGACTTGAGTTCAGTACAACATTTCATCCGCAGACCGATGGAAAGACTAAGAGAGTCAATCAGATTCTGGAGGACATGTTGAGAGCTTGTGCGCTAGATTATGGATCTAGTTGGGATGATAATTTGCCTTACGCAGAGTTCTCATACAACAACAGCTACCAAGCCAGTTTGAAGATGGCACCCTTCGAAGCATTGTATGGAAGGAGGTGCAGGACACCGTTAATGTGGGATGAAGTTGGAGACCGTCAGTTGTTTGGACCGGATTTGATTGAAGAGTCCGAAGAGAAGGTTAAGTTGATTCGACATAGACTGAAGGTAGCTCAGTCCAGGCAGAAGAGTTATGCAGACTCAAAACGCAAGGAGGTCCATGAAATTGGAGACAGAGCATATCTTCGTGTGTCACCTCTGCGAGGAGTTAAAATATTTGGAGTTAAGGGAAAGTTAGCCCCGAGATTTGTAGGACCATACCGAGTCTTGGAGCGTATGGGAGAGGTGGCCTACAAGTTGGAGTTACCCGAAGGACTGTCAGGAGTTCATGATGTGTTTCACGTTTCCTAGTTGAAGAAGTGTCATGCTGAGATGGCCGATATGCCTCTAAGAGATACAGTGCCCCTGGAAGCAATTCAGTTGGATAGTGATCTGTCCTATGAGGAGAAACCAGTCAAGATTCTCGAGTTTGCCAGCCGAGTCACACGTAGCGTGGTTATCATGTTTTGCAAAGTTCCGTGGAGCCACCATACCGAGGATGAAGCCACCTGCGAACGAGAGGAAGATCTACACAAAGACCACCCACACCTATTTTCTAGCCAACCCGAATCTCGAGGGTGAGATTCATATTAAGGGGGGTAGGTTTGTAACATCCCAAATTTCCAATTTGGAATGTTATACATAGGTCATCATATGATATCATATTTTATTTGCATTTTGCTTTGCGATCCTAGAAATTCTAAGCAACTCAAGGACCCATAGAGAGAGTTGGGGATTGCACCGTTTTCATATTTGAATTTTCTCAAATATCAAAACAAGGATCATTTTGGGTTTTAATCATTTTTCTCTCCAAAAATATTTCATATTAAAAATATATGAGAGGAGATAATATGACTTCTCCAAAACAAATGAAATATTGGAGGAAAAATGTTAAAATCAAATAAATAATTTTATCTGGATTTTATTGTTATTTTATTTGAATTAGAGAAAAATATACATTTTTCAATAATTGCATTTTAGGCCAAGAAAATGTTCACTAAGTTCTAAATATTTAATTTAGACGGTGAAAATTTGTTTTGGCATTTTTAGATTTTTAATTTTATTTATTTAGGATTTTTTTGGCGAAATCTTTAAAAAAAAATTCTTCGCCCGACTGGGCTGAAGGCCCAGCTGAGCCGGCCCAACCGCGCGCGCCGTCGCCTTTCCCCGCAGCGAGAGTCTTCCCCGCCGCCGCCGTCGGCCGTGTCCGCCTCAGACACGCCTCCCGAGGGCGTGCCCCTCCCGTAGGCCGGCGCCTCCCCTCCCCCTTAAAAGCCGAGCTCGGGGCCCCCCGTGGGACCCCAAGCCGAAGCCGCCGCCGCCCACTTTGCCTCCCGCCGCCGCTGCCGAGCCGCCGCCGCCCGCTTTGCCTCCCGCCACCGCTACTCCGCCCGCGCCGCCGCCACCCCACCCCGCAGCCCTGCACCACCGCGTTGTCGTCGCCGTTGCCGACGCAACCGGCGCACCGGATCTCGCCGGAACCACCACTGTTGACCCCGCCCGTTGACCGGTCAGTTTTTCTTCGGTTAATCCCGGTTTTTTTGTTTCGCGGTTTATTGTTTTATATCGGTTTTCGTTCGGTTAAGTTATATAATGGACGTTCGTCCGTTCGTTCGTTTTAATGAACATTATTCGCCAGTTAGGTTCAGACAGCGAACGTTCGTTCGTTAGTCTTTTCCTTTTATTTTATTTTCGGCCAGGGACCTATCTGCGATTATTTTTATCGCAGATTAGCCCCTGAACTTCAAACCCTCGCTGTTTCTAAACCGTTTGTCCAAATCCAGTGAAACCAATGCCAAAATCTTTGTCTCGAGCCCCTCTTTATGTTTAATCAACTTGAAAAGGTTTTGACACTTTAAAATTTGGTTTCAAGCAGATTTGAATTTGAGGTTCTTTTGACCGTAGTTTCAGTTCCGTAGCTCCAATTTGATTGATTCTTTTTGCAGATCGAATCTCTTCAGCTGAACTTTCAGATTTGATCTTCTTATTTGAGTTTTACCTGTGCATCTTTGCTTGATTGCTTATGTATGCTATTGTTTGTTTGCGACAGAATTCCCGGACTGTGAAGCGTGCTACTACGAGTCTGTAGGGTTTGCAGATCGTCAGCAAGGCAAGTAACACATTGATCATACTCTTTTCATACCCAGTTTTTATGCATTAGTGTCACCCCTCAATCATTGCATGAGTAGGATCTCTTAAACTGTGGGTTTGGGCAGTAGATGATGAGGTAGAACCTATTGCCCTTTTATTATCAAACCCTTGGGAGTTACTTCTACGTTATGCTTATATTGCCATGCTATGCTAGTAGACGTGGATTGGGTTTGAGTGCATCCTTGACAGATGTGAGATTGTTAATTAATTGTTTACTTAAGGTGGCTACTTAAATACACATCTGGGTGGATTGGTTGCGGGCACCTGGAGAATCCAGTGTTGTCCTAGGATATCCCGGAGTACCCGTGTGATCATCCTATGGAATGCCACCTAGGCTCAAAGGGATCATAAGATTATTCATGCTAGAAACTTCCGTGTGCAGCCACAAGCTATTATGGGCTCTAGCATAGTTGAGTATGTTGCATGACCTCTTTCAGTGGTGGACTAGCAGATGTAGGGGAAAGTAGGTGTAACTGTCCACCCAGAGTAAATAGTTAATGCTTCTGAAAGACTGTGTCTCGGTCATCCGTTTCTCAAACATCATGTAGTGTGAGAAATCAAACGGAGGAGATCGAGTCTTGTGGGGAAAAGTGCGCAAACCTCTGCAGAGTGTACAAACTAATCATGGTTAGCTGTGTCCCCAGTTATGGACATGTTGAGTACCTGGTTCTTGGATTATCATGTTCATCTCATCACTCTAAATTAATTTGTTGGGTTATTAATACTGCTTAATTGGGATTGAGTTGGAGGAACCTTCTCAATGTTTAACAACTACCATGATAATTAAACAAATTATATTCCTTTGTTGTAGGGAAAATTGGCTTTTCGCAAAACATTTTAACCATAGAGCCTCCACCAGCCATATATGCATGTAGTGATAGCTTTTATTCTGTTCATTGCTCTATTGTGTTACATTGCCAGCATATTCCATGTGCTGACCCATTTCGGGCTGCAACATATCATGTTGCAGACTTTTCAGACGAAGAGTAAGGTGCGCTAGGTCGTTTGTCGTGCACTCAACTATGCCGTTAGAGTTGATGGACTCACTTTATCTTCCAAGCCTTCCGCTGTTATCTTATTTAGATGGCCTTAAGCCATATTTATTGTATCAAGTTCTCTTTTGAGACTATCGATGTAATAAGTGTGTGATTGCTACTCTGTTATAAATCCTTCGAGTACTGTGTGTGTCAGCATTACCGATCCAGGGATGACACTTATGCATAGAGATTTGACCGTCTGAGGTCGGCTCGATACAAGATGGGCCGACCCATTATGGTTGACTGGTGTGCGCCCTTAAAAATAGAGCTAAAAGTGACGGTATTACTACTACTCCCTCCGTCCCATAATATAAGAACGTTTTTGACACTACACTAATATAAAAAACGTTCTTATATTATGGGACGGAGGGAGTAATTACAAAACCTATACAAAGAGCTCCTATACAACGCCTTCTACGCCATGAAACCAAGTGACACTCATGCGCCTGGGCCGGCCTAAGACGAGAGCACAACATGACCGACTGACGATTGACTTTAGGCAGAAAAGAATGAATTTGTGAAAAAAAATCGCAAATATGGGGAAAAGTTCAGAAAAAAAACCCGCTGATTTTGAAAAAACTTCATGAATCTTAAAAGGCTTCTTAAATTTAAAATAAGTTTGTAAACCTATAAAAGTTGACACATATTGTCGTGGTTTTGTCACGGCAGATGTCCTTAGTGTCACGACTTAGTCGCGAGGCCAACGCATCTATGTGGTAGCTTGAGAGGGGTTGAGTGGAACAAGAGACGCAGGGCGGATCAACACACAAGACAAGTATTTAGACAGCTTCGGGCCCCGGGAAACATCATCCGGTAATAGCCCTACATGCTGTTTGAGGCTAGGTCTCATTATTGTCATGAGGGAGTCGCCGGCGAACCGGCTCTTTGTGTCTAAACCTAGAGATTGTTTCTTCTTGCTCCTCCCTCTTTGGGGAGCCCTGCCCCTCCTTATATATGTTGAAGGGGTGGGTTACATGTGGAGTCCTATTAGGATTAGGACTAGTCTATCTCTAATACAAACCGGATACAAATCCTGGTCTTAACTCCTTGTAAGGTAAATATTCATCATGCCTTTCCTCTTAAACCGGCCCACCATAGTATGGACCGGCCATAATGAACCGCCCGTTAGGCCACCGGGTCTTGTCGCTCCTCTGACCCGCCTGCCGGATTACCAATGAATCGTAAACCGTTAGGTCCAAACAGGTCGCCAGTGACTCGTCAAGTCTCAGCCGGGTCTCAAGTAAACCGCCAAGTCCGGCCGGGTTACACTTCCGGCCGGTTTACGCCGCGGGGTATATCCCTGACATTAGCCCCTAGTTTAATTTGGATTTATCCATGTTAAACTGATCCTGTAAAACAAACACAAGAACAAATTTGACAGATTATGCTCCGGGTTAAGAATTCTTGTAAACCGGCATCTGATCATCCTTAAGTCCTTGTCATTTCCTCCTTCTAGAAAATCCGGGGCAACAAGCCAGCTTCATACTCAATTTGCTGACATTGGTTTCTCACAGAGAAATATTGTGAAGAATAATCCACTTGAGTCGGCTTCCAAAGCGCCAGTTTAAGAAATATGGGTCTTGAAATACTCATCTGATATTCAGCCGGTTTGAAGATGTAAAACTTGCCGGTTTAATATTACCAAAATTACCGGTTTGTAAATATGGATGGCACCGAGTCATAATTGTTACCGACGCCGGGTCATAATTGTTGCAGACACCGGGTCAATCTAGTTTGCTCAGAACTGAGAATTTCAAGATTTTTCTCCCTTATATCCATATTAGCTGTAGCCCCCAAGTCTTGAGCAGAACAAAGTGATGGCTTAAGGCTTGTTTCCATATAATTACTGCCACTTTGAAGAAATCCATGTTGTTCATCTCAGCCACTATTAAAAACCGAATACTCCATATATGTAGCCCCCAAGTGCCGGATCATTATGCAATAATGAGCAGGGACTTTATAAATATGATCATGTAGATTTGAACAATAACGTGTAGCCCCCAAGGGCCGGCTCAGTAAGATAATATTGAGCTGGTACTTTATATATACTTCTTTGAAAAGAACATCATATAATGTAACCCCCACCATGGGGCTTGAACCCACGTCCGCAAGGTTAAGAGTTTTGTGCTTTACCAACTGAGCAGTGGACCTTTCAATATAATGGTTTTAAGACTTGTGTACCTTGAATTGTTGACAGGAGCAATTGGTAGCCCCAAGGGCCGGCTCATTATGATGTGATGAGTCGGGTCTTCAATAAGGCCAATAAAAAATGACTTTGCATTAGCCCCCAAGTGTCATGGTGCATGCTTGCAGCGACATGAGACTTGCAAGTAATCTCAAGTTGAATAATGTAGCCCCCAAGTGCTGGGTCGTAAGCCTGCAGCGACTCGGGACTATTCCTTCCATTGTAGAATAAATCATATCCTTTGATAAAATAATAGCCATTGCGCTAAAGCGACTTTGAAAACCTCAATAATACCGTTTATTAATAACCATAATAAAATCCAGCCATGTTGGCTATTCAAGATAATATAATCCGGTATGAAAACCTTATTCATTCAATACCATAATGAAAATTCAGCCAAGTTTGGCTATTTGAATAATATAACCCAATGATTTATAAGCGCATGATTCCAATGGCGCAATCCAAATATATACTGGCGACTTATAGTCCAAAGCCAGGCCGTTTAATAAACACCGGATAATTTCTCATCATATAATAGCGACTTATCGTGTTAAAGCCAGGCCGGTTTAATAAACACCGGATAATTTATCATCATACTGGGGACATATAGTCGAAAGCCAGGCCGGGTTAATAAACGCCGGTGATTTATAATCATGCTTTATTCAACCTGTTTCTGCATACAACAAGTTTAAAGTGTCCTGGCGGTTTACCGCCGGACGGGTCACAAATCTTATGAAAACAAAGAAAACTCAGCAAAAGGCAAATAAAAACCGTTGTAGTCGAGGCTTTTCACGGGCTGCCAGGCCCCAAATTCGATCAAGAGGTGTAGCTATGGTTCGGATACGACCAAGCCCCCAAGTGATGCTGTGGCATTGCGCCGATCAAGAGGTGTAGCTATGGTTCGGATGCGACCAAGCCCCCAAGTGATGTTGTGGCATTGCGCCGATCAAGAGGTGTAGCTATGGTTCGGATGCGACCAAGCCCCCAAGTGATGTTGTGGCATTTCGCCGATCAAGAGGTGTAGCTATGGTTCGGATACGACCAAGCCCCCAAGTGATGCTGTGGCATTTCGCCGATCAAGAGGTGTAGCTATGGTTCGAATGCGACCAAGCCCCCAAGTGATGCTGTGGCATTTCGCCGATCAAGAGGTGTAGCTATGGTTCGGATACGACCAAGCCCCCAAGTGATGCTGTGGCATTTCGCCGATCAAGAGGTGTAGCTATGGTTCGGATGCGACCAAGCCCCCAAGTGAGGGAAAGTTTACAAATTTTGGGAAAAATATTCACGTGTTTAAAAAAAGTTCACAAATTCAAGGTAAAAGTTTGACTTTGAATTTTTTTAAGTTAATTGGAAAATGTTAATGAATTTAAAAATATACAAATTTGGAAATGGTCCAAAACTTTGAGGAATAGTTTATGAGTTTTGTGAAGGGTTTAAGAATTTGAAAAAGTTCCACATTTGGAAAAAGGAAAAAAACCAAAGAAAACTCGCTCCAGAAAACAAAAAGACAAAAAAAATTACGAGGACCTTCTAGTAGTTTCCCAAAATTAGGATGGGAAGCTTCGAGATATGAAATTCTTATGTCTTGCATGTAGCATTAGGATTGAAGGGTTTGCGCCCTGTACCAATAGAGCTAAAAGTGACGCTATGAACGCTAAATATCAAATGGCTTTTTTAAGGAAATGCATCATTTTTTAAAGCTCAAAATCATGGGGATACAAATGATGTCAAGAAAAATAGAAAGCACACATGGCACCCAGAAGTAATAGAAGAAGACACCTTCGCAAGAGAGTGAGGTTCTCCATTATGTTCCTGCTTCTTGTGGATGATCTTGACCGCTCGAAAATAGACGCGGCGATAGTTTACCTCTCAAAGGATAGCAACATAATGATAGGGAGCTTCGATATCAATATTTGCAAGAACTTTCGGGTAGTTGGAACTGATGCATATGGAGTCGATGTGGATGTGAGTTGCGAGAGCCAACGCTTCATTGCACGCCCAGGCTTCAAGGCCCGTCGGGTCGACGAGGCCTTCGAAGACCACCACCGATGCAACAAGTTACTGGGCGTGTGATACATCTCCAACGTATCTATAATTTATGAAGTATTCATGCTATATTTACATTATTTATATATGGTTTTGGTGCACTTTTATATTATTTTATGGACTAACTTATTGATCAAGTGCGAAGTATCAGTTCCTGTTTTTTTTGCATGTTTTTGGTTTCGCGGGAAATCCATATCTAGGAATGTCCGAACATGATGAAAATTTACGACAATTTTTAATGGAAAACAAGAAACCTGGAAGCATTCGGAGAGGACCGAAAGATGGATGTGGGACCCACAAGCCCAAGGGGTGCGACCTACTGATAACCCACAAGTATAGGGGATCGTTTGTAGCCTTCTTCGATAAATAAGAGTGTCAAACCCAACGAGGAGCTAAAGATAGAACAAATATTCCCTCAAGTTCTATTGACCACCGATACAACTCTACGCACACTTGACGTTTACTTTACGTAGAACAAGTATGAAACTATTTTGTAGGTGTGATGCTAGAACTACTTTGCAAGAATAAAACTAGAAGTACTTTGCAAGATAATAAAATTTAGGTGTTTAGAAAAAGGGTTTGTGTCAACAAGAAAGTTATTTGTCCCTAGGCAATCGATAACAAGTACCGGTAATCATTCTTGTAATTTTATATGAGGGAGAGGCATGAGCTAACATACTTTCTCTACTTGGATCATATGCACTTATGATTGGAAATCTAGCAAGCATCCGCAACTACTAAAGATCATTAAGGCCGTGAAACCTAACCATAGCATTAAGTATGAAGTCCTCTTTACTCCCATACTGTTGGGGAACGTAGTATTTCAAAAAAAATTGCCTACGCACACGCAAGATCAATCTAGGTGATGCATAGCAACAAGCGGGGAGAGTGTGTCCACGTACCCTAGTAGATCGAAAGCGGAAGCGTTTAGTAACACGGTTGATGTAGTCGAACGTCTTCGCGATCCAACCGATCCAAGTACCGAACGCACGGCAACTCCGCGATCTACACACGTTCAGCCCAGTGACGTCCCTCCTACTCTTGATCCAGCTGAGGCCGAGGGAGAGTTTCGTCAGTACGACAGCATGGTGACGGTGATGATGAAGTTACCGACGCAGGGCTTCGCCTAAGCTCTACAACGATATAACCGAGGTGGAAATCTGTGGAGGGGGCATCGCACACGGCTAAGACAATTGTCAACTTGTGTGTTCTGGGGTGCCCCCTACCCCTGTATATAAAGGAGCAAGGGGGAGGCCGGCCGGCCCCTAGGACGCGCCCCCAAGAGGGGAATCCTACTAGGACTCCAAGTCCTAGTAGGAATCCATCGAGGGAGAGAGGGGGAAGGAAGGAAGAGGGGGAAGGGAAGGAAAGGGGGGCGCCGCCCCCTTCCCCTAGTACAATTCGGACCCAAGGGGGTGGCCTGACCCTCCTGGCCCTTACTCTCTTCCCACTAAGGCCCATAGAGGCCCATTAGTTCCCCCGGGGGTTCCGGTAACCCCCCGGCAATCCGATATTTATCCGGTGACCCCCGAAAGTCATTCGGTGTCCGAATAACATCGTCCAATATATCAACCTCTATGTCTCGACCATTTCGAGACTCCTCGTCATGTCCGTGATCACATCCCGGACTCCGAACTACATTCGGTACATCAAAACACATAAACTCATAATACCGATCGTCATCGAACGTTAAGCGTGCGGACCCTATGGGTTCGAGAACTATGTAGACATGACCGAGACTCATCTCCGGTCAATAACCAATAGCGGAACCTGGATGCTCATATTGGTTCCTACATATTCTATGAATATCTTTATTGGTCAAACCGCATAACAACATACGTTGTTCATTATGTCATCGGTATGTTACTTGCCCGAGATTCGATCGTCGGTATCTCAATACCTAGTTCAATCTCGTTACCGGCAAGTCTCTTTACTCGTTCCATAATGCATCATCCCATAACTAACTCATTAGTCACATTGCTTGCAAGGCTTATAGTGATGTGCATTACCGAGAGGGCCCAGAGATACCTCTCCAACAATCGGAGTGACAAATCCTAATCTTGATCTATGCCAACTCAACAAACACCATCGGAGACACCTGTAGAGCATCTTTATAATCACCCAGTTATGTTGTGACGTTTGATAGCACACTAAGTGTTCCTCCGGTATTCCGGAGTTACATAATCTCATAGTCATAGGAACATGTATATGTTACGAAGAAAGCAATAGCAATAAACTAAACGATCATAGTGCTAAGCTAACGGATGGGTCAAGTCAATCACATCATTCTCTAATGATGTTATCCCGTTCATCAAATGACAACTCTTTGTCCATGGCTAGGAAACTTTACCATCTTTGATTAACGACCTAGTCAAGTAGAGGCATACTAGTGACACTCTGTTTGTCTATGTATTCACACATGTACTAAGTTTCCGGTTAATACAATTCTAGCATGAATAATAAACATTTATCTTGATACAAGGAAATAAATAATAACAACTTTATTATTGCCTCTAGGGCATATTTCCTTCGTCTCCCACTTGCACTAGAGTCAATAATCTAGATTACATTGTAATGATTCTAACACCCATGGAGTCTTGGTGCTGATCATGTTTTGCTCGTGAGAGAGGCTTAGTCAACGGGTTTGCAACATTCAGATCCGTATGTATCTTGCAAATCTCTATGCCTCCCTCCTTGACTTGATCGCGGATGGAATTGAAGCGTCTCTTGATGTGCTTGGTTCTCTTGTGAAACTTGGATTCCTTTGCCAAGGCAATTGCACCAGTATTGTCACAACAGATTTTCATTGGACCCGACGCACTAGATATAACACCTAGATTGGATATGAACTCCTTCATCCAGACTCCTTCATTTGCTGCTTCCGAAGCAGCTATGTACTCCGCTTCACACGTAGATCCCGCCACGACGCTTTGCTTGGAACTGCACCAACTGACATCTCCACCATTCAAAAGAAATACGTATCCGGTTTGTGACTTAGAGTCATCCGGATCAGTGTGAAGGCTTGCATCCACGTAATAGTTTACGACGAGCTCTTTGTCACCTCCATAAACGAGAAACATATCCTTAGTCCTTTTCAGGTATTTCAGGATTTTCTTGACCGCTGTCCAGTGATCCACTCCTGTATTACTTTGGTACCTCCCTGCTAAAGTAATAGCAAGGCACACATCAGGTCTGGTATACAACATTGCATACATGATAGAACCTATGGCTGAAGCATAGGGAATGACTTTCATTTTCTATCTATCTTCTGCAGTGGTCGGGCATTGAGTCTGACTCAACCTCACACCTTGTAACACAGGCAAGAACCCTTTCTTTGCTTGATCAATTTTGAAATTCTTCAAAAGTTTATCAAGGTATGTGCTTTGTGAAAGTGCAATTAAGCGTCTTGATCTATCTCTATAGATCTTGATGCCCAATATATAAGCAGCTTCACCGAGGTCTTTCATTGAAAAAATCTTATTCAAGTATCCTTTTATGCTATTCATAAATTTAGTATCATTTCCAATCAACAATATGTCATCTACATATAATATCAGAAATGCTACAGAGCTCCCACTCACTTTCTTGTAAATACAGGCTTCTCCAAAAGTCTGTATAAAACCATATGCTTTGATCACACTATCAAAGCATATATTCCAACTCTGAGAGGCTTGCACCAGTCCATAAATGGATCGCTGGAGCTTGCACACTTTGTTAGTACCTTTTGGATCGACAAATCCTTCTGGTTGCATCATATACAACTCTTCTTTAAGATATCCATTAAGGAATGCAGTTTTGACATCCATTTGCCAAATTTCATAATCATAAAATGCGGCAATTGCTAACATGATTCGGACAGAGTTAAGCATCGTTGCGGGTAAGAAGGTCTCATCGTAGTCAACTCCTTGAACTTGTCAAAAACCTTTTGCAACAAGTCAAGCTTTGTAGACAGTAACATTACCGGCAGCTTCAGTCTTCTTCTTGAAGATCCATTTATTCTCTATGGCTTGTCGATCATCGGGCAAGTCAACCAAAGTCCACACTTTGTTCTCATACATGGATCCCATCTCAGATTTCATGGCCTCAAGCCATTTTGCGGAATCTGGGCTCATCATCGCTTCCTCATAGTTCGTAGGTTCGTCATGGTCAAGTAGCATGACTTCCAGAACAGGATTATCGTACCACTCTGGTGCGGATCTTACTCTGGTAGAGCTACGAGATTCGGTAGTAACTTGATCAGAAGTTTCATGATCATCATCATTAGCTTCCTCACTTACTGGTGTAGGAATTACTGGAACTGATTTCTGTGATGAACTACTTTCCAATAAGGGAGTAGGTACTATTACCTCGTCAAGTTCTACTTTCCTCCCACTCACTTCTTTCGAGAGAAACTCCTTCTCTAGAAAGGATCCATTCTTAGCAACGAATATCTTGCCTTCGGATCTGTGATAGAAGGTGTACCCAACAGTCTCCTTTGGGTATCCTATGAAGACACAATTCGTCGATTTGGGTTCGAGCTTATCAGGTTGAAGCTTTTTCACATAAGCATCGTAGCCCCAAACTTTAAGAAACGATAACTTGGGTTTCTTGCCAAACCACAGTTCATATGGTGTCGTCTCAATGGATTTAGATGGTGCCCTATTTAACGTGAATGCAGCCGTCTCTAAAGCATAACCCCAAAACGATAGCGGTAAATCAGTAAGAGACATCATAGATCGCACCATATCTAATAAAGTACGATTACGACGTTCGGACACACCATTACGCTGTGGTGTTCCGGGTGGCGTGAGTTGCGAAACTATTCCGCATTGTTTCAAATGAAGACCAAACTCGTAACTCAAATATTCTCCTCCACGGTCAGATCGTAGAAACTTTATTTTCTTGTTATGATGATTTACCATTTCACTCTGAAATTCTTTGAACTTTTCAAATGTTTCAAACTTATGTTTCATTAAGTAGATATACCCATATCTGCTCAAATCATCTGTGAAGGTTAGAAAATAACAATACCCGCCGCGAGCATCAACACTCATCGGACCGCATACATTAGTATGTATTATTTCCAACAAGTCTGTTGCTCGCTCCATTGTTCCGGAGAACGGAGTCTTAGTCATCTTGCCGACGAGGCATGGTTCGCAAGCATCAAGTGATTCATAACCAAGTGATTCCAAAATCCCATCGGCATGGAGTTTCTTCATGCGTTTTACACCAATATGACCTAAACGGTAGTGCCACAAATAAGTTGCACTATCATTATTAAACTTATATCTTTTGGCTTCAAATACTATGAATATGTGTATCACTACTATCGAGATTTAGTAAAAATAGACCACTCATCAAGGGTGCATGACCATAAAAGATAATATTCATATAAATATAACAACCATTATTCTCTGATTTAAATGAATAATCATCTTGCATCAAACAAGATCCAGATATAATGTTCATGTTTAATGCTGGCACCAAATAACAATTATTCAGGTCTAAAACTAATCCCGAAGGTAGATGTAGAGGTAACGTGCCGACGGCGATCACATCGACTTTGGAACCATTTCCCACGCGCATCGTCACCTCATCCCTAGCCAATCTTCGCTTAATCCATAGCCCCTGTTTCGAGTTGCAAATATTAGCAACAGAACCAGTATCAAATACCCAGGCGCTACTGCGAGCATTAGTAAGATACACATCAATAACATGTATATCAAATATACCTTTCACTTTGCCATCCTTCTTTTCCGCCAAATACTTGGGGCAGTTCCGCTTCCAGTGACCAGTCCCTTTGCAGTAGAAGCACTCAGTCTCAGGCTTAGGTCCAGACTTGGGCTTGTTCACTTAAGCAACAACTTGTTTGCCGTTCTTCTTGAAGTTCCCCTTCTTCCCTTTGCCATTCTTCTTGAAACTGGTGGTATTATTGACCATCAACACTTGATGCTCCTTCTTGATTTCTACCTCCGCAGCCTTTAGCATTGCGAAGAGCTCGGGAATCGTCTTATCCATCCCTTGCATATTATAGTTCATCACGAAGCTTTTGTAGCTTGGTGGCAGTGATTGAAGAACTCTGTCAATGACACTATCAACTGGAAGATTAACTCCTAGCTGAGTCAAGTGATTGTGGTACCCAGACATACTGAGTATATGCTCACTGACAGAACTATTATCCTCCATTTTGCAGCTGTAGAACTTATTGGAGACTTCATATCTCTCAATCCGAGCATTTGCTTGAAATATTAACTTCAACTTCTGGAACATCTCATATGCTCCATGACGTTCAAAACATCGTTGAAGTCCCGGTTCTAAGCCGTAAAGCATGGCACACTGAACTATCGAGTAGTCATCATCTTTGCTCTGTCAGGTGTTCACAACATCTGGCGTTGCTCCTGTAGCGGGTTTGGCACCCAGCGGTGCTTCCAGGACGTAATTCCTCTGTGCAGCAATGAGGATAATCCTCAAGTTATGGACCCAGTCCGTGTAATTGCTACCATCATCTTTCAACTTAGCTTTCTCTAGGAACGCATTAAAATTCAACGAAACGACAACACAGGCCATTTATCTACAAGAACATAGACATGCAAAATACTATCAGGTACTAAGTTCATGATAAATTAAAGTTCAATTAATCATATTACTTAAGAACTCCCACTTAGATAGACATCCCTCTAATCATCTAAGTGATCACGTGATCCATATCAACTAAACCATGTCCGGTCATCCCGTGATATGGAGTAGTTTTCAATGGTGAACATCACTATGTTGATCATATCTACTATATGATTCACGCTCGTGAAGGAAATATGCCCTAGAGGTAATAATAAAGTTATTTATTTATTTCCTCATATCATGATAAATGTTTATTATTCATGCTAGAATTGTATTAACCGGAAACATAATACATGTGTGAATACATAGACAAACATAGTGTCACTAGTATGCATCTACTTGACTAGCTCGTTAATCAAAGATGGTTGAGTTTCCTAGCCATAGACATGAGTTGTCATTTGATTAACGGGATCACTTCATTAGGAGAATGATGTGATTGACTTGACCCATTCCGTTAGCTTAGCAATTGATCGTTTAGTTTACTGCTATTGCTTTCTTCATGACTTATACATGTTCCTATGACTATGAGATTATGCAACTCCCGATTACCGCAGGAACACTTTGTGTGCTACCAAACGTCACAACGTAACTGGGTGATTATAAAGGTGCTCTACAGGTGTCTCCGATGGTACTTGTTGAGTTGGCATAGATCGAGATTAGAATTTGTCACTCCGATTGTCGGAGAGGTATCTCTGGCCCCTCTCGGTAATGTACATCACTATAAGCCTTGCAAGCAATGTGACTAATGAGCTAGTTGCGGGATGATGCATTACAGAACGAGTAAAGAGACTTGCCGGTAATGAGATTGAGCTAGGTATTGAGATACCAACGATCGAATCTCGGGCAAGTAACATATCGATGACAAAGGGAACAACGTATGTTGTTATGCGGTTTGACCGATAAAGATCTTTGTAGAATATGTAGGAACCAATATGAGCATCCTGGTTCTGCTATTGGTTATTGACCGTAGACGTGTCTCTGTCATGTCTACATAGTTCTCGAACTCGTAGGGTCCGCATGCTTAAAGTTCTGTGACGATCAATATTATGAGTTTATATGTTTTGATGTACCGAAGGTAGTTTGGAGTCCCGGATATGATCACGGACATGACGAGGAGTCTCGAAATGGTCGAGACATAAAGATTGATATATTGGAAGCCTATATTTGGACGTCGGAAGAGTTTCGGGTGAAATCAGGATTTTACCGCAGTGCTAGAGGGGTTACCGGAACCTCCCGGGGGTTAATGGGCCTAGTTGGGCCCTAGTGGAGAGAGAGGGGGGCCGGCCAGGGCATGCCGTGCGCCCCCTCCCCCTCTGGTCTGAATTGGACTAGGAAGGGGGGAGGCGGCTGTCGGTGTACAAAAGAAGGGGCGCACCTTTGTACCCCTTTACGTGTGCACGGGCAGTCGGAGCCGCGCCCACGGTCACACCAAGCAGAACAGGGGAGGTGAACCAAGGTAAAACCAAAGCCCAAGACAGCCAGAGCAACGCCAAGACCAAGGACGCAAAGAAGCAGATGGGCGGAGCAGTTTCCCCCGGCAAGACCCTTGCCGAGGGCGGCCTCAGTGGCCCCGGCAAGACCCTTGCCGGGGCAGCACGCCCAAAACACAAACAGAGCGACCCACCCTTGAGCCCACGTCCCCAAACACCATCAACCACGTTGGGCCAGGGCTCGGGAGGCACCTCTGTGGTGGCATGCAGATCTTTGTGAAGACAAGGAATATTCAAGATCAGATGAGGATTAGAAGACAGCGATCCTCGGCAAGATCCTTGCCGAGGGGAACCACAAGATCCCCGGCAAGATCCTTGCCGGGGACGACAGCGCGCCACAGCGAGACTCTTGCCGGGCCACCCGGCAAAGCTCTCACCAAGGACGCCAGCGGGGCCACTGTCAGACCCGCACCAACCAAGTTTCCACCGCCGTTCGCATGCAGCTGCCAACCCAACCAGCAGGGCAGGCACCTGCGTAGCAACATGCAGCTCTCGGGCCAACTCATCAAGCGCCTATGTGGCGGCATGCAGATCTTCGTGAAGACCCTACCACCGCCCACCTCAGCTGCCTGCCTGCCTACATGGCGCCGCATGAATCGCTGGCCAGGGCGCGTGTCGAAGCAAGGAGGAGCGGCGACGGACGGGGCGGGCCTCGCCCCCATCCCCGATAAAGCTAGGGGACACCTCAGCGGCGCATTAAATGCGACTTGTCCTGTAATACGAGCGATAAGCTCATAGCACTGTGCGCCTTTCCACCTCCTATGTGCCACTGTGGCAGCCCCTTTCGACTATAAAAGAAGGCCCATGGCATACTGGAGAAGGATTCGGCTCTTTCGAACCACACACTCACCACAGCTAGTTCGAGAGCTCAAGAACTCTCTGAAATACACCCACCAAAGCAGGACTAGGGTTTTACGCATCCTCGCGGCCCGAACTTGGGTAAACGATCCTCGTGCTGGTTATTAATCCTGCTCTTCTCGCAACCCCGCGCCCCGGCAACCGTAGTAGGGATTCTTGTGATCGCATAGGTGTCGTTCCACACCGACATCTTTGGCGCGCCAGGTAGGGGGCGCAATTGTGAGAATCTGGTCTATTAGTTAGCCTAGCAGCTCTTCGTCGCCATGGCTCCCAAGAAGAAGACGGCCACAACGATCGGCTCGTTGGGAGCCGAACGGCCTGTGCCGGTGCGGACAGGACCCGGGCCGCGGTCCGCGAGCACCAGCATCGCCCTGGCAGTTAGAGCCTGGCGAGCGGCATCGTTCGCGCGCCAGACGACCGGCCGCACGTTGCCAGATCCAAAGACGGAGCTGGCCCCCCCGCAGGCGGCGCGGGGCCCTCCAGGGGTGTCATTGTGCCACCTTCGGGCGGCGCAGCAACCTCCAAGACGCCCACACCGGCGACCACTGCGCGCTCTTCCCATGGTGTGCGCGCCAAGCAGCGTCACCACGCTGGTGACCCTGGGCACCGCTGTGGGAAGAGCCCTGTGTGTCATCCGCGGGATGAAGGGGTTCAGCATGCCCGCCGAAGTGCTGGCGGAAATGGCACGCAGCCGCTGGGTCGTAACGGAGCTCCTTCTAACATAGTTAGAAGTCGAAGCGCGCTGCGATCCACGCAGCTGTCACCGCCGCCCACGCCAGCAAAAGTTTTGGCGGGCGCAGCTGCTCCTCTACTTCCCTCCTGCTGCAGAGATGCTCGACGAGTGGAGGGCCACCATCCGGAGCCTCGTCGTCGTCGCCAACAAAGATGATCCGCGACCGGCGGGGCTCTCGGGGCGGTGCTCCACCGAGCCACCACGTGCTGGCGCTGGGAGGACCGGGGGAGCTGCAGCCATGGTGCACTCTCCTCCTCCTCGCCAGCTGCCGCGGGCATTGGCCCGTTGTGACGACGCTTGTGATAACATCTCCATAGCGTCATCCGACCCGCGGACCCTCCGCGACCAGTGCCAAGTTCTTCGAGAACGAGCTCACGAAGATGCTCGGACCACCATCGCGCGCCGGCGCGATACACGCCACCAGTCGGACAAGCGGGCGGGACCCGCTATGGACCGCCCAACACCGGGGGGCTCCCGCAACCTACCTTACGAGGTGGGCTGCCCGGCCTTTACCCGTGAGCTGCGGCAGTTCCAGTGGCCGTCCCACCGCACGTTCAAGCCTGACGTCGGCGAGAAGTACACTGGCAAGACCCATCCGTCCGAGCTCCTCAGCATCTACACCGTTGCGATGCAGGCTGCCGGAGCTCGCGACGACAAGGTGCTTGCCAATTATTTCCCACTGGCACTGAAGCCCAATGTTATGTCTTGGTTGATGCACTTGGCGGCGGATTCCATTTCTTCTTGGTCGGATCTGTGCCATGAGTTCGTTGGCGCCTTCATAGGAGGCCACCAAGCTCATGGCCAGGCCAGTGATCTGCATATCATTCCCCAGAAGGAAGGGGAAACCCTGCGCAAGTACATCCAGAGATTCAGCCGGGTGCAGTACAACATCCCCGACGTTCATCCTGCCGCTATGATCAGTGCGTTCCATCAGAACGTGCGCAACTGCAAGATGCGTGAAGAGCTGGCGATGACCAAGGTTAAGGATGTGGCCGAGCTCTACGTTCTGGCCGATAGATGCGCCCGGGCTGAAGAGGGAAGGAAGTACCCCGGCGGAGATGCCAGTGCGGAAACCGACTCTACCGACGAAGACGCCGCCACCACGACGAAGAAGGGCCGGTGTCGCAACAGGAAACGCAAGGGCAAGGCTGTACTTGCCGTCGAGGGGTCTGACGACGCCGGCGCTGCCAAAAAGGTCAAGGCAGACGGCCTCGGCAAGGAGGTTGCCGGGTGCGCCGCTTGCCAGGCGTTAGCAGCTGCCGACAAGCCAGGGGGCTCTGGCAAGCAGTACTGCAAGATCCACCGCACCAAGGGCCACGACCTCCAGAACTGCCGACAAGTCGAGCTGCTTGCTGAAAAGCAAAAGGCTGAGTACGAAAGGCAGGACAAGGAGAAAGGTCAGGACGGTGTCGAGGGATCCGACAAGAAGCGTGGCGGCCAAGGAAGCCGCCCCGACAAGGACAACCAGCAAGAGAGGCCTGCTCGGGGCCGTGACAAGAAACAAGAAGACGATGATCACGACGAGGACGACGAGTCCAGTGAGCAAGAGTTCCAGAAGGCTACGGAGGCCATGTGCATCGATGGTGGTGCCTCGCTGCATACTTCTCACCGCTAGCTCAAGTAGTGGGCGCGTGAGATTACGGCAGCGGAGCCGTCGTTCGACGCTCAAAAGCCGCTAAAGTGGTCCAGCACGCCCCTCATCTTTGACGCCGAGGACCACCCTGACCGCACAACCGTGGTCAGGTGTTTGCCATTGTTGGTCTCACCAACGATACGCAACCTCAAGGTGAACAAGATGTTGGTTGACGGCGGGGCCGGCCTGAACTTGATCTCGCCTGTCGTGATCAAAGGCTGCAAATTCCTGATGGAGACCTCGAGGAAACGGGCACGTTTCAAGGGGTCAATCCGGGGAGGAGCCAGCCGAAGGGGAAGGTCACACTGCCCGTGACGTTTGGAGGAGAGTTGAACTACAGGACGGAGAGGATCACCTTCGATGTGGCCGAGATCCCCTTGCCCTACAACGGGATCCTCGGCCGCCCGGCACTAGCCAAGTTCATGGCAGCATCACACTACGCCTACAACATGCTAAAGATGCCCGGGCCGTTGACCATCATCTCTGTCCCCTTCAGCAAGAAGGACGCGCTGATCTGCGTCGACCAACTCTACCGGGAAGCAGTTGCAGCAGCTGCCGTCAAGGCACCTGCTCCTGCCGCTGAAGGCCCGGAAGGGAAGAGAAAGCCCGACAAGACCTCTCGCACCCACTCCGGCAAGCACGCCTCTTCGGAGTGCTACACTACCATCGAGGAGGTGCCAGAGAGCTCTACCGGCAAGAGAAAGAAATCCAGAGCCGAGCCACCGCAGACCAAGAAGGTGTCAGTCAGGGAGGATGGCACGGGAGGGGCCTTCACCATAGGCTCCACCCTCGACAGTAAATAGGAAGGCGTGCTCGTCACCTTCCTGCGGGCGAATGTCGACGTGTTTGCGTGGCAAGCATCCAACATCCCCGGTGTTCCCAGGGAGGTGATTGAGCACCACCTAGCTGTCTGTCCTCATGCGCGGCCCGTCAAGCAGAAGGTCAGAAAACAGGCTCTGGAGAGGCAGGAGTTCATCACAGAGGAGATCAAGAAGTTGGAAGCAGCAGGTTTGGTGAGAGGAGTGCTCCACCCGACGTGGTTGGCCAATCCGGTAGTGGTGCGCAAGGCGAATGGGAAGTGGAGGCTGTGTATTGATTACACAGATATCATTAAGGCTTGTCCTAAGGACCCCTTCCCGTTGCCGTGCATCGACCAGATTGTTGACTCCACAGCCGGGTGTGATCTGTTATCATTCCTCGATGCCTACTCGGGCTACCACCAAATCTTCATGACAAGAGAGGATGAAGAGAAGACAACATTCATCACCCCATGTGGTATGTATTGCTTTTTGCGGGTGCCTTTCGGGTTGAAGAGTGCTGGCTCGACGTTTGCAAGAGTAGTCCAAATTGGTTTTGAACCCCAGCTCCATAGAAATATGGAAGCATGCATGGATGACATAGTGGTCAAGACCAAAGACGGGGCAACTCTTGTGCAAGATCTGGAAGAGACATTTACCAACCTGCGCAAGATCAACCTCAAGCTGAACCCTGAGAAGTGTGTCTTCGGCGTTCCGTCCGGCAAGCTTCTCGGGTTCTTTGTGTTGCAGCGCGGGATCAAGGCAAATCCAGACAAAATCAAGGCTATTGAGCAGATTGAGGCGCCCAAGAGGATCAAGGATGTGCGTCGGCTCACCGGCTGCGTCGCTGCCATGAGCCGATTCATCTCCAAGTCCGCCGGCGCGCCCTTCCTTTCTTCAAAATCTTGAAGAAGGCAGGCCCAATGGAGTGGACCCCAGAAGCCGAGGCAGCATTGCAGGATCTGAAGAAATACCTTTCCTCCATGCCAATACTGGTTGCGCCTAAACCACAAGAGTCGTTGCTGCTGTATCTGGCGGCGACGAATCAAGTGGTCAGCGCCGCACTGGTGGCACAGAGGGAGGTCGACGAGGAGGCAGTGACGGTGGCAGAACCAGCGGATGGCAAACTAAAGATTCCCCCGGCAGGGCCTGGTGCCGGCAAGGCGAGGCCCTCGGCAGAGTCTGATGCCACCAAGGCAGTGCCCGCGCGGTCGAGTGAGGTGGTGCAGAAGAAGAAGATCATGCAGCACCCGGTTTACTTTGTCAGCTCCCTGTTCCAGGGAGCTAGATCGAGGTACTCCGGTGTGCAGAAATTGCTCTTCGGCCTCCTTATGGCCTCGAGGAAGCTGCGTCATTACTTCCAAGCCCACGAGATCACTGTCGTCACCCGCCTCCCGTTGCAACGGATACTGCATGACCTAGATGCAACCGGAAGGATTGTGGAATGGGCCTTGGAGTTATCAAGTTTCGGTTTGAAGTTTGAAAGTAGCTCGACAATCCAAAGCAGAGTCTTGGCGGAGTTCATTGCAGAATGGACCTCAACGCCTGACGAAGAAATCCAGGAGACCACTCTCCCCGGCAAGGAAGCAGACCACGACTGGATCATGTACTTTGATGGGGCTTTCTCGCTACAAGGCGCCGGTGCCGGTGTGCTGCTCGTCGCGCCCACCGGAGAGCACCTCAGGTACGTGATCCAGATGCACTTCCCCAGGGAGATTTCCACCAACAACACTGCTGGGTACGAGGGATTGCTCGCCGGTCTCAGGATCGCGGCATGCCTCAGGGTTAAGAAGCTCATCGCCAGGGGTGACTCGCAGCTTGTTGTTAGGCAGGTCAACAAGGATTACCAGAGCCCATTGATGGAGTCCTACGTAGATGAGGTGAGGAAGCTGGAGGAACACTTTGACGGTATCCAAGCGGAGCACGTCCCCCGAATGGAGAACGACATCGCCGATTACCTGTCAAAGCGTGCTGCATTTCAAGCTACCTGTGGAACCAGGTACCTTTTTGCTCTGGTTAACTCAACCATCCGTCGAGCCATCAACGGGGCAGAACAAGCGGAGGAAGTCAGGTCCCGGCAAGTACTTTCCTACTGAGCCCCCTGGGGCTGCCGGCAAGGGTGCTGCCACGGACGCTGGGCCTGCCCAAGAGCAACTGGCTCCGGCAGGGAGTCAAGCCCTGGCCGTAGAGACAGCCGCTCCCATGGCGGAAGAGATGCCTTTGGTACTTGCCGTTGAGCCCCAGGCTTCGGCATGGGCGCAACATACCGTTCAATTCCTCCAAACAGGGGAGCTTCCTGAGGAGCAGGAAGAAGCGGAGAAAGTAGCCCGTTGGTCCGCCCTGTACCAGTTCGTCGATGACGTCCTGTACAGGAGAAGGCCGAACGGTGTGAAACTGAAGTGCATCCCCTGGGAGGAAGGACTGGAGCTGTTGGCAGAGATACATGGAGGCATATGTGGCTCCCACATAGGGTCGAAGGCCCTTGCCGGAAAGGCGTTCCGACAAGGTTTCTTCTGGCCCACCGCCCTCCAGGATGTGACGGCACTAGTAACCAAGTGTGAAGCGTGTCAGTTCCATTCAAAGAAGCTTCATCAACCAGCTCAAGCCCTTCAAACAATCCCTCTATCCTGGCCATTCTCGGTCTGGGGGCTCGATATACTGGGCCCTTTCCCCCGCGATGTCGGGGGCTTTGAGTACTTGTACGTTGCAATCGACAAGTTCACAAAGTGGCCGGAAGTGGAAGCAGTGAGAAAGGTGACTGCTCGATCAGCCGTCAAGTTCTTCAAGGGACTGGTCTGCCGTTTTGGTGTGCCAAACAGAGTCATCACCGACAATGGCACACAGTTCACAAGCCACACCTTCATGCAATACATTCAAGACCTCGGCAGCAAGGTCTGTTTTGCTTCCGTGGCACACCCACGGAGCAACGGCCAAGCGGAGAGGGCAAATGCTGAAGTGTTGCGAGGCCTGAGAACGAAGACCTTTGACAAGCTGCACAAGAGTGGAAGGCGCTGGATTGATGAGTTGCCGGCGGTTCTTTGGTCGATCAGGACGACGCCAAATCGAGCCACCAGCCACACACCTTTTGCCCTGGTATATGTATACGGGGCAGAAGCAGTTCTCCCCACGGAACTCATATACGGGTCACCTCGAGTGCTCGCTTATGATGAGCTTGAGCAAGAGCAGTTGCACCAAGATGATGCAACGCTCCTTGAGGAAGATCGTCTTCGGGCGGCTGTGAGAGCAGCATGCTACCAGCAAGCCTTGCGCCGCTACCATAGCCGCAAGGTTCATGCCCGAAGCTTTGAGGAAGGCGACCTTGTTCTTCGGCGCGTTTAGTCGGCCAAGAATTCCAACAAGTTGACGCCAAAGTGGGAAGGCCCTTATCAGGTAATGCGAGTCACCAGGCCCGGCGCAGTCTGCCTGGAGACCGAAGATGCTGTCCCAGTGAGCAACTCCTGGAACATCGAGCATCTTCGCAAGTTTTACCCGTAAGGCGCGGCTTGCCGGGCCTCCCGGCAAGCCACCTTTTGTACAAGCTTTGCCGGCAAGGCATGTAACCCTTCGTACAAAGCTAGGCGCAGACCCTGAGCATAAATAAATGAAGCGCTGGCACCCTAAGTTATAGCATGCATGCTAGGTCGAGTCTCTTCCTTGGTTAGGGTTGATAGTGCTTAGCAGCGACTAACCCCTAGCCTAGAGGTCGAGTGCGCGTCTATCTGTTTCTTTTTTGTCCTCCTTTGGTTCGCAGGGCACATGAGCACTTCTGCTGAGCTACTTGGAAGAAAGGAAATGGACCGGCGTCCCGACCCCGGCAAACCAGAGTTGCCGGGGGCTACAAGCACAAGGATCCAACCGCGGCAAGACAAGGTTGCCGGGGGCTACAGATCTAGATAAGTCTTTCATCCTCTATCATGCATTTCGGAACGGAACCGGGATATGTGAAACCTCGTTTTATTTCTAGGCCACCATGCTCCCCTTTTCTATGCCCAAGGATTATCCCCTGGGCCCGGATTTGGTTGTAGTCGCGGTGGCAAGGAAATAGAACGAGGAGCCTAAGCCCGCTTCATCCCTGACTCCGCCAAGGGCGCGAGAATGGTCGAGCGAAGTGGGGGGACGGCAAGGCCTATTGCCGGGTGAAAATGTTTATCTTAAATTGTAACAAGCATTCGCTCCTTGTCGCGGGATCTACCCACGAACGAAAAACCCGGCAAACATCCCTTTTTCATTAAAAGCATCCCACACAGGTACAGTCCATACGGAATGAAAAACATGAGCAAGGTGGCTTACAAGCTTTAAATTTAACAAGGCCCAAAGGCTTACAGATTAAAAAAGAGATAAGATGCCCGTGATCCCTTTCTTGTCCCTCTCCTCAGGAGGCAGGTCAAGGAGGCGAAAGGGGCAAAAGGGACGCCTAGGCGAGCTACGAGCAGCAGAAATCACCAAGAGAACACCTCGGTGGCCGCCCACGGGTGGGCCGGTGATGACGGTGCCGGGAAAGGAGCTGGAAGACGAGGCGGCAGGACCGGCAATACGCGATGAAGGCGTCGGTGCCCGCGTACTCCGAGTTGACGGCCGTGCCGCCCTCCCTCTTCCTCTTTCGCAGCCTCCCAATGCCAGCCGCCCAAGGAGACGGCCCCGAGAAGTTCAAGGAGCTGGCCCCACCCCCGGCAAAACTCTGCCGGAGGAGCGGCCAGGTGCAGATGCTGCTGCTACCGCATCTGCCCAGGCGCGGGGCATCCGACGCCTAGTCGGACTCGTCCCCGTCATCTGCCCCGCTGTCCTCCTCATCACTTTCGCTCGAGGAAGAGCTTCCATCGTCGGAATCTCCGTCGGAGGAGCTCTCCACGCAGCACTTCAGGCGAGTCCCAAGTCTCCGAAGACCTTGACGGAGAGCATGCCGTCCTCCATTAATTTGAAGTAGAGGACGAGCCCCGCCATCAGGCTGTGGATGCGAGCGAACGTCTTCCATCCACGACGGAGGTACATGACCCGAGGAGCCAGGAAGTCGACGTCGACCCGCGTGCCCCCATTCCCACAGCCCCTCATGTGCAATCTGAGGGATTGGGGCGGGTCATGCTCCATCTCCCGAGCAACCGGGGCGGGAAGACGAAGACGGCGACGCGGAGGCCGGCGCAGCCTGATGAAGAACTCGCGGGGCTGGTCTCCAACATGGCCTTCCATCGGGAAGGGCATCATTGGCGGGGGCGAAGCCGGCGCGCCGCCCCGTCCTCCTCTTCCCCGAGCACCACGACTTCTGCCCCGACCTCGCCCACGGTCTCGCCCCCTCCCCCTTCCCCTCGTGGCCGGCTCCACCACCGCGGGCTCAGGAGGAGGAGGGACGTGCTGTCGAGCGGTGACCCTCGCCGCCACCATCGAGGGACCAGGATTCCCTTTCTCCATGGCGAGTAAAAGGAAGAAGCAGAAGCCAGAGGAGATAGATGACAGAAGAGTGCGGGACGCCATCCCCCCTTTCCCCTCCTTATAAAGGGGCGGGGTCGGAACTTGGCCGCCTCGCTCGGCCAATCCAGCCACCAGAGGCACAGGGAATCGGGACTGACCCGCTGTCCCAACCAGCAACGGCCCGGTTTCCCGCCTCCACCGCTTGCCACCCCAAGCGCATGGAGGACACGTGGTGAACGAGCGGAATCGAGGGGACGGGTGAGGCGACCTCTCTGTTGGGGATCGTAGCAGAATTTTAAAATTTTCTACGCATCACCAAGATCCATCTATGGAGTCTACTAGCAACGAGAGGGAAGGAGTGTATCTACATACCCTTGTAGATCGCGAGCGGAAGCGTTCTAATGAACGGGGTTGATGGAGTCGTACTCGTCGTGATCCAAATCACCGATGACCGAGCGCCGAACGGACGGCACCTCCGCGTTCAACACACGTACGGAGCAGCAACGTCTCCTCCTTCTTGATCCAGCAAGGGGGAAGGAGAGGTTGATGGAGATCCAGCAGCACGACGGCGTGGTGGTGGAAGTAGCGGGGATCCCGGCAGGGCTTCGCCAAGCGCAAGCGGGAGAGAGAGGTGTCACGGGAGGGAGAGGGAGGCGCCAGGGGCTAGGGTACAGCAGCCCTCCCTCCCCCCTTTATATAGGCCCCCTGGGGGGGGCGCCGGCCCTGGGATCCCATCTAGGGGGGGGGGGCCAAGGGGGGGGGAACTTCCCCCCCAAGTCAGGTGGGGCGCCCCCACCCCCAGGGTTTCCAACCCTAGGCGCAGGGGGAGGCCCATGGGGGGCGCACCAGCCCACTAGGGGCTGGTTCCCCTCCCACTTCAGCCCATGGGGCCCTCCGGGATAGGTGGCCCCACCCGGTGGATCCCCGGGACCCTTCCGGTGGTCCCGGTACAATACCGATAACCCCCGATACTTTCCCGATGGCCGAAACTGGACTTCCTATATATAATTCTTCACCTCCGGACCATTCCGGAACTCCTCGTGACATCCGGAATCTCATCCGGGACTCCGAACAACTTTCGGGTTTCCGCATACTAATATCTCTACAACCCTAGCGTCACCGAACCTTAAGTGTGTAGACCCTACGGGTACGGGAGACATGTTTTCATGACCGAGACGCCTCTCCGGTCAATAACCAACAGCGGGATCTGGATACCCATGTTGGCTCCCACATGTTCCACGATGATCTCATCGGATGAACCACGATGTCGAGGATTCAATCAATCCCGTATACAATTCCCTTTGTCAATCGGTACGTTACTTGCCCGAGATTCAATCGTCAGTATCCCAATACCTTGTTCAATCTCGTTACCGGCAAGTCACTTTACTCGTACCGTAATGCATGGTCCCGTGACTAACTCCTTAGGCACATTGAGCTCATTATGATGATGCATTACCGAGTGGGCCCAGAGATACCTCTCCGTCATACGGAGTGACAAATCCCAGTCTTGATCCGTGCCAACCCAACAGACACTTTGGAGATACCCGTAGTGCACCTTTATAGTCACCCAGTTACGTTGTGACATTTGGCCCACCCAAAGCACTCCTACGGCATCCGGGAGTTGCACGATCTCATGGTCTAAGGAAATGATACTTGACATTGAAAAAGCTCTAGCAAACGAACTACACGATCTTTATGCTATGCTTAGGATTGGGTCTTTTCCATCACATCATTCTCCTAATGATGTGATCCCGTTATCAATGACATCCAATGTCCATAGTCAGGAAACCATGACTATCCGTTGATCAACGAGCTAGTCAACTAGAGGCTCACTAGGGACATGTTGTGGTCTATGTATTCACACATGTATTACGATTTCCGGATAACACAATTATAACATGAATAATAGACAATTATCATGAACAAGGAAATATAATAATAACCATTTTATTATTGCCTCTAGGGCATATTTCCAACAGTCTCCCACTTGCACTAGAGTCAATAATCTAGTTACATTGTGATGAATCGAACACCCATAGAGTTCTGGTGTTGATCATGTTTTGCTCTAGGGAGAGGTTTAGTCAACGGATCTGCTACATTTAGGTCCGTATGTACTTTACAAATATCTATGTCTCCATTCTGAACACTTTCACGAATGGAGTTGAAGCGACGCTTGATATGCCTGGTCTTCCTGTGAAACCTGGGCTCCTTGGCAAGGGCAATAGCTCCAGTGTTGTCACAGAAGAGAATCATCGGGCCCGACGCATTGGGAATCACCCCTAGGTCGGTAATGAACTCCTTCATCCAGATTGCTTCTTGCGCTGCCTCTGAGGCTGCCGTGTACTCCGCTTCACATGTAGATCCTGCCACGACGCTTTGCTTGCAACTGCACCAGCTTACTGCCCCTCCATTCAAAATATACACGTATCCGGTTTGTGACTTCGAGTCATCCAGATCTGTGTCGAAGCTAGCGTCGACGTAACCCTTTACGACGAGCTCTTCGTCACCTCCATAAACGAGAAACATATCCTTAGTCCTCTTCAGGTACTTCAGGATATTCTTGACCGCTGTCCAGTGTTCCATGCCGGGATTACTTTGGTACCTTCCTACCAAACTTACGGCAAGGTTTACATCAGGTCTGGTACACAGCATGGCATACATAATAGACCCTATGGCCAAAGCATAGGGGATGACACTCATCTTTTCTCTATCTTCTGCCGTGGTCGGGCATTGAGCCGTGCTCAATTGCACACCTTGCAATACAGGCAAGAACCCCTTCTTGGACTGATCCATGTTGAACTTCTTCAATATCTTGTCAAGGTACATACTCTGTGAAAGACCAATGAGGCGTCTTGATCTATCTCTATAGATCTTGATGCCTAATATATAAGCAGCTTCTCCAAGGTCCTTCATTGAAAAACACTTATTCAAATAGGCCTTTATACTTTCCAAGAATTCTATATCATTTCCCATCAATAGCATGTCATCCACATATAATAAGAGAAATGCTACAGAGCTCCCACTCACTTTCTTGTAAACACAGGCTTCTCCATAAGGCTGTGTAAACCCAAACGCTTTGATGATCTCATCAAAACGAATGTTCCAACTCCGAGATGCTTGCACCAGCCCATAGATGGAGCGCTGGAGCTTGCATACCTTGTTAGCATTCTTAGGATCGACAAAACCTTCCGGCTGCATCATATGCAATTCTTCCTTAAGAAAGCCGTTAAGGAATGCCGTTTTGACGTCCATTTGCCATATCTCATAATCATAGAATGTGGCAATTGCTAACATGATTCTGACGGACTTCAGCTTCGCTACGGGTGAGAAAGTCTCATCGTAGTCAACCCCTTGAACTTGTCGATAACCCTTAGTGACAAGTCGAGCCTTATAGATGGTCACATTACCATCCGCGTCTGTCTTCTTCTCAAAGATTCATTTATTTTCTATGGCTCGCCGATCATCGGGCAAGTCAGTCAAAGTCCATACTTCGTTTTCATACATGGATCCTATCTCGGATTTCATGGCTTCTAGCCATTTGTCGGAATCCGGGCCCGCCATCGCTTCTTCATAGTTCGAAGGTTCACTGTTGTCTAACAACATGATTTCCAGGACAGGGTTGCCGTACCACTCTGGTGCGGAACGTGTCCTTGTGGACCTACGAAGTTCAGCAGTAACTTCATCCGAAGCTTCATGATCATCATCATTAACTTCCTCCCCAGTCGGTGTAGGCACCACAGGAACATCTTCCCGCGCTGCGCTACTTTCCGGTTCGGAAGGGGTGACTATCACCTCATCAAGTTCCACTTTCCTCCCACTTAATTCTTTCGAGAGAAACTCTTTCTCCAGAAAGGACCCGTTCTTGGCAACAAAGATCTTGCCTTCGGATCTGAGGTAGAAGGTATACCCAAAGGTTTCCTTAGGGTATGCTATGAAGACGCATTTTTCCGACTTGGGTTCGAGCTTTTCAGGTTGAAGTTTCTTGACATAAGCATCGCATCCCCAAACTTTTAGAAACGACAGCTTAGGTTTCTTCCCAAACCATAATTCATACGGTGTCGTCTCAACGGATTTCGACGGATCCCTATTTAAAGTGAATGCGGCAGTCTCTAAAGCATAGCCCCAAAATGAGAGCGGTAGATCGGTAAGAGACATCATAGATCGCACCATATCCAATAGAGTGCGATTACGACATTCGGACACACCATTTCACTGAGGTGTTCCAGGCGGCGTGAGTTGTGAAACGATTCCACATTTCCTTAAGTGTGTGCCAAATTCGTGACTTAAATATTCCCCTCCACGATCTGATCGCAGGAACTTTATTTTCCTGTCACGTTGATTCTCAACCTCACTCTGAAATTCCTTGAACTTTTCAAAGGTTTCAGACTTGTGTTTCATTAGGCAGACATACCCATATCTACTTAAATCATCAGTGAGAGTGAGAACATAACGATAGCCACTGCGAGCCTCAACACTCATTGGACCGCACACATCAGTATGTATGATTTCCAATAAGTTGGTTGCTCGCTCCATTGTTCCGGAGAACGGAGTCTTGGTCATCTTACCCATGAGGCATGGTTCGCACGTGTCAAATGATTCGTAATCAAGAGACTCCAAAAGTCCATCTGCATGGAGCTTCTTCATGCGTTTGACACCAATGTGACCAAGGCGACAGTGCCACAAGTAGGTGGGACTATCGTTATCAACTTTACATCTTTTGGTATTCACACTATGAATATGTGTAACATCACGTTCGAGATTCATCAAGAATAAACCATTGACCAGCGGGGCATGACCATAAAACATATCTCTCATATAAATAGAACAACCATTATTCTCGGATTTAAATGAGTAGCCATCTCGAATTAAACGAGATCCAGATACAATGTTCATGCTCAAAGCTGGTACTAAATAACAATTATTGAGGTTTAAAACTAATCCTGTAGGTAAATGCAGAGGTAGCGTGCCGACGGCGATCACATCGACCTTGGAACCATTCCCGACGCGCATCGTCACCTCGTCCTTCGCCAGTCTCCGCTTATTCCGCAGCTCCTGTTTTGAGTTACAAATATGAGCAACCGCACCGGTATCAAATACCCAGGAGCTACTACGAGTACTGGTAAGGTACACATCAATTACATGTATATCACATATACCTTTGGTGTTGCCGGCCTTCTTGTCCGCTAAGTATTTGGGGCAGTTCCGCTTCCAGTGACCACTTCCCTTGCAATAAAAGCACTCAGTCTCAGGCTTGGGTCCATTCTTTGACTTCTTCCCGGCAACTGGCTTACCGGGCGCGGCAACTCCCTTGCCGTTCTTCTTGAAGTTCTTCTTGCCCTTGCCTTTCTTGAACTTAGTGGTTTTATTCACCATCAACACTTGATGTTCCTTTTTGATCTCCACCTCCGCTGATTTTAGCATTGAATATACCTCAAGAATGGTCTTTTCCATCCCCTGCATATTGAAGTTCATCACAAAGCTCTTGTAGCTTGGTGGAAGCGACTGAAGGATTCTGTCAATGACCGCGTCATCCGGGAGATTAACTCCCAATTGAGACAAGTGGTTGTGTAACCCAGACATTCTGAGTATGTGCTCACTGACAGAACTATTTTCCTCCATTTTACAACTGAAGAACTTGTCAGAGACTTCATATCTCTCGACCCGGGCATGAGCTTGGAAAACCATTTTCAGCTCTTCGAACATCTCATATGCTCCATGTTTCTCAAAACGCTTTTGGAGCCCCGATTCTAAGCTGTAAAACATGCCGCACTGAACGAGGGAGTAATCATCAGCACGTGATTGCCAAGCGTTCATAACGTCTTGGTTCTCTGGGATGGGTGCTTCACCTAGCGGTGCTTCTAGGACATAATCTTTCTTGGCAGCTATGAGGATGATCCTCAGGTTCCGGACCCAGTCCGTATAGTTGCTGCCATCATCTTTCAGCTTGGTTTTCTCTAGGAACGCATTGAAGTTGAGGGCAACGTGGGCCATTTGATCTACAACACATATTGTAAAGATTTTAGACTAAGTTCATGATAATTAAGTTCATCTAATCAAATTATTCAATGAACTCCCACTCAGATAGACATCCCTCTAGTCATCTAAGTGAAACATGATCCGAGTTAACTAGGCCGTGTCCGATCATCACGTGAGACGGACTAGTCAAGATCGGTGAACATCTCCATGTTGATCGTATCTTCTATATGACTCATGCTCGACCTTTCGGTCTTCCGTGTTCCGAGGCCATGTCTGTACATGCTAGGCTCGTCAAGTCAACCTAAGTGTATTGCGTGTGTTCCGAGGCCATGTCTGTACATGCTAGGCTCGTCAACACCCATTGTATGCGAACGTTAGAATCTATCACACCCGATCATCATGTGGTGCTTCGAAACAACGAACCTTCGCAATGGTGCACAGTTAGGGGGAACACTTTCTTGAAATTATTATAAGGGATCATCTTACTTACTACCGTCGTTCTAAGCAAATAAGATGCAAAACATGATAAACATCACATGTAATCAAATAGTGACATGATATGGCCAATATCATTCTGCTCCTTTGATCTCCATCTTCGGGGCGCCATGATCATCTTCGTCACCGGCATGACACCATGATCTCCATCATTGTGTCTTCATGAAGTTGTCACGCCAACGATTACTTCTACTTCTATGGCTAACGCGTTTAGCAATAAAGTAAAGTAATTTACATGGCGTTATTCAATGACACGCAGGTCATACAAAAAATAAAGACAACTCCTATGGCTCCTGCCGGTTGTCATACTCATCGACATGCAAGTCGTGATTCCTATTACAAGAATATGATCAATCTCATACATCACATATATCATTCATCACATCCTCTGGCCATATCACATCACAAGGCACATGCTGCAAAAACAAGTTAGACGTCCTCTAATTGTTGTTGCAAGTTTTTACGTGGCTTCTATAGGTTTCTAGCAAGAACGTTTCTTACCTACGAAAAACCACAACGTGATATGCCAATTTATATTTACCCTTCATAAGGACCCTTTTCATCGAATCCGTTCCGACTAAAGTGGGAGAGACAGACACCCGCTAGCCACCTTATGCAACTAGTGCATGTCAGTCGGTGGAACCTGTCTCACGTAAGCGTACGTGTAAGGTCAGTCCGGGCCGCTTCATCCCACAATACCGCCGAAACAAGATAAGACTAGTAGTGGCAAGAAAAATTGACAACATCTACGCCCACAACTGCTTTGTGTTCTACTCGTGCATAGTAACTACGCATAGGCCTGGCTCATGATGCCACTGTTGGGGATTGTAGCAGAATTTTAAAATTTTCTACGCATCACCAAGATCCATCTATGGAGTCTACTAGCAACGAGAGGGAAGGAGTGTATCTACATACCCTTGTAGATCGCAAGCGGAAGCGTTCTAATGAACGGGGTTGATGGAGTCGTACTCGTCGTGATCCAAATCACCGATGACCGAGCGCCGAACGGACGGCACCTCCGCGTTCAACACACGTACGGAGCAGCGACGTCTCCTCCTTCTTGATCCAGCAAGGGGGAAGGAGAGGTTGATGGAGATCCAGCAGCACGACGGCGTGGTGGTGGAAGTAGCGGGGATCCCGGCAGGGCTTTGCCAAGCGCAAGCGGGAGAGAGAGGTGTCACGGGAGGGAGAGGGAGGCGCCAGGGGCTAGGGTACAACAGCCCTCCCTCCCCCCTTTATATAGCCCCCCCTGGGGGGGGGCGCCGGCCCTGGGATCCCATCTATGGGGGGGGGCGCGGCCAGGGGGGGAAACTCCCCCCCCCCCCCCCCCCCCCAAGTCAGGTGGGGCGCCCCCACCCCCAGGGTTTCCAACCCTAGGCGCAGGGGGAGGCCCATGGGGGGTGCACCAGCCCACTAGGGGCTGGTTCCCTCGCACTTCAGCCCATGGGGCCCTCCGGGATAGGTGGCCCCACCCGGTGGACCCCCGGGACCCTTCCGGTGGGGTGGTCCTGGTACAATACCGATAACCCCCGAAACTTTCCCGGTGGCCGAAACTGGACTTCCTATATATAATTCTTCACCTCCGGACCATTCCGGAACTCCTCGTGACGTCCGGGATCTCATCCGGGACTCCGAACAACTTTCGTGTTTCCGCATACTAATATCTCTACAACCCTAGCGTCACCGAACCTTAAGTGTGTAGACCCTACGGGTTCGGGAGACATGCAGACATGACCGAGACGCCTCTCCGGTCAATAACCAACAGCGGGATCTGGATACCCATGTTGGCTCCCACATGTTCCACGATGATCTCATCGGATGAACCACGATGTCGAGGATTCAATCAATCCGGTATACAATTCCCTTTGTCAATCGGTACGTTACTTGCCCGAGATTCGATCGTCAGTATCCCAATACCTTGTTCAATCTCGTTACCGGCAAGTCACTTTACTCGTACCGTAATGCATGATCCCGTGACTAACTCCTTAGTCACATTGAGCTCATTATGATGATGCATTACTGAGTGGGCCCAGAGATACCTCTCCGTCATACGGAGTGACAAATCCCAGTCTCGATCCGTGCCAACCCAACAGACACTTTCGGAGATACCCGTAGTGCACCTTTATAGTCACCCAGTTACGTTGTGACGTTTGGCACACCCAAAGCACTCCTACGGCATCCGGGAGTTGCATGATCTCATGGTCTAAGGAAATGATACTTGACATTGAAAAAGCTCTAGCAAACGAACTACACGATCTTTGTGCTATGCTTAGGATTGGGTCTTGTCCATCACATCATTCTCCTAATGATGTGATCCCGTTATCAATGACATCCAATGTCCATAGTCAGGAAACCATGACTATCCGTTGATCAACGAGCTAGTCAACTAGAGGCTCACTAGGGACATGTTGTGGTCTATGTATTCACACATGTATTACGATTTCCGGATAACACAATTATAGCATGAATAATATACAATTATCATGAACAAGGAAATATAATAATAACCATTTTATTATTGCCTCTAGGGCATATTTCCAACACTCTCCCCACCCCGTGATCATGGGGTTTGGACGCCTTGAAGACCGCGACCCAGCCCCGCGCGGTAAATGTGCCGCGCCTCCACGCCTCCCTCTTTTTATGGGGAAGGCGCGAGCCGCCTCTTTACTACGATGTGACGCATGCGTGCGGGAACTGCCCCACGCATGCCGCCCATGTCATGCGCACCCCTCCACGCCGCGCCACGCCGCGCGCAGGTCGTGGGAAGCGAAGCGCGCGAAAAGTTTTACCGCGGTAAAAACCACCACGCCTGCCCGCGCATCATTTTGGGCCTGGCCCAACAACGTGTCGCGCTTATGTCTGGCCCAGGCCCGGGGGCTCCTGTCGGTGTACAAAAGAAGGGGCACACCTTTGTACCCCTTTACCTGTGCACCGGCAGTCGGAGCCGCGCCCACGGTCACACCAAGCAGAACAGGGGAGGTGAACCAAGGTAAAACTGAAGCCCAAGACAGCCAGAGCAACGCCAAGACCAAGGACGCAAAGAAGTAGAGGGGTGGAGCAGTTTCCCCCGGCAAGACCCTTGCCGGGGCAGCACGCCGAAAGCACCAACAGAGCGAGCCACCCTTTGAGCCCACGTCCCCAAACACCATCAACCACGTTGGGCCAGGGCTTGGGAGGCACCTCTGTGCTGGCATGCAGATCTTTGCGAAAACAACGAATATTCAAGATCAGATGAGGATTAGAAGACAGCGATCCTCGGCAAGAACCTTGCCGAGGGGAACCACAAGAACCCCCGGCAAGATCCTTGCCGGGGACGACAGCGCGCCACGGCGAGACCCTTGCCGGGCCACCCGGCAAGGCCCTCATCGAGGACGCCAGCGGGGCCACCGTCAGGCCCGCACCAACCAAGTTTCCACCGCCGTTCGCATGCAGCTGCCAACCCAACCAGCTGGGCAGGCACCTGCGTAGCAACATGCAGCTCCCAGGCCAACTCATCAAGCGCTTGCGTGGTGGCATGCAGATCTTCGTGAAGACCCTACCACCGCGCCACCTCAACTGCCTGCCTGTCTACATGGCACCGCACGCATCGCTGGCCAGGGCGCGTGTCGAAGTGAGGAGGAGCGGCGACGGACGGGACGGGCCTCGCCCCCGTCCCCGATAAAGCTAGGGGCCACCTCAGCGGCGCATTAAATGCGACTTGTCCTGTAATACGAGCGATAAGCTCATAGCACTGTGCGCCTTTCCACCTCCTGTGTGCCACTGTGGCAGCCCCTTTCGACTATAAAAGGAGGCCCATGGCATACTGGAGAAGGATTCGGCTCTTTCAAACCACACACTCACCACAGCTAGTTCGAGAGCTCAAGAACTCTCTGAAATACACCCACCAAAGCAGGACTAGGGTTTTACGCATCCCCGCGGCCCGAACCTGGGTAAACGATCCTCGTGCTGGTTACTAATCCTGCTCTTCTCGCAACCCCGCGCCCCGGCAACCGTAGTAGGGATTCTTGTGATCCCATAGGTGTCGTTCCACACCGACAGCGGCGCCCCCCTTTCCTTCTCCTTCTCCCCCTTCCTATCCCCCTCCTAGTAGGAGTAGGAAAGAGGGGAGTCCTACTCCTACTAGGAGGAGGACTCCTCCTCCTGGCGCGCCCTACAGGGCCGGCCGGCCTCCCCCTTGCTCCTTTATATACGGGGGCAGGGGGGCACCCTAGAACACACAAGTTGATCATTGATCTCTCCCAGCCGTGTGCGGTGCCCCCCTCCAACATAATCCACCTTGGTCATACCGTAGCAATGCTTAGGCGAAGCCCTGCGACGGTAGCTTCATCAACATCGTCACCACGCCGTCGTGCTGACGAAAATCTCCCTCGAGCTCTACTGGATCGTGAGTTCGCGGGACATCACTGAGCTGAACGTGTGCTGAACGCGGAGGTGCCGTACATTCGATACCGAGGATCGGTCGATTGTGGAGATGTACGACTACATCAACCGCGTTTTCATAACGCTTCTGCTTAACGGTCTACGTGGGTACGTGGATGACACTCTCCCCTCTCGTTGCTATGCATCACCATGATCTTGTGTGTTCGTAGGAAAATTTTGAAATTACTATGTTACCCAACAGTGGCATCCGAGCCTGGTTTATACGTAGATGTTATATGCACGAGTAGAACACAAGTGAGTTTTGGGCGATACAAGTCATACTGCTTACCAGCATGTCATATTTTGGTTCGACGGTATTGTTGGATGAAGCGGCCCGGACCGACATTACGCGTACGCTTACGCGGGACTGGTTCTACCGATGTGCTTTGCACACAGGTGGCTGGCGGGTGTCAGTTTCTCCAACTTTAGTTGAATCGAGTGTGGCTACGCCCGGTCCTTGAGAAGGTTAAAACAGCACTATCTTGACAAACTATTGTTGTGGTTTTGATGCGTAGGTAAGAACGGTTCTTGCTCAGCCCGTACCAGCCACGTAAAACTTGCAACAACAAAGTAGAGGACGTCTAACTTGTTTTTGCAGGGCATATTGTGATGTGATATGGTCAAGACATGATGCTATATTTTATTGTATGAGATGATCATGTTTTGTAACGGAGTTATCGGCAACTGGCAGGAGCCATATGGTTGTCGCTTTATTGTATGCAATGCAATCGCCATGTAATTGCTTTACTTTATCACTAAGCGGTAGCGATAGTCGTGGGAGCCATAGTTGGCGAGACGACAACGATGCTACGATGGAGATCAAGGTGTCACGCCGGTGACGATGGTGATCATGACGGTGCTTTGGAGATGGAGATCAAAGGCACAAGATGATGATGGCCATATCATATCACTTATATTGATTGCATGTGATGTTTATCCTTTATGCATCTTATTCTGCTTTGATTGACGACAGCATTATAAGATGATCTCTCACTAAATTTCAAGGTATAAGTGTTCTCCCTGAGTATGCACTGTTGCGAAAGTTCGTCGTGCCGAGACACCACGTGATGATCGGGTGTGATAAGCTCTACGTTCAAATACAACGGGTGTAAGCCAGTTTTGCACATGCAGAATACTCGGGTTAAACTTGACGAGCCTAGCATATGCAGATATGGCCTCAGAACACTGAGACCGAAAGGTCGAGCGTGAATCATACAGTAGATATGATCAACATAGTGATGTTCACCATTGAAAACTACTCCATCTCACGTGATGATCGGACATGGTTTAGTTGAGATGGATCACGTGATCACTTAGATGATTCGAGGGATGTCTATCTAAGTGGGAGTTCTTAAGTAATATGATTAATTGAACTTTAATTTATCATGAACTTAGTGCCTGATAGTATTTTGCTTGTCTATGTTGTTGTAGATAGATGGCCCGTGCTGTTGTTCCGTTGAATTTTAATGCGTTCCTTGAGAAAACAAAGTTGAAAGATGATGGTAGCAATTACACGGACTAGGTCCGTAACTTGAGGATTATCCTCATTGCTGCACAGAAGAATTACGTCCTGGAAGCACCGCTGGGTGCCAGGCCTGCTGCAGATGCAACTGACGACGTTAAGAACGTCTGGCAGAGCAAAGCTGATGACTACTCGATAGTTCAGTGTGCCATGCTTTACGGCTTAGAACCGGGACTTCAACGATGTTTTGAACGTCATGGAGCATACGAGATGTTCCAGGTGTTGAAGTTAATATTTCAAGCAAATGCCCGGATTGAGAGATATGAAGTCTCCAATAAGTTCTACAGCTGCAAGATGGAGGAGAATAGTTCTGTCAGTGAACATATACTCAAAATGTCTGGGTATAATAATCACTTGATTCAACTGGGAGTTAATCTTCCGGATGATAGTGTCATTGACAGAATTCTTCAATCACTGCCACCAAGCTACAAGAGCTTTGTGATGAACTATAATATGCAAGGGATGGATAAGACAATTCCCGAGCTCTTCGCAATGCTAAAGGCTGCGGAGGTAGAAATCAAGAAGGAGCATCAAGTGTTGATGGTCAATAAGACCACCATTTTCAAGAAAAAGGGTAAAGGGAAGCACAGCAAACAAGTTGCTACTCAGGAGAAGAAACCCAAGTCTGGACCTAAGCCTGAGACTAAGTGCTTCTACTGCGAACAGACTGGTCACTGGAGGCGGAACTGCCCCAAGTATTTGGCGGGTAAGAAGGATGGCAAGGTGAACAAAGGTATATGTGATATACATGTTATTGATGTGTACCTTACTAATGCTCGTAGTAGCACCTGGGTATTTAATACTGGTTCTGCTGCTACTATTTGTAACTCGAAACAGGGACTACAAATTAAGTGAAGATTGGCTAAGGACGAGGTGACGATGCGCGTGGGAAATGGTTCCAAAGTCGATGTGATCGCGGTCGGCGCGCTACCTCTACATCTACCTTCGGGATTAGTTTTAGACCTGAATAATTGTTATTTGGTGCCAGCGTTAAGCATGAACATTATATCTGGATCTTGTTTGATGCGAGACGGTTATTCATTTAAATCAAATAATAATGGTTGTTCTATTTATATGAGTAATATCTTTTATGGTCATGCACCCTTGAAGAGTGGTCTCTTTTTATTAAATCTCGATAGTAGTGATACACATATTCATAATATTGAAGCCAAAAGATGCAGAGTTGATAATGATAGTGCAACTTATTTGTGGCACTGCCGTTTAGGTCATATTTGTGTAAAGCGCATGAAGAAACTCCATACTGATGGACTTTTGGAATCACTTGGTACTTGCGAACCATGCCTCATGGGCAAGATGACTAAAACGTCGTTCTCCGGAACAATGGAGCGAGCAACAGATTTGTTGGAGATCATACATACTGATGTATGTGGTCCAATGAATATTGAGGCTCGCGGCAGGTATCGTTATTTTCTCACCTTCACAGATGATTTGAGCAGATATGGGTATATCTACTTAATGAAACATAAGTCTGAAACATTTAAAAAGTTCAAAGAATTTCAGAGTGAAGTGGAAAATCATCATAACAAGAAAATAAAGTTTCTACGATCTGATCGTGGAGGAGAATATTTGAGTTACGAGTTTGGTCTACATTTGAAACAATGCGGAACAGTTTCGCAACTCAAGCCACCCGGAACACCACAGTGAAATGGTGTGTCCGAATGTCGTAATCGTACTTTACTAGATTTGGTGCGATCTATGATGTCTCTTACTGATTTACCGCTATCGTTTTGGGGTTATGCTTTAGAGACGACTGCATTCATGTTAAATAGGGCACCATCGAAATCCGTTGAGACGACGCGTTATGAACTGTGGTTTGGCAAGAAACCAAAGTTGTCGTTTCTTAAAGTTTGGGGCTGCGATGCTTATGTGAAAAAGCTTCAACCTAATAAGCTCGAACCCAAATCGGAGAAATGTGTCTTCATAGGATACCCAAAGGAAACTGTTGGGTATACCTTCTATCACAGATCCGAAGGCAAGACATATGTTGCTAAGAATGGATCCTTTCTAGAGAAGGAGTTACTCTCGAAAGAAGTGAGTGGGAGGAAAGTAGAACTTGATGAGGTAAATGTACGTGTTCCCTTATTGGAATGTAGTTCATCACAGAAACCAATTCCTGTGACACCTACACCAATCAGTGAAGAAGCTAATAATATTGATCATGAAACTTCAGATCAAGTTACTACTGAACCTCGTAGGTCAACTAGAGTAAGATCCGCACCAGAGTGGTACGGTAATCCTATTCTGTAGGTCATGTTACTTGACCAAGGCAAACCTACGAACTATTAAGAAGCGATGGTGGGCCCAAATTCCGCAAAATGGCTTGTGGCCATGAAATCTGAGTTGGGATCCATGTATGAGAACAAAGTGTGGACTTTGGTTGACTTGACCGATGATCGGCAAGCCATAGAGAATAAATGGATCTTCAAGAAGAAGACTGACGCTGACTGTAATGTTACTGTCTACAAAGCTCGACTTGTTGCGAAAGGTTTTCGACAAGTTCAAGGAGTTGACTACGATGAGACTTTCTCACCCATAGCGATGCTTAAGTATGTCTGAATCATGTTAGCAATTGCCGCATTTTATGATTATGAAATTTGGCAAATGGATGTCAAAACTGCATTCCTGAATGGATTTCTGGAAGAAGAGTTGTATATGATGCAACCGGAAGGTTTTGTTGATCCAAAGGGAGCTAACAAAGTGTGCAAGCTCCAGCGATCCATTTATGGACTGGTGCAAGCCTCTCGGAGTTGGAATAAACGTTTTGATAATGTGATCAAAGCATATGGTTTTCTACAGACTTTTGGAGAAGCCTGTATTTACAAGAAAGTGAGTGGGAGCTCTGTAGCATTTCTAATATTATATGTGGATGACATTTTGCTAATTGGAAATGATATAGAATTTCTGGATAGCATAAAAGGATACTTGAATAAGAGTTTTTCAATGAAAGACCTCGGTGAAGCTGCTTACATATTGGGCATCAAGATCTATAGAGATAGATCAAGACGCTTAATTGGACTTTCACAAAGCACATACCTTGACAAAGTTTTGAAAAAGTTCAAAATGGATCAAGCAAAGAAAGGGTTCTTGCCTGTGTTACAAGGTGTGAAGTTGAGTCAGACTTAATGCCCGACCACTACAGAAGATAGAGAGAAAATGAAAAGGGTTCCCTATGCTTCAGCCATAGGCTCTATCATGTATGCAATGATGTGTAGCAGACCTGATGTGTGCCTTGCTATTAGCTTAGCAGGGGGTACCAAAGTAATCCAGGAATGGATCACTGGACAGCGGTCAAGAACATCCTGAAATACCTGAAAAGGACTAAGGATATGTTTCTCGTTTATGGAGGTGACAAAGAGCTCGTCGTAAATGGTTACGTCGATGCAAGCTTTGACACTGATCCGGACGATTCTAAATCGCAAACCGGATACGTGTTTACATTGAACGGTGGAGCTGTCAGTTGGTGCAGTTCTAAACAAAGCGTCATGACGGGATCTACGTGTGAAGCGGAGTACATGGCTGCTTCAGAAGCAGCAAATGAAGAAGTCTGGATGAAGGAGTTCATATCCGATCTAGGTGTCATACCTAGTGCATCGGGTCGAATGAAAATCTTTTGTGACAATACTGGTGCAATTGCTTTGGCAAAGGAATCCAGATATCACAAGAGAACCAAGCACATCAAGAGACGCTTCAATTCCATCCGGGATCAAGTCCAGGTGGCAGACATAGAGATTTGCAAAATACATACGGATCTGAATGTTGCAGACCCGTTGACTAAGCCTCTTCCACGAGCAAAACATGATCAGCACCAAGACTCCATGGGTGTTAGAATCATTCCTGTATAATCTAGATTATTGACTCTAGTGCAAGTGGGAGACTGAAGGAAATATGCCCTAGAGGCAATAATAAAGTCAGTTTTGGATCTTTATTGGTAGCCAGTCTTTCACTTCTGCCTCTCCACTCCCATGCCTTTCTTGGTCGGACCAACCCAACCGGCGATTTCTGACAAGTCTTTCTGCTTAGAGCAAGAAGTGGAACAAAAATAAAGCTTTCTTTATTTTCATTTTTGGATAACCAATCCATTTTCCAATATAGTTGGGAGATTTTACCCAAAACATGGGTACATAAAATGAAAAGATTTTTATTTCCTTGTATCATGATAAATGTTTATTATTCATGCTAGAATTGTATTAACCGGAAACATAATACATGTGTGAATACATAGACAAACATAGTGTCACTAGTATGCCTCTACTTGACTAGTGTCGGGGAAACGACACCTATGGGATCACAAGAATCCCTACTACGGTTGCCGGGGCGCAGGGTTGCAAGAAGAGTGGGATCAGTAGCAAGCACGAGGATCGTTTACCCAGGTTCGGGCCGTGAGGATGCGTAAAACCCTAGTCCTGCTTTGGTGGGTGTATTTCAGAGAGTTCTTGAGCTCTCGAACTAGCTGTGGTGAGTGCGTGGTTTGAAAAAGCCGAATCCTTCTCCAGTATGCCATGGGCCTCCTTTTATAATCGAAAGGGGCTGCCACAGTGGCACACAGGAGGTGGAAAGGCGCACAGTGCTATGAGCTTATCGCTCGTATTACAGGACAAGACGCATTTAATGCGTAGCTTAGGTGTCCCCTTGCTTTATCGGGGACGGGGGCGAGGCCCGTCCCGTCCGTCGCCGCTCCTTCTCGCTTTGACACGCGCCCTGGCCAGTGGGGCATGCGGTGCCATGTAGGCAGGCAGGCAGCTGGGGTGGCGCGGTGGTGGAGCCTTCATGAAGATCTGCATGCCGCCACGCAGGCGCTTGACGAGTTGGCCCGGGAGCTGCATGTTGCCATGCAGGTGCCTGCTCAGCTGGTTGAGCTGGCAGCTGCATGCGAACGACGGCGGAAACTTGGTTGGCGCGGGCCTAGCGGTGGCCCTGCTGGCATCCTTGGCGAGGGCCTTGTCGGGTGGCCCGGCAAGGGTCTTGCCGCGGCGGTCCTTGCCGGGGGTCTGGTGGCCTTCCTTGGCAAGGATCTTGCCGAGGATCGTCGTCTTCTAATCCTCATCTGATCTTGAATATGTCTTCACAAAGATCTGCATGCCACCACAGAGGTGCCTTCCCGAGCCCTGGCCCCACGTGGATGATGGCGTTGGGGACCGTGGGCTCAAGGGTGGCTCGCTCTGTTGGTGTGGGGCGAGCTGCCCTGGCAAGGGTCTTGCCGAGGGAACCTGCTTTGTCCCTCTGCTCTTTGTGGTCTTGGCTTTGGCGTTGCTCTTATTATCTTGGGCTTCGGTCTTACCTTGGCTCACCTCCCCTGTTCTGCTTGGTGTGACCGCGGGTGCGGCTCCGACTGCCCGTGCACAGGTGAAGGGGTACAAAAGTGCGCCCCTCTTTTTGTACACCGACAGGAGACCCCGGGACTGGGCCACACATAAGCGCGACACGTTGTTGGGCCAGGCCCAAAACGGTGCGCGGGCAAGCGGGGCGGTTTTTACCACGGTAAAACTTTTCGCGCGCTGCGCTTCCCACGACCCGTGCGTGCGGCACGGCGTGGAGGAGTGTGCGTGACGTGGGCGGCATGCGTGGGGCGGTTTCTACACGCATGTGTCACATCGCAGTAAAGAGGCGACTCGTGCCTTCCCCGTAAAAAGAGGGAGGCGTGGAGGCGTGGCTCATTTACTGAATGGGGCCGGGTCGCGGTCTTCAAGGCGTCCACACCCCACGATCACGGGGTGGGGAGAGGTCGCTTAACCCGTCCCCTCAGTTCTGCACGCCCGCCACACATCCTTCGTGCGCCTAGGGCGGCAAGCGGTGGAGGCGGGAAACTGGGCCGTCGCTGGTTGGGGCAGCTGGCCGGTCCTGTTTCTTTGCGCCTCCGGTGGCTGGATTGGTCGAGCGGGGTGGCCGAGCCGTGACCCCGCCCCTTTATAAGGAGGGGGAAGGGGGGATGGCGTCTCGCACTCTCCTGTCATCTATCTCCTCTCGCTTCTGCTTCTTCCTTCCACTCGTCATGGAGAAAGGGAAACCTGGTCCCTCGACGGTGGCGGCGAGGGTCGCCGCTCGACAGCGCGTCCCCCCTCCTCCTGAGCCCGCGGTGGTAGAGCCGGCCGCGAGGGGAAGGGGGAGGGGGCAAGGCCGTGGGCGAGGCCGGGGCAGAGGTCGTAGTGCTCGGGGAAGAGGAGGACGGGGCGGCGCGCCGGCTTCGCCCCCGCCAATGATGCCTTTTCCGATAGAAGGCCATGTTGGAGACCAGCCCCATGAATTCTTCATCAGGCTACGCCGGCCTCCGCGTCGCCGTCTTCGTCTTCCCGCCCCGTTCGCTCGGGAGATGGAGCGTGACCCGCCCCAATCCCTCAGATTGCACATGAGGGGCTGTGGGAATGGGGGCGCGCGGGTCGACGTCGACTTCCCAGCTCCTCGGGTGATGTACCTCCGCCGTGGATGGAAGACGTTCGCCCGCATCCACAGCCTGACGGTGGGTCTTGTCCTCTACTTCAAATTAATGGAGGACGGCCTGCTCTCCGTCAAGGTCTTCGGAGACTTCGGGACTCGCCTGAAGTGCTGCGTGGAGAGCTCCTCCGACGGAGATTCCGACGATGGAAGCTCTTCCTCGAGCGAAAGTGATGAGGAGGACAGCGGGGCAGATGACGGGGACGAGTCCGACTAGGCGCCGGACGCCCCGCGCCTGGGCGGGTGCGGCAGCAGCAGCATCTGCACCTGGCCGCTCCTCCGGCAGAGTTTTGCCGGGGGTGGGGCCAGCTCCTTGAACTTCTCGGGGCCGTCTCCTTGGGCGGCTGGCGTCGGGAGGCTGCGGAAGAGGAAGAGGGCGGGCGGCAAGGCCGTCAACTCGGAGTACGCAGGCACCGACGCCTTCATCGCGTATTGCCGGTCCTACCGCCTCGTCTTCCAGCTCCTTTCCCGGCACCGTCATCACCGGCCCACCCGTGGGCGGCCACGGAGGTGTTCTCTTGGTGCTTTCTGCTGCTCATAGCTCGCCTAGGTGCCCCTTTTGCCCTCTCGCCTCCTTGACCTGCCTTTTGAGGAGAGGGACAAGAAAGGGATTACAGGCATTTTATCTCTTTTTTAGTTTGTAAGCCTGCGGGCATTTGTTAAATTTAGAACTTGTAATCCCCTTGCTCATGTTTTTCATTCCGTATGAACTGTACCTGTATGGGATGTTTTTAATGAATAAGGGATGCTTGCCGCATTTTTCGTTCGTGGGTAGACCCCGCGACAAGGAGCGAATCCTTGTTATTATTTAAGATAAACTTTTTTAGCCCGGCAACAGGCCTTGCCGTCCCCCTCACTTCACTCGACCATTCTCGCGCTCTTGGCGGAGGTAGGGATGAAGTGGGCTTCGGGCTCCTCATTCTACCTCCTTGTCGCCGCGGCTACAACCAAATCCAGACCTAGGAGATAATCCTTAGTTATAGGAAAAAGGGGAGCACGGTAGCCTGGAGATAAAACGAGGTTTCACATGCCCCAGTTCCGTTCCGAAATGCACGACATAGGATGAAAGACTTATCTGGATCTGCAGCCCCCGGCGACCTCATCTTGCCGCGGTAGGATCCTTGTGCTTGCAGCCCCCGGCAACTCTGGTTTGCCGGGGTCAGGACGCCGGTTCGTTTTCTTTCTTCCAAGTAGCTCAACAGAAGTGCTCACGTGCCCTGCTAACCAAAGGAGGATAGAAAAGAAACAGATAGATGCGCACTCGACCTCTAAGCTAGGGGTTAGTCGCCGCCGAGCACTATCAACCCTAACCAAGGAAGAGACTCGACCTAGCATGCATGCTATGACTTAGGGCGCCAGCGCTTCATTTATTTATGCTCAGGGTCTGCACCTGGCTTTGTACGAAGGGTTACATGCCTTGCCGGCAAAGCTTGTACAAAAGGTGGCTTGCCGGGAGGCCCGGCAAGCCGCGCCTTACGGGTAAAACCTGCTAAGATGCTCGATGTTCCAGGAGTTGCTCACTGGGACAGCATCTACGGTCTCCAGGTGGACTGCGCCGGGCCTGGTGACTCGTATTACCCTATAAGGGCCTTCCCACTTCGGCGTCAACTTGTTGGAATTCTTGGCCGACTGAACGTGCCGAAGAACAAGGTCGCCTTCCTCAAAGCTTCGGGCATGAACCTTGCGGCTATGGTAGCGGCGCAAGGCTTGCTGGTAGCGTGCTGCTCTCACAGCCGCCCGAAGATGATCTTCCTCAAGGAGCGTCGCGTCGTCTTGGAGCAACTGCTCTTGCTCAAGCTCATCATAAGCGAGCACTCGAGGTGACCCGTGTATGAGTTCCGTGGGGAGAACTGCTTCTGCCCCATAGACCAGGGCAAAAGGTGTCTGGCTGGTGGCTCGATTTGGCGTCGTCCTGTTCGACCAAAGAACCACCGGCAATTCATCAATCCAGCGCCTTCCTCTCTTGCGCAGCTTGTCAAAAGTCTTTGCTCTTAGGCCTCGCAACACTTCAGCATTTTCCCTCTCCGCTTGGCCGTTGCTCCGTGGGTGTGCCACGGAAGCAAAACAGACCTTTCTGCCGAGGTCTTGGATGTATTGCATGAAGGTGTGGCTTGTGAACTGCGTGCCCTTGTCGGTGATGACTCTGTTTGGCACACCAAAATGGCAGACCAGTCCCTTGAAAAACTTGACAGCTGATTGAGCAGTCACCTTTCTCACTGCTTCCACCTCCGGCCACTTTGTGAACTTGTCGATTGCAACATACAAGTACTCAAAGCCCCCGACAGCGCGGGGGAAAGGGCCCAGTATATCGAGCCCCCAGACTGAGAATGGCCAGGAGAGAGGGATTGTTTGAAGGGCTTGGGCTGGTTGATGAAGCTTCTTTTTATGGAACTGACACGCTTCACACTTGGTTACTAGTGTCGTCGCATCCTGGAGGGCGGTGGGCCAAAAGAAACCTTGCCGGAATGCCTTTCCGGCAAGGGCCCTCGACCCTATGTGGGAGTCACATATGCCTCCATGTATCTCCGCCAACAGCTCCAGTCCTTCCCCCCGGGGGATGCACTTCAATTTCACGCCGTTCGGCCTCCTCCTGTACAGGACGTCGTCAACGAACTGGTACAGGGTGGACCGACGGGCTACTTTCTCTGCTTCTTCCTGCTCCTCAGGAAGTTCCCCTGTTTGGAGGAATCGGACAGTATGTTGTGCCCACGCCGGAGCCTAGGGCTTGACGGCAAGGACCAAAGGCATTTCCTCAGCCATGGGCGCAGCTGTCTCCATGGCCAGGGCTTGACGCCTTGCCGGAGCCAGTTGCCCTTTGGCGAGCTCAGCATCCGCGGTAGCACCCTTGCCGGCAGCCCTAGGGGGCTCGGTAGGAAAGTACTTGCCGGGACCTAACTTCCTCCGCTTGTTCTGCCCCGTTGATGGTTCGACGGATGGTTGAGTTAACCGGAGCAAAAAGGTACCTGGTTCCACAGGTAGCTTGAATGCAGCACGCTTTGACAGGTAATCAGCGGTGTCGTTCTCCATTCGGGGGACGTGCTCTGCTTGGATATCGTAAAAGCACTCCTCCAGCTTCCTCACTTCATCTACGTAAGCTTCCATCAATGGGCTCTGGTAATCCTTGTTGACCTGCCTGACAACGAGCTGCGAGTCGCCCCTGACGATGAGCTTCTTAACCCCGAGGTCTGCCGCGATCCTGAGACCGGCAAGCAATCCCTCGTACTCAGCAGTGTTGTTGGTGGACATCTCCCGGGGAAAGTGCATCTGGATCATGTACTTGAGGTGCTCTCCGGTGGGTGCGACGAGCAGCACACCGACACCGGCGCCTTGTAGCGAGAAAGCCCCATCAAAGTACATGATCCAGTCGAGGTCTGCTTCCTTGCCGGGGAGAGTGGTCTCCTGGATTTCTTCGTCAGGCGTTGAGGTCCATTCTGCAATGAACTCCGCCAAGACCCTGCTCTGAATTGTCGAGGTACTTTCAAACTTCAAACCGAAACTTGATAACTCCAAGGCCCACTCCACAATCCTTCCGGTTGCATCTGGGTTATGCAGTATCCGTTGCAATGGGAGGCGGGTGACAACAGTGATCTCGTGGGCTTGGAAGTAATGACGCAGCTTCCTCGAGGCCATAAGGAGGCCGAAGAGCAATTTCTGCACACCGGAGTACCTCGATCTAGCTCCCTGCAAGAGGGAGCTGACAAAGTAAACCGGGTGCTGCATCATCTTCTTCTTCTGCACCACCTCACTTGACTGCGCGGGCACTGCCTCGGTGGCATCAGACTCTGCCGGGGGCCTTGCCTTGCCGGCACCAGGCCCTGCTGGGGGAATCTTGGGCTTGCCATCCGCTGGTTCTGCCGCCGCCCCTGCCTCCTCGTTGACCTCCCTCTGTGCCACCAGCGCGGCGCTGACCACTTGATTCGTTGCCACCAGATACAGCAGCAACGGCTCTTGTGGTTTAGGCGCAACTAGTATTGGCGTGGAGGAAAGGTATTTCTTCAGATCCTGCAATGATGCCTTGGCTTCTGGGGTCCACTCCATTGGGCCTGCCTTCTTCAAGATTTTGAAGAAAGGAAGGGCGCGCTCGGCGGACTTGGAGATGAATCGGCTCATGGCGGCAACGCAGCCGGTGAGCCGACGCACATCCTTGATCCACTTGGGCACCTCAGTCTGCTCAATAGCCTTGATTTTGTCTGGGTTTGCCTCGATCCCGCGCTGCGACACAAAGAACCCGAGAAGCTTGCCGGATGGAACACCGAAGACACACTTCTCAGGGTTCAGCTTGAGGTTGATCTTGCGCAGGTTGGCAAATGTCTCTTCCAGATCTTGCACAAGAGTTGGCCCGTCCTTGGTTTTGACCACTATGTCATCCATGTATGCCTCCATATTTCTATGGAGCTGAGGTTCAAAAACAATTTGGACTGCTCTTGCAAACGTTGAGCTAGCACTCTTCAACCCGAAAGGCATCCGTAAGAAGCGGTATGTACCACATGGGGGGATGAATGTTGTCTTTTCTTCATCCTCTCTTGTCATGAAGATCTGGTGGTAGCCCGAGTAGGCGTTGAGGAATGATAACAGATCACACCCGGCTGTGGAGTCGACAATCTGGTTGATGCGCGGCAACGGGAAGGGGTCCTTAGGACAAGCTTTATTGATATCTGTGTAATCGATACATAGCCTCCACTTCCCATTCGCCTTGCGCACCACTACCGGATTGGCCAACCACGCCGGGTGGAGCACTCCTCTCACCAAACCTGCCGCTTCCAACTTCCTGATCTCCTCTGTGATGAACTCCTGCCTCTCCAGAGACTGCTTTCTGACCTTCTGCTTGACGGGCTGCGCGTGGGGGCAGACAGCTAGGTGGTGCTCAATCACCTCCCTGGGAACACCGGGGATGTCGGATGCTTGCCACGCAAACACGTCAACATTCGCCCGAAGGAAGGTGACGAGCACGCCTTCCTATTTGAGGGTGGAGCCTATGGTGAAGGCCCCTCCCGTGCCATCCTCCCTGGCGGACACCTTCTTGGTCTGCGGTGGCTCGGCTCTGGATCTCTTGCTCTTGTCGGTAGAGCTCTCTGGCACGTCCTCGACGGTAGCGTAGCACTCCGAAGAGGCGTGCTTGCCGGAGTGGGTGCGAGGGGTCTTGCCGGGCTTGCTCTTCCCTTCCGGGCCTTCAGCGGCAGGAGCAGGTGCCTTGATGGCAGCTGCTGCAACTGCTTCCCGGTAGAGTTGGTCGGCGCAGATCAGCGCGTCCTTCTTGTCGGAGGGGACGGAGATGATGGTCAACGGCCCGGGCATCATTAGCATGTTGTAGGCGTAGTGTGATGCCGCCATAAACTTGGCTAGCGCCGGGCGGCCGAGGATCCCGTTGTAGGGCAAGGGGATCTCGGCCACGTCGAAGATGATCCTCTCTGTCCTGTAGCTCAACTCTCCTCCAAACGTCACGGGCAGTGTGACCTTCCCCTTCGGCTGGCTCCTCCCCGGATTGACCCCTTGAAACGTGCCCGTTTCCTCAAGGTCTCCATCAGGGATTTGCAATCTTTTGATCACGACAGGCGAGATCAGGTTCAGGCCGGCCCCGCCGTCAACCAACATCTTGTTCACCCTGAGGTTGCGTATCGTTGGTGAGACCAACAATGGCAAACACTCGACCGCGGTAGTGCGGTCAGGGTGGTCCTCGGCCTCAAAGATGAGGGGCGTGCTGGACCACTTCAGCGGTTTCTGAGCGTTGAACGACGACTCCGCTGCTGTAATCTCACGCGCCCATTGCTTGAGCTGGCGGTGAGAGGTATGCAGCGAGGCGCCGCCATCGACGCACATGGCCTCCGTAGCCTTCTGGAACCCTTGCTCACCAGACTCGTCGTCCTCGTCGTGATCATCGTATTCTTGTTTCTTGTCACGGCCCCGGGCGGGCCTCTCTTGTTGGTTGTCCTTGCCGGGGCGGCTTCCTTGGCCGCCACGCTTCTTGCCGGATCCCTCAGCATCGTCCTGGTCCTTCTCCTTGTCCCGCCTCTCGTACTCAGCTTTTTGCTTCTCAGCAAGCAGCTCGACTTGTCGGCGGTTCTGGAGGTCGTGGCCCTTGGTGCGGTGGATCTTGCAGTACTGCTTGCCGGACCTTCCTGGCTTGTCAGTAGCCGCCAAGGCCCGGCAGGCGGCGCACCCGGCAATCTCCTCGCCGGGGGCGTCTGCCTTGACCTTCTTGCCGGCGCTGGTGTCGTCAGATCCCTCAATGGCAAGCACGGCCTTGCCTTTGCGTTTCTTGTTGCAACACCGGCCCTTCTTCGTTGGGGTGGCGGCGTCTTCATCGGTAGAGTCGGTTTCAGCACCGGCGTCTTCGCCGGGGTACTTCCTTCCCTCTTGAGCTCGGGCGCACCTATCGCCAGCTCTTCGTGCATCTTGCGGTTGCGCATGTTCTGGTGGAACGCACTGATCACAGTGGCGGGATGAACGTCGGGGATGTTGTACTGCACCCGGCTGAATCTCTGGATGTACTTGCGCAGGGTTTCCCCTTCCTTCTGGGGAATGATATGCAGATCACTGGCCTGGCCATGAGCTTGGTGGCCTCCTGTGAAGGCGCCAACGAACTCATGGCACAGATCCGACCAAGAAGAAATGGAATCCACCGGCAGGTGCATCAACCAAGACATCACATTGGGCTTCAGCGCCAGCGGGAAATAGTTGGCAAGCACCTTGTCGTCGCGAGCTCCAGCAGCCTGCATCGCGATGGTGTAGATGCTGAGGAACTTGGACGGATGGGTCTTGCCAGTGTACTTCTCGCCGACGTCAGGCTTGAACGTGCGGTGGGACGGCCACTGGAATTGCCGCAGCTCACGGGTAAAGGCCGGGCAGCCCACCTCGTAAGGTAGGCCGCCGGGCCCCCCCGGTGTCGGGTGGTCCATAGCGGGTCCCGCCCGCTTGTCCGACTGGCGGCGCGTTTCCCGCCGGCGCTCTACGGTGGTTCGAGCGTCTTCGTGAGCTCGTTCCCGAAGGACCTGGCGCTGGTCGCGGAGGGTCCGCGGGTCGGACGACGCTATGGAGATGTTATCACAAACGTCGTCACGACGGGCCGATGCCCGCGGCGGCTGGCGAGGAGGAGGAGAGTGCACCGTGGCCGCAGCTCCCCCGATCCTCCCAGCGCCAGCATGTGGTGGCTCGGTGGAGCGCCGACCCGAGGGCCCTGCCGGTCGCGGATCGTCTTTGTTGGCGACGGCGACGAGGCTCTTGATGGTGGCCCTCCACTCGTCGAGCTTCTCCGCAGCAGGAGGGAAGTCGAGGAGCAGCTGCGCGCGCGCCAAAGCTTTCGCTGGCATGGGCGGCGGTGATAGCTGCGTGGATCGCGGCGCGCTTCGACTTCTAACTATGTTAGAAGGAGCTCCGTTACGACCCAGCGGCTGCGTGCCATTTTTGCCAGCACTTCGGCGAACGTGCTGAACCCCTTCATCTTGCAGATGACGCACAGGGCTCTTCCCACAGCGATGCCCAGGGTCACCAACGTGGTGACGCTGCTCGGCGCGCACACCATGGGAAGAGCGCACAGTGGTCGCCGGTGTGGGCATCTTGGAGGTCGCTGCGCCGCCCGGAGGTTGCACAACGACACCCTTGGATGGCCCCGCGCCGCCTGTGGGGGCCCAGCTCCGTCTTTGGATCTGGCGACGTGCGGCCGGTCGTCTGGCGCGCGAACGACGCCGCTCGCCAGGCTCTGACTGCCAGGCCGATGCTGGTGCTCGCGGACCGCGGTCCGGGTCCTGTCCGCGACCGGTCCACTGCTCGTCCGCACCAGCACGGGCCGTTCGGCTCCCAACAAGCCGATCGCCGTGGACGTCTTCTTCTTAGGAGCCATGGCGACGAAGAACTGCTAGGCTAAACTACTAGACCAGATTCTCACAATTGCGCCCCCTACCTGGCGCGCCAAAGATGTCGGGGAAACGACACCTATGGGATCACAAGAATCCCTACTACAGTTGCCGGGGCGCAGGGTTGCAAGAAGAGCGGGATTAGTAGCCAGCACGAGGATCGTTTACCCAGGTTCGGGCCGCGAGGATGCGTAAAACCCTAGTCCTGCTTTGGTGGGTGTATTTCAGAGAGTTCTGCGTGGTTCGAAAAAGCCGAATCCTTCTCCAGTATGCCATGGGCCTCCTTTTATAGTCGAAAGGGGCTGCCACAGTGGCACACAGGAGGTGGAAAGGCGCACAGTGCTATGAGCTTATCCTTCGTATTACAGGACAAGACGCATTTAATGCGTAGCTTAGGTGTCCCCTTGCTTTATCGGGGACGGGGGCGAGGCCCCGTCCCGTCCGTCGCCGCTCCTTCTCGCTTCGACACGCGCCCTGGCCAGTGGGGCATGCGGTGCCATGTAGGCAGGCAGGCAGCTGGGGTGGCGCGGTGGTGAGGAGCCTTCACGAAGATCTGCATGCCGCCACACATGCGCTTGACGAGTTGGCCTGGGAGCTGCATGTTGCCACGCAGGTGCCTGCTCAGCTGGTTGAGCTGGCAGCTGCATGCGAACGACGGCGGAAACTTGGTTGGCGCGGGCCTGGCAGTGGCCCTGCTGGCGTCCTTGGCGAGGGCCTTGCCGGGTGGCCCGGCAAGGGTCTTGCCGCGGTGCGCTGTCGTCCCTGGCAAGGACCTTGCCGGGGGTCTGGTGGCCTTCCTTGGTAAGGATCTTGTTGAGGATCGTCGTCTTCTAATCCTCATCTGATCTTGAATATGTCTTCACAAAGATCTGCATGCCACCACAGAGGTGCCTTCCCGAGCCCTGGCCCCACGTGGATGATGGCGTTGGGGACCGTGGGCTCAAGGGTGGCTCGCTCTGTTGGTGTGGGGCGAGCTGCCCCGGCAAGGGTCTTGCCGGGGCTGCTGAGGCTGCCCCGGCAAGGGTCTTGCCCGGGGAACCTGCATCATCCCTCTGCTCTTTGTGGTCTTGGCTTTGGCGTTGCTCTGATTATCTTGGTCTTCGGTCTTGCCTTGGCTCACCTCCCTGTTCTGCTTGGTGTGACCGCGGGCGCGGCTCCGACTGCCCGTGCACAGGTGAAGGGGTACAAAAGTGCGCCCCTCTTTTTGTACACCGACAACTAGCTCGTTAATCAAAGATGGTTGAGTTTCCTAGCCATAGACATGAGTTGTCATTTGATTAACGGGATCACATCATTAGGAGAATGATGTGATTGAGTTGACCCATTCCGTTAGCTTAGCACTTTATCGTTTAGTTTACTGCTATTGCTTTCTTCATGACTTATACATGTTCCTATGACTATGAGATTATGCAACTCCCGATTACCGCACTTTGTGGGCTACCAAACGTCACAACTTAACTGGGAGATTATAAAGGTGCTCTACAGGTGTGTCCGATGGTACTTGTTGAGTTGGCATAGATCGAGATTAGAATTTGTCACTCCGATTGTCGGAGAGGTATCTCTGGGCCCTCCCGGTAATGCACATCACTATAAGCCTTGCAAGCAATGTGACTAATGATCTAGTTACAAGATGATGCATTACGGAACAAGTAAAGAGACTTGTCGGTAACGAGATTGAGCTAGGTATTGAGATACCGACGATCGAATCTCGGGCAAGTAACATATCGATGACAAAGGGAACAACATATGTTGTTATGCGGTTTGACCGATAAAGATCTTCGTAGAATATGTAGGAACCAATATGAGCATCCAGGTTCCGCTATTGGTTATTGACCGGAGACGTGTCTCGGTCATGTCTACATAGTTCTCGAACCCGTAGGGTCCGCACGCTTAAAGTTCTGTGACGATCTGTATTATGAGTTTATATGTTTTGATGTACTAAAGGTAGTTCGGATTCCCGGATATGATCACGGACATGATGAGGAGTCTCGAAATGGTCGAGACATAAAGATTGATATATTGGAAGCCTATATTTGGACGTCGGAAGAGTTCCGGGTGAAATCGGGATTTTACCGGAGTGCCGGAGGGGTTACCGGAACCCCCCGGGGGTTAATGGGCCTAGTTGGGCCCTAGTGGAGAGAGAGAGAGAGAGGGGCCGGCTAGAGGAGGCCGCGCGCCCCCTCCCCCTCTGGTCCGAATTGGACTAGGAAGGGGGCGGCACCCCCTTTCCTTCTCCTTCTCCCCCTTCCTTTCCCCCTCTTAGTAGGAGTAGGAAAGAGGGGAGTCCTACTCCTACTAGGAGGAGGACTCCTCCTCCTAGCGCGCCCTATAGGGCCGGCCATCCTCCCCCCTTTCTCCTTTATATACGGGGGCAGGGGCACCCTAGAACACACAAGTTGATCATTGATCTCTCCCAGCCGTGTGTGGTGCCCCCCTCCACCATAATCCACCTCGGTCATATCGTAGCGGTGCTTAGGCGAAGCCCTGCGACGGTAGCTTCATCAACATCGTCACCACGCCGTCATGCTGACGAAACTCTCCCTCGAGCTCTACTGGATCGTGAGTTCGCGGGACGTCACCGAGCTGAACTTGTGCTGAACGCGGAGGTGTCGAACGTTCGGTGCAGAGGATCGATCGATCGTGAAGACGTACGACTACATCAACCGCGTTGTCATAATGCTTCCGCTTAACGGTCTACAAGGGTACGTGGACGACACTCTCCCCTCTCGTTGCTATGCATCACCATGATCTTGCATGTTCGTAGTAAAATTTTGAAATTACTACGTTCCCCAACAGCTCGACCTTTCGGTCTTAGTGTTCCGAGGCCATATCTGCATATGCTAGGCTCGTCAAGTTTAACCCGAGTATTCTTCGTGTGCAAAACTGGCTTGCACCCGTTGTATGTAAACGTAGAGCTTATCACACCCAATCATCATGTGGTGTCTCGGCACGATGAACTATAGCAACGATGTATACTCAGGGAGAACACTTGTACCTTGAAATTTAGTGAGAGATCATCTTATAATGCTACCGCCGTACTGAGCAAAATAAGATGCATAAAGGATAAACATCACATGCAATCAATATAAGTGATATGATATGGCCATCATCATCTTGTGCCTTTGATCTCCATCTCCAAAGCACCGTCATGATCACCATCGTCAGCAGCTTGACACCTTGATCTCCATCGAAGCATCGTTGTCGTCTCGCCAACTATTGCTTCTACGACTATCGCTACCGCTTAGTGATAAAGTAAAGCAATTACATGGCGATTGCATTTTGATACAATAAAGCGACAACCATATGGCTCCTGTCAGTTGCCGATAACTATGTTACAAAACATGATCATCTCATACAACAATTTATATAATCACGTCTTGACCATATCACATCACAACATGCCCTGCAAAAACAAGTTAGACGTCCTCTACTTTGTTGTTGCAAGTTTTACGTGGCTACTACGGGCTTAGCAAGAACCGTTCTTACCTATGCATCAAAACCACAATGATTTTTCGTCAAGTTTGTTGTTTTAACCTTCAACAAGGACCAGGCGTAGTCACACTCGATTCAACTAAAGTTGGAGAAACAGACACCCACTAGCCACCTGTGTGCGAAGCACGTCGGTAGAACCAGTCTCGCGTAAGCGTATGCGTAATGTCGGTCTGAGCCGCTTCATCCAACAATACCGCCGAATCAAAGTATGACATGCTAGTAAGCAGTATGACTATTATCGCCCACAACTCTTTGTGTTCTACTCGTGCATATAACATCTACGCATAGACCTGGCTCGGATGCCACTGTTGGGAAACATAGTATTTAATTTTTTTGCCTACACACACGCAAGATCAATCTAGGTGATGCATAGCAACGAGCGGCGAGAGTGTGTCCACGTCCGTCGTAGACCGAAAGCGGAAGCGTTTAGTAACGCGGTTGATGTAGTCGAACGTCTTCGCGATCCAACCGATCCAAGTACCGAACACACGGCACCTCCGCGATATGCACACGTTCAGCTCGGTGACGTCCCTCGTACTGTTGATCCAACTGAGGCCGAGAGAGAGTTTCGTCAGCACAACGGCATGGTGACGGTGATGATGAAGTTACCGACGCAGGGCTTCGCCTAAGCTCTACAACGATATGACCGAGGTGGAAATCTGTGAATGGGGGGCACCGCACACGGCTAAGACAACTGTCAACTTGTGTGTTCTAGGGTGCCCCCTACCCCCGTATATAAAGGAGCAATGGGGAGGCCGGCCGGCCCCTATGGCGCGCCCCCAAGAGGGGAATCCTACTAGGACTCCTAGTCCTAGTAGGAATCCATCAAGAGGGAGAGAGGGGGATGGAAGGAAGAGGAGGAAGGGAAGGAAAGGGGGGCGCCGCCCCCTTCCCCTAGTCCAATTCGGACCCAGGGGGGTGCGGCCAGCCCCTCCTGGCCCTTCCTCTCTCCCCACTAAGGCCCATAGAGGCCCATTAGTTCCCCGGGGGTTCCGATAACCCCCCGGCATTCCGATATTTATCCGATGACCCCCGAAACTCATTCGGTGTCCGAATAACATCGTCCAATATATCAATCTTTATGTCTCGACCATTTCTAGACTCCTCGTCATGTCCGTGATCACATCCGGGACTCCCAACTACCTTCGGTACATCAAAACACATAAATTCATAATACCGATCATCATCGAACGTTAAGCGTGCGGACCCTACGGGTTCGAGAACTATGTAGACATGACCGAGACTCATCTCCGGTCAATAACCAATAGAGGAACCTGGATGCTCATATAGGTTCCTACATATTCTATGAAGATCTTTATCTGTCAAACCGCATAACAACATACGTTGCTCGTTTTGTCATCGGTATGTTACTTGCCCGAGATTCGATCGTCGGTATCTCAATAACTAGTTCAATCTCGTTACCGGCAAGTCTCTTTGCTCGTTTCGTAATGCATCATCGCGTAACTAACTCATTAGTCACATTGCTTGCAAGGCTTATAGTGATGTGCATTACCGAGAGGGCCCAGAGATACCTCTCCAACAATCGGAGTGACAAATTCTAATCTTGATCTATGCCAACTTAACAAACACCATCGGAGACACCTGTAGAGCATCTTTATAATCACCCAGTTACATTGTGATGTTTGATAGCTCACTAAGTGTTCCTCCGGTATTCGGGAGTTTCATAATCTCATAGTCATAGGAACATGTATAAGTTATGAAGAAAGCAATAGCAATAAACTAAACGATCATAGTGCTAAGCTAACAGATGGGTCAAGTCAATCACATAATTCTCTAATGATGTGATCCCATTCATCAAATGACAACTCTTTGTCCATGAGTAGGAAACTTAACCATCTTTGATTAATGAGCTAGTCAAGTAGAGGCATACTAGTGACACTCTGTTTGTCTATGTATTCACACATGCACTAAGTTTCCGGTTAATACAATTCTAGCATGAATAATAAACATTTATCATGATACAAGGAAATATAAATAACAACTTTATTATTGCCTCTAGGGCATATTTCCTTCACATACGCCATAACCCACTTATCCACGTTTAGGCTGTTGTCACCCCGCAACACTGACAATAAGCAAACCATGAACATGTTGCAACACCCTACAACAGGGGCCCCTCATGTTTGCGCGACACGGAGGGCACTGTAGGACATCACTATAAATAATATATACAATCATACGAACCAAGAGCACGATTAACCCGTAGGACAAAACGGATCTACTCAAACAGCATAGGATAGCCAAATATCATTGGGAAATAATATATGGAGTTGAGCACCATGTTTAAGTAGAGATTACAGCAGGGAGAAGAGGTGTTACACGCTGCATAGAGGGGGAGAAAGTTGGTGTTGACGGTAGCAAGATTGTTGATGTAGATCGCCGTCCCGATCCTTGCCCCGACAGCGTTCCGACGCCACCGGGAGAGAGGACGAGAGAGCCCCCCTCCTTCTTCTTCTTCCTTGGCCTCTCCCCTAGATGGGAGGAGAATTCCCTCTCTTGTCCATGGTCTCCATGGCGGCGGAGGGGCGGGATCCCCTCCGAGATTGGATCTCTCTCTCTCTCTCTGTTCGCTTCTGTTTCGCGTATTTTCAGATCTGGCCGAAAACCGTTTCTTATATTCCGGTAGATCCGTAACTCCGATTACGCTGAGATTTTAACACGACTTTTTTTTCCGGATATAAGCTTCCTTGCGCCCGAAGTAGAGCTCCAACCGACGTTTGAGGAGGGCACAACCCACCACCACGCGCCAGGGGCCTCTGGCGCGCCCTGGTGTCTTGTGGGCTGTGTGGGCCTCCGTTTGCGGTGATTCCAACTCCCAAAAATCACATATATTCCAAAATAATTCTCTGTGAAATTTTATTGCATTTGGACTTCATTTGATATGGATATTCTACGATACAAGAAACATGCAAAAACATGAACTGGCACTGGGCACTGGATCAATAGGGTAGTCCAACAAATCATATAAAAAGTTGCCAAAAGTGTATATAAGTTGTATAATATTGACATGAAACAATCAAAAATTATAGATACTATGGAGACGTATTAGCATCCCCAAGCTTAATTCATGCTCGTCCTCGAGCAGGTAAATGATAAAAAATATAATTTTTGATGTGGAATGCTACCTAGCATAAACTTGATCATATATTTAATCATGGCATGAATATTAAGACATAAGTGATTCAAAGCAATAGTCTATAATTTGACATAAAGACATCAATACTCAGGCATCCCAACAAACAATAATGTCTTTCAAAATATCAATGCTAAAGAAAGCTATCCCTACAAAATCATATAGTCTTGTCATGCTCTGTCTTCTTAACACAAAGTATTTATCATGCACAACCCCGATGACAAGTCGAGCATTTGGTTTATACTTTTTAACGCGCTTCAGCTTTTTCAACTCTCACGCAATACATGAGCGCAAGCCATGGATATAGCAGTATGGGTGGAATAGAGTATGATGATAGGGGTAAATATAGAGAAGACAAAAAAAGTAAGAGAGTCTCACATCAACGCGGCTAATCAACGGGCTATGGAGATGCCCATCAATTGATATGAATGTGAGGAGTAGGGCTTGCCATGCAACGAATCCACTAAGAGCTATAAGTGTATGAAAGCTCAGTATGAAATGAAGTGGGTGTGCATCTAATCCTATAATGAAAAATTCCCACTAGTATATGAAAGTGACAACATAGGAGACTCTCCATATGAAAAACATGGTGCTACTTTGAAGCACAAGTGTGGTAAAGGATACCAACAATGCCCCTTCTCTCTTTATTTATTTTTTTCTTTTTTTCTTTTTTTCTTTCTTTCTTTTTCTTTCTATCTTGCTTTTTCTTTTTTTTTTCTCTCATTGTCCGGAGTCTCATCCCGACTTGTGGGGGAATCATAGTCTCCATCATCCTTTTCTCACTGGGGCACTGCTCTAAAAATGAATAATGATGATCATCACACTTCTATTTACTTATAACTCAAAACAAATAAAAATTACAACTAGATACCTATGACAAAGTATGACTCTATATGAATGCCTCTGGCATGTACCAGGATGTGCAATGATCTAGCGTAACATGTATAAAAATGATGAACGGTGGCTGAGCCACAACTACTATGTCAGCTATATGATCATGCAAAGCAATATGACAATGAATGCTCAAGTCATCAAACAGAAGCGGTGGAAGTTGCATGGAAATATATCTCGGAATGGCTATGGAAAGGCCATAATAGGTAGGTATGGTGGTTGTTTTGAGGAAGATATAATAAGGCTTATGTGTGATAGAGTGTATCATACCACGGGGTTTGGATGCACTGGCGAAGTTTGCACCACGTCTCGAGGTGAGAAAGGGCAATGCACGGTACCGTAGAGGCTAGCAAATTGCGGGAAGGTAAGAGTGCGTATAATCCATGGACTCACATTAGTCATAAAGAACTCATATACTTATTGCAAAAGTTTATTAGCCCTCGAAGAAAAGTACTACTACACATGCCCCTAGGGGGATATATTGGTAGGAAAAGACCATCGCTAGTCCCTGACCACCACTCATAAGGAAGACAATCAATAATAAATCATGCTCCAACTTCATAGCATAACGAGAGACTATACGTGCATGCTTCGGGAATCACAAACCTTAACATCAATATTCTTACTAACCACAACCGTTTACTAGTACCTCCCACATATTCCATCTCTATATCACAAAACTATTGCAAGGAATCAAACATATCATATTCAGTGATCCACAAGTTTTATGTAGGATTTTATGACTAACCATGCAATTGACCAATTCCTGTTGACTATCTAAATAGATATAAGTGAAGCAAGAGAGTTTAATTATTTCTCATTCTCTAACAAATATAAGTGAAGCAAAAGAGCATTATACAAATAACGGTTTTCTATGTGAAGAGAAACAAGCAATCCAAACTTCAAATGATATAAGTGAAGCACACGAAGCATTCTATAAAGCCATACTTGTTGAGGATATAGACCTGGGAGTCACCCGCCAGGAGGGCCGGGTTACACTAAGGGTCATTGCCAGAAGCCCGGAGTTAAGTTTCAAGATAATGGGCCAGAGATGGGCTAAGACCCGGCGATGGCTTATTGCCCATAGTTATCATCATTGTTATAGTAGACTTGTAGTGTAAGGCAAGTATTGTTTAGAGTCCGAGCCGGACACTCTTATGAGCCGGCCGGGACTCTAAGGGCCGCTGGGTGCCAACCTCCCTATAGAAAGGGACGACCCGACAGCGGTTTAGGGGCGACAACAATCTGATCGAGAGCCGGGCATAGCTGTTTAGCTCCCTGGTTATCGAAACCCTGATTAATACCACCTCAACTGGACGTAGGCTTTTACCTTCACCGTAAGGGGCCGAACCAGTATAAACCCTCGTGTTCCTTGTCCCACTTAACCCCTTCAAGCTTCCCAATTGCGATGGCTCCACGACTAAGTCCTAACCCGAGGACATCTGCCGTGACAATTCCACGACAGTTGGCGCCCACCGTGGGGCTGGCGCACGGTGGATTTGAGTTCTTGAAGGGCAGCTTCGAAGGGCTCAAGGGATACGCTGTGGGCCGGATGACCAAGAGTCGTCGCGGCAAGCTCTACATCGACGATGCGGACTGGGGCCCCGACGCCGGCTCAGTGGAGTACGGGTACCGGGTCCCCTTCGGTGGAATTCATGTCTTCATCGGCAAGATTGGAGAGCCGGGCCCCGAGCCGGATCTCCGCGCCGGTCTCATCGAAACGGCTCAGCGTGCACGACCCGCCCGGGCCCGGCCTGCCTTAAAGCGCGCTTTTGTGGGATGCATCCACGGAGGGCCCTCTGATCCATCTGGGTCTGGGGATGAGGCGGCCGCTGGCTCTGACGGCGAGTCGGCCGCTGATGAGTCAAACTCGTTGTACCAACTTCAAGATGGCAGGCTCATGAGTTATTATGATGGCAGCAGTATTCCGGACCTTTTTGAGCCGCCAAGTCAGGTTGGAGTTTTTATGGCTGGTGCGCAGCCTGTTCAGAACCCCGCTTCCGGATCGGAAAACCCGGTGCCTTCCCCGGCTCAGGTGCTGATGGATCTCACGGATAAGATGACGGCCCTGTTAACCGCAACGGTCGACCCGGCGGATCAAGTTCAGCATGATGCGGCGGTGGCACAGCTAAAATTGGATCTGATAAAAGCTAAAGAGGACCTTGCAGCGGAAGGGATCAGACTGGCTGCGGAGCGGGCGGCTCTCAATGCCCGGACTCAGCTGATTCAGGCGCAGTCCTTCCAACTCACGATGGATCAGAACGCGGCCAATGAGGTCATGAGAAGGAGGCATCAAAAGGCTCAGTCTCGACTCCCGCCGGTTTACGATCCGCGCAACCTCTTCAACACACCGGGTGCAGGGTCTAATCACCCGCCGGGGGTCGTAGCACCCGGATCTGGACCCCTTATTCAACCACGAGTGATGGGGCCTCCCCAGGGGCCCCCCACCCCGCCTCAGTATGTGCCAATACCCCCGGGCCATTATAATAACCCGCTGGAGAACATGGTCGCCGCAGCGGCACGGCTGGCGGCTCTGCCCGTTGATGGCGACTCTCCGACGGCTATTGAGACCCGCCGGGTCAGAGAACTCCTCCAGACAGCGCTGGCGCAGCAAGAGGCGTACTCCTACAGCCGGGATAGGATCCATTCAACCCCTCGTCTAGGGCAGAGCCCGAGTTACAGCCGGCACATGGTCTCGGCGACCGGCTCAAGTAATGTCCGGCGCCATGACCCGCCCCCTGGTCATGGCCCGGCTCATAATGGAGCCTTCTACGTAGCAGACCAAGCACGCCAGGAGGCGGAGCAGGCGCCTCAAGTGATGGCTTACCAGACCCCCCCGGCTTATCCGACGATGTCCGTTGATGCGGGTATCCCTACTAGAACCGGGGGTGTCCCGTGTTTGATGCCAGCTATCCGTAATGAACGTCTACCCAGGGACTTCAAAGGACCTAGGAAGGTGCCTAACTATACAGCAGACTTACAGCCGGCAGCCTGGATCGAGAGTTATGAGATGACTATGGAATTGCTGGAAGTCAGCGAGGCGGCCATGGCCAAATATTTCACCATGATGTTAGATGGAACTGCCCGCACGTGGTTGAAAGGGTTACCGCCAAACTCCATCGGGTCTTGGGCTGAGCTGAAAGCCCGGTTCATTCAAAACTTCAAAGATACCTGCAGGCAATCTATGTCAATCGTGGATCTGACTAACTGTAAGCAGCAGGAGGGTGAATCCACGACCCATTGGGTTCGCCGGGTCAAGGAGATCATACATTCATCGGATAAGATGGATGCCGGCTCTGCAGTCTTAATGTTGGAACAAAACTGTCGCTTTGTGCCCCTAAAGATGAAACTCGGGCGGCTTAAGCGTGACTGTACTGATATGGGTACACTGATGGCAGCTCTTGTCAAGTACGCCGATTCCGATGGTGCCAAGGATCCCCCTTCAGATGATGAAAGGGCAGGGAAGGGAAAGAAGAACAGCAACGGCAAGGGTCCTCAGTTTAGCCCGGGGAACCAAGGAGGAGGCAAGCGCAAGGCCGATGGCAGCCTAGAGTTTGTAGCCAACACCAACTCTCAAGGTAATAACCAGCGACGCAAGGGGAGGCCCCCTCCCCGAGGCGGCGGGTCAGGACCTTCTCTGGAACAGCTGTTGAATGAACCTTGTCCGAGACACGGTTCTAGAGAGAAGCCAGCGACTCATCTGTGGAAGGATTGTGCTATCATGAAGGCCTTTAAAAACTACAATGGTCCAGGTGGCGGCTCAGGCGCCGGCGGCTTTCATGGCCCGGGCGGCGGGTCAAATTCCGGTCCTCAGAACGGTCAAGGGGGCTTTAATCAACAGTCTGGTCAGGGTCATCAACAGCAACAGGGGGGCTATCAGACCAACCCAAAGCAGCTTAGCGGTGGACAGTATCACGTGTTCACCACTAGTTTGTGCAAACGAGACGAGAAGCTTCACAAGAGGGCTGTTAATGCTGTTGAGCCGGCGGTTCCACGCTACTTACGGTGGTCGGAGCAGCCCATAGTGTGGAGTAGGGAGGATCACCCTCCCCGGGTGGATAACCCGGGCCACCTGGCCTTAGTGGTGGCTCCTCAAGTGGGAGGCTATAAGTTCACAAAGGTACTCATGGATGGAGGCAGCAGCATCAACATCCTCTATTATGAGACTTTCCGTTGTATGGGGCTGGCTGATAAGAACCTCAGCCAGTCAAATACTATCTTCCATGAATGGTACCCGGTAAATCGGCTTATCCAGTCGACAAGATCGAACTGGAAGTGGCCTTCGGTGATGAGAACAACTACAGGGTGGAGAAGTTGACCTTTGAGGTGGTCAAGATAAGAAGTCCTTACCACGCCATATTTGGACGGCCGGCTTACGCCAAGTTCATGGCACGGCCGTGTTATGTGTACTTACAACTCAAGATGCCGGGTCACAACGGGACCATTACGGTTCACGGCAGCCGGAAAGTGGCTCTGGAGTGTGAGGAAGGTGACGCGGCTTATGCAGAGTCTGTTGTGCCACAGAAGAGTTGAAATTTTATAAAGACAATGTTGACCCAACAGATATGACCTCTCTGAAAAAGCCAACCACGGAGAATGAACCAGCAATGAAGTTTAAATCAGCTGATGAGACTAAACTTGTTGATTTTGTTCCAGGTGACTCGTCTCAGCAGTTCAGCATCAGTGCAAATCTGGACCCGAAATAGGAAGGCGCGCTCATCGAGTTCATCCGTGAGAATAGGGACATCTTCGCATGGAAACCTTCTGACATGCCAGGTGTACCTAGAGAACTCGCTGAGCACACTCTCAATGTTGATCCAAAATTTAAGCCGGTCAGACAGTTCCTTCGACGGTTTAACGAAGAGAGGCGGAAGGCTATTGGTGAAGAAGTGGCCCGGCTTTTGGCGGCCGAGTTCATTGTTGAGGTTTTTCACCCAGAGTGGTTGGCTAACCCGGTGCTTGTACTTAAGAAGAACGGCACCTGGCGGATGTGTGTGGACTACACGGACTTGAACAAGGCGTGTCCGGCTGATCCTTTTGCTCTCCCCCGTATTGTTCAGATCATTGATGCTACGGCAGGTTGTGCACGCTTAAGTTTCTTGGATGCCTATTCCGGGTATCATCAGATTAAGATGGCAGTTAAGGACCAGGAGAAGACGGCGTTCATCACTCCCTTTGGAGCCTTCTGCTATGTCTCTATGCCCTTTGGGCTCAAGTGTGCGCAGGCGACTTACCAGCGTTGTGTACAGAATTGTCTCCATAAACAGATCGGGCGCAATGTTCACGCTTACGTGGACGATATTGTGGTTAAGTCCATCAAGGAGGAAACCCTGATAGATGACTTAAGGGAAACCTTCGATAATCTCCGGGTCTACAAGATGATGCTTAACCCGGCCAAATGTGTTTTTGGTGTTCCTGCGGGCAAGCTATTGGGCTTCTTGGTTTCTGACAGAGGAATTGAAGCTAACCCGGAGAAGATCAAAGCTACCACTTCTCTAGCTAAGCCGGCATGTATAAACGATGTTCAGCGTTTGGCAGGTCGCATCGCTGCTTTAAGCCGGTTCATAAGCCGCTTGGGTGAGAAGGCTATGCCCTTATATCAGTTGATGAAGAAAACGGATAACTTTGTCTGGAATGATGCAGCTAATACCGCCTTCGAGGATTTGAAAAAGCAACTGGCAGAGCCCCCCGTCCTTGCTGCTCCGGTTGATAAGGAGCCCTTGCTACTGTATGTGGCGGCAAACACACGAGCCGTCAGTGTGGCTATGGTGGTGGAGCGTAAGGAGACGGGTAAGGAGCATCCGGTTCAGCGGCCGGTTTATTATGTCAGTGAGGTGCTTATTGAGTCCAAGCAGCGATACCCGCACTGGCAGAAGCTTGTATATGGTGTGTTCATGGCGAGCCGGAAACTCAAGCATTATTTTCAGGGTCATCCCATCACTGTGGTCAGTTCTGCCCCTCTTGGGGATATTATCCAGAACCGAGAGGCTACAGGGAGAGTTGCTAAGTGGGCTATTGAGCTTGGGCCTCATGGCCTCAAATATGTGCCACGCACTGCTGTTAAGTCTCAGGCTTTGGTGGATTTTATTAATGATTGGACAGAGTCGCAAGTGCCTGAGCAGAAGCCGGATAACACCTATTGGACTATTCACTTTGATGGGTCCAGGCAGCTGGAGGGCTCGGGGGCTGGTGTTGTATTGGCTTCCCCTAGGGGTGACAAGTTCCAGTATGTGCTACAATTGATGTTTCCTTGCACTAACAATGCGGCTGAATACGAGGCCTTACTCCACGGTCTTCGGGTGGCTAAGGAGATGATCTTAAGCCGGGTACGGTGCTTTGGGGACTCAGATTTGGTGGTTCAACAAGTATCAGGCACTTGGGATTCTAAGGATCCCCTCATGGCGGCTTATCGCCGCGAGGTTGATGCCATTGCTGGGCACTTTCAGGGATATCAAGTGGAGCACATTGATCGCAGGAAGAACGAGGCGGCTGATGCTTTAAGCCGGCTCGGCTCTCAGCGAAAGCCGGTGCCGCCTAACACTTTCCTGGATGTCCTATATAACCCTTCGGTTAAGTTGCCTACAGAGGAGGACTTGGCTATCCCTGACTCGGAGGCACGACTGGTGGCGGCTCTTCATGTCATACCAGACTGGACAATGCCGTACTTGGTTTATATAACCCGGGGAGAGTTGCCTGAGGATGAAACTTTGGCCAGGCAAATAATCCGGCGGGCCAAGTCAATGATTGTTATCAACGGCGAGTTGCATCATCGCAGTGTTTCAGGGGTATTTCAGCGTTGTATTTCCCCTGAGGAAGGTCAAGAGATCTTGCACGAGATCCATGAAGGGGATTGCGGCCATCATGCCGGCTCAAAATCCCTTGTGGCCAAGGCATTCCGTCATGGTTTTTATTGGTTGACGGCTCACGCTGATGCGGAGGACTTGGTCAGTAAGTGTGATGGTTGTCAGAGGTTCTCCCGACGGGCTCATGTGCCGGCTCAGGAATTGAGGATGATCCCGATCACTTGGCCCTTTGCGGTCTGGGGGCTTGATATGGTCGGGCCTTTTAAATGGTCCAAGGATAAGAAGACCCACCTCTTGGTGGCAGTGGACAAATTCACGAAGTGGGTGGAAGCTGAGCCAGTTAGCAAGTGTGATGCAGCCACGGCGGTTCAATTTATGAAAAAGGTGATCTTCCGCTTCGGCTTTCCGCACAGCATCATAACAGACAATGGCACTAATCTGTCCAAAGGCACTATGGAGGAGTTTTGTCAACGAGAGCATATCCGGCTTGATGTTTGTTCAGTGGCTCATCCCCAGTCCAATGGTCAAGCTGAGAGAGCTAACCAGGAGATTCTGAAGGGCATCAAACCCCGGCTTTTGGTCCCTTTGCAACGGACGCCGGGTTGTTGGGTGGAGGAGTTGCCCTCCGTCTTATGGAGCATCAACACTACTCCTAACAGGTCTACTGGCTTCACGCCTTTCTTCATGGTTTATGGGGCAGAAGCGGTCCTCCCTAGCGACATCCGTCACGATTCACCTCGTGTGGCGGCTTATGTTGAGACGGACAATGAACAGGCGCGCCAAGTTGCTCTGGACTTGTTGGATGAATAGCGTGATGTGGCAGCAGCCCGTTCAGCAATTTACCAACAAGACCTGCGCCGTTATCATAGCCACCGGGTCAAAACCCGGGTCTTCCAGGAAGGCGACCTTGTGCTCCGGCTCATCCAGGATCAAACAGATGCACACAAATTATCCCCACCTTGGGAAGGGCCCTTTGTGGTCAGTAAGAACTTGCACAACGGGTCATATTCCCTCATTGATGTTCGGGAGCGTAAAGATTCGCGTAAATCTGAGGAGGAGACCCGTCGGCCGTGGAATATCGCTCAGCTTCGGCCTTATTACACTTGAGCTACCGGCTCTTGTGGTGTACATATTTATCTCAGACATATATATATTATGATAAGCAATAAAGCAGGACCTCTGTCCTTTTTTCTCCTCCAAATATACGTGTCATACTAATTTGAAAGGAGGATCCGGCTTATGATCGCATTTGAGTCTAGCCGTAAGCAGTAAGATCACTTGGGGGCTTCCTGTTCAAACATGGGTCGTATTCGAACCAAAGAGAACATAGCTGTCGATACCCATTTGATTGGCAAAAGTGCCGAGCTCATTGGGAGGTTGCCTTTGGTCATATTTGAATCATAGTGTAACCCCTCTGAGAACCGACGTGGATCGTATTCGAATCAGCGTCGTTAAACAATTTTCAGAATCACTTGGGGGCTTCCTGTTCAAACATGGGTCGTATTCGAACCCAAGAGAACATAGCTGTCGGTACCCTCTTGATTGGCATCGCCACACCCATTGGGGGCTATATGATCGTATCCGAATCTTGGCTTAAACCCCTTTCGGGCCGGGTCTCTGGTCGTATTCGAACTGGAAGCCCCTAAGTTCCGATTTATCGCAAAGTCTACTCTGATTATGACACCGTGTGCATGGCCGGGTTTCGCTTGACCGGCTTAGTTTTGGAGTTATCTTGTTAATTGAACATCCTGGATGTCATCAAGACAAGTCCATTAGAGTTAAGATACCAACCATGCTACCCGGGTCGTTTAATCCGGAGGGTGGTAAGACGTCTTGAGACTTGTGATTTACCTTTCTATGCAGATGCTTGAAGGTACTTTTTTAAAGGTTGAGAAGCACGAAGGATAATTATGACCCGGAGGAGCATCAAAAGAATGACTTCAAAGGATTTCAGCATTCATTACGTGCATGATGGCACGGCAGAGATAAATTGTTGCACTTATTCTATTACAAAAATCTTTCAAAGTTTCAAGGGTGGAGCGTTGTTTGGTGAGCCGCTAGCCGGTTTATGACGCCTGCTGAGTCGAAGTCCCCGACTCATCTTCTGCTCCGGCTGATCCCAAGGCTTCGAAGGTCGACGACTTCCAGTTGATGCCGCTGAGAGCTTTGAACTGAGCTTCTTCGTCAATTAACCCGGCCGGGTCAATCTCGGGGGCGTAGGTGTGTTGGCGAGCCGGAGGAATCAGACTAAGAGCTTCATAGCGAGGGGTTGGAATCCTCTGATTCTCCGCGTTGTACCCCGGCTGATACTTGGTTAAGTCGGTGTCGTTCCCGATGATGGTGGCCACCGGGCGTACAGCCTTCACGCATGCCGCGAAATCCTTCTGGTCGAAGGTGGAGCCGTCTTCCTTCAGGCTGGGGTAACCCAGGGCGATGTCTGCCGGGTCTAGCTCCGGCAGGAAGGCTTTGGCCCGGCTCAGCGCGGCAATTGCTCCGGATCTTGCGGAGGCTCGACGTAGCTCTTGGATTCGCTGTGGCAAAACTGCGAGCCGGCGCAGGACTTTAGCCAGATGGGTTGGCACCTCATTGGATAGGGCCACCACAGCTAAGGCGCGCTGTGACCCGGTGTAGAGTTGTTCCACCAGGGTGTACACGGCCTTTAGCTTGGTGACCACGCTCTGGTTGAGGTTGGCACTCCTGGGACCTGTTTAATAAAGGTCAGGTAAGCCGGTGACAAGGGTGAATCGTAACATGTGCAGACTTGATGAAAGCCGGTGAGGCGACTTACCGAAGATAGCAGCCACCATTTGGGAAACCTGGTGCTTTAAACCGGAGAGCTCAGCGGTCTTCTCCGTGAGGGCCTTCTCCGCCTGTTCTGCCCGGGTCACCAGTGCGGCTTTCTCCTCAGCCCAGGCCTTCCGCTCAGCGTCGAATTCAGTCTTCAATTTCTCCTGAGCGGCGATGCTGGAGACAAACTTGGCATTCGCCTTCCGGGTCTCCATCTCTTGAGTTTTTAACCGGCTCTTGAGACTCGCAAGGTCCGACTCAAATTTCTTGCCAGTAGCCTGCATATATTTCCGGGTTATTAAAACAGTCATTGTATAAGTCCCAAGCACTTTCCAAGCAAAGACACTTGGCACTTGGGGGCTAATGCATATTGAACGTGTCTATCTACGTACTGCTGGTTCAATTAAGTAAGCCGGACCCTAAGTCTACAACCTATGCCAAGTATAAGTTATAGACTTGGGGGCTAGCATGACAAGGATCACTATGCGGAAAGTAAGAAGACAGCAGAAGGTTACCTCAGACTTTTGTTGGATCTGATTGACCATGGCGATCTCCGCGTCCCGGCTCTTGTGAACCTGGCTGATGTAGCCAGAAACGAGCTCTCCAATGCTCAAATCGGGGTAGCCCGAGAGATCCAGATTCGCCCGGTGGGGTCGCAGCAGCTCCCCCTTCGCGGAGCATTGGGCCAGTGCGGTCGGCCTCCCCGGCTCAACACACTCCGTCCGGGTAATTACCACGTCCGGGTCGTTAGCCGGTGGGGTTGAGCCGGAGGCCTCCAGATTAGCTGACGCTTCGGTCGTTGTCTTGATGGTCGGGGCAGGGGCTTCAGGCGCCGTATCCATGGGAATGGTGGCCTCGGAGGCGGCTGGCGGATCTTGAGCCGTCGTCTCCGGCTCAGGCAAGTCCGGCACTCCGGCTGACCTGGTCTTCTTTGCTCTTTTGGTGAGCTTTGCCTGGGCACTGAAAAGACAGAAGTGTTAGGCATACAAAGAGTAAATACAGACAGGTAATGTAAGGTGATTGTTATTACCCGGGTGCAGTTTTGAAGGCCGGCAGACTTGACTGCATGGAGTCACCAGAAGAAGGGGAGGTCTCCTGGTAATTGGAGTCAGAAGAATTAAGCGGTTGACGGATAACACCCGCCAACGGATGAAAAGGGTACAAGTGAGAAAAGACCTCGGTGCGACGTTTCCTTGTCGCGTCGGGTAACCCGGCGGAGAGGTCGGTGTCCTTGCGGTCCCGGGTGAGACGCCGGCTTTTGTGAACCTGCTGCTTCAAAAGAAATTGAGGGTCTTGATGAGCTAATGGATGAGAAAAGCTTACTTTCCGGGTTACCCTTCGGACTTTCAGCTGTGGCAAAGGCTCCGAGTCGGACGGGAGTAATGTTACCTCTTCAATCACCGGGTTACTGGCGCCGGTGTCATCCTGTCAATAAGCAAAATGATGGTAAAGTGGACAGCAGCAAACAATAAATATGGCAAGAGTTTAAAGGTTTAAGGGTTACCTCTGATTCGGAGCTATCGCTTAATTGCAGCAGCTCCGAAGCAGTGGGTCTGTTTCCCTTTTTGCGAGGGGCGGCTCTCTTGGCGGCTTTCTTCGCCTTCCTGGCCTTCTTGGCCGCCTCATGGTCATACTTGACCCGCCAGAATTTATCATCAGCCTGAGAAATACAGTAATGAGTTCTTAGTAAGATGACAGGTAAAAAAATGGAAAGGTTAAAGTCAGCGGCTTACCGCTGGGGCTGGATTGGTCTTGCAGAACGGGGCTAGCCCGGTTTTTCCACAGTCTGCCAGGCTCTCGTTTAATAGAGCCTTAGTCTCTTCTTCGGCAACGTCTTCTGGAAGGTCGTTGCGACTGTGCCTCTGCGGGTCATCCTTTCGCCCGGTGTACTCACACATTAAGCCGGGGCGGCGGCTCAATGGGATCACCCGCCATGAGATCCAGACCCGGACCAGGTCTATTCCGTTCAGACCGTTGCCTAGCAGGGCCTTGATCTTATTGATCGTTGGAAGCAGAGGCTGGCGTTCCGCGGCAGTCAGCTTGTCGGATAGCGGATGAGTCGGCTCCAGGCGCGTTGGGCGAAAGCCGGGCAGCGGGCTCTCATCAGCCGGGGACGTGTCTTGGCAGTAGAACCAAGTCATGTTCCAGTCCTTGGGGTGACTTGGCGGTTCTGCGTAAGGAAATAGACAGTCCCTGCGCCGTTGGATGGAGATGCCGCCTAGCTCTAGACTTGGACCGTTTGCGCACTCGGTTTGGTGGTTCAAATAAAACAGCTCTCTGAAGAGCAGCAGACTCGGCTCTTCTCCAAGATATACTTCACAAAAAACTTGGAAGTTGCAGATGTTGGATATGGAATTGGGTCCTATATCCTGAGGCCGGAGGTCAAAGAAGTTGAGCACGTCCCGGAAGAATTTTGAGCCGGGCGGTGCGAAGCCCCGGCTCATATGGTCTGCAAAGATCACTACCTCCCCGTCCCTCGGTTGAGGTCTTTCTTCGGACGGGTCAGGGGCACGGTAGGACATCACTTCCTTCTTGGGCAGATATTCGGACTTAACAAAGTTGGCCAGGGTCTCTTCGGTGACGTTGGATTTCATCCAGTTGCAAGTGATGGGAGCCTTGGGAGGCATGGTGACGGTTGGTGGTCTATGAGGAAGAGAAAAGTGTCCGGGTTAATTATAACCCGGGGATTATCATTCAAACTACAGTGACGGCTTATGAAGGGGACTAATGATATATATTGATATGGTGGGTTATCTAAGCTGTCGGGGCTTTCAGGTTAAGTTGGTCATCTACGGCTTACTGCAGTTAAGTCGGAGGATTTTACAGAGCATGGTTCTCTTTAAACCGGACATGTAAGCCGCCGAGATTCAATGGTTGCACTTTTACTAAGTGTGGTAAACAGGTTTCACATACTACCGTAACTTTTTTGGATCAAAATAGTCGGAGCAGAGAAAATTTTCTAGACCTAAAAAACAGAGGCATGAGAAGTTCTTGAGGTTGAACACAGTTCTTATGCAGTAAAAAGAGGATTTCTTGCACATGAAATGAGTTCCGAACGTCTACCGCAGTGGTTTTACGCAAGGATAAAGATCAACCGACTACAGTGGTGACGAGGACTGCCGAGTTTCTGGGCAAAGGTGACGAACACGAAGAACGGGAGGAACCCTACCACAGATCTGTTCTAGCAAGGCAGAGAAGACTCACCGGAGTTGAGGAAGAGCGAAGGTCGCCACCGTTATCTGGTCCGGGTCAGGGTGATGCAGCGGCCGGGTCGATGAAGATCAGGGGCGCGACGGCGGCGGCGGCAGAAGCTCGGGCAGAGGAACGACAGTGCGAGGAAGAAGAGTGTGAGAAGAGAGTGCCGGGCCGGCCTATTTATAAGGTAAGTCATAAGTGGGCGCGAGATTCAAGGAGACCCCGGCGTGGTTATCTCCCCCTCACGGCACCTCGATTTTTGCAAAGACAGTAAAAGCAGAGATCCATTGCGGATCTGGCGGAGTAAAAAATGGACTTAATGGAGGATGACGTCACGGCGGATTATCCGGAGTCCGGAGAATGACGTCACTCCGGGTTATGGCCTTCACACGAACGGTAAGCCGGAGATTTTTCTGTCGGCAGAGTTGAAGATTGACACGAGCCGGCTCAAGTCAATCTGGGGCCTAATGTTGAGGATATAGACCTGGGAGTCACCCGCCAGGAGGGCCGGGTTACACTAAGGGTCATTGCCAGAAGCCCGGAGTTATGTTTCAAGATAATGGGCCAGAGATGGGCTGAGACCCGGCGATGGCTTATTGCCCATAGTTATCATCATTGTTATAGTAGACTTGTAGTGTAAGGCAAGTATTGTTTAGAGTCTGAGCCGGACACTCTTATGAGCCGGTCGGGACTCTAAGGGCCGCTGGGTGCCAACCTCCCTATAGAAAGGGACGACCCGGCAGCGGTTTAGGGGCGACAACAATCTGATCGAGAGCCGGGCATAGCTGTTTAGCTCCCTGGTTATCGAAACCCTGATTAATACCACCTCAACTGGACGTAGGCTTTTACCTTCACCATAAGGGGCCGAACCAGTATAAACCCTCGTGTTCCTTGTCCCACTTAACCCCTTCAAGCTTCCCAATTGCGATGGCTCCACGACTAAGTCCTAACCCGAGGACATCTGCCGTGACAATTCCACGACAATACTCAAAAGATATAAGTGAAGTGCAATGAGCATTCTATAAATCAACCATGGAATATCTCATACCAGCATGGTGCATAAAATAAAAGTGAAAAATAAACACAAAAGACGCTCCAAGATTGCACATATCACATGAACGAAACAAGAACGAAAACATACCTATACTTGTTGAAGAAAGATGGGATGCCTTTCGGGGCATCCCCAAGCTTAGACGCTTGAGTCTCCTTGAATATTTACTTCGGGTGCCTTAGGCATCCCCAAGCTTGAGCTCTTGCCTCTCCTCCTTCTCCTCATATCGGGACCTCCTCGATCTTTGATCACTTCATCCACACAATACTCAACAGAAAGCTCGGTAAGATCCGTTAGTATAATAAAGCAAATCACTACTCTAAGTACTGTTGCAAACCAATTCATATTTTGTTTTTTAATTTTAGCTACTGTAATATAACTTTTTCATGGCTTAATCCACTGTTAGAATCGATAGTTTCATCAAAACAAGCGAAACAATGCATCAAAAACAGAATCTGTCTTAAACAGGACAGTCTGTAGTAATCTGAACATTTACCATACTTCTGGTACTACAAAAATTCTGTAAAAATTATGATAAAATAAAGAATTTGTATAGAAAGACTGTGCGAAAAGTTTCAGAAGCTTTTGACTTTCCAGTAAAAAATGTAAAATCGCGCGCTACGGCGAAAGTTTTTGTTTTTGCACCGCACATACCAACAAACAATCTACTCATCCTAAAGGCAAATCTTGGCACAAAAATTTTACAATACAAAGGATTTGTACAAGGGGATAATTATTTTTGTTGAAAAGTTTCTGTAATTAAGATTCACAAAGTTTCCATGGGAATGAACAAAGTTCAAGGCTAGCTCCCACTTTCACAATGCTCGTCCCTCTCACTTTCACTTTTCTTTTTGTGAAGTTTTAAGTTCCCCTCTATATTTTTTTGTTTTTAAACTTTATAAAATAACTCAACAGAAGTAAATGACTCTCTAAAACTTCCGGGTTGTCTCCCTGGCAGCGCTTTGTTTAAAGCCATTAAGCTAGGCATAAAGTGCTCAAGTAGTGGATCCACCCTGATCCCAAGGTATATCAAAGCCAATTTTAATTAGCAATGATTTGGCATTTAGTAGTGAGCACAAAGAAAGATATATCATGCAATGACGAAGTCTAACTCTCTTCCTATGCATCGACATGTCATATAAGAACAATTCATGCACATCAAGTAAAGGCCAATACATAGCATAAGCAGTTTCTTGCAATTCTGTCGTGTTGGAAACATAGAGAGGTGGAGATATAGTTCCTCTCTCATAATAATAGCAAGTAGGAGCAGCAAGCACATGCATATTATATTCATTAAAATCATCATGTGTAATGGTAGATGATACGTCTCCAACGTATCAATAATTTTTTATTGTTCCATGCTATTATATTATCTGTTTTGGATGTTTAATGGGCTTTATTATGCACTTTTATATTATTTTCGGGACTAACCTATTAACCGAAGGCCCAGTGCAAATTGCTGTTTTTTTTGCCTATTTCAGTGTTTTGCATAAAAGGAATATCAAACGGAATGAAACCTTCGTGGGGATCGTTTTTGGAACAAACGCAATCCAGGAGACTTGGAGTGGACGTCAAGGAAGCAACGAGGCGGCCACGAGGTAGGAGGGCGCGCCCCCCACCCTCGTGGGCCCCTCGTGGCTCCACCGACCTACTTCTTTCGCCTATATATACTCATATTCCCTGAAAACATCCGAGGGCACCATGAAACCCTATTTCCACCGCCGCAACCTTCTGTACCCGTGAGATCCCATCTTGGGCCCTTTTTCGGCGCTCCGCCGGAGGGGGAATCGATCATGGAGGGCTTCTACATCAACACCATAGCCTCTCCGATGATGTGTGAGTAGTTTACCACAGACCATCGGGTCCATAGTTATTAGCTAGATGGCTTCTTCTCTCTCTTTGGATCTCAATACAAAGTTCTCCTCGATTCTCTAGGAGATCTATTTGATGTAATTCTTTTTGCGGTGTGTTTGTCGAGATCCGATGAATTGTGGGTTTATGATCAAGATTATCTATGAACAATCTTTGATTCTTCTCTGAATTCTTATATGCATGATTTAATATCTTTGCAAGTCTCTTCGAATTATCAGTTTGGTTTGGCCTACTAGATTGATCTTTCTTGCATTGGGAGAAGTGCTTAGCTTTGGTTTCAATCTTGCAGTGTCCTCTCCCAGTGACAGTAGGGGCAGCAAGGCACGTATTGTATTGTTGCCATCGAGGATAAAAAGATGGGGTTTATATCATATTGCTTGAGTTTATCCCTCTACATCATGTCATCTTGCCTAATGCGTTACTCTGTTCTTATGAACTTAATACTCTAGATGCATGCTGGATAGCGGTCGATGTGTGGAGTAATAGTAGTAGATGCAGAATGGTTTCGATCTACTTGTCACAGACGTGATGCCTATATACATAATCATGCCTAGATATTCTCATAACTATGCGCTTTTCTATCAATTGCTCGACAGTAATTTGTTCACCCACCGTAGAATTTGCTATCTTGAGAGAAGCCACTAGTGAAACCTATGGCCCCCAGGTCTATTTTCCATCATATAAATCTCCCGCCAACGTGCTATTTCTGTCGCCGTTTATTTTGCAATCTTTACTTTCCAATCTATACAACAAAAATACCAAAAATATTTATCTTATTATCTTTATCAGATCTCACTTTTGCAAGTGGCCGTGAAGGGATTGACAACCCCTTTATCGCGTTGGTTGCAAGGTTCTTGATTGTTTGTGCGGGTAGGAGGGATTTGCGTGTAGTCTCCTACTGGATTGATACCTTGGTTCTCAAAAACTGTGTGAAATACTTACGCTACTTTCCTGCATCACCCTTTCCTCTTCAAGGGAAAACCAATGCATGCTCAAGAGGTAGCAAGAAGGATTTCTGGCGCCGTTGCCGAGGAGATCTACGCACAAGTCAAGACATACCAACTACCCATCACAAACCCTTCTCCCTCGCATTACATTATTTTCCATTTGCCTCTCGTTTTCCTCTCCCCCACTTCACCTTTGCCGTTTTATTCGCCCTCTTTTTCCGTCCGTCTCTTTCCGCTTGCTTCTTGTTTGCTTGTGTGTTGGATTGATTGTTTGTCACTATGGCTCAAGACAATACTAAATTGTGTGACTTTTCCAATACCAACAACAATGATTTTATTAGCACTCCGATTGCTCCTATTACCGATGCTGAATCTTGTGAAATTAATGCTGTTTTGTTGAATCTTGTTATGAAAGATCAGTTTTCTGGCCTTCCTAGTGAAGATGCCGCTACACATCTAAACAACTTTGTTGATTTGTGCGATATGCAAAAGAAGAAAGACGTGGATAATGATATTGTTAAATTGAAGCTATTTCCGTTTTCACTTAGAGATCGTGCTAAAACTTGGTTTTCCTCTTTGCCTAAAAATAGTATTGATTCATGGAATAAGTGCAAAGACGCTTTTATCTCTAAGTATTTTCCTCCCGCTAAGATCGTCTCTCTTAGAAACGATATTATGAATTTTAAGCAACTTGATCATGAGCATGTTGCACAATCTTGAGAGAGGATGAAATTAATGATACGTAATTGCCCTACACATGGATTGAATTTTGCTTCTAGAAATCTTTTAGATTCGGCCGCGGGAGGCACTTTTATGGAAATCACTTTAGCAGAAGCTACTAAACTCCTAGATAATATTATGGTTAATTATTCTCAATGGCACACCAAAAGATCTACTGGTAAAAAGGTTCATGCGGTAGAAGAGATTAATGTTTTGAGTGGAAAGATGGATGAACTTATGAAATGGTTTGCTAATAAGAGTGTTTCTTCTGATCCTAATGACATGCCTTTGTCTACTTTGCTTGAGAATAATAATGAATCTATGGATGTGAATTTTGTTGGTAGGAACAATTTTGGTAATAACGCGTATAGAGGAAACTTTAATTCTAGGCCGTTCCCTAGTACTTCCTCTAACAATTATGGTAATTCCTACAACAACTCTTATGGAAATTTTAATAAGATTCCCTCTGATTTTGAGACTAGTGTTAAAGAATTTATGATTTCGCAAAAGAATTTCAATGCCTTGCTTGAAGAAAAATTGCCTAAGATTGATGAGTTGGCTAGGAACGTGGATAGAATTTCTCTTGATGTTGATTCTTTGAAACTTAGATCTATTCCACCTAAGCATGATATCAATGAGTCTCTCAAATCTATGAGAATTTCCATTGATGAGTGCAAAGAAAGAACCGCTAGGATGCGTGCTAAAAAAGATTGCTTTGTAAAAGCGTGTTCTTCTAGTTTTCAAGGTAATAATGATGAAGATCTAAAAGTGATTGATGTGTCTCCTATTAAATCTTTGTTTTCCAATATGAATCTTGATAAATATGGGACTGGAGATGAGTCAACTTTAGTTAAAAGGCGTCCCAATGATTCGGAGTTTTTAGATCTTGATGCAAAAATTGGTAAAAGTGGGATTGAAGAGGTTAAAACTTTACATAGCAATGAACCCACTATTTTGGATTTCAAGTAATTTAATTATTATAATTGTTCTTTGATAGATTGTATTTCCTTGTTGCAATCCGTGTTGAATTCTCCTCATGCTTATAGTCAAAATAAAGCTTTTACTAAACACATCGTTGATGCTTTAATGCAATCTTATGAAGAAAAACTTGAATTAGAAGTTTCTATCCCTAGAAAACTTTATGATGAGTGGGAACCTACTATTAAAATTAAGATTAAAGATCATGAATTCTATGCTTTATGTGATTTGGGTGCTAGTGTTTCCACGATTCCAAAAACTTTGTGTGATGTGTCAGGTTTCCGTGAATTTGATGATTGTTCTTTAAATTGCACCTTGCGGATTCTACCATTAAGAAACCTATGGGAAGGATTAATGATGTTATTATTGTTGCAAATAGGAATTATGTTCCCGTAGATTTCATTGTTCTTGATATAGATTGCAATCCTACATGTCCTATTATTCTTGGTAGACCTTTCCTTACAACGATTGGTGCAATTATTGATATGAAAGAAGGAAATATTATATTCCAATTTCCATTAAGGAAAGGCATGGAACACTTTCCTAGGAAGAAAATTAAATTACCTTATGAATCTATTATGAGAGCCACTTATGGATTGCATACCAAAGATGATAATACCTAGATCTATTCTTGCTTTTATGCCTAGCTAGGGGCGTTAAACGATAGCGCTTGTTGGGAGGCAACCCAATTTTATTTTTTTTCTTGCTTTTTGTTTCTGTTTAGTAATAAATAATTCATCTAGCTTATGTTTAGATGTGGTTTTATGTTTTAAATTAGTGTTTGTGCCAAGTAGAACCATTGGGAAGACTTGGGTGAAGTCTTTATGATCTTGCTGTAAAAAACAGAAACTTTAGCGCTCACGAGATTAGCTGCCATTTTTTTACTGGAGAGTGCTTTTAGGTTGATTATTTTTACAGATATTAATAGACAAATTCCTCACGTCCACCAATTTATTTCAGAATTTTTGGAGTTACAGAAGTGTATGTTTGATACAGATTACTACAGACTGTTCTGTTTTTGACAGATTCTGTTTTTGTGTGTTGTTTGCTTATTTTGATGAATCTATGGCTAGTATCGGGGGGTATGAACCATAGAGAAGTTGTAATACAGTAGGTTTAACACAAATATAAATAAAGAATGAGTTCATTACAGTACCTTAAAGTGGTGATTTGTTTTCTTACACTAACGGAGCTCATGAGATTTTCTGTTGAGTTTTGTGTTGTGAAGTTTTCAAGTTTTGGGTGAAGATTTGATGGATTTTGGAATAAGGAGTGGAAAGAGCCTAAGTTTGGGGATGCCCAAGGCACCCCAAGGTAAAATTCAAGGACAACCAAAAGCCTAAGCTTGGGGATGCCCCGGAAGGCATCCCCTCTTTCGTCTTCGTCCATCGGTAACTTTACTTGAGGCTATATTTTTAGTCACCACATGATATGTGTTTCCCTTGGAGCATCTTGTATGATCTGAGTCTTTTCTTGTTAGTTTACCACAATCATTCTTACTGTACACACCTTTTGGAGAGACACACATAAATCGGAATTTATTAGAATACTCTATGTGCTTCACTTATATCTTTTGAGCTAGATAATTTTTGCTCTACTGCTTCACTTATATCTTTTAGAGCACGGTGGTGGTTTTATTTTATAGAAATTATTGATCTATCATGCTTCACTTATACTATTTTGAGAGTCCTTTAGAACAGCATGGTAATTTGCTTTGGCTATAAAATTAGTCCTAATATGATAGGCATCCAAGATGGTATAATAAAAACTTTCATAAAAAGTGCATTGAATACTATGAGAAGTTTGATACTTGATGTTTTTTTGAGATATGAAGATGGTAATATTAGAGTCGTGCTAGTTGATTAGTTGTGAATTTGAGAAATACCTATGTTGAAGTTTGCAAGTCCCGTAGCATGCATGTATGGTAACCGTTGTGTGAAAAATTTGAAACATGAGGTGTTCTTTGATTGTCATCCTTATGAGTGGCGGTCGGGGAAGAGTGATGGTCTTTTCCTACCAATCTATCCCCCTAGGAGCATGCGCGTAATGCTTGGTTTTTGATGACTTGTAGATTTTTGCAATAAGTATATGAGTTCTTTATGACTAATGTTGAGTCCATGGATTATACGCACTCTCACCTTTCCATCATTGCTAGCCTCTTCGGTACCGTGCATTGCTCATTCTCACCTTGAGAGTTGGTGCAAACTTCGCCGGTGCATCCAACCCCCGTGATATGATATGCTCTATCGCACATAAACCTCCTTATATCTTCCTCAAAGCATCCACCATACCTACCTATTATGGCATTTCCATAGACATTCCGAGATATATTGCCATGCAACTTTTCACCGTTTCATTTATTATGACACGCTTCATCATTGTCATATTGCCTTGCATGATCATGTAGTTGACATCGTATTTGTGGCAAAGCCACCATGCATAATTTATCATACATGTCACTCTTGATTCATTGCCCATCCCGGTACACCGCTGGAGGCAATCATATAGAGTCATATTTTGTTCTACTATCGAGTTGTAAATAAATAGAAGTGTGATGATCATCATTAATAGAGCATTGTCCCAAATAAAAAAAGAGAAAAAAAGAAGAGAAAGGCCAAATAAAAAAAGAAAGGCCCAAAAAAAGAGAAAAGAAATAAAAGGGACAATGCTACTATCCTTTTTTTCCACACTTGTGCTTCAAAGTAGCACCATGATATTTATGATAGAGAGTCTCTTATTTTGTCACTTTCATATACTAGTGGGAATTTTTCATTATAGAACTTGGCTTGTATATTCCAACAATGGGCTTCCTCAAATGCCCTAGGTCTTCTTGAGCAAGCAAGTTGGATGCACACCCACTTAGTTTCTTTTGTTGAGCTTTCATACATTTATAGCTCTAGTGCATCTGTTGCATGGCAATCCCTACTCCTTGCATTGACATCAATTGATGGGCATCTCCCTAGCCCGTTGATTAGCCGCGTCAATGTGAGACTTTCTCCTTGTTTGTCTTCTCCACATAACCCCCATCATTATATTCTATTCCACCCATAGTGCTATGTCCATGGCTCACGCTCATGTATTGCGTGAAAGTTGAAAAAGTTTGAGACTACTAAAGTATGAAACAATTGCTTGGCTTGTCATCGGGGTTGTGCATGATGAGAGCATTTTTGTGTGATGAAAATGAAGCATAGCCCAACTATATGATTTTGTAGGGATAAGCTTTCTTTGGCCATATTATTTTGAGAAGACATAATTGCTTAGTTAGTATGCTTGAAGTATTATTATTTTTATGTCAATATTAAACTTTTATCTTGAATCTTTCGGATTTGAACATTCATGCCATAATAAAGAGAATTACTTTGAAAATTATGTTAGGTAGCATTCCACATCAAAAATTCTGTTTTTATCAGCAGGGGCAGCAAGGCACATATTGTATTGTTGCCGTCGAGGATAAAAAGATGGGGTTTATATCATATTGCTTGAGTTTATCCCTCTACATCATGTCATCTTGCCTAATGCGTTACTCTGTTCTTATGAACTTAATACTCTAGATGCATGCTGGATAGTGGTCGATGTGTGGAGTAATAGTAGTAGATGCAGAATCATTTCGGTCTACTTGTCACGAACGTGATGCCTATATACATGATCATGCCTAGATATTCTCATAACTATGCGCTTTTCTATCAATTGCTCGACAGTAATTTGTTCACCCACCGTAGAATTTGCTATCTTGAGAGAAGCCACTAGTGAAACCTATGGCCCCCGGGTCTATTTTCCATCATATTAATCTCCCGCCAACGTGCTATTTCTTTCGCCGTTTATTTTGCAATCTTTACTTTCCAATCTATACAACAAAAATACCAAAAATATTTATCTTATTATCTTTATCAGATCTCACTTTTGCCAGTGGCCGTGAAGGGATTGACAACCCCTTTATCGCGTTGGTTGCAAGGTTCTTGATTGTTTGTGCAGGTGCGAGGGATTTGCGTGTAGTCTCCTACTGGATTGATACCTTGGTTCTCAAAAACTGAGGGAAATACTTACGCTACTATGCTGCATCACCCTTTCCTCTTCCAGGGAAAACCAACGCATGCTCAAGAGGTAGCAGTAGAATGCAACCCATCAATGTAATCCTTAATAAGTGCAAACTTCTTTGATGTAGTGTAGTTGGAGAATTCAAAATGATAATAGGACTATCATGCGTGGGTGCAATAGCAACAATGTCATTCTTAACATAAGGAACTATAACAAGTTCATCTCCATAAGCATAATTAAAATTGGCATCATGGCCACAAGCATAGCAATCACCAAGTTCATCAAAAACGGATATTTCAAACGAATCAATGGGATCATAGCAATTATCATAGCATTCATCCTTCGGTAAGAACGAAAGGGCATTAAACAATGTATGAGTTGAAGAGTTACTCTTATTAGAAGGTGGGCACGGGTAGCTAATCCGCTCTTCCTCCTTTTGTTCTTCGCTCTCCTCATCATCTTTTTCATCCAATGAGCTCACAGTTTCATCAATTCCTTCTTCCATAGACTGCTGCAAAATATTAGTCTCTTCTTGGACAGCGGAGACTTTCTCAATAAAAACATCAATATCGTAATTATATTTATAATTATCATAGCAATATTTAAGGATGGAAAAATTTTCAGGTCTATAAACATCATCATCAAAAGCTTCATACTTTAAAAACAAATATTCAATTTCATAAGCACCCTTAAAAGCAACAAATTCTTCTATTCGTTCCACATCATAGTAATCATGTATACCAGTACAAGAAGCTAAGGTTTCATTATCCTTAAATTTGCATGAAAAGGGAAGGTGTGGAGCATTCATCCGAGAGCAACAAGTAAAGTCATATCTCAAGCATAAATCCCAAGCATACCAATGCAACATATAAATTTGATCCCATAAAAGTTTCCCTTTTGTGTCAACCGATAATCCCTAAAGTATTCACATTGATCCAAGGTTACTCCCATTATCAAGTTGGATGGGGTTTTCTCAGGATTATCGAAGTAGTGCATAATATTTTTCACATAACGAGCATCGAGGGTTTTAGGAGGTTCCCCATCTCCATGAGTAGCAAGTAACACTAATTTTTTTGGTGTTTCGTGTTCCATATCCATAACTAAAGATAGAGAACAACTTAGAACAAAAAATAAAAACTACTTAGTGATAAGGCAAACAAGCACACACGAGAATATTCACCCCACGCTATTGCTCCCCGGCAACGGCGCCAGAAAAAGGTCGTGATAACCCACAATTATAGGGGATCGTCTGTAGCCTTGTTTGATAAATAGGAGTGTCGAACCCAAAGAGGAGCTAAAGGTAGAACAAATATTCCCTCAAGTTCTATCGACCACCAATACAACTCTACGCACACTTGATGTTTACTTTACCTAGAACAAGTATGAAACTATTTTGTAGGTGTGATGCTAGAACTACTTTGCAAGAATAAAACTAGAAGTATTTTGCAAGATAATAAAAATTAGGTGTTTAGAAAAAGGGTTTGTGTCAACAAGAAAGTTATTTGTCCCTAGGCAATCGATAAAAAGTACCGGTAGTCATTCTTGTAATTTTATATGAGGGAGAGGCATGAGGTAACATCCTTTCTCTACTTGGATCATATGCACTTATGATTGGAACTCTAGCAAGCATCCGCAACTACTAAAGATCATTAAGGTCGTGAAACCCAACCATAGCATTAAGTATCAAGTCCTCTTTACTCCCATACGCCATAACCCACTTATCCGCGTTTAGGCTGCTGTCACCCCCGCAACACTGACAATAAGCAAACCATGAACATGTTGCAACACCCTACAGCGGGGGCCCCTCACGTTTGCACGACACAGAGGGCACCGTAGGACAGCACCATAAATAATATATACAATCATACCAACCAAGATCACGATTAACCCACAGGACAAAACGGATCTACTCAAACATCATAGGATAGCCAAATATCATTGGGAAATAATATATGGAGTTGAGCACCATGTTTAAGTAGAGATTACAGCAGGGAGAAGAGGTGTTACACGCTGCATAGAGGGGAGAAAGTTGGTGTCGACGGTAGCAAGATTGTTGATGTAGATCGTCGTCCCGATCCTTGCCCCGGCGGCGTTCCGATGCCACCGGGAGAGAGGGGGAGAGAGCCCCCCTCCTTCTTCTTATTTTGGCCTCCCCCTAGATGGGAGGAGAGTTCCCCTTCTGGTCCATGGTCTCCATGGCGGCGGAGGAGCCCACACAATTTGACATCCTGCACTCAAATAGGGAATGGTGCCATGAGTCGAAAACCGAGTTGGAAACTGAGCATGTTGTTCTATCCACCATCTTCCTATGGTTATGTACGTCGCCGGCGAGTAGGGATGTTTGTGCAAGGCACCAAGCCAATACCCTTATTTCGACGGTACATTCATACCCACAATTTCCCCCAAGATTTCTATTCGGACTCAATATGAGAGTGGCCTGGAATATGATGTAACCAATACGTACGCTACTTCTTTGTTGATGACAGTAATATGCACACTGAGGGGGATATTTAAGATTGCCTCCTTGTCCATCTCAAAGAAATGCTCATCAATTATAGTTGCATTCCATGATTTTGTGTTGTGATAAATAAGTTTTGAGACCTTTTGCGATGGATTCAAAGATTTGGAACAAATCGACCTCAACTTGAAGTCCCAAGGAATCCAGTTATCATAAAAAATATTCGTATCTTCCCCATTGTCAAACCTCTTTATAAGACCTAACTTGATGGTATCTCTTCCTTCCAAAATGGACCGCCACACTTGTGAGGGATGGTTTCCTAAGTCCGCATCAATAATAGAGCATGTGGGGTAATAAATAGACTTGAGAATGCAGGGGCTTAGAGAGTTAGGTGTTGTAAATATGCCCTAGTGGCAATGATATTTGTATTATTTATTTCCACATTTATAATTAATGTTTCTATACTATGATATAACTCCTATGGTTCTTGAATATGTGATTCAGAGAAAACTCATATGGTGTAGTGATATAAACGATAAAATCAGATTCCTAGTCTTGCCTCTAGGACTAGCTGAAGTGTTAATTTGATGATTCTGTGTTACTTATCATGGGCATGAAGTAATGCAGTAAAATTTGAGAGGATTTTGTTGGTATAATGATCTTGATTAATTGACCCAAGTTGTATGTTATACTTAGAGATTATATCGTCTTGAGTCTATAGTTCATAACACATGAGTTAACGTATGGTGCACTCCATGTCGGATGGTGCACTTTGGGGTTGTTCCAAGGCCATTCGTAATAGGTTAATCACAACGACAACTTACAAGTTCATAAAAAAATGTATGACGAGAGACTAGATAGCTCGAGATTGGAATTTACTCCTCGGCGATGGAGAGATATTCTTATGACCCTCTCGGTGTGATGACATTCATCATCATTATACAATGTAAATTGTTCACGGGGATGCCGGAACACGAGAATGAGAAAAGAGAACAAAACTAATAACGAGGAAGACTGATATAGAGAGCATGTGTTGATCTCACGGGGATACCGATATATCTCACCTCGGGTTTTGTAGCATATCGTGAAGCAATAGGAATGACATATGATAACCAAATGTTCACTCGAATATTATTCATGTGAGTATAGGGGTCAATACGAATGTCCATGCTTCCGCAGTTGATCATTTTGAATGAAAGTTGTTTCGGTCATGTCTATATTTCATCGAACATGCAGGGTCACTCACTTAACAATCTTTGATCTGTTGAGAAGTAATTGAGTTAGGAATATTGGAGAATATCATTGGAAATGTTTAATAGATAATGGAAATTGTTACAATAGAGAACCAAAAACGTTTTAGGAAAACCGAAAGCATTTTTGGAGAAAACCGGGTAAAGTGCATAAGTGAAAAGATTCCGGAGGACTTAAGAATAATTTAGGAGGGCTCCGATATTTACCGGGAGGCCCCCACATGGAATAGTTATAGACGCCATAGGCATCCCATATAGGCAAGGCCTATTAAGGGGCAACCACATGGGCCTAGAAACCCACGTAGGTGGCACCTCCTCTCCTTGCCTTGCCCTCCAAGTGGAGGGTGCGGCTACGGTCGGAGGAGGGTGCCCCACCTCCTTGGCTACCACCCCTAGCGAAGGGAGCCCCTCCTTGAAGTCGGCCTCCCTCTCCCTCCTACCTATAAATACCCAAGCGGGCACCCCCTCTGTACACACCAGTTCTCGCAAAGGTTCGGGCACCCCCCTCTCTCTCGTTCTCCACCAAAGTCCTCCCCGAAGGACTGATCCTCCCTCCACTTCTTCTCCGGCATTACCGAGCTCTAGACAGAGAAGCCCTGCCAGATCATCTTCACCAACTCTTCTTCCATTGCGCCTCATTTGTTGGTAAGACCAGATCTAACATTGTATGCACAATCTTCATAGTGGTCTTGGCATCTTCATCGTAGGCCGATTTTTTTGTTTGTACTGCGTTTCCCAATAATAGGATCCTACAAGAGGCGCCATGGTAGACAAGCAAAGTCAAATTAAAAAGCTCAAAATCACGGAAACCCATAACTCCCATGAATCAGGGCTGTGTCATGAGCTCCCATAAAACCCAATATTTTTTTCCTCTCACCCATCCTTGATCTGCACTAAAACTTATGAAGAAGTACGTTGATGTGCTAACATAACCCACGTGGGAGCTTGAAGCATGCCATGTAGTAGGTCAGAATTGCTTGGGCGAATAAGAACTTTCTTTACCCCCTCCCTCTACCGAGCTCTAGACGGAGAAGCCCTGCCGCATCATCTTCACCAACTCTTCTTCCGTTGCGCCTCATTTGTTGGTAAGACCAGATCTAACATTGTATGCACAATCTTCATAGTGGTCTTGGCATCTTCATCGTAGGCCGATTTTTTTTTGTTTGTAATGCGTTTCTCAACAACAGGATCCTACAAGAGGCGCCATGCCTGGTAGACAAGCAAAGTCAAATTAAAAAGCTCAATATCACGGAAACCCATAACTCCCATGAATTTGGGTTGTGTCATGAGCTCCCATAAAACCCAATATTTTTCCTCTCACCCATCCTTGATCTGCACTAAAACTTACGAAGAAGTACGTTGATGTGCTGACATAACCCACGTGGGAGCTTGAAGCTTGCCATGCAGTAGGTCGGAATTGCTTGGGCGAATAAGAACTTTCTTTACCCCCCACCCCCCGAGAGAGAGAGTGCTTTTTCATCCATCCCTGGACTTGCTACCAAATTCCATCCTTTAAATATTTGAAACAACCTTCTTTGGCTCTCCCAACATAAGAAGGGCGGCCCAAATAGTTTTCTGACATCTAAGACTTGCTTAATTTCCTATCTGAAAAGGTCAAAATACCTCTCAGTGAAAAGCATAGAGGACTTATATCTATTTATCTGTTGTCCCGAGGCACTACAATATTTCTGTAGTAAAGAATCAACTCGCCTGCCCATATCAGGAGTAGCATTAAAAAGAGTAAATTGCCATCCACAAAAAGGTGGTTCTAAATATTTTGAAATATTATAAATACATATATATGTAACAATTTATATAAAATTTTAAAAACGATCATCGCACACAAAAAGACCTATCCATGTAGTTCAAAATTTTCGCTTCATTTAATTTTAAAAAGTTCATAACATTCATAAAAATGTTTGTGCATTAAAAAATATTTGTGTGTTTCAAAAATATGTTTGTGAATTTTAATTTTTTTAACAATGTAAAAAATGTTCACATCATCTAAAAATGTTTTGTACAATTCAAAACAATGTTCGTCATTTTTTTAAATCATGGTCTCTAAGTTGTATTCATGAAAATTTTCTAAATGTTTATGCAATTTTAAAAAATGTTTGTAAATTTATATCAAATGTTTGTAAAATTCAAAGAAATCAAGTGTTCCAAAAATATGTTCGTGAAATTTAAAGAAATACTCACACTCAACAAATAGTTTACACGTTAAAAAAATTGTTGGCTTTTTTCAAAAATATTCGGTGTTCCTGCAAAATGTAATCACCGCGTATAAAAAAATGATACAATGTGCATTTGTCAAAGTATTCAACGTGTAATTCAGGAAAATGTTCAACGTGTATTTGAAAATAAAAAATTTAACCTACATACGAGAAATGCTCAACGTGTATTTTTAAAAAATAGGCAAATTATTAATTAATTAATAAAAAATAAAACATAAGAAAAAAATAAAAAAAATAAATGAAAACCACCAAAGAAAGCACAAATAAAACCGATAAAAGAAACACATAAATGGAGAAAAAGAAAAGTGGCAAGAAAAGGAAAAAATGCAGAATTAGATGCAGAGAGGGCAAGTTGTCTTGGCCTCTTGACCTAGCCAGCCGCCGCCTCCAAAAAGCTAGGGTACTCTACCTCCCGCCGGTGCCAGCGTCGGCCCGTCCTCCGGTGGCCTTAGGGCTATAGAGGCGGAGTGGATCTCGCTTCTTGCCGGTGGGAGGGCTCCATTTTTAGATCTTTTTTCGAGCTTTGTTAGGGTTTTTGTCCTGCTCAGGAAGGCTTGACGGCGGTGGCTCCCTGAAGATGGAATAAAGGTCTCCCCGCCTAGCCCCCGTCCCAGTGATGCGTCTAGCATTATCGGTGGGCGTGTGGAGGTGTGTCTCGCACAGATCTATCTTTGGTGGATTTGCTCGGACCTGTTCATCGTTCGTTTTCGTTCGTGTGTTTTTAGGTTGGATCCTTTTGATCTGGACTCTTCATCTACGGCGGTTGCTGTTCCGGTGCATTTGTTCTATGGAGCCTTAGCACGACGACTTCCCGACTGTCTACTACAACAAGGTTTGCCCGGCTCCGGCCAGGGAGGGCGATGACAGCGGCGCGCCTTCGGCTCGCTTCAGTGTTTGTAGTCGTCGCTAGGTGGTCTACGGATCTGGATGTAATTTTTATTATTTCTAGTGTTCGTTGTACTACCATGATTGAAGATGAATAGATTCGAGGTTTTTCCCGCGAAAAGAAGTAAAAAAAATACATTGAAAAAATATCACACGAAATCTTTTTTTAATAGATCATGAGAGGGCGAAATTCCTCGAGGATCCATTAATCCATTATCATAATGAAACCTGTGCATCACAGTTCAGTAGCAAAACAAAACCAGGTTATAATTATGGGAAAGATAAAATGAGGTTACAGCCTAAAATTTTAATGATGGCTTCCACATATTAAAGATATTGACTTGAAAACAGTACAACACATTCACAGGGCATCTACCAGAGACTTGCACTCCAGCGATGAAGTGGCAATGGTCTTGGACTTCTTCAATGGCAACTGGTTTGGGGAGTGCACCAGCACCATCTCCCAGTGAGGAAGACCGGCGGAGAAGGAGGGGAGCAAGGTCCCCACATGAGCATTGCAGCTGACATGCATAGTTTAGCTAGAGTACATAAGCTGTGTCAAAACATGCCTCAGTCACCCCACTATTAGAGGGTGAGGAGACCTGATTAGTGTAGTTAGCATTCGCATGAAATCTTTTAAAACCGATACAAACTGGCTATTCAATATTTACAAAACCGTTTCAGAAATCTACAACATTGAGTCGGCCAGTTAGTGAAGTGGGAGACTGAGACTCGAGTAAGTCTTGCAATAAGCGATACATAGCCCTCTCAGGAATTTCCTATTCATCGCTCTTTGCATTCATTTGTCGACACTTAACACACAGAGCGATGCGGGAGCAGACGTTCTGCGCCGGCATGTCAAAGCGTTTTACCGATCCGGGTTTGGGAACATTCTCGAAGGTTCCTCATATGATTTTCTTCTTCTTTTACTTTGTTTTTTACGGCTTTCGTTTATTTTATCATTTTTCTTTCTTCCCTTTTTCTTGTCTGTTTTCTTTTTCTTTTTTCCCTTTTCAAGTTTCTTTTTTACTTTTTCAAAAACACAATTTCAAAAAGGTTCAGTTTTAGAAAAGTTACAAATTGTAAAAATGTTCGGTAATTTCAAAAAATGTACGTGCTTTCCATTTTTTTCAAAATTTCAAAAAAGTATGCCTGTTTTCAAATTTTGTTCACAAATTTAAAAATATCTGGTAATTATCAAAAAATTGTGTTTTCAAACAATTGTTCGGAATTCAAAAATATTCATGTTTCAAATTTTGTTGAGTATTTAAGAAATGTTCGTGTTTCTGAAAAATATTTGGGAATTTCAAAAAATTTCATGTGTTCCACTAGATTATCATAATTTCAAAAAATGCTATTATTTCCAACTTTTGTTCACAAATTCAAAATGGTTTGTGTTTTCAAAAAGTATCAAAAATGTTTGCTTTTTTAGAAAATGTTTGAAATACAATACCAAAAAATTGATTTGCTATGGTAGCCATCCGCTACAGTGAACCAAACTGTTAGAGTGGTCCGATTACTACATCGGCTTGCCGCTACAGTGGTTGTCGCTAGAGTGTGTATGTTGGGCACTGCTACATGCTCAGTTGATGGGTCGGCTTAGTTGATGACTCCCTATGTGCGTGGGGTCCCTATTGACGTAATGAGCATTGCCAAATCCTACTCGACGCTCGCTACGTTGGTTACATCATAATCGATAAAACAGACACACACACCCCCGCCTCGCTACATTTCTTTATGGGGCCGGCTACTTTAATGGGAATCTTGCATTCCGTTTCTGGGAAGCTCCCAGAAGCTTCCTAGGACGGTTTTCTTCCTACCTTTTTTGGACCAATTTTTTTGTTTTCATTTTTCCTTTTTCCGTTTTTTCAAAAGTACAAACTTTTTTCCAAATTCATGAACTTGTTCAAACTCATGTTTTTTCAATACGTGATTTAAAAAAATCATGAACTTGTTTTCAAATCATGTAAACTTTTATTCGAAGCCGTGAATTTTTTCAAATGCATGAATATATTCAAACCCATGAACTTTTTTCAAAATCCCGAATTTATTTTCCAAAGTCAGTATTTCTTCAAATTCATGAACTTTTTATCGAAATTGATGGTTTTTTTGAATTTGCGATTTTTTAAGTAAAACCATGAGCTTTTTACAAACTCATGATTTTTTTTCAATTACATGAATTTTTCCAATTTGTGACCATTTGTTTTTGCAAATTTAAGAACATTTCAAATACGTGAACAATTCTTGAGTTTGAAGAGTTTTTTCAAATTGTTTGAACTTTTTTTGAATTCATGAACATTTCTTGAGTACACGAATTTTTTCGAAATTTGTTGATTTTTTTATGAATTCATGAACTTGTCTTAACTTCGTGAAAATTTATTTTGACGTGTCCTGATTTTTTGTATGGTCTGTGATCCCGGTCAACCTCTTCACTTGTCATCTGATCAAGCGACCTCACATTGTTGGGCCGGACCAGGCAAGCATGCATGTGAATTCTTGTTCACTACGCGGCACAACAAACACTTAGGAGGAGCTCTCAAGGACGTCACATAGGACGAGATCACTTTTTCTGAACAATTTTTGAAAACCTTGAATATTTTTGGAAATTTCTATTTTTAATGTGTGAACAAACATTTGAAAACATGAATGTTTTTGAAAATTATGATTTTAAAAAATGCTGACATTTGTTGAAATTTCCTAACACTTCTTGGAAAACGGATATGTTTTAAACTTTTAAATAAAACTTGAAATTTATAAACATTTTAGAAAAAGACGAACAGTTTTTCAATGGGAATGTCTAGGGCACATCTAGATGTGCCTAGTTATTGCACATCTAAGTGAGTCAATCAAGAATAAAAAGAAAAGAAAAAGAAAAAGAAAAAGGAAATACCCACACGAATCTCCCCGTAAGATCAATGACATAGGACTTAGATGTGCAATACATATGGCACATAAATTTATCAACAAATTTTGGAAACAAGAACATTTTTTACGAAGAAAAATATACTTTGAAAAGGAAAAAACAAAAAGGGAAACGGAAAGAAAAGAAAAAAACAAACAGAAAAAGAAAGAAATATATAAATATAAAGGAAGAAAAACTAAAAAGACAGAAAAACCAGTTCTGGAACCTTCTAGAAGATTCCCAAGACCAGTTACTGCTGTGTGTCCCCGTAAAAAAAAGTTACTGTTGTGCGTTTCACTACCCAGAAAATGGGCCGACCGGTTTTAGATCCCCCGAAGTGCTATCATGTGGGTTTGGTCGCCTCTTTGACACTCAAAAAGCATCTTTGTATGCGGTGGTGTTCTCCCATATCTTGGTATGACGGTTGTTCTCATCCTTTTCCGGCATTGCCATGATGGCGGCGGTGGACGTTTGTGGACTATGTTTCGGCGAGGCACGAGTTTCTGCAAGGGTGGAATAGTAGTTTTACCTCTTGTGGAATTCTTTATGCAAAGTTGCTTGACAAGCATTTGTGTCTCGTATGGTGACCATATGTGTAATCTCTGTGAACAAATTGTCTAATGAAATATATGGTTGCTTAAAAAAAAAGGAGCGCCATATACGATTTTCCAATAAGGATCTCCCGCCTCGCGAGCTATGACGGTGCTGACGTGCAGACACCAGTTGCAATCACGGGCCAGTTTTTTAGGACGGGTCGAAATCACGGGCCAGATTTTTCAGTAGGGGTTCGCGCGACTCTGCCTTGAACTCTAAGTTGTACCGCGTGATCCACCCCTTTACTTACCGCGACGCGCGCCTCCCTCGCCTCTAACTCCCGCCACCAGCCTAACCCTAAGCGCCCTTCACCATGGATCTCCCCGACGAGTTGCTCCACGAGGTCCTCCGGCGCGTCCCCCCGCGACGCCTCGCCGCCTGCCGGCGCGTCTGCAGGAACTGGCGCGACGCCATAGACGGCCGCGGGCTGGTGCTCGAGCACCTCGCGCCGGGCCCTCTGCGCGGCATCTTCGTCGACTTCTTCGACAACTTCTTCGACAACAGAAGGCACGGCTTCTTCTCCCGCGCCGCCACACCGCCGATCGACGGTTCGCTCGGATTCCTGCCGAACACATCGCGGGCGTGGAGGGAGTGGAATCGTCATTGTAACATCTCGGATCACTGCAACGGCCTCATCCTATTCCGGAACGGAAGGGCCACGTACGTGTGCAACCCGTGGACACGGCGGTGGGCGAAGCTGCCGTGGCCGGCCGCAGGCTTCCCCCACGGTCGTGGGCACCTCGTGTTCGATCCAACCTTGTCGCTGCACTACCGCGTGATGTGCTTCCCCGGGGTGCCTAAAAGGCCATCGCCACCCGTTTATCCACCGCCTGCCAAGAAACCCCGCGGCAGATATTCGTTGGTGACCTGGACTAGTACTTATGTTGAGAACCTGCCCTTGTCTCTAAGGGAGAGCTACGAACAAGAAGTAGAGAGCATGGGCTCGATGGAGTGGCCGCCGTACTCGTATGCCGTGCAGATGTTCTCGTCGGCAACCGGCCAATGGGAGGACAGGCACTTTGTCAGACAAGGCGATGCAGTGACTACCGTGTCTGGGATGTGGTCCAATCCGCTGGCTGACGGTGTGCATGGGTGTCACACCGCCGTGTGCTGGCAAGGAGCATTCTACATCATACGTTCTGGTGGATTCATCATGAGGTAAGAAAGGTGGTGCTATAACAAGTTGTTTGACTCTTTTCTTCTTTGTCCCTGGAGCTTTTAACAACCTTCCATTCTTTCTACCAATTTCCTTTTGCCACTGCATAGGTTTTCATTGTTGGAGGACAAGTATGTAACGATCAAAACACCAACATTGGCACAAAAATTAGCATCACATACTAACGACTACGGGTATCGCATTAGGCCATGTCTGTATTTGGGGAAATCCAAGCAGGGACTCTACCTCACAGCTCACGAGGGATATGAACTTCGGATATGGATAATGCACGGCGTATCAGAATCATGTCATATGCCGGAATGGGAGCTGAAGCATCAAGTTGACTTCAAGCCCTCCTTTTCACGGTTCTACACCTCAAATAACACCAGAAAGGAGGTTGAATCCTGGATTTTAGACATTTCGGAGGAAGGATTAAACGACAGAGGAGACCAGGGATGGGACTCTGAAGATGATAGCATCATTGACGCGGAGGGAGGGATTGGTAACAACCTGCAGGGCGAGACAAAGAAATGTTATGGTGTTCACTTGTTGGGGTATCATCCTTGCAAGGAAATTATTTTCTTGGGAAACCGTTACAACGGGTTTGCTTACTACCTTGGAAGCTCGAAGTTGCAGTACTTGGGTAAACTTTACCCAGCAGGCGATACTCTTCTCATCATGATGTCATATATCACCTCGTTTATCTATACTCCATGCAAGGATGATTTGCTTCCTGCTCAAAATGATCGATGAGGACCATATATTTCGTTTAATTTGTAATACTTGCAGTAGGCGTGTAAATGGGACATTATATGTTGGGAACCGACGATGTGTGCAACTTTATGAAATTCTACATTCAAGTGAATAATTTTGTTACTCCCTGATATATATATATATATATATATATATATATATATATATATATATATATATATATATATATATATATATATATATCACCTGTCGCTAGCTTAGTACAACTTTGTACCGAAATTGTACTAAACCAGCAACAAATAATATGGATCGGAGAGTAATAGCACTTCATTTTTTTCGCTGTCAGATCCTTAATTTTTTTAATAGCAATATTATGTGTTTGTGTGTGTGCCTTTGCGTGCACATTCTCGTGTGTGCGTGTGTGTGTGTGTGCGCGTGCGTGCGTGCGTGTGTGTGTGTGTGTGTGCGTGTGTGTGTGTGTGTGTGTGTGTGTCGTGCGCCTCTGTGTTGATTCACCCCATCGGTCCCACGACATCCGTGTGATTACTGATTTCTAAGCTCTTCTAGAGTTTTTTTGTTTGAAGGTGTGACACACTTTATTAAACTCAAATGATGGTTACATCTTGAACCAAATCAGCTAGAAGAAACCTAGGTGGATCACCGTCCTAACAGATTATAGAGTTTGAATCAAAAGATTTCTAGCCGAATAGTGTGCCATTGTGTTTGCCTCCGTCAGACAGGGAGTAAATTGAACATCACCAATTCCGTGAGCTAAGTGAAAGCAATCAACGAAAACATATCCAGTATCACAAGCAATTAAATACTCTCCGTGCACCTATATTATTTAGCCACTTAAAAGTAGCTATAAATTAACCCTCAGGGCTTCAGTGCGATCCGGGAGCTCATACAGATTTTTGGGGTTGCTTCTGGGCTGACGACTAACTTCTTCAAAAGCTTGGCTACCCCCAATCCGTTGAATCCCTGGGTCTCCCCTACTGATTTAGGGTAGGGACCATATGTGGCCCAATCTTCACGAATTGGAGGGGGTTTTGAGGAGGGACACAAAGAACACGGGGAAACATGGAGAAATCAAAGGGGAAAACACTCTATTGGACAAGATCCACACCACATACTCCTCAAATCACAAGCAATACAGGAGGTGCATCAAGATCCAAGAACAACAAAGGAAAAAAGATACAAGGGTAGTTCATCCAAATCTCATGGAAGGATGAGTCTTGAAGATTCACTTGGGAATCCTTCTCCCTTAGGAGGTCTTGATGACTCACTTGGGGAATCCTTCTCCCTTAGGAGGCCTTGACAACCATAGATGGTTCAACTCCCATAGGAGGAATCCCGCAAGGGGTGATACATGAGCTAAGCTTTATGATTTGGTTTCTATTCTTAGCTAACCCTAGAAATGAGGAGGGGGGAGTATATATAGTACAAGCCATGAAGGGGTAAGTGAGGGGCAAAACGGTACATGGGCTGCGCCGAACACACTGCTCGCACGCAGGGCCGGAAGTTCCGGGAACGGCCGGAAGTTCTGGACACCGGACATTCCGAGCAAGCTTCCGGGCATGGTTCGGGGTTTCTAGAGAGTTTGCACTGGTCGAACTCATCGTGCGTGGGAGTTCTGTGGTCGGACGGAAGTTCTGGGGGACGAAAGTTCTGGGCTGGTTCCGGGCTAACCAGAAGGTTTGCACGCACTGGAGCAGTTGAGGCCGGAAGTTCCGGGTTGGCCAGAAGTTCTAGGCTCTTCATGGACGACCCAAAGAATGTCATGCAGGTGTGTCTCCGGCCCACCCAGGATGAAAAGCCAATTTTCTATCACAATTTTTTGTCATAGAAGTAGGAGCCCACCACATCTATGATGATACGTGTTTTTGTCACAATTATCATCATAGAAGTGTCACATTCATGAAAGAAAAAGTTCTTGTTCGGGCCATAATGTCATGGATGTGTCTTTTTTTAGTGACTTCTATCAACTATAGGGATGACCGTCAAAATCATCTTAGCTTCTTGCCGCTGCTACTTGTGAGCTGCGTTCGGTTTTTCCCTGAAGAGGAAAGGAGAAGCAATATAGTAGCGGATAGTATTTCCCTAAGTAGAGAACCAAGGTTATCGAACCAATAGGAGATTCACACAGACAAAGGTCGACAGTACCTACACACACAAACAAAATACTTGCACCCAACACGGGCAAGAGGGTTGTCCATCCCCTTGTACTTGTTAATTGCAAGGATTAATTCTGATGGTGACAGATATATAAATTGCAAAATAAAAGTAAAGTAAAAAAATTACAACGGGCTTTTAAGGTTTAGTAAATATGGTGAATAGACCCGGGGGGCATAGTTTTCACTAGAGGCATCTCTCTCAAGAACATAGCATACGCTGGGTAGACAAATTACTGTTGGGCAATTGATATAAAAGCGCGTAGTTATGGTGTTATTCATGGCATGATCAGTACATAGTCATTACGTCTGTGACAAGTAGACCGTTAAACTTACTGCGCCTATTACTATTACTCCACTTCGAGAGCGTTTCTATGCTTGCCACTCTAGGTATTAAGTTCATAACAAACAGAGTAATGCATGAAGTATGATGACATAATGTAGACGGAATAAAACCAAGCAATATGATTGAACCTTGTTTTACCCTTAGTAGCAACAATACAAATACATGTCTCGCTACTCCTTTTGTCACGGGGTGAGGACATCGCAAGATTGAACCTACTACTATGCACCACTTTCACTGAAGATCTAATCGACAAAGGAAACTCATAGATCGGAAAGGGTTGCATAGCTATAATAATCACACATAATAAAGTTCATAATATAACCCAATTACTTTCAATGAATAATCTGATCATAAACCCATAATTCATCGGGTCCCAGCAAACACACCACAAAAGAAGATTACATTGAATGGAACTCCAAGGAAAACATTGTATTGAATATCAGAGAGAGAGAGAGAGAGAGAGAGAGAGAGAGATCTAGCTAATCACTATGGACCCATAGGTCTGTGGGGAACTACTCACACATCATCGGAGGTGCAACAAGGTTGATGTAGAGGCCCTCCGTGATCGATTCCCCCTCCGGCAGAGTAAACGCGGAGGCCTCCAAATGGGATCGTGGAAGAACAGAGGCTTGCAGTGGCGGAATAATTGTGTCGGGTCTCGCTCTGGTTCTTTCAGGATTTTACGGAATTTATGGAGTTGGAATTAGGCCAAAAGGACCTATGAGGGGTCGACAGCTCAGGCCCCCAAGGGGCGCCATGTGAGCTTGTGGCCCTCTCGTATATCTTATAGCCTCCTCCAGAAGCTTACTAGGTTCCTTCTGGTCTAGAAAAAATCACCGTAAAGCTTCATCGCGTTTGGACTTCATTTGGTACTGCTTTTCAGCGAAACAATAAAATAGGCAAAAAAAACTAGCACTAGGTTAATAGGTTAGTTCCCAAAAAGATATAAAATTGCATATAAAGCATACAAGATTGATAATATAATAGCAGGAAACAATTAAAAATTATAGATTCGTTGGAGAGTATCAGCAGCCAGTCAAAATTCTTCAAAGCACAATTTCTTCAGTTCATGGCAAAGGCAAAGCTATTATTGATGAAGGAACACGACCCCTTGACGCGCAGTTTCGTTAGCCAACATCTCAATCCACTCGTGAAGACATTGCTAGCCACAACAGCGCTGCAAATGCTTCAAAGCAAATTCGTCAAGGTGAAGCACCTCGAGTCATGACAGGTCATGAGCTGCTCATCAGTCTACACTAGAAAGTGGATAGGAACCATGACTAGGTTAAGCGTCAACTTGCTGCTATTCTTGCAAACATGACAGTGACACAGAACTCAGTAAGGAAAAATCACTATTACGCCCATGAGATCTATGGCCGTAGGTTGGCCATTCTTCCACATCTCAAGACATCCGAAGAACTTGAAGAAATGGTATTCCAACAAGACTTCAATTGGCCGAGTCCGCCCAAGAAGAAGTTCAAGAAAGTTCAAGTTCCTCCACTTGTGTCGGATTCCATGTCTCCGTCACGCTCAACTGATGAAAATGAGAACCTTGAAGACGCTTCATCAGGCCCCTATGCTTCACGATGGCGCTCCTCCACCATGATCAAGCTGATATTCTTGAGGAGAGCTAGTCCTCAACTTCGTCTCCTTTTGATCATTTGATGACAAATGGGGAGAAATCTAAGTTAGTCTTCAAGCGGGTCTATTTATATTGGGTAGTTTTTGTTAAGTTGCAAGTCTTGGTTCTTCTCGTGTTCCTATGATGAGTTGTAACTTAACCTCGTTGGTGGTCTGACTCTTTTGAACTACTTAAACTGCATGCTTTTGTTGAGAAACGTGGTAGAAAACAAAAAAATCACGCCTACGATCACCCAAGATCAACATGAAGATGCATAACGGGTTGGGATCATGATCATTACCGTCACCGAGTTGCAGCTGAAGAAGAACGTGTCGGTGTAGATCGTACTTGGAGTCCCTTGAACCGTCAATGAACAATCCCTCGTACCGCCCATGAAGGATCACTCAAACCGAAGACCGAAAGCACGACCTCTTTACTTGGTTGCAAGTGTGCAGCCTTCATGATCCGGCAGCGCTTCGCCGTCCAGAGCTAATCGTCGCCGGAGAATTATAGGGAAGAGAATAGAACACACTAGGCTTCGAATTATGAGGACAATAGGATTAGCCTAGCTCTAATTAGTCAACTAGAACTAGAGGAAGCTCCAAAACTTGTATATCCAAAAGGGCCAAATCCTCAAGTATATATAGGTTAGAGGGGAGAGGGAGGGCTGCCACCAAGGAGGAAAATCCTCCTTGGGGCGCCGGCCCAGGGGAGGAGGAGTTGGACTCCTCCCCCACTCCTATTCGACCCCTTCCTTAGGGAAGGGAGGCACTTTCCCACTTGGGCCTTTTAGGCCCAAGTTTCCTTCCACCTCTTGGCCTTTTTAGGTTTAAATTAAATATGAAATGTTCTAAATACTTCTAGACCATTATATTTTTTAACATCTCCCGAAACTTTTTCCACCTATATATAATTTATCGGTAATACCCGGTATTACCCGATACTCACCGAAACCCTTCAAGTGACCTCAAAACGCTTGGATCTCTTTGAACTATTCGCATATTCATGAAATAATTCCACAAATATATTCTCATGACTCCCGTCCTACTAACACTCAGCATATCATGATTGCCTTAATGACCCTATAGGTTCGGTAACTCACAGACACGGACGAAACCGTTCGTCCAATGACCGACAGCAGGACCGTGGACGTCCATATTGGTCCCTGTGGGTACACAAATGCTATTCGAGTGAACCTTTGACTGTCATGTGATGTTCCATTTGCTTCACGATACTTCACAAAACCCGGGATGCATCAGTATCCTCCTGGGTCATCACCATGCTAAATATACTGAAATCCTCATTACAGGTTTTGTTCTCCTTTCTCGTTATTGTTTTCTGGCATCCCCGTGACGAAGTCACTTGTGTCTGGCCAGACGATGACTGATGCCATCCCACCGAGAGGTCCCTAAGAATATCTCTCCATCGTCGGAGGAGCAAATCCCACTCTTGAGCTATCTGGCCACTTGTCAAACTTTCTGATGAACCTGTAAGTTTTCCTATGATCACCGTGTACAGATGACGTTTGAGCAGCCCCAAAGCCCATCGTACGGTAAGAAGTGACCACGATACTCTCATGGTCTAAGGAGCAATATCACTGAAGGAAATATGCCCCAGAGGCAATAATAAAGTTGTTATTTATATTTCCTTATATCATGATAAATGTTTATTATTCATGCTAGAATTGTATTAACCGGAAACTTAGTACATGTGTGAATATATAGACAAACTAAGTGTCACTAGTATGCCTCTACTTGACTAGCTCGTTGAATCAAAGATGGTTAAGTTTCCTAGCCATAGACATGAGTTGTCATTTGATTAACGGGATCACATCATTAGAGAATGATGTGATTAACTTGACCCATTCTGTTAGCTTAGCATTCAATCATTTAGTATATTCCTATTGCTTTCTTCATGACTTATACATGTTCCTATGACTATGAGATTATGCAACTCCCAAATACCGGAGGAACACTTTGTGTGCTACCAAACGTCACAACGTAACTGGGTGATTATAAAGGTGATCTACAGGTGTCTCCGATGGTACTTGTTAAGTCGGCATAGATCAAGATTAGGATTTGTCACTCCGATTGTCGGAGAGGTATCTCTAGGCCCTCTCGGTAATGCACATCACTATAAGCCTTGCAAGCAATGCAACTAATGAGTTAGTTGCGGGATGATGTATTACGGAACGAGTAAAGAGACTTGTCGGTAACGAGATTGAACTAGGTATTGAGATACCGGATCTAATCTCAGGCAAGTAACATACCGATGACAAAGAACAACGTATACCCAGCCAGGTTCAAGGCATGGTACTTGCAATTTGGGTTTGTTGCATCAATTATACTGTAAGGGGTTCCCTTACAGTCTTTCTGTCAAAAAAAAGGGAACAACGTATGCTGTTATGCGGTTTGACCGATAAAGATCTTCATAGAATATGTAGGAGCCAATATGAGCATCCAGGTTCCTCTATTGGTTATTGACCGGAGACGAGTCTCGGTCATGTCTACATAGTTCTCGAACCTGTAGGGTCCGCACGCTTAACGTTCGTGACGATCGGTAATATGAGTTTATGTGTTTTGATGTACCGAAGGTAGTTCAGAGTCCCGGATATGCTCACGGACATGATGAGGAGTCTCGAAAGGGTCAGGACATAAAGATCGATATATTGGATGACTATGTTTGGACTTCGTAAGGGTTCCGGGCAAGTTCGGACAAATACCGAAGTACCGGGGGGTTACCGGAACCCCCCGGGGAGTGTAATGGGCCTATTGGGCCTTAGTGGAGAAGAGGAGGGGCGGCCAGGGCAGGCTGCGTGCCCCCTCCCCCTATAGTCCGAATTGGACAAGGAGGGGGGCGGCGCCCCCTTTCCTTCCCCCTCTCTCCTCCTTCCCTCTCTCCTACTCCTACTCTTGGAAGGGTTGGAGTCCTACTCCTGGTGGGAGTAGGACTCCCCTTGGGACGCGCCTAGGAGGGCCGGCCCCTCCCCCTCCTCTACTCCTTTATATACGAAGGAGGGGGGCACCCCATAGACACACAAGTTGATCAGTTGATCTTTTAGCCGTGTGCGGTGCCCCCCTCCACCATAATCCACCTCGGTCATATCGTAGCGGTGCTTAGGCGAAGCCCTGCGTCGGTAGCATCATCATCACCGTCATCACGCCGTTGTGCTGACAGAACTCTCCCCCGAAGCTCTTCTGGATCATGAGTTCGTGGGACGTCACCGAGCTGAACGTGTGCTGAATTCAGAGGTGCCGTGCGTTCGGTACTTGGATCGGTCGGATCGTGAAGACGTACGACTACATCAACCGCGTTCTCATAACGAGTTCCTCTTACGGTCTATGAGGGTACGTGGACGACACTCTCCCCTCTCGTTGCTATGCATCACCATGATCTTGCGTGTGCGTATGAATTTTTTTGAAGTTACTACGTTCCCCAACAGTGGCATCCGAGCCAGGTTTTATGTGTAGATATCATATGCACGAGTAGAACACAAGTGAGTTGTGGGCGATATAAGTCATACTGCTTACCAGCATGTCATACTTTGGTTCGGCGGTATTGTTGGATGAAGCGGCCCGGACCGACATTACGCGTACGCTTACGCGAGACTGGTTCTACCGACGTGCTTTGCACACAGGTGCCTAGCGGGTGTCAGTTTCTCCAACTTTAGTTGAACCGAGTGTGGCTACGCCCGGTCCTTGCGAAGGTTAAAACAGCACCAACTCGACAAACTATCGTTGTGGTTTTGATGCGTAGGTAAGAACGGTTCTTGCTAAGCCCGTAGCAGCCACGTAAAATTTGCAACAACAAAGTAGAGGACGTCTAACTTGTTTTTGCAGGGCATGTTGTGATGTGATATGGTCAAGACATGATGCTAAATTTTATTGTATGAGATGATCATGTTTTGTAACCGAGTTATCGGCAACTGGCAGGAGCCATATGGTTGTCGCTTTATTGTATGCAATGCAATCGCCCTGTAATGCTTTACTTTATCACTAAACGGTAGCGATAGTCGTAGAAGCATAAGATTGGCGAGACGACAACGATGCTACGATGAAGATCAAGGTGTCGCGCCGGTGACGATGGTGATCATGACGGTGCTTCGGAGATGGAGATCACAAGCACAAGATGATGATGGCCATATCATATCACTTATATTGATTGCATGTGGTGTTTATCTTTTATGCATCTTATCTTGATTTGATTGACGGTAGCATTATAAGATGATCCCTCACTAAATTATCAAAGTATAAGTGTTCTCCCTGAGTATGCACCGTTGCGAAAGTTCTTCGTGCTGAGACACCACGTGATGATCGGGTGTGATAGGCTCTACGTTCAAATACAACGGGTGCAAAACAGTTGCACACGCGGAATACTCAGGTTAAGCTTGACGCGCCTAGCATATAACAGATATGGCCTGGAACACGGAGACCGAAAGGTCGAGCGTGAATCATATAGTAGATATGATCAACATAATGATGTTCACTCTTGAAACTACTCCATCTCACGTGATGATCGGACATGGTTTAGTTGATATGGATCACGTGATCACTTAGAGGATTAGAGGGATGTCTATCTAAGTGGGAGTTCTTAAGTAATATGATTAATTGAACTTAAATTTATCATGAACTTAGTACCTGATAGTATCTTGCTTGTCTATGTTGATTGTAGATAGATGGCCCGTGCTGTTGTTCCGTTGAATTTTAATGCGTTCCTTGAGAAAGCAAAGTTGAAAGATGATGGTAGCAATTACATGGACTGGGTCCGTAACTTGAGGATTATCCTCGTTGCTGCACAGAAGAATTACGTCCTGGAAGCACCGCTGGGTGCCAGGCCTGCTGCTGATGCAACTGACGACGTTAAGAACGTAGGGCAGAGCAAAGCTGATGACTACTCGATAGTTCAATGTGCCATGCTTTACGGCTTAGAACCGGGACTTCAACGATGTTTTGAACGTCATGGAGCATATGAGATGTTCCAGGAGTTGAAGTTAATATTTCAAGCAAATGCCTGGATTGAGAGATATGAAGTCTCCAATAAGTTCTACAGTTGCAAGATGGAGGCGAATAGTTCAGTCAGTGAGCATATACTCAAGATGTCTGGGTACTGCAATCACTTGATTCAACCGGGAGTTAATCTTCCGGATGATAGCGTCATTGACAGAATTCTCCAATCACTGCCACCAAGCTACAAGAGCTTCGTGATGAACTATAACATGCAAGGGATGGATAAGACGATTCCCGAGCTCTTCGCAATGCTAAAGGCTGCGGAGGTAGAAATCAAAAAGGAGCATCAAGTGTTGATGGTCAATAAGACCACCAGTTTCAAGAAAAAGGGCAAAGGGAAGAAGAAGGGGAACTTCAAGAAGAATAGCAAGCAAGTTGCTGTTCAGGGGAAGAAACCCAAGTCTGGACCTAAGCCTGAGACTGAGTGCTTCTACTGCAAGTAGACTGGTCACTGGAAGCGGAACTACCCCAAGTATTTGGCGGATAAGAAGGATGGCAAGGTGAACAAAGGTATATGTGATATACATGTTATTGATGTGTACCTTACTTATGCACGCAGTAGCACCTAGGTATTTGATACTGGTTCTTTTGCTAATATTTGCAACTCGAAACAGGGCTACAGATTAAGCGAAGATTGGCTAAGGACGAGGTGACGATGCGCGTGGGAAATGGTTCCAAAGTCGATGTGATCGCGGTCGGCACGCTACCTCTACATCTACCTTCGGGATTAGTTTTAGACCTAAATAATTGTTATTTGGTGCCAGCGTTAAGCATGAACATTATATCTGGATCTAGTTTGATGCAAGACGGTTATTCATTTAAATCAGAGAATAATGGTTGTTCTATTTATATGAGTAATATCTTTTATGGTCATGCACCCTTGAAGAGTGGTCTATTTTTGTTGAATCTCGATAGTAGTGATACACATATTCATAATATTGAAGCCAAAAGATGCAGAGTTGGTAATGATAGTGCAACTTATTTGTGGCACTGCCGTTTAGGTCATATCGGTGTAAAGCACATGAAGAAACTCCATACTGATGGACTTTTGGAACCACTTGATTATGAATGACTTGGTACTTGCGAACCGTGCCTCATGGGCAAGATGACTAAAACACCGTTCTCCGGAACTATGGAGAGAGCAACAGATTTGTTGGAAATCATACATACAGATGTATGTGGTCCGATGAATGTTGAGGCTCGTGGCGGATATCGTTATTTTCTCACCTTCACAGATGATTTAAGCAGATATGGGTATCTCTACTTAATGAAACATAAGTCTGAAACATTTGACAAGTTCAAAGAATTTAAGAGTGAAGTTGAAAATCATCATAACAAGAAAATAAAGTTTCTACGATCTGATCGTGGAGGAGAATATTTGACTTATGAGTTTGGTCTTCATTTGAAACAATGCGGAATAGTTTCGCAACTCACGCCACCCAGAACACCACAGCGTAATGGTGTGTCCGAACGTCATAATCATACTCTACTAGATATGGTGCGATCTATGATGTCTCTTACTGATTTACCACTATCGTGTTGGGGTTATGCTTTAGAGAAGGCCGCATTCACGTTAAATAGGGCACCATCAAAATCCGTTGAGATGAAGCCTTATGAACCGTGGTTTGGCAAGAAACCGAAGTTGTCATTTCTTAAAGTTTGGGGCTGCGATGCTTATGTGAAAAAACTTCAACCTGATAAGCTCGAACCCAAATCGGAGAAATGTGTCTTCATAGGATACCCAAAGGAGATTGTTGGGTACACCCTCTATCACAGATCCGAAGGCAAGACTTTTGTTGCTAAATTCGGAATCTTTCTGGAGAAGGAGTTTCTCTCGAAATAAGTGAGTGGGAGGAAAGTAGAACTTGATGAGGTAATTGTACCTGCTCCCTTATTGGAAAGTAGTTCATCGCAGAAACCGGTTTCTGCAACGCCTACACTAATTAGTGAGGAAGTTAGTGATGATGATCATGGAACTTCAGATCAAGTTGTTACTGAACCTCGTAGGTCAACCAGAGTAAGATCCGCACCAGAGTGGTACGGTAATCCTGTTCTGGAGGTTATGCTACTAGACCATGACGAACCTACGAACTATGAAGAAGCGATGGTGAGCCCAGATTCCGCGAAATGGCTTGAGGCCATGAAATCTGAGATGGGATCCATGTATGAGAACAAAGTGTGGACTTTGGTTGACTTGCCCGATGATCGGCAAGCAATTGAGAATAAATGGATCTTCAAGAAGAAGACTGAGGCTGACGGTAATGTTACTGTCTATAAAGCTCGACTTGTTGCAAAAGGTTTTCGACAAGTTCAAGGGATTGACTACGATGAGACCTTCTCACCTGTAGTGATGCTTAAGTCTGTCCGAATCATGTTAGCAATTTCCGCATTTTATGATTATGAAATTTGGCAAATGGATGTAAAGACTGCATTCCTGAATGGATTTTTGGAAGAAGAGTTGTATATGATGCAACCTGAAGGTTTTATCGATCCAAATGATGCTAACAAAGTGTGCAAACTCCAGCGATCCATCTATGGACTGGTGCAAGCATCTCGGAGTTGGAATAAACGTTTTCATAGTGTGATCAAAGCATATGGTTTTATACAGACTTTTGGAGAAGCCTGTATTTACAAGAAAGTGAGTGGGAGCTCTATAGCATTTCTAATATTATATGTGGATGACATATTATTGATTGGAAATAATATAGAATTTCTGGATAGCATAAAAGGATACTTGAATAAGAGTTTTTCAATGAAAGACCTCGGTGAAGCTGCTTATATATTGGGCATGAAGATCTATAGAGATAGATCAAGACGCCTAATTGGACTTTCACAAAGCACATACCTTGATAAAGTTTCGAAGAAGTTCAAAATGGATAAAGCAAAGAAAGGGTTCTTACCTGTGTTACAAGGTGTGAAGTTGAGTCAGACTCAATGCCCGACCACAGCAGAAGATAGAGAGAAAATGAAATATGTTCCCTATGCTTCAGCCATAGGCTCTATCATGTATGCAATGCTGTGTACCAGACATGATGTGTGCCTTGCTATTATTTAGCAGGGAGGTACCAAAGTAATCCAGGAGTGGATCATTGGACAGCGGTCAAGAACATCCTGAAATACCTGAAAAGGACTAAGGATATGTTTCTCGTTTATGGAGGTGACAAAGAGCTCGTCGTAAATGGTTACGTCGATGCAAGCTTTGACACTGATCCGGATGACTCTAAGTCACAAACCGGATACGTATTTATATTGAACGGTGGAGCTATCAGTTGGTGTCGTTCTAAGCAAAGCGTCGTGGCGGGATCTACGTGTGAAGCGGAGTACATAGCTGCTTCGGAAGCAGCAAATGAAGGAGTTCATATCCGATCTAGGTGTCATACCTAGTGCATCGGGTCCAATGAAAATCTTTTGTGACAATACTGGTGCAATTGCCTTGGCAAAGGAATCCAGATTTCACAAGATAACCAAGCACATCAAGAGACGCTTCAATTCCATCCGCGACCAAGTCAAGGAGGGAGACATAGAGATTTGCAAGATACATACGGATCTGAATGTTGAAGACCTGTTGACTAAGCCTCTCTCACGAGCAAAACATGATCAGCACCAAGAGTCCATGGGTGTTAGAATCATTATTGTGTAATCTAGATTATTGACTCTAGTGCAAGTGAGAGACCGAAGGAAATATGCCCTAGAGGCAATAATAAAGTTGTTATTTATATTTCCTTATATCATGATAAATGTTTATTATTCATGCTAGAATTGTATTAACCGGAAACTTAGTACATGTGTGAATATATAGACAAACTAAGTGTCACCAGTATGCCTCTACTTGACTAGCTCGTTGAATCAACGATGGTTAAGTTTCCTAACCATAGACATGAGTTGTCATTTGATTAACGGGATCACATCATTAGAGAATGATGTGATTGACTTGACCCATTCTGTTAGATTAGCATTCGATCGTTTAGTATATTGCTATTTCTTTCTTCATGACTTATACATGTTCCTATGACTATGAGATTATGCAACTCCCGAATACCGGAGGAACACTTTGTGTGCTACCAAACGTCACAACGTAACTGCGTGATTATAAAGGTGCTCTACAGGTGTCTCCGATGGTACTTGTTGAGTTGGCATAGATCGAGATTAGGATTTGTCACTCCGATTGTCGAAGAGGTATCTCTGGGTCCTCTCGGTAATGCACATCACTATAAGCCTTGCAAGCAATGCAACTAATGAGTTAGTTGAGGGATGATGTATTACGAAACGAGTAAAGAGACTTGCCGGTAACTAGATTGAACTAGGTATTGAGATACCGACGATCGAATCTCGGGCAAGTAACATACCGATGACAAAGGGAACAACGTATGATGTTATGCGGTTTGACCAATAAAGATCTTCGTAGAATATGTAGGAGCCAATATTTGCATCCAGGTTCCGCTATTGGTTATTTACCGGAGACGAGTCTCGGTCATGTCTACATAGTTCTCGAACCCGTAGGGTCCGCGCGCTTAACGTTCGGTAACGATCGGTAATATGAGTTTATGTGTTTTGATGTACCGAAGGTAGTTCGGAGTCCCGGATATGATCACGGACATGACGAGGAGTCTCGAAATGGTCAAGACATAAAGATCGATATATTGGATGACTATGTTTGGACTTCGGAAGAGTTCCGGGCATGTTCGGACAAATACTCGAGTACCGGGGGTTACCGGAACCCCCCGGGGAGTGTAATGGGCCTATTGGGCCTTAGTGGAGAAGAGGAGGGGCGGCCAAGGCAGGCCACGCGCCCCCTCCCCCTCTTGTCTGAATTGGACAAGGAGGGGGGCGGCGCCCCCCTTTCCTTCCCCCTCTCTCCTCCTTCCCTCTCTCCTACTCCTACTCTTGGAAGGGTTGGAGTCCTACTCCCGGTGGGAGTAGGACTCCCCTTGGGACGCGCCTAGGAGGACCGGCCCCTCCCCCTCCTTCCACTCCTTCATATACGGAGGAGGGGGGCACCCCATAGACACACAAGTTGATCAGTTGATATTTTAGCCATGTGTGGTGCCCCCTCCACCATAATCCACCTCGGTCATATCGTAGCGGTGCTTAGGCGAAGCCCTGTGTCGGTAGCATCATCATCACCGTCATCACGCCGTCGTGCTGACGGAACTCTCCCGTGAAGCTCTGCTGGATCGTGAGTTCGTGGGACGTCACCGAGCTGAACGTGTGCTGAACTCGGAGGTGCCGTGCGCTCGGTACTTGGATCGGTCCGATCGTGAAGACGTACGACTACATCAACCGCGTTCTCATAACGCCTCCGCTTACGGTCTACGAGGGTACGTGGACGACACTCTCCCCTCTCGTTGCTATGCATCACCATGATCTTGCGTGTGTGTAGGATTTTTTTTTGAAATTACTATGTTCCACAACAATCACACGTTAACACTCCGTGTTATTGAAGGAAATATGCCCTAGAGGCAATAATAAAGTTATTTTATATTTCCTTATTCATGATAAATGTTTATTATTCATGCTAGAATTGTATTAACCGGAAACTATATACATGTGTGGATACATAGGCAAAACACGGTGTCCCTAGTAAGCCTCTACTAGACTAGCTCATTAATCAAAGATGGTTAAGTTTCCTAACCATAGACATGTGTTGTCATTTGATGAACGGGATCACATCATTAGGAGAATGATGTGATGGACAAGACCCATCCGTTAGCTTAGCATATTGATCATTAAGTTTTATTTCTATTGCTTTCTTCATGTCGTATACATATTCCTTCGACTATGAGATTATGAAACTCCCGGATACCGGAGGAATACCTTGTGTGCTATCAAACGTCATAACGTAACTGGGTGATTATAAAGATGCTCTATAGGTATCTCCGAAGGTATTTGTTGGGTTGGCATAGATCGAGATTAGGATTTGTCACTCCGATTATCGGAGAGGTATCTCTGGGCCCTCTCGGTAATGCACATCATAATAAGCCTTGCAAGCAATGTGACTAATGAGTTAGTTGCGGGATGATGTATTACGGAACGAGTAAAGAGACTTTCCGGTAACGAGATTGAACTAGGTATGAAGATACCGACGATCGAATCTCCGGCAAGTAACATACTGATGACAAAGGGAATAACATATGGTAACATTACGGTACGACCGATAAAGATCTTCGTAGAATATGTGGGAACCAATATGAGCATTGATACGTCTCCAACGTATCTATAATTTATGAAGTATTCATGCTATTATATTATCATTCTGGGATGTTTTACAATCATTTTATAGCAACTTTATATCATTTTTTGGGACTAACCTATTGACCCAGTGCCAAGTGCCAGTTGCTGTTTTTTTTTCTTATTTTTTACATCGCATGAAATCAATATCAAAAGGAGTACAAACACCGTGAAACTTTTTGTGGATTTTTTATGGACCAGAAGACATCCGGTGGGCCAGAGAAGCACCTAGGGGGTGCCCTGATGGGGGCACAACCCACCAGGGCGCGCCTGGGGGCCCAGGCGCGCCCAAGTGGGTTGTGCCCACCTTGGTGGCCTCCCGTACCCCTTCTTCGCCCTATAAATAGTCAAATATTCCAAAAACCCTTGGGGGTAACCCTAGATCAGAAGTTCCGCCGCCACAAGGCTCTGTAGCCACGAGAAACCAATCTAGACCCGTTCTGGCACCCTGCCGGAGGGGGAAATCATCACCGGTGGCCATCTTCATCATCCCGGCGGCCACCACGATGAGGAGGGAGTAGTCCACCCTCGGGCTGAGGGTTTGTACCATTAGCTATGTGTTTAATCTCTCTCTCTCTCTCTCTCGTGTTCTTGGGATGTCACGATCTTGATGTATCACGGGCTTTGTTAATTTTGTCAGATCATATGGTGTTTTCCCCTCTCTATCTTGTTGTGATGAATTGAGTTTTTCCCTTTGAGTTTTCATTTTATCGGATTGAATACTTTTATGGATTTGAGAACACCTGATATATGTCTTGCATATGAATACTCGTGGTGACAATGGGGTATCATATTGATTCACTTGATATGTGTTTTGGCACTCAACTCGCGGATTCCCGAGGTGACATTGGGGTAATCTACGCATAGGGGTTGATGCACGTTCTTGTCTTGGTTTCTCCGGTAGAATCTTGGGGCACTCTTTTAGGTTCTTTGTGTTGGATCGAGTATTATGAATCTGAAATTATTTGCTGTTATTTTAGTACGAACTCTTGGATAGATTGATCAGAAAGAATAGCTTCAAGGTGGTTTCATACCCTACAAACGATTTCTTATTATGTTCTCTGCTAGATAGGAACCTTGGAGTGATTCTTCATCGCAGGTTGAGGGATGGTTATATGATCCAATTATATTAGCATTGTTGAGAGATTGCACTAGCGAAAGTACCGACCCTAGGCCTCATTTTGAAGCATTGCAATACCGTTTGTGCTCTGTTTTATCAACTGCTACCTTGCTGTTTTTATTTATTCAGATTATAAAAATATATTTTTACCATCCATATTACACTTTTATCACCATCTCTTTGCCGCACTAGTGCACCTATACAAATTGTCATTGTATTGGGTGTGTTGGGGACACAAAAGATTTCTTGTATTTGATTGCAGTGTTGTTTGAGAGAGACCATCTTCATCCTATGCCTCCCACGGATTGATAAACCTTAGGTCATCCACTTGAGGAAAAATTGCTACTGTCCTACAAAACTCTGCGCTTGGAGGCCCAACACGAGTCTACAAGAATAAAGTTGCGTAGTAAACATCAAGCTCTTTTCTGGCGCCGTTGCCGGGGAGGTTAGGTAAGCGGCACTCACATCTTGTCAATGAAGCTCTTTTCTGGCGCCGTTGTCGGGGAGGCTAAGTAAGCGGCACTCACATCCCGTCAACAAAGCTCTTTTCTGGTGCCGTTGCCGGGAAGGGAGTGCATGAAGGTATATCTTTAGATCTTGCAATTGAATGTAGCGATCCGACCTCAAACGGTCAAATCTCTGTGTATAAGTGTCATCCCTGGATCAGTAATGCTGACACACACAGTACTTGAAGGATTTATAACAGAGTTCAATCACACACTTATTACATCGAATGGCTCAAAAGAGAGTACTTATTACAATAATATGGCTGAAGGCCATCTAAATATGATAACAGCGGAAACTTCCAAGGTAAATGAGTCCATCAACTCCAATGGCATAGCTGAGTGCACGACAACGACCTAGCGCACCTTACTCTTCGTCTGAAAACTCTGCAACATAATAAGTTGCAGCCTGTGTAGGTCAGCACATGGAATATGCTGGCAAAATAACATTGTAGAGCAATGAACATGTAACAGCTATAACTATATGCATATTTGGCTGGTGGAGGCTCTACGGTTATTTTTGCAGAAAGCTAGTTTTTCCCTACAACAAAGGAATATATTTTATTTAACTACAAAGTTTGTTGAAAACATTGAGAAGATTCCTCCAACTCAATCCCAAAATAATAATTATCAACCCAACATATTTAGAGTGACGAGATCAAATCAACAATTCAAGTACCAGATACTCAAGATGTCCATAACCGGGGACACGGCTAACCATGATTAGTTTGTACACTCTGCAGAGGTTTGCGCACTTTTCCCCACAAGACTCGATCTCCTCCGTTGAATTTCTCGCACTACATGATGTTTGAGAAACGGATGACCGAGACACAGTCTTTCAGAAGCATTAACTCTTTACTCTGGGTAGACAGTACCACCTACATCCCCTACATCTGCTAGTCTACCACTGAAAGAGGTCACACAAACATACTCAACTATGCCAGAGCCCATAATGGCTTGTGGCTGCACACGGAAGTTCATAGCATGAATAATCTTATGATACCTTTGAGCCTGGGTGGCGAACCATAGGATGATCACACGGGTACTCCGGGATATCCCAGGACAACGCTGTATTGCTCCAGGTGCCCAGACAACCACTGGGTGCTCCAGGGTGCCTCAACCAATACACCCAGATGTGTATTTAAGTAGCCACCTTAAGTTTAACCTTAAAACTCTCAAATCTGTCATGGATCACTCAAACCCAAACCACGTCTATGAGCATAGCATAGCAGTACAAGCATACATAGAAGTAACTCCCAGGGTTTGAAATAAAGACAATAGGTACTACCTCATCACTACTTCCCAGTACCCACAAGTATTCAAGTCCTAACCATGCAGTGTTTGAGGATTGAAACAAATGCATAAAAACTGGGGAATAAAGGGGTATGATCAAAGTGTTACTTGCCTTACTGACGATCTGAAAACCCTAGTGACTCGTAGTAGCACGCTTCGCACTCCGGAAACTCTATCGTAAACAAACAATAACATACATAAGCACTCAAGCATAAGGTGCATAGGTAAAACTCAAAAGAAAAGATCCAAACTGAAAGTTCAACTGAAGAGCTTCGATTTGCAAAAAGAATCAATCGAATCGGAGCTACGAAACTCAAACTACGATCAAAAGAAGTTCGAATTCAAATCTGCTTGAAACCAAATTTTAAATTGTCAAAACCATGTTCAAGTTGATTAACTAGAAAGAGAGGTTCGAGACGAAGACTTTGGCGTTGGTTTCACTGGATTTGGACAAACGAGCAAAAAGTTGCGAGGGTTTAAAGATCAGCGACTAATCTGTGATAAAAGTATTCGTGGATAGGTCCCTGGCCGAAAATAAAATAAAAAGAAAAACCTAACAAACGAACGTTCGCTAACAGAACCGAACGGACGAACGTGTTCGTTTAAACGAACTAAATAGAGAGCGTTCGCCAAATAGAACCGATCGAAATAAACCGAGAAAAACCCTAACCCTAAAAAAACCGATCTAGGTTTTATACCTAAAACCGGCGAAAAACCGGCAGGCGGCGCGTGGTCGGGCGGGGCGGCGGCGGCGCGGGACGGCGACAGCGAACGGCGGCGGCGGCGCGCAGCAGCGGCAGCGGGCGGCTGCGGCGAAAGGACGGCGGCGGCTGCGGCGCGGGACGGGGTGGGGGGAGGCGGCGACTACTTATAGGAGGGGGGTCGGCGGCTTGGGGGAGGGGCCGAGGCGAGGCGGTGGCGAGGCGGCGGCGAGCAGGAGTCCGTCCCGGGGACGGGGACGAGGCGGTGGCGGCTGAGCCGCGGCCTGGCGCTAGCTAGGCCGGCCCAGTTCGGCCGCAAACGGTTTTTTTAATAACACTCCGCCCGAAGAAAAATCCTAATAAATTATAAAAAATCTAAAAATACCAGAAAAAAATTTCACCGTCTAAACCTAATATTTAGAACAAAGTGAACATTTTCTGGCCTAAAATGCAATTTTAAAAAATGCATATTTTTCTAATTCAAATAAAATAGCAAATAAAATCCAAATAAAATATAAACTTGATTTTAAAATTTCTTCTCCAATATTTCCTTTCATTTTAAGAAGTCATATTATCTTCACTCTTTTATTCTCAATATTGGGAATAATTGGAGAGAAAAATATTAAAATCAAATTGATCCTCTTTTCAAATTTGAGAAAATTCAAATATGAAAATTTATGAAATCCCCAACTCTCTCCTTGGGTCCTTGAGTTGCTTAAGATTTCTAGGATCTCAACCAAAATGCAAATAAAATATGATATGCATATGATGACCTATCTATAACATCCAAATTGAAAATTGGGATGTTACATTGAATCTTTTAGTTTCTTGTTCTATTACTAGTTTGGTTTATAAAAGAAAACTACATAAAAATGGAATTGAGGTTGCATCATATTATTGATCATCTTTATAATATCTTTCTTGAAAATGATGGTTCAAAAAATTGTGCTCAATTGTTAGAAGAAGAAGTCAATAAAATGTTTGGCACAAAATATTTGAATGATGAGCATGATTGCAATGTTGTTAGTATGAACTCTGTGAATACCCCTGATGCTAATGATATGCAAAGCCATAAGCTTGGGGATGCTATGTTTGATGACGATGATATTTTTAGTCCCCCAAGATTTGACGTGCAAATTTGTTATAATGATTGCACGCCTCCTATTTATGATGATTATAATGATGAAAGTGGATTTGGAGAGGTCATGACTTTATTTAGTGATGAATCCACCATTTTGGATGAGGCTTCAATTGACTATGATAACAAAGTTGCTATCTGTGATGATTATGGTGATGACATGTATGCTATATAGAATAATGATAACCATGAAAATTGTCATCATGATTTTAATTTTCACTCTCATGATAGTTATTTTGTTGAGTTTGCTCCCACTACTATTAATGAGAAGAAATTTGCTTCTGTGGAGAGTAATAAGTTTTCTATGCTTTTGTGTCATGAAAAGAATGCTTTATGTGATGGTTATATTGTTGAATTTCTTCATGATGCTACTGAAAATTATTATGAGGGAGGGACTTATGCTTGTAGGAATTGCAATAATATCAAGTTTCCTCTCTATGTGTTGAGAGTTTTGAAGTTATGCTTGTTTTGCCTTCCTATGCTAGTTGATTCTTGTTCCCATAAGTTGTTTGCTCACAAAATCCCTATGCATAGGAAGTGGGTTAGACTTAAATGTGCTAGTCATATGCTTCATGATGCTCTCTTGTTATGTTTTAATTCTTATCTTTTATGCGAGCATCATTGAAATCATCATGCCTAGCTAAAAGGCATTAAAGAAAAGCGCTTGTTGGGAGACAACCCAACATTTTTACCTACTGTTTTTGTGTGTTCACATGATTAGGCTAGTGTAGTATTCATGTTTTATTGCTTTTGTTTCAATAAAGTACCAAGTAAAACCTTTGGGATAGTGTGGATGATAGTTGACTTGATTCTGTGAGAAAACATAAACTTTTGTGCTCAGTGGCAGAATTCTTAAAATTCACTGGAGCGTCGAAAAATTCTAAATTTTTTTACAGTTTATTGGTATACAAAGTCCTTACATTTTCCTAATTTTTCATAATTTTGGAGTTACAGAAGTATGGTTGGAGTACAGATTACTACAGACTGTTCTGTTTTTGACAGATTCTGTTTTCAATGCATAGTTTGCTTGTTTCCTAGTTTCTATAGCTTATATTGCTCAATATAAATTGTGGAAATGATATGCTACATTAGGCATTGTGTGGAAACAATTATGAATCTTTTCTTTGACAGTACCAAAGTGAAATGGTTTGCTCTTTATCATACTAACCTATCTCACGAAGTTCCGTTAAGTTTTGTGTGATTGAAGTTTTCAAGTTTTGGGTGAGATGTTAATATGAGGAGAATTAGGAGTGACAAGACCCTAAGCTTGGGGATGCCCAAGGCACCCCCAAGGTAATATTCAAGGAATATCCAAGCAACTAAGCTGGGCATCCCCTCTTTCGTCTCCAACATTATCGGTAACCTCACTTGGAGCTATGTTTTCATTCGTCACATGATATGTGTTTTACTTGGAGCCTCATTTTATTTCGATAGGATTTTATTTCTGTTATCTAGAATAATGTTTTGCACCTTTATTTCAATAAAAGTGGCATTGATAGCCTTTACTATGCTTATTTTGCAAGTCTACATGTTGCTATTTGAAAACAGAAAGTTTATCGCTGTTGCAAAAAATCCGAGAAAAGTAAGAATGTGATAAAATGTTGAAACTTTTTGCAAAATAAGCCCTGATAAATTTTCTTCAGTGTGGTAAATTTTCATAATTTTTGGAGTTGAATAAGTATTGATACTCTTGCATTCTTTACAGACTGTACTGTTTTGGCAGATTGCTGTTATGTTTGCATTGTTTAATGATTCTATTTGAGGACAGGACTATTAAATATGCAGAGGCATTTAGTATGCAATGTTGAATAATAATTTTAGTGATTTTCTATAGTAGAGAATGATAAGGTTTTGCATTGGTTTATACTAACTTATCTCACGAGTTCTTGTTGAGTTTTGTGTGGATGAAGCTCTTGAGATTTAGGAAAACCATGATATGAGAGGAGTTAAGGAGACACAAAAGCTCAAGCTTGGGGATGCCCAAGGCACCCCAAGATAATATTTCAAGAAGTCTCAAGCATCTAAGCCTGGGGATGCCCCGATAGGCATCCCACCTTTCTTCTTCAACAATTATCGGTTAGTATCGGTTGAGCCTAAGCTTTCGCTTATTCACATGATGTGTGCTATTCTTGGAATGTCTTTTTATTTTGTTTTTGCTTGCTGTTTTAATAAAATACTTAGATCTAAAAGTTTTTAAATAAGAGAGAGTCCACAATTAGCTACCTATCCACTTAACTACTCGCTTGATCTTCACTTATATCTTTTTGGAGTAGATTGCCATTTACTCTTGTGCTTCACTTATATTCTGTGAGTAAATTATTGAATAAATTGAATATCATGAAGTTGAAATTATATGTTCATATCATGCCTAGTGGTAGCTTCACATTGGGTTTAGAAATTGAAATCTTTTGAAGCTTGACAATCACAATATTGGTCATACAAGCAATTCATGAATGATTAGTAGAAGGAAGAGAACTTTCACATGCAAATACACTATCTTAGAAATCTTTTGTGATTGTGAGCCCCCATCAAAATATTATATGCAAAATTGTTGACGTTGGACAAGGAAGACAATGTAATGATTTATGTTTGTTCATATTCACATAGAAGTTATATTGTCATAAATCCTTCAACATGTGGTGCTTGCCCCCCATCTTTGCTAGCCAAAAATTCTGCACCAAGTAGAGATACTACTTGTGCATCCAAAAACCGTTAAACCCAAATCTTATTTTCAAGAGTCCACCATACCTACCTAAGGATTGAGCAAGATCCTTCAAGTAAGTTGTCATCGGTGCAATAAGGCAATAAAAATTGCTTCTAAAAGTGTGAGATCATTTAGTGTAAGAGAAAAATTGAGCATTGTACGAACTTGTGATGGAAAAGAATAAAAGCGACAGACTGCATAATAAAGGTTGCTATCATAAGGGGCAATATAAAGTGACGTTCTTTTGCATGAAGGGGTTGAGCATACAAACAAATAAGCGCATGACAACCTCTGCTTCCCTCTGCGAAGGGCCTACCTCTTACTTTCATGCAAGAGTCAAAGTTTTTCTCTCTATTACTTTTTATTTTTCTCTTTTGGCAAGCATCACATGGTGAGGAAAGATCTAGGCACATATATCCAGTTGGATATGGGTAGCATGAGTTATTATTGTTGACATCACCCTTGAGGTGAATTCATTGGGAGGCGAAATTATAAGCCCCTATCTTTCTATGTGTCTGGTTGAAACGTTTTGCTCATGTGTATGCGGTGAGTGTTAGAAATCATAGAAGACTATATGATGGTTGAGTATGTGGAGCTCTTACTTAAACTCCGTTGAATAAGTTCAATTGCAATTGCTTGGTGACTAAGAACATAGGTTGTTGAGTTTCAAGAGAATCCATTGTTTGAACCTTAACATGTGAATTGGTCGCTACTTTAACATGAGAAGTTTTATAAGAAAGAATTGTTGTTATGATGCTAGGAAAAGTGATTGAAATTATCATTGATCAAACTTGTGCACTTTGCTAGCATTCACACTTCATAAATTATTTCTTTTATCATTTACCTACTAAAGGACGAGTAGGAATTAAGCTTGGGGATGCTGATACATCTCCAACGTATCTATAATTTATGAAGTATTCATGCTATTATATTATCATTCTGGGATGTTTTACAATCATTTTATAGCAACTTTATATCATTTTTTGGGACTAACCTATTGACCCAGTGCCAGTTGCTGCTTTATGCTTGGTTTTTACATCACAGGAATCCAGTGGGCCAAAGAAGCACATGGGGTGCATCGAGGGGGGCACAACCCACCAGGGCCCGCTTGGGGGCCCAGGCGCGCCCAGGTGGGTTGTGCCCACGTCGGTGGCCTCCCGTACCCCTTCTTCGCCCTATAAATAGTCAAATATTCCAAAAACCCTAGGGGTAACCCTAGATCAGAAGTTCCACCGCCGCAAAGCTCTGTAGCCACGAGAAACCAATCTAGACCTGTTCCGGCACACTGCCAGAGGGGGAAATCATCACCGGTGGCCATATTCATCATCACGGCGGCCACCACGATGAGGAGGGAGTAGTCCACCCTCGGGGCTGAGGGTTTGTACCAGTAGCTATGTGTTTAATCTCTCTCTATCTCTCTCTCTCATGTTCTTGAGATGTTACGATCTTGATGTATCGCGGGCTTTGTTAATATAGTCGGATCATATGGTGTTTTCCCCCCTCTATATTGTTGTCATGAATTGAGTTTTTCCATTTGAGATTTCGTTTTATCGGATTGAATACTTTTATGAATTTGAGAACACTTGATATATTTCTTGCATATGAATACTCGTGGTGACAATGGGGTATCATATTGATTCACTTGATATGTGTTTTGGCACTCAACTCGCGGATTCCCGGGGTGACATTGGGGTAATCTACGCATAGGGGTTGATGCACGTTCTTGTCTTTGTTTCTCCGGTATAAATCTTGGGGCACTCTTTGAGGTTCTATGTGTTGGATCGATTATTATGAATCTGAGATTGTTTGGTGTTATTTTAGTACGAACTCTTGGATAGATCGATCAGAAAGAATAGCTTCGAGGTGGTTTCATACCCTACAAACGATTTCTTCTTATGTTCTCCGCTAGGTAGGAACCTTGGAGTGATTCTTCATCGCACGTTGAGGGATGGTTATATGATCCAATTATATTAGCATTGTTGAGAGATTGCACTAACGAAAGTACGGACCCTAGGCCTCATTTTCAAGCATTGCAATACCGTTTGTGCTCCATTTTATCAATTGCTACCTTGCTGTTTTTATTTATTCAGATTATAAAAATATATTTCTACCATCCATATTGCACTTTTATCACCATCTCTTCGCCGAACTAGTGCACCTATACAAATTACCATTGTATTGGGTGTGTTGGGGACACAAGAGATTTCTTGTATTTGATTGCAGGGTTGTTTGAGAGAGACCATCTTCATCCTACGCCTTCCACGGATTGATAAACCTTAGGTCATCCACTTGAGGAAAAATTGCCACTGTCCTACAAAACTCTGCGCTTGAAGGCCCAACAAGAGTCTACAAGAATAAAGTTGCATAGTAGACATCAAGCATCAGGGTTCCACTGTTGGTTATTGACCAGAGAGGTGTCTCAGTCATGTCTACATAGTTCTCGAACCCGTAGGGTCCGCACGCTTAACGTTCGATGACAATTTTGTATTATATGAGTTATGTGATTTGTGTTGGGGAACATAGTATTTCAAAAAAATTCCTACGATCACGCAAGATCTATCTAGGCAAAGCATAGCAACGAGCGGGGAGAGTGTGTCCATGTACCCTTGTAGACCGAAAGCGGAAGCGTTAAGTAACGCGGTTGATGTAGTCGAACGTCTTCACGATCCAACCAATCAAGTACCGAACGCACGACACTGATGTCTACTATGCAACCTTCTCCATGTAGACGTTGTTGGGCCTCCAAGTGCAGAGGTTTGTAGGACAGTAGCAAATTTCCCTCAAGTGGATGACCTAAGGTTTATCAATCCGTGGGAGGTGTACGATGAAGATGGTCTCTCTCAAGCAACCCTGCAACCAAATAACAAAGAGTCTCTTGTGTCCCCAACACACCCAATACAATGGTAAATTGTATAGGTGCACTAGTTCGGCGAAGAGATGGTGATACAAGTGCAATATGGATGATAGATATAGGTTTTTGTAATCTGAAAATATAAAAACAGCAAGGTAACTAATGATAAAAGCGAGCACAAACGGTATTGCAGTGCTAGGAAACAAGGCCTAGGGTTCATACTTTCACTAGTGCTAGTTCTCTCAACAATAATAACATAATTGGATCATATAGCTATCCCTCAACATGCAACAAAGAGTCACTCCAAAGTCACTAATAGCGGAGGACAAACAAAGATATTATGGTAGGGTACGAAACCACCTCAAAGTTATTCTTTCTGATTGATCTATTCAAGAGTCCGTAGTAAAATAACATGAAGCTATTCTTTCCGTTCGATCTATCATAGAGTTCGTACTAGAATAACATCTTAAGACACAAATCAACCAAAACCCTAATGTCACCTAGATACTCCAATGTCACCTCAAGTATCCGTGGGTATGATTATACGATATGCATCACACAATCTTAGATTCATCTATTCAAACCAACACAAAGTACTTCAAAGAGTGCCCCAAAGTTTCTACCGGAGAGTCAAGACGAAAACGTGTGCCAACCCCTATGCATAGGTTCATGGGCGGAACCCGCAAGTTGATCACCAAAACATACATCAAGTGGATCACGTGATATCCCATTGTCACCACAGATAAGCACGGCAAGACATACATCAAGTGTTCTCAAATCCTTAAAGACTCAATCCGATAAGATAACTTCAAAGGGAAAACTCAATCCATGACAAGAGAGTAGAGGGGGAGAAACATCATAAGATCAAACTATAATAGCAAAGCTCGCGATACATCAAGATCGTATCACCTCAAGAACACGAGAGAGAGAGAGAGAGATCAAACACATAGCTATTGGTACATACCCTCAGCCCCGAGGGTGAACTACTCCCTCCTCGTCATGGAGAGCGCCGGGATGATGAAGATGGCCACCGGTGAGGGTTCCCCCCCTCCGGCAGGGTGCCGGAATAGGGTCCCGATTGGTTTTTGGTGGCTACAGAGGATTGCGGTAGCGGAACTCCCGATCTATTCTGCTCTCTGAAGTTTTTAGGGTATATGGATATATATATAGGCGAAAGAAGTCGGTCAGGGGAGCCACGAGGGTGGACGGCGCGCCTGGGGGGTGGGCGCGCCCCCCCTGCCTCGTGATCTCCTCGTTGATTCCCTGATGTGTACTCCAAGTCTCCTGGATTGCTTCCGTTCCAAAAATAACTCTCCCGAAGGTTTCCTTCCGTTTGGACTCCGTTTGATATTCTTTTTTGCGAAACACTGAAACAAGGGAAAAAACAGAAACTGGCACTGGGCTCTGGGTTAATAGGTTAGTCCTAAAAATAATATAAAAGTGCTTAATAAAGCCGATAAACATCCAAAACAGATAATATAATAGCATGGAACAATCAAAAATTATAGATACGTTGGAGACGTATCAGCATCCCCAAGCTTAATTCCTGCTCGTCCTCGAGTAGGTAAATGATAAAAACAGAATTTTTTATGTGGAATGCTACCTAACATAATTCTCTAAGTAATTCTCTTTATTGTGGCATGAATGTTCAGATCCATAAGATTCAAGACAAAAGTTTAATATTGACATGAAAATAATAATACTTCAAGCATACTAATAAAGCAATCATGTCTTCTCAAAATAACATGGCCAAAGCAAGCTATCCCTACAAAATCATATAGTCTGGCTATGCTCTATCTTCATCACACAAAATATTTAAATCATGCACAACCCCGATGACAAGCCAAGCAATTGTTTCATACTTTTGATGTTCTCAAACCTTTTCAACTTTCACGCAATACATGAGCGTGAGCCATGGACATAGCACTATAGGTGGAATAGAATGGTGGTTGTGGAGAAGACAAAAAGGAGAAGATAGTCTCACATCAACTAGGCGTATCAACAGGCTATGGAGATGCCCACCAATAGATATCAATGTGAGTGAGTAGGGATTGCCATGCAACGGATGCACTAGAGCTATAAGTGTATGAAAGCTCAAAAAGAAACTAAGTGGGTGTGCATCCAACTCGCTTGCTCACGAAGACCTAGGGCATTTTGAGGAAGCCCATCATTGGAATATACAAGCCAAGTTCTATAATGTAAAATTCCCACTAGTATAATAAAGTGACAACATAGGAGACTCTCTATCATGAAGATCATGGTGCTACTTTGAAGCACAAGTGTGGTAAAAGGATAGTAGCATTGTCCCTTCTCTCTTTTTCTCTCTTTTTTTATTTATTTTGTGTTTTTTGGGCCTTCTCCTTTTTTTGTGGCTTCTTTTTTTCTTTTTTCTTTCTTTTTTTTCGTCCGGAGTCTCATCCCGACTTGTGGGGGAATCATAGTCTCCATCATCCTTTCCTCACTGGGACAATGCTCTAATAATGATGATCATCACACTTTTATTTACTTACAACTCAAGAATTACAACTCGATACTTAGAACAAAATATGACTATATGAATGCCTCCGGCGGTGTGCTGGGATGTGCAATGACTCATGAGTGACATGTATGAAATAATTATGAATGGTGGCTTTGCCACAAATACGACGTCAACTACATGATCATGCAAAGCAATATGACAATGATGGAGCGTGTCATAATAAACGGTACGGTGGAAAGTTGCATGGCAATATATCTCGGAATGGCTATGGAAATGCCATAATAGGTAGGTATGGTAGCTGTTTTGAGGAAGGTATATAGTGGGTGTATGATACCGGCGAAAGGTGCACGGTATTAGAGAGGCTAGCAATGGTGGAAGGGTGAGAGTGCGTATAATCCATGGACTCAACATTAGTCATAAAGAACTCACATACTTATTGCAAAAATCTATTAGTTATCAAAACGAAGTACTACGCGCATGCTTCTAGGGGGATAGATTGGTAGGAAAAGACCATCGCTCGTCCCCGACCGCCACTCATAAGGAGGACAATCAATAAATAAATCATGCTCTGACTTCATCACATAACGGTTCACCATACGTGCATGCTACGAGAATCACAAACTTTAGCACAAGTATCTCTCAAATTCACAACTACTCACTAGCATGGCTCTAATATTACCATCCTCATATCTCAAAACAATCATAAAGAATCAAACTTCACATAGTATTGAATGCACTCTATGAAAGTTTTTATTATATCCCTCTTGGATGCCCATCATATTAGGACTAAATTCATAACCCAAGCAAATTACCATGCTGTTCTAAAGACTCTCAAAATAATATAAGTGAAGCATGAGAGTTCATATATTTCTTCAAAATAAAACCACCGCCGTGCTCTAAAAGATATAAGTGAAGCACTAGAGCAAAAGACAAACTACTCCGAAAGATATAAGTGAAGATTAATGAGTAGTTGAATAATTATGCGACTATGTGAAGACTCTCTAACATTTAAGAATTTCATGTCTTGGTATTTTATTCAAACAGCAAGAAAAACAAAAGAAAATGAAATGACGCTCCAAGCAAAACACATATCATGTGGTGAATAAAAATATAGCTCCAAGTAAAGTTACCGATGAACGAAGACGAAAGAGGGGATGCCTTTCGGGGCATCCCCAAGCTTAGGCTCTTGGTTGTCCTTGAATATTACCTTGGGGTGCCTTGTGCATCCCCAAGCTTAGGCTCTTGCCACTCCTTATTCCATAGTCCATCGAATCTTTACCCAAAACCTGAAAACTTCACAACACAAAACTCAACAGAAAACTCGTAAGCTCCGTTAGTATAGGAAAATAAAACCACCAGTTAGGTACTGTTATGAACTCATTCTAAATTCATAATGGTGTAATATCTACTGTATTCCAACTTCTATATGGTTCATACCCTCCGATACTACTCATAGATTCATCAAAATAAGCAAACAACACAATGAAAACACAATCTGTCAAAAACAGAACAGTCTGTAGTAATCTGTAACTAACGCAAACTTCTGGAACTCCAAAAATTCTACCAAAATAGGAAGACCTAGATAATGTGTTTATTGATATACTTAAATTGGAATCAGTATTTTATCACGTTCTGGTGATTTTCAACAATTTTTTTCGTGAACAGAAAGTTTCTGGAATTTTCAGCAAGATCAAATAACTATCATCCAAGAATATCCTATAGGTTTAACTTGGCACAAACACTAATTAAAACATAAAAACACATCTAAACAGAAGCTAGATGAATTATTTATTCCTAAACAGAACCAAAAATCAAGAAACTAAAATAAAATTGGGTTGCCTCCCAACAAGCGCTATCGTTTAACGCCCGTTGCTAGGCATGATGATTTCAATGATACTCACACAAAAGATAAGAATTGAAACATAAAGAGAGCATCATGAAGAATATGACTAGCACATTTAAGTCTAACCCACTTCCTATGCATAGGGATTTTGTGAGCAAACAACTTATGGGAACAATAATCAACTAGCATAGGAAGGCAAAACAAGCATAACTTCAAAACTTTAAGCAGATAGAGAGGAAACTTGATATTATTGCAATTCCTACAAGCATATATTTCTCCCTCCTAATAATTTTCAGAAGCATAATGAATATTATTCAAAAATATAACCAGCACCTAAAACATTCTTTTCATGAGCTACAAGCATAGAAAATTTACTACTCTCCACATAAACAAAAAATTTCTCATTCGGGATAGTGGGAGTATCATAAGAGACTCGAATACTATAAATTGTTTCCACATTAAAAGAGTAATGTTCAAAAAAGGGGAATCATAATCATGACAAGTTTTATAAATATAATCATCACTACTTTTTATAGCATAAGTTTCATCACAATAATCATCAAAAGTAGCAACTTTGTTCTCATCATAATCAATTGAAACATCTTCCGAAATAGTGGATTCATCACTAAATAAAGTCATGACCTCTCCAAATCCACTTTCATAATTATCATAATAAGATTCAACATCCTCCAAAATATTGGGATCATTACTTCCTAAAGTTGACACTCTTCCAAACCCACTTTCATCAATATAATCATCATAAGTAGGAGGCATGCTATCATCATTATAAATTTGCATATCAAAACTTGGGAGGCTAAAAGTATCATCTTCATTAAATGTAGCATCCCCAAGCTTGGGACAAACATTAATTGCAGCAAATATATTCTCAAAAACATCATCTTCTTCAAACATAGCATCCCCAAGCTTGGGCCTTTTCATATCATAAGCATAATCACTCTCATCATTAATAGTATGGATAGCACCAATAGTATAGCAATTATCATATTCTTCCAAGAAAGTGCCAAAAAGATTTTCAAGATCATAAGAAGTATCATTATCTTCCCAATCATAATCATCACAACAAGCAATAGGCATAACGAGATCATCATCAAGTGCATCATCTTCCACAATTATTTTTGATTCATTTTCATGAGGCACGACAATAATAGGAGACACATTATTTGGGAGATATATCTTTTTACCTCTCTTACTTTTTCTCTTCTTCTTATTCTTCTTCACCACATCATGTGTGGGTTCAATCCTCCTTTTTGGAGCTCCTTATTAATGAGATTGGTTGAATAGAAGGCTCCTCCTCGTTACCTGATTCATCATAAGAAATAATAGGAGGATATTGGGAAGTCTCTTCCCTTTCATTAGTATTCTCTTCATCTTCTATTTGTTTTCTTTTCTTTATGTAGATGGAAATATAAGGATTTCCAATGCAATTCACCGCGCAATACATATAAATTTCCTATAGATCAAAATGAAGAACTCTATCAAGGGCAAATTCTGGAATAACCTTAGTTATACGTTTCATTTCTTCATAACCCAAGAGCAAACTAAGTTCATTATGATGTGCAAGGGAAATCAAGTCATCACAATTTTTGGACACGATACGATCATGAACAATTTGCATTGGGTACTGAAATGATCATGTTCATTGCAAAGTTCACAAGTACGGCTAAGAAAATTTAAATTTTCAAGACAAACATCTAGCCTTTCTTGCAACAGTTTAGTTTCTAAATGCTTATGCCTCTTGCAATATCTATCTTCCCTATTTGGTGTGTACTCAAACCCAATGCACTCCACAAAAATTGACATGCTTATAAGAGATATTTTCTTCGTGACTAGTGCAATCATCATTAGTACTATGGATATTCAAGGAGTTCATACTAACAACATTGCAATCATGCTCATCATTCAAAGATTTAGTGCCAAACATTTTAATGCATTCTTCTTCTAACACTTTGGCACAATTTTCCTTTCCATCATTCTCACGAAAGATATTAAAAAGATGAAGCGTATGAGACAAACTCAATTCCATTTTTTTGGTAGTTTTCTTTTATAAACTAAACTAGTGCTAAAACAAGAAACAAAAAGATTCAACTGCAAGATCTAAAGATATACCTTCAAGCATTCACCTCCCCGGCAATGGCGCCAGAAAAGAGCCTGATGTCTACTACGCAACCTTCTCCTTGTAGACGTTGTTGGGCCTCCAAGTGCAGAGGTTTGTAGGACAGTAGCAAATTTCCCTCAAGTGGATGACCTAAGGTTTATCAATCCATGGGAGGTGTACGATGAAGATGGTCTCTCTCAAGCAACCCTGCAACCAAATAACAAAGAGTCTCTTGTGTCCCCAACTCACCCAATACAATGGTAAATTGTATAGGTGCACTAGTTCGGCGAAGAGATGGTGATACAAGTGCAATATGGATGATAGATATAGGTTTTTGTAATCTGAAAATATAAGAACAGCAAGGTAACTAATGATAAAAGTGAGCACAAATGGTATTGCAATGCTAGGAAACAAGGCCTAGGGTTCATACTTTCACTAGTGCTAGTTCTCTCAACAATAATAACATAATTGGATCATATAGCTATGTTGGAAATATGCCCTAGAGGCAATAATAAATGGTTATTATTATATTTCTTTGTTCATGATAATTGTCTATTGTTCATGCTATAATTGTGTTATCCGGAAATCGTAATACATGTGTGAATACATAGACCACAACGTGTCCCTAGTAAGCCTCTAGTTGACTAGCTCGTTGATCAACAGATAGTCATGGTTTCCTGACTATGGACATTGGATGTCATTGATAACGGGATCACATCATTAGGAGAATGATGTGATGGACAAGACCCAATCCTAAGCATAGCATAAAAGATCGTGTAGTTTCGTTTGCTAGAGCTTTTCCAATGTCAAGTATCTTTTCCTTAGACCATGAGATCGTGCAACTCCCGGATATCGTAAGAGTGCTTTGGGTGTGCCAAACGTCACAACGTAACTGGGTGACTATAAAGGTGCACTACGGGTATCTCCGAAAGTGTCTGTTGGGTTGGCACGGATCGAGACTGGGATTTGTCACTCCGTATGACGAAGAGGTATCTCTGGGCCCACTCGGTAATGCATCATCATAATGAGCTCAATGTGACTAAGGTGTTAGTCACGGGATCATGCATTGCGGTACGAGTAAAGAGACTTGCTGGTAACGAGATTGAACAAGGTATTGGGATACCGACGATCGAATCTCGGGCAAGTAACATACCGATTGACAAAGGGAATTGTATACGGGATTGATTGAATCCTCGACATCGTGGTTCATCCGATGAGATCATCGTGGAACATGTGGGAGCCAACATGGGTATCCAGATCCCGCTGTTGGTTATTGACCGGAGAGGCGTCTCGGTCATGTCTGCATGTCTCCTGAACCCGTAGGGTCTACACACTTAAGGTTCGGTGACGCTAGGGTTGTAGAGATATGAGTATGCGGAAACCCGAAAGTTGTTCGGAGTCCCGAATGAGATCCCGGACGTCACGAGGAGTTCCGGAATGGTCCGGAGGTGAAGAATTATATATAGGAAGTCAAGTTTCGGCCACCGGGAAAGTTTCGGGGGTTATCGGTATTGTACCGGGACCACCGGAAGGGTCCCGGGGGTCCACCGGGTGGGGCCACCTATCCCGAAGGGCCCCATGGGCTGAAGTGGGAGGGCAACCAGCCCTTAGTGGGCTGGTGCTCCCCCCATGGGCCTCCCCCCTGCGCCTAGGGTTGGAAACCCTAGGGTGCGGGGGCGCCCCACTTGCCTTGGGGGGCAAGTCTCCCCCCTGGCCGCCGCCCCCCCATCCAGATGGGATCCTGGCCGGCTCCCCCCCAGGGGGCCTATATAAAGGGGGGGGGGAGGGAGGGCAGTAGTACAACAGCCTTGGGCGCCTCCCTCCTCCCCCGCTACACCTCTCCCTCTCGCAGAAGCTCGGCGAAGCCCTGCCGAGACCCGCTACATCCACCACCACCCCGTCGTGCTGCTGGATCTCCATCAACCTCTCCTTCCCCCTTGCTGGATCAAGAAGGAGGAGACGTCGCTGCATCGTACGTGTGTTGAACGCGGAGGTGCCGTCCAATCGGCACTCGGTCATCGATGATTTGAATCACGGCGAGTACGACTCCGTCATCCACGTTCATTGGAACGCTTCCGCTCGCGATCTACAAGGGTATGTAGATGCACTCCTTTCCCCTCGTTGCTAGTATACTCCATAGATGGATCTTGGTGAGCGTAGGAAAATTTTATAATTATGCTACGATTCCCAACAGTGGTATCAGAGCCAGGCCTATGCGTAGTTACTATGCACGAGTAGAACACAAAGCAGTTGTGGGCGTTGATGTTGCCAATTCTTCTCGCTGCTACTAGTCTTGTCTTGTTTCGGCGGTATTGTAGGATGAAGTGGCCCGGACCGACCTTACACGTACGCTTACATGAGACAGGTTCCACCGACTGACATGCACTAGTTGCATAAGGTGGCTAGCGGGTGTCTGTCTCTCCTACTTTAGTCGGAACGGATTCGATGAAAAGGGTCCTTATGAAGGGTAAATAGAAATTGGCAAATCACGTTGTGGTCATACGTAGGTAAGAAACGTTCTTGCTAGAAACCTACAAACCACGTAAAAACTTGCAACAACAATTAGAGGACGTCTAACTTGTTTTTGCAGCATGTGTTAAGTGATGTGATATGGCCAGAAGATGTGATGAATGATATATGTGATGTATGAGATTGATCATATTCTTGTAATAAGAATCACGACTTGCATGTCGATGAGTATGACAACCGGAAGGAGCCATAGGAGTTGTGTTTATTATTTTGCATGACCTGCGTGTCATTGAATAACGCCATGTAAATTACTTCACTTTGTTGCTAAACGCGTTAGCCATAGAAGTAGAAGTAATCGTTGGCGTGACGACTTCATGAAGACACAATGATGGAGATCATGATGATGGAGATCATGGTGTCATGCCGGTGACGAAGATGATCATGGTGCCCCGAAGATGGAGATCAAAGGAGCAAAATGATATTGGCCATATCATGTCACTATTTGATTGCATGTGATGTTTATCATGTTTTTGCATCTTATTTGCTTAGAACGACGGTAGTAAGTAAGATGATCCCTTATGATAATTTCAAGAAAAGTGTTCCCCCTAACTGTGCACCGTTGCGAAGGTTCGTTGTTTCGAAGCACCACGTGATGATCGGGTGTGATAGATTCTAACGTTCGAATACAACGGGTGTTGACGAGCCTAGCATGTACAGACATGGCCTCGGAACACACGCAATACACTTAGGTTGACTTGACGAGCCTAGCATGTACAGACATGGCCTCGGAACACGGAGGACCGAAAGGTCAAGCATGAGTCGTATAGAAGATACGATCAACATGGAGATGTTCACCGATCTTGACTAGTCCGTCTCACGTGATGATCGGACACGGCCTAGTTAACTCGGATCATGGTTCACTTAGATGACTAGAGGGATGTCTATCTGAGTGGGAGTTCATTGAGTAATTTGATTAGATGAACTTAATTATCATGAACTTAGTCTAAAATCTTTACACTATGTCTTGTAGATCAAATGGCCCATGTTGTCCTCAATTTCAACGCGTTCCTAGAGAAAACCAAGCTGAAAGATGATGGCAGCAACTATACGGACTGGGTCCGGAACCTGAGGATCATCCTCATAGCAGCCAAGAAAGATTATGTCCTAGAAGCACCGCTAGGTGAAGCACCAATCCCAGAGAACCAAGACGTTATGAATGCTTGGCAGCAGCGTGCTGATGATTACTCCCTCGTTCAGTGCGGCATGCTTTACAACTTAGAACCGGGTCTCCAAAAGCGTTTTGAGAAACATGGAGCATATGAGATGTTCGAGGAGCTGAAAATGGTTTTCCAAGCTCATGCCCGGGTCGAGAGATATGAAGTCTCCGACAAGTTCTTCAGCTGTAAAATGGAGGAGATTAGTTCTGTTAGTGAGCACATACTCAGAATGTCTGGGTTGCATAACCGCTTGTCTCAGCTGGGAGTCAATCTCTCGGATGACGCGGTCATTGACAGAATCCTCCAGTCGCTTCCACCAAGCTACAAGAGCTTTGTGATGAACTTCAATATGCAGGGGATGGAGAAGACCATTCCTGAGGTATATTCAATGCTGAAATCAGCGGAGGTGGAGATCAGAAAAGAACATCAAGTGTTGATGGTGAATAAAACCACTAAGTTCAAGAAGGGCAAGGGTAAGAAAAACTTCAAGAAGGACGACAAGGGAGTTTCCGCGCCCGGTAAGCCAGTTGCCGGGAGGAAGTCAAAGAATGGACCCAAGCCTGAGACTGAGTGCTTTTATTGCAAGGGAAGTGGTCACTGGAAGCGGAATTGCCCCAAATACTTAGCGGACAAGAAGGCCGGCAACACCAAAGGTATATGCGATATACATGTAATTGATGTGTACCTTACCAGTACTCGTAGTAGCTGCTGGGTATTTGATACCGGTGCGGTTGCTCATATTTGTAACTCAAAATAGGAACTGCGGAATAAACGGAGACTGGCAAAGGACGAGGTGATGATGCGCGTCGGGAATGGTTCCAAGGTCGATGTGATCGCCGTCGGCACGCTACCTCTGCATCTACCTACGGGATTAGTTTTAAACCTCAATAATTGTTATTTAGTGCCAGCTTTGAGCATGAACATTGTATCTGGATCTCGTTTAATTCGAGATGGCTACTCATTTAAATCCGAGAATAATGGTTGTTCTATTTATATGAGAGATATGTTTTATGGTCATGCCCCGCTGGTTAATGGTTTATTCTTGATGAATCTCGAACGTGATGTTACACATATTCATAGTGTGAATACCAAAAGATGTAAAGTTGATAACGATAGTCCCACATACTTGTGGCACTGCCGCCTTGGTCACATTGGTGTCAAGCGCATGAAGAAGCTCCATGCAGATGGACTTTTGGAGTCTCTTGATTACGAATCATTTGACACGTGCGAACCATGCCTCATGGGTAAGATGACCAAGACTCCGTTCTCCGGAACAATGGAGCGAGCAACCAACTTATTGGAAATCATACATACCGATGTGTGTGGTCCAATGAGTGTTGAGGCTCGCGGAGGATATCGTTATGTTCTCACTCTCACTGATGACTTAAGTAGATATGGGTATGTCTACCTAATGAAACACAAGTCTGAAACCTTTGAAAAGTTCAAGGAATTTCAGAGTGAGGTTGAGAATCAATGTGACAGAAAAATAAAATTCTTACGATCAGATCGTGGTGGAGAATATTTAAGTCACGAGTTTGGTACACACTTAAGGAAATGTGGAATAGTTTCACAACTCACGCCGCCTGGAACACCTCAGAGAAACGGTGTGTTCGAACATCGTAATCGCACTCTATTGGATATGGTGCGATCTATGATGTCTCTTACCGATTTACCGCTCTCATTTTGGGGCTATGCTTTAGAGACTGCCGCATTCACTTTAAATAGGGCTCCGTCGAAATCCGTTGAGACGACACCGTATGAATTATGGTTTGGGAAGAAACCTAAGCTGTCGTTTCTAAAAGTTTGGGGATGCGATGCTTATGTCAAGAAACATCAACCTGAAAAGCTCGAACCCAAGTCGGAGAAATGCGTCTTCATAGGATACCCTAAGGAAACTATTGGGTATACCTTCTACCTCAGATCCGAAGGCAAGATCTTCGTTGCCAAGAACGGGTCCTTTCTGGAGAAGGAGTTTCTCTTGAAAGAATTGAGTGGGAGGAAAGTGGAACTTGATGAGGTGATAGTCACCCCTTCCGTGCTGGAAAGTAGCGCAGCGCGGGAAGATGTTCCTGTGGTGCCTACACCGACTGGGGAGGAAGTTAATGATGATGAACATGAAACTTCGGATCAAGTTACTACTGAACTTCGTAGGTCCACAAGGACACGTTCCGCACCAGAGTGGTACGGCAACCCTGTCCTGGAAATCATGTTGTTAGACAACGGTGAACCTTCGAACTATGAAGAAGCGATGGCGGGCCCGGATTCCGACAAATGGCTAGAAGCCATGAAATCCGAGATAGGATCCATGTATGAAAACGAAGTATGGACTTTGACTGACTTGCCCGATGATCGGCGAGCCATAGAAAACAAATGGATCTTTAAGAAGAAGACAGACGCGGATGGTAATGTGACCATCTATAATGCACGACTTGTCGCTAAGGGTTATCGACAAGTTCAAGGGGTTGACTACGATGAGACTTTCTCACCCGTAGCGAAGCTGAAGTCCGTCCGAATCATGTTAGCAATTGCCGCATACTATGATTATGAGATATGGCAGATGGACGTCAAAACGACATTCCTTAATGGCTTCCTTAAGGAAGAGTTGTATATGATGCAGCCGGAAGGTTTTGTCGATCCTAAGAATGCTAACAAAGTATGCAAGCTCCAGCGCTCAATCTATGGGCTGGTGCAAGCATCTCGGAGTTGGAACATTCGCTTTGATGAGATGATCAAAGCGTTTGGGTTTACACAGACTTATGGAGAAGCCTGTGTTTACAAGAAAGTGAGTGGGAGCTCTGTAGCATTTCTCTTATTATATGTGGATGACATATTATTGTTGGGAAATGATATAGAATTCTTGGAAAGTATAAAGGCCTATTTGAATAAGTGTTTTTCAATGAAGGACCTTGGAGAAGCTGCTTATATATTAGGCATCAAGATCTATAGAGATAGATCAAGACGCCTCATTGGTCTTTCACAGAGTACATACCTTGACAAGATATTGAAGAAGTTCAGTATGGATCAGTCCAAGAAGGGGTTCTTACCTGTATTGCAAGGTGTGCAATTGAGCACGGCTCAATGCCCGACCACAGCAGAAGATAGAGAAAAGATGAGTGTCATCCCCTATGCCTCGGCCATAGGGTCTATTATGTATGCCATGCTGTGTACCAGACCTGATGTAAACCTTGCCGTAAGTTTGGTAGGAAGGTACCAAAGTAATCCCGGCATGGAACACTGGACAGCGGTCAAGAATATCCTAAAGTACCTGAAAAGGACTAAGGATATGTTTCTCGTTTATGGAGGTGACGAAGAGCTCGTCGTAAAGGGTTACGTCGACGCTAGCTTCGACACAGATCTGGATGACTCGAAGTCACAAACCAGATACGTGTATATTTTGAATGGAGGAGCAGTAAGCTGGTGCAGTTGCAAGCAAAGCGTCATGGCGGGATCTACATGTGAAGCGGAGTACATGGCAGCCTCGGAGGCAGCACAGGAAGCAGTCTGGATAAAGGAGTTCATTACCGACCTAGGGGTGATTCCCAATGCGTCGGGCCCGATGACTCTCTTCTGTGACAACACTGGAGCTATTGCCCTTACGAAGGAGGCCAGGTTTCACAGGAAGACCAGGCATATCAAGCGTCGCTTCAACTCCATTCGTGAAAGTGTTCAAAATGGAGACATAGATATTTGTAAAGTACATACGGACCTGAATGTAGCAGATCCGTTGACTAAACCTCTCCCTAGAGCAAAACATGATCAACACCAGGACGCAATGGGTGTTCGATTCATCACAATGAAACTAGATTATTGACTCTAGTGCAAGTGGGAGACTATTGGAAATATGCCCTAGAGGCAATAATAAATGGTTATTATTATATTTCTTTGTTCATGATAATTGTCTATTGTTCATGCTATAATTGTGTTATCCGGAAATCGTAATACATGTGTGAATACATAGACCACAACGTGTCCCTAGTAAGCCTCTAGTTGACTAGCTCGTTGATCAACAGATAGTCATGGTTTCCTGACTATGGACATTGGATGTCATTGATAACGGGATCACATCATTAGGAGAATGATGTGATGGACAAGACCCAATCCTAAGAATAGCATAAAAGATCGTGTAGTTTCGTTTGCTAGAGCTTTTCCAATGTCAAGTATCTTTTCCTTAGACCATGAGATCATGCAACTCCCGGATACCGTAAGAGTGCTTTGGGTGTGCCAAACGTCACAACGTAATTGGGTGACTATAAAGGTGCACTACGGGTATCTCCGAAAGTGTCTGTTGGGTTGGCACGGATCGAGACTGGGATTTGTCACTCCGTATGACGGAGAGGTATCTCTGGGCCCACTCGGTAATGCATCATCATAATGAGCTCAATGTGACTAAGGCGTTAGTCACGGGATCATGCATTGCGGTACGAGTAAAGAGACTTGCCGGTAACGAGATTGAACAAGGTATTGGGATATCGACGATCGAATCTCAGGCAAGTAACATACCGATTGACAAAGGGAATTGTATACGAGATTGATTGAATCCTCGACATCGTGGTTCATCCGATGAGATCACCGTGGAACATGTGGGAGCCAACATGGGTATCCAGATCCCGCTGTTGGTTATTGACCGGAGAGGCGTCTCGGTCATGTCTGCATGTCTCCTGAACCCGTAGGGTCTACACACTTAAGGTTCGGTGACGCTAGGGTTGTAGAGATATGAGTATGCGGAAACCCGAAAGTTGTTCGGAGTCCCGAATGAGATCCCGGACATCATGAGGAGTTCCGGAATGGTCCAGAGGTGAAGAATTATATATAGGAAGTCAAGTTTCGGCCACCGGGAAAGTTTCGGGGGTTATCGGTATTGTACCGGGACCACCGGAAGGGTCCCGGGGGTCCACCGGGTGGGGCCACCTATCCCGAAGGGCCCCATGGGCTGAAGTGGGAGGGAAACCAGCCCTTAGTGGGCTGGTGCTCCCCCCATGGGCCTCCCCCCTGCGCCTAGGGTTGGAAACCCTAGGGTGCGGGGGCGCCCCACTTGCCTTGGGGGGCAAGTCTCCCCCCTGGCCGCCGCCCCCCCATCCAGATGGGATCCTGGCCGGCTCCCCCCCAGGGGGCCTATATAAAGGGGGGGGAGGGAGGGCAGTAGTACAACAGCCTTGGGCGCCTCCCTCCTCCCCCGCTACACCTCTCCCTCTCGCAGAAGCTCGGCGAAGCCCTGCCGAGACCCGCTACATCCACCACCACGCCGTCGTGCTGCTGGATCTCCATCAACCTCTCCTTCCCCCTTGCTGGATCAAGAAGGAGGAGACGTCGCTGCACCGTACGTGTGTTGAACGCGGAGGTGCCGTCCGTTCGGCACTCGGTCATCGGTGATTTGAATCATGGCGAGTACGACTCCGTCATCCACGTTCATTGGAACGCTTCCGCTCGCGATCTACAAGGGTATGTAGATGCACTCCTTTCCCCTCGTTGCTAGTATACTCCATAGATGGATCTTGGTGAGCGTAGGAAATTTTTATAATTATGCTACGATTCCCAACAAGCTATCCCTCAACATGCAACAAAGAGTCACTCCAAAGTCACTAATAGCGGAGAAAAAACGAAGAGATTATGGTAGGGTATGAAACCACCTCAAAGTTATTCTTTCTGATTGATCTATTCAAGAGTCCGTAGTAAAATAACATGAAGCTATTCTTTCTGTTCGATCTATCATAGAGTTCGTACTAGAATAACACCTTAAGACACAAATCAACCAAAACCCTAATGTCACCTAGATACTCCAATGTCACCTCAAGTATCCGTGGGTATGATTATACGATATGCATCACACAATCTCAGATTCATCTATTCAAACCAACACAAAGTACTTCAAAGAGTGCCCCAAAGTTTCTACCGGAGAGTCAAGACGAAAACGTGTGCCAACCCCTATGCATAGGTTCATGGGCGGAACCCGCAAGTTGATCACCAAAACATACATCAAGTGGATCACGTGATATCCCATTGTCACCACAGATAAGCACGACAAGACATACATCAAGTGTTCTCAAATCCTTAAAAACTCAATCCGATAAGATAACTTCAAAGGGAAAACTCAATCCATTACAAGAGAGTAGAGGGGGAGAAACATCATAAGATCCAACTATAATAGCAAAGCTCGCGATACATCAAGATCGTATCACCTCAAGAACACGAGAGAGAGAGAGAGAGAGAGAGATCAAACACATAGCTACTGGTACATACCCTCAGCCCCGAGGGTGAACTACTCCATCCTTGTCATGGATAGCGCCGGGATGATGAAGATGGCCACCGGTGAGGGTTCCCCCCCTCCGGCAGGGTGCCGGAACAGGGTCCCGATTGGTTTTTGGTGGCTACAGAGGCTTGCGGCGGCGGAACTCCCGATCTATTCTGCTCTCTGAAGTTTTTAGGGTATATAGATATATATAGGCGAAAGAAGTTGGTCAGGGGAGCCACGAGGGGCCCACGAGGGTGGAGGGCGCGCCTGGGGGGCCCTGCCTCGTGCTCTCCTCGTTGATTCCCTGATGTGTACTCCAAGTCTCCTGAATTGCTTCCGTTCCAAAAATAACTCTCCCAAAGGTTTCATTCCGTTTGGACTCCGTTTGATATCCCTTTTCTGCGAAACACTGGAACAAGGGAAAAAAACAGAAACTGGCACTGGGCTCTGGGTTAAAAGGTTAGTCCCAAAAATAATATAAAAGTGTTTAATAAAGCCCATAAACATCCAAAACAGATAATATAATAGCATGGAACAATCAAAAATTATAGATACGTTGGAGATGTATCAGGCACCTCCGCGATCTGCACATGTTCATCTCGGTGACGTCCCTCGAACTTCTAGATCTAGCTGAGGTTGAGGGAGAGTTTCATCGGTACGACGGCGTGTTGACGGTGATGATGAAGTTACCGACACAAGGCTTCGCCTCAGCTCTACAACGATATGACCGAGGTGGAAATATGTGGAGGGGGCATCGCACACGGCTAGCAATCAACTTGTGTGTCTATGGGGTGCTCCCTCCCCTGTATATAAAGGAGTGGAGGAGGGGGAGGGTTGGCCTCCTATGGCGCGCCCCAAGGGGGGATTTCTACTCCTACTAGGAGTAGGTTTCCCCCTTTCCTAGTCCAACTAGGAGGGGGGAGGAAGGGAAGAGGGAGAGGAAGGAAAAGGGGGGCCGGCCCCCCTACCCAATTCGGATTGGGCATGGGGGGCACGCCCCACCACTTGGCCGCCTCCTCCTCTCTTCCTCATGGCCCATCAAGGCCCATTAGCTCCCCGGGGGGTTCCGGTAACCCCCCCCCCCCGGTACTCCGGTAAATGCCCGAACTCATCCGAAACCATTCCGGTGTCCAAACATAACCTTCCAATATATCAATCTTCATGTCTCGACCATTTCGAGACTCCTCGTCATGTCCGTGATCACATCTGGGACTACGAACTACCTTCGGTACATCAAAACACATAAACTCATAATACCGATCGTCATCGAACGTTAATCGTGCGGACCCTACGGGTTCGAGAACTATGTAGACATGGCCGAGGCTTACTTCCGGTCAATAACCAATAGCGGAACCTGGAGCTCATATTGGTTCCTACATATTCTACGATATTTATCGGTCAAACCGCATAACAACATACGTTGTTCCCTTTGTCATCGGTATGTTATTTGCCTGAGATTCAATCGTCGGTATCATCATACCTAGTTCAATCTCATTACCGGCAAGTGTCTTTACTCGTTCCGTAATGCATCATCCCGTAACTAACTCATTAGTCGCATTGCTTGCAAGGCTTATAGTGATGTGCATTACCGAGAGGGGCCAGAGATACCTCTCCGACAATCGGAGTGACAAATCCTAATCTCGATCTATGCCAACTCAACAAACACCATCGGAGACACCTGTAGAGCATCTTTATGATCACCCAGTTATGTTGTGACATTTGATAGCACACTAAGTGTTCCTCCGGTATTCGGGAGTTGCATAATCTCATAGTCATAGGAATATGTATAAGTCATGAAGAAAGCAATAGCAATAAACTAAACGATCATAGTGCTAAGCTAACAGATGGGTCAAGTCAATCACATCATTCTCTAGTGATGTGATCCCGTTCATCAACTAACAACTCATGTCTATGGTTAGGAAACTTAACCAGCTTTGATTAATGAGCTAGTCAAGTAGAGGCATACTAGTGACACTCTGTTTGTCTATGTATTCATACATGTACTAAGTTTCCGGTTAATACAATTCTAGCATGAATAATAAACATTTATCATGATATAAGGAAATATAAATAACAACTTTATTATTGCCTCTAGGGCATATTTCCTTCAGTCTCCCACTTGCACTAGAGTCAATAATCTAGATTACACAGTAATGATTATAAAACCCATGGAGTCTTGGTGCTGATCATGTTTTGCTCGTGAGAGAGGCTTAGTCAACGGGTCTGCAACATTCAGATCCGTATGTATCTTGCAAATCTCTATGTCTCCCTCCTTGACTTGATCGCGGATGGAATTGAAGCGTCTCTTGATGTTCTTGGTTCTCTTGTAAAATCTGGATTCCTTTGCCAAGGTAATTGCACCAGTATTGTCACAAAAGATTTTCATTGCACCCGATGCACTAGGTATGACACCTAGATCGGATATGAACTCCTTCATCTAGACTCCTTCATTTGCTGCTTCCGAAGCAGCTATGTACTCCGCTTCACACGTAGATCCCGCCACGACGCTCTGCTTGGAACTGCACCAACTGACAGCTCCACCATTCAATAAAAATACGTATCCGGTTTGTGACTTAGAGTCATCCGGATCAGTGTCAAAGCTTGCATCGACGTAACCGTTTACGATGAGCTCTTTGTCACCTCCATAAACGAGAAACATATCCTTAGTCCTTTTCAGGTATTTCAGGATGTTCTTGACCGCTGTCCAGTGATCCACTCCTGGATTACTTTGCTACCTCCCTGCTAAACTAATAGCAAGGCACACGTCAGGTCTGGTACACATCATTGCATACATGATAGAACCTATGGCTAAAGCATAGGGAATGACTTTCATTTTCTCTCTATATCTTCTGTAGTGGTCAGGCATTGAGTCTGACTCAACTTCACACCTTGTAACACAGGCAAGAACCCTTTCTTTGCTTGATCCATTTTGAACTTCTTCAAAACTTTATCAAGGTATGTGCTTTGTGAAAGTCCAATTAAGCGTCTTGATCTATCTCTATAGATCTTGATGCCTAATATATAAGCAGCTTCACCGAGGTCTTTCATTGAAAAATTCTTATTCAAGTATCCTTTTATGCTATTCAGAAATTCAGTATCATTTCTGATCAACAATATGTCATCTACATATAGTATCAGAAATGCTACAGAGCTCCCACTCACTTTCTTGAAAATACAGGCTTCTCCAAAAGTCAGTATAAAACCATATGCTTTGATCACACTATCAAAGCGTATATTCCAACTCCGAGAGGCTTGCACCAGTCCATAAATGGATCGCTGGAGCTTGCACACTTTGTCAGCACCTTTTGGATCGACAAAACCTTCTGGTTGCATCATATACAACTCTTCTTTAAGATATCCATTAAGGAATGCAGTTTTGACATCCATTTGCCAAATTTAATAATCATAAAATGCGCCAATTTCTAACATGATTTGGACGGACTTAAGCATCGTTACCGGTGAGAAGGTCTCATCGTAGTCAACTCCTTGAACTTGTCAAAAAACTTTCGCAACAAGTCGAGCTTTGTAGACAGTAACATTACCATCAGCGTCAGTCTTCTTCTTAAAGATTCATTTATTCTCTATGGCTTGCCGATCATCGGGCAAGTCAACAAAAGTCCATACTTTGTTCTCATACATGGATCCCATCTTAGATTTCATGGCCTCAAGCCATTTCGCGGAATCTGGGCTCATCATCGCTTCCTCATAGTTCGTAGGTTCGTCACGGTCAAGTAACATGACCTCCAGAACAGGATTACCGTACCACTCTGGTGCGGATCTTACTCTGGTTAACCTACGAGGTTCGGTAGTAACTTGATCAGAAGCTTGATGATCATCATCATTAGCTTCCTCACTTACTGGTGTACGAATCATTGGAACTGATTTCTGTGATGAACTACTTCCCAATAAGGGAGCAGGTACAGTTACCTCATCAAGTTCTACTTTCCTCCCACTCACTTCTTTTGAGAGAAACTCCTTCTCTAGAAAGGATCCATTCTTAGCAATTAATATCTTCCCTTCGGATCTGTGATAGAAGGTGTACCCAACAGTCTCCTTTGGGTATCCTATGAAGACACATTTCTCCGATTTAGGTTCGAGCTTATCAGGTTGAAGTTTTTTCACATAAGCATCGCAGCCCCAAACTTTAAGAAACGACAACTTGGGTTTCTTGCCAAACCACAGTTCATATGGTGTCGTCTCAACGGATTTAGATGGTGCCCTATTTAACATGAATGCAGCCGTCTCTAAAGCATAACCCGAAAACGATAGCGGTAAATCAGTAAGAGACATCATAGATCGCACCATATCTAATAAAGTGCGGTTACGACGTTCAGACACACCATTACGCTGTGGTGTTCCAGGTGGCGTGAGTTGCGAAACTATTCCACATTGTTTCAAATGAAGACCAAACTCGTAACTCAAATATTCTCCTCCATGATCAGATCGTACAAATTTTATTTTCTTGTTACGATGATTTTCCACTTCACTCTGAAATTCTTTGAACTTTTCAATTGTTTTAGACTTATGTTTCATCAAGTAGATATAACCATAGCTGCTCAAATCATCTGTGAAGGTCAGAAAATAACGATACCCGCCGCGAGCATCAACACTCATCGGACCGCATACATCAGTATGTATTATTTCCAACAAGTCTGTTGCTCGCTCCATTGTTCCGGAGAACGGAGTCTTAGTCATCTTGCCCATGAGGCATGGTTCGCAAGCATGAAGTGATTCATAATCAAGTGATTCCAAAAGCCCATCAGCATGGAGTTTCTTCATGCGCTTTACACCAATATGATCTAAACGGCAGTGCCACAAATAAATTGCACTATTATTATTAAACTTATATCTTTTGGCTTCAATACTATGAATATGTGTATCACTACTATCAAGATTTAGTAAAAATAGACCACTCATCAAGGGTGCATGACCATAAAAGATATTACTCATATAAATAGAACAACCATTATTCTGTGATTTAAATGAATAACCGTCTCGCATCAAACAAGATCTAGATATAATGTTCATGCTCAACGCTGGCACCAAATAACAATTATTCAGGTCTAAAACTAATCCCAAAGGTAGATGTAGAGGTAGCGTGCCGACGGCGATCACATCGACTTTGGAACCATTTCCCACGCGCATCGTCACCTCGTCCTTAGCCAATCTTCTCTTAATCCGTAGCCCCTGATTCGAGTTGCAAATATTAGCAATAGAACCAGTATCAAATACCCAGGCGCTACTGCGACCATTAGTAAGGTACACATCAATAACATGTATATCAAATATACCTTACACTTTGCCATCCTTCTTCTCCGCCAAATACTTGGGGCAGTTCCGCTCCCAGTGTCCAGCCCCTTTGCAGTAGAAGCACTCAGTCTCAGGCTTAGGTCCAGACTTGGGCTTCTTCACTTGAGCAGCAACTTTCTTTCCGTTCTTCTTGAAGTTCCCCTTCTTCCCTTTGCCCTTTTTCTTGAAACTAGTGGTCTTATTGACCATTAGAACTTGATGCTCCTTCTTGATTTCTAGCTCCGCAGCCTTTAGCGTTGCGAAGAGCTCGAGAATCGTCTTATCCATCCCTTGCATATTATAGTTCATCACAAAGCTTTTGTAGCTTGGTGGCAGTGATTGAAGAACTCTGTTAATGACACTATCAACTGGAAGATTAACTCCCAGCTGAGTCAAGTGATTGTCGTACCCAGACATTTTGAGTATATGCTCACTAACAGAACTATTCTCCTCCATTTTGCAGCTGTAGAACTTATTGGAGACTTCATATCTCTCAATCCGGGCATTTGCTTGAAATATTAACTTCAACTCCTGGAACATCTCATATGCTCCATGACGTTCAAAACGTCGTTGAAGTCCCGGTTCTAAGCCATAAAGCATGGCACACTGAATTATCGAGTAGTCATCAGCTTTGCTCTGCCAGACGTTCATAACATCTGGCATTGCTCCTGCAGCGGGTTTGGCACCTAGCGGTGCTTCCAGGACGTAATTCTTCTGTGCAGCAATGAGGATAATCCTCAAGTTACGAACCCAGTCCGTGTAATTTCTACCATCATCTTTCAATTTAGCTTTCTCTAGGAACGCATTAAAATTCAATGGAACAACAGCACGAGCCATTTATCAACAACAACATAGACATGCAAAATACTATCAGGTACTAAGTTCATGATAAATTAAAGTTCAATTAATCATATTACTTAAGAACTCCCACTTAGATAGACATCCCTCTAATCATCTAAGTGATCACGTTATCCATATCAACTAAACCATGTCCGATCATCACGTGAGATGGAGTAGTTTTCAATGGTGAACATCACTATGTTGATCATATCTACTATATGATTCACGCTCGACCTTTCGGTCCCAGTGTTTTGAGGCCATATCTGCATATGCTAGGCTCGTCAAGTTTAACCCGAGTATTCTGCATGTGCAAAACTGGCTTGCACCCGTTGTATGTGAACGTAGAGCTTATCACACCCGATCATCACGTGGTGTCTCGGCACGACGAACTGTAGCAACGGTGCATACTCAGGGAGAACACTTATACCTTGAAATTTAGTGAGAGATCATCTTATAATGCTACAGTCGTACTAAGCAAAATAAGATGCATAAAGGATAAACATCACATGCAAGCAATATAAGTGATATGATATGGCCATCATCATCTTGTGCCTTTGATCTCCATCTCCAAAGCACCGTCATGATCACCATCGTCACCGGCTTGACACCTTGATCTCCATCGAAGCATTGTTGTCGTCTCGCCAACTATTGCCTCCACTACTATCGCTATCGCTTAGTGATAAAGTAAAGCAATTACATGGCGATTGCATTTCATACAATAAAGCGACAACCATATGGCTCCTGCCATTTGCCGATAACTATGTTACAAAACATGATCATCTCATACAACAATTTATATAATCACGTCTTGACGATATCACATCACAACATGCCCTGCAAAAACAAGTTAGACGTCGTCTACTTTGTTGTTGCAAGTTTTACGTGGCTGCTACGGGCTTAGCAAAAACAGTTCTTACCTACGCATCAAAAACCACAACGATTTTTTGTCAAGTTTGTTGTTTTAACCTTCAACAAGGACCAGGCGTAGTCACACTCGATTCAATTAAAGTTGGAGAAACAGACACCCACTAGCCACCTGTGTGCGAAGCACGGCGGTAGAACCAGTCTCATGAACGCGGTCATGTAATGTCGGTCTGGGCCGCTTCATCCAACAATACCGCCGAATCAAAGTATGACATGCTGGTAAGCAGTATGAGTATTATCGCCCACAACACTTTGTGTTCTACTCGTGCATATAACATCTATGCATAGACTTGGCTCGGATGCCACTGTTGGGGAACGTAGTATTTCAAAAAAAAAATCCTACGATCACGCAAGATCTATCTAGGAGAAGCATAGCAACGAGCGGGGAGAGTGTGTCTACGTACCCTCGTAGATCGAAAGCGGAAGCGTTAAGTAACGCGGTTGATGTAGTCGAACGTCTTCGCGATCCAACCGATCAAGTACCGAACGCACGGCACCTCCGCGATCTGCACATGTTCAGCTCGGTGACATCCCTCGAACTTCTAGATCCAGTAGAGGTCGAGGGAGAGTTTCGTCAGCACGACGGCGTGTTGACGGTGATGATGAAGTTACCGACGCAGGGCTTCACCTAAGCTCTACAACGATAGGACCGAGGTGGAATATCTGGAGGGGGCACCGGATACGGCTAAACAATCAACTTGTGTGTCTATGGGGTGCCCCCCTCCCCCGTATATAAAGGAGTGGAGGAGGGGGAGGGCCGGCCTCCTATGGCGCGCCCCAAGGGGATTCCTACTCCTACTAGGAGTAGGTTTCCCCCCTTTCCTAGTCCAACTAGGAGGGGGAAGGAAGGGAAGAGGGAGAGGAAGGAAAAGGGGGCCCGGCCCCCTACCCAATTCGGATTGGGCTTGGGGGGGGGCGCGCCCCACCACTTGGCCTCCTCCTCTCTTCCTCATGGCCCATCAAGGCCCATTAACTCCCCGGGGAGTTCCGGTAACCCCCCGGTACTCCGGTAAATGCCCGAACTCATCTGAAATCATTCTGGTGTCCAAACATAACCTTCCAATATATAAATATTCATGTCTCGACCATTTCGAGACTCCTCGTCATGTTCGTGATCACATCAAAATACATAAAATCATAATACCGATCGTCATCGAACGTTAAGCGTGCGGACCCTACAGGTCCGAGAACTATGTAGACATGACCGAGACTTACTTTCGGTCAATAACCAATAGCGGAACCTGGATGCTCATATTAGTTCCTACATATTCTACGAAGATCTTTAAGTCAAACCACATAACAACATACGTTGTTCCCTTTGTCATCGGTATGTTACTTGCCCGAGATTCGATCATCGGTATCATCATACCTAGTTCAATCTCGTTACCGGCAAGTCTCTTTACTCGTTCCATAATGCATCATCCCGTAACTAACTCATTAGTCACATTGCTTGCAAGCCTTATAGTGATGTGCATTACCGAGAGGGCCCAGAGATACCTCTCCGACAATTAGAGTGACAAAATCCTAATATCGATCTATGCCAACTCAACGAACACCATCGGAGACACCTGTAGAGCATCTTTATAATCACCCAGTTACGTTGTGACGTTTGATAGCACACTAAGTGTCGTGGTTTTGTCATGGCAGATGTCCTAGAGAAAGGACTTAGTCGTGGAGCCATCGCTACGGGTTAGCTTGAAGGGGTTAAAGCGGACAAGGGACGCAAGAGAGTTCTATACTAGTTCGGCCCCTTACGATGAAGGTAAAAGCCTACGTCTAGTTGTGATGGAATTCCTGGGGTTTCGATGACCAGGGAGAGAATACGCTTTGCCCGAGTCTCGAGTTGTTGTTTGTTGTCCTTGAACCGCCGCCGGGTCGTCCCCTTATATACATGGGTAGACGCCCGTCGGTTCACAGAATCCCGGGGCCGGCTCATAATCGTGTCCGGCTCGGTCTCTACTACTTCTATCTTACAACACAAGTTTACATATTACTGCCGGTTTATATCTACAGGCCTTAAACCGGCTTTGGGCCCTGGGCCTTCATAAAGCGTCACCGTCTGTCTTCATGGACTTCAGATACAAATGAACTACTTATGGGGTTAACCCGGCCTCTCCTGGCCGGTTTACGCCCAGTGGTAATATCCCCAACATTAGGCCCCAGATTGATTTGAACTGGTTCATGTCAATCCTCAATACTTAAGAAAATTTCTTCTTCAACATCTTCACATAATCTTGTAAACCGCCGTGACATCATCTTCTAGGATCATGGTAAACCGCCATGACGTCACCTGTCATTAACGAGCCTCCGACAATCGAGGCGACAGCTCCGCCTCATATCCAAAATTTAGGCTCCTCGATTTTCGCGCCTGACGCTTATCTTTCTGCCCTTATAAATAGGACCGGGGGTTATTTTCACTTTTCCCCTTCATACCTCTTCGCCTCGTCGTCTTCCTCGCGCCGCCCCAGCGTTTCGAGCTCAGCCGCCACCGTCAAGCCTTCGTCTTTGACCTCAACTCCGGCCGCTGCATCACCCTGATCGTACCAGAGAATCGCGACGCCACTCCGCTGTTCCATCAGCATCAGTAAGCCTTCTTTCTTTCCACCCCAGATCTGCTACTAGGGTTTTAGTGTTCAACGGTGTTCTTCGGTGTTCGTCGGTGTTCATTGCTGCGCAATAAATCCTGACTCAAACCTTGACTTTTATCCGTATAGCAATATCCATAGTCCTTCTTTCCATTAGTGCATCTCATCTAAGTAGAAAATCTCATCTGTATCCTTCAACTGTTCAAGTACCAGAATATTTAACCCTGAATATTTTTCCACTTTCTGACGCGCGGTAGATCCAGATTTGTAATACCAACTTGCAAAACCTATTGTTCCATCACTTTGTTATTTCAGATCTGTTCCTTCAATATTAACGTAGGCGGTTTAACTTCACATACAAAATGATGAACCATGTAGATACCATTAGTCCCATGTTGAACCGCCAACACATTACATTGTTTCCATTGTCAGACTCCGGTTTACGAATAACCAAATCCTGTTTATCAATATGCTTGTATCCTTATACCGTTGTATAGTTGTCCACTATAAATTTTAAACCAGCAATAATCATGTTTCAGATTTCCATTGCCATGGCCAAGCAAGTCTATGAATGCAATTGGGCTCCTTCTCGAGTAACCGAAGAACAATTGAACAATCTTGTTAAAACGGGCGCTTTAGCCAAAAAAGATGTCATCCACTGGAGGGTCCCTGGCCCGGAAAATCCTCCTACACCCAAGGATGGAGAGGTAGTCGTGTTTGCTGATCATCTCGGACGAGGTTTTAGTCCTCCCAGTTCAAAAAATTTCCGAGATGTACTAGCCAATTTTCAGCTGCGCCCTCAAGACATTGGTCCCAATTCTGTGACCAACATCTGCCACTTCCAAGTCTTCTGTGAGGTTTGTCTGCAAGAGGAACCTACAGTCGAACTGTTTAGGGATTTCTTTCACTTAAACCGTCGCACAGAGTTCTCGGATGGACCCAATACGGAACTGGGCGGAATGGCGGTTCAAAAAAGGAAAGAAGTCACCTTCCCTCATCCCAAACTCCACAGTCACCCCAAAGAGTGGAACCAGACTTGGTTTTATTGCATGGATACATCTCCACCTGATGAAAAACCCCTGCCGGGTTACCGCCCTGAACGTCTTAGCAACACACATCCTTTCCCTCAGAGGTTGACGCCAAGAGAAACGGCCAACTATGCTCCCCAATTATCAAAGCTTAGAGCCTTCATGGCGAAATGACAGGAGTTGATTTTGCTCGTTGCTGGATAAGCTGGAGTATTCTTCCCTTAAGCCGGCGCTCCGGTTTAATGTGTGAGTATACGGGGAGCTTGAAGGATGCTCAGCGGCACATTGATATTCAGCTTACAGATGCAGAAGTCACTGAGGCTGTAAAAAAGATATTGAATGAACCGGAGGCTGTCTGTGCTCAAACCGGACTACTCCCTTTCTGCACCTTAAACAAACCACCAGCTGTAAGAATCATATCATCTTTTTATCTGAAGTTACTTCTGTCCAAATATTCTCTGAAAGTGTGATTATTTTTTGACAGGGTGATGATCCCTTCTGGAACAAGAAACCATCACAGGACAAACCGGTGAAGCCACAAGACTAACCGGTCAAACCAGTTCGTCCAAAGACCAAGGTTGTTAAAAAACCTGCCAAGAAGAGGACCACTGCATCCTTCGATCTACGAGCTAATGACGATGTGGGTAATCCGGAACCAGAGGTAGAACTTGACTCTCTTGGTTCATTTTTCGTACATCTCATTGACAATGATTATTATCAGGACGACGCTGAAGGCAGTCATGCTGAGGACATAGAGGTAACCATTCTTTCCTCCGATTCAGATCCTCTGCCAACATCAAAAATCCGTCAAGCAAACCGGAAAGTAAAATTTTCTCACCCTCTTGCTTATTTGGACCCAAACTTTCTTTTGAAGACGCAGCAGCACGAGGCTCGCCGTACAACCCGGCACAGCGGCCAGGTAGTTACCTCCGCTGGTTTACCGAACAGTCCCGTTCGGAAACGCCGATCAGAGGTCTCTTATCCCATTGATACTTCATACCCCAAAGCCGGTTGTTTCCGCCAGCCTCTCGACCCGTCTGATTCAAATTATCAGGGTACTTCTCACTCATCTTCTGGCGAGTCATCGGCCACACAGCTTCCACCCCTCAAAACAGTTCTTGGGTGAGCTATACACTTGTTGTTATCCTTGATGTTGCTATTTTGATATACTGTACTGATCCTCATGTTTATTTTTCTCAGCGCCAAGCCCAGCAAGAAAGCTCGGTTGAATATACCAGCTGATGAAGACGTGGCTGTTGAACCGGAGAAAACTCCAGATCCTGAAGAAACCAACGTTGATGCCATGCTGAATGACCCACCGCCTCAAGATCATGACTTCGTTGCTGAGCAGGCAGAAGTTGACACCACAAGCCATGCTGACCAGCCAACCAGCCCTGTCCGAACTGGCACTAAACCGGCAAGTCCAGTCAAAAATAATGACAAACTGCCAACCCCAGTAACGGCTGCTGATGACAAAGACGATGACATTATGATTACTGGCACTGGCCATACCGCTCCGGGCAATCCTGTCGCTTTGTCAAAGCATACTGCCAAAGATGAGCTCTCTGTAATTGGCAAAGGCAAATGGAACGCCGATTTGTCAAATTATGCCCATCTGAACGTTCAAGACCTTCACTCTGGCTTCCTGAACCGTCTGTACACCAGCCGTGACTATGAAGCCGATTTGGTAAATATGATGAAGGAGCAATATGAGGTAACTTCACAAATGTTTTCTCTCGTATATTTAATTGCAGCTTATCAACTCCAGTAGCCCCCAAGTGACAGTTTAAGATACCAATTTAAACCGGGACTTAGTAACAATTTCATGTTTGCAACAATGCATCTTAACTTCACTGATGTAGCCCCCAAGGGCCGGTTTAACTTTATAAAGATGAACCGGGACTTTGTAGAAAAATTCCCATATCAGCATTTTATGAGCAAATACTCGTTAGCCCTCAAGTGCCAAGCTTAATACTTGTATTGTGCTTGGGACTTGTAGAAATTTCTGATAAGGAGCAAATATGCATTAGCCCCCAAGTATCAAGGGCATAACTTGTTATGTTCTTGGTACTTCAAATATGTACTGTCAACTCATTATGTATTTGTCTCTTTATAGGCTGAACTGAGCAAGAAAGTAAGCCAAACCGCTGATCTGCAAGAGAACATCAAGTCCCAACAGGCCGAAACTTCCAAAGCAAAAAATGAGCTGACGAGCGCCTTAGCCGCTATGTAAAAGCTTAAGGAGAGCTTCACCAAGGAGCGGGCGGATTGGAACACAGAGAAATCCGCTTTGCAGAAAAGAGCTGAAGACGCAGAAGCAACTCTCAAACCAGTGGTAGACGAGCTGACTGGTGTAAAGCGGCAGATACATGCCATGACTGCTGCTGTGTTTGGTAAGCATCCTTGCTTTATACTTTCAACATATCTTCCCATGCGTTGCCGGTTTACTGATGTTTGCAATGATGCAGGAACTCGCATTAGTCATCTGGGCTCTGATGTTCAGAAGAAGCTAAAGGCTGCCTACACGCTGATAGAGCAACTGTATACCGGCCCACAACGAATTATCTGCACCGCTTCTCACAACAAGCCGCCCCCGACGTTAATCAAGGATACCTTAGACAGGCTATCTATGCTGCCTGCCCGGGTAGAAGTGCTGAAGAGGTCTGCTGCAAGGGCTGGTGCTCTGACCGCACTAACCCGGGCAAAAGCATGGGTGCCTGACCTTGATCCGACGGACGTGGCTAAAGGCTACCCAAGCTTAAAAGAAGACGGATCAGAATTTGGCACTGAAGATCTCCGCGTCATAAACCGGGAAGTACGTCCACTGGCTTGTCAACTTGCTGAAGAGGTTGATCTTTCATTTTACCAGGCGAGTTATGATACCAATAACAAGCGGGTTGCTGCACCAACTCCTGAGGCTCAAAATCTGATCCCTCCAATCTGTAAGCACACTTATGCCCCTGACATTGAACCGTCCACCCTTATAAGCGACGAAGCTGTGTTCCAAGCTTTAACTGGGATCGACTGGACAACTGTTGACTTCCAGCCGCTGGGTAGGGACGAAGAAGATGAACCGGTGCAAGATGATCCGCAGCCGTCAGGTCAAGCTGATAAGCAATCATAATCCGGGGGTCGGTTTAGTTTTTCTCGTGCTGTAATGCTTATTGAGAAACAATTATCCCTTTGGGCACTGAAAAGCCTTGTAATAGGCTAGTTAAAACACTTGGTCTATTATGCCTTCGTGCATATTTATCTGCAATTGATGCATGCTAATCCGCCATGCTTAAGATATGATGTTCATAATCCATAGCTATTTGTTCAAGTTGCTCCTGCAGATAAGAAGCTTAAAGCGCCCTGGCGGTTTACCACTGGGCGGGTCATGATACCCCAACATATATATGACCAAAGTTTATAACCAAGGTTGTAAAAGATAACCAAATATGGAAATATATGATACCTGTGACCTTTAGGGATAGTGTTGGCTGACCAACTTTGTAATGAGGGTAATAACCCTAATCCGGAGTAGAAGTAACTCCTGGTATATGATGCCGGTTTATCAGAAAACCGTTTCGGGCTGTGATAAACACCGGTTTATTCCATACTGGTGACTTTGAGTCAAAACCAGACCGGGCTGATAGTCTCCGGATTATAATTTGATCGTGTACTGACAACTTATAGTTGACAGCCTAACCGGTTTGATAAACACCGGTTTAAAAAACATCACAAATCTTAGGAAAACAAAGAAAGCTTAGCAAAAGGCAAATGAAAAACCATTGTAGTTGATGCTTTTTACGGGCTACCAGGACCTAAATTCGACGGCAAAGAATCCCCAAGCAACATTGTTAGTTGTGCTCAGTGGGTGCCTATGTTTGAGCTGTTGTTTTACAACACTCTCTTTGGCCCCGGACTGATGTGGCTTTGAGCCGATTAAGAGGTGTGACTGTGGTTCGGATACGACCAAGCCCCCAAGTGATGATGTGGCATTGCGCCGATCAAGAGGTGTGGCTATGGTTCGGGTTCGACCAAGCCCCCAAGTGATGCTGTGGCATTACGCCGATCAAGAGGTGTAGCTATGGTTCGGATACGACCAAGCCCCCAAGTGATGCTGTGGCATTACGCCGATCAAGAGGTGTAGCTATGGTTCGGATACGACCAAGCCCCCAAGTGATCTAATATGAAGCTTTGAGAAGCTAAATCAAGGGGTAAACCGGACGCCGTTTTGTAAGCTCCATGTAACCACACATGATGTAAGAAAAACAACAGATACCCCGCTTTAGCTGAGGTTCCGATTTATTGTATTGATCATAATATATACATTGTCATAATATGTACATAAGCAGAGCCTATAGCTCAAGTATAGTAAGGCCGAAGATGAGCAATATTCCACGGCCGGTTGGTCTCCTCCGATTTACGTGAGTCTTTGCACTCTCGAACATCGATTAGGTAGTACGACCCGTTGTGTAGATTCTTGCTGACCACAAAGGGTCCTTCCCAAGGGGGGGATAGCTTGTGCATATCCGTCTGATCCTGGATGAGCCGAAGCACCAAATCACCTTCTTGAAAGGTTCTGGTTCTAACCCGGCGGCTATGATAATGACGCGGATCTTGCTGATAAATCGCGAACGGGCTGCCGCCATGTCACGTTCCTCATCTAACAGGTCAAGAGCTTCCTGCCGTGCCTTCTCGTTGTCAGCCTCAACATATGCCGCTACACGAGGTGAGTCATGATGTATGTCACTAGGAAGAACCGCTTCCGCTCCATAAACCATGAAGAATGGTGTGTATCCTGTCGATCTGTTGGGTGTGGTATTGATGCTCCACAACACAGAAGGTAACTCCTCAACCCAACAACCCGACGTCCATTGCAAAGGAACCATAAGCCAGGGTTTGATGCCTCTCAAGATCTCTTGATTGGCCCTCTCCGCTTGACCATTGGACTGGGGGTGAGCCACTGATGACACGTCAAGCCGGATGTGCTCACATTGACATAACTCCTTCATGGCACCCTTTGACAGATTGGTACCATTGTCTGTTATAATGCTGTGTGGAAAGCAAAACCGGAAGATCACCTTTTTGATGAATTGAACCGCCGTGGCTGCGTCACACTTACTAACTGGCTCTGCCTCCACCCATTTTGTGAACTTATCAACCGCCACCAAAAGGTGGGTCTTCTTGTCCTTGGACCTCTTGAAAGGCCCAACCATATCCAGCCCCCAAGTTGCAAACGGCCAGGTGATTGGAATCATCCTCAATTCTTGAGCCGGTACATGAGCGCGCCTTGAGTATTTCTGACAGCCATCACATCTTTTGACCAAGTCCTCGGCATCGGCATGAGCTGTCAACCAATAGAAACCGTGGCGAAACGCCTTGGCCACCAAAGATTTTGAACCGGCGTGGTGACCACAATCTCCTTCGTGGATCTCACGCAAAATTTCACGGCCTTCCTCCGGAGACACACAGCGTTGAAACGCCCCTGTCACACTGCAATGATGTAACTCTCCATTGATAATAGTCATGGACTTGGACCGCCGGGTTATCTGCCTGGCCAAAGTTTCATCCTTTGGTAACTCACCCCGGTTTATATACGCCAGATATGGAACCGTCCAATCCGGGATAACATGAAGAGCCGCCACCAACTGAGCCTCCGGATCAGGAACAGCCAAATCCTCTTCACCAGGAAGCTTGACGGACGGATTATGCAAAACATCCAGGAACACATTAGGTGGAACCAGTTTACGTTGGGAACCCAGGCGGCTTAAAGCGTCCGCCGCTTCATTCTTTCGCCGGTCCACATGGTCCACCTGATAACCTTTAAAGTGACCTGCAACAGTATCCACCTCACGACGATATGCTGCCATTAGTGGGTCCTTGGAATCCCAAGTGCCGGACACTTGTTGAGCCACCAGATCCGAGTCGCCGAAACACTTAACTCGGCTTAGGTTCATCTCCTTAGCCATCCGAAGACCATGGAGTAAAGCCTCATACTCAGCTGCATTGTTAGTGCAAGGGAACATTAAACGGAGAACATAACAAAACTTATCACCTCGTAGGGAAGTTAATACGACTCCAGCCCCCGAGCCCTCCAATTACCTGGACCCATCAAAATGAATAGTCCAATAAGTGTGATCCGGCTTCTCCTCTAGCGCTTGTAATTCTGTCCAATCATTGATGAAATCGACAAGTGCCTGAGATTTGATCGCCGTTCGGGGTATGTATTTCAACCCGTGAGGCCCGAGCTCGATAGCCCACTTAGCAATCTGACCAGTTGCTTCCCTGTTTTGGATTATATCCCCCAAAGGAGCAGAGCTGACCACCGTGATGGGATGACCTTGGAAATACTGCTTAAGCTTCCGGCTTGCCATGAAAACCCCATACACCAATTTTTGCCAATGCGGGTACCTCTGCTTGGACTCAATAAGTACCTCACTGATATAGTAAACCGGCCGCTGAACCGGATATTCCTTTCCTGCCTCCTTGCGCTCCACCACAATAGCCACACTAACAGCCCGAGCATTAGCTGCCACATATAACAACAATGGTTCTTTGTCCACTGGAGCAGCGAGAATCGGCGGATTAGCCAGCTGCCGCTTTAAGTCCTCAAATGCTTCATTAGCTGCTGATTTTCACCACTTCAAAGGTCAAGGGCTCTGATCTTGAGTCATGCTCATCTCCAAAAGCCACCTCCAGAGCTATTTTTCCAACAGGATATGCCGAGTTACCAAGCACCACACCATGGAACACCGTATTGGACGGTTAAAGATTCTTATCTGTTAACCCCATGCGACGGAAAGTTTCATAATAAAGGATATTGATACTACTCCCTCCATCCATGAGTACCTTAGTGAACTTATAACCTCCCACCTGAGGTGCCACCACCAGAGCCAGATGACCCGGATTGTCAACCCGGGGTGGATGATCTTCTCTACTCCACACAATCGGCTGCTCGGACCAGCGCAAATAACGGGGCACCGCCGGTTCAACAGCATTCACCGCCCTTTTATGGAGCTTTTGATCACGCTTGTCCAAGCTAGTGGTGAAGACATGATACTGCCCGCTATTCAACTGCTTCGGGTTGCTCTGGTAACCCAACTGCTGCTGCTGCTGATTGCCCTGATGAATATAGCCACCTTGGTTACCCTGATTACTTTGATTGTTATGTCCACCCTGATTACTGTGGAAGCTTGAACCGGAATTTCCTCCACCATAACCCGGCCCATGAGAGCCGGGGCCCGAACTGCCTCCTGGTCCATGATCATAGCGGAAAGAATCAGAATTTTTGAACTCTTGCATGATGTAACAATCTTTCCAGAGGTGCGTGGATGGGTCCTCCTTCGTCCCATGTTTTGGACAGGGCTGGTTCAACAGATAAGACAAACGGTCCGGATTAGGACTTGGCTTTCCACCGCGCTGGGGCGGTTTACCCTTACGCCGCTGGCCCTTGTCATGTGCACTAGTATTAGCCACAAAGTCTAAACCGTGATCCGCCTTACGCTTGCCGCCGTTTCCATGACCCGCCGGGTTGTGGTGCTGCCCCTTGGCGTTGCCGCTCTTTTTTCCCTTCCCTGTCTTATCATCGTCAGACTCGGGATCCTTGGTACTATCAGAGTCGGCATACTTCACCAGTGCAGCCATAAGGGTTCCCATGTCATTACAATGACGTTTGAGCCGTCCCAACTTCAACTTCAGGGGTTCAAACCGGCAATTGCCTTCCAATGTTAAAATTGCGGTGTCAGCGTTGATGCGGTCCGACGAATGCAAAATCTCCGAAACCCGACGCACCCAATGGGTTGTTGACTCTCCTTCCTCCTGGACACAGGCAGCTAAATCCACAATTGACATGGGTTGCTTGCATGTATCCTTGAAATTCTGAATAAACTGGGCTCTCAACTCGGCCCATGACCTGATAGAATTAGCCGGTAAGCTCTTTAACCAAGTGCGGGCTGTCCCTTCTAGCATCATGGTGAAGTATTTCGCACATGCCGCATCATCCACATCTAGCATCTCCATGGCCATCTCATAACTTTCGACCCATGTTTCAGGGGATAAATCGGCGGTGTAATTCGGCACCTTGCGCGGGCCCTTGAAATCCTTGGGCAGGCGCACATTGCGCAACGCGGGGACGAGACACGGCACTCCCAAAGAACTAGAGGTAACTCCTGGTTCCACCGATGTGGTTGGACGAACCGGAGTAAGATGACGGGCTTCATGTTGCGCCGCTAACTCGGCCTCTCTGCGTGCCCGAGCCCGGTCCACCACTTCCTGAGCATCACCAGCACCACCCGCCGGGTTATTGCCACGGGGCGGATCACGGTTCCGTGCATTGCTTGACACTGTCGGCTCATCCATACGCCTGCTGTAACTCCGGCATGGACGGGGAGTGGAATGAATCCGATCACGACTATATGAATAAGCCTCCTGTTGAACCAAGGCTGTCTGAAGAAGCTCCTTAACCCGACGCATCTCGACCGCCGCCGGAGAATCGCCTTCGATCAGGATGGCCGCCAGCCGTGAAGCGGCAGCGACAATGTTGTCCATCGGGTTAGAATAATGACCCAGTGGCGTGGGGACATGCGGTACTACAATGTTGTTCTGTCGAGGCGGATCCACCAAACGTGGCTGAACCGGCGCTCCTGCTCCAGGTGCCTCCGCCCGGTTTACCACCGGCGGATTACTGGTCCCTGCTCCTGGGGTGTTAAAAAGATTTCTAGCGTCATAAACCGGCGGCAGGCGAGATCGGTGCCTCCTCTTCAGGACTTCGTTCGACGCACTCTGATCCAGCATAATCTGGTAAGCCTGTGCATCCAAAGCAGCCCGCTCCGCGGCTATCCTGGTATCCTCAGCTGCTAAGTCGGCTTTGTCCTGGGTGACCTGATCTTTCACTTTCGCGATTTCCGCATTGTGCGCATCATGATCCGCCGGGTTAACCTCCGCCATCAGCGTTGCCAACGCGTCAAACAAATCAGATAGAACCTGAGCTGGCGGTCGCGCAGGGCCTCCTGCCCCGGCCGCTGCTGCCGCTGCCGATCCGGAAACCATCGCCGCTGCGGTCGAAGAGTGGAGCGCCGGTTGCGTACCGGCCATGAAGATCGCAACCCGGTTTGGCAGATCAAAGGGGTCCGGAATACTGTCGCCATCAGAACAGCCCCCAATTCGGCCATCTTGTAACTGATATAACGACTCGGTCTCTCCAGTCGATGACTCGTCGCCAGAATAAACGATGGTCTCACCACCAGACTCCGATCTATCCTCAGATTCCCCTCCATGGATAACTCCCACGAAGGCACGCTTCATGACAGGCTTGACCCGGGCAGATCTCGCACGCTGAGCCGTTTCGACGAGGTCGGTGCAGATGTCCGGCTCAGGGCCCGGTTCGCTGATCTTGCCAATGAAAACGTGTATGCCACCAAAGGGGACCCGGTACCCGTACTCAATTGAGCCGGCCTCGGGGCCCCAGCCTGCATCGTCGATGTAGAGCTTGCCACGACGACTCTTGGTCATCCGGTCCACAGCGTAACCCTTGAGTCCTTCGAAGTTTCCCTCCAAGAACTTGAAACCATCGTGCGATAGCCCCACGGTGGGCGCCAACTGTCATGGTTTTGTCACGGCAGATGTCCTAGAGAAAGGATTAGTCGTGGAGCCATCGCTATGGGTTAGCTTGAAGGGGTTAAAGCGGACAAGGGACGCAAGAGAGTTTTATACTAGTTCGGCCCCTTACGATGAAGGTAAAAGCCTACGTCTAGTTGTGATGGAATTGATGGGGTTTCGATGACCAGGGAGCGAATACGCTTTGCCTGAGTCTCGAGTTGTTGTCTGTTGTCCTTGAACCGCCGCTGGGTTGTCCCCTTATATACATGGGTTGACGCCCGTCAGTTCACAGAATCCCGAGGCCGGCTCATAATCGTGTCCGGCTCGGTCTCTACTACTTCTATCTTACAACACAAGTTTACATATTACTGCCGGTTTATATCTACAGGCCTTAAACCGGCTTTGGGCCCTGGGCCTTCATAAAGCGTCACCGTCTGTCTTCATGGACTTCAGATACAGATGAACTACTTATGGGGTTAACCCGGCCTCTCCTGGCCGGTTTACGCCCAGTGGTAATATCCCCAACACTAAGTGTTCCTCCAGTATTCGGGAGTTGCATAATCTCATAGTCATAGGAACATGTATAAGTCATGAAGAAATAAATAGCAATAAACTAAACGATCATAGTGCTAAGCTAACGGATGGGTCAAGTCAATCACATCATTCTCTGATGATGTGATCCCGTTCATCAAATGACAACTCATGTCTATGGTTAGGAAACTTAACCATCCTTGATTAACGAGCTAGTGGAGGCATACTAGTGACACTCTGTTTGTCTATGTATTCACACATGTACTAAGTTTCCGTTTAATACAATTCTAGCATGAATAATAAACATTTATCATGATATAAGGAAATATAAATAACAAATTTATTATTGCCTCTAGGGAATATTTCCTTCAATTTGGTGACCGAATGTTGTTCGGAGTGATGACCCACAAGTATAGGGGATCTATCGTAGCCCTTTCGATAAGTAATAGTGTCGAACCCAACGAGGAGCAGAAGGAAATGACAAGCGGTTTTCAGCAAGGTATTCTCTGCAAGCACTGAAATTATCGGTAACAGATTGTTGTGTGATAGGATAATTCGTAACAAGTAACAAAAGTAACTAAGGTGCAGCAAGGTGGCCCAATCCTTTTTGTAGCAAAGAACAAGCCTGGATGAACTCTTATATAAAGCAAAGCGCTCCCGAGGACACATGGGAATTGTTGTCAAGCTAGTTTTCATCATGCTCATATGATTCGCGTTCGTTACTTTGGTAATTTGATATGTGGGTGGACTGGTGCTTGGGTGCTGCCCTTCCTTGGACAAGCCTCCCACTTATGATTAACCCCTCTCACAAGCATCCGCAACTACGAAAGAAGAATTAAGGTAAACCTAACCATAGCATGAAACATAAGGATCCAAATCAGCCCCTTACGAAGCAACGTATAAACTAGAGTTTAAGCTTCTATCACCCTAGCAACCCATCATCTACTTATTACTTCCCAATGCCTTCCACTAGTCCCAAATAATGGTGAAGTGTCATGTAGTCGACATTCACATAACACCACTAGAGGAGAGACAACATACATCTCATCAAAATATCGAACGAATACCAAATTCACATGATTATTTATAACAAGACTTCTCTCATGTCCTCTGGAACAAACATAACTACTCACAAAGCATATTCATAATCATAATCAGAGAAGTATTAATTATCGTTAAGGATCTGAAAATACAATCTTCCACCGGATAAACCAACTAGCATCAACTACAAGGAGTAATCAACACTACTAGCAACCCACAGGTACCAATCTGAGGTTTTGGGACCAAGATCGAATACAAGAGATGAGCTAGGGTTTGAGAGGAGATGGTGCTGGTGAAGACGTTGATGGAGATTGACCCCCTCTCGATGAGAGGATCGATGGTGATGACAATGGCGACAATTTCCCCCTCCCGGAGGGATGTTTCCTCGGCAGAACAGCTCCGTCGGAGCCCTAGATTGGTTCTGCCCAGGTTCCGCCTCGAGACGCCGACGCTTCATCCCTAAAGCTTCCTCTTGATTTTTTTCCAGGGTAAAAGACACCATATAGCCAAACATGAGCACCGGAGGCCTGCCAGGGGGCCCACAAGGTCGGGGCGCGCCTAGGGGGTAGGGCCCGCCCTCCACCCTTATGGCTGGCTGGTGGCCCCCGCTCTGGTACTTTCTTCGCCCAATATTTTTATATATTTCAAAAACATGCTCCGTGAAGTTTCCAGACTTTTGAAGCTGTGCAGAATAGGTCTCTAATATTTGCTCCTTTTCCAGTCCAGAATTCTAGCAGCCGGCATTCTCCTTCTTCATGTAAACCTTATAAAATAAGAGAGAATAGGCATAAGTATTGTGATATGATGTGTAATAACAACCCATAATGCATTAAATATCAATATAAAAGCATGATGCAAAATGGACGTATCAACTCACCCAAGCTTAGACCTCGCTTGTCCTCAAGCGAAAGCCGATATCGAAAAATATGTCCACATGTTTAGAGATAGAGGTGTCGATAAAATAAAATACGGACATGAGGGCATCATGATCATCTTTGGAACAAAAACATATATTGTCATATAATTTCTTATGCTAAAGTAACAATTCGTTCACAAGGTAAATTATGAATCAGAAACTTCATTGAAAACTAACAAACTATGAAATCAGTCATTGAAGCAATTGCAATTTATTATAACATCGGAAAGAGTCAATTTATAAGAGCTTTTCAGCAAGTCCACATACTCAACTGTCATATAATCTTTCACAATTGCTAACACTCAAGCGATACTTATGGGTTCAAAGTTTCAATCGGACATAGAGAAAGATAGGGGCTTATAGTTTCGCCTCCCAACCTCTTGCCTCAAGGTAATGTCAACAATAATACTTTATGATAACCTACATCCGAGTGGATATATATATCCAGATCTCCCCAACATATTGTGCTTGCCAAAGGAAAAAGTATAAAAAGGAAAGGTGATGATCACCATGACTCTTGTATAATGGTAGGAGATAAAAGTAAAAGATAGGCCCTTCACAGAGGGAAGCAGAGGTTGTCATGCGCTTTTATGGTTGGATGCACAAAATCTTAATGCAAAAGAACGTCACTTTATATTGCCGCTTGTGATAAAGACCTTTATTATGCAGTCTGTCGCTTTTATTTCTTCCATATCACAAGTTCGTATAAAGCTTATTTTCTTTACACTAATAGATCATACATATTTAGAGAGAGAAATTTTTATTGCTTGCACTGATGACAACTTACTTGAAGGATCTTACTCAATCCATAGGTAGATATGGTGGACTCTCATGGCAAAACTGGGCCCAGGGATGTTTGAAAGAACAAGTAGTATCTCTACTTGGTGCAAAGAATTTGGCTAGCATGAGAGGGCAAGGCCAGCTCAACATGTTGGATGATCCAGGACAATATAACTTCTATTCGGATATAAGAAAACATAACTCATTATGTTGTCTTCCTTGTCCAACATCATCTTTTTATCATGTCATATTTTAATGAGTGCTCACAATTACAAAAGATGTCCAAACATAGTATATTTATATGTAATACTTCTCTTTCTTTATTACTTCCTATTAATTGCAACAATGACCAAAACTATGTTTGTAAACTCTCAACAACTTTTATTCATCATACTCTTTATATGTGAAGTCATTACTCTCCATAAGATCACTATATGATCTTTTTATTTCTTTTTATTCTTTCTTTTATTTAATTCCCTCAAGATCATAGCAAGATAGCAAAGCCCTCAACTCAAAACTACTCTTTATTATATATCTCACAGACTCGATTACATAGAGGGAACATAAAGCAAAACTCAAAGCTAGATCATGCTAAAAACTTTATTCTACTAGATCAAGATATAACCAAAAGGATCGAACTAAGAAAAGCGATAAAGATAAAGATCTGATGGTGATACGATACCGGGGCACTTCCCCAAGCTTGGCAGTTGCCAAGGAGAGTGCCCATACCCGTGCATTTATGTCTATTTCTTCGGAGGTGGTGATGTAGGAGTTGTTGCATTCTTCTTCTCTAGCTTGCGCCTGGGGCTAAAATTTTCCTCCCTCAAATCCTCATTCTTGAGCTCGAGTTTCATTATCTTTTTGCATAATGTCGCCTTGCTGTCCTGCAAAAAACGTGGTGGGATAGATTGGACCTTAGGGAGGCTTGACTTCTTGAACTCCACATGCATGTCGCCGGCTTGAGGTAGTGGATCGTCCTCTTCATCAGAGCTTGTCTCCTCCTTCCCCTTTGGATCATAGTCTCCTTCTTCCTCCGTGGTCCAACCATAATGTTCCACATGCCCATATGCCTTTGGGTTTGTGACGTAATCATGCAGATAGCTTTCTAATACATCCATTTTGCATCATGCTTTTATATCGATATTTATTGCATTATGGGCTGTCATTACACATTATGTCACAATACTTATGCCTTTTCTCTCTTATTTTACAAGGTTTACATGAAGAGGGAGAATGCCGGCAGCTGGAATTCTGGGCTGGAAAAGGAGCAAATATTAGAGACCTATTCTGCAAAACTCCAAAAGTCTTGAAACTCCACGAAAGGCAGTTTCGGAATATATTAAAAATATTGGGCGAAGAAAGCACCAGAGGGGGCCACCCACTGTCCACGAGGGTGGAGGGCGCGCCCTACCCCCGGGCACGCCCCCTGCCTCGTGGGCCACCTGGAAGCCCCCCGATGCCCATCTTCTGGTAGAAGGTGTATTTTGCCCTGGAAAAAATCACAAGGAAGCTTTCGGGACGAAGCGCCGCCGTCTCGAGGCAGAACCTTGGCGGAACCAATCTAGGGCTCCGGCGGAGCTGTTCTGCCGGGGAAACATCCCTCTGGGAGGGGGAAATCATCACCATCGTCATCACCATCGATCCTCTCATCGGGAGGGGGTCAATTGTAACATCCCAAATTTTCAATTTGGAATGTTATACATTAGATCATCTTGCATAGCATATTTTATTGCATTTTGTTTTGCGATCCTAGAAAATTCTACGCAATTCAAGGACCCATGGAGAGAGTTGGGAATTTCGTTATTTTCATATTTGGGTTTTCTCAAATTTTGAAAATAGGATCATTTGTTTTTATTATTTTTCTCTCCAAAAATATTTCATATCAAAATATATGAGAGGGGATAATATGACTTCTCCACAAATAATGAAATATTGGAGGAAAAATATTATAAACAAATATTTGATTTTATTTGGATTTTATTTGATTTTATTTGTATTAGGAAAATACGCGTTTTTCAAAATTGCATTTAGGCCCGAAATAAATGTTCATCTTGTCCGGCTTGATTTTAGAAGTCGGCGAAAATTTATTTCGGGATTTTTAGAGTCAGTTTAGTATTTATTTTATTTGTTTTTCTGCGTGAAATTATTTATAAAAAAACGCGAACCGACCTTGGGCCGTATTCGGCCAGGACTCCGCCCGGCCAGGCCTTTATAAGACGCGCCCCCGAGGCCCCGTCAGCCCAAGTCGCCCCCGCCGCCGAAAACCCTAACCCTAGCCCCAGCCCCGCCGCCGCCGGACCCCGCCGCCCCCTCGCCGGAGGTAGCCACCGCCCCGCCGCCGGCGGTTTTCCTCAAGAAAACCTTTCGGTTTTCTGTCCGGTTTTTTGTTTGTTTTTTTAACCCTAGATCTGTTTTTTTAGAATAGATCGGTTTTTTCGGTTTAGTTTATTTAGCGGACGTTCGTCCGTACGTTCGTTTTAATGAACGGTTTTTGTTTTTTTTCGCAGACAGCGGACGTTCGTTCGTTAGCCTGTTCGTCCGTTTTTCTTTTTGTCGGATTTTCCGCGATTATTTCTGATCGCGATTTCCGATCTGTTTTCCGTTTTAGTATAACTTTTCGCTCGTTTATCGGAATCAGGCGATTCAAGCGCCTAGAGTTTCGTATCGAAACCCTCTTTCTGTATAACCAACTTAAACAAGTTTTTGCTACTGTAAAATTTGACTTAGGTCCAGATTAGTAAACGAAGCTTGTTTCTTTCGCCGTTTGAGTTTTGTTGCTTCGTTCGATTTGATTCTTTTTGCAAACCGGAGTTCTTAAGTTGAACTTTCTGGTTAGATCTTTTATTTGAGTTTTACCTATGCATTAGATGAGTGCTTATTGTATGCTTGTTTGTTTGCGATAGAGTACCCGGAGTGCGCCGCTTGCTACTTCGAATCTCTAGGTTTCACGGATCATCAGCAAGGCAAGTAACACTTTGATCATATCCCTTTCATACCCAGTTTTTATGCATTAGATTCAACCCTCAAACATTGCATGAGTAGGATTGATAACGTGTGGGTATTGGGAAGTAGTTGATGAGGTAGGAACATATTGCCCTGCATTCAAACCATTGGGAGTTACTTCTACGTTTGCTTATTGCTATGCTATGCTAGTAGACGTGGATTGGGTGAGTGTATCCATGACAGATGTGAGATTGTTAATTAATGGTTTACTTAAGGTGGCAACTTAAACACACATCTGGGTGGATTGAGGCACCTGGGTATTCCAGTGATTGCCTGTTTTTATGGACCGCCACCCAGGCTCAAAGGGATCATGAGATTATTCATACTAGAAACTTCCATGTGCAGCCACATGCTATTATGGGCTCTAGCATAGTTGATTAAGTCGTGTGAACTCTTACAGTGGTAGACTAGCAGATGTAGGGGAAAGTAGGTGTAACTGTCTACCCATCGTAAGGTGCTAACGCTTCTGAAAGACTGTGTCTCGATCATCCGTTTCTCAAACACCATGTAGTGCGAGAAATCCAACGGAGGAGATCGAGTCTTGTGGGGAAAAGTGCACAAACCTCTGCAGAGTGTACAATCTAATCATGGTTAGCCGTGTCCCCGGTTATGGACATCTTGAGTACCTAGTTCTTGGATTATCATGTGAATCTCATCATCATGTACTTAACTAATTTTGTTGGGTTGTTAATTATTACTTTTAATTGGGATTGAGAGGGGGTTTACCTTCTCAATATTTTTTCAACAAACTTTGTAGTTAAAAAATATATATTCCTTTGCAGTAGGGAAAAATTGGCTTTTCGCAAAATTGTAACCATTGAGCTTTCCACCAGCCAAATATGCATGTAGTGATAGCATTATTCTGTTCATTACTCTCTATGTGTTACTTTGCCAACATATTCCATGTGCTGACCCGTTTTCGGGCTGCAACGTATCATGTTGCAGACTTTTCAGACGACGAGTAAGGAGCCTTAGGTCGTGGTCTTATACTCAGTGATGTCGTTGGAGTTTGATGGACTCACTTTATCTTCCAAGCCTTCCGCTGTTATCGTAACTAGATGGCCTTAAGCCATGTTTTTTGTAATAAGTTCTCTTTTGAGACATTCTATGTAATAAGTGTGTGATTGCTACTCTGTTATAAATCCTTTAAGTACTGTGCGTGTCAGCATTACCGATCCAGGGATGACACTGATGCACAGAGACTAGACTGTTTGAGGTCTGGTCGCTACAAAGATGGTATCAGAGCACACGCTGACTGTAGGACACGACCACTAAGCTAAAGCCCTAGACTACTACTCTCTTCTCATTTCTGACTCCTCTCCTTTCTTCCACTCTTTTAGGATGGCGGATGCAAGGAACAAGTTCGCGCAACCGGATGAGGATACACCTTTTGGACAACACTTGAAGGAAGTTACTAGGTACCTGAACATCGGAATACCAAGCTTCACCGGGACCTACAACGCCACACTACCAGAAGAGGAGCGCTGGATGATTCAAGTTCAAGTTCCAGGAAGGACGTTCACGCCAGTCACTGAGCCCATAGAGTTTTCCTTTGATGCACCAACCTGGAGTCTAGGAAAGAGTATGGCAGCTCACATTACCATGGGACGCATTGGAGAAGTGTACCACAATGATCTCAAGGATACTATTTATTAGATTTGTGGGCGCCAAGACGAGCAATGGGAGATGATCAGTACCAGGAAGGATAGATCAATTGCAGCTTTCATTGAGGAGTTAAACCAGCACATTCGTTGCCAGGAAAACCAGATGTGCGCAGACATGATAGATCTGAAGAAGGCAAAGACTAGGATCATGGAACTGGAAGAAGAACTCAAGGCTACACATGAGGATTATATGGAGGAAATCGTCGCACTAGTGAGGAAGAACGGCGACCTGACACAGAAGCTAGGAGTATTCATGGGAGACCCAGCACCAGGAGGAGAAGATGACGATTCTACTTGCCCGTAGAACTACATCATCATCGACGACACCGACTCGGACCCCAGTGATGATGATTGGGAGGATGAAGCCGGAGGAGATATCATGGAGTCTTCGACTGAGCAATTTTTCTCGTAGACCACCAAATTAGTAGTAGTATTCCACCATGTATATAGTATAGTCAAAGCACTTTGTAATGATAGTTAGATCGATTGTATGCCTTGTTTGAATTAATTGGAGTGATATGATTGTGTTTGTCTCATGTGCATATGGGTAGTGTTTTCCCTCTAGATCTCATTCTATCCTATTTTCTCATCTTTTCTAAACCCATCAGATGCCTCCGAGACGCGACATCGGATTTGTTTTCCCACCGGAGATCACTCAGTTGATTCAGCAGCAGAATGCCCTGATGCAAGTGCTAGTTCAGAACCAAGGCAACAACGACAACAACAACAACAACCCACCACCACCACCACCTGTGGACCACTTAGCCCGTTTTCTTAGGCTAAATCCGCCGGTGTTCTCCAACATCACCGAGCTGATTGTGGCAGATGATTGGCTCCGCAAGGTTGGAAGGGAGCTGACCACTGCAGGATGCACAGATGCGGAGAGAGTGCGTGTTGCCGCACATCAGCTTGATGGACCCGCAGCATCATGGTGGGAGAATTACACAGCCACTCACCCCATTGACACTGTCACATGGGACCAGTTTCAGCAAGCTTTCCGTACTGCCCATGTTTCAGCAGGAGCTATGACCATGAATAAGCGTGAGTTTCGCAACTTACTCAAAGGAGGACGTACCGTTGGCCAATACGTGGAGGATTTTAGTAAGTTAGCACGTTATGCCCCAGATGACGTTGCTACGGATGCAGCTAAGCAGGAGAAGTTTCTGGAAGGACTGAATGATGAGCTGAGCATGCAGTTGATGGTGGCAACTTTTAACAACTACCAGGAGTTGGTAGACAGAGCTCTCATGATTGAAGGGAAGCAGCAGCAGATTGAGAGCCGCAAGAGGAAGTATGGACAAGGAAAGTACAGTACATGAGCTCATCAGAAGCCTCGTTTTACCCCGAACTCGGGAGGACACCTTCAGCATAATCATGGAGGTCACAATCACAATGGAGGGAGTTCGCACAATCATAGTGGCCCCAAGAATGGCAATGGGAACGGAGGAAGCAATGGATAGAATCGTACCAACCCATCAACCCCAGCCAAGAAGGATCTGAGCCACGCCACTTGCTACAAATGCCAGAAGACTGGACATTATGCCAATGAATGTCCGGAAGCTAAGAATGGAAATGGCAATGGAAGCTCGGGGAAGAAGCCGAACCCTTTCAACAGAGGACAAGTGAACCACGTTAATGTGGAGGAGGTTGAAGTACAGCCCGATGCAGTAATAGGTAAGTTTTTGGTTAAGTCATTTACCGCAATCGTTCTTTTTGATACTGGTGCATCGCATTCATACATATCAAGGGGATTTGTGGATAAGTTTAAGTTGCCCACCAAAGTTCTTAGAACACCTATGTTAGTAACCTCGCCAGGATCTGAGTATATGGCAAGCCAAGGATGTTTTCAGTTACCATTTGCCATAGGTAGGCATGTTTTCCCCTCAGACCTAATAGTTTTGGAGTCGCAGGGTTTGGATGTGATTTTGGGAATGGATTGGCTATCGATGTACGGAGGAAACATCGATTGCGCTAGTAAGATGATTTTGCTTACTACCCCAGAAGGAGGAAGGATTAAGTATGTATCCCGGCATGTGCCGAAGAGGACTCAAGTGAATTCCTTATCAGGAGTTGTACAGGAGGAAGTACCAGTGGTGAAGGATTTCCCTGACGTATTTCCAGAGGAGTTGCCAGGCATGCCACCGGATAGAGACATTGAGTTTTTGATTGAGCTTTTGCCAGGCACATGACCAATATCTAAGAGACCGTACAGAATGCCCGCAAAGGATTTGGAGGAAATTAAGAAGCAGATTAAGGAGTTACTGTATAAAGGATATATTCGCCCAAGTTTGTCACCTTGGGGATCACCAGTACTTCTAGTGGAGAAGAAAGATGGATCATTGAGGATGGTTGTTGATTATCGTGGTTTGAATGAAGTAACCATCAAGAACAAGTACCCACTACCGATGATCAATGATCTGTTTGACCGACTACAAGGAGCTAAAGTATTTTCCAAGATTGATTTGCGGTTAGGATACCACCAGTTGAAGATTCGAGAGCAGGATATACCCAAGACAGCTTTTACCACAAGGTATGGGCTATATGAGTACACCGTTATGTCATTTGGCCTGACTAATGCACCTGCCTATTTTATGAACATGATGAACAAAGTGTTTATGGAGTTTTTGGATAAGTTCGTCGTAGTGTTCATTGACGATATTCTGGTCTATTCGAAGAATGAAGAAGAGCATAAGGAGCATTTGCGTTTGGTACTTGGAAAGCTTAGAGAACATCAGTTATATGCCGAGTTCAGCAAGTGCGAGTTTTGGTTAAAGGAAGTTAGATTCCTTGGACATGTTATTTCCAGAGAAGGAATAGCAGTAGATCCCACCAAGGTTAACACTATGACAAATTGGGAGTCACCCACGACAGTTGGAGAGATCCGGAGTTTTCTTGGACTCGCAGGTTAGTACCGGAGATTTATTGAGAATTTCGCGAAGATTGCAAAACCTATGACCGAGTTGTTGAAGAAGGACACCAAATTCAATTGGACTGAGGAATGTGAGGCTAGTTTCCAGGAGTTGAAGAAACGCTTAGTTACAGCGCCAGTGTTGATTCTACCAGATCAACGTAAAGATTATGAAGTATATTGCGACGCTTCATGTCGAGGACTTGGATCAGTGCTAATGCAGGAGGGAAGAGTTGTTTCGTATGCCTCACGACAACTTAAACCCCATGAGTTGAATTATGCTACACATGATTTGGAGTTAGCAGCCGTAGTGCATGCATTGAAGACATGGAGACATTTTCTCATCGGAAACCATTGTGAGGTGTACACGGATCACAAGAGTTTGAAGTACATTTTCACGCAGAAGGAATTGAATCTCAGGCAAAGGAGATGGTTGGAACTCATTAAGGATTATGATATGAGATTGCATTATCACCCAGGAAAGGCTAACGTAGTAGCTGATGCGTTGAGCCGCAAGAGCCATGTCAACACACTCATGACCGGAGAGTTACCCAAGGAGTTAGCCGAGAATCTTCATGAACTATGTTTGGAAATAGTTCCAAGAGGCTTTGTAGCAGCATTGGAGATTCGGTCTACTTTGATGGATAAGATCAGAGAAGCTCAGAAGACAGACAAAGAAATTGTTGAGATAAAGGAAAGGATGAGCAAAGGAAAAGCCAAGGGATTTCGTGAGGATGAGAACGATACCTTATGGTTTGAGGACCGCGTTTATGTGCCCAATGATCCGGAGATCAAGAGGTTGATTCTGCAAGAGGCCCATGATTCACCATATTCGATTCACCCAGGAAATACCAAGATGTACCTGGATTTAAAGGACAGTTTCTGATGGACTGGAATGAAGAAGGATATTGCGGAGTATGTAGCAGTTTGTGATGTATGTCAGAGAGTGAAGGCAGAGCATCAGAAGCCAGCAGGATTGCTACAACCATTGCCGATACCCGAATGGAAGTGGGATAAGCTAGGCATGGATTTTATCACGGGATTGCCCGAGACTCGTTCAGGCTATGACTCGATATGGGTTGTAGTCGATCGTTTGACGAAGGTAGCTCATTTCATCCCAGTAAAGACCACTTATACCAGTGCTAAGTTGGCAAAGATATACATGACCAGGATCATATGTCTGCATGGAGTTCCGAGGACCATTGTATCAGATAGAGGAACCCAGTTTACTTCAAAGTTTTGGAATCAGTTGCACGAAACTATGGGTACCAGGCTAGAGTTCAGTACCGCTTTTCATCCACAGACAGACGGACAGACCGAGAGAGTCAATCAGATTTTGGAGGACATGCTGAGAGCTTGTGCGCTAGATTATGGATCCAGTTGGGACGACAACTTGCCATATGCAGAGTTTTCTTACAACAATAGCTACCAATCCAGTTTGAAGATGGCCCCTTTCAAAGCTTTGTACGGAAGGAGGTGCAGGACACCGTTGTGGTGGGATGAAGTTGGAGACCGCCAGTTGTTTGGAACAGATTTGATTAAGGAGTCTGAACGGAAAGTGAAACTGATTCGCGATAGGCTCAAGGTAGCCCAGTCCAGGCAGAAGAGTTATGTGGATTCTAAACGCAAGGAGACAGTTTACGGAGTCGGAGACAGAGTTTATCTTCGAGTATCACCACTTCGAGGAGTGCAGCGCTTTGGAGTTAAGGGAAAGTTAGCGCCACGTTTTGTAGGACCATACAAAATTTTGGAGCGTATGGGAGAAGTTGCTTACAAGCTGGAATTGCCCGAAGGATTGTCGGGAGTTCACGATGTGTTCCATGTTTCTCAGCTGAAGAAGTGCCACGCAGAGATGGCCGGGATACCACTGAAAGATACAGTGCCCCTGGAAGCGATTCAGTTGGATAGTAATTTGACCTACGAGGAGAAACCAGTTAAGATTCTTGAGTTTGCCAGCCGAGTCACCCGCAGCAAGGTTATCAAGTTTTGCAAAGTTTAGTGGAGTCACCATACCGAGGATGAAGCCACCTGGGAGCGAGAGAAAGATCTACGGAAGGACCACCCTCACCTATTTTCTAGCCAACCCGAATCTCGAGGGCGAGATTCATCTTAAGGGGGTAGGTTTGTAACATCCAAATTTTCAATTTGGAATGTTATACATTAGATCATCTTGCATAGCATATTTTATTGCATTTTGTTTTGCGATCCTAGAAAATTCTACGCAACTCCAGGACCCACGGAGAGAGTTGGGAATTTCATTATTTTCATATTTGGGTTTTCTCAAATTTTGAAAATAAGATCATTTGTTTTAATTATTTTTCTCTCCAAAAATATTTCATATCAAAATATATGAGAGGGGATAATATGACTTCTCCACAAATAATGAAATATTGGAGGAAAATATTAAAAACAAATATTTGATTTTATTTGGATTTTATTTGATTTTATTTGTTTTAGGAAAAATACGTGTTTTTAAAAATTGCATTTAGTCCCCAAATAAATGTTCATCTTGTCCGGCTTGATTTTAGAAGTCAGAGAAAATTTATTTCGGGATTTTTGGAGTCCGTTTAGTATTTCTTTTATTTGTTTTTCTGCGTGAAATTATTTATAAAAAAACGCGAACCGACCTTGGGCCGTATTCGGCCCGGACTCCGCCTGGCCAGGCCTTTATAAGGCGCGCCCCTGAGGCCCCGTCAGCCCAAGTCGCCCCCGCCGCCAAAAACCCTAACCCTAGCCCCAGCCCAGCTGCCGACGCCGCCGCCGGATCCCGCGCCGCCCCGCCGCCCGACGCCGATGCCGCCGCCGACGCCGGACCCCGCCGCCGCCGACGCCGAACCCCGCCGCCATCGACCGCCGCCGGACCCCGCCGCTGGACCCCGTCGCCCCCTCGCCGGAGTAGCCACCGCCCCGCCGGCGGCGGTTTTCCTCGAGAAAACCGTTCGGTTTTTCGTCCGATTTTTCGTTCGGTTTTAAAAAAAAACCTAGATCTGTTTTTTTAGAATAGATCGTTTTTTCGTTTTAGTTTATTTAGCGAACGTTCGTCCGAACATTCGTTTTAACGAATGGTTTTCGGGTTTTTTTCGCAGACAACGAACGTTCGTTCGTTAGCCTGTTCGTCCGTTTTTCTTTTTCTCGGATTTTCCATGATTATTTCTGATCGCGATTTCCGATCTGTTTTTTGTTTTAGTATAACTTTTCGCTCGTTTATTGGAATCAGGCAATTCAAGCGCCTAGAGTTTCGTATTGAAACCCTCTTTCTGTTTAACCAACTTAAACAAGTTTTTGCTACTGTAAAATTTGACTTAGGTCCAGATTAGTAAACGAAGCTTGTTTCTTTTGCCGTTTGAGTTTTGTTGCTTCGTTCGATTTGATTCTTTTTGCAAACTGGAGTTCTTAAGTTGAACTTTCTGGTTAGATCTTTTATTTGAGTTTTACCTATGCATTAGATGAGTGCTTATTGTATGTTTGTTTGTTTGCGATAGAGTACCCGGAGTGCGCCGCTTGCTACTTCGAATCTCTAGGTTTCACGGATCATCAACAAGGCAAGTAACACTTTGATCATACCTCTTTTCATACCCAGTTTTATTGCATTAGATCAATCCTCCAACAATTGCATGATTAGGATCTGATTAAATTGTGGGTATCGGGAAGTAGATGAGGTAGTACCTATGACCTGTTTTATTATCAACCTTTGGGAGTTACTTCTACGTTTGCTTATTGCTATGCTATGCTAGTAGACGTGGATTGGGTGAGTGTATCCATGACAGATGTGAGATTGTTAATTAATGGTTTACTTAAGGTGGCAACTTAAACACACATCTGGGTGGACTGAGGCACCTGGGTATTCCAGTGATTGCCTTTTTTTATGGACCGCCACCCAGGCTCAAAGGGATCATGAGATTATTCATACAAGAAACTTCCGTGTGCAGCCACATGCTATTATGGGCTCTAGCATAGTTGATTAAGTCGTGTGAACTCTTACAAAAGTACACTAGCAGATGTAGGGGAAAGTAGGTGTAACTGTCTACCCATCGTAAGGTGCTAACGCTTCTGAAAGACTGTGTCTCGGTCATCCGTTTCTCAAACACCATGTAGTGCGAGAAATCCAACGGAGGAGATCGAGTCTTGTGGGGAAAAGTGCACAAACCTCTGCAGAGTGTACAATCTAATCATGGTTAGCTGTGTCCCCGGTTATGGACATCTTGAGTATCTAGTTCTTGGATTATCATGTGAATCTCATCATCATGTACTTAACTAATTTTGTTGGGTTGTTAATGATTACTTTTAATTGGGATTGAGAGGGGGTTTACCTTCTCAATATTTTTTCAACAAACTTTGTAGTTAAAAAATATATATTCCTTTGTACTAGGGAAAAATTGGCTTTTCGCAAAATTGTAACCATAGAGCTTTCCACCAGCCAAATATGCATGTAGTGATAGCATTATTCTGTTCATTACTCTCTATGTGTTACTTTGCCAGCATATTCCATGTGCTGGCCCGTTTTCGGGCTGCAACGTATCATGTTGCAGACTTTTCAGACGACGAGTAAGGAGCCTTAGGTCGTGGTCTTATACTCAGTGATGCCGTTGGAGTTTGATGGACTCACTTTATCTTCCAAGCCTTCCGTTGTTATCGTAATTAGATGGCCTTAAGCCATGTTTTTTGTAATAAGTTCTCTTTTGAGACATTCTATGTAATAAGTGTGTGATTGCTACTCTGTTATAAATCCTTCAAGTACTGTGCGTGTCAGCATTACCGATCCAGGGATGACACTGATGCACAGAGACTAGACTGTTTGAGGTCTGGTCGCTACATCAATCTCCATCAACATCTTCACGATCATCATCTCCTCTCAAACCCTAGTTCATCTCTTGTATCCAATCTTTGTCTCAAAACCTCAGATTGGTACCTGTGGGTTGCTAGTAGTGTTGATTACTCCTTGTAGTTGATGCTAGTTGGTTTATTCGGTGGAAGATTATATGTTCAGATCCTTTATGAACATTAATACCCCTCTGATTATGAACATGAATATAATTTGTGAGTAGTTATGTTTGTTCCTGAGTACATGGGAGAAGTCTTGTTATAAGTAGTCATGTGAATTTGGTATTCGTTCGATATTTTGATGAGATGTATGTTGTCTTTCCTCCAGTGGTGTTATGTGAACGTCGACTACATGACACTTCACCATTGTTTGGGCCTAGGGGAAGGCATTGGGAAGTAATAAGTAGATGATGGGTTGCTAGAGTGACAGAAGCTTAAATCCTAGTTTATGCGTTGCTTCGGAAGGGGCTGATTTGGATCCATATGTTTCATGCTATGGTTAGGTTTACCTTAATTCTTCTTTCGTGTTTGCGGATGCTTGCGAGGTGGTTTAATCATAAGTGGGATGCTTGTCCAAGGAAGGGCAGTACCCAAGCGCCGGTCCACCCACATATCAAATTATCAAAGTAACGAATGCGAATCATATGAGCATGATGAAAACTAGCGCTACGATAATTCCCTTGTGTCCTCGGGAGCGCTTTCCTTTATATAAGAGTTTGTCCAGGCTTGTCCTTTGCTACAAAAAGGATTGGGCCACCTTGCTGCACCTTGTTTACTTTTGTTACTTGTTACCCGTTATGAATTACCTTATCACAAAACTATCTGTTACCGATAATTTCAGTGCTTGCAGAGAATACCTTACTGATAACTGCTTGTCATTTCCTTCTGCTCCTCGTTGGGTTTGACACTCTTACTTATCAAAAGGACTACAATAGATTCCCTATACTTGTGGGTCATCAAGACTCTTTTCTGGCGCCGTTGCCGGGGAGTGAAGCACCTTTGGTAGGTGGAATTTGGTAAGGAAAAATTTATATAGTGTGCTGAAATTTACTGTCACTTGTTACTATGGAAAATAATCCTTTTAGGGGCTTGTTCGGGGTATCTTCACCCCGACCAGTAGAGAAAAGAGTTGCTCCTCAACCTACTGAACCTACTGAAAATGTTTACTTTGAAATTCCTTCGGGTATGATAGAGAAACTGCTAGCTAATCCTTTTACAGGAGATGGAACATTACATCCCGATATGCACCTAATCTATTTGGATGAAGTTTGTGGATTATTTAAGCTTGCAGGTATGCCCGAGGATGTTACAAGAAGAAGTTCTTCCCTTTATCTTCGAAGGGAAATACATTGACATGGTTTAGGCTATGTGATGATATTGGATCATGGAACTACAACCGACTGAAATTGGAATTTCATCAGAAGTTTTATCCTATGCATCTGGTTCATCGTGATCGTAATTATATATATAATTTTTGGCCTCGCGAAGGAGAAAGTATCGCTCAAGCTTGGGCGAGGCTTAAGTCAATGTTATATTCATGCCCCAATCATGAGCTCTCAAGAGAAATTATTATTCAAAAATTTTATGCTCGGCTTTCTCTCAATAATCGCTCCATGCTCGATACTTCTTGTACTGGTTCTTTTATGATGAAGACTATTGAATTCAGATGGGATTTATTGGAAATAATTAAATGCAACTCGGAACACTGGGAACTCAACGAAGGTAAGGAGTTAGGTATAACACCTAAGTTTGATTGTGTTAAATCTTTTATGGATACCGATGCTTTTCGTGAATTTGGCACTAAATATGGACTTGACTCTTAGATAGTAGCTTCTTTCTGTGAATCATTTGCTACTCATGTTGATCTCCCTAAGGAGAAGTGGTTTAAATATCATCCTCCCATTGAAGTAAAAGTAGTTGAACCTATTAAAGTTGAAGAAAAGACTATCACTTATAATGTTGATCCTATTGTTCCTACCGCTTATATTGAGAAACCACCTTTCCCTGTTAGAATAAAGGATCATGCTAAAGCTTCAACTGTGGTTCGTAAGAGTAATGCTAGAACACCTACACCCTCTGAGCAAATTAAAGTTGGACCTAGTATTGCTATGGTTAAGGATCTCTTGGTCGATAATATTGATGGGCATGTTATTTACTTCTGTGATGAAGCTGCTAGAATTGCTAGACCCGATACTAAAAATAAACATATGATACGTCTCCAACGTATCTAGAATTTTTTATTGATCCATGCTATTATATTATCTGTTTTGGATGTTTAATGGGCTTTAATATACTCTTTTATATGTTTTTTGGGACTAACCCATTAACCCAGAGCCCAGTGCCAGTTTCTGTTTTTTCCTTGTTTTTGAGTATCGTAGAAAAGGAAAACCAAACGGAGTCCAATTGACCTGAAATTTGACGGAGATTATTTTTGGACCAGAAGAATCCCACGGAGCATCGGAGATGGACCAGAAGAGTCTCGGGCTACCCACGAGGGTAGGGGGCGTACCCACCCCCTGGGCGCGCCCCCCTGCCTCGTGGACAGCCCGCAGACCTCCCTGACTTGTTCCCGATGCCAATACCTCTCATATATACCCAAACTTCCAGAAAGAAACCTAGATCGGGAGTTCCGCCGCCGCAAACCTCCAGAGCCACCAAAAACCAATCTAGACCTGTTCCGGCACCCTACCGAAGGGGGGATCCCTCTCCAGTTGCCATCTTCATCATCCTGGCGCTCTCCATGACGAGGAGGGAGTAGTTCACCCTCGGGGCTGAGGGTATGTACCAGTAGCTATGTGTTTGATCTCTCTCTCTTGTGTTCTTGATATGGCACGATCTTGATGTATCGCGGGCTTTGCTATTATAGTTGGATCTTATGATGTTTCTCCCCCTCTACTCTCTTGTAATGGATTGAGTTTTCCCTTTGAAGTTATCTTATCAGATTGAGTCTTTAAGGATTTGAGAACACTTGATGTATGTCTTGCGTGGGATACCCATGGTGACAATGGGGTATTCTATTGATTCACTTGACGTATGTTTTGGTGATCAACTTGCGGGTTCCGTGACGGGAATCTATGCATAGGGGTTGGCACACGTTTTCGTCTTGACTCTCCGGTAGAAACTTTGGGGCACTCTTTGAAGTTCTTTGTGTTGGTTGAATAGATGAATCTGAGATTGTGTGATGCATATTTTATAATCATGCCCACGGATACTTGAGGTGACATTGGAGTATCTAGGTGACATTAGGGTTTTGGTTGATTTGTGTCTGAAGGTGTTATTCTAGTACGAACTCTTTGATAGATCGAACGAAAAGGATAGCTTCGTGTTATTTTACTACGGAGTCTTGAATAGATCGATCAGAAAGGATAACTTTGAGGTGGTTTTGTACCCTACAATAATCTCTTCGTTTGTTCTCCGCTATTAGTGACTTTGGAGTGACTCTTTGTTGCATGTTGAGGGATAGTTATATGATCCAGTTATGTTATTATTGTTGAGAGAACTTGCACTAGTGAAAGTATGAACCCTAGGCCTTGTTTCCTAGCATTGCAATACCGTTTATGCTCACTTTTACCACTTGTTACCTTGCTGTTTTTATATTTTCAGATTACAAATACTTATATCTATCATCCATATTGCACTTGTATCACCATCTCTTCGCCGAACTAGTGCACCTATACAATTTACCATTGTATTGGGTGTGTTGGGGACACAAGAGACTCTTTGTTATTTGGTTGCAGGGTTGTTTGAGAGAGACCATCTTCATCCTACACCTCCCACGGATTGATAAACCTTAGGTCATCCACTTGAGGGAAATTTGCTACTGTCCTACAAACCTCTGCACTTGGAGGCCCAACAACGTCTACAAGGAGAAGGTTGCGTAGTAGACATCAACATAGACCTGTTGTTGGCATGCCTGTTGTTTCTTTTAAAATAGGAGATCACTGTTATCATGGCTTATGTGATATGGGTGCTAGTGTCAGTGCAATACCTTATACTTTATATAAAGAAATTATGCATGATATTGCACCTGCTGAGATAGAAGATATTGATGTTACTATTAAGCTTGCCAATAGAAATACTATTTCACCAGTTGGGATTGTTAGAGATGTTGAAGTCTTGTGTGGGAAAATTAAATATCCTACTGATTTTCTTGTTCTAGCTTCCCAACAAGATGACTTTTGTCCCATTATATTTGGTAGACCCTTCTTGAATACTGTTAATGCTAAGATAGACTACAAAACAACAACAACAAAGCCTTTAGTCCCAAACAAGTTGGGGTAGGCTAGAGGTGAAACCCATAAGATCTCGCAACCAACTCATGGCTCTGGCACATGGATAGCAAGCTTCCACGCACCCCTGTCCATAGCTAGCTCTTTGGTGATACTCCAATCCTTCAGGTCTCTCTTAACGGACTCCTCCCATGTCAAATTCGGTCTACCCTGCCCTCTCTTGACATTCTCCGCACGCTTTAGCCGTCCGCTATGCACTGGAGCTTCTGGAGGCCTGCGCTGAATATGCCCAAACCATCTCAGACGATGTTGGACAAGCTTCTCCTCAATTGGTGCTACCCCAACTCTATCTCGTATATCATCATTCCGGACTCGATCCTTCCTCGTGTGGCCACACATCCATCTCAACATACGCATCTCCGCCACACCTAACTGTTGAACATGTCGCCTTTTAGTCGGCCAACACTCCGCGCCATACAACATTGCGGGTCGAACCGCCGTCCTGTAGAACTTGCCTTTTAGCTTTTGTGGCACTCTCTTGTCACAGAGAATGCTAGAAGCTTGGCGCCACTTCATCCATCCGGCTTTGATTCGATGGTTCACATCTTCATCAATACCCCCATCCTCCTACAACATTGACCCCAAATACCGAAAGGTGTCCTTCCGAGGTACCACCCGGCCATCAAGGCTAACCTCCTCCTCCTCACACCTAGTAGTACTGAAACCGCACATCATGTACTCGGTTTTAGTTCTACTAAGCCTAAACCCTTTCGATTCCAAGGTTTGTCTCCATAACTCTAACTTCCTATTTACCCCCGTCCGACTATCGTCAACTAGCACCACATCATCTGCAAAGAGCATACACCATGGGATATCTCCTTGTATATCCCTTGTGACCTCATCCATCACCAATGCAAAAAGATAAGGGCTCAAAGCTGACCCCTGATGTAGTCCTATCTTAATCGGGAAGTCATCGGTGTCGACATCACTTGTTCGAACACTTGTCACAACATTATCGTACATGTCCTTGATGAGGGTAATGTACTTTGCTGGGACTTTGTGTTTCTCCAAGGACCACCACATGACATTCCGCAGTATCTTATCATAGGCCTTCTCCAAGTCAATGAACACCATATGCAAGTCCTTCTTTTGCTCCGTATATCTCTCCATAAGTTGTCGTACCAAGAAAATGGCTTCCATGGTCGACCTCCCAGGCATGAAACCAAACTGATTTTTGGTCACGCTTGTCATTCTTCTTAAGCGCTGCTCAATGACTCTCTCCCATAGCTTCATTGTATGGCTCATCAGCTTAATTCCACGGTAATTAGAACAACTCTGAACATCCCCCTTGTTCTTGAAGATTGGTACTAATATACTCCGTCTCCATTCTTCTGGCATCTTGTTTGCCCGAAAAATGAGGTTGAAAAGCTTGGTTAGCCATACTATCGCTATGTCCCCGAGACCTTTCCACACCTCAATGGGGATACAATCAGGGCCCATCGCCTTGCCTTCTTTCATCCTTTTTAAAGCCTCCTTCACCTCAGACTCCTGGATTCGCCGCACAAAACCCATTGTGGTCTCATCAAAGGAGTCGTCCAGTTCAATGGTAGAACTCTCATTCTCCCCATTGAACAGCTTGTCGAAGTACTCCCGCCATCTATGCTTAATCTCCTCGTCCTTCACCAAGAGTTGGCCTGCTCCGTCCTTGATGCATTTGACTTGGCCAATATCCCACGTCTTCCTCTCTTGGATCTTGGCCATCTTATAGATGTCCCTTTCACCTTCCTTCGTGCCTAACCGTTGGTAGAGGTCCTCATATGCCCGACCCCTTGATTCACCAACAGCTCGCTTTGCGGCCTTCTTCGCCATCTTCTACTTCTCTATGTTGTCTGCACTCCTATCCAGGTATAGGCGTCTGAAGCAATCTTTCTTCTCTATGTTGTCTCAACATAGCCGGTCCCAAGCCCGGGTAAAGGAGGAGGGTTGTGATAGGCTTGGCGAGCCAACGTAAAAACTCAGCCACTCTTGTGGAGATGAAACCCAAAAGATAATGCTAAGATAGACTGCGAAAAGGATATTGTTACTGTTGGTTTAGGGGATATGTCTCATGATTTTAATTTTGCTAAATTTCGTAGACAACCCCATGATAAAGAATTGCCTAGTAAAGATGAAATTATTGTTCTTGCTTCTATTGTCGTGCCTCCTAATGATCGTTTAGAAAAATATTTGCTAGACCATAAAAATGATATGTTTATGAATGAAAGAAGGGAAATAGATGAAGTATTCTTTAAACAGGGACTTATTTTGAGACACAACTTGCCTGTTGAAATTCTAGGGGATCCTCCTCCACCCAAGGGTGATCCCATCTTTGAGCTTAAACCATTGCCTGATACTCTTAAATATGCTTATCTTGATGAAAAGAAGATATATCCTGTTATTATTAGTGCTAATCTTTCAGAGCAGGAAGAAGAGAAATTATTGAAAACTCTGAAGAAGCACCGTGCTGCTATTGGATATACTCTTGATGATCTTAAGGGCATTAGTCCCACTCTATGCCAGCACAAAATAAAATTGGAGAAAGACGCTAAACCGGTTGTTGATCACCAACGACGGTTAAATCCTAAGATGAAAGAAGTGGTAAGAAATGAAATACTAAAGCTTCTGGAGGCAGGTATAATTTATCCTGTTGCTGATAGTCAGTGGGTAAGTCTTGTCCATTGTGTCCCTAAGAAGGGAGGTATTACTGTTGTTCCTAATGATAAAGACGAATTGATCCCACAAAGAATTGTTACAGGTTATAGAATGGTAATTGATTTCCGCAAATTAAATAAAGCTACTAGAAAGGATCATTACCCTTTACCTTTTATTGATCAAATGCTAGAAAGATTATCCAAACATACACATTTTTGCTTTCTAGACGGTTATTCTGGTTTCTCTCAAATACCTGTGTCGAAAGAGGATCAGGAAAAGACCACTTTTACTTGACCTTTTGGTACCTTTGCTTATAGACGTATGCCTTTTGGTTTATGAAATGCACCTGCTACCTTTCAAAGATGTATGACTGCTATATTTTCTGACTTTTGTGAAAAGATTGTTAAGGTTTTCAAGGATGATTTCTCCGTGTATGGAACTTCTTTTGATGATTGCTTAAGCAACCTTGATCGAGTTTTGCAGAGATGTGAAGAAACTAATCTTGTCTTGAATTGGGAGAAGTGCCACTTTATGGTTAATGAAGGTATTGTCTTGGGGCATAAAATTTCTGAAAGAGGTATTGAAGTTGATAAAGCTAAAGTTGATGCTATTGAAAAGATGCCGTGTCCTAAGGACATTATGGGTATAAGAAGTTTCCTTGGTCATGCCGGTTTTTATAGGAGGTTCATTAAAGACTTCTCAAAAAGTTCTAGGGCTCTGACTAATCTCTTACAAAAAGATGTTCCTTTTGTCTTTGATGATGATTGTGTAGAAGCATTTGAAATACTTAAGAAAGCCTTGATTTCTGCACCTATTGTTCAGCCACCTGATTGGAATTTACCCTTTGAAATTATGTGTGATGCTAGTGATTATGTTGTAGGTGCTGTTCTAGGACAAAGAGTTGATAAGAAATTAAATGTTATCCAATATGCTAGTAAAACTCTAGACAGTGCCCAGAGAAACTATGCTACTACTGAAAAAGAATTTTTAGCAGTTGTATTTGCTTGTGATAAGTTCAGACCTTATATTGTTGATTCCAAAGTAACTGTTCACACTGATCATGCTGCTATTAAATACCTTGTGGAAAAGAAAGATGCTAAACCTAGACTTATTAGATGGGTTCTCTTGCGACAAGAATTTGATTTGCATATTATTGTAGGAAGGGAGCTGATAACCCCGTTGCACACAACTTTTCTAGGTTAGAAAATGTTCTTGATGACCCACTCCCTATTGATGATAGTTTTCCTCATGAACAATTAGCTGTCATAAATGCTTCTCGTACTGCTCCATGGTATGCTGATTATGCTAATTACATTGTTGCTAAATTTATACCACCTAGTTTCACATACCAAGAAAAAGATTTAAGACATTACTTCTGGGATGACTCACACCTTTATAAAAAAGAAGTAGATGGAGTTATTAGACGTTGTGTACCTGAGCATGAACAGGAACAGATCCTACGCAAGTGTCACTCCGAGGCTTATGGAGGACACCACGCTGGAGATAGAACTGCACATAAGGTATTGCAATCCGGTTTTTATTGGCCTACTCTTTTCAAAGATGCCCATAAGTTTGTCTTGTCTTGTGATGAATGTCAAAGAATTGGTAATATTAGTAGACGTCAAGAAATGCCTATGAACTATTCACTTGTCATTGAACCATTTGATGTTTGGGGCTTTGATTATATGGGACCGTTTCCTTCCTCTAATGGGTATACACATATTTTAGTCGCTGTTGATTACGTTACTAAGTGGGTAGAAGCTATTCCAACTAGTAGTGCTGATCATAACACCTATATTATTATGCTTAAAGAAGTTATTTTTCTGAGGTTTGGAGTCCCTAGATACTTAATGACTGATGGTGGTTCACATTTTATTCATGGTGCTTTTCGTAAAATGCTTGCTAAGTATGATGTTAATCATAGAATTGCATCTGCATACCACCCACAGTCTAGTGGTCAAGTAGAACTGAGTAATAGAGAGATTAAATTAATTTTGCAAAAGACTGTTAATATATCTAGAAAGAATTGGTCCAAGAAACTTGATGATGCATTATGGGCCTATAGAACTGCATATAAAAATCCTATGGTTATGTCTCCGTATAAAATGGTTTATGGAAAAGCATGTCACTTACCTCTCGAACTAGAACATAAGACATTTTGGGCCATTAAAGAGCTCAATTATGATTTAAAACTTGCCGGTGAGAAGAGACTATTTGGCATTAGCTCACTTGATGAGTGGAGAACCTAGGCCTATGAGAATGCCAAACTGTTTAAAGAAAAAGTTAAAAGATGGCATGACAAAAGGATACAAAAGCGTGAGTTTAATGTAGGTGATAATGTTTTGTTATACAACTCTCGTTTAAGATTTTTTGCAGGAAAATTCCTCTCTAAATGGGAAGGTCCTTACATTATCGAGGAGGTCTATCATTCCGGTGCCATAAAAATCAACAACTTCGAAGGCACAAATCCGAAGGTGGTGAACAGTCAAAGAATCAAACATTATATCTCAGGTAATCCCATAAAAATGTTGAAACCAATGTTATTGACACCGAAACCCCGGAGGAGTACATAAGGGACACTTTCCAGAACATTTCAGACTCCGAAAAGGAATAGGTATGTGGTACGGTAAGTAAACCGACTCCAAAACAGTTCTAATAGCAGTTTTTCTCCATTTTGGAATATTTAAAAAATAGGAAAATAAGAAGTAGTCCAAAAGGGACACGAGGCATCCACGAGGGTGGAGGGCGCGCCCTACCCCCTGGGCGTGCCCCCTTCCTCGTGGGCACCTCGTGTGCCCGCCGGACTCCGTTTTCTTGCATGATATTTCTTTTGGTCGGTAAAATTCATTATATGAGTTGTTTCTGCCGCAGATTAGATCAAGATGTCTTCTCAAGAGTCAGTCGGGGAGAGCCGGGTATCTCACCCGACACCGTGGCCAAGAGCAAACAGCGATGTCGGTCACTTTGGGCCATCAACTGAGGAAGAGGTGGAGGCCGACTTGAAAAGGATAGATGCCATGGAGGAAGATCAAGAAGTTACCTCTCGTCTCCAAGCCAGATTTATGATGGAGGAACTCCAGAGCTCAGCAATTCCAAATTCGGTCATCCCTCCCAATGCTAGATTTCTTTCTTATGAAAATATGAAAAAGAGTGTTACTTGTTCTCCCGCGGCTATGCAACATCCATGGGTGAAAGAAGCTTTAACCGTCGCGGGTAAACTCCAGAAGGAAATGATGGATCTTAAGCAGCAAGTCAATAAGCTCGAGGAAGAGAACCGTATCCTAAGGGGCATCATCGCCAAAAATATCACATCACAACCTCCAAAGAAACAAACATAAACACATGGGTATGGGCACTCCCCTTGGCAACTGCCAAGCTTGGGGGAGGTGCCCTGGTATCGTATCACCATCACACTTCTATCTTTACCGTTTTTCTTAGTTCAATCCTTTTGGTTATATCTTGATCTAGTAGAATAAAGTTTAGTATGATCTAGCTTTGAGTTTTTGTGTTGATCCTTATCTATGTAATCGAGTCCATGAGCTATATATAATAATGATTAGTCTTGAGTCGAGGGCTTGGTTATCTTGCTATGATCTTGAGGGAATAAAAGAAAAAATAAAGAATAAAAATAAATAAAGAGATCATATTGATCTTATGGAGAGTAATGACTTCACATATAAAGAGTATGATGAATAAAAATTGTTGAGAGTTGACAAACATAGTTTTGGTCATCATTGCAATTAATAGGAAGTAATAAAGAAAGAGAGGTTTTCACATATAAATATACTATCTTGGACATCTTTTATGATTATGAGCACTCATTAAAATATGACATGCTAAAAAGTTGATGTTGGACAAGGAAGGCAACGTAATGGGTTATGTTTTCTTATATCCGAAATAAATTATATTGTCATGGATCATCCAACATGTTGATCTTTCCTTTCCCCCTCATGCTAGCCAAATTCTTTTCACCAAGTAGAGATACTACTTGTGCTTCCAAATATCCTTAAACCCAGTTTTGCCATGAGAGTCCACCATATCTACCTATGGATTGAGTAAGATCCTTCAAGTAAGTTGTCATTGTTGCAAGCAATAAAAATTGCTCTCTAAATATGTATGATCCATTAGTGTGGAGAAAATAAGCTTTAGACGAGCTTGTGATATGGGAGAAATAAAAGCGATGGACTGCATAATAAAGGTCCCTATCACAAGTGGCAATATAAAGTGACGTTCTTTTGCATTAAGATTTTGTGCATCCAACCATAAAAGCACATGACAACTTCTGCTTCCCTCTGCGAAGGGCCTATCTTTTATTTTTGTCTTATACCTTATACAAGAGTCATGGTGATCTTCACCTTTTCTTTTTACACTTTATCCTTTGGCAAGCACTATGTGTTGGAAAGATCCTGATATATATATCCAATTGGATGTGGGTTTTCATAAAGCATTATTGTTGACGTTACCCTTGAGGTAAAAGGTTGGGAGGCAAAACTATAAGCCCCTATCTTTCTCCGTGTCCGATTAAAACTTCATACCCATAAGTATGTGGACATGCTGAAAAGCTCTTATATTGACTCTTTCCGATGTTATGATAAATTGCAATTGCTTCAATGACTGAGATTATAGTTTACTAGTTTTTCAATGAGGTTTCTGATTCATACTTTACATTGTGAATAGATTGTTACTTCAGCATAAGAAATCATATGAAAAAATATATATATATATGTTGCTATTCTAAGAATGATCATGATGCCCTCATGTCCGTATTTTATTTTATCAACACCTCTATCTCTAAACATGTGGACATATTTTTCGATATCGACTTCCGCTTGAGGACAAGCGAGGTCTAGGCTTGGGGGAGTTGATACGTCCATTTTGCATCATGCTTTTATATCGATATTTATTGCATTATGGGCTGTTATTACACATTATGTCACAATACTTATGCCTTTTCTCTCTTATTTTACAAGGTTTACATGAAGAGGCAGAATGCCGGCAGCTGGAATTCTGGGCTGGAAAAGGAGCAAATATTAGAGACCTATTCTGCACAACTCCAAAAGTCCTGAAACTCCACGAAAGTCAATTTTGGAATATATTAAAAATATTGGGCGAAGAAAGCACCAGAGGGGGGCCACCCACTATCCACGAGGGTGGAGGGCGCGCCCCCTACCTCGTGGGCCACCTGGAAGCCCCCCGATGCCCATCTTCTGGTATAAGGTGTCTTTTTCCCTGGAAAAAATCAGAAGGAAGCTTTCGGGACGAAGCGCCGCCGTCTCGAGGCGGAACCTTGGCGGAACCAATCTAGGGCTCCGGCGAAGTTGTTCTGCCGGGGAAACATCGCTCCGGGAGGGGGAAATCGTCACCATCGTCATCACCATCGATGCTCTCGTCGGGAGGGGGTCAATCTCCATCAACATCTTCACCAGCACCATCTCCTCTCAAACCCTAGTTCATCTCTTGTATCCGATCTTTGTCTCAAAACCTCAGATTGGTACCTGCGAGTTGCTAGTAGTGTTGATTACTCCTTGTAGTTGATGCTAGTTGGTTTATTCGATGGAAGATTATATGTTCAGATCCTTTATGCACATTAATACCCCTCTGATTATGAACATGAATATGATTTGTGAGTAGTTATGTTTGCTTCTGAGGACATGGGAGAAGTCTTGTTATAAGTAGTCATGTGAATTTGGTATTCGTTCGATATTTTGATGAGATGTATGTTGTCTTTCCTCTAGTGGTGTTATGTGAACATCGACTACATGACACTTCACCATTGTTTGGGCCTAGGGGTAGGCATTGGGAATTAATAAGTAGATGATGGGTTGCTAGAGTGACAGAAGCTTAAACCCTAGTTTATGTGTTGCTTCGTAAGGGGCTGATTTGGATCCATATGTTTCATGCTATGGTTAGGTTTACCTTAATTCTTCTTTCGTAGTTGCGGATGCTTGCGAGGGGGGTTAATCATAAGTGGATGCTTGTCCAAGGAAGGGCAGTACCCAAGCACTGGTCCACCCACATATCAAATTATCAAATTAACGAACGCGAATCATATGAGCATGATGAAAACTAGCTTGACAATAATTCCCATGTGTCGTCGGGAGCACTTTCCTTTATATAAGAGTTTGTCCAGGCTTGTCCTTTGCTACAAAAAGGATTGGGCCACCTTGCTGCACCTTGTTTACTTTCGTTACTTGTTACCCATTACGAATTACCTTATCACAAAACTATCTGTTACCGATAATTTCAGTGCTTGTAGAGAATACCTTACTGAAAACTGCTTGTCATTTCCTTCTGCTCCTTGTTGGGTTCGACACTCTTACTTATAGAAAGGACTACGATAGATCCCCTATACTTGTGGGTCATCACTTTCTCCCTCCGAATCTTGGGACGACATCTTGCTCCAAACCTGCTGCAGCAACAACTAAAAACAAAAACAGAGGATTTTGCCGTGGTACGGTGTTCAAAACATTCGGGAGATTATATATGATTTTTTACCGACCAAAAAAAGTATTGTGCAAGAAAACAGAATTCAGAGGGCACACGAGGTGGACACAAGGTCGGGGGGCGCGCCCTCCACCCTTGTGGTGGCCTCATGTCTCTTCCGGACTACTTTTAATTTTCTTGATTTTTTAAATATTCAAAAACGGAGAAAATTTATCATTGGAAACATTTTGGAGTCGGTTTACTTACCGTACCACATACCTATTCCTTTTCGGAGTCTGAAACATTCTAGAAAGTGTCCCTTATGTACTCCTCCGAGGTTACGGTATCAATTATATTGGGCTCAACATTTATGGGAGTACGTAAGATATAATGTTTAAGTCTTTGACCGTTTACTACCTTCGGATTTTTGCCTTCAGCGTCGTTCATTTTTATGGCACCAAAACAATAGACCTCCTCGATAATGTAAGGACCTTCCCATTTAGAGAGAAGCTTTCTTGCAAAAAATCTTAAACGGGAGTTGTATAGCAAAACATAATCACCTACGTTAAACTCACGCTTTTGTATCCTCCTATCATGCCATCTTTTAACCTTTTCTTTAAACAACTTGGCATTCTCATAGGCTTGAGTTCTCCATTCATCAAGAGAGCTAATGTCAAATAACCTCTTCTCACCGGCAAGTTTGAAATCATAATTGAGCTCTTTAATAGCCTAGGATGCCTTATGTTCTAGTTCGAGAGGTAAGTGACATGATTTTCCATAAACCATTTTATACGGAGACGTACCCATAGGATTCTTATATGCAGTGCTATAAGCCCATAATGCATCATCAAGTTTCTTAGACCAATTATTTCTAGATCTATTAACAGTCTTTTGCAAAATTAATTTAGTCTCTCTATTACTCAATTCTACTTGACCACTAGACTGAGGATGATACAGAGATGCAATTCTATGGTTAACATCATACTTAGCAAGCATTTTACGGAAGGCACCATGAATAAAATGTGAACCACCATCTGTCATCAAATATCTAGGGACTCCAAACCTCGGAAAAATAACTTCTTTAAGCATCTTAATAGAAGTGTTATGATCAGCACTACTAGTTGGAATAGCTTCTAACCACTTAGTAACGTAATCAACAACAACTAAAATATGTGTATACCCATTAGAGGAAGGAAAAGGTCCCATATAATCAAAGCCCCAAACATCAAATGGTTCAATAACAAGTGAATAGTTCATTGGCATTTCCTGACGTCTACTAATATTACCAATTCTTTGACATTGATCACAGGACAAGACAAACTTACAGGCATCCTTAAAGAGAGTGGGCCAATAGAAACTGAATTGCAATACCTTATGTGCAGTTCTATCTCCATCGTGGTGTCTGATACGTCTACAACGTATCTATAATTTATGAAGTATTCATGCCATTATATTATCATTCTTGGATGTTTTACAATCATTTTATAGCAAATTTCTATCATTTTTTGTGACTAACGTATTGACCCAGTGCCTAGTGCCAGTTGTTGTTTTTTGCTTGTTTTTACATCGCAGGAAATCAATATCAAACAGAGTTCAAACACTGTGAAACTTTTCAGATATTTTTTATGGACCAGAACACCCAGGATGGGCCAGAGCAGCACCTGGGGGTGCCCCGAGGGGGCACAACTCACCAGGGCGCGCCTGGGCCCCCAGGCGCGCCCAGGTGGGTTGTTCCCACCTCGGTGGCCTCCCGCACCCCCTCTTTACACTATAAATTCCCAAAAATTCCAGAAACCCTCGGGGTTAACCTAGATCAGAAGTTCCACCGCCGCAAGGCTCTATATCCACCGAAAACCAATCTAGACCCTTTCTGGCACCCTGCCGGAGGGGGAAATCACCACCGATGGCCATCTTCATCATCCCGGCGGCCACCACGATGAGGAGGGAGTAGTCCACCCTCGGGGCTGAGAGTTTGTACCAGTAGTTATGTGTTTAATCTCTCTCTCTCTCTCATGTTCTTGAGATGTCACAATCTTGATGTATCGCGGGCTTTGTTAATATAGTCGGATCATATGGTGTTTTCCCCTCTCTATCTTGTTGTGATGAATTGAGTTTTTCCCTTTGAGATTTCGTTCTTATCTGATTGGATATTTTTATGGATTTGAGAGCACTTGATATATGTCTTGCAATTGAATACTCGTGGTGACAATGGGGTATCGTATTGATTCACTTGATATATGTTTTGGCACTCAACTTGCGGATTCCCGAGGTGACATTAGGGTAATCTATGCATAGGTGTTGATGCACGTTCTTGTCTTTGTTTCTCCGGTAGAAATCTTGGGGCACTCTTTGAAGTTCTTTGTGTCGAATTGAGTGTTATGAATCTGAATTTGCTTTGGTGTTATATTAGTACGAACTCTTGGTTAGATCAATCGGAAAGAATAGCTTGTTGTTATTTTAGTACGAACTCTAGGATAGATTGATCGGAAAGAATAGCTTTGAGGTGGTTTCGTACCCTACAAACAATTTATTCTTATGTTCTCCGCTAGATAGGAACTTCTGAGTGATTCTTCATCGCACTTTGAGGGGTGGTTATGTGATCCAATTATTAGCATTGTTGGGAGATTGCACTAGCGAAAGTACAGACCCTAGGCCTCATTTTTAAGCATTGCAATACCGTTTTTGTGCCCGTTTACTATTTTCTACCTTGCTGCGTTTATTTATTCAGATTATAAAAATATATTTCTACCATCCATATTACACTTTTATCACCATCTCTTCGCCGAACTAGTGCACCTATACAATTTGCCATTGTATTGGGTGTGTTGGGGACACAAGAGATTTCTTGTATTTGGTTGCAGGGTCGTTTGAGAGAGACCATCTTCATCCTACGCCTCCCACAGATTGATAAACCTTAGGTCATCCACTTGAGGGGAAATTTCTACTGTCCTACAAAACTCTGCGCTTGGAGGCCCAACACGAGTCTACAAGAATAAAGTTGCGTAGTAGACATCAGTGTCATCCGTAAGACTCGGAGTGGCACTTGCATAGAATCTGTTCCTGTTCATGTTCAGATACACAACATCTAATAACACCATCTACTCCATCTTTATAAAGGTGTGGGTCATCCCAAAAGTAATGTCTTAAATCATAGAAAAAGTTTTTCTTTTGCTGTTATGTGAACCTAGGTGGTATAAATTTAGCAACAATGTAATTAGCATAATCAGCATACCATGGAGTATTATGAGAAGTATTTATGACATTTAATTGCTCATCAGGAAAGCTATCATCAATAGGTAGTGGGTCATCAAGAACATTTTCTAACCTAGACAAGTTGTCTGCAACGGGGTTCTCCGCTCCCTTTCTATCAATAATATGCAAATCAAGTTCTTGTAGCAAGAGAACCCATCTAATAAGTCTAGGTTTAGCATCTTTCTTTTCCATTAGATATTTAATAGCAGCATGATTAGTGTGACCAGTTACTTTGGAATCAACAATATAAGGTCTGAACTTATCACATGCAAATACAACTGCTAAAAATTAATTTTCAGTGGTAGCATGATTTCTCTGGGCACTGTCTAGAGTTTTACTAGCATATTGAATAACATTTAATTTCTTATCAACTATTTGTCTTAGAACAACACCAACAGCATAATCACTAGCATCACACATAATTTCAAAGGGTAGATTCCAATCAGGTGGCTGAACAATAGGTGCAGAAATCAAGGCTTTCTTAAGTATTTCAAATGCTTCTACAAAATCATCATCAAAAACAAAATGAACATCTTTTTGTAAGAGATTAGTGAAAGGTCTAGAAATTTTAGAGAAGTCTTTAATAAACCTCCTATAGAAACCAGCATGACCAAGGAAACTTCTTATACCTTTGATATCTTTAGGACACGGCATCTTTCAATAGCATCCACTTTAGCTTTATCAACTTCAATACCTCTTTCAGAAATTTTATGCCCCAAGACAATACCTTCATTAACCATCAAGTGGCACTTCTCCCAATTCAAGACAATATTAGTTTCTTCACATCTCTGCAAAACACGGTCAAGGTTGCTTAAGCAATCATCAAAAGAAGTTCCGTAAACAGAGAAATCATCCACGAAAACCTCAACAATCTGTTCACAAAAATCAGAGAATATAGCAGTCAAACATCTTTGAAAGGTAGCAGGTGCATTGCATAAACCAAAAGGCATACGTCTATAAGCAAAGGTACTGAAAGGGCAAGTAAAAGTGGTTTTCTCTTGATCATCTTTTGACACAGGTATTTGAGAGAAACCAGAATAACCGTCTAGAAAGCAAAATGTCTATGCTTGGATAATATTTCTAGCATTTGATCAATAAAAGGTAGAGGGTAATGATCTTTTCTAGTAGCTTTATTTAATTTGAGAAAATCAATTACCATTCTATAACCTGTAACAATTCTTTGCGGGATTAATTCATTCTTATCATTAGGAACAACAGTAATGCCTCCCTTCTAAGGGACACAATGGACATGACTTACCCATTGACTATCAGCAATAGGATAAATTATACCTACCTCCAGGAGGTTTAGTATTTCATTTCTTACCACTTCTTTCATCTTCGAATTTAACCGTCGTTGATGATCAACAACTGGTTTAGCATCTTTCTCCAACTTAATTTTGTGCTGACATAGAGTGGGACTAATGACCTTAAGATCATCAAGAGTATATCCAATAGCAGCATATATGGTGCTTCTTCAGAGTTTTTAATAATCTATTTTCTTCATGCTCTGATAGGTTAGCACTGATAATAACAGGATATATTTTCTTTTCATCAAGATAAGCATATTTCAGAGTATCAGGTAGTGGTTTAAGCTCAAACACGGGATCGCCCTTTGGTGGAGGAGGATCCCCAAGGATTTCAACAGGCAAATTGTGTTTCAAAATAGGTCCTTGATTAAAGAATACTTCATCTATTTTCCGTCTTTCGTTCATAAACATATCATTTTCATGGTCTAACAAATATTGTTCTAAAGGATCAACAGGAGGCACTGCAATAGAAGCAAGACCAATAATTTCATCCTTACTAGGCAATTCTTTATCATGGGGTTGTCTACAAAATTTGGAGAAATTAAAATCATGAGACATATCCCCCAAACCAACAGTAACTATATCCTTCTCGCAGTCTATCTTAGCATTAACAGTATTCAAGAAGGGTCTACCAAATATAATGGGACAAAAATTATCTTGTGGGGAACCAAGAACAAGAAAATCAGTAGGGTATTTAATTTTCCCACACAAGACTTCAACATCTCTAACAATCCCAATTGGTGATATAGTATCTCTATTAGCAAGCTTAATAGTAACATCAATATCTTCTATCTCGGCAGGTGCAATGTCATTCATAATTTCTTCATACAAGGTATAAGGACTTGCACTCACACTCACCCACATCACATAATCCATGATAACAATTATCTCCTATTTTAACAGAAACAGCAGGCATGCCAACAACAGATCTGTGTTTATCTTTCATATCAGGTTTAGTAATTCTAGCAGCTTCATCACAGAAGTAAATAACATGTCCATCAATATTATCAATCAAGAGGTCTTTAACCATAGCAATACTAGGTTCAACTTTAATTTGTTCAGAGGGTTTGGGTGCTCTAATATTTCTTTTGTTGACCACAGTTGAAGCTTTAGTGTGATCCTTTATTCTAACAGGGAAAGGTGGTTTCTCAATATAAGCAGTCGGAACAATAGGATCAACATTGTAAGTAATAGTTTCTTCTTCAACTTTAATAGGTTCTACTACTTTAACTTCAGTGGGAGGATGATATTTAAACCACTTCTCCTTAGGGAGATCAACATGAGTAGCAAAAGATTCACAGAAAGAAGCTACTATCTCAGAGTCAAGTCCATATTTAGTGCTAAAATCACGAAAAACATCGGTATCCATAAAAGATTTAACACAATCAAACTTAAGGTTTATATCTAACTCTTTACCTTCATCAAGATCCCAATCTTCAGAGTTGTGTTTAATTCTTTCCAATAAATCTCATTTGAATTCAATATCCTTCTTCATATAGGAACCAGTACAAGAAGTATCGAGCATGGATTGATCATTATGAGAAACCTGAGCATAAAAAATTTCAATAATAATTTCTCTTGAGAGCTCATGATTGGGGCATGAATATAACATTGACTTAAGCCTCCCTCAAGCTTGAGCGATACTTTCTCCTTCATGAGGCCAAAAATTATATATATAATTCCGATCACGATGAACCAGATGCATAGGATAAAACTTCTGATGAAATTCCAATTTTAATCGGTTGTAGTTCCATGATCCAATATCATTCAATAGCCTATACCATGTCAATGCCTTTTCCTTCAAAGATAAAGGGAAGACTTTCTTCTTGACCACATCCTCGAGCATACCTGCAAGCTTAAATAATCCACAAACTTCATCCACATAGATTAGGTGCATATCGGGATGTAATGTTCCATCTCCTGCATAAGCATTAGCTAGTAGTTTCTCTATCATACCCGAAGGAATTTCATAATAAATTTTTAGTAGGTGCAGTAGGTTGAGGAGTAGCTAATTGTGGTTCCCGTCGAGGTGAAGATACCCCGAACAAACCCCTCAAAGGATTATTTTCCATAGTAACAAGTGACAGTAAATTTCAGCACACTATACAATGTTTCCTTACCAAAGGCGCTTCACTCCCCGGCAACGGCGCCAGAAAAGAGTCTTGATGACCCACAAGTATAGGGGATCTATCATAGTTCTTTTGATAAGTAAGAGTGTCGAACCCAACGAGGAGCAGAAGGAAATGACAAGCGGTTTTCAGCAAGGTATTCTCTGCAAGCACTGAAATTATCGGTAACAGATAGTTGTGTGATAAGATAATTTGTAACGAGTAACAAGTAAAAAAAGTAACTAAGGTGCAGCAAGGTGGCCCAATCCTTTTTGTAGCAAAGGACAAGCCTGGACGAACTCTTATATAAAGCAAAGCGCTCCCGAGGACACATGGGAATTGTTGTCAAGCTAGTTTACATCATGCTCATATGATTCGCGTTCATTACTTTTGTAATTTGATATGTGGGTGGACCGGTGCTTGGGTGCTGCCCTTCCTTGGACAAGCCTCCCACTTATGATTAACCCCTCTCGCAAGCATCCGCAACTACGAAAGAAGAATTAAGGTAAACCTAACCATAGCATGAAACATATGGATCCAAATTAGCCCCTTACGAAGCAACGTATAAACTAGGGTTTAAGCTTCTGTCACTCTAGCAACCCATCATCTACTTATTACTTCCCAATGCCTTCCCCTAGGCCCAAATAATGGTGAAGTGTCATGTAGTCGACGTTCACATAACACCACTAGAGGAGAGACAACATACATCTCATCAAAATATCGAACGAATACAAAATTCACATGATTACTTATAACAAGACTTCTCCCATGTCCTTAGAAACAAATGTAACTACTCACAAAGCATATTCATAATCATAATCAAAGGATTATTAATTATCATTAAGGATCGGAAAAATAATCTTCCACCGGATAAACCAACTAGCATCAACTACAAGGAGTAATCAACACTACTAGCAACCCATAGGTACCAATCTGAGGTTTTGGGACAAAGATCGAATACAAGAGATGAACTAGGGTTTGAGAGGAGATGGTGCTGGTGAAGATGTTGATGGAGATTGACCCCCTCTCGATGAGAGGATCGATGGTGATGATGATGGCGATGATTTCCCCCTCCCCGAGGGATGTTTCCCCGGCAGAACAGCTCCGCCGGAGCCCTAGATTGGTTCCGCCCAGGTTCCACCTCGAGACGGCGGTGCTTCGTCCCGAAAGCTTCCTCTTGATTTTTTTCCAGGGTAAAAGACACCATATAGCCAAAGATGGGCACCGAAGGCCTGCCAGGGGGCCCACAAGGTCGGGGCGCGCCCTACCCTTGTGGCTGGCTGGTGGCCCCCTCTAGTACTTTCTTCGCCCAATATTTTTGATATATTTCAAAAACATGCTCTCTGAAGTTTCAGGACTTTTGGAGTTGTGCAGAATAGGTCTCTAATATTTGGTCCTTTTCCAGTCCAGAATTCCAGCTGTCGGCATTCTCCTTCTTCATGTAAACCTTATGAAATGAGAGAGAATAGGCATAGTATTGTGATATAATGTGTAATAATAGCCCATAATGCGTTAAATATCAATATAAAAGCATGATGCAAAATGGACATATCAGGAGTCCCGAATGAGATCACGGACATCACGAGGAGTCTCGAAATGGTCGAGAGGTAAAGATTCATATATAGGACGATGATATTCGGACACCGGAAGTGTTTTGGGGGTACCGGGTACATATCGGGACACCGGAAGGGGTTCCAGGCACCACCCCCCCCCCCCCGGCAACTATATGGGCCTAATGGGCCAAGAGGGCAAACGCAGCAGCCAGCAGGGGCTGCTGCGCCCCCCCATATGGGCCGCACCTTAGGAGGAAGGAAAGGGGGAAGAGAGAAGGAAGGGGAGGGATTCAGCCTCGCCCTTCCTTCCCTCCTCGCTCCTCTTTCCTTCCCCCTCCGGTGGATATGGAAAGGGGAAGGTCGAATTGGGAGGCGCCTAAGTAGGATTCCTCCTACTCGGGGCGCCCCCTTGGCTGCCTCTCCTCCCCTCCAACCTATATATATGAGGGGGCACCGCTAGAACACACATCAACAGTTGTTAGCCGCGTGCGGTGCCCCCCTCCACCGTTTACGCCTCCGGTCATATTCACGTAGTGCTTAGGCGAAGCCCTGCACGAATCACTTCACCATCACCGTCACCATGCCGTTGTGCTGACGGAACTCTCCCTCGACACTTTGCTGGATCAAGAGTTCGAGGGACGTCATTGAGTTGAACGTGTGCAGAACTCGGAGGTGCCGTACGTTCGGTGCTTGATCGGTCGGAACAAGAAGAAGTTCGACTACATCAACCGCGTTGTCAAAACGCTTCCGCTTTCGGTCTACGAGGGTACGTGGACACACTCTCCCCCCTCTCGTTGCTATGCATCTCCTAGATAGATCTTGCGTGAGCATAGGAATTTTTTCGAAATCGCATGCTACGTTTCCCAACAGTTATTACAATTTAATACAGACTATATTAATCCAATTCACAACAAACAAGTTTAGGTCGATTTGATATGATCGTTCTTCCAATGTCATAATCTCAATGTTGTTTTAGGACTATCGTTACACTTAATGATATTCTAAGATCCGGAAAACGTGACCACCAACAACACTTGAGATAGTCCTATATGCAAGACTAGGAACATTTTATTTAACCGTTTATCATTCCACATGTGCATATGAGTTTTCCACTGAATCACATATTCCAGGATCATAGCCATTATAGCATGAAATATAAAGTCTTAATTATAAATATGGAAATATAATAATACAAATATTATTGCCTCTAGGGCACATTTCCAACAGCTTTACCTTCAATGTTATATCTGTACATGCATGCTAAATTTTGCCAGACACCAATTTTCATCATGCATCGCAATTTCTTCATATCATATGATCAATGCATGATTGGATTCCAAGATATAGGGAGAGATCTCCACAATTTCAACCCGCCATGTGCATTTGCAATCCAAAGCAAATTCATCATATGCACATCTTCAGGGAGAGTTCCTCTATATCATGTAATCAAATTCTTCATACTCTGTTCCTACACTCCCTATCATTTTATCCCCGTTGAAAACTTAACCAATTGTCATCAATCGCCAAAAAGGGGGAGATTGTAAGTGCATCTAGTGCCCCCTTGGTGGTTTTGGAGTATTGAAGACAAATGGGTCAAGGGACTAATGTGTATGTGAGTGTACACATGAGTTATAGTCCCTGAAGATTTGGTTTAACCCACGAAAGATGAGCCCTAAGAATGTATCTCTTCAAGTGAAGAATTTGATGTGTCCTTTAAAGAAATTAAAGTGAAGAATTCTTGAAGAATTTGTTTCGTAGTTTCTTTCTTTTTATTTTGAGTCATAGGAAACACCATACTATTAAAGGGGGTCTAGGTGATAAATGATTGTATTTTCGAAGTGATGCTTAGAACCTATACACTACCTATTTCTTTGAATTGAAGACTTTGAAAATCTCTTGTAGTGCAGCCGAGTTCATCAGCGACAGAGACGAAGTTCTTCTGGTCGTTGACGAAATTGGTCTACTGAGGGGTTAGGATTTCGTCTGTGTGATCTGCCTACTGTGAGGAAATTGAGTGCCTGACGAATATGAGAGTTCAAATTTCGGACCGTTGCTGCGCTTGGTGCCAGATGTCGAGTGGATCCTTATCCTGACAATGGTCATGTCCGAAGGAGAATTTATGACAATTCGTGTCGGGTTTCCCCTAGCTATAAATAGCCCGCCCCCACGCACAATCACTTGTTGGTTGGCTGCTCTAGAGAGAGATTGACACTTGTCATTTGAGAGCAACCCGTCCTCCGAAGACTTTGTGAAAACCTAAGTGAGGGAAAACCCAACTAGAGCCAAAGTGATTGAGCATCATTGAAGAGATTGATCTATGTGATCCGACGCCTGTTGCCTGTGAAGACTATCATTCTTCCGAACGGTTAGGCATCATGTTTTGAGAACCCAAGAGTAATTGCGGCGTGCCGGTGAACAAGTCTGTGAAGGTTTTGGAAGTCTACCTTGAAGACTTACCACGAGTGATTGGGCGATGTCTGTACTGACATTAGCTCAAGGAGAATACGGTGAAGACTAAGTGTCTTCTATGTTGAATCTCAAGCCACTCCAACCAGACGTATAGTTGATACATCAACTAGAACTGGTCTACCAAATCATTGTATATTCACCGAGTCTACCTGATTTCAAATTCCTCAACCCTTACTTTCAGTATTTCCGCCGCTGGAGAATTTTTGATCTACATTGTGAAGAATTTGAACTGAAGACTTTCATCATGATGCCTTTCATTTCTTCAGTTCATCTTCTGTATGACTGAATACTTGCATAATTGCATGTTCTTCACCTGCATCTATATTGTATGCATATTTTACTTTTTTGTGATGATTTAGTCTCAATTATGTTTCTATTCTTTACTCTAATCTTCATCAAATTCATCAGAGTTTGACAAGTTTCTAAAAAAATTCCATTCACCCCCCCCCCATCTGGGAGTAAACATGCGCTTTCAATTATAATCATTCTTCCAGTAGTCATATTCTCAAAGTTGTTTTGGGACTACCATTACATTTAACGATATCTCAAAATCTGGAAAACATGATCACACTAGGAATTAGGTTTTACCGTTTATCATTCCACACGTGCATATGAGTTTTCCACTGAATCGCATATTCCAGGATCATAGCAGTAAAAGCATAGAATATAAAAGCTTAATTATAAATGTGGAAATAAATAGTACAATGTTATTTCCTTTAGGGCATATTTCCAACAGATAATCACCGTTATGGTGTAGAGCTCGCAGTAATAGAAAATAGTCTGACTTTTGTCAGTTGATGTTCATAATTCCATTACCTTATGTTATGCTAAATGTATGAAATCACTTTGAAGGTAATCATCTATCAGAGTGGCATGATGTAGACATTGCAGTAATAGAGGATAGTCTGCAAAATTTTGCAGTAGATGGTAGTATTACCTTATGATATCTCGAGGTAGTCATATCTAATATTAATATTTGAAAGATCATATTAATTGAAAGTAGTAATCTTGTTAAAATGACAAGATGTAGACCTCACAATAGTGATGGATAATCTGCAATTAATGCAGTAGATGCCACCAATACCTTGTGATTCACAAATAAAATTCGGGCTAGTCATATTAAGTATCACACTTTATAATTCTTAAAATTTGCAAGAAAAAAGTGTTTCTAATGCATTAAGTTGTTGTCCAAAGATCGCATGTCATAAGGAATGTTTGGGGTGAAGACATACATGATGTCTTAAATTTCGGAGGAATATGATCTATAATGTAGACAAAACACTCTTTTGCTATAGTATTATCGTGGTAATACATATTGGTGGAAAAAGGGGCAGTTTGGTTCGTGACCTGGGTTGCATGCCTGGCAAAAAGTTATGCCTGAAAGTAGCCTGGAGAGCAGTTATTTTTCTGCCTGATCAGGCCTGCCTGACTGTGAAGCGTTTGGTTGGTGGCCTCGTGCCTGGGTCTGAGAACAACACGTGAGAGACGAAAAGGTGTACTAGATCAGACTAAAAAATGTCACATCACATTGAAAGCTGAATAAAACTGTTGCTTATTGATGATTTGGTGCGGCATACAAGAGTATATAAGAGGGTACAAACCGACTTGGGGTAGGGGTACAAAACTGACTTGGACTAGAAGTCGTATACCATAATGACTACTCTAACATCCCCCCGCAGTATCAACGGCAGGCTCGACGACGTTGAGACTGAAACAGATATCTTGAAACGGCTTAGTAGGCAGTGCCTTGGTGAAAATGTCAGCAAACTGAGCCGTAGAGGGAACATGAAGCACCCGAACCTGACCAAGAGCAACCTTTTCACGAACAAAATGAATATCAATCTCAATATGCTTTGTGCGTCGGTGTTGAACTGGATTGCTGGTCATGTAGACTGCTGATATGTTGTCACAGTAGACAATAGTGGCCTGCTCAATAGGCCTGTGTAGCTCGGAGAGTAACTGTCGAATCCAGATTGTATCAGCAATGGCATGTGCCACAACGCGATACTCAGCCTCGGCCGACGAACGTGAGACTGTAACCTGTCTTTTCGAAGACCAAGAAATCAAATTGTTACCAAGAAAAACACAAAAACCGGAAGTGGACCTTCGAGTGTCAGGACAACCAGCCTAGTCTGCATCAGAGTATGCGGTAAGCGATTTTGGAGAAGAATTATTGAGGTGGAGACCATGATTGAGAGTTCCTTTTAAATACCGAAGAATGCGTTTAACATGATTATAGTGAGGAACCCGGGGATCATGCATATAGAGACATGCTTGTTGAACAGCAAAAGAGATTTCAGGACGAGTAATGGTGAGATATTGGAGAGCACCTGTTAGGCTACGATAGAGAGTAGGATCGGAAAAGGGTTCACCGGTAGCCCAAAGTTTAAAACTAGTATCGACAGGAGTGCGAGATGATTGACAGTCAAGCATACCAGCACGATTAAGAAGATCAAGAATATACTGGCGTTGGGAAAGAAAAAGGCTGGAGGAATCTCGAACAACAGCAATGCCTAAGAAATGATGAAGGAGTCCTAGGTCAGTCATAGAAAATTCAGATCTAAGAAGAGAGACAATATGGTCTAAGAACTTTTGAGAGGAGGCGGTAAGAATGATGTCATCAACATAGAGAATTAAATAGGCAGTGTCAGAAGTTTGATGATACACAAAAAGAGAGGTGTCGGAGAGAGATGGAGTGAAGCCTATTGTTTGAATGAAGGAGGAGAAGCGTTGAAACCAAGCTCGTGGGGCCTGTTTAAGACCGTAGAGAGATTTCTGAAGAAGACATACATGAGTTGGAAAGGATGGATTTTCAAAACCCAGAGGTTGCTGGCAGTAGACAGTTTCTTGAAGGGAACCATGGAGGAAAGCATTCTTAACATCAAGTTGGTGAATGGGCCATGAAGAGGAGACAGCAACACTAAGAACGGTGCGAATGGTGCTAGGTTTAACAACAGGAGAGAGGGTTTCTTCGTAATCAATTCCTTGTTGCTGAGAAAAGCCCTGACAAACCCACCTGGCTTTAAATCGTGAGAGGCTCCCATCGGAGTGGAACTTTTGGCGAAAAATCCATTTGCCAGAAACAATATTTGTATTGGGAGGATGAGGAACAAGTTGCCAGGTGTTGTTTTGAAGTAAAGCATTATATTCTTCTTGCATGGCAGCGGCCCAATTGGGATCAAGTAGAGCAGTTTTGTAATTCTTTGGAAGAGAAGTGAGAGATACGGAGGTATGAAGGTTTAGGCGGTCTTGGGGTTGATGAAATCCTGATTTGGCCCTAGTACGCATGCGATGATCATTAATCGGGGCTGCTGTAGGAATAGCACGAGGGGGTAAGGTGGGTACTGGTGAGTCCGGCGCAGCGGAAGAGTCGGACGAAGGAGTAGGGCTGGGTGGTGGAGTGGGAGCAGGGCTGGGTGGTGGAGTGGGAGTAGGGGCCGGGGGTGTTGGGGAGGGAGCAGGGGTCGGGGGTGTTGGGGACGTCTCGGGTGGGGTGAGTGTATGGTTGGGATTGGCTATGGTGGGTGTTAATGGTGGTGGTGATAAGTTGTGTTCGGCGGGTAGGGGAGTATATAGTTGGAAAGGACAGGGAGAGGGGGTGTTTGCGGAGCTAGGGGTGTTGGATGGTGTAGTAGTGCGTTGTGAGAAAGGAAAAATGTGCTCAGCAAACGTGACATGACGAGAGACATGAACGTGTCCGGTGTGAAGGTCGAGACAGCGATAGCCTTTGTGCTCGTCAGAGAAGCCGAGAAAAGAACATGGGATAGAGCGTGGTGACAATTTATTTGCAGAAGTGGCGTAGGCATTGGGAAAACAGAGACAGCCGAAAACACGAACCGCGGAGTAGTCGGGGTGGGAAAGAAAGAGGGAATAATAGGGAGTAGTGTTGGGTTTAGTTTTAGAAGGTCGAATATTTAGAAGAAAGGTGGCCCTGTGTAGGGCTTCAGCCCAAAACTTGGGAGGCATAGATGATTGAATGAGGAGAGTGCGAACTATATCATTGAGGGTGCGAAGAGAGCGTTCTGCTTTACCATTTTGAGGGGAGGTGTAGGGACATGAGAACCTAAGCAGGATGCCATGTTGTAAGAAGAAAGTACGATTTTTTATGTTATCAAACTCGCGACCATTGTCACATTGGATAAAGCGAATTGGGAGGAAGAAGTGAACAGACACATAGCGTTGAAAATTAAGGAAAAGAGAATGGACCTCGGATTTGTTGCGTAGAGGAAAAGTCCAGACAAAGTGGGTGAAATCATCTAGGATAACAAGGTAGTATTTAAAAGCTGAAACACTTGCAATGGGAGAGGTCCATAAATCACAATGTATTAATTCAAAGGGATAAGTGCTACAAGAACTAGAGTAACTAAAGGGAAGACGCACATGTTTGCCTAATTGACAAGACTCGCAAAACATAGAATTATGAGAGTCCCTATTACATGGTATGGTAAATTCACTAAGCATAGAAGCTAAGACGGCGGGGTTGGGATGGCCCAAGCGACGATGCCAGAGATCGACGGAGGCCAGCATGGATGTTGGAGGGGTGGCGGCAGGAACTCCATTAAGAGAATAAAGATCACCGGAGCTATTGAAGCGAGCGATCTCGGCCTTGGTCAGGTAATCCTTCACAGATAAACCAAAAGGGTCAAATTCAGCCGAAACTAGATTGTCGCAAGTAAATTGGCGAACAGAGATAAGATTTTTAATGAGGGCGGGTGCAACTAGAACATCGCGAAGTAAAAGAGGTTTGGTGGAAGAGGGAAGTTGAGCCTGACCAACACAATATATAGGAATAGATGATCCATCTCCAAGGATAATGGAAGGGAAAGGAGATTTAGTGCAAGAAGATAACCAATTACTAGATGGAGACATATGACTAGAGGCCCCTGAATCAAAGATCCAATCCGTACCTGAGTTTCCTTGTGCAGCAAAGTTATTCATGGCCTGGAGAAAGGCAGCTTGATCCCAGCTCGGCGTCGCAGGTGAGGGTGGCGTCGGAAGCAGTGACGGCGGATACGATGGTGAAGGCAGTAGGGCCGGCTGGGGAGTGTAGTAGGCATTGGCTGGCTGTGGTGGGGGTGGCGTCGGGAGCAGGGCCGGCTGAGGTGTGTAGTAGGCGTCGCCGTCGGTGCTGTAATGACCATAAGGAGCATACGTCGGGGCGGCGTGATAGGCATTGGCCGGCTGTCGGGGGTTGAGAACCCCGGGAGCACCAGTAGGCGGCCGAAGGCCGGGTTGCCAGGCACCTGAGTATGCCGGCGGAGCACCGAGGGTGGACGGAGCGGACCAGGGCATGGGCCATGCTTGAACAAGCCCCGTCCAAGGATCATGAGGAGGCCGCCATGCAACCGCAGATGGAGCACTGGTGGGTGGTGCAGGACTCGATGCTGGTGATGTCGTAGGCGGAACCGAACTAGTCGACGGCGGCCTGTAGATAGGGTTTTTGCCGCGGTAGTTCGGACTAGGACGCCAGCCTGGGGGCGGTTGAACAGATGACGATGCGGACGGCCCGGCGGCAGGAGTCGGCCTGGAAGGCGGCGCTGGTGTAGACGACAGAGGAGGACGAGCCGCAGCATGAAAGACCTTGGGGCGAGAGTCCTTGCGAGCTTGTGTTTCCGCCGCGAGTTGTAGCAAGGAACGAACTTCAGCGAAGGTAGGAGGAGGCCGTATCATCAGTATGAACGAGGCTTGCTTGTCAAAGTCTTCGCTGAGGCCGACGACGACGATATTGATTAGCTGTGAGTCGCTAACTGTATCGCCGAGTTCGCGGAGCTCATCACCAATGGTCTTAACGCGCTGGCAGAACAGGTTCACCGGGGCGTCTCCTTGCACCATATTGCGAAGCTCGGTGTGGAGAGCGTTTTTCCGAGCGTCGGTGTTGCTTTGGAAGAGCTGACGGAGGGAGTGCCAGATGTTGGCAGCGGTGGCGCCGTCGTGATCGAGCATGTTGAAGATCTCGGTGGTGATGCGGGTGTAGAACCACTGGACGATCGCGAGCATTGCGGATCGTCGGGGCGGGGAAGACAGTTGGCGGCGACATGCGAGCGCAGGTTGCAGCGGCCGAGGTGAAGATCGAAGAGATGTCTCCAATGGTAGTAGTTGTGGGCGGCGAGATCAAGAACTATGGGGATGTAGGGGCTGACGTCGGAGATTGTGTCAGCAAGAGATATTGGTGCGGCGAGGATGGGTGCAGGGTAGTTTTGTGGAGCTATGGTGAGGGCCGAGAGAGAAGCGGCCGCGGCGTTGGCAGCCTTGGCGATGAGTGCGGCCCGGCGCTCGAAGTAGCCGGGCGGCAGCGGCGGCGGGGGCGTTGGCGGAGCCATACCCTAAACCCTGGGACCGGTATCTGATACCATGAAAGCTGAATAAAACTGTTGCTTATTGATGATTTGGTGCGGCATACAAGAGTATATAAAAGGGTACAAACCGATTTAGGGTAGGGGTACAAAACTGACTTGGATTAGAAGTCGTATACGATAATGACTACTCTAACACACATGCTAATCAGTAGTCCCAGGCTGCTGCTGCTTTCGCCAGGCATGGAAAAAAGAACGCCTGGCCCAGGCTAATGAACTTGCCGGGCATCAAGCCAGACTAACCAAGTTAGATTGTACGTCTAGGCCAGGCTGCTTCACACTTGTCCAGGACAGCAATCAAACAACTACCAGGCACATCTCAGAGAGGCTCCAGGCCAGGCATCTAGTCGTGTAGACGCGATCCAAACTGGCTCAAAATACGTACTTATGCAAATATATAAAGACATGAGGTCTTCGAATGAGAATTTAACCATTGTAAAATGTTGTATAATTATGCTGTATGTAATTTAAGATGACCTGAGGTTCTCCCACATATACTTTTCTAAAGCCAAGAGCTTTTGTGGATGCTAGTTCCAGCAAAAAAATCTCGCATGTTCTGCCACTCCATCACCATTGTAGAAAAAACGCTTTCCGGTTCTAGCTTTTGTGGGTGCCTGATGCAGCAAAACAAAAAAAGACGACACAATTGTAGCAAAAACAAAAAATCGTCCTTGATCACATCAGTATATGGTGGTAACAAAAAAGTCACCGGTGGTAGCAAAATGTTGTGTCGTTTGCAGCAAAAAAAACGTTTGTCGCCCGTCGTCGGAGTTGCATCATCTTCATGAATGATTTAGCGAAAAAATGTCACCGTCGTAAATAGCAAATGAAGTTGGTAGTAGCAAAAGCAGACGCCGGTTCCAGCAAAAAAGAAATCAACAACGAACTCCAATAGTTGGTTCCAACAAAAAAATTGTTTGGTTGTAGCATCCCTCGCCAACGGATGTAGCATCTCTAGCGACTAGTTCCGGTTGTAGCATCTCGGTCCCGGGGTTTGCAGCACTCCCATGAGCGATGTGAAGGAAATATGCCCTAGAGGCAATAATAAAGTTGTTATTTATATTTCCTTATATCATGATAAATGTTTATTATTCATGCTAGAATTGTATTAACTGGAAACTTAGTACATGTGTGGATACATAGACAAACAAAGTGTCCCTAGTATGCCTCTACTTGACTAGCTCGTTAATCAAAGATGGTTAAGTTTCCTGACCATGGACATGTGTTGTCATTTGATGAACGGGATCACATCATTAGAGAATGATGTGATGGGCATGACCCATCCGTTAGCTTAGCATAAATGATCGTTTAGTTTTATTGCTATTGCTTTCATGATGACTTATACATGTTCCTCTGAATATGAGATTATGCAACTCCGAATACCGGAGGAACACCTTGTGTGTTATCAAACGTCACAACGTAACTGGGTGATTATAAAGATGCTCTACAGGTGTCTCCGATAGTGTTTTTTGAGTTGGCATAGATCGAGATTAGGATTTTGTCACTCCGTGTATCGTAGAGGTATCTCTGGGCCCTCTCGGTAATGATCATCAACATAAGCCTTGCAAGCAATGTGACTAATGAGCTAGTCACAAGATGATGCATTACGGAACGAGTAAAGAGACTTGCCGGTAACGAGATTGAACTAGGTATGATGATACCGACGATCGAATCTCGGGCAAGTAACATACCGATGACAAAGGGAACAACGTATGTTGTTATGCGGTTTGACCGATAAAGATCTTCGTAGAATATGTAGGAGCCAATATGAGCATTTAGGTTCCGCTATTGGTTATTGACCGGAGATGTGTCTCGGTCATGTCTACATAGTTCTCGAACCCGTAGGGTCCGCACGCTTAAAGTTCGATGACGATTTGTATTATGAGTTATGTGGTTTGATGAACAAAAGTTTGTTCGGAGTTCCGGATGAGATCACGGACATGACGAGGAGTCTCGAAATGGTCGAGACATAAAGATTGATATATTGGATGATATTATTCGGACACCGGATGAGTTCCGGGAGGTACCGGATAATTATCGGAGTGCCGGAGGGTTATTGGAACCCCCAGGGGAACCAATGGGCCTTAATGGGCCTTAAGTGGGGAGAGAGGAAGGGCCACAAGGGGCTGGCCGCCCCCCCTCCCTTGGGTCCGAATTGGACTAGGGGAAGGGGGCGGCGCCCCCTTTCCTTCCCTTCCCCCTCTCCCTTCCTTCTTCCCCCTTTCCTCCAGGTGGAATCCTACTAGGACTTGGAGTCCTAGTAGGACTCCCTCCTCCTGGTGTGCCCTACAGGGCCGGCCAGCCTCCCCCTCCCCTCCTTTATATACGGGGGTAGGGGGCACCCTAAAACACACAAGTTTCTCTTAACCGTGTGCGGTGCCCTCCTCCACAATTACACACCTCGGTCATATCGTCGTAGTGCTTAGGCGAAGCCCTGCGCCGGTAACTTCATCATCACCGTCGCCACGTCGTCGTGCTGGCAGAAATCTCCCTCGGCCTCAACTGGATCAAGAGTTCGAGGGACGTCATCGAGCTGAACGTGTGCTGAACGCGGAGGTGCCGTACGTTCGATGCTTGGATCGGTTGGATCGCGAAGACGTTCGACTACATCAACCGCGTAACTAAACGCTTCCGCTTACGGTCTACGAGGGTACGTTGACACACTCTCCCCGCTCGTTGCTATGCATCTCCTAGATAGATCTTGCGTGATCGTAGGTAAATTTTTTGAAATACTACGTTCCCCAACACGAAGGTGTGGGGGAGGCACATCCATGACGGAGGAGGAGGGAGGCCCTGGCGGCGAGCATCAGGGAAGTGGAGGAGAGTGTGCGGCCATGGCGACAAGCGTCGAGGGAGAGAGGGGGAGGCGTGCGGCCATGTCGGCACGCATCGGGAAGGCACATCCATGGCGGAGGAGAAGGAGGAGGAGGCCATGTCGATGAGCATCAGGGAAGTGGAGGAGAGTGCACGACCATGGTGACGAGCGTCGAGGGAGAAAGAAGTGCAGCCATGTCGGCGCGCATCGGGAAGAGAGGATTAGCGAGAGCAGGAAGAAGATAAGAGGAGGGAAGGGATATGCGTGGGCCCGCAAGGACGGGTGGCGCCTTGTCGTTGGTGGGTGCGCGTGGCGTATGAGAGCGATCCACGCGACCGACACAAAGTTCGTATGGCGTGCCAGATGTAAACGTTTTCCATATAGAAACACATGGACTTTGGCGGAATTAACACAAAGTTAGAGGGCTAAATCAATAAATAGCCGAATGGATAAGAATCCCCAATCTTTCTCCCGTGTGTCCTGAGGAAAAGACGGCCGCTGCCGGCCGGGAGGGCCTGCTCGCCGTGCGCCAGAGGCCGCTGATGTGGTCGTCTCGTGCCGCGCGCCCTGCTCCGGCGAGAGGGATCGGGCGCGTGTGATTCGGCGGCGCCGGCCGGGACGAAGCCGCTGCAGCCGGCGTCTTGGTCCAGTGCGGGAGTGAAGCCAGGCGATGCCTTCCTCCGTCGTCCAGCGTCCAGGCAAGATTCTGTTCGTGTAGCCATGCGCCTCGAGTCTCCGATTCATTTCTTCTTCCCCTCTTGATTTTCCTGTTTTGGATTTTTTTTTTTGAAACCCTCTCTTGGAGTTTAGAAGGGAAAGCAAGTGATTGAACAGTTGTCTCATTAATTGTGATTAGACGGCGCTTACAAGAGGTGGTTGCCGCAACCGACATTAACCCTACCTAATTAATTACTCCAGTATAGTTCCTAACAGAATGGAAGCAAAAAGAGAAGTCCAGTTCGAATCGACCGAATTCGTTTCCCTCCCCTCACATCCCCTCCCGGCTCCTGGCCAGGCCAGCAGCCCGCCCCGTCTCTTCCCTATATATTCTGACACCCATCCTGCCTCGCGGGCCTCGTGAGAAAGGGGTCGCGGCCGAGTTGGAGATGGATCCAGAAGAGGGGAGCAAGCGCGCTCGTTCGGCTGATGATGTGAGTCTTCCTCCTCTCTTCTCTCTTTCTAGGAGCGTCTCATTCGAATTCTCTAGGAGGAGCGAGAGCGAGCGTCTCATTCGAATTCGAGCGTCTGATCCGAATTCTCTAGGAGCGAGAGCGAGCGTCTGATTCCAGTTATTTGCTGATCCAAATACTTGTACGAGCACCGGATTCGAATTATTTGCTGACCCAAATACTTGTGCGAGCCATCGGATTCGAATTATTTGCTGATCCAAATACTTGTACAAGCATCGGGTTCGAGTTTATTTGCTGATGATCCAAATACTTGTACGAGCATCGGATTCGAATTTATTTGCTGATGATCCAAATACTTGTGCGAGCAACGGATTCGAATTTATTCGCTGATCCAAATACTTGTACGAGCATCTGATTCGAATTATTTCCTGTCCCAAATACTTCGTACGAGCATCTGATTCGAATTATTTGCTGATTTCTGATCCATATACTACTACTATTTGCTTGGTGCAGAGCACGGACACCGTCGGCCTCACAGGGGGATGGGCAGACATTCCCCGCGAGCTGCTTCCCGTTGTGCTCTCCCGCCTGCCATGTCCGGTAGATCGTCTCCGTTTCTCCGTGGTCAACAAGAAATGGCACGGGTTCATCAAACAACACCCTCCTCGTCTTCCTCCACTGCTCCCGTCCTTGGTGCTACCGGCTTCTCCAGAGCACCCTCTGGTCCACGTAACACAGGGAGGGAACACCCGGCGCCTCGGACTCCCACCAGACATCAAGCAGAGAGCAAGTTTCTGTGGATCCTACGAAGGGGGGTGGTTCGTCCTCGCTCTTGATAAACCACTGGAGAACAGGCTGTTCAACATATTCTCCGGCGTCAGCATTCCGATGCCAACGACGACAATGGTGGACGGGGATGCACGATATATCCGAGTTGAGGCAGCTGCTCTATCAGGGTCGCCAGTTCTGGACCCACCATACAACTACACCATCGGCGCGATTGCAAGGATCGAGGGCAGTGAGTTATCTGGCATTGCACTATGGGACCCGTCCAAGGAGCACTGGACGGGCATTGACTGGGATCTCATCCGATCGCAGAGTCTGGATATACACGATGTGGTATACTCCAATGGCAGCTTTTACTTCCTCAACTCTTATGAGAACATGGAGAGAATTGGAGCTCATCCCAACCGTGAGGGAGTCCCACCCCGTCTGGAGATTTATGTCGAGAAGGATTGGGAGATATATGATGAGGAACACCCGGAGAACTTGACAGTCCAGCGGTATTTGGTTAATCTTGGAGGTATGGAGGAGGATAATCCTTTCCTCATGGTGCTCAAGTATCAAGATGAGCCTACGCAGCCCACTTCCTCTGTGCGCGTGTTCAGGCTAAGCGAGGTTGATGAACCTGACGGTCCAGAGTACCCTGAGGATGTGGAGCCCCGTCTCCACTGGCATGAGCTAGATCCCAGCTCCAAGTCGGACCATGAGTTTTTCCTTCAGGCCAAGCTCATATTCATTGGGCGTGGTTGCTCCAGGATCTTCAATGCCAGTGATTTTGAGGATCTCGACGACAAGTTTCGCACTGGAGTGTCCATTTTCTTCTACGACGACCGTGGCGTCGAGGACCAAGAATGCTTCCTGCGTGGTGACATGGGAAGGTTCACTCTGCCGGAGGCCCAAGTTGAGCCGTGGCCGCCGGTCGGCAGCCAAGCAATCGGGCCACGGTCGCGCAAGTTCCCTCCTACGTGGTGGATTCACTGATATGTTGACCCAGATTGGGGACTGAACATTATTCCCTCTCTGCAACTTAGTCCTCTGCTTCCATTGAGTAGGCCACTAGGGCACACAAAAACATAGATAACGTGCTGCAAACTGTTCTACTAGCAGGCAAAAGACCGCGCCCATGGGTAAGCCAGTGTGAGTGGGTGTTGCTGCTCTAGTTAAGAAAATGGAATGGGGAACGGGAGGCACCAGTAGATCGAAAAACAGTTTTGGCTGGGGGGGCTGCTTCATGTGTGTCCTCGTATGTTGTTTTGTTGCAGGTAATGGGCTGAACCATTTGTTGGATACTGATCTATACATTGTTCATTTGTAACTAAACCTTTTCTGGATCAATGCAAACTTCCAATTCGGGTTTGTTTGCGGTTGGTAACAGTTGGTGCTTGTACATGTAACGCTCAGCTGTGAATGAATAGGCATGCATTGTTATTTTGGTTGGAGATGTCATAACTCTTACTCCCTATATATACTAGTAGAATGCCCGTGCGTTGCCACGGGCTTTTCAAATATTTTACGGGAGTTATGTAAACAATTATTTTGTACAATTTCACATGTAAAGAAAAGATAGCACGATCACAATCGGATAAGAGTTTAAACCACTTCCCTTGCAATGTAAATTGATAACAAAAAGGCAATTTGACAATGCATACTATATAGAATGATGATCCAATTAAAAATCGGTTACAAATTAAGATCTATTTGATGCGCTTAAGAAATTCTCGCACAATATCAGAAATGTTGACTTTATTAAAACTCGCTTGCCGTTGTTCTTCCTCCAAATGTTTGCCTTCTTTCTTCATCTGTTGATCCAACCACCTCCACTACACCCCACCTGAGAGCACATACATCCCGAGCACCCCAAACCGCCCTTATATGCCTGGTTGCATGGCTCGGTCACTAACGGGTAAAAAAAACGATGTTGGCCGATGCCTCATAACAACCCTATATGCCTGGGCAGTCCCACATCCATCATATCCAACCCAAATCTGGGAAAAATATAGGGAGGCCCGGGCGCACCCAGACGTGTACACCACATCAGCCCAGCCCATGTTGGCCCACACCGACTCCGCTCCGTCCCACTAAAATCTCCACCCGGAACAAAGCCTATCTCCACTTCACTTTCGATCCACACTCCATTGATTCCCCTCCACTCCACGTCCATCCCCCTGTCCTTCCTAATGTCGAGCATCAGCGGTATTGGAGGCGACAGATCTGGCAAAGAGGACGACTGGGATGCCTTCATTCTTGAGACGGAGAGCGACATGGGCGGCAGCTCGGGCTCAACTCCATCACCTGTTACCCGCCACTTTAGGGCGGATGCCAGCGCGGGCCCGTTCGGCACCGCACAGAGCTTCGCGCGCTTGGCCAGTTCCGCGCCACTGGACCGCGGCCCTCCTAACCCTCCTCTCCATAGCTCCTAGAGGTTATCAGTGGGTGCTCATTCTCGCGCCGCCGGCGACATTCACGCGGATGTCCGAAGAAGAGGCAGCAGCAGCCCGCCGCGAGAGGCAACATGCAAGGGAGAGGCCACCGGCGTAGGAGGCGGTCGCATAGTCCTCCCGATATCTACGGCTAGCTCCCTGATGACGACGGAGATAGACGCCCGCCGGATCTATCGGAAGAACGCCAAGGCCCTCCGCCTCGAGCTCGAGCAGTCGGTGCGCGAGGCAGAGAAGAGGGCGACAGCGGATGCGAAAGCAGCGAAGCTTGTGAGGCAGCAAAACTGCGTCGTTCGAAGGATGGTTGGCTAGATTGACTCCCCCAATATCACTGACGGCTCCGACGCCCCCCTCTCCTGCCACGGACGCCTACACTGGCGGCTACATCCGTAGCAACGAGGAAGTGGCGAAGAAGTGCATCCTTCTCTTCGACTTTGTTACCATTTTTAGTAATATTTGTTTAGAACTATGTTCATCGGCTAACTGTGGTGCTCTTTTGATCTATGTCAGATTATGTGGATATCTATGTCCAGATTATGTAGATTTATATGTCTGTTTGTTTCGTTGATGGTCAAAGTCGTTTGTTTCACGTTGCATGCATAGTATGGATTTGGGGTATCGTATATGAAGATCGAGGCTATGGACGTGGCGATTCGAGGGGTGACCGGTCATTATCCGGGACACACCCACGGACGTATAGCGTGCCTAATTTGATGCCCCCTGCAACCCATAGTTGAACCCACGAACCACCTGCATTGCCTCCGCTCCACTCAGCATTTCCAAACTCTTCTTGATAAATGTTTATCTCGTTAATCATTGATGGTTTTAATTGAAGAGCTAAAGATGCAAAGTTCACAAACTAATCTTTCCTCAAGAAGTCTTGAACCAAGTATCGAGCACTCATAATTGTAAATGTATGTTATACTATATCAATGCAAACCGTCCTTCAGAACATTGGGAAGAACAAAATACATATTTGATCCTCTTAGAAGAAATGAAAAAGATTACAAAATATACCCATGAATCAAGAACTGCAATTTTGAATAAGCTTATGCTTGTACTCATCTTTCACTACTATATAATGAGCCACAATAACTAACCATCCTCCATCACCTCTTGCAAATCTCTTAACCTCCCATCCTTGATGCACTAAACTGACTTTCAACATGACCAGTTCTATCCCTCACCACCCTGCCCAGATTAAATGGAGAATGAAAAGAACGCGATATAAGTACATCAAACAATCAGATGAGGCTATTGACAGTCCATAAATCATGAGTCCTACTGGTGGTATACATGAATAACCAAATGCCATTTACAATTATCCTGAAGGTGGGTAAATAGAAGGGTTACTGGTGGTACTAATTATTCTATTGTTAGTAGAAAATCCTTTTGGAGATCATGGATGACTAACACGATGTTGCAATCAATTTGTAATTAAAGAGGCCAAAAGTCCTTTTTCTTAAACCAGAATTCCTTATGCTGGATTTCAAACAAACCCCACAATAACATGGTCAATTTTGTTTTGGCTCTACTTATCACCTATCAACTACAATTAAACAAATGCGTGACCTATGAAGCTGATAAGAAATCATGTTAACTTGAAACTAAAATTCCAACAAAAGAGTGAGGAACAAACCTTGTTATCATTGCTCTGAAGTCTGAACCTCCCCCTATTTGTTAGTGAAATGTGAGTATGCTTCGAAGATAATAATTTCCTATGCAATATGTGCTTTTACATCTGAAAGAGCTACAAAATATGTTGACTTACCTATGTGCACTTCCTAAATCAAGCGGATAAAATTATTTCTATCAGCAACATAAAATACTAAACATTAGTTCAAATTGAATAATACAGTAGAATTGTCATTTCTGACTTTTTATCCATCACTAAATACGAAAGAAAGGGACAATGTTCACTAACCATGCAAATATGCTGACCATGGGATATTCAGGCTGGCGTATATGGGAAATCAAAGCTAAAAATGACTCGGTAAGTTAGGGATACATAAAAAATATTGTAAAAAGTGATAAAAACAAATCTGGAGCAACTCACGACCCCACGAACTCGTATTCGCAGTGAGCAAGTTAGTGAGGCCGCCACGGTAGTCCCGCACCAAGGGACATGGGCAACAACCGCCTTCCCATCCAACCTACTGATTCTGCTGGCGCTACTTTCATCCTAAGCCCATCAGTACCGCTAGTGTGTTGCCACGTACAGAGAAACTATGAATTGAAATTTTCATCCAAAGCATGAAAAATGTTAATGTTCCTCTCCTCTCCCATCCCTCGTGTGAACATACCCAATTCGTGGTTGCCTCGCTACATTCAGCGTAGCTCTGATGTGCAATGTTGTCTCCTCCAACTCTTAACAAATTCATTGTAGCTCACAACTGGACGGGCCTTGCGGGTTGAAGAAAATCCAAACCTAAATAGAAGCAACAAAATGAGGACAACTTATAAGAAAGGGAAAAGCGAGGAAGCACACACCTACATGCCCAAACAGAATATAAGATGCAACTACACTATGATTTACTCATTAAAGAGAGTTTAAAAAGCACACCAATCAATTAAAAGAGGCATCATTCCCTGTTCAAGTCTTTGATGTAATTTAGATTCGACAATAATAATGCAAACCTTTACATTGAATTTATGGTATTGAGACAAAATAATATGCACCAAGAACTATTAATTATATCCATCTATATTGTATTATTAGCATGCAAAAGCAAAATCACTCGACTATACGGAAGCCTCGAGTAACATCCTCCGGGACTGGACCTTCAAAAATGATTACTACACCAACAAACATAAGCATCAAACAGTAAGCTATTTAGTAATAGGATTTTCATACTATACAGGTGTTGGGGTGGGAGAGAAGTAGAGCTCCAGGAGGCATCCTTTGTGGAGAAAACCATTAGAGTGTTGCCGCAGGTTGGCATAATTAGTACTTACACAACTCCTGATAAAGCACACGATAAGGTGTAATCCAGTCCAATTCATTTCATAATGGGCAGTGGCTCTATCAAACAATATCGTCCCCGTTCCAGGTGTGCCATAGAGCAGAACGCCCATGAATGAGTATAGTAGTTAGGAGGACATCTCAAGATGGTGATACCTGTATCGTTGTCTCCCTGAGCTAACTGCATAATATGGTACTTCAAAGCACATTTTTCTTGAAACTTCCTTGGCGGCTTAATACCAACATGAAGAAACAGTTACAGATAAAGCTAAGGCGTAAATTCACCTTCTCCGCGATGATCCTTCACCATAAAAGGTTCAGTTTTTACTTCCCGGACTCTAGCACCATTGAAAAACATTTCTTGAACCTAGGTACTATGACAATCGCATACATGTAGCGGAGAGGTATATTCTCAATGATCGGTACCAATGCTCCTGTGAAACACCATATAAGCTTGACTATCTTTTGTACTGAAGATTCAGACATTGGAAATCTGAAAAGTAGTGTAGTCCAGAAAAGAAAGGCACTGAAATGTACATCTACATATGATATCCAAAGAGCTCAAAAATAGTAAATTACTGCATTGTTGGTTGCAGGAGGTTGATATTTTCCTCCCTGTACTCTGAATAGAGAAATAGGTGGCAGTGTGATTAAAAAGACAATATGCCAAGTCACCAGTACAACATGGACATGATACATCTGAAAAAAATGCATGTTTATCCACTTAGAAAACAATCTATTTTCACCCAAAAAAGGCAAACCATCCAATAAACATTTATTGTTTTAGGAATAAAGGTCAACGCCAGATGGAAAATGTATGGCGGTGCGATCAAGAACAAAACGGAAGGGCAAACAATACTAAAATGAAAACAAAGATCAAGAATAGAATTAAACATTATAATAAACTACATGCATCGACTCGTGAAAGCACACACGCATCCTTGGAAAGGTAAGAATGAGGTAAAACTGAGATGAAAAAAGCTCACCGGCGATCTCCATGCCGCCGGCCTCCCGCTCTGCCTCGGCGCCATCACATCCGCACTTCTCCTATACACGAGATGGAAACAAGTAAAAAGGTAAGAAGGGGAGGAAGGAGGCTGCAATCCCTGGAGGCCGAAATTCAAATCATAGAGCCCAAAAAGAGGAGCATTAGCTTACTGTGTACCTTGTTCCCCGTCGTCGTCCCCGCCGTCGTCCTCGTCGGTGTTGAAGTAGACCATGTACCACAATGAATTTGTCACCAGCATTAGCTTACTGTGTATCTTAATCTCACTCAAATAGCAGTTATTTTTCAATGCTGGAGTAGACCACATACCGCAGTGAATTTGTCACCGGCATACACAATGTTAGCCACAAGCATGACAAAAACTCCAAAGTACGCCTGGCTTGCCTGATATTTTTATCAGCTTCATTCACATCAGGTCATCGATTCTCTTCAACGTTGGTTGTATTCAACTATTCATCCCTTTATATGTATCTACCAGACAAGAAAATCTCTTGTTCTTCATATCGAGCTAGACTGTATACAAAACAGCAGCAACAGCCCGCGAAAATTAGTGTGCAGATGGGTTCAAATTCCTTGCTAACAATAAGAATGCCCGTGACAAAACTCAAATATACATACCTATAGTATCTAGGATCGTCATGCATATCAGACGACTTTTTTATTTTTATTAACCATTTAATCACTCATTTTTCATCATTATGTTCTATTTCATCTTTTCTTCCACCCACTATCTTCGTCTCCTTACATCCCATCTACAATGGATATGTGGAATTTTATGTACTATCAAGAACTACGGATAAGCAAAGTAAGAAAAATAATAATAAGCTACTGCAATAGAAAATGCTGGAGTTACACACAAAAAGGGCAAAACAAAATAGATCTTAATCTCACTCAAATAGCAGTGCAATTTCAGTGCTGAAGTAGACCACATACCCCAATGAATTTGTCACCGGCATACACAATGTTAGCCACAAGCATAACAAAAACTCCAAAGTACGCCTGGCTTGCCTGATATTTTTATCAGCTTCATTCACATCAGGTCATCGATTCTCTTCAAGGTTGGTTGTATTCAACTATTCATCCCTCTATATGTATCTACCAGACAAGAAAATCTCTTGTTCTTCATATCGAGCTAGACTGTTACAAAACAGCAGCAACAGTCCACCAAAATTAGTGTGCAGATGGGTTCAAATTCCTTGCTAATAATAAGAATGCCGTGACAAAACTAAAAAATAAAGTAAAATTGCGCAACAAGAAGTTACACGCCTGCAGAACTGAATCGGCTGCATGCCTGCAGTACCTGAAGTCCTGAACACACACACACATCCTTTTCTTTACTTCGGAGTGCGAGCTGCACGAGGTCAAACCCCAGCCACGTCTGAGCACTGCCCCCGCTCTTGATTAGTTGCCGCAGTGCCACGCATCTACGCCAACAAGCTGGGGAAACAAATGCAAACGTTACACCGAGTAAAAATCAACCATCCCACAATCATAACAATAGAAAAAATAATAACCAAAATTTAACAGAAGAACTGCTACTTGGCTCCAAGATCCATCTCGATAGCCCTTGATCTGGCTGCTGAGCTTCTCCTAGCCGCCTCAACATCACGTCATTACCAAACATGTAGTGGTCTAGTGGGACAAGGATTAAGAAATAACTTGAGATGAAAATACGATGGCTGTCAATTCCATAAGACGATCCAAGTAATTTGACAAAACAGATCGGGAGCATCTTGTATAATCTCAAAAAAGCAACTAAAAATATGAGAAATGAATTGATGAAAATCAGCCCCTGCTCACATTCATGCTCGCTGTTGTAATGGAGGCAAGGAATGGAGAGACCGGGAGAGGAAAGGAGCACATGGACGGCAAGCCTCCTCCACCGGCGAGTGGGGTTGCTTCACATCCGACCTCCACGGCCGCATCCTCCATGGAGACGAACTCCCGTGTTCACAACCGGCTCCCCATCGGCCGCTGCCTCGCCGACCTTGACGACGAAGTAGTCCCTCCCTTCGATCCCATTCGCCACGGAGGCAACACCCATCCTAGAGGACGGGTACGCGGTGAGATCCCTACTGGATCGTGGTCGCGCCACACCAAACCTCACCGCGCGATACATGAGCGGGGCGCCGTTGCCATGGGCAGGCGTGGACGGGGAAAGGAGGAGGCGACATGGCAGCAACGGCGCCATGGCCGGGATTGGTGGCGACGGCAGCGGCGAGCGAGCGGGAGGACGGCGGCGGCGAGCGAGTGGGAGGGTGGTGGCGGCAGTCCATCGGCCGCCGTGACGTGAGAGGAGGATGGGAATGGGGCCGTGATCTGGATCTATGGAGCGGTCGAGAGGAGGGGAAGCAGGCGGCTGGGTTTTTCCATCGTGCGGGGTTTGGGGGAGGTCAAACGAGGGTTTTTTTTCGTGCGGGAGGCGGAGCAACGAGGGCGGATGAAGGGAGGCGGGACGCGGTCGGTTGGCAGGAAAAGGAAAGCTGCGATTTATTTTTTAGATGGTTGATATAAGAAAGGGAAAATCACATCAATACAAGGAAATATCCCATCAATGCTTGATTGACTGCGATTTATTTTTTATATGGTAACTAATCTGATGGTTTTATGTGGGTGGTGAAGCGAAAAGGCAGGTGGGATGGGAGACGAAAAAAAAACCAGCGAAATAAAACGGTTGAAAGTGGTGGGACGAAAATAAACCGGACGAAAAAAAACCAGTCGAAAAAAACCCAGACGAAAGTGGGGGGACTATTCAACCAACTCGTCCATTAGGAGTAGAGATGCAGCTCATACATTAGACGAATATTTAAAGGAGTGTGTGCGTGTGCGAGGTTGTGGCCGTCAGCCTGCTATATGTGTGTGCGTATGTTTGAATATTCTGTAATTTCTAGAATCAATTAGTGGCTTCTTTTTTGAGTGGCAATCAATTAGTGGCTTAGTTTGTTGAGTCAGCATGAGTTGCTCTCAATCCGGCCTGTTAGGCCTATTTGGGTCCGCACAATTTTTTCTTCCGTAAGTGGCAGCTCCCTTCTAAAGTGGCAGCAGCCGAGCATGCAAGCGAAAAAACAACAGGTTCTCAACTGGTTTTGTTCTTCTTGACGTTCATTGCTGTGTTTTCTGTCATTCTTCTGAGAAAACTGTTCTTTTGTGACACTGTTGGACAGAGACGATAGGTAATACAGTAGTAACAAACTTGCTAGATGCATGTTTAAGCAGTATACGATAATATTACAGCCCTGAAGATACAGATTCAAAGGGGTACATAAACATGAACTGGCGTTTCTGCTCCGGTGCTCCCCCTGGGCTGAACGCGAGGTGAAAAAACACATCGACGGCCAGGATGAACCAAAAACGGTTCATAACGAGGGGCACGATCGTCTTTGTTGCCCCCGCGTATAGCCGTCGAGGAGCCCTGGAAGGCCCGTACGGGCCCGGTTAGATCGTATGCCCCGCCGTATACGTATTTGTATATGGGGGCGTTTCGTGCACGCGTGGAGCCGCCCGCGCGTGGGGCAGCACGTGTCACGGGTAGATTCCAAAACCGTCCCATCATATAAATGTGGACGGCAACCACCTCCGGCCGCATCGCCCACCATTTCCCCCCGCCGCATCGTCTCCCTCTCCCCACTCCCCACTCCCTCTCCTCTCCAACCTCCTCGTCGCCCTCACCGCATCCTCTCCATCGCCATGGCGGACGCAGGAGGCGAGCGCCCCGATTGGGGCGCAGATCTGGTGGAGCAGGCGCGGCAGGTCGCTGCGGGCACCTTTGTGAGGGGACGTGCCGGCGTCCAGCGCGGTGCTCCCCCCGCTGCAGATCTGGAGAAGGCGGGGGCGGGCTGCAGCGGCGCAGTCCAGCCAGATGCGCCCGCTCTGGCGATCTCCGGCGAGGCGCAGAAGGTGGAGGCGGGCGCTGGCGAGGCGCAGAAGGTGGAGGCGGGCTCTGGCGAGGCGCACGAGGTGGAGAAGGTGGAGAAGGTGGAGGCCGGCTCTGGCGAGGAGCAGGCGGAGCAGAAGGTATCTGCTTATCACTTTAATGTGGTAGTTTTTAGATTGTAGGGTTTGTGGCCAGAAGGTTTTTTGGTTAGATTTGTTGGATGTAGGGTTTTCTCTGCATTAGGGTTTTTGTGTATTTGATTCGTGCAAGAATGGTGGACCTCATATGATTATTAGATTAGGTTAGAAGTAGTCGGATTGAGGGATGGGTTTTTTTCAGATGCTTATTAGATTAGTAGTGGAATTTTTGCAATTCTTTAGGTGTTTGGCTTGAGGATTAGACGATGGATTATTCAAATATATACTTCTCTATTGGTTTGGGTTGGTGCCTGCTTTAGTTCTTTGGCTTGATGATTAATTAAATGGATGCTTAGTTCTAGGGATTATGCCTGTCATAGTTGCAATTCTTAGATGCTTGATTGATGCATGTTGTCATAGTTGCAGTTCTTTGATGCTTGATTGATGCCTGTCAGGCAGAGGCTATGAGATAGGTTGTGCATGTCCTTGTGTTTTTGGAAAATGTCTACCTGAGGTGATTAGATGGTGCATTAGTTTGGTTGTAAATATAGTGAAGGATGTGCTCATGTAATGGGTGTTGTCATGTTAATCAAAAAGAGCTTCTCAAGGGCTGGATTTGTTTGTGTTGGATTGGGGCTTCTGAAGGAGAGGGGAAGGGGCAGTCTATGCTTATTTAGTTTGGGTTAGTAGTGGAATTTTGCCGTTGCTTCAGAGATATTTACAGCATTGAACATCCTCTCCAATGCCGTTGCTTCACAGATAAAAGCACCTTGGGGTTTTTTTCAGTGGTTAGTAGTGGAATTTTTGCTTGTTAGATTTTAATTAGTATGAGGTTGAATACCTTATTTAAGGGGGAATTTAAGGTCAGATAGACGTCATATGATTATTAGATCTGTAGTTCAATGCTGCAGACATATATGATTATTTGATTTGATCTGTGGTTCAATGATACTGGATGGAAACATATTTGATTTGGAATGCATTAATTTTGATGTGCCAATGAATTGATTTAGATGATACAAGATTCATCTATAGTATAATTTGTTGTTGTTTAGGTAAGTAATGAAATTTTAGATGTTTGTTGGAGATGTATGCATTTATAGTTGAAGTTGTACCTAATTAACTACTGCATTATGTTAATATGTGTAGGAGCTTTGCTGCATTATCCCAAAAACAGTAATTTGTGCATATTAAAATTTGTAGTTGGCTTGTGTAATTAGTAGCAATGGATGTAATTTTATATTTAGGGGGCTAAGAGATAACTCACTTTACAATTGCAGAAGGGTGGCCTCAAAAACAGTAACATGGCCTTGAAATATTGTCCTTGCCCAAAATTTTATAAACCAAATGTTGTAGGCAGGCCTATTGTCCAGCCTCATAAAATTAACCTGGCCAGAGATTTTCCTCTTGTGCAAATACTTATGATGAATTACAAAAATATGCAGCTAGGATGCCACCATTGTATAACTATGAAGTAAACATTCCAAGGCAGGATCCTAGCAACAAAATATACTATATGTTTCCATTAAGTAGTGTGGGGGGGATTCCCTCAAAAGAAAAGTGTTGGGTTAATCCAGGGAATGTCAAGAATCCAGCTTAGATTTTCATTAGCATTTATGAAGGAAAGCATTTGTCTGTTGATTGATTGCTTAGATTCTGTATTTATAAGGAAAGCATTTGGCCACTTGCAACATACCAGTGTGGTTCACATTCACAATTTTGTCTGTAATGACATTCTTTGAACTGCAATTCAATTCATTGTAATTGATGTGCTTGCTTGACAATATAGCAGGAGGAGGAGGATCTTGTGGGCAACAAGAGGAAGTGGGACAAGACTGGGTTCTACCCATATGACTCTGATGAAGATCAGCCGTATGAGGTAAGGACTAGTTGAAATGTTATTTGTGCATTGAGTTAGTATTATGTGTTTATAGTATTTGAATGCATAATGTATTAATGTCAGTCATTAATGTGTGCAATATGAATCTAGAGATGATGTGGTCGAGGGGAACGTCGAGTCGTTTGAAGAGAAGGTGGTGTTGAAGATCAGGGCCCAAGGACCTGGTATGTACCACAACTGGAGAACGGAAAAGTACCGCTGCCCCTTCTGCAGCAAGCCCAAGCCCAGGTCTGGGTTATTGGAGCATCTGATGGAACATTGCCGGGCTACATCGATCTCCAGTGATGAGTACAAGATCAGGGCTGAGCATTCTGCCCTCCTGAAGGTCCTGAGAAACCCTAACCTCTAGTCCTACATCATGCTGATCATCCGAAGCTGGAAGCCGTACTCATCATCAGTATATTTGATGATGTTTTACTTTTGGAAAGCTGCATCTGGGTCTGAACTGGTTGGAAACTACCTCTATTAATGTAATGTAATGTATTGTGTGTCTGAACTGGATCTGTTGTGAACTGCCTGGTACCTATGGTGGTAACCTAGAATGCTATCTATATATGTGTGGCCTTAACTTTATTGGCGGTGAATGCTTCCTTCATGTTTACTTGTTGTTTCGATGGTGCAATGATCACAAATGGCGCTTTAGTGTTGCTTCAGACATGCTGCAACACTTGTCTATGCTGTGGGCAAGTGCAACATGCTGTGGGCAAGTGCAACATGCTGTGCGCATGTGCCAATTATACCAAATATTGTATCTGGCAATGTTCCAAATTGGTTGTCATGAATTATAGTACATGGGTTTCGTAAAGTTACTGATAATTGTTCATCCTCACACATTCCATCAATGCATAATTTGAATAAGCAAAAAGATCAAATGTTCCATCATTTGAACCAATGTAGCAATAACAGAGCAAATATTCCATCATCAAAGTGTGAAGGAATTAAATGTAAATTTAGAAGAGTAATGTAATACTAGTTAAAAATAAGGTGTGCAAAAAAAGGAATTTGAAATAAGATCTACTTTATTTTTTAATAAAGTTATATAACCCTACATATTGGAATTTTGAAAATGTCACTTATTTATAAGAAAAGATAATATAAATATTCAAAAAGATGCGTTTGATAAAAATACCTTTTGAATTTTTGGTATGTTATTATTTGAGGGGTCATGTAATTTTTATGTTATTTTTTGAGTGCTCAGGTAATTTTTATGTAAACTGAAGGAAAAGGGAAAAAATAAACAAAAGGAAAAGCATGGGCCAGCCTAGCCATCTTGGAAACCTAACTTTATAAATAAAAAAATTCAAAAAAATAAGAGGGCATTAAAAAATAAACAAATATAAGAGGGCATTAAAAAATAAACAAATATAAGAGGGCATTATAAATTAAAAAAATTCAAAAAAATAGAAAGAAAATATAAGAGGGCATTATAAATTTCAAAGAAAATATAAGAGGGCATTAGAAATTTCAAAGAAATTTTGGAAAAATAATATTTTACAATGCCCCCCTGAGGTATAGACGTGTGTTTTGACCATCCAGTCTAGAGGGCATTATAAATTAATAAAAAATTCAAAAAAATATAAAACCTTGGAAACCTAGATTTGTTTGTGCAAGATATGATGTGTGCCAAAATTGAGGTGATTTGGAGGTGGTCGAGAAAATGACCGCATTCCGGAGGGGCCATTTGGTCAAAACTTAAGCCAGTTTTTGAACAAATGTGATTTTTTCCACCACCTCCAAATCACCCAAACTTTCTTGAACATGGTGACCCACATGTGCCAATCATGCCCATGAAAGAAAATTTGGAAAAAGAATATTTTACAATTCCCCCCTGAGGTATAGACCGATGTTTTGACCAGCCAGTCTAGAGGGCATTCTAAATTAATAAAAAAATCAAAAAAATATAAAACCTTGGAAACCTAGCTTTGTTTGTGCAAGATATCATGTGTGCCAAAATTGAGGTGATTTGGAGGTGGTCGAGAAATTGACCGCATTCCGGAGGGGCCATTTGGTCTAACTTAAGCTAGTTTTTGAACAAATGTGATTTTTTTCCCACCACCTCAAAATCACCCAAATTTTCTTGCACATGGTGACCCACATGTGCCAAACATGCCTATGAAAAAAGATTTGGAAAAAGAATATTTTACAATGCCCCCCTGAGGTATAGACCGATGTTTTGATCAGTCAATCTAGAGGGCATTATAAATTAATAAAAAATCAAAAAAATATAAAACCTTGGAAACCTACCTTTGTTTGTGCAAGAGATCATGTGTGCCAAAGTTGAGGTGATTTGGAGGTGGTCGAAAAAATGACCGCATTCCGGAGGGGCCATTTGGTCTAACTTAAGCCAGTTTTTGAACAAATGTGATTTTTCCCACCACCTCCAAATCACCCAAACTTTCTTGAACATGGTTACCCACATGTTCCAAACATGCCTATGAAAGAAAATTTGGAAAAAGAATATTTTACAATGCCCCCCTGAGGTATAGACCGATGTTTTGACCAGTCAGTCTAGAGGGCATTATAAATTAATAAAAAAATCAAAAAAATATAAAACCTTGGAAACCTACCTTTGTTTGTGCAAGAGATCATGTGTGCCAAAGTTGAGGTGATTTGGAGGTGGTCGAAAAAATGACTGCATTCCGGAGGGGCCATTTGGTCTAACTTAAGCTAGTTTTTGAACAAATGTGATTTTTCCCACCACCTCCAAATCACACAAACTTTCTTGAACATGGTGACCCACATGTGCCAATCATTCCTATGAAAGAAATTTTGGAAAAAGAATATTTTACAATGCCCCCCTGAGGTATAGACCGATGTTTTGACCAGTCAGTCTAGAGGGCATTATAAATTAATAAAAAAATCAAAAAAAATATAAAATCTTGGAAACCTACCTTTGTTTGTGCAAGAGATCATGTGTGCCAAAGTTGAGGTGATTTGGAGGTGGTCGAAAAAATGACCGCATTCCGGAGGGGCCATTTGGTCTAACTTAAGCCAGTTTTTGAACAAATGTGATTTTTCCCACCACCTCCAAATCACCCAAACTTTCTTGAACATGGTGACCCACATGTGCCAATCATGCCTACGAATTCGTGCACACCTTGCCTGGGGGCCACATTGGCCATGCTCACATGCTCCCAAAAGTTGGGGTCATCTCATGCATGCCCCCACATGCACCATGTACAAGCCGGACCATTCGGGTCTGCCGGAGGGCAAGTTTGAAAGAGGTTTTCCTTGCCGGACACCAAATGATCCCAAACTTTTTGCACACCCTACCATGACCATGGCATGCATGTGGGAGGAGAATTCATACACCACGGCCTCATTTTTGTTGAAATCCCATTAATATCCATGCGTATTACATGTAAGTGAGCATGTGTAAAATTTATTAGATGACTTGAAGGTCAAAACATTAACTTTTCATATATGCAAAAAAATGTGTATCGAATGCAAGTGAGCATGTGTATAATTTAGTGTGTGTTTTGAAGATCAATACACATGGCAATATGCCAAAAAAAAGTGCCCAACCTACCAGAGCAGGAGAATTCATACTCCACGGCCAGCATATGACTAGGAACCCTGCCATGCATGGGCCGGGATGCAGGCCCGTGGTGCAGAATATCTCTGCTGCTAGTAGGCCCCACGGGGCAGAGGGGACGAGAGTTAGGCAATGTACTGCCTGCAATTGATAGGAGCTTGGGAGGGGAGTCGCAGCCGGGTATATAAACCGGTGCGGCGCTCTCTCGCTTGGCGAGGTGGGACTAAACTCCCACCACCCAACGGTTGTGCGCTGCGATGTGCCCTGCGCGGCTCCGCCTTGGGCCCAATTCGGGCGGGCTGGCCCAGGGCAGCCTTACCCGCGCGCTGATCTGTTTGATATTCTCTTTGTTTTTCACTTCTTAACTCCGGAATTTGTTTTCTTGTTTATATTTCTAATATTTAAAATCAAATCTCTTTTTTTCTATATTATTTCTAACAGTGTTTACTAAAATTAAAAAATTATGCCAAATTCTGTTGTGTTTTATTTCATTTGTTCGTTCTCTTTTGTATATTGATAATATTTACGAAATATAAACTAAAATGGTGTGTTTTATTTCAATTCTTCATTCTAATATTTCTTATCTTTATTATTTTTGAAATATTTTTAGTTTGTAAGATAAAACGTTCTGTTTTATTTCACTTCTTCATTCTAATATTTGTTCTCTTCTTTATGTTTGAAATATTTTGAAAATGTAAGATAATATGTTATCTTTTATTTCACTTCTTCATTCTAATAGATCTTATCTTTTTTATATTTGAATTATTTTTTAAATGTAAGATAATATGTTGTCTTTTATTGCACTTATTCATTCAAATTTTTCTTCTGTTTTCTATATTCTCCTCTTTTCTTTGTTCTGACAGTTATAAATTTAATTAATGTATGATATAATGTTGTCTTTTATTTCATTTTTCATGGTTGTCCTTCCTAATTATAAATTTTCTTTTCTGTTTCATACTTGAAATATTATTAAATCAAATATAGTTGGGACAATCGCATGTATGCCTCCACTTGCACCATGTACTACAAGCAGGTTTTTCTTCTCGGTCTCACCAATTGATACCAAACTTTTATGCACACCCTACGATGAGCATAGCAAGCATGCCTGGAAACTACCGTTCATTTCTGACACTCTATGCATTTTGTAGGCGTTTTGCGGTGATAAAACCCTAGAACAGTGCCTCAACGTGACGCAACGTACGTATTGTGTCCGAATTCGTGCACACCTTGCCTGGGGGGCCACATTGGCCATGCCCACGTGCTCCCAAAAAGTTGGGGTCATCTCATGCATGCCTCCACATGAACCATGTACAAGCCGGACCATTCGGGTCTGCTGGAGGGCAAGTTTGAAAGTGGTTTTCCTTGCCGGTCCCACCAAATGATCCCAAACTTTTTGCACACCCTACCATGACCATGGCATGCATGTGGGAGGAGAATTCATACACCACGGCCTCATTTTTGTTGAAATCCCATTAATATCCATGTGTATTACATGTAAGTGAGCATGTGTAAAATTTATTAGATGATTTGAAGGTGAAAACATTAACTTGTCATATATGCAAAAAAATGTGTATTGAATGCAAGTGAGCATGTGTATAATTTAGTGTGTGATTTGAAGATAAAAACACATGGCAAAATGCCAAAAAAAGTGCCCACCTACCAGAGCAGGGGAATTCATACACCCCGGCCTGCATACGACTAGGAACCCAGCCGTTCATGGGCCAGGATGCAGGCCCACGGCCGCATTTTTGTTGAAATCCCATTAATATCCATGTGTATTACATGTAAGTGAGCATGTGTAAAATTTATTAGATGATTTGAAGGTGAAAACATTAACTTTTCATATATCCAAAAAAATGTGTATTGAATGCAAGTGAGCATGTGTATAATTTAGTGTGTGATTTGAAGATCAAAACACATGGCAAAATGCCAAAAAAATGTGCCCACCTACCAGAGCAGGGGAATTCATACACCCCGGCCTGCATACGACTAGGAACCCAGCCGTTCATGGGCCAGGATGCAGGCCCGTGGTGCAGAATATCTGCTGCTAGTAGGCCCCACGGGGCAGAGGGGACGAGAGTTAGGCAATGTACTGCTTGCATATGATAGGAGCTTGGGAGGGGAGTCGCAGCCCGGTATATAAACCGGTGCGGCGCTCTCTCGCTTGGCGAGGTGGGACTAAACTCCTACCACCCCACGGCTGTGGGCTGCGCTGTGCCCTGCACGGCTCTGCCTTGGGCCCAATTGGGGCGGGCTGGCCCAGGGCAGCCTTACCCACGCGCTGATCTATTTTATATTTCTTTGTTTTTCACTTCTTAACTCCAAAATTTCTTTTCTTGTTTATATTTCTAATATTTAAAATCAAATCTATTTTTCTATGTTATTTCTAACAGTTTTTACTAAAATTAAAAAAATATGCCAAATTCTGTTGTGTTTTATTTCATTTGTACGTTCTCTTTTGTATATTGATAATATTTACGAAATATAAACTAAAATGGTGTGTTTTATTTCAATTCTTCATTCTAATATTTCTTATCTTTATTATTTTTGAAATATTTTTAGTTTGTAAGATAAAATGTTCTGTTTTATTTCACTTCTTCATTCTAATATTTGTTCTCTTCTTTACATTTGAAATATTTCCAAAATGTAAGATAATATGTTATCTTCTATTGCACTTCTTCATTCTGATAGATCTTACCTTTTTTACATTTGAATTATTTTTTAAATGTAAGATAATATGTTGTCCTTCCTAATTATAAATTTTATTTTCTGTTTGATACTTGAAATATTATTAAATCAAATCTAGTTGGGACAATCGCATGCATGCCTCCACATGCACCATGTACTAGAAGCAGGTTTATCTTCTCGGTCTCACCAATTGAGACCAAACTGTATGCACACCCTAGGATGACCATGGCAAGCATGCATGGCGAGTATCGTTCATTTCCGTCACTCGATGCATTTTCTAGGGTTTTTCCGGCGACAAAACCCTACAACACTGCCCCCACATGACGCAACGTGCGTTTTGTGTCTGAAATCGTGCACACCTTGCCTGGGGACCACATTGGCCAAGCCCACATGGTCCCAAAAGTTGGGGTCATCTCATGCATGCTTGCACATGCACCATGTACAAGCAGGACCATTCGGGTCTGCCGGAGGGCAGGTCTGAAAGTGGTTTTCCTTGACGGTCCCACCAAATGATCCCAAACTTTATGCATACCCTAGGATGACCATGGCATGCATGCATGACAAGTATCGTTCATTTCCGACACTCGATGCATTTTCTAGGGTTTTTCCGGCGACAAAACCCTACAACACTGCCCCCACGTGACGCAACGTGCGTTTTGTGTCCAAATTCGTGCACACCTTGCCTGGGGGACCACATTGGCCAAGCCCACATGGTCCCTAAAGTTGGGGTCATCTCATGCATGCTTCCACATGCACCATGTACAAGCAGGACCATTCGGGTCTGCCGGAGGGCAGGTCTGAAAGTGGTTTTCCTTGACGGTCCCACCAAATGATCCCAAACTTTATGCATACCCTAGGATGACCATGGCATGCATGCATGACAAGTATCGTTCATTTCCGACACTTGATGCATTTTCTAGGGTTTTTCCGGTGACAAAACCCTACAACACTGCCCCCGCGTGACGCAACGTGCGTTTTGTGTCCGAATTTGTGCACACCTTCCCTGGGGGACCACATTGGCCATGCCCACCTGGTCCCAAAAGTTGGGGTCATCTCATGCATGCCTCCACATGCACCATGTACAAGCAGGACCATTCGGGTCTGCCGGAGGGCAGGTCTGAAAGTGGTTTTCCTTGCCGGTCCCACCAATTAGGAAGTCATAAATAGGACAACATTTAATCATACATATTTGAAATGAAATTGAAAACAATGAGAAGAAGTGATATGGAATTATGAAACATGAACAAAAAAATAGGAATAAGAAGGAGAAAACATAAAATAACAGGAAAACCTACATTTGTTGCAACTTAAAGTTGTGATGAGAGGCATAAGCAATCAACAAACGAATAGATTCAAGGCGAGCAACGGGAGCAAAGGTTTCACCGTAGTCGATACCCTCGACTTGGGAGTAGCCTTGTGCCACCAATCGTGCCTTGTTGCGAATGATGGTCCCATGAGCATCTTGCTTGTTCTTGAATATCCACTTGGTTCCAATGACATTGTGGTTCCCCGTTGGCCTCGGCACTAAACTCCACACCTTGTTGTACTCAAAGTTGTTGAGTTCTTCATGCATGGCATTAAGCCAATCCGGATCTTCGAGTGCTTCATATACCTTATGGGGTTCAACACAAGAGACAAACGCGTGATGTTCACAATAGTTTGCCAATTGTCTACGAGTGCTTACCCCCTTTTGAATGCTTCCAAGCACATTCTTCATGAGATGACCCTTGGTGGAGAGCTTGGATGCAATCTTGGCGGCACGACGCTCCAATTCCTCCTCGGTGGTGAGTCGAGGAGCGGTCACTTGATCATCTTGAGCGCCGTCTTGAGCTTGTTCTTGATCTTGAACTTGCTCGGGGGAGAGAACTTGACCTTGGGCATCACTTGGTGTGTCACCACCGTCTTGATCATGATTTTGCCCTTGGTCTTGTTCATGAGGTTGAGGGCCTTCACTTTGTTCTTCGGAAGCGTGTGGGCCTTGGGTTGGTGATGGCTCCACTTGAGTGGAGCATTGTCCTTCTCCTTCGGCCACAAGGGGTTCCTCAATGGGTAGGATAAAACCAACACCCATTCTTCTTATGGCTTGAGGAGGAATTTCATCACCTACATCACAAGTGCCACTTTGCTCCACTTGGGAGCCGTTATTCTCATCAAAATCCACGTTACACGTCTCCTCAATAAGTCCCGTGGATTTATTGAGGACACGGTAAGCATGAGAGTTTGTAGCATAACCAACAAATATGCCCTCATATGCTCTAGCCTCAAATTTAGACAATCGAACACCTTTCTTGAGAATGAAACACTTACACCCGAACACCCGAAAGTACTTGAGGTTGGGCTTATTACCGGTGAGTATCTCATACGGAGTCTTGTTCAAGCCCTTGCGGAGGTAGAGCCGATTGGATGCATGACACGCGGTGTTGATGGCTTCGGCCCAAAAGTTGTATGGAGACTTGAACTCCGCCATCATGGTCCTTGCGGCATCCATCAACGTCCGGTTCTTCCTCTCCGCAACACCGTTTTGTTGAGGGGTGTAAGGTGCGGAATATTGATGCTTGATCCCCTCATCACTAAGAAACTCATCCAAGGTGTAGTTTTTGAACTCGGTGCCGTTGTCACTTCTTATTGTCAAGATCTTTGCATTGTGTTGACGTTGGGCTTCATTCGCAAAGTCAATGACGGTTTGTTGGGTCTCGCTCTTCCTCTTGAAGAAATACACCCAAGTGTATCTTGAATAGTCATCCACAATCACCAAGCAATACTTCCTACCCCCAAGACTATCAAAGGATGGAGGCCCAAAGAGATCCAAATGAAGGAGCTCCAAAGGCCTCTTCGAGTAAATGATAGTCGTGGGAGGGTGAGCCGTCTCATGAAGCTTTCCTTCGATACAAGCACTGCAAGCACGATCTTTAGCAAAACTAACATTCGTTAGTCCACGGACATGGCCCCCCTTGAGAAGACTTTGCAAAGATCTCATATTGACATGGGCTAACTGGCGATGCCAAAGCCATCCCACGTCAACTTTAGCCATTAGGCATGTCGCGGTCCTAGTGGGTCGCTCCGAAAAGTTAATCACATAGAGACCGTTTTCGACATGCCCAACAAAGGCTACTTTAAGAGTCTTGCTCCACAAGAGGGCCACGGTATCAATATCAAAGAAAGTGGCAAAGCCCATGATAGCAAGTTGACGAACGGAAAGTAAATTGTATGCAAGGGACTCAACTAGCATGACCTTCTCGATCATGAGATCATGAGAAATGACAACTTTGCCGAGTCCCAATACCTTAGAAGACGAGGCATCACCCCACTTGAAATTGGTGGGCATAGATGGAATCTTGTGCACGTCCACCACCAAGTCCTTGCTTCCGGTCATATGATTTGAAGCTCCACTATCGAGCAACCATGATCCCCCACCGGAAGCAAACACCTACAAGAGATCAATGCTTGGTTTTAGGTACCCATTTTGTAATGGGTCCTTTGATGTTAGTAACAAGGGTCTTAGGAACCCAAATAGACCATTCAATATACTCATGAGGAGAACCAACAAATTTGGCATAAACATGCCCATCACTAGCACGGCATAGCACATAAGAAGGATTAAAGTCGCCGGCTTTGTTGGATGGGGTGGTATTGCCCTTCTTGACACCGTCACCCTTCGCATTGTTCTTCTTCTCCTTGGAAGCACCCTCTCCCTCCTTCACAAAAGTTTGCTTGAGAGGAGGAGGTCGTTTGGTCTTGTCATTCTTCTTCTTGTTCTTGGGCTTGGGTGCGAACCCAATCCCCTCCTTGGCCACAACTTCCTTTTGGTTTCTCAAAAGGTCGTTGAGGTTCATCTCACCTTGTATGCATGACACAAGGCCTTTCTCAAGCTGCTCCTTCAACTTAGCATTCTCCTCAACAAGGTGCACATGCTCACAACAAGGGTTAGTAGCATTTGCATTATCAATTAACACCATATGAGGAAAGGTGGCTTTCTCCTTAGTTAGCTTTACTTGGAGTTGATCATGAGACTCCTTGAGGCTAGCATGAACACCCTTCAAGACTTTGTGAGCCTTGTCGAGAATGTCAAACTCCTCTTTAAGTCTAGCAAGATCTGTTGGAAATATGCCCTAGAGGCAATAATAAATTGGTTATTATTATATTTCCTTGTTCATGATAATCGTTTATTATCCATGCTAGAATTGTATTGATAGGAAACTCAGATACATGTGTGGATACATAGACAACACCATGTCCCTAGTAAGCCTCTAGTTGACTAGCTCGTTGATCAACAGATGGTTACGGTTTCCTGACCATGGACATTGGATGTCATTGATAACGGGATCACATCATTAGGAGAATGATGTGATGGACAAGACCCAATCCTAAGCCTAGCACAAGATCGTGTAGTTCGTTTGCTCAGAGCTTTTCTAATGTCAAGTATCATTTCCTTAGACCATGAGATTGTGCAACTCCCGGATACCGTAGGAATGCTTTGCGTGTACCAAACGTCACAACGTAACTGGGTGGCTATAAAGGTGCACTACAGGTATCTCCGAAAGTGTCTGTTGGGTTGGCACGAATCGAGACTGGGATTTGTCACTCCGTGTAAACGGAGAGGTATCTCTGGGCCCACTCGGTAGGACATCATCATAATGTGCACAATGTGACCAAGGAGTTGATCACGGGATGATGTGAGTTACGGAACGAGTAAAGAGACTTGCCGGTAACGAGATTGAACAAGGTATAGGGATACCGACGATCGAATCTCGGGCAAGTAACATACCGATAGACAAAGGGAATTGTATACGGGATTGATTGAATCCTCGACATCGTGGTTCATCCGATGAGATCATCGTGGAACATGTGGGAGCCAACATGGGTATCCAGATCCCGCTGTTGGTTATTGGCCGGAGAACATCTCGGCCATGTCTGCATGGTTCCCGAACCCGTAGGGTCTACACACTTAAGGTTCGGTGACGCTAGGGTTATAGAGATATTAGTATGCGGTAACCCGAAAGTTGTTCGGAGTCCCGGATGAGATCCCGGACGTCACGAGGAGTTCCGGAATGGTCCGGAGGTAAAGATTTATATATGGGAAGTCTTATTTTGGTTGCCGGAAAAGTTTCGCACTTTATCGGTATTGTACCGGGAGTGCCGAAAGGGGTCTGGGGGTCCACCAGCCCCGGGGGGCCACATGGGCTTTAGGGGGTGCGCCTTGGCCTATATGGGCCAAGGGCACCAGCCCCAAGAGGCCCATGCGCCAAGAGATAAGGAAAAGGGAGAGTCCTAAAGGGGGGAGGCACCTCCGAGGTGCCTTGGGGGGGAAGGACTCCTCCCTGGCCGCACCCTTCCTTGGAGGAAGGGCCAAGGCTGCGCCCCCCCCCCCTCTCCCTTGGCCCTATATATAGTGGGGGGAAGGAGGGCAGCAAAACCCCAAGCCCTGGCGCCTCCCTCTCCCTCCCGTGACACCTCTTCCTCCCCGCTTGCGCTTGGCGAAGCCCTGCCGGGATCCCGCTACTTCCACCACCACGCCGTCGTGCTGTTGGATCTCCATCAACCTCTCCTCCCCACTTGCTGGATCAAGAAGGAGGAGACGTCGCTACTCCGTACGTGTGTTGAACGCGGAGGTGTCGTCCGTTCGGCGCTAGGATCATCGGTGATTTGGATCACGACGAGTACGACTCCATCAACCCCGTTCTCTTGAACGCTTCCGCTAGCGATCTACAAGGGTATGTAGATGCACTCCCCTTCCCCTCGTTGCTAGATTACTCCATAGATTGATCTTGGTGATGCGTAGAAAATTTTGAATTTCTGCTACGTTCCCCAACAGTGGCATCATGAGCTAGGTCTATGCGTAGTTTCTATGCACGAGTAGAACACAAAGTAGTTGTGGGCGTAGATGTTGCCAATTCTTCTTGCCGCTACTAGTCTTATCTTGTTTCGGCGGCATTGTGGGATGAAGCGGCCCGGACCGACCTTACACGTACGCTTACGTGAGACAGGTTCCACCGACTGACATGCACTAGTTGCATAAGGTGGCTAGCGGGTGTCTGTATCTCCCACTTTAGTCGGAACGGATTCGATGAAAAGGGTCCTTATGAAGGGTAAATAGAAATTGGCATATCACGTTGTGGTTTTACGTAGGTAAGAAACGTTCTTGCTAGAAACCTATACAAGCCACGTAAAAACTTGCAACAACAATTAGAGGACGTCTAACTTGTTTTTGCAGCATGTGCTATGTGATGTGATATGGCCAGAAGATGTGATGAATGATATATGTGATGTATGAGATTGATCATATTCTTGTAATAGGAATCACGACTTGCATGTCGATGAGTATGACAACCGGCAGGAGCCATAGGAGTTGTCTTTATTTTTTGTATGACCTGCGTGTCATTGAATAACGCCATGTAAATTACTTTACTTTATTGCTAAGCGCGTTAGCCATAGAAGTAGAAGTAATCATTGGCGTGACAACTTCATGAAGACACAATGATGGAGATCATGATGATGGAGATCATGGTGTCATGCCGGTGACAAAGATGATCATGGTGCCCCGAAGATGGAGATCAAAGGAGCAAAATGATATTGGCCATATCATGTCACTATTTGATTGCATGTGATGTTTATCATGTTTTGCATCTTATTTGCTTAGAACGACGGTAGTAAGTAAGATGATCCCTCACTAAAATTTCAAGAGACGTGTTCCCCCTAACTGTGCACCGTTGCGAAGGTTCGTTGTTTCGAAGCACCACGTGATGATCGGGTGTGATAGATTCTAACGTTCGAATACAACGGGTGTTGACGAGCCTAGCATGTACAGGCATGGCCTCGGAACACATGCAAAACACTTAGGTTGACTTGACGAGCCTAGCATGTACAGACATGGCCTCGGAACACAAGAGACCGAAAGGTCGAACATGAGTCGTATAGTAGATACGATCAACATGGAGATGTTCACCGATGATGACTAGTCCGTCTCACGTGATGATCGGACACGGCCTAGTTTGACTCGGATCATGTATCACTTAGATGACTAGAAGGATGTCTATCTGAGTGGGAGTTCATTAATCAGATGAACTTCATTTATCATGAACATAGTCAAAAGGTATTTGCAAATTATGTCATACGCTTTAGTTCTACTGTTTAAGATATGTTCCTAGAGAAAAATTTAGTTGAAAGTTGGTAGTAGCAATTATGCGGACTGGGTCCGTAAACTGAGGATTGTCCTCATTGTTGCACAGAAGGCTTATGTCCTTAATGCACCGCTCGGTGTGCTGAACCTCAGCGTCGTCTGTAGATGTTGCGAAACATCTGACATACGCATTTTGATGACTATGTGATAGTTCAGTGCATAATGCTAATGGTTTAGAATTGTGGCACCAAAGACGTTCTTGAAACGTCGCAGAACATGTGAGATGTTCCGAAGACTGAAATTGGGATTTCGGAATAGTGCCCACGTCAAGAGGTATGAGACCTCTGACAAGTTTCTTAAGCCTGCAAACTAAGGGAGAAAAGCTCAATCGTTGAGCATGTGCTCAGATTGTCTGAGTACCACAATCGCTTGAATCGAGTGGGAGTTAATCTCCCAGATGAGATAGTGGTGGTTCTCCATAGTCACTGCCACCAAGCTAGTAGAGCTTCGTGATGAACAATAACATATCAGGGATAGTTATGATGATCCTTGAGCTATTCGCGATGTTTGACACCGCGAGAGTAGAAATCAAGAAGGAGCATCAATTGTTGATGGTTAGTAAAACCACTAGTTTAAGAAGGGCAAGGGAAAAAGGGATACTTCATGAAACAGCAAGTCGTTTGCTGCTCTAGTGAAGAATCCCAAGGTTGAACCCAAACCCGAGACTAAGTGCTTCTGTAATGAGGGGAACGGTCACTGAAGCAGGACTACCCTAGATACTTGGTAGATGAGAAGGCAGGCAAGGTCGACAGAAGTATATTGGATATACATTATATGAATGTGTACTTTACTAGTACTCCTAGCAGCACCAGGGTATTAGATACCGGTTCGGTTGCTAAGTGTTAGTAACTCGAAATAAAAGCTGCGGAATAAATGGAGACTGGCTAAAGGTGAGATGACGATGTGTGTTGGAAGTGTTTCCAAGGTTGATGTGATCAAGCATCGCATGCTCCCTCTACTATCGAGATTTGGTGTTTGCGTTGAGCATGATTGGATTATGTTTATCGCAATACGGTTATTCATTTAAGGAGAATAATGGTTACTTTGTTTATTTGAATAATACCTTCAATGGTCTTGCACCTAAAATGAATCTCGATCGTAGTGATACACATGTTCGTGCCAAAAGATATAAAATAGTAATGATAGTTCCACATACTTGTGGCACTGCCATTTGAGTCATATTGGTATAGAACGCATGAAGAAGCTCCATGTAGATGGATCTTTGGACTCAGTCGTTTTTTAAAAGATTGAGACATGCGAACCATGTCTATTGGTATATATGCATGAAGAAACTCCATGCAGATGGATCGTTTGGACTCACTTGATTTTGAATCACTTGAGACATGCAAATCATACCACATGGGCAAGATGACTGAAAGTCCTCGTTTTCAATAAGATGGAACAAGAGAGCAACTTATTGGAAGTAATACATTTTGATGTATGCAGTCCAATGAGTGCTGAGGCATGCAGTGGATATCGTTATGTTCTTACTTCACAGATGATTTGAGTAGATGCTGAGTGTATTTACTTGATGAAACACAAGTCTGAATTATTGAAAGGTTCAAGTAATTTCAGAGTGAAGTTGAAGATCGTCGTGACAACAGGATAAAATGTCTGTGATATGATCATAGAGATGAGTATCTGAGTTACGAGTTTGGCACACAATTAAGACATTGTGGAAAGTGTTTCACAATTAATACCGCCTGGAACACCATAGTGTGATGGTGTGTCCGGACATCATAGCTGCACCCTATTGGATATGGTGCATACCATGATGTCTCTTATCGAATTACCACTATCGTTTATGGGTTAGGCATTAGAGACAACCGCATTCACTTTAAAAGGGGCACCACGCAATTCCGTTGAGACGACACCGTTTAGAGAAACCTAAGTTGTCGTTTCTTAAAAGTTTGGGGCTGCGATGCTTATGTGAAAAAGTTTCAGGCTGATAAGCTCGAACCCAAAGCGGATAAATGCATCTTCATAGAAAACCCAAAACAGTTGGGTATACCTCCTATTTCAGATCTGGAAGCAAAAGTAATTGCTTCTAGAAACGGGTCCTTTCTCGAGGAAAAGTTTCTCTCGAAAGAATTGAGTGGGAGGATGGTGGAGACTTGATAAGGTTATTGAACCGTCACTTCAACTAGTGTGTAGCAGGGCACAAGAAGTTGTTCCTGTGGCACCTACACCAATTGAAGTGGAAGCTTATGATAGTGATCATGAAACTTCGGATCAAGTCACTACCAAACCTCGTAGGACGACGAGGATGCGTGCTACTTCAGAGTGGTACGTGATCCTGTCTGAGATATCATGTTGTTGGACAATACTGAACCTACGAGCTATGGAGAAGCGATGGTGGGCCCATATTCCGACAAATGGTTAGAAGCCATGAAATCCGAGATAAATGGATCTTTGAGAAGAAGACGGACGTGGACGGTAATGTTACCGTCTATGAAGCTCAACTTGTGGCAAAGAGTATTTCCACAAGTTCAAGGAGTTGACTACGATGAGATTTTCTCATCCGCAGCGATGCTTAAGTCCGTCGGAATCATGTTAGCATTAGCTACATTTATGAAATCTAGCAGATGGATGTCAAAACAAGTTTCCTTACCGGTTTTCGTAAGGAAAGGTTGTATGTGATACAATCAGAAAAGTTTTGTCGATCCTAAGGATGCTAAAAGGTATGCTAGCTCCAGCGATCCTTCCATGGACTAGAGCAAGCATCTCGGAGTCAGAATATACGCTTTGATGGAGTGAGCAAAGTTTTTGGGTTTATACAAAGTTTGTTAGAAACTTGTATTTACAATAAAGTGAGTGGGAGCGCTACAACATTTCTGATAAGTATATGTGAATGACATATTGTTGATCCGAGATGATGTAAAATTTCTGGAAAGCATAAAGGGTTGTTTGAAAGGAGTTTTTCAAAGGAATACCTGGATAAAAGCTGCTTACATATTGGGCATCAAGATCTATAGAGATAGATCAAGACGCCCGATGATACTTTCAAAGAACGCACACCTTGACATGATTTTGAAAGAGTTCAAAATAGATCAGCAAAGAAGGAGTTCTTGGCTGTGTTACAAGGTGTGAGTATTGAGTAAGACTCGAGACCTGACCACAGCAGAAGAGAGAGAAAGGACGAAGGTCGTCCCCTATGCTTTAGACGTAGGCTCTATAGTATGCTATGCTGTGTACCGCACATGAAGTGTGCCTTGCCATGAGTTGGTCAAGGGGTACAATAGTGATCCGGGAATGGATCACATGACAGCGGTCGAACTTATCCTTAGTATCTAGTGGACTAAGGAATTTTCTCGATTATGGAGGTGAAAAGGAGTTCGTCGTAAAGGGTTACGTCGATGCGAACTTTGACACTAATCCGGATGACTCTGAGTAGTAAACCGGATTCGTATAGTAGAGCAGTTATTTGAAATGGCTCCAAGTAGCGCGTGGTAGCATCCACAAGATGACATAGATATTCGTAAAGCACACACGGATCTGAAAGGTTCAGACCCGTTGACTAATAACCTCTCTCACAAGCATAACATGATCAAACCAGAACTCATTGAGTGTTAATCACATAGTGATGTGAACTAGATTGTTGACTCTAGTAAACTCTTTGGATGTTGGTCACATGGTGATGTGACCTGTGAGTGTTAATCACATGGTGATGTGAACTAGATTATTGACTCTAGTGCAAGTGGGAGACTGTTGGAAATATGCCCTAGAGGCAATAATAAATTGGTTATTATTATATTTCCTTGTTCATGATAATCGTTTATTATAGATGCTAGAATTGTATTGATAGGAAACTCGGATACATGTGTGGATACATAGACAACACCATGTCCCTAGTAAGCCTCTAGTTGACTAGCTCGTTGATCAATAGATGGTTACGGTTTCCTGACCATGGACATTGGATGTCATTGATAACGGGATCACATCATTAGGAGAATGATGTGATGGACAAGACCCAATCCTAAGCCTAGCACAAGATCGTGTAGTTCGTTTGCTCAGAGCTTTTCTAATGTCAAGTATCATTTCCTTAGACCATGAGATTGTGCAACTCCCGGATACCGTAGGAATGCTTTGCGTGTACCAAACGTCACAACGTAACTGGGTGGCTATAAAGGTGCACTACAGGTATCTCCGAAAGTGTCTGTTGGGTTGGCACGAATCGAGACTGGGATTTGTCACTCCGTGTAAACGGAGAGGTATCTCTGGGCCCACTCGGTAGGACATCATCATAATGTGCACAATGTGACCAAGGAGTTGATCACGGGATGATGTGAGTTACGGAACGAGTAAAGAGACTTGCCGGTAACGAGATTGAACAAGGTATACACTACTAGGAAAAGGCCTACTAATGGCGCACCTAATTTGGCCATTACTGGCGCATTAGTGGTGCGCCATTAGTAGCACGCCATTAGTATATTTTACTAATGGCGCACCACTGGTGCACCATTAGTATCTGGTATACTAATGGCGCACCCCAGATGCGCCATTAGTATGTACAACAGTGCGCCATTAGTATGCCTCCCAGGGGGCCATCTATACCCAGGTGCTTTGGCATACTAATGGCGCACAACAACAGGATGCGCCATTAGTAACTTCGGCATACTAATGGCGCACTGTTTAGTGATGCGCCATTAGTAACCTTTGGCATACTAATGGCGCACTATGATGTGATGCGCCATTAGTATGAATATTAGGTTTTTTTATTTTTTATTTTTCTGTTTTTTGCACAGGTTACAAAATGTATAATTGGACAAAATATAGACAGCACACATCAACAACAGATTCATCGAATACAATAGAAGATTAGTCTCTGAATACAATTCATCATTTTAGTCTCCGAATACAATTCATCATATTAGTCTCCGAATTGAAAAGACTGAACAAAGATAGAACATTATATTACAAGTCTCGAGACCGCGAGTTTGTCTTCACATTACAAGTCGATATCGATCATCTAAACTACCATCACATAGAAGAGAGCTGCGGTCATCACGATGAGCATCATCACGATGAAACTCGTCTTCATCCGGTTCCTCCAACGCTCCCTCCCCTCTCCCGCTAGATAGCGGGCGTATCTAGATTCGGCCTCGGCCCTAGTGGCGTACCCTTTGTAACTGTTACCGTTGAATCGGTGAACCTGTCTCTGACACTCCTCCCAGTCGTCGTAGACTCCGGGAACCTTACCCTTGTACACGACATACCACGGCATCGCTATGCAGTAGCCAAACGAAACGTTAGTACCAATTCACAGACAATACATAAGCAATATATAAGTATGCAACAGAACGATCGGAAGAGAAAAGCAAGACATTAATAGCATCGATTACATCTAAGTTGAACGACTCTCGAAACCAAAGAGACATACTACAAGTTCATTAAAGTTTAATTACAACATGAGCCAATCGATGTTTCAGAACTAGACACAGCATCACTGCTTCCGACTCGACTCAAGGGACCGGAGTGTGGATGAAGCCGCCGTCTATTGTGGGAGTCATGAAACAACGGGCGTTGTCAGCCTGCATTTGTAGGATTGTGTCGATGTCACTGTTGGACGGTTGATTTCTGAGGTAGAACTGCCCCGAGGTACGAAGGACATCTTGATGGATGATTTCCGCAAACTCCGACTGGATGCGAAAGAATTCTTGTCTGATGTCCGCGTCCTGGATTGCCGACACGCTCGCGGCCCAATCTTTGAGTCTACTCGGTAGCAGTAGTTATTGATGGTCCCGTACGATCGCCCGCATGTGATGGATGGCGTAGTAGGCACCCTTCTGACCGCCAGGCGGCTGCTTGACGCAGCAGAACGTCGTATTGTGGGAGAACACGTGCTTGCCGTACTTACGAATAGGCCTGGTGAAGGTGGCTCCAGATTTGACGTAGCCGGGGAGAACATCATCAAGAACCTTCTTGACATTTGTGTAGTCTATGTTCGACTGACGGTCCGGGTCGAAATACGTGGCCATGGAATATTTGGGGCTTAGGAGGATGAGCGTGCAATGTGTGTCACTGCAGAAAACACGGAATGTTAAAAGAAAAACGATCGAAATCTAAGAATTCATATGTTACGGGGCGGTTGAGGGGAGGACTTACTCGGGAAAGTAAGGCATGAGGAAGTTATCCTTATCTTGGTTTGCCAGAATGACGCCTTTGAGGTAAGAACTCGCGACTTGCCGATCCCCAGCGCTGCCCAAGATCTTGGCACGCATGTAGAAGGGGTCGACTATCACGATGTCCGGGGTCTTGTCGCGAATGATCCGCATCTCCATACTCAGCGAAAATAGCCGAACGAAGGTGTAGTGCAGCGGATGAAGGTTCAACATAGCGTGGATGTCATCAAACCGCAGGACGATCGTACCCCCGATGGAGTTATCCACAAAGCCCTTGCCCTCTGGCACCTTGGCCGCGAAAACCGGGTATGCCACATCCTTCTCTCGGAGACGCCGCTTCTCCAAAGAAAGAACACTGTCATGCAGACTCCGCATAGCACCGGTTGCAGCATCGAGCATATTTCTCGGTAGCATCGGCCTACCCGCCACATGCACCCTCCTCGAGATATCCGCAGTTGAAGGTGGGCCGTCCTGAGCACGGATCGTACTCGGTGCCGGCTGGCCCGCACCCTTGTTAGTCTTTCTTTTGCGTGCCTTCTTCTTCTCCTGTAATGGGACCGAGTTCTGCTCACAGACCGCCTTCTTGAGTGTGTTGGGGCTGATCATATTTCGCACCTCGCCTATCTGAGGCTCGGTGAAGTCGGCAGCTGGAGGCGTCTCCTGAGAGCTGAACTGCAGACGACGCCTGTTGCAACTTGGCTTCTCCGCGGTACTAGCTAGATCGCACACGTCTTTTGTTGGGTTGGGTTCTTGAGAAGGAGGCCCCATGAAGTCGCCACCGTCCCCATGATCGGCAAAGTACTGATCGACGTTGGCAAATGTATCTCGTCGTCGTCGTTCTGATCCTGTGCCATATGCATGTTTGGATCCAGTGGCATAGGGATGTCCAGCACCGTTGCGGCGGTCTTGCCATGGGGCCGACTTGGCGCCGGCACGACTGGCGGTGTTGTCTTTGGGGTGGTGTCCCCTGCCCCCAAACGAATCTGGCTCTTCGGCCAAAGCAGGGGCCAGCTCAGGCAGGCGCTGAGGGTCATCACGTCATCATCGTCGGCCCCGATGGGTCGAATCGGAGGTAACAACTCGTCGCAGCCTGGCAGCACCCGAACCAGTTGAACCCTAAACAAGTTGGGTGGCATCTGGGTACCGTGGAACAAGGGGTTGCCCGGTTGAACGATTTTGCCCTTGGCGACATCGACCAACTCGTTGTTCACGAAGTGCAGGAGAGTGCACGGAACGTCGGCGGCGCCCTGCGAAAACATGTAGGGCGTTAGGGAGGCCCAGTCAAAGGCAAGGAGATGAAGTCCTCGGCCGAGAGAGGCTTAATTAGTTACCGTGATGATGGCGTCGAGCTCGGCTAATGTCGAGGCACCACCAACGGCAGGCGTGCAGTTGACGGAGGGGCCGCTTGCTGCAGAGGTGCCGGCCGGCGTACACCCGGGTGCATTAAGCTCCCGTGCCGGCGTCGGAGACACCAATGCCGCCTCCGCCGGAGACACCAATGGCCCCGCCATCGCGTTCTGCGAGTTGCTGGCCGTGAAGCTAGGAATCGGGGGCGGCCCCTGTTGGCCGCCCGCAATCCACGCACTAATCCCCTGGATCAAGGTAGGCACAATGGCGGTGATCGTCGCTCCGAGTTGTTGTTGCACTTGCTCTTGGACAATCTCCGGAATCCACCTGTGCCCTGAGTTCTTGAACCTCGCGCGCCTGGCTTTCCGAGCTGGTCTTTTTCTCCTTTCGCCCAGCAATGTTATAGTATGACGACCATTTTGTCGACAAGCCTTTGCCGGCCACACGACCAGCTGACGTCGGCTTACTGAGCTTATCCTTGTTCTTCATTACATTCAACGCCCTATTTAGAGTGGTGTCCCAAGGGTTGCTCTTAGTCGACCCCACGCTACTGCTTTCAGTCGCCTGCGGAAGGAATGTGAACCATTTAGAAATTTGGCTTCATTAATTAGAATGCAACCATATGGAGCTAATTACGCGGGGGTGTATTCCTTACCAGAAAAGCTCAAGCGCCCTGGTCTTCGGATCCGTGGTAAGCTCCTTTGTTTTCGGGTCCTTCTTGTACCGGGCCCTGACAAAGTTCCTGGTCTGCTTGTCACCGTATTTATCGAAGAGGGGCGGTAGGCCTTGCTCGGCACGGTCCGCCTCCTCCTTGTCCCATATAGGCTCCGCCACTCTGTAACCGCCGGGACCGAGTGTGTGTTCCCCTAAGTTCAGCTCCCGCATTTCTTTCCCCCACTTACTTGATTCGGAGTTTGCGGTGCTCGAGCAATTGATCTTGAAGTCGTTGTAGTCATCTTCGGTGATCGAAGGATTTTTCTCCTTGATCTTCTCATAACTCTCACCTTTCTCGATCATTCTCTTCACATTGCTTTTCCAAGTAGACAGGGCCTTGCTCATCTTCGTGAGGGCAGCATTGTTCACTTTATTCCCTTTGAGGCTTGTGTTTTCAAATTCAGCGGGGAACTTGTATCGTTCGTGCAGCTTCGTGAAGAGGAGGTTGCGCAAATTCCCTCGGTCAGGATGCCTCAGGTTCTCGGTGTTGATCGAGACGGTGCTCCGGAGAATGCACCCGAGCTGAAGCGAGTACCCCTTGACTATTCGTTCGGGCGCCGTTGGATTCCCGTCGGAGTCCACTTCAGTAACTTCCTCCTTGAGGGTGCGGAGCACGGTCGGGCGCCGGTCCTTCCGTTGCCTCTTCGGTTGGCTGCCATCTGTGCGTGCGCCGCCATCATCAGTGGTGGCATCCTCGGCGGCACCATCAGTGGTGGCATCAGTGGGGTCATCCTCGGCGGTACCATCAGTGGTCTCAGGATCGGTGGGGAAGGCGGCGTCCTCATACAAGTGAGGTTGTTCCTCCATCTCCTGGGACAGCTTCCAGAATGGCTTGTCGACGCCCGAACCCCCGGCCTCATCGTTGTTGGCCATGTTTCTCTCTAAATAGGAACAAAGTTTGGTCAAAAAGTTGGTTATTGTCAAGTAACAAGATCATGGTCTCATCATTTAGGGTTTGTCGACACCGAGGCATCCTAAAAGCTAAGCTTTTATCATTGAGGGTTTTTCGACGCCGAGGCACCCTAAAAGCCTAAGCTTTCATCATTTCGGTTTTTATCGACACCGAGGCACCCTAAAAGCCATGCATTAGTCACAAGTACGCCGGGGCACTTGATCCTACTTAATTAACTACTAAGATACCCCGGCCCATGCATTAGTCACAAGTACCCCATATGTCCTATTTTTAGCAAAGTCATGCTAAAATTCACGAAAAATTTCAGCATGACCTTTGCTGAAAATAGGACATATGGAGTACCCGAATTTGCCGGAACGGAAGTTAATCGACATTCCGGCAAACTCAAGGGCCTCTCGGGTGGACAAGGCAAAAAAGGCCTCCATCACAACATGGAAAATACATTGGCATGTGAAGAGGTGAAACAATATATGCATCTCCAAGTAGTATCATTCAACATTTTGGACAAAACACTACAAGCAACATGAGACACTGAAAACAATTGCTACCAATGAATCTACACTTCTATAACAAAATAAATCAGAAACTTAGTTTGTCATCATTAGGCAGCCACCATTAGTTATTCCGTTATGTTAAAGCAGAAATAGAAAAATAGACTGAAACAAAGAAAGAAACTACGGGTGTTGGTAGCAAGAAACAATGCAACCACCTGAAAACTTCTTATGTTTTAGTCAATCATCACAACCAATATGATTTGCTTGGAGATTCAGAGCACAACCATGATACTGAGGATATCATAGTGGTGGAGACATTGACTGCAATAAAGATGACTAAAAGAGAACTTTTCTGCCTCCTTAGATCTATCAAACGAAAAAGTGTACAAAATGGGCTGTCTTTGAGTGGAATGCATTTTCTCAAGGTAAAACACACGCGGAAGGGTGGGTGACATGAAAAAAGTGTCCATTTTGGCAGGCAATGAATGAATGAGCACTGCTGTTGTATACCAGTAAATTTTTAATGGCAGTAAATTTAGGATGCAGGTCTTGTGGGAAGAATCCAAAAACCTTGTGTAATCACATTTTTAATGGCAGTAAATTTTTAATGGCACCAGCCTCCACCCTGATGCTCATACAACATAGAGAATCTAAGAACATGAAAGCATTACCATGGGACAACCAATGGCAACAAACAAACAACCACTAACGCCATAAACTACTGTGTAAACTAGTAACTGACAGTTGAGTGCATCAAATTAAGCAAGTGAGGGTTCCCTCTGGGTTCATCTATATGTTTCAATATAGATGAATAACCATTGTGGTGTCATCATCCACAAGAAAGTCAAATCAGTATATACTAATGATGTATGTACCCAACGATATGTTTCCAAGATATCCAAATAGTGCCTATTTGTTTTTCAACACTGTCCTAATCTGCATGCACAGTCCTATCACTGCTGGGACATGGAACAACTTCTTCAGGGGCTACTAATCCAAACAAGTCATCAGCGAATTCATGTAATCTAGATTTCAAATTCAGAAAGCTTGCATTGTCCAAGCTAAGCTGAGCACTGACCAACACCAAGCTTCGAAGAAAACTCATGGTTTTGTACCAGAATTTGGTAATGATAATCTGCATACCTCCAAGTGGATGAGCCAGCTCTGAGACCCACTCCCTAACCCTCTCTGCAGATGGTACCCCGGCGCGCTCCCGTCCAAGCACACTGCATCATCCCAAGCACGAAATTTCAGAAATCACACTCAAACCCTGACAAACCTGAGGGTGCATCATCATATTTGTAATGACTGAAAATATTTACTTCAGGAAATATTTACTACTGTAGTTTCTGTTACAAACAAAAAAAAGACTGAAGTTTGTCCTAGCTATATTTCAGGATGATTTTTCAGTTGCTCATGCTTTTTACAAATTGTAGCTACTGTTTTTTATACCTAAACAAAATTGCCCTAGCTATATTTGCTACTATTTTTATACCTAATTTTTTGCTACTGTTTTTTTAATTTGCTACTGCTTTTTTTAATTTGCTACTATTTTTATACCTAAACAAAATTTCCCTAGCTATATTTGCTACTCTTTTTTTATTTGCTACTGTTTTTATACCTAATTTTTTTGCTACTGTTTTTAAAATTGCTACTATTCTTTTAAAATTGCTACTGTTTTTTATACCTAAACAAAATTACCCTAGCTATATTTGCTAATATTTTTTATTTGCTACTGTTTTTATACCTAATTTTTTTGGTACTGTTTTTTTAAATTGCTACTGTTTTTGCTACTCGGTTAATTATAAAGGACCGAAGCTAGCCATGGTTCAGGGGGAATGCTACTGTACTGTTGATTCATTTTATACAAAAGAAATAGAGGTGAATGTGGTGAAGCTAATGAATGCTCGGCCTCCTCTCTTGTTACTCCAGTTTGAACATCAAAGTCATAAAGAACAATGACATCAAACTCAAACAATTCAAGTCTTATTCTGAGGGATTGAATTCTTGGAACGGTATCCAGCACTGTGTCCACATATTTGGCAATATCTGCCTAATCAAAGCGATGATGTGTGGCGAGCAGATTTGAAGCAGGCCTTATGCAGACCCTTTTGTAGAATTGCAAAGTTTATGGTACACAAGATCGACACTTCAAGTATAAGTGATTTAATCCATACCATTAGGGACTAATAAATGTATCTTCGCCCTCCTAAGATTTATTTCAATCTACGCCACTGCCACCTATATATATTACTCAAACTGGCCCAAGGGCCATGATGTTACAGACAAATTACAAGCCGATGTAATCCATTCAGTTAGTGAACTCTCATTGTTTCTCAAAGGAATTCCAAACAAGCACAAACAGAAACTTCATGTAAAATTCATGAGTTCACATGTACATGCTAGGTGCTTACATACACCGAGTAGTTTCAGACTGGAACCGTGTAGAACATACAGAAGATTGATTATTTGCAAACCCTACACCCTAAAATTTACAAAGGGGAAGGAGGAGGCTGGAGGGGGAGGGAGAGGTGGGGGCAGTACCTGAGGAGGCGGAGGAGGCCGGAGGGGACAAGGAGGAGGTCGGAGCGGCGCGGCGGTGGCGCGGACGAGGAGGAGGGCGAGGACGAGGACGACGGGGCGGCGGCGTCGGGAGAGGAGAGGGGAAGGGGATCGAGGGCGACGTCGAGGGGCGAGGAGGAGGTCGGGGCAGCGGCGTCGGGAGAGGAGAGGGGAAGGGGCAGCGGCGTCGGGGCGTCGGGGCGGAGACGAGGACGACGGGGCGGCGTCGAGGCAGCGGGGCAGCGGCGTCGGGAGAGGAGAGGGGAAGGGGATCGAGGGCGAGGGCGAGGGAGAGAGAGGGGATAGGTTATCTTCCAACAGGTACATCCATACTAATGGCGCACCTCACCCTGGTGCGCCATAAGTACATCCATACTAATGGCGCACCTCACCCTGGTGCGCCATTAGTATTTTTTTTTGATTTCTGCTCGAGCCAACAGGTTATCTTCCACCTGACCTGATCCACACCAAGTTCCCTCTACTAGCTCGACTGGTCAGCAGCCAGTTCTCACACCAGGAGGTCCTGGGTTCGATTCCCAGGCTCCACAATTTTTTTTATGCATTTAAAATGCTGTTTGCTATTTATTTGTGTTTAAATATGTTCAAACTTGTTTAAATCATAACAGTAATATTTTTTTATAAGACAGTAATAATTTTTTTAAAAATATCATCAAACAGTAATGCCGGTGGAGCGGGGGAGGGTGCGCGGGGTGCGGGGGGCCGGTGGACCGGGGGGTGCTCGGCGGCGAGGGGGACCGGATCTGGCGAGGTGGGATAGCGATCGAGATGGAGGGGGATCGAGATCGAGTGTCCATGAAATTTAAAAATATTCATGATAGTTCAAAAAGTGCCCATGAAATACAATCGAGAAATGAAGGCTACGATTTAAATACAATCGATCTTAGCTAGCTATTTGTTCACAATCTTCTTGCCCTTCTTTTTCGCAAATGGAGTTCTTCTGTGGAACGGACGTCCTTTAGGTAGGGTGGTCCTGCTTCTTCTTGTGGTGTATGCTGCTACTTCATCATCGTCGTCATGTTCGATTCTCGGGTCGCCGTACTTGTCGAAGTCTTGCTCATTGGCTACTCCATCCATTCCGATGATCTTCCTTTTGCCTCTCCTCACGACAACACGACTGGGCTTTGACGGGTCGGTAATGAAGAAGCATTGGTCCACTTGGGAAGCCAGTACCCATGGCTCATTTTTCGCGGTGACGTTTGCGCCTGCGGTCTTGGATTTGGCTTCGGGTATAACCATGGTGGTGAAATACCGGTCTTCTTTTAGGACGCTCTTGGCCCATCTGACACGGAACATCGGGACCTTCTCTCCAGCGTAGCTCAGCTCCCAGATCTCCTCGATCCTTCCGTAGTATCTGTCCTTGTCGTTACCGGTGTAGGATTCCATCGTTACCCCGGAGTTCTGATAACCATCGCTCTTCATGTCCTTGGCCTCGGTGTAGAATTTGTAGCCGTTGATATCGTACGCCTCATAGGTCATCAGGTTGTGCTCGGCGCCCTGTGACAAGGCGAATATGAGTTGTTCTTCCGCGGAAGAATCCTCATGTAAAGGGTACGACAGAAGCTTCTGCTTGAACCAACGCGTGAAACATGAGTTGTGCTCTTTGAGTATATCTCCGTCCGTCCTCTGTTGGCCTCGGTCATTGTACGTCTTCTTAATAAAGGTTTTGTGCTCTACCACCCAAGGATCGACCACGTCTATGTGTTGTAGCGCGACTAGGTTTTCTCTTTCAAAGTCGGCGAGTCGACCCTCGAAGTCGACATGCATTTCGCGGCGACCCTCACGGTGACCCCATCCAGCGAGCCTGCCGAGGTGCCTGTTGACGGGCAGACCAACGGGGTTCTCGATGCCTAGATAATTCGTGCAGTAGGAGATGCACTCTTCGGTCAGAAAGCCCCTGGCTATGCTTCCCTCTGGACGTGACATGTTGCGAACGTATCCTTTGATGACACCATTCATCCTTTCGAACGGCATCATGCTGTGCAGGAACGTCGGCCCAAGTTGGATGATATCGTCCACGATATGGACCAGCAAATGCACCATAACGTCGAAGAATGCGGGCGGGAAGTACATCTCAAGCTCGCATAGTATCACCACGATCTCTTCCTGTAGCCTTCTGAGTTGCCTCACGCCAACAGACTTCCGAGAGATGACGTCGAAAAAGTTGCATAGGCCAAATAGCGTTTCACGGACGTGCGCGTCCATGATCCCACGGATTGCAACTGGAAGTATCTGTGTCATCAGCACGTGACAGTCGTGAGACTTCATCCCGCTGAACTTCAGCTTCGCTAGGTCTAGGTATCTGCTTATCTTCCCCGCGTAACCGTAAGGAAGTTTTACTCCTACGAGGCAGGTGAAAAACTGCTCGATCTCCTCCTGACTTAGAGTGAAGCACGCGGGAGGGTAGTCATTTCCGGTCTTCTTGGCCTTTTTGCCTTTGCGACGACTTTCCGTGTCCTGCTTCGCCTCATCATCATCATCATCATCATATATAGCGTGAAGCTCCTGCCTGATGCCCATTGATTTCAAGTCTGCCCTTGCTTTCGGCCCATCTTTGGTCCTCTCTGGCATGTTGAGCAGGGTACCAAGCAGACTCTCGCACACGTTCTTCGTGATATGCATGACATCAAGGCTGTGAGGCACACGGTGGATCTTCCAGTACGGCAAGTCCCAGAAAACAGACCTCGTTTTCCATACCTTCAGCAGCGGCTCTGGCGCCTTTCGCTTCTTTCCCGGCTCTGGCGCCTTTTGCTTCTTTCCCGGCAGTGGGCAGTCTTTCCAATTTTTCAACAGCTCGTCTATTTCCTCGCCACTCCTCGTACGCGGGCGTCCTCGGGGTTCGGTTTCACCATCGAATAGATCCTTGCGTTTTCTCCACGGGTCATCGTCGCGAAGCCACCTTCGATGTCCCATGAACACGGTTTTCAAAGACCCGGGATCTCTATCTAGCTGGCGATACGTTGTGTCATCCATGCACCTGACGCATCCAGAAAATCCGTGGACCACCTGCCCCGCGACATATCCGTAACCGAGATAGTCGTGCACCGTCGTGAGCAGCGCGGCTCTCATAGGGAAATATTCTTTCTCTGCGGCGTCCCACGTATTGGCTGGCGTTTTCCACAGCGTGTCAAGCTCCTCTTTCAGCAGCCCCAGATACAGATTGATGTCGTTCCCTGGTTGTTTCGGTCCTTCAATTAGCATACTCATGTGAATGTACTTCCTCTTCATGCACAACCAGGGGGGAAGGTTGTACATCCACACAAACACAGGCCAGGTGCTATGTGTGCTTCTCTGGCTGCCAAACGAATTGACTCCGTCGGTGCTCGCGCCCAGCACGATGTTCCTTGGATCGTTCCCAAATTCTAGGTCTTCGAAGTTCAACGCTTGCCACTGGCTCGCATCCTTAGGGTGACTCAGCATCTTGTCTTTTTTATCTATCTCCGGATCATTTGCGTCATCTTCTCGCTTCTTCTCCTCCCTATCCGCGTGCCAACGTAGGAGCTTTGCTACCTTAGGGTCCGCGAAATACCGCTGCAGACGAGGAGTGATCGGAAAGTACCACACCACTTTTCGAGGAGCTTTCTTCCTCTTCTTGTATCGAGTGACGCCGCACACCGGACATATGGTAGACTCCGCGTGCTCGTCCCGATAAATGATGCAATTGTTCATGCACACATGGTATTTCACGTGCGGTAAATCCAGAGGACACACGATTTTCTTCGCCTCCTCCAAACTGGTCAGGCACTTGTTCCCCTTGGGAAGACGTTCGTGCCAGAATGACATGTTCTCGTCGAAGCATGCGTCAGTCATTTTGTGTTTTACCTTCATCTCCAGAGCCATGAGCGTTACTTTCAGGCGGGTATCCTCGGGCCTGCATCCTTCATACAATGGAGTAACCGCGTCTAACTCAAGTTGATCCATCTTGGCTTTCTCTCGGGCGGCAGCTCTTGCGTTATCCGTCTGCTTGAGAAGCAGCTCTTGAATATGAGGGTCCTGCACCCAGCCCATCGATGGTCCAGCGTCGTCTGCTCCGCCGGCATCATCATCTTCATGATCATGCCCGTCGTCTGCTCCGGCATCTTCCTCATCATCATGTCCTGCATCTTCTACATGATGACTGTGTACAGCATCACCGTCGTGATCATCTCCTGGGGATTCTTCGTCTTCTCGCCCGCCCGAGCCGCAGTGGTTGTCTTGCTGCCCTTCCTCATTTCTTGCCCGGCCCCCATGGACGACTTCGTAGTCATCTTCATCACCTTGCCACCGATAGCCATCCATGAAACCACGCAAGAGCAGGTGGTCCCGCACCTGCCCGGATTCCGGGTCCGCAATAAGGCTCTTCAGCTTGCATCTTCGACACGGACATCTTATCTCCGTCTCGTTCTTTTGAAGCATCTCGGCCTTCGCGGAACTCAAAAACCTATTCACGATGCCTTCGGTCATCATGCGGACCATGGTCGCCTGCGGGGTAGAGCAAAACGATATTTTAGAACCAAGAAAAAAATTGGCATGACTTTCCCTAAAAATAGGACCAAAAAGAATGCTTAATGCCAAAATTCTCGCCGAAACAGAAATGAATCAACATTCCGGCAAAATATTGGCAACTATCGCATTTCAAATACCGGTACACCTCCAAACACAAACACATATGCAACACCACAAACATATGCAACACCACGAACATACATAGATCTAGCTAGGCCATAAAAAGTGCATGTGCACATTGTTGTAGGGAGAACAACATAAATATAGCTTCCCCCCTTACTTACCTATCAAAACAAGGTAATTTAACCACTTAAATTGAATGAATCTATGGTGGAAATAAGGTGAAAAAGAGGAGGCACCCGAGACAAGGAGGAGGTGGAGAGAATGAAGTGGGGAGAAAGTGAGTGTGGGTAGGAGAGGCTGTCCAAAATATCTTGTTGCTGCCCACTTACTAATGGCGCACCAACTCTAAATGCGCCATTAGTAATCCAGGTTACTAATGGCGCACCTTCTGGTGGTGCGCCATTAGTAGTTTTGCAAAAAAAACATACTAATGGCGCACGGTGGAAAAGTGCGCCATTAGTAGTTTTGCAAAAAAGGGAATAAAAAATATAATAGAAAAAACAACATTAGTGGCGCACTTTCCGGCAGGTGCGCCATTACTAGTTACAACTAGTAATGGCGCACTGTGTCTGGATGCGCCATTAGTATGTTTGGACTGGCGCACTAGTTAAAAAAATTGATACTAATGGCGCACCCTAGGCCAGGTGCGCCATTACTAGTTACAACTAGTAATGGCGCACTGTGTCTGGATGCGCCATTAGTATGTTTGGACAGGCGCACTAGTTAAAAAAAATTTGATACTAATGGCGCACCCTGGGCCAGGTGCGCCATTACTAGTTACAACTAGTAATGGCGCACTGTGTCTGGATGCGCCATTAGTATGTTTGGACAGGCGCACTAGTTAAAAAAAATTCATACTAATGGCGCACCCTGGGCCAGGTGCGCCATTAGTAGTTTCAACTCTAATGGCGTATCAGAAGGTGGTGCGCCATTAGTATATACTAATGGCGCACCACTTGTCAGGTGCGCCATTAGTGTCAATCCCATCTATAGCCCTTTTTCTAGTAGTGATAGGGATACCGACGATCGAATCTCGGGCAAGTAACATACCGATAGACAAAGGGAATTGTATACGGGATTGATTGAATCCTCGACATCGTGGTTCATCCGATGAGATCATTGTGGAACATGTGGGAGCCAACATGGGTATCCAGATCCCGCTGTTGGTTATTGGCCGGAGAACATCTCGGTCATGTCTGCATGGTTCCCGAACCCGTAGGGTCTACACACTTAAGGTTCGGTGACGCTAGGGTTATAGAGATATTAGTATGCGGTAACCCGAAAGTTGTTCGGAGTCCCGGATGAGATCCCGGACGTCACGAGGAGTTCCGGAATGGTCCGGAGGTAAAGATTTATATATGGGAAGTCTTATTTTGGTCGCCGGAAAAGTTTCGCACTTTATCGGTATTGTACCGGGAGTGCCGAAAGGGGTCTGGGGGTCCACCAAGGGGGTCCACCAGCCCCGGGGGGCCACATGGGCTGTAGGGGGTGCGCCTTGGCCTATATGGGCCAAGGGCACCAGCCCCAAGAGGCCCATGCGCCAAGAGATAAGGAAAAGGGAGAGTCCTAAAGGGGGAAGGCACCTCCGAGGTGCCTTGGGGGGGAAGGACTCCTCCCTGGACGCACCCTTCCTTGGAGGAAGGGCCAAGGTTGCGCCCCCCCCCCCTCTCCCTTGGCCCTATATATAGTGGGGGGAAGGGAGGGCAGCAAAACCCCAAGCCCTGGCGCCTCCCTCTCCCTCCCGTGACACCTCTTCCTCCCCGCTTGCGCTTGGCGAAGCCCTGCCGGGATCCCGCTACTTCCACCACCACGCCGTCGTGCTGTTGGATCTCCATCAACCTCTCCTCCCCCCTTGCTGGATCAAGAAGGAGGAGACGTCGCTGCTCCGTACGTGTGTTGAACGCGGAGGTGCCGTCCGTTCGGCGCTAGGATCATCGGTGATTTGGATCACGACGAGTACGACTCCATCAACCCCGTTCTCTTGAACGCTTCCGCTAGCGATATACAAGGGTATGTAGATGCACTCCCCTTCCCCTCGTTGCTAGATTACTCCATAGATTGATCTTGGTGATGCGTAGAAAATTTTGAATTTCTGCTACGTTCCCCAACAAGATCAACCCCAAGTTTTGCCTTCTCAGAGTTTAGCACACGAGACACAACAAGAGCATGATCAAGATCTTTCTTTAACTTAGCATGATCATCGTTGTATGACTCCTCAAGAGCCAAATGAAGACCACGCTCTTCATCAAGAGCATTGGAAAGATCTGAAATCTCATCGGCATAGTCACGACGATGCCCCTCCATCTTAGAGATGGTATCTTCGTGAGCCTCGATCATGTCATTGGCTTCACCAAGTTGTTCCAAGAGAGCAACGAAGTGCTTCTTGGATTTACCCTTGAGCTTACCCATAAAGGTCTCAAACTCATTTTCCTCCACATTTGTCCCCTCATGTTCATCAATGCTATCCGTCGAAGAAGGAGGATTAATGATGGTAGTTTTGATGTTGGGGGTTACCTTGTTGGTGGCTTTAGCCATGAGACACTTGGCGGTGATGTTCTCATTGGGTGAGTCGAAGAGAGACATCCGTGGAGTCTTCGCAATGGCAACGGAGGCCATGGAAACCGACTCACCATCTTCATCATCGTCATCATCCTCATTGTACTCTTCTTGTACCACCAATGCCTTGGGAGGAGTCTTCTTGGTGAAGTTGCTCTTGTTGGGGAACGACTTGGCCTTGTCCTTTCTAATGAGCTTGCCACCATTGTCTTCCCTCTTCTCGTAGGGGCACTCCGCAACAAAGTGGCTCACATTGCCACAATTGAAGCACGTCCTCACTCGTTGCTTGCCCTTTGCGCCACTTGAATTGCTCTTGTTGAAGTTTGGCCTTGTGTTCTTCTTGCTCCAAAATTGCCTTGAAGCAAGAGCCATGTGTTCATGATAGGCATACTTCGTATCTTCGAGGCTGCCCTCCTCTTCTTCCTCTTCATCCTCTTCCTCCATACTAACCTTGGCCTTTAGAGCAAGGTTGGGCTTCTTTACTCTTTGAGAGCAAAGAACCGCATTGTCGGCGGTCTTGTCCAAGATGCTCATAGCAACAAACTCATCCAACACTTCACTTGAGGACAAGGTGTGGAAGTCCGGCCTTTGACGAATTACGGAGGGCATGGCTTTGTGGTAGGGCATCATTGCCTTGAGGAATTTGCGCTTGATCCAATTGTCATCCGTGTCCTTACTTCCATGATCTCGGAGAGAGACCGCGAGTTTGATTACTCTCCGAAAAAGCTCACGAGGTTCTTCATCTTCTTTCATTGCAAACTCGTCGGCTTCATCTTGCACTACTTCATAGTTGGAGCGTTGAATGCTTGCGCTTCCCCGATAGAGGGAAACAACTTGGAGCCAAGCATCTTTGGCCATGGTGTAAGGCCGGAGATGAGGAAGATCTTCGGGTGGGATTGCTTCTTGGATGATGAAGAGAGCATTCTCATTGAATTGATGATCCACAACTTCTCTAGGAGTGAAGTTACGTCGGTCATGCGGATAGAAACCTTCCTCAATGATTCTCCAAAGGTTAGTGTTCACATGATTTAAATGACGCTTAAAACGATAGACCCAAGAATCAAAATCTACATTCTTCTCAATCTTAGGAGCCGAGCCGGCATGATTTAAATGAGTGGAAGGGAGCGGTCCACCATAGACAGGTGGAGGTTCCACATGGGCAAAGATGTCGGTGCCCTTTTTACCACTAGAAGAAGGAGCTTTCTCGCTAGTAGCTTCCCCTTTGTCGGAGGTAGCATCCGTCACCTTGTTGGCGGGATCACCCACTTTCAACGGTGCGGTGGAAAGCTTAAGCCCTTCTAAGTATTTATTAAACATGCTTTCGACCTCGGTAGTCATGGAGGTTTTCAATGTGTCCAACGCCACATTTAATTCCTCACGAGAGACCGCGGTTCCCCCGTCTCCCGTAGACGAGACCGGATTCACACCGGAGTGCTCCTCCACACTGTCTACGACGTCAACCATACTCTTCAGACGGTAAAGTCCTTAATAAAGAGACGAGGCTCTGATACCAATTGAAAGGATCGATATAGTTGACTAGAGGGGGGTGAATAGGCAACTAACAATTTTTAGCTTTTCTTTACCAATTTAAACTTTGCATCAAAGTAGGTTGTCTAGATATGCAACTAGGTGAGCAACCTATATTATGCAACAACAATAAGCATACACGCAAGCAAGAGATAAGGCACAAATAAACTTGCACAAGTAAAGGCACGAGATAACCAAGAGTGGAGCCGGTGAAGACGAGGATGTGTTACCGAAGTTCCTTCCCTTTGAGAGGAAGTACGTCTCCGTTGGAGCGGTGTGGAGGCACAATGCTCCCCAAGAAGCCACTAGGGCCACCGTATTCTCCTCACGCCCTCACACAATGCGAGATGCCGTGATTCCACTATTGGTGCCCTTGAAGGCGGCGACCGAACCTTTACAAACAAGGTTGGGGCAATCTCCACAACTTAATTGGAGGCTCCCAACGACACCACGAAGCTTCACCAAAATGGACTATGGCTCCACGGTGACCTCAACCGTCTAGGGTGCTCAACACCCAAGAGTAACAAGATCCACAAGGGATTAGTGGGGGGATTCAAATATCTCTTGGTGGAAGTGTAGATCGGGGCCTCCTCAACCAATCCCTAGAGAATCAACAAGTTTGATTGGCTAGGGAAGGAGATCGGGCGAAAATGGAGCTTAGAGCAACAATGGAGCTTGGAGGTGGAAGAGGTGGTCAACTAGAGGAGGAAGATACCCCTTATATAGTGGGAGAACAAATCCAACCGTTATCCACCAACTCAGCCTGCGCAGCGCGGTACTACCACACCTGAGGCGCGGTACTACCGCAGGGGCACGCGGTACTACCGCACCTGAGGCACGGTACTACCGTAGGGGTACGCGGTACTACCGCCCACGCAGCAGAGACCAGAACAGCCACACAGCACTACGGTAGAGGGCGGTAGTACTGCTGGCGCGGTACTACCGCACCTCCTTGCGGTACTACCGCAAGGCAGGGGCTGTCGAGGGATGGGAAGGCACGGATATAAAAAATTACATCCGTGGCTACTTCCGCGGAGTTGGAGTCGATGCAAAAACCCGACGCGGTAGTACCGTAAGCCACGCGCGGTACTACCGCGCTAGGTGCGGATGTAAAAAATTACATCCGCCCCTTACAGCCGCATAGTTGCGGAACTAAGCAGGGACCACGGTACTACCGCTCACTAGAAGCGGTACTACCGTGGGGCCTTGCGGTACTACCGCACCAGTGGGCGGTACTACCGCAAGGTCCTGCGGTACTACCGCTCTGACGAGCGGTACTACCGCACTTCCTAGTTCGGGAGACAAGAGCTATAATTGCATAGACACGGAAAACTTAGGATGCTCCAAAGGCAAGAGGAAAAGAGGTGCAAGGGACGATGTGTACGTGATGAATCCACCCAACCTTTCCAAAGCGGACCCCCTCTTAATAGTATGGCTTCCCTACGACTCAATACCACCGAAAAGAACCGAAGAGAAACGCCGTCTTCTATAGCCTTTGAGGGGAACCCAATCATCTTGTGCCTAGTCAATATATCTGAAATATTTGATGCACATGATTAGTCCGCAAAAGCATTGTCATCAATCACCAAAACCAACTAAGGGATAAAATGCCCTTACAGTTACCCTGTTAATAAGACAACCAGACGAATTAGTAACAGTTTACCATATTAAATTTATTGATTATATAATTTATCTGATACTCAAAGAACTTGATCAGATGCAAGTAAATTCAATTACCAATTGTAGTTATTTTTTTATTGCCTCATGTCAGCACACACTTGGCTGCATGTTGCAGTATACATGGTGCTAGTTTTGTATTTGCATTAGTGTTAGCTACTGCCAGAAAGTTTTATATTTTTGCATGTCTATTGTTATTTTTGCTTTAGTGTTCGCTAATGTCACGAAGTTATATATTTTCTTTCAACAGGATGGACGAGCTGAATGGAGAAATAGTATGCGCCGTTGAGAAATGGTGCAAGCTTGTTGCAGCTCTATCGAGCGGTCAACGTGCTAGAGTGGCTGATACAACATTGCGCAGCATGCTACACATACCATCTATTAAGATGCATAACCTACTGATTAGGTATATGATTGAGAATTTTCAGGCCAGCACGGCTAGATTCATTATACAAGAGTAGGTTGGGGAGGTGACTCTCGGTGCGGTCGACGTCGAGTGCATCTTTAACCTCGAGAACCAAGGACTGTCCACTTCGGACATTCTGACTGAAGAAGGCGAGGACATCAAGGAGCAGGTGCCGCCACAATTTCTCAGTAAGACATCAGAAAACATAGTGATAGATAATCTCATTGAGGACATAATTAAAAGTAAAGCCACCGACGACGATTCCTTCGGAAAGTAGTCCTTGTCCTGTTAGGAACAATTATTGCTCCCATGTCGAGCAAGATTGTGCCAAAGCAGTACTACGCTTTGGTTGATGATGTGAAACGTATTTCAAAGATTAACTAGAATGCCTTCACCATGCGTGTTCTCCTTGATTGCCTTCGCATAGTGAAGAGAGGCAAACACCTCCGCCAATGGCCGAAAGGCAATTTGGCTCTCTTGCAGGTACACATATGAGACCTGTTGCATAATGTCAATTATCATATCATTGCAATTGTATGTGATGTATTGTACTAACTCTAAATCCTTATATTTTTTTGTAGTACTTGTAGTGGGAGAAGGTGCAACCGGTTGAAGGAGAATGCGCCTATAATCCCAACTTGTCCATACAACCTCTTATGAGGAACTGGACCGAAGGTGCAGCCACTAGGAGAGATCGGTTCGACTATGACAATGGGCGCGGCCGTGGTAACGTCAGGGTAAGTCATTGTGTTTCGTCTTTCTTAAATGTTTTGTAACTTAATAATATTTATTTTTTATTCATCACATGTATTTCAATATCGCATGCAGATCGAAAATAATATCACCGAAGAGTATAGGGCTCAGGAGCCCAACATCCCAAATAATGCGCCTACCATGAAGCCAAAAACCAAGCCTGCAAATGGAAACGCAAAGAAGTCGACGACAGCCCCAATGTCGGAAGATTTGATGGAGCTTCTAATGAAGCGGTGCATGGACTTCATACACACCCAGATGAGGCAAATCCCTGATCAAGTTGCTGAGGTGTCACGCCCAAACTTTATAGTTTACAGTATGTTTGCTGTTTTAAACCATGCTAGAATTACTAAATTTATATTTCTATTGCAGAGGTTGTTGGAGAAGTTGAACAAATCAGGTGTCATGTACAAGCCGGCTGCTGCCGTGCCATCCGCGGACAATGATGTGGATGAAGAACTAGATTCGTTCGAGAACGGTCCATATGAAAAGAAGGAATTCGTGTACAAGGATGACATAGACTCACGCGGAGAGCCTGTCATTGACATGACGCGGCCTGATGAAGTGGTTCCCAACCATAAAACCGTACCTGAGGTACTATGTATATATATTTCTGTCTATAATTTTCTCCTTTAATTTATTTACGTGCTGAAATGTTCACACGATTTTGTTTGCCAAACAAAAAACCCCACCGAAGATGAATGGACACAAGGAAGCTTCACCTATTAGGCGTAATGATGAATGTGGCGCTACACCCGAAAACCCTTGGGTCATTGGTACTTCTACTCAAGCACCTTCATCGGACATAGACATTTGTCCATCTTCTGTCAGCAAGTTCATGGCTAAGGCGAATGGAAAAAAGGGTGCAACAATCGATAAGGATGAGGAAGTTATGTCCGGTAAGTGCAAGAGGACCGTTCCTAAGAAATTTGAATCCCCCTACGCACTTGACAAGCCCAGCAGGCGTCCCAACCATGGTCAGAAACCCTCCGGTACTTCTACTGCTACTAGAGGTATCGTAACTAACTTTCTTATTTTTTTATATGCTACGAATGCATATGATCACCATTGTTGACGTTCATATTATTTCATGCAGCTCTGTTTTCTGAAAATCATGAGCCGGAGGTTGTGGCAGATGAGTTGACGCCGGAAATAATTGATGCAGCTGTTTCATTTGTCGAGTTAGCTGCTAGCACCGAGAAAAATAAGGGGAAGAAAGTTTACTACAGTGAAGGGCGTGGCATATCTCTAACTTCCGAAAGGATTCGATCGGTACTAACTCACAGATGGCTGTCGGACGATGTAAGTACTACTTGCATGTCCTGTTATTAAAATTCTCAATAATCTATGTCTCAACTTTTAACATGTAATGCCCTCATATTCTATGAAGGTAATTGATGCTTATATGGGACATTTGGAGCTGCGCGTTGGTCATGATCGTTACCTCTGTCCAGCGTGGAGGTCCAAATTCCTTGTAGATCGTGCTATCGCACGAGACGATCCATTGCCGTCGAGCTGCAACATGGATAGTGCTCTTTCCAAAGCTGGAGCAGTTAATAGAGTCACGAACGAGTATACTGTGTGTGATAAGGTACGTTATGTTTGTAATTCTTCACTACAGGACATTTCATCAAGTATTTCGTTTGATCCACAATGGTTTTTTGCACTGTAGACGTATATCGCGTTGAATATCGACAATGCCCACTGGATGACCGTGGTCATGCACTTGATCAAGCAAGAATTCCAAGTTCTCGATTCGCTCTATCCTCTGGACCTGACAGAAAAGACTGTGAAAGCACTGGTAATATAACCAACATTTGTACCATTGGTCTTACATGTTGTTTATGATTATTCTTTAACACTATCCTCTTTATAGCGAATGGCTATAGCACAGGATATAAGTAAGTGGCCTATCAAGGAGTATGACATGCCCCAACAAGAGGATGGGTGAGTTAATAGGACATCATGCACATTCAAACAACAATACACATGTTCGTATTGCCCACCGCTAATGTTTGCATATGTACCAGGAACTCTTGTGGCCTTTTTGTCACAGTATGTCTAGAACATTGGGACGGGGACCGAATGACCCGCGGTTTTTCACAGGTATGCTGTTATTTACGTTTTTGGACTAGCTACTATGGTCGTGTAGCAACTCCGGTTCATGTAACCTTTATGTCATTTTTTGCAAGCCACCGTTGACGCAAGGAGAAGACATTTCGTCGCGGAGTTGATTATGTCACCTTCGAACACGATGGAGTGTGTGAAGAACAAAATTCGCGAGATCGCAAGGAAAAGGCGCGCCTGAAGAATTCGTGCGGCATGCAAGATTGAAGTTTTAGTGGTTTGGATTTAGTCCGGTCGAAGGTTTCGACGGCATGATTATCTTAGGGGTTCTATCATTTTTATGTAATAAACAGGGCATCTCGAATATTGTGACACATACATGTGTATGTGTCTGTCAGACAATTCGCTCGTATCAGACAATTCGGTCATACAATTCGCTCGGAGAAGACAATTTGGTCGTACCAATAAAGTTTTGGCTTCACTTATCAATTGTTCTTGCTTAATATTTTTCTCGTTCTCCAAACTTTTATAATTGTATTTTTCACGGCTTCACTTATGAAGTGTTCTTGCTTAATATTTTTCTCGTTCTCCAATTTTTTATAATAGTCTATTTTTCTCTTCAACTGCTCTTGTAAGTTTCATATTAAAATTTTCACAATCTTTACTTTTTTAAAACTCTACCAAGCTTAGCCTTCTGCCTTAGCTATCTGCATGCCATCATCTTGCATAATCTCCTGGTAATTCCCCCTCATCACATGATTATGAAAAGTAGTCATGGTAGATAAGTAAATATATCAAGCCAAAATGTAATATTACACTGATCAAAATTAGTCATGTCAGCTCGTTGGCTCTATCGCGTGTTATCAGGCATCATGTTTTTCTATTTTGTTTTACAAACCCGTCGTTTTTTTATTATATGTATAATTAACTTTTTCTGTACTCACCATGATGCCAGGCACGGCCCATCTAACCACGTGAGGGGCCCCATAGGCGGGCTATCGTGCCGACAGCGCTACACCAGCCCATTTTGCCAGGTTCACATCGATCTTTCCCCTTTTCTCGTTTCCCTTTCCAAATCCCTAGCCATCTCTCCATTTGCGCCTCCAAATCTCGACAGTGAAAGCATGACAGCGAGCTGGGCGTCGGGCAGCGGCGGCTGCGGCGAGAAGAGCGGTGGCGACCGCAAGTTAGGTCGAACCCTGGCTCCTGCAAGCAGGTGGGGCGGATTCAGTGACACAGGAGGCAGCGGCGGCGGATCGAGTGGAACAGGGGACGGGGGTTTCGTGGGCGGCGACGGGCCGGGAGAACCCACGGCTAGGGTTTCTTCAGTGCTACACTTTGGTGGCAAAAAGGTAAGTTCTTTACCGTTGTTCTTTACATCCCAGCAATATCGCCCACAATTCATCACCTGTGGCCATGACAAGCTCCATCTATGTGGTCATCAGGAAACTCCTGGTGGCCGTGTCTGCATAGATGCAGACAATTTTGGCAGCGCACTCGGGGGATGTGTGTTTGAGGTTAGTATACTGAGCATGATCTTCAAACTAGTACTGCTATTGCGGTCAAGCTGCAAAAAAGTTCAGTGTTTAACGCTTGCATTGACAAGTTCAGTTATAAAATGACTTGAATTGCTCATGATTTATTTAGGATGGTATCACTTATGAGTATGTTGAATGGGTTGATGGGGAGTGGGATAGCAAAGCAAAGTCAGTCATTAAGTATCTTGCCATGAAGAACAAGAAACTGGAGACTAAGATTACAGAATATGAAGCTGAAATTAAAAGGAATGAGAAAGAAAAGAGGGCAATGGTTAAGATGCACAAGGAAATATTGCTCTATAGGGATAGGATTTTAGGATTTGGAGGTCTTCTGTATCTTGGCCTGCTTGCCATTATGATTGCTGTCATAGTTAGCAAGTAGATTGTTCATAAAGTTATTGACATCATTGTAATTGACATGATGAAATGCTGCTGAATTATTTGCTATTCAGTTTATGGGCAAAGTGTAACAAAGATTGCAGCATAAATAACATGGGGCCATCATGATTGGTAGACAATGCACTTTTGGCATGTTCTATATTTGGCAGACAATGCACTTTTGGCATGTTCTATATTTGGCAGAAAATTCACTTTTGGCATGTTCTATATTTGGTATGTGATGCACATGGGAACATCACCTAGCAACACTACTGATTTATGCAGCAGCCCAGTTCATTGTCTTGTTGCAACATAGGAGCAACATCTAGCAGCTTCCTCCTCCTTTGATGCAACACTGAAGCAAAGCAACAGTATGCGACGCCCCCGATTTGACCAGACACTAATCATGCACGCAAATGTGTACGATCAAGATCAGGGACTCACGGGAAGATATCACAACACAACTCTACAACATAAATAAGTCATACAAGCATCATAATACAAGCCAGGGGCCTCGAGGGCTCGAATGCAATTGCTCGATCATAGACGAGGCAGCGGAAGCAACAATATCTGAGTACAGACATGAGTTAAACAAGTTTGCCTTCAGAAGGCTAGCACAAAAGTAGCAACGATCGAAAAGGCAAGGCCTCCTGCCTGGGACCTCCTAACTACTCCTCGAAGTCGAACTCCATGCAGAATCATCCTCGGGATCTCTAGCTCCTGGACTCCAGCACCTGGTTGCGACAACCAGGTATAGAAAGGGGAAAAGAGGGAGAAAAGCAACCGTGAGTACTCATCCAAAGTACTCGCAAGCAAGGAGCTACACTACATATGCATGGGTATATGTGTAAAGGGCCATATCGGTGGACTGAACTGCAGAATGCCAGAATAATAGGGGGATAGCTAATCCTATCGAAGACTACGCTTCTGGCCACCTCCATCTTGCAGCATGTAGGAGAGAGTAGATGGTAAGTTCACCAAGTAGCATCGGATAGCATAATCCTACCCGGCGATCCCCTCCTCGTCGCCCTGTTAGAGAGCGATCACCGAGTTGATCTGGCACTTGGAAGGGTGTGTTTTATTAAGTATCCGGTTCTAGTTGTCATAAGGTCAAGGTACAACTCCGGGTCGTCCTTTTACCGAGGGACACGGCTATTCGAATAGATAAACTTCCCTGCAGGGGTGCACCACATAACCCAACACGCTCGATCCCATTTGGCCGGACACACTTTTCTGGGTCATGCCCGGCCTCGTAAGATCAACACGTCGCAGCCCCACCTAGGCTCAACCGAGAGGTCAGCACGCCGGTCTAAATCCTATGCGCGCAGGGGTCTGGGCCCATCGCCCATTGCACACCTGCACGTTGCGAGGGCGGCCGGAAGCAGACCTAGCCTAGCAGGCATTCCAGTCCAATCCGGCGCGCGCCGCTCCATCGCTGACGTCAAGAAGAGCTTCGGCTGATACCACGACGTCGAGTGCCCATAACTGTTCCCGCGTAGCTGGTTAGTGCGTATAGACCAAATGGCCAGACTCAGATCAAATACCAAGATCTCGTTAAGCGTGTTAAGTATCCACGAACGCCAACCAGGCCAGGCCCACCTCTCTCCTAGGTGGTCTCAACCTGCCCTGTCGCTCCGCCACAAAGTAACAGTCGGGGGCCATCGGGAACCCAGGCCCACCTCTACCGGGATGGAGCCACCTGTCCTTTCAGCCCCCTCATCAGAATCACTTGCGGGTACTCAACGAGCCGACCCGACTTTAGTCACCACATGTGTCATGTATAGAGTATATAAGTATATACCCGTGATCACCTCCCGAAGTGATCACGGCCCAGTAGTATAGCATGGCAGACGGACAAGAGTGTAGGGCCTCTGATGAAACACTAGCATCCTATACTAAGCAGTAGGATAGCAGGTAAGGGTAACAACTGTAGCAACAATGACAGGTTATGCATCAGGATAGGATTAACGGAAAGCAGTAACATGCTACACTACTCTAATGCAAGCAGTATACAGAAGAATAGGCGATATCTGGTGATCAAGGGGGGGGCTTGCCTGGTTGCTCTGGCAAGGAGTGGTCGTCAACACCGTAGTCGAACTGGGGGTCGCCGACAGTCTCGGGGTCTACCGGAAAGAACTAACGAAGGGGAACACAATAAATAACAGAGCAATCAAAGCATCACAAAGCGTAACATGGCAATACGCGGTGCTAGGTGTGCCCTAACGCGGTAGGAGGTGATACCGACGAAGGGGGGAAACATCCGGGAAAGTATCCCCGGTGTTTCGCGTTTTTGGAGAGGTGAACCGGAGGTGAAATGTTACAGATTTGCTATGCTACGTATGTGTGGCGGGCGAACGGGCTGCGTAACCGGATTCGTCTCGTCGTTCTGAGCAACTTTCATGTACAAAGTTTTTCTATCCGAGCTATGGTTTATTTTATATCGATTTTAAAAGATTTAAATCATTTTTTGCATTTATTTAATTATTTTAATCCAACATTATCCAGAACAGTGCACGCTGACGTCAGCATGACGTCAGCAGTCAACAGAGGCGTTGACTGGTCAACTGACGTGTGGGTCCCGTTCGTCATTGACTGTTTAGTCTAATTAGGGTTTAACTAATCTAATTACTGTTTAATTAATCTAACTAGTTAATTAGATTAATTAAATAGGATTAATAAACTTAATTAACTAATTAATTAATTTAATTATTATTTATTTATTTTTATATTCCTTTTTTTAATCGTTCTGGGGGGTGGACCCCGACTATCATTGGGCCAGGGCCCCTAACGGGTCGAGCGTGCAGCGGGGCGGGCGAACCCGAGCGGAAAAGGGCGAAGCGGGCGGGGCGCCCGAACGGGGCTCTGGCCGTGGCGGGGCGCTGGCCCCGGCCGCGTGCTGGCTGGCCGGCGGCCATGGCAGGGCGGCCGCAGCCGACCCGAGTGGGGGCAGCGAGGTGAGGGGCGGGGCCAGGAGTGGCGCAGGGCGAGTGCCGCGGCGGAGCGGGACGGCAAGTGCGGCGGCGGCCTCGGCACGCAGTGCGTGGCCACGGGGAGCAGGGGGTAGGGCGGAGCTGGCCGCGGCGCGATGGAGGCGAACGGCGCCGGCGGGGGCGTGCGCGATCCGTGGCGGGGCCGCGGGGCTGCGGGGGAGGTAGAGCAGAGGCAGTAGCAGAGCAACAGCGGGGCGGCCACGCGCGCGAGCAGGGAGCGATGCGGGGCGCGGTCAGCGCGAGCGCGCGCGGTGGTCGGGCACGGTGGGGCGCGTGGCCTAGGCGCGTGCGGGGGAGGAGGCCGCGAGCACGGGGAGTGCGGGCGACGATGGTAGCATGGGAGTGCGGGCGACCGGAGGAGAGGGAGCTCACGGGGGGTGTAGGGTCCGGGGGCAGGGGTGCTCGGGGAGGTAGACGGGGACGACAGCGACAGGGTGGCAGTCCGGCGGGGAGGCGGCACGGGGGTGCGGCGCACGGCGGAGAGGACGACGAGGCGTCCAGCGAGGAGGAGTGGTCGAGGCGGCGCGGTGCGGTCGATCCGGGCGGCGGGGTTGTCGAGGGCGGGGGCATGGTCGCCCCGATCCCGATCTGGATCGGGGGAGTGGGGGAGAGAGCGAGTGGTGGGAGGGAGTGTGTGGTGGTAGTGGGTCAGGGTTTGCCCAGGGGGGTTATAGGGGGCGGCTGGGCCGGCCTGGTTGGCCCGATGGCTAGCTGGGCCGAGGCCCAGGGAGGAAGGGGGGTTTCTCTTTCTTTTGTCTTTATTTGTTTTGTCAGTTTATTTTCTTATTTTCCTTTTCTGTTTTATTTTTAGTTTTATAAAAATTACCATTAGTATCTAAATTTGTATTTATAAATGAAGTACTGTCAGATTAATTCCTAGCCCATAATAAAATAGTTTTAATATCTTATAAAATTCAATAGGCATTTATTTAATTGTTTTCAATACTGGTTAAATCATTTTAGTGCACTTAAATATTTTATAAATATGTGTATTCTCCACCATAATTAACTATGCAATATTTGTCACCTCTAGAACATTCTAGTTTTTATGTTCGAAAACTTTTAATGTTTGCCTAAAATTCAAATTTGATTTTGAAAAGTTTTGATCTAACGCGAGGTTAGCAACAGTAACAGAGGTGACGTGGCATCATTAGCGTAGGTTTACTGTAGCATAATTATCCGGGCGTCACACAGTATATATTCAATATTCAGAAATTTAACTGAACTTGACACTTAGGGTGAGCAGTAGATATTCAGTTCTTCAGCCACAAAGAACCCGATCAAACCGTATCGATTGCATAACTTATATGCTTACATATAAAAAGCATACCTAACCAACATCAAACCCAAAATAATGTTAACTTATATGCTGAAACATATAACAGCATACCTAACTTAAGATAACCAGCAGCTTCCTCCTCCTTCAGCAACTGTGCCCATCTTCACTTCTTCAGAAATTTGAGGCGGCGTGAGCGGCGCACCACACACGGAGAAGCCTTCTTCTTGACCGCCGTTCTGTTCGACAGATGCGCCACCTGATCCTGAGCCACCTTCTCTTCTTCCACCTTCACTATGTCAGGGAGGAGGGGAAGGAGCTCGACGTCGATGGGCATTGTCTTGCCACCCTCGACGGCGACCGGCGCTACCATCTGCACAGCGTCCTCATCGCCCTCCTCATGGTCATCAAGGATGACCAGTACCTCCTCCACGTCGTCCTCCACGACGTCAGAGCCCAACGGTAGCACTGGCTTCGGCACGTGGCGGACCTGGTAGTCCGGGCTGACGGGCGCAGGGAGAGCGAGCTCGACGTCGACGCGCTCCGCCCTCGACGCGACGCGTGCTGAATCTGGCCGCAGCGTCATGGTGGTGGAGCGGTACATCCACCACCTTGCGCGCTGAACAGGGGAGTCGCTCAGCGTGGCCTCTCGCATTGCCCACACGAGGAGGACAACCGGCGGGACGCCGTGGCCGTAGGGGAAGGCGCGCTTCCTCTCGGCGTCGGTGAGGACTTTGACGAGGCCACACGCGTGGTTGACCAACATCTCCGTGCTGGGGAACCAGCCGCACACCTCTGTCAACTGCGCGCGCCACCCCTCATCATCGCCGGCGAGGTCCATCATCGCTCTCTGCCAGCCGAGGCTTCTCTCCATGGAGGCGGCTGCAGCGGTCGCCGGCGAGGGTTTTCTCGATCTACTGTAGGTGGGGATAAGAGGGGAGTTCGAACCGGCGCCCGTGGGAGGTGGGTGAGTGTGTGGTGGGGAGGAGAGTGGTACAGCTACTTATTTAATGGCATTTAGGACGTGGGTAGGGGAAATGTACAATATTCTTTCTACCTCCCGGCCCGGTCATAACACAGTAAAGGATTTTTTTGATTTTTGTTTAGAGGAAAACATCTTACTTTATTTAAACAAAGACTGGGATCTCGTCTGCTAATACACTAAGGATACAATCAGGGGGCGAAAGCCTCCAAACCAAAGAAACACAATCGCCTACAGCTACCTTAGCCAAAGTATGAGTCGGCCGATTAACACAGTAAATAATTGAAGCAAGTGTTCTACTCTTGTTCCTTCTCCACTTTTCTGCACATGATAAAAGACAAGCTAAGTTAATGAATGATACAAAATTTAATAATCCATAATGCATACAAACACTTACTTCTGATTTAGTTTGCATTTCTTGCTACGTTTAGTGTGTCCTACCAATTTGCAAGCGCCGCACCGGGTTTTCAACTCATCAAAAGAGAGTGGTCTACCATTTTTTGAGACAGGGCGGCTCTCATCTACCTTTGTTGCACCTTTGCTTGACACTTTCATAGGATCTTTAACCTCAATCATGTTGCCTTCACCATCGTCCACATATTCAACTGCACACTTACTGATGTCATTTGTTTGCTTCAACAAATTTTCCTGTAGCAGATCGTACTCATGACTCTTAGCTATCACAGCCGTCAAACTCTCCTGTAACTGATCCCACAAAGCAGGGTGTTTGCATGCCGCATGCATAGCTTCAGACGCTAACACACTGACCTGGCTATATTTCATTCTTTCCCTGGCCCCAGTCCAACCAAATCCCAACAGATCGCTTGTGCGCCTCGCGGGCAGTCCCAACCTTGCTTCTTTCGTGAACCGAACAAGAACTAAACACTTTGGTATTTCAGATATGTTCAAGTGCTTCAGTACATGGAATATGTGCTTGCAAGGTAGACCCTTTCGAATCATTCTTCTGCAGCTGCACCTTATAGTTTCTGCGGAATTTACTGGTGTATACTCCACCCAAAAACGGCGCTTCCGGTTATTCTTCCAGGCCACGATGTACTGCTGTGATCCGTCTCTTAGCTTAATTTCTACAATTTCCATGCCGTCAATTTTTCTAAGATCATCTTGCAACATATAGAAGTTTGCTGGAGTGAAGACGTGAGAAGCAGCTATCTCAAGTTCCCTCGAGCAAGTAACTGGCACCGGTAAACTCTGTGAGGCCGTGCAGTCATCTCGCGCCTCGTTTTCACGGATACGCACAACGGCGTTCTCATAGTGCAAAATCATATCCACCAGGGTCATTTCACTGTCTAGGTGGAGGTGAAGGCATGAGTTCAGGCTTTCACTCCGCTGGTTGCTTTTCATGCCAAGCCAAAACCCCTCTGTTAGATAAGCCGCGGCCCACAGTCTCCTCTTCTTATACATCCGCCTCAACCATGTTACAGTTTTTTCCGACTGCCATCTTTTGGAAAATGTGTGCCATCTCTCCTCAAACGTGGTCGTGGACGTGCTGTAGTACAGAAGAGTTCGGAACTCCTTCAAGGACTTGTGACTGAGGTGAATCTTCATATTTTTCTCTATGTGCCACGTACATATACGGTGCCACACACGTCTGGCAAGACTTCGCGAATTGCTTTGATCATCGCAGCGTCGGCGTCTGTGATAACACTCTTAGGCATCTTTTGACACATGGACCTCAAAAAAGTCTGCAGAAGCCACACGTATGTCTCCTCGGTCTCGTCCGAAACTATGGCACAACCAAAAACAGTGGTCTTCCGGTGATTGTTAAGACCAACAAAAGGTATGAATGGCATACCATAGCGGTTCATCTTGTACGTGCTGTCAAATACAAGCACGTCGCCGAAGTCCTCATAGTCATGACGAGACTGGGAGTCGCACCAGAACATCCTATTCAAATGTCCTTCCTTATCTAGCTTGTACTCGAAAAAGAAGCTAGGATCCCTCTATTTCCTACTGGCCATGATGCCTATGGCTGTGGCAGCATCACCTTTTGAAAGCAGCTTCCTCTTCTCCTTGGCGCAAAGGTTGTATATTTCACGCCTGGTAAAACCAACACCGTCGTACCATACATGTTTGCTGATGAAGCAATCCATCATGTCGTGAATTCTAATCGCTGCAGCTCCCATGGACATTATCTCATGCTTCTGGTACTCTTTGATTTTTCTGTGGGACCAAAGAAAAGGTACCTCGTCCGGTCCTGCCAACATATGGCTATGCTTGTCCTCAAAACTTTCAACATACCAAACCCCACGCTTTTGGTCAAGCTTGACGGTCAGGTGCGCTTCACAAAAGCAGCGTGTCTCAGCTCTAAGCCTACGGCTGTGTCCTTCCTCGGTTAGCAACTTGCTGTCACGTTTTCCTTGTCTGGAACAAACAAACCGCCTATAACACATATGACGTGACTCCGTTTTGCTATACCTGACCTTATTCTTTCTAATGCTGAAACCATTATCTCTAGCATAGTTGTTGTAGAAATCATACGCAGCATCGTGAGACGTAAAGGTCATTTCCATTATCTGCATGAACATATCCCTCTTATCATCTGCACTGGCAGTATCTTGGACATTCTTTGCCCCATCATCTTGTGTCACCTACACAATCAAACAACAGCCATGAAAACAGTTTTCTATGGTTTAACATTACTTCCATAGAACATTGATTACACACATACCTCACTCATGATGACCGACGACTGGGACTCCCCAGAATCAGGTGCGTCTAATGATTCATCGTTAAGGCATGTCTCCGCATCAGATTCACCGTAATAGTCATACGCATTATGACATTCGGAAATGAACTGAAAAATACAACACAAATACATAATACTTATCATATAATATTCCAGAAGAAATTCAAGTTGCATGCCAACAAAATTTTTCACTTACATACCTGACTAATGTAATCTTCATTCGAGAGCTCCGAGTTGTTTTCCTGATCATCATCAAGCTCATCGATCTATAAATTTTCAACACAAAGATTTAATGTTGTCGGATGCCACCAAAAAATTACAACATGACAATGCCACTCACATTAAGATCGTCCCATTCGTTCCCATTCTCTGACCGATCTTCATGATCTGAATTTTCATCATCTGACCAATCTTCTATCCAGTCTTTCATCAGTTCTCCAAACTCCATGTCTACCATGATATCAGTTAACTCCTCGTCCGCCATTTCCTACAACCAATAATATGTATCATCACATGTGCAAACATTATCAATGATGAAATATACAACACATAGCACACGATCACGGATGTTATGTAAACAACCGCAACCAAGGCCGTTCAGATCTGCCAAACTTAGTAAGGAAGATGGCCACGGCACCCGTCGTGATCACTTTCAATCGCGAGGAACTGCACGATCTCAACACCTAGCTAGATCTGTGATTACCTCTGCCGCCGGATACCTAGGTTAGCCGCCACATCAAATAACGATACTGGTGGTGCGCACAGCCGACGGCAACCGACGCTACGTGAACCCAGATCACGAGGAGCAGCACTACCGGAACAAGATCCACGATCCATGCGCCGCCGGGTAGCTAGGTTACCCGCCCCGCTAGGTTAACCACTACCACTGGCGGTGGCAGTTCGTTCGATGTTGCCGCGAGCGAGACTAGAGGGGGGACGCGGGATGCGGTACCTGTGCGCGCTCGTTGGAGATTCACGACGTTGTCGCGCCCGCTGTCCGACGAGATCGCCGGCGACGAGATAGCCGCCGCTGAAGATCTACTACGTGACTTATGGAGCTGCGTCAATGCTCGCGAGATTGATGGAGCTGCGTGAATGATTGGATTCGGCAGGTCTTACGTGGACGTGGGGTCGTGTGATGTTTTTTTTCGGACCAGGGTACTGTACGTATACGATCTGGGTTATACAGGGCTTGGATCTGGGCTACGGCGGGCCAGGAAAAAAATAAACTCGCGAGGACAAAAATACCCCTCCGAAATTAGGTTAGGGGGAGCACCGGAGCAGGGCTCATGAACTGGTTGTTCAGAAAGAAATAACACTAAAAGGTTTGTACATCCGTCAAACAAACAGCAACGTGTTCCTCCCATATTATACAGCAGATGATTTTGGATGCACTCTCTTCTGTGAGATCACCTCCACCTTCATGATTTTTTGGAGGAAATAACTCCTTTGCAATGTGCCTGCGTGACATGGTAGCATCATTACATCAATGTTATGTATATCAAATCATCTTATTGGTTATTAAAATTTAGTTTTACTCACACTTTCTTTGACTTCTTGCCCATAGGTGGGTCTTCCACTACTGGTCTTTTGTGTCCCTCCGAAGTGGGAAGTAGCAGCATCAAATGGCTAGAAATGATTCGCAAAAACTGTATGAGTTCGATTAACAGAGTGTACTTTGGTTAAAAGTTCAAAGGCATGGGCTGAAGTTACCTATCTCTTTTTTTCTTTTTTAGAACGAAGGCTCAAGGGGAGCCCGACTTTGAATTAACAAAGCCATCAACCGGCCAGGATTACACAAGGCCACCAAGCAAGAGCGACCGAAAGATACAAGGGAGCTGACAGAGCAGTTTACAACGCAACGCACACTACTGCACACATAGATATACACCTGAGAGCTCTGCAAGTAATGTCGAAGCCCATAGCACATCGGCACCAAGAGGCAGGGAGCAGAGTAGCGTCAAGGATCAGCCAAAGGCCAGCAAGAACTGCGCGCAGCCAGTTCGTGGGTTGGGAACACGAAACCTGTCTTCCAACGCCGAAGAGGACCCCAATCCTCTCACCTAGGCTCGAAGGCGCCGCACCGTCGGGTCGTTGGGCGCTCACCCGAGAGCAAGAGCAGGTGTCGGTCGGAACCCAGAGCAGGCAAATCACACCGTCCTCACCACGTCGAAGGCACACCACTAGCTGCACTGGCACCTGCCCGGGGTCACCGAGAGCAGAAGGAAAACCACTAGGAGGATTGGCGAAGAACAAGCTGCAAGGACCCAAGGTCGAAGCTTGGGAAGCCTCTACTTGGACTCGCAGCCGACGAGCACACTCCTATCTCGGCACCACTCACCCGAAGAACCAGACAAACCAAGGCGGCGCCTCCAAGGAGGGAACGACGTGCAGGACGCCGCCACCGCCCAACCCGAGACGAGTTTTGGGCTTTCACCCGGGATCTGGGACGGGGATGGATTCGGGAGACCTCCGCGGTGCCTCAAAGGAAGAAAGGCGATGCGCGCACGCACCCTCACCGCCGTGGTCGGAGATCCGACCAAGGGTTTCCCCCGGACTCGAGATATGCCACCGGCACCCTGCCAGCACCAGAACTGGCAGCAAAAGCTGCAGATCGGACACAGCCGGAGGGGAGGAGTGAGCAGAGGAGGAGGAGGAGCTCGACCTTCAGATCTGGAGCGGAGGGACCGCGCCACGACCACCACCCGCCGGATCCGCGCCGCCCGAGCAGCCGACGACTCCGGCCGTCACATCCCGCGCACGCCGCCTGTCGCAGAGGCTGCGCCGCCTCGCCGTCCGGGGCCGCCGCCCCGGTGTCCGGGGTCCTTCGCGCGGGAACGAAGCGACGAGAGGCCTCGCCGCCACCTTCATCGGCAGCCGCCGGGGCTTGCCAGGCGTCCCTCAGGTGGCGGCGAGGGGAGGGGATGTAGGGGGGGTGGCGGCGGCGGGGGGAAACCCTAGTCGCCCCCGGGTCGCCCGCTGGGGACGACACGGGAGCCGGACGACAATGGTCATCTCTTTTTTTCTCGCTGAACATTATTCCCTCTCTGCAGCTTATTTCTCTGTTTTCATTCACTAGGCCACTAGGGCAACTACAAAACACAGAGATAACGTGCTGCAAACTGTTATATGTATGGCTATAGAATGAACTAATCTGAATATGTATGCGCCTCACCCGCACGCTCCCCTAAAAACGTATCCCCTTGTTGCACAATGCAAATCCTCTGTGGACATAGACAGTGCGTTAGTCCAAGAATTCACATAATAATGACTACGAAAAAATTGCATATCATCGTTCCTTTACAATATAACTATGTTCAGTTTCAGAGAAAAAGAACTTTGTGTACAGGCCTGCTCAGAGCCAGTGGGCGATGAGTGGTAGTTCGCTTCTCAGGACATCTCCAGCGCGGACTGTTAAAACTGACATACTACTATTTGTGGTCTGAACCAGTCTACGGATACTGATACAGGAGCCGGTCACCAAATCCTGTCCTCTAAGTGTCTGTTTTTTTTTCTAGTTCCACAACACTCAAAATAATTATAAAAATAGCAGAATTCATTCATAAATAACAAAGCGAATATCCTAGTACAACAATAATTCAAACATAAATATCACATCTGAGATAGTAGGATGATCAACAAGTTTTTTGGAATTCATCGATTCCAAATTCAATGATACTAGAGTCAGAACCCGCGCATGTCACCCCACACATAGTTCCCCTTGAGCTTCGTCCAATAGTGTATGAGTGTAAATGGCCTCCCTCCTATGGTACAGCACAGCAGCCGCGTCCATGCTATACAACATGATGATTATCAAGTTGTAATATTGAGTGAATCAATGAATTAACAAGCATGTAGAGCAATAAAAAGTAAAACTTATGATCTTCATGGTTGATAGGGCCGATGACCACATTCTCTTCAGTCATACAATCGCACAACAAAACTTCATGACGAAGTTGGAGATGATGTACCATCGATGCGTTAACGACTTCGCATTGGGTTCATGGATGACTATGCATGTAGTAGGGTGCGAAGTTCTTATGCTCATGATACTAAGCATGCAAGTTTTACCAAAAGGTCGATCCCTTGCTCATGCCTGCAAAATCCGTAGGTACAGCCAACCATGCATCGCACAACAACTCATTCTCGATGACTAGTACCCTGCCATCGTGCTTCCTCTAGAAAACACCAAGAAGTTCAACGAAAAGTCTTAATGGCATTTGACCTAACTATTTCTAAGCTAGCTAGTTGAGAACTAGCAAAATTGTTTCTTAAATATATATAATACTCATTTTCATTTTTATTTTCAGACGAGAATAGATTTTATCTTATTTTTGTTGGGAGTGCCCGAACTGCCCTAAGTGGCCCGCCAGCTAAATACGTGAGTATGACACAAATGTCGATGATTTGCACGGAACTAGGACCTAAGTGTTACTTATGACCGGCGCTAGGGTTCGTTTCACGATTAATGCACGGGTGATATGTATTTTTTATAGACTTTGGTGTGCACCTACCCGCAACCGGCTGGCATCATCAGGATGTCGTTGTGCTGCGCTAACGGCATTTTTGGTGTACGTTTTATAAGAATCTAAACGCTCTTATATTTTTTTACGAAGAAAGTATCTAACATCCGCGTAGTAGCATACTGCCTGATATTCACGTACGCATTTACCGGCGTTTAGAAAAGAAAAAAAGATGTGTCAACCAAACCAAACAGTCCCGAGAAACTTAAGCACCTCCCCCGTCATTTCATTTCACGCCCAATCCAAGGACAAAAGAAATTCTAATTCAGGACAAATTTTGGTAAAATTTGACCAAAAGTGAAAGTATTTGTTATTCTGGTTGAAAAAAATGTTTCAATCTTCCTAGAATTATCGGCATGGTAGTGCTAATTTTTTACATTTTTACATTTTTTTTTCCTAAGAATGTCTTCTTTTGGTCAAATTTTGACGAAAGATGGTCCAGAATTTGTTTTTCGTTGTACTTTGTAAACCTTTTGGCAAAAACTATTTAAATTGTTTCCACCTTTATCAACATGGCAGTGCTCATCTCTTGGAATTTTGTCAATTTTTTTCTGAACACTTCCATATTTTTTTGTCAATTTTTGATGACGTGACGGCCGACTAGGCGATCATCTCTTCAAAACCAGTCAAAACCGACCAGAAAACTGGTTTAAGGAACACATGGTTGAAAGTTGTCCGGTTTTGAGAGCTTGGGGTTGCAATGTAGATCGTATTGGAGTTCGGGGTGTGAATTCGACTAGGGCATGAGTTCATAGTTAAAATATGCACTCCTCTAGAAAACATGCGTAAAAAAGAGATGTGTCAACCAAACCTAACAGTCCCGATATTATGGGTAAATTTGGCAATCCTTGCACGAAGGATGATCTCAACATCTTCTATGCCTCCACTATCATCACCGTGGGGAACGGAGCCAAAACGCCTTTTTGAACTCCCTTTGGCTGCTTGGGCGGAAACCCAAGGACATTGCACCGCTTATCTATGAGGCCTCGAGAAGAAAGAACTGGAAGGTGAGGGAGGCCCTTAACGGCAATGCTTGGATCTTCAAAATCAACTACTACAACACTGTCGTCTTCGGTGAACACATTCGAGAATTTTTCACCCTTTGGATGCTGGTCAGCGACATTCATCTTGATGAGCAACTTGAGGATGATATCTCTTGGAAGCACTCGAATGACGGTATCTACACGGCGGCCACCGCTTATAGGGCCCAGTTCCTGGGCTAACTCTTTCCCCAATGGACCACATGGTTTGGAAGGCTCCCCCCTAGGTAATTTTTTTTGCTTGGTTGGCTATCCAAGATAGGATCTGGACCGCCAATCGCTTGGATCGATGGGGTTGGGATAATTGTGGGCTATGCCCTCTCTGCCCCACAGGGAGCAAGAAACGGGTGCACATCGCTTCTTCAAGTGCCGGTACACGCTCCGACTCTGGAGGGCTATCATCGAAAAGCTTGGCATTGCTCACATGGACACCACCGATTGGCACCTCCACGATTCCGTCCGCGATTGGTGGGACAAGAGAACCGGCAATCACATCCCCAACCGGAGCGCTATGACCTCCGCACCATATTGGAGGAGGCAAAGCTTTGGATCACCGCTGGTGCGATAAGACTAGGGATAATTATTTTGCGCGAGTAATTGTCATGCCGTGTATTTGGGTGTTGTAAAACTTTAAACTTTGTTCCTCCTTTATTAATAGACGAGGCGAATCTTTTGCCTCCGTTTCAGGAACAGACCCGAGGCTGCTTTCGTGGCGCAACTCCTCCGTCATTTCATCTCACGCCCAATCCACATCCACGTGACGCGACGTTCCAACCACCATTGACCTCACCCTGTCCCGGCACAGGAAAAACAAAGCTCTGAACAAGTCAATCACGCCCCAAATTCTTTCCGGATCAATCACGCCCCACTTGGCCACGCACGAATTACGTTCGTTTTTTCCACGCCAGACCGGGCGACCAGCCCAACAGAAACCTGTAGTGAAAAGGAACGAACGGACGGCGCCATTTCCCTCTCAGCCCGTTTGAACGATTCCATTCCGTCCTCCTCCTCTCCGCGTGCGTGCGTTTTCCAGGCTAGTAGTACGTACGCACGCCATTAGTGCGCCCGATTGCGCGTCCCGCACCGTCACCCGCCCGCCACCATTCCACCATTCACACCGCTTCTCCTTCTCCCTCCCCTCTCCCTCCCTCTCCCCTCGTCGCCGCCTCCCCTTCCCCCGTAGTAGCAGCAGCAGGAGTACTTTTCTCCGGATCCACCGGGATTAGCAGACTACTAGGCGGCCCTGTCTCTCTCTCTCCCGGGAGGGCGCGATTTGGTCACGTGTTCGCCCCTTGATTCCTTCTTGGCTGCGGCGGCGGTCCCGCTGGTCTTCCTCCCTTCTCCTCCTTTCCCGCGCTTAATCCGCTCCGCGTCCCCTGCTGCTCCAGTCGCTCCGGACCGGGAGGAAAGGTCGAAATACTCGCGGAGCTCACAGTTCTTTGGAAAGATCGACGGACCGGAATCAGGAGCGCGCTTCTTCCGGTGCCAGTTCTTGGAGCAGCAGTTCTTGGGAGTCGCTCGGGTTCTTGTGAAGCTGCTTCAGGCATGGGGAATTTCCGGAGGAGAGGCCCGGCGGCGCTCTTCCTGCTCTGGTTCCTGGCGACGGGCTTCGAGCTGTGCGCGGCCCTGAATCACGAAGGTGCCGGGTCGTGGCTTCGGTTGCTTCTTCTTTCGGCTGCGGTTTGTTGCTTTTCCAGCTTCTTGGTTTGACTCTGTTCAGGGCTTTGTTTCCTGGATTCTTTGCAGGTCTTGCGCTTCTGAGGTTTAGGGAGATGGTAGAGGCTGATCCGCGCGGTGCTCTGGCGGATTGGGATGAAGGGCACGCTAGCCCTTGTTCTTGGTTCGGCGTGCGGTGCTCGGATGATGGCCGGGTCGTAGGCCTGTAAGTTGCTTTCTTTGCACAGAAATAGATGGAACCTGAAAGAACCCTGAATTAAATTGTTAAGAAGAAAACAAAGGGATTAACCTTACATTTTACTTGTTTAGGCTGATTTTTTTTATTTATGGCTATTATCAGAAACTGCAGAATCATATTAGTATGTTGTTTTGCACCGTTGGAAGGATTATTGGCATTTTCTTGTTCTAAAATAAGACATTTGAACTGCATTTAGGGAGCATCTTTCTTTGGATTGACAATTTGTTGATCGTCCTGATAAGGAGGGTCCTTATTAACACTTCAAAAAAGGAAATAGGGCCCTTTACAAATCTGCATGTGGAGCATCAGCTTATCTGTTTGCGGTGACATTTTGTTGAACATCTAGTTCCCCTGACATGCATGGGCTGTTTAGTATAGGATGCAGCTATGTTTGCTCTGTTTAAATTGTTTTCTTTCATGTGTTATGTTTGCAATATTTCCCTATGATCTGATTGATAATATGTATTTTGATGTTTTTGACTAATTTATGTGTGCCTTTGTTTTGTAGGAACTTGTCAAATCTTGGTCTGAAAGGCGTGTTATCTCCTGAGATTGGACAGCTTATTAATATGCATTCTCTGTAAGCATATTCTGTACTTCCTTCAGTGGTATTTTTTGGAACACTTTGAATTGACAATACATGTTTCACACTTCGAACCATAAGATAGTATTTGATATTTCTGAAACTACCACTGAATCAGAGTCATTTTGCACTTCGATTAGGATTTTATGTTGAGCACAGCAGTAAAGCTGTAACTTTGTAGTGTGTATGTTTTCCTTATGAGACTTGTGACCTTCAGCTTTTGAGCTGTCAATTAGAGCACATTAGCTAGCTTGATGGAATACAGTCTACATGAATCTAATTCAAGTACATGATTGTTTGATGGCAAATAGACCCCCCACTCCCCCAAGAGCCACCCACCCATTGCAAAGAGCTCTGTAGTTTTCCTATCGTTAGTAGCATCATAAATCTAACTGTTAAATTATGTATGCCCATTCAGGCGTTCACCAAGAAAGCATCTTATATCTAGAGATATCATTTTTTGTTTCTTATGTACTTGTGGTACTTGTGAAATGATATTCGCCCTTCAAACTTTTCTGATCTATTTTCCTTCCATCCATACAGTGTACTGCACAAGAACTTGTTCTATGGTATTATCCCTAGAGAGATAGGAGATTTACGGGAGTTGAAGGTGTTGGATCTGGGGTACAATAACTTCAATGGATCAATTCCATCAGAGCTAATAAACATTTTATCCCTGGAGTTTATGTGCGTGCGAACTTCGATATGTGTTTTTTCCATTTCAGTTTAACTTCAAACTTGACTGACCTTACTACTTGAATTGCAGCTTTCTTAAAGGAAACAGACTTTATGGTGATTTACCTCTTGAGCTAAATGAGCTCATCAGTCTTTGTGAGTCTCAGGTTCACCAAGGCAGGGCTTTGTCAAATAGGATGCCCACTGCAAGGTTTGTCTGAGCTTTCTTCTACTTGCATATCTGAGAGTTAAATTTGTGATTATGCAAGGCTTGAGTGCAAGTTCAAATCAAAAAGGGATTAGAGCAAGCTTGATTTTGGGTTTAAAAAAATCCCACCCTGCTCCTGCAATCACATGTATGTTAATGGTAGCTGAAATATTTTAGAATTTCGACTCAACAAATGTCAGGGCTTTTGTTAGGAACTGTTCCTTCCTCGGTAAAATGGTAAATTACATCCTAGTCTTTCGTAGCAGTGTAAGGCTACCTCAATGGATCAAATGGATGTATGGCTTGTTGGATGCTCCTTTTACTTGAACACCAAGTTGGCAGTAACTACTAAGACCAGTATAAATATTTTGTTAGGAGAACTTACTTTATAACACATGTCTGGAGTTCAGTACTTCAGACTGTCATAGGCACCATTACTTGGTTACTAGGTATATTTACGTTTTGGTCTACAACGGATTCTTGGTTGATGAAACTATTATTGAACGTTTTTCCGTTAGGATGATCTAGTAAGGATGACTTGGAAATTTTATGGCTTCTTCTGCAGGATTTTTTTGTTTACTGCAAACATGATCGTTTGTTTCCTCTTAACATTCAGTTATTCACTATGTAGGGGTAAGGACAGCGCTACAACCAGAAGACTTCTAGCAGGCAAACAAAATCATTCTCCAAAGAACGAGATGCTTGGTTCTGAAAATTCTGTATTAGAACCATCAGATGTGAGCCCTTTTTTTAAGCTCCATGAACCCCACAAGGATCCAACACCACCAGTTTCGCCCCATGCCCTGACACCACCTCCTCCTTCTGAACCTGCTCCTTCCCTTGCCTCTCTTGCATCTCCCAACAAAAACCAAACCGCAAGCAAAGGGAGCAAGAGCAAGAGCGGGAAGAGCAATGTGACGATATATGCATTAATAGGAGCAGCGATTTGTTTTGTGGTTCTATCCTTGTCAGCTGCAATATTTATTTGCTACCGCCGTGGGAAGGCTAGCAGTGTTGTGCCCATGTCTTCAAGTAGGGAACTGCAGACCACTATCCTGGGAGGTTAGTGTGCTGACAGATTTGTTTTTCCCATGTGAAGATGCATTTCTACGATCATGATAGCAACAGTGTGTGCTTCTTCTAACGCACGCAACAGAAATTTGGAGTCAACTGCGAAATTCTGACTTCTATTTTGCAGGCATAGCTTTATTCAGACGGTCAGAACTTGAAACAGCCTGTGAAGATTTCAGTAATGTAATCGGTACGCTACCTGGATGTACATTGTATAAAGGAACTCTCCCATGTGGAGCTGAAATAGCTGTTGCGTCTACACTGATAAAACATGCCTACGGGTGGTCTGCTATAGCCGAAGCACAATTCAAGAATAAGGTATCTAACAGGGTTTTCTGTTTCATTCTTCTCAACTCTGTAAGATGCTGAGTTTCTAACATAAATATGATGTTGTATTCTAGGTTGAAATGTTGTCGCGGGTGAACCATAAGAATTTCCTGAAACTTGTGGGTTACTGTGAAGACGAAAAACCATTTACCCGGATGATGGTGTTTGAGTATGTTTCAAATGGATCACTATTTGAGCACTTGCACGGTAAGAATTCCCAAGTACATTTTGTTATTCTTCTTGCCAAGATGACTCGTGCTACTAGCCTACTAGTAGTTATTACTGTCCACTGTTAGTTAATCCTAACATCGAAACATTTCTGTTGCAGTTAATGAGGCAGAGCACTTGAACTGGCAGTCGCGCCTGCGGATGGCGATGGGAGTAATATACTGCCTTTACCACATGTACCAGCAGTATCCTCCTGTGATCCTAAGGAATCTGAACTCGTCGTGCATATACCTGACCGAAGACAACGCTGCAAAGATTTCAGACATCAGTTTCGGCGATGACTGGAAAGAAGGCGAGGACGAATTCGATGAGCCTGAAGAGTGCACCATAGTGTATAGGTTTGCCTTGCTTCTGCTTGAGACGATCTCTGGAAGGCGTCCGTTCTCCAATGACACCGGCCTCCTGATTCTGTGGGCGCACCGGTACCTCACCGGCGAAAAGCCCTTGACGGGTATGGTCGACCCGACACTGAGATCAGTCCCCTTGGAGCAGGTAGCGGCGCTGACAGAGCTGGTGAAATTGTGCATAAGGGATGACCCCTGGCGGAGGCCGTCGGTGGGGGAGGTCACCCGGCGGATGCAAGAGATCACTGGGTTCTCTCAGGATCAGTCGACCCCAAGGAATAGCGCATTGTGGTGGGCTGAGCTTGAAATCCTAACGGTATAGAGAAATGCTAGTTCGTTGTGGAATTGCCTTGAAGCCATTCTGCAGTCCATTTGGTAGAAGGATCAGAGAAAATTGTACAGTTTGGTTTTCTTACTCTTTAGGCAGGCATACAGTTGTACAGTTATGCCTGCACCGCTCACTCTATTCTTTCGTTCTTTGGTAGCAGATATGTTTTTTTTTCCTTGTTAAATTTGACTAGTGAAATCCTGAAAGAGCTTGTAAGGCGCAAATATGTGCCAAACATTTGTAAATAAAGTTTGAAATGTGATGAAACAACTTGTTTCAACAGTTCAGTGAAGACTTGAAACGATATGTACAATGTGCAGGTTTTGGCTCTCGTGTCGATCATCTTTTGCTGTTCACAGCATTGCTCCCGCGCGCGTGACAGAGCCACGACTCGGACGGCGGCTTCACCTGCAACTGCAGCTGCGGCATCCGCCCGGACGTCGAGTGCAGCGGCGAGGAGGCCGCCTTGCCGCTCCTCCTCTCCCTGCTCGTCCTCGGGCTGCCGCCGCCGCCGCTGTCCGTGGCCGATCGCGCCAGCCTGCTCAGGGCCTTCCGGGCGTCGGCGCAGTACCTCTTGCTCGTGCCAAGGATCGACATGCCCAGCCCGGGGCCGCCGGGACTCGACCACTCCTTGACGCTGCCGCTGCTCTTCTCCTCGTACCAGTGCGACGGGTCGCCGTTCCGTAGCCCGAGCTCCTTCACCAGGACGTCGCCCATCGTGGTGCTCCGGCGAGGAGGGGAGGCGCGGGGGTGCCGCGGCCGCGCCGGGCTCCACGGGAACCCGCACAGCACCGGCTTGACGCACCAGGGGAAGAGCACCGTGAACCCGCACGCCCTCGGAGGCGTCTCGTCGCCTCGCGCCTCCTCCTCGTGGCGCCACGCTATCTCCTGCGGCGGCGTGCCATTCCAGCTCTCCTCCTCCTGCTGGAGAGCGGGGACGTGGCGCTCGCGGCGTGGCGTGTGCGTCTCGAGCCTGGCCGTGGCCGGCGCCTCGTCCTCGTTGTCGTCGTCGTGCTCGGAGCGGCGCGCGGCGCGTCGCGGCGATTTCTTGGCGCGCTTCTCCGTGGACGTCCTGGCGATGGCGTTGGCGGCAGGGAGGAAGCGGTCCATGATGAAGCTGGACAGGCGCCTCGACGCGGCGCGGCCGTCGATGGAGCTCAGCCGGGCGGAGAGCGCGGCGAGCCGGTCGGACGACGAGATCCTGTCGAGCGCGTCGGAGAAGGTGTCGTCGTCATCGTCGCTGCTCGTCGCGTCGGTGGTGGTGTTGCCCCCGTGGTACGCCCGGCCGCCGCTGCCGCCGCGCCCCGGCGGCGGCCTCGGGGGCAGCCATCCCCGCTCCAGCGACGCGCCGCCGGCCTTGGGCACGCCCGGGGAGCTCTCCCACGAGAATGGCACGTGCGTGCGCTGCGGCGACGCGGCGCGCGCGCTGCGCGGCGTGCCGGCCGCCGACCCGCAGCAGGAGCGGCGCGGCGTGGGGAGCGGCGAGTCGAGCAGCTGCGCCACGACGTGCCCGTCGCTGGGCTTGCGCCGCCGCCGCCCCCGGTGCTGCTGCTGCTGCTCCTGCCCCTCGTAGCCGCCCCTGGCCGTAACGATCTCCATGCCGGCGACGGCGCTGCACCTGCAGTGCACGGTCGGCTACGCAACCACCGCTGCTGCTGCTGCTACTCCCGCGGCGCGCTGGAGCTGCGGTGCATGCAACAGTGGTACGATCGGGGGCGCGTATAAAAGGCGGCGTGGCGAGGTGGTTGCGCGCGGGCGGGCATTGGCGCGACGGAGCACCGGCAAAGGCGACGCGCGGCTGGTGGTTGAGCGTTGGTTCGGCGCGCGTGGGGGTGGAGGTGGGGAGCTCTCAGCTCTGTCGATCTACTTCCCGTGACGCCGTTTATAGGCCGCAATGGAGGTTGCCGAAAGGGAAGGGAGCCGCTTCCGGTGGAAAACTTTAGAAGGCTCCGGTGCGGGATGGGCGGCATTTTTTTCCATTGTTCGTGGAATTCCTGCGTGATTTCTTACAGAATTTCTACGTATTATTAATAAGATCACTTCTAACAAGCCACATTGGTAGTACACAGAAAGTAAAACGAAAAAAAAAACTTCCACTACCGTCATGTCTTGAAACATAGAGCTGAGCTACTATGCTGAGAATCAATGGTTTATACCCGCAAAAAAAAGTTGAGAATCAATGGTTTAGTTTTTTCTCGACACACTCATTGTCATATTTTTTGGGATGTGCTACGCGTTCGTCGGCTGATCTTTTCAAAAGATTTGGCTCATCAAGCGGCCGAGCGATACCCTCCAACATTGCAACACATGTTTTTTTTATATATTTTGCAATTGAAGTCTTGTTGCGTATTTTTTTTTTTTGCAACAGAGCTTTGTTGCCGTTTTTTTGTCTTCACCTTTTTGCAACATATTTGACGTTACGGAAGAAACTTCTGCAACATTAGTGATGTTGCAGACAAATTTGAGGGGAATCGTTTGGAGCCAAGGGCACACGTGACGTGGGATACTTGTTGTGTGAGCGATGCGACGGGAGAGGCCAAGAAACAGTCAGTTCATAGAAATCATTTCTCATAAATTTTAGGCAAATCTTGTAAGGTCCTTTGCTGTACCATTTTCTTTAGAAATGCACACACACTCACGAACGCACACCCTGTCTTAGGAGCATCTTTGAGATACCAAAATAACAGATCTTGAGATTGATGCAATCATCATATGCACCTTGTAGTTGACGGCTATGTCATATCTTTAAAAAAACGCCGAAAAGCCTTAAATAAATTCATAAAATATGCAAGTACGCAAAATCAAAGTTGTGCTCAATTCGCAGCCACTTGCTATAGCATGATGTAAATCCACACAAAACCTTCAATTCTTTGCAAAAATTCCATGATATTGAAGTGTTGCATTTTGGACGTCGGTTTGAAATGAACCTAAGTGATAATTGTCCTTTTTTCATGATGCTAGTAAGGAGTGATCTATAGGTTCGACTTAGATATAGTTGTTCTAGGTCGACATCAATAAATTGCCGATCATGCTCTTATCAAATATAGATGTTTTCGATTTAGAAATAACAAAATTGTCTGAATACACACCAGTGCGTTTATGTGCACCTCCGCGGTATACTACTCCAATTAAAAGGCACTTATTTTGAGACGGGGGAGGGGGGGTGTAAGTTGTACTGGAGCTTTTTTGGAAAATCTTAAAATTACGTGGATATGTTAACCCTTTGTTTCCATTCAAGATTCATTTTCCCTCTTTTTTTTCTCTTGGGCCGCAGGAACTAGCCGGAACGGAGCTACCCTAGCTACTACCTTGTCGAAAAATATTACTCCCTCGGTCCGGGTTTATTAGGCCGTTTTTTATTTTGAGCCAAAATTTGATCATTAATTTAACTAATAAAATATAAATTATATGTCACAAAAGTTATTTCATAGAAAACTTCTTTCAAATACAAATATAACAATATAATGTATATATTTATAGTCAAATGCTTGGTCAAACTTGAACCCAAAATGCAAGGGGGCCAAATAAACCCAAACGGAGGTAGTAGTGTTGTTTTAAGCTCCCCACTGAATTGTTCCACATGGATCCGCGCTAGAGGGGATTTTACTAGAGAGACGTTTAGTTAACGTTAATCACAGGCTGACGATCCCAACAGTAGAATCGGGTCACCGGCATTCCATCCGCTCTGCGCGAGATCGAGGGCAACCCAACGGCACGCCAGTGCTGCAGGCTTCTGATGAGGCGTTGGCAATGACAGGTTTCTCCTGATGTACGGAGGTGTACAGTGTACTTTAATGCCGAGAAAGAATCTTTCGGAAACGCCGTCCCGGCAGAAGATCAGTTTCTAGTACACCACTCTATTACCAGCCTGCCACATTTTTAAGCCGCTGGCCTGATTAACATGGCGACTGGCGAGCCTTTGAAACAAACCACATGCGGATGTCGTGTGTCATGGGGGTGTTGGGATCTGAAATGCCATGCCCGCCGGCCACTGACACATATGTTTACCATCTGACATCGGGGGCTGCGGATCTTGCTTTCTTAGCTGCGATTCGAACACGCCGCCCGGCTGTCTATGGTGACTCCTAATCCGTTGCCTCGGCGTCAGAAACCAAGAATTATTTAGAAATTGGACGTAGGTCTTGTACAATGCAAAGTGTTTAGAAGAGATGCTTAAAAATAGATTAATTTTATTAGTCATCGATGTTTATTTATAGTGGTTAGACGATTAATTAGACATCCTCTTGTCGAGATAAGCATCGGTGTTTAATAAAATCTGATTTCCCTACTTCTATAAAAATGCGAGTTGGTGATGATGGTGTATCTGCTCCAGGCAATATGAACCATTCGATGTTGAATCTGTGGCTGAGATTGAGACTGAGAGACATGTTGCCGAGCCAACCGCCCAAACAGGATAATCTGGAGGTTTCTCCATCTCTCGCGAAACAGATCTCTAGCGCCGCCACCCACCCCATCTCTGGCCGCAGGAGTCCATCCTCTCCCCAGCCGGCAGAACGCTCCCACTGCTCCGGTCGTCCCGCCCCTCCCACCTCGCCCCCACACTGAAAAGAGAACACGGTCCCGACTCGGCACCCAAAGGAGCACACCGACGTTAGAGGCTGGATCGAGCCCATCCCCGCCGCCACGGTCGCCTGTCTGCTGTTGACGATGGCACTGACGCTGCCCCAAATGCAGCACCGACGAATTCTTAACCTGCGCACTCTCCTTCGTTGCGCCCCCATGCCAGCGCGCGCGAGGCTGGGCCATTGGATCGATGTTGCGCGTGCTATATGTGTGTGCACGTGCGCTTGAATGCTAGGACGGCGTGCAGGAGTTCCCCCCCTTCTCCTCCCTTTTCCTCTCCTCGGGCGTGTGCAGTGGAGCTTGAGTAGAGCTGGAGTTCTTGGAGGCGGAGGAAGAAGACGGACAGGTAGGAGGCGTGGACGTTAGGGAGTGGCTGCGTGTGAGGAGGGCGTGAACGCTAGGCTGGCTGGCTGGCCGATGAGTGCATCAAGCCTGCTCTAAGAGTATTTAACCAAAAACTACCACATTTCACGGACATGTGACAGAAAACTACCACTTTACGTTTTTGTCCCGAAAACTACCACTTTTTTATTAATCCGTGGCAAAAAACTACCAAGTGTGAAAACTGCTCGTTTTGCCTGGGTTAAACGCGAATCTGACTGCCCGACCCCACACATAAGCGGGCTAAAAATGCAATCGGGTCCCTAGTTTTTCTTCAAAAAAGCAATCGGGTCCTCCGCCTCCGATGACGTGCTCCTGCGCGTTCGCCGGCGCCCTGCTCCGCCTCTCCGACGCCTGCAGCTGCATCGTCCCTTCGACGCCGTCGTGCTGCCAGGCGCCTCCGGAGAAGTTGAGGGTGCCAGCCTGGCCAGCGCCGAAGGAGAGGAAGTTGGACGATGGCGGCAGCGGCGACGGCTGCCCCAACTCGTTCTTCACCGTCGCCGATCCGAACGGCAGGTTCGGCAACGACGACGAGCCTCCAAAGCTCGGGAAATCGGTGCTGCGAGATGGATGGAACGACGGGGTCGCCATCGGCGACGTGGTGTAGTACTGCTCCTGATGGCCAGGCAGCGGCGGCTCCGCGAACTGCTGCTCCATGCCGGGCACGGTGACAGGACCCCCCTCTTGGTGGTACATGTACGCCATCCTCCGGGCGTTGGTGATGGCCTCGAACACGTCCTCCCAGCACCGGTGCGGCTGGTACGGCTTCCCTCCGGCGAGCGTGACCTGGACCCGCTGCGCGAAGCCGTCGGAGATGTGGGCGTCCTGGTAGAGCCTGACGCGGCAGCCGCGGCGCTGGCCGAAGAAGGTGCGCGGCACGCCCGGGAAGGAGCAGCAGCCGTTCCCGTCCGCCGGCGGCAAGCGGCTGCGGAAGGAGGAGGCCGGCGACGAGCACGTCATCGGAGGCGGAGGACCCGATTGCTTTTTTTAAGAAAAACTAGGGACCCGATTGCATTTTTAGCCCGCTTATGTGTGGGGTCGGGCAGTCAGATTCGCGTTTAACCCAGGCAAAGCGAGCAGTTTCCACACTGGGTAGTTTTTTGCCACGGATTAATAAAAAAGTGATAGTTTTCGGGACAAAAACGTAAAGTGGTAGTTTTCTGTCACATGTCCGTGAAATGTGGTAGTTTTTGGTTAAATACTCATGCTCTAATGTTGTTAATTTTTCTGCTCTGCCCTGATGTACTGCTTTTGCGTATATAAAGGGATCGTAGAGGAAAGCAGTAGCAGTAATCCTAATGCTGCGATTTTGTTCATGCCGCTACTGGTTTTGTTCATGATGTTACTTTCTTACTGATTACAGTTGCTGCTACTAGGTGATCAATTCATGATATGTAGATATGTATGCTGCTGGTAGGTACTCCTGAGCATGGTGACAAGTGATCGGTGCTGCAGCAGGAGTCTGATGGCCATGCAGTGGCAGCCGGTACTTAGATGTGTAATCTAGCCGGCAATGGTGAGAAGACTTTGATCTTGATATATTAGATGTAAGCTCCATACGCCATAGGAGGTCCTGGTGATATCAGCCGGTGAGCTTTCTCCATCTCCACTCTCTAAGATAGATTGGTTCTGCATTATGCATCTGTAGCTTAGATAAGAAATCAATGTTTCTATCTGAATATTATCCCATTATTCTTTATTTGTCCAAATCGATTTACGAGAAGAGATAGAGACAAGAACACGTTACTGGTGTGGTTCATTTGGGAAATTCAGTACTTTTTCTATACTGCTTTGTTTTAGGGGATGAAATAAAGAGAAGAAATTCCTATGATGGATCTCTATGCAAGTTGTTACATTAAGTATTTTATCTTGGAATCTACTTTGAATACCTCTTGTGTTGGGTTTGGTCTTCATTCAATCTCCAAATTATATGGTTTGCTAAGATTTTCCTTTTTGCAAATTTGATTGTTCCGTCTCAATTCTTGGCTTCTATCGCAATCACACTGGAACAGTGTTGCGCGTCTTTTGTGCCGATGTTGTTGTGTTCTATCTCCACGCTTCGCCGCTGTCATTTCATCCGCCGCAATTGCCATGTGTTTGTGGACGGATTTTCTATTTGCCGCATATGCTCTGCCCCCCTCAATATGGGACAACAAGGAGAAAGCTGGGTAGGAAGAACAACAAGTCTTCTGCAACGTGAAAAATTGAGAAGAAAATGTTTGGCTTGGACGAGGAGATTCATGGGTCGGAAACCATATATTTGATTTTGCTCTATGTGTATTTATCAAAAACATGGCATCATTTTTATGATATCTTGGTACATCTTTTATTGTTCAGTAGGGTCTTGACACTTAAGTGAACAAGTTACATCCGATCTTTTGTGATTCCGTAGCGTAGCACGGGCATCTTACTAATATTTTATTAAGTATCTTTCTAAACATATTGCATTGCATAAGGTCTTGCGCACGCGCGCACACACATAAATCAACGATGCTTTTGAGAATTGATGGCTGATGATATCTTATGAGGATGTCCCAGGAAAGTGGATAGATAACGTTGGACGCCGATTTCCATCACACGTATGGCATAATAGGCATTTGCCCACACATCGTGTGTGGCATGAGCAGGGGGCAGCCCACACGGGCTGTGTGTGGGCGAACAGTAGAATTGCCCATACGTGTGGGCGCAGCTACTTCATGCCACACGTCCAACAAGTACTACTCATCCCCATCCCGCGCGTGTGGCATGAAACAAATATGCCCACACGTTCTGGCGCAGCTACAATAGGTACCGGCAGGATGACGATTTAGTTGTCATCCGGGATGGCAGATGTAGTTATCCGGGATGGTAAATATGGTTATAAAAGCATGGTAACTCTCTCTGTTTTGGTTAACTATAGTTGCCATGTCTAATTTATGATAGTTGCCGCGTGTAATCAAACCATAGTTGTCATGTGTGATTAACTACTTGCCACATATGGTTAAACAATAGTTGCCATGTGTGTTTACCTAGTTGCCACGTGTGGTTAATCACAGTTGTCATGTATGTTTACCTAATTGTCACGTACGCGCAACTGCAGTTGCCGTCTAGCAAACGAATCATAGTTGCCATGTGTGTTTACCTAGTTGCTATCCAACAACGTACGACTGTCGTGTGGGCGAAAAACAGTTCACCCACACGCGCGTGAACTAGATGGTGGCTGTGTGGGCAGAAACTAGTTCGTCCATACAGCGCAGCTGGCTGCGTGCTGTGAGGCGTCTGGACGACCTCTCCAACGCCCACACACCGGCCTTGTCCTACGTGGCACATGAAAACTGCCTCGATGTGTCAAGATCCGTACAAACTTAACTGGACGATGATCCAGACGTGTGGGCAAGTTACAATGTTGCCACACGACGTTAGTGTTTTCAATAACGTTTTGTATGGATGTACTGGTGTGTGGTTTTTTTAATATTACTGGTGTATGGTTGTTATTTCTGCATGAGAGGTGTTTTTGATAGTTGTCCAGGAGATAAGAACCTGTAATGAGGTCGAGGTTTTTGCATGGGAGTAGTGGTCTTCGGGCCATGGGAATTTGAATTTCGTGTAACCTTGCATTTATCAGTTTCAGCAGTGAAATTGAGGGAAACCCTTAAGTCCAAAATAATAATCAGTTGTGCCAATTATTTAGGAGCTGTACATAGTATTATACACGTACAAATCCGCGACAATAATTACCACAAGATCGAGCGGGGATGTAATGGCGGTGGCGGCATCCTTGTGGTGGACATGTGTCCTCGAGCTTCACCGTTGCGAAGCTTGGGAGGTAGTCGAAAAGCGGATGCAGATTGTGGTCTGCATCGACCACATCTGAAAGACAGAACGTGTGCTAGACTCGTGGTTTGTAGATGGCAGGTATAGTTTCCTCCTCCGACGTCTTAGTCATGCGAGGGTGTCAGATCTGGAGTTCGATTGTGTGTTGCAACGGTAATGGTTTTGTCTTTGGCGAGCCACCTTGGAGGTCCGCAAAGCTGCATATCAGTGATGGAGCCGCCTCGAACTCGGGGTGAGAAGGTGATCCGTCATTTTCTCTTTCGGTGGCTACTATGGTGGTGCCGGAGGCAGGTGATGGGTGTTGGTGTCAAGCTCGGAGACGTTCTGCTATCTTTTTAGTTTTGTCATGTTGGTCTTTATGTGACTTGTACTTTAACCTTTATGATATGAATGAGACACATATTACCATGCAAAAAAAACCTTGATGCTCATCTAAAAATAAATAAAAATATGGTTCAAATATATTTTGCATCCAATTCTCCTTTAGGCAAAGGTCTCGCTGAAAAATAACATAACTAGAAGTTTTAATATAGAAAGAAAAACAGATTATTTTTTTCTAGATAAAACATACATATATGTGATGTAGTTTTAATCCGGCACTATTTTCCTAGCCAGTATAGGATGATTTTAATCTCCAAACATCAAAATCTGTATGTAGAAAAACAGAACAGAAACAATTTTTTGTGTACCAATACAAAATAATAAGTAGAACCATTAAAGGTGACTATTAGCGGAAAGAGGTGATCCGTTACATTTTTCTTTGGTGGCTGCTGTTGTGTTGCTGGAGGCAGCTGATAGTTGGCGTTAAACTCATGTGATTTTTTGGTTTTGATTGTAAGTTTCTTTCTTGACTAATGGTTCTAAACGCAAAGAATAGGGTTCCGCAGTCTTTTTTCTTAACACAATTATGTTGTCTTTTTCAGTTTTGTCAGGTCGATCTATACGTGTTCCCGCAAAGAAAAAGGTCATTGTATATATGGCTTGTACCTTGATCTTTATTATATTAATAAGACAAGTGCTACTACTATGCAACAAAAAAAACGTGTCATTAGCTTTTTTAGTGACAAATATTGTTTTTTGAACATTACGTGATAAATATTTGATGATTATAGCTAGAGCATACAAAAAGGCTGAAACAAGCCACCAACCAAAAAAAGCTAAAAACATATGCAAAAAAAGGTAAAACGAATTATACACTAAAATCCATATGGAAGATAAAATGCCAAATGCACGTAAATTACACCAATAAATAAGAACAGAGGGAAAATAAGAAAAAGGAGGAATTGAGGAAATAAAAGGAAAGCACGCACGGTGAAGACTTGTAGAGTAAGAAGAAGGAGACATGGAAATAACCGAGAATACAAGACCATATATATATATTGGGGTTCCGGCCCAGACAGCCCATCCCGCTTGTCCTCAGCTTGGTAAGCACGATAGGAAGAGGCGAACAGGGCCGCGACGCAGAGCTTCCGGCGGCGCAGGTCAGCCCCTCTCCGCACTTGTCCTTCTTCTCCGTTCTCTCCGGCCGACAGATCCACTCCTCCCCCGCATGCGGCATAGTCCTGCTGCCTCGCATCACCCCGCCGGCCCACCTCCCCGCTTGTCCCGCCGTCCGCCGCCCATGGCCGCTCGCTTTTGCCATCAGCGCGGCGCCCCTCCATCGCCGGATGTCACGGGAGCCTCCCCCTGGCCGCTTCTTCCTGTAGCCCCCCATAGCCATCTTCCCTATCCCAATCCCTAACCCCATACAGAAACCCTAAATCCCCAATCCCTTCTACTCGCCACGTATGTGTCAGTATGCTCATTTATTTTTCCTTTTGATGGACAGCAGGTTAGTGGATTGGTCAGCGGATCTGAAGGTCAGTGGATCGGAGCATAGCAGCCAGATCAAAGGTAACTGAAGAAAACACCATTGCTCTGTTATGCTTGTGATGGTCTGATGGTGTAGAGATGTTCTTTTGATTTTTGTGATGGTCAGATTTGTTACATCAGATCAAGTAGACATGATTTGTTACATAGTTGTACAGATGTTCTGTTGATACTTGGATGGTCTGATAGTTGTAGAGATGTTCTTTTTGATGCTTGCTTGAATGTGTAACTTGTTGATTCATATTTTTGTAGGAATGATTGATGCCTAATTATGTAATTATTGTGTATGTAGTTCCATAACATCAGAAGGCTCTCTCCTCTTCCTCCAAACCCCAGCTATGGCCAACGCCGCCGACCCCGCCGCCGACCAAAACCCTAAGGACGCCGGGAGCCGCGTCCCCGAGCCCTGGGCTGGCGCTGATGGAGAAGTCGCCGAGGAGGAGGACGAGTACGAGGACGAGGAGGAGCTGGACGAGCCGGCGGCCGCGGCCCTCGTGCGGGAGAAGGTGCAGTCCGTGTTTCGGAGGCTCTCCACGGACCCCGTGGGGATCCGCGTCCACGACGTCATCATCAGGGGCAACGCCAAGACGCGGGACGAGCTCATCGAGGCGGAGGTCGCCGACCTCCTCCGCTCCGCCACCACCGTGCAGGACCTGCTGAGCGCCGCTGCCGACGCCAGCGCGCGGCTCCGCGGGCTTGACGTGTTCGAGGCCGTCAACATCACGCTTGATGCCGGCCCGCCCGAGCTGCCCGGCACCACCAACGTCGTCATCGAGGTCGTCGAGCCCGCCATCCCCCTCAGCGGCAACGCCGGCGTCTACTCCAAGCCCGAGGTGCACTCCCCACTTGGTTCGATTTGTTGGTGACTCCGCTGGATGATCACATTGCTTGTAGCTAGAGACCTGGAGCAACACTTGTTTGTACCATTGGGCTTGGATTGAGATATAGATTCATAGTTAACCCATTGTTAGAGTAGTTGGTCATCTTTCCTAATGTTTTCTTATGATTAGATTGGTATTGTGATTCATTAATCATCATGAGTTCCTGCTAGTTGGACGCACATCAGTAGTGGAGATTGTATCCCTGCAACTGTAAGCCTGTAACTAAAACAGTAGCAAGTAAATTGCTATGCACAAGCAGCACCTACTGTATTAGCTTTACAATCAGTATGTAGCCACATGGTAGACTTTAGGTTTGCATAAGTGAAGCAATGGAACACATAGAGTTCTTTAAGTAAGAAGGAAAATCTGGAACACTTAGATTGTCCTTGGACATCATCTTAGCTGATAAAGTGATAATCGATCTCAACTCATTAGAGCTAAACTGTACTATTCGATTGTTGGACAATGAAAACATGAAGAAGCAAAAGGTATGCAATTTTTTTATATCAGTGTGGGAATGCTAGTAAATTATTTATATTATAACATGGAAAATCTCAAGCTTGAGAATAAAAATATACTTTAATATTTGGGTAAATACATGGACCCCTGATGGACGCACAATAATGTTTACTGACAAAAATTAAGCTTTCTACATCCTACATACTATAGTACTATAGTACACATCACTCTTTCTTGGACTGAATTTTGTGGCCCTCCACAACCAAGGTAACAGCAGGAATAGACAATGGGGATATGGTGTAGGTCTTGGGTGCTCGTGAGCTCACCTACTTTTGTATTCTCCAAGCAAAGCCTGAGAGAGAATGTACATGTTCATATTTATATTTGACCTTAAAATCATCCTAATTAGTATACTGAACATGTTTATGAAAAACTGATTTAGTCATTCATGTTATCAGTTACATTTTGTTCCTCCCAGCTGGTAGCTTGTATGTTGATGTTATCCATCAAATTCTTCAATCTATGAATGCGAGTCAATCTTGATCAACTGATATACAGTGAGTATGTTTAGCCGCCCATAAGAAAATTGACCTGGCAACTGATAACTAATTTTATAGTTTAAGACTTAATCCATGACACTATCTGGTCCGAATAGTGTGATACATAAACAAAAAAAAAGATATTTATTTGTCTGATTAAGAGGGCAACTTTGTGAGTCAAGCTATGAGTTCAGTTATCGGTGTTCAACATGCAACTTTCACAACTATAGATTACCTTGTTTGTTTGATCTTCAAGCACGTTCTACCGATGTTTTCAAGTTTCAACTAGCTCAAAAAATAATACTGTACTAATGTTTCAACGTTTTTAACAGTTGCTTTTTTAGTATGGAACAAAAAGCTGCATTTACTAAGGTTCAGTGTAGGTTTCATTGTGCTCTAATCAAAATATAGTTTGGGTGTATGTGTTTTGTTAAAAAGTGAACGCATTGTCATGTGTTTTGTTAAAATAATTGTTCTGTTCAGAAGTACTCCCTCCGTAAAGAAGTATAAGAGCGCGTTTAGATCACTAAAGTAGTGATCTAAACACTCTTATATTTCTTTACAGAGGGAGTACTTTGGTAATTACCTTTACCCTATACTGAATACAAATACTTTAGTATAAATATAACTTTATAGGTCATGATGTTACCGAACCTATATTGTCGGCATCATAAGGGCAGGAAAAAAACACTGTTGTTTTTACTGCATGGCAATCTCCACTACTATTTCATAGGTTATCACATCTGATGCGTGAGTGTGTTGCTTTTGTAGGCAAAAGCATGGTCAGTGGAAGGGGCTGTTAAGTGGAAGAATTTGGCTGGCTATGCAGACATCTGGGATGCTTCAGTTGCATATGGTTTCGACCAAACAACAGAGGTTGGCGTAGGAGTCTCGCTGCCAAGATTTAAATCAATACCAACACCCTTGATGGCTCGGGCTTCATTGCTGTCACAAGATTGGATGAAGTTCTCATCATACAAGGAGCGCCTACTTGGTCTTTCATTGGGTTTGCTTTCAACCAGGCACCACGATTTATCTTACAACCTTACATGGCGTTCCTTGACTGATCCGTCACGCCTCGCGTCAACGTCCATAAGAAGGCAGTTAGGGCATAACCTTCTATCTGCATTGAAATACACATACAAGATTGATCAAAGGGATTCACATATCAGGCCAACAAAAGGATATGCATTTCTCTCATCCTCTCAAGTTGGTGGTCTTTGGGATAACAAAGGATTGAAATTTTTTCGCCAGGTCTGTTTTCAGCTTTTCTGTCCCCCTTTTCATGATTTCTTTAGCACCAATCTATTTATTATTTCTCCTTTCCTTTTCATGGTTCCTCACAATAATGGAGAAGTATACTTGTCACATCCATTCTCATTATTATTATCTTACAATATGGTGCTTTTGACTTTGCTTCAGGAGTTTGATGTCCGTGCTGCCGTGCCTTTTGGATTCTGGAACGCTGCTCTCAATGTTGGTGTAGGAGCGGGTGTTATTTTACCACTGGCAAGAGGATTTATGAATTCGTCTACACCTGTGACTGATAGATTTAACCTGGGAGGTCACAATTCTCCAGTTTGCAGCCTGGGTGGAATATCATCCTTGCTCGGTTTCAGAACAAGAGGAGTTGGCCCAACAGAACCACGGAGGCTTGTCCCCGGCGAGTCGGAAGATGGTTCTCCTGCTGTTCCAGGGAGGGATTACTTGGGTGGCGATCTTGCTGTTTCCGCCTTTGCTGACCTTTCCTTTGACCTGCCTCTGAAGGTGCTTAGAGACGCTGGAATACATGGTCACGCGTTTCTCACCGCTGGGAATCTTGCGAAACTGTCGGAGGGCCAGTACAAGAACTTCTCGCTTGATGAATTCCGTCGTTCGTTTAGGAGCACTGCTGGGGTCGGCATTATTTTGCCAACTAAACTGTTCCGGGTCGAGGTATGTTTCATTTTCCTTTGCACCAAATTACAGATCATGTGCTGTGCCTGCCTCCTGACTAACAAACTTGTTTTACTGCATTTGTTTCAGGTGAACTACTGCTACATTCTGAAGCAATCCCAGCACGACAGCGGGAAGACGGGAATCCAGTTCAGCTTCTCCTCGCCCTAGTAGAGACCTGCCACCAAGTGTCCTGCACTCCACGTGGCATCCCTTTTGCCTCGTCGACCCCCTTCTGCTCTTTTCTTTCTCGACGAGTACCTACTGGACAAGCGTATTTGTGTTTTCAGCCTTGTTTTGGGCACCGAGGAGCCTGGAATATCTTACGTGCTGTGCTGCTCGGCGTTTTTGCACATCTTCCGGAAGAGTTCAGTTCGCTTCCCTTGTTAACACTAGTGATTGTCGTGGAGATGACTGTTTAACTGAAATACCGATGCTGCGATGGTGGATAGAACAATAATTTAGGCGGATGAGAAATATTGGCGCTACTGTGACTGTGTATCACCCACTTATCTTGTGATTTGCGAGCCTATTTGGCAAGCGTTTGTGTGTGCTGCTTGGATCAAATACTGCCCGTTTCAAACGCAGAAAATACCTCGGTACTCGGGCATGGACAACCCGGGCTGGGCTGGGCCTGACATTCGGGCTAGGCTTGGGCCTTGTTTTGCAGCCCGGAAGGTAGTTTAGGCCAGGCTTGAGCTCTCTTTTTCTGCCTTTTGGGCTGGGCTTTTGGGCTTCGGGCTTGATTTTGGGTTGAGCTCAGGCTTGAAAACAGTGAGTATTTCGGACCTTGGGCTGGGTCGGGCTCGAGAAATGAAGGTTGGGCTTTTACAAGCTTGGCCCGATGTTTACCCGGGTTTAGGTGAATCTGCCGAACTGGGAAACGAGGGCAGCGAACTAACTGCTGCTAGAAAACTGCATAATTTGTTGCTCTAGAGCTCTGAAGACTATTGTCCTCGGCTTCTCCGGCGCGTCCTCTGGTGGCGGTGGCAAGCTGTGGGGGTTGTTTTCCTTCGGGGCATCGGTTGTTGGCTTGATCTGGAGCGTCCTGGTGAAACATAAAGGGTGATGGAGAAGATGGGGTCGAGGCGAAGCTCACAGTGGCAAAAGGGGACGCGGGGGCTCATTGGCGACAATGGACTCGCATGCCGGATCGACTGAATATAACTCTAAGGGTGATGTCCTCGGAGCCAGTGAACCACATGAGTTGGTTAGATGCGTGGGGCGGAGGGCTCATAGTATCTCTTTCTTTTTTGTTTCCTTTTTTTCCTTTTTATTCTATCTAAATTTAATTTAAAAACCAAATTCAATCCAAATCTTTCCACAGAAGTCCATCTATAATACTTAAGGGCTTAGCCAAAGTGATCCCTTTTGCCGGATGAAAAATTAGATTTATTCGTCCAGCTGGGGTAGGACGCTGACCGTCGTGCATTCATGCTTGGGCGAGCCCACCGACCGCCCGCCGCAGACGGTTCGCGCTGCTCGGATCAGGAGGAGGAGAGGAGAGCCGCGCGGCACGTGGGTGAGGGCGGCGGAATTGGTGAAGGCTGCGTGCAGGAATGGTGAAGGCTGCGCGCTGATGGACGTCCCAACCGAAACGCCACCGGGATTTGAACCTCGTCAGGGAATGTGATCTAGCGCTTGCTGTAGTCCCCAAGTCACCTCCGCATGCACTCAAAAGGGTGTGATCGACGAAGTCGGATTCCTTCCATCGGCTAAAGTGTGCAACAATTGTTGGAGCACACACAAAACAGACGCCACTCTCGAACAGTAATAAGATTCAACGGAGGAACCAAGGCTGCACCTGCACAGCACAGCGCGCGGCAGTTTTACTGCATCATCACCTAACACACACACGCGCGCGCTGCAACCAGAAATAATAACAATAGAGGGTGCGGAGAGCTGCGGCAAGAGAGTGTGGAGGAGGCGAAGCCGGAGTCGGAGGAAGGAGAGGTGATGATGATGCAGGAGCAGGACGGAGGTGCTGCTGCGGCGGCGGCGGAAGCCATGGCGCCGGCGCAGATCGACGTGAGGATGGACGTGGCGCTGCTCCACTGCCAGGCCTGCCTCCTCCCCCTCAAGCCCCCCGTCAAGGTGATTCCTCCTCTCCTCTTGTATTTTCTCACCAGAGAGATCCATCACTCTGTTTGTTTGCCAATTAGTTTGGAAGAACCAAAAAACACTCGTTCCATCTCACTTTTTGATTTGATGCGGCCGGGCCGTGAGAGGATTTCTCTGCGTAGCTAGATTAATACACATCTAGTGTATTTATGTGGAAGAAATTCGTCATGTTTTCCCTATCTTCTTGCAAGCAGAATTATGGGAGTTGAAAATTTTTCTGGAAGAACCAAGAAAACCCTCTTTCCATCTCACATTTTGAGAGGAAGAATTTCTTTGCAAGCACGAGGAAGAAATTTGAGAGGAAGCTGATGGATGATTTGGGGGTGGTTTATTGCGTTTGTGGTCGCAGTGCGAGGCCACCGGGCACGTGGTGTGCTGCTTCTGCCGCGCCGGCCACGCCGCACTCTGCAGCCGCGCCAGCGCCCACTGCGGCGAGCTGGACGTCGTGGTCGGTGCCGTCAAGGTGCCCTGCCCCTACAAGGTGTTCGGCTGCGAGCGCTACCTGGTGTACCATAACACCGCGGACCACCAGCGCGCGTGCCGGTGCGCGCCCTGCTCCTGCCCGGAGCCCGGCTGCGCCTTCGTGGGCTCCCGCGCGACGCTCCTCGGCCACTTCGCCGCCGGCCAACAGCGCCCCGCCGTGACGATCCGCTACGGCCGGGCCTGGAACCTCAGCTTCTCCCTGTCGCACCGCTGGCACGCGCTCGTCGGGGACGAGGACCGCAGCCTGTTCCTCGTGTCCCTGGGCCCGCTCGGCGCGGCCACCGCCGTGTCTCTGCTCTGCGTCAGGCCGGACGGCGAGGCCGCGGCGGCGCCCCGGTTCCGGTGCAAGCTCTCCGTGGAGCGCCTGGCGGGCGACGGCAAGGACAACCTGGTCCTCATGGCCTCGGCAGTGAGCAGCAGCTCGCTGTCCACCGGCGCCCCGGCGACATGAGCTTGGCGGTGCCTCATGAGCTGATCTCCGGCGACACGCTCACGCTCAGCCTCCGGATCGATCTGATCCGACCTGCCGGCACCGGCGGCGCTCCCAAGTCCGCCACAACACAGGCCAGGATGCCGAGGAGGATGCAGTGACTGAAGTATGCGTTTGATTATCTGCACCTTAAGTTAGATGCTTCTGATGGTTAACTAGTTTGATGCAATAGCAGTTAGTAGTATGGTGAACAGTTATAATTCAGTACTAGTGCAGCTCAGCTATGGATTATTAGTACGTATGAGATTATGAATTGTGTGGGCTTGTCAAGCTACATGGCTTCTCATCGGTAGCAATGCAGCTAAGCAAGGTTAGGAATGTTCTGAACAAGTGGCGTAAGTACTAGTAATGCGGCTACTGGTTTGTATTTGATCTGAATCAAGTGCAACCAATTGAAGTTAATTTGAAGATCCTGCACCCAGAGCATATTCTCTTTTTCCATAACCCCCAGCAGAGTATGTATACATTTTGTGGATCGTTTTGTTCTAGCTGCTTTTACTGTACTGTATGTATGTATGTATGTATGTATGTATGTATGTATGTATGTATCAGGTTGTAGTGATCCTCCGCGCCGGGCACACCGGGGCAGAGGATGCAGTCAAGTATGCATCTGATCTGCTGCATGTTATGGATGATAACTATGCATGATCTGGTTCAGTACTAGATAATTTTAATTTAGTACACTAGTAATGCAGCTATGCAAGGGAAGGATTATTGAGCAGCAATGCAGGTAAGCAGGGGCAGCAGTAATATAGCTAAGCAAGGGTAGGAATGCTTCACCCTTTGTTCTGAACAAGTGGCCTCAGCAGTAATAGTAAATTCAGCTGCTGCTTTGTATTTTATCTGAGTTAATTTCAGTTGTGCCCAATTGAAGTTAACTGGAAGAACCTACACCAGAATATGTTCTCACTTTTTATAACCTGCAGCAGAGTATGCAGAGTGAAATATGCATTTGGTGAATCGTATTATTATACTAGCTGTTATTACTGTACCAGGGGAGACAACATTTATTCAGGTGCCATTTGGTGGTGCACTGCGGGTTGATAAGGCAAGAAGGCAGGGGGTTAAGTGCAAAATGCCGCGCGCTGACCAGCCAGGCCACTTGGTATCCAGTTGGCGAGCTGTGATTGGTCTAGGACTAAATTTGCACCTCCGTTGCAAGTTCAGGGATGAAATAATCTACTTTTACAACTACAAGGACTAAACCATCACCTGACATGCAAGTATAAGGACCTGGGGTGCTATTACCTCGCCACATTGCCTCTGACGACCGCGTGGGCGAATCAGACGGCACTGCAGCCTCAGCAGTGAGTTCGGTGGCGCTGCCTGTGCCCGCCTGCGTGCCGTCCACGGCGACCCACTGCCGAGCGAGGCAAGATCCGGATTCCAAGCGGGCGCAGCAGAAAGCCTGCGACGGGGACGATCTGCCTGGCCGGCAGGTGGGACGGTTGGTGGCCGTGTCATGTCACCCCGCAGGTGAAAGGACCGGAGCAAGATAAGGGATGATCATACATAGTACATACGACCATGCACTCAAATGAGGGTTGTGCAACTGTGCAGCTGCAACAGCCGGCTGCGATCCAAACAGCAGACATCTGTAGACCGTACTGCCAGAATGTCAACAAGCACAGGATCATATATTGTGGGGCGTTGGCAAGTGATCGAATCAGTTCTACTCCCTCCGTAAACTAATATAAGAGTGTTTAGATTACTACTTTAGTGATCTAAACGTTCTTATATTAGTTTAGGGAGTACTAAACTAACCCGGTGGTGGATGTTTTAGGTCACCTGTGGATATGATCACTGGGGCTGCTGAACGGGACAGAATGCTCAACTCCATGAAGGCACCAGCCCTGAGAATCACAAGCACAGCAATACGTAGCAGGTCACAGGTAATGTGTATCATTCCAATGCCAGTGTCCAGTCTTGCTCCAAAACAGAGATGACATTGCACAACAGATTAATGAACCTGACGATGCAAATGCTTATCAAATAAACGCATGACTAAGCCTACCGTCCTGAATATTTAAAACTGGTTGCAAAATTTTGGACAGCGAAGATTGATCAGCAGAGCGTCCCTAACCAGCATGAAAAAGGGCACTGAATCACACAAATATCGATCGTAAATCCATGACCACATCACCCAATAAACGATCCTGAACATAGATAGTAGTGTTTTGAGTCATGAGATGAGATTGTATATCACAAAAGGAAATGCTTTTCTTCTTTATTGCGACTTAACATATCGGAAACATCAACCAAGAACAGAGATAGTAGTGTTGAGTCAGGAAATGAGATTATCATAGAAGTAAAGGGAATACTTCTTTATTGCGACTTAACATGCCTCTTTGCCCAGTAGCAAGAACAACCACAGATCAGCTGCAAAAAGAATAAAGCGACAACAGAGTTCGTTACCTGGCATTCATCCAGTAAACCAACAACATAGTCCGTTATTCGGCATTCATTCAGTAAAGTGACAACAGAGTTCGGTTCTTGGCATTCATTCACTCCATTGGACTAAATACCAGCTCAGTTTAACATGTGCACTTCAGCCATCTACAACCGAGACTCAAGTGACGGTGCATTATTTATGACACTAAAAGTTGATCCCATATAGTACACATCTGCTTTACGATCAAGGAAAATTCATCTGATGACAATCTCTCAGGTTTCCTTGGTATGCATGTCTAAAGTAATAGCATAAATTAAACATGGGAGGAACTAAACAAACAAACAACTAGACAGTACCCTATTAAACAAGCAGAAGAGGAAGACTTTTGATCACACTCAGCATAGAGTGCCCAAAGAGATAAAATGGGCTCATTGAGAAGAGCGAACCGTAAAAACTGGAGCAATACTGAAGCCTCTGCAATGCTCGGTTCGGCCTTCTTAGCTTTAGTTCAACCGCCTTCTCTTGTTCCGGTGTGTTTCGCCACCATCCACATCCAATGAACCTAAGGCGTCGCTTCTTCCCCTCCTCCTCAGGGTTCTTGACGACCCTGCATTGCTAGGTTCTCCTACGCTTTCAGTAAAAGCAGCATCCTCCTGAATCACAGCCATTGTGCTTGAATTAGAAGTTTGATCTGCAGACGGTGCTGCAGCAGCATGAATTCCATCAACTGGCGGCTCATGATTTGGCAAATTTGACGAAGTTGATGCTCGGAGGCTTGGCCTGGATATTCTTCTAAGATCGCTCACTGCAGTTGCCAACCTTTCCGTATTTGCAAGGCCAACAAGGGTAAGGCGTTGCAATAAATCAATTCCTTCCGAGGAAAGTGGACTTGAACTACGCCTAGGAGGATCTGGCGCGCTGCTTCCTGGCAGCCCGCTTTCTGGAGTAGAAGAAGAAACAAATGTAGGATTTTCTGCTTCCCTTTGCAGCCTCCTTGCTCTCATCCTGGTAGTAATTCGGCTTAGACGGCCAGTCTGGTGAGCATGATCTATCATCTCCTGGACAGATGATTCTGGAGGCCCTTCAAACCTACTCGCGCTAGTCATAATCTGCTGATCAAGAATGCGTCTCCAAGAAGATAATATCCCGTGCGCCTCGCCAAGCCTACGAGAAATTGGGCGCAAATGATGGAACTGTTGTCGAAAACTCTCGAGCCGGTTCCCATGTGGCCTGGCGGGAATGTTAGGACTGGACACATTGCCATCGTCTGCGACTTTCTTCTCCACATCAGAAGTTGAATTCCCTCTCCCATAGATAGGAGTAATGTTTCCTTCAGTGACCTCACCTTTGCAGACAGGGCATTCCTTGTGGGTGGAATGAATATGCAGCCACTGGTACAAACAAGGCCAGCAGAAGAGATGGCCGCAAGAAGTGACCACCGGGTCGTCGGCCATCTCAAAGCAGATGTTGCACTCAAACATGGCAGTGCTCTTCCCACGGTCGGCCGGCTCATCCTCGGCACCCACCATGGCACCATTGTCAATCACCTTATTCTCCTCGACGGCATCCTGCACGGGCTGCTGTTGCGGCGGTTCCAGTGCAGCCTCGTTGTCCGGGCTAGGGGCCTCGGAGCTGAGAGGAGGAAGGTCTGAGCGGAAGCGCCTGGGACGGAGGCAGCGCAGCTGGCGGCCATTCATGGAGATGGCGCGGCGGTAGCGCTCGGAACGCTCCGGGCGGAAGGTGGAGGAGGCCGTGGAGGAGGACGGGCGGTCGACCCAGCCGAGCAGCTCGCTGGGCCGCGGCGGTGGCGGGGGCGGCGGGGGCGGGTGCGAGAAGCCGAACTCTTGGGCGATCTCGGTTATGGGAACCTCCTCGGCCTGGCGGTAGGGCGCGCGCAGGACGGAGGCGGAGATGTGGTAGGGCTCGGGCGGCGGGCGCATCAGGTCGGCGCGGGTGGGGGAGTAGGGCGGGTGGAGCGGGTCCGGGTCCCGGTCGGGCGGCGGGGCGTCGGCGGAGGCGGCGGAGGAGGAAGGCGAGGAGGAGAGCATGGAATTGCCGAGGGCGAGGTCGGAGCCGAGATCGGGGCGGCGCGGGCGCGGGGCGCGGGGGAGGCCGAGGTAGAGGTTCAGATCCATCCTTCTGCGGCTCCGGGCGGCATCATCGGCGTCCATCCACGCCTTGTCCGCCTAGCTGCGCCCTCGCGCGCCGTCTCCGCCGTCGCGGTCACCCCGGCGCGGCGCAAACGCAACCACCCACCTCACCACCATCGCGCGTCGCCGCGCGGGGCGAACGCGAAGCACATGGGCGGGTGGGCGGGCGGGCGGACACGGAGGGCAGGAGACGGCGGCCGGCGAAAAGATTGGGTGGAGGTAGGTGGTGGTTGCGGCGGCGGCGGCGGCGAGGGGTGGGGAATTGTGGGAGGAGGGGAAGGGATGGGGGAGAAATGTAGGAACGGGGAGAGGCACAAGGTGCGCGAGGTTTTTGTTGGTGCCGGAAAAACAGAGCGCCACGTCAGCGCGCATCCCCACCGCCAGAAAGGAAGAGGGGGGGGGGGGGGGGGGGGAGGGTGTCCCGGCGAGGCGAATCTACCCGCCCGCCCGGGTGCGTGTCTAGCTGCGCTTTGCGGCCGTGTTGTGTAAAGATCGTCTCCGTCGTGGGCGGGCGGTGTGTGGCCACCGGGCCGTCGGGCAGGCCGTTTCTTTTTCTCTTGGACCTCACTCAGTTAGAAAAAGTGCTGTCCATTTGAGGCCTCGTTATGTTGAAGCTCGGATTCACACAGAGATGGGTGGACATAGTACAATGAATATCCAGGCCAATGCTCGGATTCACACACAGATGGGAATGGTCACCTCAGTTTCTTTTTTAGTGCTCTTTAATGGATAGAAACTTGATGAATTTCAACCAGCACGGGGTATCCGTCAGGGGATCCGATTTCACCGTACCTCTTTTTGCTCGTAGCACAGGGCCTTTCGTGCCTTTTAAAATCCAGAGTCCGGTCATGCAGTCTTGGCGGAATACAAGTGACTTCATCGGCTCCACCGATGAACCATTTGTTATTTCCAGATGACAGCCTGTTGTTTTTTAAAAGCAAATAGTGAGGGGGCTGAAGAAGTGTCTCTCCTTTTGGAAACATATGCCAAGGCATCAGATCAGAGAATCAACAAAGTTAAGTCATCTATTTTTTTCAGTAAGGGGTGCCCTGAAGATGTTAGAAGTGTCATTAAAAATATACTGACGATTCCTAATGAACAATTGAATGAGAAATATTGGTACACCATCGGATGTGGGAATCTCAAAAAATTGAGCTTTCAAATACCTCAAAGACAGGTTGTGGAACAAAATTCAGGGGTGGATGGAGAAACTTTTATCAACTGCTGGTAAGGAGGTACTTGTTAAATCGGTTTCCCAAGCTATTCCAGTTTATTCTATGTCCTGTTTTAAACTACCTAGAGGCCTTTGCAATCAACTCACTTCCATGATCAGCGTAAGCCATATTGGGTATCCTAGGATACAATGAGCATGCCAAAGTATATGGGTTTTAGAGATTTTGAGATATTTAACCTTGCACCTTGGCAAGGCAAGCATGTACAATCCTTGAAAATCCTCATACATTGAGTGCAAGAATCCTCAAAGCAGTGTATTATCCAGAGGTGAATTTCTTAGCGGCAGACTTGGGCAATCATGCCTCTCAGATTTGGTGGACAAATTGGATCCCTAGACAAGAAAATACGAGGCCGATTGTATCCTTAGTTGCTGACGACCACATCTAGTGTTGGAGCTGATAGGCGAGGGCAATGCACACTGGAATACCCAGCTAATCGAGCAAGTTTTCCTGCCATATGACGCCTCCGCTATATTACAAATACCGATTTGCACAAGGGCCATAGCTGATTTCTGGGCATGGAATTTGGAGAAGAACGGAATCTTCTCCGTTCGTTCAACATGTAAGATGATTGTGGCAATCAAAAAAGGAGGGAAGACTGGCTCAAGGAGCGGGCTGGAGCTTCTAATGTGTCGGTTGAAAGAACATGCGGTGCCCCCATGTTTGGTTTTGGTAATTGATGACAATCTTTATGGACTAATGGTTGCCTTGAGTTATATTTGAACGATTTGTCCATAGGCATTTCTTGAAGTCCATGTGTTGGTTTTAAAGAGTTTATGTGATGACCAAAGTGTTATTGAAGGAATTATCCAAAGGTTGGTCATGTAGAAGACATGATACAAGGTTGATCAAGACCAAGTCAAAGAGTGAATCAAGTTGATCAACACACAAAGCGTACAAGATGTACCGAGAGGGATCAAGTGATCCCATGGTATGGTAAGCATTGTCCATTATGCTTTGTGTACTAACCCATGGTCTACGTGAGAATTCTATGTTGCTAAGAAGTTGGAGCATGCTTTATTATTGAGTGTCTTCCTTTGCGTGAAGGTCGGAGGCGCGCGATGGTTAACTCCTACTGACCTCCCCCTAGGGGCATGCGTAGTAGTACTTTGCTTAGAGGGCTAATAGACCTTCACAATAAGTACGTGAGGTCTTTATGACTAATGTGAGTCCATGGATTATACGCACTCTCAACTTTCCACAATTTGCTAGCCTCTTCGGTACTGTGCATTGCCCTTTCTCACCTCGAGGTGCAAACTTCGCCGATGCATACAAACCCTGTGATATGATACACTCTATCACACATAAGCCTCCTTATATCTTCGTCAAAACAACCACCATACCTACCTATCATGGCATTTCCGTAGCCATTCTGAGATATATCGCCATGCAATTTCCACCGTTCCGTTTATTATGACACACATCATCATTGTCATATTGCTTGCATGATCATATAGCTGACATAGTATTTGTGGCTCAGCCATCGTTCATCATTGTTATACATTGTACGCTAGCATCATTGCACATCCTGGTACACTGCTAGAGGCATTCATATAGAGTTATATGTTTTAGTTTTATCGAGTTGTAAGTAAATAGAAGTGTGATGATCATCATTATTGCCAGCATTGTCCCAGTGAAAAAAAGGAAAAGAGGCCAAAAAGAGCCTAACAAAAAATGAGAGAAAGAGAGAGAAGGGGCAATATTACTATCCTTTTCCACACTTGTGCTTCAAAGTAGCACCATGTTTTCATATAGAGAGTCTCCTATGTTGTCACTTTCATATACTTATGGGAATTTTTCATTATAGAACTTGGCTTGTATATTCCGATGATGGGCTTCCTCAAATGACCGAGGTCTTCATGAGAAAACAAGTTGGATGCACACCCACTTAGTTTTCAGTTTGAGCTTTCATACACTTATAGCTCTTAGTGCATCCATTGCATGGCAATCCCTACTCCTCTCATTGACATCAATTGATGGGCATCTCCATAGCCCGTTGATTAGCCGCGTTGATGTGAGACTATCTTGCTTTTTTGTCTTCTCCATATTAATCTCTATCACCGCATTCTATTCCACCCATAGAGCTATGTCCATGGCTTACGCTCATGTATTGCGTGGGGGTTGAAAAAGCTGAAGCGCACTAAAAGGTATGAACCAATTGCTTGGCTGAGAATGAGGTAGTACATGATTTATATTTTGTGTTAAGAAGATGGAGCATGACAAGGCTATATGATTTTGTAGGGATAGATTCCTTTAGCATTTATATTTTGAAAGGCATGATTGTTTGTTGGTATGCTTGAGTATTAATGTCTTTATGTCAAATTATAGACTATTGCTTTGAATCATCCAGATCTAAATATTCATACCATCAAAGAAAGTTTACATTGACATGTTAGGTAGCATTCCACATCAAAAAATATGCTTTTATCATTTACCTACTCGAGGACGAGCAGGAATTAAGATTGTCGATGCTTGATACGTCTTCAATGTATCTATAATGTTTGATTGTTCCATGCTATTATAGTACCAATCTTGGATGTTTTATATGCAATTATATGCTACTTTATATCATTTTCTGGGACTAACCTATTAACCCAGTGCCAAGTGCTAGCTGTTGTTTTCTGCTTGTTTTTTGGTTTTCCAGGAAATCGGTACCAAACGGAGTCCAAACGCTACGAAACTTTTTGACGATTTTTTCTGGACAAAAGAGACCCTAGAAGCTTCGAGAGGAGACCAGACGAGAAGCAGGGAGACGGCAAGGCAACAGGGCGCGCCTAGGGGGTAGGCATGCCCTGTTACCTTGTGGGCCCCACGTGGCTCCGTCTGACCTAATCCCACCTCTATAAATTCTCTAAAATGGGGAAACCAATAGAGAGCCACCCCAAACACTTTTTCTGCTGCCACAAGTTTCTATTCTTTCGCGATCCCATCTAGAGGCCTTTTTTGTCTCCCTGTCGGAGGGAGGAGTGATCACAGAGGGCTTCTTCATCATCCTTGTTGCCTTCTAATGATGTGTGAGTAGTTCACCATAGACCTACAGGTCCATAGCTGGTATCTAGATGACTTCTTCTCTCTCATTGATCTTCAATACAATGTTCTCCTCGATGTTCTTGGAGTTCTATCCGATGTAATCTGCTTTTGCGGTGTGTTTGTTGGGATCCGATGAATTGTGGGTTTATGATCAGATTATTTATGAATATTAATTGAGTCTTTTCTAAATTCTTTTATCCATCATTATCATAGCTTTTTATTTCTCTCCGATCTACCCGTTTAGTTTGGCGAACTAGATTGATTTATCTTGCAATGGGAGAGGTGCTTTGTGATGTGTTCAATCTTGTGGTGCTCTATCCCAGTGACAAAGTAGGGGACAAGACACGTATGTGTATTGTTGCCATTAAGGGTAAAAGGACGGGGTTTATTCATATTGCTTGGGTTTACTTTTTCTACATCATGTCATCTTGGTTAAGGCACTACTTTGTTTTATACTTAATACCCTAGATGCAAGCTAGATAGTGGTCGATGGGTAGACTAATAGTAGTAGATGCAAGCAGGAGTCAGTCTACTTTTCTCGGACGTGATGCCTATATACATGATCATTGCCTTGAATATCGTCATAACTATGTGCTTCTCTACCAATTGCCAAACAGTAATTTGTTCACCCACCGTATGTTATGTGCTCGAGAGAGAAACCTCTAGTGAAAACTATGGCCCCGGGGTCTACTTTTATCATATATAAAAACACAAAATACCTTGTTGCATTTTATTTATTTTGTTTTGCAATTTATCATATTACCTACCACTACGAGATTTAATCCTTGCAAGTAACCACCGAAGGGATTGACAACCCCCTTATTAGCGTTGGGTGCAAGTATTTGCTTTTTTGTGTGCAGGTGCTGCTAACGAGGTTCTATGTGGTTCTCCTACTGGATTGATGACCTTGGTTCTTAACTAAGGGAAATATTTATCTCTACTTTACCGCTTCATCCTCTCCTCTTCGGGGACATCCCAACGTAGCTCACAAGTAACAGGCATCACCCCTAACAACCAATTCACATCGGCAACGAGATGATGCCACTAATGGTCCTGTGAACAATGATCCCGGAGACCATGACTACTATCCGAAATCCGAGTAAGATCTAAACCTCGGACCTGATGATTTTGATATCCTCGAGGAAGCCCTAGATGCTCCTGGGCTTCAAGCTTTCCGTCGGTGGTTGATTAGCACAACCAAGAAGATGAAGCAAAAGTCCCAGCAGCTTCAAGCCGAACAGGACATACCGAATGACAAATGGACCGAGGTCCTTAGTGTCGAGGAACGAGCCGCGGGAAATGATCGACATTATCCGCGTAAGGAGTTACCCTCTGAGTTTGATGAGGAAGTTAACGACACCCCGCCGTCAAGGTCTGAATGGGCCAAAAAACTCGACCACCCTCCTCGAGGCCGAGATGGGCCAGCCGTTGGGTACCGTAATACTCCCAAAATACCCCGTCCTCATGGTAAGGATCCACTTCTGCCTTAGGAAACGTATGTTTACTGGAAGGAATCAACACCAATGCTGACCGCCCCTTCCCGATCCATCGATAGATCAAATGGGCGCCCACTCGCCGGACAGGCGGGATATCCGACTTGGTTAGATGTAATTGAACTACCATGACATTTGATGTTCAAGACTTGTGTGTTATCGTAAGGACTCGCGGGACAGGCGGGATATACGGCAACACACCTGAATATACACGTAATTGAACTACCATGACATTCGATGTTCGACATGCTGCAGCTCGGGTCACAGGAGCAGCTCACCCCGCGTGCTTTATAGACGAGGTGATTGATGACCCACAAGTATAGGGGATCTATCGTAGTCCTTACGATAAGTAAGAGTGTCGAACCCAACGAGGAGCAGAAGGAAATGACAAGCGGTTTTCAGCAAGGTATTCTCTGCAAGCACTGAAATTATCGGTAATAGATAGTTTTGTGATAAGATAATTCGTAATGGGTAACAAGTAACAAGTGTAACTAAGGTGCAGCAAGGTGGCCCGATCCTTTTTGTAGCAAAGGACAAGCCTGTACAAACTCTTATATAAAGCAAAGCACTCCCAAGGACACATGGGAATTACTGTCAAGTTAGTTTTCATCATGCTCATATGATTCGCATTCGTTACTTTGATAATTTGATATGTGGGTGGACCGGTGCTTGGGTGTTGTCCTTACTTGGACAAGCCTCCCACTTATGATTAACCCCTCTCGCAAGCATCCGCAACTACGAAAGAAGAATTAAGATAAATCTAACCATAGCATGAAACATGTGGATCCAAATCAGCCCCTTACGAAGCAACGCATAAACTACGGTTTAAGCTTCTGTCACTCTAGAAACCCATCATCTACTTATTACTTCCCAATGCCTTCCCCTAGGCCCAAAACATGGTGACGTGTAATGTAGTCGATGTTCACATAACACCACTAGAGGAAAGACAACATACATCTCATCAAAATATCAAACAAATACCAAATTCACATGATTACTTATAACAAGACTTCTCCCATGTCCTCAGGAACAAAAGTAACTACTCACAAAGCATATTCATGTTCAAGATTAGAGGGGTATTAATTATCATTAAGGATATAAACATATGATCTTCCACCAAGTAAACCAACTAGCATCAACTATGGGAAGTAATCAACACTACTAGCAACCTACACGTACCAATCTGAGGTTCTGAGACAAAGATCAGATACAAGAGATGAACTAGGGTTTGAGAGGATATGGTGCTGGGGAAGATGTTGATGGAGATTGACCCCCTCTCGGTGAGAGCATCCTTGGTGATGACGATGGCTTCGATTTCCCCCTCCGAGAGGGAAGTTTCCCCGGCAGAATTGCTCTGCCGGAGCTCTAGATTGCTCCTGCCCAGGTTCCGCCTCGAGACGGCGGCGCTTCGTCCTGAAAGCAATCCTCTGATTTTTTTTCTAGGTCAAAACCCTCCATATAGCAGTAGATGGGCACCGGAGACCTACCAGGGGGCCCACAAGCCCTGGGGGCGTGCCCCCAGGCTTGTGGCCACCTAGTGGGTCCCCCTCTGGTATTTCTTCGCCCAATATTTTTTACATATTCCAAAATAATTCTCCGTAAATTTTCAGGACTTTTGGAGTTGTGCAGAATAGGTCTCTCAGATTTGCTCCTTTCCGGTCCAGAATTCCAGTTGCCGGCATTCCCCCTCTTCATATAAACCTTGTAAAATAAGAGAGAAAAGGCATAAGTATTGTACCATAATGTGTAATAACAGTCCATAATGCAATAAATATCAACATAAAAGCATGATGCAAAATGGACATATCAACTCCCCCAAGCTTAGACCTCGCTTGTCCTCAAGCGAAAGCCGAGATCGATAATCATGTCCAGATGTTTAGAGATAGAGGTGTCGATAAAATAAAATATGGACATGAAGGCATCATGATCTTTAGAACAACAATATATTCTCATATAACTTCTCATGCCAAAGTAACAATTCATTCACAAGATAAAGTATGAATCAGAAACTCTATTGAGAACCAACAAACTACAATCTCAGTCATTGAAGAAATTGCAATTTATCATAACATCGGAAAGAGTCAATATAAGAGCTTGTATAGCAAATCCACATACTCAACCATCTTTTAGTCTTTCACAATTGCTAACACTCACGCGGTATTTATGAGATCAAAGTTTCCATCAGACACATAGAAAGATAGGGGCTTATAATTTCGCCATCCAACTATTTACCTCAAGGGTAATGTCAACAATAATAACCCATGATCACCTACATCCGAATGGATGTATGTGTCTAGATCTTTCCCCAACACATGACGCTTGCCAAAAGAAAAATGCGAAATATAGGAAGTGGTGAAGATCACCATGACTTTTGCATAAAGATAAATACTAAAAAGTAAAATATAGGCCCTTGGCAGGGGGAAGCAGTGGTTGTCATGCGCTTTTTGGTTGGATGCATGAAATCTTAATGCAAAAGAACGTCACTTTATATTGCCTCTTGTGATAAAGAACTTTATTATGCAGTCCATCGCTTTTATTTCTTCCATATCACAAATTCGTATAAAGCTTATTTTCTTCACACTAATAGATCATACATATTTAAAGAGCAATTTTTATTGCTTGCACCAATGACAACTTACTTGAAGGATCTTACTCAATCTATAGGTAGGTATAGTGGACTCTCATGGCAAAACTGGGTTGAGGGTGTTTCGATGCACAAGTAGTATCTCTACTTGGTGCTGAAGTTGTGGCTAGTATATATGGGGTGGAGGCAAGCGTCACATGTTAGAGGATCCATGACAATATAACTTTTATTCGGAAAGAAGCAAACATAACTCATTATGTTGTCTTCCTTGTCCAACATCAACCTTTTAGCATATAATATTTTAATGAGTGCTCACAATCATAAAAGATGTCCAAGATAATATATTTATATGTGAACCTCTCTTTCTTTATTACTTCCTTTTAATTGGAACAATGACAGACACTATGTTTGTCAACTCACAACAAGTTTTATTCATCATACTCTTTATATGTGAAGTCATCACTCCATAAGATTGTTATATAATCTTTTTTACTTCTTTTATTCTTTTTCTTTATTTATTTTTCTCAAGATCATAGCAAGAAAGCAAAGCCCTAAACTCAAAACTACTCTTTATTATATAACTCTCGGACTTGATTACATAGAGGGAACTCAAAGCTTGATGATACTAAAAACTTTATTATACTAAACCAAGATATAATCAAAAGGATCGAACTAAGAAAAAGATAAAGGTAAAGATGTGATGGTGATACGATACCGGGACACCTCCCCCAAGCTTGGCACAAGCCAAGGGGAGTGCCCATACCCATGTACTCATGTCTCCTTCCTCGGAGGTGGTGATGATGTTGATGTGGGAGGCTTGTCCTCCGTGTTCCAAGGCATAGGCTCACCATCGTAAAAAGATAAATGAGTCTCCGAAATCTTCAAATTTGCAGCCAAACTCATCCTCTTAAATATGTATTCATACTCACAGTTTTGGTTTTGCAGGTCATAGATTTGGGCTTGGAGATGCTCGGTTTTCTCCTGAAGCTTGAAGATGGCCTTTGATCATTGGTAAATTCTGCGATCATCAATTGATAGGCGTTGGGTCCTCGTTCCACCATCCCTTGGCACTTGAAAACTTGCTGCTCCATCACTTCAAGCCTGGTCTCCATGCTTCCGGTCTTCTTTGGCCCTTGAACGTCCCAGATGTGCAGCACCCCCTCACGCATCTCAATGGTTTGAGGGTGTTGCAGCACCTCCGCGGGGTAGGGGTTGATGACCTTCTCAAAGAACTTGTCCTTCGGAGCGCTTGGGGACGTCATGATGATCTAGATCTGTCAGAAAAACAACTCGAAACAAGAATAGAGGATATTGTTGTGGTACGGTGGTCAAAACCTTCGGGAGATTATATAATGATTTTTTACCGACCAAAAGAAGTATCGTGCAAGAAAACTGAGTCCGGAGGGCACACGAGGTGGCCACAAGCCAGGGAGGTGCACTCAGGGGGGGGGGGCGCCCCCACGGCTTGTCGCCTCCTCGTGCACTTTTCGGACTACTTTTTATTTTTTTAATTTTCTAAATATTCCAAAATGGAGTAAAATTGCCATCAGAAAAGTTTTGGAGTCGGTTTACTTACCGTATCACATACCTATTCCTTTTCGGAGTTCTGGCGTGTTCTGGTAGGTTTCCCTTATGTACTCCTCCGGTGTTATGGTATTAATAATATTGGTTTCAACATTTATGGGAGTACTTGAGATATAATGTTTGATTCTTTGCCCGTTTACCACCTTCGGAATTGTTGATCTTGATGGCACCGGAACGATAAACTTCCTCGATAATGTAAGACCCTTCCCATTTAGAGAGAAGTTTTCCTGCAAAAAACCTTAAACGAGAATTGTATAGCAAGACATGGTCACCTACATTGAATTCATGCTTTTGTATTTTTGTATCATGCCATCTTTTAACTTTTTCTTTAAACAACTTAGCATTTTCATAGGCTTGGGTTCTCCATTCATCAAGTGAGTTAATGTCAAACAACCTCTTCTCACCAGCAAGTTTGAAATCATAGTTGAGCTCTTTAATTGCACAATAAGCTTTATGTTCTAGTTCAAGAGGTAAGTGACATGCTTTTCCATAAACCATTTTATACGGAGACATACCCATAGGATTTTTATAAGCAGTTCTATAAGCCCATAGTGCATCATCCAGTTTCTTAGACCAATTCTTTTTAGATTGATACGTCTCCAACGTATCTATAATTTTCGATTGTTATTATCTGTTTTGGATGTTTAATGGGCTTTAATATATCTTTTTATATTATTTTGGGACTAACCTATTAACCAAAGGCCCAGTGCAAATTGCCGTTTTTTGCCTATTTCAATGTTTCGCAGAAAAGGAATATCAAACGGAATGAAACCTTCACGAGGATCATCTTTGGAACAAACGCAATCCAGGAGACTTGGAGTGGAAGTCAAGGAAGCAGCGAGGAAGCCACGAGGCAGGAGGGCGCGCCCCAGGAGGGTGGGAGCGCCCCCCACCCTCGTGGGCCCCTCGCAGCTCCACCGACCTACTTCTTTCGCCTATATATACTCTTATACCGTGAAAACATCTGGGGGAGCAACAAAACACTTTTTCCAGCGCCGCAACCTTCTGTACCCGTGAGATCCCATCTTGGGGCCTTTTCCGGCGCTCCACCTGAGGGGGAATCGATCATAGAGGGCTTCTACATCAACACCATAGCCTCTCCGATGATGTGTGAGTAGCTTACTACAGACCTTCGGGTCCATAGTTATTAGCTAGATGGCTTCTTCTCTCTCTTTGGATCTCAATACAAAGTTCTCCTCGATCTTCTTGGAGATCTATTCAATGTAATACTTTTTGCGATGTGTTTGTCGAGATTCGATGAATTGTGGGTTTATGATCAAGATTATCTATGAACAAGATTTGATTCTTCTCTGAATTCTTATATGCATGATTTGATATCTTTGCAAGTCTCTTCGAATTATCGGTTTAGTTTGGCCTACTAGATTGATCTTTCTTGCAATGGGAGAAGTGCTTAGCTTTGGGTTCAATCTTCCGGTGTCCTTTCCCAGTGACAGTAGGGGCAGCAAGGCACGTATTGTATTGTTGCCATCGAGGATAAAAAGATGGGGTTTATATCATATTGCTTGAGTTTATCCCTCTACATCATGTCATCATGTCATCTTGCTTAATGCGTTACTATGTTCTTATGAACTTAATACTCTAGATGCATGTTGGATAGCGGTCGATGTGTGGAGTAATAGTAGTAGATGCAGAATCGTTTCGGTCTACTTGACACGGACGTGATGCCTATGTTCATGATCATGCCTAGATATTCTCATAACTATGTGTCACAACCGGTTTTCCAATAAAAACATTTATTGGGAAACCGATCCCTTTTACGGACCAGTAGAGAAGAATCCTTCTCACTGGTAGACAATTTCTTGATCACAGAAGAAAAACCAGGAGTATTAAATATAATACAAGGTTGAGCGGAGACTGCTCAACAATTTATTACAAGCACGCCGATGATAAATAAAGGCGGTTAGGGTGGTCTGACTACTGACCCACAATGAAAGCGGTGGTGGATATGTCACAGTGAAGTGGGTGACATGACTCCTAAATCTTACAACTCATCGAGCGTCGGAGTGAGGCTCGAGGATTCTTATTGTGGGTGGCGGAAGCGTATATAATACAAGTGACCAATATCCAAGATCGCACGGGACTAACTAGGACTCCTCTAGGCATCGGACTCACTATCAAACTCTTCATCCATGAGATCGCCTTCGTCAACATCTGGCCAAATCAACAAGCCAGGTGAGTACTATGAAAGTACTCGCAAGACAGTTCAGACATAAGATATAACAAATGTAAACATGATGCATATGAACAGAGTAATAGAGCGCACTCAGACAATGAGACAGCCATGCATGGGAAAAAAGGGAAGTCGGGCGGTAGTCCTCCCGAAATCCCAAAGTAATACTGAAGGCCAATCGAGTGTCTGAATGACTCCTCGAAAGGATACAAATGAAATAACAATGCCGCAGTCGGGCGTCAAGGCGACACCACATAAAGGGCTTATAATGGAAAAATAAATGACAGTGCGTGCCACAGTCGGACGTCTGAGCGACATCACATAAAGGGCTTATATTAGAAGTAAATAATGAACGTGCCACAGTCGGACGTCTGAGCGACATCACATAAAGGGCTTATATCAAAAGTAAATGACAAGAGTGCCACAGTCGGACGTCTGAGCGACATCACATAAAGGGCTTATATTTCATAACTTGATATTACGGTAGCTCATGAATTTAAATCATTCAAAGGAATATTCAGGTACGAGATAAATAAAAGGTTAGTCCATCCACAGGAGTAATAATTCAACCGGGTTTACCACTCAAACTTGTTCACCGGGGATTTACCACGGAGACTGACATAGGAACTGACATGGATATGGATAAGTTGGCCACGGTCCTTGACCATGGACACGATGACTCGGAAGGGTTTGACTCTGCAGAGTTTGTACTATTTAACCACACAACGGATTTCAGTAGTCACAAGGGACTAGTTCCGTTTACGGTGTTTTAGGAGAAACACATCTAACCAGTACACACCCATTCAACATTCCGATGCCAGGAATCACCCTCGGCAACGTTCAAGAAAAACTTTGAGACGGGGAGGCTACAACCTCGCGTAGCATGGGATCAAATTTATACCGCGCGCTCTAAGGGGTGCCCCCCTCTCGGTCCCAACCGGAAACACCCATGCCCCCTGACTGGATGACTGGCTTTAATCCAGGGCCATGGAACCCTCATCCCGGCCCCTCTATTTGGTGCGTACAAGGAAAGAGGTTAGCAACTTACTAAACCGTATTCTTTGCAGAAAACATGTGGCAGCACGAAAGGGGAAGAACGATAACGTGGCTCAGTCCACGTTAACGTCAGAGTTTATCGGATGACGTAAGAATGGCATGCTACAACAATACCATCTTACTACCTTTCATGTCACCACATGATCAGGTCATCTCTCATCAAAGATCACAGTAACTTCGAAACACACGGTCAGTTGCCTTGCATGCAACGTAATGCTCACCGATGCTCATATGCCATGCACAAACCATTCAAGCAAACATGCAAAACACCTATCATATCAAAGGTTCAAACATGCTTGCCTGGTTCGGAGAAGTCGGAGTCTAGCTCGGCGAAGTTCGCGGCTCCGTCACCTCCTCCGGAACCTACGGTGTAACGAAACCGTATACTAATGTGAAAATCATTGCGTGCATAAAAATTGTCCCAAATTTTTTCCAAATAAATACTATAAAAAACTAGACAAAAATATAAGACTGACAGAAAAAGAATCAATCAAAAATCATCTTTTATTAAAAAGATATAAGGGTTTTAGTCCAAGGACTGATCTGTGATGAAACAGAAAAGATCCAGGGACTTGTTTGAGAAAACAGAAAACGGTTCGGAATGAAATGCGCCAGCCCAAGGAGAAAACGCATTTTGCCCGAAGGCGCTTTCAGAAAACGGTTCGAGGGGGGGGGGTGGAAAGAAGAGAGGCTGACGGGGGGTCCCACCCGTCAGGTTTAAAACTCCAACGGAGCTCGCCGGCGCCCGAAGGCTGCGGTGGTCGCCGGTGTTGAACTACGGCGAGGCAGAGAGATCGGAGGGTACCAAGAGGTTCAGGGTGTTCTTCCGCGTCGGTGGGTGGTGGACTTGGTCGTCGGAGAGCACCACGTCGACGGCGAAACTTTCTCCGGCGGACGGTGGTTCGGGCGATGGTGGAGTACTCCGGTGGGTGCTGCAAACTCCAAATTGATGCGCGGGTCAGGAGAGTGGATGTACTAGGAGGCTACTGGCAAGAGCTGAGGGGTGAGGGTGCACGCACGGGGGTGAATCGAGCTGGGTCCCGAAGCGGGTCGAGGCGGCCGGAGTTGGGGAAGAAGACTCCCTCGGGGGCTGCCCAGTGGCTTGGCGTGGTACTGGTAGTGTGTGGAGGTGGTGCGGGTTCGAGTTCGAGCTCGGGGCCTCCTTTTATAGGTGATCCGAGGGGGTGGCCGTGAACGGGATAGCTCCGTCGAGCAATTACGACGAGGCAGAGGTTGGGCAGGGGGTTTAGGAGGCTAGGCATCATCAGGGAGGATCACTGGTGCCATTCCTCCGCTAAACCTCGGTCGGGCTTGGCATAATACGCCGGTCCTCGACGGAACGGCCGTACGGGCACGGCGGCGGCAGGGAGCGCGCTCCGCGCCTAGCAGTTCACGACGACGGACCGCAGCGTGCACGGGTGAGTGGATGGCCATGTGGTGGCCTCCGGTGGCTTGGGCGGCGCTGGACGGCGCCGTCCAACGCTGCGCCGCTCTGGCAGCCGCAAAGGCCGCCGCTGCCGTCGCTCACGGGGTGGCGCACCTCCTCTTGCTTGTCGCCGACGCCCGCAAGCTTCCAGACGATCGTGCGGCGCAGGGATAAGAAGGAGGGAACAGGGAGCAAGGCGCCACCGTGGTACTGGCGAGATCGAGGAAAGGTTCTGAAGAAAACGACAGTAGCTTCTGAAACTGTTTACTGAACTTTCTGAATTTGACAGTAACAGTGCCCTTCAGGTGTTCGACGAAATGATTTGGCATGAAGAAATTTTTTTCTGGAGCTGGGGCTTGGTGAGGTGACCTCTCAATGCATCCAGAGGCTGCCTGAATTTTCTCAGATTTTTAGGAGGAGAAAATAAATGAATTTCATCAAATTTGGCAAATATGGTCCAAACTTGCAGCAAGCACAATTTGAAATATTTGAACTGGAGACCAGTGGATCTTCATGGATCTTGGTTGAGGGCTCTAAGGACTAGCCAGGGAAATTTGTTTGGAGGCCAAACTCAAAGTAGAAATGGTAGTTCCTTTGTAAACTTCCAAGGATCAAAATAGAAGGCAGGAAATATTTTTGATAAGAAATAAATGGAAGAAAAATCATGGGGAGGTTCAACTTGCTGGATTTGAAGTATAACTTGGCATAAAGATGGGAAATGGCTTTTGGGAGGGGATTTCCACTTAGGTCATGGCAAGAGGAGATTTTAAAAAGGGGAAGAGATCACTCCAAATGCCATAGGGCTATTTAAAAGATTTTCAAAAAAATTCCCCAAATGAAAAAAAACATTTGTGTCAACATGAGATGAAAAACCTCCAAGACCAAAGACCAAGTCTTGGATGAAACCAAACAAAAATATTTGTCATAAAAGAAAACTTTTGAGAGGGAGAGTTCTTTAGAAGAAAAATTTAAATAACCTCCCTCAAATCAAATAAAAGTTTGAAAAAGCCAAATAAAATTTTTGGGTGTCACAACACCTACCCCCTTAGGAAAAATCTCGTCCCCGAGATTTCTGCTGATCCTCAAATAGATGTGGGTACTCTGCCTGAAGAAAATCTTCTCTTTCCCATGTAGCTTCATCCTCGGTGTGATTGCTCCACTCGACCTTGAAAAATTTAGTTGTTTTCTGACGGGTCCTCCTTTCAGACTCTTCCAATATCTTTACTGGCCGCTCTCTGTAGGTGAGGTCTGGTTGCACATCAATGCTCTTATGAGATACATGCTTTTCCGGGTTGCTTACACATTTCCTCAATTGTGAGACGTGGAACACGTCGTGGACGTCTGACAGCTCTTTGGGTAAGTCTAGCTGGTAGGCTACTGTGCCTCTTCGTGCAACTATACAGAAGGGTCCAATAAATCTTGGGGCTAGCTTCCCTTTAATTTTGAACCGTTGCAGGCCCCTCATAGGAGACACTCGGATGTATACATAATCACCGGGTTCAAAGCTGACCTCATGATGTTTTCGATCGTAATAGCTCTTTTGTCGGCTTTGAGCTGTCTTGAGTCTGTCCCTGATCTGTTTAACTTTCTCCTCGGCTTCCTTGAGCATGTCTGGGCCGAAGATACGACTGTCACCTGTCTCTGACCAATTTAGTGGGGTACGACACCTCCGTCCGTACAGTGCTTCAAAAGGTGCCATTTGTAAGCTGGCTTGGTAACTGTTGTTGTATGCGAACTCGGCATACGGCAAACTTTCTTCCCAACCGGATCCATAGGTGAGCACACAGGCTCTCGGCATGTCTTCTAGGATTTGGTTCACGCGTTCAGTTTGTCCATCAGTCTGGGGGTGGTACGCTGTACTGAATGCTAGTTGAGTGCCCAGAGCTTGTTGTAAGTGATCCCAAAATTTGGAGACAAATTGAGTGCCTCGGTCGGATATTATAGTCTTTGGGACTCCATGCAGACAGACTATACGGGAGAGATAAAGCTTGGCAAGTCTTTGAGTGGAGTAGGTCGTCTTCACGGGAATGAAATGTGCTACCTTGGTTAACCTATCTGTGATGACCCATATGGCGTCATTTCCGCGTTGTGATCGAGGTAGTCCGACGATGAAGTCCATTCCAATTTCATCCCATTTCCACTCAGGTATCCGGTTTGGCTGTAGCAGCCCTGCTGGCTTTTGATGCTCGGCTTTAATGCGCTGACATGAATCGCAACAAGCAATGAATGCGGCTATATCCCTTTTCATACCGTTCCACCAAAATCTTTCCTGAATGTCTTTGTACATTTTGGTTCCTCTAGGGTGGATCGAGTATGGAGCGGTGTGGCTTTCGGTTAGGATTTGATGCTTGAGTTCCTCAATGTTTGGTACGCAAAGTCTGTCCCCGTACCATAATATTCCCTCATTGTCTGTGACGAACTCTGAAGCCTTGCCAAGGCTCATTTTTCTCTTTATACCTTCGATGCTGGGATGTCCATGCTGAGCCTTCTTAATTTGTTCCATTAGGGTGGGATGTATCTCCAGATTTGATACGGTGCCCTCAGAGACTAACACCATGTTGAGTCTAGCGAACTCCTGCTGAAACTCAGGCCTCAAGTTCGTTGGATTGTCGTTGCCCGGGCTGGGGTTCCGACTAAGAGCATCTGCCACTACATTTGCTTTCCCTGGATGGTAGTGAATGCCGACATCATAGTCCTTGACCAATTCCAACCAGCGTCGTTGTCGTAAATTTAGCTCTGGTTGTGTGAAAATATATTTAAGGCTCTTATGGTCTGTATATATTTCACAACGATTTCCCAGTAGAAAGTGCTGAAGGAAATATGCCCTAGAGACAATAATAAAGTTATTATTTATTTCCTTATATCATGATAAATGTTTATTATTCATGCTAGAATTGTATTAACCGGAAACATAATACATGTGTGAATACATAGACAAACAGAGTGTCACTAGTATGCCTCTACTTGACTAGCTCGTTAATCAAAGATGGTTATGTTTCCTAGCCATAGACATGAGTTGTCATTTGATTAACGGGATCACCTCATTAGGAGAATGACGTGATTGACTTGACCCATTCCGTTAGCTTAGCACCCGATCGTTTAGTATGTTGCTATTGCTTTCTTCATGACTTATACATGTTCCTATGACTATGAGATTATGCAACTCCCGTTTACCGGAGGAACACTTTGTGTGCTACCAAACGTCACAACGTAAATGGGTGATTATAACGGTGCTCTACAGGTGTCTCCAAAGGTACTTGTTGGGTTGGCGTATTTCGAGATTAGGATTTGTCACTCCAATTGTCGGAGAGGTATCTCTGGGCCCACTCGGTAATGCACATCACTATAAGCCTTGCAAGCATTGTGACTAATGAGTTAGTTGCGGGATGATGTGTTACGAAACGAGTAAAGAGACTTGCCGGTAACGAGATTGAACTAGGTATCGAGATACCGACGATCAAATCTCAGGCAAGTAACATACCCGTGACAAAGGGAACAACGTATGTTGTTATGCGGTCTGACCGATAAAGATCTTCGTAGAATATGTGGGAGCCAATATGGGCATCCAGGTCCCGCTATTGGTTATTGACCGGAGACGTGTCTCGGTCATGTCTACATAGTTCTCGAACCCGTAGGGTCCGCACGCTTAACGTTACGATGACAGTTTTATTGAGTTTTGATGTACCGAAGGAGTTCCGAGTCCCGGATGAGATCGGGGATATGACGAGGAGTCTCGAAATGGTCGAGACGTAAAAATCAATATATTGGACGACTATATTCGGACTTCGGAAAGGTTCCGAGTGATTCGGGTATTTTTCGGAGTACCGGAGAGTTACGGGAATTCGTATTGGGCCTTAATGGGCCATACGGGAAAGGAGAGAAAGGCCTCAAAAGGTGGCCGCACCCCTCCCCATGGTCTGGTCCGAATTGGACTAGGGAAGGGGGGCGCACCCTTCCTTCTTTCTCCTTCCCCCTTCCCTTCTCCTACTCCCACAAGGAAAGGAGGAGTCCTACTCCCGGTGGGAGTAGGACTCCCCCTATGGCGCGCCTCTCCCCTTGGTCGGCTGCCTCCCCCTTGCTCCTTTATATACGGGGGCAGGGGGCACCCCAGAGACACAACAATTGATTCTTGAGATCTCTTAGCCGTGTGCGGTGCCCCCCTCCACCATATTACACCTCGAGAATACCGTTGCAGAGCTTAGGCGAAGCCCTGCGTCGGTGGAACATCATCATCGTCACCACGCCGTTGTGCTGACGAAACTCTCCCTCAACACTCGGCTGGATCGGAGTTCGAGGGACGTCATCGAGCTGAACGTGTGTAGAACTCGGAGGTGCCGTGCGTTCGGTACTTGATCGGTCGGATCGTGAAGACGTACGACTACATCAACCGCGTTGTGATAACGCTTCTGCTGTCGGTCTACGAGGGTACGTGGACAACACTCTCCCCTCTCGTTGCTATGCATCACCATGATCTTGCGTGTGTGTAGGAATTTTTTTGAAATTACTACGTTCCCCAACAAGTGCCTCCACTCTTTGAGTGCATGGATGACTGCGGCTAGCTCCAAGTCATGAGTAGGATAATTTCCTCATGCTTCCGTAGTTGCCTGGAAGCATACGCGACAACTTTGCCATCCTGCATCAGTATGCACCCGAGGCCCTTCCGGGATGCGTCACAATACACTTCAAAACTCTTGTGTATGTCTGGTACGATCAAAACCGGTGCTGTTGTTAGTTTCTTCTTGAGCTCTTGGAAGCTTTTCTCGCACGCTTCCGTCCATACAAACTTCTTGTCTTTCTTGAGCAACTGTGTCATTGGTTTTGCCACAGTGGAGAATCCTTCAATAAATCTTCGGTAATATCCAGCCATTCCTAGGAAACTCCGTACATCGGTCACGTTGGCTGGTGGTTTCCAGTCAAGTATGGCTTTGACCTTTTCTGGGTCTACGGCCACGCCTTCTTGGGTTAATATATGGCCTAGAAAACCAACTTGTCTTAGCCAAAATTCACACTTGCTAAATTTGGCGTACAATTGATGTTTCCTTAATTCTCCCAATACAATCCTGAGATGTTCCGCATGTTCTTCTGGTGTCCTTGAGTATACCAGAATATCATCAATGAACACCACAACAAATTTGTCCATAAATTTCATGAACACCTTGTTCATGAGGTGGACGAAATATGCGGGGGCGTTCGTCAGTCCAAACGGCATTACTGTGAACTCATATAATCCGTATCTGGAGGTAAATGCTGTCTTAGGGATATCTTCTGTCCGTACTTTCAATTGATGATATCCCGATCTTAAATCAATTTTTGAGAACACCTTGGCTTGTGCGAGCTGGTCAAACAAATCATTTATCCGTGGCATCGGATATTTGTCTTTGATGGTGACCATATTGAGAGCTCGATAGTCTATACACAATCTCAGTGTCCCATCCTTTTTTTCTCAGTCATATGCTCATCGTAGGCATAACGAGGTAGCTGGGTAAACTGACTGTTGTATTCCGTCACGGTCATGCCTCTCTGCTTGAGGTCATCAAATTCTCTTTTCTTGATTTTTATGATGCTCCTGGGGATGTGTGCCCCATGAAAGCCTTCCTTAAACTCTTCCCAGGTGATGTTGTGTTCACTGGGATGCATGTGTAGGAAGTTTTCCCACCATGCTGCAGCTGCTCCAGTGAGGTAGTGAGGTGCATAAAGCACCTTCTCATGATCTGAACATTGAGCAATAATCAACTTTCTTTCGATGTCTCGAAGCCAATCATCGGCTTCAAGCGGCCTATCAGTGTGAGCAAACGTTGGAGGGCGTGTCTTCTGCAGTTCAGACAACTTGGAGTGCAGTTGGTATGGCTCACGGTGATTTCCCATATTGATGACGTGGTTCATCATCTCTTGGTGTTGCTGCTGGCTTTGTTCGAAAAGGCGGCATACTTGAGATAAGGCTGCCTCGCTGTCCTGTTGACTAGACTGCCCCTGCGTGAAGTTGTTGCTGGTCTGTGTTCCATAAACTTCTTCGGGTGGATTTGGCATGGAACGAGTCCACGGACGAGACATTTTCCACTCTGGGGTATTATTTTGCAAAAATCATGAGAAGAACTGTGTGGCACAAGGAAAAATCTTGCAAAGACAAAAAATTTAAAAGATCTCAAGATTTTCCAAGAAAATATTTGATTGCGCCTGGAGAAGGTCTGCTTAGCACATATCTTACACGCGATACGCAAACATACGATACATCACTCAGGATGTGCGTACACACTCCTGACATGTTATTAAGGCTAGCACACTCCTCCGGAATGAAGCGCATACAACTACTACAAACTTAAGTACATATAAAACACAACATACATGCAGACACATCGCGGCTACTAGGCGCACTCAGTCGGAGATGGTGAAGATGTCCTTCCCCTTGCCGAGGGTAAGACCCAGCGGTGCAGGAGACTCAACCTCCACCTCCTCCCTAATAGGCTCCAGGCGCGCAGCACTGCGCTGAGGAGATGGCGCGGGTGCGGCAGGCGGTAGTGTGGGTGCGGCAGGCGGTGCAGCTCTAACTGGAGTAGGAGCAATGACCTGGTCGAACTCCTCAGTGGTAGGCAGACGGCGAGCAGTGGCCAAAACGGCAGGTGAATAGGATGCCGAGGACGAGACGAAAGTCAGTGGCGGTGCCATGTGGAGAAGCTCCCTCCTGTTGGCAGAACAACCCCGAACTAAGTCCATGCGGGCAGCCACAAGATCATCCACGAGGTTGTCGAAAGCTCCCTCTAGAGCTTTGAGATACTCAACAAGCATCTCGATAGCTTCATCCCGCTCTCCCCTATGGCAGGCGAATGCATAGTGACAAGTATATGGCACATGGCATGGGAGGTAGCGGTAGCGACGAGTCTTCATCGAAGGAAGAATGTCCCGAAGGCGAGCTATCGCCTCACGGGCAGCCATCTGCATGGCATGCCTCTCCGTAGGCATGGCCCTTCCCACAAAACAGAAGTGGCGAGACGCAGAACGTCCTCCCTTGAATTGCACCACGGCCTGGTGCATAGACACGTCGTCGCTGAGCTTGTGCTGTTAAAGCGTGAACTCCGGACGAGTCGCTGGCCCAATCGCGAGCTTGGTGATGGAGACGAGGAGTTTGACAAACCCCTCGGGTACATTAGTGAACACCCGAGTCTCGCAGTTGCTGCCAGCCATCTACAAAAGTAGGCAAAAATTCTGAGTAGTCAAATCATAAATTTATGATGACCAACAGAAAATAGCTACATTTGCAAAATGCTGAAAAAGCACTAAAAACGCTAATAACCGATTAGCGATCGCACCTAGTGGCTTCCTACAGTCAGCCTGGCTCTGATACCAAGCTTGTCACGACTGGTTTTCCAATAAAAATATTTATTGGGAAACCGATCCCTTTTACGGACCAGTAGAGAAGAATCCTTCTCACTGGTAGACAATTTCTTGATCACAGAAGAAAAACCAGGAGTACTAAATATAATACAAGGTTGAGCGGAGACTGCTCAACAATTTATTACAAGCACGCCGATAATAAATAAAGGCGGTTAGGGTGGTCTGACTACTGACCCACAATGAAAGCGGTGGTGGATATGTCACAGTGAAGTGGGTGACATGACTCCTAAATCTTACAGCTCATCGAGCGTCGGAGTGAGGCTCGAGGATTCTTATTGTGGGTGGCGGAAGCGTATATAATACAAGTGACCAATATCCAGGATCGCACGGGACTGACTGGGACTCCTCTAGGCGTCGGACTCACTATCAAACTCTTCATCCATGAGATCGCCTAGGTCAACATCTGGCCAAATCAACAAGCCAGGTGAGTACTATGAAAGTACTCGCAAGACAGTTCGGACATAAGATATAACAAATATAAACATGATGCATATGAACAGAGTAATAGAGCGCACTCAGACAATGAGACAGCCATGCATGGGAAAAAAGGGAAGTCGGGCGGTAGTCCTCCTGAAATCCCAAAGTAATACTGAAGGCCAATCGAGTGTCTGAATGACTCCTCGAAAGGATACAAATGAAATAACAATGCCGCAGTCGGGCGTCAAGGCGACACCACATAAAGGGCTTATAATGGAAAAATAAATGACAGTGCGTGCCACAGTCGGACGTCTGAGCGACATCACATAAAGGGCTTATATTAGAAGTAAATAACGAACGTGCCACAGTCGGACGTCTGAGCGACATCACATAAAGGGCTTATATCAAAAGTAAATGACAAGAGTGCCACAGTCGGACGTCTGAGCGACATCACATAAAGGGCTTATATTTCATAACTTGATATTACGACAGCTCATGAATTTAAATCATTCAAAGGAATATTCAGGTACGAGATAAATAAAAGGTTAGTCCATCCACAGGACTAATAATTCAACCGGGTTTACCACTCAAACTTGTTCACCGGGGATTTACCACGGAGACTGACATAGGAACTGACATGGATATGGATAAGTTGGCCACGGTCCTTGACCATGGACACGATGACTCGGAAGGGTTTGACTCTACAGAGTTTGTACTATTTAACCACACAACGGATTTCAGTAGTCACAAGGGACTAGTTCCGTTTATGGTGTTTTAGGAGAAACACATCTAACCAGTACACACCCATTCAACATTCCGATGCCAGGAATCACCCTCGGCAACGTTCAAGAAAAACTTTGAGACGGGGAGGCTACAACCTCGCGTAGCATGGGATCAAATTTATACCGCGCGCTCTAAGGGGTGCCCCCCTCTCGGTCCCAACCGGAAACACCCATGCCCCCTGACCGGATGACTGGCTTTAATCCAGGGCCATGGAACCCTCATCCCGGCCCCTCTATTTGGTGCGTACAAGGAAAGAGGTTAGCAACTTACTAAACCGTATTCTTTGCAGAAAACATGTGGCAGCACGAAAGGGGAAGAACGATAACGTGGCTCAGTCCACGTTAACGTCGGAGTTTATCGGATGACGTAAGACTGGCATGCTACAACAATACCATCTTACTACCTTTCATGTCACCACATGATCAGGTCATCTCTCATCAAAGATCACAGTAACTTCGAAACACACGGTCAGTTGCCTTGCATGCAACGTAATGCTCACCGATGCTCATATGCCATGCACAAACCATTCAAGCAAACATGCAAAACACCTATCATATCAAAGGTTCAAACATGCTTGCCTGGTTCGGAGAAGTCGGAGTCTAGCTCGGCGAAGTTCGCGGCTCCGTCACCTCCTCCGGAACCTACGGTGTAACGAAACCGTATACTAACGTGAAAATCGTTGCGTGCATAAAAATTGTCCCAAATTTTTTCCAAATAAATACTATAAAAAACTAGACAAAAATATAAGACTGACAGAAAAAGAATCAATCAAAAATCATCTTTTATTAAAAAGATATAAGGGTTTTAGTCCAAGGACTGATCTGTGATGAAACAGAAAAGATCCAGGGACTTGTTTGAGAAAACAAAAAACGGTTCGGAATGAAATGCGCCAGCCCAAGGAGAAAACGCATTTTTCCCGAAGGCGCTTTCAGAAAACGGTTCGAGGGGGGGGAAGAAGAGAGGCTGACGGGGGGGTCCCACCCGTCAGGTTTAAAACTCCAACGGAGCTCGCCGGCGTTGAACTACGGCGAGGCAGAGAGATCGGAGGGTACCAAGAGGTTCAGGGTGTTCTTCCGCGTCGGTGGGTGGTGGACTTGGTCGTCGGAGAGCACCACGTCAACGACGACACTTTCTCCGGTGGACGGTGGTTCGGGCGATGGTGGAGTACTCCGGTGGGTGCTGCAAACTCCAAATTGATGCGCGGGTCAGGAGAGTGGATGTACTAGGAGGCTACTGGCAAGAGCTGAGGGGTGGGGGTGCACGCACGGGGGTGAATCGAGCTGGGTCCCGAAGCGGGTCAAGGCGGCCGGAGTTGGGGAAGAAGACTCCCTCGGGGGCTGCCCAGTGGCTTGGCGTGGTACTGGTAGTGTGTGGAGGTGGTGCAGGTTCGAGTTCGAGCTCGGGGCCTCCTTTTATAGGCGATCCGAGGGGGTGGCCGTGAACGGGATAGCTCCGGCGAGCAATTACGGCGAGGCAGAGGTTGGGCAGGGGGTTTAGGAGGCTAGGCATCATCAGGGAGGGTCACTGGTGCCATTCCTCCGCTAAACCTCGGTCGGGCTTGGTGTAATACGCCGGCCTCGACGGAACGGCCGTACGGGCACGGCGGCGGCAGGGAGCGCGCTCCGTGCCTAGTAGTTCACGACGACGGACCGTAGCGTGCACGGGTGAGTGGATGGCCACGTGGTGGCCTTCGGTGGCTTGGGCGGCGCTGGACGGCGCCGTCCAACGCTGCGCCGCTCTGGCAGCCGCAAAGGCCGCTGCTGCCGTCGCTCACGGGGTGGCGCACCTCCTCCTGCTCGTCGCCGACGCCCGCAAGCTTCCAGACGATCGTGCGGCGCAGGGATAAGAAGGAGGGAACAGGGAGCAAGGCGCCACCGTGGTACTGGCGAGATCGAGGAAAGGTTCTGAAGAAAACGACAGTAGCTTCTGAAACTGTTTACTGAACTTTCTGAATTTGACAGTAACAGTGCCCTTCAGGTGTTCGACGAAATGATTTGGCATGAAGAAATTTTTTCTGGAGCTGGGGCTTGGTGAGGTGACCTCTCAATGCATCCAGAGGCTGCCTGAATTTTCTCAGATTTTTAGGAGGAGAAAATAAATGAATTTCATCAAATTTGGCAAATATGGTCCAAACTTGCAGCAAGCACAATTTGAAATATTTGAACTGGAGACCAGTGGATCTTCATGGATCTTGGTTGAGGGCTCTAAGGACTAGCCAGGGAAATTTGTTTGGAGGCCAAACTCAAAGTAGAAATGGTAGTTCCTTTGTAAACTTCCAAGGATCAAAATAGAAGGCAGGAAATATTTTTGATAAGAAATAAATGGAAGAAAAATCATGGGGAGGTTCAACTTGCTGGATTTGAAGTATAACTTGGCATAAAGATGGGGAATGGCTTTTGGGAGGGGATTTCCACTTAGGTCATGGCAAGAGGAGATTTTAAAAAGGGGAAGAGATCACTCCAAATGCCATAGGGCTATTTAAAAGATTTTCAAAAAAATTCCCCAAATGAAAAAAAACATTTGTGTCAACATGAGATGAAAAACCTCCAAGACCAAAGACCAAGTCTTGGATGAAACCAAACAAAAATATTTGTCATAAAAGAAAACTTTTGAGAGGGAGAGTTCTTTAGAAGAAAAATTTAAACAACCTCCCTCAAATCAAATAAAAGTTTGAAAAAGCCAAATAAATTTTTTGGGTGTCACACTATGCGCTTTTCTATCATTTACTCGGCAGTAAGTTGTTCACCCACCGTAATTTATGCTATCTTGAGAGAAGCCACTAGTGAAACATATGGCCCCCGGGTCTATTTTACATCATATTAGTTTCCCGTCAACTAGCTATTTCTGTCGCCGTTTATTTTGCAATCTTTACTTTCCAATCTATATAACAAAAATACCAAAAATATTTATCTTATTATCTTTATCAGATCTCACTTTTGCAAGTGGCCATGAAGGGATTGACAACCCCTTTATCGCGTTGGTTGCAAGGTTCTTGATTGTTTGTGCAGGTACTAGGAGATTTGCATGTAGTCTCCTACTGGATTGATACCTTGGTTCTCAAAAACTGAGGGAAATACTTATGCTACTTTGCTGCATCACCCTTTCCTCTTCAAGGGAAAACCAACGCATGCTCAAGAGGTAGCAAGAAGGATTTCTGGCGCCGTTGCCGGGGAGATCTACGCACAAGTCAAGACATACCAAGTACCCATCACAAACTCTTATCCCTCGCATTACATTATTTGCCATTCGCCTCTCGTTTTCCTTTCCCCCACTTCACCTTTGCCTTTTCTTCGCGTTCTTCCCGTATGTCTTTTTGTTTGTGTTTCCATGTGCCTTCTATTTGCTTGCATCTTTGCTTGCTAAAAATCTATTGATATGGATCCACTTAAAGTGTTTTACTTGGATCATCTTCGATCCTTATGCGCTCGTGCTGAAACCCCAACTAGCCTAGTTGATGGGAAATCTTTAGATGAGCATGCTCATTTTGTGCGTCATTGTTTGTCTGAAAAAGGGAGATTCTTATGGGATCAAATAAACAGATTGCTGTGTTATGCTTGGAATCTTTGTGAAATTTATGATTTTACTTGTTGCTCTAAGAACCCTAAAAAACACCTTCCCTACCTATGTGAGTTTAATGAAAATGAAATCTTATCTTCTTATGCAAAGGGTGTTTATAGTTACTATGATATCGAACAAATTGAAGAATTTTTTGCTTTTAAGGGTGCTTATGAAGTTGCTTCTTTGATTGAAAAGTATGATATTACTCTCTACGAATCTGAAAATTTTGACATACTTAAATATTGCTATGAAAATTATGCTCATAATGTCTATGTCAAAGAATTTATTGAGAGAATGACCGTTGCTTTGGAAGAAAATAATGATATGCATGAATCTATAGATAATGATGATTCCGATGATTTGATTGAGATATCCCTTGATGAACATGATGCTTGCTATTCTTGTGGCCATGATGCCAATATTTATGAAGATGAATTTGCTATAGTTCCTTATGTTAAACATGAGATCATTGCTATTGCACCCATACTTGGTAGTTCCTTCGATGAAAAGCATGATTGCAATGATGTTACAATAAATTCTCTTGATGTCAATTGTGCTAATAATATGCAAAACTCTAAGCTTGGGGATGCTAGTTTTGCTATGTCTACTACTTGTTGCAATGATCATGATTGGGGTGATTCTTCTTATGATCTTGAAAATTTATTTAAGCCCCATGATGAATATGAGATTGATAATAATGTTTGCAATAATATTGAAAGTGGGTTTGGAAGAGTGTCAACTTTAGATCCCACATTTTTGGAGAATGTTCAATCTTATGAAGTTTTTGATAGAAGTGGGTTTGGAGAGGTCATGACTTTAGTTCATGTTAATCCCACTATTTTGGAAGAGTGTCAACTTTGCATGCATGTGAATCGTGTTGAGAATATGTTATGTGATAGCTATATTGTTGAATTTTATTATGATCCTACATGTAATTATTATGAGAGGGCAAAATATGGTTGTAGAAATTTTCATGTTACTAAATTACCTCTCTTCATGTTGAGATTGCTATCGTCTCTTTCTTCTTCCTTGCATATGCTAGTTTTTTGCTTTCCTTGATAATTTGTTTGCTTATAAAATGCCTATGCATAGGAAGTATGTTAGACTTAGATGTTTGTCACATGTTTTGTGATGCTCTCTTGTGTTCCAATTATTATCGTCCTTGTGAGCATCAATAAAAATTATGCCTAGCTAGGGGTGTTAAACGATACCGCTTGTTGGGAGGCAACCCAATTTTATTTTCGTTCCTGTTTAGTAATAAATATTTCATCTAGCCTCTGGTTAGATGTGGTTTTATGTTTTAATTAGTGTTTGTGCCAAGTAAAACCTATAGGATCTTCTTGGGTGATAATTATTTGATCTTGCTGAAAAAGACAGAAACTTTCTACTCACGGAAAAATTGTTAAAAATCACCAGAAAGTGATAAAATACTGATTCCAATTGCAGTAGATCAATAAAAAAATTGTCTAGGTCGTCCTATTTTTTCAGATTTTTCTGAGTCCAGAAGTTTGCGTTTGATTCTGATTACTACAGACTGTTCTGTTTTTGTCAGATTCTGTTTTTCGTGTGTTGATTGCTTATTTTAATGAATCTATGGCTAGTATCGGGGGGTATGAACCATAGAGAAGTTGGAATACAGTAGGTTTAACACCAATATAAATAAAGAATGAGTTCATTACAGTACCTTAAAGTGGTGGTTTGTTTTCTTACACTAACGGAGCTCATGAGATTTTCTGTTGAGTTTTGTGTTGTGAAATTTTCAAGTTTTTGGGTAAAGATTTGATGGATTTTGGAACAAGGAGTGGCAAGAGCCTAAGCTTGGGGATGCCCAAGGTACCCCAAGATAAAATTCAAGGACAACCAAAAGCCTAAGCTTGGGGATGCCCCGGAAGGCATCCCCTCTTTCGTCTTCGTCTATCGGTAACTTTACTTGATGCTATATTTTTATTCACCACATGATATGTGCTTTGCTTGGAGTGCCTTGTATGATTTGAGTCTTTGCTTTTTAGTTTACCACAATCATCCTTACTGTACACACCTTTTGGGAGAGACACACGTGAATCGGAATTTATTAGAATACTCTATGTGCTTCACTTATATCTTTTGAGCTAGATAAATTTTGCTCTAGTGCTTCACTTATACCTTTTTAGAGCACGGTGGTGGTTTTATTTTGTAGAAATTATTGATCTCTCATGCTTCACTTATATTATTTTGAGATTCTTTTAGAACAGCACGGAAATTTGCTTTGGCTATAAAATTAGTCCTAATATGATAGGCATCCAAGATGGGTATAATAAAAACTTTCATATAGAGTGCATTAAATACTATGATAAATTTGATACTTGATAGTTGTTTTGAGATATAAAGGTGGTAATGTTAGAGTCATGCTAGTTGGGTAATTATGAAATTGAGAAATACTTGTGTTGAGGTTGGCAAGTCCCGTAGCATGCACGTATGGTAAACGTTGTGTGACAAATTTGAAGCATGGGGTGTTCTTTGATTGCTTTCCTTATGAGTGGCGGTCGGGGACGAGCGATGGTCTTTTCCTATCAATCTATCCCCCTAGGGGCATGCGTAGTAGTACTTTGCTTCGAGGGCTAACAAACTTTTGCAATGAGTATATGAGTTCTTTATGACTAATGTGAGTCCATGGATTGTACGCACTCTTACCTTTTCGCAATTTGCTAGCCTCTACGGTACCATGCATTTCCCTTTCTCACCTTGAGAGTTGGTGCAAACTTCGCCGGTGCATCCAAACCCCGTGATATGATACGCTCTATCACACATAAGCCTCCTTATATCTTCCTCAAAACAGCCACCATACCTACCTATTATGGCATTTCCATAGCTATTCCGAGATATATTGCCATGCAACTTACCACCGTTCCGTTTATTATGACACGCTCCATCATTGTCATATTGCTTTGCATGATCATGTAGTTGACATTGTATTTGTGGCAAAGCTACCTTCATAATTCTTTCATACATGTCGCTTTTGATTCATTGCATATCCCGGTACACCGCCGGAGGCATTCACATAGAGTCATATTTTGTTCTAAGTATCGAGTTGTAATTCTTGAGTTGTAAGTAAATAGAAGTGTGATGCTTTTCATTATTAGAGCATTGTCCCATGTGAGGAAAGGATGATGGAGACTATGATTCCCCCACAAGTCGGGATGAGACTCCGAACGAAATAAAAGAAATAGAGGCCAAAGAAGCCCAAATAAAAAAGAGGCCAAAGAAGCCCAAATGAAAAAAAAGAAAAAGAGAGAAAAAGAGAGAAGGGACAATGTTACTATCCTTTTTCCACACTTGTGCTTCAAAGTAGCACCTTGATCTTCATGATAGAGAGTTTCTTATTTTGTCACTTTCATATACTAGTGGGAATTTTTCATTATAGAACTTCGCTTGTATATTCCAATGATGGGCTTCCTCAAAATGCCCTAGGTCTTCGTGAGAAAGCAAGTTGGATGCACACCCACTTAGTTTCTTTTTGATGAGCTTTCATACATTTATAGCTCTAGTGCATCCGTTGCATGACAATCCCTACTCTTCGCATTGACATCAATTGATGGGCATCTCCATAGCCCGGTGATTAGCCGCGTCAATGTGAGGCTTTCTCCTTTTTTGTCTTCTCACATAACCCCTATCATCATACTCTATTCCACCCATAGTGCTATGTCCATGGCTTGCGCTCATGTATTGCGTGAGGGTTGAAAAGGCTGAAGCGCGTCAAAAAGTATGAACCAATTGCTCGGCTTGTCATCGGGGCTATGCATGATGGGAGCATTTTGGGTGACAAAAATGAAGCATGGCCAAACTATATGATTTTGTAGGGATGAGCTTTCTTTGGCTATGTTATTTTGATAAGACATAATTGCTTGGTTAGCATACTTGAAGTATTAATATTTTTATGTCAATAATAAAACTTTGTCTAGAATCTTTTGGATCTGAACATCCATGCCACAATAAAGAGAATTACATTGAAAATTATGTTAGGTAGCATTCCACATCAAAAATTCTGTTTTTATCATTTACCTACTCAAGGACGAGCAGGAATTCAGCTTGGGGATGCTTGATACGTCTCCAACGTATCTATAATTTTTGATTGTTCCATGCCATTATATTATCTGTTTTGGATGTTTAATGGGCTTTAATATACCTTTTTACATTATTTTTGGGACTAACATATTAACCAAAGGCCCAGTGCAAATTGCTGTTTTTTTGCCTATTTCAGTGTTTCGCAGAAAAGGAATATCAAACGGAATGAAACCTTCGCGAGTATCGTTTTTGGAACAAACGCAATCCAGGAGACTTGGAGTGGAAGTCAAGGCAGCAGCGAGGAAGCCACGAGGAAGGAGGGCGCCCCCCAGGGGGGTGGACGCGCCCACCACCCTCGTGGGCCCCACGCAGCTCCACCGACCTACTTCTTTCGCCTATATATACTCTTATACATTGAAAACATCCGGGGGAGCAACGAAACACTTTTTCCACTGCCGCAACCTTCTGTACCCGTGAGATCCCATCTTGGGGCCTTTTCCGGCTCTCCGCCGGAGGGGGAATCAATCACGGAGGGCTTCTACATCAACACCATAGCCTCTCTGATGATGTGTGAGTAGTTTACTACACACCTTCGGGTCCATAGTTATTAGCTACATGGCTTCTTCTCTCTCTTTGGATCTCAATACAAAGTTCTCCTCGATCTTCTTGGAGATCTATTCGATGTAATACTTTTTGCGGTGTGTTTGTCAAGATCCGATGAATTGTGGGTTTATGATCAAGATTATCTATGAACAATGTTTAATTATTCTCTGAATTATTATATGCATGATTTGATATCTTTGCAAGTCTCTTCGAATTATCGGTTTAGTTTGGCCTACTAGATTGATCTTTCTTGCAATGGGAGAAGTGCTTAGCTTTGGGTTCAATCTTCCGGTGTCCTTTCCCAGTGACAGTAGGGGCAGCAAGGCACGTATTGTATTGTTGCCATCGAGGATAAAAAGATGGGGTTTATATCATATTGCTTGAGTTTATCCCTCTACATCATGTCATCTTGCCTAATGCATTACTCTGTTCTTATGAACTTAATACTCTAGATGCATGCTGGATAGCGGTCGATGTGTGGAGTAATAGTAGTAGATGCAAAATTGTTTCTGTCTACTTGACACGGACGTGATGCCTATGTTCATGATCATGCCTAGATATTCTCATAACTATGCATTTTTCTATCAATTGCTCGGCAGTAATTTGTTCACCCAACGTAATATATGCTATCATGAGAGAAGCCACTAGTGAAACCTATGGCCCCCGGGTCTATTTTACGTCATATTAGTTTCCCGTCAACTAGCTATTTCTGTCGCCGTTTATTTTGCAATCTTTACTTTCCAATCTATACAACAAAAATACAATAAATATTCATCTTAGTATCTTTATCAGATCTCACTTTTGCAAGTGGCCGTGAAGGGATTGACAACCCCTTTATCGCGTTGGTTGCAAGGTTCTTGATTGTTTGTGCAGGTACTAGGCAATTTGCGTGTAGTCTCCTACTGGATTGATACCTTGGTTCTCAAAAACTGAGGGAAATACTTACGCTACTTTGCTGCATCACCCTTTCCTCTTCAAGGGAAAACCAACGCATGCTCAAGAGGTAGCATAGATCTATTGATAGTCTTTTGCAAGATCAATTTTATTTCTCTATTACTCAATTCTACTTGCCCACTAGACTGAGGGTGATATGGAGATGCAATTCTATGGTTAACATCATACTTAGCAAGCAAATTGCGGAAAGCACCATGAATATAGTGTGAACCACCATAAGTTATTAAATATCTAGGGACTCCAGACCTCGGGAAAATAACTTCTTTAAACATTTCAATGGAGGTGTTATGATCAGCACTACTAGTTGGAATCGCTTCTACCCACTTTGTAACATAATCAACAACAACCAAAATATGTGTATATCCATTAGAGGAAGGAAAAGGTCCCATATAATCAAATCCCCAAACATCAAATGGTTCAATAACAACTGAATAATTCATAGGCATTTCCTGACGTCTACTAATATTAGCAATTCTTTGACAATCATCACAAGACAAGACAAACTTACGAGCATCCTTGAAGAGAGTAGGCCAATAAAACCAGATTGTAATACCTTGTGTGCTGTTCTATCTCCAGCATGGTGTCCTCCATAAGCCTCGGAGTGACACTTGCGTAGGATATGTTCCTGTTCATGCTCAGGTACACAACGTCTAATAACACCATATACTCCTTCTTTATAGAGATGTGGGTCATCGTAGAAGTAATGTCTTAAATCATAGAAAAACTTTTTCTTTTGTTGGTATGTGATGCTAGGTGGTATAAATTTCGCAACAATGTAATTAGCATAATCAGGATAACATGGAGTACTACGAGAAGCATTTATGACAGCTAATTGTTCATCAGGAAAACTATAATCAATAGGTAGTGGGTCATCACGAACATTTTCTAACCTAGACAAGTTGTCTGCGACGGGGTTCTCCACTACAGGAATCAGCTTCTTTGCCATCTGAAAGGATCTAGATGACGACTAGAGGGGGGGGGGGTCAATAGGCATTTTAAAACTGTTACGGATTTGGCTTTATCCTAATGCGGAATTAAACTAAACGGATACCTTTCAAGCACAAATCCTAAATATGCTAGGCTCAACTAAGTGCACCAACAACCTATGCTAAACAAGATAGGCACTTATGGAAACTAGCAAGCACAAACTATATCACAAGATATGGAAATGTAGGAACAACTAAGCAATTCAACTAGCACAAGATATATCAATATGAGTAAGTATGAATTGCGGTAAGTAAAGGGTGTGGGTAAGAGATAACCACAAGTGAGTCGGAGACGCGGATTTATCCCGAAGTTCACACTCGTGAGAGTGCTAATCTCCGTTAGAGCGGTGCCGAAGCCAAAGCTCCGGGGCGTCACCAAGTGACTCACCGTATTCTCCTTTTCGAGTCACCCCCAACGGATGAGCCTCGATTCACTCGGGGTTGGTCTTGAAGGCGACCACCACACCTTTACAAACTTCTCCTGAGCACACCACAAACAAGGAAGCTTCCGGAGGAACTTGACCACCTAGGCCACTTCAACACCCTTCCCAGGAGCACACCACAAGAGGAAGCTTCCGGGGGAACCTTGGCCACATAGGCCTCTTTCACAATCTTCTCAATGTATCACCACACCGTCTAGGAGGCGGAGGCCTCCAAGAGTAATAAACTCACGGGCTCACACTCGAACAAATCGATGCAGGGAGCTCAAACCAATGAAACAAATGCAATGCAAGGTCAAGCAACAAATGCTCAACTCACTCTCTCAATCTCATAAGATGCACTCTTGAAAGTAGGAGACTGAAGAGAGGGGATGCTTTGGATATGATCAACAAATGGCTCACTAATCCATCCACAAATCCCCCTTCACATAGAGGGGAGATAGGGGTTTGGGAGAGGTGGAGAGAGGCTCAAAATGGTGTTTAGAATGTATGTGAACCAACCCCCAACCGGTGGGAGGAAAGGGCCCTTAAATAGCCAAACTCCGAAACTAGCCGTTGGGGCTCCAACGGGCATTTCCTGGGCACCCCGTGCGCAGGGGGTTGAGACCCCGTGTGCACGGGTGTGACACCCAAAATTTTATTTTTGGTTTTATCAAAATCTTTTATTTGATTTGAGGGATGTTATTTAAAATTTTCTTCTAAGGAACTCTCCCTCTCAAAAATTTTCTTTTGTGACAAATATTTTGTTTGGATTCACCCAAGACATGATTGTTGGTCTTGGAGGTTTTTCATCTCATGTTGGCTCAAATGTTTTTCATTTGGAAAAATATTTTTGAAAATCTTTTAAATAGCCCTATGGCATTTGGAGTGATCTTTTCCCCTTTCAAAAATCCCTCTTGCCATGGCATGAGTGGAAATCCCCTCCCAAAAGCCTTTCCCCATCTTTGGATCATGATATACTTCAAATCCAGCAGTTTGAACCTCCCCATAATTTTTTTTTCATTTATTTCTCATCAAAAAACAATTTCTGCCCTCTACTCTAGCTCTTGGAGATTTACAAAGGAGCTACCCTTTCTACTTTGAGTTCTGCCTCCAAACCAATTTCCCTAGCTAGTCCTTAGAGCCCTCAACCAAGATCCATGAAGATCCACTGGTCTCCAGTTCAAATATTTCAAATTTGTGCTTGCTGCAAGTTTGGACCATGTTTGCCAATTTTGATGAAATTCATTTGAATTCTCCTCCTAAAAATCTGAGAAAATTCAGGCAGCCTCTGGGTGCATTGAGAGGTCACCTCACCAAGTCCCAGCTCCAGAATTTTTTTTCTTCATGCCAAATCATTTCGTCGAACACCTGATGGACACTGTTGCTGTCAATGTTCAGAGTTCAGTTAAACAGTTTCAGTAACCACTGTCGTTTTCTTCAGAGCTCGTTCTGGATCTCGCCAGTACCACGGTGGCGCCTTGCTCCCTGTTCCCTCCTTCTTATTCACCGGCCATTTTGGCCACTGCTCACCGTCTGCCTACCACTGAGGAGTTCGACCGAGTCATCGCTCCTACTCCAGTCAGAGCTGCACCGCCTGCCGGACCCGCACTGCCGCCTGTCGCACCCGCGCCATCACCTCAGCGCAGTGCTACGCGCCTGGAGCCTACTAGGGAGGAGGTGGAGGTTGAGTCTCCTGCACCGCTAGGTCTTACCCTCGGCAAGGGGAAGGACATCTTCACCATCTCCGACTGAGTGCGCCTAGTAGCCGCGCGTGTGTCTGCATGTATGTTATGTTTTATGTGTACGTTAGTTTGTAGTATTTGTGTGCGCTTCATGTAGAATCCCGGAGGGGTGTGCTAGCCTTAATAACATGTCAGGAATGTGTACGCACATCCTGAGTGCTGTATCGTATGTTTGCGTTTCGCGTGTAAGATATGTGCTAAGCAGTCCTTTTCCGTGCGCAGTCAAATGTTTTCTTGAAAAATCTTGAGGTCTTTTAAATTTTTGTCTTCGCAAGATTTTCCTTGTGCCACACAGTCCTTCTCATGATTTTGCAAAATTATACCCCAGAGTAGAAAATGTCTCGTCCTTGGACCCGCTCCATGCCAAATCCAACCGAAGAAGTTTATGGAACACAGACCAGCAACAACTTCACTCAGGGACAGTCTAGTCAACAGGACAGCGAGGCAGCCTTATCTCAAGTATGCCGCCTTTTTGAACAAATCCAACAGCAACACCAAGAAATGATGAATCACGTCATCAGTATGGGAAATCACCGTGAGCCATACCAACCACACTCCAAGTTGTCTGAACTGCAGAAGACACGCCCTCCAACGTTTGCTCACACTGACAGGCCGCTTGAAGCCGATGATTGGCTTCGTGACATCGAAAGAAAGTTGATTATTGCTCAATGTTCTGATCAGGAGAAGGTGCTCTATGCACCTCACTACCTCACTGGAGCAGCTGCAGCATGGTGGGAAAACTTCCTACACATGCATCCCAGTGAACACAACATCACCTGGGAAGAATTTAAGGAAGGCTTTCGTGGGGCACACATCCCCAGGAGCATCATAAAAATCAAGAAAAGAGAATTTGATGACCTCAAGCAAAGAGGCATGTCAGTGACAGAATACAACGGTCAGTTTACCCAGCTATCTCGTTATGCCTATGATGAGCATATGACTGAGAACAAAAGGATGGAATAGTTTTTGGACGGCCTGGCGCCAGCATTAAGATGCCAACTGGTCATACACACTTTCCCGGATTTTAAAACTCTGGTTGACAAGGCCATTACCTTGGAGAATGAGCGCCGCAGTCTGGAAGATATTCGTAAGTGAAAGAGGGACAAGACGACTCTTGCTCGCAACAACCGAAGCAAGACTGATGTTCAGAGGATTGAAGCAAGAAAATCCACGACTACTGATCTAAGGCCAACCAGACAGTTTCATTCCAGGGACAAGGACTTCACGTACCGTCCAGCGGTCACTTGCTATGCTTGTGGTAAAGAAGGGCACTATGCCAAACAGTGCCCAAAACCAAGGAACTCGGCCCCAAGCCGAACAATGGTGGGAACAATCCAACCCCCAAGCGCAACAATTTCAATCCCAACAACAATCACAAGAAGGGTCACCTGAACCATGTGACCAGGGAAGAAGCCCAGAATGCCCCAGACATCGTACTCGGTACGTTCCCTGTCAACACAGTACCTGCCACGGTTTTGTTTGATTCTGGAGCTTCTCACTCGTTCGTTTCGAAGAGTTTTGTTTTACAACATGGTTTTCCGATACTCCCCTTGGAAAAATCTATGATCATCAATTCCCCCGGGAATAAGCAGATCGCTCAGAGTTACTGCCAAGGAGTGATCATTGAGTTCGAAGGACTAAAGTTTCAAGCTAATCTCATCGTGTTGGAAAATAAAGGACTGGATGTCATCCTAGGGATGGAATGGTTGACCACCAACAAGGGATTTATTGATTGTTTCAATCGGACTATGATTCTCACTCATCATCACGGCAAGACAATAAAGGTTACAGCTCAAGAGAGACCACAGTCACGGCAACCAAAGCTGAACAAAGTGGACATTTCAGAATTGAGAAAAGTTCCAGTGGTGTGCGAATTTCCCGACGTATTCGCTGAAGAACTACCAGGCATGCCACCAGACCGAGAGATAGAGTTCAGCATTGAACTAGCACTTGGCACCACTCCCATCTATAAGAAACCTTATAGAATGGCACCCTCAGAGTTGGTAGAATTGAAGAAGCAAATAAAGGAATTACTGGACAAGGGATTTATTCGAGCCAGCTCCTCACCTTGGGGTTCGCCAGTATTATTCGCCAAGAAAAAGGATGGGACACTGAGACTGTGTATAGACTATCGAGCTCTCAATATGGTCACCATCAAAAACAAATATCCGATGCCACGGATAAATGATTTGTTTGACCAGCTCGCACAAGCCAAGGTGTTCTCAAAAATTGATTTAAGATCGGGATATCATCAATTGAAATTACGGACAGAAGATATCCCTAAGACAGCATTCACCTCCAGATACGGATTATATGAGTTCACAGTAATGCCGCTTGGACTGACGAACGCCCCCGCATATTTCGTCCACCTCATGAACTAAGTGTTTATGAAATTCATGGACAAATTTGTTGTGGTATTCATTGATGATATTCTGGTATACTCAAGGACACCAGAAGAACATGCTGAGCATCTCAGAATTGTTTTGGGAGAATTAAGGAAACATCAATTGTACGCCAAATTTAGCAAGTGTGAATTTTGTCTAAGACAAGTTGGTTTTCTGGGCCATATATTGACCCAAGAAGGCGTGGCCGTAGACCCAGAAAAGGTCAAGGCCATACTTGACTGGAAACCACCAGCCAACGTGACCGATGTATGGAGTTTCCTAGGAATGGCTGGATATTACCGGAGATTTATTGAAGGATTCTCCACTGTGGCAAAACCAATGACCCAGTTGCTCAAGAAAGACAAGAAGTTTGTATGGACGGAAGCGTGCGAGAAAAGCTTCCAAGAACTCAAGAAGAAACTAACAACAGCACCAGTTTTGACCGTGCAAGACATACACAAGAGTTTTGAAGTGTATTGTGACGCATCCCGGAAGGGCCTCGGATGCGTATTGATGCAGGACGGCAAAGTTGTCGCGTATGCTTCCAGGCAACTACGGAAGCATGAGGAAAATTATCCTACTCATGACTTGGAGCTAGCAGCCCTCATCCATGCACTCAAAGAGTGGAGGCACTTTCTGTTGGGAAATCGTTGTGAAATATATACGGACCATAAGAGCCTTAAATAAATTTTCGCGCAACCAGAGCTAAATTTACGACAACGACGCTGGTTGGAATTGGTCAAGGACTATGATGTCGGCATTCACTACCATCCAGGGAAAGCAAATGTAGTGGCAGATGCTCTTAGTCGGAACCCCAGCCCGGGCAACGACAGTCCACAAAACTTGAGGCCTGAGTTTCAGCAGGAGTTCGCTAGACTCAACATGGTGTTAGTCTCTGAGGGCACCATATCAAATCTGGAGATACATCCCACCCTTATGGAACAAATTAAGAAGGCTCAGCAGGGACATCCCAGCATCGAAGGTATAAAGAGAAAAATGAGCCTTGGCAAGGCTTCAGAGTTCATCACAGACAATGAAGGAATATTATGGTACGGGGACAGACTTTGCGTACCAAACATTGAGGAACTCAAGCATCAAATCCTAACCGAAAGCCACACCGCTCCATACTCGATCCACCCTGGAGGAACCAAAATGTACAAAGGCATTCAGGAAAGATTTTGGTGGCACGGTATGAAAAGGGATATAGCCGCATTCATTACTTGTTGCGATTCATGTCAGCGCATTAAAGCCGAGCATCAGAAGCCAGCAGGGCTGCTACAACCAAACCGGATACCTGAGTGGAAATGGGATGAAATTGGAATGGACTTCATCGTCGGACTACCTCGATCACAACGCGGAAATGACGCCATATGGGTCATCACAGATAGGCTAACCAAGGTAGCCCATTTCATTCCCGTGAAGACAACCTACTCCACTCAAAGGCTAGCCAAGCTTTATCTCTCCCGTATAGTTTGTTTACATGGAGTCCCAAAGACTATAATATCCGACCGAGGCACTCAATTTGTCTCTAAATTTTGGGATCACTTACAACAAGCTCTGGGCACGCAACTAGCATTCAGTACAGCGTACCACCCTCAGACGGATGGACAAACGGAACGCGTGAACCAAATCCTAGAGGACATGCTGAGAGCCTGTGTGCTCACCTATGGATCCAGTTGGGAAGAAAGTTTGCCATATGCCGAGTTTGCTTACAACAACAGTTACCAAGCCAGCTTACAAATGGCACCCTTTGAAGCATTGTACGGACGGAGGTGTCGTACCCCACTAATTTGGTCAGAGACAGGTGACAGTCGTATCTTCGGCCCAGACATGCTCAAGGAGGACGAGGAGAAAGTTAAACAGATCAGGGACAGACTCAAGATAGCTCAAAGCCGACAGAAGAGCTATTACGATCGAAAACATCATGAGGTCAGCTTCGAACCCGGTGAATATGTATACCTGCGAGTGTCCCCTATGAGGGGCCTGCAACGGTTCAAAATTAAAGGGAAGCTAGCCCCGATATTTATTGGACCCTTCTGTGTAATTGCACGAAGAGGCACAGTAGCCTACCAGCTAGACCTACCCAAAGAGTTGTCAGACGTCCACGACGTGTTCCACGTTTCACAATTGAGGAAATGTGTAAGCAACCTGGGGAAGCATGTATCTCATGAGAGCATTGATGTGCAACCAGACCTCACCTACAGAGAGCGGCCAATAAAGATATTGGAAGAGTCTGAAAGGAGGACCCGTCAGAAAACAACTAAATTCTGCAAGGTCCAGTGGAGCAATCACACCGAGGATGAAGCTACATGGGAAAGAGAAGATTTTCTTCGGGCAGAGTACCCACATCTGTTTGAGGATCAGCAGAAATCTCGAGGACAAGATTTTTCCTAAGGGGGTAGGTGTTGTGACACCCAAAATTTTATTTTTGGTTTTATCAAAATCTTTTATTTGATTTGAGGGATGTTATTTAAAATTTTCTTCTAAGGAACTCTCCCTCTCAAAAAATTTCTTTTGTGACAAATATTTTGTTTGGATTCACCCAAGACTTGATTGTTGGTCTTGGAGGTTTTTCATCTCATGTTGGCTCAAATGTTTTTCATTTAAAAAATATTTTTGAAAATCTTTTAAATAGCCCTATGGCATTTGGAGTGATCTTTTCCCCTTTCAAAAATCCCTCTTGCCATGGCATGAGTGGAAATCCCCTCCCAAAAGCCTTTCCCCATCTTTGGATCATGATATACTTCAAATCCAGCAGTTTGAACCTCCCCATAATTATTTTTCATTTATTTCTCATCAAAAAACAATTTCTGCCCTCTACTCTAGCTCTTGGAGATTTACAAAGGAGCTACCCTTTCTACTTTGAGTTCTGCCTCCAAACCAATTTCCCTAGCTAGTCCTTAGAGCCCTCAACCAAGATCCATGAAGATCCACTGGTCTCCAGTTCAAATATTTCAAATTTGTGCTTGCTGCAAGTTTGGACCATGTTTGCTAATTTTGATGAAATTCATTTGAATTCTCCTCCTAAAAATCTGAGAAAATTCAGGCAGCCTCTAGGTGCATTGAGAGGTCATCTCACCAAGTCCCAGCTCCAGAATTTTTTTTCTTCATGCCAAATCATTTCGTCGAACACCTGATGGACACTCTTGCTGTCAATGTTCAGAGTTCAGTTAAACAGTTTCAGTAACCACTGTCGTTTTCTTCAGAGCACGTTCTCGATCTCGCCAGTACCACGGTGGCGCCTTGCTCCCTGTTCCCTCCTTCTTATCCCTGCGCCGCATGATCGTCTGGAGGCTAGGGGGCGTCGGCGACGAGCAGGCGGAGGTGCTCCACCCCATGAGCGATGGCAGCAGCGGCTTTGCGGCTGCCAGAGAGAGGCGCAGCATGGACGGCGCCGTCCAGCGCCGCCCAAGCCACCGGAGGCCGCCGCGTGGCCCTCCACTCACCCGTGCATGCCGCGGTCCTTCGTCGTGAACTGCTAGGCGCGGAGCGCGCTCTCTGCCGCCGCCGTGCCCGTACGGCCGCCCCGTCGAGGATCGGCGCATTACGCCTAGCCCGACCGAGGTTTAGCAGTGTAACGGCACCAGTGATCCTCCCTGATGGTGCCTAGCCCCTTAAACCCCCTGCCCAACCTCTGCCTCGCCGTAATCGCTCGCCGGGGATATCCCGTTCACGGCCACCCCCTCGGACCGCCTCTAAAAGGAGGCCCCGAGCTCGAACTCGAACCCACACCACCTCTACACACCACCAATACCACGCCAAGCCACTGGAAGAGCCCCGAGGGAGCCTTCTTCCCCAACTCCGGCCGCCTCGACCCGCCACGGGATCCAGCTCGATTCACCCCCGTGCGTGCACCTCTACCTCTCAGCTCTAGCCAGTAGCTTCCTAATGCATCCACTCTGCTGACCCGCGCTTCAATTTGGAGTTTGCAGCGCCCACATGAGTTCTCCACCATCGCCCGAACCACCGTCCGTCGGAGAAAGTGTCGCCGTTGACGTAGTGCTCTCCGACGACCAAGTCCACCACCCACCGACGCGGAAGAACACCCTGAAACTCTTGGTACCCTCCGATCTCTCTGCCTCGCCATGGTTCGACGCCGGCGACCACCGCAGCCTTCGGGCGCCGGCGAGCTCCATTGGAGTTTTAAACCTGACGGGTGGACCCCCCCGTCAGCCTCTCTTCTTTCCCCCCTCGAACCGTTTTCTGTTGGCGCCTTCGGGCAAATGCGCTTTCTCTTTGGGCTGGCGCCTTTTATTCCGAACCGTTTTCTGCTTTCTCAAACAAGTCCCTGGTTCTTTTCTGTTTCATCACAGATCAGTCCCTCGACTAAAACCCTTATAACTTTTTAATAAAAGATTATTTTTGATTGATTCTTTTTCTGTCAGTCTTGTATTTTTGTCTAGTTTTTTATAGTATTTATTTGGAAAAAAATTTATAACAATTTTTATGCATGCAACGATTTTCACGTTAGTGTACGGTTTCGTTATACCGTAGGTTCCGGAGGAGGTGACGGAGCCGCGAACTTCGCCGAGCTAGACTCCGACTTCTCCGAACCAGGCAAGCATGTTTGAACCTTCGATATGATAGGTGTTTTGCATGTTTGCTTCAATGGTTTGTGCATTGCATATGAGCATCGGTGAGTATCTCGTTGCTTGTAAGGCAACTATCCGTGTGTTCCGAAGTTACCATGATCCTTGATGAGAGATGACCTGATCATGTGGTGACATGAAAGGTAGTAAGATGGTAGTGTTGTAGCATGCCAGTCTTACGTCATCCGATAAACTCCGACGTTAACGTGGACTGAGCCACGTTACCGTTCTTTCCCTTTCGTGCTGCCACATGTTTTCTGCAAAGAGTACGGTTTAGTAAGTTGTTAACCTCTTTCCGTGTACACACCAAATAGAGGGGCCGGGATGAGGGTTCCATGGCCCTGGATTAAAGCCAGTCATCCGGTCAGGGGGCATGGGTGTTTCCGGTTGGGACCGAGAGGGGGGCACCCCTTAGAGCGCGCGGTATAAATTTGATCCCATGCTACGCGAGGTTGTAGCCTCCCCGTCTCAAGGTTTTTCTTGAACATTGCCGAGGGTGATTCCTGGCATCGGAATGTTGAATGGGTGTGTACTGGTTAGATGTGTTTCTCCTAAAACACCGTAAACGGAACTAGTCCCTTGTGACTACTGAAATCCGTTGGCTGTGGTTAAATAGTACAAACTCTGCAGAGTCAAATCCTTCCGAGTCATCGTATCCATGGTCAAGGACCGTGGCCAGTGTATCCATATCTATGTCAGTCCTCGTGGTAAATCCCCGGTGAACAAGCTTGAGTGGCAAACCTGATTGAACGTTATTCCTGTGGATGGACTAACCCTGTTGTTTATCACATACCTGATTATTCCCCTTGAAATGATTTAAATTCATGAGCTACTGAGATATTAAGTTATGAAATATAAGCCCTTTATGTGATGTCGCTCAGACGTCCGACTGTGGCACTCTTGTTATTTACTTTTGATATAAGCCCTTTATGTGATGTCGCTCAGACGTCCGACTGTGGCACTCTTGTTATTTACTTTTGATATAAGCCCTTTATGTGATGTCGCTCAGACGTCCGACTGTGGCACGCACTGGCATTTATATTCTATTATAATCCCTTTATGTGGTGTCGCCTTGACGCCCGACTGCGGCATTGTTATTTCTTTTCTATCCTTTCGAGGAGTCATTCAGACACTCGATTGGCCCTCAGTATTACTTTGGGATTTCGGGAGGACTACCGCCCGACTTCCCTTTTATTTTCCCATGCATTGCCATCTCGTTGTTTGAGTGCGTTCTATTAATCTGTTCATATGCATCATGTTTACATTTGTATATCTTATGTCCGAGCTGTCTTGCGAGTACTTTGATAGTACTCACCTGGCTTGTTGATTTGGCCAGATGTTGACGAAGGCGATCTCTTGGATGAAGAGTTTGATAGTGAGTCCGACGCCTAGAGGAATCCCAGTCAGTCCCGTGCGATCCTGGATATTGGTCACTTGTATTATATACGCTTCCGCCACCCACAATAAGTATCCTCGAGCCTCACTCCGATGCTCGAAGGGTTGTTAGATTCAGCAGTCATGTCACCCACTTCACTGTGACATATCCACCACCGCTTTTATTTGTGAGCTAGTAGTCATGCCACCCTATCCGCCGTTATGTTTTATCGGCGTGCTTGTAATATATTGTTGAGCAGTCTCCGCTCAATCTTGTATTATATTTAGTACTCCTGGTTTTCTCTTCTGTTATCAAGATATTGTCTACCAGTGAGAAGGATTCTTCTCTGCTGCTCCGTAAAAGGGATCGTTTTCTCAATAAATATTTTTATTGGAAAACCGGTCATGACAAGCTTGGTATCAGAGCCAGGCTGACTGTAGGAAGCCACTAGGTGCGATCGCTAATCGGTTATTAGCGTCTTTGGTGCTTTTTTAGCATTTTGCAAATGTAGCTATTTTCTGTTGGTCATCATAAATTTATGATTTGACTACTCAGAATTTTTGCCTACTTTTGTAGATGGCTGGCAACAACTGCGAGACTCGGGTGTTCACTAATGTGCCCGAGGGGTTTGTCAAACTCCTCGTCTCCATCACCAAGCTTGTGATCGGGCCAGTGACTCGTCCGGAGTTCACGCTCTATCAGCACAAGCTCAGCGACGACGTGTCTATGCACCAGGCCGTGGTGCAATTCAAGGGAGGACGTTCTGCGTCTCGCCACTTCCGTTTTGTGGGAAGGGCCATGCCTACGGAGAGGCATGCCATGCAGATGGCCGCCCGTGAGGCGATAGCTCGCCTTCGGGATATCCTTCCTATGATGAAGACTCGTCGCTACCGCTACCTCCCATGCCATGTGCCATATACTTGTCACTATGCATTCGCCTGCCATAGGGGAGAGCGAGATGAAGCCATCAAGATGATTGTGGAGTATCTCAAAGCTCTGGAGGAATCTTTCGACAACCTCGTGGACGATCTTGTGGCTGCCCGCATGGACTTAGTTCGGGGCGGTCCTGCCAGCAGGAAGGAGCTTCTCCACATGGCACCGCCACTGACTTTCGTCTCGTCCTCAACATCTTATTCACCGGCCATTTTGGCCACTGCTCGCCGTCTGCCTACCACTGAGGAGTTCGACCGAGTCATCGCTCCTACTCCAGTCAGAGCTGCACCGCCTGCCGCACCCGCACTGCCGCCTGTCGCACCCGCGCCATCACCTCAGCGCAGTGCTACGCGCCTGTAGCCTACTAGGGAGGAGGTGGAGGTTGAGTCTCCTGCACCGCTAGGTCTTACCCTCGGCAAGGGGAAGGACATCTTCACCATCTCCGACTGAGGGCGCCTAGTAGCCGCGCGTGTGTCTGGATGTATGTTATGTTTTATGTGTACGTTAGTTTGTAGTATTTGTGTGCGCTTCATGTAGAATCCCGGAGGGGTGTGCTAGCCTTAATAACATGTCAGGAATGTGTACGCACATCCTGAGTGCTGTATCGTATGTTTGCGTTTCACGTGTAAGATATGTGCTAAGCAGTCCTTTTCCGTGCGCAGTCAAATGTTTTCTTGAAAAATCTTGAGGTCTTTTAAATTTTTGTCTTCGCAAGATTTTCCTTGTGCCACACAGTCCTTCTCATGATTTTGCAAAATTATACCCCAGAGTAGAAAATGTCTCGTCCTTGGACCCGCTCCATGCCAAATCCAACCGAAGAAGTTTATGGAACACAGACCAGCAACAACTTCACTCAGGGACAATCTAGTCAACAGGACAGCGAGGCAGCATTATCTCAAGTATGCCGCCTTTTCGAACAAATCCAACAGCAACACCAAGAAATGATGAATCACGTCATCAGTATGGGAAATCACCGTGAGCCATACCAACCACACTCCAAGTTGTCTGAACTGCAGAAGACACGCCCTCCAACGTTTGCTCACACTGATAGGCCGCTTGAAGCCGATGATTGGCTTCGTGACATCGAAAGAAAGTTGATTATTGCTCAATGTTCTGATCAGGAGAAGGTGCTCTATGCACCTCACTACCTCACTGGAGCAGCTGCAGCATGGTGGGAAAACTTCCTACACATGCATCCCAGTGAACACAACATCACCTGGGAAGAATTTAAGGAAGGCTTTCGTGGGGCACACATCCCCAGGAGCATCATAAAAATCAAGAAAAGAGAATTTGATGACCTCAAGCAAAGAGGCATGTCAGTGACAGAATACAACGGTCAGTTTACCCAGCTATCTCGTTATGCCTACGATGAGCATATGACTGAGAACAAAAGGATGGAAAAGTTTTTGGACGGCCTGGCGCCAGCATTAAGATGCCAACTGGTCGTACACACTTTCACGGATTTTAAAACTCTGGTTGACAAGGCCATTACCTTGGAGAATGAGCGCCGTAGTCTGGAAGATATTCGTAAGTGAAAGAGGGACAAGACGACTCTTGCTCGCAACAACCGAAGCAAGACTGATGTTCAGAGGATTGAAGCAAGAAAATCCACGACTACTGATCTAAGGCCAACCAGACAGTTTCATTCCAGGGACAAGGACTTCACGTACCGTCCAGGGGTCACTTGCTATGCTTGTGGTAAAGAAGGGCACTATGCCAAACAGTGCCCAAAACCAAGGAACTCGGCCCCCAAGCCGAACAATGGTGGGAACAATCCAACCCCCAAGCGCGACAATTTCAATACCAACAACAATCACAGGAAGGGTCACCTGAACCATGTGACCAGGGAAGAAGCCCAGAATGCCCCAGACATCGTACTCGGTACGTTCCCTGTCAACACAGTACCTGCCACGGTTTTGTTTGATTCTGGAGCTTCTCACTTGTTCGTTTCGAAGAGTTTTGTTTTACAACATGGTTTTCCGATACTCCCCTTGGAAAAATCTATGATCATCAAGTCCCCCGGGAATAAGCAGATCGCTCAGAGTTACTGCCAAGGAGTGATCATTGAGTTCGAAGGACTAAAGTTTCAAGCTAATCTCATCATGTTGGAAAATAAAGGACTGGATGTCATCCTAGGGATGGACTGGTTGACCACCAACAAGGGATTTATTGATTGTTTCAATCGGACTGTGATTCTCACTCATCATCACGGCAAGACAATAAAGGTTACAGCTCAAGAGAGACAGCAGTCACGGCAACCAAAGCTGAACAAAGTGGACATTTCAGAATTGAGAAAAGTTCCAGTGTTGTGCGAATTTCCCGACGTATTCCCTGAAGAACTACCAGGCATGCCACCAGACCGAGAGATAGAGTTTAGCATTGAACTAGCACCTGGCACCACTCCCATCTATAAGAAACCTTATAGAATGGCACCCTCAGAGTTGGTAGAATTGAAGAAGCAAATAAAGGAATTACTGGACAAGGGATTTATTCGAGCCAGCTCCTCACCTTGGGGTTCGCCAGTATTATTCGCCAAGAAAAAGGATGGGACACTGAGACTGTGTATAGACTATCGAGCTCTCAATATGGTCACCATCAAAAACAAATATCCGATGCCACGGATAAATGATTTGTTTGACCAGCTCGCACAAGCCAAGGTGTTCTCAAAAATTGATTTAAGATCGGGATATCATCAATTGAAATTACGGACAGAAGATATCCCTAAGACAGCATTCACCTCCAGATACGGATTATATGAGTTCACAGTAATGCCGCTTGGACTGACGAACGCCCCCGCATATTTCGTCCACCTCATGAACTAAGTGTTTATGAAATTCATGGACAAATTTGTTGTGGTATTCATTGATGATATTCTGGTATACTCAAGGACACCAGAAGAACATGCTGAGCATCTCAGAATTGTTTTGGGAGAATTAAGGAAACATCAATTGTACGCCAAATTTAGCAAGTGTGAATTTTGTCTAAGACAAGTTGGTTTTCTGGGCCATATATTGACCCAAGAAGGCGTGGCCGTAGACCCAGAAAAGGTCAAGGCCATACTTGACTGGAAACCACCAGCCAACGTGACCGATGTACGGAGTTTCCTAGGAATGGCTGGATATTACCGGAGATTTATTGAAGGATTCTCCACTGTGGCAAAACCAATGACCCAGTTGCTCAAGAAAGACAAGAAGTTTGTATGGACGGAAGCGTGCGAGAAAAGCTTCCAAGAACTCAAGAAGAAACTAACAACAGCACCAGTTTTGACCGTGCCAGACATACACAAGAGTTTTGAAGTGTATTGTGACGCATCCCGGAAGGGCCTCGGATGCGTATTGATGCAGGACGGCAAAGTTGTCGCGTATGCTTCCAGGCAACTACGGAAGCATGAGGCAAATTATCCTACTCATGACTTGGAGCTAGCAGCCGTCATCCATGCACTCAAAGAGTGGAGGCACTTTCTGTTGGGAAATCGTTGTAAAATATATACGGATCATAAGAGCCTTAAATATATTTTCGCGCAACCAGAGCTAAATTTACGACAACGACGCTGGTTGGAATTGGTCAAGGACTATGATGTCGGCATTCACTACCATCCAGGGAAAGCAAATGTAGTGGCAGATGCTCTTAGTCGGAACCCCAGCCCGGGCAACGACAGTCCACAAAACTTGAGGCCTGAGTTTCAGCAGGAGTTCGCTAGACTCAACATGGTGTTAGTCTCTGAGGGCACCATATCAAATCTGGAGATACATCCCACCCTTATGGAACAAATTAAGAAGGCTCAGCAGGGACATCCCAGCATCGAAGGTATAAAGAGAAAAATGAGCCTTGGCAAGGCTTCAGAGTTCATCACAGACAATGAAGGAATATTATGGTACGGGGACAGACTTTGCGTACCAAACATTGAGGAACTCAAGCATCAAATCCTAACCGAAAGCCACACCGCTCCATACTCGATCCACCCTGGAGGAACCAAAATGTACAAAGGCATTCAGGAAAGATTTTGGTGGCACGGTATGAAAAGGGATATAGCCGCATTCATTACTTGTTGCGATTCATGTCAGCGCATTAAAGCCGAGCATCAGAAGCCAGCAGGGCTGCTACAACCAAACCGGATACCTGAGTGGAAATGGGATGAAATTGGAATGGACTTCATCGTCGGACTACCTCGATCACAACGCGGAAATGACGCCATATGGGTCATCACAGATAGGCTAACCAAGGTAGCCCATTTCATTCCCGTGAAGACAACCTACTCCACTCAAAGGCTAGCCAAGCTTTATCTCTCCCGTATAGTTTGTTTACATGGAGTCCCAAAGACTATAATATCCGACCGAGGCACTCAATTTGTCTCTAAATTTTGGGATCACTTACAACAAGCTCTGGGCACGCAACTAGCATTCAGTACAGCGTACCACCCTCAGACGGATGGACAAACGGAATGCGTGAACCAAATCCTAGAGGACATGCTGAGAGCCTGTGTGCTCACCTATGGATCCAGTTGGGAAGAAAGTTTGCCATATGCCGAGTTTGCTTACAACAACAGTTACCAAGCCAGCTTACAAATGGTACCCTTTGAAGCATTGTACGGACGGAGGTGTCGTACCCCACTAATTTGGTCAGAGACAGGTGACAGTCGTATCTTCGGCCCAGACATGCTCAAGGAGGCCGAGGAGAAAGTTAAACAGATTAGGGACAGACTCAAGACAGCTCAAAGCCGAAAGAAGAGCTATTACGATCGAAAACATCATGAGGTCAGCTTCGAACCCGGTGAATATGTATACCTGCGAGTGTCCCCTATGAGGGGCCTGCAACGGTTCAAAATTAAAGGGAAGCTAGCCCCGAGATTTATTGGACCCTTCTGTGTAATTGCACGAAGAGGCACAGTAGCCTACCAGCTAGACCTACCCAAAGAGCTGTCAGACGTCCACGACGTGTTCCACGTTTCACAATTGAGGAAATGTGTAAGCAACCCGGGGAAGCATGTATCTCATGAGAGCATTGATGTGCAACCAGACCTCACCTACAGAGAGCGGCCAATAAAGATATTGGAAGAGTCTGAAAGGAGGACCCGTTAGAAAACAACTAAATTCTGCAAGGTCCAGTGGAGCAATCACACCGAGGATGAAGCTACATGGGAAAGAGAAGATTTTCTTCGGGCAGAGTACCCACATCTGTTTGAGGATCAGCAGAAATCTCGAGGACAAGATTTTTCCTAAGGGGGTAGGTGTTGTGACACCCAAAATTTTATTTTTGGTTTTATCAAAATCTTTTATTTGATTTGAGGGATGTTATTTAAAATTTTCTTCTAAGGAACTCTCCCTCTCAAAAAATTTCTTTTGTGACAAATATTTTGTTTGGATTCACCCAAGACTTGATTGTTGGTCTTGGAGGTTTTTCATCTCATGTTGGCTCAAATGTTTTTCATTTAAAAAATATTTTTGAAAATCTTTTAAATAGCCCTATGGCATTTGGAGTGATCTTTTCCCCTTTCAAAAATCCCTCTTGCCATGGCATGAGTGGAAATCCCCTCCCAAAAGCCTTTCCCCATCTTTGGATCATGATATACTTCAAATCCAGCAGTTTGAACCTCCCCATAATTTTTTTTTCATTTATTTCTCATCAAAAAACAATTTCTGCCCTCTACTCTAGCTCATGGAGATTTACAAAGGAGCTACCCTTTCTACTTTGAGTTCTGCCTCCAAACCAATTTCCCTAGCTAGTCCTTAGAGCCCTCAACCAAGATCCATGAAGATCCACTGGTCTCCGGTTCAAATATTTCAAATTTGTGCTTGCTGCAAGTTTGGACCATGTTTGCCAATTTTGATGAAATTCATTTGAATTCTCCTCCTAAATATCTGAGAAAATTCAGGCAGCCTCTGGGTGCATTGAGAGGTCACCTCACCAAGTCCCAGCTCCAGAAAAAATTTTCTTCATGCCAAATCATTTCGTCGAACACCTGATGGACACTGTTGCTGTCAATGTTCAGAGTTCAGTTAAACAGTTTCAGTAACCACTGTCGTTTTCTTCAGAGCTCGTTCTTGATCTCGCCAGTACCACGGTGGCGCCTTGCTCCCTGTTCCCTCCTTCTTATCCCTGCGCCGCACGATCGTCTGGAGGCTAGCGGGCGTCGGCGACGAGCAGGCGGAGGTGCGCCACCCCGTGAGCGACGGCAGCAGCGGCTTTGCGGCTGCCAGAGAGAGGCGCAGCATGGACGGCGCCGTCCAGCGCCGCCCAAGCCACCTGAGGCCGCCGCGTGGCCCTCCACTCACCCGTGCACGCCGCGGTCCTTCGTCGTGAACTGCTAGGCGCGGAGCGTGCTCTCTGCCGCCGCCGTGCCCGTACGGCCGCCCCGTCGAGGATCGGCGCATTACGCCTAGCCCGACCGAGGTTTAGCGGTGGAACGGCACCAGTGATCCTCCCTGATGGTGCCTAGCCCCTTAAACCCCCTGCCCAACCTCTGCCTCGCCGTAATCGCTCGCCGGAGATATCCCGTTCACAGCCACCCCCCAGATCGCCTATAAAAGGAGGCCCCGAGCTCGAACTCGAACCCACACCACCTCTACACACCACCAATACCACGCCAAGCCACTGGAAGAGCCCCGAGGGAGCCTTCTTCCCCAACTCCGGCCGCCTCGACCCGCCACGGGATCCAGCTCGATTCACCCCCGTGCCTGCACCTCTACCTCTCAGCTCTTGCCAGTAGCTTCCTAATGCATCCACTCTGCTGACCCGCGCTTCAATTTGGAGTTTGCAGCGCCCACCGGAGTTCTCCACCATCGCCCGAACCACGGTCCGCCGGAGAAAGTGTCGCCGTCGACGTAGTGCTCTCCGACGACCAAGTCCACCACCCACCGACGCGGAAGAACACCCTGAAACTCTTGGTACCCTCCGATCTCTCTGCCTCGCCGTGGTTCGATGCCGGCGACCACTGCAGCCTTCGGGCGCCGGCGAGCTCCATTGGAGTTTTAAACCTGACGGGTGGACCCCCCCGCCAGCCTGTCTTCTTTCCCCCCCTCGAATCGTTTTCTGTTGGCGCCTTCAGGCAAATGCGCTTTCTCTTTGGGCTGGCGCCTTTTATTCCGAACCATTTTCTGCTTTCTCAAACAAGTCCCTGGTTCTTTTCTGTTTCATCACAGATCAGTCCCTGGACTAAAACCCTTATAACTTTTTAATAAAAGATGATTTTTGATTGATTCTTTTTCTGTCAGTCTTGTATTTTTGTCTAGTTTTTTATAGTATTTATTTGGAAATAAATTTGGAACAATTTTTATGCACGCGACGATTTTCACGTTAGTGTACGGTTTCGTTATACCGTAGGTTCCGGAGGAGGTGACGGAGCCGCAAACTTCGCCGAGCTAGACTCCGACTTCTCCGAACCAGGCAAGCATGTTTGAACCTTCGATATGATAGGTGTTTTGCATGTTTGCTTCAATGGTTTGTGCATGGCATATGAGCATCGGTGAGTATCTCGTTGCTTGTAAGGCAACTATCCGTGTGTTCCGAAGTTACCATGATCCTTGATGAGAGATGACCTGATCATGTGGTGACATGAAAGGTAGTAAGATGGTAGTGTTGTAGCATGCCAGTCTTATGTCATCCGATAAACTCCGACGTTAACATGGACTGAGCCACGTTACCGTTCTTTCCCTTTCGTGCTGCAACATGTTTTTTGCAAAGAGTACGGTTTAGTAAGTTGTTAACCTCTTTCCGTGTACACACCAAATAGAGGGGCCGGGATGAGGGTTCCATGGCCCTGGATTAAAGCCAGTCATCCGGTCAGGGGGCATGGGTGTTTCCGGTTGGGACCGAGAGGGGGGCACCCCTTAGAGCGCGCGGTATAAATTTGATCCCATGCTACGCGAGGTTGTAGCCTCCCCGTCTCAAGGTTTTTCTTGAACGTTGCCGAGGGTGATTCCTGGCATCGGAATGTTGAATGGGTGTGTACTGGTTAGATGTGTTTCTCCTAAAACACCGTAAATGGAACTAGTCCCTTGTGACTACTGAAATCCGTTGGCTGTGGTTAAATAGTACAAACTCTGCAGAGTCAAATCCTTCCGAGTCATCGTATCCATGGTCAAGGACCATGGCCAGTGTATCCATATCTATGTCAGTCCTCGTGGTAAATCCCCGGTGAACAAGCTTGAGTGGCAAACCTGGTTGAACGTTATTCCTGTGGATGGACTAACCCTGTTGTTTATCACATACCTGATTATTCCCCTTGAAATGATTTAAATTCATGAGCTACTGAGATATTAAGTTATGAAATATAAGCCCTTTATGTGATGTCGCTCAGACGTCTGACTGTGGCACTCTTGTTATTTACTTTTGATATAAGCCCTTTATGTGATGTCGCTCAAACGTCCGACTGTGGCACTCTTGTTATTTACTTTTGATATAAGCCCTTTATGTGATGTCGCTCAGACGTCCGACTGTGGCACGCACTGGCATTTATATTCTATTATAATCCCTTTATGTGGTGTCGCCTTGACGCCCGACTGCGGCATTGTTATTTCTTTTCTATCCTTTCGAGGAGTCATTCAGACACTCGATTGGCCCTCAGTATTACTTTGGGATTTCGGGAGGACTACCGCCCGACTTCCCTTTTATTTTCCCATGCATTGCCATCTCGTTGTTTGAGTGCGTTCTATTAATCTGTTCATATGCATCATGTTTACATTTGTTATATCTTATGTCCGAACTGTCTTGCGAGTACTTTCATAGTACTCACCTGGCTTGTTGATTTGGCCAGATGTTGACGAAGGCGATCTCTTGGATGAAGAGTTTGATAGTGAGTCCGACGCCTAGAGGAATCCCAGTCAGTCCCGTGCGATCCTGGATATTGGTCACTTGTATTATATACGCTTCCGCCACCCACAATAAGTATCCTCGAGCCTCACTCCGACGCTCGAATGGTTGTTAGATTCAGCAGTCATGTCACCCACTTCACTTTGACATATCCACCACCGCTTTTATTTGTGAGCTAGTAGTCATGCCACCCTATCCGCCGTTATGTTTTATCGGCGTGCTTGTAATATATTGTTGAGCAGTCTCCGCTCAATCTTGTATTATATTTAGTACTCCTGGTTTTCTCTTCTGTGATCAAGATATTGTCTACCAGTGAGAAGGATTCTTCTCTGCTGGTCCGTAAAAGGGATCGTTTTCTCAATAAATATTTTTATTGGAAAACTGGTCGTGACAACGGGGTCCCGTGTGCACGGAGTACCCAGAATTCTGGACACCCCGTGCGCACGGGGGTCAAAGACCCCGTGCACACGGGGTCCCCAGGACAGCCAGCAGCAGCCCACTAAAACATCGATAACTTGGGCATACGGACTCCGAATTCGATGATCTTGGGCTCGTTTTGAAGCTATGGAAAAACCCAAGGTGCTCACATAGAGAACCACCCAAGATCAACAAGAAAGAATGATGAAAGTAATGAAAAGGTTTGAGCTCTCTACATGCGACGTGATCAAGCTACTTGCCCGAGAGTCCCTCTTGATAGTACGGCTATCAAACCTATAATCCGGTCTCCCACCAAGCACTATGAGACCGGCAAAACTAGGAAAACCTAGCTAAGGTATACCTTTGCCTTGCACATTCAACTTGAGCTTGATGATGACTTTAATGCTTGCCTCAAGTTGGAATCCCTTTCTTGTCCACGACCACTTGGTGAAGATACTCGAATTGCTTCCTCATGATGCAATGAGGGAAGCCTTATCTCAAGCCCATCTTCACATGCACATTATCATGATGTGGACCGCAAGCTTCAAAGCATATAACCTCCGGCTTCTCATCTTGCACCTGGACTCCCCGAACTCGATGACCATCACCACTTGATGTCATCTCATCTTGCACTTGGACTCCTCGAATCCGATGACCATCACCACTTGATGTCATCCACACATAGGCTACACGAGATCTTTCCTTTTGATGCAAGCCTATGAGAAACACCTAACCCACATAGACATAACAAACATATAGCATGGGTTAGGTAACAAAGCACAATTAACAATTACTTACCATACCACTAGATCACTTGATCTCACGTGGTACATTGTTTGTGCTTTGTGAGTTGACCACTTAGATATACTCTTCGAGCTTCATCTTGGTCAACCAACATCTTTACTTCAAGCTCCATCTTGGTTTCTTCAAAGCCACAATGAACTCTTCATTTCACTTCATTGCTTCAAGACAATATCACCAAAGACTCTTTCATGACCATATCAAGTTCCACTATGAATATCATCTTGGTCACCACTTGCCCTTCTAAAAACTCCATCCCAAACTCTTGAGAGGCATAATGAATTCGTCACTCTAGTTGCTTGCTTCAAGACTTGATCAACATGATCTTGTCTTGAGAGGCATAATGAATTCTTCACTCTAGTTGCTTGCTTCAAGGCTTGATCAACCGAAACCCAACACATGAGCTCACCATGATCTTGTCTTGAAACCATAACTCGAATTCTTCTCTTTGACTATTCTCTCAAGCCTTGATCCTCAGAAGACCAACTTGAAACCTCGCTGGATATGGAATATCGAGAGCCAACACCTAGGCCCCGTGAGCACGGGGTATCCAGAGAGTTGACACTCGACCTCGTGCGCACGGTATAAGCCCTTGTGCATGGGGTATCCAGAGAGGGATACCATGAGGACTTCTTCGGATGCTTTGATGGCAATCTTCACATAACAACCCAAAGAACTTCAAGCATCACTATGGAACATATCTTCATATAAGATCCAATGCACTTGATGCTCCATAGGAATTGTCATTTAATACCAAAGCTTAGAGCAAATATAACTTCATCTATATGGACTTCATCCTTGATTCCATCCAATATCCTTGAGGCATTATCTTCATATATGTGGACTTCATCCTTGATTCCATCCAATATCCTTGAGGCACCATCTATGGTCAAAACCTTCAAATATATCTCACTGAAAACATTAGTCCATAGAGATTGTCATTCAATTACCAAAACCACACTTAGGGGCTACATGCCCTTTCACCATCATTCATGGCAGACGGCAAAGGGACCAAAAGCGGATGGCAAACCTCTTTGTCGTCTGCCACCGACGGTAAAGCTGCCCGGCAAAGGAAGCTACGGTAAATAGGTTCTTTGCCATCTGCTTCCTCAAAGCGGATGGCAAAGAACCTTTGCCTTCGGTGGCAGACGACAAAGAAGTTGGACGGTAAATAACAGGCGTTAGCCATGTTAGGTGGCTAATGGCAGCCTTTGCCGTCTGCCAGCCGACGGCAAACGCCCACATCCTTTGCCGTCTGCCATAGACGGCAAAGTAACCAAATGGTATAGCTCCCAGATTGCACAGGTTGCTGCCACGTGGCCTCTTTGCCATCTGTGGCAGACAGCAAAGGCCCCTTTGCCGTCGGTGGCAGACGGCAAAGAGGCTGCATTGCCTCTTTTTTCTTTTTTTCTTATATCCAAGCATTTTCACAACAAATAGATGATATATATATATATATATATTTCACAGTGCAATTTCAGAGCAAACATATGAGATATCCAACATCATATAATTTCATCATACATGCATAGTTCCATCCAACCGTACATAACAAGTTCCACATACAGGCATCCAACCATACATATTACAATAGTTTCATCCAACCATGCATACATAGTTCATCGATACAAAAGAAACAGAGAAAGGGATAACAAGCACTCCATCAATGCAAGCTTCCGTGAACTGAATGAAATCTGCAAAATGGGAAATAAGAAAGTTAGAAGAAGAAGATTAGAAGAAGAAGAAGAAAAAGAAGAAGAAGACGAAGAAAATGAAGAAGAAGAAGTATATGAGATTTATGAGCTAACTTAGGTAAAAAAATGACATTTATGAGCTAACTTAGGTAAAAAAAGACATTTATGAGCTAACTTAGCTAAAATGGATCATTTTGGAACTAACCTAGGTAAAATGGATCATTTTGGAGCTAACCTAGGTATAATGGATCATTTTGGAGCTAACCTAGGTAAAGTGGAGCATTTATGAGCTAACTTAGCTAAAATGGATCGTTTTGGAGCTAACCTAGGTAAAATGGATCATTTTGGAGCTAACCTAAGTAAAATGGATCATTTATGAGCTAACCTAGCTAAAATGGATCATTTTGGAGCTAACCAAGCTAAAATGGATCATTTTGGAGCTAACATAGGTAAAATGAATCATTTTGGAGCTAACCTAGGTAAAATGGATGATTTTGGAGTTAACTTAGGTAAAATGGATCATTATTGAGCTAACCTAGGTAATTATGCCATTTTTGAGTTAACTAAGCATATTATGCCATTTTGATATAAGTATGCTAAGTATAGGTATTTATTGAGCTAACCTAGGTAACTATGCATATTAGAGCTAACTTAGGTCATTTTGGAGCTAACTTAGGTAAAATTGATCATTTTGGAGCTAATTAAGCTTATTATGTCATTTTTGAGGAAAATAAGCTAAGTATATGACATATATGAGGTTACCAAGGTTGTTATGCCATTTCAAACCTAAGTAAGCTAATTATGCCATTTTTTACATAAGTAAGCTAAGTGTATGTCATTATTGAGCAAACCTAGGTAACTAAGCATATTAGAGCTAACTTAGGTCATTTTGGAGGAAACAAAGCTAAGTATAGATTGTTTTAGAGCTAACTAAGGTAAAATGGATCATTTTGGAGCTAAGTAAGCTAATTATGTCATTTTGGAGGAAAATAAGCTAAGTCTAGGTCATTATGGTAAGTATTTTGGAGGAAATAAAGCTAAGTCTAGGTCATTATGCATTTGTTAAGCAAAACACTAGAGAAAAATTACTGTCATCACGGAGGTGAAGCACCGGCGTGGCTCGTGCCGGTACCACCTGGAGAAGGATCGTGTGATGCTTGTTTGTAGGTACGCTGCACCAAAGATCATTTGCAATGTCTCGTTAGCATGACGACACTCAAATGTTAATACTAGTAACTAATGACCATTCAAATTAAACTCTCCATGGTCCCCGGAGCAATCTCTGGCATCGGCGGAGGGGTCTGACCGGCCTTCTGGCACACAGACTGCACATTTGGTTTTGACGGGTCAGTCATACTAATTAGTAATGAAACGAACATGTGAATGATTTGGCTAATATGCAGAAGAAACTTACCACGAGGAGCTCGTACATGGCCCGGTTCTGCATGTCATTCCGTGCCCTCTCCTCCTCCATCATCCTTGCCGTCTTCTCCTCCAACTCCCACTGCTTCTCCTCCGCCTGCTGGTCAGGGTGTGCAAAACCGAACCGAAAACCAAAAACCAAACCGAACCTGATTTTTGGGGTTTCCAGGTTATGGTTTCAGTTTCAGTTTTCAATTCTAGAAACCATTTAGCATTTGGTTTTTTGGGTTAGAAACCAAAAACCATTCGATTAAACCGAAATAACCGAAGTTCGCGTCTGTGTGCGAGAATATGAGCTGAGCGTGTGAGCCCTTCACCACCCTTTCTTTTACTAGATGACCAGTTGCGCCAAATGGCGCAAAGACCCGTTTAAAACCATGTTCGTGTTGAAAATATTTGCATATTTTCAATAACTGTATATTTGAGTACATTTGGTAAGAACTTATACCCCTATATATAAAGGAAATTAAATGCAAATATTTTCTTAAGGTAATAATGCCACAAATTAGATCATCGGTAGGTCAAGATAGTTGGTCTGCAATTAGGAACTCCGAGTAGCTGTAAACTTGCATTAAAAAAGGATTTCAGTGGAAAAATATGTTGATCCAACCATGACTTCTACTGGCAAATGCTACTTTATCTAAAATATACAGATTTCAGTGCTTAGAAAGTGCAAACAATTTGTACATTGAGAAATCTATCTTGGCATTCAGTTTATAACATAACAATGAATGAGAGCTTTGACAAGCTTTTACACTTGGTCAGATTTTGCATGCATGATTTGTCAGATTGTAATGTCATGATTTGTCAATAACTGAATATTTTCAATAGGCTGATGTACAAAGCCTGAAAAATAAATTCAGTTAAAGTAGAAGTGCGGAGTGTATGTAATAGAAAATTCAGCTAGAGAAGAAGCGCAGAGTGTATGTAACAGAAAATTCAGTTATACTAAAACGTGAATGTTTTCAATATGCTGATGTACAGTGTATGCATATTTTTAGACTATCACTGAAAATATGCAGTGTATGCATATTTGAAGAGTACTCAAATGTTCTGAAAATAAGATGTGAGACCAATGCATAGATAGACCATTGCACAAGCTTCCAGAGTTGCAGAAAGAGAGAGGGAGGGGAAGAAGGATTGGGCAAAGCTCACCTTGAGTGTTGAAATCAACCAAACCTGCTGGCCTGCTGCAGCTGCATCAGGTGCCCCGCTAGGACACACGACAGGCACCTGCGCAACAAGCAACCCTACCCCTCGAGTGCCTCATCGTGCACCCGGCAGCGAAGGCCGTGCCCTCCACCACGAAGCCTATCCAGGGATGTCACCAAGCATCGCTCGAGCCGTCGATTTTGTCCGGGTCTCCTCTTCTTCCTCCAGATTGGCTGGCATCCAGTCCTCCCCTCCTTCTCCGCCTGTAGACGGGCAAGACGGGCACCGGCAGAGCACGGGGCGGACGCATCTGGGCCACCACGCGACACGGACGAGGCGCGTCTGGCTGCTGCCACTCCTCTTCCTCGGACTGACGATGAGGAAGATGTGGTAGGTCCGGGTGCCGCCATGGAAGGGAAGAGGGAGTAGGATCCAGGCGCCGCCATGAGGGAAGGGGCAGGAGGATCCAAACCTTGGCAGGCGAGGATGGCGTCGACGGCACGACGGACTGCTCGGCCTCCTCGTCCATCTCTGACGCACGCGCTGAGGGGGGAGAACGACAGCGCCCCTTTGCCCCTCACCGCCGTCCTCGGCCATGGGAGAGGAGGAGCACCGCCGTTGTTGCCCCATCTGCCATCACCACAGCCACTGCGTCCCGCCGCCCGAAGAGGCGAAGCCCGGGTGGGAAGGAGGCGGGGCTTGAGGGAGAGGAGGTTGCGCGTGAAGATGGGGAGGAGGCGGCTGGTTCGACGAGGAGAGGAGGCGGCTAGGATGGGTTGACGGCGGCGAGGAAAGGAGAGCACGAGGGAGAGGAAAGGGGAAAGAGAGCGCTCGGGGCTTATCCAGCCGAACGCGGCGCTCGGGGCTTATCCCTTCCTCCCACTATTCATAGATGCAAAAAAGGAGACGTGGACATAGCCGCTAGTTGGGCGCAGTCCCTCATCCTTTATATGTTCAATGGCCATCCGCTCACCCCGCTGTAGCTCAATAGGCAAGGTGGTACTAAATCTCTATAGCTCGAACCTACCAAAACCAGGGCACATCAGATGCGATGCTTATTTGGGCTCAAAGTATCCAGCCCATTCGGCCACTTTGTCTAGCGATCCACCACGCGCGGTGTCATCCCAGGCAGTCGATCGCTATTGCCTCAAAAAACAAGCAGTCGGTCGCTAAAAAAGGGAGTTGATCGCTCAAAAAAATGAAGGATTGGACTGGGTTGAGGGCTCGTGGCCGCGTGGATGCGCAAGATTTTTCTATCATTCATTTTCTGCTTCCTCATTTAATAAATCATATCTACTGCCATTTAATCAAGACCAAATCATGTGAACCTCCGACACCTACCTAATCTCTCGTATCTGCTGCTATCTAGCGCATATGGCTAAATCATGGCTGTCATCTAATTACCCAATCTACGTGCACATTTCTCACAAGAAAATCTAACCTACATACATGTCATGAACAAAAGCGTGTGACCAAATAATTTTTTGTTGTATACAAATTCGCGTCAACTTTGGTTATTTTGGTTATTACCAAAACCAAACCGAAATTAAATGGTTATTACCGAAACCGAACCGTATCTATGTATAAAACCGTATAAACCAAAAACCATATAAACCGAATCAAACTGAAAAAACCGAATGCACACCCTGACCTGCCAGTCCCTCTCTGCCAGAAGCGCCTGGGTTCTATCTCTCTCACTCTAAAGAGCAACCTGCAACACCACTCCTCGTTAGCATTGTAATCATCGATAGCCGCACACACAGTGTAATGGAGGAAAGATAGCTGAGTCTGTATAACTAACCTGGAAGGCGAGCTCGACTGGCCGTTGACGAGGCCTCATCTCAGGAGCGGAGCTCGACTGGCGCGCCTTGATCTCCGGGAGAATGTGAGGACAATGGATAAGTCCATCTCCAATGGCTATCGAGCCATGGGACCTCCCGCCACCAGATATCATGACCAGCTCTGGATCAAACTGCTGGCTCGTGTAAAAGTCCTCCCCTTTCCTCGCCTTCCCCTCATCTCCGTACTTCACGAGTTTGTTGTGGGAGGAGACGTTGGCTAAGTTCTTTGGATTATCGAGGTCAGATGGCTCGAATGCCTTGACCTTCTTATACGGCCCAGTATGGGCCATGGCATAGAGGTCGAACACCTCTGGCACCTCCGCCTTATTATGTTTTGCCTGAAAGAGAGGAACAGAGTAAATTAGTAATTAAAGGTCTCAAGCTAGCATGCAGAATGAATTGCATGAATCATGAAGCAAACCACATACCCAGTTCCGCCCGTACTGAAATAAGTTGGCACTGCCTTGATGGTGTGGCACACCTTCCATTTGGGCATGCTTGTCCTTGGCATTGTTGTGCTGGGCACGCCATTCGTTTGAGAACCACTCATCGACCAACACCTCCCAACAATCCATCTGATCTGCACACCATCTTGGGGGCACCTAAGTTAGTAAAGAGAAACATACTTGAGCGCTACGCCTATGAATCAAATCAAGGAAACTAAGTACAAGGCCTTAAAAATAGGTAATTACCTTCATGTACTGCTCCTTTTTCAGAAACTTATGGCGGCACTTAGGCTTGGGCTTCTTAATACCACGCGAGGCATAGTAGTCTCGAACAGCCTGCACCTAAGCCTCGTGCCGTAAGTTTTGTAGTAGGCGCCTGCACTCGGTATCGATAACCTTTGTTGCGGCCTCCTCGTATCCCTCCTCACACCTGTAGAAGGTATGCAATCAAACGAGACAACATTGATTAGTACAATAACTAGCTATTTGAAGATTTTTAATTGTGTAAAGGAGAAATTACCCAAAAGTTTCCGATCACCATCTCTACCCTCGTGTGGCACAAGACACCGTCGATCATCACCTCCGGTGGGGTGGGGGCAGCCAAGTAGTGCTCCCAGCTCAATCCTAGCTCTAGAACCTGACCCTCACCGGGCAACGTGACAAACCTCGGGAAGTATTGCCGGCAAAGCACACCAAGGACAGAGTTGGGCCTGCGCACAGCATCAGCGTGGTGCCAACCTCTGTAGTATGACAAGGCCAACACATTAGATATTTGAAGAAATGTGAAGGCAAATGGTACAAAAAGAGTAAATGCACTTACCTCTCCCCATCAGGGAAAATCAACCACCTCTGCTCACGGATCGTCGGCACGGGCGGGAGCCGTGTACAACCATGCAGGTAGATAGTGCCCCCCTCAACCACCTCGCCCTCGCTATCAGCCGGATCCCCGCCACCATCAACATGGCCACTCGGCCCCTCAGGCGGACCCGTCCAGGTACCCCATCCGGACGTCTCCTCGGACAGAGACTCGTTGGCCGAAGGCCCGTCGACCCAAGGCTCGTGGACCGGAGTCCGCGTAGCCTCCTCCTCAGACGTGTCCATCCTAGCAGTCCTGTGCTCGGGTGAATCAGCGAGGGGTGGCGGCGAGAGGAAGGCATAGGAGCCTGCCTAGCTCTCCCACGGCCATGTCCTCTCCGAGTTCCTCTCTTCTTCCCTCCCAGACCTCCTTCCTAGTGGGCAATGACGCCGCCGAAGAAGCGGCCACCGGTGTCTTCATACTGTCGACCAACGCTCTCGGAGAGTCTGGTGTGGAATGGAAGTACCCCTCCCACCACGCTCCGACAAAGAAGGAGCCTAGGAGCGCTCCTTACCCGCACCCACCATCTTTCAACACCTGTCGAACACCTTCACTGTGAGCATGGTGCGGCTGTTGTCGTAGCTTAAGATGCGGACGTGCCCGAGCTGAAGGTCATCAGCGCGGGCGAACTGCTTCCATCCATTCTTCGCGCACGGATGGAAGCAGTTCACCCACGCTCATGACCTTCAGCTTGGGGACATCCTCATCTTAAGCTACGACACAGGTCGGTCAGCACTCAGACTAGAAGATCCTCGACCATCAACCCCTAGACCCTTGACCCGTCGCCCGTCGACCCCTCAACCCCTAGGCAACCGGCGATCCTCGACCCTCTACCCCGACCCTCGACCCCTTGGCGACCGGCGATCCTCAACCCGGTTCCGTCGGCGTCGATGCACGCCTAACCTTGACCCGGTTCCGTTGGCGCCGACTGTCGGTGTCAAAACCAACAGATCTCGGGTAGGGGGTCCCGAACTGTGCGTCCGAGGATCGAAGGTAACATGAGGTGGGGGACACGATGTTTACCCAGGTTCGGGCCCTCTTAATGGAAGTAATACCCTACTTCCTGCTTGATTGACTTTTATGAGTATAAGGGTTACAAGAGTTGATCTACCTCGAGATCGTAATGGCTAAACCCTAGATGTCTAGCCTGTATGATTATGATGACCTCTACGGATTAAACCCTTCAGTTTATATAGACACCGGAGGGGGCTAGGGCTGTACAGAGTTGGTTTACAGAGAAAGGAAAATATGTATCCGAATGCCAAGCTTGCCATCCACGCAAAGGAGAGTCCCATCCGGACACGGAAAAAGGCCTTCCATCTTGTATCTTCATGGCCCATCAGTCCGGCCCAGGTCACATAGCCCGGACGCCCGAGGACCCCATAATCTAGGACTCCCTGAGTAGCCCCTGAACCAGGCTTCAATGACGATGTGTCCAGTGCGCAGATAGTCTTCGACATTGCAAGGCGGGTTCCTCCTCTGAATACTCCGAAGTAGTCTTCCAAACATGAGAACTGTATCCGGCTCTGTTTAACAGTTACAACCCTCAACCACAAGGGCACAATACTTAATCAAAAAACAAGGCATCTCTTACTGACAGCTTTACTGGCGAAATGTTACATCTGGCCACTTTATTATTCTGAACCGTTTTTCGGCCTCCCGCTTCGTGTTTCGAGACGCAACCTCCGGTGACACGTCTTGTCAAAGCAGAGATCGTGTCCCCTTATTGCAGGATTCTCATCAATGTGGGTTTGGGTAATCCAACCGTGCCATTCGCACGACCCCTTGGGAACATGCGAGTTTTAAGGCTTGTAAGGGGGTGCTTGATATTCACTGCCCTTATAAGGGGATAAAGACCCATCTTTTTTACCCCACGCCTTCTTCTTCCTCTGCCCCTCCGTCCCCAAGCTCCAGCACCCAAGTTTCGATCTTTCCCATCGCCACCAAACACTCCAGCCATGTCCGGATCCAGAGCGCAGGGCAAGTGGATGGCTTCCTCCGTCACAGAGGGGGACATCAAGGAACTCCGGGAAGCGGGGTACTTGGCCGCGGATATAGCCCACCGGCTCCCTGCCAAAAAGCAGATCATTCCCGCCCCGGAGCCCAATGAGAGGGTAGTGTTCATCCCCCGCTTCCTTCCCGTACTAGGGTTTCCCCTCCATCCTTTCGTCTGTGGCCTTATGTTTTATTACGGGTTAGATTTTCACGATCTAGCCCCGAATTCCTTCCTCAACATTTCGGCGTTCATCGTCGTGTGTGAGGCGTTCCTCCGTTTTTTGCCCCACTTTGGCCTATGGCTCAAGGTCTTCAATGTGAAGCCGAAAGCGGTCGATGGTCAACACGCGGAGTCTAGCGGCGCCATGGTGAACAAGCTTCCCAACGTCACCTGGCCCAAGGGGACCTTCGTGGAGAATGTGAAGGGATGGCAACATGAGTGGTTCTATATCACGGAACCCCACGACACCACACGGGCTGCCACTCCTGAGTTCAAATCCAGGCCTCCAATGCGGCTTGCATCATGGATCAACAAGGGCCTGGATTGGGCGTCGTCTGACGAGGTGATGACGCTGCAGAAGCGCGTCAATAGCATGATTGAGAAGAACACCAGTCTTGCCGACGTGATCCAGGTAATGCTTTTTCGCCGGATTCTCCCCTGCCAACGCCGGACTCTCCATATGTGGGAGTTCGATCCGGCCAGTCCTCGGACCCTGCGGTGGTTCTTTGGCACGACGCACGAAGACATATGGAAGCTGCTTTTCAAGGCCGAGAAGTCGTGGCCGGTAACTACCGAAGATCTCGGCCTCGACTGCGCTCATTCGGCCACCTCCGTAAGTTTTCTGATAACCTTAATTTGTAAATCCAAGGAGTATACTGAGCTTTCCATTCCTTCCACAGGGCTGGACAAAGAAGGCAGAGCGTATCCAATGTCCGGCTCCACTACCCGAAGACCCAGCCATTCCTCTATTAATGAAGATGCTGGTTCCGGCGCCGTATCAGGCGCTGGAGAAGAAGGCCAAGAAAAAGGGCAAGGAGGCCAGAGGTGGCCTCCGCCATAAAGGTGCTTCGGACGTTGTGTCCGAAGATACTGAAGCTCTCTCCTCTCATGACGTAGATGAAGAGGAGGAGGAAGAGAGCAATTCGTCCCCTAAGGGGAGGAAGAAGAAAAGGGCGGCCTCCGCGGATCCAGAAGCGGAGGCGTCCAAAAGGGGGAGAATATCCCTTTCGGATGACTCGAACTTAGATACCAAAGCCATCCCAAAGCAGCGCCTTAGGGCAAAGCCCCTGGCCGAATCATAAGTATTCAACGATACTGTGCATATATCTGGTTTTATGCCTTGCAGTTCTAACACATTGAATTGCGTGCTGCAGTCCGGCTCGCGATCTCCCCCAACGATCATCGTCTTCTGGGAAATCGCTAGGGCCGAACATGATGGAGAGCGAGACGCCTCTGCAGGCCTCTCCGCCCACTGCTACGGACAAAACCGAAGTGTTGTCCCGAAGAACCTCTCCAGGCCATGGGGAGGTGCGGGAGGCCGTCAAGGTGGCGCCAGAGGGTAATACCTCTGCTGCCGAAAACAGGGGGAACCGACCCCCATGGAGAGCGACGATGGGGGCCATGCCCAATTCGGCCCTCGACCGAATATCTTTCCGGAGATCCGCACGGCTCTAGAATCAGGCGAGCATCCTCCTTTGAAAGATGGGGGCGCATCGACTCCACCGGCGACCTCTGTCAATCCTGGGGCGGTGGATACTCTGGTGGAAGCGCTTCAGCGCGCTTCCATTGTGGAGGAACTCGTACCCTTATGGGTACTTTGGTTGAAAAGGTTCAGTCCGCTAAAAGCAGATTGAATGAAGCTTGTACCAGCCTTCTAACAGGCTTTGAGGTATGTGACGTAATATTCTTTAGTTGTTGTGTATATAAAAGATATGACCGTTATAGATAGTAGCCCCTGAGACTCTATGCGGCCTTTGTAAGAAGGGCCGAATAGAGGATCAGGTAGTATTTGCAGGAGATAACATACGTATCTATTGTGATCAACAGGCTTCACTGGTAGCGGCTACCTCTCAGGCCGCCGAAGTGTCCGAACTGAAGCGGAAGTTGGAGCGGGCCGATGAAGAACTCATCCGTGCCAACAAGCGACTGGAGGAAAAGCAAGGTATACAATACCTATGCATATCTGAAATGATATGAGTTCTAGTTTGTTATCTGACTGAGTGTTATGACTATGCTCATAGTTGAGGCGTCTAAGGTCGAGACCCTCAAGAGTGCGCTGGCCGAAGGCAAGAAGGAGGCGGAGGAGGAACGAGCCGCCCGTCGAAAACATGAATCGAGGGTGGAGGAGGTCCAACAAGAGCTCAAGGATGCTATAAGCAAATGCGAGTCCTTGGAGCGCAAGATCTCGGATCGAGACTCCGAACTTGCTAAGGCCCTCCAAAGTGCGAAGGAGGCCCGGGTTGAAGCCCAAGGTGCCTGCCGGGAGATCCAGGAGGCAAAGCAGATAGCGGCGGGTAAGGCCTTTACTATGCAGAGCAAATTTGTAAGGAGAAGGTACATCTTACTGACCCGGGTTTGGAGTTCTCCAGGAGCGTTTGCGGATCTGCCCCGGAGTGTTGCTGATGCCGCGGAGTTCTTCCGAGCCGAAGAGGGGAGCTCAACGGAGAAGCTGTTCTGGTCGCAGTACCTTGCGCCAGAGCATCCAGTGTCCCTCAGTGATCAGCTGAAGCAGTTGACCGAACTGCATAGGGTGGCCGAATTGGCCATGAAGGATGTTATAGTCCGTCTTTGGCCAGCCGGACCCATACCCAGCAGCTACTTCGGGCTCGTGAAGTGGCTAGTCAATGCCTGCCCCCGGCTTGATGCCATAAAGCGGTCGGTCTATATCGAAGGTGCCCGGATGGCCTTCGCCCGTGTCAAGGTGCAGTTGGCGAAGATGAATGCCACCAAGCTTGCAACCGAGGGACCGCCCACAGGCAAGGAGCACCGCATGCCGGAGCGGTATTTTAATGAAGTCCTGGAAGGATCCCGTATTGTAGAGGGCAGTGTTCGAAGGACATTATTTTTGAATGAATGTATCCGTACTGCCCCGAACTTTGTATTAGAAAACGAGGCTTTTGTATAATATGTTTGCTCGTTTTATCACAAATTATTTTCCTCCTGTGCGGCCATTTATGGTGTCTGAGAGTTGGCCAGTCGTCAGCTTCAGCCCCCTCGTAGGTAGTACGGGGGTGTTCGGAATAGCACTTGAACACACTTAACTCAACAGCTTGGTCCTTGAAGGAGGTGTTAGTGCGCTGAACCAGGCAATCAGACTATGCGGCTTTATTACTCTCACTTAGCCATAGGAGTTTGACAATGGGCTTTTAGGCGCAGCCCCTGGTATTGTTCGGCTATCCGGACTTGGGCGTTGTAGACGCCTGACCGAATGAAGGCCGGTCCTTCCTGTAATACGGAAAAAATCACAAAAGATTTGGACTTAGTCACCGAATAGCTGACCAGCTCTCGCCGCACCATGACAGTCAGTTGCCAGATTTCTCTACTGAGGTGTTTATCCGGATGAACCAGAAACACAATCGCAGTAGTTCTCCCTTACTACCTTAGCCGAACAAGCGGAACATAAGGCAGTAACCACAGGAGCCGGGCAACCCAGCTATTGACCAAAGACATGATTCGAAGCCAATGCATATAATGCTATATTCGGGACACCGAAGTGTACTATAAAAGTGTTTGGACTTATTTTGATTTTAAGAAATGGGCGTGGCTGAATGGAGCCCCTGGCGATTTAAATCGTACCGAGGTATATATAACAGTCGGATGAAAAGAAGGAGTATAGATTAGGAGATAGGCCAATACCGAATGGGTTGGGCGAAAACTGTTTCCATTATAGTCTGATTGATACGTCAAAAAGTATTTGTACAGATAATGCGATAAGCATCGAGGCTATTTTACATGCCAAGCATAAGGGAAAGCTGTGTACAGGTCCTAAAAAAGGAAAAGGTGATCTTGAAGATCCTTTTGGATGCTCTACCGCACGTCTGCGCTTCTTTTCACCTTGGCGTATGATCATTTGAGAGGATCAACGATCGGGTATTCATAAGGGGCCTGGAAAAAGGGCCCTTGGTACCATCGAACGGTGATTGTAAAGAACCTGAGAAAGAAAAAAATAAAATAAAAATAAGAAGAAAAGGAGAATATGAGGGTCCAGATAGGGTCGAGCCGTATTTGTGGACTTTGTTTTTAGTGTGCCTCCGTCCTTGCCCATGGTATCTTTAATGCGTAGTTATATATGTACGCGCGGTACATATGCCGCAATCAGGTTGGGATTTTGACGGAGGCCGAATTGCTAATCTAGCTCTGGACGAGCCGGGCTGTTGTTCTGCAGGGTAGACCGGACTCGCTTGACAGTGTCCGGGGGCTTGATTGCCGATGTAGTATTCAGCTTGGTAAGGCCACCCTGTGCTTCAGCTGCGAGGGCCGCGGTGTGCTCCTCAGTACGTAGGGAGCGCTTCGTGTTTCCATTGACTGTTATAACGCTGCGAGGTCCGGGCATTTTGAGCTTTAAGTAAGCATAATGCGGGACCACGTTAAAGCGGGCGAAGGCGGTTCTTCCGAGCAGCGCATGATAACCACTGCGGAAGGGGACGATGTCGAAGATCAAATCCTCGCTTCTGAAGTTGTCCGGTGAACCGAAGACCACTTCCAATGTTATTGAGCCCGTGCAGCGGGCTTCTACACCAGGTATTACTCCTTTAAAGGTGGTTTTAGTGGGCTTGATTCTTGATGGATCAATACCCATTTTACGGACAGTGTCTTGATAAAGCAGGTTAAGGCTACTGCCGCCGTCCATAAGGACTCGCGTGAGATGGAATCCATCGATAATTGGATCGAGGACCAGTGCAGCCGAACCTCCACGGCGGATGTTGGTCGGGTGATCCTTTCGATCGAAGGTGATCGGACTAGCCGACCATGGGTTGAATTTTGGGGCGACTGGCTCTATGGCGTAGACCTCCCTGAGCACACGTTTGCGTTCCTTCTTGGGGATATGTGTAACGTATATCATGTTCACCGTTTTCACCTCGGGGGGAAATTTTTTCTGTCCCCCTGTGTTCGGCGGGCGTGGTTCTTCATCGCCGTCCTCACTGGGCGACCCTTTACCCTTATGTTCGGTGTTTAACTTACCGGCCTGTTTAAAGACCCAACAACTTCTGTTGGTATGGTTGGCAGGCTTGTCAGGGGTGCCGTGAATCTGGCAAGGTCGATCGAGTATTCAGTCCAAGCTAGATGGACTGTCTTTGTTTCCTTTGAATGTCTTCTTCCGCTGACCGGATTTGGAGCCACTGAATCCGGTGTTGACTGCCGTATCTTCGGTACTTCGACGCTTGTGTTTGTTGCGTCGAGGCCTACCGTTGTCGTTACTGGCTTCGGAAGTGCCAGGGTCGCTGGTAGTGTTGCAGCTTCGGGCTAACCAGCTATCTTCGCCCGTGCAAAAGCGGGTCATGAGTGATGTAAGGTCTGCCATGGACTTCAGTTTCTCTTGGCCGAGGTGTCGGGCGAGCCACTCATCCCGGATGCTGTGTTTAAAGGCCGCAAGGGCTTCGGCATCCGGACAATCGACAATTTGGTTCTTTTTAATTAAGAACCTGGTCCAGAGCTTCCGGGCTGACTCTCCGGGCTACTGGACTATGTGACTAAGGTCATCGGCATATGGAGGCCGGACGTAGGTACCTTGGAAGTTGTCTCTAAAGGCATCTTCCAAATCTTCCCAGCTACCAATAGAGTTTTCTGGGAGGCTGTTTAGCCAGTGCCGTGTTGGTCCCTTGAGTTTCAGGGGGAGGTACTTGATGCCATGGAGATCGTCACCGCGAGCCATGTGAATGTGGACAAGAAAATCTTCAATCCATACTGCGGGATCCGTCGTACCATCGTATGATTCAATGTTCACGGGTTCAAACCCTTCTGGGAACTGGTGTTCCATTACCTCATCAGTGAAGCAGAGGGGGTGTGCGGCGCCTCTGCATCGGGCAACGTCACGACGCAGTTCGGATGAAGTCCGTATGCGGTTTTCGGCCCGGGTGAGGTTGTGCTTGTCGCGTCGGGCCTGATGGCCGTCTTCTCGTGCTGGGGCACGCCCCCGTGATCCGTAGATTGATCTGGTATGACCGTCTCTATTGTCCAGGTCCTGTCATAGGTCGTAGGTGTATCCTGGAGCCGTTGTATCTCTGCCTTTACGGCGAGGTGGTGTAGGGTGGTGTTCGACTTGAGTTGCCACTCTGTCCTGGCCACACGGTGGTCGGTCAGGTTCGTCTGTGGCGTTATGCGTTGGCGGTATAGGTTCCAGGATCTCGTCATCGAATTGGGGTAGCAGCTTGCGCTTCGGGTAGCTCTTTGTTGGGTGTTCGAGGCCGTATTCTTCCGCTGCCAGGACTTTGGTCCATCTGTCATTGAGCGTATCCTGTTCGGCTTGGAGCTGTTGCTGCTTCTTTTTTAGGCTGCTCGCAGTTGCGATTAGTTGGCGCTTAAAGCGTTCTTGTTCGAGGGGTTCCTCTGGCATGATGAAGTCTACGTCGCCAAGGCTCACGTCATCCTCGGAGAGTGGTAGATAGTTACTATCTTCCGAGTCCTCGTTCCCGATTGGTTCATCGGGGTTAACTTGCCCCTCCTCCCAATCATCTTGTTCTGATGTTGGTTTGACGGGGGCTTCTTGATCTTCGGCATTCTCCGGAGTGTTATTGTCTCCGATGCCGGTATTGCTGTCTTTTTCGCGACGCGATTTCGAGCGGCGCCGCTGACGCCGATGCTTTGGTGGTGCCTCGGAAGGCTTTTCCTCGACTGGATCATTCCCACCATCGCCGTCATTGTCGGTGTCAAAACGGGTGGATCTCGGGTAGGGGGTCCTGAACTATGCATCTAAGGTCGATGGTAACAGGAGACAGGGGACACGATGTTTACCCAGGTTCGGGCCCTCTCTATGGAGGTAATACCCTACTTCCTGCTTGATTGATCTTGATGAATATGAGTATTACAAGAGTTGATCTACCACGAGATCGTAATGGCTAAAACCCTAGAAGTCTAGCCTGTATGATTATCATTGCCTGTACGGACTAAACCCTCCGGTTTATATCGACACCGGAGGGGACTAGGGTTACACAAAGTCGGTTACAGAGAAAGGAATCTTCTTATCCGATCGCCAAGCTTGCCATCAACGCCAAGGAGAGTCCTATCCGGACATGGGAGAGAGTCTTCTGTCTTGTATCTTCATGGCCCATCAGTCTGGCCCACGTTACATAGTCCGAACGCCCAAGGACCCCTTAATCCAGACTCCCTCAGTAGCCCCTGAACCTGGCTTTAATGACGATGTGTCTGGCACGCAGATTGTCTTTGGCATTGCAAGGCGGGTTCCTTCTCTGAATACTCCAAAACAGCCTTCGAACACAAAGAACGTGTCCGGTTCTGCAAAACAAGTTCCACACACAACTGCAGAAAGTATAATATTTCACGAGTCCAATCCACTAACAACTTTTGTGGCGTGACACCACGGCACCACCCGGTCATTATTTCAAACCATTTTTAGCCTGCTGCTCCACGTTTTGAGATGCGGTTTCATTGGCACGTCTTGTCAAAGCAGAGATCGTGTCCCCTTATTGCGGGATTCTCATCAATACGGGTGTGGGTAATCCAACCGTGACATCTGCATAGCCCTTGGGAATAGGCGATGTTTAAGGCGAGTGGGGAGGCGCTTAATATTCACTGCCTTTATAAGGAGATAAGGATTCCTTTCTTTCACCCATGCCTTCTCTCTCTCCGCCCCTCCCATTCTGGAGCTCCAGCACCCAAGTTCTCATCTCTTCCGCCTCAAAAGAGCACTCCAGCCATGTCCAGATCTGGAGTGCAAGGCAGGTGGATGGTTTCCTCCGTCAAGGAGAAGGACATCACCAGGCTCCGGGAGGCCGGGTACCTAGCCAAGGAAATCGCGCACCGGATTCCGGCCGAGGGACAGACCGTCCCCACCCCAGAGCCCCATGAGAGGGTCGTGTTCATCCCCCACTTTGTCTGCGGGTTGGGATTTCCTCTCCACCCATTCGTCCGCGGACTTATGTTCTACTGTGGGCTGGATTTCCACGATCTGGCCCCAAACTCCTTCCTCAACATCTCGGCATTTATTATCGTGTGCGAGGCCTTCCTCCGCATCCCACCCCACTTCGGACTGTGGCTCAAGATTTTCAATGTGAAGCCAAAGGTGGTGGATGGCCAACACATAGAGTGCGGAGGCGCCATGGTGAGCAAGATGCCCAACGTTACATGGCCCAAGGGTACCTTTGTGGAAACCGTCAAAGGGTGGCAGCAACTGTGGTTCTACATCATAGAGCCTCGCGACGCCACCTGGGCCGCGGCTCCCGAATTTCAGTCCGGAGCCCCGATCCGGCTCACCTCCTGGCTAGAGAAGGGCCTGAATTGGGCTTTGTCGGATGAAGTGACAGTGCTGCAGACGCGCATCCAGAGCATGGTGGACAAGAACATCAAGCTCGTCAACGTGATCCAAGTGATGCTAGTTCGCCGGATCCTTCCATGCCAGAGCCGGGCTTGCCATCTATGGGAGCTCGATCCGGCCGAGCACCAGACCTTGCAACGGTTCTTCGGAACCACGCACGAAGACAGCTGGAAGGTGCTCTTCAAGGCCAACGAGACATGGCCGGCGACGACCGAAGACCGGGGGCACGACCTGGCCCATCCCGCTAGTGCGGTAAGTTTTCCGTATTTCAAGGTGTATCCTTTACTTGCATACCCAAGGAAGATGTCTAAGCTTCCCTATTTATTTTTTCAGGACTGGACAAAGAAGGTGGAGCAGATTCAGTGTCCGGCTCCGCTGTCCGAAGAACCAACCATTCCTCTTCTAATGAAGATGCTGGTTCCGGCGCCCTACCAGGCGCCGGAGAAAAAGGCCAAGGGGACCCGAAGTGGCCTCCGCCGCAAGGGCGCTTCAGATGTGTCGTCCGAAGACACCGGGACTCACTCCTCCGCCGCCGAAGACGACGACGAGGAGGAGGAAGAAAGCAACTCCCCCCTGAGGGGGGAAGGAAGAAAAGGGCGGCCTCCACGTGTCTGGAGGCCAAGGCGTCCAAGAAGGGGAAGGTCTCCCTCGCGGATAACTCCACGTGGGACATCGATAGCAGCCCAGAGCGGTGCCCCCGAGATAAGCCCCTGGCCAAATCGTGAGTATTCAAAGACCCTGACGTATTCGTATATCCAGCCTTTTTACTTCATAGTTTTAACATATTGAATCATGCACTTGCAGTCCGGCTCGTTCCGACCTCGAGCGATCCTCATCTTCGGGGAATTCGCTGGACCTGAAGGTGATGGACAGCGGGTCCCTTCCGGCGGCCTCCTCTCCCAGGGCCATGGATGACATCGAGGTGTTGTCCCGAAGGATCCCAGGCCAGGGAGAGATGTAGGAGGCCGTCAGGGCGGCGCCAGAGGGTGAAACCTCAGCTGCCGGACACATGGGGGAACAAATCCCCATGAAGACTGGCGATTGGGGCCATATCTGTCGGTGTTTTGGGAACGGGGGTCCCCAGACTTGCCTGCCTGCGGCCCACGGCGTGGCTAAGTTAGCGGGCCGTCCGGCCCATCTTCATCAACAAGGCATCCAAGACCCTCGCGAGGGGCCAAGCCTCGCGAGGCGGGCGACGCAAGACCTCCTCAGGAGGGGCCTAGCTAGGCAGGCTCATGAGGAGCGGAGATATCAAGGCGGGGCAAACCTCACGAGGCTCTCGCGACGTGAGCCATGACGATCGGCACCAGGCGGGCGCCAGTGCATGCAGCGTCCTTGTTTCCTCTTTGGTGCTAAGGAGGCAAGCGCAAGCGAGGAGTACCGAGGCATCAGGCAAAGGTCGCCATATCGGTGCAACGAGACCAAGACCAGAAGGACGACAGGACGGAGGTCACCGTGGAGCCCAAGACGGCGTCACCACCAGAGCCTTTCGCAGGCGAAGACCACTTTTGTCAGGATAGCTTGTACTAGCTGCCCCCCTTCAAATTCGCCCGCCATTGTTGGCTCCCTTCCCGCTCAATATCTGGGGAGAGGACCAGGGCCTATATAAGTAGAACTAGCCACCACAGTAGGGGCATCGGAGCGGGATCTGAACTCAGCCTGATCTGATCTGATCGAGAGCCTACCCTAGACACAAGAACACCTCAACCTCACGAGGCTGTTCTTCCCCTTGTACTGTTCATCATCAGCCCAAGAGGCAATCCACCACCACACACTGGAGTAGGGTATTACACCACAACGGTGGCCCGAACCAGTATAAATCTCATGTCTTCCTGTGTTGCTAGTTCGTCGAGTTCGTCCGTGAGATCTTAGTGAGCTAGGGCGTGGATCGGTAGGAGGGAAAGACTTCGCGCGTACCCCAGAGCTCGAACCTTAAGGGTTTTGCTGGAACCCCACATCTGACATTTGGCGCGCCGGGTAGGGGTGCGCCGTAGCTTCCCTTCCGTCGATTCGTCGCTCCGTCGCTCCATCGTCTCCATGGCGGACGCTCGCCGCGCTCGAGCTGAGCGCCGGGCTGCCCTCACCGCCCGCGTTGCTCAGACGGCTCCCGTCGGTGGGCCACCCCGTTGTTCTCCATCTCCCGCCGCCAACGCCGCCACTGGCCCAGCGGGGAACGAGCAACAGGCATCCTCGCTGCATCCATCGGTGCGGCAGGACGGCCGCACCGCCACTCCATCACTGACCCCGGCCGGTTCTTCGTCTCATGCACGCCACGTTCCCATGGAGGCGCGGGCCGCGCTCCTCGCGGCGAACAAGCTCCTGCGCTACTGTCACGACCGGATTTTCGGGATATTAATTCTCCAGAAAATGGCCCTTGTGCTCACCAGCCCCAGGATTACTATTAGCTGATGAGACACCAACTTGATACAAGAAATCCAAGCAAGGTACAAAATATGTAGCACAAGACCATTGTGGCCTATGAGTACAACACTTGGCTTCTAGTGGTTGATGGCGGAAGCGGTTTGTGGTTCATCTGCGTCTATGGGACTCCATTTCCCACAAGAACAGCTGACCAGGATAACTCCTATCTTCACGAGGTTGCTATCACCTTTACATGGGTTCCGGGGCTGTCGTCGTAACGCTCTTCTCCACGCAAGAAATCTGGCCAAGACAATAGCCAGGGACAAGCCAGTGAGTATGTTTGAATGTACTCGCAAACATTTAGAACACGGGTATAATATAACAAGGGTAATCATGCTCCGAAAATATTCTATGACCATCACGTCAGTCACGAAATATGTGAAATCCATGATGTACGCATGCGGGTAAAATATGAATATGCAATATATAAATAGAATGCAGTGATCGAGTGTCTGAAATGACTCCTCAAAAAGGGGTGCAAGTAAATTTAACAAATGCCGCAGTCGGGCGTCTGAGCGACACCGCATAAAGGGCTTATAAAGAATACTATTGGGGTACAGCACCTCCTTGCCCGAGGCTGAGGTGCTGGGCAGCTCCGCAATACCATGGGGGGACGTCTGGTGGCGTTGGATAGGCGGGGGAGGGCCTGGCTGCGACGTATTGCACCGGAGTTCGGCGGCGGCCGAACTGGCCGGAGACGAGGGAGAAGGTCCCTTCCCGTCGATTGCTGGTTGCGGGAGTACTATGGGGGTGGCCTGGGGTTGCTTGAGTGCTCGGAGGGGCTCGGGGCCTCCTTAAATAGGCGCTCGAGGCTGGCTCCCGCGGCGGTGGATAAGATCGACGACGAGTCGCCGTTCTGTAGCTGCAGGACGTCGGGGCGGCGACGAGCGCGTGCCGACGAGCAAGTGGATGAGCTCGGGCTGTCCCCAGGGGGCAGCTGGCGCGCGCGGGTGGTTTGGGCGGCGCCGTCCACGGCAGAGCCCGCTGCCGACGCCGGTGTGCCGCCAAGGGAGCCCTGACGGCGGCGCTGTAGGGCGCCAGGGAGAGCTTGGAGGGTACTGGTGAGTGGGCGAGTGCATGGCGTGGTTCAGCAGGCGAGCAGGGGCCAGGGACGGGACGCGACGAGGGCGGCGGCGGCTCAGTGCGCGCGCGTGCAAAACATGCGCTCTGGGCGCGCCCAGAGCACGCGCACCAGGTGTTCGACGAAATGCCAGCGCGCTCTAGAGAGCTTGGGTGATGCGGGTAGTTAACAGGCCAGGGTTAGGGATAGCTAGGAGGTTAGTGGACAAGGTTGCTGGGTCAGTGGAGCAAGATCATAGTGCAAACTAAAACTCATGTCAAAATCTGACTGTGCACACCAAGTGCTCGACAGAATGCCATGGGCATCTAGGCAACTCTTGGGGTGGCCAAACTCTCCAGATCCTAGTCTATTTAGGAGCTCAAGAAGGTGGTAAGGTTAGTTTGGCAGAAACAGGAACTTGATGGTGCAAGTTTTTGAGAAAACCAGTTTTGGGCAGAAACTAAAGGCTATCATTGCATGCACTAAACATACTCCAATGGGTCCAATCTCCTCGACTTAAGTGTTTGGTAGGGAGGGCTACAAGTAGGGAAAAAGCTCATGGGCACTAGAGCAAAGTAAAATAGGGTTGCAGTACAAATCAGCAAACTGGACCAGAATGAAAATGAAGATGGTTCACTCAAAATTTTCAAAGAACATCACTGGGTTTTTGCATGAAGCTGAGTTATAAGCATCCACTGACATCTCCAAACACTTGGAAGAATTTCTAGAAGAATATTTAAATAGGTTGTAGTGCAAAAATACCTACTGGACCAGATTTGAAAAATTGATGTAGAGCTCAAAATCTCCAATAACCAAAAGATATTTTTGCATAAAAGTGATGTGGAAGCCTCACATGACCTCCCCAAATTTTGGTGAATTTTTTTAAAAGCATTTATCAGTTGGTTGCAGTGCAAAAAAAGGGGCTCCAAATTTCTGAAAGATCATTTTAAAAGAGTAAAGCTCATGAAAAATAATTATGCAAATAAATCCACTGATAAAGTATTGTTTTTATGAAGAGGGCATTCAAATTCCAATAATACTTTTGGAAAGTTTTCCATTTGAGGTAAAAATCCACAATATTAAAGAGAAGAGGGTTCTGAAATCCAAGGAGAAATCCAGAAAAATAAAAATTTAATTTCCTAGCAAAATTTTAATTGATAAAACAAGGTCAAATTTTTTTGGGGTGTTACAACACTACCCCCCTTAAGAAAAATCTCGTCCTCGAGATTTGCTAAGGGTTGTTAAAAAGAAAAGATACTCCCATTAGTTGGAACCAAGAGTTTGCTCATAGCACGAATTTAGGGTACAAACATAAGCATGCAACACACAAATAAACATAGCTATGACGTTGACAAAGAAAACGGCAAAAGGACGGGGTCCTGAGAAAACGTCTCTGGTACTGGGGCGCACAAGCAGACATCCTTTAAAAATGGTGATACAGGATCACACAATTACAAGGCGTAGAAATATTAAGGCTCGCTACTACTCGAGTGACTTAGTCTACTCCGTTAATATCTAAGCGGGCTTGCCTAGTGGACGATGAAGCTTCTCCACGGGTTTCACCGTCGGGATTAGCCGGATGAGGTTGCGTGGCTGCAGGGTCAGGGTAGCGATGATGACCATCGCGGGGGTTGTTGGCCACAACCCCGTTGGAGTGTGTTCCCAAAAGGCGGCGAAGCACTTCTGGTGACATCAAAGTATTTTGGTCGATGGCTGGGGCAGACCTCAAGGGCTCGATTGGGTGTCCGAACAGCACGACTGGGTTTCGGCGTCGGGCTCCACTTCTCCTCTCGCCGGGGCTCGGCGAAACAGTTCTCTACGAGCTGCGATCAGATCAAGGGTGATTTGATCGAACAGTTCCTCTAGTGCACTTACATAGCGCACCAGATGCAATAGTGCAGGGTCCGTCTCGTGATCTCCTTTGGCAACCTGGGGCGGCCTACCATACCCGTTACGACTGGGGTAGTAGTAGAACGAGCGACAGTTAACTCTGGGCGACAAGTGCCGGAGTTGAACTATAGCTTCTCGAGTTGCCAGTTGGATGGCTTGTGGTTCAAAGGGAGTGGTCCTCCCAGTGAACCTGTAGGGGCGTTCTGGCAATAGACCCCTACCATAAATGTGTACAGTGGCCCAGAACTGACGGCTCTCACCGCCCATGAGTTCTTGGTACACAACATATTTTGGGGGCTCTTCTAATGCATAGGCACGGCGGATGAGGTTTGCGAGCACGGTCACAAAACCTCCAAGGTTGGTCGCTGTGGTCTCATTGTGAACAATGGGGCCAGGCATCTTGACTTGGTTTGGGAAAGAGGTTGTGCTGTGTTGAGGCTAGCGTGCCCTTTTTTATAGAAAAAAGGGGCGGAGTCTTCCTTCGCACGCTTGCGAATGAGACAAGTTAGGTGTCGGTCACTGGCGCGTGATCGACAGGCTAAGTTGATAGGTTGGGCACCGACTGCCAAAAGCGTCGGGGTCATTGTGTGGCTATCTTACACGAGAAGCTTGGCCGGGGTTAGGTTAAGGTCTAGTGGGTTGGTTAACCTAGGTTTATTGACCTGGCTAAGATAGGGTTAGCCAATGGTCAGCCTGGCTCTGATACCAAGTCTGTCACGACTGGATTTTCGGGATATTAATTCTCCAGAAAATGGCCCTTGTGCTCACCAGCCCCAGGATTACTGTTAGCTGATGAGACACCAACTTGATACAAGAAATCCAAGCAAGGTACAAAATATGTAGCACAAGACCATTGTGGCCTATGAGTACAACACTTGGCTTCTAGTGGTTGATGGCGGAAGCGGTTTGTGGTTCATCTGCGTCTATGGGACTCCATTTCCCACAAGAACAGCTGACCAGGATAACTCCTATCTTCACGAGGTTGCTATCACCTTTACATGGGTTCCGGGGCTGTCGTCGTAACGCTCTTCTCCACGCAAGAAATCTGGCCAAGACAATAGCCAGGGACAAGCCAGTGAGTACGTTTGTATGTACTCGCAAACATTTAGAACACGGGTATAATATAACAAGGGTAATCATGCTCCGAAAATATTCTATGACCATCACGTCAGTCACGAAATATGTGAAATCCATGATGTACGCATGCGGGTAAAATATGAATATGCAATATATAAATAGAATGCAGTGATCGAGTGTCTGAAATGACTCCTCAAAAAGGGGTGCAAGTAAATTTAACAAATGCCGCAGTCGGGCGTCTGAGCGACACCGCATAAAGGGCTTATAAAGAATAAATAAATAACAAGCAGGCCGCAGTCGGGCGTCTGAGCGACACCACATAAAGGGCTTATAAAGAATAAATAAATAACAAGCATGCCGCAGTCGGGCGTCTGAGCGACACCACAAAAAGGGCTTATAAAGAATAAATAAATAACAAGCATGCCGCAGTCGGGCGTCTGAGCGACACCACATAAAGGGCTTATAAAGAATAAATAAATAACAAGCATGCCGCAGTCGGGCGTCTGAGCGACACCACATAAAGGGCTTATAAAGGATAATCACAGTGAATACCCAGGAGGCAGAACCGTCCCAGGGATACTCAATAATTCAAATAAAGTAAATGGTTAGTCCACAATAATAATGATCATAATCCATATGTGTCACAGTTCATAATCAATGTTCTGGTTTAGCAGTTTTTCCTCCGAAGACCGACACTAAGACCGACACTTGACCTATCCCAGACTGTAGTCCTTAACCATGGACACGGCTATTCGAATAGATGTATAATCTCTGCAGAGGGTGTACTCTTTACCCACGGGTAACGGATTTCTTTAGTCCATCGGGACTTATTCCGTCTACGGTCTTTTAATTGAAAACGCGCCTGACCTGCACACACCAGCTTAACTTACCGGTGTCTGGAATCACCCACAACACCTGTCAAGCCAAACTCTAAGTGGGGAGGCTACAACCTCGACGTAGCATGGGATCAAATTTATATATGCGCGCTCTAAGGGGTGCCCCCCTCTCGGTCCCAACCGGAAACACCCATGCCCCCGGACCGGATGACTGGCTTTAATCCATGGCCATGGGACCCTCATCACGGCCTCTCTGTACGGTGTGTGCTAGAAAGGGGTTGACAACTTACTGAACCGTACCCTACCTATGGCAGGGACAAGTGGTAGTACGAAGCAAGTGTGGGGGTTACTGGACAAGACTCGATCTAAGGCCGACTCAGGAGGTTCAAGTGTTCCCTGCATGATTAGCATAACAAAAATATTTCCAATAACAGATAAGCTTAGTCACTCATCAAGCCCCACCATGCCATACCGGACATATTCGTCTCAACGAGGAACTAGGGACAAGCTCGCGTCTACCCAAGACCGCGACTTTCCCGACTTCCTTCCGGCATGCATGAGAAGCTTACGAGGACGATCACCATCACCAGCATATCCGTTTATAACAGCAAAAAAAAAATCTCCGTTTATGCACTCATGCGTATGATCTTACCGTCACATAAAATAGCGTATGTTCCAGGTCAAGGTGATGTTGTAACCGTATCAACAACATCCAAAAATATTAAACCAGGGTTCAGAATGCTTGCCTTCAAGTGTATGCATGTGGGGTGCATTTTTTTTTGAAGGTTGCCTTTTCTCCAAAATCCTATTTTGAGAAATATCCAAATAACACATATTTCAAATACAGTACAAAAAGTTGTCCCAAATATTTTTTATATAAATCTTAAAATAAACTAGATGAAATTTGAGATAGGTAGGAAAAAGAATCAACTCATTTGGAGTTTTATTTTAAAAGTTATAGCCAGTCAAAGATTAGTCAAACTTCTGTTTTTAATAAAAACCAGAAAAAGAAAACGCTCGGGGAAGAATACGCTTTCGGGAAGGGGATACGCACTCGCGGAAATACGCTTTTACTTAAGACGGCGCGGGTGGCGCGGGGGTCACTGACAGTGGGTCCAGAGGGCCCACTGGTCAGGTTTGACCGTTCTTCCCCCTCCCTCCTCTTCTCTGCCCGACGGGAGCAGGACTCCGGCGATCGCCGTCGACGAATGGCGGCTCTTCGAGGGCACCGGAGGGCAGGGATGGACCCGCCAGACCGGGGCGGTCCTCCCGGTGGGCTCTAGGCAGGTGGGGACGGAGGAAGTCACCGGCGGCGAGCTCCGCGGCGGACGGTGGTTCGGGAGCAAAGTGAGCTTCGGGCTATGGTGGTCCTTGGTCGAGGCTGAGGTGCTGGGCAGCTCCGCAATACCATGGGGGGACGTCTGGTGGCGTTGGATAGGCGGGGGAGGGCCTGGCTGCGACGTATTGCACCGGAGTTCGGCGGCGGCCGAACTGGCCGGAGACGAGGGAGAAGGTCCCTTCCCGTCGATTGCTGGCTGCGGGAGTACTATGGGGGTGGCCTGGGGTTGCTTGAGTGCTCGGAGGGGCTCGGGGCCTCCTTAAATAGGCGCTCGAGGCTGGCTCCCGCGGCGGTGGATAAGATCGACGACGAGTCGCCGTTCTGTAGCTGCAGGACGTCGTGGCGGCGACGAGCGCGTGCCGACGAGCAATTGGATGAGCTCGGGCTGTCCCCAGGGGGCAGCTGGCGCGCGCGGGTGGTTTGGGCGGCGCCGTCCATGGCAGAGCCCGCTGCCGACGCCGGCGTGCCGCCAAGGGAGCCCTGACGGCGCCGCTGTAGGGCGCCAGGGAGTGCTTGGAGGGTACTGGTGAGTGGGCGAGTGCATGGCGTGGTTCAGCAGGCGAGCAGGGGCCAGGGACGGGACGCGACGAGGGCGGCGGCGGCTCAGTGCGCGCGCGTGGAAAACGTGCGCTCTGGGCGCGCCCAGAGCACGCGCACCAGGTGTTCGACGAAATGCCAGCGCGCTCTAGAGAGCTTGGGTGATGCGGGTAGTTAACAGGCCAGGGTTAGGGATAGCTAGGAGGTTAGTGGACAAGGTTGCTGGGTCAGTGGAGCAAGATCATAGTGCAAACTAAAACTCATGTCAAAATCTGACTGTGCACACCAAGTGCTCGACAGAATGCCATGGGCATCTAGGCAACTCTTGGGGTGGCCAAACTCTCCAGATCCTAGTCTCTTTAGGAGCTCAAGAAGGTGGTAAGGTTAGTTTGGCAGAAACAGGAACTTGATGGTGCAAGTTTTTGAGAAAACCAGTTTTGGGCAGAAACTAAAGGCTATCATTGCATGCACTAAACATACTCCAATGGGTCCAATCTCCTCGACTTAAGTGTTTGGTAGGGAGGACTACAAGTAGGGGAAAAGCTCATGGGCACTAGAGCAAAGTAAAATAGGGTTGCAGTACAAATCAACAAACTGGACCAGAATGAAAATGAAGATGGTTCACTCAAAATTTTCAAAGAACATCACTGGGTTTTTGCATGAAGCTAAGTTATAAGCATCCACTGACATGTCCAAACACTTGGAAGAATTTTTAGAAGAATATTTAAATAGGTTGTAGTGCAAAAATACCTACTGGACCAGATTTGAAAAATTGATGTAGAGCTCAAAATCTCCAATAACCAAAAGATATTTTTGCATAAAAGTGATGTGGAAACCTCACATGACCTCCCCAAATTTTGGTGAAATTTTTTAAAAGCATTTATCAATTGGTTGCAGTGCAAAAAAAGGGGCTCCAAATTTCTGAAAGATCATTTTAAAAGAGTAAAGCTCATGAAAAATAATTATGCAAATAAATCCACTGATAAAGAATTGTTTTTATGAAGAGGGCATTCAAGTTCCAATAATACTTTTGGAAAGTTTTCCATTTGAGATAAAAATCCACAATATTAAAGAGAAGAGGGTTCTGAAATCAAAGGAGAAATCCAGAAAAATAAAAATTTAATTTCCTGGCAAAATTTTAATTGATAAAACAAGGTCAAAATTTTTTTGGGGTGTTACAGCTACCGTCCAGTCGACGACCTCTACGAGGAGTGGCTCGACCACGTCGCCGAGCTCGTCCATGCCACAGGGGGCTCCCCGGCGCCGTCCCTTTCTTTGCCTCACCCTCCGCCAGCAACAGGCGACGTGGCTCATGGCGCGCCTCCACCACCTTTGCCCCAAGACTGCGCCTTGACGCCAAGGCGCGTGGCCCCACGACGTGATCCGCCACGCCCGGTGCCCGCGCGCGAAGAGAGAAGCTGCCAAGAAATCCTTCGGCCGCGAGAAGCCGCACCTGTGCTCCCGGCGCCGCCTCGTCAAGACCGCGCGCCGCCTGCGGTGGCGCCGCACGGACCTCATCAAGACCAAGCTCCACCTCCAAGGCAGGCCCCCGCAACCACGGCCGGCTGCCGCGCCTTCACCCCCGAGCTGCGTAGCGTCGCCTGGCCAGGCAAGTTCAAGCCGGATCTGCCTCCCCGCTACGACGGCACCTCCGATCCCATGGAGTTCCTGCAGCTCTACGAGCTGAGCATCGAAGCGGCCAACGGAGACGAGAAAGTCATGGTGAACTGGTTCCCCATGGCTCTCAAGAATGGTGCCCGCTCCTGGCTCCTGAACCTGCAGCACGGCTCGATCTCCTCCTGGGACGAGATGCGCGACCGCTTCGTCGCCAACTTCCAGGGCACCCGCGACCGCCGGCCGGCCGCGGGTGACCTGCGCCGCATCAAGCAACAGCCAGGGGAGACCCTCCAGAAGTACATCCAGCGCTTCAACAACACTCGCCTCAAGATCCCCAAGGTCATGAACGAGGCCATCATCTCCGCATTCTCAGACAGCGTCCGTGACGTCAAGATGATGGAAGAGCTCGCTATCCATGAGGAGTTGTGCACATCTCATGAGCTGTTCAACCTGGCAACCAAGTGCGCAAGAGCTGAGGAGGGGCGCCTCTCCCTCCTCGAGCTGCCCGCCGCGGGCATAGAGGAGAAGAAAGCCAAGTCCAAGGACGTGAAGCGCAAGGAAGCGGCAGTGCTCGCAGTGGAGCCCGACACCAAGCGGGGCAGAGATCAGCCCGAGTCATCCAAGAATAGCCGATCGTTCTGCGCCTTCCACAATCTGAACACCCACAACACCAGTGACTGTCAAGAGCTCAGAGCCATCCGCGAAGGACGCTTCGGTCGATGCCCCGAGCGTAGCAACCGGGGCTATGGCCGTGGAGGAGGACGTGGAGGTGGACGCTGGGACGACCGTGGCCCGCGCCAGGAGTGGCGCGACAGGCCTCGTGAGGACCGCTGGCAGGACCATCCTCGCGAGGGCGCCTGGAGGGACCAGCCTCGTGAGGATCGCCCCCAGGGCAACGCCGGTCTTCCTCCGCTACCGCCACCAAGAAGGAACGACGATCACCATCAGGATGAGGGGGCTGGGGGCTTCCAGGAGCCACGTGCAATCGCCTGCATCTTGGGCGGTGCGCAGGCCCCAGCCTCTCAACGCATCTTCAAACAGTTCGCTCGTGAAGTGAACGCGGTGCTCCCCAAGCTCGAGGCCACACGCCCGCTCAAGTGGTCCCAATGCGCCATCACTTTCAACTCGGCAGATCAGCTCAAGTGCGCAGCCACCGCTGGCGCCCTCCCGATGATGTGCTCCCCAGTCATCAGCAATGTGCAGGTTACCAAGACCCTCATTGACGGCGGCGCATGGCTCAACGTCCTGTCCGTCGACACGTTCGACAACCTCTAAGTGCTATATGAGCAGCTTCAGCCTACCAAGCCTTTCTCAGGAGTGAACGACGGTTCCACCACACCGATAGGGCAGGTCCGCCTGCCTGTCACCTTCGGAGAGCGCAAGAACTACCGCACCGAGCTCATCGACTTCGACGTCGTGCACATCCGCCTGCCGTACAACACCATACTCAGGTATCCGGCCCTGGCCAAGTTCATGGCAGTCACCCATCACGGCTACAACGTCCTCAAGATGCCGGGAAGCGGCGGAATCATCACGGTCCCATGTGAAGAGAGAGAGCGGTGTGCTCCCTCGAGCGCGCCTTCCAAGCTGCAGCAATCAACAACCCCGACCGCAAAAGCGAGGGCCCTCCTGAGGCCCTCCCCAAGAAGAAGCAGCTGCGCCGAGCAGGATCTCAGGAGGGTGGCGACGCAGCAGGAGCCTCATTAGGGTCAGCGCCTGCTTCAGGCGTGCCTCCCTCCATCGCATAGGAAGGCGCGCCCGGTGCCCTCCTGGGGCAGGGCTTGGGGGCTCTCTTCTGGAGGGCCTCGGACCCTGCGAACCTCACGAGGGAGGCGCTTGGGCACCACTTGGAGGCGTGCTTCGCAGCACGTTTCCCTCAGGAGAACACAGGGCAAGGAGTGCCACCACTCAGGAGTTCATCACCAAGACCACTCAGGAACTGCAAGACGCAAGAGCCATGCATGGCGACAGCTGCTCACGAGGCGCAGCTCCCCATCCAGGCGAGGATGCTGGGCTGCGAGTCTGCATCAACATCCTAGGGCTCAACAGGGCCGCATCTCAGGAGCATTTCTGGCCTTCGCGTGTGGGCCGTTGCGAGGGCCCGCCACACAGCTACATTCGCATGCCCTTCGGATTGCCGAGCGTGGCGTTAGCCTATCAGCGCAACACGCGGTGCATCCTGGCGGCTCAGGAGGCCAGGTACCACGCCGTCCTGGAAGAAATGGAGACGGTCTTCAAGGAGCCTCCCGAGCCCCCAGAGCCTCCCGAGGCTCAGGGCCCCGGTGGCTCGTGAAGAGGCATTCCTTCGACGCACGCCTTCACCTGCACCAACTCTACTTCGTCTACAGAACCAGGTGACATTTTCCAAGCTCGTTTAGCTGGGAGCGCCCCTCGGGCTGCATTATTCCTAGGCCGCATGGGTCCGTCCCTGTGGTATGTACCCCTTTTGCTTATATCTTTAGCTTACCTTACTGGGGGCGCCCCTCGGTGTCACAACCGGTTTTCCAATAAAAATATTTATTGAAGAACTGATCCCTTTTACGAACCAGCAAGAAGAATTTCTTCTCACTGGTAGACAATATCTTGATCACAGAAGAAAGTACCAGGAGTACTGAATATAATACAAGATTGAGCGGAGACTGCTCAACAATTTATTACAGACACGCCAATAACACATAAAGGCGGATAGGGTGGCATACTACTAACTCACGATAAAAAAAAGCAATGGATATATCACACCGAAGTGGGTGATATGACTCCTGAAAACTAACAGCTCTTCAAGCGTCGGAGTGAGGCTCGAGGATACTTATAATGGGTGGCGGAAGCGTATATGATACAAGTGACCAATATCCAGGATCGCACGGGACTGGCTGGGATTCCTCTAGGCGTCGGACTCACTATCAAACTCTTCATCCAAGAGATCGCCTTCGTCAACATCTGGCCAAATCAACAAGCCAGGTGAGTACTATGAAAGACTCGCAAAACAGTTCGGACATAAGATATAACAAATGTAAACATGATGCGTATGATCAGATTAACAAGTGCACTCAGACAATGAGATAATAATGCATAGGAAAAATAAGGAGAAGTCGGGCGGTAGTCCTCCCGAAATCTCAAAATAAATACTGAGGGCCAAACGAGTGTCTGAATGACTCCTCGAGAGGAAAATGCAAGAATAATAATAATGCCGCAGTCGGGCGTCAAGGCGACACCACATAAAGGGCTTATAATGGAAAAAATAAATGACAGTGCGTGCCACAGTCGGACGTCTGAAGCAACATCACATAAAGGGCTTATATCGAAAGTAATTAACGAACATGCCACAGTCAGACGTTTGAGCGACATCACATAAAGGGCTTATATCGAAAGTAAATAACGAACATGCCACAGTCGGACGTCTGAGCGACATCTCATAAAGGGCTTATATCATAGCTCAATAATTCAGTAGCTCGGGAATATAAATCATTACAAGTACGAGATAAATAAAAGGTTAGTCCATCCACAGAAATAACAATTAAACTGGGTTTACCACTCGAGCTTGTTCATCGGGGAAGAGAGTATACCATGAGGATTTGACACAGACATGGACACACTGATCACGCTACTCGATCATGGATACGATGACTCGGAAGGATTTGACTCTGCAGAGTTTGTACTTTAACCACAGCCAACGGATTTCAGTAGTCACGGGGACTAGTTCCGTTTACGGTGTTTTGGAAGAAACACATCTAACCAGTACACACCCATTTAACATTCCGATGCCAGGAATCACCCTCGGCCAACGTTCAAGAAAAACCTTGAGACAGGGAGGCTACAACCTCGCGTAGCATGGGATCAAATTTATATACGCGCGCTCTAAGGGGTGCCCCCCTCTCGGTCCCAACCGGAAACACCCATGCCCCCTGACCGGATGACTGGCTTTAATCCAGGGCCATGGAACCCTCATCCCGGCCTCTCTACTTGGTGTGTACACGGAAAGAGGTTACCAACTTACTAAACCGCATTCTGGCAGAAAACATGTGGCAGCACGGAAGGGGGAAAAACGATAACGTGACTCCGTCCACGTTAACGTTGGAATTTATCGGATGACGTAAGGCTGGCATGCCACAACAATACCACCTTGCTGCCCTTCATGTCACCACATGACTAGGCCATCTCTCATCGGAGTTCATGGTAACTTTGGAACTCACGGATAGTTGCCTCTCATGCAACGAGATACTCACCGATGCTCATATGCCATGCACAACCATTCAAGCAAACATGCAAAACACCCATCATATCAAAGGTTCGAACATGCTTGCCTGGTTCGAAGAAGTCGGAGTCTAGCTCGGCGAAGTTCGTGGCTCCGTCACCTTTTCCGGAACCTACGGTATAGCGAAAATGGACACTAGCGTGAAAACCAACGCGTGCATAAAAGTTGTTCCAATTTTTTTCCAAATAAATACTATAAAAAAACTAGACAAAAATATAAGACTGTCAGAAAAAGAATCACTCAAAAATCACTTTTTATTAAAAAGTTATAAGGGTTTTTGTCCAGGGACCAATCTGTGATGAAACAGAAAAGAACCAGGGACTTAACTGAGAAAACAGAAAACGGTTCGAAGAGAAACGCGCCAGCCCACAAAGAAAACGTACTCGCCCGAAGGCGCCAACAGAAAACGCTTCGTGGAGAGAAGAAAAGAGAGGCTGGCGTGGGGGTCCCACATGTCAGGTTTAAATCATCGCCGGCGCCCGAAGGCTGCGGAGGTCGCCGGCGTCGAACCACGGCGAGTCAGGGAGATCGGAGTGTACCAAGAGGTTCAGCGCGTTCTTCCGTGTCGGTGGGTGGTGTACTTGGTCGTTGGAGAGCACCACGTCGACGGCGACACTTCCTCCGGCGGACGGCGGCTCGGGCGATGGTGGAGAACTCCGGTGGGTGCTGCAAACTCCGAATTGAAGCGCGGGTCAGGAGAGTAGATGTATAAGGGAGCTACTGGCAAGAGTAGGAGGGTGGAGGTGCACGCACGGGAGCGAATCGAGCTGGATCCTGTGGCGGGTCGCGGCGGCCGGAGTTGGGGAAGAAGGCTCCCTCTGGGCTCTTCCAGTGGCTAGGCGTGGTGTTGGAGGTATGCAGAGGTGGTGTGGGTTCTAGCTGGAGCTCGGGGCCTCTATTTATAGGTGGTTCGAGGGGGTGGCCGTGAACGGGATCTCTCTGGCGAGCAATTACGGCGAGGCAATGGCTTGGCAGGGAGCTTAAGTGGCCAGGCAGCATCAGGGAGGTGTACTGGTGCCGTTCCCTCGCTAATCCAGGTCGGGCTTGGCGTAATGGCGCCGGTCCTCGACGGGGCGGCCGTACGGGCACGACGGTGGCAGAGAGCGCGCTCCGCGCCTAGCGGTTCACGACGAGGGTGGCAGCGCGCACTGGGGAGTGGACGGTCACGCGGCGGCCTCCGGTGGCTTGGGCGGCACTGGGTGGCGCCGTCTGCGCTGCGCCTCTCTCTGGCGGCCGCAAAGCCGCCGCTGCCGTCGGTCACGGGGCGGCGCACCTCCTCCTGCTCGTCGCCGACGCCCGCAACCTTCCAGGCGCTCGTGCGCTGCAGAGGACAAGGGGGAGGGGACGGGGAGCAAGGCGTTGCCGCGGCACTGTCGAGATCGACAACGGACACTGAAGAAACGACAGTAGTTTCAGACACTGTTAACTGAACTTGACTGAACATTACAGAAACAGTGCCAGTCAGGTGTTCGACGAAATGATTTGGCATGGAGAATTTTTTTTCTGGAGCTGGGACTTGGTGAGGTGACCTCTCAATGCACCCAGAGGCTGCCTGATTTTTCTCAGATTTTTAGGAGAAGGATTTGAATGAATTTCATCAAATTTGGCAAATCTGGTCCAAACTTGCAGCAAGTATAGTTTGAAAAATTTGAACTGGAGACCAGTGGATCTTCATGGATCCTGGTTGAGGGTTCAAAGGACTAGCTAGGGGAAAAGGTTTGGAGACAAAACTCAAAGCAGAAAGAGTAGCTCCTTTGTAAACCTCCAATGATCAAGGTAGAAGGTAGAAATGATTTTTGATAAGAAATAATTGGAAATAATTTTATGAAGAGGTTCAACTTGCTGGTTTTGAAGTACATCATGATCCAAAGATGAGGAAAGGGTTGTGGGAGTGGATTTCCACTTGGGTCATGGCAAGAGAGATTTTTGGAAAGTGGAAAAAGATCATTCCAAAAGTCATAGGGCTTTTTAAAGGAATTTTCAAAAGACATTTTTTTCAAGTGAGAGGCATTTGGTTTTGAGTCCAAATAAAAGGGAGAACCTCCAAGACCAAAAATCAAGCCTTGGGTGAATCCAAAACAAAACACTAGTCATAAAAAAAATATAGAGAGGGAGAGTTCTTTAGAAAAAAAATTAAATCACCTCCCTCAAATCAAGTAAAAGTTTTGAAAAAGCCAAATAAAAATTTTGGGTGTCACACTCGGGCTGCATCATCCCCAAGCCGCTCGGGCCGGACCCAGTGGCATGTGTCTTCCTGCATTTACTCAAGCTGATTTGCCTTCCATGTTTAACCTGCCTATGGTTATCACCTACTCGATCGCCACCCGCCACGGGTCCATTCACCCCATGCAATTCGCTTGCGCGTTAAAAGGGGGGCTCCTGAGCATCGCGACTCAGGAGCTCTTACTGGCTCTCCAGCCCCCATCCCCTGGCCTTGACCACGGCATCGCAACCTGGCATACCAGCGGTGGCTGAGCTCGCTCGAGGGCCGGGACCTGAGGACGTAGACCGCTTGCACCTAACTGTCTCGCAGGAACACACGGCCGTCGAAGACTCAAGACCAGGCGCAACCCGCCTTGAGGTAGGGCCTCGTGAGTCCCGCACTGGCTCACGAGTGCCCAGATACACCTTGCAGCCCTGCCGTCCAAGCCACGTGTCAGGGCGGGGCTGTACACGCCCCGGGGGCTCCTCCCGGAGGGGGCCCCCCTCCCACGCACAAGTGGAAGAACCATGCTGCACGCTGGCCATCGACACTGCCGAGGAACGGCTATGCCCGTGCACAAGCGGAAGCACTATGCTCCGCGCTGGTGATAAACAACTGAGGGCAGCCCCACGGTCGTACCAACCTCAGGGAGCCCCAGAGCTCAGCGTTCGGCCTCACCGCAACGCCTCCCCTCGGGAGAGCCACGCGAGGGGGCTGGACACGGGGGCTGCGCTCGGGCCATACCCAAGCGTACGCCACCCAACCAGGTCTCCCGGGCCTGGGGGCTGCTCTCGGGTCACGCCCAAGCGCACGCCGCCCAAACAGGTCTCGCGGACCTGGTCATCGCACGCCCCTCCCGAGGCCTCGGCGAGGGAAGGTATGGAGATTGTTTGCGCGGCAAGGGGGACTCCTGAGCATCATGACTCAGGAGCCTAACTGGTCACGTAGCCCCTCACTCCTTGGTCCGTCCTGGTCTCCGGTCGGCCCAACGGCAGTTGAGGTATGCGCGGGGCCGGGCTCTGCCGACGTAGAACATTAATCTATCCTCGCGTACTCTCCCTATAAGCTGTTTGCGCGTCAAGGGGGACTCCTGAGCATCGCGACTCAGGAGCCTAACTGGTCATGTAGCCCCTCACTCCTTGGTCTGTCCTGGTCTCCGGTCAGCCCAATGGTGGTTGAGGTATGCGCGGGGCCGGGCTCTGCCGACGCAGAACACAAAGTGGATAGGAAGAAAATCGCAGAATCTCGAAGCAAATATTACAAACATATTGTCCTCACAATATCAAATGAAAAGTCTAAACGCCTCCACGAGGCCTGATGCATGTTGCAGGAACAAAACAGGAAACTAGCCGCAGGTCACCCCTGGACACCGCTGTCGCCTGCAGAAGGTGCTCCATCCCGGTAGCGACGCCTTCACCTGCACCACCAGCCCTAGGAGGTGTCGGAACGGAGGCGGCATCGCGAGGCACCAGCGAGGACCTAACCCTTGTCAGGATGAGGGGCTGCCCCCTCTCCTCCTGGCCATCGTCGGCCTCGGCGTCATCAGGTAGGGTGCGGAGGATCTCGGCCTTGCTCAGAGGGGAAGTCTCCCCCACCTCTTCAAGAGTATTCTCCGAGTCCACCTCCTCCTCCTCCCCTCCACGGGACTCATCGGAGGACACCTCCACCGGCTTCGGTGCTGCAGGAGCTCCTGCGAGCGCTGGCGGCACCAGGCCGCGCGCGTCAAAGGTTGGCCTGGAGGCGACAAGTTCCTCCCAGTCCTTGCAGAGGAACAAAGGAACGAAGGCACTAGGCGGGTACTCCTGGTTGTCCCCAACTATGAGGCGCAGGACAGCATCCAATTCGTCGCCAGGAAGGGCCCAAGGCCTCAGACGGGATTTGTTCCCCTCTTCTTCGAGCTCCCACAAGGGGCGCGAGCGCGCCTGGAGAGGGGCAACTCGCAGCATCAAGAACTCCCTCAGGAGCATTGCCCCTGTCACCTTGGCTTCAAGTCAGTCGTCATCTGCCCCAACACAGACAACGCCAGCTCATCGGCAAGCTCCGCCTTGGACCACCCCTTGTCAAGCTGGGGCACCTCCGTCGGTAACACCAGGCGCGGACGGGCGCACTTGGCGTAAATCATGACCCTTTTGGATCGGATATTGTCGGCCCTCTTCCCGGTGCTCGAGATCGAGTTGGCCTTGCCAGACGCGACGAAGTTGGTGCATCCGGAGAGTGGCCCATCGGTGACGCGAAGGAAGAAGAAGTGGCGCAGAAGCGCCACGGATGGCAGCACGCCCAGGTACGCCTCGCAGTAGTAGGCGAAGATGGACAAGAGGAGGATAGAGTTGGGATGGAGGTGCAACGCCAGCAGCCCGTAGTGGTCGAGAACCTCATAAAAGAAGTCGGAGAAAGGAGGGACCAACTCGACGGCGACGCTGCTCGAGAAGAAGGGGAAGAAGGTGCTTCCCTCAGGCTTCGGCACATCGGAGGCGAGCCGGAGCTCCATCTTCCCCCACTTGTTGCTCTCCCCCGCCGTCAGCAGGCGCACCGAGGCGAGGCTCTTCTCTGTGATGGTGGGCGCTTCAAGAGCCGGCTCATACCAAGCCGGCGCTGAGGAAGTCCTGACCTTGCGCGGCGCCATTGGTCGCAGATGCGGAGCGAGGTTGGAGCAGATCTGAGGTAGCGGTGGCGAGGAGCGAGAAAGGGGATCTGGAGCAAGGCGAGGTAGAAACAATGAAGGCAAGCGATGTCCGCGCCAGCCTTTTGTCCAATCGAGCAGTTGCCAAAGCAGTGTGGGGAAGCGGAGACGCCCACGTCCAATCAACCGCCACGCGTCGACCGAGGCCGCAGGCTTTGGGGGCCCGCGGCGCTCCGTACTTGACCCTTGGCTTCGCCGCGAAGCCAAGCCCGAGCGCACCTTGGGCCCGGGGGCTACTGTCGGCGTTCTGGGAACGGGGTTCCCCAGACTTGCCTACCTACGGCCCACGGCGTGGCTAAGTTAGCGGGCCGTCCGGTCCATCTTCATCAACAAGGCATCCAAGACCCTCGCGAGGGGCCAAGCCTCGCGAGGCGGGCGACGCAAGACCTCCTCAGGAGTGGTCTAGCCAGGCAGGCTCACGAGGAGTGGAGATATCAAGGCGGGGCAAACCTCACAAGGCTCTCTTGACGTGAGCCATGACGATCGGCACCAGGCGGGCGCGCGCAGCGTCCTTGTTTCCTCTTTGGTGCTAAGGAGGCAAGCGTAGGCGAGGAGTACCGAGGCATCAGGCAAAGGTTGCCATATCGGTGCAACGAGACCAAGACCAGAAGGACGGCAGGACGGAGGTCACCGTGGAGCCCAAGACGGCGTCACCACCAGAGCCTTTCGCAGGCGAAGACCACTTTTGTCAGGATAGCTTGTACTAGCTGTCCCCCTTCAAATTCGCCCGCCATTGTTGGCTCCCTTCCCGCTCAATATTTGGGGAGAGGACCAGGGCCTATATAAGTAGAACTAGCCACCACAGTAGGGGCATCAGAGCGGGATCTGAACTCAGCCTGATCTGATCTGATCGAGAGCCTACCCTAGACACAAGAACACCTCAACCTCAGGAGGCTGTTCTTCCCCTTGTATTGTTCATCATCAGCCCAAGAGGCAATCCATCACCACACACTAAAGTAGGGTATTACACCACAACGGTGGCCCGAACCAGTATAAATCTCGTGTCTTCCTGTGTTGCGAGTTCGTCGAGTTCGTCCGTGAGATCTTAGTGAGCTAGGGTGTGGATTGGTAGGAGGGAAAGACTTCGCGCGCACCCCAGAGTTCGAACCTTAAGGGTTTTGCCAGAACCCCACATCCGACAATATCCAATTCGGCCCCCAGCCGAATACAATCCCGGAGACCTATACGGCCACGGAATCCGGCAGGCAGCCTCCTTCGAAAGAAGGAGGTGTGCCTATTCCGCCGGTGACCTCTGTCCAACCAGAGGCACCAGATACTCTACTAGAAGCGCTGCGGAGTGCTTCCATTGTTGAGGAGCACCGTGCCCTCATGGGTACAGTGATTGAGAAGATTCAGTCTACAAAGAGTGGACTGACCGAAGCCTGCACAAGCCTTCTGACAGGCTTTGAGGTAAACGGTGTAATAGTATAAAAATAATGTCACGGTGTAGACAGTAGCCCCTGAGGCTCTGCCCGGTGTTCGAAAAGAAAAGCCGGACAGAGGATCAAGCAATTTTCGCAGGAGACTAACCAAATATGTCTTATGTGAATAAGCAGGCGTCGCTGCTGGCTGCGACCTCCCATGCTGCCGAAGTCTCCGGGCTGAAGCAGAGTCTGGAGCGGGCCGAGGAAGAACTCGGGCGAGTAAAGAAGCAACTGGAGGACAAGCAAGGTATGTGATGACCTTGTGTATATCCGGAAAGGATGAATGACTTGTGCTGACCATAGTGCCATGATATTTGTAGGAGCGGCGACTGAGGTGGAAACCCTCAAGAAAGCGCTGGCTGAGGCCCAAAATAAAGTGAAGGAGCAAGCCGCCAATGAAAAACACGAGGCCAGGGTTGGTGAGGTCCAGCAGGAGCTCCAGGACGCCGTGAAGAAATGCGAGTCCTTGGAGCGCAATTTTGCGGATCAAGAGTCCGAACTTGCCAAGGCCCGCCAAAGCCCACAAGATGCCCGGGTCGAAGCCCAGGGCGCCCTCCAGGAAATCCAGGAGGCCAGGAAAATTGCGGCGGGTAAGGCTTTTATTATGCAAAGAAAGTATGTGAAGAGAAGGTATCTCTTACTAACCCGGATTTGGAGTTCTCCACGAGCGTTTGTGGATTTACCACGCAGTGTTGCCGATGCTGCGGAATTCTTCCGAGCCGGAGAGGGGAGCTCGATGGAGAAGCTGTTCTGGTCGCAATACCTTGCGCCAGAACATCCGGTGCCCTTTAGCGACCAGCTAAACAGCTGTTCGAACTGCATAGGGTGTCCGAACTAGCCATGAAGGATTTGATAATCCGGCTGTGGCCAGCCGAAGCCATACCCAGTAGTTACTTCAGGCTCGTGAAGCGGCTGGTCAATGCCTGCCCCCTGCTTGACGTCATCAAGCGATCGGTCTGCATCGAAGGTGCGCGGATGGCCTTCGCCCGTGTCAAGATACAGTGGGCGAAGATGGACGCCGTCAAGCTCGCGACCGAGGGACCGCCCGCTGGCAAGGAGCACCGCACGCCGGAGCGGTATTTTGATGATGTCCTCAAGGGATCACGCATTGTAGAGGGCCAGTGTTCGAAAGACATTATCTTCGAATGAATACAGTCATGTTATCTTGTCTTGTATGATGAAACAAAGCCGTTATGTAATATAATGCTTGTTTATTATTTAAAATTTTACCTCCTGTACGGCCGTTTTTATTAAGTCTGAGAGTTGGCCAGTCGTCGGCTTCAGCCCCCACGTAGGTAGTACGGGGGTGTTCGGGATGGAATCTAAACACTCTTGATCCAAATGTTTGGTCCTTGAAGGAGGTGTTTAGTGCAACGAACCAGGCAATCGGACTATGTGGCTTTATCACTCTCACTTAGCCATAGGAGTTTGACAATAAAGATTTAGGCATAGCCCCTAGTATTCGTGAATTCGAACTAGGGTGTTGTAAACACCTGATCGGGTAAAGACCGATTCATCGCATAATGCGGAAAAAATCGCAAAAGATTTGTAACCTCCGAAGAGCTGACCGGCTCATGCCACATCATGACAGTCAGTTTTTGGCTTTCTCTACTGAGGTGCTCATCCGGATAAACCAGGACACAATAGCAATAGTTCTCCCTTTACTACCCTAGCCGATATAACGGAACGTAAGGTAGTAAGCACAGGAGCCGGGCAACCCAACTATTGACCAAAGACATGATTCGGAGCCAATGCATATAGTCCTAAATTCAGGGTGCCGAACTATACCGTAAAAAGTGTTCGGACTTTGTTGTCGTAGTATGGGGCGCGATGAAGCCCCTGGCGAATTAAGGCGTGCCAAGGTGTACGGGTGCAATTGATGAGATTATCAACAGAAAATGAAGTAGTAAGCAAGTGCCGCAGAAGTTGGACCGCAAACTGTTTCCATTATAGTTTGATTAATACGTCAAAGTGTATTTGCACAAGTAGTGCGATAAGCAACAGGACTATTTAACATGCCGCGACCAAGGGAGAGTCGCGTGCGGGTCCTGAAAACAGGTAGAGTGATCGTCAAAAAGACCACCTAGAGGTTCCCTTATACGTCAATGCTTCTTGCCGTCTTGGTGTATCTATCCTTCGAGAGGACTGACGATCAGGCCATCAGGAAAGGCCTGTGGAAAAGAAACCTGAAAATGATAAAAAAAGAAAAAGTGAAAGTATGTGTGTCCAGGGGAGGTCGAGCCGTATTATGGACCACAATCTGGTTATGCCTCCGTCTTAGCCCATGGTATTTTTAGTGCGTAATTATGTACGTGCGGTACGAACGCCGCCGTTTGGTCGGGACTGGGACAGAGGCCAAATTGCTAGTCAAGCTCTTGGTGAGCTGCACTGTCCTGCTGCAGAGTAGTCTGGACTCGTTTGACAGTGACCGGGAGCTTGCCCGCCGAATTGAAGTTCTGCTTGAAAAGGCCGCTCTGTACTTCTGCTGCTAGGGCAGCGGTGTGCTCCTCGGTACAGAGGGAGTGTTCCGTGTTTCCATTAACTGTTATGACACCGCGTGGACCGGGCATCTTGAGCTTGAGATAAGCATAGTGTGGCACCGCATTGAATCGACAAATGCGGTTCGTCCGAGCAGTGCGTGATAGCCACTGCGGAAGGGGACGATATCGAAGATCAACTCTTCGCTTTGAAAGTTGTCCGGGGATCCGAAGACAGCCTCCAGTGTAATGGAGCCTGTACAACGGGCTACTACACCTAGTATGACTCCTTTAAAGGTAGTTTTTGTGGGCTTGATCCTTGAGGGATCGATGCCCATCTTGCGCACTGTATCCTGATATAGCAGGTTAAGACTGCTTCCCCTGTCCATGAGGACTCGCGTGAGGTGGAATCCATCAATGATTGGGTCGAGGACCAATGTGCCTGAACCGCCATGACGGATACTGGTCGGATGATCCCTGCGATCGAAGGTGATCAAACAGGATGACCATGGGTTGAATTTTGGGGCAACTGGCTCTATCGCATAGACGTCCTTGAGCGCGCGTTTGCGCTCCCTCTTAGGGATATGGGTAGCGTATATCATGTTCACCGTTTTAACTTGGGGAGGGAACTTCTTCTGTCCTCCTGTGTTCGGCAGGCGGGACTCCTCGTCGTCGTCCTCACTTTGCGACCCCTTCTCCTTGTTTTCGGCATTTAACTTGCCAGCCTGTTTAAAAACCCAACAGTCTCTGTTGGTATGATTGGCTGGTTTATCAGAGGTGCCTTGGATCTGACATGGACGATCGATTATGCGGTCCAAGCTGGAAGAGCCCGGATTGCCCCTTTTGTATGGCTTCTTCCGCTGACCAGACTTGGAGCCACTGAATCCAGCGTTAACTGTCGTGTCATCGGTATTGTCACCGTTGCTTCAACGCTTGTGTCTGTTGCGTCGTGGCTTGCCGTTGCTATTTCTGGCTTCAGAAGTGCCAGGTTCGCTTGTACTGTTATTGCTACGGGCTAGCCAACTATCTTTGCATGTGCAAAAGCGGGTCATAAGCGCCGTGAGGGCTGCCATAGACTTCGACTTTTCTTGGCCGAGGTGTCGGGCGAGCCATTCGTCGCGGATGCTATGTTTAAAGGCCGCTAGGGCTTCGGCATCCGGACAGTCGACGATCTGGTTCTTTTTAGTTAGGAACCTAGTCCAGAATTTCCTGGCTAACTCTCTGGGCTGTTGGACTATGTGGCTTAAGTCGTCTACATCTGGAGGTTGGACGTATGTACCTTGGAAGTTGTCGCGGAAGGCGTCCTCCAGGTCCTCCCAGCTGCCAATGGAGTTTTCAGGCAGACTGTTTAACCAGTGCCGAGCTGGCCCCTTGAGTTTTAGCGGGAGGTATTTGATGGCGTGAAGGTCATCACCGCGGGCCATATGAATATGGAGAAGAAAATCCTCAATCCATACCGCAGGATCTGTTGTTCCATCATATGATTCGATATTTACGGGTTTAAACCCTTCTGGGAATTCATGCTCCATTACTTTGTCAGTGAAGCAGAGGGGGTGTGCGGCGCCTCTATATCGGGCCAAGTCGCGACGCAGCTCGGATGGAGTCTGTCTGCGGTTTTCGGCTCAGGCGTGATTATACTTGTCACATCCGGCTAGATAACCATCATCGCGCGTTGGGACATGCCCTCGCGATCCGTAGATCGATCTGGTCTGACCTGCTCTCCTGTCCAGGTCCTGACGCAGGTCATATGTATATCCCCGAGCTGTTGTATGTCTACCTTTACGGCGAGGTGGTATGGGCTGGTGTTCGGCTTGAGTTGCCGCTTTGCCCCGGCCACGTGGTGGTCGGTCAGCCGCATTACGCGCTGATGGAACGGGCTCAAGGGCCTCGTCATCGAATTGAGGTAGTAGCCTGCGCTTCGGGTAACTTTTGGTTGGGCGCTCGAGGCCATATTCCTCGGCTGCCAGGACATTAGTCCACCTGTCATTGAGCAGATCCTGGTCAGCTTGAAGCTGGTGTTGCCTCTTTTTTAGGCTCCTTGCAGTGGCAATTAGCCGGCGCTTAAAGCGCTCCTGCTCGAGAGGTTCCTCAGGTACGATGAAGTCTTCGTCACCGAGGCTCACCTCATCCTCGGAGAGTGGTAGATAATTGTTGTCCTCCGAGTCTTCGTTTATGGCCTGTTCATCAGGGCTAACTTGCCCATCTTCCCGCTCGTCCTGTTCGGCAGTTTGCTCGTCGGGGTCTTCTCTGTCTTAGACATCGTGCGGAGTGTTATTTTCTCCTGTGCCGGTATTGCTGTCTTTTCTACGGCATGACTTAGAGCGGCGCCGCTGACGCCGGTGCTTTGGCTGTATCTCAGGAGGTATATTCTCGACTAGATCTTCGTTGTCATCGCCATTACCCGCTTTGGGTGTATCCACCATGTACATGTCGTACGAAGAGGTGGTCGTCCAACGTCCGGTAAATGGCGGGTTTTCGGCCTGCTCCTCTCCGACATCGTCGTCCATACCGTCGATGTCTTCGGAGCTATAACCGAGCATGTCGGTTAAGTCTTCATCGGAACCTGTGGCCGGAGACGAATCCGAGGTTCCGGTGACGCAGATCCCGCTCGAGGTTGGGTCTGTGTGCGGCTCCAACGCCGCTGAGTCTGCGGCTTCCGTGGCGGGGTTGAGCTTCCCGTCCTCAGATGGCGCGATCTGCTCTGGATGTAGGGCCGGAGCACTTACAGGCGCTACCTCCTGGGTATGGTCCGATGACAGATTTGGGTCATGCTCATCGCGGTGGCAGGGAGCGGCTGCCGTGGGCTCGAATCTGTCGAAGATCAAGTCTCCGTGGATATCAGCAACGTAGTTCAAGCTTCCAAACCTGACTTGATGGCCAGGGGCGTAGCTGTCGATCTGCTCTAGATGGCCAAGCAGCGAGTTGGCCCGCAGTGCGAAGCCACCGAATACGAAGATCTGTCCGGGGAGAAAAACCTCCCCCTGGACAGCATTGTTGTAGATGATTGACGGGGCCATCGAACCTCTTGAAGACGACGCAGCGGAACTCTCAATGAAAGCACCAATGTCGGTGTCAAAACCAGCGGATCTCGGGTAGGGGGTCCCGAACTGTGCGTCTCAGGTCGATGGTTACAGGAGACAGGGGACACGATGTTTACCCAGGTTCGGGCCCTCTCTATGGAGGTAATACCCTACTTCCTGCTTGATTGATCTTGATGAATATGAGTATTACAAGAGTTGATCTACCACGAGATCGTAATGGCTAAAACCCTAGAAGTCTAGCCTGTATGATTATCATTACCTGTACGGACTAAACCCTCCGGTTTATATAGACACCGGAGGGGACTAGGGTTACACAAAGTCGGTTACAGAGAAAGGAATCTTCATATCCGATCGCCAAGCTTGCCATCCATGCCAAGGAGAGTCCTATCCAGACACGGGAGAGAGTCTTTTGTCTTGTATCTTCATGGCCCATCAGTCCAGCCCACGTTACATAGTCCGGACACCCGAGGACCCCTTAATCCAGGACTCCCTCAGTCATCCTCTTTGGGTGTGTCCACCATGTACACGTCATATGTGGAAGTGGCCGTCCAGCGTCCAGTGAACGACGGGCTTTGGCCATGCTCGTCTCCGGCATCGTCGTCCATACCGTCAATGTCTTCGGAGGCGTAATCCAACATGTCTGTTAAGTCCTCGACAGTGGCTATGAAGTGGGTGGTGGGTGGGACGTAAAATTCCCCGCTCTCAGCCCCTAGTCTGGGCTGGGCGTAGTTTGGCAGTGATTCCTCTGTAATGGCGAGGGATCGCATTAGGTCCAGCCTTGCTTAAAGGCGAGGATTGGACGGGGAGACCAGAGTCTTCGGCGCCAAGTGAGGCAAAAGCCTCCTGGCCACGCTCGCTTGCCGCAGACCTTGAGAGTCTAGAATTAGAATCTCGGGACGTTTCCAACCTTTCGAGGACGAGGGGAGTCCGACTAGACTCCGGGCTTGTTGACGACACAACCCTAGCTGGATCTGCGGTAGTAAGCTCCATAATTGTAGAACGTCCGGTGGGTTCCAAACTCCCATCTTCGGACCTAGCAGTTTGCTTCGAATCTAAGGCCAGAGCGGTGGTTGAGGCCGTGAACCCTTCGAAGATCAAGTCTCCTCGGATATCAGCGACATAATTCAGGCTCCCGAATCTAACCTGATGACTGGGGCATAGCTGTCGATCAGCTCAAGGCGACCAACTGAGTCGGCACGCAAAGCGAAGCCGCCGAACACGAAAAGTTGACCAAGGAGGAAGGTCTCCCCGGAAACAGTATCATTGTTGATGATCGGACGAGCCATCGATCCTTCTGTCGATGAAACAGTGGACTCTCAATGAAAGCACCAATGTCGGTGTCAAAACCGGCAGATCTCGGGTAGGGGGTCCCGAACTGTGCGTCTGAGGATCGAAGGTAACAGGAGGCGAGGGACACGATGTTTATCCAGGTTCGGGCCCTCTTAATGGAGGTAATACCCTACTTCCTGCTTGATTGACTTTGATGAGTATAAGGGTTAAAAGAGTTGATCGACCTCGAGATCGTAATGGCTAAACCCTAGATGTCTAGCCTGTATGATTATGATGGCCTCTACGGACTAAACCCTCCGGTTTATATAGACACCGGAGGGGGCTAGGGCTGTATAGAGTCGGTTTACAGAGAAAGGAAAATACGTATCTTCTTCTTCTTCTTCCTCTTCTTCTTCTTCTTATTTTCTCTTTTTCCATCTTTCATCTTTCTTCTTAACTAAACCTAAACTAAACTAAATATAAGCCTAAACCTAAAAATGGGGAAAAAACTAAACTAAATCTAAACCTAAACCTAAAAAAACAGAAAAATACCTAAACTAAACATAAACTACACTAACTAAACTATACTAATGAACAGAGAAAAAATTGAAAACAAAAGAGAGGGGGCTCAACGGAGTGGGGAAGTGGAGGAGGCCGGGCGGCGGGGGGGGGCGTCGGGGGGGCTGCTACCTCTTGAGCATGCGCTGGTTTTCCCTTGAAGAGGAAAGGGTGATGCAGCAAAGTAGCGTAAGTATTTCCCTCAGTTTTTGAGAACCAAGGTATCACTCCAGTAGGAGACTACACACAAGTCGCCTAGTACCTGCGCAAACAATCAAGAACCTTGCAACCAACGCGATAAAGGGGTTGTCAATCCCTTCATGGCCACTTGCAAAAGTGAAATCTGATAAAGATACTAAGATAAATATTTTTTGTATTTTTGTTGTATAGATTAGAAAGTAAAGATTGCAAAATAAACGGCAACAGAAATAGCTAGTTGACGGGAAACTAATATGACGTAAAATAGACCCGCGGGCCATAGGTTTCACTAGTGGCTTCTCTCATGATAGCATATATTACGGTGGGTGAACAAATTACAGCCGAGCAATTTATAGAAAAGCGCATAGTTATGAGAATATCTAGGCATGATCATGAACATAGGCATCACGTCCGTGTCAAGTAAACAGAAACGATTCTGCATCTACTACTATTACTCCACACATCGACCGCTATCCAGCATGCATCTAGAGTATTAAGTTCACAAGAACAGAGTAACACATTAGGCAAGATGACATGATGTAGAGGGATAAACTCAAGCAATATGATATAAACCCCATCTTTTTATCCTCGATGGCAACAATACAATACGTGTCGGTTCCCTTTCTGTCACTGGGATCGAGCACCGCAAGATTGAACCCAAAGCTAAGCACTTCTCCCATTGCAAGAAAGATCAATCTAGTAAGCCAAACTAAACCGATAATTCGAAGAGACTTGCAAAGATATCAAATCATGCATATAAGAATTCAGAGAAGAATCAAATATTGTTCATAGATAATCTTGATCATAAACCCACAATTCATCGGATCTTGACAAACACACCGCAAAAAGTATTACATCGAATAGATCTCCAAGAACATCGAGGAGAACTTTGTATTGAGAACCAAAGAGAGAGAGAAGAAGCCATCTAGCTAATAACTATGGACCCGAAGGTCTGTGGTAAACTACTCACACATCATCGGAGAGGCTATGGTGTTGATGTAGAAGCCCTCCGTGATAAAATCCCCCTCCGGCAGATCGCCGGAAAAGGCCCCAAGATGGGATCTCACGGGTACAGAAGGTTATGGCGGTGGAAAAGTGGTTTTGTGGCTCCCGCGGATCTTTTCATGGTATAAGAGTATATATAGGCAAAAGAAGTAGGTCGGTGGAGCTACGAGGGGCCCACGAGGGTGGGGGCGCGCCTACCCCCCGGGCGCGCCCTCCTGCCTCGTGGCCGCATCGTTGCGTCTCTGACTTCCACTCCAACTCTCCTGTATTGCGTTTGTTCCAAGAAAGATCCTCGCGAAGGTTTCATTCCGTTTGGATTCTGTTTGATATTCCTTTTCTGCAAAACGCTGAAATAGGCAAAAAACAACAATTTGCACTGGGCCTTCAGTTAATAGGTTAGTCCCGAAAATAATATAAAAGTGCATAATAAAGCCCATTAAACATCCAAAACAGATAATATAATAGCATGGAACAATCAAAAATTATAGATATGTTGGAGACGTATCAAGCATCCCCAAGCTTAATTCCTGCTCGTCCTCGAGTAGGTAAATGATAAAAACAGAATTTTTGATGTGGAATGCAACCTAACATAATTTTCAGTGTAATTCTCTTTATTGTGGCATGAATTTTCAGATCCGAAAGATTCAAGATAAAAGTTTAATATTGACACAAAAATAATAATACTTCAAGCATACTAACTAAGCAATTATGTCTTCTCAAAATAACATAGCCAAAGAAAGCTCATCCCTACAAAATCATATAGTTTGGCCATGCTTCATTTTCGTCACACAAAAATGCTCTCATCATGCACAACCCCGATGACAAGCCAAGCAATTGTTTCATACTTTAGTATTTCTCAAACTTTTTCAACTTTCACGCAATACATGAGCGTGAGCCATGGACATAGCACTATGGGTGGATTAGAATATAATGATGGGGGTTGTGTGGAGAAGAAAAAAAGGAGAAAGTCTCACATTGACGCGGCTAATCAACGAGCTAGGGAGATGCCCATCAATTGATGTCAATGCAAGGAGTAGGGATTGCCATGCAACGGATGCACTAGAGCTATAAATGTATGAAAGCTCAACAAAAGAAACTCAGTGGGTGTGCATCCAACTTGCTTGCTCATGAAGACCTGGGAATTTGAGGAAGTTCATTGTTGGAATATACAAGCCAAGTTCTATAATGGAAAATTCCCACTAGTATATGAAAGTGACAAAATATGAGACTCTCTATCATAAAGATCATGGTGCTACTTTGAAGCACAAGTGTGGAAAAAGGATAGTAGCATTGTCCCTTCTTTTCTCTTTTTTTGGGCCTTCCTTTTTTATTTGGCCTTAATTTTTTCTTTTCTTTTTTATTTATTTGGCCTTTCTTTTTTTGGCCTTTTTTCATGGGACAATGATCTATTAATGATGATCATCACACTTCTATTTATTTACAACTCAATGATTACAACTCGATACTAGAACAAAATATGACTCTATATGAGTGCCTCCGGCGGTGTACCGGGATGGGCAATGAAACAAGAGTGACATGTATGAAAAATTATGCATGGTGGCCTTGCCACGAATACAATGTCAACTACATGATCATGCAAGGCAATATGACAATGATGAAGCGTGTCATAATAAATGAAACGGTGGAAAGTTGCATGGCAATATATCTCGGAATAGCTATGGAAATGCCATAATAGGTAGGTATGGTGGCTGTTTTGAGGAAGATATAAGGAGCTTTATGTGTGATAGAGCATATCATATCACGGGGTTTGGATGCACAGGCGAAGTTTGCACCAACTCTCAAGGTGAGAAAGGGCAATTCACGGTACCGAAGAGGCTAGCAATGATGGAAAGGTGAGAGTGCGTATAATCCATGGACTCAACATTAGTCATAAAGAACTCACATACTTATTGCAAAAATCTACAAGTCATCAAAAACCAAGCATTACGCGCATGCTCCTAGGGGGATAGATTGGTAGAAAAAGACCAGCGCTCGTCCCCGACCGCCACTCATAAGGATGACAATCAAAGAACACCTCATGTTTCAAATTTGTCACACAACGGTTACCATACGTGCATGCTACGGGACTTGCAAACTTCAACACAAGTATTTCTCAAATTCAAAATTACTCAACTAGCATAACTCTAATATCACCATCTTCATATCTCAAAACAATCATTAAGTATCAAACTTCTCATAGTATTCAATGCGCTTTATATGAAAGTTTTTATTCTACCCATCTTGGATGCCTATCATATTAGGACTAATTTTATAGCCAAAGCAAATTACCATGCTGTTCTAAGGGACTCTCAAAATAATATAAGTGAATCATGAGAGATCAATAATTTCTATAAAATAAAACCACCACCGTGCTTTAAAGGATATAAGCGAAGCACTAGAGCAAAATTATCTAGCTCAAAAGATATAAGTGAAGCACATAGAGTATTCTAATAAATTCCGATTCATTTGTGTCTCTCCAAAAGGTGTGTACAGCAAGGATGATTGTGGTAAACTAAAAATCAAAGACTCAAATCATACAAGACGCTCCAAGCAAAACACGTATCGTGTGGTGAATAAAAATATAGCCTCAAGTAAAGTTACCGATAGACAAAGACGAAATAGGGGATGCCTTCTGGGGCATCCCCAAGCTTAGGCTTTTGGTTGTCTTTGAATTTTACCTTGGGGTGCCTTGGGCATCCTCAAGCTTAGGATCTAGCAACTCCTTATTCCATAATCCATCAAATCTTTACCCAAAACTTCACAACACAAAACACAACAGAAAATCTCATGAGCTCCATTAGCGAAATAAAACAAACCACCACTTTAAGGTACTGTAATGAACTCATTCTTTATTTATATTGGTGTTAAACCTACTGTATTCCAACTTATCTATGGTTCATACCCCCCGATACTAGCCATAGATTCATCAAAATAAGCAAACAACACACGAAAAACAGAATCTGTCAAAAACAGAACAGTCTGTAGTAATCTGTATCAAACGCAAACTTCTGGAACTCCAAAAATTCTGAAATAAATTGGTGGACGTGAGTAATTTATCTATTAATCATATGCAAAAATAATCAACCTAAAAGCATTCTCCAGTAAAAAAAATGGCAGCTAATCTCGTGAGCGCTAAAGTTTCTGTTTTTTACAGCAAGATCGCAAAGACTTCACCCAAGTCTTCCCAAAGGTTCTACTTGGCACAAACACTAATTAAAACATAAAACCACATCTAACCAGAGGCTAGATGAATTATTTATTACTAAACAGGAACAAAAAGCAAGGAACAAAAATAAAATTGGGTTGCCTCCCAACAAGCGCTATCGTTTAACGCCCCTAGCTAGGCATAAAAACAAGAATAGATCTAGGTATTGTCATCTTTGGTATGCAATCCATAAGTGGATCTCATAATAGATTCATAAGGTAATTTAATTTTCTTCCTAGGAAAGTGTTCCATGCCTTTCCTTAATGGAAATTGGAATCTAATATTTCCTTCTTTCATATCAATAATTGCACCGATCGTTCTGAGGAAAGGTCTACCAAGAATAATAGGACATGTAGGATTGCAATCTATATCAAGGACAATGAAATCTACGGGCATATAATTCCTATTTGCAACAATAAGAACATCATTAATCCTTCCCATAGGTTTCTTAATGGTGGAATCCGCAAGGTGCAAATTTAAAGAACAATCATCAAATTCGCGGAAACCTAACACATCACACAAAGTTTTAGGAATCGTGGAAACACTAGCACCCAAATCACACAAAGCATAGCATCCATGATCTTTAATCTTAATTTTAATAGTAGGTTCCCACTCATCATAAAGTTTTGTAGGGATATAAACTTCTAATTCAAGTTTTTCTTCATAAGATTGCATTAAAGCATCAACGATATGTTTGGTAAAAGCTTTATTTTGGCTATAAGCATGAGGAGAATTTAACACGGATTGCAACTAGGAGATACAATCTATCAAAGAACAATTGTCATAATTAAATTCCTTGAAATCCAAAATAGTGGGTTCATTGCTATTTAAAGTTTTGACCTCTTCAATCCCACTTTTACCAATTTTTGCATCAAGATCTAAAAACTCCGAATCATTGGGACACCTTTTAACTAAAGTTGACTCATCACCAGTCCCATCATTATCAAGATTCATACTAGAAAACAAAGATTTAATAGGAGACACATAAATCACTTTTAGATCTTCATCATTATTATCATGAAAACTGGAAGAACACGCTTTCACAAAGCAATCTTTTTTAGCACGCATCCTAGCGGTTCTTTCTTTACACTCATCAATGGAAATTCTCATGGCTTTGAGAGACTCATTGATATCATGCTTAGGTGGAATAGATCTAAGTTTCAAAGAATCAACATCAAGAGAAATTTTATCCATGTTCCTAGCCAACTCATCAATCTTAGGAAATTTTTCTTCAAGCAAAGCATTGAAATTCTTTTGCGAAATCATAAATTCTTTAACACTAGTCTCAAAATCAGAGGGCATCTTATTAAAATTTCCATAAGAGTTGTTGTAGGAATTACCATAATTATTAGAGGAATTACTAGGGAACGGACTAGAAAAGTTTCCTCTATATGCGTTGTTACCAAAATTGTTCCTACCAACAAAATTCACATCCATAGATTCATTATTATTCTCAATCAAAGTGGACAAAGGCATATCATTAGGATCAGAAGAAACACTCTTATTAGCAAACAATTTCATAAGTTCATCCATCTTTCCACTCAAAACATTAATCTCTTCAATCGCATGAACCTTTTTACTAGTAGATCTTCCGGTGTGCCATTGAGAATAATTAACCATAATATTATCTAGGAGTTTAGTAGCTTCTCCTAAAGTGATTTCCATAAAAGTTCCTCCCGCGGCCGAATCTAAAAGATTTCTAGAAGCAAAATTCAATCCAGCATAATTTTTTTGTATAATCATCCATAAATTCAAACCATGTGTAGGGCAATTACGTATCATTAATTTCATCCTCTCCCAAGCTTGTGCAACATGCTCATGATCAAGTTGCTTAAAATTCATGATATCGTTTCTAAGAGAGATGATCTTAGCGGGAGGAAAATATTTAGAGATAAAAGCATCTTTGCACTTATTCCATGAATCAATACTATTTTTGGGCAAAGAAGAAAACCAAGTTTTAGCACGATCTCTAAGAGAAAACGGAAATAGCTTCAATTTAACAATATCATTGTCCACATCTTTCTTCTTTTGCTATCGCACAAATCAACAAAGTTTTTTAGATGGATAGCGACATCTGCACTAGGAAGGCCAGAAAATTGATCTTTCATGACAAGATTCAACAAAGCAGCATTAATTTCACAAGATTCAGCATCGGTAATAGGAGCAATCAGAGTGCTAATAAAATCATTGTTGTTAGTATTGGAAAAGTCACAAAATTTAGTATTGTCTTGAGCCATCGTGACAAACAATCAATCCAACACACAAGCAAACAAGAAGCAAGCAAAAAGAGACGAACGAAAAAGGGCGAATAAAACGGCAAGGGTGAAGTGGGGGAGAGGAAAACGAGAGGCAAATGGCAAATAATGTAATGCGAGGGATAAGAGTTTGTGATGGGTACTTGGTATGTCTTGACTTGTGCGTAGATCTCCCCGGCAACGGCGCCAGAAATCCTTCTTGCTACCTCTTGAGCATGCGTTGGTTTTCCCTTGAAGAGGAAAGGGTGATGCAGCAAAGTAGCGTAAGTATTTCCCTCAGTTTTTGAGAACCAAGGTATCAATCCAGTAGGAGACTACACGCAAATCCCTAGTACCTACACAAACAATTAAGAACCTTGCAACCAACCCGATAAAGGGGTTGTCAATCCCTTCACGTCCACTTGCAAAAGTGAGATATGATAAAGATAATAAGATAAATATTTTTGGTATTTTTGTTGTATAGATTGAAAAGTAAAGATTGCAAAATAAACAGCGACAGAAATAGCTAGTTGGCGGGAGATTAATCTGATGGAAAATAGACCCGGGGGCCATAGGTTTCACTAGTGGCTTCTCTCAAGACAGTATATTCTACGGTGGGTGAACAAATTACTGTCAAGCAATTGATAGAAAAGCGCATAGTTATGAGAATATCTAGGCATGATCATGTATATAGGCATCATGTCCGTGACAAGTAGACCAAAACGATTCTGCATCTACTACTATTACTCCACACATCGACCGCTATCCAACATGCATCTAGAGTATTAAGTTCATAAGAACAGAGTAACGCATTAAGCAAGATGACATGATGTGGAGGGATAAACTCAAGCAATATGATATAAACCCCATCTTTTTATCCTCGATGGCAACAATACAATATGTGCCTTGCTGCCCTTGCTGTCACTGGGAAAGGACATCGCAAGATTGAACCAAAAGCTAAGCACTTCTCCCATTACAAGAAAGATCAATCTAGTAGGCCAAACTAAACCGATAATTCGAAGAGACTTGCAAAGATATCAAATCATGCATATAAGAATTCAGAGAAGAATCAAATATTGTTCATAGATAATCTTGATCATAAACCCACAATTCATCGGATCTCGACAAACACACCGCAAAAAGTATTAGATCAAATAGATCTCCAAGAAGATCGAGGAGAACTTTGTATTGAGATCCAAAGAGAGAGAAGAAGCCATCTAGCTAATAACTATGGACCTGAAGGTATGTGGTATACTACTCACACATCATCGGAGAGGCCATGGTGTTGATGTAGAGGCCCTCCGTGATCGATTCACCCTCCGGCAGGACGCCGGAAAAGGCCCCAAGATGGGATTTCACGGGTACAGAAGGTTGCGGCGGTGGAAAAAGTGTTTCGTGGCTCTCCTGGATGTTTTCAGGGTATAAGAGTATATATAGGCGAAGGAAGTAGGTCGGTGGAGCTACGAGGGGCCCACGAGGGTGGGGGGCATGCCTACCCCCCCTGGGCGCGCCTCCCTGCCTCGTGGCCGCCTCGTTGCTTCCCTGACGTCCACTCCAAGTCTCCTGGATTGCGTTTGTTCCAAAAACGATCCTCGCGAAGGTTTCATTCCGTTTGGATTCCGTTTGATATTCCTTTTCTGCGAAACACTGAAATAGGCAAAAAAAACAGCAATTTGCACTGGGCCTTCGGTTAATAGGTTAGTCCCAAATATAATATAAAAGTGCATAATAAAGCCCATTAAACATCCAAAACAGATAATATAATAGCATGGAACAATAAAAAATTATAGATACGTTGGGGACATATCACCCCCTGGGCGCGCCCTCCTGCCTCGTGGCCGCCTCGTTGCGTCTCTGACTTCCACTCCAAGTCTCCTGGACTGCGTTTGTTCCAAGAAAGATCCTCGCGAAGGTTTCGTTCTGTTTGGATTCCGATTGATATTCCTTTTCTGCGAAACACTGAAATAGGCAAAAAAAACAGCAATTTGCACTGGGCATTCGGTTAATAGGTTAGTCCCAAAAATAATATAAAAGAGCATATTAAAGCCCATTAAACATCCAAAATAGATAATATAATAGCATGGAACAATAAAAAATTATAGATACGTTGGAGACGTATCAGGGGCCGGGCGGTGGGGCGTCGGGCCGGGGTGGCGTGTGGTCGGGGGCGGGGGGCGGGGTGCGGTTGGGGGCGGCGGTGGGATGCGATCAGGGAGAGAGAGAAGAGAGAGAGAGGAGGGGGTGGGCCGTTAGGGCCGTTAGGTAGTGTCCTATTTGCCGTCCACTAGCAGACGACAAAGAGGTGGGGTGGGCCATTGAAAAAAGCCTCCCTCCAGTGGACCCCACCCCACCTCTTTGCCGTCAGCTAGCGGACGGCAACATTTTTTTGCCGTCTGCTAGCAGACGGCAAAGAACTGGCTGATGGCAAATAGTGTCTTTGACGTCAGCCATGTCTTTGTCGTCCGTTTTTTATAAGCGGGCGACAAAGTCTTTCTTTGCCTTCTGCTAGCAGACGACAAAGAGCTGACTAATGGAAAATTCTCTGTTTCCAGTAGTGCTCAGCTCTTTTTCTATCAATAATATGTAAATCAATTTCTTGTAGCAAAAGAACCCATCTAATAAGTCTAGGTTTAGCATCTTTCTTTTCCATAAGGTATTTAATAGTAGCATGATCGGTGTGAACAATTACTTTAGAATCAACAATATAAGATCTGAACTTATCACAAGCAAACACAACTGCAAAAAATTATTTTTCAGTAGTAGCTAAATTTCTTTGAGCACTGTCTAGAGTTTTACTAGCATAATGAATAACATTCAATTTCATATCAACTTTCTGTCCTAGAACAGCACCAACAACATAATCACTAGCATCACACATAATTTCAAAAGGTAGGTTCCAGTCAGGTGGTTGAACAATAGGTGCAGAAATTAAGGCTTTCTTAAGTATTTCAAATGCTTCTACACAATCATCATCAAAAACAAATGGAACATCTTTTTGCAAGAGATTAGTGAGAGGCCTAGAAATTTTAGAGAAGTCTTTAATAAATCTCGTATAGAAACCAGCATGACTAAGGAAACTTATTATACCGTTGATATCTTTAGGACATGGCATTTTTTCAATAGCATCAACTTCAATACCTATTTAGGAGATTTTATGCCCCAAGACGATATCTTCATTAACCATAAAGTGGCACTTCTCCCAATTCAAGACAAGATTAGTTTCTTCACATCTCTACAAAACTCGATTAAGGTTGCTCAAGCAATCATCAAAAGAAGTTCCGTAAATGGAGAAATCATCCATGAAAACCTCAACAATCTTTTCACAAAAGTCAGAGAATATAGGAGTCATACATCTTTGAAAGGTAGTAGGTGCATTGCATAAACCAAAAGGCATACATCTATAAGCAAAGGTACCAAAAGGGCAAGTAAAGGTAGTTTTTTCTTGATCCTCTTGTGATACAAGTATTTGAGAAAACCAGAATAACCATCTAGAAAGCAAAAGTGTATGTTTTGATAGTCTTTCTAGCATTTGATCTATAAAAGGTAGAGGATAATGATCCTTCCTAGTTGCTTTGTTTAACTTTCTAAAATCAATAACCATTCTATAATCTATAACAATTCTTTGTGGAATCAATTCATTTTTATCATTAGGCACAACAGTAATACCTCCCTTCTTAGGGACAAAATAAACAGGACTTACCCATCTACTATCAGCAATAGGATAAATTATACCCGCTTCTAGAAGCTTTAATATTTCATTTCGTACCACTTCTTTCATCTTAGGATTTAACCTTCGTTGATGACCAACAATTGGTTTAGCATCAGGTTCCATATTAATTTTGTGCTGACATAGAGTGGGACTAATGCCCTTAAGATCATTCAGAGTATATCCAATAGCAGCGCGGTGCTTCTTCAGAGTATTGAATAATTTCTTTTCTTCATGCTCTGAATGGTTAGCACTAATAATGATAGGATATATCTTCTTTTCATCAAGATAAGCATATTTCAAAATATCAGGTAATTGTTTAAGCTCGAACACGGGATCACTCTTGGGTGGTAGAGGATCTCCAAGAGTCTCAACAAGCAAGTTGTGTTTCAGAACATGCATTTGTTTATCTATTTCATTTCTTTCATTCATGAACATGTCATTTTCATGGTCTAGCAAATATTGTTCTAAAGGATCGGTAGGAGGCATAGCAATAGAAGCAAGACCAATAACTGAATCTTTAATAGGTAATTCTTTATCACGAGGTTGTCTACGAAATTTGGAGAAATTAAACTCATGAGAAACATCCCCAAAATTTACACTAACTGTTTCTTTCTTACAATCTATCTTAGCATTGACAGTGTTCAAGAAAGGTCTACCAAATATAATGGGACAAAAATCATCTTGTGGGGAACCTAGAACAAGGAAATCAGTAGGGTATTTTATTTCCCACACAAGACTTCAACATCTCTAACAATCCCAATTGGTGATATAGTATCTCTATTAGCAAGCTTGATAGTAACATCAATATCTTCTATTTCAACAGGTGCAATATCATTCATAATTTCTTGATATAAGTTAAAAAGAATTGCACTCACACTAGCACCCAAATCACATAAGCCATGATAACAATGATCTCCTATTTTAACAGAAACAACAGGCATGCCAACAACTGATCTATGTTCATCTTTTTCATCGGGTTTGGCAATTCTAGCAGCTTCATCACAGAAATAAATAACATGCCCATCAATATTATCGACCAAGAGATCTTTAACCATAGCAATACTAGGTTCAACTTTAATTTGTTCAGGGGGTGTAGGTGTTCTAGTATAACTCTTACGAACCACAGCTAAAGCTTTAGCATGTTCTTTACTATAACAGGGAAAGGTGGTTTCTCAATATAAGCAGTAGGAATAACATGATCAACATTATAAGTAATAGTTTCTTCTTTAGCTTCAATGGGTTCTACTACTTTTACTTCAAAGGGAGGATGATATTTAAACCACTTCTCCTTAGGGAGATCAACCTGAGTAGCAAAATATTCACAAAAAGAAGCTACTATCCCAGAGTCGAGTCCATATTTAGTGCTAAATTCACGAAAAGCATCGGTATCCATAAAAGATTTAACACAATCGAACTTATGGTTTATACCTGACTCCTTACCTTCGTCGAGTTCCCAATCTTCAAAGCTGCATTTGTAAGTCTTTCCAATAAACCCCATTTGAATTCAATAGTCTTCTTTATAAAAGAACCAGTACAAGAAGTATCGAGCATGGATTGATCATTACGAGAAAGCCGAGCATAAAAATTCAGAATAATAATTTTTCTTGAGAGCTCATGATTGGGCCATGAATATAACATTGACTTAAGCCTCCCCCAAGCTTGAGCGATACTTTCTCCTCCACGAGGCAAAAAATTATATATATAATTCCGATCACAATGAACTAGATGCATAGGATAAAACTTCTGATGAAATTCCAATTTCAATCGGTTGTAATTCCAAGTCCCAATATCATCGCATAGCCTATACCATGCCAATGCATTTCCCTTAAAAGATAAAGGGAAGACCTTCTTCTTGACTTCATCCTCGGGCAAACCTGCAAGCTTAAATAATCAACAAACTTCCTCCACATAGATATGATGCATATCAGGATGTAGTGTTCCATCTCCTGCATAAGGATTAGCTAGCAGTTTCTCTATCATACCAGAAGGAATTTCATAATAAACACTTTCAGTAGGTTCAGTAGGTTGAGGAGCAACTCTTTGTTCTTTCGATCGGGGTGAAGATACCCCGAACAAACCCCTCAAAGGATTATTTTCCATAGTGACAAGTAAGAGTAAATTTCAGCACACAATATAATTTTTTCCTTACCAAATTCCACTTACCAAAGGCGCTTCACTCCACGGAAATGGCGCCAGAAAAGAGTCTTGATGACCCACAAGTATAAGGGATCTATCGTAGTCCTTTCGATAAGTAAGTGTCGAACCCAACGAGGAGCAGAAGGAAATGACAAGCGGTTTTCAGCAAGGTATTCTCTACAAGCGCTGAAATTATCGATAATAGATAGTTTTGTGATAAGATAATTCATAACGGGTAACAATTAACAAGTGTAACTAAGGTGCGGAAAGGTGGGCCAATCCTTTTTGTAGAAAAGGATAAGCCTGGACAAACTCTTATATAAAACAAAGCGCTCCCGAGGACACATGGGAATTACTGTCAAGTTAGTTTTCATCATGCTCATATGATTCGCGTTCGTTACTTTGATAATTTGATATGTGGGTGGACCGGTGATTGGGTGCTGTCCTTACTTGGACAAGCCTCCCACTTATGATTAACCCCTCTCGCAAGCATCCGCAACTACGAAAGAAGACTTAAGATAAATCTAACCATAGCATGAAACATGTGAATCCAAATCAGCCCCTTATGAAGCAACACATAAACTAGGGTTTAAGCTTCTGTCACTCTAGCAACCCATCATCTACTTATTACTTCCCGCCTTCCCCTAGGCCCAAAACATGGTGAAGTGTCATGTAGTCGACGTTCACATAACACCACTAGAGGAAAGACAACATACATCTCATCAAAATATCAAACAAATACCAAAGTCACATGATTACTTATAACAAGACTTCTCCCATGTCCTCAAGAACAAAAGTAACTACTCACAAAGCATATTCATGTTCAAGATCAGAGGGGTATTAATTATATTTAAGGATCTGAACATATGATCTTCCACCAAATAAACAAACTAGCATCAACTACGGGAAGTAATCAACACTACTAGCAATCTACAGGTACCAATCCGAGGTTCTGAGACAAAGATCGGATACAAGAGAAGAACTAGGGTTTGAGAGGAGATGGTGCTGGTGAAGATGTTGATGGAGATTGACCCAAGGTTGTCAGAATCGCGATTTTGAATCGGATGGAGCTCCGATGGTAGGATCACAAATCGTAGAATCTTCACTATCAGGATCATAGAAATGTAGATTCTATGAACTAAAGTCATAGAATCAGAGGGGTTAGTTTGGATCGTAAAGTCGTAGAATCGTACAACAGAATCGCGATTCTAACAACCTTGGATTAACCCCCTCACGACGAGAGGATCATTGGTTATGATGATGGCTTCGATTTCCCCCTCCGGGAGGGAAGTATCCCCGGCAGAATCACTCTGCCAGAGCTCTAGATTGCTCCCGAAAGCTATCCTCTAATTTTTTTTCTAGGTGAAAACCCTCCATCTAGCAGAAGATGGGAACCGGAGACCTGCCCACAAGCCTCGGGGGTGCGCCCAGGGGGTAGGGCGCGCCCCCCAGGCTTGTGGCCACCTGGTGGGTCCCCCTCTGGTATTTCTTCGCCCAATATTTTTTATATATTCCAAAATAATTCTCCATAAATTTTTAGGACTTTTGGAGTTGTGCAGAATAGGTCTCTCAGATTTGCTCCTTTCCGGTCCAAAATTCCAGCTACCGGTATTCCCCCTCTTCATGTAAACCTTGTAAAATAAGAGAGAACAGGCATAAGTATTGTACCATAATGTGTAATAACAGCCCTTAATGCAATAAATATCAACATAAAAGTATGATGCAAAATGGACGTATCAGTGATGCAGCACCAGTTCCCAGACGTGTTTAAACCCATCAATATCGAGCAGTACGGCAGAACCACCGACACATCGGTATGGATTGAGGACTTCCTCATGCACATCCACATGGCCCGAGGTGATCACCACCACGCTTGCCAGAGAAGCTTAGGGGTTCGGCACGACATTAGCTCAACAGCTTCCCTGAGAACTCCATCGGCAATTAGGAGCACCTCGAAGATGCCTTCCGAGCAAGTTTTTAGGGCACTTATGTCCGACCCCCGGATGCTGATGACCTCGGTCATATCATGCAAGAGCCAGTGGAGTCAGCTAGAAAATTCTGGAATCTTGACCAAGAAAAATCAAATAGTTAATTGTCCGAATGAGGAGGCTATAGCATCTTTCAAGCATAGCATCCGTGATGAATGGCTCGCTAGAGAGTTTGGACAGGAAAAGCCTCGGTCAATGGCCACCCTCACACACCTGATGACTCAATTTTGCGCAGGAGAGGATAGCTGGCTTGCTTGTTGAAACATCCATAGAGGCGGCCCGGGTACTTCTGAGGTGAGTGACGGCAACGACAAACCTCAATGTATTAAAAACAAGCGCCGAAGCAAAGGAAATGGCAGCGACGGCGAGGAAGGAGCGGTAAATGCCAGATTCAATAGCCAACTTCACCTGAGTCCTAATGGATGGAGGCAGCAGTCTCAACTTGATGTATGCTGATACCATCAACAAAATGCATATTGAGCCGAGAAGAGTCAAGCCCAGCACCACTACTTTCAAGGGTATTATACCAAGAATTGAGACACAATGCTTGGGCAGCATAACTGAAAGATCGTGGATGTTGCCTAGAGGGGAGGGGGTGAATAGGAGCTTTAAAATAATTACGGTTTAGGTTTGAACAAAAGCGGAAGAAACCTAGCGGTTAATTTGTCAAGCACAAAACCTATAACAACTAGGCTCACCTATGTGCACCAACAACTTATGCTAAGCAAGATAAACAACTAAGTGATAGCAAGATATATAACATGAAACACTATGGCTATCACAAAGTAAAGTGCATAAGTAAAGGGCTCGGGTAAGAGACAACCGAGGCATGCGGAGACGACGATGTGTCCCGAAGTTCACACCCTTGCGGATGCTAATCTCCATTTGGAGCGGTGTAGAGGCATAATGCTCCCCAAGAAGTCACTAGGGCCACCGTAATCTTCTCACGCCCTCGCACAATGCAAGATGTCGTGATTCCACTAAGGGACCCTTGTGGGAGGTCACCGAACCCATATAAATGGCAACCCTTCGGGGCGGTCACCGAACCCGTACACTTTGGCAACCCTCGGGGGCGGTCACCGGTACCCGTCAAAATGCTCGGGGCAATCTCCACAACCTAATTGGAGACCCTGACGATTGCCCGGAGCTTTACACCACAATGATTGAGCTCCGACAACACCAATCGTCTAGGGCACCAAGTCACCCAAGAGGAACAAGCTCTAGGGTGCCCAAACACCGAAGAGTAACAAGTTTCTCAACTTCACTTCCACGTATCACCTTGAAGAACTCAAACCGATGCACCAAATGCAATGGCAAGGGCACACGGGGTGCCCAAGTCCTTCTCTTCCAAATCCCACCAAAGCAACTAATGCTAGGGAGGAAAATGAGAGGAAGAACGAAGAAGAGAACACAAAGAACTCTAAGATCTAGATCCAAAGGGTTCCCCTCACATAGAGGAGAAAGTGATTGGTGGATTCAAAAAATATATAAAAACAATGTTCAAGAAAACACAAAAAATTCAAAAAAAACTGTTCGTAAAATTGCGCCGGATTTTTCTACAAATGTTCGCATATTCAAAACAATATTCGGACTTTTGAAAAAAAATGTTCGTAAAATAAAAAAACCCCATGATTTTGAAAAAATGTGCATGTACTAAAAATTATTAATGAAACTGAAAATATTGCTAACTGAAAAAATGTTCATTCTTTAAAAAAATGTCCTAAAATTTTAAAAACAGTTCGTGAATTACAAATGAGTTTATTGATTCATAAATTGTTTCCTGACTCAGAAAATGTTCATGCATTTCAAAAAATGTTCGTGATTTAAAAAAAATCCAACAAATTAGAAAAAATGATCGTCTATTCTAGAATTGTTCGCCAATTCAAAAGAAAATTCTTAAAGCCGTTCGCAATATAAAAAATGTTTACAATTCTAAAAGAATGTTTATAGATAGTAAAAATGTTCACGATTTTTAAAATTAATTCCCAAATTTGTAAAAATGGTCACAAATGATCGAAGGTATGTAGTTAAACATGATTATATACCCGCGTGAATTTTGAAGAATTAACTGCCAGTGTGGATCAGAATATTATAGTATGTTTTTTTTAAATCTTGAAATTCTAAATAATTCTTTGGATTACCAAGTTTTTTTACAACCACGATATTTTTTTGAAAATGTGAACACAGCTTCAATTTGTGAATAAATTTTAAAAAAAGAAACATATTCTTGCATTTGTGAACAAATTTTCAAAATCATGCGATGAATGTGAACAAAATGTTGTCATTGTCATTGGAGATTATGATTTTTTTTCCCTACCGTTGCAACGCACGGGCCCTTTTGCTAGTAATAAAAAATAATAATAAGGACGAGAACCTTCTAGTAGGTTCAAGAAGTAGGAAATTTGGGGAACATAATCTACTAAATGGGCGGGCCTTATCCACTCGGCTCTGTGCAAATTGGTCGACAGTTTGATGCAACGAGTGGCAAATAAGAAATGCCACACCCTAGTCACCGTGTTTTTCTTTGGAAAACCTAGGCCCATTGTTGTATAGTGCCAAGAAATCTGTGCACCCCGCCGGGCGGTTTGGGCTTCCCATGTTTGGGGCGCAGGGCGCCATTTAATTTCTGTTTTTTCCTCTCTTTTTTACATTTTATCTTTGATTTTCACTGAAATTCAAAAAATGTTTTGAAAATTGCAGTTTTCTACCATTTGAAAGAAATGTTCAAGACTTTGAAAAATGCTAGCATATCTAAAAACGTTCAAGACTTTGAAAAATTATTCAGAATCTATGTTTGTGGATTTCAGAATTGCTCTCGACATACAAAAAAGGTTTAGAAAATGTTCACATATGTGAAGAATGTTCCCCAATCTTGAAATCATTTCGAAGATTATTTTTATCAGGAATTTGTGTATATATTCCTGAATTTTTTAAAATATTTTAAATCTAAAATATATTCATGGATTTTTGAATTTTCCCTTATTCGAAAAAATCACAAGTTTACAGTTGGAAAAAACGAAAAGGAAATAAGAAATCCGGAAGGAAACAGGTAAAAACCATAATTAAAACACCAAAACAATCGATTAGGTTCCTGAGGCTTCTCAACACCGGTGAAAAGTGGAAGAGAACGTAAATGGGCTGGACCGGGAGCTTAGGAGGTAATTGTTTTGTGGACTTACAACGCATTAATGCCTTGGGCTATCTTCTGATCGGAAAGGACATGTTCAGAAAAGAAAAACCATCCTTCGGCTGCCAGCACCGACGAGATGGATCTTAGAGCCAGTGCAATCTGAATGTAATAACCTTGTTGCCGAAGACCAGAATGAGGGATGGGGATGTAAAAGGCGCCGCAAGGCCCGTTTAGTTAACTCTAGTTAGCTTGATAGCTCATTTTTCTAAAAAAGAAGTGCATTAAATTGTTAGACCGATAAGTGGGCTTAAACATGATTTTCGCAGGGTACCCTAGAGAAAACCTGACTAATTAATTTGCCAAAGAAATACCACCATCAACAAATGATTTTTACTAGTTCCACCAAAGTAATACTACTACGTGGTTTGTTCTTGTGCTCATTGGCAATTCGCTTCTGTGCAGTGGCATCCGTCCGATCGAGTTAGCGAAAAATGGCGGAGCAGCTTCTGCTATGTATCATTTGAATCGCCTCTCCAGTGGCAAGATTGGCACATGCATGCATAGAGCCAATCTTGCAAATGTTTGGCGTTGTACAAATATTTGGTTACCCAAATATTGACTACAAGTTATTTTCATAATTGCTTTGGTGCGAAAGGTGACATGCTGATGTTGCTAATCTCACATGAAGTTGTCAATATACAACAAGACTTAATATTGTCAATATTTTATTAGCCAAATAACGGTAGCAAATCAATCATGCTCGTAGTTTCTCAGTCCACAAATGAAGTGGAGAGATTCGGTACGTAGTAGCCCTCCTCCAGAGTGTGAGCAGTACTGTGCGGCCTGTTGTCTAAAAAAAAAGGGGGGGGGGGGGGTCTTTATCTTGCGCCTAGCGAGATGGCAAAACTAATTGCCACGAGGAGATTTTAGTGGGTTGGCTCAGTAGAGAGCAATAGATTGCTTCACTCGTTTCTTTTCTTCTTTGTTTCCGTTAGTTTTTATTTATATTTCGGAAAATTATACTAATTCTGTAAAGAATTATAAGAGCGTACAGATCACTACTCTAGTGATCAACGCTCATATATTTCTTTATAGAGGGAGTAGACATATATTTTGTAAATTACTTTACTTAATTTGTGGAAACGTTCACTCACATTAAAAAGGTTCATTAATGAAAAGTCTGTTTGCACAATTTCTATAAAATGTTCATATCATTTGAAAAGTTGTTCATCACATTTTATGCATTTCAAAAATATGTTTTTGACATTTAGAAAAATTATAGTATGTAACTTTTTTTTGCATAATTTTTAAAAGTTTCATAGCATTAAAAAAGAAAGTTCTTAACATTTTTAAAAATGTAAACCTTGACAAATGTTTCGCATGTTTAAGAAAAATATTCATGGCATTTATGAAATTATTCAATTTGTGTTGAAGAAATGTTCACCGTGTATCTTAAAATTTTTAATATGCAATTGACAAATGTTCAATGTATATTAAAAAAAGTTCAACATGTATTTGGAAAATATTCATCGTGTATATGAAATATGTTCGGCCTGTATATAAAATTGTTAAATGAACATTTGAGAAATTTTCAAAATATATTCAAACAAAAGTTCAATATGCTTTTAAAATTTGTTCATCACGTATAAAAAATAATGTGTATACAAAAAATGTTCAATTTGTATTAAAAACTCAACGTGTGTTTGAAAAAAATGAAAAAGGTGATTTTTTCTAAAAAAAAATAAAGGAATAGGAAAATGTAAAAAAAAAGAAACTTTATATAGAAAACACACAAAAAAAACCCAAAAAACGACGCGGAAGCTTCTAAAACAGATATGAGACCATAAAAGCTTCTCAAAATCACCCCCACGAAGCAGGACACTGTGTTTCTGAGCTCAAGCTCAAATGAGCTTGGGAGAACAATTAAATCCAAATAGTTGAGAGTTTTGAAAAATTCTGATTTTTTTGGCCAGGCATTGACACATGTTTTAAGTGTTCCCAAAATTTTATCATAGAATGACATTCGTGGAAGTCATGACAAAAGAAATAATTGATGCTCAATATGCACATTATTGGGCAGGCCTGTTGGTGGGAGGGCCAGAGCCGAGTAGTCCTTTGATCTCTCTCGATGGGCGAAGAGATATAGACCTGGCGGTCTTTGTCAAGCCATTATGGCCTCTAACAAGAAAAACTGGGCTACGAGACGGAGGGGAACTTTTGGTCAATGGGTGGATATACACCCTGTATGAAAAGTAATAGTTAAGTAAAAATGAAAAAAAATCTGAAAATACTTTTCAAATAAAATTGACCTTCCATTGACTTGTAAGAAAATCCATAAAAAGGAAAAAAACCATTGACTTCTTAAAAAACAAAAAAAGTGGTCAAAATAGCGTGAATAGAGACCTATAATAGCAAATAAATTTTGTTTTTTTTGCCCTGAAGTCAATGCTAGATTTTTGTTTGCAAAATTTATTTACTAGTGCAAAAGAAAGTCAAATTTATTCCAAAAAAACTTCTAAACAATTTTTCATTTCTTTTTGTAATTATCATCATTATTCCTCATGTAGGTGTATATACACCCAGAAACCAAAGACTATCTCCCGCCATGAGACGGCACTACTTCATTGATCGGCCTCGATTCATGCGTCGGGTAATTTTCTGACCGGAAAGCATCGGCACAGAAAAGAGAGAAAACACCCTCGTTCCACGGCTGCCGTCACCGGCAAGGCGGTGGAGGACATTTGAAGTCGGTTGGGGTGAGCGCAATCTGGACGTAATAAGCTTGTCGGTGACAAGAACGAGAACGAGGTGGCCGGCAGATTTTCCAGGTACACGAGAGAAAACCGGACTAATTTGCGAGAGAAATACCACCATCGGCGGATGTTTTTTAGCAGTCCCGCCAAGACAACATGACGTTTTGCGCCATGGCATCCGTCCGTTGAGTTAGCGAAAAATGGCGGCGCAGCTTCTGCTATACAATCGTCGCGCACGGTCCAGAGGGGGCAGGCAGAAAACACATATTTGACCTGAGGACGAAATCAAATCACGATCTGACATGGTCTTGAAAAAATTTCACATAACAAACCATTTTGTGTGGCGCCCGACAGCCGGGCGCTGCATTGCACTATGCAACGCCGTTGTCTTAGGCGTCGAATGCCCGGCCAGCGTGGCAGCCCGGGGCCAGGGCGGCCCCACAGCCAGCCGTGCAGCGCTCAAAGCATAGGCGCCACACTTGTAATGTGCAGCGCCTAGCGCTTAGGCGTCACACTTGTAACGTGCAGCGCCCGTTTCTTAGGCGTTGCACATTCTGTGTGTCACTTAGGCTGGCCCCACCCTCTCTCCCCTCCTACCCCACCCCACACACCCCCACCCCACCCAAACCCTTAGCCTTACGGCCCTCCTCTCTTCCCCTCTCCCCCCTCTCAAATCCTTCTCAAATCGTGCAAATCCGGAGTATTTGACCGTGGATTTCGAAGCCAACCCCTCCCTTAAGGTAATCTCCTCCGATCCCCTTGTTTTCATCCATAGGAATTGTCACATTTGCTCAAATCTTGCTAGTTTGGGGAAACCCTAGTTTTGGCTTGGATTTGGAAATTTGTGTTGAATCATGTTATGTTTCTTTGCTAACTTGGTATGGTTAGGCTTCATACTATGCTAGGGTTAGGGTTATGTGTGTTTTTATGTTAGGGTTAGGGTTATGGTATGGTTAGGGTTGTGGTTATTGTTAAGTGGGGGTTAGGGTTATTGTTTCATATATATGTTAGGGCTTATGTATTTTGTGCAAATATTTTGTTAAGTACTTACTTGATATATGTGTGTTTTTTATTATTGTAGGGATGGGAAGAACATGTGTTTATGTTCATCATGTGGATAAAGAGGCCTTTTTGAAAGGCAATGTTGAGCCAGACTCGGATGAGCTAGACATGGTGTTTGAGAGTAGTCCTAGCTATGCGGATGTCTTGGAACAAGTGAGGAAGGATTTGAATTGGATGGACCCAAGTGACGTTGTTGAGTTCCAGGGAAGGCATAATGTTGGTTTTGAAATGCACATCCATTGGAAGACAATGCGTGTCAACTCCGAGCAACGTTGGGTTGCATACAAGGAGACGGTTGCCAAATCTCTAGACGCTCTTGAGTTATTTGCCTCCCAGAAGGTTGTGTCTACTTTGCATTTGGATTTAAACCGGAACCCCCTCCCCGTTAGTTGCTAGCACTCCCCCACCCATGAACCAAGATCAAATGAGTGAACCTCATTTCACGCAACAAGATTGGCCAACATTGAGCCCGACTCCAAACAACCAAATTGAAGCTTTTGAAGAGGAGAATGATGACTACAAGGAGGATGACAACGAAGTTGATCTCCATGACAACAATGTGGGTGATCTCGACCAATATCATGTGCAAGAGACAATTGACCAATCCATCCCTTTTTCCCGTGCATATGCATCGGACTCGGATGACGATGGTCCCGATGAAGAAGGTGATGAGGAGGGTTTCACGCCGAAGGAGGCCCAAGCATTCAAGAAGGTATTCGGGCGGGATCACAAGACACCATTGTTCAAGGATCTTAGTCTCGCGGATGAAGCCGTTATGGATGGTGGTAAATGCATATCTCTTGGAGCTAGGCCAAGTTCTCACCCTGATTTGGAAGATGGCAAGAACGGGATATATCCCGGTTGTGAGTTTCAATCCTTCTTGGAATTGAAGATGTGGCTCGACAACTACTCGGTTACGCATTATCGTCCACATAAAGTGGCCAACTCGGACGTCAATGTGCGTTACACGGTTAAATGTGAAGTGCCAAGATGTCCATGGATTGTGCGTGCAAGGCCATGGAAAGGAGGTCCCACTTGGCGCATAGTGAGTTGTACGCCAAGTCACATGTGCTGACACAAGAATGCGGATGGCGAGCTTGTGTACCAACAGCACAGACAACTCACGTACGAGTTCATTGCTTTCAGGTTATCCAACCAAATATCCACACTTCCAACAATGAGCATCAAGAGTGTCATTGACCTTGTGAAAGTCATCTTTCATTACAAGGTGAAGTACGACAAGGCATGGAAGGCGAAGCAAGCCGCATTCAAGATGTTGTATGGCAATTGGGAGGAAGCATACAACCGACTCCCTAGGTTGTTGTTAGCTATGGCCGCCACAAACCCAGGCATGGTTCGCGTGGTTGAGCCTCATGGGCACCAAACATTGATTCACAACGGGAGGACCGTCCGAGTATTTGGCCGTGCATTTTGGGCCTTTGAGCAATGCGTGAGGGCTTTTGAGCATTGTCGGCCCGTCATCGCCATTGATGGCACATTCTTGACCGGACAATACAAGGGCACTTTATTGGTTGCAATAGCAAGTGATGCCAATAACCGGGTGTTGCCTTTGGCTTTCTCTTTGGTTGAGGTGGAGAACAATGATAACTGGGAGTGGTTCTTGCGTCAATTGAGAACAAGGGTATTACCGGCTGAAAGGGAAATTTGTGTCATATCGGATCGCCATCCAGGAATTCTAAATGCGATGGTGGTTGACATTCCCGGACATACAAAGTTGCACCATCGATGGTGCATGAGGCACTTTTGTGCAAACTTCTATAGGGCATGTGGTATCAAGGAGTTGACCGATGATCTTCAAGATTGTTGTCTCGCTTTCTCCGACAAGCGGTTTGCCACATTGTTCAATGCATTGCTCAGACACAAGAAACTCGACCCCGGTGGTCTTGAATTTCTCAATAATAACATTGTCGAAAGGAATATGACTTGATAGCAAAACAAACCAACTACCTGTTGGTACAAGTAAGCAAGAGTCGCTGAACCCCAGCTCCATCCTCTATCGAAGACGGTCAACGCCATCAGCCACATCCATGGAGTGTTCTTGCCCGTGGAGTCAGGAAACAAAGTCCTCGAGACAACGTACCGCATATAGACATGAGCATGTGTCTGGATCACATCATTAGTGGCATCCGCAGGGCAGGTCGCAAAGTTATTTTGAATCCACGTGAAAGCAGCTCCGGCTGCTTTCCTTTCCTTCTTCTTCTTCTTCTCTTCTTTCCTTTCCTTTCCGGTAGGAGCCATACCGATAAGAGCAATCATCTTCTCGCGCCACCCATCAGAATTGGTGCTCATACATAGAGGCCTCCCGTCGATAGGAAGCCCGGTGATCAAGGCGACATCCTCGAGCGTCACGGTCATCTCCCCAGTCCGAAGATGGAAATTGTGCGTCTCCGTCCTCCACCGATCAGCAAGAGAGGTCACCAGTGGAGCGTTGAGGTTCGGTGTGGACCGGCTGACCAACCGAATCCACAGGAGGAGTCCTGCCTGCTGGATGTAGGGTGTGTACCGCTCATCGTAGGGCATGGCAGGACCAGAGACCCCGTGATACCGAATCTTCAGAGGTTCAAGCTTCTACAAAAAACAAGCAATGACAAATCTTAGGGCATGTCAATGACAAATCTTTTGCAAAATATTTAGATTACTCATTATTACCATATCTTTCTCGCGCATCATGAAGGCCCGGTGTTGTGTGCCGTAGACATCGTCGAGAAGCCAAACCATCCTTACAAAGTTCAAACAATAAACATATATGAGTTCATCTTCATCTCAAATATCGGTATACACTAAACATCTCATATGTGTTCAACTACAACAATCTCAACATCTTCTTCTCACACAATGAATAAATGATTGTAAATTCTCATATATATCTCAAATAAACTCAACATCTCAAATTTCAAATAAACTCAACATCTAATATATATCTATAAAAAACTAAACATCTCATATATGTCTACAAAACTCAACATCTCATAGTTATCTACAAAAAGAGCCATCTCATATATATCTAAAAAAACTAAACAATCTAGGGTTTCACTAACAAGAATCATATATTGTGAACTAATGAACAACACTACGGCAGTACCACTATGACTACACATCCTAAATCAAGCAAATCAAGGGTTCCACCAAATCTTGGACAAATCTCTAAAATGGCAACAAATTTACGGAGGAAAAGAAAGGGAACGGAAGAGTTTACCTAGTAGGAGGGATTGGAGATCGAATCCACGGATCAAATCTTCAGATCTGAGAGGGATGGAGGGGGGGGGGGGGGATCCGATGGGGGCGCCGCCGCTGCTCTCTGTCCAGAGAGCAACTTCCTGGAGAGGGGAAGAACTGCCTGGTCAGGCTGGGCCGATGCGCTTAAGTCACTGTGCAGCACCTAAGCGCTAGGCGCTGCACATTACAAATGTGCCGCCTATGCGTTGGGCGCTGCACGGCTGGCTGTGGGGCCGCCCCTGGTCCCGGGCTGCCACGATGCGCCGGGCATGCAACGCCTAAAACAACGGCGCTGCATAGTGCAATGCAGCGCCCGGCTGTCGGACGCCACACAAATGGTCTGTTATGTGAAATTTTTTCAAGACCAGGTCAGATCGTGATTTAATTTCGTCCTCAGGTCGTGATTTCTGCCTCGAGAGGGCATCATCACTCGTCAGATCAGTAGCTCGCCTCCAAGTTGGCGCTACCTAGTTACGGTAGCCAGCTTCCTCTTTCCGGCGGAAAAGACGGGCCGTCAACCACCACACTACTACACCGGTTTCATCAAATTGCACCTGGGAAAGAGATGGGGTGGGGCACCACCACGGCGTGGCACCGCCTAGTGCTGCTGAGGATTTGATCAGGCAGGGATAACCCCATCCCCTTTCAAATCCTGCATTAAAGTGGAAGATCGAAATCACTAAAATACTGCTTTGCACTGGTCCGCAACAAGTGAAAAAGGAATCGCACCAAATTTGCCTGTTATCCCTTTCACTTTTCTGTCCCGAGGATATCTTGTTCCAGTTCCATCTGCTTGCCAATGCTAGCTAGCTACTTGCTGCTGCTTCTGGATCAGAGCGAATGTCCAGTTGGAGGCGACGCGATGATGGATGTGCTTGACTGACATATACTACGAGGACCCCGGGCATGCGTGAGAGCTAATCAACTCTCGTTTAAAATATTACCCAGTGCCAGAGCTGTGGTGCCCTGGTGTCTGCCGCGACTGTTGTTCACGATAACTCCAACGATTAGTCCAGCACAAACTAATATAGCATTGCTTATCATGTTAGTACTAGTGGTGCATTAAGCACGGTGGGCAAACTAATATAGCATTGCGTATCATGTTAAGACGTCCGGTTGTTTCCTAGCTAATCTTCCAGCGCACTAATTGCGCCGCTCGAAAAATATCCAAGGTGCTCTAGCCGTGGCGCTGCCACTGGCGTTCATGATAACCCCAACAATCAATCGAACCCAACCCAAACAGCATTGCTCTTGTAGTACACTACGTAGTGCGATGGAGTAAGAAGCACAGCTAGCTTAGCATAGCAAGATGAAGACGGGCGTCCTGATCCTGATCCTGCATTGCACTAATTTTAGTCGCCTAATCAGTCCTCCATCGCACTAATTAATTGCGCCGGTCGAAAGAGATCCAGAGGGGACGGTTGAAGGAAGAAACGGTGAGGTGTTGCTCGGAGACGCAACCTTTTCGCAAAGCACGCTCCATTAGTCATTAGATAGGCACACACTTAGGGGAGCTGCCCCAAAAGTGCAGATTACTATACGCAAACGCGATCAGGATGGTGACAAGCAGAGAGATCTTGGGACTTAATTAAGGGTGAGCTGCCCGTGTCAGTGCTGTTAAACTACGTACAGATCGAGATGCCACTAGCTCGGGAGCCACTGAGCTGCCACCGCGTACGCAGTGACGGTACTACAATACTCATGACATAGATAATTTTAATGTACAGCCTACACCGCTGTCCTTCCCTTTGGAGGCTTGAACAGAAAATTTAAGGTAGAAAAGTGGCCGGAGAGACGACGCGACCCCACGGCGCCGGCCGGCCTGCGAAAGAACGGCTCCCGTCGTGCCATGGCAAAGCTGGCGCTGCCTTTCCGGCCGGCGATGACGCACCTCGCCGTCGCCGGGGCCAGTTACCTAGCCACATTGGCCATTTGCCTCTGTTGCTAAACCGGGACGGGCTTTATAGCAATAAGTGGCTTACAGGTGGGGCCTGCTTGTCATGCTTCGATGAGTTGGCGTGCGAGCACGTTGTCTTCTGGCTGACGAGTCACACCGGCGGCGGGTGGCCTCCGTTGACAACGTCGACAGGTTTGGCGACGGCGGGGGCGGGGAGGAGGAGGGTGCGGCAGAGCGGGCAGCTGGGCTGGGAGCGGAGCCAGGCGTCGACGCACTCCGGGTGGAAGCAGTGGCCGCAGGGAGGGAGCGCCTTCACCTTGTCCCCGGCCACCAGCGCGCTGATGCAGATCGAGCACTCCACGGCCGCCGCCGCCGCCGCCTGCTCCTCGTCTCCACCGCCGCCCTTCTGCCGAGTTGGGGAGCGCGCCGGCGAGGAGGCGGGCGGGCTGTAGAGCGTGACGGGCAGCCCATTGATGGCGTCGGCGTCGAGGCCGGGCACGGGCGACGCCGCGGCGGACGAGGACGAGGCCTCGCGGCCGGCATCGCGGCGGGCGCGGCGCCGGCCGCACGCCCAGCGGAGGTAGAGGCAGACGGCGACGAAGGCGACGAGGAGCGCGAGCAGGCCGGCCAGCAGCGGCACGGCGCGGCCGCGCAGCGCGAAGTTGCTGTCGTCGACGTCGCCGTACCGCACCCTCGACACCTGGTTCGCCGTCCCCGCGGCGCCCTCCTGCGCGGCCATAGTAGGTTTCTTCCTTCCCTTCCCTTCACGAACTCTGCACGCACGCAAGCCTCGACGTGCACGAGCTTGGACTTCTTGGACTTATCAGCTAGCCCACGCTCTCACGCCATGTGCGGGGTGCGGACTCGTGGAGCTGCGGTGGTCAAAGGCAGCGCATGGGAGACCGAGCGCGCTGCCGGCCGGCTTGTGGCGCAGGCGATCGGTGGAAGGAGCCAACGAGCAAGCAAGCGAGGAAATATCGGGGCAAGTGGCGGTGTGGCTCGGCCTGGCGAGAGAGCGATCGACCGGAGAGTGAGTGAGCTGCTGGATGGGGAGCGTGGTTTTTAAAATTCAAAGTCCTCGGCCGTCCCTTTTAAGCTCGGAAAAATGGCTCCGGCCGGTGGGGCAGAGGCGGAACTCGGAAGCTAGCCGCGAGCTGATGGGCAACTGCCAACTTGGGCGTGACTGGATCGAGCCGGCACGTACGGCGGCATGCCGCACTGTTCTGTCGCCGTGGACTGTGGACTCGGGGGTGCGATATTCTCGGGTTCCGATCGCTGGTCACGATCCACGGGGGATGGGATGGACGACTTGTATGTAGCGAGCGAGCGAGCTGCGCGCATGCATTCAGACCAATGGTTTTGCACTGCACAGTGCTTGCGATTTTTCAGCGGCGAATGTTTTCTACGGGGATCTTTGACTGGCAATTATTTCTCTCTTTTTTTGGCGATTTTATGGCTGGAATTTGTGCCAATTACGTACATTGCCAAGGGTGAATGGGCCGTCCTACTCCTGCCGGCTGGTGGCCATCTGTTTCGAGGGTTCGTCGGCGAGCTGCCCCCGCCCAGGTGACTCGAGAGAATCTACAAGACTGCAACCTTTTCTCTGCCCGCTTATCCAGGCTCCTCTCTTCGTGGTTGCCCGCGGTCTTCGACGTGCTCCTAGGGTTTCTCCGCTCTCACATTGATCTTCTTTTTTTCTTGTTGGTGGCAAGATTATGAAATGGCGATGGGTCGGGATAGTTCATCAGGTCTAAGTTATTTTCACAAATTAAATTTATGCAAATGCAAGGAACCATGTGTTATGACCCATGTGTGTCCGATCATAGCTTCTAGCCAGACTACCCACAAAAAAAGTTCACCTAGTGTTTCTTGACAACTTGCTAAATCCACCCAATGAAGATCAAAACTGAGGGCGGAATTGTCATCACCAACTAAACTTGTCATCTCTCGCGTATGTAAATTGGCACAAAAAACGTTACCGGCTACTCATAGTTGTTGTTTAAACATTTCACCACCTACGGAAGGCTTTGCTTCTAGGGGATGGTTCTCTTTGGCTCTCACCGCAACTTTTGGCAGGACCCTTCGTGCACGGCGCGGCGATGTGTCATCGCGCATCGGCACAGCCCGATCGACCGATCATAGCAACGGACACGGCAAACTTTACCCTAGCGTGGAGCGACTGCTAAATATGTTGGCACCTCTCTGCGTCTCAGCACTATGCATGCACGCCCGCCAAACGAAAAACGGTGCAACGTTACGTGCAATCCACCGTGTCCTTGCCGTATCGAGGCAACAAAGCCGGGTGACGGGGCAGGTGGCTTTGAGCCCGAGATAAGCCCGGGATAAGAAAGAGCGCCCTCGCATCGCATGCATGGACCCCGGTCGGCCGGCCGACTCGGGGCAGTAGTGCTCGATCATGCATGTCACTAGCTGTCTAGCTACACACAAATCATCACCTTTTTTGCCAATCCGATCGCGTGGTTGCTAATAAATTATTGACGCACAACAGAGACCCGGCGATTTGTAGCTTAGATAGCTAGCTGAAAAGGGCAAGCATGAAAAGCCAGAAACCGTGTGTCTCACTCTCATCTCACCGCTCGAGCCACCATCATCGTCATATGTATCTTCATCATCATCAACGTCTCGAAAATATCTCCCCGAAGAAAGAAAAAAGGCGGAGAGGTACGCTGGGTAACTACGCAGCCGTTGCCTGTGCGTTCCACCGTCAGCACTGGGTAGGAGTAGTAGCTTTTGCTTTGGACGAGCAGCGATCGAGGTGCAGTGCATGCAAGTGCTGGGCAACTGCTCGTTGAGCTATGTCGTCGTCGGCGTTTAGCCCAGGGCCGGGCAGTCGGCCGTCGTGCGCGGGAAAGGCGCATGCGGGGCTGCCCTCTCTCTGCCCAGGTTGCATCCGGCAGAGTGCGACCTAGCTGTGGGCGCGAAAGCAAGCTCCGAGCTCGCGGTCCAGCACAGCAAAAGCCAAAAGCGACCATATCTTAGCCACCATCGCACTATGTCTGATGTTATTAGCCTATGCTAGGCCAGGGTTACGGTTCCTTTACGTGCAGTTTCCATCATGGCCGCAAGCGACTAATCTACTTGCTCCGTTCGTACGTGCAAGTCGGCCAAAGTATCCTCGGCCCTCTGATTCACTTCTCCTCCACTAGCTTCATGGCCAGCCGCGCGCCCACATTGACACTCAGGGCTGGGCATAGGACATGCATGCATGCGTACGCGCCGTACAACAAGGTTGTCGTCGGCGCGATGCGAATGCGATGCAATTCAGCGATTGGACGGGTCGTCGAGTTGATTGGTTGGCTGCCTTGTGGGACGACGACGATCAGATATTGAGATGCGGGAGTCGGTGGTCTGTTGGTGCAGAGGGTGAGGAGATGCGGCCTGCGGGTGGACTAGCTACTTGCGGCCGGTGAGTGCATGTCTGATGCGAAAGTAGCAGCAAGTTCGTGTGACCACTGTGTTAATGGGATGGATCGATGGGGCTGATCAGAGCAACTTGATCTGACCAACTGTATATAGCCTGTAGATCATGAGTGGTGAACTGGTGATGGTGGACGAGCGGAACGGTTTACCTAGCGCTGCCCACTAGTGACTAGTCCAGGGCATATTTGTTCAGGGAAAAGACCGAAAGTGGTGGTGAAAACGTACCTGTCGAACTGAATCTTCTTTGCCGTCATTTGATACTTGATAGTGCCACACAGTGTTATAGAGCAGTAGCCCAAGTCGACCGAAATGACACCTGAACTTAAGCTGGAGTTTTTTTTAACGAAGTGGTAACGGCATCCAATCTCCGAAGTGTCCAGTCTGTTTTGACTTTTGGAGCAGCAATTTATCCTCATGAATAAAATCAGTAAATCTTATTCTACCTGTAAAAGAAACACTTATTCTACACTAGACTTCTTTTGTATATTCTACTTCTGTTTTCTTTTGGTGCAAATCTAGCTATCAAATTGGAAGCGAGAAGCACACATCAGTGGCAACTAGCAACTGGTTTACCCACTGGTTTAAGCAATCCAACTTCTCTGCAATGTCCAGTTATTCTCCATTTCATTGAAAAAAGTGTTCAATGTAATCTTGCGTCGAGGCAAGCAACACGATCGTTCCAATTGCGGTCTTCAATCTGCCAGGAACGAGTAGAGAAGGTGAGCCTCGAGAATGATCATTTGCGAACTTGCACAAAATCACACCCAATAGACTTCACTGCATTTGGAATACCCGACTACATTTTTATTATGTTCATCTTTTTTCTTTTCCAAAAGGTAGTCACTAGTCAGGGAAGTGCACCACAACAAAAATGGATTTTTTTTCCGAGGAAAAAACAAAAATAGTTATGATCGCGCAAGTGTGCCCACCCCGCTGACTTGACGAGGAATGCCTCAAAAGTGTACTCCCTTGGAGGTGTCAAAAAGTGCTCTATTTTTTAATGATTTGAAGATTGCTCACCACGCCTGACCAACGAAATAGAGTTTTCACTCCTTATGGAAACAACATATGTTAACGCACAACAACATAATGTCTCCACCATTCTTTGTTTCTCCATTTATTCACCATTTCTACCTTATCTTTATGACGCAAATATCTGGTGAACGTTCGTTGGGAGAGAAATTTCCAACGAAAGACCGAGTTGCCATGCCAAAACAACTTTAAATGCCGTGCGGCATTTCTTCAGGGACTTGCCATGTATGGAAGGTAAAATTGGCATGTGTAAGGAAAATTGCCAACGAACGCAGTGTTCCCTTCTTTTTTAAATGACATCCGTTTGATTTTGATCACAAGGCTGTAGGGACATTTGCTGGGAGCTCCTGATCCCATCGAACATTCGCCCATTAGTATTTCCATACTTTGGTGTGAAGGATGGGAGTAAGAACACACAACTAGATATCCAAAATAGTCCTCCCTCCGTTCCTAAATATAAGTCTTTATAGAGATTGCACTATGGACTATATATGAAAAAAAAATGAGTGAATCTACACTCTAAAATGTATCTATATATACACATCCGTATGTGGTCTATAATGAAATCTCGACAAAGACTTATATTTAGGAACGGATGGAGTACTTTGGTGTGAAGGATGAGAGTAAAAACACATATTTTTTATAAAGAGAAAATGTGTATGGTATGCACGTACAGTATGTGTAGATGTATATTTAAGAATAAAAATCTAATGACTATAGAATACTAATCATTTGCTAGGTGTGCCCCGTGGATGGTTGCGGGCACAAGATGAATCCCATAAATACGAAGTCTTAAATACAAAGAAAATGGCACTTAAGTATCCGATAAATAAAGTGGTTTTAATACTTGTGAAATGTGGCTTATTGTTAGCATTTTTTTCTGGTCCTTAGCCCTTCATATGAAGAACCAACCTCACCGATGTGAAAGTATTTTTCCGTAAAGGACTGTGCTAACGTCCAGTCGACTGGACGTTAAGCAACATATCTGCACGATCCCTTCGATGGCTGAAACAACGCTCCACCCGCTATTCCCGTTCTCCTCCTGATCGACTTATTGCACAATAATTAAAGACGCGAAAAAATTACCTGCATGGGATTCGAACAAGCATCAAGGTGGAAAGGACAAGCCCAACTACCATCACGCCAACCTAGTTTGTTGTTCATTAGGTGAAAACGGAAGTCTTTTAAACTCTTTCTTACAACTGTCATAAGAAAAACGAAAGCTGTTTTTCTGAAAAAAAATCCACTTCATCAATGAAAGTTACCGGGGGGTATATTTCATCATGCCCCTCCCTCCCCCACCCCCACCCCGATCGCCAAAGTTATCAGGACTGCGGTACATAAGTTATCAGGTCTGCGAGGTGTGGGTTGCCGTGCTATTAACATGAAAGTTATCGTGGGTATATTTTATCACCCCCCCCTCGCCAAAGTTATCAGGACTGGGTTACATAAGTTATCAGGTCTACGAGGTGTGGGTTACCGTGCTATTAACATGAAAGTTACCGTGGTATATTTTATCACACAACCCCCCCTCGCCAAAGTTACCAGGACCGGGGTACATAAGTTATTAGGTCTGGGTCTGCAAATGTGTGGGTTACCATGCTATTCACACACACAAATGTTACCGGACCCCCCCCCCACCATCCTCATGCCAAAGTTATCAGGACTGGGGTACATAAGGTATCAGGTGTGCAAATGTGTGCGTTACCATGCTATTCAAGCAAAAGTTACCCGAGGGGATGTTTCATCCACTCCCACCCCACCCCCTGTGCCAAAGTTATCAGGACCGGGGTCCATAAGTTATTAGGTCTAGATGTGTGAGTTATCATGATATTGACTCAAAATCTACCGAGGGGATATTTCATCAACTCCCCCCCATTGCCAAAGTTACCATGATAGGGTGCATAGGTTATGAGGTCTGCGATGTGTGAGTTATCATGCCATTCACATAAAAAAGTTCGTCAACTCCCCCCCCCCTCGGTCGCCAAAGTTATCAGGACAGAGGTACATAAGTTATCAGGTCTGCAATGTGTGAGTTACCATGTTAATTCATAGAAAAGTTACCGGGGGGATATTTGATGAACTCCCCCCCCCCCCCCCGGTCGCTGAAGTTACTAGGACCTTGGTGCTTAAGTTAACAGGTATGCGATGTGTGAGTTACCATGCTATTCATACAAAAAAGTTATCGAGTGTATGTTTACATTAGTTTATTTTTGGGTCAAAAAAGCTACCACGATATTTGTACATAAGCTATTAGGTTTGTGGTGCGTATAATTATCAGGCTCATTAGATAGAATTTACCGAGGTATGACAAACGAGAAAAAGACCGTTGTTCGAATTCTATAGGAGTGAAACCTTTATTTATCTAGAAAATATTCATCACTACAAAAAAGAGACAAGTGGAGTACAAAACATGTTGCATCGGTCCTTTTAAAAACTTGGAGCAAAATGGTTTTGTATCCTCATCGAAGGCGTTGTGGGCTTTCTTCCTCGCTCTCATTTACTAAGGTAGAAATACCAATTAATGTGCAATGAAACATAATAGATAGTCATCTCAGCTGGTAGCTGATACGTCTCCAACGTATCTATAATTTTTTATTGTTCCATGCTGTTATATTATCATTCTTGCATGTTTTACAATCATTTTATAATCATTTTGTATCATTTTTGGTACTAACCTATTGACATAGTGCCCAGTACCAGTTGCTGTTTTCTGCTTTTTTTTTACATTGCAGGAAATCAATACCAAACGGAGTCCAAACGTAGCGAAACATTTTGTGGAATTTTTATGGACCAGAAGACACCCAATGGGCCGGAGAAGCACCTGGGGGTTCCCCAAGGGGGCACAACCCACCAGGCGCGCTTGGGCCCCCAGGCGCGCTCAGGTGGGTTGTGCCCACCTCGGTGGCCTCCCGCACTGCCTCTTTGCTCTATAAATACCACAATCTTCCAGAAACCCTAGGGAAGTCGACAAAAAATCAATTCCTGCCGCCGCAAGTTCCAGAACCACCAGATCCAATCTAGACACCATCACGGAGGGGTTCATCATCCTCATTGGTGCCTCTACGGTGATGCGTGAGTAGTTCATTGCAGGCCTACGGGTCCGTAGTTAGTAGCTAGATGGCTTCCTCTCTCTCTTTTGATTCTCAATACAATGGTCTCTTGGAGATCCATATGATGTAACTCTTTTTGCGGTGTGTTTGTTGGGATCCGATGAACTTTGAGTTTACGATCAGATCTATGTTTTTATCCATGAAATTTATTTGAGTCTTCTTTGATCTCTTATATGCATGATTCCTTATAGCCTCGTATTTCTTCTCCGATATTTGGGTTTTGTTTGGCCAACCTGATCTATTTATCTTGCAATGGGAAGAGGTGCTTTGTGATGGGTTCGATCTTACGGTGCTTGATCCCAGTGACAGAAGGGGAACTGACACGTATGTATCGTTGCTATTAAGGATAACAAGATGGGGTCTATTTTTACATAAATAGATTTTGTCTACATCATGTCATCATTCTTATTGCATTACTCTGTTTCTCCATGAACTTAATACACTCGATGCATGCTGGATAGCGGTCGATGTGTGGAGTAATAGTAATAGATGCAGGCAGGAGTCCGTCTACTAATCTTGGACGTGATGCCTATATAATGATCATTGCCTGGATATCGTCATGATTATTTGAAGTTTTATCAATTGCCCAACAGTAATTTGTTTACCCACCGTTTGCTATTTTTCTCGAGAGAAGCCACTAGTGAAATCTACGATCCCCGGGTCTCTTCTTTATTATATTTGCCTTTGTGATCTATTTTTATTTGCTTTTATTTTCAGATCTATTAATCCAAAAATACCTTGCTGCAATTTATTATTATTTATTTTATCTCGCGTTCCGGCGAGATTTATTTATCCAATCTACTATAATTTTATCTATCACCTCCTCTCATGTCGGTTTGCAAGTATTTGTTCTTTGTGTGCAGGAGCTGTTTACGTGGTTCTCCTACTGGTTCGATTACCTTGGTCTCATCACCGAGGGAAATACCTATCGTTGCTGTGCTGCATCACCCCTTCCTCTTTGGGGAAATACCGACGTAGTTCTAGCAGACATTCTGGCGCCGTTGCCGGGGGGGGGGGGGGGTCAAGTCAAGATAGTCTCCCGTCAACTTGCCAATTTCTGGCGCCGTTCCTTGGGAGACATCATCAACATCTACCAGGTTCCTAGTCACAAATCTCATCTCCTTGCAATTTACATTTTTTGCCATTTGCCTCTTGGTTTCCTCTCCCCCACTTCACAAAAATTTGCCGTTTCATTCGCTTGATTTTTTCTCGTTCGATCTTTTGTTTGCTTGTGTTGCCATGTGTCTTCTATTTGCTTGCATCTTCGCTTGCTAAAAATCTATTGATATGGATCCTCATCCACTTGCTAATCTTTTCAAAAGATCCAATTATGATGAACCAACTGATAGTGAATTGAGTTCACTAGATTATCTTTATGAAGTTTTGCTTGGGATTTATGAATCTGAAAATTGTGATGAAGTGTTAAATAAAGAAATTTGTAAAGTGATTCATGATAGCTCCTTGAATGAAAAGAATGATTGCAATGATGTTATTATAAATTCTATTAATGACAATTGTGTTAGTGATATGCAAAACCCCAAGCTTGGGGATGCTTGTTTTGTTATGTCCACTACTTATTGCAATGATCATGATTGGGGTGATAATGATTCTTATGATCTTGAAAATTTATTTAAGCCTCATGATGAATATGATATTGATTATAGTGTTTGCAATAATATTGAAAGTGGGTTTGGAAGAGAGTCAACTTTAGCTAAAAAAAATTCCACATATTTGGAGAGTGTTCAATCTTATGAAGTTTTTTTTATAAAAGTGGGTTCGGAGAGGTCATGACTTTATTTGATGATAATCCCACTATATTGGAAGAGTGTCAACTTTGCATGCATGTGGATCATGAAGAGAAAATTTTCTATGATAGCTATATTGTAGAATTTGATTATGATCTTACATGTAATTATTATGAGAGAAGGAAATATGGTTGTAGAAATTTTCATGTTACTAGATTATCTCTCGTTATGTTGAGATTGTCTATGTTTTATTTCTCTCCTATGCATATTCTAGATATTTCTTGTCTTGATAATTTGTTTGCCTATAAAATTCCTATGCATAGGAAGTATGTTAGACTTAAATGTGTGTGTCATATGTTTCATGATGCTCTCTTTGTATTTCAATTCTTATCTTTCGTGTGAGCATCGTTGAAATCTTAAGCCTATCTTAATGGCTATAAGGAAAGAGCTTGTTGGGAGGCAACCCAATGAATAAAATTTATTTTTGTCTTTTTCTTTCTGTTCTTGAGTGTTTGCACAATTATGCTATTGTTATGATTGTGTTTTTTATGTTTTAGTTAGTGTTTGTGCCAAGCAAAGCCTTTGAGATCATGTTGGGTTATAGTTGATTTTATCTTGTTGAAAAACAGAAACTTTTGCGTGCGGAAAAACAATTGTTAAAAATCATAGAAGCATGATAAAATTCTTAATTTTTTACGCAAGATTGATATACAAATTGCCTACGTTGCCCTAATTTTTCAGAATTTTTGGAGTTACGGAAGTATTCGTAATATCCAGATTGCTACAGACTGTTCTGTTTTTGACAGATTCTGTTTTCTTTGTGTTGTGTGCTTGTTTTGATGATTCTATGGTTTTATTTGAAGAGTTTTTTGCCATAGAAAAGTTGGAATACAGTAGATATAATGCAAGAATAAAATATGAATGGGTTTGCAACAGTACTTATAGTAGTGATTTGCTTTCTTATACTAACAGATCTCACAAAGGTTTTGTTGAGTTTTATGTGATTGAAGATTTCAAGTTTTGGGTGATATTATGATGGATGAAGGAATAAGGAGTAAGAAGAGCCCAAGCTTGGGGATGCCCATGGCATCCCAAGCTATTATCTAAAGAGAAGCAAGCAACTAAGCTTGGGGATGCCCGAGTGGCATCCCCTCTTTCTTCTAACGACCATCGGTATTTTACTTGGAACTATATTTTTATTCGTCACATATTATGAGTTTTGCTTGGAGCGTCTTGTATGGTATGAGTCTTTGCTTGTTTTCCTTTTTGTTTTGAGTCATAAATCCTTGCTGGACACACCTATTTGAGAGATCCAAAATTATGCCATGACTTGTTAGAATTGCTCTCTATGCTTCACTTAAATCTTTATGAGCTATGGAATTGCTCTAGTGCTCCACTTATATCTTTTTGAGCACGGTGTGCTTTGTTATTTTTGAAGAAATGCTGTCATGCTTCACTTATATTTATTTGAGAGTTAGTTATGCTTAATGCTTGCTTATGCTTAACTCGGTGTTAGTTATGCTTAATGCTTGCTTATGAGATTTTTCGGTTCTTGGTTGGTCGCTTCTCAATCTTTTGCCAGCCTTCATTTGCACTAAGTATGATCACTACTTGTGCATCCAAAATCCTTTAAACCAGTTTTGCCATATGAGTCCACCATACCTACCTATATGTGGTATTCTTTTGCCGCTCTAAGCAAATTTGTATGTGCCATCTCTAAACTTCTCTTTTGTGTGCTCGTACCGCTCATGAAACGGTAGGGGGTGGCTAATCTATTTCTATGCTAGATGTGTTATTCTCATGATGAGTGTTTATTCACTTGTCATTGCACGAGAGTACGACAAAGGTATTAGGGATGCCCCATCCCGAAATGAGAAATGAATTTACTGAAGGAAAATACGCCCTAGAGGCAATAATAAAGTTATTATTTATTTCCTTATATCATGATAAATGTTTATTATTCATGCTAGAATTGTATTAACCGGAAACTTAGTACATGTGTGAATACATAGACAAAAAACAGAGTGTCCCTAGTATGCCTCTACTTGACTATCTCGTTTATCAAAGATGGTTATGTTTCCTAACCATAAACATGTCTTGTCATTTCATGAACGGGATCACATCATTAGGAGAATGATGTGATGGACAAGACCCATTCGTTAGCTTAGCATTATGATCGTTACGGTTTTAATTGCTTTCTCCATGACTTATACATGTTCCTCTGACTATGAGATTATGCAACTCCCGAATACCGGAGGAACACCTTGTGTACTATCAAACGTCACAACGTAACTGGGTGATTATAAAGATGCTCTACAGGTGTCTCCGAAGGTGTTTGTTGGGTTGGCATAGATCAAGATTAGGATTTGTCACTCCGTGTATCGGAGAGGTATCTCTGGGCCCTCTCGGTAATGCACATCACTATAAGCCTTGCCAGCAATGTGACTAATGAGTTATTTGTGGGATGATGCATTACGGAACGAGTAAAGATACTTTCCGGTAACGAGATTGAACTAGGTATGAGGATACCGATGATCGAATCTCGGGCAAGTAACATACCGATGACAAAGGGAACAATGTATGTTGTTATGCGGTTTGACCAATAAAGATCTTCATAGAATATGTAGGAGCCAATATGAGCATCCAAGTTTCGCTATTGGTTATTGACCAGAGATGTGTCTCGGTCATGTCTACATAGTTCTCGAACCCGTAGGGTCCGCACGCTTAACGTTCGATGACGATTTGTATTATGAGTTTATGTGATTTGATGACCGAAGGTTGTTCGGAGTCCCGGATGAGATCATGGACATGACGAGGAGTCTCGAAATGGTCGAGACATAAAGATCGATATATTGGAAGGCTATATTCGGACATCGGAAAGGTTCCGAGTGATTCGGGTATTTTTCGGAGTACCGGAGAGTTACGGGAATTCGCCAGGGGAAGTAGTGGGCCTTAATGGGCCATACGGGAAAGGAGAGAAGGGCCTCAAGGTGTGGCCGCACCCCCCCCCCATGGGCTGGTCCGAATTGGACTAGGAGGGGGCGGCGCCCCCCTCCTTGCTTCTCCCCTCTTCCTCCTTCCCTTCCTTCTCCTAGTTGGAATAGGAAAGGGGGGGGGCGAATCCTACTTGGACCGGGATTCAAATAGGACTCCCCCCCTTGGCGCGCCCCTTCTAGGGCCGGCCTCCTCTTCCTCCCTCCTTTATATACGTGGGCAGGGGGCACCCTAGAGCACATCAAAATTTCTCTTAGCCGTGTGCGGTGCTCCCCTCCACAGTTACACACATCAATAATATCGTCGTAGTGCTTAGGCGAAGCCCTGCGCCGGTAACTTCATCATCACCGTCACCATGCCGTCGTGCTGACGGAACTCTTCCTCGGCCTCAACTGGATCAAGAATACAAGGGACGTCATCGTGCTGAACGTGTGCTGAACACGGAGGTGCTGTACGTTCGGTGCTAGGATCGGTCGGATCGTGAAGACGTACGACTACATCAACCGCGTTGATATAACGCTTCCGCTTTCGGTCTATGAGGGTACGTGGACACACTCTCACCTCTCGTTGCTATGCTTCTCCTAGATATATCTTGCGTGTTCGTAGGAACTTTTTGTAATTACTGCGTTCCCCAACAGTGGTATCAGAGCCAGGTCTATGCGTAGATGTTATATGCACGAGTAGAATGCAAAGAGTTGTGGGCGATAATAGTCATACTGCTTACCAGCATGTCATACTTTGATTCGGCGGTATTGTTGGATGAAGCGGCCCAGACCGACATTACATGACCGCGTTCATGAGACTCGTTCTACCGATGTGCTTCGCACATAGGTGGCTAGTGGGTGTCTGTTTCTCCAGCTTTAGTTGAATCGAGTGTGACTACGCCCGGTCTTTGTTGAAGGTTAAAACAACACACTTGACGAAAAATCATTGTGGTTTTGATGCGTAGGTAAGAACGGTTCTTACTAAGTCTGTAGCAGCCACGTAAAACTTGCAACAACAAAGTAGAGGACGTCTAACTTGTTTTTGCAGGGCTTGCTGTGATGTGATATGGTCAAGACGTGATGATATATAAATTGTTGTATGAGATGATCATGTTTTGTAAAAGTTATCGGCAACTGGCAGGAGCCTTATGGTTGTCGCTTTATTGTATGAAATGCAATCGCCATGTAATTGCTTTACTTTATCACTAAGTGGTAGCGATAGTCGTAGAAGCAATAGTTGGTGAGACGACAATGATGCTTCGATGGAGTCAAGGTGTCAAGCCGGTGACGATGGTGATCATGGCGGTGCTTGGAGATGGAGATCAAAGGCACAAGATGATGATGGCCATATCATATCACTTATATTGATTCCATGTGATGTTTATCCTTTATGCATCTTATTTTGCTTAGTACGGCGGTAGCATTATAAGACGATCTCTCACTAAATTTCAAGGTATAAGTGTTCTCCCTGAGTATGCACCGTTGCTACAGTTCGTCGTGCCGAGACACCACGTGATGATCGGGTGTGATAAGCTCTGCGTTCACATACAACGGATGCAAGTCAGTTTTGCACACGCAGAATACTCGGGTTAAACTTGACGATCCTAGCATATGCAGATATGGCCTTGGAACACTGAGACCGAAAGGTCGAGCGTGAATCATATAGAAGATATGATCAACATAGTGATGTTCACCATTGAAAACTACTCCATCTCACGTGATGATCGGACATGGTTTAGTTTATTTGGATCGCGTGATCACTTAGATGATTAGAGGGATGTCTATCTAAGTGGGAATTCTTAAGTAATATGATTAATTGAACTTTAATTTATCATGAACTTAGTCCTGATACTATTTGCATATCTATGTTATAGATCAATAGCTCGCATATAGCTTCCCCTTTTTATTTATGATATGTTCCTAGAGAAAATGAGTTGAAAGATGATAGTAGCAATGCGGACTGGGTCCTTGATCTGAGGATTTTCCTCATTGCTGCACAGAAAAATTATGTCCTTGATGCACCGCTAGGTGACATAACTATTGCAGGAGCAGATGCAGATGTTATGAATGTTTTTGACAATGCTCGGTATGATGACTACTTGATAGTTTAGTGCACCATGCTTTACGGCTTAGAACTGGGACTTCAAAACGTTTTGAACACCACGAAGCATATAAGATGTTCCAAGAGTTGAAATTGGTATTTCATACTCATGCCCGTGTCAAGAGGTATGAGACCTCTGACAGTACTTTGCCTACAAGATGGAGGAGAATAGCTCAACCGGTGAGCATGTGCTCAGATTGTCTGGGTACTACAATTGCTTGAATCAAGTGGGAGTTAATCTTCCAGATAAGATAGTAATTGACAGAGTTATCTAGTCACTATCACCAAGTTACTAGAACTTTGTGATGAACTATAATATGCAAGGGATAACGAAAAAAAATTCCCAAGCTCTTCGCGATGCTAAAATCGGCGAAGGTAGAAATCAAGAAAAGCATCAAGCGTTGATGGTTGACAAGATCACTGATAATCCCCAAGTGCAAGGAATCATCGTAGCAATTTCCAAAGGTGGAAGTGATAAGTATGGAGTGTCGAACCCACAAGGAGCTAAAGGTAAGATCAATATTCTCTTAAGCCCTATCTGCCACTGATACGACTCTACGTACACCGAACGTTAGCTTCCAACTAGCAACGAGAAATAAAACTACGTTGTGGGCATGAAGAGGATAACTTTGCATGATATCTGAGAGCTAAAATATAAAAGTAGGTGCTGTTATGATAACGTTAGAATATATTACTAAATATTATAAATAGCGAGTGTGGAATAATGGTGGATCGGTGTGCGGAATTGTCCTAGGCAATTATTAACAAGACCGGTAATCACTATTGCAGTTTCATATGAAGGGGAGGCATAAGCTAACATACTTTCTCTACTTGGATCATATGCACTTATGATTGGAACTCTAGCAAGCATCCGCAACTACTAAAGATCATTAAGGTAAAACCCAACCATAGCATTAAAGCATCAAGTCCTCTTTATTCCCATACGCAACAATCCCTCTTACTCGGGTTTGTGTTTTAGTCACTCACCAACCCACTATAAGCGAATCATGAACGTATTGCAACACCCTACAGCGGGAGTCCCTCACGCTTGCGCGACACAGAGGGCACCATAGGACAGCACCAAAATAAAACATACAACTCATACCAATCTAGATCATCAATCAAACCAAAGACAAAAGATATCTACTCAAAACATCATAAGATGGCAACACATCATTGGATCATAATATGTGGCATAAAGCACCATGTTCAAGTAGGGATTACAGCGGGGTGCGGGAGAGTGGACCGCGTAAAACAGATGAGGATGATGATGCTGATGGTGATGTTGATGAAGACGATCACCGTGGCGAGGATTCCCCTCCCGATGGCACTCCGGCGCCACCAGAAGAGAGGAGGAGAGGTTCTCCCCCTTGTGCTTCCTCCTCCATGGCCACCGGTGATGATGGCCCCCTCCGACAGGGTGCCGGAGAGGGCCTAGATTGACTTCTCGTGGCTACAGAGGCTTGCGGCGGTGGAACTTCCGATCTAGGTTTCTTTCTGGAAGTTTGGTTATATATAGAAGTGTTTTGCGTTGATTTCACGTCAGGGGGGTCTCCGGGCTGTCCACGAGGCAGGGGGCGTGCCCCAGGGGGGTGGGCGCCCCCCACCCTCGTGGGCAGCCCGGGACTCTTCGGGCCTGCTTCTGGTACTCCGTGGGCTTCTTCTGGTCCAAAAATGATCTCCGTCAAGTGGCACGTCAATTGGACTCCGTTTGGTTTTCCTTTTCTGCGATACTCTAAAACAAGGAGAAAACAGAAACTGGCACTGGGCTCTAGGTTAATAGGTTAGTCCCAAAAATCATATAAAAGTGTATAATAAAGCCCATTAAACATCCAGGATAGGTAATATAACAGCATGAATACTTCATAAATTATAGATACGTTGGAGACGTATCAACCACTAGTTTCAAGTAAAAGGGCAAGGGAAAGAAAGGGAACTTCAAGAAGAATGGCAAGCAAGTTGCCACTCCCGTGAAGAAACCCAAAGCTAGACTCAAGCCTGAAACTGAGTGCTTCTACTGCAAAGGAAATGGTCACTGGAAGTATAACTACCCTAGATACTTGGCGGATAAGAAGGATGGCAAAGTGAACAAAGGTATATTTGATATACATGTAATTGATGTGTACTTTACTAGTGTTTATAGCAACCCCTCGGTATTTGACGCTGGTTCAGTTACTATCAGTACTAACTCGAAACAAGAGTTACAAAATGAACAGAGACTAGTTAAGGACAAGGTGACGATGTGTGTTGGAAATAATTCCAAGGTTGATAAGATCACCATCGCACACTCCTTTTACCTTCGGGATTAGTGTTGAGCCTAAAGTAAATGTTATTTGGTGTTTGCGTTGTGCATGAATATGATTGGATCATGTTTATTGCAATACGGTTATTCATTTAAGTCAAAGAATAATTGTTGTTCTATTTACATGAATAAAACCTTCTACGGTCATACACTCAATATAAATGGTTTATTGAATCTCGATCGTAGTGATACACATATTCATAATATTGAAGCCAAAAGATGCAAAGTTAATAATGATAGTGCAAACTTATTTGTGGCACTGCTGTTTAGATCATATTGGTGTAAAGCGCATGAAGAAACTCCATGCTGATGGACTTTTGGAATCACTTGATTATGAATCACTTGATGCTTGCGAACCATGCCTTATGGGCAAGATGACTAAGACTTCGTTCTCCGGAACAATGGAGCGAGCAACTGACTTATTGGAAATAATACATAATGATGTATGCGGTCCGATGAGTGTTGAGGCTCGCGGCGGGTATCGTTATCTTCTGACCTTCACAGATGATTTGAGCAGATATGGGTATATCTACTTGATGAAATACAAGTCTGAAACATTTGAAAAGTTCAAAGAATTTCAGAGTGAAGTGGAGAATCATCGTAACAAGAAAGTAAAGTTTCTATGATCTGATCACGGAGGCAAATATTTGAGTTACGAGTTTGGCCTTCATTTAAAACAATGTGGAATAGTTTCACAACTCACGCCACCTGGAACACCACAGCGTAATGGTGTGTCTGAATGTCGTAACCGTACCTTATTAGATATGGTGCGATCTATGATGTCTCTTATCGATTTACCACTATCGTTTTGGGGTTATGCATTAGAGACAACTGCTGTCACGTTAAATAGGGCACCATCTAAATCCGTTGAGACGACACCTTATGAACTGTGGTTTGGCAAGAAACCTAAGCTGTTGTTTCTTAAAGTTTGGGGTTGCGATGCTTATGTGAAAAAGTGTCAACCTGATAAGCTTGAACCCAAATTGGAGAAATGTGTCTTCATAGGATACCCAAAGAAAACTGTTGGGTACACCTTCTATCAGAGATCCGAAGGCAAGATATTCGTTGCTAAGAATGGATCCTTTCTAGAGAAGGAGTTTCTCTCGAAAGAAGTGAGTGGGAGGAAAGTAGAACTTGATAAGGTAATTGTACGTTCTCCCGAATTGGAAAGTAGTTCATCACAGAAATCAGTTCCAGTGATTCCTACACCAATTAGTGAGGAAGCTAATGATAATGATCATGAAACTTCAGATCAAGTTACTACTGAACCTTGTAGGTCAACCAGAGTAAGATCCGCACCAGAGTGGTACGGTAATCCTATTCTGGAGGTCATGTTACTTGACCATGACGAACCTACAAACTATGAGGAAGCGATGATGAGCCCAGTTTCTGCAAAATGGCTTGAGGCCATGAAATCTGAGATGGGATCCATGTATGAGAACAAAGTGTGGACTTTGGTTGACTTGCGCGATGATCGGCAAGCCATAAGAATAAAATGGATTTTCAAGAGGAAGATGGACACTGATAGTAGTGTTACTATCTACAAAGCTCGAATTGTCGCAAAAATGTTTTCGACAAGTTCAAGGTGTTAACTACAATGAGATTTTCTCACTTGTATTGATGCTTAAAAGTATGTCCGAATCATGTTAGCAATTGCCGCATTTTATGAAATTTGGCAAATGGATGTCAAACATGCATTCTTTAATGGATTTCTTAAAGAAGATTTGTATATGATGCAACCAGAAGGTTTTATCGATCCTAATGGTGCTAACAAAGTGTGCAAAGCTCCAACGATCCATCTATGGACAGGTGCAAGCATCTCGGAGTTGGAATATACACTTTGATGAGTTGCTCAAAGCATATAGTTTTCTACAGACTTGCGGTGAAGCCTGTATTTACAAAAGGTGAGTGGGAGCACTACAACCTTTCTGATAAGTATATGTGAATGACATATTGTTGATCGAAAATAATGTACAATTTTCTAGAAAGCATAAAGGAGTATTTGAAAAGAGTTTTTCAAAAGAAAGACATCGGTGAAGCTGCTTACATATTGAGCATCAAGATCTATAGAGATAGATCAAGGCGCTTGATATGTTTTTTCAATGAGTACATACCTTGACAAGATTTTAAAGTAGTTCAAAATGGAACAGTCAAAGAAGGACTTCTTGTCTGTGTTGCTAGGTGTGAAGTTGAGTAAGACTCAAAGCCCGACCACGGCAGAAGATAAAGAGAGAATGAAAGTCATTCCCTATGCCTCAGCCATAGGTTCTACAAAGTATGCCATGCTATGTACCAGACCTATTGTATACCCTGCCCTGAGTTTGGCAAGGGAATACAATAGTGATCTAGGAGTAGATCACTGGACATTGGTCAAAATTATCCTTAGAGGACTAAGGAAATATTTCTCGGTTATGGAGGTGATAAAGAGTTCGTCGTAAAGAGTTACGTCGATGCAAACTTTGACACCGACCTGGATACATATTGAAAGTGGGAGCATTGAGCTAGAGTAGCTCCGTGCAGAGCATTGTAGACATAGAAATTTGCAAAATACATACGGATCTGAATGTGGCAGACCCATTGACTAAACCTCTCTCACAAGCAAAACATGATCACACCTTAGTACTCTTTGGGTGTTAATCACATAGCGATGTGAACTAGATTATTGACTCTAGTAAACCCTTTGGGTATTGGTCACATGGCGATGTGAACTATAGAATGTTAAATCACATGACGATGTGAACTATTGGTGTTAAATCACATGGTGATGTGAACTAGATTATTGACTCTAGTGCAAGTGGGAGACTGAAGGAAATATGCCCTAGAGGCAATAATAAAGTTATTATTTATTTCCTAATATCATGATAAATGTTTATTATTCATGCTAGAATTGTATTAACCAGAAACTTAGTACATGTGTGAATACATAGACAAAAAACAGAGTGTCCCTAGTATGCCTCTACTTGACTATCTCGTTTATCATAGATGGTTATGTTTCCTAACCATAAACATGTGTTGTCATTTGATGAACGGGATCACATCATTAGGAGAATGATGTGATGGACAAGACCCATTCGTTAGCTTAGCATTATGATCGTTACGGTTTTATTGCTATTGATTTCTCCATGACTTATACATGTTCCTCTAACTATGAGATTATGCAACTCCCGAATACCGGAGGAACACCTTGTGTGCTATCAAACGTCACAAGGTAACTGGGTGATTATAAAGATGCTCTACAGGTGTCTCCGAAGGTGTTTGTTGGGTTGGCATAGATCAAGATTAGGATTTGTCACTCCGTGTATCGGAGAGGTATCTCTGGGCCCTCTCGGTAATGCACATCACTATAAGCCTTGCAAGCAATGTGACTAATGAGTTATTTGTGGGATGATGCATTACGGAACGAGTAAAGAGACTTGCCGGTAACGAGATTGAACTAGGTATGCGGATACCGACGATCGAATCTCGGGCAAGTAACATACCGATGACAAAGGGAACAACGTATGTTGTTATGCGGTTTGACCGATAAAGATCTTCGTAGAATATGTAGGAGCCAATATGAGCATCCAGGTTCTTCTAGTGGTTATTGACCGGAGATGTGTCTCGGTCATGTCTACATAGTTCTCGAACCCGTAGGGTCCGCACGCTTAACGTTCGATGACGATTTGTATTATGAGTTTATGTGATTTGATGACCGAAGGTTGTTCGGAGTCCTGGATGAGATCACGGACATGACGAGGAGTCTCGAAATGGTCGAGACATAAAGATCGATATATTGGAAGCCTATATTCGGACATCGTAAAGGTTCCGAGTGATTCGGGTATTTTTTCGGAGTACCGGAGAGTTACGGGAATTCGCCGGGGGAAGTAGTGGGCCTTAATGGGCCATACGGGAAAGGAGAGAAGGGCCTCAAGGGGTGGCCGCGCGCCCCCCCATGGGCTGGTCCGAATTGGCCTAGGAGGGGGTGTTGGTGTCAAAACCGGCGGATCTCGGGTAGGGGGTCCCGAACTGTGCGTCTAAGGTTGATGGTAACAGGAGACGGGGGACACAATGTTTACCCAGGTTCGGACCCTCTCTATGGAGGTAATACCCTACTTCCTACTTGATTGATCTTGATGAATATGAGTATTACAAGAGTTGATCTACCTCGAGATCGTAATGGCTAAAACCCTAAAAGTCTAGCCTGTATGACTATGATTATGATTGTCTCTACGGACTAAGCCCTCCGGTTTATATAGACACTGGGGGGACTAGGGTTATCCAAAGTCGGTTACAGAGAAAGGAATCTTCATATCCAGGCGCCAAGCTTGCCTTCCACGCCAAGGAGAGTCCCATCCGGACATGGGAGAGAGTCTTATGTCTTGTATCTTCATGGCCCAACGGTCCGGCCCATGCTACACAGTCCGGACACCAGAGGACCCCTTAATCCAGGACTCCCTCAGTAGCACCCGAACCAGTCTTTCAATGACAATGTGTCCGGCGCGCAGATTATCTTCGGCATTGCAAGGCGGGTTCCCCCTCTGATTACTTCAAAGTACCTGACTTAAAGAGCAGTATTCGGCTTTCCATTTAATGTCGCGCCCATCGGCTTCCACGCCTTCATGACTTCAGCTTCCACGTGTCGAGCGAATATGAGAGGTCGGGGTATTTTTGCACATATCACCCTGACCATATAAGAAAGGCGTCTATTTAAAGAGATTGGGATCTTCAGATCCATTCCATACCAAGCGAGGGATCCTCAGAGCTCGCTAGGAGAAACCATTCCAACATGGGTAGCGCTCCCAGCTCTTCCTCCCACCCCCACGGCCCCAAAAAAGGCGATTGGGAGAAATGTTTCGTATCCCACGGTCGGCTAGTGAAGCTGCAGACACAGGGATCCCCCCCCCCCCCGCGGATCTAGTCCCCGTTCGAGCAGGATAGACCTCCTTCAACGGCGGGGCTCAGGCGGAGAATTTCCCCAATCCATCCAGGGGGAACGAGTGTGCTTCGTTCCCTACTTGTTGAGAGGCGTTGGATTTCCAATCCACCCGTTCCTCCGAGGACTTCTGGAGTATTATGGCCTCCAACTGCACAATTTCACTCCTGCCTCCATCCTGCACATCGCGGGTTACGTTGCTCTTTGTGAGCTATTCCTGGGTTGTGAGGCCCATTTTGAATTGTGGAGGAAGCTATTCTACCTCGTCCCTCTTAACCAAGAGGGATCAATATTTGAAGTGGGCAGAGCCGAGGTATGGCGCATCGCCGGGACCGGATACCTGTCCGGCACGCCTAAGAAGGCATCCGAAGAGTGGCCTTCCGAATGGTTTTATACCGAGGACGTCGCCCCGACCCAGTCCGAATGGGTCTTCCCGAATTTACAACTATTCCGTTGAAGAAACACCACAGCTAGCGCCCTCGGAGCCTTGAGGAGGAAGATAGCGCGAAAGTCCGTCAATTGATGAGCAAGATAAAGACGCTTGCCTAGTCCGGATTATCAATAGTCGAGGTAATGGCGACTTCCATAGTACGAGGGGTTCAGCCACTCCAATACAGAGGGCTTCCCATGTGGCACTATAATGGGGAAGATGACGCCTCCCGCTGCGGTCGGAATGGTCCGTACACCCCCGCCGCTTTGGCCAAAATATTGGCCGAACTATTCAAAGGGGAGAAAGAGGAATTCATTCGTATTAAGCGCCGAGATGGATTTTCCATGTACAATCCTCCTAGCTGGGTGAGTTCCAACCCCACTACTCTACTCAATTTACTCCCTGAGTCACATTTGATGAACATTAATCCGTCCATTTGTAACAGGAATGGCGAAAGATCACCAAGGGGCTCCACAGCCCCGCCCCACAGCCAAAGGACCACAACCGGGACCTTGACCCCGGATTCGAAGAGGATCTGGACATATTCATGGAGCTCGAGGATGGGGGTTCTACCAGGCGAGCTATGACGGCACAGAAATGGCCATCACCGCCGACTATCCCGGTCTTCTCCCAGCCTCACACGTAAGTAATCAGGAGACATCTCCTTCGAAAGAGCTTCCTCATTCTGCCTCACCCACCGCACTGTCTCGTGCTCCAAAGGGGAGGCGTTCGGCGCGCCATGCTACACCAGAGGCAACTCCAAAGAGAGCGGCGCCCACGCCGGGCAAGCCTTCGAAGAGGAAGGCAAACGAGGACAGGACCGAGCCTTCATCAAAGAGGTATGACTTTGTAAACATGCCCCTTGGCAGTCACATCCAACTGTGACATTGTCCGTTCGTGCCTTATCAGGAAAAGTGTTCGCCGGACTATGTCCGGGGGTCCTGCCACTCACATTCCCAACAGCCAGGTTTCAGAACCTACCAGAAAGACGGGGGCTGATACGGGAGTGACGCCGGATTGTCCTTTGGCAGAGGATTCAGATGATGCATCCATCACAAATTCGGAAGTGGAGAGAGCCATGAATCATCAGTGCCGGAGGGCCGTTCTACGCGACCCCGGCTTTACAAAAGAGGCATTCAATGCCTTCAGCTCGGCTGATGCATACATCCGAGCTGCTCAAGACGGGCTTACCAGAGCCACAGACCATCATTTGAAAGATATGTGGGTAAGTTTACATGTCCAAATATGATAATTATATACCAGTAGCCCCCGACTTGAAGTTGATACAACTGATTTAAGGATCATTGTATGACCAGGTGCTTACGGAGAAGAACAACATGTTGTCTCAAGAACTGGAAAAGTGTCGGACCGAGCTAAATGCCGCTACCGTCAAACTGGAAAAATCCAAGAAGGCATCGCCTGGTAATATTCCCCTCCATCGAGAAAATATAATTATATACCAGCAATGCTAGTAGTGTTGCATTTCTCATGGCATGATCGTCAGATAAACTGAAGGAGGCACTGGAAGTCGCGCAAGCGGGTGAACAAGAAGCCAAAAGGCAACGGGTCGCGGGCGAACGCATACTGACACGGGTCAGGGAGGAGAAAAACAAACTCCAGGATTCCAACACCCAGCTGGGCAAAGAGCTGAAAGATGTGCCGGCCCAGCTGGCTGACTCCGTGAAGGAAAATAAGAGGCTGCGCGGCGGCATATTTGGTATGTGTTCAAACTTACCTCCGTGTAATTCGGTGAGGAAAGGAACTGACAGAGTTATGTCTGTAGGTATGCTGACTGGCCATCCCGAAGAGGAGATGTCCGGATCTTCGGGCGATTTGCTACAAGAGCTGTTGCAAATCCACAAGGGAGCTCGGTGATGTCTACTACGCAACTTTCTTCTTGTAGACGTTGTTGGGCCTCCAAGTGTAGAGGTTTGTAGGACAGTAGCAAATTTCCCTCAAGTGGATGATCTAAGGTTTATCAATCCGTGGGAGGCGTAGGATGAAGATGGTCTCTCTCAAACAACCCTGCAACCAAATAACAAAGAGTCTCTCGTGTCCCCAACACACCCAATACAATGGTAAATTGTATAGGTGCACTAGTTCGGCGAAGAGATGGTGATACAAGTGCAATATGGATGGTAGATAGAGGTTTTTGTAATCTGAAAATATAAAAACAGCAAGGTAGCAAGCGATAAAAGTGAGCGGAAACGGTATTGCAATGCTAGGAAACAAGGCCTAGGGTTCATACTTTCACTAGTGCAAGTTCTCTGAACAATAATAACATAATTGGATCATATAACTATCCCTCAACATGCAACAAAGAGTCACTCCAAAGTCACTAATAGCGGAGAACAAACAAAGAGATTATGGTAGGGTACGAAACCACCTCAAAGTTATCCTTTCTGATCGATCTATTCAAGAGTGCGTAGTAAAATAACATGAAGCTATTCTTTCCGTTCGATCTATCATAGAGTTCGTACTAGAATAACACCTTAAGACACAAATCAACCAAAACCCTAATGTCACCTCAAGTATCCGTGGGTATGATTATACGATATGCATCACACAATCTCAGATTCATCTATTCAACCAACACAAAGTACTTCAAAGAGTGCCCCGAAGTTTCTACCGGAGAGTCAAGACAAAAACGTGTGCCAACCCCTATGCATAGGTTCATGGGCGGAACCCACAAGTTGATCACCAAAACATACATCAAGTGAATCAATAGAATACCCCATTATCACCACGGGTATCCCACGCAAGACATACATCAAGTGTTCTCAAATCCATAAAGACTCAATCCGATAAGATAACTTCAAAGGGAAATCTCAATCCATTACAAGAGAGTAGAGGGGGAGAAACATCATAAGATCCAACTATAATAGCAAAGCTTGCGATACATCAAGATCGTGCCAAATCAAGAACACGAAAGAGAGAGAGAGAGAGAGGGAGATCAAACACATAGCTACTGGTACATACCCTCAGCCCCGAGGGTGAACTACTCCCTCCTCGTCATGGAGAGCGCCGGGATGATGAAGATGGCCACCGGTGAGGGATCCCCCTTCGGCAGGGTGCCGGAACAGGGTCCCGATTGGTTTTTGGTGGCTACAGAGGCTTGCGGCGGCGGAACTCCTGATCTATTCTGTTTTCTGGAGGTTTTAGTATTTATAGGATTTTTTGGCATAGGTCTCACGTCAGGGGGGTCTCCGGGTTGTCCACGAGGCAGGGGCCCACGCCCAGGGGGTGGGCGCCCCGCCCACCCTCGTGGGCAGCCCGGGACTCTCCTGGCCCAACTCTTTTACTCCGGGGGCTTCTTTTGGTCCAGAAAAAATCATCAAAAATCGGCACGTCAATTGGACTCCGTTTGGTATTCCTTTTCTGTAAAACTCAAAAGCAAGGAAAAAACAGAAAACTGGCACTGGGCTCTAGGTTAATAGGTTAGTCCCAAAAATAATATAAAAGTGCATAGTAAAGCCCATTAAACATCCAAAACAGATAATATAATAGCATGAATACTTCATAAATTATAGATACGTTGGAGACGTATCAGCATCCCCAAGCTTAATTCCTGCTTGTCCTCGAGTAGGTAAATGATAAAAGAAATAATTTATGAAGTGTGAATGCTAGCAGGTGCATAAGTTTGATCAATGATAATTTCGATCACCTTTTCTAGCATCATTATATGTCATAACAGTAGCTCAACTCATAAAACTTTTCATGATCAAGTAACAAACTATTCACATGTTAAAGTATAGATCATAAACTTTCTTGAAAACTAACAAACCGTGTTATTAGTCATCAAAAAATTATAATTCATCTTATTTTCAGGAAGAGTCTATGTCAGAGCTTTGATTCCGCAAACTTCACATACTCAACTATCATTTAGTCTTCCATGATTGCTACCACTCAAAGCATATTTTTAGAACAAATAGTATTCATCGAACACAGAGAAAGATAGGGGCTTAATGTTTCGCCTCCCAACCTTTTACCTCAAGGGTAATGTCAACAGTAATAATTCATGCTCAAATATATTTGAATGGCCATATATGCTTAGATCTTTCCATCACATGATGCTTGCCAACTAAAGAGTAGGTTGGAATGAGAAGGAATACTACTGACTCTTGCATAAAAGTAAAAGATAGGCCCTTCGCAGAGGGAAGCAGGGATTTGTAGAGGTGCCAGAGCTCGAAGCTTTAAAACAGAGATGAAAATAATTTTGAGAGGTATGCTTTCGTTGTCAACATAACGACCAAGAGTTCCCAATATCTTCCATACTAGATACATCATAGGCGGTTCCCACGTAGAAAGGTAAAGATTTTACTCCCCCTCCACCAACAATCACACTCCACGACTTGTCCGAAACAACAGGTGTCGTCCAACTTTCAACAATCCTGGGGGAGTTTGTTTAAATTATTTGCGAATTTGTTTTTGATCTTTTGATCATAGGACTGGGCATCCCAGTTACCAGCTATTTTCTCGTGAATGATGAGCGGAGTCCACTCATCGTAAGAATAACCCACCTAGCATGGAAGATACTGCTAGCCCCTAGTCGCCACATGAGCGATTCGGGCATACAAAACAGATTATTATTTGAAGGTTTAGAGTTTGGCACATGCAAATTTACTTGGAACGGCAGGTAAATACCGCATATAGGTACATATGGTGGACACTCATGAAAGAAACTTGGTTCAAGGATTTTGGATGCGCAAGCAGTATTCCCGCTTAGTACAGAAATTTAGGCTAGCAAAAGATTCTAAATAGCAAGCACCACATGTTAGAGGATCCATAACAATATAACTTCTATACAAATATACCCAAGCATAACTCATTATGTTGTCTTCCTTGTCCAACTTCAACTAATTTGCTCAGGTTTGAAAATAATTAATGCGGATCACAATCATAGAAGATGTCCAAGATAGTATATTTATATGTGAAATCTCTCTTCCTTCAATATTCTTTCATGAATTGTTCAAGTGACCAATACAATGTTTGCTAACCATCAAAAAATTTACCACCCCTACTTCTTATATGTGAAGGCATTACTCCCATGGGAAAGGCATATGAAACATATATAATTTCAGATTTATGATATTCAATTCATTCAACCATTTACTCATAGGATATAAGTGAAGCACACGAGTAAATGACAAACTACTCCAAAAAGATATAAGTGAAGATTAATGAGTAGTTAAATAATTATGTAGCTATGTGAAGACTCTCTCTCATTTAATAATTTCAGATCTTAGTATTTTATTCGAACAGCAAGCAAAACAAAAGAAAATAAAATGATGCTCCAAGCAAAACACATATCATGTGGTGAATAAAAATATAGCTCCAAGTAAAGTTACCGATGAACGAAGACGAAAGAGGGGATGCCTTCCGGGGCATCCCCAAGCTTAGGCTCTTGGTTATCCTTGAATATTACCTTGGGGTGCCTTGGGCATCCCCAAGCTTAGGATCTTGCCACTCCTTATTCCATAGTCCATCGAATCCTTACCCAAAACTTGAAAACTTCACAACACAAAACTTAACAGAAAACTCGTAAGCTCCGTTAGCGAAAGAAAACAAACAACCACTTTAAGGTACTGTAATGAACTCATTATTTATTCATATTGGTGTTAAATCTACTGTATTCCAACTTCTATATGGTTTATAAACTATTTTACTAGCCATAGATTCATCAAAATAAGCAAACAACACACGAAAAAACAGAATCTGTCAAAAACAGAACAGTCTGTAGTACTCTGTAACTAACGCAAACTTCTGGAACTCAGAAAATCTACCAAAATAGGAAGACCTAGATAATTTGAGTATTGATCTTCTGCAATTGGAATCAGTATTTTATCACGTTCTGGTGATTTTAAACAATTGTTTTCGTGAACAAAAAGTTTCTGGAATTTTCAGCAAGATCGAATAACTATCACCCAAGAAGATCATATAGGTTTAACTTGGCACAAACACTAATTAAAACATAAAACCACATCTAAACAGAAGCTAGATGGATTATTTATTCCTAAACAGAACCAAAAATCAAGAAACTAAAATAAAATTGGGTTGCCTCCCAACAAGCGCTAACGTTTAACGCCCCTAGCTAAGCATGATGATTTCAATGATGCTCACATAAAAGATAAGAATTGAAACATAAAGAGAGCATCATGAAGAATATGACTAGCACATTTAAGTCTAACCCACTTCCTATGCATAGGGATTTTGTGAGCAAACAACTTATGGAACAATAATCAACTAGCATAGGAAGGCAAAACAAGTGCAACTTCAAGATTTTCAACACATAGAGAGGAAACTTGATATTATTGCAATTCCTACAAGCATATATTCCTCCCTCATAATAATTTTCAGTAGCATCATGAATGAATTCAACAATATAACTATCACATAAAGCATTCTTTTCATGATCTACAAGCATAGAAATTTTACTACTCTCCACATAAGCAAATTTATTCTCATCAATAGTAGTGGGAGCAAACTCAACAAAATAACTATCATGTGAAGCATAATCCAATTGAAAATTAAAATCATGATGAAACGTTTCATGGTTATCTTTATTCTTTATAGCATACGTGTCATCACAATAATGATCATAAATAGGAGGCATGCTTTCATCATAATAAATTTTCTCATCAAAACTTGGGGGACAAAAAATATCATCTTCATCAAACATAGCTTCCCCAAGCTTGTGGCTTTGCATATCATTAGAATCATGGGTATTAATGGAATTCATACTAACAACATTGATATCATGCTCATCATTCACATATTTTATGCCAAGCATTCTATGTAATTCTTCTTCTAGTACATGAGCACATTTTTCCTTCCCATCATTCTCACGAAAGATATTAAAAAGATGAAGCGTATGAGACAAACTCAATTCCATTTTTTTGTAGTTTTATTTTATAGACTAAACTAGTGATAAAACAAGAAACTAAAAGACTCGATTGCAAGATCTAAAGATATACCTTCAAGCACTCACCTCCCCGGCAACGGCGCCAGAAAAGAGCTTGATTGACGGGGTGTGAGTGCCGCTTACCTAGCCTCCCCAGCAACGGCGCCAGAAAAGATCTTGATGTCTACCACGCAACCTTCTTCTTGTAGATGTTGTTGGGCCTCCAAGTGTACAGGTTTGTAGGACAGTAGCAAATTTCTCTCAAGTGGATGACCTAAGGTTTATCAATCCGTGGGAGGCGTAGGATGAAGATGGTCTCTCTCAAACAACCCTGCAACCAAATAACAAAGAGTCTCTTGTGTCCCCAACACACCCAATACAATGGTAAATTGTATAGGTGCACTAGTTCGGCGAAGAGATGGTGATACAAGTGCAATATGGATGGTAGATAGAGGTTTTTGTAATCTGAAAATATAAAAACAGCAAGGTAGCAAGCGATAAAACTGAGCGTAAACGGTATTGCAATGCTAGGAAATAAGGCCTAGGGTTCATACTTTCACTAGTGCAAGTTCTCTGAACAATAATAACATAATTGGATCATATAACTATCCCTCAACATGCAACAAAGAGTCACTCCAAAGTCACTAATAGCGGAGAACAAACGAAGAGATTATGGTAGGGTACAAAACCACCTCAAAGTTATCCTTTCTGATCGATCTATTCAAGAGTGCGTAGTAAAATAACATGAAGCTATTCTTTACGTTCGATCTATCATAGAGTTCGTACTAGAATAACACCTTAAGACACAAATCAACCAAAACCCTAATGTCACCTCAAGTATGTGTGGGTATGATTATACGATATGCATCACACAATCTCAGATTCATCTATTCAACCAACACAAAGTACTTCAAAGAGTGCCCCAAAGTTTCTATCGGAGAGTCAAGACGAAAACGTGTGCCAACCCCTATGCATAGGTTCATGGGCGGAACCCACAAGTTGATCACCAAAACATACATCAAGTGAATCAATAGAATACCCCATTGTCACCACGGGTATCCCACGCAAGACATACATCAAGTGTTCTCAAATCCTTAAAGACTCAATCCGATAAGATAAGTTCAAAGGGAAATCTCAATCCATTACAAGAGAGTAGAGGGGGAAAAACATCATAAGATCCAACTATAATAGCAAAGCTCGCGATACATCAAGATCGTGCCAAATCAAGAACACGAGAGAGAGAGAGAGAGATCAAATACATAGCTACTGGTACATACCCTCAGCCCCGAGGGTGAACTACTCCCTCCTCGTCATGGAGAGCGTCGGGATGATGAAGATGGCCACCGGTGAGGGATCCCCCTTCCGGCAGGGTGCCGGAACAGGGTCCCGATTGGTTTTTGGTGGCTACAGAGGCTTGCGGCAGCGGAACTCCCGATCTATTCTGTTTTCTGGAGGTTTCAGTATTTATAGGATTTTTTGGCGTAGGTCTCACGTCAGGGGGGTCTCCGGGTTGTCCACGAGGCAGGGGCCCATGCCCAGGGGGTGGGCGCGCCCCCCACCCTTGTGGGCAGTCCAGGACTCTCCTGGCCCAACTCTTTCACTCCGGGGGCTTCTTTTGGTCCAGAAAAAATCATCAAAAATCGGCATGTCAATTGGACTCCGTTTGGTATTCCTTTTCTGTAAAACTCAAAAACAAGGAAAAAACAGAAACTGGCACTGGGCTCTAGGTTAATAGGTTAGTGCCAAAAATAATATAAAAGTGCATAGTAAAGCCCATTAAACATCCAAAACAGATAGTATAATAGCATTAATACTTCATAAATTATAGATACGTTGGAGACGTATCACCCGACAGGCGATGTGAAGTGCTGCCAAGGCCTTATGGCCATCCGCCTCCCCTACAGCTATTCAAGGGAGCGCGGCGGCGTTTCCGATTATGGAAGATATCGGCCTGCCGGGAAGGTGCGAGAGGCCTGGGCCATGGTGAAAACACGGTATACCAAGCTTGATCCAAATCATATGGCCGGGGTCGGACCTCTAGGGTCAGATGGGAAAGAAATTCCCGTTAACTTGGTATATGACCAACTAGAAGTGGCCGCTAAATATTCCCAACAGGATTGTAAGTTAGACAGCCTGTTAGATGGTATAGAGGAGGAAATTTTTTATTCCAAGTGACTATGTACTTTCCTTGACATATTTGTCCCTAGTCAGATTGTAAAACGATTGTCATGGCAGACCTTTTCGCTTCGACCTCTCGACCCGAAGGTGCGGAGTGTTTCCGAATACCTGAGCGGCAAAATAGACCGGGGTATGCGTGGAAACTAGACGTAGGGGTCATAGTTGCTTGAACAGACAAGTTGTATCCGACTAGCTATGTTATATTACATTGTGATTGTAAGAAACATCTTCCAGAGAGAATAGTTCCGTTAAGGGTTCCTTTCCCTGGGGGTACATGCGTTAATGTGCATGTCCGAACTGTGATTGAAAAAATCGCAGTATACGTAACGTCTGGGGGTTCATAGTGGAATGAATGTAAAACATCTTTAGTCCGCCAACCGAATATTCCCTTAAGAACGCTAGCTTTCGGCTTCACCCAGTCTGAGGTACACATCTGGATGACCCGGCAGTAACAATCGCAGAGGTGCTCCCTTTATGCCCTAGCCGATCTAACGGGAACATAGGGCATACAAACTTAAGTCATATCGATGCATATAATGGTGAAGAAAAGGTACATATGAGGAAAAACGCATATGTGATGACCTTGATGCTCGGAAAATAACAATAATAAGCTTCTGTGCAGGAAGCCCCCAGGTATGATGGACGTACATATTTGAGGATGTGTACGTCATTGGTGCACGGTTTAGCCGCGCGAAAGCTTTAAGGCTAAAAAAAGGAAAAAGTGAAAAGAGAGGAAAAAATAAAAAAAAAATGGAAACAATAGGGAGAAGGAGACGAACAAAGAGTTCGGCGCTAGGCATAGAATCTTCAGAGTCTGGCCGCGTTCCAGGGGTTCGGCTCTAGGCGATTGTCTGATGCATCACGCAGGTGGTACGCTCCTCCAGTGAGAACTTCGTCAATGATGAAGGGACCCTCCCACTTGGGCTTGAGTTTGTCCTTTTTCTTCTCCGGCAAGCGTAGAACGAGTTCACCAACATTATAAGTCTTGGCCCGCACTTCTCTGCTTTGATATCTGCGGGCCTGCTGTTGATAAAATGCGAAACGGGCTTTTGCAACGTCGCGCTCCTCCTCCGGGGCATCTCAGTTGTCTTGCCGATCAAGCTCGGCCTCTCTCTCTTCGTACATGCGCACTCGAGGTGAGTCATGAATAATGTCGCAGGGTAACACAGCCTCTGCGCCGTACACCATGAAGAAAGGTGTATATCCGGTAGTGCGATTGGGCATGGTCCGCAGCCCCCAGAGTACGGCGTCGAGCTCCTCAACCCAGTGCTTGTCTGATTCTTTCAAAGACCGCACTAGTCTGGGCTTAATGCCGCTCATAATAAGACCATTGGCTCGTTCGACTTGATGGTTTGTTTGCAGGTGATAGACAGAGGCGTAATCGAGCTTAATTCCCAGATTAGCACACCAGGTTTTCACCTCATCGGCTGTGAAATTGGAGCCGTTATCGGTGATGATGCTGTGTGGAACACCATAACGGTGCACAACACCGGATATGAAGTCTATCACTGGTCCGACTTCAGCCGTTTTAACTGGTTTGGCCTCTATCCACTTAGTGAATTTATCCACCATGACCAGCAGATACTTTTTCTTATGGCTTCCTCCTTTAAGGGGTCCGACCATATCAAGCCCCCAGACCGCGAAAGTCCAAGTGATGGGGATTGTTTGTAGAGCGGTGGGTGTCATATGGCTTTGGTTGGCGAAAAGCTGGCATCCGACGCAACGTTGGACAAGGTATTGTGCATCTGCTCGGGCCGTCGGCCAATAGAAACCTATACGGAAGGCCTTCCTTACAAGGGCCCGAGCCGCGGCGTGGTGACCACCGAGACCGGCATGAATTTCAGCCAAGAGCTTCTGCCCCTCTTCCTCGGAGATACATCTTTGAAGTACTCCGGTAGCGCTTTTCTTGTAGAGTTCTCCGTCGTGAACCTTATAGGCTTTAGAGCGCCGGACAATGCGGCGAGCCTCATTCTGATCCTCAGGGAGTTCTCGCCTATTAAGGTAGGCCAAGATTGGTTCGGTCCATGGGGCAATGACTGCCATGATAAGATGGGTCGACGGTGTTATTTCGGTGGCTGAGCCCCCCATGATATCGGTGTGTTCGGAATATGGGGTTATGGTTGGATCCAGACTGGTGTTGCCTCTCTCCCCTTGCCACACCACGGATGGATTGAAAAGCCTTTCCAGAAAGATGTTAGGTGGGATGGGGTCGCGCTTGGCGCCGATGCGAGCAAGGACATCCGTCGCTTGATTACTTTCTCGAGCCACATGATGAAACTCGAGCCCCTTGAACCGAGCCGACATTATGAGAACGGCGTTACCATAAGCCGCCATCTTTGGATCTTTGGCATCGAAATCTCCATTTATTTGAGATATTGCGAGGTTTGAGTCCCCGCGCACTTCCACGCGTTGGAGTCTGTGTATAATATTTGGCTGCATTGTTGGAGTCTGTGTATAATATTTGGAGTACATACTAAGACCATGCAATAAGGCCTCGTATTCGGCTGCATTGTTGGAGTCTGTGTATAATATTTGGAGTACATACTAAACTGCATCTCCAGTGGGGGACGTTAAGACAACGCCCGCCCCTAATCCCGCCAGCATTTTGGAACCATCGAAGTGCATAACCGAGTTGGAATATGTGTCGTACTCTTTAGGGAGTTCGGCCTCTGTCCATTCGGCGACGAAGTCAGCCAGTACTTGGGTTTTAATGGCTCGGCGCGGTTTGTATGTTATGTCGAATGGAAGGAGCTCAATGGCCCACTTGGCAATCCGGCCCGTGGCATCGCGGTTGTTTATTATGTCGTTGAGTGGTACCTCGGAAGCCACCGTGATCGAGCACTCTTGAAAGTAGTGTCACAGCTTCCGGGACGCCATAAAGACCGCGTATGCTATCTTTTGGTAATGAGGGTATCGGGATTTGCATGGTGTGAGAACGGTGGATACGTACTATACCGGTTTCTGGAGCGGGAACTTGTGTCCGTCCTGCTCTCGCTCGACAACGAGCACGGCACTCACCGCCTGGTGTGTTGCCGATATGTATAATAATATGGGTTCGCCGACGTTCGGCGCGGCCAGGATTGGGTTGCTCACTAAAAGGGCCGATATTTCTTCCAGTCCGGCCGTTGCCGCATCCGTCCACTCAAAGTGGTCGGTGCGTCGGAGAAGGCGATAAAGTGGCAATGCTTTTTCTCCTAATCTGGAGATAAAGCGGCTTAAAGCTGCCACGCATCCAGCTAGTTTTTGGACCTGTTTAAGGTCTGTTGGTGTAGCCAATTGTGACAAAGCTCAGATTTTGGCTGGATTTGCTTCAATTCCTCTATTGGAGACGATGAAGCCCAGCAGTTTTCCAGCGGGAATGCCGAAAACACACTTTTCCGGATTGAGCTTGATGTCGTATGTACGGAGGTTATCGAATGTGAGACGTAGATCGTCTATTAATGACTCGACGTGCCTAGTTTTGATGACGACGTCATCTACATACGCTTCGACTGTCTTGCCGAGTTGTTTCTCCACGAATCATGCGTTGGTAGGTGGCCCCGACGTTTTTGAGCCCGAAGGGCATAGTGTTGAAGTAGAATGGCCCATATGGCGTAATGAATGTCGTTGCGGCTTGGTCGGACTCCTTCATTTTGATTTGATGGTATCCGGAATATGCGTCGAGGAAACACAGTGAGTCGTGTCCTGCGGTAGCATCGATAATCTGGGTGATGCGGGGGAGGGGGAAGCGATCCTTAGGGCAGGCCTTATTAAGGTCTTTGAAATCGATGCACAGACGCCAGGATTTATCCTTCTTTGGCACCATCACCAGGTTTGCTAGCCAGTCAGGGTGTTTTATTTCTCTAATGAATCCGGCCTCGATTAACTTGGCTAGCTCCTCCCCCATAGCTTGACGTTTGGGTTCGGAAAAGCGCCGCAGTGTTTGCTTGACCGGTTTATATCCCTTCTATATATTGAGGCCGTGTTCGGCCAACCTGCGTGGGATTCCTGGCATATCAGAAGGGTGCCAGGCGAATATGTCCCAGCTCTTGCGCAGGAACTCTCGTAGCGCGGCGTCAACCGTTAGGTCCAGCTGTGCCCCGATGGATGCTGTCTTCTTAGGGTCCGTTGGGTGGACTTGAAATTTGACTATTTCATCTGCTAGTTTAAAGGAGGTGCATTTGGGTCACTTGTCCAGGATTACATCGTCCCTATCCACCGTGGAGTAGTGCGGTTAATTCTTCGGCCGCGAGGGCTTCGGACAATGCCTCGAAGGCCAGGGATGCGGTTTTATTTTCGGCGTGGAGTGATGTGTCCGGATCACTGACAAGAGTGATTATACCATTGGGCCCGGGCATCTTGAGCTTCATGTACCCGTAATGAGGTATAGCTTGGAAGCGTGTGAATGCATCTCGCCCCAATAGGGCGTGATATCCACTGTTGAAAGGGGCCACTTGGAAGGTTATTTCTTCGGACCGATAATTCTTCGGCGTGCCGAATACCACGTCGAGTGTGATTTTTCCCGCGCATCGCGCCTCCCGACTGGGAATAATTCCTTGGAAGGTCGTACTACTTTGCTCGATGCGGCTCCTGTCTATTTCCATTTTGTTGAGTGTGTCCTCGTAGATGAGGTTTAATCGGCTGCCGCCGTCCATGAGCACTTTGGTAAGCCGAAAGCCATCCACGATTGGACTAAGGACCAAGGTGGCTGGTGCCTGGACTGTCCTGAATTTTGGTTCGTCACCGGCATTGAAAGTTATGGCCGTGTCATTCCAGGAGTTTATTGCTGCGACTTAGCAGACTTCGGCGAGGTCACGGAGTGCCCTTTTGCGCCTGTTATTTGAATCGAAGGTTTCGACGACCGTCAATATTCTGAGGTCGTCGTCTTCCGGGTGGTGTTGATCTGAGGTATTTGTGGTGAGGAGTTCCTCGCCGCTCTTGGCCACTTGTTGGAGTATCCAACATGCTCTAAGGCTGTGGGTTGGTATGGTATCCGGTGTTGTGTGTATTTTGCATGGCCGATCGAGCCATCCCTCCAGAACAGTTCCGCGCCCTGTAATAGGTTTAGATTTCTTTGCTGTTGGGTCGGGCGCCCCACATGGGTGCATCCTTTTTGTCCGGACGGGGGGTTGAGTGGAAACCGGTGGTTCCCAGCGAGCTGCCTGGGTTTTCCAGGTGCTTTCCATTGCGCAGTACTTCTGTACTATGGTTGCCAAGTCAGCGAAGTGTAATACGTGACGACGGTTGATGGCGTAGAGGATTCAGTAATCCGTGCAATTGTTGCTGAATACTGAGATCGCGTCTTTGTCGTGGCAATCTTTAATCTTGTCTTTGACAAGGAGGAATCTGGCCCAAAAGTGATGGACTGTTTCCTGAGACTACTCTCGTATGTGCACGCGGTCGTTTATATCTGGGCGGGTGGGTGGCTTTAAATCCGAACCCTGACCCAATTTGGGATCCGGGGTTTGAAAAACTTCCGAACTTAATAGCTCGGGCTCCGGGATATCAACTGATTTTTCAGGCCCGCCGTCCGATTCTAGGTTCGGAGGGCAGGGCGTGTCTTTGCGAAGGCAGGTATCCGGCTCTTCGAGCTCGGAGATCAGAACATAGTTCGTCCTCAGTATAGAGGAAGAGTTGTCGTCTTGCTCCTCTACTACCGCTATCTGGTGGGTAATTGGTGGAGGTTTAATTTCTCTCTGGTCGGGTTTAAGCCCAATCCGATCGTAGTCTGTAGTGACCCCCAAGGCGGCGATGCGATCTAGGAGATCGTTCAAAGACGACAACTCCGCCGGATCCATCTGCTTGGAGTATTCGGAGTCAACACAGAGGGGATTTCGATGACTCGAGAATTCATCGTCGGCTTAACGGCCGAACGGCGGTCATGGTAAAGCCGCCCAGCCGGAGGGTTTGGCCTGGGGCCAGTGCTCCTCCAGAGGTGACACTGTCTTTGATAACAAGGCGAGCCATCAATCCTGTCTTTGACGTCACAACAGAACTCTCAATGAAAGCACCAACGTCGGTGTCAAAACCGGCGGATCTCGGGTAGGGGGTCCCGAACTGTGCATCTAAGGTTGATGGTAACAGGAGACGGGGGACAAAATGTTTACCCAGGTTCGGGCCCTCTCTATGGAGGTAATACCCTACTTCCTGCTTGATTGATCTTGATGAATATGAGTATTACAAGAGTTGACTACCTCGAGATCGTAATGGCTAAAACTCTAAAAGTCTAGCCTGTATGACTATGATTATGATTGTCTCTATGAACTAAGCCCTCCGGTTTATATAGACACCAGAGGGGACTAGGGTTATCCAAAGTCGGTTACAGAGAAAGGAATCTTCATATCCGGGCGCCAAGCTTGCCTTCCACGCCAAGGAGAGTCTCATCCGGACACGGGAGAGAGTCTTCTGTCTTGTATCTTCACGACCCAACAGTCCGGCCCATGCTACACAGTCCGGATGCCCGAGGGCCCCTTAATCCAGGACTCCCTCAGGGGGCAGCGCCCCCCTTCTTCCTTCTCCTCTCTTCCTCCTTCCCTTCCTTCTCCTGGTTGGAATAGGAAGGGGGCGAATCCTACTTGGACCGGGAGTCCAAGTAGGACTCCTCCGCTTGGCGCGCCCCTTCTAGGGCCGGCCTCCTCTTCCTCCCTCCTTTACATATGTGGGCAGGGGGCACCCTAGAGCACATCAAAATTTCTCTTAGCCGTGTGCAGTGCCCCCCTCCGCAGTTACACACCTCGATCATATCGTCGTAGTGCTTAGGCGAAGCCCTGCGCCGGTAACTTCATCATCACCGTCACCACGCTGTCGTGCTGAGGAACTGTCCCTCGGCCTCAACTGGATCAAGAGTACGAGGGACGTCATCGTGCTGAACGTGTGCTGAACACGGAGGTGCCGTACGTTCAGTGCTAGGATCGGTCGGATCGTGAAGACGTACGACTACATCAACCGCGTTGATATAACGCTTCCGCTTTCGGTCTACGAGGGTACGTGGACACACTCTCACCGCTCGTTGCTATGCTTCTCCTAGATAGATCTTGCGTGTTCGTAGGAATTTTTTTGAAATTACTGCGTTCCCCAACATTTACTTTATGTTGTCAAATAATAAATTCCTTGAAAAGTGTTGGTATGGAAGGCACCGGTGGATACGGCTAGCCATGGAAAGTGAATGTATGGTTGAAAAAGGAATAACCTTTATTTTCAGTTTGGGAACCGCCTATGATACATCTAGCATGAAAAGTATTGGGAACTACTCGATCGTTCTCGTTGACAGGAAAGGCATGCCTCCCAAAGTATTTGTTCTTTGTGTGCATGAGCTGTTTACGTGGTGTTGCGTGGTTCTCCTACTGGTTCGATAACCTTGGTCTCATCATTGAGGGAAATACCTATCGTTACTGTGTTGCATCATCCCTTTCTCTTTAGGGAAATACCGACGTAGTTCTAGCAGACATCAGTAGCGCATCGTGGCCACAACCAACTGGTCGTGTGTTCGATTCCTAGTAGTGGCACTATTTTTTTGGAGCTCTTTTTACGCGGCAGAGCAAAGACGGCTCGAGCGGATCAGAGGGTTAGCGAATCGTTCATGCCTGTTACTAAAATACAGTCGACTGGAAAATAGCTTTTTCGTTCTATAAAAGAAGAAGAATTCAGTTAAGAGCTTGGAATCGATACAAGTAACCATCACAATTAATTTGGAACTGGATTAGCCACAACATGAACATCTGTAAATTTCCAACTATGTATTAAAAAAAGAAGTGAAATGGACTTGATGACAGCAAACATATAGATTATATGTTAGTATTATAACAAAATCAAGCAAAACAATTTTTTACAGTAAAATTAACTGAAACGTGTTTCAACCACATTGAACATTACTTTTGCACAGAGCATCTCAAACAAATCAGTGGAAAAGAAGTATCACCCATTTATAGGGTCTCACAAACAAACGATTAATGGATCGCCTTTGCCACATCAGACATGAGCACTGCTTGTGGCCATCAACGTTAATCTCATTTGAACGACTTGCGAAATATTCCCTCTGCTGCATAGATGCAAACAAAACTTAAGTTTTAGTTATGAAACAAATAGCGTATCAAAATATTGTAACATGCAAATACTAATCCACAATATATACTAACATGAAACAATCTTTAAAACTCAAAGCACTGACCTCGATTTCTTCAATCAGTTCTTCTTGGAGAACACAAGAAGGCAGATCTATTGATATATGTTGTTGCCACATTCAGTTAGGAATAAATAAGTGTAAGAAAAGGACCAGAGAAAGAAATGTGTATTTTGTGCATGAAGTAAACAAAGAAAACAAATATCACATAGGTAAAAGGTCACAACATAGCAATAGTAATTTAGTATGCCTTCTCTAAATGGACGATGCAACATGCCAGAAAAATATACTATCACAATTTCTAGGTAAAACTATGTCACAGGTTAATCCTGATGAACTTTTTTTTTGACACGTCAACAGCGGGCTTACGCCGGTCTGAGCCATATAATACCGAAACTGAAGCAAGTACAAAGAGCAGCAAAGAGTTACAAGAGGTGGGAAAAGGAGAAGAAATTGTAAAATTGCATGAAGGCTATAATCCCGCAGCTAGATGAGACAACATAGCTCCCCAATCTCGCAGCAGGGATTGTTTATCAGCATTTTTTGCACCGGTGGGACCAGAGCAGCAGATCGTCAGCTGCTGCTTTAGCAATGTGGCGGACGCCAGGAGTTTCATTTCTGAACACCTTTGTGTTGTGACGCTTCTCAGTATTCCATGGGATATGAATGATCATGATGGAGCGAACCTTATTTGAAAGTGCCCCACCAAGCCAAACTTCCCACAGGTTGTCCGGCCTTCCGTTGAAGATACTCCTTAGGCCGTCCCAAACAGGCAGTAGATTATTGCAGTAGAGCAGAAGGTGAGCGTTGCACTCGGTTGCGCCACAGAAATGGCATGCATCCGAAGTAGCGATAGATCTCCGAAGTCTTCGTTCGTTGGTGTAGACACGGTCCTTGTTAGCAAGCCAAATGAAAATTCTACATTTGTTTGCGCGAAGTTCTTCCATATAGTTGTGGCCAGAGGGTTGACTGGGCTGTCCTGCCAGATCGCCTTTATATGCCAATTTAGTTGAGAGAGGCACGCCCCCTTGCCTGCAAATTCTGTAGTATACAACCTGCAAATTCAAGTTAACCGAGGCCATAAGCGTGAAACGCTAATAGTTCAAGTTCCGCCGCATGGGATAGTCTAGGAGCAAGATCAAGGTTCAACTCAGCAGATGCAAGTACCCTAGCTATAGAAGAGGTCTGTCTGTTAGAGTGCGAATAGATCGTCCGCAATTGGCAGTCCAAGATAGTTTGGTGGGAGGGAAGCCATAAGCCGTTCCATAATGAGGTGGTTGTGCCATTGCCAATTCTGACAGTGGTGATAGAGCGGAAGAATTCAAGACCGTTTAGAACGTTACGCCAAACCGGAGTGGCGGAATTATCACATGTGCCCTAGTCATGAATCAGGGACCAACCATACTTGTTGACGAGGTAAGTCGGAGCCAAAGGTTGTCCGAAATCATGTAGTTTTGAAAGGTGCTTAAGGAGAAGTCACAAGTTCATGTGTGTCAGCGAAGAGAAATCTAGACCATAGAGAATGGAGCACACACGAGATCCCAAGCCACTTTGCATTGCCCGCCAGTAATAGAGTCTTGCCTAGACCAAAAGAAAGCACGGCACCGTTTGTCTAATTCCAGAAGTGTGCCGGCCGGCAGCAGCAACGCGATCATAGCATAGATAGGTAATACACGAAGGGCCGCACGAACAAGGATCACCCTTCCCGCCAAAGAGAGCAAGAGGCCACGCCAGCCAGCAAGCCGACGACCCACTTTGTCGATAATGAAGAAAAACTCTCACAAGTTTAACTTGGAGGTCGAGAGGGGAAGACAAGGTACAATTGGGGGAAAGAGACCATCGGGCATCGTAGGATCGCAGCAAGAGTAATGGAGAGATCTGGGTCGACGTGGATTGAGGCAAAAGTACTTTTGTGGAAATTGATTGAGAGGCCAATTGCCTCGATGAACTGGTTGGGTAGAAGTTTTAAATGATGAAGTTGTTCAGCGACTGTCGGGAGGATCATCAACAGATCGTCAGCGTATTGCAGAACCGGGCAAGGGAGGTTGTTGTCCAAGGGGTGGGATAGAAGTCCAACATTAGAAGCTTGAATGATCATGCGTTGAAGCACATCAACAACTAAGATGAAAAGATATGGCGACAGCGGACCCCCCTGCCGCAACATCCGCCGACGAAACCACATGCCAGGTTTCCCATTTAGCAGGATGGCAAAGGTGCTTGAAGATTTTGACAGACCGGTCCCCTGTATAGGCCTTGCGTATTTGTAGCAACTTCGCTGCTCTTGTTTATAGCCCATGTTGTGAAAGCCAGCCAACATTCTACCAATTCCAGAGGCCCATCAAAATTGGCCACGTTCTTCCATTGACAGCCCAACTCAATTTCAGGCGGGGTATATATTGCACAGCTGGTATAGTTGCAGTGGTGCATTCATATGTGACAAGCCGATCTCCAGGGAATACAAGCTGGAATCACAAATAGGTGTGTAGAAAAAGGAATAACATGTGTTGTCTATTTTCGAAGAAAAAAAATCTGCTTTCAAGGATTGGGCCTGCCGTCTACAACACCGTAATGATCAGTAGCATTTTTTGTGTCGAAATTAACACGTACTGTGAAGATATGTGGGTTATGCATGTGCACTGTGAATCACTATGGCCATCGTCACAGCTTTCCTCTCCCCTTCCCTCCCATGAGTCCCACCGGTGCCGTGGTGGCCATGGCCCACGCAAAATCTTCGACGAAGCTGTCGCAAAACCACTGTGGACAGGCTGCAGCTCGATAAATTCCTGAGAAAACTGCCAGCGACGGATTGCGGCTCCGCCACCATTGGTTGCAACACCGTGGCAGCTCCTTCACCAGTGGTCACGCGGCATTGCAGCTTCCCCAAAGGTTCCAGCATCCGTATAGCCGGTTGTAGCAAACGAAAAGGCCACATCCAGCAAAAAAACCAAAGCAACATAAAACTCCAGTACTCGGTTGAAGCACAAAAATTGTCGGTTCCAGCAAAAAAAGGAATATGGTGGTAGCAAAATTTTGAGGCTGGTCCCAGCAAAAATAAAAAACGATAAAAGCAAAAATGCAAAAATCGGGCAATGTTCCAACAAACCGACACACCGGTGGTAGAAAAAAATTGAAGTGGTTCCAGCAACCCAAAACGCCATTGGAAACAAAAATACAAAAAATTGAACATTTGTTCTAGCAAAAGCGAAATGCCCGGTTGTAACAAAAAAATGGATCGAGTTCCATCAAAGCAAAACGCCAATGGTAGCAAATTGCGAAACAGTTTTGCTAAATTGGCGTCGGTTTCAGCAAAATCAAAAGCGCCGGTGGTAGCAAATTTTTGTGCTGGTTCCAGCGAACCTCCGGCGATGGCGCACCTCGCCGGGGCCAGTTAGCTAGCCACATTGGTCATTTGGTTCTGTCGTTAAACCGGGACAGGCTTTCTTGCCGTCAAGATAGCAGTAAGTGGCTTACAGGTGGGGCCTGCTTGTCATGCTTCGATGAGTTGGCGCGCGAGCACGTTGACTTCTGGCTCACGAGTCACACCGGCGGGTGGCCTCCGTTGACAACGTCGACACGTTTGGCGACGGCGGCGGCGGGGAGGAGGAGGGTGCGGCAGAGCGGGCAGCTGGGCTGGGAGCGGAGCCAGGCGTCGACGCACTCCGGGTGGAAGCAGTGGCCGCAGGGAGGGAGCGCCTTCACCTTGTCCCCGGGCACCAGCGCGCTGATGCAGATCGAGCACTCCACAGCCGCCGCCGCCTGCTCCTCGTCTCCACCGTCGCCCTTCTGCCGAGAAGGGGAGCGCGCCGGCGAGGAGGCGGGCGGGCTGTAGAGCGTGACGGGCAGCCCATTGATGGCGTCGGCGTCGAGGCCGGGCACGGGCGAGGCCGCGGCGGACGAGGACGAGGCCTCGCGGTCGGCGTCGCGGCGGGCGCGGCGGCGGCCGCACGCCCAGCGGAGGTAGAGGCAGACGGCGACGAAGGCGACGAGGAGGGCGAGCAGGCCGGCCAGCAGCGGCACGGCGCGGCCGCGCAGCGCGAAGTTGCTGTCGTCGACGTCGCCGTACCGCACCCTCGCCACCTGGTTCGCCGTCCCCGCGGCGCCCTCCTGCGCGGCCATCGGTCGCTTCCTTCCTCTCCCTCCGCGAACTCCGCACGCACGCAAGCCTCGACGTGCACGAGCTTGGACTTCTTGGACTTATCAGCTAGACCACGCTCTCACGCCATGTGCGGGGTGCGGACTCGTGGAGCTGCGGTAGTCAAAGGCGGCGCATGGGAGACCGAGCGCGCTGCCGGCCGGCTTGTGGTGCAGGCGATCGACCGGAGGAGCGGGCGAGGAAATATCGGAGCAAGTGGCGGTGTGGCTCGGCCTGGCGAGAGAGCGATCGACCGGAGAGCGAGTGAGCTGCGAGATGTGGAGCGTGGTTTTAAAAATTCAAAGTCCTCGGCCGTCCCTTTTAAGCTTGGAAAAATGGCTCCTGCCGGTGGGGCACAGGTGGAACGGAAGCTAGCCGCGAGCTGATCGGGCCGGCACGGAGGCATGCCGCACTGTGCTGCCGCCGTGGACTCGGGAGCGCGATATTCTCCGGTTCCGATCGCTGGTCACGATCCACGGGGGATGGGATCGACGACTAACGGAGCTCCGCGCATGCATTCAGACCAATGGTTTTGAACTGCACAGTGCTTGCGATTTTTCAGCGGCGAATATTTTCTACGGGGATCTTTGACTGGCAATTATTTCTTTTTTTTTTGGCGAATTTGTGGCTGGAGCTTGTGACAATTACATCGCCAAGGGTGAAATTGGCCGTCCTGCTCCTGCCGGCTGGTGGCCATCTGCTTCGAGGGTTCGTCGGCGAGCTGCCCCCGCTCAGGTGACTCGAGAGAATCTACAAATCCACAACCTTTTCTCTGCCGCCTATCCATGCTCCTCTCCCTCTCTCTTCGTGGTTGCGGCGGTCTTCGACGCGCTCCTAGCTAGGGTTTCTCCACTCTCACATTGATCTACCTTTTCTCTTGTTGGCGGCAAGATTATGAAAAGGGGATGGGTCGGGATAGGACATCAGGTCTAAGCTTTTTCACAAACTAAATTTACGTAAATGCAAGGAACCATGTGTGCCCGATCAAAGCTTCTAGCCGGACTTAGTGTTTCTTGACAACGGAACAAGAGTGATGGCACATGAGGGTTGGCGTTGCTCAATCCAGCCGATGAATATCAAAACTGAGGTGGGAATTGCCATACTTATCAACTAAACCTGCCATTCCCGTGTGTATAAATTAGCACAAAAAACATTCAATTTGTTATGGGTAAATCCCGAACATTTGAGACTTATCGACGTCCTTTTCTTTCAGAACAAGTAGTACGGGCTAGTCATATAGTTGCTAGTATATTTAAACATTTCACCACACGCGGAAGGCTTTGCTTCCAGGGGATAGTTCTCTTTGGCTCTCACCGCAACTTTTGGCCGGACCCTTCGTGCACGGCGCGGCGATGTGTCATCACGCACCGGCACGGCCCGATTGACCGATCATAGCACCAGGCACGGCAAACTTTACCCTGGCGTGGAGCGACTGCTAAATCTGTTGGCACCTCTCTGCGTCTCAGCACTATGCATGCATGCCCGCCGAACGAAACACGGAAAACGAACACGGTGCAACGTTACGTGCAATCCACCGTGTCCTTGCCATATCGAGGCAACAAAGCCGTGTCACGGGGCAGGTCGCTTTGAGCTCGTGCTCGAGATAAGCCCGGGATAACAAAGAGCACCCTTGCATGGACCCCGGTCGGCCGGCCGACTTTGGGGCAGTAGTGCTCGATCATGCATATCACTAGCTGTCTAGCTACACACATATCATCACCTTTTTTGCCAATCCGATCGCGTGGTTGCTAATAAATTATTGACGCACAACAGAGACCCGGCGATTTGTAGCCTGGATAGCTAGCTGAAAAGGGCAAGGATTAAAAGCCAGAAACCGTGTGTCTCATCTCATCTCACCGCTCGAGGCACCATCATCATATGTATCTTCACCGTCATCGTCCCGAAAATATCCTAAGAAAAAGGCGGAGACGTACGCCGGGTAACCACGCAGCCGTTGCCTGTGCGTTCCGCCGTCAGCACTGGGTAGGAGTCGTAGCTTTTGCTTTGGACGGGCAGCGATCGAGGTGCAGTGCATGCAACTGCTCGTTGAGCTATGTTGTCGCCGGCGTTTAGCCCAGGGCCGGGCAGTCGGCCGTCGTGCGCGGGAAAGGCGGATGCGGGCCTTCCCTCTGCCCAGGTTGCATCCGGCAGAGTGCGCCCTAGCTGTGGGTGCGAAAGCAGCTCCGAGCTCGCGGTCCAGCACGGCAAAAGCGACCATATCTTAGCCAGCATCGCACTAATATGTGTACTGTCAGCCTGTGCTAGCTAGGCCAGGGTTACGGTTCCTTTACGTGCAGTTTCCATCATGGCCGCAACCAATCTACTTGCTCCGTTCGTACGTGCAAGTCGGCCAAAGTATCCTCGGCCCTCTGCCTCACTTCTCCTCCACTAGCTTCACGGCCGGTCGCGCGCCCACATTGACACTCAGACTCAGGCTAGCCGGACATGCATGCATGCGTACGCGCCGTACTACAAGGTTGTCATGCGATGCGATTGGACGGGTCGTTGCGTTGCATTGGCTGGCTGCCTTAAGGGACGGACGACGACGAGATGCGATTCGTGAGTCGGTGGTCTGTTGGTGCAGAGGATGAGGAGATGCGGCAGGTAAAGAGGCGAGGCGCCTGCAGCCTGCCGGTGGACTACTTGCGGCCGGCGAGGGACCGGTGAGTGCATGTCTGATGCGAAAGTAGCTGCAAGTTCCGTGTGACCACTGTGTGTGATGGGATGCATCGAAGGGGCTGATCAGAGCAACTTGATCTGACGAACTATATATTGCCTGTAGATCATGAGTGGTGATGGTGGACGAGCGGAACGGTTCACCTAGCCAGCGCTGCCCACTAGTGACTAGTCCAGGGCATAATTGTTCAGGGAAAAGACCGAAAGTGGTGGTGAAAACGTACCTGTCGAACTGAATCTTCTTGGCATCATTTGATACTCCCTGAAATGACAGTGTTATAGAGCAGTAGCCCAAGTCGACCGAAATGACAGCTGAACTTAAGCTGGAGTTTTTTTTTTAACAAAGTGGTAACGGCATCCAATCTCCGAAGTGTCCAGTCTGTTTTGACTTTTGAAGCAGGAAATTATCCCCATGAATAAAATCAGTAAATCTTATTCTACCTGTAAAAGAAACACTTATTCTACACTAGACTTCTTTTGTATATTCTACTTCTGTTTTCTTTTGGTGCAAATCTAGCTATCAAATTGGAATCGAGAAGCACACATCAGTGGCAATAGCAACTGGTTTACCCACTGGTATAAACAATCCAACTTCTCTGTAATGTCCGGTTATTCTCCATTTCGTTGAAAAAAGTGTTCAATACAATCTTGCTTCGAGGTAAGCAACACGATCGTTCCAGCTGCGGTCTTCAATCTGCCCAGGGACGAGTAGAGAAGGTGAGCCTCGAGAATGACCATTTGCGAACTTGCACAAAAGCACACCCAATAGACTTCACTGCATTTGGAATACCTGACTACATTTTTTGTTATGTTTATCTTTTTTTCTTTTCCAAAAGGTAGCAAGGGAAGTGCACCACAACAAAAATGGTTTTTTTTAAGGGAAAACAAAAATGGTTATGATCACGCAAGTGTGTCCACCCCACTGACTTTGACGGGGAATGCCTCAAAAGTGTACTCCCTTGGAGGTGTCAAAAAGTGCTATATTTTTTAATGTCTTGAAGATTGCTCACCACGCCTGGCTAACGAAAGAGAGTTTTCACTCGTCGTGGATTTCGCTCACCTTTCTCTTTTTTTAAGACAACATATAAACGCGCACACGCACAGCCTACCCCTATGAGCACCTCCGAAAGACTGAGCCGGCATATCATCTTGAAATTTATGAAGTCACCGTAGGGACCTCGTCATCAACGGGAACATCTCCTCCTACCGAATGCGCATCGCCGGAAATCCTGAAATAAATCCAGGAATAAATGCGAGCACCAGGACTTGAACCCTGGTAGGCTGGGGATACCACAGTCCCTCTAACCTTCCTTTCAGCAGGGAAACAACATACTCCCTCCGGTCCTTTTTACTTTGCATATTAGATTTGTATCAAGTCAAACTGTACAAAGTTTGACCAAATTTATATTAAAAAAAATCAACATCTACAATACCAAATACATAAACTATGAAACTACATTTCCTAATGAATCTAACAATATTGGTTGGGTATTGTGAATGTTGATATATTTTTCTATAAGTTTAGTCAAAATAGAGATACTTTTGACTTCAGACATAACTTATATGCAGACTATAAAGGACCGGAGGGAGTATGTGCACAACAACATAATGTCTCCACCTTTCTTTGTTTCTCCAAATATTCACCGTTTCTACCTTATCTTTATGACGCAAATATCTGGTGAACGTTCGTTGGGAGATAAATTTCCAACGAAAGACCGAGTTGCCATGCCAAAACAACTTTAAATGCCATGCGGCATTTCTTCAGGGACTTGCCATGTATGGAAGGTAACATTGCCATGTGTAAGGGAGAATTGCCACAATACTAACATGAAACAATCTTTAAAACTCAAAGCACTAACCTCAGTTTCTTCCATCGGTTCTTCTTGGATAACACAAGAAGGCATATATTGATATATGTTGTGGCCACATTCAGTTAGGAATAAATAAGTGTAAGAAAATGACCAGATAAAGAACAATGTATTTTGTGCATGAAGTAAATAAAGAAAACAAAAATGCATAGGTAAAAGGTCACAACATAGCAATAGTAATTTAGTGTGCCTTCTCTAAATGGACGATGCAACATGGAAGAAAAATATAGTATATCACAATTTCTTGGTAGAACTATGGTCACGGGTTAATTCTGATCAGTGGCGGAGCCAGCTCAAGTTTAGCCTGGGCAAGATCGAAGTGCCGCCATGTTAATAAGCTTTTTGCCAAGCAAACTCTTCAGTAAACTAATTTTCGCTACTACAATTCCTTGGACATGCAGCGTGGAAGCTCGGGCAGACGCCCCAGCTCGCCGGGTGCTAGCTCCACCACCAGTATACGCCTTGCATATCTGAAAGAGTATCTTCGCTGCTCTTGTTTATAGCCTACGTTGTGAAAAGCCAGCCAGCATTCCACCAATTCTAGAGGCCCTCCAAACTTAGCCACGTTCTTCCATTGACAGCCCAACTCAATTTCAGGCCGGGGTATATATTGCCCATGCCTCATGTTGTTGACTCAGCCTCGTGTTATTGTTCTCAATATTGGTACGTAGTTTTACTGAATGGGTTCTATCATCATCACATTTATGCAAGGGATTACGTGTAGTAGTCTTATGTTATTTACAAACATTACAGATGGCCGAAATCACGAAGGAGTTTCCTGAGTAGGCCCAAAAGGGACGGAACTACTTGATGTGGGCATCCGACTACGAGATCGTGTTCGAAGGCAGATGCATTCTGAGGGTGATTGGTCTAGGGATCCATCCGGCCCCCACAGGCCACAAAGTTGCACCGGAGAATGCTCAAGCTCTGCACTTCCTTCGTCACCATCTGTGCCCTACTCTGATAGACGAATACATGGCAGAACGGAGCACTTCGGCCTTTCGACCGCTCTCAAGTAGCGGTACCAAAGGCCATTTAGCCTCTCGAAACACTGCTTGAGAGTGGTCGAAAGGACCGAAGCGCTATGTTCTGCCATGTACTCATCTTTTAGAGTAGCACACAAATGGCGAAGAAGGAAGGGCAGAGCCTGCGCATTCTCCCGTGCGACTTTGCAGATTATAGGGGCCAGCTGGGTCCCTAGACCAATCGCCCAAAGAATGTATCTGCCTTCAAGGACAATCTTGCAATCAAATGCCTACATCAATTAGTTTAGCTCGTTATGGGCAACCATGGAAACTTTTTCTTCAGGATTCCGACCACTTGCAATTTATGCATATAACATGAGAATACAATAGGTAATCCATTGCATAAACGTGATGATGATACAACTTATTCAATAAAATGGTATTCCAATATTTAATACATTCTTTGATGATAAAAAGTGACAAGAATCTACAATAGTAAAAAACTATAGTGCACACGTGTACAAAGATGACATGTTAAGCACATCTTAAAAGTGAAAATTAGCGACAAAAAATGGATTCTCAAGGCATTTTGAAGCGTAAACATGCATTTTAGGGGAAATAGGGAGTTCTAGGGATTTATATGTAGAATAATTCAGCTGGAATAAAATGCGCGACAATACGAAAAGGCAGTGATGATAACATGTTCCCCCTGGGATAGAAGGAGAATCTGCTAATGGGTCGGCCCAAGTAGCATCGCCTCATAGGCGAGCGCTAACTTCTACTCGCAATAAGCGATAGACAGACTTTGCGCATAACCAATGACAGCCCATTGCAACTTCGCAGCAATGCTCATGATCGATGAACTAAGTTCGATACAACTTGGACTAGAGGCTTCAATTCTAACTATCTAAAAAACGTCATCTTTACAACAGAATAAATGCTAGTCTCATAATTGCCAAGTTCCCAGTTTGAACGAGTCGAGGAACGGGAACGAGGGTCGAGGATCGCTGGTGGCCAAAACTAGGGATCAATTGGGGTATACATCTCTGAACGACGGTTTGACGGGGGAAACGCGATCCTGTTAAATCGGGGACGATGAGCCCGGGTCGATCAGTCCTTCAAGAAAGCAAAAACAGATTAAGGAAAGAGTGCAATATCGCTACAGTTACGGCCACGGAATCGAATATTGAAAGCAAAAACAGATTAAGGCAAGAGCAAATTAAGGATATCCATCTGGTATTAGAGGAGCGCTGTTATTTTACGTCCTTTTCTGGCTTTTTGTTCCTCAATTATCTCCCCTACAGTTACGGCCACGGTGTGTTTTTTTTATTCCTCATACCTGCAACGTCCGTTTTCTTCATGGGAACGCGTACCAGCCGTCGAATCCTTTCGACCTACGCTTGATCCTGACCCTCGATTGAGGTCTATGGACCCGGGACACAGGACGCGGCATCGACCCGCATTCCCGGCTACTATGGTTAGTCTTATAGCAGCAGATTATATCATGCAAACAAACAACGTGGCCGACAAATTCAAAAACGAATGACCCGTCGACTTTTAATGACATTGATCACTAACCTTGAAAACATTGCAGAATCCAAAACCAATCCATTCTTCAATATCACGGAGTGTTTCTCAGAGAGCCTTCGGAAATGCTTCGTTGTCAACGCTAAACAATTTGGATAAAATGTCTTTGCTAGCAGCAGCTGTGACTACTCCAGAGGATTATTGCCATTGAACAAAACACCCATGATCTAAAAAAACATGGGCAGGTTTCAGATGGATATAATGTTAGCATCAATGAAAATCAGAAGCAGATTGCACTAACCAAACCTCCTACAAAGTCGTGTTTTCCTCTGGAAGCAAGTCATAGAGCATACAAAGTGCATGTGCATCACATATTCTAACATATGGATCCCTGGCACATGTCTAAAACCACTGACACGAGCCGAGCGACAACGTGTAATATTATACCAGGCTACCAGCCATGACGCAAAGGGCCCAAGTCCTCACTAAGGCCTTGTTCGGTTACACCCTTTGTCAAGAGGGTTGGAGGGGATTTGGGGGGATTTTGACTTGCAGAGGATTAAATCCACCTCAATCCCCGCCAAAACTGCTGCACAACCCTGTCAACCGAACACGGCCTAATGGGTTTGTTTGAAATACATTCTTGTGGAAATATGTTACTCCCTCCGTTGCTAAATATAGGGTGTATAGTTTTTGGCACGGAAATTAAAGAACACACGTTGAGGAAAAATTTCACAAGTTTTGGGCGAGATTACACCTGACTAATTGACACAAGAAAATAGAGGAGCTTGCCTAATATAAGGAAATGTAATTAAATCCTTAAAAAAATTATCTAAACGAGTGGTGCAACGCAATATAAAGGAGAGCTTCGTTCCGGCGCCTGCAGCAACAACAAGATTTCATTTACAATCTCTTCCCACAGCAAATGTCAATCGATTATGGAAGAAATAGCCTTCTTGTTTGGAATACAACAGTTGAGCATGATTCAAAGTTTCAAACTCATGCAGTACCGCATATTTGTCTACATCATCCAAAAGGATTTCCTTGGTCCAATTCAAACATGGACGAACTTGCATCTGCCCCATATTGTTCCTCCTGTTTCACAACCTACCCCGGCCACGTAATCTACTTAGGATCAATCATGGACAAACAGCAGCAATTCACACCGTATGATCTGGCTCGAAGTAATCACATGCAGAGAAGAATTCAGATGAGGGGTGCTTAGCTTACGTCTTGGAGTAGCGAGGAATTAAAGGTTGACGATCGAGCTTCTTGACCTCCAGCTAGCGACTGACCACGTGCGCCCAACGAACGCAAATCAGTGAGAGTTTCTACGGCATGGGATGAGACGAGGGAAGGGCAATTTTGTAGAAGCAAGCCTGCGGGAAGAGGTGAGCGACGTCAACGTCCATGGATATGAGGAGCTTGAGCGCGTCCACCTTGCCGGCGTGCGCCGAAGCGGAGGCCGAGGAGCGCCCGGATGGGGACGCCGTTGTCGAGGTTCGCGTCCTTGCCCATGCGCCGCCAACACGCACGACGCCCCTGCGCCTCTCGCCTGAAGCCCGAATATCCCCGCCCCTCTTCCGGGATAGGCACGCCTGCCCCGCTCTTTCCGGCCGCGACGGCGAGGCTGGGCGAAGGGATCTCGGCGGCCGCCGCGCGTTGCATCGGACATTGGGAGCGATTAGGTTTTAAATCCGCGCTAACCCGGCCCGGGCCCGGGTCTGGGCCGCGTTTCCTTTGGGCCCGCGTCCATCTGCGGTATAAAAGCACACGGGGCCCTCCCGTACGGCGAGGCCTTTCTCCTCTCGCCTGGATCCGTACGCCGGCCGTCTCTCCCCCCGAACCTCACGCCGGAGTGCAGCCTTCGCTGGCGCCGCATCCCCCTGCCCTCCACGGCAACCAGACGTGCACCCTTCTCCACTTCCCTTGCAGTCTCGCCGCGCCAGCCGCGCAGACTGGCTCGAGGTCAGTGAGCAGGGGATGTGGCAGCCGCCGGCGGCCACCGTGGGAGGGGCGTGGGGATTGCGCGTCGGTTCGTCTCCGTCCTTCCTACGAAGAGTGCGGAGACGGCGCGCTGATGGAGAATCGCGGCGGGGCGAGAGGATACGCCGACCGGCTGGCTGGCTACTACGGGTAAGGCAGATCGTATCGTACTGATGATGCTGTTTTCTAGTCCCACGTTGCCGATTTACAACTGTTTCCGTCGATTTATAAGCGTTTTCTTCAGGGCTGGTATCACCAAGCAGCAATACACGGAGACAGTAGAATATGCGATCTAGTATAGGGTGTACAGATACGGTACTGGGTGTCCGGGATACGGTCGGGGGGGGGGGGGGGGGGGGGGGGGGGAGTGGTGCATTGACACAATATGACGGTTGCCCTTTTCTCACTCAAATGTCATTTACTACTGCGCCGTTTCAATTGATCCACTGTGATTTATGGAGCTCTCCAACTTGTATTTTTTCACGCTTTTAATATCACCTCATAATTCTTGATGACAACTCACACTACTCTTCGACACGGTCCATCGCTTTTACGCTTACGTGCTTACTCAGTTTCATGTCTCTATACAGTGTATGCAATGTGGCAACGGCAGCGAATTTCTCCCACTTCCCTATATGACCTCTTCCTTCGTTATGGCGCATCCTTTCGATTTTCATGCCCTCACACCTCGCCACAAAATGGCAAGGCCGAACGTCTCATACGCACCACCAACGACATTCTTCGTGTTCTTCTCATACATGCTAACCTAGCTCCCCCATTTTGGGTTGAGGCCCTTCACTCTGCCACCTATGTTCTCAACCGCTGACCATTCTCCTTCATCTCAACTTGGTATCAGACGCATCTACAATCTTTCTCACTTCTGATATGAATCATCTTCTCCGGCGCGCGCGCGCAACTGGCCTCAACTCCCCATCGCCTGCTGGCCGCACGATCGCCGCCATTTTGGTGACTCGTGCTGTTCTGGCCGCTGATTGTGGAAAGGGGGTCGCACCTGCCGTCGCGCCCGCTGCCTCCACTTTCTCTTTGGCCGCCCGACGGTCGCCCTTGCGGCTCTCCTGCGACCATCCTCTGCACTGAAGGCAGCACCCTGGTCCCGTGCTTGAACCTGGGTGGCAGCGGCCCCATGGTGTCCCGTATGGACTGCGCTAACACCGGCCCGTCCTCCATCGTCGAACTGCCTCCGTCCATCGCTCACCACTTCTAGTCCAAGCTGGAACTCGAGCCCAGTGCTTACTCCAAATGGCGTCAGCTATTCTACTTCATTTGTTGCAAATACAATGTCCAACATCACCTCGACGTCGTCGTCGATCCCACCCACGAGAGCATCGTGTGGCGCAATGACGACCTCACTATTGTCCTCTGCATGGATGGTGTCATCGCCGAGGAGCTGCAGGACCTGGTGATGTCGCCAACAAGCACCGCCTAAGATGTGTGGCACAACTTCATCTCCTGTTCCAGGTCAACCAACTGGGTTGTGCCATCATCCTCGGCTCTGAGTTTCGAAACATGGTGCAATGCGATCTCTCCATCGCCCAGTACACCCGCCGCCTCAAGGTGCTCGTCGGCGTTCTCGGTGACATCAGTGAACACATTACCAACCAGACCATAACACTACAACTCATCCGGGGGCTTAGCCACAAACTTCAGGTGATGGCTACCTTGCTCCCGACGCAAGACCCATTCCCCTCCTTTCTCTAGGCTCGCTCCCGGCTGCTCTTGGAGGAGATCGCCGCCAACGAGTGCGCCCGTCTCGACGGTCATCCCAAGGCATCCTCCACCACCCTCAACGTCGGTCAGGCCGCCCACCACGGCTGAGCGTCCGATCGCGGCTTTGATCAGCGCCGCGGTCGGATGCGGAGTCGGGGTGGGTTGCCTGCCCGATGGTGAGGGCGGTGGAGGACAGCCGTCCAGGAGAGTGTGCTCTTTGGCGGTGATCCCCAAGAGCAGCCGGGGGCGAGCCTGGAGAGGATGGCCATCACTTGAAACTTGCGGCTCAGCCATCAGACGAGTTGCAACGTGAGGGTTTGGTAAGTGATGTGTTCACCGACGTCGCCTAGCGTGCCGGCGAGGGCCTTGAGGCGGCGACTATACTCGGCGACGGAGAGGTCGCCTTGTACTATGTTGCGGAACTCGGCGCTGAGGATGATCGCGCGGCCGGGCTGGTTGTCTCGGAAGAGGAGATGGAGTTGAGCCCACATGTCGTAGGCGGTGCTGGTTGGCGACGTCACCACGTCCTGCAACTCCTCGGTGGTGACACCATACATCCAGAGGATGATGGTGAGATCGTCGTTGCGCCAGACAGCTCTCTAGTGGGCGGGATCAGTGGTGGCGAGGTGATGTTGGACATTGTATTTGCAACAAATGAAATAGAATAGCTGACGCCATTTGGAGTATGCACCGGGCTCGAGTTCTAGCTTGGACTGGAAGTGGTGAGCGATGGACGGAGGTAGGCCGGCGGTGGAGGACAGGCCGGAGTCAGCGCAGTCCAGACGGAGCACCATGGGGATGCCGCCACACAGGTTCGAGCACGGCGTTAGTGCAGTGCGGAAGTGGCCGTGGCAGGAGCCGCAGGTGCGATCCACTTCCCCTGTATTGTTCATCTCGATGTACGTATATATACAGTTTAACGAGAGAGAGATAAGGGGGGTCGGGTAAGAGTACGACGACACTGGCCGGAATAGCCTGGCATGCAGGACGTGCTCTCGCACATAGAGCACGAGCTGTTAAGGCTCCTGAAGAACTGGTCTTGATAGTTAGCCACTGGAAGAGTGTTGCATGCATATTTCAACATGTTTCGATGGGAGATTAAGGAAAGAGTTCACCAAACTTGATTACGCCATAGGCAGGGGGATTATATACAGTTGATGCCGCACCTGGCCTAGTGGAGATCATGGCCACTACTCCAGGACGTGCGCACAACGGGCAGCACAGTCAAACACTATGCCGTATGTGCAAGGATATACATGTGCACATACGGTATGGTCTACATACTCAACAAAAAAACATTTGTTTTTTCCTAATATTAAGCAAATACTGTGTATTTCCGACCTGCAATACTGTTTCACATTCATAGTAGTTCCTTTGGTACGGGCTAGACTACTGAGGCTAGTTCCCTCTATTGGATGGACACAAAGCAACACATGTTATGTCAGTTTTCTTGGCTGATGATATACAGTCCTCAGATTCGTGGCAACTGTTATAGAAGAATCTGCAAAATTGATACACAATCCTGTGATCTTGGGCCTGCCATGTATAAGATTTCCCTTGGGCCTAATTTTCGAACTATATCCTTTGCTGTTTGAGCAATGCTTTATAGCAAATTATATTACCGCAGGAGTTGTAAATAGAAATATCCTTCGGTCTTTGTGCATCCATAGTTCGGTCTGTACAAACTTTAATTATGTATCGCATCCATAGTTGTATATATACCTTGCAGCATTGCCGCCTGCCAATCATAACAACTTGCTAGTTCAGAATAATCTCGTGATACCATGCGCTCTGTACACAGATAGCATGCACAGAGGTTTATATTTTCCGACTGGGTATTTCTTTTACCCTGACCTAGCAAATGACTTGAAACATCAAGCAGATCAAAACTGTGCAGGTAGAGTCGTTCTCTGTCTGCATGGTTTTAGTTTAGAATATAAAATGAATATCTAAGCTGAAGCGAAGAAGGGGAGCCTTGGGGCAGTGGTAAAGCTGCTGCCTTGTGACCTCCATGAGGTCACGGGTTCAAGTCCCGGAAACAGCCTCTTGCAGAAATGTAGGGAAATGTTGCGTACAATAGACCCAAAGTGGTCGGACCCTTCCCCAGACCCTGCGCAAGTGAGAACTACATGCACTGGGCTGCCCTTTATCTAAGCTGAAGGGACATGCATTGGGCCCCAACTGCATGCCTTTCCTATGTAATGTATAGCATGTAATGTTATAATCGAGTAAAGAGAACCCACACCATCCTTGGATTTTATTGTTGGGTTGTGAGAGCCTTAACTGACAACTAGTACATTGATCTTCAATGACCAATTGGCCTGCTTGAGCTAGCTACGAAGCCTATGACACACTTTAATCAAGCTGGCAGGGCAGGGTAACAGTTTTAGTGGACCATCCCCACCAACAGATGTTGATAGTGCCCAAGAGGATGTTGCTGACTAGTTAAACAGAGAGAGAAACCAGTGGGTGATGGTGACGTTTAGTTAACCTTGCCTATGATGGATGTATTTCCAAAGGGACAACATAATTGGGCAAAAAAAGGGAAAAGGCCGCAGCCGCCATGCTCTTCATCAGGCTTCTTTCGGTGCATCGCCTGAACTTGGCCGTGTGTGTGTATTCAGGAATGTCATCAGGCTGTGCTAAGCCTTCATAAAAATAGTCTAATTGTGTTCACACTTTCTATGTAGCATTCTGGTGCTCGTGATGACAAAGTCAATTAACAGCCAATTAACTGCAAGGTCTGCAATCATAATTGTGGGTGGGTGTCAAATCAGTGGCAACCACAGCGTAAAATGCCGCAAATTTGCCAAGATCAGTTTGAGTTGCGTCCTGTTACCGGACAACGAATCCGGTGGTTGTATTCAGATTCCGGTCGCCCCACATGGTTTCTGAAAGAACAAAATGAGGGATGCCATAGGCCCTCAAAGTGCAAAAGGCGTTTTTTTTTTAAGATCACCGGGGGAGGGCAAAGCCCTTCACCTGAATTTTCTTTTTCTATTTGATTCACACCCCCGGGAGGGAGACAGAAAGTTTTACATGAGATGGAGAGAGGGGGGGAGGATTACACAATCCACAAAAACATAGCACTGGCTACCTCCCAGGGTACGAGAACACCTGCAGCCATCTGTCGACACACGCCCGTTCAGCTACTTTCAGGCGTCCTTGCCACAGTGTCGAGTCTTCCCTACAGCATGCGAGAAGACGGGCGAGGGAGGGCACCCGCCCCACGGAAGACCACGGCATTCCTGTGCTTCCATAGCTGCCAGCAGCACAGAAGAGCGAAGGTAGCGCAAGCAGTATCTCCGACCACCCCCCAGACGTCAAGATCCTGGAGCGCGCCCACCTGATAGCCTTTGTCGACCACGTCGACCCCCACAGCCCGCCAGAATGATCGGGCGAAAGGGCACTCAAACACCATGTGATCCGCCGTCTCCAGTTTGCACGAACAGACAAGACAAGCAGCCCCCTCCGTCGTGACGATGGTCTTCCGCAACAGGACGTCTCTTGCGTTGACCCGTCGTTGGACCAGGAGCCACCCGAAGAAGCGAACGCGGGAGGGAGCAGCGCACCCCCAGAGGAACGCTGCGAACGACGCCTGCACGCCGCCGAATCTCTCCAGGGCGTAGACGGCTGCCGTTACGAGGCTCCCACGCGCGCCCGAGCACAACATCGGTCTGCGCTCGTCGTCACCGGGGCCCGTAGCATTATCGCCGATCAGGGCCAGAAGGGTAGCCCGCTCCACGGCGCCGGCAGAGGTAAGCCTGGGCACCAGCACACTGTCCAGGCCGCGCGCACGCACATGCCACACCGTGGCCTCCTTCACCGTCGTGTGTGAGTGCAGCACCGGAAGAGCCACCGCGAGAGGCCCACACGGGAGCCAGGAGTCGAGCCAGAAGGACGTCCGCCTTCCATCGCGCACCGTCACCCTGGTGATCCCGCGGTACAGCGGGAGCAGCCGCGCCAGCGCCTTGCTGTGCTCCCCCGCGCTCCTGCTTGCCGTTGACGAGAGAAGGGAGCGGTCGTCGAGCTCCGCCCACACCCATAGGGCCCATCTCGAGGACGAGGAGGCTGTGTGGAGCCGGTGTAGCATCTTGAGCAGTAGGCAGCGATTCTGCGTGGCGAGGTCTCGGACGCCCAGCCCACCCTCCGCCTTGGTCCTGCAAACGCGCTCCCAAGCCACCAGGCATTGTGCTCCAGAGGCGCGTTCGACCGCATTCCAGAGGAAGGCCCGACGGAGCGAGTCGAGCTCCTTGATCACCGCCAGCGGGAGCATCATCGCCGCCATGGCGTAAGTGGGGAGGGCGTCGAGAACAGCGTTGATCAGGACCAAACGCCCGGCCGGGGAGAGAAGACGAGCTCTCCATCCCGCCAGGTACTTGTCAACCTTCGCGATCAGGGGTAGGAAGTCAGCGAAGCAGAGCTTTTCCCACGACAACGGGAGCCCAAGGTAGGCTTGCGGGAACCCTTGAACGGCGCAGCCAAGGGCGCCAACGGTCTCCACCAACACCTCCTCGGGTACGTGCATGGGGACCAGAGTACTTTTGACGAAGTTGATGTCCAGCCCCGTCGCCGCCGCAAAGTCGTCGAGGATACGGCGGAGGCGGGCAGCGGCGCCGGTGTCCGCGCGAAGGATGACAAGCGTATCATCGGCATATTGCAGCACCAGGGGGGCTCGCCATCAACGAGAGGGTGGAACAGCCCCCCATCTTGCCTGATAAACTGCTGCAGCACATCGGCGACGATGAGGAAGAGATAGGGCGAGCATGGGTCACCTTGCCGCAGCCCCCGGCGCACCGTGAACCACCGCCCGGGCACGCCGTTCAGCAGCACCGCCGACCGCGAGGACTCGAAGATCAGGTCCATCCAGGCGCACCACCGGTCGGGAAAGCCGCGCGCCATGAGGATCCGGCGTAGCGCCCCCCAGTCGACCGAGTCGAACGCCTTGGCGAAGTCCAGCTTGAACACGAGGGCAGGCGCCCCCCGTTTGTGGCAGCACTGGACCACCTCGGCGGCATACACGAAGTTCTTGGAGATGCTCCTTCCCGCCAAGAACCCAGACTGGTCGACGTCGATGATGCCCCCGATCTGCTTCTGCAACCTCGAGGTGAGGCCACGGCAGAGGATTTTTACGTCCCCATTCTGAAGGGAGACTGGGCGGAAAGCGCCCGGCGTCGGCACGCCCCCACCTTTGGGCAGCAGGGCAATGTACGCGCGGTTGATGGCGTCGAGGTTCGCGGTGCCATCATGGACCGCGTCGAAAAGCCGCTGCAAGTCGCCCGCGACCGCACTCCAAGCGGCCTGGTAGAACGCGGGGCCAAGGCTGTCCGGTCCGGGCGCGCTAGTCCGGTCGAGGAGGTTCGCCGCCTCCTTGATCTCGCTGGATGAGAACGGCGCGACCAGGGCCGCCGCATCCACCCTCGGCGCGTCGCGGTAGAGAGCCTCAAGGTCGAAGCGCCACACGGAGGGGCGAGCCCAGCCCAACAGCTCTGAGTAGAAAGTGAGCAGGGCCGCCGCCTTCCCCGCATGGTCCATCACCATCGCGCCGTCGACGTCGAGGACACGGACCGTGTTGGCGCGGCGGCGGTGGGAGGCGCTCGCATGGAAGAAGCCGGTGTTCTCGTCCCCCTCACAGACAGCACGGCATTTCCCGCGCTGCTTCCAGTACGCGCTCTGCCGCCTGATCGAGGCCGCCAAAGCCGCGCGCGCATCCTTCCTGAGCTGTCTTTCATCAAAGGACAGGGGACGGCACTCCTCCCAGAAGTCAAGCAGGTCAATCACGAATTTGCAATTATTATCAAAAGTAGGAATGAATTTGTGGAGCCTTTTCCAAACCTTGGCCGCAGCCCGAAACCTTTTCTTGCGGGCTGCCAGGCAGCCCACTGCGCACCGACCGGCCCCCGTGCTCGACCAGGAGGGGAGGGGAGAGGGGAGAAATTGTGGGTCGTGGAGCCAAGCGTTCTCAAAGAAAAAGCGCGAGGAGGAAGGAATTCTCGTCGCCGCCTCCACTACCAGGGGCACATGATCCGAGGTAGGACGAGGACGAGACGACAGACACGAGTCCGGGAAGGCGACGTCCCATGAGGAATCAAAGAAAACGCGATTCAAATGTGCCAGAGTGGGGGGGTCCCACTTGCTCGTCCATGTAAAAAGCCGATCCGGCAGGGCGAGCTCGTGCAGAGCAAGAGAGTTAACGAGGGAGTTGAATACAGCCGCACGAGAAGCATCAAAACGGTTGTTATTCTTCTTGTGAGGGAAGCGGATGAGATTAAAGTCCCCTAGCACCAGCCAGGGGCCGGTGATGCCCAACGAGACCGACCGGAGGTCCTCAACAAAGTCCGCCGTCAAGGCATGATCAGAGGGGGCGTAAACGTTAGTGATCCTGAAGGAGAGAGCGCACCGCGTGGAAGAAAGGGAGGCAGTAAGCGTGTAACGGGAGGACGAGGACGAGGACAGACTCAGGACGCTGGGGTCCCAAGCGGTGACGATCCCACCTCTGCTACCATCCGCATCTTTGGCCACGAACGAACCGAGGCGGGTATGCAAGAACGAGCGAGCCTTAACGGTGGATAACTCAGATAGTTTGCTCTCCTGGATACAAGCGAGCACGGGGTTGACAGTGTGGATAGCGTTCCTCACTACGTTACACTTGTCAGCGTTCCCCAGCCCTTGCACGTTTCAACACAGGAACGAGAGTTTAGAGTACGAGGCACTATCCATCACAGACAGAAGCACCAAGTACAGAGAGGGAAGAAAACAGAGACGACACCACGCCCTTGACGGGGTACAAACTAACACCACAGCGGCGGACAGCACAAACGCTGTAGATACCCGCATAGTTAGCCCTAGGGCACGATAGAGGGCGGGGGGGATAGGCGCGACACAATGTGAAACACGGAGACATCTTAATCATCGGACCTAGCATGCACCGGGGCAGACGGGATCGCAGCCGCCGCGGTCAATGGGTTGAGCACCCCGTCAAGCATCTTCGCCTTCGCCACCTTAGACTTGAGGCGCGGCGAGCAGCCGGTCAGAGCATCACGAAGAGCCCTAAGCCGCATGGCCTTCTCTTCCATGCCCATCTAGTTGGACGGCTCGTCGTGGGCAATCCGCGCGCTCCGGCGTCGTTCGGGCGGCGGCGCCACCACACCGTCACCGGGCTCGTCAATCTCCACCAGCGCGATGCTGGAGCGACCGCTAGACGCCGAGGCCTGCCCGGCGGAGACCGCGCCGACCAGGGTAGGCGGGGCCCCACCAGGAGCAGGGGACGCAGGGACTCGGCGCGGCGGGCTGAGGCTCAGGGGGGAGCACCCAAGAGGCGCAACACACAGGCGAGGCGTTGCCCACCCCCGCGGGCCCCTCAGCATGTGCTCCCACTGGTTGCCCCAGGAGAACCGCGGCGTTGTGAGCAAAGGGAGGCGACAGCTCGGAGAAGAATGGGAGGTAGGCCCCGTCAGCAGAGAAGGAGTCGTCGCGGCTCCAGGCATGCACGGGACGCACCGCGACAATGTGCGTGCCCCACCGCCCCCCAGCGGCCACACGTCACAGGGGACGCGGCGCGGGTTCTTGAGAAAGACCACGGCCCGCACGGTGGCTAACTCGCGGCCAGACAGCACCAGGGGGTCGATCTCCAACACCTTGCCGAAGCCCGAGAACATGGCGGGGATGCAGTTCGGGGTGAGGAACTCGGCAGGGAAGCCGGTGGCGGCCAGCACCGCACACACGTCAAGGCGGGGAGCGACGCGGTCATACTCCTCCTCAGGGAAGAGGTCGATCCGCGCGCCCTCATGCATGAACGGCCGGCGGCGAAGCGCCTCACGTCTGTCCTCCCAGGTCGCGAAGCGGAGGTACATAGCCCCGAGCGAGGACGGGACGACCTCGGGCAGGAGGTGGCCGATGTTGTCGAGGACAGCAGCTTGCACCACAAGGGTGTCGTTGTGGAAGGCGTTGGGAGGGACGATGACGACGACGGCGAGCCGTTGCGCCGCGTCGTAGTCCCCTTCCGGCATGAAGACCTCCACGACGTCCGGACGCTCCGAGTCGGCAATGACCGAAGGGATGGAGTTGCCCGACGACATGGACGAGGCGGAACGCACGGAGAGACGTGAGTCCGACGAGTCGGAGGAGACGCGGTCCCGGAAGGCCAAGAGCCCGGGAGGCAGCCCATCCGAGCCCGGCGTCAGGACCTGGGCGTCCGGGGCCCCGCGCTCCCCAGCCAACCCAGGAGGAGAAGGCGGCGGCGAGCGGATCACCCCCGTGATAGAGATGTCGCGGTTGCTAGGCGGGGAGTGCGGCGCGTCGGCGGCAACGCCGGCCGCAACCACGGAGGGGGGCGGGGCGGAGCTCGACTCGCCCACCTCCAGCCGCCGGGGCTGGATGGGAGAGGCCCGCCCAGGGGAAGCCGAGGGCCGAGCGCGCGGGTAGGGGGTGGACTGGCGGCGAGCAGGGGGAGGCGGAGGCGCCGCGCCCGTGCGCCCGGGGAAGGAAGCAGCCTTGGGAGGGGCGGTACTGCGTTTCGGGGCCATGGCACAACGAGGGGAGGACGCGCGATGCCCAGACACGCGACACCGCCGGCACCGGACGGGGTCCCGGCAGTCCTTGACGTAGTGGCGGATGGAAAGACAACGGAAGCAGCCGTTGAGCGAGAGCTCTGGCTGTGGGGGGCGAGGTGTGGAGTGTTTGGCTGGAGCAGCGGGGGAGAGAAGCGCCTGAAGGTAAGGGCTGGTCTCCACCAGCGACGCAGTGAAGGCGGCAGGTGAGGGTGGGTCGCGGGGAGTGAATGGGTCGCCCGCGCCCGCATGGGGCGCAGCCACGGTCTTGTCGCCCGCGCCGCACGCGGTGTCACCCCATCGAACGACAGGATGGATGGAGACAGGGCAGTCAAGGCGGGCGACAGTGACCTCAGGGTCCAATCTCAGCCAATCGCAACTAGGGACGGGGGTCAGCGGCGTGGGCAGGGGGAGTAGTGGAGGCCTCTGCGGCGCCGCGCGGATGTGACAGCGGATGGGCAGCAGTTTAAGACGAGGGCGACGAGGGACAGCAGACGTAGTAACACCGAGTTGGTGCAAGAGGCGCCGCACGCGAGCCGCGCATTTACGCGAAGATGCCACGTCAGCCTCCGCCTCGCGGAGGGAGGCGTGGACGCCCAGGTTGACGGCGACGAGGAGCCCCGGCGAGACTGCCACCAGGAACCGCGCCACCGCGGCACTCGCCACCCGAACCGAGAACACGCGCGGCGCTATCTGAACCGCACGCAGCCGCTCCGGGGGGGCGCAGAAGAAGTACGACAGGAGGGAGGACACGCCGTCGCAAGAAAAGCAACCGGCGACGAACGGCACGACGACCCAAACGGTGCCGGGGTCGGAAAGAGCAGGGAACTCCGAGGGGTCGAAGGCGACACCAGAAAGGAAAGCAGCGACGACACGGGCGCGGAAGGCGATACCTGGGCGCAGAGCGGTCCGGGCAGCGGACAAGGAGCGGAGCCGGCGGCCGCTCCGGCGCTCCATCGGCGCCGGACAGGCCCAAGCAGAGAGCAGGAGGTGACGTGGGTGGAGGGGCGGCGGGATCGGCGCCGCCCGACGAGTCGCCAGGCGAGTCGCGGGAGCCCATCCCGACTTCTCATCACTTTCTTGGGCCTCCGCAGTATCAAAGTGCAGGAATTCAAGGGCCGAGACCTGGTCCAAGATCGTGGATGCGATGCAGCCCAAAAGGCGTTTTGATCTATGGCGAAGTTCTAGGGCTTCAGAGAACACTTGTAAGCTGATATAGCTGCACTGGCGCAGTCATATGTCACAAGCTTATCTCCAGGGAATACAAGCTGCCAATGTGGAATCACAAATTATGTATTTGGAGAAAAGAATAACTTGTGATGCTGTGAATGCATATGCTTGCACAACCTAGTGCTTTTTGCCAGTGCTGAAGCGTTTACACAGTTTGGCATTGTTGCCTAGTAGGTAGTTTCTGTAGCTGTTGTGACTTATGACACTATGTGCACATTGTTGTACCGTCTGTAGAAATTAGGGAATACCTCAAGGCTAGTGGTATCAATTTTATTTCTTTCAAAAAGGGACTCCATTATTTTTATTTTGTATTTGATGAACAATACATTGTACAATGTCGAGTCTAACTATTTCAGAGAGTTATGTTGACGACGAATCATCTAATGGCTGACAGAGCCTTCACAAATTAGGGAAGACTCTCGCCCAATACTATCACAAAGAGATACAAACTGAAACTAGCAAGATTTCCAAATAGAAAGCATTGAGGAAGAACTAATGCAAACTGTTTGAAAGAAATTATGTGCAAAAACTCTAGTTTCCAATGAAAATGTCTGGCTAAGCCTATATGAGACCATTGTTCATGATTAAAGTAAACATGACTGCTGGTCCACCTGCCCTGCAATTCAATAGCCCATACATTTCCTTTCATTTATGTTGACAACCACGCGCAACATTGTGAGCTATTTAGAACCTTTCGTCTAATTTGAACTACATATGCACATTTGAGAGCTATACTGATTTTCCTGATATGATGCCATTTAGATGGACACTTGTATGTTTCTCAATCCTTAGCTTGGTCCAGACAGGTCTTACAGCTAAGGAAAAGAAATATGAACAAATCTTAGTTAATTCACGAGTAAAAACACATCCATTCCAACACCCTCTTTCTTAATCCACGAATAGCAGACTCATGTCTCACAGAAGAAAAAGAAATTACCGTTTCAAAAAGGAAAAAAAGTAGTACTACTAGTAGTAAGCGAAAACAAATCTTTCATGGCCTTCCTCGTGCCCAAAAGAGACAGGCACGGCACGGGACACCTGGCCAAAGCAGGAAGCGAGTAGGACTGATTAACTATCGCAAATCTAATCCTCGTTTCAAAAATCCTATCGCAAATCTGCAGTCTCCCAGATTTTCTTCTCATCGCGGGTCCCCGCCGACGCCGATCCTCCGGGAGCCCACGCCACGCCTCCAGCCGACTACACCTACACGTACCCCGCACCGCCGGCCACGCGTCCCTCGGAATCCACCCGCCGCGTGCCACCCTTCCCGTTATAAACCCGACCCATCCCTCCTCCTACGTTACTCACAGCCTCGCAGCAACCAGAACAATCCAGCAAACTCATCGCACGAGCATCAACAGCAGCAGAGAGAAGCAAACCGGCCGGCCGGCGAGATGGCGCAGGAGAGCCTGAGGCTGGTGTGCCCGCCGGTGTCGGCGCACGAGGGGCGGCTGCCGCGGCAGTACACGCTGGAGGGGCAGGGCGCGAAGAAGGACATCTCGCCGCCGCTGGAGTGGTACGGGGTGCCCGACGGCACGCGGTCGCTGGCGGTGGTGGTGCAGGACGTCGACGCGGACGAGCGGGTGCCGTGGACGCACTGGGTGGTCGTCAACATCTCGCCCGAGGAGAAGGGGCTGCCCGAGGGCTTCTCCGGCGCCGGGGGCAACGCCAACGCCGGCGGCGGCGACGGCGGCGTCCAGGAGGGGGTCAACGACTGGAAGCAGCCCGGGTGGCGCGGCCCCGTCCCGGACTCCCACGGCCACCGCATCCAGTTCCGGCTCTACGCGCTCGACGACGTGCTCAGCCTCGGCAACAAGGCAAGTGCACCTACAAACTTCAGTCGTAGAGACTCTGCTCTGAATGAACTCTGGCGTGTGACAGACAGAGTACTGATTCGTGGTGCTGGATTTTGCAGGTGACTGTGGACAAGGTCATGGAGGCCATCGAGGGGCACGTGCTGGGGGAGGCCGAGATCACGGCCGTGTTCTAAGGAGTTCTTGTGGATTTTGACACTCGGCTCTCTGTGTGTGTGACCTGCTTGTTACTTCTTGCGAATTGTGTGTGGTCTGTTCTGTAGCGTGCCTGTATACGCATGGCAACGAGCAGCCTTTGTAATTTTGATCCAATAAATGAAGTGACTTCTTATCAGCCGGGTACTGTTGCACGACAGATCTTTGTGACTGCAATCCATTTTAATCACTGTGGTCGAAGGAATGGAAACTGGCAAATACCATTTGTGACATCAAGCACCAGTGGTCTAGTGGTAGAATAGTACCCTGCCACGGTACAGACCCGGGTTCGATTCCCGGCTGGTGCAGATCTTTTTTTTCTGCTCAGTGAGAGAGAAAAACTCGCGTGGAAGAGAGCTAAGGCCAACCCCACCGCACGAACCCCGAACGGACTCCCGGTTTGGGTTCGAGGCGCCCTCGTCGCGTCAGAGCGACCCAAAACGTCCGCCCCCTTCCCCGCGGAATCTCGTCGCGGCGCAGCGCTCGCCGAGCCCGCGCCGTCCCGCTCCTCCTTCCTCCGACCACCGCTCCCCACGGCGCCGTGCTCGCCGAGCCCGCCCGCCCGCGCCGTCCCGCTCCCCCGACCACTGCTCCCCACGGCGCCGCCGAGCACCCTGCCGTGGTGCACTACCACGGCATGTACGAGTGCGGCGGCGAGCTGCAGATCCTGCTCGAGTACATGGACGCCGGCGACATCTGGAGCTTCGGCCTCAGCATCCTCGAGTTCTACCTCGGCAGGTTCCCCATCGGCGAGAACCTCGGCCGACAGGGCGACTGGGCCGCGCTCATGGTCGTGATGTCGTCGCCGGCAGCCGTTGCGCCCGCGCCCGCACGCGCCGCTGCTCGCCACCCTACCGCTGCCCCGCGTGCTCGCCGTCTGCCAGTCGCGGCTGCCGTGGTCGGGAGGCTGGTGCTGGTTGGCCCGCCGGCAGGGAGGCCGTGCCCATGCCCTGCTCCGGCGGCCCTCGACGCGGTGTGCCATGAATAGTGGAAATAGAGGAGAGAGAAGGGATGGGTGGGTGGGTGGGTCCCTCAGGTTTCAATGACAGGTGGGCCAGACTCATGTGCAGACGGACACAGGGGACAGCAGGGACGCAGAAAAACGTCCGGCTCGTGTCCGCTTTTGCCCCAAAACGAGACCAACTTTGGTCCAGGGATGGGGTGAAACGGACACGAAACGGACGAAAAAGCAAAATGGGGTCTGCCGCTGGGCCGTCTGGTTTGTCCGTTTTACCCCAAACGGATGGGGACGGACAGGATAGGGTCGCGCGGTGGAGTTGGCCTAAGAGCATCTCCAACAGCCGCGCAACGCGCCGCGCGTTAAAAACTCATTTGCCGCGCGCCCTTCGCCTGGTTTGGCGCGGCCGGCAGCGCTGGCTCCAGCAGCCGCGCTAAAATTGAGCGCACGCATAGCTCCAGCGGCCGGGCTAAAATGCAGCGCGTGCTAAACATTGTGTATATTTTTTTTAATAAAAATAAAATTCATAGATAAAAACGATACATAGATATTTTACATAGTTCCATAGCGATAGATTAAAAAACTACGGTGCAACGACATAAAAAAAACTACTAGATAGTGCAACTACAACCTATTCCCAGTCATCATCATCATCATCATCATCGCCATTCTCGCTGGTCTGGTCCGAGGTATCGAGCCACATGTCCTCCCAACGGTCATCATCAGATGAAAAGATCGTCTGCCCAGCATTTCGAACGATTTCGCACTGCGATAACGCCAGGGCCTTCCGCCGATGCCTGTCCAACCGCTCCGCGCGGCGCTTTGCCGTCTGCTCCTCGCGGCGCCTTGCCCAGAAGGCTTCCTCGTTGGCGACGTCCTCCGGGTGGCGCCGGCGCCACTCCGCCATGGCCCGCTCGTCCTCCTCGGCGACTAGGAGGCGGCGCTGCCGCCGAGCGTGCCTCGCACGGTCCTGGTCCATGATAAGACGAGGCGGAGGGGCGACGTCCTGCGCCTGCTGGCGCGTGTGGACATCCTGGAACTTCATCTGCTGGCGCGGCCTGTCCAGGCGCCACGCCGCTGTGTCGTAGGCGCGTGCGGCCTCGTGCGAGGTCTCGAACGTACCGAGGCCGAGCCGGACGTCACCGGACCGAATCTCGGCGGAGTACCAGCCGTTGGGGCGCTGGCGGACGCCGCGGTAGCCCGACGCTCCTCGACAGCGCGGCGGTATGGTTGCGCGTCGGTGGCGGGGCGCTGGAGCTGCGAGGAGAGGAAGCGGTGGAGGCGCTGGAGCGGCGAAGAAGCTACGAGGCGCGCGTGGCAGTGTGGATAGGCGCGTGGCGAGCACCGCAATTTATAGGCGCGCCGGAAGCGGCGCGTCAAAAGTAGCGGGCGAGTTGCCGCCCTTTCCCGTGCACGCAAATTTTTCCCGCGCGCTTGTTTCTAGCCACCGCTGGAGCGCGCGAAACCGTCCAGCGCGCTCTAAAAACCAAGTTTACCGCGCGCACGCCTTTTGGCGCGGCTGTTGGAGATGCTCTAAACTCTTGTCATATACGGAAGCGGTCGATTTTTTCACTTACCCACTTACCCAAAGGGTTCTTCAGCGACTCGGTTACTTTTGATTCTTTCACTTACCCAAAGGGGTTCTTCAGTGACTCGGCTACTTTTGATTCTTTCACTTACCCAAAGGGGTTCTTCAGCGACTCGGCGCGGAAAAACGGTTTTACGGGCCGCGGCGGGCATAGGCCCCGCATAGCGGGTGTCGTTCACGGAAATACGGTTTTGCGGGCCGCCACGGGCGTAGGCCTCGCATAGCGGGTGTCGCCGTTTTACGGGTCTGCTCGGCCGGCGGCCCGCAAATAAGATATGCCACATATTCAGAATCACAATACAATATAAGATAAAATGTCGATATTACAATACAAACAATCTTTCAACTTACAAATAATTATTGAAATCACGAAAGGAAACTAAATAATTCAGTACAAAACTTGTCCGGGTACAAATCACACATGTATTAAATAAAATTAATGCAAAAATGGAATGTGTTACTACCCGGTCCTTTGCTGTGCTCAATGAGATCCTCTTGAAGCTGAAAGTGGGTGTTTGCATTTTATCTCCTGGTAGGTCTGAAGAAATGCTCTAATGTGGTTAGGGTCTCTAGCTGGTTTGACATGGCTACCCACATTGTCGCAAAAGAACTCCAAGTTCATGCCTCTCTCATTTTTTAGAATCATATTGTGAAGAATAACACAGCATGTCATGATGTTTATCTCTTGTCCCAAAAACGAGCAGGACCACGAACAATGGCAAACCTAGATTGCAAAACCCCGAATGTTCTTTCAATATCTTTTCGGGCTGCCTCTTGTACCCTTGCAAAAAACATTGTTTCCTAGTTTTAGGGTTTTTGATGCTCTTGACAAATGTGCACCGAGGAGGGTAGGTACCATCTGCAAAATAATACCCCTTTGTATATTCATGTACATTGATAGTATAGTTGCAAGCAGGAGCATCACCACTAGCAACCCTAGCAAACAAATGAGACCGTTGCAACACATTGATATCACTGAGAGTACCCAGCATACCAAAAAAGCAGTGCCAAATCCATAAATCCTCGGATGCTGCGCCCTCTAGCACAATTGTTGCATCACGGGACTTGCCACAATACATTCCATGCCATGCCTTCGGGCATTTTTTCCAAGTCCAATGCATACTCTTCTCTCATTTGGTGCCATCAACTTTTTTGTGTCTTCCTCTTTGGGTGTCCGAAGATATTCAGCACCAAAGACACGGATGATCACTTTGGCAAACCTACGCACCGACTCAATTGTAGTGTCTTCACCAATGTGAAGATACTCATTGGCATAGTCAGCCGGAATACCGTATGCAATTACCCGCATAGCTGCCGAGATTTTTTGATATGGACTAAATCCCTTCAATCCCGCGACATTTCTTCTTTGAGTAAAATGTCGACAATTGGCCTCACAAGCTTGCACTATTTTTACAAAGAGGGAGCGGCGCATTCGGTGCCTTCTCCGAAAGAGGTGCGGCGGATATGTTGGATTGTCCGCGAAGTAGTTTTGCATCAACATCTCCTTCCCGAGATGGTGATTTCGAGGAATGCAAAGACGGCCGACGGTCGATCCTCGCCGCCTCTTTCGGTTCTCATCTTCGTCCTCCTTCACAGCAATGGCCATCACCAACATCTGATGTCGATGGTTCTCAAGCAGCATCTCAACATCCGAGTCGTCTGAATCGTCGAGCAAAAACTTCTCGCAAGGGCTCAATTCCATCTAAATCCAAAAATACGAACGCCGCATAAACCAACTATGCATAGCGCAACCCAAAGAACAAGCAAAATACTCACCGGCGGCTACGGGGCAGTGCCTCTACGGCGGCGACGGCGACTAGGGGCGGCTCGGCTCGGCGGATCCGGGAAGCCGGTGAGTGGCTAGGTGGAATAGGGTGAGGGGCGCCCCTGCGATGAGATTCCGTCCGCGGATTTGGCCGGAATCGCCGGCGGCGGACGGGTGGAACCAATGGCGGGCGGCTGCGGAAGGGGTGGGGAACGAGTGCGGGCTGAAATGTCCCTCCCGCCAACCGCTGATCTGGGATACAAGGCACCGTCGGGTCGAGGAGGGAACCTGCGTTTTCGCGGGTTTGAGATGGATTTTACCGCGTCCCTCAGAAAAATTTACGGGTCCGACGCGTTTGGGGGGTCTGATCGGGCTGCATTTTTGGCGCAGACCAGTATTTTGGCGGTTATTTTGCGGGTCGAGGCATTATACGGGGTCTGCTAGAGATGCTCTAAGAACATCGCATTGAAAACCCGGTGATTCACATTCTTGTGTGGCATAATGAAGGTCAAGGAATTATTTTTCCAATTTGCCACTTTTTTTATTGGGAACGGTTCTCAGGTTCAATTTTGGGAGGGCACCTGGCTGGGGCCACCTCACTTAAGATGCAATACCTTGGCTTGTATAGGACCGTTCGTCACAATCAAACAAGTTTTGAAACAAGAAAACTCTGATATTTTTTCCGTAAGGGACCTTTTAGGACTTCGCTTAGCAGCATGGAATAAATACTTCTTCGTATGAAAGCCATTCAACTGTTAGGTGAACCAGATAAGTTTCGATGGAATTTGCATCAAAACGGCAGGTTTTCAGACAAATCCTTGTACAGTTCGTTGTGATGCTCCGGTTGATAACAAGAAATTGTGGAAGCTTAAAATTTCTTTAGATTTTTCTCTCATTTCCAAATAGAGGAGTCATCTTAACTAGAGATAACCTGGCACGGCGTAATTGGCAGGGTAGCAAGACATGTGTCTTTTGTCAACACGACGTGTCCATTAAACACTTATTTTTTTAGTGTAAGTTCGCTCGTGTAGTTCGGGTCATAGTTCAAATAGTTTCACATCTATACCCTCATGTAGTGCACCTAACATGTTCGACAATTGGTTGCGGGTATTGATAAACTAGTTTCTACATATATTCTTGTGGGGGCACCTGCCTTATGCTGGGCATTGTGGCTTACCATGAATGATGTGGGTTTTAACAATAAATGTGTTTCATCTCCTGTGCAAGTTATTCACGCATGTACGTGATGGCTCCGTACTTGGTCTATCCTGTAGAGACAGGAGGAGAGAGACCTTTTTATGATGGCGTTTACACGGCTAGAGCATATGGTGAGGAGGTTTTCTCCCTCCATGAATGGCGGTGTAATCTCCGGATAGGAAGTTAGGAACTGTTGCACCCTAGGCTGGATTGGATTACTTTTTACTGTAAAATGATATTTATTTGTGGGTCTGTGGACTTATTGGGTGTGTGCATCTTGCTATCCAGAGGCCGGGCATTCTTTTGATGCGGTTGTATCACCTCGATATATCAATTCAATGAAACATCCTTTATTGAAGAAAAAAAATATCAAACTAGAGTAGTAGATTCAAGAATCAAGATCTTCTGAGAGCATCTACGGCGGACCTCTCAAAGCCGCCTCATACGCTCGGGCGGGCTGCCCGGTCACGTTGTTTGGACCCAGACGGACGCCTCAAACGGGTCTCAAACGCCCAGACTGACCGACACCCCTCATATCCAGCCAAAATATGGGGCGGATAATGGGTGGACCGAGCACGCCCGGGCGCGTCCGCATGACAAGCCCGGCCCACCGCCGACCCCACAGATGTCCCCACAAAAAAACCATCGGTCTTGTCGGTCTGAAACCCTAGCTCACTCACTCTCCTCTCTCGCTCCGTCCTCTCCTCTGCCCTCACCGATTCAGATCTAATCCGGCGCAATGTCGAGCTCCGGCAGCCGCTCCGACGAGATCCGGAGTATGAGCTTGCCCTCCGCATCGCCTTGGAGCGGTCCAAGGTGGAGACCGGGGGCAGCTCCGGATCTGCAGCCTCGTCGCAGTCGCAGCTTCCCCGTCGGTGCATCTCGGACGCCGGCGGTGGCCCCTCCCGGCCCATGGGCAGCTCCGACAGGCGGCTAGCGCAATCGGCGCCTCCCCTATGCCGTCCCCTCGCCCCGCCGGCTGCTGCTTCCCCACGCCATCCCCTCGCCCTGTCAGCTGCTGCTCCCCCTCATGGGCAGCGGTGGGTGCTGGTGCCCGCACGCCGGCCCGGACGCGCACGCCGGAGTCGGAGGCGCGCGCCGCCCGCCGCGAGAGTCAGCGGCCAAAGGAGGGGAGGCTGTGGAGAGCTCTGTTCACCGTCGACGTGGGTTACCGGCGGAGCCCGACGAGGACGAGCGGCTCCTCGAGTGGGTCTACCGCCGGTCGCTTACGACGGCGGAGACGGACGCTCGTCGGCTTCGCTGGAAGAACGCCAAGGCTCTTCGGCTTGCCATCGAGGAGTTCGAGCGGGAGGCGTTGAAGAAGGCGAAGGAGGCGGCTCGGCTGGCCAAGCTCAGGTGCCAGCAGGACCGGGTCGTCCAGCGCCTCAAGGGCCTCGTCATCGTCGACTCCTCCGGCGACGACCACCACGGCTCCTCCTCCGACAAATCAGACGATCCTTCACCAGCCGACGACGGGTACAGCTACGCCGGCGACCAGAAGGGGAAAGGGCCGGGCCGGAAGTGGTGAAGTTGATTTTAATTTCAAGTTTTATATGTAGTACAAAGTTGTCCGCCGTTTGTGTGAACTTTGTTGGATCTTTTGGTGAACTATTGTGCTATTTCTATGTCCGGAGTTGATCGACGTTGCATGATATAGTATGGATATAGGGGTTCGAATATGAGAGACACGGATGTGGATGACGAGATTTGAGGAGTGCTCGGTCACTGTCCGCAGACACGTCTAGACGCGTCCGCGGGCGTTTGAGAGTCCGGATTTGCTCCGGCTGTAGATGCTCTGAACTCGTTCCGTCCTGCCTTGGAGGATGAGCTTGCATTGGATCAAGATCAAACCTAGGCAAAAGTTTACAGGCCCCTGCTAACCTCAAAATCAAACCTAGCCAAAATTTTACTGGCCCGTGGTACTACCTCGAAATACAGAAATCGTTTTATGTCACCACAACACGATGACGCCAAGATCGATTCCTGACTGCATGTACCCTCACTCTTGATGGTGTCAGCGACCCGGTCGCGACCGTTGCCGTTGGAACGTCGAAAAGAGCTTCTTCAGCAACCCCTCGTCGCCGCCGTCGCCGGTCCTTCTACTCGTACGATTAACCTGCAGCAGCAAATCTATCAGACTCTGCTTGCCTCCGAAAATAGACAGCAACTCCATCTTGCTGACTGAAAACATCCATGCAGTGCAGTTCATGAATAACAACAGGCTACGTAGGTATACCTTCAACTTGCTGACCAGCTGTACTGCAGCCGGCCACGCCCTGGCCGCCTTGCCATCCTCCTTGCCGCCGTCGTCATCTCCTCCTCGTGTCCTTGACCTCGTAGACGGCCGGCCGGTGCTGCTCTGGCAGGGCAGCACGAGCCTGAGCACCCTCTTCCAGCTCCAGTCGCCTCCCAGCCCCAGGCATCTCTGCCTCACCTGCGGCTGGCTCTCCGCGCGCTCCAGCCGCCGCCGTTCCACCAGCCTACGGTCGTCGCCCGCCGCGGGCGGGTGGCCGGCAAGACGCACCGCACCGCCCGACAGGGACTCGATCAGTCCGGCTATGTAAATAAAACGGGGATCCGACGCAGGCGGCGGGTGGACCGGGTAACGCCCCGCACCGACCTGCGATGAGAGATTCTACAAGGTCAGACCGTGTCAGCTGACAAAGATGGACACCGTACCGTACGCACTCACCGCTTCGACGTCGCGACGTGGGTGGAGGGGCTCCTCCGGGCGCACCGGCCTCGCCGTCGCTGCGGCGGCCGAGGCCCTCATCTGCCGCGAGTACTCCAGCAGCTCGGCCCGGCGGTCGTACGACCTGCGGTTCTCCGGTCCCCGCCGTCGCGCCTCGTCGCTTCCGTGGTGAAGGTGGTGGTGGTGGTGATGGTGAACATCGTGGTGGTGGTGGTGATGAACATGCCGCGACGAGCCCGCCGACGCGCCGCCGCCGTCTTTCCTCCTCGGCCTCGCCACGTAGAAAGTCACGAGCACGGCCCTCCCCGACTGCTGCTGCTGCTGCTGCTGCCTCTTCTTGCTATGCCTTCCAGACTTCATCGCGGACGGATCGAGAGATTCTACCGGATCGAATCGATCGTTGCTGTGTACGCACGGACAAATATATGCCGCTTCTCTGGCGGGCTCTGAAAAGTTCTTGCGCGGGTTGAAGACTTGGTACGCATACGGCGTTATTCTGCCGGAGGATTCAAAGACCGTGCGTGCGTGTGCGAGGACGGGCGGCTGCATCGATCCGGCCACCGGCCATCTCTTGTGATAACGAACCGGTGTCTGATTGGTGTCGAACGAAACTGCGCTTGCTCAAACTGCCAAAAGGCACCACCGATCCAAAGGTAGCTATCCGTAGCACCAAACCCCACTCCACTACTATGTTTCGGTCGCGTCTGGACACATTTGGTCATTAAAATATGTGTGATGGCATCATCTCGTATTGTGATCTCCACCCCTCTGGGACAGCGGGAATGTGATGGCTCCATGCGTCTTGGATTTGGCTCTCATTTCAATTACCAACCTTATCCACTATCTTTTGCTCACATTTGCTCATTCTCACGTCCCTGAAAAATTCAAAAGGGAAAGTCGATTTCTGCGTTGGCGTCAAGGCCAAAGACAACCTCACCACGATGAGCGCCGCGAAGTGCAGGGACAATGGCGAGGCCTCGGACAAAAACGATCCGAAGCCGGGGCGAAGCGCCGGGGACGTCCGAGACAAATGAGAATTGGAGGTTGGCATAGGCCTCTCCTACATGTACAACTACAATGCACGAATATCGTTCTACTATCATAGCCAATTGCCTAGGGGCGGTTCTGCAACACTTATCGCCACTACTCCACATTACCACCTCCACACTGAAAAGTGCCATGATAATTCTTTGCCCTTGGGGATTATAACTCCTCATCGCAAGCCATCTGAATGAAATGTAATAGGGTGAGCTCATGCGGCTCAAGCTCTGCTGATGTTCCGTTCGCGAGCATCCTCCCGCCACTAACTCCTCTGAGTTATCGTAGGTGGAGGACGAGCTCGTGGACGGCAGATCCACGATCGGCCGTTGAAGCACTGCAAGGTGACATCTCCATAATGGGAGCTGACGAGGATTGTGGCGTGGATTCTCGCCATCTTTTATTGCGGTATTGACCTAGCGGATGTGTTGGGGTTCCTAATCACATACCTTGCGCGATGGAAGAGCAATGGTGGATGGCGATGGCGCAATAGGGGCGGCATTGTCGTTACTGGGTGTGCAGGTAATGTCCTTCACGCATGTTGTTGGGGTCTGGAGAATGGCGCGTGTCCCCCCCCCCCCCACCCACCCCACCCACCCACCCACGCACACACCCACCTAAAAAGGGAGTTGTGACCGTTCGTGATTTATTTCATTATACTAGGTTAAAACCCCAAAACGGCCTTTGTTGGACTAAATGTTTCTAAAAGTTGTTTAGAGGTTCCCCTATATTGGGATTCTGAGTAAATAAAACGCGATGAATCATATTGTGTGAGAGCTATATCTTGCTTATAGTGAGATTAGGGAGCTCTCGCTTGAAGGTTTTTATTTTCTAGCGTAGATACTCGGGCGGCCCGGTCGCTATTTTTTCATGTTTTGTTCGCTTGCATGCTTGGGGGATGACGCTCGCTCGATGTAAGTTCCTTTCTTTTCTTGTGTTTGTTTATTGGTTGGAATGGTGTGGCTTTATCGGGTTTCTTTCTTTCTTTTTTTGTGATTTTCTCTACTGTTTTTTCTACTTCCAAAGGTTGTTTCTTTATTTCTATGTTTTTCTTTGTTTCTTTCTTGGTTTTCATTGTTTTCATTCACTTGCATTGGCTTTCTTCGGTTTTTCTTTGCTCTCTTTGTTTCTTTTTAGTTTCCTTGGTTTTCTTTGTTATTATTTATTCCCTTGTCGGTTTTACTGTTTCACTCTTTTGCAATGCTTTTCTTGGGGGTTTTTCTTTTATTATTATTATTATTGTGATTGGGGCGTTCTTTGTATATGTGACGGTTTTCATCATTTTTTTGCTTCTCTTATCATCTGGGATAGAAACTTCTTTTCTACATGTTGAACATTTTCTTAACAATTGATTAATATATTTCGAATACATGAAATAGTTCTTGTATACAACTGAAACATTTATTTGTACACATGAAATTTTTTAAATATTTCATTAGTTTATTGTCAAATATATGGTTTCAATATTTACTTTTTATATATACATTGTACGTTTTCTATATACATAAGTAACACTTTTTGACACATGTTTAAAATAAAATAAAATATATGCTTAACATTTTATCATATATTTTCCTATTTTTCGTAGACATTGTACATTTTTTACACATTTGAAACATTATTTTTATACATGGTTAAGATTTTTTAAATACATGATTATAATTTTGATAAAATATATGCTTTTGATGTCTATCATATACATTGTACATTTTTCGTATACATCAAGCATTTTACACATGTTTAAAAAAATTTAAATACATTCTTATCAGTTTTTTCATATATATGTTTTGATATCTACACTTTTCATACACGTTATACATTATTCATATACATAAAAATATTTATCTATACAGGTTTAACACTTTCATACAGATTAATGTTTTTTCAAATACATGTTTTGATGTCTACTTTTTTCATACACATTATACATTTTTTGTGTACATCTGAAACATTATTTTTATACACGTTTAATATTTTTCAAATACATGTTTTGATGTCTATTCTTGTTCATACACATTGTACATTTAGTTGTATACACATTTGAGACATTATTTTTATTCATTTTTTACATTTTCTAAATACATGATTAACAATTTTTTTGAAATACATGTTTGGTGTCTACTTTTTACATACATATTGTAATTTTTTGTATAAATCCGAATCATTATTTTTATACATATTTAATAATTTTGAGTATATGCTTTTTAAATACATGTTGAACATTTTTTAATGCATGATGAACATATTTTAATAAACGACTGAACATGCTTTTAGAAACAAGCTCAATAGTTTTATATAAATTTTAAATATTAAAATAAGTAACTATATGCTTAACATAAAAATAAGGAAGGGAAGGCACCTGCGCCGGCAAATTGGGTCCCGCACCGCCATGGTCAAAGGTGGCCGCTCCAGCTACTGTGACCAGTGTATGTGCTTGGGACAATGAACAATGCAAGCTAGTGAAGTAGTTGTGGCCTACCTAGCCCATGTACAAGGTGCTGCGCAGGCGAGCGTTCCTTCCAACTCGCTATAAGCGACAAATAGACGCCCCCAGCATTTTGCGTGTGTGAGTTGATTGAAACGTGGAGCCTTCGCGACACTATTGGGACGGCCCCATGCAGACGTGGCGTTATTTTTTTCCGTGCTTTCTTTCTTCAGATATTTTTTCCTTTGTTTCATTTTCTACTTTTCCTTCGCCCTTTTTCGTTTATTATTTGTTTTTGTGAGCGTCCATTTTTATTTTCTGTTATCTTTCGAAAAGTTCATGAATATTATTAAAGTCCTTGAATGTTTATTAAAATTCTTGAGCATTTTTAACTTCGTGGGATTTTCTAAAAATTTGTGGGTACGTTTTAAATTCACAATTTTTAAATATAAAATCATTTTGAATTCCAGAAAATTTTAAGAAATGTGTGGATATTTTTAAATTTTGTAGACATTTAAAATTTTCGACACATGTTTTAAAAGTCATGAGTACTTCCTCTTTAAACTAATATAAGACTTTTTTAATCATTACTTTAGTGATCTAAAATGTCTTATATCAATTTACAGAGCGGGTATTTTTTTTAAATATGCAATCTATTTTAAATTTTGGTGAACAACTAATAGAAAATGTTGTTTTTAAAATCTATGAATTCTTTTCATGATATATTTTTTAAATATTGTATTTTCTTTTTTATTTGTGACATTTGCATTTTTTATCCGTGAAAATGAAAGGAATCATAAAAATAATAGTTTTCTCATCTAAGTAAATGAGCCGCACACATTTTATTGGGCGTGGGATCAGACCTCTCATAGATCACAGAGAAAGGGATTCTCAAAAAAAAGAAAAAGATCACATAGAAAGGGCGCCGGCTGCAAGCAAGTGAAGTGAAGTTAATAATCATCGGCCCACGGTTTCTTGCAAGAGATTATGGTTTGTGGGAAATGTTATGGCTCCAGAAGATAATTTGACGCTATAGTTTGACTCCAGGCTAACATTGGCCGCTGATAGTCAGACACCTGCTTAGACACGGTTCAATACAAGGGGCATAACTTAAACTTCTGAAGGTATACAGAAAAACACTGACATGTCGGTTTGGGGATTTCTTATGGCGTGGTCATATTGGTACCGGTTATGGGGAAGACGAAGACTATTATCAAGGCTAAATGCACTAGAGTCCTCATCCAAGACTCTGGTGTTCCACTTGCTGTATGACAGCAATCTAAAGTTCTGAACTGATGTTATGTGTACACCTTGAAAAGTATGGTTGCACTACTTGTGATTGCGGTTCTCTAAATCGAGTAAATACAACACCAAGAACTTGATACTTCCATTTTCTCCGCCTGTGAAATTTCAGTCATCTTGTTGCCCACACATGATAGTGATTGTTTTCCTTTTCTCCACCAATATATATGTATTACAAAATTATAGGGTCCTTTTGTTGTGTAGTACTCCCTCCGGCCTTTTTTAGTCCGCATATATGTTTTGTCCGAAGTCAAAGTATCTCAACTTTGACCAAACTTATAGAAAAAGGTATTAACATTTACAATGCCAAATCAACATTGTTAGATTCATTATGAAATGTAGTTTCATAGTATATATATTTGGTATTGTAAATGTTGGTATTTTTTCATATAAATTTGGTCAAACTTTGCAAAGTTTGACTTGACACAAATCTAATATGCATAGTAAGAAGGACCGGAGGGAGTACTTCAACTTGTGTGTATCTTGCGTTCAGTGTTTATTGTGTCGTCATCTTGTATCAACTATCAAGTATTCAGTTTCATAATAGGTGTTCCTGAAATTTTTCATGTGGGAAGGTGTCCACGGCTCCACGCCTGTAGGTATCAAAGGAAGAGTGTATTGAGATACTGTAATGTGTCGATGGAATTTTTGTCTATCAAAATGACAATGGTCGTATTCGTTTATTTTGCAAGGAACAGACTTCCTCAGTCACTAATTCACTGTGGATGTCAATCTCAACTTGGATAAACTTGCTGCATTGAACTGTTCTTGACAGAGCATTATTCCTTCATTGAACTTGATAGTGCATTGCTGTAAAATGTCTTCCAAGGACAGAATATTATTCCTTCATCTGAACTGTTCTTGAGAAATGAAGATTATCTACAAGAAACTTGACCCAATGCAATGCACCACTACTATTCTCATTTTTCATTGCTCGCTGGCGTTCACTTCTGTAGGATTCTGGGATTCACGGGTCACTTCTGTAAGCTACTCCCAAGCGTGGACGAGTAGTTAATATAAACTGAAGGATTAAGTTGTTGCTGCCACTGCCAAAATGTATGGTGCATCACAGCATCAGATGAAGTATTACTGCAGTAACAAAAAAAAAACAGCAGACATAGAGCAAGTGACACTTCTGAATAACAAGAATCGCATGATGATTTGCACAGAGCAAGTGGCATGGCAAATCAATCTAGAAATCGATGTATGAAATGCAGGCTAATCCAATCTGAATTACACATTGTTGCAACATATAAGGATCATAAATTCCCCTAAAAAAAGGATCATAAATGGTGCCTGGTACAAATGCATAAGATCAAATAGCAGAAACGGAGCAAATGATGTTCCTAATTCGGCCATACACAATTGTTCGGAGAGCAAGTACGATCCGTCAGGGTCTCCCGGTAAAAGAATGGCAAGACAATCCAACTCCCAAGCGCACGCAATTTTGCATCACAGATTAAAGACCAATTTCACATAAACAGAGATGCAGCAGAACAAAATCAGAGACACAGTATTTCACTGAGACAAGTTTGATTTCCAGCAACACATGCGAATCACTTTGTTCCACGATTCAGTTCGAACTACAGAGCAAATAGAGAACTAAAAAGTCGCGGTTTCATCAAACTTTTGGGATCTGCAGGAGGGGGGGGCGAGGAAGAGCCTAGCCGCCGAAGCCGTAGAGGGTGCGGCCCTGGCGCTTGAGCGCGTAGACGACGTCCATGGCGGTGACGGTCTTGCGGCGGGCGTGCTCGGTGTAGGTGACGGCGTCGCGGATGACGTTCTCGAGGAAGATCTTGAGCACGCCGCGGGTCTCCTCGTAGATGAGCCCCGAGATGCGCTTCACGCCGCCCCTCCTCGCCAGGCGCCGAATGGCCGGCTTGGTGATGCCCTGGATGTTGTCGCGCAGCACCTTCCTGTGGCGCTTGGCGCCGCCCTTGCCGAGCCCCTTGCCTCCCTTGCCGCGGCCGGACATGGCTGACGATCTCTCCTTGGTTCGAGCTGCGAGCGGATGGGGGTCGAGGAGCGGTGGGGAATTGTGTTGTGATTTGCCGGAGGTGGGGAGGGGATTTCAACGGGGGCGACAGATGGGAGGAGGGGAAGGAGGCGTGTTTGTGCCGTCAGATGCAGATGCAGCGCACGGCTGAGATCGCGATCCGCGGGAGGGATGCCGCGGATCGATGACCTGGCGGGAGGCACCGATTGCTGGAGCGGCGGGCTGGGTCAGAGGTGTGGCCGCCGGCTCCAAAGTTTTTTTTTTTTTCGAGAATGCCGGCTCCAAAGTTTTGGGCTGTTGGCGCGATGTTTTCGTGGTGGTGTAGTCTGCGACGTCTCTTTTACCAGAATATATTGTTTTTCTATAAGCAAAGGTTTTTCAGTAGGCAGTGGCGCCAACTAGGAATAAAGTTTTCTTGACTCGGCAACCTAGTTCTAGGGACAAAAGAAATTCTGAAGAAAATGAAAAGTAAATTGGCAATGCAAATTTTATGGACCTGGATATCTTGGGAACGTCCCCCCCCCCCCCCCCCCCCCCCGCTCCCGTGTCGTCCCAGCGGGCGACCCGGGGGCGACTAGGGTTTCCCCCCGCCGCCGCCACCCCTTCCTACATCCCCTCCCCTCGCCGCCACCTGAGGGACGCCTGGCAAGCCCCGGCGGCTGCCGATGAAGGTGGCGGCAAGGCCTCTCGTCGCTTCGTTCCCGCGTGAAGGACCCCGGACACCGGGGCGGCGGCCCCGGACGGCGAGGCGGCGCAGCCTCTGCGAAAGGCGGCGTGCGCGGGATGTGTCGGCCGGAGTCGGCGGCTGCTCGGGCGGCGCGGATCCGGCGGGTGGTGGTCGTGGCGCGGTCTTCCTCCGCTCCAGATCTGAAGGTCGAGCTCCTCCTCCTACTCTGCTCACTCCTCCCCTCCGGCTGTGTCCGATCTGCAGCCTTTGCTGCCAGTTCCGGTGCTGGCGGGGTGCCGGTGACATATCTCGAGTCCGGGGGAAACCCTTGGTCGGATCTCCGACCACGGCGGTGAGGGCGCGTGCGTGCATCGCCTTTCTTCCTTTGAGGCACCGCGGAGGTCTCCCGTATCCATCCCCGTCCCAGATCCCGGGTGAAAGCCCAAAACTAGTCTCAGGTTGGGCGGTGGCGGCGTCCTGCACGTCGTTCCCTCCTTGGAGGCGCCGCCTTGGGTTTGTCTGGTTCTACGGGTGAGTGGTGCCGAGATAGGAGAGTGCTCGTCGGCTGCGAGTCCAAGTAGAGGCTTCCCAAGCTTCAACCTTGGGTCCTTGCAGCTTGTTTCTTCGACAATCCTCCTAGTGGTTTTCCTTCTGCTCTCGGTGACCCCGGGCAGGTGCCAGTGCAGCTAGTGGTGTGCCTTCGACGTGGTGAGGACGATGTGCTATGCCTGCTCTGGGTTTCGACCGGCACCTGCTCTTGCTCTCGGGTGAGCGCCCAACGACCCGACGGTGCGGTGCCTTCGAGCCTAGGCGAGAGGATTGGGGTCCTCTTCGGCGTTGGAAGACAGGTTTCGTGATCCCAACCACACGAACCGGCTGCGCGCAGTTCTTGCAGGCCTTTGGCTGATCCTTGACGCTACTCTGCTCCCTGGCTCTTGGTGCCGATGTGCAACGGGCCTCGACATTACTTGTAGATCTCTCATGTGTATTTTTATGTGTGCAGTAGTGTGCGTTGCGTTGTAAACTGCTCTGTCAGCTCCCTTGTATCTTTCGGTCGCTCTTGCTTGGTGGCCTTGTGTAATCCTGGCCGGTTGTTGGCTTTGTTAATTCAAAGTTGGGCTCCCCTTGAGCCTTCGTTCTAAAAAAAATATCTTGGGAACGTCAGATTTGTAGCCCCCTCAGAACAAACTAATCGTTCCCCATAATGGATCCAAGATTTAAAGTTACCAGGGGCGGACTTTTAAAAAAAATCAAAGCCATGATACAATTAAATAAGACAATCAAGAAAAATAATTGGCCAAGAGTATGCATGCAGGCAAGACGGTCAACACTATAAATTTATCAAAGTAGTTTACGTCTCAAGAACTAGGAAAAATGTAACACAAAAAATCACATAAAGTCTAACTTGGACTCCCGAGCTGGCTAAGGGGCTGTTTGGTTATAGGCTTAACCATGCCACACTTTGCCATACAATGTTGCCACACTTGCCTAAGGTTAGTTCTTCAAAATGAGAGCCACAAGTTGGCAAGCCTAAGGGAATCTTGCCACATTTTTTGAGTGTATGTGATGTGGGACCCTAATGTGGCTTGCCTAAAGTGTGGCTTGAACCAAACACCGACCCAAATTGATCAAACTTGCCTAACCTTAGGTGTGGCAACCTTAGGCAAACTTAGTCTCAAACCAAACAGCCCCTAAATCTTCCATGCTTTATCCCAAATATTTAATCTTCTACACCTGAAACATGTACAAACAATCAGATTAATCTAAAGCACAGCATAGTATGCCATTTGTTCAAACAACAGATAAGACAAATGTTTACCATTAAGTTGTAGTTATACACATAGGGTTTGGAAGATGGCCTCTGCGATTCCTTAGGCCATGAAAATGTTCGATAATCTTCTTGTCTTTAATCCCAGCAAATATATCTCGCTCAACATAGCAAACCATCATATCATTCAACCATTCATCACCTATCTTGTTTCTCAAATCTATCTTTATTATATTCATGGCTGAGAAAGCCCTTTCAACTGATGCTGCCGCTACCGGCAATATCAATGCGAGTTTGATGAGTCGATAAACCAATGGAAAAGCAAATACTCCTTAGTTTGAACTAACTTGACGGACAGACTTGATAGACTATCACAACCACAAAAAGTAGGTGACCTTTTCATCACATCAATGTATATGTCAAGCTGGCCACTCAAAAATTGCCGTTCTTCTAGATCAAAGTCTGCTGAGTAAATGCTTGCAATGTCATGGTTAAAGCTATTGAACGAGTCTCTAGGATCTAGACATGCAATAAAAATCAATAATCGGGTTGTTGTTTCACTAAATCGACTGTTCATCTCAGCTATGTTTCTATCAATCACCTCATTGAATATTTCTACCTTATAGTGATGGAAGCAAGTGACTGACTTACGTGAACTCCTTGGATAACCCCTTGATGAAATATTATCATTCATATTTGGCACCGGTATATCTCTATGAACACAAAATGCAGTTACAGCCTCCAAAAGTGGGTCCCACACTTCATCCCTCAAATGCTGCAATAACCTTTTCACAGAGACAAACATGTTCATTGCACTGATTATGTTTTGGTCCTTTTGTTGCAATGCTTGTGTCAAATCATTAGTCAGACCAAGAACTTTAATTATCATGTGCAATATGAGTACGAATTCAAAGACTTCCATTTGTTTCATCAAACCTGATGCTTTGCCTTTGTCGTCGTCATTTTCCCCATCTAAACAAATAGCGTATAGCACTTGGATCACCGAGTCCCACATTTGATAGATACAAACTAGAGTTCTCTGGTGTGATCCCCAACGTGTATCACCAAGTCGTGCTATAGTTGTCTCTTGATGTTTGCCCCTTCCCTTCATAATCTCCCCATTCTCCAATTGGAGTACAATCTTGTCATGATGTTTCTACAACAATGCATCTTTTCTTCTACAAGATGCACTTACCGTGGTCACAATGATATTTGTATAGCCAAAGAAATCACTAACAGCAAGAACTCCTTTCACAGCAGCCACAACTACTAGTTGAAGCTGATGGGCAAAACAATGCACATAAAATGCATGAGGATTATCATCTAGCACTAGTTTCTTTAGGCCATTAAGTTGCCCACACATATTTGAGGCTCCATCATATCCTTGCCCTCTCAGCCTAGACATGCTCAAATTATGGGTAGCAAACACTTTATCCAAAGATCGTTTGAGAGAAGTAGATGTGGTGTCAACAACATGCTCAACACAAAGCAGCCTTTCTAAAGTCTCCCCTTGCTTATTCAAGAACCTCAAAATCACAGCCATTTGCTCCTTGATTGACGCATCACGGGACTCATCAACAAGTGAGAATTGACCATCCCCAAGCTCATTCATCATGACTTCAATAGTTTTTTCAGCACAGGATTGCATCAATTGCTTCTGAATTTCATGACAAGTCATCTGATGATTTCCAGGAGCATTATCAAAGAGAACATCAGTTGCATCCTTACATCTCTGAGCATACCACTCTAACATCTCAAGAAAATTACCCTTGTTTCTTGAATTCTTAGACTCATCATGACCACGAAAATCAAGGGCTTGCCTAAGGAGAAACCTTACAACACCAACAACAGCCAACAATCGGTTCTGGTATTCAATATGTTCCTTCTCAGTTTGAGTAGTCATTGCATATGCCACACTTTGCTTCTGATTTTTAAAATCTTCACAATGCCTTCTTGAATTGTTGTGAGCACTCTTTGTTGAACCTACATGGAGCCTGAAGTTTTCGATTGCTTCCTTCCAGTTTGTATACCCAGTCTTGGTGAAGACTTCAGCCCCAAACTTTGAACTGATTGTTGGTTTCTTGAAAAGAAAACAGTGAAAATAATAAGCAGATTTTTTGGCTACACTATACTCTAGCCAATCAAACTCTTTATACCATATTTCTCTAAATGCCCTGCCATCTTCATTGCGTTCAAAATCGTGATCTTTAGGCTGACATGCATCTTTCGAGATATACGCCCTTCTCACTTCATCTCTGATTTCTGGAGTAGCATACTCTTCAATTTGTTTTCGAAGGCCGGATCAGGTTCAATGTCAGCTGGATTAACTCTTTGAGGAACATCATCTTGCAAATTATTTGTATCAGTCTCTTAACGTAACACTTCAGGAACATTAGCTTCTAAAATGGTTGCATTTACTTCAGACTCACAAACTTGGGGTCCAGACTGATTTACTGGGATAGGATTGAAAAAAGTTTCAATCTGCTTCATCTTCTTAGGTCCATGTAACATCATATTTTTAATTAATTTTCAGTGTTCAACTTCCAAGAATTAGGCCAACACGGTAACAAGTTAAACATGATAGAAGATAGAACAGGATAGAAGACTAGGGGAGAGCGAAAGAACCTGGTCCTTGTTGCCTCTGTTGGCTGCTCGTTTCTTGTTTTGAGCAGGGACAGTGGCGACGACGACGACAGCGGCAGCAACTCCGCTTCCCGTGTGGACGACATCGTGAACAGGCGGACTCGCTTCTACTTCTCCATCTAGCACCATCGGCTGGACAGACCTAGGCAGCATCGGCGACTACGAGACGACAGTGGATGTGGCGCCGCGTCGGCAGGGCGTGATCGCTCGAGGCGTGAGTTCAGGACAGTCGGTTCCATGATAGATAGAAAAGTAATTGTGTACATGAAAATCAGGCTGCGTACCATAGCATAACTAATGGGCTCATCTAATTTTTATTGGGCTTACTACTTGATTGACCCATCTATAGCTAGCGATCAATTACCTACCCAATCGTTTTCCTCTTCCCTCGTCGACAGTTGAGACCTCATTCCTTCGAGCGAACCTGCTCGCCTCCCATGGTGGCCGGCGGGCAAATCAGTAGGGGGGGTACCCTAGGTTTCGAAAATTTACCCGGGGTGGCCACCCCTACACGACCCCACGATGGAGCCGCCCCTGGTTGCTCGCATTGCATGTTCTCACACGGGTGCACGTTGTTTGATTACATATGAGCATAGAGTTGTGCTCACCTTGTACCCTACTTGGTGAGCTTACCAATACTACTACACCTTACACACGATCACACCGAGCACACCAACGCCACAACACTGCTATGACGATGAACTAGACGAAGATGATGAAGTTCTTCAGCCCTAACGGTCGATCCACCTTCTTGCCAACCTCAACCTTGCTGCATGAATGCTCTCGTAGATACTTGGAGTAAGCATCTTCTGCTGTCTGCCTAGTTTTAAACCTTCATCTATGGTTGCTGTCGTTGTACCCTGAAACTTGTTCTCGTAGATACTTAGATTAAGCATCTTCTGCCGTCTGCCTAGTTTTAAACCTTCATCTATGGTTGCTGTCGTTGTACCCTTAAACCTTCATCTTTTTGCAAGCTTCCCATGAACTGTAAACCCCTGAGCCCTGCCTTCGAACACCACATACCACTTGCCCTGGCAATGCAAAGGAGCAATAAGTTCAAGTAACAAGCATTTGAACACACAAATAGCAAGCAGTGAAGAACTCTAGGAGCAAGTAATGGAACAGAAGAGCATTAGTAAGCATGCATGACCATAGCAAGTTCAACCTAGCACTACTTTGGTGTCATCCTACCACCACATCCATAAGAGTGATGGAAATATGCCCTAGAGGCAATAATAAAATGGTTATTATTATATTTCCTTAATCATGATAAAGGTTTATTATTCATGCTAAAATTGTATTGACTGGAAACTTAAATACATGTGTGAATACATAAACAAATACCGTGTCCCTAGTAAGCCTCTACTATACTAGCTCGTTGATCAAAAGATGGTTAAAGTTTCCTAACCATAGACATGAGTTGTTGATACGTCTCCAACGTATCTATAATTTTTGATTTTTCCATGCTGTTATATTATCATTCTTGGATGTTTTACAATCATTTTATAGTCATTTTATATAATTTTTTGGTACTAACCTATTGACATAGTGCCCAGTGTCCGTTGTTGTTTTCTGCATGTTTTTTACATTGCAGGAAATCAATACCAAATGGAGTCCAAACACAGCTAAACTTTTGTTGATTTTTTCTGGACCAGAAGACACAAGATGGGCCGGAAAAGTACCAGAGGGATGCCCCGAGGGGGGCACAACCCACCAGGGCACGCCTGGGGGCCCAGGCGCGCCCAGGTGGGTTATGCCCACCTCGGTGGCCTCCCGCACCACCTCTTCGCTCTATAAATACCCCAATATTCCAGAAACTCTAGGGGAGGCGACGAAAATCAATTCCAGCCGCTGCAAGTTCCAGAAACCACAGATCCAATCTAGACACCATCATAGAGGGGTTCATCATGCCTATTGGTGCCTCTCCGATGATGCGTGAGTAGTTCTTTGTAGACCTACAGGTCCGTAGTTAGTAGCTAGATGGCTTCCTCTCTCTCTTTTGATTCTCAATACAATGGTCTCTTGGAGATCCATATGATGTAACTCTTTTTGCGGTGTTTTCGTTGGGATCTGATGAACTTTGAGTTTATGATCAGATCTATCTTTTTATCCATGAAAGTTATTTGAGTCTTCTTTGATCTCTTATATGCATGATTGCTTATAGCCTCATATTTCTTCTCCGATATTTGGGTTTTGTTTGGCCAACTTCATCTATTTATCTTGCAGTGGGAAGAGGTGCTTTGTAATGGGTTCGATCTTACGGTGCTTGATCCCAGTGACAGAAAGGGAAACGACACATATGTATCGTTGCTATTAAGGATAACGAGCACTACAAAAAAATACACTTCCGTGATGATATGTGTTTGTCACAGTAGGTCACGTTTTCTGTCATGCATGTACATCCATGACGATTTTATGAGAGAATCAAGATGTCATACCTGTGTTGTCGTAGAAGTGTTCCATGACATTACCAAAATTATCATCACGGAAGTGTCCACTTCCATGACGATAAATGCCGCGTCATGGAAGTGCTTTCGTCAAGGGTGACCGACACGTGGCATCCACCGTAACGGGTCGCCGTTAAGCTATCGGGTCCGGTTTTGGATCCGATAACCCGCTAACAGCCACGACCAATGCCAATTTTCCACGTGTAAAATTCTCATTGGCCGACGAAACCATGTGTCAGCTCCGCGTTGGCACAGGTGTCACTCATCCAATGGGCGAGATGCGCCTATGATATGTTGACACGTGGACCGGCCCAAAAGCAGCACATAAAATTAAATGGGCCGGCCCAACTAAAGGCCCACAAGATTTAGCGGACCATAATGGGCCGGCCCAGCTAAAGGCCCACAAGATTTTGCAGACCATAATGGGCCGGCCTAGCTAAAGGCCCAAATTCTCAGTTAAGGCCCGTACGGCTAGTGTCAAATCGGCCCCTCAACGACCCATCCTAAACTTGTCATCATCGCGGCCAATGGTCACTTCTGGACCGTTAACAGTCTGCTAAGTATTTGGGCCGAATTATGGCCCAGTGTGTTTCCGGCCTGTTAAAGGTCCTGCTTCATTTGGGCCATTTATATGCCATTGAAACTTTCGGCCCATAAACGACCGTGAAGGATTTGGGTCAGATTCGGCCATGTCTGACATTTGGCCTGTTAGAGACCCACTATAGATTTAGGCCACTTTCAGCCTGTTGTGATTTTCGGCCTGTTAACGTCGGACAAAATCCATGGGCCATAAGCGGCCCAACGTCACATCGGGCCTATTAACGGCCCATATAAAAATGATACTAATCAAGCCCGACCAAACTTTTGGCCTGTTAAAGGCCCGTGTAGTAGGTCGACGCATTTACGGCCCGTCCGAATTTCAGCCTGTGAACGATCCGCATTGTAAATGGGCCGCCATTTCGGCCTGATAAGACGAGTGGGTTATTTGGCACAATCAGGGCCCAATCCCACTTTCGGCCTATTAAAGGACCATGTTTTTTATGGGCTCGAGATATTTACATCTGTAAACGGCCTATTGTTACTGAGGGCCCAAATTATGTTTAGACCTGTTAAAGACCCACTATGGGCAGAGGCCTACCAGAAAAATATGAAAGCTTATGCTGATTTAGGCCCAGATATTTTTAGTGAGCTACATGCAAATTTTGGCCCATAATCATTTTAGTCCAATTGGAATGGGCCCGATGAATGTTGGCATGTTGGGCTCCTACGGAGCTTTCAGCCGAATACATTACTAAGATAAACCTACACAATACAAAAATAGCGTCATAATTACTACAGTCTTTGGCAGCATCATAAATGTTGTATCACAACAAAATAAATTCCAACCATGCAACAAAAGGCCTGTTGGCATAAAGTTTACAGTCCTTGCAGATAAAAGCACCATCAGATGTATAGAAGCACAGATCATTTGACCTGAGTGCTAATGTTTCAGGCTGTAGAATCTGATGGAGCAGCACGATCTTCCCTTTTTTCCGCCATTGCTCTTGAACAACGAAGCAAATGTCGGATAGTATGGTTTCAAAACCATTCATATCTGGATGACATTTGTCAACCACTATTCTTGTTTCCAAAACGACGTCACAACTAGATTACAGATCAAGACCACCAACAGGAACAAACGACATATTATTTTGGTCTCGATCTGTCTAGTCGGAAGATTTTGTTCAGTAGGCGATTTGGACGAGGTTACCTTGACAACCAACCCAGAATTACGCAGGAAGGTGCTTTTTGCACTGTTAGTGGAGAGATATGGATGCACTACAGCAAGAGGTGACATTGTGCATGTGGTAGCCTCGTCACCTTCAGGTGGTTGTGGCTGTTCAATCATTTGTTCCATAGCTTGCTGAAAGTTTGAACTTGTAGATTAGTGTACCAGATAAGTTACTAATGAGACAAAAATAAACAAAGTAGGTTTCACGTTTATACATAACTTATTCTGATGAACTACTGTAATACATTAACATGTATTGTAGTGCCAACTACATAACAAAATCACTTTCGGAACATATGTCCATGTAGCATGCCTACTGTATTGTCTATTTCCTCACATTCGTTGACATCTAAGGATAAAGAGACATGGTTTAAAGTAGGATGAACATAGTATGACATCATTCATATCATGGGCAAACGGATATAAAACAAACAGGCTATTGTATCATTGTGTGCGCACGTGAACATCACAACTAGATTACAGATCAAGACCAAAGTAATATCCTTCATCTCTTTTAAACCATGTAAGGTGAAATGATACGTTAAGACAACTGTGTATAAAAGTGAACAGAGTAACTGACATTGGCTGCAAACCAAGCAGTTAAATGAACACATCACAATACCAATCAGTTCAAAGGCAGGAGGAGTAAGGACTTACAACAGCGGCTTGAACTGGTGTGCTCATGCCCTTCATCTTGCTGGTGTGGCAATCCTTGAAGATTTGCACTGCATTCGGTTCAGGTTCTTTTTGGTCCGCACGGGCTTTCCTCTGTATTTGGAACAAGTCAATATAGATACGATAATATGCCACAGAAAAAAGAAGGAACTAGCAGCTATTTACAAGAGCCTCGCAGTGTGCAATATAGCTACGAGATCCTACTGTCTGTTGGAATTTCACTTTAGAACGGTTGGTCTTGTTCTTCAAACAGTTAGCCTAGAAGAAGATACACTTGTAAGGCACATACATAATACAAGTTCAGTATGTGGTCTGATCAAATACATATACCCTACCTGATACTTTGGATCAGACCAGTGTTTAACAAGGGTTGTCCAGTCTTCATCTGTAATATATTCCACTAGAGATGTTTGGGCGATTTCATTGTTAGCCTTGCCTTCAAAGTGAGATTTTCTAAGGTGGTACCGATACTGTCGCAGAGCAGACTGAAAAACATGAGTGCATGCTTATTTAGTTGCATCATCTTTCGGATCCAACTTGAACCTCATCTGTTGAAAAAAGAATGTGAGTCTTATTAGGAGGAAGCTAGAAAGTATGGGACATAGCAAGACAATATTACAAATTGCGATGAATAACATTACTTACGGATAAATGGTCAAGGAAGGTGTTAAACTGGGTACTGTCTTTCTCATTCCTGTAGTGGATCCACGTTGGGAGGATACGTGCATGACACCTAACGCCAAAGGTTGCCTCTGATACTAACTTGGCCGACTCTGTAGCATCACGTGGCCTTTTTAAACCTGCCTCAAAATGGATCTCCATTCTTCCTCCTTTAGATTTTGTTAATCTGTCAAGCATTATCCCTCATGTCTGTTCCCGCTTGCGCTGTGGTGCTAGTTCAACAACGAATATGGAAAGTGTTAGTGCACATCAAACTGTGAGAGTACATATAAAGGAGCGTGCAACTGGAACTTGACTCGGTCAGGTACCGTCTTGGTGTTGATGCTCATGAGGTTCATCTGATCTTGCCAAGTCCTGTTGTGTCAGCAGTGCTTCGGAAGTAGTGTTAGGTGTGAAGGCAGCTTGGGAACTGGCCAGTTTCGGAGAAAATGAACGAGTAACTCGTTGAGATGCTGGTACAGTTGAAGCGGATGTTGCAGCTGGTGGAGCAGGTGATACTGTGTGTGTAGATTTAGCCAGTGGACTTGGACCTTCTAGTGCACTATAAGTACCAGCAGAATCTCGAGGGCAGATCCTTTTCCGTTTCACCCAACGAGTAACACCATTCCCTACTTTATTCTTTTCCTTGCTCTTTTTTGACTTTGCCATGTCAAGCCGTACCCACAACACAAAAGAATAAAATCGCTCTTTAGAACTCATTGATGCATGATACAAACAAGCAATACTTTGATGGAAGACAACCATATGAGGATGGAATATGTAAGAAAAACAGGACAGCATGACATATTCACAGCTACGATGTGTAAACTAAGCAGAAGGATTTTCAAGAAAATAGAAGTAATGCAAGCTAGACACCATATGAAAGATGCAACCAATATCACTCTGCCAAGTTAAAAGTGTCTTGTCATAAGTGGCATTTCGAAAAATTAGAAGCAGTACAACGTAATGCAACCATTATCAAACTGCCATGTTTAAAGCGTCCAATCATGAGTGACTGATGCGGGATACACAACAGCAGTACTTTGATGTAAGAACATGGTATGATAGATAGATGCAGTGTATTCTAGACACAGAAAGGCATGTCATATGCACATGTATAACGTATAAATTCAGCAGGTGCAATTTAATCAAAATAGAAGAAATACAGGCTAGACAACATATGCAACATGAAACCAATTATCACACTGTCAACTTAGAGCAAGCACCTGCGATGGTGGAGTACGGGAGATGAACTCATCATGTAGACTTGGGACTTCAACTTCATTAGCAGTAGCAGTGGCAAATCTAGAGAGTCTCTGTTTGCGTCGGTGCGGAGGACCACCAACATGCGTCGGTGCCATATGAACATGCAACCAATATCACTCTATCAGGTAAAAAGTGTCTCGTCGTAAGTGCCATTTCAAGAAATTAGAAGCAGTACAAGCTAGAAGACAATGTAAGATGCAACCTACATCACACTCCCAAGTTAAATGCGTCTTATGGTAAGTGATCGTTGCAGGTATAAGTTGTAAGCTACGCAGATGCAATTCAACATAATCAGAAGCAATACAAACTAGACATCATACGGAACACGCAACCACATATAATAGTTCCAAGTTAGAGCAAGCACCTGTGATGGTGGAGTAGGGCAGATGTGCTCATTGATACGTCTCCAACGTATCTATAATTTTTTATTGCTCCATGCTATATTATCTTATGTTTTGGACATTATTGGGCTTTATTATACACTTTTATATTATTTTTGGGACTAACCTATTAACCGGAGGCCCAGCCCAGAATTGCTGTTTTTTGCCTATTTCAGAGTTTCGCAGAAAAAGAATATCAAACGGAGTCCAAACGGAATGAAACCTTCGGGAACGTGATTTTCAGAACGAACGTGATCCAGAGGACTTGGACGCTACATCAAGAAATCTACCAGGAAGCCACGAGGTAGGGGGGCGCGCCTACCCCCTGGGCGCGCCCTCCACCCTCGTGGGCCCCATGTTGCTCCACCGACGTACTCCTTCCTCCTATATATACCTACGTACCCCCAAACTACCAGATACGGAGCCAAAAAAACCTAATTCCACCGCCGCAACCTTCTGTACCCGTGAGATCCCATCTTGGGGCCTGTTCTGGAGCTCCGCCGGAGGGGGCATCGATCACGGAGGGCTTCTACATCAACACCATAGCCTCTCCGATGAAGTGTGAGTAGTTTACCTCAGACCTTCGGGTCCATAGTTATTAGCTAGATGGTTTCCTCTCTCTTTTTGGATCTCAATATAATGTTCTCCCCCTCTCTTGTGGAGATCTATTCGATGTAATCTTCTTTTGCGGTGTGTTTGTTGAGACCGATGAATTGTGGGTTTATGATCAAGTTTATCTATGAACAATATTTGAATCTTCTGAATTCTTTTATGTATGATTGGTTATCTTTGCAAGTCTCTTCGAATTATCAGTTTGGTTTGGCCTACTAGATTGATCTTTCTTGTAATGGGAGAAGTGCTTAGCTTTGGGTTCAATCTTGCGGTGTCCTTTCCCAGTGATAGTAGGGGCAGCAAGGCACGTATTGTATTGTTGCCATCGAGGATAACAAGATGGGGTTTATATCGTATTGCATGAGTTTATCCCTCTACATCATGTCATCTTGCTTAAAGCGTTACTCTGTTCTTATGAACTTAATACTCTAGATGCATGTTGGATAGCGGTCGATGTGTGGATTAATAGTAGTAGATGCAGGCAAGAGTCGGTCTACTTGTCTCAGACGTGATGCCTATATACATGATCATGCCTAGATATTCTCATAACTATGCTCAATTCTGTCAATTGCTCAACAGTAATTTGTTCACCCACCGTAAATACTTATGCTCTCGAGAGAAGCCACTAGTGAAACCTATGGCCCCCGAGTCTATTTTCCATCATATTAATCTTCCAACACTTTGCTATTTTCGTTGCCTTTTATTTTACTTTGCATCTTTATCACAAAAATACCAAAAATATTATCTTATCATATCTATCAGATCTCACTCTCGTAAGTGACCATGTAGGGATTGACAACCCCTTATCGCGTTGGTTGCGAGGATTTATTTGTTTGTGTAGGTGTGAGGGACTCGTGTGTAGCCTCCTACTGGATTGATACCTTGGTTCTCAAAAACTGAGGGAAATACTTACGCTACTTTGTTGCATCACCCTTTCCTCTTCAAGGGAAAACCAACGCAGTGCTCAAGAGGTAGCAAGAAGGATTTCTGGTGCCGTTGCCGGGGAGTCTACGCAAAAGTCAACATACCAATTACCCATCACAAACTCTTATCCCTCGCATTACATTATTTGCCATTTGCCTCTCGTTTTCCTCTCCCCCACTTCACCTTTGCCGTTTTATTTGCCCTTCTTCCGTTTGATCTTGCGTTACCATGTGCCTTCTTTTTGCTTGCATATTTGCTTGCTAAGAGTTTATGGATCCCCATCCACTTGCTAATCTTTTTAAGAGATCCAATTATGATGAACCTATTGCTAGTGAGTTGAGTGCACTAGATTATCTTTATGAGGTTTTGCTTGAAATTCATGAATCTGAAAATTGTGATGAAGAAATTTATGAAAAGATTCGTGATAGCTCCTTGAATAAAAAGCATGATTGCAATGATTTTACTATAAATTCTCTTGATGTCAATTGTGCTAATAATATGCAAAACCCTAAGCTTGGGGATGCTAGTTTTGCTATGTCTACCACGTGTTGCAATGATCATGATTGGGGTGATTCTTCTTATGATCTTGAAAATTTATTTAAACCCCATGATGAATATGAGATTGATAATAATGTTTGCAATAATATTGAAAGTTGGTTTGGAAGAGTGTCGACTTTAGATCCCACGTATTTGGAGAATGTTCAATCTTATGAATTTTTTGATAAAAGTGGGTTTGGAGAGGTCATGACTTTAGTTAATGATAATCCCACTACTTTGGAAGAGTCTCAACTTTGCATGCATGTGGATCGAGTTGAAAATATTTTATGTGATAGCTATTTTGTTGAATTTGCTTATGATCCCTCATGTAATTATTATGAGAGAGGAAAATATGGTCGTAGAAATTTTCATGATAATAAATTACCTCTCGTTATGTTGAGATTGCTATTGTTTCTTTCCGCTTCCTTCCATATGCTAGTTTTTGCTTGCTATGATAATTTGTTTGCCTATAAGATGCCTATGCATAGGAATTATGTTAGACTTAGATGTGTTTGTCATGTGTTTCATGATGCTCTCTTTGCGCTTCAATTCTTATCTTTCATGTGAGCATCATTAAAATTATCAATGCCTAGCTAGGGGCGTTAAACGATAGCACTTGTTGGGAGGCAACCCAATTTTATTTTTATTTTTATTATTTTTGCTTCTGTTTAGGAATAAATATTTGTTCTAGCCTCTGGTTAGATGCATTTTTATGTTTCAATTAGTGTTTGTGCCAAGTTAAACCTATAGGATCTTCTTGGATGATAGTTATTTGATCTTGCTGAAAATTCCAGAAACTTTCTGTTCACGAAAACAATTGTTAAAAATCACCAGAACGTGATAAAATATTGATTCCAATTGCTTCTGATCAATAAATAAATTATATAGGTCGTCCTATTTTGGCTGAATTTTTGGAGTTCCAGAAGTTTGCGTTAGTTACAGATTACTACAGACTGTTCTGTTTTTGACAGATTCTGTTTTTCGTGTGTTGTTTGCTTATTTTGATGAATCTATGGCTAGTAAAAGAGTTTATAAACCATATAGAAGTTGGAATAAAGTAGGTTTAACACCAATATAAATAAAGAATGAGTTCATTACAGTACCTTGAAGTGGTCTTTTGTTTTCTTTCGCTAACGGAGCTCACGAGATTTTCTGTTAAGTTTTGTGTTGTGAAGTTTTCAAGTTTTGGGTAAAAGATTTGATGGATTATGAAACAAGGAGTGGCAAGAGCCTAAGCTTGGGGATGCCCATGGCACCCCAAGATAATCTAAGGACACCTAAAATCCAAAGCTTGGGGATGCCCCGGAAGGCATCCCCTCTTTCGTCTACTTCCATCGGTAACTTTACTTGGAGCTTTATTTTTATTCACCACATGATATGTGTTTTGCTTGGAGCGTCTTGTATGATTTGAGTCTTTGCTTTTTAGTTTACCACAATCATATTTGCTGTACACACCTTTTGAGAGAGACACACATGATTCGGAAATTATTAGAATACTCTGTGTGCTTCACTTATATCTTTTGAGTTATATAGTTTTTGCTCTAGTACTTCACTTATATCTTTTAGAGCACGGTGGTGGATTTGTTTTATAGAAACTATTGATCTCTCATGCTTCACTTAGATTACTTCGAGAGTATTAAATAGCATGGTAATTTGCTTAAAAATCCTAATATGCTAGGTATTCTAGATTAGTAAAAACTTTCTTATGAGTGTGTTGAATACTAAGAGAAGTTTGATGCTTGATGATTGTTTTGAGATATGGAGGTAGTGATATCAAAGTTGTGCTAGTTGAGTAGTTGTGAATTTGAGAAATACTTGTGTTGAAGGTTGCAAGTCCCATAGCATGCACGATGGTAAACGTTATGTAACAAATTTGAAACATGAGGTGTTCTTTGATTGTCCTCCTTATGAGTGGCGGTCGGGGACGAGCGATGGTCTTTTCCTACCAATCTATCCCCCTAGGAGCATGCGCGTAGTGCTTGGTTTTTGATGACTTGTAGATTTTTGCAATAAGTATGTGAGTTCTTTATGACTAATGTTGAGTCCATGGATTATACGCACTCTCACCTTTCCATCATTGCTAGCCTCTTCGGTACCGTGCATTGCCCTTTCTCACATTGAGAGTTGGTGCAAACTTCGCCGGTGCATCCAAACCCCGTGATATGATACGCTCTTTCACACATAAACCTCCTTATATCTTCCTCAAAACAGCCACCATACCTACCTATTATGGCATTTCCATAGCCATTCCGAGATATATTGCCATGCAACATTCCACCATTCCGTTTATCATGACACGTTCATCATTGTCATATTGCTTTGCATGATCATGTAGTTGACATAGTATTTGTGGCAAAGCCACCGTTCATAATTCTTTCATACATGTCACTCTTGGTTCATTGCATATCCCGGTACACCGCCGGAGGCATTCATATAGAGTCATACTTTGTTCTAGTATCGAGTTGTAATCATTGAGTTGTAAATAAATAGAAGTGTGATGATCATCATTTTCTAGAGCATTGTCCCAAGTGAGGAATAAAAAAAGAGAGAAAGGCAAAAAAAAGAGAAGGCCCAAAAAATTGAGAGAAAAAGAGAGAAGGGACAATGTTACTATCCTTTTACCACACTTGTGCTTCAAAGTAGCACCATGATCTTCATAACAGAGAGTCTCTTGTTTTGTCACTTTCATATACTAGTGGGAATTTTTCATTATAGAACTTGGCTTGTATATTCCAACAATGGGCCTCCTCAAGTGCCCTAGGTCTTCTTGAGCAAGCAAGTTGGATGCACACCCACTTAGTTTCTTTTGTTGAGCTTTCATATATTTATAGCTCTAGTGCATCCGTTGCATGGCAATCCCTACTCCTTGCATTAACATCAATCGATGGGCATCTCCATAGCTCATTGATTAGCCTCCTTGATGTGAGACTTTCTCCCTTTTTGTCTTCTCCACATAACCCCCATCATCATATTCTATTCCACCCATAGTGTTATATCCATGGCTCACGCTCATGTATTGCGTGAAGGTTGAAAAAGTTTGAGATTACTAAATATGAAACAATTGCTTGGCTTGTCATCGGGGTTGTGCATGATGAGAGCATTCTTGTGTGACGAAAATGGAGCATGACTAAACTATATGATTTTATAGGGATGAACTTTCTTTGGCCATGTTATTTTGAGAGGACATAATTGCTTAGTTAGTATGCTTGAAGTATTATTATTTTTATGTCCATATTGAACTTTTATCTTGAATCTTTCAGATCTGAATATTCATGCCACAATTAAGAAGAATTACATTGAAATTATGCCAAGTAGCATTCCACATCAAAAATTCTGTTTTTATCATTTACCTACTCGAGGACGAGCAGGAATTAAGCTTGGGGATGCTTGATACGTCTCCAACGTATCTATAATTTTTGATTGCTTCATGCTATATTATCTTCTGTTTTGGACATTATTGGGCTTTATTATACACTTTTATATTATTTTTGGGACTAACCTATTAACCGGAGGCCTAGCCCAGAATTGCTGTTTTTTTGCCTATTTCAGAGTTTCGCAGAAAAAGAATATCAAACGGAGTCCAAACGGAATGAAACCTCCAGGAACGTGATTTTCGGAACGAACGTGATCCAGAGGACTTGGACCCTACGTCAAGAAAGCTACCAGGAAGCCACGAGGTAGGGGGCGCGCCTACCCCCCTGGGCGCGCCCTCCACCCTCGTGGGCCCCACGTTGCTCCACCGACGTACTCCTTCCTCCTATATATACCTACGTACCCCCAAACTACCAGATACGGAGCCAAAAAAACCTAATTCCACCGCCGCAACCTTCTGTACCCGTGAGATCCCATCTTGGGGCCTGTTACGGAGCTCCGCCGGAGGGGGCATCGATCACGGAGGGCTTCTACATCAACACCATAGCCTCTCCGATGAAGTGTGAGTAGTTTACCTCAGACCTTCGGGTCCATAGTTATTAGCTAGATGTCTTCCTCTCTCTTTTTGGATCTCAATACAATGTTCTCCCCCTCTCTTGTGGAGATCTATTCGATGTAATCTTCTTTTGCGGTGTGTTTGTTGAGACCGATGAATTGTGGGTTTATGATCAAGTTTATCTATGAACAATATTTGAATCTTCTGAATTCTTTTATGTATGATTGGTTATCTTTGCAAGTCTCTTCGAATTATCAGTTTGGGTTGGCCTACTAGATTGATCTTTCTTGCAATGGGAGAAGTGCTTAGCTTTGGGTTCAATCTTGCGGTGTCCTTTCCCAGTGACAGTAGGGGCAGCAAGGCATGTATTGTATTGTTGCCGTCGAGGATAACAAGATGGAGTTTATATCATATTGCATGAGTTTATCCCTCTACATCATGTCATCTTGCTTAAAGCGTTACTCTGGTCTTATGAACTTAATACTCTTGATGCATGCTGGATAGCGGTCGATGTGTGGAGTAATAGTAGTAGATGCAGGCAGGAGTCGGTCTACTTGTCTCGGACGTGATGCCTATATACATGATCATGCCTAGATATTCTCATAACTATGCTCAATTCTGTCAATTGCTCAACAATAATTTGTTCACCCACCGTAAATACTTATGCTCTCGAGAGAAGCCACTAGCGAAACCTATGGCCCCCGGATCTATTTTCCATCATATTAATCTTCCAACACTTAGCTATTTTCGTTGCCTTTTATTTTACTTTGCATCTTTATCACAAAAATACCAAAAATATTATCTTATCATATCTATCAGATCTCACTCTCGTAAGTGACCGTGTAGGGATTGACAACCCCTTATCGCGTTGGTTGCGAGGATTTATTTGTTTGTGTAGGTGCGAGGGACTCGTGTGTAGCCTCCTACTGGATTGATACCTTGGTTCTCAAAAACTGAGGGAAATACTTACGCTACTTTGCTGCATCACCCTTTCCTCTTCAAGGGAAAACCAACGCAGTGCTCAAGAGGTAGCACTCATCATCTACACGTATGTTCTAGAAACTGGAATACGTGTCATATTCACAGGCATTATGTGTAAAGTAAGTAGATGCAATTCAACAAAGTTAGAAGCAATACAAGCTAGACATCATACGCAACATGCAACCACATATAATAGTGCCAAGTTAGAGCAAGCACCTGTGATGGTGGAGTAGGGGAGATGTGCTCATCATCTACAAAGCTACGTTGACTGTCTAGCCTTGCGTTGTCTTGCGAATCTTGTTGGGAGGATGGCGGAGTAGAATCTGTAGAGACCCTCCGTTTCAGTTGCTCGGAAGGACCACCATCATCCAATGCCTTACCAATTTCCTTCCGCTTTATTGATTTTGCATTGTGAGGTTAAACCGACAAGAAAAAGGAATAAAATTCGCTCTTCAAAACTCACTCATGCATGACACTGACGAACGCTACTCTGATGAAAGGCAAAGTCATGATACGGGGATGGAATATGTACGAAAAACTGGACGGCTTGACATATTCACACCTATGATGTGGTAACTAAGCAGAAGGCACTTCAACAAATTAGAAGCACTGCAAGCTAGACACCATATGGAAGGTGCAATCAATATCACTCTGCCAAGTTAAAACTGTCTCGTCATAGGTGGCGTTCATCAAACTAGAAGCACTACATGCTAGAAATCATATTCAAGACGCAAACCAATATCACACTGCCAACTTAAAGGTGTCCCATCATAAGTGACTGATGCAGGATACAGAAGAAGAGTAGTTTCATGTAAGAACATGGTGTGATAGACAGATATAGTATGTACCAAAAACAAGAAAGCGTGTCATATTCACACGTATCATGTGTAAGCTAAGCAGATGCAATTTACACTAGTTAGGCGCAATACAAGCTAGACACCATATGCAACATGCAACCAGATATCACGCTGCCAAGTTAGAGCAAGCACCTTGGATCGTGGAGTAGGGGAGTGGAGACTTGGAACTTGTAATGCACTAGCAGTACAAGGAGAATCCGTACAGATGCTCCGTTTACGTTGCTGCAGAGGACCACCATCATCGCCTTCCTTACTCTTTTCCTTCCTCTTTCTTGATTTTGCCTTGTCAAGTCAAACCCACAAGAAAAGGGAATAAAATTTGCTCTTCAGAACTCATTGATGCATGATACTGACGAACACTACTTTCATGTAAGGCAGCCGCATGATAGGAGGATGAAATATGTATGAAAAACAGGACAGCATGACATATTGACATGTATGATGTATAAAGTGTAAACTAAGCACAAGGTGTTTGAACTAGTTAGAAGCAATGCAAGCTAGAAACCATATGAAAATGAAACCAATATCACTCTGCCAAATTAAAAGGGTGGCCTAACAAATGTATTTGACCAAATTAGAAGCAATACATGGCAACAGGCTAGAAATAATATGCAATATGCAACGAATAAAGGTGTCTCATCGTAAGTGATTGATGTAGGATACAGAAGAGAGGTAGTTTCATGTAAGAACATGGTTAACAGATAGATGTAGTGTGTACCAAAAATAGGAAGGCATGTCATATTCACAGGTATAATGTGTAAACTAAGCAGATGCAATTTACCCTAATTAGAAGCATTACAAGCTAGACACCATATGCAACATGCAACCATATATCACACTGTGAAGTTAGAGCAAGCACCTGCGATGGTTGTGTAGGGGAAGTGCGGTCTTCAAGTATAGAGCTACGTTCAATATCTTCATTTAGGCTTGTTGTTTCTTGAGAATCATGTGGAGAGGATGAAACTGCACTCTTAATAAGAGTAGCGCGTCTCATACTAACCCACGGGCATGACTGTCTCATCATAAGCAATAGATGCAGGATACACAAGAACAGTAGTTTGATGTAAGAACATGGTGTGATAGGCAGATGTAGTATGTACCAAAAACAGGAAGGCGTGTCATATTCACATGTATAATGTGTAAGCTAAGGAGATGCAATTTAACAAATTAAGAGCAGTACAAGCTAGGCACCATATGCAACATGCAACCAGATATCACACTGCCATGTTAGAGCAAGCACCTAGGGTTGTGGAGTAGGGGAGATGAGATTTGGAACTTGCACTGCAGTAGGAGTAGCAGGAGAATCTGCAGAGATCATCTGTTTCGGTTGCTCCAGAGGACCACCATCAATTCCGTGCCTTCGTCCTTTTAGATTTTGCCTTGTCAAGTAAATACGTAAGAAAAAGGAATGAAATTCGCACTTCCAAATTCGTTGATGCATGATACTGATGAACACAACTTTTATGTATGGCAACCACATTGTAGGAGGATGGAATATGTCCGAAAAACGCTAAGTAGAAGGCATTTCAACAAATTGGAAGCAATGCAATCTAGACACCATATGAAAGATCCAACCAAAATCACTCTACCAAGTTAGATGTGTCTCATTATAAGTGGCACTTCAACAAATTAGAGGCAATACATGTTTGAAATGATATGCAAGATGCAACCAATATTACACTGTCAACTTGAAGGTGTCTCGTCAGAAGTGATTGATGAGGGATACACAAGAAAAGTAGTTTGATGTAAGAACATGGTTAATAGAAAGACGTAGTATGTACCAAAAACAGGAAGGCATGTCATATTCACAGGTATAATGTGTTAACTAAGCAGATGCAATTTGCCCTAATTAGAAACATTACAAGGTAGACACCATATGCAACATGCAAACACATATCACACTGCCAAGTAAGAGCAAGCACCTGTGATGGTGATGTAGGGGAATTGCGGTCATCAACTAGAGAGCTACGTTGACTATCTTCATTTAGCCTTGCTATTTCTTGAGAATCATGTGGGGAGGATGACACTGCACTTTTTAAATGAGTAGCGCGTCTCATAGTAACCCACAGGGGTGACCGTCTCATCATAAGTGATTGATGAGGGATACAAAAGAGCATTAGCTTGATGTACGAACATGGTTAATAGACATATGTAGTATGTATCAAAAACAAGAAGGCGTGTCATTATCAAAGGTATAATGTGTAAAGTAAGTAGATGCAATTTAACCAAATTGGAAGCAATACAAGCTAGACACCATATGCAACATGCAACCACATTTGACAGCGCGAAGTTAAAGCAAGCACCTGGGATGGTTGTGCGTGGCAATTGAGATCATCAACTGCAGATCTACGTTTACTCTCTCCAGCTGCTGGCACTACACCCTTTAGAGCGTTGAAAGGCTTAGTGCTTATCTTCGAATTACACTGGAGCGACTTCTGTCTTTTCTTTTTTGTATTCATCAACACTGCTTCAGAGTCTGAAATACCCATGCATAAAAAAAAATAGTGTGAGTATGTGTGAAGTGTGTGCACAAGTAGTACAGTGTAAAAGTAGCAGATAGCAGGTCGGTGATAAATAAATGACGGGAGACATATGGTAGCTCTACAACATGCATGGCACACGAAATTACTAGATTCTAGGTTTTTCAAATATGAGCACAGGGATGGCTGGGAAATGCAGATGCTCCTCTAGCACACCACAAGGTGCGGTCCTATGAAAATAACAGTCGACGGAAAACAAATAGGTCAGTCCATTTTTTCTGCACCGTCCGATGTACAAAGAACGGGCAGATCGCCTTCATCTACCTCCAGCCAGTTAGTGTTACGATCTTCGTCGAAACGCCAGCAACCACTGGCCCAGTCCCCTGCCTCCGCCCTCCCCTTGACCTCACCGCACCGCCGTGCTTGGCACCGCCCCCCGGCCATCCCTTCAAGCCCCGCCGACCTCCAGATCGGGCTCAAGCAGCTCCTGTGCCCCACACCCCTATGATACACACCGATGCGCCGCTTCCCCGGCGAACAGGCGGACTAGGTGCTCCGCGCACCTAAGCAGGTGCTACTTCTTTTAATTGCAATTCAACTGACCTTGAATTGAAATCCAGGCGGGTTACTGACCTCTAGCCAAGGTGAAATAGTAAATGGGAGGAAACCTTGTGCATTTAGTATCACGAAGAAGATGCAGTAAGAAGCGCTCAACTAGTTTCTTTCGTGGGATGAATACAGTGTGAGCAGAGACGTAAGATTTGCACGAATAAGGGAAGAGGAGTACCTCTTTCTGCTGGCAGTGCTGTGTCCTCCTTCTTTTTTCCAACAATCTTCTTGTGGTTCGCTGGAAATGAGAAGTTGTGGAGGACGGTGGAGCCTTGGACGAATCCATGGCCAAGTTGTTGAGTGTGGTGCGGTGGCCGTCTGTCGGCGACGGGGAACCAGATCCGAGGCGGTGAACGACAGCGTAGCGGGAACAACTCCGGTGCGGTGGACGGTTGCGATAGTGGAGCGACAGCGGTGAGGCGCAGGACGGCGTGGTCGAAGTGGTTCTGGTACGGCGCACGTCGGCGTCGGCGTCATGGATGCAGCTCTGCCTCGGCTTCAGCTGCTAAGTCCTTGAGGGCATTGCGGTTGCGGTTGCGTTGGACGGCGACGTCGGGGTACCGGCTCCGGCGTGATGGAGGAGGGCGGCGGTGGATTGGGCGCAATGGGGTGGAGGACGGAGGAGGTTGGGGTTTCGCGGCTGGTGGAGAGGGCGTTTTGGCGCCCACGGAGTATGAATGGGGAAACGGAGGGAGGGGGGAACTAAGGGGGGACAATGTTTCGGTTTGGGACACGCTTGGTTGAAATTTGGAGAAAATTACAAACTTTGCCCCCATCTAAAATTTCAGACATATTGCGGGTTGGGGGTAGGACAGTAATTTTAGGTGTCCCAAATGGTGGGCGGGATAGATTTCGGCCGAGCGCATGGGTGTTTAGGTGCCCACGGCGTATGAATGCTTCTCGGAGGCGGTTGAGACTGGCGCCTTGGTGAAGTTACAAACCTACCCCGGTTTAGACCTTTGGACATTGGGCCGATAGGGTACACAGGCCAGAGTCAGGAAAGTAATTTCCTACCACCAAACATTAGTCTCGCACGGTTTCCGGTGACCAGAGGCTTATTTGGCGCTTCGTTCAATATTTGGGATCAGAAGCATTAACGTTTTCGGTTCTCTTGAATTGAACTTTCAGGATTTGTCAAACTTCACAAATCTTGACTCTTGAAAATCCTAAAACTATGATTATTTTGGAATGGAGGGGGTACATTTGAATATACATTGTACACGAGTATATATTAAAAAATATGCAACTCACCTCAGTTCATGCATGGTTCCAGATATAATCTCCTTGGCTGCAAAAAAAAAAAGTTAGACATGCGTATGAATATATAGCATGTTCAAACGCACAACAAAGATTGATGCCCCCTTTTAGATCTGATTTACAAATGCCATTATCTCAGATTCAAATAGATGAATGCACTTCCTATGAATTCGAATCTTCGAAACCCCCTTTATGTTGAATTCAACATGTATTCTATTTCGTAGCTAGCAATTTGGAATGTATCCATGTAAGTGACAAATGTATAAAGTGCTTCACACTAACAACATGGAGTGCACTAATTAATGTTTATATATGAATTGCAAAAGCAATGCACTGCCTGTATTTCAAACCGCTCTCACTCTATGGATCGGTAATATGAAGTAAACACATGCACATGATAGAATTCAATAGAGTATGGGTGTCTGATAGACTGATTTTCGTTCATACGCAAATTGCAAAATTCATGACCTCATCCAAAAATAATAATGCCATTTATATTTTAATTTAATGCGTAGAACTGCCTTTTACACATAGATGCACTATGCCTCGGCCCGTTCTCACACACGCGCTATATCTCTCTCTCTCTATCTAACGCATAAGTGCACACACTTTATATACATCGGCATTTCTCTTTCACACATGCTCACAATCTCTCCCGGGGTGTCAGGGTGTCTCACGCACACACTCTCTATATATCTCCCTCTCTCTTTCTGACTACTATGTACCACTCTTTTCACTAATCTCAGTTGGAAAACACTATTTCTCTCACATGCATATATACACACGCACGGTCTCTAGTAGCCCTCTATACGCACATATATGTGCCTAAGTGTCTCCCGCACGCACATTATCTTTAGGCCTCTCTCGCACACATTGCACCCCGCCCCCACAGACACACCTCTCTCTTAGTAGTTGGCAGATATGATTCCATCAGATCATTCGGTAGGATATCCCTGACTGTTAGGCTGGATGGTAATACGAGGCAAAGTTTTACCCAAGTCCGGACCCTTGCAGTTGAGGAAAAAGCCTACTCCTGGTACTGTATATTAGTGATAGGGGTGTGTACAAAGTACACGTGAATACCAGGCATTGTGCGTGTGTGTATACTATCGACGAACTAGCCCCCGGGCTTCTATAACATACTCGGGGCGCTAGGGTTACAAATCATATATAGTCGGCTTATCACCAGTGGGGATAGAGTCCTCCACAACTCTGGTAGCTTTGTCTTGTACAGCGAGTCCTTCACATGGGTCTTCATATAATGCGTCTCAGTCCAATCTATGTGGCGCAGGATGGAACCGACCCATGAGTCCTCATGTTGACCCACCACAACTAGAAATGATGTGCCCGCCCCAACTAGAAATGATGTGCCCACCACACCACACACGCAATCGGCCACTAAGAAAATAAGCATATACAATAGTACAATGTTATACATGAAAGTTAATTGCATGGTGCATCCAAAAATATTTGTTCTGCATTGTGAATGTTTATATTTTCTCCTAAAATATTAGTCACGGGAAAGAGAAACGAAGGGCATATCTCTCCTTGTCTCCACCGGACACCCCCTCTTTCTACACCACTTTCACGTACGCACACAAACTATCTCTCATCCCTCTAAAAGTATGCATGCCCCTGACACATTCACGCGTGGCGGTCACTGTATTTCAAGTGAAAGCACTATACGGTCACTGGACTTCAGAATATGCTCATTACGGTCACCGTATACATTCTTGTGGTGATCATATGGTATCTAGATCACGACACGTCTCCGTATTTTGTTGATGACACTGACGGACATTCTATTTGATGCGTGCTCCGTATTTTGTTGACGACACTTACGATCATTGTATTTGAAGCGAAAGCACGATATAGTCACTGGACTTCAGAATAAGCTCATCACGGTCACCACATACATTTTGTGGTGCTAACCAACCTGTGGTTGGATGGTTAGGAGGACAGTGGTTTCCCGAGCCCACCAGGGTTAAAGTCCTGGTGCTTGCATTTATCCTGGGTTAATTTCAGTATTTTCCGGCGATGCGCGTTTAGTGGGAGGAGATGTTCCCCTCGACTACGAGGCACCTACGGTGACTTCGTAAAATCTCAAAATCATATGCTGGCTCAATCTCTCGAAGGTGCTCATAGGGGTAGGGTCTGCGTGTGTGCGCTTATAGCGGTGAGTGCTTGCGTGTATATATGAGCGCTTGCTATGTACCGTGTTAAAAAAATACATGTCGTGATTATATGGTCACTGGCTCACCCGTACAACTCCGTATTTTGTTGATGACACAATCAATTGACCAGTCAAACGTTCCACGTGGCGCAACTAGTGTTGCACCATCGGCGCGCATAACCGTGGGGCCCACCTGTCAGCGCGTATATGAAAGAAAGAAATGGTAGTTTGAGTCTGTACTGTGTTAATAAAATACATTTTAGGGTGATCATACGGTCACTGGCTCACCATACAACTCCGTAATTTGTTGATGACACGATCGACGGAAAATGCCAACAAACGACACCCGTCCTGCGACATGTCAAGCGAGCAGGTGTGAAGCTGGCAAAACAGCTCGGCAAGGCTTGCCGGACAAGCAACGATGTGACGTTGAGCGGCGCATTTAATGCGCCCTGTGAGCCTGCAGGGTTAGGTATGATAGCACTGTTTGCTATCTCATCAGTGCATAATGACTGTTTTGCCATTGTGGTGACCCCTTAATCTATAAAAGGAGGCCCATGGCAACCGTAGAAAGGTTTAGAAGGTTGGACATCCACACATTCATACGCGCGTAGCCACTGTCGTCCCTGCCGGGCAAGTGTACGACGCTCTACCACCATCAATCCACCAAAGCAGGAGTAGGGTTTTACGCCTCACGGCGGCCCGAACCTGGGTAAAATTGCTCGTGTGATTTCTGCCGTGCTACCCCGCGCTCTTCTGCTCTTTGTGCGACGTGACATCTCCCCTGCCGAACCAGCAAGCGGCCCTTGGTCCCATAGGTACCCGTTGTTTCCCACGACATCTTTGGCGCGCTAGGTAGGGGGGATCGCTTGCGCGAACCTGAAAGTGTGTGCAGCGCGTCGTCTTCATCGTCATCTTCGTCTTTGACAGCACCGTCAACCATGGCACCCAAGAAGAAATCCGGTGCTTCGGCTCACCCGTCCACCACGAAGGCTCCGCCGCCCGCAGCCGCCAATGCTACAGGAGGTGCGGAGGCGCACGAGGATGTGGACGCTGCTGGGGATGTGGTCAGAGTAGGCGGCACCGTCACCACTGCCCTCGCGGCCAGAGTGGGAGCGAGAGACACTGGAGGAGAGCAACATTAGCAACACCCCGATGGCCACGCTTCGCGAGGTACGGGTGAAGGGGTTACTCCGTCCACACCCCTTCCTCTCACCGATGGGCATAGCCGCAACGATGGCGCTCGGTCCGGGGCGAATCGCCGTCCTCCGCCCGCCCCCGTCATAGGAGCGACCGCGGCGTGTGCAGCTCCCCCGGAGCGAGTCGACTAAGTTGCTGCGCCCAACGGAGCCACTAGCCCTCAAGCGCCTTCGCCACGCCACCATGCCATCCAGATGGCCGCCCCGCAACAGCGGGGACGTGGTACTGTCGCTGCTGGCACCATCAGGAGCCGAGCGACGGTGCGTTCTACATCGTCGTCACCCATGCCAAGTACTGCTACGGAGGCCATGACGCGGGCTCAACTGCTGCTGAGGTTTCCGCCAGCGGCCGAGCAGATGGACGAGTGGCGTGCCACCATCCAGAGTGTGCTCAGTTTCACAGCGAGCTGGCCGGCCACGGCCTCCCTAAGCGACGACGACGGCTTGTGCTGCTGGTCGTATGGAAGGGGCCACCCCCACGGTCCAGTCCCCGCCACGGCAGCCAGCGCGAGTGTGGCAGAATCAAGAACCTGATGATGTCTTGATGGCCTCTTCTGACCCTCGAGCGCGTCTAGACCGGCGGCAAGCCTCGGATGACAGGCGAAGGGGAGACACGCGCGTTGTCGATTGAGCGACACCGCGACGACCACCGCCGGACCAATGGGTGCGATGGTCCCGATGTTGACGGGCCTGCGCTCGATATTGGCGGGTGCCTACCTTTCGAGTTTGGGTGCCCTGCCTTTACTCGTGAGCTGCGGCAAGTCCGTTGGCCGTCCATCCGCACGTTCAAGCCAGAGATACCCGAGAAGTATGATGGGAGGCTAAAACAGGCAGAGTTTCTGAGCATCTACACCATCGCTGTTCAAGCTGCCGGGGGAAGAGATGAGATGGTGTTCGCCAACTACTTCCCTTTGGCTCTCAAGTCCAATGTGAGGTCCTGGCTGATGCACCTACCAGAGAACTCCATTTCGTCATGGGCTAACCTGTGCCATGAGTTCGTTAGCGCCTTCACTGGCGGCCATCAAGAACCAGGTCGGCCCAACGATTTGCAGCTTCTCCAACAGAAAGAAGGAGAGACTCTCCAGAAGTATTTGCAGAGATTCAGCAGAGTCCACAGGAACATCCCGAACATCCATCCAACAGCTGTGATAGCTGCCTTCCAATCCAATGTGCGCAAGCAGGATTCGTTCCAAGATGAACAGACAGTTGCTAAAGACTGTGAAGGAGCTTTACACCTTGGTGGATAAGTGTGCTCGGATGGAGGAGGGAAGGAAGCTACCCGGAGAGGAGGATTGCATCAATATCGATTTGGAAGATGATGACGAATCCACCAGTCAGAAGAAGAGCAAGAAGCACAGTAAGAAGCGCAAGGATAAGGCAGTGATGTCTGTTGAAGGATTGGGTACACCTAGTACCGATAAGAAGGCTAAGGCCGAAGCCCCTGGCAAGGAAGCTGCCGTGTGCGCTGACTGCCAGGAGGCTGCGGCTGCCGAGAAACTCGGGAAAGGCGATGGGCCATACTGCAAGATTCATCAGACCAAGGGCCACGACCTTCAAGAGTGTTATCAGCTTGAACAGGTCGTTAAGAGGCAGAGAGCAGAATATGAGAAGCATGACAAGGAAAAGGGTCAGAATGTCGCTGGCGGTAAGGGTCGAGGTGGTGAAGTAAATCGCCCCAGCAAAACCCTCCAGAACAAAGGAAAACCCGCCAGAGATTGAGGGAAGGAAGCCTGTGATGATGAGAGCGATGGAGGGGATGAAGAGGAAACAAGTGAGCAGGAGTTTCAGAAGGCCACTGACGCCCTGTGCATTGACGGGGGTGCATCTCTGCACACCTCTCACCGCCAACTCAAACTGTGGGCGCGTGAGGTCAATGCCGTGGAACCAGCACCAGAGGCCTGGAAACCACTCAAATGGTCACGCACTCCCATCATCTTTGACGAAGAGGATCATCCTGACCGTACCACTGCGGTAGGGTGTTTTCCATTGTTGGTCTCTCCAACAATTCGCAACCTCAAGGTCATAGAGATGTTGGTCGATGGCGGGGCTGGGTTGAATCTAATCTCTCCAAAGGTCATCATCAAACTTCAGATAGCAGAGGATGAGTTGAAGGTCACCGGCACGTTTCAAGGAATTAATCCCAGCAGGAGTCATCCTAAGGGAAATATCACGTTGCCTGTGATGTTTGGAGGGGAGTTGAACTATCGGACTGAGAATATTGTGTTCGATGTGGTCGACCTCCCCTTGCCGTACAATGGGATCCTTGGATGCCCAGCCCTGGCAAAATTCATGGCGGCATCCTACTATGCCTACAACACCTTGAAGATGCCTGGGCCAGTTGGAGTCATTTCCATCCCATCAGATGAGAAGGATGCGATCATTTGCGTGGACAAGATGTATCGGGACGTAGTTGCGACAGAGGCAGCAACAGTTCTCGCCAAGGATAACAAAGGAAAGAAGAAGGATAGCAAGGAATCCGGGAAGCGTGCCTCTTCGGAGTATGCTGCGCCTGTGGATGACTTGCCGGAGAGTTCCAACGGCAAAAGGTCCAAGGTTACCGCTCCACAAGTGAAGAAGGTCCCGGCAGGGCTGGCTGGCGTTGATGGTACTTTCACCATTAGCGCCACCCTCGATGGCAAATAGGAAAGCGTGCTCGTTGCCTTCCTGCGAGCGAATATCCATGTGTTTGCCTGGCAACCATCTGATATCCCTGGTGTTCCTAGGGAGGTAATTGAGCACCACCTTGCTGTCTGCCCACATGCCCGACCCGTCAAGCAGATAGTCCAGAAGAAGGCCTTGGAGAGGAAACAATTTATTGCAGAGGAGATCAAGAAGCTTGAAGCAGCTGGTTTGGTCAGAGGAGTGCTACATCCCACATGGTTAGCAAATCCAGTGATGGTCCGAAAGGCTAACGGGAAATGGAGGCTTTGCATAGATTTCACAGATCTCAACAAGGCTAGCCCGAAGGACCCATTTCCCTTGCCGTGCATCGATCAGATTGTGGATTCCACTTCAGGCTGCGATTTGCTTTCCTTTCTGGATGCATATTCTGGGTACCACCAAATCTTCATGTCCAAGGAAGATGAAGAGAGGACATCGTTCATCACCCCATGTGGTACGTACTGTTTTATCCGCATGCCATTCGGATTAAAAAGTGCCGGTTCTACTTTTGCAAGGGCAGTCCAGATTGGTTTCGAGCCACAGCTACACAAAAACATTGAAACTTATATGGATGACATTGTGGTGAAGACCAAGGACAGATCATCCCTTATCCAGGATTTGGAGGAGACGTTTGCGGATCTGCGCAAGATCAACTTGAAGCTCAACCCGAAGAAGTGTGTGTTTGGCGTTCCCTCCGGCAAGCTACTTGGGTTCTTTGTGTCCCATCGGGGAATCGAAGCCAACCCTGACAAGATTAAAGCTATCAAGAAGATCCAACCTCCAAGGACAGTCAAGGATGTGAGGCGTCTGACAGGGTGCGTTGCCGCGCTAAGAAGATTCATTTCCAAGTCTGCCGAGCGCGCCCTGTCGTTCTTCAAAATCCTGAAGAAGGCAGGACCCATGAAGTGGACCCCAGAAGCAGATGCAGCCTTGCAAGAGTTGAAGGCATATTTTTCCTCTGTGCCCACCTTGGTTGCTCCCAAGCCACAAGAGCCGTTGCTGCTATACTTAGCGGCAACCAACCAAGTGGTTAGCGCAGCCTTGGTGGCGCAGCGTGAAGTGGACGAAGCAGAGAGTGAGCAAGGACCGGCAGGGCCAGATAAGGATCAGGACAGAAGTGAGCACGACAGCGAGAGCAACCCCAAGGACACGGCAAGGAAGAAAGTGGTGCAGCGCCCAGTGTACTTCGTCAGTTCCTTACTATAGGGGGCTCGATCGAGGTACTCTGGCGTGCAAAAGTTGATCTTTGGTCTCATCATGGCCTCAAGGAAACTGTGCCACTACTTCCAAGCCCATGAGATCATGGTTCTCACTCGCTTCCCGTTGCAAAGGATACTCTGAAACCCTGAGGCTACCGGCAGAATAGTGGAGTGGGCTTTGGAGTTATCCAGTTTCGGTCTGAAATTTGAGAGCACATCAACAATCCAGAGCAGGGCATTGGCAGAGTTTATTGTAGAATGGACGCCAACCCCTGACGAAGAAGTGCCAAAAACAGTTATCCTCGGCAAGGAGGCGCCCCAAGAATGGATTATGTATTTCGATGGTGCCTTTTCCCTACAAGGTGCAGGGGCTAGCGTGCTTCTCGTCGCCCCCTCAGGGGAGCACTTGAAGTACGTCATCCAGATGCATTTTGCCCGGGAAGAGGCAACCAACAATACAGCAGAGTGTGAAGGGCTTCTTGCCGAGCTCAGGATTGCCGCAGAGTTGGGAATCAAGAAGCTGATCATTCGAGGAGACTCACAGCTTGTGGTGAGAAAAGTCAACAAGGATTACCAAAGTCCATTGATGGAGGCATACGTTGAGGAAGTGAGGAGATTGGAGGAGCGCTTTGACGGATTGAAACAGAGCACGTACCCCGTGCCGAAAACAGCATAGCTGATCATCTATCAAAGTGTGCTGCACAAAAGCTTCCTGTGGAACCATGGACCTTTGTTCTCCATCTTACTCAGCCCTCCGTATCCCCTGCAACAATGTCCCGGAAAAGGAGAAAGATGGACTCCGATAAGCCTTTCCCGGTAGAGCCTTCCGCTCCTGGCAGGGACCCTGTCGGAAACAACACCTCACAACTTGCCGGGCCGCACCCTCCAGCCGGGCCCATGGTCCCCGCGAACGAGGAATGCGCCCCTGCAGTTGAGGAGGTGCCGCTAGTCCTTGTTGCCGAGCCTCAGGCTCCAACTTGGGCAAGGCACATAGTCCACTTCCTCCAAACCGGAGAACTCCCCAATGACGAAGATGAAGCTGAAAGAGTAGCCCGGAGGGCCAGTATGTATTAGTTTGTTGATGACACTCTATACAGAAGGAGGCCCAACAGTGTGAAATTAAAGTGCATCTACCGGGAAGAAGGAAAGGAACTGTTGGCTGAGATACACAAAGGCATGTGCCGCTTCCACACTGGATCAAGGGCATTGGTTGGGAAAGCATTCCGACAAGGACTCTATTGGCCCACAGCCCTCCAAGATGCAGTTGAGCTAGTCACCAAATGTGAACCCTGCCAGTTCCATTCCAAGAACATCCACCTGCCTGCCCAAGCTCTTCGGACAATCCCTTTATCATGGCCATTTTCGGTCTGGGGGCTCGATATCCTCGGCCCTTTCCCCCGAGCAGTCGGGGGCTTTGAATTCTTGTTCGTTGCTATTGATATGTCTCCAACATATCTATAATTTTTGATTGTTCCATGTTGTTATATTATCAATCTTGGATGTTTTATAATCATTTTATATCATTTTTTGGTACTAACCTATTGACATAGTGCCAAGTGCCAGTTGCTGTTTTCTACATGTTTTTTACATCACAGGAAATCAATATCAGACGGAGTCCAAATGCAATGAAACTTTTCGGAGATTTTTTATGGACCAGAAGGAATGTAATGGGCCCTGGCTGTGCCTGGGGCGAGTCCCGAGGAGGGGACAACCCACCAGGGCGCGCCAGGAGGCCCAGGCGCGCCCTGGTGGGTTGTGCCCACCTCAGGTGCCCCCCGGACCGCCTCTTTTCTCTATAAATACCCCAATATTCCATAAACCCTAGGGGAGTCGATGAAATATTCATCCAGCCGCCGCAGAGTCCAGAACCACCAGATCCAATCTAGACACCATCTAGGATGGGGTTCACCACCTCCATTGGTGCCTCTCCGATGATGCTTGAGTAGTTCTTTGTAGACCTTCGGGTCCGTAGTTAGTAGCTAGATGGCTTCCTCTCTCTCTCGCTGAATTCTCAATACAATGGTCTCTTGGAGATCCATATGATGTAACTCTTTGTGCGGCGTGTTTGTTGGGATCTGATGAACTTTGAGTTTATGATTAGTTATATCTTTTTATATCCATGAAAGTTATTTGAGTTTATTTGATCTCTTATATGCATGATTGCTTATAGCCTCGTATTTCTTCTCCGATATTTGGGTTTTGTTTGGCCAACTTGATCTATTTATCTTGCAATGGGAAGAGGTGCTTTGTAGTGGGTTCGATCTTACGGTGCTTGATCCCAGTGACAGAAAGGGAACCGACACGTATGTATCGTTGCTACTAAGGATAAAACGATGGGGTCTATCTCTACATAGATAGATCTTGTCTACATCATGTCATTGTTCTTATTGCATTACTCCGTTTTTCCATGAACTTAATACACTAGATGCATGCTGGATAGCGGTTGATGTGTGGAGTAATAGTAGTAGATGCAGGCAGGAGTCAGTCTACTAATCGTGGACGTGGTGCCTATATAATGATCATTGCCTGGATATCGTCATGGTTATTTGAAGTTCTATCAATTGCCCAACAGTAATTTGTTTACCCACAGTTTGGTATTTTTCCCAAGAGAAGCCACCAGTGAAACCTACGGCCCCCGGGTCTTCTTTCTTATATATTTGCCTTTGCGATCTACTTTTCTCTTGCATTTATTTTCAGATCTATTAAACCAAAAATACAAAAATACCTTGCTGCGTTTTATTTCTATTTATTTTATTTGGCGTTCGATCTATCAATCTACTACAATTTATCTCAGGTTTGTTTGCCTATCTTGAGGCGCCGTACCCCGGAAGGGATTGACAACCCCTTTAACACGTCGGGTTGCGAGGATTTGTTATCTGTGTGCAGGGGCTGTTTACGTTGTGTTGCTTGGTTCTCCTACTGGTTCATAACCTTGGTTTCATATCTGAGGGAAATACCTACCGCCGCTGTGCTGCATCATCACTTCCTCTTTGGGGAAATACCGACGTAGCTTCAAGCGACATCAGCTATCGACAAGTTTACAAAGTGGCCGGAAGTGAATACCGTGAGAAAGGTGACTGCTCAGTCAGCTATCAAGTTCTTGAAATAACTGGTGTGTCGTCTTGGAGTCCCAGCAAGGATTGTCGGAGTAAATGGCCACGGGTAGCCTAACCGACTACCCCTGGCTCTTCAAAAATTATCAGGCCATTTGAGCCTTCAAGCATTCAAAGCATTGGGCCGCCTTCCCCCGGCCGGCTACCCCAGGAGCCGACTCTCAGAAGGCGACCCAGCCTCAGAAACCTCCCCCAAGATAACTACGAGATGGCCGACTCCAGGAAGCCGGCCATGGAGAACGCCGACTCCCAAGAGCCGGCCATGAAGAACGCCGACTCCAAGAAGCCGGCCAAGACCGCACCCACCAAAAACTACGCCCACATAACGGTGACAAGACGGGGTGTGGCTACAGTGCGTCCCACTACCCCCGAATCCCGAGGCAGGCATGGCCGCAGGACGCCGTACGGGTCAGCCATCTCCCGTCCGGCTCGGCTCTGTAGCCATGCTGGCCTCAACGTCATCCGCGACAGACGCCAGTATGGCCCGCGGGCCCCTTTAGCCAGAGAGAGGCACGAAGGCGGCCCGGCCTCCCCCAGTCGGCCAGGGGCGTAGCCGGCCCCCAGAAGCCGGCTACCCCCTCCCTCGAAACATGTCCCACATTAAGGAGACAAGACGAGGTAAGGCTAACAGTGAGAGCCCACGAGGCGGCACACTGTAGCCACGCTTACCTCGACAAAGCCCTCGTCATCAGGGGCGAGGCCACAGTAAACAGCCGCCAACAAGACCCCCAGGCGGTGGGGCCGGCCTGTCGACCAAGAGGCCGGCAGCCGGCGGGACCCACCAGTCGGCGGGCCCCAATGGCCGGCGGAGAAGCCGGCGAGCACAGACACTGACGACTGGGACCCGCGCCCAGCCGGATTACAATTGTACCCCCGGGGGGTAGGCCTATATAAACCCCCCGGGGCATCCATGCAAAGGATTGGCTTCTTAGAGTTACACACACCATATAGAGAGGGAAGCGAGAGCTAGACTTGCTCTTCTTCTCCCTTGAACCCGACAGCTCAAGGAGCACTTGTAGCTACTCGTTCTGATCTAGTGATCATGCGGAGACCCCGCAGAGCAGGACTAGGGGTGTTATCTCCACGGAGAGCCCCGAACCTGGGTAAGATTCGCCGGCGAGCATGTCTTCGCCTCATCCCGTTTCCAGGCACCGACGACGTCTTACTGGCTCCCACAATGATAAGCCACCCGTTGGCATATGTCGCACCTACCACCCGACATTTGGCGCCCACCATGGGGCCAGGTGCACCGTCGTCCGGAGACCTGTTCTGGACGGGAACCCTTTTTCTCCCCCGCGAGCGCAGCCAGCCTGCTGCGCCCGATGGCGTTTGCCCCGACGCGCTGCAAGGCGTCGACGACGCCTGCGCGGCGAGCTGCCTCGCCGATTTGCTCGGCGAGGCTCGCATCTCCGACGAGCCCGCGTCCGACGAGCCCGCGTCCGACGCAGGCACGGACTACCCCGAGAGCCGCCTCGTCAGCCTCCTCGACCAACTTCACATCTCCAGCGAGCCTGCTGCAGACTTGGAGTCGGTCGGCTCCACCGACCCGATGCTTGTCGATTCCGACACGGCATCGCTCGACGCCTACCCCTCCGACGTGGTGGTCTTTGACGACCCTCTCCCTCGAGCTGACAGCGGTAGCAGCGCTGTCACCGAAGTGTTGGTCATCAGCCACGTCGCCAACTCGGGCGAGAACGCCCACGACGCCCTGCAAGCGGCGATGCACGACCTATCCGTCCCCATCCCGGCCAACGCCGACACCGAGACCTTGGAGGCACGCCGCCTCGCCCTCATCGCGGAAGGCCAGAAGATAGCCTCCATGAGACGCCTCACCGAGGCCCACTAGCGCGAAGTCAACCGCGCCGCCTTCGGTACGCCGCCGCATAGCGGGCCGAGCCGAGCCGGCTTCGTCCAGAAGCGCGGCGCGGCTATCGCCAGCATGCTGGGGGCAGATCGCCCCGTCTACGCCACCCCACTCGAGAATCTACGAGCCGCTCAGGCGGCCGCTGAAGAGCTAAATGGGCTGGGAGCCGATGAGCTCCCCTACATGACAAGGCGGATCCAGCAACTGATCGACGCGGCCGCAGAACGGCACGAAGCCGGCGCCCGCGCTGATAGTCATCCCCCGCGCCGGGAGCACGCCGCGACGTCCCGGTCGCCGACTGCGAGCGGCGCCCGCGAGAGGAAGGACAAGGAGCCGGCTGCTAGCCGCAGCCGGACTCGTATCACCATCGAGCGCGACGCGGAAGGCCGCCCTCGAGCGGTGGAGTGCCAAGGAAATCCGCCTCCTCCCCTGCCTCGAGGGGAGAGACGTCCCACCCCGCCGCCTGTCACGCATCCGACTCTTGGTGGCCGACTAGGCCGCCGCGAAGGAGTCGACGAGAACGACGCCCGCCACCTGATCGACCGCCTAGCTCGATCCCTGGCGCTGGAAGAAGAAGACGATGTCGGCCCGCCATGCTTTGGCCCCCGCATCCACGACGAGCCCTTCCCCAAAGGGTTCTCGCTCCCCAGAGACACGCCCAAGTACAACGGCTCTGTGAAGCCGGAAGATTGGCTCATCGACTATTCTACTGCGGTCAGCATAGCCAACGGCAACAGACGCGTCGCCGTGAAATACGTCCCCCTCATGCTGCAAGGCACGGCGCGCACCTGGCTCAACAGCCTCAAGCCCTACATCGTCGACAGCTGGCTGGACTTCATGGAAGTCTTCGTCCGCAACTTCACCAGCACGTACAAGCGGCCTCCCAAGCCTCGCCAGCTCTCCCTATGCGTCCAAGGGCCCAACGAGTCGACCCGCGACTACCTCACGCGGTGGGCCGAGCTCCGCAACTCCTGTGAGGGGGTGCACGAGGTTCAGGCCATCGAGTACTTCACCGCCGGGTGCCGAGAGGGCACCCTCCTCAAGCACCGGCTCTTCTGCGACGAGCCGGCTACCCTCGACGAACTGCTGATCATCGCGGATAAGTACGCCACAGCCGACTCCTCGATGAAGACCGAGCTCCGAGTGGACGCCTCTGGAAAGGTGCTTGCTTCGGCTCCCAAGACGCCGGCTAGCGAGTCCAATCGGCGCCCCTACCAGAACGACCACAAACGCAAGGCCCCTATGCCGCCTTCCACCAGTCGGCAGGTGGCCACGGTTGAAGATAAGCAACCCGAAGAACGGCCCGCTCCCAAGAAGAAGGGTGGCAGGCCGGCTTGGGAGCCGACTTTCTCCTACGAGCAGACTCTCGACGCCCCCTGCAAGTTCCACAGCGGTGCGAAGCCGTCTAACCACACGACCCGAAAGTGCCACTGGCTCACGCGAATCTCCAAGGGCGAGGGGCTGGTGCCGCCTCCGCCTCCCGGCCCGCCGCCTCCAGCCCCCAGCAGCCGACGGCTCGGCCGGCAGTCGGAGCCATTCAAGATGAGTTCCCTGAAGAGCACGCCACCTACGTCGTCTTCACAAGCCAAGTTGAAGACAAGCGTAGTCGGCGCCGTCAGCATCAAGAGGTCAACGCAGTCGCCTCTAGCGCTCCCGAGTTCATGCACTGGTCCGAGAAGCCCATCAACTGGAGCCAGGCCGACCACCCAGAGGTGATGCCATCCCCTGGCTCCTATGCACTAGTCTTGGATGTCACCCTCGCGACGGAGAGGCGAGCTGCCCGATTCTCCCGCGTCCTGATTGATGGCGGAAGCAGTATCAATATACTGTACCGCGATACCATGGAGAAGCTGAACATCAAGGCGAAGCAGCTCATGCCAAGCCGGACCGTGTTCCATGGCATCGTGCCCGGCTTGTCTTGTTCCCTGATCGGCAAGATCAAGATGGATGTTCTCTTCGGAGACAAGGATCATTTTCGCCGAGAAGCGATCTGGTTTGAGGTAGTGGATCTGGGGAGCCCCTACCATGCTTTGCTTGGCCGACCTGCTCTGGCCAAGTTCATGGCTGTGCCCCACTATGCCTACCTAAATATGAAGATGCCGAGCTCGAAGGGGATCATCACCGTAGCCGGCGACTACAAGAAGTCCATCGAGTGCGCCATGGCCAGCAGTCGGCTGGCCGAGTCCCTCGTAGTGGCAGAAGAGAAGAAGATGCTGGAACGGGTTGTGGCCATGGCCGGCAAGCAGCCGGCTTTGTCCCCCAACCCCAAAGATTATGATGCGCAGGGCTCCTTCCAGCCGGCCAAGGAGACGAAGAAGATACCTCTGGACCCGGAGAATCCGGAAAGGTTTGCTGTCATTGGGGCAAACCTGGACAGTAAATAGGAAGGCGAGCTCGTCGACTTCCTCCGTGAGAATCGAGACGTCTTCGCATGGTCCCCAAAGGACATGCCGGGTGTCCCGAAGGATTTCACCGAGCACAAATTGCATGTCCGAGCCGACGCGAAGCTGGTCAAGCAGCCCCTCCGCCGACTGTCAGAAGAGAAGCGAAGAATCATAGGAGAAGAGATAGCCAGGCTCCTCGCCGCTGGCTTTATTATGGAAGTATTTTTTCCAGAGTGGCTTGCCAACCCAGTCTTGGTTTTGAAAAAGAATAACAAGTGGCGTATGTGTATAGACTACACCAGCCTCAACAAGGCCTGCCCCAAGGATCCGTTTGCTTTGCCACGGATTGACCAAGTGATAGACTCCACAGCCGGATGCGAGCTGTTGAGTTTTTTGGATGCCTACTCAGGGTACCATCAAATCAAGTTGGACCCAGCAGACCGACTGAAGACTGCCTTCATCACACCATTCGGAGCTTTCTGTTACCTGACTATGACATTCGGCCTAAGGAATGCCGGTGCCACTTTTCAGCGTTGCATGCAGAAATGCCTCCTCAAGCAACTCGGCAAAAATGCCCACGTCTACGTAGACGACATTGTGGTGAAGACAGAGAAGCGCGGCACCCTGCTGGAGGACCTCAAAGAAACATTCGCCAACTTGCGCCGATTCCAAATCAAGCTCAACCCCGAAAAATGCGTGTTCGGAGTACCAGCCGGTCAGCTGTTAGGCTTTCTGGTCTCCGAACGCGGCATCGAGTGCAACCCTGTGAAGATCAAGGCCATCGAGAGGATGGAGATTCCCACCAAATTGCGAGATGTGCAGAAGTTCACCGGGTGCTTGGCCTCCCTAAACCGCTTTATCAGCCGGCTAGGAGAGAAGGCTCTCCCCCTGTACCGACTCATGAAGAAGTCCACTCACTTCAAGTGGAATGACCAAGCTGACCAAGCCTTCCATGAGCTGAAGAAGATGCTGACCACTCCACCTGTCCTGGCGGCACCGACTGAGAAGGAGCCCATGCTCCTCTACATTGCCGCGACTAGCCGAGTGGTCAGTACAGTTGTCGTGGTCCAACGCCCGGAAGAAGGCCGAGCCCAGCTAGTTCAAAGGCCGGTGTATTATCTAAGCGAAGTACTATCCAGCTCAAAGCAAAACTACCCGCACTACCAGAAGATGTGCTATGGGGTGTACTTCGCCGCCAAGAAGCTGAAGCCCTACTTCCAAGAGCATCCCATCACGGTCGTGTGCACCGCCCCGCTTGCCGAGATCATAGGCAGCCGGGATGCATCCGGCCGGGTGGCTAAATGGGCCATTGCATTGGCACCATACACAGTCTTCTACCAACCCCGCACCGCCATCAAGTCCCAAGCACTGGCCGACTTCCTTGTCGACTGGGCCGAGACCCAGTACCTACCGCCGGCTCCCGACTCTACCCATTGGCAGATGCACTTCGATGGGTCCAAGATGCGCACCGGCTTGGGAGCCGGCATTGTCCTCACCTCTCCCAAAGGCGACAAACTCAGATAGACGCTGCAAATCCACTTCGCCGCCTCCTACAACGTGGCCGAGTACGAGGCGCTCATACATGGGCTCCGGCTAGCCAAAGAACTCGGCATACGCCGGATCCTGTGTTATGGCGACTCAGACTTGGTGGTCCAGCAGTCGTCTGGCGACTGGGACGCCAAGGATGCAAACATGGCGAGCTATCGATTCCTCGTCCAGCAGATCAGTGGGTACTTTGAAGGGTGCGAGTTCCTTCACGTACCAAGGGCCGACAACGACCAAGCAGATGCCCTGGCACGGATCGGCTCCACCCGACAGGCTATACCGACCGGCGTCTCCCTCCAGTGCCTCCTCAAGCCGTCCATCAAGCCGTCTCCAGAGTCGGACTCTATCTTCGTACCGCCTGTCCCCGATGCAGCCGGATCCGTCTGGAGGAACCCCGCAGGCGGCATGGGGACTTCGACAACTGGCCCGGGGACTGCCGTAGTCGCACCCGGCCCGGGGACTTCAGAACCCGGCCCGGGGACTGCAGCAGTCGGCCCGAGGACTGCAGCAACACAAGAAGCGGTGGCCGACTCCAATTCCACGCCACCCGACCCACCCACCCGAGTCATGGTGGCCGTACTAACAGAAGAAGAAGAAGTCAGAGCTCCATCATGGGCCCAACCCATCCTCAAATTCCTAGTCAACAGAGAGCTGCCGGCTGATGAGATCTCAGCAAGACTAGTGCAACGACGAGCTGGAGCATATGCAATAATCAACAGAGAACTTGTCAAGCGCAGCGTCACTGGAGTCTTCCAGCGCTGTGTCGAGCCAGGAAAAGGAGTGGCAATCCTCAAGGGTATCCATCAAGGCGAATGCGGCCACCACGCAGCCTCAAGATCACTTGTGGCCAAAGCTTTCCGCCACGGTTTGTTTTGGCCGACTGCTTTGGAAGATGCCAAAGAGATAGTCAAGAGCTGCAGAGGATGCCAAGTCTTCAGTTCCAAGCAACACCTGCCGGCTTCTGCACTCAAGACCATTCCCCTCACCTGGCCCTTTGCTGTCTGGGGACTGGACATGGTGGGCCCTTTCAAGACAGCCCGCGGCGGCTTGACACATCTGCTTGTCGCCGTGGACAAGTTCACCAAGTGGATCGAAGCGAAGCCAATCAAGAAGCTGAACGGGCCGACTGCCGTGACGTTCATCACCGACATCACTACTCGGTACGGCGTACTGCACATCATCATCACCGACAACGGCACAAACTTTGCCAAAGGAGCACTGGCACGTTTTTGCGCGACGCAGGGTATCCGACTGGACTTAGCGTCCGTTGCCCACCCGCAGTCAAACGGCCAGGTCGAGCGAGCAAATGGACTCATCCTCTCCGGCATCAAGCCCCGACTGGTTGTACCACTGGAGCGATCGGCCAGCTGCTGGCTCGATGAGCTGCCGGCTGTCCTCTGGAGTCTGCGTACTACCCCTAACAAGTCAACCGGCTTCACTCCATTCTTCCTTGTATATGGTGCCGAGGCTGTCATCCCAACCGACATCGAGTTCGACTCGCCTCAGATCACCATGTGCACGGAGGCGGAGGCCAAGGAAGCAAGAGAAGACGGTGTCGACCTACTGGAAGAAGGCCGACTGTTAGCACTCAGCTGGTCCGCCATCTACCAGCAGGGGTTGCGCCGTTACCACAACCGCAAGGTCAAGCCAAGATCTTTCCAGGAGGGCGACCTTGTGCTTCGGCTAATCCAGCGAACAGCCGGCCAGCACAAGCTCTCGGCCCCCTGGGAAGGCCCTTTCGTCATCAGCAAGGCACTAGGCAACGACTCCTACTACTTGATCGACGCACAAAAACCAAGAGCACGCAAGAGGGATGACTCCGGCAAGGAGTCAGAGCGACCATGGAACGCGAACCTCCTGAGAAGATTTTACAGTTGAAAGCAGTATGTATCATGCTACCCTTTTGTATTAAGTACGAAACAACAGGCCCCCCGAGGAGCACTCGGGGACTGCCTTCATTTATCTATGAGTGACGAGTGTCATATCCATGAATGTATTATTACATTTGATTTCCTGTCTGGCACCGGGTTCGACTAGTCGGCCCAGGGACTGGCCGACTTAAGCTATATTAAAGTTCTACCTGAAGTCAGACAAGTAGTGTGCCGGCTCCCGAGTCCTCTCTTGTTGAAAGTCGCAGCTCGAAGAACCGACTGTCCGACTAGCAAGAGCCAAGGCAGAAAGGATGCCCACACGAAAAACGGCTAAGGACTAATGAACTTGTATAGCGAAAATACGGCCTCCGACCACGCTGGCCGGCTTCCCAAACACTTCGCTATAATCCAACAAAGCTAGAGTACTTGCCCTCCCAATTGGCCAAGCACTTCTCCAGCCACAGATTGCAGAGCAACTGCCTGACTGGGGAAGCGGCAACCAAGGGAGGGCGGCAAAGGAAACAGCAGAAGGATGAAAAGCAAAGAACAAGGAAAAACCAAACACTTGCATAGTGATATATACATATAAAGCCCCCAACAGGCCGGCAATCGACATAGTTCGAATACACCCCCAGTGGGTGGAATTGTGTAAACTTAACAGAATATTGTTCCAAAAGTGACAAGACATGAAAATAAAACATAGCAGACTAGACTAAAGGTGCGATGTGGGAGCCGGGTTGGTCGGTGGAGACGGCGTCACCGGCTGAAGGAGTGGCCGGCTGGCGGGTCTCGGCTTGATCACCGCCGGTGGCAGGCGGCGCACCCGCGCGTGCCGTGTTGCTGGAGGCACGGTCAAGCTGAGGCTGGCCGGCCGCTCCACCATCCGGCCCGGCGTCTTCACCCTCCTCCTCCTCTTCTTCGCCCTCGTTGCTGGAGTCGATCTCCTTCGCTGAGTCTTCGTCGTCCACCGGGTTCAGCCCAAACCATTCCTCCGGCTGGGCAACACCGTTGTCATCTACCTCAGGGCGAAGGCGCTGGTGTCGGTGTAGTCGGCGATCGCCGAAGCCCGCCGGATGATAGCCGGCCGCGCCGGCTCCAGCTCCGTGTCGGCCTGCTGCCGCCAGGTAGCCAGCTGGTCCAGACTCAGGCCGGGATACCAGGCCTTGACGAACTCCAGTGCCCTCCTGGCGCCGGACCGAGCCACCGAAGCCTTCCAGGCTTCGAAGCGGCCGACCGCCACCTCCAGCCAGTCGGCAGTTCGACTGGGGGTGCGGGGAACCACTTCGCCAGGCCAGAGGGCGGCCAACATCTGCGCCCCGGCACGTTGAAGCCGGCGGAGCAGTCGATGAGCCGGCTGGAGGCGGGCCTGGATTGCCAAGAGCTCCTCCTCCAGCGACCGGCTAGCGTTTGGTGCAATCTCGGCGCCAGCCTGCCTCCGTGCCTCGCGGCGGGCCTCGATGATCTGGTTGGCGGCGGTAGAGTAGCCAGGGAAGTACTCCGCGCAAGAAAGAAAGAGAAAGAACAGAAAACACCAAGTCATAAAATGAGCCAAAAGCGGCAAGCGGCAAGAAAGGACGAAGAAGAAGGCGGCTTACCGTCAACCAAATCTTCGATCTGGCCATAGCCATTGATCAGCGTCTGCCTTGCTTTGGCCCAGCAGCCGCCTCTGTCTCATACTCGGCCTGGAGGGCGGCTTCGCTATCCTGCACCGCCTTCAGAGCCGCCTTGTGGCTCTCCTCCTGGTCGGCCAACCTCTTGGCCAGGCGGTCACGCTCCTGCACCAAGGCGGCAAACTCGGCCTCCTTAGCACGAAGGGCAGCCTGAGACCCTCCCAGCTGCTCCCTTAGACTGGTGTTGGCCGCTGCAGGGACGACAGAGAAAGAAGAAGCAATAAGAAGAAGTCGTCAAGGAAGATCCGACCCGACTGCTCAGCAGTCGGCCCGAATCTCGGGGACTACACCCAGTGGGTGCGCTGACGCGCCCCCACGTGAGATAAAGGACGAAGCACTTACCCCGGCTCTCAGATAGGTCGGCGGTCTTCTGGGTCAGCTCCCGAGCCTGGGAGTTGAAGGCAGCCGCGCGAAGATTGTGGTAGTCCTGCAAGACAGGCAGAAGAGCGAAGTAAGAGTAAGAATAGCAAAACTAGATCCACTAAGAAGTTCCAAGCCGCCTGCTCAGCAGCCGACTCGGAACTCGGGGACTACACCCAGTGGGTGCGCTGATGCGCCCCCACGGAAGAAACCAAGATAAAAAAAGCAAGATAAGAAGACTAACCCGGATGGCCGCCCGCGTCGCAAGGAACTCGTCGTTGTATTTCCTCAGCGCCATAGCCTGGGCTTGGAGCCGGGTCCGGACGTCCTGCGCGGCCACATTCATCACGGCCGTCCCTCCGCCCGGCGTCCACCCCGAGCTGGCACTGGCCGCCTCCATATCCTGGGCCGACGAGCTGGAGCCCGCGGCCGGCTGCGGCTCCGATGCAGCCTTCTGCGGCTCTGATGCGGCCTTCCCCGTGCGCTGGCGCGACGACGTCCGGACCGCCAGATCAGTCCTCGCGGCTGGCTCGCTCCCGGCCGATTGCACAGGCGGCAGGACAGGCCGGCCGCCTTGAGTCGCCCCAGTCGGCGGGGCCGGTGCCGCCACCCTCTCTAGGATGACGATGTCGTCTTCCCTCTCCAGCCCCGGCTGGTCACCGCCGGCTTCTTCTGGCAAGGGCTCGGGGGCCCCAGGCGCCGCAACACGCAGTGGGGTGACCAGCAAGGCCCCCTCCGCCATCGCCGCAGCCGTAGCCTCCGCTTGGGCCTTGGCCGCGGCGTCAGCGCGCGCCTTCGCCGCCGCCTCCTCCTGCGCCGCCTTGGTGGCAGCCGCCCTCAATGCCTCCGCCTCCCGCTCCTCCCGCGCCTCCCGCGCGTTCCGCTCCGTCGCCGCCTGAAGATCGGCACGGGGGTCCACACGGCGAGTAGTGCTCCCAGATCCTCCCGGCGACCCAACGACGGAGGCGGCAGCAGCCCGCTCGAGCGACAATGGAGCCCTGGTTTTTTTGGAGAAAAGACAAGGACTCAGGAGCTACCAGAGAAAAGAAAAAAGAATACACGAAGGAGTATATACTTACGCTGACACCGTCTGCGGCTGCTTCACCGCCTTGCGGAAGCGGGCCGCCTTCGCGGCCGCCTCCTCCCGCCTGGTCGCCGCTGCCCCGCCTCTGGGCTTCTTCGGCCGACTGCCGAACAAGCCCGGCGCGGCACGACGCTTTTGCCCGCCGCCCCGAGCAGGCGGCGCGGCGGAGGAACCCGCGCCATGGCCAGGCGCCGGCTGGCGGCGTGGGACGACTTCAGCCTCGTCATCGTCCGGCCAGTCGTCGAAGCTGACTCCAAGCCCGGAGCCGCCTGCCTCGCCACCGGCTTGGCCACCGCCCGCCTCGGTGTTGTCATCCATAGCGGCCGCCCCCAAGTCGGGGTCCTCCAGATCGTGCTCCGTCCGGTCGGGGACGAATCGGCGCTCCGCGTCCGACCCGCCTGCAGGCCGAAGAAGAGGGCTCTGTCAAGACAAGCCGACTAGTCAGAGTCGGCCAAAAGGAACTCGGCGACAAAACTGAGAGAAGAGAAAGAGAAAAAGAGAACATACCGTGGGCGGCGGATGGGCTCGGCAATATGGCTCCTTGCCGAACTGCTACTCTGCGGAGAGGTTGCAGTTCGCAAGGTAGTTCACCATATGGGCCACCTCGTCGTGCGGCATGTCTTTGGTGCACATCCGACTCGGATCGAGCTGGCCGCTCATCTGACAGATTAGATGAGGGCGGCTCTGGAGCGGGAGCACCCGGCGCGTGACGAAGGCGGCCAGCAGATCGGGCCCCGACAAGCCCTCCGACTGGATCATCACCCGCAGTCGGGCGACAGCTGCGGCTCCAGCCGGCGTCAGCGTCACGGCCCGATAGGACCACTGGGGCCGCCTGCCTGCCGGTGGGCCGGCTACGTAAGCCGGCAGATTGACGTAGTCGCCCTGCGGGGCGACGTTCTTCACGTAGAAGTATGACTTCTGCCATAGCTTCACCGACTGGATCAGCGTGATGACGGGGAAGGGGTTGTCGGCAGCCACCCTCCGCATCGCGACGAAGGCGCCACTCTGAGCCGGCACGCCCTGCATGCGCGTGCCCAGCTTGGACTGGAAGAACACCCCCTAGAGCTCGAGGGTGGGGAGGACGCCGAGGTAGCCTTCGCACAAGGTGACGAAGGCGGGCAACAGCACCACCGTGTTCGGGGTGAGGTGGTGCGGCTGGAGTTGGTAGAACTCGAGAAAGGAGTGGAAGAAGGCGCTCGCGGGCAAGCCGATGCCGCGCAAGAAATGCGAGAGGAAGACTACCCGCTCGCCTTCCTCCGGCTCCGGCGTAATCTCCTTCGCCGGCGGAAGACGGACCTGCACCTTGTCCGCGCCGGGCAGCCTCCGCGTCTTGCGGAGGAACTCAACGTGTTCCTCATGGACGTTGGAGCCGTCCCAATCCCCGCGGTACTGCATCGTGGCGTAGGGCTGGCGAGAATGAGCGCGGCGGCGGAGGATCGAGTGGTAGAGCGGTGTGGCGGCGAGGCGCTGTCGCAAGAAAGAGCAGAAGGAAGAAGATGGCGGAGAGGGGAGGGGCGTGCGAACGCCTGCTGCTCTCCCCCCTCCCCCTACTTATAGCTTCGCACGGTGAAGCCGAGGAGGCAGGGCGTGGGGTGAGACATGGGATTAACCGCACCCACTCCCCCCACGCCCCGCGATTATTATGCCCTAAAGGCGTGCCGAAACCGCCGCAGGAAGACGTGCGGGCGGCTTTGGGCCGCAGAGAATCCGCGCCTGGGCCCGGGCGTAGGCGTGGCGGGCCCCCGACCTGCGGCGACGTCCCGTCACGCGCGTAGGCTGGCAGGCTTTTTAGCCAAGGGATGCCACGTGGTTCGCAGGCGGCAAGTGGCCGGTCCGCGGCCCGGTGCGCGCGCTGGCAGGCTCCCGCCCTCCGACTCCAATTTTTTTTGCCAAGACGACGCACCCAACCAAAGTCGGCTCCCAGCTGCCGGCTCGTCAAGATAGGAAGCCGACCGAGCTTCTCGACTCCCACCCAACCTCGAAGCTCAATCAGCTTCGGGGACTACTGTCGGAGTAAATGGCCACGGGTAGCCTAACCGACTACCCCTGGCTATTCAAAAATTATCAGGCCATTTGAGCCTTCAAGCATTCAAAGCATTGGGCCGCCTTCCCCCGGCCGGCTACCCCAGGAGCCGACTCTCAGAAGGCGACCCAGCCTCAGAAACCTCCCCCAAGATAACTACGAGATGGCCGACTCCAGGAAGCCGGCCATGGAGAACGCCGACTCCCAAGAGCCGGCCATGAAGAACGCCGACTCCAAGAAGCCGGCCAAGACCGCACCCACCAAAAACTACGCCCACATAACGGTGACAAGACGGGGTGTGGCTACAGTGCGTCCCACTACCCCCGAATCCCGAGGCAGGCATGGCCGCAGGACGCCGTACGGGTCAGCCATCTCCCGTCCGGCTCGGCTCTGTAGCCATGCTGGCCTCAACGTCATCCGCGACAGACGCCAGTATGGCCCGCGGGCCCCTTTAGCCAGAGAGAGGCACGAAGGTGGCCCGGCCTCCCCCAGTCGGCCAGGGGCGTAGCCGGCCCCCAGAAGCCGGCTACCCCCCTCCCTCGAAAATGTCCCACATTAAGGAGACAAGACGAGGTAAGGCTACAGTGAGAGCCCACGAGGCGGCACACTGTAGCCACGCTTACCTCGACAAAGCCCTCGTCATCAGGGGCGAGGCCACAGTAAACAGCCGCCGACAAGACCCCCAGGCGGTGGGGCCGGCCTGTCGACCAAGAGGCCGGCAGCCGGCGGGACCCACCAGTCGGCGGGCCCCAATGGCCGGCAGAGAAGCCGGCGAGCACAGACACTGACGACTGGGACCCGCGCCCAGCCGGATTACAATTGTACCCCCGGGGGGTAGGCCTATATAAACCCCCCGGGGCATCCATGCAAAGGGTTGGCTTCTTAGAGTTACACACACACCATATAGAGAGGGAAGCGAGAGCTAGACTTGCTCTTCTTCTCCCTTGAACCCGACAGCTCAAGGAGCACTTGTAGCTACTCGTTCTGATCTAGTGATCATGCGGAGACCCCGCAGAGCAGGACTAGGGGTGTTATCTCCACGGAGAGCCCCAAACCTGGGTAAGATTCGCCGGCGAGCATGTCTTCGCCTCATCCCGTTTCCAGGCACCGGTGACGTCTTACTGGCTCCCACAATGATAAGCCACCCGTCGGCATATGTCGCACCTACCACCTGACAAGGATCATTACCGACAACGACACCCAGTTCACAAGCCGCGCCTTCATGCAATATGTTCATACCCTCGGAAGCAAGATCTCATTTGCCTCTGTCGCACATCCCAGAAGTAATGGGCAAGCTGAGAGGGCGAATGCTGAAGTGCTACGGGGACTCAAGACAAGAACCTTTGATACGCTGCAGAAGCACGACAGGCGGTGGATCGATGAGCTACCGGTAGTCCTTTGGTCCCTCAGAACGACACCAAATCGAGCTACCGGGCAGACTCCTTTCTCCCTGGTCTATGGGGCAGAAGCAGTTATCCCCACGGAACTCATTTACGGGTCACCTCGAGTGCTTGCCTACGATGAAGTAGCGCAAGATCAGCACTGTCCTGACAATGTTGTGCTACTCAAGGAGAACCGTCTCCGGGCTGCTATGCGTGCTGCACGCTATCAGCAAGCCCTGCGTCGCTATCATAGCCGCAGGGTTCATGCCCGGTGTTTTGAGGAAGGCGACCTTGTCCTTATGCGCGTTCAGTCCGCCAAGGGTACAAATAAGTTGACGCCGAAGTGGGAAGGCCCTTACCGGGTAGTACGAGTCACCAGACCTGGCGCAGTCCGTCTGGAGACCAGAGATGTCATTGAATTGCAAAACTCATAGAATATTGAGCATCTCTGCAAGTTCTACCCGTAAGGCGCGGTTGTCGGGCCCTGCCTGGCAGCCACCCTTTTGTACAGGCCTTGCCTCAGCTGCATGTAACCCCTTGTACAAAGCCAGGTGATGACCCTGAGCAACTAAGAAATAAACGAAGGGCTGGGGGCCCCCCGACCAAGTTGCATGCATGCATAAGCATTCCAAGAACATTGCATAAGCATTTCATGAGCATTTGCATGTGCATATAGATAGGATCGCATCCTGCATCATTCTCATCTGCATGAAGCTACAGGTTCCTGCCGTGAACTTGGCTTCTACAAGGAGTTGAGGAGATAGACCAACACTGCGATCCCCGGCAAGCCAAACAGATAAGTTCTACCTCTTGTCCATAGGTGTTCTGTAAGCTGAAACTTGTGCATGAGAAAACCTCGCCGCTCATCGAAACTTAGGTGCTCGCACCCTTGGCTCGAACATTGCTTCGGCCAGGATGGTTGTAGTGTCCTTTGATGGAAGAGAGTTGGCGGGGGGCTGGTCCCTTTATTTTTTGCCCGGTAGGCTCAAGTCTCCGGCAACAAAATCAAAAGGGTACCGGCAGGATAAGCCTGCCGGGGAAAACTCATTTTGTTTAAAATAAAGGGGCATTTTACCTCTGCATGGACATATACATGCACGGGTTCCCGGCAAGGTTCATCTTTTTCATTAATATGCTGATCGTACAAGTACAAGCCTTACAAAACACAAACATGGACTCGAGAGGTTACATTATTTGAATTAAAATTTGGCAAGTGCCTACGGATTTAAGATTGAAAAAAGATAAATGCCCCGTGATGCCCTTTCTTGTCCCTCTCCTTCTAGGCACGACAGTCGATGGTGAGGAGGGCAAATTGGAGTGCCTGGGAAGAAGCCCAGCCTATTCCCATCGGGCTCCAGGAGAGGTAGCCTGACGGGGTCAGGGGAGCACCAGTGAACGCGTCGATGGAGAGCATGGCGGAGGCGACCCGTCAACCGCCACCACCAGGGCTAGCAGGACGCGGCAGGGCTAACAGAGCTGCAACCCGAGAGGAAGCCTGCCGGGGTCCAGCTGGAAGGTTGCTGAAGTCGGGAGGCACCATCTCCACCCCTGCATCCAACTCCCCGGCAAATCACATTGCCGGGAGGAGATGCAGGTGCAGATGATGGTGATGCCTCCTGATGAAGATGGTGCGGGCGACACTCAGCCGGAGTTAGAGTCGTCGCCCTCTCACCCGCTGCCGTCGTCATCGCTGAGGGAGTCCTGGACTAAGGGGTCCTCGGGCGTCCGGCCTGTTATCCATGGGCCAGACTGATGGGTTGTGAAGACATGAAGGCCGAAGACTGCACCCGTGTCTAGATAGGACTCTCCTTGGCGTGGGAGGCAAGCTTGGCGATCAACTATGCAGATTCCTTCCTATGTGACCGACTCTATGTAACCCTAGCTTCCCCCGGTGTCTATATAAACCGGAGGGTGTAGTCCGGAAAGGATAGACTCATTACCATAGTCATACAGGCTAGGCTTCTAGGGTTTAGCCATTACGATCTCGTGGTAGATCAACTCTTGTAATACTCATATTCATCAAGATCAATCAAGCAGGAAGTAGGGTATTACCTCCATAGAGAGGGCCTGAACCTGGGTAAACATCGTGTCCCATGTCTCATGTAACCATCGATCCTAGACGCACAGTTCGGGACCCCCTACCCGAGATCCGCCGGTTTTGACACCGACATTGGTGCTTTCATTGAGAGCTCCAGTGTGACGTCGACGAAAGGTTCGATGGCTCGCCTTGTCCTTAAAGACAACATCACCTCCGGGGGAGTCTTGGCCCCAGGCCAAACCCTCCGGCTGGGCGGCTTTACCATGATCGCCCGTTCGGCCGTTGAGCCGACGATGACCTCTCGGGCCATCGAAAACCCCCTTCGCATTAACTCCGAACACTCCAAGCAGATGGATCCGGCAGATTTCTCGTCCTTGAACGAGCTCCTAGATCACATCGCCGCTTTGGGAATCGCCACAGATTACGATCGGATCGGTCCTAAAACCGATCAAGGAGAAATCAAAACTCCACCGGTCACCCACCAGATAGCGGTAGTCGAGGAGCAGGACGGCGAGTCTTCTTCTATATCGAAGATGGACTATGTTCGGATCGCCGATCAGGAAGAACCGGATACCCACCAGCGAAAAGATGCAACCAGCCCTCCGAACATAGAATCGGACGGCAGTCCTAAAATTTCAGAAGATACTCCGGAGCCCGGACTGTTGAGTCTGGAAGGTCTCCGGACTCCGGATAATTGGTCAGGTCAGGTCAGTCCAGGACACCCCAGAACAGCACCCTCCAGAAAACGACGACACAAGAGTATTGACGGTCTTCGAGACATTTGCTTCAAACAACAAGCGCAAAAGGGCACTTCGCGACCTCGCCGAAGTCTGCCAAATCGCTGCAATAAACCCTTGGAACGACACGACTATAACATTTAATGCCGGTGACAAACTGAAGTACAGGACAGCCCGAGTTCCAGCCGCATTAGTCCTCAGTCCCATCGTGGACGGGTTTCGACTTACCAAGGTCCTCATGGACGGTGACAGCGGACTAAACCTCATTTATGAGGACACACCCCATAAAATGGAAATAGACAGGAGCCGCATCAAGCAAAGTAGCACAACCTTCCAAGGAATCATTCCTAGTCGAGAGGTGCGATGCGCGGGAAAAATCACACTTGACGTGGTATTCGGCACGCCGGAGAATTACCGGTCCAAAGAAATCACTTTCCAAGTGGCCCCATTCAGCAGCGGATACCACGCCCTGTTGGGGCGGGATGCTTTTACACGCTTCCAAGATATACCTCATTACGGGTATATGAAGCTCAAAATGCCCGGACCAAACGGTATAACCACTCTTGTCAGTGATCCAGACATAGCACTCCGCGCTAAAAACAAAACCGCATCCCTGGCCCTTGAGGCGCTATCTGAAGCCCTCGCGGCCGAAGAATTAATCGCACTGCGCTCCACGGTGGACAGGGACAATGTGATCCTCGACAAACACCCCAAATCCACCTCCTTCAAACCAACAGAAGAAATAGTCAAATTCCAGGTCCACCCAACGGACCCCAAGAAGACAACATCTATCAGAGCGCAACTGAACCCAACAGTTGACGCCGCACTACGAGAATTTCTGCGCGAAAACTGGGACATATTTGCCTGGCACCCTTCAGATATGCCAGGGATCCCACGCAAGCTGGCCGAACATAGCCTCAATATATTAAGGGATTTAAACCGGTCAAGCAAACACTGCGGCGCTTTTCCGAACCCAAGTGACAAGCCATGGGGGAGGAGCTGGCCAAGCTTATCGAAGCCGGATTCATTAGAGAAATCAAACATCCGGACTGTCTGGACTAGCTGGCAAACCTGGTGATGGTACCAAAGAAGGACAAATCCTGGCGCCTATGTGTTGATTTCAAAGACCTCAACACGGCTTGCCCCAAGGATCCCTTCCCCCTCCCCCGCATTGATCAAATCATTGACGCCACCGCAGGACACGACTCGCTGTGTTTCCTCGATGCATATTCCGGATACCATCAAATCAAAATGAAGGAGTCCGATCAAGCTGCAACAGCATTTATTACCCCATATGGGCCATTCTGCTTCAACACTATGCCCTTCGGGCTCAAGAACGCCGACGCCACATACCAACGCATGATTCAGACATGCCTGGAGAAACAGATCGGTAAGACAGTAGAAGCCTATGTCGAGGACGTCGTCATCAAAACTAGGCACGTCGAAACACTAATAGACGACTTACGTCTTAAGTTTGACAACCTCCGTGCATATGACATCAAGCTCAACCTGGAAAAGTGTGTCTTCGGCGTCCCCGCTTGAAAACTGCTGGGCTTCATCGTTTCCAATAGAGGAATCGAAACAAATCCAGCCAAAATCTGAGCTCTGTCACGGTTGGCTACGCCAAAAGACCTCAAACAAGTCCAAAAACTAGCTGGTTGCGTGGCAGCGTTAAGTCGCTTTATCTCCAGATTAGGAGAAAAGGCACTACCACTCTATCGCCTCTTACGGTGCACCGATAACTTTGAATGGACAGACGCGGCGACCGCCGGACTGGAGGAAATAAAGGCCCTCCTAGCAAGCAACCCAATCCTAGCCGCACCAAACGCTGGCGAACCCATGTTGCTATACATATCAGCAACACATCAGGTGGTGAGCGTCGTGCTCATCGTCGAACGAGAACAGGACGGACAAAAATTCCCACTTCAAAAACCAGTATACTACGTATCTACTATCCTCACACCATGCAAATCCCGGTACCCCCATTACCAAAAGATAGCATACGCGGTCTTCATGGCATCCCGAAAGCTACGACACTACTTCCAGGAGTTTTCAATCACGGTGGCTTCTGAAGTCCCACTCAATGACATAATAAACAACCGCGACGCCACGGGACGAATCACCAAATGGGCCATAGAGCTACTTCCATTTGACATAACATACAAGCCACGTCGAGCCATCAAATCCCAAGTACTGGCTGACTTCATCGCCGAATGGACAGAGGCCGAACTCCCTAAAGAGTACGGCGCATATTCCAATTGGGTTATGTATTTCGACGGCCCCAAAATGCTGGCGGCGCTAGGAGCGGGAGTCATGTTAACATCCCCCACAAGAGATGTCGTCCAGTATGTACTCCAATACACAGACTCCAACAACGCAGCCGAATACGAGGCCCTATTGCGTGGTCTTTGGATCGCCGTATCCATGGGCATACAACGCCTAGAGGTGCGCGGGGATTCAAACCTCGCAATATCTCAAATAAACGGAGACTTTGATGCCAAAGATCCAAAGATGGCAGCTTATCGTAAAAATATCGGCTCGGTTCGAGGGGCTCGAATTTCATCACGTCGCCCGGGAGAGTAATCAGGTAGCGGACGTCCTTGCTCGCATTGGCGCTAAGCGCGACCCCATCCCACCCAACATTTTCCTGGAAAGGCTTTTCAAGCCATCCGTGGTGTGGCAAGGGGAGGGCGGCAACAACAGTCCAGATTCGAATACAACCCCAAATCCCGAACACACCGATAGTATCGGGGGCTCAGCCACCGAAAAAACACCGTCGGCCCATCTCTTTATGGCAGTCATTGCCCCATGGACCGAACCCTTCTTGGCCTACATTAATAGGAAGGAGCTTCCCGAAGACCAGAATGAGGCTTGCCGCATTGTCCAGCGTTCGAAGGCCTACAAGGTTCACGACGGAGAGCTCTACAAGAAAAGTACTACCGGAGTACTTCAAAGATGTATCTCCGAAGAAGAGGGGCGACAGCTTTTAGCGGAAATTCACGCTGGTCTCGGCGGACACCACGCCGCAGCTCGGGCCCTTGTTAGCAAGGCCTTCCGTACTGGGTTTTATTGGCCGACAGCCCGAGCAGACGCGCAGGACCTTGTCCAACGCTGCGTCGGATGCCAACTCTTCGCCAACCAAAGCCACATGCCCCCAACTGCCTTACAAACTATCCCCATTACTTGGCCTTTTGCGGTCTGGGGACTGGATATGGTTGGACCCCTTAAAGGGGGGAGCCATAAGAAAAAATATCTGCTGGTCATGGTGGACAAATTTACTAAGTGGATAGGGGCTAAACCAGTCAAAACAGCTGAGTCCGGCCCGGTGATAGAATTCATATCCGATGTTGTGCACCGTTATGGTGTCCCACACAGCATCATCACCGACAACGGCTCTAATTTCACAGCCGGCGAGGTAAAAACCTGGTGTACTAATCTTGGCATTAAACTCGATTACGCCTCCATCTACCACCCGCAAACCAACAGTCAAGTCAAACGAGCCAATGGTCTTATTATGAGTGGCATCAAGCCCAGACTAGTGTGGTCTTTGAGAGAATCAGACAAGCACTGGGTTGAGGAGCTCGACTTCGTACTCTGGGGGTTGCGGACCATGCCCAACTGTACTACCGGATACACACCTTTCTTCATGGTGTATGGCATGGAGGTTGTATTTCCCTGCGATATTATCCACGACTCACCTCGAGTGCGTATGTACGAAGAGAGAGAAGCCGAGCTTGATCGGCAGGACAACCTGGATGCCCTGGAAGAGGAGCGCGATGTCGCAAAAGCCCGTTCAACATTTTACCAATAGCAGGCTCGAAGATATCAAAGCAGAGAAGTACGGGCCAAGACCTACAACATTGGCGAACTAGTTCTACGCCTGCCGGAGAAGGAAAAGGACAAACTCAAGCCCAAATGGGAGGGTCCCTTCATAATTGATGAAGTTCTCACCGGAGGGGCGTACCGTCTTCGCGATGCATCAGACAATCACCTCGAGCCGAACCCCTGGAACGCGGCCAGACTCCGAAGATTCTATGCCTAGCGCCAAATTCCTTGTTCGTCTCCTTCTCCCCTGTAGTTTACATTATTTTTTGTCTCTTTTCTGACTACTTTTTTCTTTCTTGCTTTAAAGCTTTGGTACGGCTAGACCGCACACCCCTGACGCATACATCTTTAAATATGTACGTCCATTATACCTGGGGGCTTCTTGGACAGAAGCTTTTTATTATTATTCCTTGGGCATCAAGGTCTTCACATATGAGTTTTTCCATATGTACCTTTTCTTCGCCACTATATGCATCGATATGACTTAAGTTTTGGCCAAGATGGGTTGCCTGGCTCCTGTGCTTATGCCCTACGTTCCCGTTAGTTCGGCTAGGGCATAAAGGGAGCACCTCTACGATTGTTACTGCTGGGTCATCCGGATGTGTACCTCAGACTGGGTGAAGCCGAAAGCTAGCGTTCTTAAGGGAATATTCGGTCGGTGAATTAAAGATGATTTTTGCACTCACTCCATTGTGAACCCCCAGAAGCTATACACACTGTGATTTTCACACCACAATTCGGACATGTACACTAATGCATGCACACCCAGGGAAAGGAACCCTTAACGGAACTATTCTCTCTGGAAGATGTTTCTTACAATCTCAATGTAATATAACATAGCTAGCCGGATACAACTTGTCTGTTCAAGCAACTATGACCCCTACGCCTAGTTTCCGCACATACCCCGGTCTATTCGGCCGAGCGGGTATTCGGAAACACTCCGCACCTTCGGGTCCGGAGGCTGAAGTGAAAAGGTCTGCCATGACAAATGCTATACAATTCAGCTAGAGTTACATATATCAAGGAAAGTACATAGTCACTTGGACTCAAACACTTCCTCCTCTACACCGCCCAAAAGGCGGTCTAACTTACAATCCTGTTGGGAATATTTGGCGGCCACCTCTACTTGGTCATATACTAAACTAACGGGAATTTCTTCCCCATTCAACCCTAGCAGTCCGACACGGGCCATGTGATTAGGATCCAGCTTGGTATATCGCGTCTTCACCATGGCCCAGGCCTCTCGCGCACCCTCTTGGCAGGCTGATATCTTCCATAGTCGGATACGCCGCCGCGCTCCTTTGAACAGCTCTACAAGCTCCTCCATACTTCCTGGAGGGGAGGCGGATGGCCATATGGGCCTTGGCAACACTCTGCATCGCCAGCCGAGCCTGTTCGTGCACTTGCGACAACCCTTGCAGCAGATCACTTGATGATCCGGACACCTCCTCTTCAGGACGGCCCGTCAATATACCTGCAATCATAACTATATCAGTTCCATTTATCTCCGAACTACTTTAAAAATGGTTCAGACACATACTAAATATGCCGCCCCGCAGCTTCTTGTTCTCCTTCATGGAGTTGGCTAGCTGGACTCGCACATCTTTCAATTCTTCACCCAATGTAGTGTTGGAATCCTGTAGCTTGTTTTTCTCCCCTCTGACTCGGGTCAGCACACACACTCGCCTGCGGCGTGTAGCCTTTTCACCTCTTTTTCTCCCTCTTGGGCGATCTTCAACTTCTCTTCAAGTTGATCAGGCGATCCTATTATGCGATCAGCAACAGTATTAGTACAGTTGGTATACAATTATTGTTCCTTGATAGAGGGGAATGTTACCAGAAGACGCCCTCTTGAAGTTTTCCAGTTCGGCGGTAGCAGCATTTAGCTGCGCCCGACACTGCTCCAGCTCTTGGGCTAGCAGGCCATTCTTCTCTGTAAGGACCTGGTTATACAACGATCCTTAAATCAGTTGTACCAACTGCTTTCAGTCTCGGGGGCTATGGGCATATGGTTATCCTTTTCGCACAAAGAAAAACTTACCTGCACATCTGTCAAATGTTGCTTTGTGGCTTTTCTAAGCCCATCTCGAGCAGCTCGGATGTATGCGTCAGCCGAGCTAAAGGCATTGAATGCCTCTCCCGAGAACTTGGGATCTCGTAAGACAGCCCTGCAGCGCCGATGATTCATGGCACTCTCTACTTCTGAGTTGGTAACGGACATGTCTTCCGAACCCTCGGCCGAAGGACAGTCCGGCGTTGTCCCCATAGCGGCCCCCACCTCTCCGGTGGGATCTAAATCCCGGTTGTTGGGAGTGCGACCGGCCGAATCCCTGAACATAGTCCGGCGAACCTTTTTCCTGATACAGGACCAACATAACAATCACGGTTGGGTACGATTGCCAAAGCATACCTTCAAACCCATACCTCTTCGACGAAGGACCGACCTTGTCTTCACCGATCTTCCTTTTGGAGGCCTTGCTCGGCACGGGAGCCGTTCTTCTTGGAGTCATCCCCGGCGTAGCATGACGTGCCGAACGCCTCCCCTTTGAAGCATGAGACAGTGCGGTGGGTGAGGCGGTGTGAGGAAACTCTTTCGAGGGGGATTTCTCCTGATTACTTACGTGGGAAGCTGGAAGAAGACCAGGATAATCGGCGATGATGGACACTTCTATGTCGTCATATCTCGCCTGGTAAAACACCGCTTCCGCGAGTACCACGAATATATCCGGGTCCTCTTCGAACCCAGGATCAAGCTCCCGGTTGTGGTTCTCCGGCTGTGGGGAAGGGCTATTAAGCCCCTCGGTTACCTTCCGCAAGTGTTGTTTCAAAATAGATGGATTGGGAATTCGTTAAAGATGGCCAAGAGAGCGGAGTGGATAAAAGCAAAGGGGTTAGGACTTACCCAGCTGGGAGGGTTGTACATAGAGTACCCGTCTCTGCGATTGATATGGAGAAATTCTTCTTCCTCCCCTTTAAACAGCTCGGCCAGTATCTTGGCTAGAGCGGCGGGGGTGTACGGACCTTTCCGACCACAACGGGAGGCGTCATCCTCCCCATTGTAGTGCCACATTGGGAGCCCTCTGTATTGAAGTGGCTGAACCCCCCGCACTATGGAGGTCGCCATTACCTAATCGGACTGGGCAAGCATCCTTATCTTGCCCAGGAGCTGACGAACTTCCGCACTGTCCTCCTCTTCAAGACTTCGGGGACGCCAGCTATGACGTTTCTTCAGCGGAACGCTTGCAAATTCCGGGAGACCTTTGCGAACTGGGTCGGGAAGAGCGACGTCTTCTATATAGAACCATTTGGAAGGCCATTCTTCAGATGCCTTCCTTGGTGTGCCGTACAGGTATCCGGTATCGGTGACGCACCATACTTCGGCTCTGCCCACTTCAAATATTGACCCCCGGTGGTTGCGCGGGACAAGACAGAACACCTTTCTCCACAGTTTGAAATGGGCCTCAACGCCCAGGAACAGTTCGCACAAAGCGACGTAGCCCGCGATATGCAGAATGGAGGCGGGAGTAAAGTTATGCAGCTGAAGGCCATAGTATTCCAGAAGCCCCCAGAGGAACGAATGGATTGGAAACCCAACGCCCCTTAGCAGATAAGGGACGAAACAAACTCGCTCCCCCCGGATGGATTGGGAAAATCCTCCGCCTGGGTCTCACCGTTAAGGGAAGCTTGCCCTGCTCGAACAGGGACCAGATCTGCAGGGGGGAGGAATCCCTGCGTTTGCAGCTTCTTTAATTGGCTATAGGCCACTGAGCACCTCTCTCTGAGTCGAAGGAGGAACTGGGAATGCTAGCCATGTTGGAATGGCTTCTCCTAGTAGTCTTTGGGGGTTTTTCTTCGCGAGATATTGAATGGATCTAAGATCTGATCTCTTTAAATAGACGCTCTTCCTGGCCTAAATGGGGTGTTATTTGCAAAAATACCATGACCCCCCGCATTCGCTCGACACGTGGAAGACGAGGCTATTAAACGCGCAGAAGCCGAGGGGAGACATTGAATCTACGGCCGAATACACTACTTGGAAATCATTAAAGGAGGAACCCGCCTTGCAATGCCGAAGACGATTTGTGTGCCGAACACCTCGCTATTGAAGACTAGTTCGGGGGCTACTGAGGGAGTCCTGGACTAAGGGGTCCTCGGGCGTCCGACCTGTTATCCATGGGCTGGACTGATGGGCTGTGAAGACATGAAGGCCGAAGACTGTACCCGTGTCCGGATAGGACTCTCCTTGGCGTGGTAGGCAAGCTTGACGATCAACTATGCAGATTCCTTCCTATGTGACCGACTCTATGTAACCCTAGATTCCCCCGGTGTCTATATAAACCGGAGGGTGTAGTCCGGAAAGGATAGACTCATTACCATAGTCATACATGCTAGGCTTCAAGGGTTTAGCCATTACGATCTCGTGGTAGATCAACTCTTGTAATACTCATATTCATCAAGATCAATCAAGCAGGAAGTAGGGTATTACCTCCATAGAGAGGGCCCGAACCTGGGTAAACATCGTGTCCCCTGTCTCCTGTAACCATCGATCCTAGACGCACATTTCGGGACCCCCTACCCGAGATCCGTCGGTTTTGACACCGACAATCGCCGTCACTGTCCTCCTCGTCGCTTTCGCTCGAGGAGGAGCTTTCGTCGTCAGTTGAGCTCTCCGCGCAACACCCTAAGCGAGCTCCTGGGCGCCCGAAGATCTTGACGGAGAGCAGGCCGCTCTCCATTAATTTAAACTGGAGAACGTGCCCCTCCGAGAAGTTGTGGGCACGAGCAAAGGTCTTCCAACCACGGTAGAGGTACATAACATGAGGGGCTAGGAAATCAACATCCACCCACATGCTGCCATTTCCACAGCCCCTCATATGCAACCTCAGAGCGCGTGGCTGTTCGAGCTCCATTTCCCGCGCGAATGGAGTAGGGAGGCGAAGATGGCCGCACGGAGGTTTATACAGCCTGATGATGAATTATCGAGGCTGATCCCCGACATGGCCTTCCATTGGAGGAAGAGCCGCCGGTGGAGGCGCAGCCGAGGTGCCGCCCCGTCCTCCTCTTCCTCGAGCACCACAGCGACCTCGGCCTCGCCCCCTCCCTCCTCCTCTCATGGCGGGCTCCACCACCACAGGATCCGGAGGAGGGGGGATGCGCTATCGAGTAGAAGCCCTCATCGCCGTCGCCGGAAAACCACCGCGCCCTCGTCCTCTCACCATGACTAGTAAGGAAAGATTGCGGAGGGAAAGAAGAAGCGTGTGTGAAAATGCACTGCTCCTGCCCCCTCTTATAGGAAGATGAGGCAGGGGCTGGCCTCTCACGCAGGGAACGGCTGCCCCGCTCCTCCAATACGGCCTCCCTGCGCCTTCTTTGGCTCTAAGAATCAAGGCCGACCCTCTGCTCCAACCATCGACGCCCAGTTTTCGACCATGGCACTCGTCCCCGCGCTCTCCGCATCCACCACCTACCACACCCAATGCATGCAGAGCACGTGGCAGGTGCGCGTGAAACAGGAGGCAAGTGGGATGGCAGTTTCTGCCCCGTGATCGTGGGGCGTGGGCGATCCGCGGGCCATGATCAAAGTTTTTCCGTAGCATTGCACGTGACGCGTGGAGAAACTGGAAACTGGCCCAGGCTCAAGATTAATGACGAAGCAAAGAAGACTCCAAGAGACCAGCCTCTCCAGCACCTCTGCCTATTGATACGTCTCCAACGTATCTATAATTTTTTATTATTCCATGCTATTATATTATCTATCTTGGATGTTTTATATGCATTTATATGCTATTTTATATGATTTTTCGGACTAACCTATTAACCTAGAGTCCAGTGCCAATTTTTGTTTTTTCCTTGTTTTTGAGTTTCGCAGAAAAGGAATATCAAACGGAGTCCAAATGAGCTGAAAATTTACGGTGATTTTTTATGGACCAGAAGAGCCACGAGGCCTCACAAGGGTGGAGGGCGCGCCCTACCCCACTGCGCACACCCTCCGACCTTGTGGTTGACTCATGGACCCACCTGACGTGAAACCGACACCAAAAATTCCTATAAGTACAGAAACCCCCAAAAACAAACCTAGATCGGGAGTTCCGCCGCTGCAAGCCTCTGTAGCCACCAAAAACCAATCGGGACCCTATTCCGGCACCCTGTCGGAGGGGGAAATCATCACCGGTGGCCATCTTCATCATCTCGGCGCTCTCCATGATGAGGAGGGAGTAGTTCACCCTCGAGGCTGAGGGTATGTACCAGTAACTATGTGTTTGATCTCTCTCTCTCTCTCTCTCGTGTTCTTGATTCGGCACGATCTTGATGTACCGTGAGCTTTGCTATTATAGTTGGATCTTATGATGTTTCTCCCCCTCTACCTTCTTGTAATGAATTGAGTTTTCCCTTTGACGTTATCTTATTGGAATGAGTCTTTAAGGATTTGAGAACACTTGATGTATATCTTGCATGTGCTTATCTGTGGTGACAATGGGATATTCACGTGATCCACATGATGTATGTTTTGGTGATCAACTTGCGGGTTCTGTGACCTTGTGAACTTATGCATAGGGGTTGGCACACATTTTCGTCTTGACTCTCCGGTAGAAACTTTGGGGCACTCTTTGAAGTTCTTTGTGTTGGTTTGAATAGCTGAATCTGAGATTGTGTGATGCATATTGTATAATCAAACCCGCGGATACTTGTGGTTGTGACACCCAAGTTTTTATTTGGATTTTTTCAAAAGATTTCTATTTGACTTGAGGGGAGTGATTTAAATTTTTTCCTTTAAGAAAACTCTCACTCTCAAATATTTTTCCATATGGCAAAAGTTTTATTTGGATTCACCCAAGATCTGCCTTTGGTCTTGGAAGTTCTTGCCTTTCATTTGAACTCAAGACAAAATGTTTTTCTTTTGGGGAAAATAACTTTTGAAAACCTTTTTGAATTTGCACTATGGCTTTTGGAAAATCCTTTGCCACTTTCAACAATTCCTTCTTGCCATGGCATTAGTGCAAATCCTCTCTCCTAGCCACTCCCTCACCTTTGGATCATGATTTGCATCAAATCCAGCAAGTTGAACCTCCCCATGTGATTATTTCCATTCAAATTATATTCAAACAAATTTCTGTCTTCTATTCTACCAGTTGGAGATTTACAAAGGAACTCCATTTTCTGTTTTGATTTTTGCCCCGAAACTAACTCTCCTCCCTGGTCCTTTGTACCCTCAACCTAGAACCATGAAGATCCACTGGTCTTCAGTTCAAAATTTTCAAACTACACTTGCTGCAAGTTTGGACCAGATTTGTCAAATTTGGTGAAATTCATTCCAAACCTTCTCCAAAAATTCCAAGTAAAATCAGGCAGCCTCTGGGTGCATTGAGTGGTCATCTCACCAAGTTACAGCTCCAAAAAAATTTATCTCATAGCCAAAACCTTCTGTCGAACACCTGCAGTGCACTGTCTTTGCAAAGTTCAGAAAGTTCAGAGATTCAGTCAATGGTTGCTGTCGTTTTCTTCAGAGGAGGATGTCGATCTCGCCAGTGCCATCGCGTCGCCTTGCTCCTCGTCCCCGCCCCCTTGTTCCTGCACCGCACGAACGCCTGGCGCCTTGCGGGCGTCGGCGACGAGCAGCAGAAGGTGCGCTGCCCCGTGACCGACGCCGGCGGCGGCTTTGCGGACGCCAGCGGGAGACACGGCGCCGACGACGCCACCCAGCGCCGCCCAAACCACCGGAGCTCGCCGCGTGGCCTTCCACTCCCCCGAACGCGCTGCCGCTCTCGTCGTGAACCATAGGGCGCGGAGCGAGCTCTCTGCCGCCGTTGAGCCCGTGCGGTCACCTCACCGTGGACCGACGCCATTACGCCAAGACCGACCCCGTTTAGCTGTAAAACGAATCCAGTGACCTCCACTGATGCTGCCCGGCCGCTCAAAACCCCTGCCAATCCACTGCTCCGCCGTAATCGCTCGCCGGAGATTCTCCGTTCACGGCCACCCCGTCGATCTGCCTATAAATAGAGGCCCCGAGCTTCAACTCGAGCACCCACCAGCCCTGCACTCCCCCTAGAGCACGCCTAGCCACTGGAAGAGCCCCGAGGAGGTCTCCTTCCTCGACTCCGGCCGCCGCGACCCGCCATGGGATCCAGCCCGATTCGCCCCCGTGTGTGCTCCTCCGCCTCCATTCTATTACCAGTAGCTTCACCATGCATCCCTCTTTCTGACCCGCACCTCAATTTGAAGCTTGCAGCCCTCCACCGGAGTTCCCCATCCTCACCCGAGCCGCCGTCCGCCGGAGAAAGTGTCGCCGTCGATGTGGTGCTCCCCGTTGGACGAGTCCACCACCCACCGACGCGGAAGAGGACGCTGAAGCTCTTGGTACCCTCCGTTCCTCCTAACTCGCCGCGGTTCGACGCCGGCGTCCACCGCAGTCTTCGGGCGCCGGCGAGCTTTTCAAACCTGACATGTGGACCCCGCGTGTCAGCCTCTGTTCTTTTATTCGTGAACCGTTTTCTGTTGGCGCCTTCGGGCAGAATACGTCTTCACCTTTGCGCTTGCGCATTCCCAACCGAAGCGTTTTCTGTTTTCTCAGTTAAAACCCTGGAACTTTTCTATTTCATTACAGATAAGTCCTTGGACAGAAACCTTTATAACTTTTTAATAAAAAGGTATTTTCTAGTGATTCTTTTTCTGACAATCTTCAAATTTTGTCTAGTTTTTTATGGGATTTATTTGAAAAATATTTGGAAAAGTTTCTGTGCATGTGTTGGTTTTCACGTTAGTACCCGTTTCGTGATTGCCGTAGGTTCCGGGAGAGGTGACGGAGCCGCGAACTTCGCCGAGCTAGACTCCGACTTCTCCGAACCAGGCAAGCATGTTTTGAACATTTGATATGACAGGTGTTTTACATGTTCACGTGAAAGTTTGTGCGTGGCATATGAGTGTCGGTAAATACCTCGTTGCTTGTAAGGCAACGACCCGGTTGTTCCAAAGTTGCGATGATCTCTGATGAGAGATGGCCAAATCATGTGGTGACATGAAGGGCAGCAAGGTGGTACTGCTGTAGCATGCCAGCCATGCGTCATCCGACTTTCTTCGACGTTAACGTGGTTGGAGCCACGTTATCGATCTTTTCCCGCATGTTCCAAAGTTGCGATGATCTCTGATGAGAGATGGCCAAATCATGTGGTGACATGAAGGGCAGCAAGGTGGTACTGTTGTAGCATGCCAGCCTTGCGTCATCCGACTTTCTCCGACGTTAACGTGGTTGGAGCCGCGTTACCGTTCTTTCCCCTTTCCGTGCCACCACATGTCTCATTGCCAGGATGCGGTTTAGTAAGTTGGTAACCTCTTTCCGTGTACACACCAAGCAGAGAGGCCGGGATGATGGTACCTTGGCCCAGGATTAAAGCCAGTCATCCGGTCAGGGGGCATGGGTGTTTCCGATTGGGACCGAGAGGGGGGGCACCCCCTTAAAGCGCGCGTATAGAAATTTGATCCCATGCTACGCGAGGTTGTAGCCTCCCCGGCTCAAGGTTTTTCTTGAATGTTGCCGAGGGTGATCCCTGGCTTCGGATGGTTGAATTGGGTGTGTACTGGTTAGACGTGTTTCTTCCAAAACACCGTAGACGGAACTAGTCCCCGTGACTACTGAAATCCGTTGGCTGTGGTTAAGTACAAACTCTGCAGAGTCAATTCTTTCCAAATCATCATATCCATGATCAGGCAGTGTAAGTATTATATCCATATCTATCTGTGTGAAGAAACTTGTCCCCGGTGAACAAGCTCAAGTGGTAAATTCAGATTTATTGTTATTCCTGTGGATGGACTAACTTTATATTTGTCTCATGCTTGTGATAATTTTATGTTCCCGAACTATGGTATTATTGAGTTGTGATATAAGCCCTTTATGAGACGTCGCGCAGACGTCCGACTGTGGCGTGTACTCGTTTCTCACTTTAAATATAAGCCCTTTATGTGGTGTCGCCCCGACGCCCGACTGTGGCATGATTATTCCGCATTTTCCGCTCGAGGAGTCTTTCAGACACTCGTTTGGCACCCGCATTATTATTCCGCATTTTTCCGCTCGAGGAGTCTTTCAGACACTCGTTTGGCACCAGTATTACTATTCTGCAGTTTCCACTCGAGGAGTCTTTCAGACACTCGTTTGGCACCAGTATTACTATTCTGCAATTTCCGCTCGAGGCGTCATTCAGACCCTCGCTTGGCACCCAGTATTTATTACCGCTATGTCTAATCGCACCGGTTAACTTGTTCATATGCTTCATGTTTACATTTGTTATATCCTACGTTCGAACTGTCTTGCGAGTACTTTCATAGTACTCACCTGGCTTGTTGATTTGGCCAGATGTTGACGAAGGCGATCTCTTGGATGAAGAGTTTGATAGCGCGTCCGACGCCTAGAGGAGTCCCAGTCAGTCCTGCGCGATCCCGCCTTTGGTCACTTGCATTGTATACGCTTCCGCCACCCGCAATAAGTCTCCTCGAGCCTCACTCCGACGCTCGAAGAGCTGTAGTCTTCTGGAATCATATCACTCGCTTCGCGGTGATATTTCCACCACCGTTATTATCATAAGTTAGTAGTTTGCCACCCTATCCTCCGTCTTGTTTTAGCGGCGTGCATGTAATAAATTGTTGGGCAGTCTCTGCTCAACCTTGTATTATATTTAGTACTCCTGGTATTTTTCTTCTGTGACCAAGATATTGTCTACCAGTGAGAAGGAATTCTTCCTCGCTGGTCCGTAAAAGGGATTGGTCTCTCAATAATTATTTTATTGAAAAACCGGTCGTGACAAGCTTGGTATCAGAGCCAGGCTGACTGTAGGAAGCCACTAGGTGCGATCGCTAATCGGTTATTAGCGTCTTTTGTGCTTTTTCAGCATTTTGCAATTGTAGCTATTTTCTGTTGGTCATCATAAATTTATGACATGACTACTCAGAATTTTTGCCTACTTTTGTAGATGGCTGGCAGCAGCTGTGAGAATCGAGTGTTCACCAACGTGCCCGAGGGGTTTGTCAAGCTCCTCGTCTCCATCACCAAGCTCGCGATCGGGCCAGCAGCTCGCCCGGAGTTCACGCTCTATCAGCACAAACTCAGTGACGACGTGTCTATGCACCAAGCCGTGGTGCAGTTCATGGGAGGACGTTCTGCTGCTCGTCACTTCCGTTTTACGGGAAGGGCCATGCCTACGGAGAGGCATGCCATGCAGATGGCTGCCCGCGAGGCGATAGCTCGCCTTCGGGACATCCTTCCTACGATGAAGACTCGTCGCTACCGCTACCTCCCATGCCATGTGCCTTACACCAGCCACTATGCGTTCGCCTGCCATCGGGGAGAACGAGATGAAGCCATCGAGATGGTTGTGGAGTATCTCAAGGCTCTGGAGGAGTCTTTCGACAACCTCGTAGATGATCTTGTGGCTGCCCGCATGGACTTAGTCCGGGGCGGTCCTGCCAGCAGGAAGGAGCTTCTCCACACGGCGCCGCCTCTGACATTCGTCTCGTCTTCAGCCTCATATGCACCGTCCGTTTTGGCCACTGCTCGCCGTCTGCCTACCACTGAGGAGTTCGACCGAGTCATCGCTCCTACTCCAGTCAGAGCCGCACCGCCTGCCGCACGCGCTCTACCACCAGTCGCCCCCGCACCATCACCGCCGCGCAGCGTCACGCGCCAGGAGCCAGCTAGAGAGGAGGAGGTTGATTCTCCTGGACCGCTGAGCCTTGCCATCGGCAAGGGGAAGGAGATCTTCACCATCTCCGACTGAGAGCACCGAGTAGCCACGTGTTATGCCTGCTTGTATGATGTGTTGTTTTATCTGTACGCTAGTTTGTATTGGTGTGGTTGCTGCCTTCCGGAGTAGTACGCTAGTTTTTAATAACATGTCAGGATGTGTACGCGCATCCTGAGTGCTGTATCATGTGTTTGCTTTTCGCATGTAAGATTTATGTTAAGCACTTCTTCTCCGTGAAAAAATCATTTGTGTTTCTTTGAAAACCTTGAAGCCTCTTTAATTGTCGCCTTTGCAAGATTTTTTCTTGTGCTACACAGTTTTTCTCATGGGTTTTGCAAATAATACCCCAGACTGGAAAAAAATGTCTCGCCCATGGACTCGCTCTATGCCCAATCAGCCAGAAGAGGTTTACGGGACGCAGACCAGCAACAATTTCACTCAGGGTCAGTCCAGCCAACAAGACAGCGAAGCAGCACTGTCTCAAGTATGCCGTCTCTTCGAGCAAAGCCAGCAACAGCACCAAGAGATGATGAATCATGTCATCAATATGGGAAACCACCGTGAACCCTATCAACCACATTCCAAGTTATCTGAGTTACAGAAGACTCGCCCCTCAACTTTTGCTCACACCGATAGACCGCTGGAAGCCGATGATTGGCTTCGTGAGATTGAAAGGAAACTGATTATTGCTCAGTGCTCAGATCATGAGAAGGTGCTTTATGCACCACACTACCTTACTGGAGCAGCCGCAGCATGGTGGGAAAACTTCCTACACATGCATCCCAGGGAACACAACATCACCTGGGAAGAATTCAAGGAAGGCTTCCGTGGGGCACACATCCCCAGGAGCATCCTAAAGATCAAGAAGAGAGAGTTTGATGACCTAAAGCAAAGAGGCATGTCCGTCACAGAATACAACGGTCAGTTCACCCAGCTGTCTCGTTATGCCTACGACAAGCACATGACAGAAAACAAGAAGATGGAAAAATTCCTGGACGGCCTGGCACCAGCGTTAAGATGCCAACTAATCGTACACACCTTTCCGGATTTTAAGACGCTGGTGGACAAGGCCATCACCTTGGAGAATGAGCGCCGTAGTCTAGAAGATATCCGTAAGCGGAAGAGGGACAAGACGACTCTTGCCCGCAGCAACCGAGGCAAGACCGAGGTTCCAAGGACAGACGCAAGGAGATCCACGACTACTGAGCCAAGGCCCGTCGGACAGTTTCATGCTAGGGACAAGGAGTTCACATACCGTCCAGGGGTCACCTGCTATGCTTGTGGTCAACAAGGGCATTATGCTAAACAGTGCCCGAAGCCAAGAGACTCGGCACCCAAGCCGAACAATGGTGGAAACAATCCAGCCCCCAAGCGCAACAACTTCAACCCCAGCAACAACCACAGGAAGGTTCACCTGAACCATGTGACCAGGGAAGAAGTGCAGAATGCCCCAGACATCGTGCTCAGTACGTTCCCTGTCAACACAGTACCTGCCACGGTTTTGTTTGATTCTGGAGCTTCCCATTCGTTCGTTTCGAAGAGTTTTGTTTCGCAACACGGTTTTCCGATACTTCCCTTGGAAAAATCTATGATCATCAAGTCCCCCGGAAATAAGCAAATCGCTCAAGGTTACTGCCAAGGAGTGGTCATTGAGTTCGAAGGACTACAATTCCACGCGAATCTCATCGTGTTGGAAAGTAAAGGACTGGATGTCATTTTAGGGATGGACTGGTTGACCACCAACAAAGGATTCATCGACTGTTTCAATCGGACAGTGATTCTCACTCACCATCACGGCAAGACTATAAGAGTTTCCGCTCAAGAAAGGCCACGATCACAGCAACCAAAGCTGAACAAAATGGACATTGCAGAACTGAGAAAAGTTCCAGTGGTATGCGAGTTTCCTGATGTGTTCCCTGAAGAACTACCAGGCATGCCACCAGACCGAGAGATAGAATTCAGCATTGAACTAGCACCTGGCACCGCTCCCATCTATAAGAAGCCGTATAGAATGGCACCCTCAGAATTGGTGGAGTTGAAGAAGCAGATAAAGGAATTGTTGGACAAAGGATTTATTCGAGCCAGCTCCTCACCTTGGGGTTCGCCTGTGTTGTTCGCCAAAAAGAAGGATGGGACACTGAGGCTGTGCATAGACTATCGAGCCCTCAATATGGTCACCATCAAAAACAAATATCCGATGCCACGAATAAATGATTTGTTTGACCAGCTCGCACAGGCCAAGGTATTCTCAAAAATTGATTTGAGATCGGGATATCACCAATTGAAGGTACGGACGAAAGATATTCCCAAGACAGCTTTCACTTCCAGATATGGGTTATACGAATTTACAGTGATGCCTTTTGGACTAACGAACGCCCCCGCATATTTCATCCACCTCATGAACAAAGTGTTCATGAAATTCATGGACAAATTTGTGGTGGTATTCATTGACGATATTCTGGTTTACTCAAGGACACCAGAAGAGCATGCTGAGCACCTCAGAATTGTTTTGGGAGAATTGAGGAAACATCAGTTGTACGCCAAATTTAGCAAATGCGAATTTTGGCTAAGACAAGTTGGTTTCTTGGGCCATATATTGAACCAAGAAGGCGTGGCCGTAGACCCAGAAAAAGTCAAGGCCATACTAGACTGGAAGCCACCCGCGAATGTTACAGATGTGTGGAGTTTCCTAGGAATGGCCGGATATTACAGGAGATTTATTGAAGGATTCTCCACTGTGGCAAAACCTATAACACAGTTACTCAAGAAGGACAAGAAATTTGTATGGACGGAAGCATGTGAGCAGAGCTTCCAAGAACTCAAGAAGAAACTGACAACCGCACCGGTCTTAACCGTACCAGACATACACAAGAGCTTTGAAGTGTATTGTGACGCGTCCCGAAAAGGTCTCGGATGTGTGCTAATGCAGGATGGCAAGGTTGTCGCATATGCCTCTAGGCAGCTGCGAAAACATGAGGAAAATTACCCAACACATGACCTGGAGCTAGCAGCAGTTATACATGCACTCAAGGAGTGGAGGCACTTTCTGTTGGGAAATCGCTGTGAAATATACACGGACCATAAGAGCCTCAAATATATTTTCACACAGCCAGAGCTGAATTGACGCCAACGACGCTGGTTGGAACTGGTCAAGGACTATGACGTCGGTATTCACTACCACCCAGGGAAAGCAAATGTAGTGGCCGATGCCCTTAGTCGAAACCCCAGCCCGGACAGTGACGGTCAGCCAAATTTGAGGCCTGAGTTTCAGCGAGAGTTCACTAGGCTCAACATGATGTTAGTCTCTGAGGGCACCGTATCGAACCTGGAGATACAACCCACCCTAGTGGAACAAATCAAGAAGGCTCAACAGGGACATCCCAGTATCGAAGGCATAAAGAAGAAAATGAATCTTAGTAAGACTTCAGAATTCGTCACGGACAGTGAAGGAACATTATGGTACCGAGACAGACTTTGCGTACCTAACATTGAGGAACTCAAGCAACAGATCTTGACGGAAAGCCACACTGCTCCATACTCGATCCATCCTGGAGGAACCAAAATGTACAAGGACATCCAGGAAAGATTTTGGTGGCACGGTATGAAAAGAGATATAGCCACATTCATTGCTTGTTGCGATTCATGTCAGCGCATCAAGGCCGAGCACCAAAAGCCAGCAGGGCTACTCCAGCCTAACATGATACCGGAGTGGAAATGGGATGAAATCGGAATGGACTTCATTGTCGGATTACCCCGATCACAACGCGGAAATGACGCCATATGGGTCATCACAGACCGACTAACCAAGGTTGCTCATTTCATTCCCGTGAAGACTACCTACTCCACACAAAGACTGGCAAAACTATATCTCTCCCGTATAGTTTGCTTGCACGGAGTCCCAAAGACTATAATATCAGACCGAGGCACCCAATTCGTCTCCAAATTTTGGGATCACCTACAACAAGCTCTGGGCACGCAACTGGCTTTCAGTACAGCATACCACCCTCAAACCGATGGACAAACAGAACATGTAAACCAAATCCTAGAGGATATGCTAAGAGCCTGTGTGCTCACCTATGGATCCAGTTGGGAAGAGAGTTTGCCGTATGCCGAATTTGCTTACAACAATAGTTACCAAGCCAGCTTGCAAATGGCACCCTTTGAAGCGTTGTACGGACGAAGATGTCGTACCCCTCTGAATTGGTCAGAAACAGGCGACAGGCGTATCTTCGGCCCAGACATGCTTAAAGAGGCCGAGGAGAAAGTTAAACAAATCAGGGACAGACTCAAGACAGCACAGAGCCGACAAAAGAGCTACTATGATCAGAAGCACCGTGAGGTCAGCTTTGAACCTGGTGATTCCGTATACCTCCGAGTATCTCCTATGAGGGGTCTGCAACGGTTCAAAATTAAGGGGAAGCTAGCCCCAAGATTTATTGGACCATTTTGTGTAAAGGCACGAAGAGGCACGGTGGCCTACCAACTAGACCTCCCCAAGGAGCTGTCAGACGTCCATGACGTGTTCCACGTCTCACAGTTAAGAAAATGTGTGAGCAACCCAGAAAAACATGTACCTCATGAGGACATTGATATGCAACCAGATCTCACCTACAGAGAAAGGCCAGTAAAGATTTTAGAAGAGTCTGAACGGAGGACCCGTCAGAAAACGACAAGATTTTTCAGGGTTCAGTGGAGCAACCACACTGAGGATGAAGCTACATGGGAAAGGGAAGATTTCCTTCGAGCAGAGTATCCACATCTATTTGAGGATCAGCAGAAATCTCGAGGACGAGATTTTTCCTAAGGGGGTAGGTGTTGTGACACCCAAGTTTTTATTTGGATTTTTCAAAAGATTTCTATTTGACTTGAGGGGGGTGATTTAAATTTTTCCTTTAAGAAAACTCCCACTCTCAAATATTTTTCCTTATGGCAAAAGTTTTATTTGGATTCACCCAAGATCTGCCTTTGGTCTTGGAAGTTCTTGCCTTTCATTTGGACTCAAGACAAAATGTTTTTCTTTTGGGGAAAATAACTTTTGAAAACCTTTTTGAATTTGCACTATGGCTTTTGGAAAATCCTTTGCCACTTTCAACAATTCCTTCTTGCCATGGCATTAGTGCAAATCCTCTCTCCTAGCCACTCCCTCACCTTTGGATCATGATTTGCATCAAATCCAGCAAGTTGAACCTCCCCATGTGATTATTTCCATTCAAATTATATTCAAACAAATTTCTGTCTTCTATTCTACCACTTGGAGATTTACAAAGGAACTCCATTTTCTGTTTTGATTTTTGCCCCCAAACCAACTCTCCTCCCTGGTCCTTTGTACCCTCAACCTAGAACCATGAAGATCCACTGGTCTTCAGTTCAAAATTTTCAAACTACACTTGCTGCAAGTTTGGACCAGATTTGTCAAATTTGGTGAAATTCATTCCAAACCTTCTCCAAAAATTCCAAGTAAAATCAGGCAGCCTCTGGGTGCATTGAGTGGTCATCTCACCAAGTTACAGCTCCAGAAAAATTTATCTCATAGCCAAAACCTTCTGTCGAACACCTGCAGTGCACTGTCTTTGTCAAAGTTCAGAAAGTTCAGAGATTCAGTCAATGGCTGCTGTCGTTTTCTTCAGAGGAGGACGTCGATCTCGCCAGTGCCACCGCGTCGCCTTGCTCCTCGTCCCCGCCCCCTTGTTCCTGCACCGCACGAACGCCTGGCGCCTTGCGGGCGTCGGCGACGAGCAGCAGAAGGTGCGCCGCCCCGTGACCGACGCCGGCGGCGGCTTTGCGGACGCCAGCGGGAGACACGGCGCCGACGACGCCACCCAGCGCCGCCCAAACCACCGGAGCTCGCCGCGTGGCCTTCCACTCCCCCGAACGCGCTGCCGCTCTCGTCGTGAACCGCAGGGCGCGGAGCGCGCTCTCTGCCGCCGTTGAGCCCGTGCGGTCACCTCACCGTGGACCGACGCCATTACGCCAAGACCGACCCCGTTTAGCTGTAAAACGAATCCAGTGACCTCCACTGATGCTGCCCGGCCGCTCAAAACCCCTGCCAATCCACTGCTCCGCCGTAATCGCTCGCCGGAGATTCTCCGTTCACGGCCACCCCGTCGATCTGCCTATAAATAGAGGCCCCGAGCTTCAACTCGAGCACCCACCAGCCCTGCACTCCCCCTAGAGCACGCCTAGCCACTGGAAGAGCCCCGAGGAGGTCTCCTTCCTCGACTCCGGCCGCCGCGACCCGCCACGGGATCCAGCCCGATTCGCCCCCGTGTGTGCTCCTCCGCCTCCATTCTCTTACCAGTAGCTTCACCATGCATCCCTCTTTCTGACCCGCACCTCAATTTGAAGCTTGCAGCCCTCCACCGGAGTTCCCCATCCTCACCCGAGCCGCCGTCCGCCGGAGAAAGTGTCGCCGTCGACGTGGTGCTCCCCGTTGGACGAGTCCACCACCCACCGACGCGGAAGAGGACGCTGAAGCTCTTGGTACCCTCCGTTCCTCCTAACTCGCCGCGGTTCGACGCCGGCGTCCACCGCAGTCTTCGGGCGCCGGCGAGCTTTTCAAACCTGACATGTGGACCCCGCGTGTCAGCCTCTGTTCTTTTATTCGCGAACCGTTTTCTGTTGGCGCCTTCGGGCAGAATACGTTTTCTCCTTTGCGCTTGCGCATTCCCAACCGAAGCGTTTTCTGTTTTCTCAGTTAAAACCCTGGAACTTTTCTGTTTCATTACAGATAAGTCCCTGGACAGAAACCTTTATAACTTTTTAATAAAAAGATATTTTTGAGTGATTCTTTTCTGACAATCTTCAAATTTTGTCTAGTTTTTTATGGGATTTATTTGAAAAATATTTGGAAAAGTTTCTGTGCATGTGTTGGTTTTCACGTTAGTACCCGTTTCGTGATTGCCGTAGGTTCCGGGAGAGGTGACGGAGCCGCGAACTTCGCCGAGCTAGACTCCGACTTCTCCGAACCAGGCAAGCATGTTTTGAACATTTGATATGACAGGTGTTTTACATGTTCACGTGAAAGTTTGTGCGTGGCATATGAGTGTCGGTAAATACCTCGTTGCTTGTAAGGCAACGACCCGGTTGTTCCAAAGTTGCGATGATCTCTGATGAGAGATGGCCAAATCATGTGGTGACATGAAGGGCAGCAAGGTGGTACTGTTGTAGCATGCCAGCCATGCGTCATCCGACTTTCTTCGACGTTAACGTGGTTGGAGCCACGTTATCGATCTTTTCCCGCATGTTCCAAAGTTGCGATGATCTCTGATGAGAGATGGCCAAATCATGTGGTGACATGAAGGGCAGCAAGGTGGTACTGTTGTAGCATGCCAGCCTTGCGTCATCCGACTTTCTCCGACGTTAACGTGGTTGGAGCCGCGTTACCGTTCTTTCCCCTTTTCGTGCCACCACATGTCTCATTGCCAGGATGCGGTTTAGTAAGTTGGTAACCTCTTTCCGTGTACACACCAAGCAGAGAGGCCGGGATGATGGTACCTTGGCCCAGGATTAAAGCCAGTCATCCGGTCAGGGGGCATGGGTGTTTCCGGTTGGGACCGAGAGGGGGGCACCCCCTTAAAGCTCGCGTATAGAAATTTGATCCCATGCTACGCGAGGTTGTAGCCTCCCCGTCTCAAGGTTTTTCTTGAATGTTGCCGAGGGTGATCCCTGGCTTCGGATGGTTGAATTGGGTGTGTACTGGTTAGACGTGTTTCTTCCAAAACACCGTAGACGGAACTAGTCCCCGTGACTACAGAAATCCGTTGGCTGTGGTTAAGTACAAACTCTGCAGAGTCAATTCTTTCCAAATCATCATATCCATGATCAGGCAGTGTAAGTATTATATCCATATCTATCTGTGTGAAGAAACTTGTCCCCGGTGAACAAGCTCAAGTGGTAAATTCAGATTTATTGTTATTCCTGTGGATGGACTAACTTTATATTTGTCTCATGCTTGTGATAATTTTATGTTCCCGAACTATGGTATTATTGAGTTGTGATATAAGCCCTTTATGAGACGTCGCGCAGATGTCTGACTGTGGCGTGTACTCGTTTCTCACTTTAAATATAAGCCCTTTATGTGGTGTCGCCCCGACGCCCGACTGTGGCATGATTATTCCGCATTTTCCGCTCGAGGAGTCTTTCAGACACTCGTTTGCACCCGCATTATTATTCCGCATTTTTCCGCTCGAGGAGTCTTTCAGACACTCGTTTGGCACCAGTATTACTATTCTACAGTTTCCGCTCGAGGAGTCTTTCAGACACTCGTTTGGCACCAGTATTACTATTCTGCAGTTTCCGCTCGAGGCGTCATTCAGACCCTCGCTTGGCACCCAGTATTTATTACCGCTATGTCTAATCGCACCGGTTAACTTGTTCATATGCTTCATGTTTACATTTGTTATATCCTACGTCCGAACTGTCTTGCGAGTACTTTCATAGTACTCACCTGGCTTGTTGATTTGGCCAGATGTTGACGAAGGCGATCTCTTGGATGAAGAGTTTGATAGCGCGTCCGACGCCTAGAGGAGTCCCAGTCAGTCCTGCGCGATCCTGGACTTTGGTCACTTGCATTGTATACGCTTCCGCCACCCGCAATAAGTCTCCTCGAGTCTCACTCCGACGCTCGAAGAGCTGTAGTCTTCTGGAATCATATCACTCGCTTCGCGGTGATATTTCCACCACCGTTATTATCATAAGTTAGTAGTTTGCCACCCTATCCGCCGTCTTGTTTTAGCGGCGTGCATGTAATAAATTGTTGGGCAGTCTCTGCTCAACCTTGCATTATATTTAGTACTCCTGGTATTTTTCTTCTGTGACGAAGATATTGTCTACCAGTGAGAAGGAATTCTTCCTCGCTGGTCCGTAAAAGGGATTGGTCTCTCAATAATTATTTTATTGAAAAACCGGCCGTGACAGTGGTGACATTGGAGTATCTAGGTGACATTAGGGTTTTGGTTGATGTGTGTCTTAAGGTGTTATTTTAGTACGAACTCTAGGGCTGTTTGTGACACTTATAGAAATAGCCCAATAGATCGATCAGAAAGAATAACTTTGAGGTGGTTTCGTACCCTACAATAATCTATTCGTTTGTTCTCCGCTATTAGTGACTTTGGAGTGACTCTTTGTTGCACGTTGAGGGATTGTTATATGATCTAATTATGTTATCATTGTTGAGAGAACTTGCACTAGTGAAAGTATGAACCCTAGGCCTTGTTTTGAAGCATTGCAATACCGTTTTCGCTCACTTTTACTATTTGTTACCTTGCTGTTTTTTTATATTTTCAGATTACAAAAACCCATATCTACTATCCATATTATGCTTGTATCACCATATCTTCGCCGAATTAGTGCACCTATACAATTTAGCCTTGTATTGGGCGTGTTGGGGACACAAGAGACTCTTTGTTATTTGGTTCAGGGTTGTTTGAGAGAGACCATCTTCATCCTACGCCTCCCACGGATTGATAAACCTTAGGTCATCCACTTGAGGGAAATTTGCTACTGTCCTACAAACCTTTGCACTTGGAGGCCCAAGAACGTCTACAAGAAGAAGGTTGCGTAGTAGACATCAAACTCTTTTCTAGCGCCGTTGCTGGGGAAGTTAGTGCTTGAACGTATATCTTTAGATCTTGCAATCGAATCTTTTAGTTTCTTGTTTTATCACTAGTTTAGTTTATAAAAGAAAACTACAAAAAAGGGAATTTAGGTTGCCTCACATGCTTCATCTTTTTAATGTCTTTCGTGAAAATGATGGAAAGGAAAATTGTGCTCAAGTGTTAGAAGAAGAAGTCTATAAAATGTTTGGCACTAAATTTTTGAATGATGAGCATGAGTGCAATGTTGTTAGTATGAATTCTTTGAATATCCATGATGCTAATGATATGCAAAGCCACAAGCTTTGGGATGCTATGTTTGATGAAGATGATATTTTTAGTCCCCCAAGTTTTGATGTGCAAATTTATTATAATGAAAGCATGCCTCCTATCTATGATGATTATTGTGATGACAGGTATGTTATAAAGAATAATGATAACCATGAAACTTCTCATCTTGATTTCAATTTTCAATCCCATGATAGTTATTTTGTTGAGTTTGCTCCCACTATTATGAATGAGAAGGAATTTGCTTATGTGGAGAATAATAAATTTTTTGTGCATGTGAATCATGAAAAGAATGCTTTATGTGATGGTTATATTGTTGAATTCGTTCATGATGCTACCGAAAATTATTATGAGAGAGGAGTATATGCTTGTAGGAATTGCAATAATACCAAGTTTCCTCTCTATGTGCTTAAAATCTTGAAGTTTTGCTTGTTTTACCTTCCTATGCTAGTTGATTCTTGTTCCCATAAGTTATTTCCTCACAAAATCCCTAGACATAGGAAGTGGATTAGAATTAAATGTGCTAGTCATATTCTTCATGATGCTCTCTTTGTGTTTCAATTCTTATCTTTTATGTGAGCATCATTGAAATCATCATGCCTAGCTAAAAGGCATTAAAGAAAAGCGCTTGTTGGGAGACAACCCAATATTTACCCCTACTGTTTTTGTGTTTTCACATGATTAAGCTACTGTAGTAATCATGTTTTATAGCTTTTGTCTCAATAAAGTGCCAAGTAAAGCCTTTGGGATAGTATGGATGATAGTTGACTTGATTCTGCACAAAAATAGAAACTTTAGCTCCCAGTACAGGAATTTTGAAAATTCACTGGAACAGGCTTTTGATCTGAATTTTTGACAAATGATTGATATAGAAATTTTCTAGATTGTCCTAATTTTTCAGAATTTTTGGAGCTACAGAAGTATGGTTTCAATCCAGATCTTTACAGATTGTTCTGTTTTTCACAGATTCTGTTTTCGATGCATAGTCTGCTTGTTTTCTAGTTTCCATGGTTTATATTGCTTAATATAAATTGTAGAAATGATAGGGTACAGTAGGAATCATGTGAGAAAAATTATGAATCTTGTCTTGATAGTACCAAAGTGAATGATTTTGTTTTATTATACTAACGGAGCTCATGAGTTTTCTGTTAAGTTTTGTGTTGTGAAGTTTTCATGTTTTGGGTAAAGTCTTGATGGACTACGGAATAAGGAGTGGCAAGAGCCTAAGCTGGGGGATGCCCAAGGCACCCCAAGGTAATATTCAGGGAATACCCAAGAGCCTAAGCTTGGGGATGCCCCGGATGGCATCCCCTCTTTCATCTTCGTCCATCGGTAACTTTACTTGAGGCTATATTTTTATTCACCACATGATATGTGTTTTGCTTGGAGCATCATTTTTTATATTATGATTTGCTTTCTGTTATTTAGAGTAATGCTTTGCATCTTTTAGTTCAATAAAAAAGTCAAGTGTAGCCTTTACCACATGTTGCTGTTTGTTGCACGTTGAGGGATTGTTATATGATCTAATTATGTTATCATTGTTGAGAGAACTTGCACTAGTGAAAGTATGAACCCTAGGCCTTGTTTCGAAGCATTGCAATACCGTTTTCGCTCACTTTTACTAATTGTTACTTTGCTGTTTTTATATTTTCAGATTACAAAAACCCATATCTACTATCCATATTATGCTTGTATCACCATCTCTTCGCCGAACTAGTGCACCTATACAATTTACCCTTGTATTGGGTGTGTTGGGGACACAAGAGACTCTTTGTTATTTGGTTCAGGGTTGTTTGAGAGAGACTATCTTCATCCTACGCCTCCCACGATTGATAAACCTTAGGTCATCCACTTGAGGGAAATTTGCTACTGTCCTACAAACCTCTGCACTTGGAGGTCCAACAACGTCTACAAGAAGAAGGTTGCATAGTAGACATCACCTGTGCACTTATTAGGGCCTACCCCGATGACGCTCGGCAGCGCGATCAGGGCAGGCCCGAGGGCTTCTGTCGGTGCAACAAACCCTGGGTCTGTTGCCCAGACTGTGCACAGGCACGGGAACAAGATTACGGCACCAGGCCATGCCAGAGTACAAGAGACCAAGATCTTCGAAGAACCAACATATAGATCAAGAGGACCAAGACCAAGTTAGAGAAGCAAGATACCAGAAGGAAAGCCTCCCTTGCCGGACAGACGAGCTCGGCGAGGGCGGGGTCACCTGTAGCGATCCGACCTCAAACGGTTAAATCTCTATGCATAAGTGTCATCCCTGGATCGGTAATGCTGACACACACAGTACTTGAAGGACTTATAACAGAGTGCAATCACACACTTATTACATCGAATGTCTCAAAAGAGAACTTATTACAATAATATGGCTTAAGGCCATCTAAATAAGATAACAATGGAAGGCTTGGAAGATAAAGTGAGTCCATCAACTCCAACGGCATAGCTGAGTGCACGACAACGACCTAGCGCACCTTACTCTTCGTCTGAAAAGTCTGCAACATGATACGTTGCAGCCCGAAATGGGTCAGCACATGGAATATGCTGGCAATATAACACAATAGAGCAAAGAACAAGTAAATGCTATCACTACATGCATATATGGCTGGTGGAGGCTCTATGGTTATGATGTTTTTGTGAAAAGCCAATTTTTTCCTACAACAAAGGAATATATTTTATTTAACTATCATGGTAGTTGATAAACATTGAGAATGGTAACCCCATCTCAATCCCAATTAAACAGTAATTAACAACCCAACAATTAATTTAGAGTGATGAGATCAACATGATAATCCAAGAACCAGATACTCAAGATGTCCATAACCGGGGACACAGCTAACCATGATTAGTTTGTACACTCTGCAGAGGTTTGCGCACTTTTCCCCACAAGACTCGATCTCCTCCGTTGGATTTCTCGCACTACATGGTGTTTGAGAAACGGATGACCGAGACACAGTCTTTCAGAAACATTAACTCTTTACTCTGGGTAGACAATACCAAACCTACATCCCCTACATCTGCTAGCCTACCACTGAAAGAGGTCATGCAACCTACTCAACTATGCTAGAGCCCATGATAGCTTGTGGCTGCACACGGAAGTTTCTAGCATGAATAATCCTATTATCCCTTTGAGCCTGGGTGGCGAACCAAAGGACAACACTGGTATATCCCCAGGTGCCCGCAACCAATCCACCCAGATGTGTATTTAAGCAGTCACCTTAAGTTAACCATTAATTAACAATCTCACATCTGTCATGGATCACTCAAACCAAACCACGTCTACGAGCATAGCATAGCAGTATAAGCATAACGTAGAAGTAACTCCCAAGGGTTTGATAATAAAAGGGCAATAGGTTCTACCTCATCATCTACTTCCCAATACCCACATGTTAATAAGATCCTACTCATGCAATGTTTGAGGGTTGAACTAATGCATAAAAACTGGGTAATAAAGGGGTATGATCAATGTGTTACTTGCCTTGCTGATGATTCGCAAACCCTAGAGACTCGTAGTAGCACGCTTCACACTCCGGGAATTCTATCGCAAACAAACAATAGCATACATAAGCACTCAAGCATAGATGCGCGGGTGAAACTCAGATGAGAAAGTCCAAACTGGAAGTTCAACTGAAGAGCTTTGATTTGCAAAAAGAATCAATCGAATCGGAGCTACGGAACTGAAACTACGATCAGAAGAACTTCGAATTCAAATCTGCTTGAAACCAAATTTTAAATTGTCAAAATCATGTTCAAGTTGATTAACCGGAAAGAGGGGTTCGAGTCGAAGATTTTGGCGTTGGTTTCACTGGATTTGGACGAACGGTTAAAAAGTTGCGAGGGTTTGAAGATCAGGGGCTAATCGGTGATAAAATTAATCGCGGATAGGTCCCTGGCAAAAAAAAGAAAAATCTATCGGACGAACGTCAGCTAACAGAGACTAACGAACGAAAACGTTCGTTAAAACAAACTAACGAACGAACGTTCGTAAATTAAACTAAACCGAGAAAACCGATCTAATAATAAAAAAAACGAACTAGGGTTTTAAAAACCGAACGGTTTTATACCTAAAACCAAAAAAAAACGGGCGGCGACGAAGTCAACGGTAGCAGCGAACTCCGGCGGCGGCTAACTCCGGCGGCGGCGCGAGCGGGCGGCGGCGGCGCGGATCGCGAGCGGCGGCGGCGCAGCTAGGGTTTCGGGGGCTCGGGTGGGCTGGCAGCTTGGGGCGGCCTCGGGCCTCGCCTTATAAAGGCTGGGTGGGAGCATTCCGGCTCGGGCACGGCCCAAAGGCGGTTCACGCATTTTTTTCTTAAACAGACGGAGTAAATCTATCCCTAATTAATAATAAAGCACGGATTGACTCCGTAGGTTCACCGTCACAATACACTTTCTTCCTATAAATTTACGCTTTCAGTTTTATTTTAAAACATATACGCGAGGTGGTACTAAAACGTCAATAATAAAAATAAGAAAAGGCCAACCTAAATCCTGACACATCCACGGAAAAATAATTCTATGAGACCAGATCTCATGGGTTAGCAGGTGAGACCCATCTTGATGGATGACACGTGGCATTCACAAATCACAAAGCATCTAATCTCTCCTCCCTGATTTTAGGTGGGGGTGGGATAGATGCTTTATGATTTGTGAATGCCACATGTCATCCATCAGGGCGGGTCTCACCTGCTAACCGTCAGACCTGGTCTCAGGTAATTTTTTCCCCAGATCCACCCCCACCTACCCCATCGTCTTCCTGTCGCGATCCCAGCCCACTAGCCACTCCCAGCCAATCGCCTCACCCCGCGCCTCCTCGCTGCTGTGCCGCCGGCGATGTGCGGCGCTCCCGGCCATGCACCCCGGCGACTCCTCCCTACTCCACTCCCCGTGAGTCGCGCCGCCCCCGACCACGTTGGGACTGGGACACATCTCCTCCCAGCTCCGTCCCAGTGACCAGCGCAGCTCCTCCTCCATGTGGCCTGCTGGTGAGAGCTCTGGCTGCTCCTTTGATTCGTTGTTCTGCCCAGCCATTAGAGATTTGTTTTTGCATCAAATTGTAGGACATCTGTTTGATACAATGTCCACAAGAATATTCATGTGTAACGCACGGTGCAGCCCCACCTCTCTCTCTCTCTCATACAGCATGCTCTACTTGCAAGTTTGTGATAGCCACCTATTTGTTAATATGCTTTTGAAGGCCTACAAATATTTTGTCAGATTTCTCACACATTGTATGAGGGCTTTAGTGAATAATTTGTAAAAGAGTGGAATCACAATCTAGAAGGCCAATTTATATAGAGGCAATGAGCTACTGAACGTTGCTAATAATGATGCTACAGTTTTTCGAAATCTACCGGAAACTACAGGAACAATATAGTAGTGGTGAAATTTTGGATAGAGTGATAAACAACTTCTGTACTTTTCTTATTCAGATTAAAGGGAGATCATCCCCCCAGCTACTTAACAATCAATAAAATATATATACATGCTACAAATAAGTTCAAATCCTTGGGTGGGTTCAAATATTTTGTCATGAGAAGTCCATATGTTCAGTTTTGGGAAAGTATACCTCCCGCTGAAAGAACAGGGGAAAGACCGTTTCATTTACGCCAAGGTCGCCCTGATGCTGATCACCAGAAGGGCGTTGGCAGTAGCATGCCACCTGGCCGGCCGCCTCTGCAACTGCACGGTTAAGGAGGAGATAGGTGAGGTCGAGCCTGAGATCCGTAGCATGCATGACTCCGTGGACATGGCGGCGGCCATGGCCCGGTAGAGGTGTTGATTTTTGTGTGTAGGTTTTTTTTCTGGTAGTGACACCTATGAAGAAGGTTAGGTGATCCATACGGGCAGGGATGCTACTGAGTTGGAAGAGTAGCCAACATAACACCAACCATAACATGTGCTTCTTACTCTATGTATGGCTTGCTGTCAAAACACCAAACATAAAATGTGCTTGGTTAGTTTAGTCAAGCCATTAGTTGTCTATAATGTACGAAATTGTAATGTTCCCATGTGTGTTATGATGCTTCAAGTATACTACTTCTCTGTTTTCTCGGAAAAAAGTATACTACTTCTCTTAAGAAGGTTGGAGCCAACGAGGCATCACATAAATGTGTTTGATGCATTCTTCAGGTCGAGGGTCTGATAATGGACATAACACAGCTATTGGAGAGGAGATTAAAATATGGAAGATAGCAACAGAGGGGGAAGCTAAGGCTGGTAGATCCATTGAGCAAGAGTCCCAGACCCAGGTGTGTTTATAATTGAGCTGTTTGTAAGACCAATGTTGCATGGATGGTTGAACTCAGAGTCTCTGTAGTTATTTAGCTGAAGGTGTGCATGAGTTTGAGCTATATATTATTTTTGTAGTTTTAACTTTAGAACCATGAAAGTTGTCCCTTTTTTTATAAATAACTTCATGTGGAGAAATATTGTTTTTGAGGGAAACAAGGTCAAGAATTTGCATTAGTGGTTGGCAGTGGTAATATAATAAGTTCGCATTTTATACCAGCTAGCAAGACTTCACATAACCGCTGCCTCAAACTTCAGAGAAAATGGGCATGAATGACTGTTTTGGTTGCAACTCCAACAACACGTGCATCATATTTCTGTGTATCCGGTAGCTTATGCAGCCCGTAATTAGTTTCCCGGCAGATTGATGATTGGGAGAAGTACATAGAATGCCCCTGTATAGGTGCATACAGAATGACGATTGTGAGTTTTCTGAAGGTTAGAATTCCAGCATATTAGTATCTTCATTTTCCAACAGACTAAAAGGATATAAGTTTTGGTTGTGTGCCCATTTGTGTGTGCACGTGGGTAAAAGATCCTTGGAGATTTTCGTTTTTAGATCTCTCATGCACCTTGAGCTAGCAATCCAACCTACAATGTCACTTTTCGTATGAACAAAGCTCAAAAGAAAATATTTTGAATATTGTCCTGACATTCTTGTGAATCTGCACCACAAAGTTTTAATTTTTGCAGCAAACAATGCAGAGAAACAATAGTAACAAGTACGGAGTAATAGATCATATAAATGTATGGTGGTGATTGATCAGTCATGGTCCAAGAACGATAGGGAAATTAAAACTAAGCACCACATGCCCGCATAATAGCAGAACCAGAGCAAGAGAAGAATGTTGACTAGCAGGTCGACAACGACGCCTGCTAAGGGAGCATCCATACGTGCATCCTTTTACCACTGCCGAAGCCCCCTATCCTCGAGCTTGACAGGCTCGTGTGCCATCCTGGACGACGTCCTCGCCATGGCCCGCAAACCTCGCAACCACGTCGCCAGCTGCCGCCAAAGCTGAGCACGTTGCGCTACTAGGAAAAGGGCTATAGCAGTGGCGCACCAGATACAGGTGCACCATTATTGACATATTACTAATGGCGCACTTGGTGTGTGGTGCGCCATTAGTAGTTTTGAAAAAAAAATAAAAAAAATTGTTAGCAGTGGCGCACCAGGGGATAGTGCGCCATTACTAGTTGACATAGTAATGGCGCACCACACCCATCGTGCGCCATTAGTAGTTTTGAAAATAAATTTAAAAAAATTGTTAGTAGTGGGCTAGTGGCGCACCAGTGGACAGTAATGGCGCAGTATCCCATGGTGCGCCACTACTAACAATTTTTTTTTCAAAACTACTAATGGCGCACCACACACCAGGTGCGCCATTAATAACCCTGGTGCTAAATGCACCCCCCTGGGACCGCCTTTTCAGTTTAAAAAAAATAAAAGAAAATGATGAAAATGTCAAAAAAATAAAAGAAAATAAGTTTCCCATGTGATATATGGTCTAGTTGTTGGAAAAATTTACAAATATGAATTTCGACTTTATTTGCAAAATCTCTCTGGAATTTAGTAAAATGGGCATAACTTTTGCATACAAACTCGGATTAAAAAGTTTTTTATATGAAAAATCATCTACTCGAAAAGTTACATACGAATTGAACCGGGGGAACCCTGTTGAACATCTTCAAAATCCCCAAAAACCTAACAGAACGAAAGATACGGGGCTTTTAAGATCTAGAGGGGGGGGGAAATGAAAAAAAAATTCAAACTTACTAGTGGCGCACCATTTGCTAGGTGCGCCACTAGTAACAGAAAAAAAATTGGTTTCAAAATTTTTTTGTTGGAAATATTTTTCAAAATATGATACGTAATATGACCGGGAAGTTTGAAATATTTTTTCAAAATTTCATCACACTCATGAACATGAACAAAGTCCTAGACATCAACAAGGTTTAATAGGATAGATATATCAACAAGTGCCTGTGAAGTGAGCTGGTGCTGGGTTTGGATAGAACTGTGAAGTTAAGCGTGCTCGGGTTGGAGTAGTGTGAGAATGGGTGACCTTCAAGGAAGTTTGACCATGTAGTGTGATTTGACTTGAGATTAAGAAAAAAAGAAAAAAATTGATTTTTTTTAAATCTGAATTTTTTTTTGAAAAAAAATTGTTAGTAATGGCGCACTTCTAGTAATGGCGCACCAGATAGGCATACCAGAGGTGAGCCATTACTATTTTGTTACTAATGGCGTGATAATAGTGGCGCACCTGTAGTGCGCCATTAATGGCAAAAACAGGTGCGCCACTAATTAGCCTTTTCCTAGTAGTGTTGGCAGACCAGGATGAGGACAGCCCATACCGCACCCAAGGTAGTATTTTCAGTCATGCTTACAAACAAGTTTTTTTTCTACGAAAACAAAACTTTTAGTAATGGCGCACCAGATAGGCATACCAGAGGTGCGCCATTACTATTTTGTTACTAATGGCGTGATAATAGTGGCGCACCTGTAGTGCGCCATTAATGGCAAAAACAGGTGCGCCACTAATTAGCCTTTTCCTAGTAGTGTTGGCAGACCAGGATGAGGACAGCCCATACCGCACCCAAGGTAGTATTTTCAGTCATGCTTACAAACAAGTTTTTTTTTCTACGAAAACAAAACTTTTGTGTCTGGGTAGCATGTTCCTCCCAGGCATCAACACCGTGCAACTTTGAACCAAATGGTGAGGTAGCTAGCACCCTTACTGTTGTTTTATTTGATTTTCCTAAGGCATCACATACATAATTGTAACCCGGCCTAAGCTTCCTAGAAATACATACGTCTCGCTAGGAAGTTTGGATATGAACCAACTCTTCTCAGTTAGGATTAGCTAGATATATTCTAACTGTTCTCAGTTTGGATATGCTCTAACTCTTCACAACAAGGAGTATATATTGATCTTAGAAATTTGTCAGTGATGTAATGTTTTGTGTACAAGCTGATTCGTCTTTTTGGTGACATCAGGTTTTTAGTAGATGAAGGAGAAAGTCCGCGCCAAGAAGACCATTCTGATGGATTCAAGAGAATCAAGAGTGAAGCATCAAGATACGATAAATATGTCGATGACAAATATGCCTACCGAGACACTGAGTGGTTTCAGATATCTTTGGTTGATTTGGATTTGCTCACATAGAAAAAGGATGGCCACATATATATGGTAGTTACTTTCATGTCACAAAGGTGTTCTCAGTAGGTACTGCACAATCACGTTGAAGTTTCACAACAATCACATTCTCAGTGTTGTTGTCATATCATATATCTCTACAGTGTTTGATCACAATTTAGACAATTGATCTGATGTTGCTCATCTTTCAGTATAATGTCTTCTTTTTCCAGATTTACATTTCCATTCTGCAGGAGGACCTATGCTTTTAGCATGTTGATCTCTTTTTAATTTTCATGTTGCTATATACTTTTGTCCTAGCTTAAGGACCTTGGCGATTCAAGAGTTGTAGGACATGATACATATTGTCAGTGTTAGTAGGAACTGTGGGCTTTAGCCCCCTGTCGAGTATTGCATATTTAGTACGTGCAAGTCTGCTAAGGGGCCTCGAGATATGCTTACTTATGGCGCTAGGTCTTTTTTTCCCGTTGCAACGCACGAGCCTTTTTGCTATAATAATCTATCCCTAATCCCTAATAATAAAGCACGGATTGACTCCTTAGGTTCACCGTCACAATACGCTTTCTTTCTGTGAATTTATGCTTTCCGTTTGAATTTAAAACTAATACGTGAGGTGGAGGAACTTGCAGGCACGTTTCGAGTTCAGCTGTCGCCGAAGCAGCACTACTGCCTACAGGTCCAAGGTTTACTGAAGCACTACTTACATTGATTAGTTTTTTGAAGAGCCATCGCTTCTTGACCCCTACACCTACGCGCCAATAGCAACAGCCTCTGCGTCACTACTCACCAAATTCCAGTGCATCATCCATGTTTAGTCAATGTACGTGCTGAACCAGCCTAAGAGTTTGATTATTAATCCGTGTGTGCTTTTGTTATAGGTAGTGCTTCTCTTGAATTTACTGATTTTTATGGTGCATGACTCCTTGGCAGGCGACTCCATCCTATTCCATGGCATGAATTCATGAATATGTATACAATAGTTTGCAAGCGGTAAGATGCCTGATGCTTTCCTGCAGTATACATGGACAGTGTGAAGTAATATATTTTCCTTTCAACTTTTTGTATGTGAAGTCAGTATCCTAATGTCATTATTTTTTGTGTCCTGGACTTCATATCATATAGTGTGCATGCATTTAGTGTTGCAGACAATCATATGAACCAGCTAAATATGGTAATCTTAATTACATTCATGAATTTGCACTAAATATTGTTGCTACCTTTTTTTTGTGAAATAATATTGTTGCTATCTTGCAATTCTATTTACATTGCTTATGGATCCTAGGCTTATATGGTAGGTTTATGTGACCTTTCTGTTTATTCTAATATTAAAACTTACCAAGAAACCTCTCAAAACAAAAAATGAACCAAGATAAGTGTCGTTAAGAATCAAATTAACCAGCTAACAATGTTCATTTTGTGAAGTTTCTCAACGTAATATTATAAAAGTATCCTTGAGATTACTACTTACGAGCATGTTTGCTGGTCTTTGTGAAAACATGCTGGGCTCTTTTTTCTAATAATGAAAGGATCCAATATAACTTATTTGTTTGTATTGATCACTGTGAATTAATTGTATAACACGTAGTAATTAGCATTGGACTTGTCACTGAGGAGTCGGACTCGAAGTCCCTGGTGTGTCCAACATGAACTCTTGCTTTTCTATGTTATATTACCCAAAGGATTAAGGATCTTTGTGCAATACTTTTCTCTCGGAATTTTGTGAGCAGTATTGGCTAAACTTTATTGAGTTCCTAATTTCTTTTAAGGAGAAGTTCCTAAATTTATTTTCTTTCATGGGGGAAAGTATGTTGATGTAGGTAAAGAAATATTCTATGAGATTAACATGTCCTATTTTGATAATTTTGATCTTGAAAAAAATTGAATAAAATTTGCATGAACAATGAATGTATTTTTGCATATATTGTTATAAATAAACTTGAATATAAACTATTTCCCCATTGCAACGCACGGGCATTTGTGCTAGTCTTTTCCTAATTTTTTTTATAATTCTCTCCCTAATAATTAATTTATTTTTAAATAAATAATGAAGCACGGATCGACTTTGTCGGGTTCACCGTCACAATACGCTTTCTTCTTGACGCTTTCAATTTGAATTTAAAACATATATGCGAGGTGGTACTAATTCACAGAACACGTCGCAAAATTCGTTCGTCAATTTTTGGAACGCACAGGCGCGCTTCTGGGCTCGTGCGCCACCCTTTTCCCCCTTGGGCCTGAGCCCGCTGCAGTGTGGCCTAAGAAAATCAGGAGAGAAAAAGAAAGGCTGCACTTGGGGATCGAACCCTGAACCTGCTTGCCTTCACAACTCGTACGGTCCACCAAGATAGGACAGAGTTGTATGTACAAGAGTGGATTCTTTCTTCTGTTAAATAATCCCAGCTTGCCCCAAGTAAAAAACGTTTCGTTCCTGATTTATTTATTTCCTACACTACTAGCTGGATTGATGGGCCAACGCTCTGTCGCTTCCGCTCGCGCCGGATTGGGCCTCAGCCCATGCTAGAGAAAATCCCCATCGTTGACTGCCCCCCCCCCCCCCCCCCCGCCCCGAAGCGCTTTCCTACTCGAACTGTCGCTCAGAGTCAATCTCTGAATCCCTCGATGCCTACCCTAATTTCTCTCATAAATAGGACACCTGAGAGATCTGCACTTACCGCTTTGCCTCGGCCGGCGCCGGACACGGATGCCCTTCACCGACGTGATCTCCGATATCTCGAGAAACCAACACCGGATAGCTCGCGTGTGCGACTGCCCCCGTTCGTTCTCTCGTTCTCCCCGTACTAACCTCGGGCGGCGAGGGAAAGCGCATTGGTGGAGGGTTCACCGGCAACTGGAAGCATGGAACCACGACAATGATGTGGCCATGTGGGCGTCCGAAGGCTGGGAAGGTGGCAAAGTGCGGTGGAGGTAGGGAGGTTGGGGAACCGTGGCGATGACGAGGGCTAGGTGTCCGGGCGAGGTTTGGGGTGTGGGAGCTTTGAGATGGATCAAAGCGATTGGCCGAAGTTTGCTCTCATCTGCTACTCATCATCAGCACCTGCCCCGTCTTCACAATCACCAGCATATCCGTCGTGTTCGTGAAAACGCTCGCATCTGTCTCCGCTAGCTCCTCGGCCGGCCGCCGCCGATCAGATACGCGAGAGGCTCTCACCGCGAGCTGTTCATAAGGGAGCAGGAGTAGGTGGTGTTGTACATACAGATACAGGGTGGAGAGGAGCGTTGGGAGCATCCAGGTCGAGAGCATGACTACGTTTTGAGCCACCATGGGCAAGCAGACAAGCAGCTGGATGGATATGTGTCTTCCGGCCGGAAGGAATCAATTTATGCAGAGCTAGCTTGTGATCCAGCGGAATCAATCAGAAAGTGTGCACCTCTCCTCTACAATAATGTGGTAGGTAGAAAATTAGTTCACCGATGTAGAAACTCTCCGTGATATGTTTCATCTGAAGCCACGATAGGAGCGCAGGACCATCTAACGCAGAGCTAACAAATTGTCCACTGACGCGGAAACTTCAACAATGTAGTACAGTGTGTGTGCATTCACATTTCATAGTGCGTACTTGTGCTCATATATCAGCATGTGTAGACAAATACACAGCTGTGTAAAAAAAATTATGAGTTTGCCATGGAAGAGTGATTTCATGTTGTTGAGGTAAACTCAAATAAGTCTTAGATGGAAACTATGTATATGGAATAGAGAAAATGATGCAAGTTTATCTAGAGCTTGGGTGTCTAATCCACTAAACTCAATTGTAAAACTGGGATTGAACTTACTATTTCCGCACTCCTTATGTTACATAATGGAGAATAAGATATTTGTTTATATGTTGGATACGATTGTTCGTACAATCTTCGTGTGGTCCTTTTCTTTTGTCAGATTATATTATGCAGACTTCCATGATACACAAATTGTCGTCGCTTCAAATGAACTACTCACTACTTACTACTACTTAGATACTGAGCTCACCATCAAAATCACAACTTGATGAGGTTCTGAATTAATTTAAGCTATAGTGGGCATGCCTTTTATGGTACATGCATCAAAATACTAATTAATGCTTATAGCTGAAAAGTAGAAGGTAAAAGGTAATAAATTTATCTCCTTTAAATGGATTGTGTTGTTTGTACTTAATGAACATAGTTCTAGATGTTCCCTAATAGTGAAATCATAGGTGCATATTCTTCTTAAATCTGAAACATATGTGATCTTAAATTGCTTTGCATAATCTAGAATTTAGTTCTTGTCCTCAGTTTTTACTTTGCCATTTTTGTGAGAATAAGAGGTATTTTTTAACTATATACTCACATATATTTGAGATAAGCATGAGACTGTCAAAGTTGTCATGGAAAATGGTGGGTTACTCATTTGAGTAGTTCTTTTAAACCGGTATTAAGGATGGTGCATGCATCAAGTGTAGATGACACAAGGATGGTGCCCACCATCATTACAAGTTCGTCAATACATGTGGCTGTAGGAAAGGGCTCACAAAAGTGGTGTGCTAAGTGTTATTAGCAAGCTCATCACCTTAGGTTTCATCACATTCGCCGTGAATAGGCGGAGAACTTGACCACCATCGACGATAGTGACGAGGAAAAGCAGCAATGCTGATGGTGCATTAGGGACATGCGATGATTTATTTTCCCGTCGCAACGCACGGGCTCTTTTGCTAGTTAATAATAAAGCACGGATTAACTTTGTCGGGTTCACCGTATATAGAAACATAAACGAGGTGGTACTAATAGCATGTTCGTACGTCGGTCCGACCTGGTTCGTTTTTTTTTAATCTTAGGATGCTCAGCTGGACCTCTTGGCCCGCGTCGCTAAAATTTCTTGTATGGGCCACTAGCCACGTTTTGCAGTGGCCATGACTGGGCTTCCCACTGGCCGGCACGCACGGCACAGGAGGGTCCGCGGCCTCAGCGCCCAGCGCAGGGGACGGCAGAGCAGGGCGAGGCCCCGGCCAGCAGCGGCCCCGGCGGAAGCAGCTCGGCGCCCGGCGGGCAGAGGCAGGCGCGCTAGGCGGCGGTGGCTGGGCGTTCGATGCAACCTTCTCAATCTCCTCTGTCATGATTTAGTCCCACCTCGCCACTTTGCATCCAATCTAATCAATTTATATACACAGGCGACTTTGCCTCATCAGAAATCAACTAGCGCCGCATCAGAAATCAACAAGCGCAGAGGGTAACAGAACGAAGAAACTAATCAATAGCAGAGCCAACGGCGCCCATGGGCGAGCGGCGTAAGAAAAAGAGAGAGAGACGCACGGGAACTCTCGGTTGAGAGGAAAATGAGGGGACGGCGCGGGGGGAGCTTTGGGGTGGGGGAGGGGGTGTCGGCGGTGGTGGAGCTTCTCTTGGGAGCGGGGATCTCCTGCGGGCGGCGGCGCCAGCATAGCGACGACACCGATGATCGGGGTGGTCGTGTGGTGTGGGGAATGACTTGACGAAGTGTAGGTAACTCGCGGAACAGATAACTGACCAAGCGAGAAACGTCTCGAGAGAGCGCGTGTTTATCAGTCGGTCACCCGACGTGTTATCTAGCTAGCGTCCACAGGGTAATTGTTTTCCTTTTTTATAATTAATAAAAAGGTGCAGTTTGGATATTCACGGACAGGTAGAAATCTCCATCTGACGGACGTGTTAGTTGATCTTCACGGACCGGTAAAACCTTCGAAACTATGCAAACTTGCTGGATTGGCGCCACATATTTTTTTTTAAAGTTCGAATTTGCAACTCCGCTGGTGTTGCAGAAACTCGTTGGTGTGTGACCGCACGTCCTGGCGGGCACATGCGAATTCTACACGAGGCTGAGGCAGTTCAAGCCGAGGTCCGCGCGGGGTCGTGACGCTCATGAACGTCAAGCAGATGCAATGCGCGTGGCGGCGAGGTGGAGGTTGACGACCGGCGGCAAAATTTGATGGTGGATGTTGGCCATGGCAGCAGTTGTTTCTGTGTCCATGCCTATTTTAGTCTCGAGAAGGCCACTGCCGGCAGAGACCTCGTCATCGCCACCACCACAGGGGGTCAGCATCTGGTCGTCCCGATAGGCCTGCGACGACGATGCTGCGGGATACGGCTGCAGTCGCCGTCCCCTATCCTAGCCACTACAGGATCTAGATTCCCGACCGGTTTGCAACAACGGCCTAGCTGCGGTCTTGCATTCTGAAACATGAGTTAAGTTGCAAGAATATAAAGTAAGTGGAGGTTGGCTTGAGATCATTGTATGGAGAACCAATTTGATGATCACGGAGGCGGCAGACGGTCACTTGTAAATCGGTAGGTAGAAGGCAAGCGTTTCGCTTCAATTATAATAAAAAGATTACAGATTTCAAAATTCTTTAATTATTTTAAAATAAAGAAATATTTGTGTTTTTCAAAAAGTAAAAAATAAAATGGAGTATTAGACTATTCCATGCACCACTACTCTTTCATCAAATGAAAGATGTTAGAGTGGCTTCTTTACCTCCACGTGTCATACTCCGAAAAGCGATAACATTATAACTTATTACCAATGTTTGTCGGAATTGGATATAAAAAATGTCGCGTATTGTCTCACGGCGCATCATACCTTAACATAATGAGCATTAAGAATTATTATTGTTTGCGATAAATAAGGAAATGCACCACATGATATGTAAAGACATGATTTATGTTGAACCACGTGAAGTGAATGCGACGGTTGTTGCAACGCATGAGGAATTAGAAGTCGGTGCAGGAAGGGGATTGAGTTTGTTTCTCCCGTTGCAACGCACGGGCATTTGTGCTAGTAATAATAAAGCACGGATTGACTCCGTGGGTTCACCATCACAATACGCTTCTTTCCGTGATTTTATGCTTTCAGTTTGAATTTAAAACATATACGCGAGGTGGTCCACGTCGTGTGCATAATCGCTCGCTAGACTGGGCCGCCTGTTAGCGCGCTTCAAGTGCCTATTACTTCAGGCCCACCGAAGAGGTACCCTGCCGGGTCCGGACCCGCTTTGCTGATCTCCTTCTTTTTTCTAATCCAATCTCTCGCATCATGCCAGCTCGGCCCGTGCTGGACGCATCCCTCGCATCCAAGGACCCCTCGATCGACCGCGAGTTCCTATCTGGCGTCCGTCTACTTCGCTGGAGCGCCATGGACGGTTGAGCGGACATCGCTACAACATGTCCATTAAACGAAACCTTCGATCAACTGCAAGTTCCACCTAGATCGCCAAAACACCATCAACTTCGCCGGAGCAGCATGGAGGCCTGGGCGCGTGACTACGCAGATCCCTTCAATTGCTACGGTGCCCCACCAGCCCAAGTTCAATTTCCTCCTTCCCCGACGACCGGCGCAGGCGGCGGTTCTCCAAGGATAGGCACTCAAACTGGACGGGCCCGCCCCGCCGAGGCGCTGAAGCGCCATATTGAGCGCCGGCAGCCGGCGCGTGTTGGTCATCGCTCTCGACGGACTCAGATTGGCGTGCTGAGGCGGTGAAACACCGTGTTAAAGGACGGTGGCCGGCGCGTATTGCTCGCTCTCAATGGGATTCAGATCACGGGCCAAGAAGAGGCCCGTCTTGGTATGGAGGTGACTGGCCCGGAGCCCCAGACAACGGCCAGGAAAACCTACCGTCCAGTCCCCGCCATTGTCGTCGTGAAGGGGTTGCACAACATGGCACGTACCGCGCAAGGATTTCATGCACACACCATGCAGCTGTTGGGCAATCTCCAGGATGAGAACGGGGTCCAGGTCGCCGTCGCATGCAACCAGCACTCCAAGGGTATTAAGTAATCAAAATCTGCACGTTCAATCTTTCTTTTCTTTTCTTTTTTTGCTTCTCCTTTTCTTATTGTATTTTCTTTTTAGTGATTAGGTAGAAGCAGCTTCACTAGGATATAGATGTGGGTTACATATAGGCGGAACTTCTTGCTATTTACTAAAAGAAACAAATGCAATATTCTTACTCTCATGGAACATGCAGAGAGCTACGTTTGACATGTGTATTTTGATCTATTCATACAATTTATTATTTCCGGAACTTCTTATGTCTACGGATACCTATTTACTATAGATTATTTTGCCCACTAGGTAGCTTGCTGCCAACTAGAACTTGATCAGTAGCCGGTCAATAAAAAGGTTACTTTAGAGAAAATAAACTAGAAACACAATGCTTTTCTTTTTTTGAACACAGTACAGATGCAAGCGCTTATATACACGTGCATACACTCACCCCTATGAATATACACACGCACACCCTATCCCTATGAGCACCTCTGAAAGACTGAGGCGGCATATCATCTTGAAATTTACGAAGTCACCGTAGGCACCTCATCGTCGACGGGTACGTCTCCTCTCACTGTATGCACATCGCCGGAAATCCTGAGATAACAGAATTAGTATTTGGCCGTTTACCACGGTAAACTTAGTATCAATGTGCAACTTCTCTAATCAGTTGATCCATGAGTCATTAATTGTTCCTTTTCTGTTTATGTGTTTCCTGATCGGGCCCCATGCGGCCTCTTGCATTGAGCTCTTTGCTGCATACCTGTTGGTAAAAGCCAATAATTTACATAGTATTTCTCTGAGTGTAGCAAGTTTACTTGGTATACAATTTCCTTAGGTATGAGTATGTATGAGTATTTCTAAGTTGGAGAAGTAAAAACTTATCCGACTATGCATACACAGATGGTTCTGGTATGGCACTACACCATTATAAAACTTTTGATGATAGCTGGACAATCATCAACTTTTCTTTTGATCGGCCTTTTTTCATTTCTATGGAATATCCCCTGACCTTTTGAATAATTAACTGGCAATACACAGTGACGGAATTAAAGAGAAACACCATGATATTATGGTTAATCAACCCACAGTCCATCTTCTAAAATAAATCCTTTTAAAAAATATCCATTATTTTAAACTCTAACTCCAATTTTAATATGCTATATATGAAATTTGATTAGAAAAATGTGTAGAATCTAAACATGGTGTTATTTTATCTGTTAACCAATTTTGAAATGCTATGCAAGGTGCAACCTTAATTAATAGCGCATGATCCGTTTTTCCTTCGTTTGGGCGATGATCCTAATTGCGAACAAACACCTCAACAAACCAAATTAAACACGAAAGAAACCAATGATAACCACGCATGCACGCATCGGCAAATCTCGCAAGAAAAAACATATTTCTCATATTATGATGAGAGACATGCCCTTTGGATTGAACAAATTCAAGCACATAGTGGACGTGTGCGCACTGAGGTCACCATGAGCGATGCTGGAAAGGAGGATAAATGGCAACACATATGGGATGCCAGGTTGAAATAAATGACGTGAACCTATTCGGGAGTCATGATTATTGGTTTAGGGAGGTGTGGTATTTTTTCCCGTTGCAACGCACGGGCTCTTTTGCTAATAAATAATAAAAAAAATCAAACGGAGTCCAAAAATTCCGAAATAAATTTTCACGGTCCTCTAATAAAATCTAGGACAAAGTGAACAATTTTCCCGGACCTAATGCAATTTTAAAAAATGCAGTTTTTTCCTAATTTAATTGAAATAACTCCGAATAAAAATCCAAATAAAATCCAATAAAATATTTATTTAATTTTAACATTTTCCTCCAATATTTCTTCTATTTTGGAGAAGTCATATTATCTCCTCTTTTTTTATATTTGAAATATTTTCGGAGAGAAAAATTATTAAAACCAAAATGATCCCCTTTTCAATATTTGAGAAAAATTCAAATATGAAAATAAATGAAATCCCCAACTCTCTCCGTGGGTCCTTAAGTTGCTTAGAATTTCTAGGATCAAAACCAAATTGCAAATAAAATATGATATGCATATGATGACCTATGTATAACATTCCAAATTGAAAATTTGGGATGTTACAAACCTACCCCCCTTAAGATGAATCTCGCCCTCGAGATTCGGGTTGGCTAGAAAATAGGCGTGGGTGATCTTTCCGTAGATCTTCCTCTCGTTCCCAGGTGGCTTCATCCTCGGTATGGTGGCTCCACTGAACTTTGCAAACTTGATAACCTTGCTGCGTGTGACTCGGCTGGCAAGCTCTAGAATCTTGATTGGTTTCTCCTTGTAGGCCAGATCACTATCCAACTGAATTGCTTCCAGGGGCACTGTATCTCTCAGAGGTATGTCGGCCATCTCAGCATGGCACTTCTTCAACTGGGAAACATGAAACACATCATGAACTCCTGACAGCCCTTCGGGTAACTCCAACTTGTAGGCTACTTCTCCCATACGCTCCAAAACTCAGTATGGTCCTACAAATCTCGGGGCTAACTTTCCCTTAACTCCAAATCATTTCACTCCTCGCAGAGGTAACACTCGAAGATATGCTCTGTCTCCGATTTCATAGATTACCTCCTTCTGTTTTGAATCTGCATAACTCTTCCGCCTGGACTGAGCTACCTTCAGTCTATGTCGAATCAACTTAACCTTCTCTTCTGACTCTTTGATCAAATCTGGTCGAAACAATTGACGGTCTCCAACTTCATCCCACATCAACACTGTCCTGCACCTCCTTCCATACAAAGCTTCGAAAGGTGCCATCTTCAAACTGGCTTGATAATTGTTGTTGTATGAGAACTCCGCGTAAGGTAAATTGTCATCCCAACTAGATCCATAATCTAGCGCACAAGCTCTCAACATGTCCTCCAGAATCTGATTGACTCTCTTGGTCTGTCCATCTGTCTGCGGATGAAATGCTATACTAAACTCTAGTCTGGTCCCCATAGTCTGGTGCAGCTGGTGCCAAAACTTCAAAGTAAACTGAGTCCCTCTATCTGATACGATGGTCCTCGGAACTCCATGCAGACATATGATCCTGGTCATATATATCTTGGCCAACTTTGCACTTGTATAGGTGGTCTTCACTGGGATAAAGTGAGCCACTTTGGTCAAACGATCCACTACTACCCAGATAGAATCATATCCCGATCGGGTCCTGGGTAATCCGGTGATGAAATCCATGCCAAGCTTATCCCACTTCCATTCGGGTATCGGCATAGGCTGTAGTAATCCCGCTGGCTTTTGATTTTCTGCCTTCACTTTCTGACATACATCACATATGGCTACATACTCGGCAATATCCTTCTTCATACCAGTCCACCAGAAATGCTCCTTCAAATCCAAATACATCTTGGTGTTTCCGGGGTGTATCGAGTATGGCGAGTCATGAGCTTCCTGAAGTATTAACTTCCTGATCTCTGCATTATTGGGTACATAAACACGGTCCTCAAACCACAAGGTGTCGTGCTCATCACGAAAACCCTTGGCTTTTCCTTTGCTCATCTTCTCCTTTATCTCAGCAATTTCCTTGTCATCCTTCTAAGCTTCTCGAATCCTTCCAAATAATGTCGACTGAACCTCCATTGCTGCGACAAAACCTCTAGGGACTATCTCCAAACGAAGCTCCCTGAGATCTTCGGCTAACTCCTTTGGTAATCCTCCGCTTACGAGGGTATTGGCATAACTCTTCCGACTCAAAGCGTCTACTACGACATTGGCCTTGCCTAGATGATAGTGCAACTTCATATCATAATCTTTTATAAGCTCCAACCATCTCCTTTGCCTGAGATTCAGTTCCTTCTGTGTGAAAATGTACTTCAAACTCTTGTGATCCGTCTACACATCGCAACGATTTCCAATAAGAAAATGTCTCCAGGACTTGAGCGCATGAACTACAGCTGCTAACTCCAAATCATGCGTGGCATAATTCAACTCATGCGGTTGAAGCTAACGTGAGGCATACGAAACAACTCTTCCGTCTTGCATAAGTACTCCTCCAAGTCCTAAGCGAGAAGCGTCGCAATACACTTGGAAATCCTTGCGTATATCTGGCAGAATCAGCACTGGGGCTGTAACCAAACGTTTCTTCAGCTCCTGAAAACTTCCCTCACATTCATCTGTCCATTTGAACTTAGTGTCTTTCTTCAACAACTCCGTCATAGGCTTCGCAATTTTGGAAAAATTCTCAATGAATCTCCTGTAATATCCCGCGAGTCCAAGAAAACTGCGGATCTCTCCAACTGAGGTGGGTGCTAGCCAATCGGTGACTGACTTAACCTTGGTAGGATCCACTGCTATACCTTCTCCTGATATAACATGTATAAGAAATCCAACTTCCTTCAACCAAAAATCGCATTTGCTGAACTTGGCATAAAGCTGATGTTCCCTGAGCTTCTCGAGAACTAGTCGCAAATGCTCTTGTGTTCCTCTTCATTCTTCAAGTATACCAGAATATCGTCAATGAACACCACGACAAACTTGTCCAAGAACTCCATGAACACCTTATTCATCATACTCATAAAATAGGCAGGGGCATTAGTCAATCCAAATGACATAATCGTGTACTCATATAGCCCGTACCTTGTAGTAAAAGCTGTCTTAGGTATATCCTGTTCTCGGATCTTCAGCTGATGGTATCCTGATCGTAGATCGATCTTGGAGAATACTTTAGCTCCTTGCAGCTGGTCAAACAAATCATTGATCATCGGTAGTGGGTACTTGTTCTTGATCGTCACTTCATTCAACGCATGATAATCAACAACCATTCTCAATGATCCATCCTTCTTCTCAAACAAAAGCACTGGGGCTCCCCACGGTGACGAACTTCGTCGAATGTAACCTTTCTCCAATAACTCTTTAATGTGCTTCTTAATTTCCTCCAGATCATTTGCGGGCATCCGGTATGGCCTCTTTGATATTGGTCCGGTGCCTGGCAACAACTCTATCAAAAACTCAATGTCTCGATCTGCCGGCATGCCTGGTAGCTCCTCTGGAAACACATCCGGGTAATCCTTCACTACAGGCACTTCCTCCTGAACAACTCCTGAGAGGGAATTTACTTGGGCCCTCCTTGGTGCATGCCTGGATACATACTTAATCCTTTTTCCCTCCGAGGTGGTGAGCATAATTGACCTACTAGCACAGTCAATGTTTCCTCCATACATCGATAGCCAATCCATTCCTAGTATCACATCCAATCCTTGCGACGCCAGAATTATTAGGTCTGTGGGAAAAACATGCCTACCTATGGTCAATGGCATCTGAAAACATCCTTGGCTTGCCATAAACTCCGCTCCTGGCGAGCTTACTAAAATAGGTGTCCTAAGAACTTTGGTGGGCAACTTATTCTTATCCGCAAATCCCCTTGAAATGTATGAATGTGATGCACCAGTATCAAAAAGAACGATTGCAGTAATTGACTTAACCAAAAACTTACCTATAACTGCATCTGGCTGCTCTTCAACCTCCTCCACGTTCACGTGGTTCACTTGTCCCCTGTTGAAAGGGTTGGGCTTCTTCCCAGAGCTTCCATTGCCATTTCCATTATTTGCTTCAGGACACTCATTGGCATAGTGTCCAGTCTTCCCGCACTTGAAACAAGTAATGTGACTTTGGTCCTTCTTAGTGGGGGTGGCTGGGTTAGAGCGGTTCTGGTTGCTGCCTGCTCCATTCCCATTTACATTCTTGGGGCCACTGTGGTTATGCGAACTTCCTCCATTGTGGGTATGGCCTCCATGGTTATGAGTGTATCCTCCCGAGTTCGGGGTAAAACGAGGCTTCTGCTGAGCTCCTGAATTGTACTTCCCTTGTCCATACTTCCTTTTGCGTCTCTCGATCTGCTGCTGCTTCCCTTCAATCATAAGAGCCCTATCTACCAAGTCCTGGTAGGTAGCAAATGTTGCTACCATCAACTGCATACTCAGCGCATCATTCAGCCCTTCCATAAACTTCTCCTGCTTCGCAGCGTCTGTGGCCACATCATCCAGGGCATAGCGAGCTAACTTACTGAACTCATCCACGTACTGCCCCGTAGTATGGTTTCCCTGGCGTAAGTTGTGAAACTCACGCTTCTTCATGGTCATAGCTCCAGTTGAGACATGTGCGGTGCGGAACGCTTGCTAAAACTGCTCCCAAGTGACATTGGCTATGGGGAAAGTGTTGGGGATCGTAGCAGAATTTTAAAAAATTTCCTACGCTCACCAAGATCCATCTATGGAGTATACTAGCAACGAGGGGAAAGGAGTGCATCTACATACCCTTGTAGATCGCGAGCGGAAGCGTTCCAATGAACGTGGTTGATGGAGTCGTACTCGCCGTGATCCAATTCACCGATGACCGAGTGCCGAACGGACAGCACCTCCGCGTTCAACACACGTACGGTGCAGCGACGTCTCCTCCTTCTTGATCCAGCAAGGGGGAAGGAGAGGTTGATGGAGATCCAGCAGCACGATGGCGTGGTGGTGGATGTAGCGGGATCTCGGCAGGGCTTCGCCGAGCTTCTGCGAGAGGGAGAGGTGTAGCAGGGGAGGAGGGAGGCGCCCAAGGCTGTAATGCTGCTGCCCTCCCTCCCCCCTTTATATAGGCCCCCTGGGAGGGGGGGGGGGCGCCGGCCAAGACCCATCTAGATGGGGGGGGGGGGGCGGCGGCCAAGGGGGGTAACTTACCCCCCAAGTCAAGTGGGGCGCCCCCCCACCCTAGGGTTTGAACGAAATATGCCCTGGAGGCAATAATAAAGTTATTATTTATTTCCTTATATCATGATAAATGTTTATTATTCATGCTAGAATTGTATTAACCGGAAACATAATACATGTGTGAATACATAGACAAACAGAGTGTCACTAGTATGCCTCTACTTGACTAGCTCGTTAATCAAAGATGGTTATGTTTCCTAGCCAGAGACATGAGTTGTCATTTGATTAACGGGATCACCTCATTAGGAGAATGACGTGATTGACTTTACCCATTCCGTTAGCTTAGCACCCGATCGTTTAGTATGTTGCTATTGCTTTCTTCATGACTTATACATGTTCCTATGACTATGAGATTATGCAACTCCCGTTTACCGGAGGAACACTTTGTGTGCTACCAAACGTCACAACGTAAATGGGTGATTATAAAGGTGCTCTACAGGTGTCTCCAAAGGTACTTGTTGGGTTGGCGTATTTCGAGATTAGGATTTGTCACTCCGATTGTCAGAGAGGTATCTCTGGGCCCACTCGGTAATGCACATCACTATAAGCCTTGCAAGCATTGTGACTAATGAGTTAGTTGCGGGATGATGTATTACGGAACGAGTAAAGAGACTTGCCGGTAACGAGATTGAACTAGGTATCGAGATACCGACGATCAAATCTCGGGCAAGTAACATACCGGTGACAAAGGGAACAACGTATATTGTTATGCGGTCTGACCGATAAAGATCTTCGTAGAATATGTGGGAGCCAATATGGGCATCCAGGTCCCGCTATTGGTTATTGACCGGAGACGTGTCTCGGTCATGTCTACATAGTTCTCGAACCCGTAGGGTCCGCACGCTTAACGTTACGATGACAGTTTTATTGAGTTTTGATGTACCGAAAGAGTTCGGAGTCCCGGATGAGATCGGGGATATGACGAGGAGTCTCGAAATGGTCGAGACGTAAAAATCGATATATTGGACGACTATATTCGGACTTCGGAAAGGTTCCGAGTGATTCAGGTATTTTTCGGAGTACCGGAGAGTTACGGGAATTCGTATTGGGCCTTAATGGGCCATACGGGAAAGGAGAGAAAGGCCTCAAAAGGTGGCTGCGCCCCTCCCCTTGGTCTGGTCCGAATTGGACTAGGGAAGGGGGGGCGCCTCCTTCCTTCCTTCTCTTTTTCCCTTCCCCTTTTCCTATTCCATGTGGGAGGAGGAATCCTACTAGGACTAGGGAGTCCAAGTAGGACTCCAACCTTCTGGCGCGCCCCAGGGCTGGCCGGCCTCCCCTCCTCCATCCTTTATATACGGGGGCAGGGGGCACCCCATAGACACAACAATTGATCCTTGAGATCTTTTAGCCGTGTGCGGTGCCCCCCTCCACCATATTACACCTCGATAATACCGTTGCGGAGCTTAGGCGAAGCCCTGCGTCGGTAGAACATCATCATCGTCATCACGCCGTCGTGCTGACGAAACTCTCCCTCAACACTCGGCTGGATCGGAGTTCGAGGGACGTCATCGAGCTGAACGTGTGTAGAACTCGGAGGTGCCGTGCGTTCGGTACTTGATCGGTCGGATCGTGAAGACGTACGACTACATCAACCGCGTTGTGATAACGCTTCCGCTGTCGGTCTACGAGGGTACGTGGACAACACTCTCCCCTCTCGTTGCTATGCATCACCATGATCTTGCGTGTGCGTAGGATTTTTTTTGAAATTACTACGTTCCCCAACAGTGGCATCCGAGCCTGGTTTTATGCGTTGATGCTATGCACGAGTAGAACACAAGTGAGTTGTGGGCGATATAAGTCATACTGCTTACCAGCATGTCATACTTTGGTTCAGCGGTATTGTGAGATGAAGCGGCTCGGACCGACATTACGCGTACGCTTACGCGAGACTGGTTTCACCGTTCGGAGCACTTGTTGCTTAAAGGTGACTGGCGGGTGTCTGTCTCTCTCACTTTAGTTGAACCGAGTGTGGCTACGCCTGGTCCTTGCGAAGGTTAAAACAGCACCAACTTGACAAACTATCGTTGTGGTTTTGATGCGTAGGTAAGAACGGTTCTTGCTAAGCCCATAGCAGCCACGTAAAACTTGCAACAACAAAGTAGAGGACGTCTAACTTGTTTTTGCAGGGCATGTTGTGATGTGATATGATCAAGACATGATGTGATATAATGTGTTGTATGAGATGATCATGTTTTGTAACCGAGTTATCGGCAACTGGCAGGAGCCATATGGTTGTCGCTTTATTGTATGAGATGCAGTCGCCATGTAATAGTTTTACTTTATCACTAAGCGGTAGCGATAGTCATAAAAGCAATAAGTTGGCGAGACGACAACGATGCTACGATGGAGATCAAGGTGTCGCGCCGGTGACGATGGTGATCATGACGGTGCTTCGGAGATGGAGATCACAAGCACGGTGCTTCGGAGATGGAGATCACAAGCACAAGATGATGATGGCCATATCATATCACTTATATTGATTGCATGTGATGTTAATCCTTTATTCATCTTATCTTGCTTTGATTGACGGTAGCATTATAAGATGATCTCTCACTAAAATTTCAAGATAAAAGTGTTCTCCCTGAGTATGCACCGTTGCAAAAGTTCTTCGTGCTGAGACACCACGTGTTAATCGGGTGTGATAGGCTCTACGTTCAAATACAACGGGTGCAAAACAGTTGCACACGCGGAATACTCAGGTTAAACTTGACGAGCCTAGCATATACAGATATGGCCTCGGAACACGGAGACCGAAAGGTCGAGCGTGAATCATATAGTAGATATGATCAACATAGTGATGTTCACCATTAAAACTACTCCATCTCACGTGTTAATCGGACATGGTTTAGTTGCTTTGGATCACGTAATCACTTAGATGATTAGAGGGATGTCTATCTAAGTGGGAGTTCTTGAGTAATATGATTAATTGAACTTAAATTTATCATGAACTTAGTCCTGATAGTATTTTGCAAATTATGTTGTAGATCAATAGCTCGCGTTGTTTCTTCCCTGTTTTATTTTTTATATGTTCCTAGAGAAAATTATGTTGAAAGATGTTAGTAGCAAAGATGCGGATTGGATCCGTGATCTGAAGATTATCCTCATTGCTGCACAGAAAAATTATGTCCTTGATGCACCGCTAGGTGACAGACCTATTGCAGGAGCAGATGCAGACGTTATGAACGTTTGGCTAGCTCAATATGATGACTACTTGATAGTTTAGTGCACCATGCTTAACGGCTTAGAATCGGGACTTCAAAGACATTTTGAACGTCATGGACCATATGAGATGTTCCAGGAGTTGAAGTTAACATTTCAAGCAAATACCCGAGTTGAGAGATATGAAGTCTCCAACAAGTTCTATAGCTAAAAGATGGAGGAGAATCGCTCAACTAGTGAGCATGTGCTCAGATTGTCTGGGTACTACAATCGCTTGAATCAAGTGGGAGCTAATCTTCCAGATAAAATAGTGATTGACAGAATTCTCTAGTCACCATCACCAAGTTAGTAGAACGTCGTGATGAACTATAGTATGCAAGGGGTGACGAAAGTAATTCCCGAGCTCTTCGTGATGCTGAAATCGACGAAGGTAGAAATCAAGAAAAACATCAAGTGTTGATGGTTGACGAGACCACTAGTTTCAAGAAAAGGGCAAAGGGAAGAAGGGGAACTTCAAGAAGAACGGCAAGCAAGTTGCTGCTCAAGTGAAGAAGCCTAAGTCTGGTCCTAAGCCTGAGACTAAGTGCTTCTACTGCAAAGGGACTGGTCACTAGAAGCGGAACTACCCCAACTATTTGGTGGATAAGAAGGATGGCAAAGTGAACAAAGGTATATTTGATATACAGATTATTGATGTGTACTTTACTAGTGTTTATAGCAACCCCTCGGTAATTGATACTGGTTCAGTTGCTAAGAGTAGTAACTTGAAACGGGAGTTGCAGAATAAACAGAGACTAGTAAAAGTGAACAAAGGTATATTTGATATACAGATTATTGATGTGTACTTTACTAGTGTTTATAGCAACCCCTCGGTAATTGATACTGGTTCAGTTGCTAAAGAGTAGTAACTCGAAAACGGGAGTTGCAGAATAAACAGAGACTAGTAAAAGGCGAGGTAACGATGTGTGTTGGAAGTAGTTCCAAGATTGATATGATCATCATCGCACACTCCCTGTACTTTCGGGATTAGTGTTGAAACTAAGTAAGTGTTATTTGGTGTTTGCATTGAGCATGAATATGATTTGATCATGTTTATTGCAATACGGTTATTCATTTAAATTAGAGAACAATTGTTGTTCTGTTTACATGAATAAAACCTTCTATGGTCATACACACCAACGAAAATGGTTTGTTGGATCTCGATCGTAGTGATACACATATTCATAATATTGAAGCCAAAAGATGCAAAGTTAATAATGATAGTGCAACTTATTTGTGGCACTGTCGTTTAGGTCATATTGGTGTAAAGCGCATGAAGAAACTCCATACTGATGGGATTTTGGAATCACTTGATTATGAATCACTTGATGCTTGCGAACCGTGCCTCATGGGCAAGATGACTAAAACGCCGTTCTTCGGAACTATGGAGAGAGCAACAGATTTGTTGGAAATCATACATACAGATGTATGTGGTCCGATGAATATTGAGGCTCGTAGCAGGTATCATTATTTTCTGACCTTCACAGATGATTTGAGCAGATATGGGTATATCTACTTAATGAAACAAGAGTCTGAAACATTTGAAAAGTTCATATAATTTCAGAGTGAAGCAGAAAATCATCGTAACAAGAAAATAAAGTTTCTACGATCTGATCGTGGAGAAGAGTATTTGAGTTACAAGTTTGGCCTTCAGTTAAAACAATGTGAAATAGTTTCACTACTCATGCCACCTCGAACACCATGGTGTAATGGTGTGTCCGAACGTCGTAATCGTACTTTATTAGATATGGTGCGATATATGATGTATCTTACCGATCTACCACTATCGTTTTGGGGTTATGCATTAAAGACAGCTGCATTCACGTTAAATAGGGCACCATCAAAATCCGTTGAGACGACGCCTTATGAACTGAGGTTTAGCAAGAAACCAAAGTTGTCGTTTCTTAAAAGTTTGGGGTTGTGATGCTTATGTGAAAATGTTTCGTCCTGATAAGCTCAAACCCAAATCGGAGAAATATGTCTTCATAGGATACCCAAAGGAGACAGTTGGGTACACCTTCTATCACAGATCCGAAGGCAAGACATTCGTTGCTAAGAATGGATCCTTTCTAGAGAAGGAGTTTCTCTCGAAAGAAGTGAGTGGGAGGAAAGTAGAACTTGATGAGGTAACTGTACCTGCTCTCTTATTGGAAAGTAGTTCATCACAGAAATCTGTTTCTGCGACACCTACACCAAGTAGTGAGGAAGTTAATGATAATGATCATGAAACTTCAGATCAAGTTATTACTGAACTTCGTAGGTTAACTAGATCAAGATCCGCACCAGAGTGGTACGGTAATCCTGTTCTGGAGGTTATGTTACTAGACCATGACGAACCTACGAACTATGAGGAAGCGATGATGAGCCCAGATTCCGCAAAATGGCTTGAGGCCATGAAATCTGAGATGAGATCCATGTATAAGAACAAAGTATGGACTTTGATTGACTTTCCCAATGATCGGCGAGTCATTGAGAATAAATGGATCTTCAAGAGGAAGACGGATGTTGATAGTAGTGTCACTATCTACAAAGCTAGAATTGTCGCAAAAAGGTTTTCGACAAGTTCAAGATGTTGACTACGATGAGAGTTTCTCACTCGTATCTATGCTTAAGTCTGTCTGAATCATGTTAGCAATTTCCGCATTTTATGAAATATGGCAAATGGATAAACAAAACTACATTCCTTAATGGATTTATTAAAGAAGAGTTGTATATGATGCAACCAGAAGGTTTTGACAATCCTAAAGGTGCTAACAAAATATGCAAGCTCCAGCGATCCATCTATGGACTGGTGCAAGCATCTCGGAGTTGGAATATACACTTTGATAAGTTGATCAAAGAATATAGTGTTATACAGACTTGCGGTGAAGCCTGTATTTACAAGAAAGTGAGTGGGAGCACTACAACATTTCTGATAAGTATATGTGAATGACATATTGTTGATCGGAAATAATGTAGAATTATTCTGCAAAGCATAAAGGAGTGTTTGAAAGAAGTTTTTCAAAGATAGACCTCGGTGAAGCTGCTTACAAATTGAGCATCAAGATCTATAGAGATAGATCAAAACGCTTGATAAGTTTTTTCAATGAGTACATACCTTAACAAGATTTTGAAGTAGTTCAAAATAGAACAGTCAAAGAAAGAGTTCTTGCCTCTGTTACAAGGTGTGAAATTGAGTAAGACTCAAAGCCCGACCACGGCAGAAGATAGAAAGAGAATGGAAGTCATTCCCTATGCCTTGGCCATAGGTTCTATAAAGTATGCCATGTTGTGTACCAGATCTATTGTATACCCTACACTGATTTTGGCAAGGGAGTACAATAGTGATCTAGGAGTAGATCACTGGACAGCGGTCAAAATTATCCTTAGTGGAATAAAGGATATGTTTCTCGATTATGGAAGTGACAAAAGGTTCATCGTAAAGAGTTACGTCGATGCAAGTTTTGACACTAATCTAGATGACTCTAAGTCTCGGTCTAGATACATATTGAAAGTGGGAGCAATTAGCTAGAGTAGCTCCATGCAGAGCATTGTAGACATAGAAATTTGCAAAATACTTACGGATCTGAATATGACAGACTCGTTGACTAAAATTATCTCACAAGCAAAACATGATCACACCTTAGTACTCTTTGGGTGTTAATCACATAGCGATGTGAACTAGATTACTGACTCTAGTAAACCCTTTGGGTGATGGTTGCATCACGATGTGAACTATGGGTGTTAATCACATGGTGATGTGAACTATTCATGTTAAATCACATGGCGATGTGAACTAGATTATTGACTCTAGTGCAAGTGGGAGACTGAAGGAAATATGCCCTAGAGCCAATAATAAAGTTATTATTTATTTCCTTATATCATGATAAATGTTTATTATTCATGCTAGAATTGTATTAACCGGAAACATAATACATGTGTGAATACATAGACAAACAGAGTGTCACTAGTATGCCTCTACTTGACTAGCTCGTTAATCAAAGATGGTTATGTTTCCTAGCCATAGACATGAGTTGTCATTTGATTAACGGGATCACCTCATTAGGAGAATGACGTGATTGACTTGACCCATTCCGTTAGCTTAGCACCCGATCGTTTAGTATGTTGCTATTGCTTTCTTCATGACTTATACATGTTCCTATGACTATGAGATTATGCAACTCCCGTTTACCGGAGGAACACTTTGTGTGCTACCAAACGTCACAACGTAAATGGGTGATTATAAAGGTGCTCTACAGGTGTCTCCAAAGGTACTTGTTGGGTTGGCGTATTTCGAGATTAGGATTTGTCACTCCGATTGTCGGAGAGGTATCTCTGGGCCCACTCGGTAATGCACATCACTATAAGCTTTGCAAGCATTGTGACTAATGAGTTAGTTGCGGGATGATGTATTACGGAACGAGTAAAGAGACTTGTCGGTAACGAGATTGAACTAGGTATCGAGATACCGACGATCAAATCTCGGGCAAGTAACATACCGGTGACAAAGGGAACAACGTATATTGTTATGCGGTCTGACCGATAAAGATCTTCGTAGAATATGTGGGAGCCAATATGGGCATCCAGGTCCCGCTATTGGTTATTGACCGGAGACGTGTCTCGGTCATGTCTACATAGTTCTCGAACCCGTAGGGTCCGCACGCTTAACGTTACGATGACAGTTTTATTGAGTTTTGATGTACCGAAAGAGTTCGGAGTCCCGGATGAGATCGGGGATATGACGAGGAGTCTCGAAATGGTTGAGACATAAAAATCGATATATTGGACGACTATATTCGGACTTCAGAAAGGTTCCGAGTGATTCAGGTATTTTTCGGAGTACCGGAGAGTTACGGGAATTCGTATTGGGCCTTAATGGGCCATACGGAAAAGGAGATAAAGGCCTCAAAAGGTGGCTGCGCCCCTCCCCTTGGTCTGGTCCGAATTGGACTAGGGAAGGGGGGCGCCTCCTTCCTTCCGTCTCTTTTTCCCTTCCCCTTTTCCTATTCCATGTGGGAGGAGGAATCCTACTAGGACTAGGGAGTCCTAGTAGGACTCCAACCTTCTGGCGCGCCCCAGGGGCTGGCCGGCCTCCCCTCCTCCATCCTTTATATACGGGGGCAGGGGGGCACCCCATAGACACAACAATTGATCCTTGAGATCTTTTAGCCGTGTGCGGTGCCCCCCTCCACCATATTACACCTCGATAATACCGTTGCGGAGCTTAGGCGAAGCCCTGCGTCGGTAGAACATCATCATCGTCACCACGCCGTCGTGCTGACGAAACTCTCCCTCAACACTCGACTGGATCGGAGTTCGAGGGACGTCATCGAGCTGAACGTGTGTAGAACTCGGAGGTGTCGTGCGTTCGGTACTTGATCGGTCGGATCGTGAAGACGCACGACTACATCAACCGCGTTGTGATAACGCTTCCGCTGTCGGTCTACGAGGGTACGTGGACAACACTCTCCCCTCTCGTTGCTATGCATCACCATGATCTTGCGTGTGCGTAGGATTTTTTTTAAATTACTACGTTCCCCAAAAGGGTTTCCAACCCTAGGCGCAGGGGGAGGCCCATGGGGGGCGCCCCAGCCCACTAAGGGCTGGTTCCCTTCCCACTTCAGCCCATGTGGCCCTCCGGGACAGGTGGCCCCACCCGGTGGACCCCCGGGACCTTTCCGGTGGTCCCGGTACAATACCGATAACCCCCGAAACTTTCCCGGTGGCCGAAACTCGACTTCCTATATATAATTCTTCACCTCCGGACCATTCTGGAACTCCTCGTGACGTCCGGGATCTCATACGGGACTCCGAACAACTTTCGGGTTTCCGCATACTCATATCTCTACAACCCTAGCGTCACCGAACCTTAAGTGTGTAGACCCTACGGGTTCGGGAGACATGCAGACATGACCGAGACGCCTCTTCGGTCAATAACCAACAGCGGGATCTGGATACCCATGTTGGCTCCCACATGTTCCACGATGATCTCATCGGATGAACCACGATGTCGAGGATTCAATCAATCCCGTATACAATTCCCTTTGTCAATCGGTATGTTACTTGCCCGATATTCGATCGTCGGTATCCCCATACCTTGTTCAATCTCGTTACCGGCAAGTCTCTTTACTCGTACCGTAATGCATGATCCCGTGACTAACTCCTTAGTCACATTGAGCTCATTATGATGATGCATTACCGAGTGGGCCCAGAGATACCTCTCCGTCACACGGAGTGACATATCCCAGTCTCGATCCGTGCCAACCCAACAGACACTTTCAGAGATACCCGTAGTGTACCTTTATAGTCACCCAGTTACGTTGTGACGTTTGGCACACCCAAAGTACTCCTACGGTATCCGGGAGTTGCACGATCTCATGGTCTAAGGAAAAGATACTTGACATTGGAAAAGCTCTAGCAAACGAACTACACGATCTTTGAGCTATGCTTAGGATTGGGTCTTGTCCATCACATCATTCTCCTAATGATGTGATCCCGTTATCAATGACATCCTATGTCCATAGTCAGGAAACCATGACTATCTGTTGATCAACGAGCTAGTCAACTAGAGGCTTACTAGGGACACGTTTGTGGTCTATGTATTCACACATGCATTATGATTTCCGGATAACACAATTATAGCATGAACAATAGACAATTACCATGAATAAAGAAATATAATAATAACCATTTATTATTGCCTCTAGGGCATATTTCCAACAGTCTCCCACTTGCACTAGAGTCAATAATCTAGTTACATTGTGATGAATCGAATACCCATTGCGTCCTGGTGTTGATCATGTTTTGCTCTAGGGAGAGGTTTAGTCAACGGATCTGCTACATTCAGGTCCGCATGTACTTTACAAATATCTATGTCTCCATTTTGAACACTTTCACGAATGGAGTTGAAGCGACGCTTGATATGCCTGGTCTTCCTGTGAAACCTGGGCTCCTTCGCAAGGGCAATAGTTCCAGTGTTGTCACAGAAGAGAGTCATCGGGCCCGACGCATTGGGAATCACCCTTAGGTCGGCAATGAACTCCTTCATCTAGACTGCTTCCTGTGCTGCCTCCGAGGCTGCCATGTACTCCGCTTCACATGTAGATCCCGCCACGACGCTTTGCTTGCAACTGCACCAGCTTACTGCTCCTCCATTCAAAATATACACGTATCCGGTTTGTGACTTCGAGTCATCCAGATCTGTGTCGAAGCTAGCGTCGACGTAACCCTTTACGACGAGCTCTTCGTCACCTCCATCAACGAGAAACATATCCTTAGTCCTCTTCAGGTACTTCAGGATATTCTTGACCGCTGTCCAGTGTTCCATGCCGGGATTACTTTGGTACCTTCCTACCAAACTTACGGCAAGGTTTACATCAGGTCTGGTACACAGCATGGCATACATAATAGACCCTATGGCCGAGGCATAGGGGATGACACTCATCTTTTCTCTATCTTCTGTCATGGTCGGGCATTGAGCCGTGCTCAATTGCACACCTTGCAATACAGGCAAGAACCCTTCTTGGACTGATCCATATTGAACTTCTTCAATATCTTGTCAAGGTATGTACTCTGTGAAAGACCAATGAGGCGTCTTGATCTATCTCTATAGATCTTGATGCCTAATATATAAGCAGCTTCTCCAAGGTCCTTCATTGAAAAACACTTATTCAAATAGGCCTTTATACTTTCCAAGAATTCTATATCATTTCCCATCAATAATATGTCATCCACATATAATAAGAGAAATGCTACAGAGCTCCCACTCACTTTCTTGTAAACACAGGCTTCTCCATAAGTCTGTGTAAACCCAAACGCTTTGATCATCTCATCAAAGCGAATGTTCCAACTCCGAGATGCTTGCACCAGCCCATAGATTGAGCGCTGGAGCTTGCATACTTTGTTAGCATTCTTAGGATCGACAAAACCTTCCGGCTACATCATATACAACTCTTCCTTAAGGAAGCCATTAAGGAATGCTGTTTTGACGTCCATCTGCCATATCTCATAATCATAGTATGCGGCAATTGCTAACATGATTCGGACGGACTTCAGCTTCGCTACGGGTGAGAAAGTCTCATCGTAGTCAACCCCTTGAACTTGTCGATAACCCTTAGCGACAAGTCGAGCTTTGTAGATGGTCACATTACCATCCTCGTCTGTCTTCTTCTTAAAGATCCATTTATTTTCTATGGCTCGCCGATCATCGGGCAAGTCAGCCAAAGTCCATACTTCGTTTTCATACATGGATCCTATCTCGGATTTCATGGCTTCTAGCCATTTGTCGGAATCCGGGCCCGCCATCGCTTCTTCATAGTTCGAAGGTTCACCGTTGTCTAACAACATGATTTCCAGGACAGGGTTGCCGTACCACTCTGGTGCGGAACGTATCCTTGTGGACCTACGAAGTTCAGTAGCAACTTGATCCGAAGCTTCATGATCATCATCATTAACTTCCTCCCCAGTCGGTGTAGGCACCACATGAACATCTTCCCGCGCTGCGCTACTTTCTGATTCGGAAGGGGTGACTATCACCTCATCAAGTTCCACTTTCCTCCCACTTAATTCTTTCGAGAGAAACTCTTTCTCCAGAAAGGACCCGTTCTTGGCAACAAAGATCTTGCCTTCGGATCTTAGGTAGAAGGTATACCCAATGGTTTCCTTAGGGTATCCTATGAAGACGCATTTCTCCGACTTGGGTTCGAGCTTTTCAGGTTGAAGTTTCTTGACATAAGCATCGCATCCCCAAACTTTTAGAAACGACAGCTTAGGTTTCTTCCCAAACCATAATTCATACGGTGTCGTCTCAACGGATTTCGACGGAGCCCTATTTAAAGTGAATGCGGCAGTCTCTAAAGCATAGCCCCAAAATGAGAGCGGTAAATCGGTAAGAGACATCATAGATCGCACCATATCCAATAGAGTGCGATTACGACGTTCGGACACACCATTTCTCTGAGGTGTTCCAGGCGGCGTGAGCTGTGAAATGATTCCACATTTCCTTAAGTGTGTACCAAACTCGTGACTTAAATATTCTCCACCACGATCTGATCGTAAGAATTTTATTTTCCTGTCACGTTGATTCTCAACCTCACTCTGAAATTCCTTGAACTTTTCAAAGGTTTCAGACTTGTGTTTCATTAGGTAGACATACCCATATCTACTTAAGTCATCAGTGAGAGTGAGAACATAACGATATCCTCCGCGAGACTCAACACTCATTGGACCGCACACATCGGTATGTATGATTTCCACTAAGTTGGTTGCTCGCTCCATTGTTCCGGAGAACGGAGTCTTGGTCATCTTACCCATGAGGCATGGTTCGCACGTGTCAAATGATTCGTAATCAAGAGACTCCAAAAGTCCATCTGCATAGAGCTTCTTCATGCGCTTGACACCAATGTGACCAAGGCGGCAGTGCCACAAATATGTGGGACTATCGTTATCAACTTTACATCTTTTGGTATTCACACTATGAATATGTGTAACATCACGTTCGAGATTCATCAAGAATAAACCATTGACCAGCGGGGCATGACCATAAAACATATCTCTCATATAAATAGAACAACCATTATTCTCGGATTTAAATGAGTAGCCATCTCGAATTAAACGAGATCCAGATACAATGTTCATGCTCAAAGCTGGCACTAAATAACAATTATTGAGGTTTAAAACTAATCCCGTAGGTAGATGCAGAGGTAGCGTGCCGACGGCGATCACATCGACCTTGGAACCATTCCCGACGCGCATCGTCACCTCGTCCTTTGCCAGTCTCCGTTTATTCCGCAGTTCCTATTTTGAGTTACAAATATGAGCAACCGCACCGGTATCAAATACCCAGGAGCTACTACGAGTATTGGTAAGGTACACATCAATTACATGTATATCACATATACTTTTGGCGTTGCCGGCCTTCTTGTCCGCTAAGTATTTGGGGCAGTTCCGCTTCCAGTGACCACTTCCCTTGCAATAAAAGCACTAGGTCTCAGGCTTGGGTCCATTCTTTGACTTCTTCCCGGCAACTGGCTTACCGGGCGCGGCAACTCCCTTGCCGTCCTTCTTGAAGTTCTTCTTACCCTTGCCCTTCTTGAACTTAGTGGTTTTATTCACCATCAACACTTGATGTTCTTTTCTGATCTCCACCTCCGCTGATTTCAGCATTGAATATACCTCAGGAATGGTCTTTTCCATCCCTTGCATATTGAAGTTCATCACAAAGCTCTTGTAGCTTGGTGGAAGCGACTGAAGGATTCTGTCAATGACCGCGTCATCCGGGAGATTAACTCCCAGCTGAGACAAGCGGTTGTGTAACCCAGACATTCTGAGTATGTGCTCACTAACAGAACTATTCTCCTCCATTTTACAGCTGAAGAACTTGTCGGAGACTTCATATCTCTCGACCCGGGCATGAGCTTGGAAAACCATTTTCAGCTCCTCGAACATCTCATATGCTCCATGTTTCTCAAAACGCTTTTGGAGACCCGGTTCTAAGCTGTAAAGCATGCCGCACTGAACGAGGGAGTAATCATCAGCACGTGATTGCCAAGCGTTCATAACGTCTTGGTTCTCTGGGATTGGTGCTTCACCTAGCGGTGCTTCTAAGACATAATCTTTCTTGGAGCTATGAGGATGATCCTCAGGTTCCGGACCCAGTCCGTATAGTTACTGCCATCATCTTTCAGCTTGGTTTTCTCTAGGAACGCGTTGAAGTTGAGGACAACGTGGGCCATTTGATCTACAAGACATAGTGTAAAGATTTTAGACTAAGTTCAAGATAATTAAGTTCATCTAATCAAATTACTCAATGAACTCCCACTCAGATAGACATCCCTCTAGTCATCTAAGTGAAACATGATCCGAGTTAACTAGGCCGTGTCCGATCATCACGTGAGACGGACTAGTCAAGATCGGTGAACATCTCCATGTTGATCGTATCTTCTATACGACTCATGCTCGACCTTTTGGTCCTCCGTGTTCCGAGGCCATCTCTGTACATGCTAGGCTCGTCAAGTCAACCTAAGTGTATTGCGTGTGTTCCGAGGCCATGTCTGTACATGCTAGGCTCGTCAACACCCGTTGTATGCGAACGTTAGAATCTATCACACCCGATCATCACGTGGTGCTTCGAAACAACGAACCTTCGCAACGGTGCACAGTTAGGGGGAACACTTTCTTGAAATTATTATAAGGGATCATCTTACTTACTACCATCGTTCTAAGCAAATAAGATGCAAAACATGATAAACATCACATGCAATCAAATAGTGACATGATATGGCCAATATCATTTGCTCCTTTGATCTCCATCTTCGGGGCACCATGATCATCTTCGTCACCGGCATGACACCATGATCTCCATCATCATGATCTCCATCATTGTGTCTTCATGAAGTCGTCACGCCAACGATTACTTCTACTTCTATGGCTAACGCGTTTAGCAACAAAGTAAAGTAATTTACATGGCATTATTCAATGACACGCAGGTCATACAAAATAATAAAGACAACTCCTATGGCTCCTACCGGTTGTCATACTCATCGACATGCAAGTCATGATTCCTGTTACAAGAATATGATCAATCTCATACATCACATATATCATTCATCACATCTTCTGGCCATATCACATCACGTAGCACTTGCTGCAAAAACAAGTTAGACGTCCTCTAATTGTTGTTGCAAGTTTTTTTTTACGTGGCTTGTATAGGTTTCTAGCAAGAATGTTTCTTACCTACGTAAAACAACAACGTGATTTGCCAATTTCTATTTACCCTTCATAAGGACCCTTTTCATCGAATCCGTTCCGACTAAAGTAGGAGAGACAGACACCCGCTAGCCACCTTATGCAACTAGTGCATGTCAGTCGGTGGAACCTGTCTCACATAAGCGTACGTGTAAGGTCGATCCGGGCCGCTTCATCCTACAATACCGCCGAAACAAGATAAGACTAGTAGCGGCAAGAAGAATTGGCAACATCAACGCCCACAACTGCTTTGTGTTCTACTCGTGCATAGTAACTACGCATAGGCCTGGCTCATGATGCCACTGTTGGGGATCGTAGCAGAATTTTAAAAAATTTCCTACGCTCACCAAGATCCATCTATGGAGTATACTAGCAACGAGGGGAAAGGAGTGCATCTACATACCCTTGTAGATCGTGAGCGGAAGCGTTCCAATGAACGTGGTTGATGGAGTCGTACTCGCCGTGATCCAAATCACCGATGACCGAGTGCCGAACGGACGGCACCTCCGCGTTCAACACACGTACGGTGCAGCGATGTCTCCTCCTTCTTGATCCAGCAAGGGGGAAGGAGAGGTTGATGGAGATCCAGCAGCACGACGGCGTGGTGGTGGATGTAGCGGGATCTCGGCAGGGCTTCGCCGAGCTTCTGCGAGAGGGAGAGGTGTAGCAGGGGAGGAGGGAGGCGCCCAAGGCTGTAATGCTGCTGCCCTCCCTCCCCCCTTTATATAGGCCCTCTGGGAGGGGGGGGGGGCGCCGGCCAAGACCCATCTAGATGGGGGGGGGGCGGCGGCCAAGGGGGGTAACTTACCCCCCAAGTCAAGTGGGGCACCCCCCACCCTAGGGTTTCCAACCCTAGGCGCAGGGGGGAGGCCCATGGGGGGTGCCCCAGCCCACTAAGGGCTGGTTCCCTTCCCACTTCAGCCCATGTGGCCCTCCGGGACAGGTGGCCCCACCCGGTGGACCCCCGGGACCCTTCCGGTGGTCCCGGTACAATACCAATAACCCCCGAAACTTTCCCGGTGGCCGAAACTGGACTTCCTATATATAATTCTTCACCTCCGGACCATTCCGGAACTCCTCGTGACGTTCGGGATCTCATCCGGGACTCCGAACAACTTTCGGGTTTCCGCATACTCATATCTCTACAACCCTAGCGTCACCGAACCTTAAGTGTGTAGACCCTACGGGTTCGGGAGACATGCAGACATGACCGAGACGCCTCTCCGGTCAATAACCAACAGCGGGATCTGGATACCCATGTTGGCTCCCACATGTTCCACGATGATCTCATCGGATGAACCACGATGTCGAGGATTCAATCAATCCCGTATACAATTCCCTTTGTCAATCGGTATGTTACTTGCCCGAGATTCGATCATCGGTATCCCCATACCTTGTTCAATCTCGTTACCGGCAAGTCTCTTTACTCGTACCGTAATGCATGATCCCGTGACTAACTCCTTAGTCATATTGAGCTCATTATGATGATGCATTACCGAGTGGGCCCAGAGATACCTCTCCGTCACACGGAGTGACAAATCCCAGTCTCGATCCGTGCCAACCCAACAGACACTTTCAGAGATACCCGTAGTGTACCTTTATAGTCACCCAGTTACGTTGTGATGTTTGGCACACCCAAAGTACTCCTACGGTATCCGGGAGTTGCACGATCTCATGGTCTAAGGAAAAGATACTTGACATTGGAAAAGCTCTAGCAAACGAACTACACGATCTTTGAGCTATGCTTAGGATTGGGTCTTGTCCATCACATCATTCTCCTAATGATGTGATCCCATTATCAATGACATCCAATGTCCATAGTTAGGAAACCATGACTATCTGTTGATCAACGAGCTAGTCAACTAGAGGCTTACTAGGGACACGTTTGTGGTCTATGTATTCACACATGCATTATGATTTCCGGATAACACAATTATAGCATGAACAATAGACAATTACCATGAACAAAGAAATATAATAATAACCATTTATTATTGCCTCTAGGGCATATTTCTAACAGAAAGTGGCTATGTAATTCTCCCACCATGAGGCTGCAGGTCCATCCAATTGATGTGCGGCCAAACGCACCTTCTCAGCATCTGTGCAACCTGCGGTGGTCAACTCCCTTCCAATCCTGCATACCCAGTCATCAGCAACTATCGGCTCGGTGCTACTGGAAAACACCGGCGGTTGCAACCTCAGAAAACGGGCTAAGTTGTCAACTGGTGGTGGTGGCGGTGGGTGGTTATTGTTGTTGTTGCCTTGGTTCTGGACTAGTAGCTGCATCAAGGCATTCTGCTGCTGGATCAACTGAGTGAGCTCCGGTGGGAAGGCAAATCCGGGGTCTCATCTTGGAGGCATCTGATGGGTATAGAGGGGAGAGATTAGAATAGAATGAGGTCTAGTGAGAAAACACTACCCATATGCACATGAGACAAACACAATCATATCACACCAATCAATTCAAAAAGGGCATACAAACAATCTAACTACCGTTACAAAAGTGCTCGGACTACTACTATATACATGGGGAAATACTACTGATGATATGGTGGCCGACTAGAAATTTTGATCGGTGGAAGACTCCATGATATCCGCTCCAGCTTCGTCTTCGTAATCATCATCACTACTATCGGGGTCGGAGTCGGAGTCGTCGATGATGATGTAGTCCTCGGGATGGTCGTCATCTCCTCCTGGCGCGGGGTCTCCCATGAATACTCCTAGCTTCCTCGTCAGGTCGTCATTCTTCTCCACTAGTATTGCGATTTCCTCCTCATATCCGTCGCGTGTAGACTTGAGTTCCTCTTCAAGCTCCATGTTCCTGGTCATCACTTTCTTCAGATCTATCTTGCACACATTTGGTTCTCCTGGCGACGAATGTGCTAGTTTAACTCCCGGATGAAAGCTGCAATGGACCTGTCCCTCCTGATGCTGATCATCTCCCATTGCTCATCTCGGCGCTCACATATCTGGTAGATGGTGTCCTTAAGATCCTTGTGATAAACTCCGCCGATGCGTCCCATGGCGATGTGGGCTGAAATGCTCTTACCTAAACTCCAGGTTGGTGCATCAAAGGAAAACTCTATGGGTTCGGTAACTGGCGTGAATGTCCTTCCTGGAGCTTGAACTCAAATCATCCAACGCTCCTCTTCTGGTAAAGTGGCGGTGTAGGTCCCGGTGAAGCTTGGTATTCTGATATTCAGGTACCTAGTGACTTCCTTCAAGTGTTGTCCAAAAGGTGTGTCTTCATCCGGTTGTGAAAACTTGTTCCTTGAGTCCGCCATCCTATAGGGTGGAAAATGGAGAGAAGTCAGAAATGAGTAGAGAAGAGTGACCTATGGTTTATCTCAGTGGCCGTGTCCTACAATCAGTGTGTGCTCTGATACCATCTTGTATAGATCCGACCTCAAACGGTCAAATCTCTGTGCATAAGTGTCATCCCTGGATCGGTAATGCTGACACACACAGTACTTGAAGGATTTATAACAGAGTGCAATCACACACTTATTACATCGAATGTCTCAAAAGAGAACTTATTACAATAATATGGCTTAAGGCCATCTAAATAAGATAACAGCGGAAGGCTTGGAAGATAAAGTGAGTCCATCAACTCAAACGGCATAACTGAGTGCAGTACAACGACCTAGCGCACCTTACTCTTCGTCTGAAAAGTCTGCAACACGATACGTTGCAGCCCGAAACGGGCCAACACATAGAATATGCTGGCAATATAACACAACAGAGCAAAGAACAAGTAAATGCTATCACTACATGCATATATGGCTGGTGGAGGCTCTATGGTTATGATGTTTTTGTGAAAAGCCAATTTTTCCCTACAACAAAGGAATATATTTTATTTAACTATCATGGTTGTTGATAAACATTGAGAATGGTAACCCCATCTCAATCCCAATTAAACAGTAATTAACAACCCAACAATTAATTTAGAGTGATGAGATCAACATGATAATCCAAGAACCAGATACTCAAGATGTCCATAATCGGGGACACGGCTAACCATGATTAGTTTGTACACTCTGCAGAGGTTTGCGCACTTTTCCCCACAAGACTCGATCTCCTCCGTTGGATTTCTCGCACTACATGGTGTTTGAGAAACGGATGGCCGAGACACAGTCTTTCAGAAACATTAACTCTTTACTCTGGGTAGACAGTACCAACCTACATCCCCTACATCTGCTAGCCTACCACTGAAAGAGGTCATGCAACCTACTCAACTATGCTAGAGCCCATAATAGCTTATGGCTGCACACGGAAGTTTCTAGCATGAATAATCTTATGATCCCTTTGAGCCTGAGTGGCGAACCAAAGGACATCACTGGTATATCCCCAGGTGCCCGCAACCAATCCACCGAGATGTGTATTTAAGTAGCCACCTTAAGTTAACCATTAATTAACAATCTCACATCTTTCATGGATCACTCAAACCAAACCACGTCTACAAGCATAGCATAGCAGTATAAGCATAACGTAGAAGTAACTCCCAAGGGTTTGATAATAAAAGGGCAATAGGTTCTACCTCATCATCTACTTCCCAATACCCACATGTTAATAAGATCCTACTCATGCAATGTTTGAGGGTTCAACTAATGCATAAAAACTGGGTAATAAAGGGGTATGATCAATGTGTTACTTGCCTTGCTGACGATTCACAAACCCTAGAGACTCGTAGTAGCACGCTTCGCACTCCGGGAATTCTATCGCAAACAAACAATAGCATACATAAGCACTGAAGCATAGATGCACGGGTAAAACTCAGATGAGAAAGTCCAAACTGGAAGTTCAACTGAAGAGCTTTTATTTGCAAAAAGAATCAATCGAATCGGAGCTACGGAACTGAAACTACGATCAGAAGAACTTTGAATTCAAATCTGCCTGAAACTAAATTTTAAATTGTCAAAATCATGTTCAAGTTGATTAACCGGAAAGAGGGGTTCGAGGCGAAGATTTTGGCATTGGTTTCACTGGATTTGGATGAACGGTTAAAAAGTTGCGAGGGTTTGAAGATCAGGGGCTAATCTGCGATAAAATTAATCGTGGATAGGTCCCTGAAAAAAAACAGAAAAAGAAAAATCTATCGGACGAACGTCCGCTAACAGAGACTAACGAACGAAAACGTTCGTTAAAACGAACTAATGAACGAACGTTCGTAAATTAAACTAAACCGAGAAAACCGATCTAATAATAAAAAACCGAACTAGGGTTTATAAAAACCGAACGGTTTTATACCTAAAACCGAAAAAAGGCGACGACGAAGTCAACGGCGGCGGCGAACTCCGGCGCGCGGATCGCGAGCGGCGGCGGCGCGGCTACGGTTTCGGGGCTCGGGTGGGCTGGCGGCTTGGGGCTGGGGCGGCCTCGGGCCTCGCCTTATAAAGGCTAGGCGGGAGCAGTCCGGCTCGGGCACGGCCCAAAGGCGGTTCGCGCGTTTTTTTAAATGGATGGAGTAAATAAATAAAAAGAAATATCAAACGGAGTCCAAAAATTCCGAAATAAATTTTCACGGTGCTCTAATAAAATCTAGGACAAAGTGAACAATTTTCCCGGACCTAATGCAATTTTCAAAAATGTAGTTTTTCCTAATTTAATTAAAATAACTCCAAATAAAAATCCAAATAAAATCCAATAAAATATTTATTTGATTTTAACATTTTTCCTCCAATATTTCTTCTATTTTGGAGAAGTCATATTATCTCCTCTCTTTTTTACATATATTTGAAATATTTTCGGAGAGAAATTTTTTTAAAACCAAAATGATCCCCTTTTCAATATTTGAGAAAAATTCAAATATGAAAATAAATGAAATCCCCAACTCTCTCAGTGGGTCCTTGAGTTGCTTAGAATTTCCAGGATCAAAACCAAATTGCAAATAAAATATGATATGCATATGATGACCTATGTATAACATTCCAAATTGAAAATTTGGGATGTTACATCACCCCCAGAAGAAAATGTCCAAGACATCCCTGCAAGGCTTGCCGGGACTCATAGAGGCAAAAACCACCTCACCCAACCACTTCGCCACGACCGACGTCGCCAATCAGTGCGGTGTCAAGCCGCAAAGTGATTAAGTGGCAGCCACTCGCCACATGGCAACCTATTTCTACAGGAAATGCCTACGAATGACACCCGTCCTGCGACTTGTCAAGTGAGCAGGTGTGAAGCTGGCAAAACAGCCCGGCAAGGCTTGCCGGGCAAGCAACGATGTGACGTTGAGCGGTGCATTTAATGCGCCCTGTCGGCCTGCAGGGTTAGGTATGATAGCTCTGTTTGCTATCTCATTAGTGCATAATGACTGTTTTGCCATTGTGGTGACCCCTTAATCTATAAAAGGAGGCCCATGGCAACCGTAGAAAGGGTTAGAAGGTTGGACACCCACACATTCATACGCACGTAGCCACTGTCGTCCCTGCCGGGCAAGTGTACTACACTCTACCACCATTCTTCCACCATCAATCCACCAAAGCAGGAGTAGGGTTTTACGCCTCACGGCGGCCCGAACCTGGTAAAATTGCCCGTGTGATTTCTACCGTGCCGCCCCACGCTCTTCTGCTCTTTGTGCCATGTGACATCCCCCCTGCCGAACCAGCAAGGGGCCCTTGTTCCCATAGGTGGCCATGGTTTCCCACGACACCTTCACTGCCTCAGTCATCCTGCTAAAGACACTCAGCTCCTCCTCCATGAAGCCCGCCCGCTTCCTCTTCCTATCGAGCACATGAACATGCTCACCATCCTTCTCAGGTGCATCAATGTTGATGGTTTCTGACTCCTAGGTGTCTGGATACTCCGGCATCAACGAGCCCAGCGGCTGACCAGAGCCCATGACATGCTTGCCGGTTGCCAGCCCGAAGGAGAAGATCTGCTGCATCTGGTGGTAGTTCTGGATAGGGGTGTTGAGGAACTCTGCGTCCTTGGGGTGAGCCTAAGAAGAAACAGGGCAGAGAGGTTAGTTAGTATGGCAATGTTCATAGGCTTGAACTGCTGGTTTGTTAGAATGGCATGGTTTGTGAGCTAACCGCGACGTGGCCTTGGTAGTGCTCTGCCTCCAGACGGATCGAGTAGGTGTCCTCATCCCATGAAGCACCACTGAGGTCTCTGAGCTTGGACGCGGTGATCCACCTCGCTCTCCACTTCCTCAGGTGGTTGTACACCTGGGTCGAGGTGACCCCCTATCCACAGAAGTCGAACACCTGCTTTGCAACAAGGTTCAAGTGCACCTCCTTGAAGCCCTTGTTAATCCTCACCCCACTAGCTATGATCTCACACATCCTGTTAAGCACAAAAGTGGAGAGGAACGGCTGCCATTTCATGCTATTCCCCCTAGCATCTGTCTTCTACTCTGCTGCTGCCTTTAGAGAAGCAGCATGAGCAACAGCATTGGGCTGAGCCAGCACAAATAGAGGAACTGTAGGTGGCACCTCAAAAACCTCTGAATTAAGAGGCATCTGTTCCAGAGGAGGATGGGAGTCCTCGACGTAGGGAACTGGCTCTCGGACAGCACGAGGGTCTGACTAAACTCTTGTGTGGTCATGTCCTACAAACGTAAGTGTCATCAACACCACAAGACACTACACAAGGATAGTATAAACTAGTAGTACATCATGGACAGATCGAACTAGTAGTACATCTTGGATAGATCGAACTAGCATTACATCATGGACAGATAAAACTAGCAGTAACACATGCAAGTGTACCATAACTAAAGCATACCACAGCATAACAGAGCACTAATCATGGAGAACAGAGCACTAACCATTGACACATCGATGATCTTGTTCAACACTTGCACACTAGCATACCACCGATTCATACATGACCACTAACTACCAACACTTGCCCACATGGAAACAACCCCTAGCATGCTCCAAATCCATCACAACTAGGTACTACACCATCACAGTCAAACAGATCGGACGACCTAACCTTAGCACACTGACAGATCTAGTTAGAACTAGAAAATAGGAGGTGGTGATTTAACTTACAGAAGCCATCGGAACGGCCGCGGAGGAGGTGCCGGGCACGTCGGAGTGGAGGAGAAGTCGACCCGCTGCCGCAGTCAACCGGTCGCCGGAGTAGATGCGCTGCTTACCTCGTCGTCAAAGTGGATCCGCGCTGGAGGGAAAGCTTGAGAGGGGGGAAATGGTGGCGGAGTTTTGCCGCAGCGGTGACCCTCGATATATAGGGCGACCGAATCGGCGGGCGGTGAATCGAATTTGTCCCGCCGCTTTTTCGGAGATGCGCCATCTCCCTCCCATGCGCGGCGCAGCGCGGGGTTCCCCTCCCCTGCATCGCTCAAGCCTGGCTCGCTGGAAATGGCCGATTCGGCCGTTCCTAACGGGCCTGGCTGAGAGGTGCTTTGAGGTTCGTGCTATGCGGGCCAAACAGTGAACGCAGGCTACCAAACATCCCATTTTCATCCCGCATGGGCCTGGCCTGACCTAATGCAGCCTACCAAACGCATTCCTAGCGAACGAAAATGTTTGATCTGAGTTCTGAGGAAGGGGCTGCAATGAACAATTTGTTGGCCCCAGTCCCCTCCCCCTCCCTGAAAACTAGATGTCCCTCATTCGAGCCTTCAAAATTAGGCCAAAAAGGCCTAGTTTTCATGCGACGACTCTACCAATATATAAAAAACGGGTGTGTGGACCTCATATTGAAAAGCTAAAACAAAATCCAATAAAACTCAGCAGGACTGCACAAAAAATGAGTTTTTTCGTGTGATGAGACATAAAAAATGGCAAGGAAAAATAGAATAACGGTAAATGGATTTTTGGTCACTTGACTATATTATACCCTTTTACAAAAAAAATATTTTATAACAAAATGAATTTTTCCTAAAAAATCATGTATATACATCTCAGAAGACATGATGAGCAGATTTTTAAATAAAATTTTGGGTTAAAAGCAACAAAAAAAAATAAACTAAGTGTGGATGGGAAAGTAATAGCCAAGCGCTATACTCCCCGGCAACGGCGTCAGAAAATGCTTGATGTCCTACAAATGCATGAGGCTATGTAGCAAATTCTTAATAAGTAAGATTTGTCGATCCACAAGCAGCGAATAGGATGGCACCAAAATCCCCGCAGTTGTGTTGTCACTAACACAACTAGACTCATACCCAAGGCGGAGTTTGGAAATAGTTCATTTAAGTAGGTTGCTAGCGAACGGTAAAAGGGATAATTAAACTAGAGAGAACAGAAAATAAATACTAAACTAAATGAAGGAAATAAACTAAGAGAGGTATGTGATGTTTTAGATGAGGTTGCTTGGATCTAGGTACGGTCTCATTCGGTACGGGCACATAATAGAGTTAAGCTTTACGACTCCGGCCTATATGGGCCGGGCTGATGGGTCGTGAAGACGAAGCTGAAGACCACCTCCCGTGTCCAGGTAGGACTCCTATGTGCGTAGAACGACAAGTTTGGTGTCCGGATGTACTACTCCTTTCCTCTGAACCGACTTTGTATTACCCTAGGCCCCTCCGGTGTGTATATAAATCGGAGGGGTTAGTCCGCAGAGGGCATCCGAATAATCATAGGCTAGACTGCTAGGGTTTAGCCATTATGATCTTGAGGTAGATCAACTCTTGTAACCCCTATACTCATCGAATACAATCAAGCATGACATAGGGTTTTACCTCCTTTGAGAGGGCCCGAACCTAGGTAAACACCGTGTCCCCATTGTCCCTTGTTACCATTGATCCTAGACTCATAGCTTGGCCCCCCTACCCGAGATCTGCCAGTTTTGAGACCGACAATGGTGCTTTCATTGAGAGCTCCGCTGTGTAGTCATGAAAAGCGATCTATAGCTCGCCTTGTCATCAACGACGATATCACTTCTGGAAGGAGCCTAACTTCAGGACAGGTCCTCCAGCTCGGCGGTTTCACCGTGGGCGCTCGCATGGCCATCAAGCCAACAGCGTCCCCCGTGATTACCAAACACCACCCCTGCATCGGTCTTGAATATTCCGAAAAGATGGATCCGGCGGACATCACGTCCTTAAACGAGCTGCTAGATCGCATCGCCGCCCTGGGGCTTTCAACGGCCTATGATCGGATCGGGCTTAAACCTGACCAGAGGGAAATCAATCTCCCGCCGATCACTCACCTGGTAGCGGTTGTCGAGGAACAAGCCGAAAACACTTCTTCTCCTAAATTGAAGACCAGCTATGTTCGGATCTCTGAATCCCTTTAGTCAGATACCCTTCCTTTGGGTGGGACTCCGCGTCCCCCGAACTCAAGGTCGGACGTTTAGTCCGGGGAGCACTTGGATCTTCCCGGACCCGAACTAGTAACCTCGAAGATTTTACAAACTCCGGACATAATTTTGGGTCGGGATTCGAGTTTTAGCCCACCCACCCACCACAATCAATACTCTCCAAGTAATTCAGGCACGCCAGACATATATGACCTAATGTATGTATGGCAGCAACCTCTTTGGGCCAGATTCCTACTTGTCAAAAACAAGATTAAAGATTGTTGCGACGACGATGCGGTCTCGGTCTTTCATCGCAATTGTACCGACGAGGGAATCCGGAATACCCTTGACCGCTGATACGTCTCCGACGTATCTATAATTTTTGATTGTTCCATGCTATATTATATTCTGTTTTGGATGTTTAATGGGCTTTATTATACACTTTTATATTATTTTTGGGACTAACCTATTAACCGGAGGCCCAGCCCAAATTGCTGTTTTTGCCTATTTCAGTGTTTCGCAGAAAAAGAATATCAAACGGAGTCCAAACGGAATAAAACCTTCAGGAACATGATTTTCGGAACAAACGTGATCCAGAGGACTTGGAGTCCACGTCAAGAAATCAACCAGGAGAGCATGAGGCAGGGGGCGCGCCTACCCCCCTGGGCGCGCCCTCCACCCTCGTGGGGCCCATGATGCTCCATCGACGTACTTCTTCCTCCTATATATACCTACGTACCACCAAACCAACAAAAGCATCCACGAAAACCTAATTCCACCGCTGCAACCTTCTGTACCCGTGAGATCCCATCTTGGGGCCTTTTCCGGCGTCCTGCCGGAGGGGGCATTGATCACGGAGGGCATCTACATCAACACCATAGCCTCTGTTGGAAATATGCCCTAGAGGCAATAATAAATGGTTATTATTATATTTATTTGTTCATGATAATTTTCTATTGTTCATGCTATAATTGTATTGTCCGGAAATCGTAATACATGTGTGAATACATAGACCACAACGTGTCCCTAGTAAGCCTCTAGTTGACTAGCTCGTTGATCAACAGATAGTCATGGTTTCCTGACTATGGACATTGGATGTCGTTGATAACGGGATCACATCATTAGGAGAATGATGTGATGGACAAAGACCCAATCCTAAGCATAGCATAAAAGATCGCGTAGTTTCGTTTGCTAGAGCTTTTCCAATGTCAAGTATCTTTTCCTTAGACCATAAGATCGTGCAACTCCCGGATACCGTAGGAGTGCTTTGGGTGTGCCAAACATCACAACGTAACTGGGTGACTATAAAGGTGCACTACGGGTATCTCCGAAAGTGTCTGTTGGGTTGGCACGGATCGAGACTGGGATTTGTCACTCCGTATGACGGAGAGGTATCTCTGGGCCCACTCGGTAATGCATCATCATAATGAGCTCAATGTGACTAAGGCGTTAGTCACGGGATCATGCATTACGGTACAAGTAAAGAGACTTGCCGGTAACGAGATTGAACAAGGTATTGGGATACCGACGATCGAATCTCGGGCAAGTAACATACCGATTGACAAAGGGAATTGTATACGGGATTGATTGAATCCTCGACATCGTGGTTCATCCGATGAGATCATCGTGGAACATGTGGGAGCCAACATGGGTATCCAGATCCCGCTGTTGGTTATTGACCGGAGAGGCCTCTCGGTCATGTCTGCATGTCTCCCGAACCCGTAGGGTCTACACACTTAAGGTTCGGTGACGCTAGGGTTGTAGAGATATGTGTATGCGGAAACCCGAAAGTTGTTCGGAGTCCCGGATGAGATCCCGGACGTCACGAGGAGTTCCGGAATGGTCCGGAGGTGAAGAATTATATATAGGAAGTCAAGTTTCGGCCACCGGGAAAGTTTCGGGGGTCACCGGTATTGTACCGGGACCACCGGAAGGGTCCCGGGGGTCCACCGGGTGGGGCCACCTATCCCGGAGGGCCCCAAGGGCTGAATTGGGAAGGGAACCAGCCCCTAGTGGGCTGGGTGCCCCCCCATGGGCCTCCCCCCTGCGCCTAGGGTTGGAAGCCCTAGGGTGGGGGGGCGCCCCACTTGCCTTGGGGGGCAAGGCACCCCCCTTGGCCGCCGCCCCCCTCCAGATGGATCTTGGCCGGCGCCCCCCCTCCCAGGGGGCCTATATAAAGGGGGGGAGGGAGGGCAGCAACATCACAGCCTTGGGAGCCTCCCTCCTCCCCTGTTACACCTCTCTCTCTCGCAGAAGCTCGGCGAAGCCCTGCCGACATCCCGCTGCATCCACCACCACGCCGTCGTGCTGCTGGATCTCCATCAACCTCTCCTTCCCCCTTGCTGGATCAAGAAGGAGGAGACGTCGCTGCACCGTACGTGTGTTGAACGCGAAGGTGCCATCCGTTCGGCACTCGGTCATCGGTGATTTGGATCACGGCGAGTACGACTCCGTCATCCACGTTCATTAGAACGCTTCCGCTCGCGATCTACAAGGGTATGTAGATGCACTCCTTTCCCCTCGTTGCTAGTATACTCCATAGATGCATCTTGGTGAACGTAGGAAAATTTTAAAATTATGCTACGATTCCCAACAGTGGCATCAGAGCCAGGTTTATGCGTAGTTACTATGCACGAGTAGAACACAAAGAAGTTGTGGGCGTTGATGTTGCCAATTCTTCTTGCCGCTACTAGTCGTATCTTGTTTCGGCGGTATTGTAGGATGAAGCGGCCCAGACCGACCTTACACGTACGCTTACGTGAGACAGGTTCCACCGACTGACATGCACTAGTTGCATAAGGTGGCTAGCGGGTGTCTGTCTCTCCTACTTTAGTCGGAACGGATTCGATGAAAAAGGTCCTTATGAAGGGTAAATAGAAATTAGCAAATCGCGTTGTGGTCATACGTAGGTAAGAAACGTTCTTGCTAGAAACCTACAAACCACGTAAAAACTTGCAACAACAATTAGAGGACGTCTAACTTGTTTTTGCAGCAAGTGTTATGTGATGTGATATGGCCAGAAGATGTGATGAATGATATATGTGATGTATGAGATTGATCATATTCTTATAACAGGAATCATGACTTGCATGTCGATGAGTATGACAACCGGCAGGAGCCATAGGAGTTGTCTTTATTATTTTGTATGACCTGCGTGTCATTGAATAACGCCATGTAAATTACTTTACTTTGTTGCTAAACGCGTTAGCCATAGAAGTAGAAGTAATCGTTGGCGTGACGACTTCATGAAGACACAATGATGGAGATCATGATGATGGAGATCATGGTGTCATGCCGGTGACGAAGATGATCATGGTGCCCCGAAGATGGAGATCAAAGGAGCATAATGATATTGGCCATATCATGTCACTATTTGATTGCATGTGATGTTTATCATGTTTTTGCATCTTATTTGCTTAGAACGACGGTAGTAAGTAAGATCATCCCTTACGATAATTTCAAGAAAAGTGTTCCCCCTAACTGTGCACCATTGCGAAGGTTCATTGTTTCGAAGCACCACGTGATGATCGGGTGTGATAGATTCTAACGTTCGAATACAACGGGTGTTGACGAGCCTAGCATGTACAGACATGGCCACGGAACACACGCAATACACTTAGGTTGACTTGACGAGCCTAGCATGTACAGACATGGCCTCGGAACACGGAGGACCGAAAGGTCGAGCATGAGTCGTATAGAAGATACGATCAACATGGAGATGTTCACCGATCTTGACTAGTCCGTCTCACGTGATGATCGGACACGGCCTAGTTAACTCGGATCATGTTTCACTTAGATGACTAGAGGGATGTCTATCTGAGTGGGAGTTCATTGAATAATTTGATTATATGAACTTAATTATCATGAACTTAGTCTAAAATCTTTACACTATGTCTTGTAGATCAAATGGCCCATGTTGTCCTCAATTTCAACGCGTTCCTAGAGAAAACCAAGCTGAAAGATGATGGCAGCAACTATAAGGACTGGGTCCGGAACCTGAGGATCATCCTCATAGCAGCCAAGAAAGATTATGTCTTAGAAGCACCGCTAGGTGAAGCACCAATCCCAGAGAACCAAGACGTTATGAACGCTTGCCAGCAGCGTGCTGATGATTACTCCCTCGTTCAGTGCGGCATGCTTTACAGCTTAGAACCAGGTCTCCAAAAGCGTTTTGAGAAACATGGAGCATATGAGATGTTCGAGGAGCTGAAAATGGTTTTCCAAGCTCATGCCCGGGTCGAGAGATATGAAGTCTCCGACAAGTTCTTCAGCTGTAAAATGGAGGAGAATAGTTCTGTTAGTGAGCACATACTCAGAATGTCTGAGTTGCACAACCACTTATCCCAGCTGGGAGTTAATCTCCCGGATGACGCGGTCATTGACAGAATCCTCCAGTCGCTTCCACAAAGTTACAAGAGCTTTGTGATGAACTTCAATATGCAGGGGATGGAAAAGACCATTCCTGAGGTATATTCAATGCTGAAATCAGTGGAGGTGGAGATCAGAAAAGAACATCAAGTGTTGATGGTGAATAAAACCACTAAGTTCAAGAAGGGCAAGGGTAAGAAGAACTTCAAGAAGGACGGCAAGGGAGTTGCCGCGCCCGGTAAGCCAGTTACTGGGAAGAAGTCGAAGAATGGACCCAAGCCTGAGACTGAGTGCTTTTATTGCAAGGGAAGTGGTCACTGGAAGCGGAACTACCCCAAATACTTAGCGGACAAGAAGGCCGGCAACACCAAAGGTATATGTGATATACATGTAATTGATGTGTACCTTACCAGTACTCGTAGTAGCTCCTGGGTATTTGATACCGGTGCGGTTGCTCATATTTGTAACTCAAAACAGGAACTACGGAATAAACGGAGACTGGCGAAGGACGAGGTGACGATGCGCGTCGGGAATGGTTCCAAGGTCGATGTGATCGCCGTCGGCACGCTACCTCTGCATCTACCTACGTGATTTGTTTTAAACCTCAATAATTGTTATTTAGTGCCAGCTTTGAGCATGAACATTGTATCTGGATCTCGTTTAATTCGAGATGGCTACTCATTTAAATCCGAGAATAATGGTTGTTCTATTTATATGAGAGATATGTTTTATGGTCATGCCCCGCTGGTCAATGGTTTATTCTTGATGAATCTCGAACGTGATGTTACACATATTCATAGTGTGAATACCAAAAGATGTAAAGTTGATAACGATAGTCCCACATACTTGTGGCACTGCCACCTAGGTTTACATTGGTGTCAAGCGTATGAAGAAGCTCCATGCAGATGGACTTTTGGAGTCTCTTGATTACGAATAATTTGACACATGCGAACCATGCCTCATGGGTAAGATGACCAAGACTCCGTTCTCCGGAAAAATGGAGCGAGCAACCAACTTTTTGGAAATCATACATACCGATGTGTGCGGTCCAATGAGTGTTGAGGCTCGCGGAGGATATCGTTATGTTCTCACTCTCACTGATGACTTAAGTAGATATGGGTATGTCTACCTAATGAAACACCAGTCTGAAACCTTTGAAAAGTTCAAGGAATTTCAGAGTGAGGTTGAGAATCAACGTGACAGAAAAATAAAGTTCTTACGATCAGATCGTGGTGGAGAATATTTAAGTCACGAGTTTGGTGCACACTTAAGGAAATGTGGAATAGTTTCACAACTCACGCCGCCTGGAACACCTCAGAGAAACGGTGTGTCCGAACGTCGTAATCGCACTCTATTGGATATGGTGCGATCTATGATGTCTCTTACCGATTTACCGCTCTCATTTTGGGGCTATGCTTTAGAGACTGCCGCATTCACTTTAAATAGGGCTCCGTCGAAATCCGTTGAGACGACACCGTATGAATTATGGTTTGGGAAGAAACCTAAGCTGTCGTTTCTGAAAGTTTGGGGATGCGATGCTTATGTCAAGAAACTTCAACCTGAAAAGCTCGAACCCAAGTCGGAGAAATGCGTCTTCATAGGATACCCTAAGGAAACTATTGGGTATACCTTCTACCTCAGATGCAAGATCTTCGTTGCCAAGAACGAGTCCTTTCTGGAGAAGGAGTTTCTCTCGAAAGAATTGAGTGGGAGGAAAGTGGAACTTGATGAGGTGATAGTCACCCCTTCCGAACCGGAAAGTAGCGCAGCGCGGGAAGATGTTCCTGTGGTGCCTACACCAACTGGGGAGGAAGTTAATGATGATGATCATGAAGCTTCGGATCAAGTTACTACTAAACTTCGTAGGTCCACAAGGACACGTTCCGCACCAGAGTGGTACGGCAACCCTGTCCTGGAAATCATGTTGTTAGACAACGGTGTACCTTCGAACTATGAAGAAGCGATGGCGGGCCCGGATTCCGACAAATGGCTGGAAGCCATGAAATCCGAGATAGGATCCATGTATGAAAACGAAGTATGGACTTTGACTGACTTGCCCGATGATCGGCGAGCCATAGAAAACAAATGGATCTTTAAGAAGATGACGGACGCGGATGGTAATGTCACCATCTACAAAGCTCGACTCGTCGCTAAGGGTTATCGACAAGTTCAAGGGGTTGACTACGATGAGACTTTCTCACCCGTAGCGAAGCTGAAGTCCGTCCGAATCATGTTAGCAATTGCCGCATACTATGATTATGAGATATGGCAGATGGACGTCAAAACGGCATTCCTTAACGGCTTCCTTAAGGAAGAGTTGTATATGATGCAGCCGGAAGGTTTTGTCGATCATAAGAATGCTAACAAAGTATGCAAGCTCCAGCGCTCAATCTATGGGCTGGTGCAAGCATCTCGGAGTTGGAACATTCGCTTTAATGAGATGATCAAAGCGTTTGGGTTTACACAGACTTATGGAGAAGCCTGTGTTTACAAGAAAGTGAGTGGGAGCTCTGTAGCATTTCTCATATTATATGTGGATGACATACTATTGATGGGAAATGATATAGAATTCTTGGAAAGTATAAAGGCCTATTTGAATAAGTGTTTTTCAATGAAGGACCTTGGAGAAGCTGCTTATATATTAGGCATCAAGATTTATAGAGATAGATCAAGACGCCTCATTGGTCTTTCACAGAGTACATACCTTAACAAGATATTGAAGAAGTTCAATATGGATCTTGCCTGTATTGCAAGGTGTGCAATTGAGCACGGCTCAATGCCCGACCACGGCAGAAGATAGAGAAAAGATGAGTGTCATCCCCTATGCCTCAGCCATAGGGTCTATTATGTATGCCATGCTGTGTACCAGACCTGATGTAAACCTTGCCGTAAGTTTGGTAGGAATGTACCAAAGTAATCCCGGCATGGAACACTGGACAGTGGTCAAGAATATCCTAAAGTACCTGAAAAGGACTAAGGATATGTTTCTCGTTTATGGAGGTGACGAAGAGCTCGTCGTAAAGGGTTACGTCGACGCTAGCTTCGACACAGATCTGGATGACTCGAAGTCACAAACCGGATACGTGTATATTTTCAATGGAGGAGCAGTAAGCTGGTGCAGTTGCAAGCAAAGCGTCGTGGCGGGATCTACATGTGAAGCGGAGTACATGGCAGCCTCGGAGGCAGCACAGGAAGCAGTCTGGATGAAGGAGTTCATTACCGACCTAGGGGCGATTCCCAATGCGTCGGGCCCGATGACTCTCTTCTGTGACAACACTGGAGCTATTGCCCTTGCGAAGGAGCCCAGGTTTCACAGGAAGACCAGGCATATCAAGCGTCGCTTCAACTCCATTCGTGAAAGTGTTCAAAATGGAGACATAGATATTTGTAACGTACATACGGACCTGAATGTAGCAGATCCGTTGACTAAACCTCTCCCTAGAGCAAAACATGATCAACACCAGGACGCAATGGGTGTTCGATTCATCACAATGTAACTAGATTATTGACTCTAGTGCAAGTGGGAGACTGTTGGAAATATGCCCTAGAGGCAATAATAAATGGTTATTATTATATTTCTTTGTTCATGATAATTGTCTATTGTTCATGCTATAATTGTATTGTCCGGAAATCGTAATACATGTGTGAATACATAGACCACAACGTGTCCCTAGTAAGCCTCTAGTTGACTAGCTCGTTGATCAACAGATAGTCATGGTTTCCTGACTATGGACATTGGATGTCGTTGATAACGGGATCACATCATTAGGAGAATGATGTGATGGACAAAGACCCAATCCTAAGCATAGCATAAAAGATCGTGTAGTTTCGTTTGCTAGAGCTTTTCCAATGTCAAGTATCTTTTCCTTAGACCATGAGATCGTGCAACTCCCGGATACCGTAGGAGTGCTCTGGGTGTGCCAAACGTCACAACGTAACTGGGTGACTATAAAGGTGCACTACGGGTATCTCCGAAAGTGTCTGTTGGGTTGGCACGGATCGAGACTGGGATTTGTCACTCCGTATGACGGAGAGGTATCTCTGGGCCCACTCGGTAATGCGTCATCATAATGAGCTCAATGTGACTAAGGCGTTAGTCATGGGATCATGCATTACGGTACGAGTAAAGGGACTTGCCGGTAACGAGATTGAACAAGGTATTGGGATACCGACGTTCGAATCTCGGGCAAGTAACATACCGATTGACAAAGGGAATTGTATACGGGATTGATTGAATCCTCGACATCGTGGTTCATCCGATGAGATCATCGTGGAACATGTGGGAGCCAACATGGGTATCCAGATCCCGCTGTTGGTTATTGACCGGAGAGGCCTCTCGGTCATATCTGCATGTCTCCCGAACCTGTAGGGTCTACACACTTAAGGTTCGGTGACGCTAGGGTTGTAGAGATATGTGTATGCGGAAACCCGAAAGTTGTTCGGAGTCCCGGATGAGATCCCGGACGTCACGAGGAGTTCCAGAATGGTCCGGAGGTGAAGAATTATATATAGGAAGTCAAGTTTCGGCCACCGGGAAAGTTTCGAGGGTCACCGGTATTGTACCGGGACCACCGGAAGGGTCCCGGGGGTCCACCGGGTGGGGCCACCTATCCCGGAGGGCCCCATGGGCTGAAGTGGGAAGGGAACCAGCCCCTAGTGGGCTGGGCGCCCCCCATGGGCCTCCCCCCTGCGCCTAGGGTTGGAAACCCTACGGTGGGGGGGCGCCCCACTTGCCTTGGGGGGCAAGGCACCCCCCTTGGCCGCCGCCCCCCTCCAGATGGATCTTGGCCGGCGACCCCCCTCCCAGGGGGCCTATATAAAGGGGGGAGGGAGGGCAGCAACATCACAGCCTTGGGCGCCTCCCTCCACCCCTGTTACACCTCTCTCTCTCGCAGAAGCTCGGCGAAGCCCTGCCGACATCCCGCTGCATCCACCACCACGCCGTCGTGCTGCTGGATCTCCATCAACCTCTCCTTCCCCCTTGCTGGATCAAGAAGGAGGATACGTCGCTGCACCATACGTGTGTTGAACGCGGAGGTGCCGTCCGTTCGGCACTCGGTCATCGGTGATTTGAATCACGGCGAGTACGACTCCGTCATCCACATTCATTGGAACGCTTCCGCTCGCGATCTACAAGGGTATGTAGATGCACTCCTTTCCCCTCGTTGCTAGTATACTCCATAGATGCATCTTGGTGAACGTAGGAAAATTTTAAAATTATGCTACGATTCCCAACAGCCTCTCCGATGATGTGTGAGTAGTTTACCTCAGACCTTCGGGTCCATAGTTATTAGCTAGATGGCTTCTTCTCTCTCTTTGGATCTCAATACAAAGTTCTCCACGATTCTCGTGGAGATCTATTCGATGTAATCTTCTTTTGCGGTCTGTTTGTCGGGACCGATGAATTGTGGGTTTATGATCAAGTTTATCTATGAACAATATTTGAATCTTCTCTGAATTCTTTTATGTATGATTGGTTATTTTTGCAAGTCTCTTCGAATTATCAGTTTGGTTTGGCCTACTAGATTGATCTTTCTTGCAATGGGAGAAGTGCTTAGCTTTGGGTTCAATCTTGCGGTGTCCTTTCCCAGTGACAGCAGGGGCAGCAAGGCATGTATTGTATTGTTGCCATCGAGGATAACAAGATGGGGTTTATGTCATATTGCGTGAGTTTATCCCTCTACATCATGTCATCTTGCTTAAAGCGTTAGTCCGTTCTTATGAACTTAATGCTCTAGATGCATGCTGGATAGCGGTCGATGTGTGGGTAATAGTAGTAGATGCCGGCAGGAGTCGGTCTACTTGTTACGGACGTGATGCCTATATACATGATCATACCTAGGTATTCTCATAACTATGCTCAATTCTATCAATTGCTCGACAGTAATTTGTTCACCCACCGTAATACTTATGCTCTTGAGAGAAGCCACTAGTGAAACCTATGGCCCCCGGGTCTATTTTCCATCATATTAATCTTCCAACACTTAGCTATTTTTGTGGCCCCTTTATTTTACTTTGCATCTTTATTTCTCTTTATCATAAAAATACCAAAAATATTATCTTATCATATCAATGAGATCTCACTCTCGTAAGTGACCGTGAAGGGATTTACAACCCCTTTATCATGTTGGTTGCGAGGTTCTTATTTGTTTGTGTAGGTGCGAGGGACTTGAGCGTGGTCTCCTACTGGATTGATACCTTGGTTCTCAAAACTGAGGGAAATACTTACGCTACTTTACTGCATCACCCTTTCCTATTCAAGGGAAAAACCAACGCAGTGCTCAAGAGGTAGCAAGAAGGATTTCTGGTGCCGTTGCCGGGGAGATTCGCGCCAAGTCAAGTCAAGTCAAGACATACCAAGTACCCATCACAAACTCTTATCCCTCGCATTACATTATTTGCCATTTGCCTCTCGTTTTCCTCTCCCCCACTTCACCCTTGCCATTTTATTCGCCCTCTCTTTTCCGTTCGCCTCTTTTTCGCTCGCTTCTCGTTGCTCGTGTGTTGGATTGCTTGCTTGTCACTATGGCTCAAGACAATACTAAATTGTGTGACTTTACCAATACCAACAACAATGATTTTCTTAGCACTCCGATTGCTCCTCTTACCAATACTGAATCTTGTGAAATTAACACTGCTTTGTTGAAAATTGTCATGAAAGATCAATTCGCCGGCCTTCCTAGTGAAGATGCCGCTACCCATCTAAATAGCTTCGTTGATTTGTGTGATATGCAAAAGAAGAAAGATGTGGACAACGATATTGTTAAATTGAAGCTATTTCCTTTTTCACTTAGAGATCATGCTAAAGTTTGGTTTTCGTCTTTGCCTAAAAATAGTATTGATTCATGGAATAAGTGCAAAGATGCTTTTATCTCTAAGTATTTTCCTCCCGCTAAGATCCTCTCTCTTAGAAACGATATTATGAATTTTAAGCAACTTGATCATGAACATGTTGCACAATCTTGGGAGAGAATGAAATTAATGATACGTAATTGCCCTACACATGGTTTGAATTTGTGGATGATTATACAAAATTTTTGTGCCGGATTGAATTTTGCTTCTAGAAATCTTTTAGATTCGGCCGCGGGAGGCACTTTTATGGAAATCACTTTAGGAGAAGCTACTAAACTCCTAGATAATATTATGGTTAATTATTCTCAATGGCACACCGAAAGATCTACTAATAAAAAAGTGCATGCGATAGAAGAAATTAATGTTTTGAGTGGAAAGATGGATGAACTTATGAAATTATTTGCTACTAAGAGTGTTTCTTCTGATCCTAATGATATGCCTTTGTCCACTTTGATTGAGAATAATAATGAATCTATGGATGTGAATTTTGTTGGTAGGAATAATTTTGGTAACAACGCGTATAGAGGAAACTTCAATCCTAGGCCGTATCCTAGTAATTCCTCTAATAATTATGGTAATTCCTACAACAACTCTTATGGAAATTTAATAAGATGCCCTCTGAATTTGAGACTAGTGTTACAAGATTTATGAATTCGCAAAAGAATTTCAATGCTTTGCTTGAAGAAAAGTTGCCTAAGATTGATGAATTGGCTAGGAACGTTGATAGAATTTCTCTTGATGTTGATTCTTTGAAACTTAGATCTATTCCACCTAAGCATGATATCAATGAGTCTCTCAAAGCCATGAGAATTTCCATTGATGAGTGCAAAGAAAGAACCGCTAGGATGCGTGCTAAGAAAGATTGCTTTGTGAAAGCGTGTTCTTCTAATTTTTATGAGAATAAAGATGAAGATCTAAAAGTTATTGATGTGTCCCCTATTAAATCTTTGTTTTGCAATATGAATCTTGATAATTATGAGACTGAATATGACCCACCTTTACCTAGAAGGCGTTCCAAAAATTCAGAATTTTTAGATCTTGATGCTAAAATTGGTAAAAGTGGGATTGAAGAAGTTTAAACTTTAGATAGCAATGAACCCACTATTTTGGATACCAAGGAATTTAATTATGATAATTGCTTGATAGATTGTATTTCCTTGTTGCAATCCGTGCTAAATTCTCCACATGCTTATAGTCAACATAAAGCTTTTACCAAACATATCGTTGATGCTTTGATGCAATCTTATGAAGAAAAACTTGAGTTGGAAGTTTCTATCCTTAGAAAACTTTATGATGAATGGGAACCTACTATTAAAATTAAAATTAAAAATCATGAATGCTATGCTTTGTGTGATTTGGGTGCTAGTGTTTCCACGATTCCAAAAACTTTGTGTGATTTGTTAGGTTTCCGCGAATTTGATGATTGCTCTTTAAACTTACATCTTGCGGATTCCACTATTAAAAAACCTATGGGAAGAATTAATGATGTTCTTATTGTTGCAAATAGGAACTATGTGCCCGTAGATTTTATTGTTCTTGATATAGATTGCAATCCTTCATGTCCTATTATTCTCGGTAGACCTTTCCTTAGAACGATTGGTGCAATCATTGATATGAAGGAAGGGAATATTAGATTCCAATTTCCGTTAAGGAAATGCATGGAACACTTCCCTAGAAAGAAAATAAAATTACCTTATGAATCTATTATGAGAACCACTTATGGATTGCCTACCAAAGATGGCAATACCTAGATCTATCCTTGCTTTTTTGCCTAGCTAGGGGCTTTAAACGATAGCGCTTGTTGGGAGGCAACCCAATTTTATTTTTAGTTTTTTGCTTTTTGCTTCTGTTTAGGAATAAATATTTGATCTAGCCTCTGGTTAGATTTTTTTATGTTTTAATTAGTGTTTGTGCCAAGTTTAACCTATAGGATCTTCTTGGATAATAGTTATTTGATCTTGCTAAAAATTCCAGAAACTTTCTGTTCACGAAAACAATTATTAAAAATTACCAGAACGTGATATAATGTTTATTCCAATTGAAGCAGATCAATAAACAAATTATTTAGGTCGTCCTATTTTGGATGAATTTTTAGAGTTCCAGAAGTTTGCGTTAGTTACAGATTACTACAGACTGTTCTGTTTTTGACAGATTCTGTTTTTGTGTGTTGTTTGCTTATTTTGATGAATCTATGGCTAGTAAAATAGTTTATAAACCATAGAGAATTTGGAATACAGTAGGTTTAACAGCAATATAAATAAATAATGAGTTCAATACAGTACCTTGAAGTGGTGTTTTCTTTTCTTTCGCTAACGGGGCTCACGAGATTTTCTGTTAAGTTTTGTGTTGTGAAGTTTTCAAGTTTTGGGTAAAGATTTGATGGAGTATGGAACAAGGAGTGGCAAGATCCTAAGCTTGGGGATGCCCATGGCACCCCAAGATAATCTAAGGACACCTAAAAGCCAAAGCTTGGGGATGCCCCGGAAGGCATCCCCTCTTTCGTCCTCATCCATCGGTAAATTTACTTGGAGCTATATTTTTATTCACCACATGATATGTGTTTTGCTTGGAACGCCTTGTATTATTTGAGTCTTTATTTGTTAGTTTGCCACAATCATCCTTGCTGTACACACCTTTTGAGAGAGACACACTTGATTCGGAATTTGTTAGAACACTCTATGTGCTTCACTTATATCTTTTGAGCTATATAGTTTTTGCTCTAGTTCTTCACTTATATCTTTTAGAGCACGGTGGTGGATTTGTTTTATAGAAAATATTGTTCTCTCATGCTTCACTTAGATTATTTTGAGAGTCCTACAAAACAGCATGGTAATTTGCTTTAATTATGATAGGCATTCAAGATTAGTAAAAAAAAATCTTATGAGTGTGTTGAATTCTATGAGAAGTTTGATGCTTGATAATTGTTTTGAGATATGAAGATGGTAATATTAGAGTCATGCTAGTTGAGTAGTTTTGAATTTGAGAAATACTTGTGTTAAAGTTTGTGATTCCCGTAGCATGCACGTATGGTGAACCGTTATGTGATGAAGTCGGGGCATGATTTATTAATTGATTGTCTTCCTTATGAGTGGCGGTCGGGGACGAGCGATGGTCTTTTCCTACCAATCTATCCCCCCTAGGAGCATGCGCATAATACTTTGTTTCGATAACTAATAGATTTTTGCAACAAGTATATGAGTTCTTTATGACTAATGTTGAGTCCATGGATTATACGCACTCTCATCCTTCCACCATTGCTAGCCTCTCTAATACTGCACACTTTTCGCCGGTATCATAAACCCACCATATACCTTCCTCAAAACAGCCACCATACCTACCTATCATGGCATTTCCATAGCCATTCCGAGATATATTGCCATGCAACTTACCACCATTCCGTTTATTATGACACGCTCCATCATTGTCATATTGCTTTGCATGATCATGTAGTTGACATCGTATTTGTGGCAAAGCCACCGTTCATAATTCTTTCATACATGTCACTCTTGATTCATTGCATATCCCGGTATTCCGCCGGAGGCATTCACATAGAGTCATATTGTTGTTCTAAGTATTGAGTTGTAATTTTTGAGTTGTAAGAAAATAAAAGTGTGATGATCATCATTATTAGAGCATTGTCCCAAGTGAGGAAAGGATGATGGAGACTATGATTCCCCCATAAGTCGGGATGAGACTCCGGACTAAAAAAAGAAAAGAGAAAGGCCATAAAAAGGAAAAAATAATGAGAGAAAAAGAGCTATCCTTTTACCACACTTGTGCTTCAAAGTAGCACCATGATCTTCATGATAGAGAGTCTCTTATGTTGTCACTTTCATATACTAGTGGGAAATTTTCATTATAGAACTTGGCTTGTATATTCCAATGATGGGCTTCCCCAAAATGCCCTAGGTCTTCGTGAGCAAGCGAGCTGGATGCACACCCACTTAGTTTCTTTTGTTGAGCTTTCATATACTTATAGCTCTAGTGCATCCGTTGCATGGCAATCCCTACTCACTCACATTGACATCTATTGATGGGCATCTCCATAGCCCGTTGATATGCCTAATTGATGGGAGGCTATCTTCTCCCTTTTTGTCTTCTCCACAACCACCATTCTATTCCACAAATAGTGCTATGTCCATGGCTCACGCTCATGTATTGCATGAAGATTGAAAAATTTTGAGAACACCAAAAGTATGAAACAATTGCTTGGCTTGTCATCGGGGTTGTGCATGATTTAAATATTTTGTGTGATGAAGATAGAGCATAGCCAGACTATATGATTTTGTAGGAATAACTTTCGTTGGCCATGTTATTTTGAGAAGACATAATTGCTTAGTTAGTATGCTTGAAGTATTATTATTTTTATGTCAATATTAAACTTTTGTCTTGAATCTTTTGGATCTGAACATTCATACCACAATTAAGAGAATTACATTGAAAATTATGCCAAGTAGCATTCCACATCAAAAACTCTGTTTTTATCATTTACCTACTCGAGGACGAGCAGGAATTAAGCTTGGGGATGCTTGATACGTCTCCAACGTATCTATAATTTTTGATTGTTCCATGCTATATTATATTCTGTTTTGGATGTTTAATGGGCTTTATTATACACTTCTATATTATTTTTGGGACTAACCTATTAACCGGAGGCCCAGCCCAAATTGCTGTTTTTGCCTATTTCAATGTTTCCCGGAAAAAGAATATCAAACGGAGTCCAAACGGAATGAAACTTTCAGGAACGTGATTTTCGAACAAACGTGATCCAGAGGACTTGGAGTCCACGTCAAGAAATCAACCAGGAGAGCACGAGGCAGGGGGGCGCGCCTACTCCCCTGGGCGCGCCCTCCACCCTCGTGGGGCCCATGTTGCTCCACCGACGTACTTCTTCCTCCTATATATACCTACGTACCCCCAAACCAACAGAAGCATCCACGAAAAGCTAATTCCACCGCCGCAACCTTCTGTACCCGTGAGATCCCATCTTGGGGCCTTTTTCGGTGTCCTGCTGGAGGGGGCATTGATCACGGAGGGCTTCTACATCAACACCATAGCCTCTCCGATGATGTGTGAGTAGTTTACCTCAGACCTTAGGGTCCATAGTTATTAGCTAGATGGCTTCTTCTCTCTCTTTGGATCTCAATACAAAGTTCTCCACGATTCTCGTGGAGATCTATTCGATGTAATCTTCTTTTGTAGTGTGTTTGTCGGGACCGATGAATTGTGGGTTTATGATCAAGTTTATCTATGAACAATATTTGAATCTTCTCTGAATTCTTTTATGTATGATTGGTTATCTTTGCAAGTCTCTTCGAATTATCAGTTTGGTTTGTCCTACTAGATTGATCTTTCTTGCAATGGGAGAAGTGCTTAGCTTTGGGTTCAATCTTGCGGTGTCCTTTCCCAGTGACAGCAGGGGCAGCAAGGCATGTATTGTATTGTTGCCATCGAGGATAACAAGATGGGGTTTATATCATATTGCGTGAGTTTATCCCTCTACATCATGTCATCTTGCTTAAAGCGTTACTCCGTTCTTATGAACTTAATACTCTAGATGCATGCTGGATAGCGGTCGATGTGTGGGTAATAGTAGTAGATGCAGGCAGGAGTCGGTCTACTTGTCACGGACGTGATGCCTATATACATGATCATACCTAGATATTCTCATAACTATGCTCAATTCTATCAATTGCTCGACAGTACACTACAAAAAAAAGACACATCCGTGACATGGGCCGAATGAAAATCTTTTCTGTCATACTTATGACACTTCTATGACGATAATTGTGACAAAACCGAGTATCATCATAGATGTGGTGGGGTCCTACTTCTATGACAAAAAATCATGACAGAAAATGGGCTTTTCGTCCTGGGCGGGCCGGAGACGCAACTGCATGACATTCTTTGGGCCGTCCATGACGGAAAAAACTGTGGTAGAAGCGAGGGCGCAGAAAATATCGGGGAGTCCCCGGTTACGGTGGGTGGTCGGGGGCCGAGCGGTGCGCGCTTCTCTCGTACGTATGCGCGTGTGTGCGAGGAGTTGGGCTCTAACTGAACCCGAGCGATTGCACTGCAGGCGATCGATGCTACCTCTGGATGAACAGTGAGCGTTGCGGGGGGGGGGGGTTGGATGAACAGTTCCTGGTGGGGGTGGATGAACAGGACCCCGTGGCGTTGCCTCTGGATGAACAGTGAGCGTTGCTGGGGGGTTTGGATGAACAGTTCCTGGTGGGGTGGATGAACAGGACCCCGATCGTTCGAGCCGGTTGGGGCTGGATGAACAGGTCCCCGTGGAGGGCAGGATGAACAGGACCACCCCGTGGAGGGCAGGATGAACAGTAGACGGTGGAGGGCTGGATGAACAGTAGCCCGTGGAGGGGTGGTTGAACAGGAGCCCATGGAGAGGGCTGGTTGAACAGTAGCTGGTGGAGTAGCGGGCGGTGGAGGCTGGATGAACAGGAGCCCGTGGATGAACAGTCGCAGGTGGAGGCTGGAGGAGGTCGACGGTGAATGAACAGTAGCCCGTGGAGGCTGGAGGGGGTCAACGGTGGAGATGAATAGTATCCCGTGGAGTCTCGTTTTGCGGTATGCCACACCCCTCCCGTTGAACAGGACCCCCGTTTCAACCGTAGCGCTCCAACACAAGTCCGTTTCCTCCGTTTTGCGGTACGCCACACCCCTCCCGATCAACAGGACCCCCGTTTCGACCGTAGGAGGTCCGTTTCCTCCGTTTTGCGGTACGCCAGACCCCTCCCGATGAACAGGATCACGTTTCGAACGTGGCCGGTCGAACACAAGGCCGTTTCCTCCGTTCTATGGTACGCCATGCCTCGTTTCCATCGGTTGTTCCATCCAAGCCCTCCCGATGAACATGACGACGCATTCCGTTCCAACCCAGCCGGTTGGCTCCCCATGAACACGACGACGACGCAGTTTCTCCGTTTCGACCCAGCCATGTACACGAGCCCTGGCCGTACGTATGCGCGAGTAGGCGTTCGAGACCCTGCCCATATGTACGTACGTGGCCGTATTTTCTTTTTTGCACACTGGCCGTTGTACGTATGTGTACATGCTATGTGCGCGCCTCTACTACGACACGTGCGCGCCTCTACTACGACACGTGCGCGCCTCTACATCGACCAGTATGTACGTACTCGTTCGTGACCAGAATGACAACGCTACATACACTTCGACCAGGTGGGTCCCGACTGTCAGGCACTTCCTTGCGTGCGAAGATGTAGCTGGTGGGTCCCAGCAGTCAGGGGGCGAATCGTTTTTTGTTTGCCCGGACGCACTTCCTTGCGTGCGAAGATGTAGCTGGTAGGTCCCAACAGTCAGGGGGAAACGTTTTTTTCGCGAAATACAGTTGCCCGTCCGATGGGTCCCTGCTGTCAGGTGGAGGAATAATTATTTTGCGCGTAATAAGGAGGCACTTCCTTGCTGCGGCCGTGGACCCAGCTGTCAGCCTCTCCACATACAGTCCACGTCCGATGGAAGCCGTTCCTTGACCATGTTGACCACGCCGCGTCGAGAGCACTAGGGCGGTGGACGACGGCGAGGCCTAGGAAGGGGATGACGCGGAGCCGGGGAAGACGCGGCAGTGGATGCCCACGCGTAGAGGAGTATGAGGGTTCACTGGTTCGCTGCGGTGTGAGGCTGCCGTCGCCGCAGAATAACAGGGGTTGTGGGTGAGTAGAGGGATGGCCTGGCCAGTGGTGGGAGTAGTAGGGGGCGGTGGGGCCTCCGCCGCATCGCAGCCGGCCACGGGAGGCAGGAGCACGAGGCACGACCGGCGCTGGTTTGGGCGGCTGGAGCAAGAAGACCAAAGGTTGAAGAAGCACTACGGCCGTTGGATGGACATCGTACGGTCACTGGAGCTAGAATCGTGCATATTGACTAAGTTGACAAACCCCTCCGTCCCCGTCAACTTAGTAGGCCCACAAGTCAGCCTGCCACTATACTGGGTCCCAGCTAGCAGGGGGAGTATTCATTTTTTTTGTGTAATAAGGAGGCACTTCCTTGCATGCGAAGATATAGCTGGTGGGTCCAAGCTGTCAGCGATGGTAACATTTTTTCACGAAATACAGAGCCCTTTCGGTGGGTCCCAGATGTCAGGTGGAGGAATCATTATTTTGCGCGTAATAAGGATGCATTTCCTTGCGTGCGGCCGTGGACCCAACTGTCAGCCTCTCCACGTACAGTCCACTTCAGATGCATGTCGGTCGTTGACCACATTGACCAGGCCGTGCCGAGAGCACCAGGGCTGTGGACGACGGCGAGGCCTAGGAAGGGAACGACATGGAGGTAGGGAAGACTCGACAGTTGTTTCCCACGCAGAGGGGAGTACAACTGTACGAGGGTTTACTGGTTCGTCTGCCATCGCCGGAGAATAACAGCAGGTGTGGGTGAGTAGAGGGATGGCTAGGCCAGCGATGGGAGTACGGTGGGGCGGTGAGGCCTGCGCGGCAGCACAGCCGGCCGCAGGGAGGAGGGAGCAGGCAGTCCCGCCGGCGCTTGTTTGAGCGGCTGGAGCAGGAAGAGAAGAGATTGAAGAAGCACGATGGCCGTTGGATGGAAATCCAACAGTCACTGCTTGTGCGTCAACCCTTTTTTAGGAAAGCCTCAAATCTGTGGAAAACAGCATACAGCCCATCTGCCATTATTTCTAATAATTTACAGCCCATTTGCTAATTCTTAAGGTTTTTTTGGAGCCCATATTCTTTTTGTTAGCATTACAGCCCATATTGTGTCCACGGTTAAAAAATTATACGGGATTTTGCATATTTCGGTGCGGTCCGAACTATTTTTAATCCCGAAATTTCGAGTCACATTCAAACTGATTTTAGAAATAAATGTATATCAATATAAAATCCAACAAATTGTCCACGCATAAAAATCAATGCAATTTAAAATCTCGAAATGAAAAAAAGAAATTTGAAACTAATTGTCGGTTTGATGTGTTTTAAAAATGTACAACCCATTTCTCATTACTGATAGGCCATTTTCTCGGCCAGCCGAATGAAGCTCTCCTCGTCTTGAAAGATTTGCAGCCCAACAGGCCTGACAAAGCGACTTACTTGGCAAATCACAAAAAAACTGGGCTGTGGCCATGGACCCAGCTGTCAGCCTCTCAACGTACAATACTCTTCTGATGGAAGTCGGTCGTTGACCACATTTGACCACGTCGCGCCGAGAGCACCAAGGCGGTGGACGACGGCGAGGCCTAGGAAGGGGATGACGCGGAGCCGGGGAAGATGCGGCAGTGGATGCCCACGCGGAGGGGAGTACGAGGGTTCACTGGTTCGGCTGCGGCGTGAGGCTGTCGTCGCCGCAGAATAACAGGGGGTGTGGGTGAGTAGAGGGATGCCCTGGCCAGCGGGGGAGTAGTAGGGGGCGGTGAGGCCTCCGCGGCATCACAGCCAGCCACGGGTGGCAGGATCACGCGGCACGACCGGCGTTGCTTTGGGCGGCTGGAGCAAGAAGACCAGAGGTTGAAGAAGCACTATGGCCGTTGGATGGACATCGTATGGTCACTGGAGCTAGAATCGTTCATATTGACTAAGTTGACAAAGCCCTCCGTCCCCATCAACTTAGTAGGCCCACAAGTCAGCCACCCACTATGGTGGGTCCCAGCTAGCAGGGGGTACTCATTTTTTTATGCGTAATAAGGAGGTACTTCCTTGCGTGCGAAGATATAGCTGGTGGGTCCGACCTGTCAGCGGGGAGAACGTTTTTTTCACGAAATACAGAAGCCCTTCCCACGTACAGTCCACGTACAGTCTGTAATAAGGACGAACTTTCCTTGCGTGCGACCATGGACCTCGTGGGTCCCAGCCGTCAGGCTCTCCACGTACAGTCCTCTTCCGATGACTCTCGTATGTTGACCACGCCGCGTCGAGCGCACCGAGGCGGTGGACGACGGCGAGGCCCTAGACTGGAACGACCCAGAGATGGGGAAGACGCGGCAGTGGAGTCGCAGATGGAGAGGAGTGGGAAACTTGACTGGTTCAGGTTCTGGGTGGGCCTACACTCGGCAGAGAATAACAAGAGGTGCAGAGTGGAGGGATGCCCTGGCCGTCTGCGGGGTAGCGTTTCGCTGAGGAGCGCAAAACAACGCCGCTGGACGCCGGAGGCTGGAGCAGGCAGTCCCGGCAGCACTGGGGGAAGAAGACGAGAGATTGAAGAAGAATGTCGGCCGTTGTATGTAAATCCAACGCCTTCTTAGGCTTCGACCTACTGGCCCACATGTCAGCCAGTCCATTTGTTTTTTAGTCCATTTGCTGGGCTGGGTGAAACAATGATGTAGCATCTATGCAGCCCGTTTATATGTATGGTAGAATTTAAAGCCCATTTGCATTTTTCTCGAAATCCGCGGAATTGCTAGGCTGGGTGAAAATATCATGTTGGGCTAGACGGAGAAATGTTATAAAAACATAAACACATGATTGCACGTCTATTACTGCATTGGTTAGTAAAATCTTTGCAAACTTATGTACGCAATCACTAGGAGTTAACTTGCCAAGTTATATATAAACAATTATTATTATTATTTTCTTTAAATTTGATGAGTTAATAGTACGTGGGGTATTATTATTTCTTAGGCTAGACGTGGGACAGTTGAGTTGGTTCTAGGGAAAAGTACTGGGAGAAACTCAGTTTACATCAAAAAAGAAAGTGGAAGAAAATTCAGATATAGGATTAATGAAAACGAAAAATAGAACTGAGCTGTATAGGAAGAGGACGAAATATTGAACAAAACAAAGAAATACAAATGGATAGGTGGTTGGTCCCATATGTCTGTGTACGAGACCTGCTGGGTCCACCTGAGGAGGGGAATATGTTGGGAGGAAGGAGATTCAAAGCACGGCAACCGAGTGAACTAGTTTTTTAACGGATAAGTGACCTAGTTACATACATAAGCAAATAGCCACTAAAAAAAGCAAACAGGTTAATGGGTTCTTAAAAGAAAAAATTCGGACAAAATAGACAATTACGACACTTAGGCTAATGCATGAAACACTCAGATGATAAAGGTGCTTATAAACAGATAAAGTACAACATCTAGACCTTCCTGGCACGCTTGATCATGACGTTGCGGCTGTCCGTGTACTCGTCGGTTACGGGAAGTAGACATGCCCTCATGTCCAATATCTGCCTGTACATGTCGTAGCATGCGTATGCGTCCTTGGCCGCGTAGGTTATGTAGGCTAGATTCAGAGGTACCTCCCATGTGTTCAGGTCCTTGGTATCGTTGTCTTCTTTCATGTTGGCGTATCAGGGGTCGATGATGGTCTCGGCGAGGTCAACCACGGAGTCCTTCTCCTGCCCGTTGCTGACGATCTTGTATTGCTTCTGGATGTCGACATGCTTGTTGCACCAGATGGCCGAATCGTCGCGTTCTTCCTTCTCTCCACCGTAGCGAAGGTGCAGTCGGCGCTGCCGATGAAACGGGCGAATGCTCGAGAACCTCTGATGGCCCTACAGAAGTGGTAGATGAGAACCTCGTCCCGCACACATACCTGGGCGACGGCGATCCGCTCGTCCCTGTCAGGAGACGAACGGATGGGCACAAGGTCTAGTCCTTCAACCTTGTGCTTTCTCGTCCTGTAGGTACTGCTTGAACTCGGCGAGGCAGAGCTTCACCGAGTCCGGATCGTTGGTGTACATCACATTCAACTTGGTGCAGCCATAGGACTCAACGGTGAACTCAAAGGGGAACTCCTTGCTGAAGTCCATATCCAGCAGGCTCACCCCTCGGATCGCCATTGGAGTCTCTTCAAGTGAACTAGTGTGTAGGCGGCGGAAGCAGTTCATTTTTCAGCTCTTGGGGAACTGGATTCAACAGTAAACTGAGTGTGTACAGGCGATAACAGTTACTACCCCTCCCTCGTCCGCTGCACGCCTGGCAGAAGATGCACCCTCGGCGCATTCAAACGTCTCCATTAAGAAACCTACTCCGGCCACACGTCGGTTCACGAGCGGGTCTGTATTGGTACTGTAATAACAGGAGTTAGTGGTCACTTTACTTAAATTTAATTAGCTTTAATAGAAATTTATACTTAAAACAAGCAATGCATTGGCTTGTTCTATCAGTGCCACAGGATCAACATGCACACCAATTAGAATTATTATTCTTAGGACGCACACGATCAGCACAATTGTCGCACTTTCACAAAGATAATACTACCAAGTTTGAACTGTTTGTTATGGTTGTTGTCCTCTGCATCATCATGCCGTGTTTCCCAGCTTGCAAGATTCAGAACCAACAAATAAGATCCAAATAATAAGTACAACAAAGATGCCTACACATCTCATTGATTCCCAGCTTGCAAGATTCGGAACCAACAAATAAGATCCAGATAATAAGTACAACAAAGATGCCTACACATCTCATTGATTCCCAGCTTGCAAGATTCAGAACCAACAAATAAGATTCAAATAATAAGTACAACAAAGATGCCTACACATCTCATTGATAAAGTGAATATCTGGATTAAATCCATCTTGGCTAGCCATGTCATACAATCGAAGAACTTGGCGAATGCTCTTGACCGTCACAACATCTGTAGTTGAGTATTCCTGTTTGCACACCACAAACCAGGAGAGCATGATTTCACTTTAATAGTGGCCTCCTTTACTCAACCTGCAGCTCCACTAGGATGAGGCCTGCCTGGAGTTCCATGATTCAATTCATGTGCCCTTTTCTGCAGTTCACCTGAAATGAAGCAAAGATTGCATCATTCAGCTAGCAAGAAGTACTTGCTCTCGTGAGCTGGCAGGTTCTTCTTTAGTAGTTGCACTAAAATTGAGGAACATTAAGGTTGGTTGTCCGGCTCATGTAAGGTGCAACTATAATTTTCTTATCCTTTTGTGCAGTTCCACTAAAATAAATTTCCATTGTGGTGACAGTGATGGCTCATCTTGCAAAGGCTAATAAAATGTTGCATGAGATTACCAGCAGAACTTGACGGAGATTTGGAAACTCCAATCACCATTTTGTGCAGTTCCACAAAAATTGAGAGATGTTGCCCACATGACATTTTAGTTGAACTGCACAAGACACTCATTCCAAAAAAAAGTGTTTTGTGCAGTTCACCAAAAGGTCACAATAGCAACAAGGTGAAATGGATATCCCTATCTGCGCAAAAATATAGAAAGTAAACAGTTGCTGGTCAATAAGAATATACGAAACATATACGAAATGAAAAGAAGCATCTTAATTATGTTCATGGCAATCACGCAAGGACAGTAGAAATTTTAAAACGTCAGCAATGCTTCATGTTACCAGAAGCATTACGATCAACAATGAGATTCCTCAAATATGAGATTACTTTAATGGTGGCATTGCTTGTTTACCAGATACAGTAAATCAACAGCAGCTAAAGATTTGGTTTAAGGGCATGGGATCGTGGGGACACCAGGACACTGAGCAGCGTAAAGGAGCAACTTACTTATCGTACTGGGGAAAACAGCAGGAGTGCCATTTGTAACACAGTTTAGTTGCATCTTATCACTGGAGGCATTAGATTAACAATAACACTGGTTAGACATGTCCCTAAGGTAACAGTGTGATCGCTTCATTTTACATGCGCCCTTACATTAATAACAGCAAAAGGTTGGTATAAGGACATGCGATAGTGGATGCATCAGCACAATGTACCTAAAAGGAGACATAAAGTGGTGATGGAGAGTTTGTTCAGGCTATATGAGGGCAGCAAATCTAATCCTGGAGACCTTTTACTATGTGAGGGCAGCAAACCTAATCCTGGAGACCTTGTACTATGTGAGGGCAGCAAATCTAATCCTGGAGACCTTTTACTATGTGAGGGCAGCAAATCTAATCCTGGAGACCTTTTACTATGTGAGGGCAGCAAATCTAATCCTGAGACCTTTTACTATGTGAGGGCAGCAATTCTAATCCTGGAGACCTTTTACTATGTGAGGGCAACAAATCTAATCCTGGACATACTCTATTGACTTGTCCACCAGCCGCCACTTTCTATCCTTTTTTCAACCAATAATAGATCTGTTCCTTATCCAGTTTGTACTGCGTTTTCCCATTATTTCCCTTTTCAACCAAGAGACCGGTTGGGTATCCGGTCTCTACTAGTTTCACCATATTATTTCCTCTTTGAATCAAGTCCTAGATTCATGCTACAACTTTCCCCCTTTCTTCGTTGTTTGAACAAAGCCCTAGATTCGAATGCATGAAGTAGCTTTACCTCTAATAATACTAAAAATTTAGGTGGCTTTGGAAGAGCTGATGGGAGTATAAAAAGATGCACATGCAGACACGTGGGGAGCTGGGGCAGTAGAGCAAGGCCGCTTTCGAAGAACTTATACCTGAGGGTCGTCGGGATGTCGGCGGCGGCAGGTCGAATCTGCGGACAATACGGCAGGGAGGAAGAAGGGTCGGAGAACCTCCCGAGCCGGCGCTGTGTCGGAGAGAACGGCACGGACAGAGGATCGGGACCGTTCGGCAGCTATGGGTTTCCTCCCTCGCCGGTGATGACCGCGTGATGTCACGACCGGTTTTTCAATAATATAATTATTGAGAGACCAATCCCTTTTATGGACCAGTAAGGAAGAATTCCTTCTCACTGGTAGACAATATCATGGTCACAGAAGAAAAATACCAGGAGTACTGAATATAATACAAAGTTGAGCGGGAACTGCCCAACAATTTATTACATGCACGCCGATAAAACAAGACGGCGGATAGGGTGGCATTACTACTAACTCACGATAATAACGGTGGTGGAAATATCACCGCGAAGCGAGTGATATGACTCCTGAAGACTACAACTCTTCGAGCGTCGGAGTGAGACTCGAGGAGACTTATTGCGGGTGGCGGAAGCGTATATAATACAAGTGACCAATATCCGGGATCGCGCAGGACTGACTGGGACTCCTCTAGGCGTCGGACGCGCTATCAAACTCTTCATCCAAGAGATCGCCTTCGTCAACATCTGGCCAAATCAACAAGCCAGGTGAGTACTATGGAAGTACTCGCAAGACAGTTCGGACATAAGATATAACAAATGTAAGCATGAAGCATATGATCCAGTTAACCAGTGCGTTCAGACATAGAGATAATAAATGCTGGGTGCCAAACGAGTGTCTGAATGACTCCTCGAGCGGAAACTGCAGAAATAATAATACTGGTGCCAAACGAGTGTCTGAATGACTCCTCGAGAGGAAACTGCAGAATAATAATACTGGTGCCAAACGAGTGTCTGAATGACACCTCGAGAGGAAACAGCAAGAATAATAATAATGCCACAGTCGGACGTGTGAGCGACATCACATAAAGGGCTTATAACAGAAAATAAAAGTCGAACATGCCACAGTCGGACGTCTGAGCGACATCACATAAAGGGCTTATATTGTAGCTCAAAAAAATTCATTAGCTCGAGAGTATAAATTATCACAAGTACGAGACAAATATAAGGTTAGTTCATCCACAGAAATAAAACTGGGTTTACCACTTGAGTTTGTTCACCGGGGACAAGTTTTCCACGCGGATAGATATGGGTATACTGATTTCACTATGTGATCATGGATACGATGACTTGGAAGAATTTGACTCTGCAGAGTTTGTACTTAACCACAGCCAACGGATTTCAGTAGTCACGGGGACTAGTTCCGTTTACGGTGTTTTGGAAGAAACACGTCTAACCAGTACACACCCATTCAACATTCCGAAGCCAGGGATCACCCTCGGCAACGTTCAAGAAAAACCTTGAGACGGGGAGGCTACAACCTCGCGTAGCATGGGATCAAATTTCTATACGCGCGCTCTAAGGGGGTGCCCCCCCTCTCGGTCCCAACCGGAAACACCCATGCCCCCTGACCGGATGACTGGCTTTAATCCTGGGCCAAGGTACCATCATCCCGGCCCCTCTGTTTGGTTACCAACTTACTAAACCGCATCCTGGCAAATGAAACATGTGGTAGCACGGAAGGGGAAAGAACGATAACGTGACTCCGTCCACGTTAACGTTGGAAGTTGTCGGATGACGCAAGGCTGGCATGCTACAACAGTACCACCTTGCTGCCCTTCATGTCACCACATGATTTGGCCATCTCTCACCAGAGATCATCGCGACTTTGGAAAAATGCGGGTAGTTGCCTCACAAGCAACGGGGAACTCACCGATACTCATATGCCACGCACAAACTTTCACGCAAACATGCAAAACACCTGTCATATCAAAGGTTCAAACATGCTTGCCTGGTTCGGAGAAGTCGGAGTCTAGCTCGGCGAAGTTCGCGGCTCCGTCACCTCTTCCGGAACCTACGGCAATAACGAAAACGGGCACTAACGTGAAAATCAACGCGTGCACAGAAACTTCTCCAATTTTTTTCCAAATAAATCCCATACAAAACTAGACAAAATTTCAAGACTGTCAGAAAAAGAATCACTCAAAAATTCCTTTTTATTAAAAAGTTATAAAGGTTTCTGTCCAGGGACCCATCTGTAATGAAATAGAAAAGTCCCAGGGTTTTAACTGAGAAAACAGAAAACGGTTCAATTGGAAATGCGCAAGCTCAAGAGGGAAAGTGTATTTTGCCCAAAGGCGCCAACAGAAAATGGTTCGAGGGAGAATAGAACAGAGGCTGACAGGGGGGTCCCACATGTCAGGTTTAAAAAGGCTCGCCGGCGCCCGAAGACTGCGCTGGACGCCGGCGTCAAACCATGGCGAGTTAGGAGGATCGGAGGGTACCAAGAGCTTCAGCGTGTCCTTCCGCGTCGGTGGGTGGTGGACTCGACCGTCGGAGAGCACCACGTCGATGGCGACACTTTCTCCGGCGGACGGCGGCTCGGGTGATGGTGGAGAACTCCGGTGGAGGGCTGCAAACTTCGAATTGAAGCGCGGGTCAGAAGGAGGGATGCATAGTGAAGCTACTGGCAAGAGATGGGAGGCAGAGGCGCACGCACGGGAGCGAATCGAGCTGGATCCCATGGCGGGTCGCGGCGGCCGGAGTCGAGGAAGGAGACCTCCTCGGGGCTCTTCCAGTGGCTGGGCGTGCTCTAGGTGGAGTGCAGGGATGGTGTGGGTTCGAGTTGAAGCTCGGGGCCTCTATTTATAGGCGGATCGACGGGGTGGCCGTGAACGGAGAATCTCCGGCGAGCAATTACGGCGAGGCAGTGGATTTGCAGGAGGTTTGAGTGGCCAGGCAGCATCAGTGGAAGTTACTGGTGTCATTCCCCCGCTAATCTCGGCTAGTCTTGGCGTAACGGCTTCGGTCCACGGTGGGGTGGCCGCACGGGCACGTCGGCGGCAGAGAGCGCGCTCCGCGCCCTGCGGTTCACGACGAGAGTGGCAGCGTGTTTTGGGGAGTGGAAGGCCACGCGGCGAGCTCCGGTGGCTTGGGCGGCGCTGGGTGGCGCCGTCAGTGCCGCGCCTCTCGCTGGCGGCCGTAAAGCCGCCGCTGGCGTCGGCCACGGGGCGGCGCACCTTCTGCTGCTCGTTGCTGACGTCCGCAAGGTGCCAGGCGTTCGTGCGGAGCAGGAACAAGGAGGAGGGGACGAGGAGCAAGGTGCCAACGCGGCACTGCGAGATCGACAACATGCTCTGAAGAAAACGACAGTAGGGCACTGAACTGGATTTCTGAATCTCTGAACTTGACATTGACAAGGCACTGCAGGTGTTCGACAGAATGATTTGGCAAGCAGATTTTTTTTCTGGAGCTGGTACTTGGTAAGGTGACCACTCAATGCACCCAGAGGCTGCCTGATTTTACTTGGAATTTTTGGAAAAGGATTTGAATGAATTTCACCAAATTTGACAAATCTGGTCCAAACTTGCAGCAAGTGTAGTTTGAAAAATTTGAACTGAAGGCCAGTGGATCTTCATGGATCTTGGTTGAGGGTTTAAAGGACTAGGAAGGGAAAAAGGTTTGGGGGCAAAAATCAAAACAGAAAGTGGAGTTCCTTTGTAAATCACGAATGGCTAGAATAGAAGACAGAAATTTGTTTGAATATGTTTTGAATGGAAAGAATTATATGGGGAGGTACAACTTGCTGGAGTTGATGCAAAACATGATCCAAAGATGAGGGAAGGTTTAGGAGAGTGGATTTGCACTAAGGCCATGGCAAGAGAGAAAAGTTGAAAGTGGTAAAGGATTATTCCAAAAGCCATAGTGCATTTTCAAGAGATTTTCAAAAGTCATTTTCCTCAAGTGAAAAGTATTTTGTCTTGAGTCCAAAGTAAAAGCAAGAACCTCCAAGACCAAAAACAAGTCTTGGGTGAATCCAAACAAAACTCTTGTCATGAGAAAAATATTTGAAAGGGAGGGTCCTTTTGAAGAATTTTTTTAATTCACCTCCCTCAAGTCAAATAAAATCTTTTTGAAAAATCCAAATAAAATTTTGGGTGTCACACGTGAACGATGCACCTAGTCCTCTACATACACCAGCCGAAGGGATCCGGCCGGATCTGTGACCAGCAGTGAGCAGAGAGAAAATGTCGCTACCGCTGTCTTGTTTATATCTGGAGAGGATGAGACAATGAAGAGAGCAACCCTAGTAAAGCAAGCGCTCAGGCCCCTGCGTACATATATAGTGGAGTGATTATCTTTTTCTCTCCACAACAAGTGTTTCAATTTGTGTACGTGGCATTAAAGAAAAGAAACTCTCTATTTAAGGTGACTACCTGTACGACTCCTACTTACTACTACTAGTAGTAGTATTGTTCACTTGTGCTCCCCGGCCCTCCATTCATTGAACAACCCCACGGGTGAATAAACATACAGTACAAGTATTTATATAGAACGAACAAGCTCGAACTATTTTCGCGTAGTTAAAAGTTGAGGGCGGGGCTTTTCCCGGGCAGTACGCGCGGCAGTTTTCACGTAGGCGGTTTGACAGAGAGGCGAGGAGGGTGAGGGAGTAGCGGATTCAACTTACTTACTGCTGGAAAGGTCGGGCTGTGAGATTTGAACTCAACTAACCCAAAAATATCCAAACAGGAGGGTTAGTTTGGGTTACTGTTTGGATCCACGTGTTAGAGTTAGTTTGGGTTAGTTTGAACTCAACTAACCCAAAAAAAATCTAACCCACCCAAGAGGTGCTTATTTGGGTTAGTTCTTCTCGGGACACTAAAAAACACATTTTTCTCTCGCTCTCCCCATAGCAGATCCCTCCCCACTTCCTCGAAGCTTCTCGTCCTCTCCCTCCCTCCCTCCCTCTCGCACCGCCCATGAAGGCACCTCGCCATATCCGCGCTCCATCTAACCCTGTCATCCAAACACCTCTTTCGCTAGAGTTACTTCAGGGTTAGTTCATGATTAGAATCTAACTCTAACCTTTAACTGAGTTAGAGTATCCAAACAGGGCTTTTGAGAGAGACGAGGAGGGAGAAGCGATACGGGCTGCTGGATTACTAGAGATAGGTGTCGCACGGAAGCCAAGAAATATGGTGATAGCGTGGGTTAGCCATGTACTAGTATGATGTAACTACACTGGGCTGCCGTGTTTCGTACTCTTCCAGTCCACTGTGGAGATGATTGGTTGATTTTATATCATTGAATAATATAAAATATTATGAGTGCAGACGCTCCACCCCGAGGTTCCTTGCTCCTTCTCGGTCGTCGGGAATCTATGTTCTTCCACTCTATTTTTTTACGTGAGCTTTGTTCATCCTTTTCCAACACGCGACACATCTAGCATCAAGGTGCACGTGTCATGCAAGGATCGTTCCATCTATATGAAGAACACGTGGGACTGGAACTACGAGACGGACATGTACCCAGGAGTGGACGTGTGAACCTGTGTAACGTAGCGCAGTAAGTGAAGTAGAAAGGCACAAATATTATGAACATGCGTGGCATATAGGCATTTGTCTCTTACTACCACTAAATGTTGTACGTGCAATGCCCAGTGATGTTATGGAGTACGTGACTAAGTACTCTACTACTACTACTATATTAATTGGAGGCACATATTAGGTTTTATATTTGTTTACGTGTATGCCCCGAGACCTTCCAACTAGACGTGTCTTTCTCTCCGGGTCGCACTTTGTATCGTTCATACCACTAGTACACTACTACTACTATGTGTGGTCTCCGACCCAGAAGTGGAGACGCTCTACCACGCTGTTCATGTCCCACTCCTTTCGCTGACGTGTGCGACATCCAGCACGTGCCGTGTGTTTCGCACTCCTTCGTCGTAAGAGTTGAAACGCTAGCATTCATTAGAAATAAAAAATAAATATAAATCACCAGTGATACTATACCACGCGGTTTCCTTGCTCCTCGATATCGGAAAGAATACTTCCGCTCGCCGACATGTGGGACGTCGACCATCCTGGTCCACTTTCCATGCCCGCAGAACTCCAAGGGAGACTCACCCCGGTCGTCGCGCCGCAGTAATTACTAATGAGCCGTCAAATCACAAGCCCAACCTTACCCACTGTGAATTTGCTCGGACGAAGGAACCATCATGACTTTGAATTCCGCTTCTTGAAGAAAATGCATTGGCGTTCATTGAACTTGTCTTGATAGCTCACTTTGATCATTGTATACGAGATATGGTGATTATACGGTCACTGGCTTAGCGTATAGCTCCGTATTTGTCTGGTTGACTAGTCAAACAGTCCGCATGCGCCTCATCAGCTCGTGTTATTTATCTATCTATCTATGCGGGCCTACCTGTTAGTGGAGAAAGAAATAAAAACCAAAATTATGCGTATGTGACATTACTGTTTAGACGTTTGCTGGAGGCCTCCGCGAACACCGAGCATGTATTCACCTGGCTCAACACCAACGGTCATACTCGTGACTCGGCGCCTTGCTCATGTATATCGTCCATCACAACGACAATCTATAAAACAGCCTAGCTAGAGAGGGTACTATGGTGCGGAGTATGTACTATCATGAGCAACCGATCATAGTGCCACTGCACACGAGTGTGTGTCTGATCGATTCGTCCATTATTCGTAAGTTATGTATGGTTGTGTGGTGTCTAATGGTGGTTGTCGAATGCTAGTTGGCGAGAAGAGCGGTTGCATGGACGCCTGGTTGTCAATACGTGCCGCATACGCTTCAAAGGCTTGTCATCCATGAGTTCACATTTTACCACCACGCCAGCGTCTGACCGCCCTGGCCTACCGAAACCCCTTCCATCGCTAGCGCGCGCTTCCCGCCTGAATAGATCACCGTCTCTCCAGAACGTCAATGCCGCATTCACCGGCCTTAACTGCAGGTGCAGTTGGTGTGTCACTGACATGCGGGTCTGATGCCCGTTGGGCCCACATGTCAGTGAGACAAAGCACCTGCGGTTAAGTCACTGAAGCAGCGTCTGCATTCACGCCCGACGCGACCTCTCACTAGCGCCGGCATTGCAGCAGCGCGACGGCCGAGAGAGCGCCACCCGCGCGGCATCCCGGTGCAAGTGACTGCTCTGCGTTAATGACACCATGGCTACCGACGAACCTACTCCGGTGCCAGCCGTCCATCCGTCTGCCGCGGCTCATGTCCATTCGCCCGCTATATTAACTTGAGCCCCAGCTCCCAGCCATAGCCAAAGACCCACACTCATTCTCCTCCGGTCCCTTCCTTCTGTTGGCACCACTCCAACCATGGCCTCCGGGCACTCCAAAGCTCTCTTGGACGTATTGTCGCAGGAGCAGACGAAGGACATCGATGGCTCCACTCCGGGCGCGCTCCAAAGCTCTCTTGGACGTACTCTCGCAGGAGCAGACGAAGAAGATCACCGGCTCCCCCCAGCCGCCCTACGCCGCCAAGACCACGAAGCCGGCGCGCATGCGCGGGCGCAGCCGGCAGCGAGGAAGAGTAGTACACAGTAGGTCGCCACCGCTCTGGTCCCAGGAAGGCCACCGCTCCTCCACTCAGTCGACGCCAAGCTTGGTGGGATAAAAATCGGCGGCCGATTAGCCGCTTGATGGCGACGTGGAGGCGGAAATCTACATAACCTTGTGCTCCGAAGGAGGAGGTTATCGAGGCGGATAAGGAGGAGGCAAAGGCAATGGCCGGCTTTCTCGGGTTCAGGGCCGGACATGGTGGTCGGGGCCCGGCGATCGTTTAGATTAGGTTTACAGTAGGTTTTAGTACGGTTTGTGCAAAATATGTAATGAATTTCGTCCAGTTTATAGGAAAAGTTCTCGAAATGTAATGAATTTCATCCGGTCAATTTGAAATTTGCTTTGTTTGCACGAATTTCGTCCGGTTAGTTCATATAGTTGTCGAAAGGTATGCGGGCAGCATTGGATGGCATCCACCAGTGTCCTCGGACAGATGCTGGTGTAAATTTGAGGGCCAACGTTGGAGATGGCCTAACTATCATGCTATAATCGCTAACAGTGCTCCATTATTTCGCAGGGAACAGTTATCCCTCGATCAAAATCGGATCCGCCGTGTTTCGCACTCCTCCCACGTAAGAGTGTAGACTCTTGCTTACATAAAAATGGAGCAAGTGGACGGCACTGTAGCACGTCATATCACTCAAACTAGCCCGCCTAATGCGTGGGAAAGCACCGCCCTCGTCATTTTGTTCTGGATTTCTATCAATCGATTGCACAAAAATGTTCACGTCTAAGGCGGCACACTTACAACTCATACGCGTCGCGTTCACGTCACACCCCCGACAGTCTGGCTCGCACGCCGCTCACCAGAGGGGACACGCGTTGTCTTGCATTTTCACTGACATGTGGGACTGCAATTGAATAAACCGTCGATAGCCGAAATCTAATCGCTCAGCGGGCGTCGGCTGAGAGGAGAGAGACGGGGGAGGGAGAAGAGATCGCCCGCCCGCCGCGCACGGACTCCAAGAAATATGTGGTGATAATGTGAGGTGGGCCATGCGGGAGTCCGTACCGCTTCCAAGCCCGCTTCTTACCGCCCCGGCCCACCAAAACCCCTCCCCACCCCACCACCTCCCCGCGCGCGCTCCCCCCTCAAAGGCCAGCTGCCCGCATTCATAGCAAGTACTACCAGTAAAATTCTGGGCTATAAAGGGCATGTACAATGGTTGATAAGATAGTCTTATCATAAGTCTAGCATGTAATTTAGAGATGACAAAAAAACATGTGTACAATGGATCATCACTTAGCCTTATCTTCAATAACTAGTTGTTCCTAAAAACATGGTGAAACATATTGTGCTAAGAGATCATCTCTTGTCTTCTCGACAAGCCCGCTTATGTGGAGGAGAGAGAGGCATTGACAAAGTCAAGGAGTGGGATCTGTAGGAGCTCGTCTCTACACGTGCTCCTAGGTATAAAAAAACTAATTCTAAAAAAGAGGCATAAAAACAATTGTTTCTAAAAAAAGAAAGGTAAAAAACATTTGAGAGGAAATAAATAGAGAGAAAGTGAGAAAAAGTTGTAACCTTATAGTCAACACTATGGTAGTATTACATGAGGAAGGAGGGAGTGGTGCACATGCCAAGTTCACTGGGCTGCCGTGTTTCACACTCCTCCGTCGTAACAGTGGAGACAATAGGTTTCATCAAAAATAAACAATGAATACTCATTGCTCGTCCACTATATCGGAAAGAATACTTTCATTCGCCGACATGTGGGACGTCGACCATCCTGGTCCACCTGCCATGCACAAAATTATCCTGGTCCACGCCGGTCGTAGCGCAGGCTCAACCTTTCCCACTGTAAGTTAGTCGGACGAAGGAACCATCATGACTTCGTTGAATTCCGCTTCTTCAAGAAAACTTACTCTACCCGCAGTACTGCTACCACACGCGAAGACTGGACGGCACTGTACCACGTCATATCACTAAAACCCACTAGGCCAAACTAGCCCGCCTAGGATCTGTACTCCCTCCGTTTCAAAGTTAGTAGTACAAAGTTGACTCATCTATTTTGAAACGGAGGGACGTCTCTGTACTGCTATGATTTTGTGTTGTACGTCTCTGTACTTTTGCTACGATTTTCCTAACCTATGAACCAAATGAGGCCTGAATGTATCCATGTCGACTATTGTTTGATCGATCGCTAAGCCTACAATTTTAGGAGCTTGGGCTATTGGTTGATCGACGATGGATCAGTATAAGCGTACCACGAGCTCATCAGCCCCAACATTTCTCTTCGGTGAGTGTTTTGCAAGTACTATAGCTCGCACAATAGCTAGCCTACTAACACCAAGAATCATCAAATAAGCCCTGCTGATATGATAAACAGTTCAAACTTACATCTAAGCATGCCATATATTACATCAAAAGCTGGTGAGGATACATCTGTTTCCATAACTCGGAGAGGGTTCGCATGGTTCACTATCAAACAAAAGTAGCAAGTACGGCCCACACAAGACAGTGCACTAGCCCTAAGATGGTTTGATAACATGCATCGTTCTGGTAATTAAACACAGGGCAATGCAAACTACCCTGAAGGATTAGCGCGACCGACTATTTCTTGTCATCGATCTCTCGGGCAATGACCACAGCACGGACAACGGCGTGGGAATCGATCTCTGGGGCGATGTCCACAGGACTGACCGCGACATCGAAGTCGATCTCTGGGGCGATGTCCACATGATGGATAGCGACATCGGAATTCATCTCTGGGGCGATGCCAACAGGACGGACCACGACATCGAAAACGATCTCTGGGGTGTTGTCCACAGGACGGGCCGCGACATCGGAATCATCAAGGACGTCCACCGGCACCTGCACAACCCTAACATATTAGCAAGCACATTGCAAATAATCAAAAACCACAACTTCCATTTTTTACCTTGTGCAGCTCACCGGGGGATCCCATCCCTCCGGGGGCCATCTCCTCGTCCTCGATGGGGGCCGTCATCTTGCCAGGGGAATACTGCTTCTCAACGGCGACTATCTCCTCAAACTCGGCCTTGAGCCGCGCACAGGTGACCATCAGAGTTTCTGGGGTAGGCACGGTGGGGCCCTTGCTGTTCTTCCAACTTTCTTTGAGGAGTTCGTCCGCCAACGTCGTTAACTCTTTGGCCCGTGCTTGTTTCTTGGAGTTCTTTGTCTCCATGGGCTGGCCCGCCAACATGGTCAACTCGTTGGTTGGTGCTCGCTTCCTGGAGATCGCTGTCTCCAGTGGGTAGTCCGCCGGCAACTCTTTGCCTAGTGCTCCAGGATCCATCAATGAACTGACAAACAAAAAGCAATCGAAAGGAAACCACAATCGCAATGAAAACGGGAAAAGAATAGGTTGTGAGAATCGGTCGGTGCTTCACAAAAAGAAGATTCTTGGAATGAAAATATAGCAGCATCACAGATTCGCCCACCTTTCCTTCGTCGGTACAGAAGAAAAATGGTAGAAGTGAGTAGCCTGGAGTGAGGTTTTCTTCAAGAAAGGGGAGAAAGGGCTTCAATGAGCGTTCCAGTGAAATGATGGTTGCTTCGTCTAGTCCAACTTCGAGGCCACTTCACCACTGCTGGTAAAGGTGTGGGTTTTGTGATATGACGGGTCATGACGGCCACACCGGGGTGACCGGTGAGTTTCGACTGTAGCACCTCGCTGTGATTTGGTGGATGGCACGCGGGCCCGGATGCTTTGATGTCCCGCATGTAGATAGAGCGGCTAGTCATATAGGAGTGGTCAATATTGTGCACCACGACCAAGGCGGAGAGGAAAACGGGAAAACTACGTAATTAATGCATGAGTTTAATTAGGGTAGTTTTGTAAAGTACGAGATACATTCCTCCAATCGCAAAATGCCTTGGTTGATGAGATTTGAGATTTGAGCCCTATAAACCGGAAGGGAGATTTGAGATTTGAGATACTGCATGCGGTGTAGTCTAGTCACTTGTTGGAATCTCTAGAAAGACTTATACCGCATGATTCTTTGCTTCTTCTTACTACTACGTACTACTTCGCCGACATGTGGGACAGCCAGCAGCATCCGGGTCGACGTAATACGTGCCATGCACCAGATTAGAGTGTGGAACAGAAGGGGGGCATCACCCCGGTCGATGGCCAGCCTCGACGCGGAGCAGTCGGTGCACCGGCAAGCGGCGCTCTCTCGGCCGTCGCGCCGCTTCAAAGCCGGCGCCAGTGAGAGGTCGCCGCCACTCTGGCCGGGCATTAATGCGGCACTGACGCTCCAGGGCGACGCTGACCGTTTCACGCGGGAAGCGCGCGCTGGCAAGGGAGTATAGGTTTTGAACCGTTTCACGTGTAGTACTGGTAGTTTGCAAAACTACTCAATTATTGCACTCAGTTTCCTAAGAAATTGTGGTAAAAATGTTACTCCACGGCCTGCTTCCCTTCTCCTTCCTCTTCCACGCCCGCGCACGTCCGCGGGAAGCGACCGGTCAACCCTTATATAGGAGTGCTAACACAAAAAGATGCATGCATGACCACTAAAATTTCCAGATTAAACAGTCGCTCCGGCGGGGAGTATGGCGTATGTTGTTACCTTCGGCCGGGCCATGGCTACCGGGCGACGGCGACCAGAGAAGAGGCGGCGGGAGGGGAATGAATGCAGGTACTGTTTGGGTTCGCCGTCCGGCTTAAATAAATGCACAGCATCACGTGTACCCGTGGGTGCACAAATTGTAACATACGTGTCTGCTTAAGTGGGTGTCACGTAACTGGTGTGTGTGTGTGTGTGTGTGTGATTCTGAGAGACAGAGTGTGTGTGTGCGACTCTACTCTTCGGACATGTACTCAACCTTTTGCATCAGGATATAAGTATAATGGTATTTACTTTAGCTAGTGATTTACGTGGCCATGTTAACGTGGTTGTGTAAAAAAATGTCACTTCCTGCTCGTGATTTGCGTTATATAATTACAAGCAAGATGCTCGTGCATTGCACGGAACATCAATATGCATTTTTTTACAAAACACATGTTGTGATTTACCCATGTAGGAGTAATCCCATGTGTAAAAACTAATGATATTTCGAGAATTATATCAGAAAACTGGTATCTCGAGTATGTCATCAAAAAAATGAAAGATGAGAGATAAGGTGAGGAGGAGTGGAGCGTGGTGGTGACTGGTGGTCGGAATGGGCGGAGGCATGGGGATGGACGGCGCCGGTAGGTGGCAGCGGCCACCATGCTTGATTGTTCCGGAGACTTTCTTTTTTAATTGCTCAGCAATGAGGTGTGGGAGATAAGGATGTGGAGAGAGGTGCGGCTATCTTTTGTAAAATTATCATAGTTTGCTTTCTATCCGTCAGATATAGATCAGACGGTCTATATTACAAGATGGCAGGCACACCATCATCGCCAACTCGGTTTTTTATAAGGGTACAAATGATAAGTTTGCTAACTACTAAAGTTAAGTGGAATTTTTCCATGTTATACAAGTAAATTAAGGTCATTGTTTATCATATGGGTAAGGGTGAATGAAGGGTGGTAGGAACAAATGCTCCGCCTAGAGCATGTGTGTGTGAGATGGAGTCTCAGTGTGTGTGTGGGGGGGAGAGAGAGAGATGGAGTCTTAGTGTGTGTGTGTGTGTGTGTGTGTGTGTGTGATGGAGTCTTACTGTGTGTGTGTGTGGGTGGGTGGGTGGGTGGGTGCGTGTGTGTGTTTGTTTATGTGTGTGTGTGTCGCGGGGTCTTCGGTGGCGGATGTAATTTAAGTGTGCATGGCTTCATCATAGAGAGGTGATGTGTATGGCAGAGGCCACCAACGATGGGGTGCGAGAGAGAAAATGTCCATAGAGAGGGAAGAGAAGGTGTGTGCGCGTGAGAGTAGTCGACATCGAGAGAACGTGTTTGTTCGAGAGACACCGAGGAAGACTACTATATATCGATGGTGCATGTAGGCGGGAATTAAACGAAGGGATGGTCTTATTAGTTTCGGGGATATAGCGGAAGAGTGAGAGGGGGGGTAGCTACAAGGAGATTGTTAAGTGTGAGTGTGTGTTTTACCCATCCAGGCGGAAGTTATGTGCACACAAGAAGAGAACGATTCGATGTGGCGTTAGGGTTGAGGGTAATTAACTACGTATGGAGACATAGAGACCTTCAACGTGCATGTGTGAGAGGTATAGATGTATACGTGGGATGTGTGTGTGTGTGTGCGCGCGCGCGCATGATCGAGATAAAAGAAAGAAGACATAAGTCATAAGCTAAGATCAACGACAAGGGAGAGACGGATCGGTATGACAATATGCATGCATGTGAGAATGCAGGGAAGAAGGCCCGACAATTGAGCATGTGTTTTTGTCTTTAAGAGATAGTGGCGTGGGCTGGAGCATGCATCTATGGCGAGCAGAGGGAGCGAGGCAAAACGATTGTGCAAAAGAGATCAACCTATAAATGAAAGAAGGTTGATGGAGAAACAGATAAATAGAAAGATAAAGATGCTAGCTAGTGTGCGTTAGAGATAGGAGTCGAGTGGATCAGAAGGCTGAGTTATGGGTGTGGGTGTGAGAGAGATGAAGAAAGGGTGCATGTGACTCACATACAAACAAACATCGGAGATAAATGAGATCCCGTGAGACGGAGTTTTGTGTCTGCGAGAGAGAACGATATTTCAAAACGAGAGTGATAGCTAGAGAAACATATGAGGGAAGCAAGATATCTCTAGGGAGAGACAGTGTGTGTGAGCAACATGCAAGAGAACATTGGAGAAATATGAAACCCTGGGAGACAGAGTTTGTGTTTGTGTGTGAGAAAGAGATATTTAAGAGGAAGAGTCGTAGGTTCTCATACCTAAGGAGCGAAAGACATCTCTGTATTAGGGGTGTGCGAGTTGCACACTGGGGAATAGTAGAGAGAAATGAGACCCCGGAAGACAAAGTTTTGTGTTTGTGTGAGAGAAAGAGATTCCACATGGAGAATCATAGTTAGAGACACATAGCAGGGAGCGAGATATACTTAGAGAGAGATAGAGTGATGAAGGTCGAAGGAGAGAGTACCGTCAGTGTGTTATGAAGATAAAAGATCATTGTCGACATACAGGTAGCACGAGAGATACCTGAGAGACAATGAATGCGTATAGGTCTAGAGAGATAGTCCTATATAAGCATGAGTGATAGTTATATGAGACGAATATCTGGATTAAATGGGATTCAAATATTTAAACTGGAGATCACGACATCGATAATATCATAACGCAAATTGGTGTATCAAACATGCATATTCATTTGAATTTCGGGACACGTGTAATGTTATATAGTTTATTAATATTGGTGATCCATAGATTCTTTAATTAGAAACAATGCATGGTTTATATGCAATTAATGTCTAAACTGGATACACTATATGTTGCGTGTGTGAAACACATTATACATGTTTGAGAAGTAAAAAAACCCCGCATGAAACACACATTAATTGGAGACAGTTAGCGAGGAATGCATACATTGGATTTCAACATAAAGTGGTTTCAAATATTTTAAAATCCAAATTGATGGATACAACCTTATGAATCTGAGATCATGCCATTTGTAAACCATATTTATGTATAAAGGGTGTTGTGCTTTTGAAAGTATATATAAAGAAAATGATGTATATAGAATTTTATTCCAATCGAAAATGGACCCCGCCCGAAAAAAATAGAATACAAACGGGATTCGAATTGAGTTGGCACGGTAAACGTGCACTCTGTAAAATTTGAACGAAGCGGGGAAAGTCGCAGTAACCGCCCGAAACCAAAATCCGCGAGATGGAAATTACTACTGCCTATCCCTGCCACACAAAGCCTATCTGGTCGATTTCTATAGGTTTCGATAGGGGTAGGTTTGTAATTTCACTTGAACATGACATAAACGCCTCTGACCCGGATTCATACACGGTGGGCGCCAAAACACAGTGTGTCCTCGGCCGAAATCGACTCCCTCCACGATTCATACACGGTGGGCGCCAAAAACAAACTCTCGTCGGCAAATATTCGGTGTATGCGAGATTACCGTCCTATCCCCAACCGACTAATATTGTTGTGATGTAGGAAATTTGAAACGGGGGCTAAGTTTGTAAATTTCCTCGCATTTGAGACAGGCGCGCCCTGAAGACATGGTTCCCCCTTCCTCTCCACCTCCATTTCCCCATTAGTACTCCGTGGGCGCCAAAACACCCTCTCCACCCCAGCCTCCTCCGTCCGCCACCCCATCCACCGCTGTCCTCCTCCACCATGCCGGAGCTAATACCCCGACGCCGCCGTCCATTACAAGAGATCGACCTCTCTCATCCACGGCTTCGGACCGGGATCCTTGCATCCCGTCCTCTCGCTTCATCCCCGCCGTCGTCCACCTTGCCGGCGCCGCTCCTACGACCGTCTCGTCCACCGTGCCCTGCCGCCACCGTCTACCCTCCTAGATCTGCTTCCACGCCACCGACAGCCATCGCTACCATAGCACCGTCAAATTCTCAGCAGATGCATACACGGCGCTGCACCAGAGGCGGTACTCTTTCGTATCTGCTCAACTTATTTATCGCAACAAGAAAATAGATCGCCACTGCTTTACTCTGATTTCGTGTCCATCACTTACTTGCTAGTTGAGAGCAAACATTGGTTGCGAAGTTGCCTTTGTCCGGTTTGCACTTCAGATCCGCCATGGCACACTCAACACTATACTCCCAATGCTTATGGTTTTCCCCTTTTATATTCCACACTAGTTAAATTACAGTAGACTAAATTTCAAAATTGGGTCAGTCGATTTTTCAGAGCTCGCCGGAGTTTGCCGGTGCGAACGAAGGGGCTCGGGTGGGGACTTTGGTTGTTGGGGGGCGATGGTGGGGCCTCGCCAAACGAAGAAAACTCGACGCGGGTGGGGGCGGGGGTGGGGTGTTGGGGTGGCAGAGGAACACATGCGGTGGGGGCCGATGGTCCGGCCGGCGGCCCGTGCGGTGTTCTGTATGGGAAGAATCAGAGACGAGGAAGAAGAAGGGTTAGGAGACGTAGGATCTTCATCCAACCGCCTGAAATGGTCGACTGACCCAAATGCAGACATGCCTTTATATTCAGTACCATCATCGTACCTGTTAGCACTGCTCCTGAATCCATCAAGCTAAACAACGTGCCACTCATAATTCAAAACTTGTTGCTCAAGTACGAATCTGATATGATGTTGATATTACTAAAACAGATAACATTTAATTGGTCAGCTAATGTTCCTACTTTACTTTCGAAAAAGCACGTGCACCACATATAGAGAGACAGCAGGGAGTTGCTTTCTTAATGCGCTCTGGTTCATCATGTGTGGGCACTGCGCAATGAACATTTTATTATCCAAAATCTGCTTGCTCTTCTTTACCATGTTCCTCTTCCGTTCTTCTTTAATAAGTACTCTCTCCGTTCCTAAATACAAGTCTTTGTATAGATTCCACCATGGACTACATATGGAGAAAAATGAGTGAATCTACACTCTAAAATGTATCTGGATACATCTGTATGTGATCCATAGTGGAAATCTCTACCAAGACTTATATTTTGGAACGGAGGGAGTATGATAGTAGTACAGTATGTTCCTTGTAGTGAAGATGAGCAGGGACATTTGCAGTGTAGAGGTCTATACGGTCGGTTGGTATGGACACTTTGAACTCGTCGGGCCTCTTTGATTCGTAGGATTTTGTAAACATGGGAATAGGATTTGTAGTGGCCTGCCCACTTGAATCCTATAAGAATAGCAAGAAAATGCGGGGAGCTGTGTCGCCTTTGAGAGTTACACTGATATTAACAGTACCGCACCTTCAGTTGAAGAGAGCTGGTATCTGAAGCCTTTCTAGCCGTACCGGCAATACTAGCACATATATTCCAGCAAGTTCCACTTAGCTGATTTTACTCTGATGCTTATGGTTTTCCCGTTATATCTACACTATGATCTGTGTAGCTGCTTTGTGTCGCACTAGCAGCATTCCACTCTTCAAGCTAAACACCGCAATGACTTACAAAATTGGCACCAAGGCATTGAGTGCCATTTTGGATGCAATGAAACTCATACGCTCCCCACCTGTTGACTCTTGTTCAGAATATGATCCTAATGACTCTTGTTCAAAATTGCCACATATAGAGAGACAGCATGGAACTTCATTTCTATGGGCGCTGTGATTCATCATGAGTGGGCAACAAACATTGTATGCAATTAAGCGGAACCTCAAGAATATGCTTCCTCTTCTGTTCTTTAACATGTTCCTCTTTTGTTATTTTGTACTCCCTCCGTCCCATAATGTAAGACGTTTTTTGACTCTATTGTTGTGTAAAAAACGTCTTACATTATGGGACGGAGGGAGTATTTAGTACGTACAGTATCTTCCTTGTCAGGAAGGGGAGCAGGGACATCTGCAGTCAACAGCTGATAGAGCTGGCATGTACTTGATCGATAGGCTTTCAATTACTAGCGGCAATACAACACCGTATTTTCAAGCCAGTTCCACTTTCCCGATTTATATATCGTGGTTATGGTGTACCCCTTTTATGTACAATATGATCTGCCTAGTTGCTGTGTTCTCTTGTTATCATGGTTTGGCAATAAACTCTCTATACAGTATATTTTGAACCTATCATCTGCCAACTATCCTTACTTCTGGAGCCTATTTTTTGTGTACTTGTGCCAGATTATATAAATGCACGCACCATATTACAGCACACATGAGCTCTCTCATCAGAATCTAGTGATAGCACACAAGTGTTTACAGGGGCGCCCCTATATTAGAATATCCTCTGCATTACAAAGATAATCTCACAACTATTTATGTTTTCATGGTTCTCAGATATTATACGTAATTACAGTGAATATCAGAATCCGCGCATCAGAAGAATATTGTGGAACACTGCAATGACTTACAAAATTGGCACCACGGCATTGAGTGCCATTCTGGATGCAATGAAACTCATACGCTCCCCACCTGTAGATTCTTGTTCAGAATATGATCCTAATGACTATTCTAACCTCGAGGAGTCAAAGGCAGATGGCCTGTCATGTTCACCCATCAAGGTGCCTGCTCTAATTTGGCAAGGTTTTATTGATTGCGCGTATCTTGCATATGTTGTCTTGCATTTCTTCTATTTTGTTGCACCGCCATCTGCTTAGTTTACTCATCATATATGTCGAGATGCCATGCCCATCCATTATCAATACATATTCCATCTGTCATCATACCATGTTTTTCCACTCAAATGTTGTTCTTGTGCATCAGACATCAAAAAGGAAGAGGGTGATTGCCGAACCTGAAGGAGCACCAGCAAAGTCCTTGAAAAACGTGGTTGTGCCAGAGAAATCAGACAACACCCCACTTATATTGGTTGTACAACCAGTGACACAAAACGTAGGACCGACTCTAGCAGACTGTACCCATGCTTCACTGGCCACACCACTAGCCCCACCACACAGGACCTGCACTCCAGCAAAAGGTATGCCGATTTCAGTTGCCATAGCACCAGCCGTACCACAGAAAAATCCCACTCCAGCAAAAAGTACAGCAAGTCCACCGGCCGAAGACCTATCCCAACTGCAGAGATGGCCAATTCCTGCAGATTGGAACCCCATTCCAGTTATTCCTAGTTTAAAAGACAATTCTTTCAATGTTGTTAGGGACTACGTGCATATATTCCCATCATTGGAAGATTATAGTGAAGACAAACACCATTTTCACATCTTCCTGTCCCACTTACGTGTAAGTGCTATCATTCATGGTGATTATTTTCCTGTTTTCTGCTGATTGAATACATCAATGATTTACATTACATTGTTATAAGTAGGAGACGATCAATCTGGATAGTCATGACGAGCAAAGCTTGCTTGCGCTTTTCAAGGAAGCATTGTAGCAGTATTGGTGTTACCTGAGGAAATCACACTTTGATGGCAAGTCTATGAACGAATTTCTGGTGAAGTCTCCTGTGCTAAATTTAGAAGACATTGAATGGAAAAACCTTGTTATGCACTGGTCTCGTTCCGAGGATGAGGTACTGTCTATGATATCGCATGACAATTTGAACTTCTACTTTTCCGCATGTGTCTTACGGATCTTTTTTGCAGGAAATCTGCTCGAAAAAGAATTCCGGTTTGAAAAGAACGATAGGATATCGCAAATATGCTGCCCATTGCTTTGCTCTTGTTAGTACCTGTTGTCCTGTATCACTGTACTTGCATACATACCTAGTTCATTATGTGACAGCAGTATGCATGATAGCTTGCTTATCAATTGTTAGCTCCAAATTATCTGATATGTATGAATGGTTACATTAGTGTAGAATATATCCAATGCCAATGAAAATTTTTAGCTCTGCATTGTTCTTGTAAGTACCTGCTGTCCTTTATCAGTGTACTTATATTGACAGGTAGTTGTTCATGTACCATCACTCTGCAGCTTATTTTCCTTTGCCCTCCATTTTCTACACATAAGATCTATATTTACTCTTACCATAAGGTTGGATAACACCGATGGTACCGAAGAAGTTTAGCTCTGCATTGCTCTTGGGTGTACCTTTTGCGTGTATCGCTGTACTTACATTTATAGCTACTTGGTTATGTAGCATCACTCTTCATCTTATCTTAAATATTCTCCATTTTTTCTTATATTGTCACATCTATATTTACTCTTAACAAAATGTAGAATAAAGGCAATGCTTATGAAGAAGATTCTGTGGTAAACTTCTTGAATTGCCCCTCAATCAGCATGGACAAGGGCTTTATAGAGCCTGCCTTCACCAATAATGTAAGTTTGTCCTTCTCAAGCCTTCAAACTTTGTTGTGTATATTTGGTTAGGCATGACTGCAACAGCTGTTTATTTTTGGTGTTTGCATCAAATTGCATGTTTAAAGTTTATTATGTACTCCAATTCATAAACAAAAGTTTGTCCTTCTCAATTTAAGTTTTCAGTTGTACAACCAAGTTCCTTCTTCATACCATGTAAATTAAACTATACAGAGCAAGTGATCTTATTTTGCCAATCTGAAATGGGATAAATTGACAACACACTAACCATTGATACTTATGAGTTCTTGATCTGTAATCCAGTGGTGTCGTGAAGCTGCCAACTCCTTCACAATGTCATTTCCTGCCATGTCTTGACCTGAACAATACCATATTGTGTTAATGCTATTTTAAACTGTGTCACTTTATTCGTCAGTAAGAAATGTGATGAATTGTCAGCACTGATACTTGTATGTGCAAAACCTGTCATATGTCTGCTTGTTTATCTTTCAGAGTGAGGAGGATATAAGTGTCAAACAAGTGCAGTCTCACCAGCTTGCTCAGCTGCTTGCGCTGCAGCTCCCGAGCAGGGCTATCCTTTCTTGAACTCTATTGAAGGGCTGTCGGTTATGTATATTATTTTGTCGGTGTGTTTAGTTATACTGGTGGCGATCTTTGATGCCCAGTGTATGTAATCTGCTGTCTGCTTGTGTTTTATTATCATAGTGGCGAACTTTGATGCCCAGTGGATGTAATATGCCGTAATTCTTTATTGTATAGTCTAGGTTTTTTTCTTATTCATGATGCTGCAGTTATTTTACTGTATATATATCCTGTCTTCGCAGTAAACCGGCCAAACTGTAAAATTACGGTACATAATCGGGCCGTCATGCAAATCACAAAGTATGATCCGCATCATGGGCCCCGTCATCTTGGTCCGTTAATAGGCCTATATGTAAACTGGCCCACTAGTAGATTTGGGCCTTTAATAGGCCGAGTAAACCACCGGCCCTATTTTCCCAAGAAAACTCAATGGGACTTTAGGAGGCTGAAAAGTAGGTTGGGCCTGAAACGTGCCGAACAGCTCATGGGCCGGCAGCAGGCCGAAATAGACCCCGGCCCATGAATGTGCCAATCAAATCATGGGCTTATAACAGGCCAAAATTGTCTCGGTCCTTGTTTGGCCCAATCAGATTATCGGCTGCGAGCAGGCTGGATGCAAACCGTGCCGTAGTTAGGCCCAACTATATGACGGGCTTTTAACGGGCCAGAATTAATATAGGGCCGAAATGTTAAACGGGCCCTTAACAGGCCAAAACTAATATTAGGCCGAATTACTAAAGGGGCCTTTAGCAAATGGGCCCAAAAGCATAGCGTCCAGTTGACGGGCCGAGTCTGATATGGGCCATAATTTAGCCCAAAGCCTCTTAAAGGGCCGGAACTTATGTGGGCCGTAATTTCGCCTAGAACGTGGTAGGCTTTTAACAGGCCGGATCTCATATGGGCCATTATTAGGCCCGGAACATAGCAGACCATTAATGGACCGGATCAAATATGGGCCGGCATTTGGCCCAAAACATGGCGGCCAGTTAATGGGCCGGCCTACTAGGGTCCTCAAAATCTGGTGGGCCTACAGCTGGGCCGGCCCATTATTGTCGGTGAAATCTCATGGGCCTTTAGCTGGGTCGGCCCATTATGGTCCACAAAAATCTTGTGGGCCTTCACCTAGGCCGGCCCATTATGGCGCGCAAAAATCTTGTGGGCCTTTACCTGGGCCGGCCTGCCGGCGTTCTGTGAACGGGGGTCCCCAGACTTGCCTGCCTGCGGCCCAAAGCATGGCTAAGCCAGCAGGCCATATGACCCATCTTCATCAACAAGGCATCCAAGACCCTAGCGAGGGTCCAAGCCTCGAGGCGGACGATGCAAGACCTCCTCTGGAGTATCCTAGCTAGGCAGGCTCACGAGGAGCGGAGATATCAAGGCGGGGCAAACCTCACGAGGCTCTCGTGACGTGAGCCATGACGAACGGCAGCAGGCGGGCGCCAGCGCGCACAACGTCCTTATTTCCTCTTTGGTGCTAAGGAGGCCAGCGCAGGCGAAGAGTACCGAGGCATCAGGAAAAGGTTGCTATATTGGTGCAACGAGACCAAGACCAGGAGGACGGCAAGAAGGAGGTCATCGTGCAGCCCAAGACAGCGTCACCACCAGAGCTTTTCGCAGGTGAAGACCGCTTTTGTCAGGATAGCTTGTACTAGCTGTCCCCCTTCAAATTTGCCCGCCGATGTTGGCTCCCTTCCCGCTCAATATTTGGGAAGAGGACCAGGGCCTCTATAAATAGGACTAGCCACCACAGTAGGAGGCAACGGGTCTCGAACGGATTCAGATCATCCTCAACCACACAGGCACAAGAACACCCCAACCTCAGGAGGCTGTTCTTCCCTTGTACAGTTCATCATCAGCCCAAGAGGCAATCCACCACCACCACACTGGAGTAGGGTATTACACCACAACGGTGGCCCGAACCAGTATAAATCTCGTGTCTTTCCCACGCACGTCACCTCACCAGGCCCTCAGTGCCTTCGCCTCATCCATAGCAACCAGCGGCAGGCTGACAACTGTAATGGCAAACCGTGTTTCTTCTTATGCCAGTTCACAGGGATCCCGTGAGAAGGATAGCAGGCGGCACCGCGAGTCTCCTTTCTCTCGTGCAATTCGCTTGCGCGTTAAAAGGGGGGCTCCCGAGCATCGCGACTCAGGAGCTCTTACTGGCTCTCCAGCCCTCACCCTCTGGCCTTGACCACGGCATCGCGACCTGGCATACCAGCGGCGGCTGAGCTCGCTCGAGTGCCGGGACCTGAGGACGTAGAGCACTAAGGAGAGCATGAGGGAAGGGAAACTCGTATGGGCCGGTCTAGCTATGACGCACAAGTAGGCGCGCAGCTCTGGCGCAACGTCAGGAGTCACCACAAAATCAACAAGATAAGTCCCACACTCGAATTGGCTAAATGGTTGGGCCTAATGGTTGCTCACGCCTTGCCGCAATCCCGTTGAGGCCACGTCAACTCCCTTTCTCGCCTTATCATGGCTGCTTGAGCGCTAAGGGGGACCTCCTGAGCATCGCGCCTCAGGGGCTCTTACCGGACCTCGGGCCGCGCACCTCCTGGCCTTGACCACGGCATCGCGACCTGGCATACCAGCAACGGCTGTAGCCGCCTTGGGACCGGGACCCGTCAGCGTAGAGCAACAAGCTATCGCGAGGAAAGAAAGGGGGGACCGAGCCTTAACGGGACATGCGCTCACCAAGTTTTCATAACAAGGAGGATAAGCACAAAAGACATTGCAGATCCTTACATGCCCCCACGGGGTGATTCATGGTTCTTCGCAGGAAACAAAAGCTGATACTAAGGGGAATCCTATCTACATCCTTCCATGGCGGACGCCATCATCAACAGTGGGCCACGGGAGGCTGGCGCCAACCCCATCCAGATCAGCGGCGGCGACGGCCGGACACCGCAGCTCTGCTCCGGGCGCGGCGAGAGCTCGGGGGCACGTAGCTGTCGTCGCTCGTCTCCAGAGTCTCATAAAGCTCAGAAGAGCTGCTGGACTCCCAAGGGCTGTTGCTGCTGGAGTAGCCGCGAGCTTAGCGCGCATCAGTTTGGTGCTCCTCTCCGTAGCAGCACTCCAGGCGGCGGCCCTCGGCGTTGAAGACCTTGAAGAAGAGCGTGGAAGCGCCGTCGTACTCGAAGTGGATCGCGAGGGCGCCCCTTGCACGGCAGACCCGTGCGATCTCCCCCCAGCCGGGGTCATGAAGATCTTGCCGGCAGGAACCACTTCGATCTCCGCTCCGGTCGCCGGAGCGCTGCAGTCGGTGTGCTGCAACCAGAGCTAGAGAGGCCCCCTCGGCGGCATCACGTCGGAGAAGAACCGCGGGAAGCGGATCCAGGAGCTTGGAGGCATCGGCGCCCACAGCACCAACTCGCGCGAGGAGTCTGCGGCATGGATCCCAGGGGTGACGGCACGTGTCGCCGTGGCGCGGCGACCCCGGGCGCGGCGTGGGCGGCGTTGCTCGTTGCTCCAACCTCCCGAGCCCTCGGCCCGGGAGTACAAGGGTAGCGGGTACCCCGGAGGAGGCCGCTCACACCAAGGCCTCGACACCACTTGCATCGCCGCTTCATCAAGGCGATGGATCGACCTCTTCTTTGGAGGAAGTGGCCCTGGATCATCACGGGGAGCCTTCCCTTTCTCTTCGGCAGAAAACCTTCTGATAGGCGCCATTGTTGTCAGCAGTGGAGCAAGGAGGAAGAAGCGAGCGAGCGAGGAAGAGATGGGCGATGGGGGCTCCGCCCCCTCCCCATTTATAGCAAGAGAAGGCCAACCGACGTCTCCCACGATCGCAGGTAATGATGGTTTTCCTTGCATGTCGCAGGGACTTGTCAAGTCATGAAGTTGCCGAGGCAGCATGGGGAAGCGGAGACGCCCACGTCCAATCAACCGCCACGTGTCAACCGAGGCCGCAGGCTTTTGGGGCCCGCGGTGCTCCGAACTTGACCCTTGGCTTCACCGTGAAGCCAAGCCCGAGCGCACCTTGGGCCCGGGGGCTACTGTCGGCGTTCTGTGAACGGGGGTCCCCAGACTTGCCTGCCTGCGGCCCACAACGTGGCTAAGCCAGCAGGCCGTACGGCCCATCTTCATCAACAAGGCATCCAAGACCCTCGCGAGGGTCCAAGCCTCGCGAGGCGGACGACGCAAGACCTCCTCTGGAGTAGCCTAGCCAGGCAGGCTCACGAGGAGCAGAGATATCAAGGCGGGGCAAACCTCACTAGGCTCTCGTGACGTGAGCCATGACGAACGGCACCAGGCGGGCACCAGGCGGGCGCCAGCATGCGCAACGTCCTTATTTCCTCTTTGGTGCTAAGGAGGCCAGCGCAGGCGAAGAGTACCGAGGCTTCAGGCAAAGGTTGCTATATTAGTGCAACGAGACCAAGACCAGGAGGACGGCAAGACGGAGGTCATCGTGGAGCCCAAGACGGCATCACCACCAGAGCTTTTCGCAGGCGAAGACCGCTTTTGTCAGGATAGCTTGTACTAGCTGTCCCCCTTCAAATTTGCCCGCCGATGTTGGCTCCCTTCCCGCTCAATATTTGGGAAGAGGACCAGGGCCTCTATAAATAGGACTAGCCACCACAGTAGGAGGCAACGGGTCTTGAACGGATTCAGATCATCCTCAACCACACAGGCACAAGAACACCTCAACCTCAGGAGGCTGTTCTTCCCTTGTACAGTTCATCGTCAGCCCAAGAGGCAATCCACCACCACCACACTGGAGTAGGGTATTACACCACAACGGTGGCCCGAACCAGTATAAATCTCGTGTCTTTCTGTGTTGCGAGTTCGTCCACGAGATCTTAGCGAGCTAGGGCCTAGATCGATAGGAGGGAAAGACTCCGCGCGCACCCCAGTGTTCGAACCTTAAGGGTTTGCCGGAACCCCACATCCGACACGGCCCATTATGGCCCGCAAAATCTTGTGGGCCTTTAGCTGGGCCGTCCCATTATGGTCCGCAATATCTTGTGGGCCTTTAGTTGGGCCGGCCCATTTAAACTTTATGGGCCACTGTTGGGCCGTGCCACGTGTCGACGTATCATAGGAGCTTTGGGTCCAATGAGTGGATGACATCTGTACCAACGGTGAGCCGACACGTGTTTCCTCTAGCCAATGATGATTTTACACGTGGAAAATCCCCATTGGTCGGGGCTGTTAACGGGTTATCGGATCCAAAACTGGACCCGATAGCTTAACGGCGTTCCGTTACGGTGGATGCCACGTGTCGGTCACCCTTGACGAAAGCACTTCTGTGACGCGCGATTTATCGTCATGGAAGTGGACACATACGTGATGATAATTTTGGTAATGTCATGGAACACTTCTACGACAGCACAGGTATGACTATCTTGATTCTGTCATAAATTTGTCATGGATGTACATGCATGACAGAAAACGTGACCTACTGTGACAAACACGTATCATCACTGAAGTGTATTTTTTTTGTAGTGCGAGTGGACACGGCGGCGCAACAGAGGGGGCGATGAGCCGTCTAATGAGGCGGAGGAGGCGGAGGAGAGCCGGGCGGTGCATTCCTTGGCCTTGTGGCCAAAGAAGCGGCAGCGTGCAGCAGATCTCGCGGTGGCACTCGGAGCGTGCATGGGCGGTGCTGAAGCACCGGGGGCACTCCCCATCACGGAGCCAGGAGGGACGCTGGCGAGGGGCATCGTCGGGCCCGTGCCTCGGGCGGCGGGGGGCGTGCTGGCGGGGCCGCTTCCGACCCCGAGCAACCTGCCAGGCCGGCTGCTGGCCAGGAAGCTCGTTCGCCGAGCGGTAGATCTCGGAGCGGATGACGGACCGCACGGGGGGGGGGGGGGGGGGAGGGCGCGGCAGAGGACGTCACGGGGCTGAAGCCATCGAGGAAGGCAGTCGGGGAGGGCGCCGGAGACCGGCAGAGGATCTCGCGGTAGCTGGCAGGCTGGGAGCCGGCCGAGCCACCGGAGGAAGGACTCGATTCCATGCACCGGATCTCGCGCGAGCGACCCACGGTCGAGGGGGAGGAGAGGACATCGCCTCGGGTGGACGGCGGGGATGGAGTGGCCTGCGCCGGGCTGGGGTGGCCACCGGCGCTGGAGCGGGGGCTAGGAGCGGGAGCAGGCGCTCGGCCAAAATAGAGAATCCTTTACATATTACAGACCAATGATTGTTTGTTTTCTTCATGTATTAAAACTTCTCTGTTTAGATGTTTCATCCATCATTATTAGTTACATCTACAGAAACAATATGTCCATATCCACTCATTTCGTTTTGGTAATCTTTCTTTATAGCTGCATCAAAGAAATTCCGGTTACTGCATCCCAAATGTTGGTTCTCTGTTCGGAGCCGAATCCAAAGATATGCAGTCCCCTTGTCAAACTTAATATATATGCGAAGCTATTGGATAACAATTATGAGACAACCACTCATTTCAGACTATCAAACTATCTTACTTGCAAATGATCCACTTCTCAAAGTCAACTCCGTAAACGCTATTTTGATCCTTCCATTTCGTGCCCTTCGCAAGAGCTCCCATTAGACTCCTCCCCTCTCGAAGGGGATTTGCTTGGTTTAGAACAGGAGCACGTACCGCAATCGATCGAACTCGTTCCCGGCAAGTTCTCCGAGGACTCTCCCCTTTCCTCTTGTCAACGAGCACGGAGGTTGCATCCTACAGCAGCAGCAACAACAACAACGACGACACCGGCCGGTCGGCGGTGGGGGCGAAGGGGCGGATGAGGAGCCGAAGGCTGATGGCAATCACAGGAGGAGGTCGGGGCGGCTGAAGAATTAGGCAAGGGCAACTCCGACGAGATGGCTCGACCAGATGTTCAGGATGCAGTGAGATCATTTGCTTGATGTGCATCTGTTGGACTCCGACACCCCCGATCCATCCAAAACCCCTTCGGGACCCGCGCCTTCTTCTCCCCATTTTCTCTCCTTCCTTCTTTCTCTCTTGCCTTCGCCGCCGCTCCACCAAACCGTAATACTTATGCTCTTGAGAGAAGCCACTAGTGAAACCTATGGCCCCCGGGTCTATTTTCCATCATATTAATATTCCAACACTTAGCTATTTTTGTTGCCCTTTTATTTTACTTTGCATCTTTATTTCTCATTATCATAAAAATACCAAAAATATTATCTTATCATATCTATCAGATCTCACTCTCGTAAGTGACCGTGAAGGGATTGACAACCCCTTTATCGCATTGGTTGCAAGGTTCTTATTTGTTTGTGTAGGTGCGAGGGACTTGAGCGTGGTCTCCTACTGGATTGATACCTTGGTTCTCAAAACTAAGGGAAATACTTACGCTACTTTACTGCATCACCCTTTCCTCTTCAAGGGAAAAAACAACGCAGTGCTCAAGAGGTTGCAACCGCCGTCACATACAGAGTTTCACGGAACTATTGCACATAGTACGGAAGTACTGCGCGATGGAAAGCACATGGAAGGCCCAAAAAACCCAATTGGAACCTGCTGCCTTTAAGCAGTGCATTGCCCGGGCAAAATGGATACACCCTTATGAGGCATCCGACCATAAGCCCGTTGGCAAGAAAAACAAACCCTTTGCAGGATACAGGTCCGTCCTTGACGAACTCCTCGACAAGCCCTGTCCAATACATGCGACGCCAAGCGCAAACTCAACTCAAAGCCTCCGAGCATGTTGGGTACTCCGGCAGGTAGCTAAAAGTGGCGAGGCCATCCTCATGACCGCCACTCCTGAGAAGCACTCTCCGGAGAATGATGATTTTAACGTCCTTACGGTCTTCTGGACTTTCTCTTCAAATAATCGGCGTAAGAGGGCACTTCGCGACCTCGCCGAAGTCCACCAAGTAACCATAGTGAGCCCATGGAATGACGCGGCAATAACCTTCACCGCTGACGACGAACCAAGGGCTTGATCAATCCGAGCACCCGCCGCTTTAGTACTAAACCCAATTTTGGATGGCTTTCGACTTACCAAAGTGCTCATGGACGGCGGCAGTGGGCTTAACCTCATCTATGAGGACACGCTCGACAAAATGCAGATTGATAGAACACGCATCGAGCAAAGTAGTACCACCTTTCGAGGCATCATCCCCAGTTAAAAAAGCACGATGTTCGAGGAGAATTAAACATGACGTAGTAATCGGCACGCCTGAAAATTACAGATCAGAAGAGTTGCTCTTTCACATTGCTCCCTTCAATAGCGGATATCATGCCCTTCTAGGGCGGGGCGCTTTTTCACGCTTCCAAGCCGTACCCCATTATGGGTACATGAAGCTTAAAATGCCAGGGCCCAATGGAATAATCACAGTCACGAGTGATCCGGATAAAGCACTCAGCGCTGAAAACAAAACCGCATCCTTAGCCCTTGAGGCACTATCCGAAGCCTTTGCGGCTGAAGAACTAACCACCCTACGACCCACGGTGGACAAGGATGATGTGATTCTCGATAAGAGACCTAAATCCACCTCTTTCAAGCCAGCAGATGAAATAGTTAAATTTCAAGTGCACCCGGCGGATCCTAATAAAACATCATCCATCGGAGCACAGCTGGATCCGACGGTAAACGCCACCTTACGTGCGTTCCTACGTGAAAATTGGGACATCTTTGCCTAGCACCCTTCAGACATGCCCGGGATCCCACGCAGACTAGCCGAACATAGCCTCAACATAATCAAAGGGTTCAAGCCAGTCAAGCAAATGCTGCGGTGATTTTCTGAACCCAAACGACAAGCTATGGGGGAGGAGCTAGCCAAACTATTCGAGGCCGGGTTCATCAGAGAAATCAAACACCCGGATTGGCTAGCCAACTTGGTCATGGTACCGAAGAAGGATAAATCTTGGCGCCTTTGTGTCGATTTCAAAGACCTCAATAAGGCTTGCCCTAAAAGACCCTTTCCCGTTGCCCCACATTGACCAGATCATTGATGCGACCGCGGGACACGACTCATTGTGTTTCCTCGACGCTTACTCCAGATACCATCAGATTAAAATGAAGGAGTCTGACCAGGCCGCAACGGCGTTCATCACCCTGTACGGGCCTTTCTGTTTCAACACTATACCTTTTGGGCTTAAAAACGTTGGTGCCACTTACCAACGCATGATTCAAGCATGCTTGGAAAAAGAAATCGGCAAGACAGTTGAAGCATATGTGGACGACGTAGTCATCAAGACTAAACACGTCGAATCAATGGTGGATGATCTCCACCTCACATTTGATATCCTCCGAACATACGACATACGGCTCAATCCGGAAAAATGCGTCTTCGGCATTCCAGCCAGGAAGCTACTAGGGTTCATTGTCTCCCATAGAGGAATTGAAGCAAACCAAGCTAAAATCCGAGCCTTGTCGCAATTGGCTACGCCAACAGACTTTAAACAGGTCCAAAAGCTAGCAGGGTGCATGGCGGCTTTGAGCCGCTTCATCTCTAGATTAGGAGAAAAAGCATTACCACTTTATAGATTGCTTAGACGCACTGACAACTTTCAATGGACGACAGCGGCCACAGCCGGATTGGAAGAAATAAAAACCTTATTAGCAGGCAACCCAATCCTAGCTGCTCCAAGTGTTGGCGAGGCTATGTTGCTTTATATCTCCGCAACTCACCAGGTAGTGAGTGTCGGTGTACAAAAAAGAGGGGTGTGTTTTTGTACCCCTCTACCTGTGCACGGGCAGTCAGAGCCGCGCCTACGGTCACACTAAGCAGAACAGAGGAGGTGAGCCAAGGTAAGACCGAAGCCCAAGACAATCAGAATAACGCCAAGGCCAAGACCACAAAGAGCAGAGGGACGAAGCAGGTTCCCCCGGCAAGACCCTTGCCGGGGCAACCTCAGCAGCCCCGGCAAGACCCTTGCCGGGGCAGCTCGCCCCACACCAACAGAGCGAGCCACCCTTGAGCCCATAGTCCCAAACGCCATCATCCACGTGGGGCCAGGGCTCGGGAAGGCACCTCTGTGGTGGCATGCAGATCTTTGTGAAGACATATTCAAGATCAGATGAGGATTAGAAGACGACGGTCCTCGGCAAGATCCTTGCCGAGGAAGGCCACCAGACCCCCGGCAAGGCCCTTGCCAGGGACGACAGCGCGCCACGGCAAGGCCCTCGCCAAGAACGCCAGCAGGGCCACCGCCAGGCCCACATCAACCAAGCTTCCACCGCCGTTCACATGCAGCTGCCAGCCCAACCAGCTGGGCAGGCACCTGCGTGGCAACATGCAGCTCCCAGGCCAACTCATCAAGCGCCTGCGTGGTGGCATGCAGATCTCCGTGAAGGCTCCACCACCGCGCCACCTCAGCTGCCTGCCTGCCTACATGGCACCACACGCATCACTGGCTGAGGCACGTGTCGAAATGAATAGGAGCGGCGACGGACGGGACGGGCCTCGCCCCCGTCCCCGATAAAGCAAGAGGACACCTAAGCTACGCATTAAATGCGTCTTGTCCTATAATACGAGCGATAAGCTCAGGGTACTGTACGCCTTTCCACCTCCTGTGTGCCACTGTGGCTCCCCCTTCCGACTATAAAAGGAGGCCCATGGCATACTGGATAAGGATTCAGCTCTTTCGAACCACGCACTGACCACAGCTAGTTCGAGAGCTCAAGAACTCTCTGAAATACACCCACCAAAGCAGGACTAGGGTTTTACGCATCCTCGCGACCCGTACCTGGGTAAACGATTCTTGTGCTGCCTACTGATCCTGCTCTTCTTGCAACCCTGCGCCCCGGCAACCGTAGTAGGGATTCTTGTGATCCCATAGGTGTCGTTCCACACCGACAGTGAGCGTTGTACTCATCGTCGAACGAGGGGAAGAGGGACATAAATTCCCCATCCAAAAGCCAATCTACTACATATCAGAGGTCCTTACACCATGCAAATCCCGATACCCTCACTACCAAAAGATAGCCTACGCGGTCTTTATGGCATCCTTGAGCCCACAGCCCCCAACGCCATCATCCACGTGGGGCCAGGGCTCGGGAAGGCACCTCTGTGGTGGCATGCAGATCTTTGTGAAGACATATTCAAGATCAGATGAGGATTAGAAGACGACGATCCTCGGCAAGATCCTTGCCGAGGAAGGCCACCAGACCCCCGGCAAGGCCCTTGCCGGGGACGACAGCGCGCCACGGCAAGACCCTTGCCGGGCCACCCGGCAAGGCCCTCGCCAAGAACGCCAGCAGGGCCACTGCCAGGCCCACATCAACCAAGCTTCCACTGTCGTTCACATGCAGCTGCCAGCCCAACCAGCTGGGCAGGCACCTGCGTGGCAACATGCAGCTCCCAGGCCAACTCATCAAGCGCCTGCGTGGCGGCATGCAGATCTTCGTGAAGGCTCCACCACCGCGCCACCTCAGCTGCCTGCCTGCCTACATGGCACCGCATGCATCACTGGCCGAGGCGCGTGTCGAAACGAGGAGGAGCGGCGACGGACGGGACGGGCCTTGCCCCCGTCCCCGATAAAGCAAGAGGACACCTAAGCTACGCATTAAATGCGTCTTGTCCTGTAATACGAGCGATAAGCTCAAGGTACTGTACGCCTTTCCACCTCCTGTGTGCCACTATGGCTGCCCCTTCCGACTATAAAAGGAGGCCCATGGCATACTGGAGAAGGATTCGGCTCTTTCGAACCACGCACTTACCACGGCTAGTTCGAGAGCTCAAGAACTCTCTGAAATACACCCACCAAAGCAGGACTAGGGTTTTACGCATCCTCGCCGCCCGAACCTAGGTAAACGATTCTTGTGCTGGCTACTGATCCTGCTCTTCTTGCAACCCTGCGCCCCGGCAACCGTAGTAGGGATTCTTGTGATCCCATAGGTGTCGTTCCACACCGACAGTGAGCGTTGTACTCATCGTCGAACGAGGGGAAGAGGGACATAAATTCCCCATCCAAAAGCCAATCTACTACATATCAGAGGTCCTTACACCATGCAAATCCCGATACCCTCACTACCAAAAGATAGCCTACGCGGTCTTTATGGCATCCCGAAAACTTCGACACTATTTTCAAGAGTGTTCGATCACGGTGGCATCCAAAGTACCACTTAACGACATTATAAACAACAAGGAAGCCACCGGCCGCATAGCTAAATGGGCCATCAAGCTCTTACCATTTGAAATAACATACAAGCCACGCTGAGCTATTAAATCTCAGGTGCTGGCCGACTTCCTTGCAGAGTGGATGGAAGCCGAGCTCCCTAAAGAGTACAGTTCTTACTCCAATTGGATAATGTACTTCGACGACTCTAAAATGCTAGCCAGACTGGGGGCTGGCGTCATCTTGACATCCCCTACGGGGGACACAGTCCGCTACGTGTTGCAAATCATGTATACGAACTCCAACAATGCAGCCGAATACGAGGCACTTCTACATGGTCTCCGCATGGCTGTCTCCATGGGCATACAACGCCTCGAGGTGCGCGGCAACTCAAAGCTCGCAATATCTCAGGTAAATGGAGAGTTCGATGCAAAAGATCCAAAAATGGCGGCATATCGAAACGCCGTATTAAAAATATCGGCTCGGTTCGAGGGGCTTGAATTTCATCACTTCGCTCGAGATAGTAACCAGGCAACGAACATACTCGCTCGCGTGGGTGCCAAGCGCGACCCCGTCCCGCCTAATACCTTTGTGGAAAGGCTCTTCAAGCCATCCGTGGTATGGCAGGACGAGAGCGGAGACGCCAGTACGGACCTGATCACGCCCCCAGCAGCCGAACACAATACAGATATCATCGGGGGTTCGGATACCGAAATAACAACCTCTGCTCATGAGATCATGGCCGTTATTGCTCCATGGACCGAACCATTCCTGGCCTACCTTAATAGGCAGGAGCTTCCTGATGATCAAAATGAGGCCCGTCGCATAGTTCGGCATTCTAAAGCCTACAAGGTTCACGAAGGTGAACTGTACAAGAAAAGCACTACCGGAGTTGTCCAAAGGTGCATCTCTGAAGAGGAGGGATGACAACTATTGGCCGAAATACATGCTGGTCTGGGTGGCCACCACGCCGCAGCTCGGCCCCTCGTAAGCAAGCCTTCCGGACATGATTTTTCTGGCCAACGACCCGAGCAAACGCACAAGCCCTTGTCCAATGTTGTGTGGGATGTCAGCTTTTCGCCAATCAAAGTCATATGCCTCCCGCTGCCTTAAGAACAATCCCCATCACTTGGCCCTTCGCGGTCTGGGGGGCCGATATGGTCGGACCCCTTAAAGGGGGAAGCCACAAAAAGAAATATTTACTGGTTATGGTGGATAAATTCACTAAGTGGATAGAGGCCAAACCAGTGAGAACGGCTGAACCAGGGCCAGTGATTGACATTATATCCGGCGTGGTACACCACTACGGTGTCCCGCACAGCATCATCACTGATAATGGCTCCAATTTTACGACCGATGAGGTGAAAAACTGGTGTGCTAAATTAGGCATTAAGCTCGACTATGCATCCCTCTACCATCCTCAAACAAACGGTCAGGTCAAACGGGCCAATGGCCTGATAATGAGCGGCATTAATCCTCGACTGGTGCGCTCCCTACGGGAGTCAAACAAGCAGTGGGTTGAGGAACTCGATTCCGTACTTTGGGGGCTGCGGACTACACCTAACCGAACAACCGGATACACACCTTTCTTCATGGTACATGGCGCAGAAGCTGTCCTGCCTTGCGACATTATTCATGACTCACCTCGAGTGTGCATGTACGAAGAGCGAGAAGCCGAGCTCGATCGGCAGGATGGCCTAGATGGCCTCAAAGAGGAGCGCGATATCGCACAAGCTCGTTTTGCATTTTACCAACAACAGGCCAGGCGATACCAAAGCAGAGAAGTGCAGGCCAAGACATATAACGTTGGCGATCTCGTCTTGCGTCTCCCGAAGAACAAAAAGGATAAGCTCAAACCACGATGGGAGGCCCCCTTCATCATCGATGAAGTTCTTACAGGAGGACCCTATCGCCTTCGTAACGCATCGGATAATCGCCTTGAGCCGAATCCATGGAATGCCGCTCGGCTCCGACGATTCTACGGATAGTTCAGGTGTGTTCGGATCTACTGAACTATTAGGGATACACATCTTTAAATGTATACACCCCACTGTAACTGGGGGCTTCTTTGACAAAGCTTATTACTAAAAGCTTGTTGCTTCCATTGTTCACGTCGTTTGTTCTATACATCTTTTGCCATTATATGCACCTCTATGACTTAAGTTTTTGCCAAGCTGGGTTGCCTCGCTCCTGTGTTTATACCCTACATTCCCGATTGTTCGGCTAGGGTGTAAAGGGAGTACCTCTGCGATTGTTACAACCGGGTAATCTGGATCTATACCTCAGACGGGTGAAGCAGAAAGCTAGCGTTCTTAAGGGAATAATTGGTCGGCAAGCAACGACAGATTATTTACTTTCATGTCATTCTTCTAAAAATAATAATAAGGGATAGGCTGCCCATAATTCTACCTTTCGGATCAAAGCCTAGGCATGCATAATTAAGCATGTTGCCCCAGGGGAAGGAACCCTTAACGGAACTATTTTTCCTGAAAGATGTTTCTTACGTTAAATAGTAATATAGCATAACTCCCCGAACAAATTTTGTCTGCTTGAGCAATATGACCGGATTGCCTGGTTTCCGAACACAATGAATGTTTACTACATTCGAACATGGTATCCAGAAACACTCCAACTTCTTGGTTCGGAGGTTGAAGCCGAAGGCCTGCGATGACAAATTTTGAACAAGTTCGGTTGGCGATAAGTTCGATTATAAAGTACATTGATACATCGAATCGAACGCCTACTCTTTCTCTATGTCATCTATAAGACTGTTTAAGCTATAGTCTTCTTGCGAATATTTCGCAGCTATGATCACTTGGTCATATACCAAGTTCACGGGAATCTCTTTTCTGTCCGGTCCCTGAAGTCCAACTTGGGCCATATGATTCGGATCGAGCCCGGTGTAGCGTGTTTTCACCATTGCCCATGCCTCTCGTGCACCTTCCCGGCATGCTGACGCCTTCCATAGCTCAAAACGGCGCCGGACACCTTTGAACAGGTTTGCCAACTCCTCCATACTTTCTAGAGGGGCATCAGATGGCCATAAGGCTTTGACCATACTCTTCATGGCTTTTCGGGCTCGCTCATGCACCACGGACAGTTCTTTTAGAACGTCGCCTCGGAATCCGGATACTTCTCCTTCATGGCGCCCGGTTAACACACCTACAAGAATAGCATTATAACACTCCGAATTACCGGACAATATGAGTCGCCTAGATGGTTCAAAGGTCATACCAAATATGCCGCTTTTCAATTTTCTATTCTCTTTTTGTGCATCCGACAATTGAGCCTTTAAGCTCTTTATCTCTTCGGCTTGCTTATCCTTTTCCTCCTCGAGTTTGTTCTTTTGATCAACGGTCATTGTGACTTTCTTCATTTCCTCAAGCTCTGTCGTGGCGGCATTTAGCTTTGTCCGGCTCATTTTAAGCTCCTTGGACAGCGCGTTGTTCTTCTCTTTGAGAGCCTGCGGTCATAACGCTCCTTAAATCAGTTGGTCTAACCGCTTCAAGTATCAGGGGCTACTGGCATATATCTATTAAATTTACACAAACCATTAATTGCATATCCTTTGAAAAACACGTGAGCAACTCCAGCAAGTCCATCTCGGGCGGCTCGGATATATGCATCCACGGAGCTGAGGGCTGTAAATTCTTGCTCAGTAAAAGCTGGAGCACGCATGGTCTCTTTCAGTTGGCGATGATTTATCATGCTCTCCACTTTAGAATTTGTGACGGATACGTCATCCGAATCCTCATGAGGTGGATGATTTGGCACTACATCCGTATTGGCTCTCGTCCTGGTTGATGAGCCCGGAGCCGGATTAGCTGATGATCGGCTAACTAGGCGTTTGGACACGGTTTGCCGTGTGCTTCTCCTGAAATAAGATGGGAGGAGAAACATGACAATCTGTTTTTATGCCTAGGCACATGTCAATGGTTATACCTCTTTGATGAAGGAGGGGGCTCGACAACGCTCCCGGTTTCCTTTCGTTTTGAAGGCTCCCCCCGCATAGATGCTACCTTCTTAGAGTCCACCCTCAATGGAGTGCGGCTTGCTGAGCGCCGATCCTACGAAACACAATTCAGTGTGATGGGTGAGACGCAAGTGGGGGCCCCCTTTTTTGAGGATGATTTCCGAGTACTTACAATGGAGAAAGGAAGAAGGCCAGGGGTAGTCGGCCATAATAGCCACTTCCGTGCCGTCAAGGCTTGCTTGATAAAAGACTCCATCATCAAACTCTATAAATATATCCAGATCCTCGCAGAAGCCGGGGTCTTCGTTGCGAGCGTAATCCTCTGGTTGTGCGGAGGGGCAATGAACATTCTCGACCACCTTCCTCCATGTCTGTTTTAAGACGACCAGAACAATTTGATTAGCATACCTCGATAATGACGTGGAACAACGCTGATAATCGAAAACTTACCCATTCAATGGGGTTATACATGGAAAAACCTTCCCGACAATTTAAACGGATGAATTCTTCTTTCTCCCCCTTATAAAGATCTTCCAGAATGGCGGCCAGAGCGGCTGGGGTATCCGGGCCCTCGCGCTTATAACGAGATGCGTCATCCTTTCCGTTGTACCACCTGGACTGAAGGGGCTGGATGCATCGCTTTATCACGATGGACATAACTTTGATTATCGAGAGTTCGAAATGTGCAAGTAATCTGACCTTGCTGACCAACCTCTTTACTTCCACACTGTCTTCTTCCTTGGGGCCCCCGGGGCGCCAATTGAGGCGTTTCTTCAAAGGACCGCTGGAGAATTTGGGAAGTCCATGCCGAACTGGGTCCGGAAGGGGAACGTCCTCAATGTAAAACCATTCCGAAGACCATTCTTGGGATGCCTCCTTGGGAGTTCCGACGAGGTAACCTGATCCGGCTATGCGCCATACTTTGGCACCGCCCACTTCAAATATGGAACCCCCTTGATGATGAGGGACCAGGCAAAAGAACATTCTCCACAGTTCGAAATGAGCCTTGCACCCTAAAAACAGTTCGCAGGGAGCGACAAAACCCGAGATGTGCAGGATAGAACCTGGTGTGAAGTTGTGCAGCTGGATCGCGTAGAATTTCAATAGACCTCTGAGGAAGGGGTGGATCAGAAATCCTAAGCCCCTCAGAAGAAACGAGACAAAGCACACCCTCTCCTCCTTGTTGGGGTTGGGGAAATTCTCTGCTAGCACATCATTGCCAATTGAGGCCAATCCCGCCCGCATGGAGACTAGATCCGCGGAAGGGAGATATCCCTGTGTCTGAAGTCGATTCAGCTGGAGGTGAGACACTGAGCAGCTTCGCCAATCACCCGCTTGAGGGCCGTGAGGGCGCGAGGAAGAGCTAGGAGCGCTCGCGATGTTTTGAAGTTTTTTTCGTGCTTTGCTCTAATGCTCCTTGTGCAAATTGGGATGGCATTTGGGGATCTAACCTCCTTATATAGATGCCGCCCTTGCATGGTACGTGGCTTATTTGTAAAAAATTATGGACCGTTCGCATTCACTCGGCGCGTGGAAATGGAGGCGATGACAGGAAGAAATCGAAGGCAGAACATGGAGGTCAAAACTGGACTGTCGTCAATCCGGAGTATGGTGAAGAACCCGCCTTGCAAAGCTGAAGACATAAGCTGGATACTACATCGTCATTGAAGGCAAGTTTGGGGGCTACTCAGGGAGTCCTGGATTCGGGGGTCCTCAAGTGTCCGGCCTATTTGATATGGGCCAGGCTGATGGGTCGTGAAGACGAAGCTGAAAGCCACCTCCCGTGTCCGGGTAGGAATCCTATGTGCGTAGAACGACAAGTTTGGTGTCACATGGACTACTCCTTTCTTCTGAACCGACTTTGTATAACCCTAGGCCCCTCCGGTGGGTAAATAAACCGGAGGGGTTAGTCCACAGAGGGCATCAGAATAATCATAGGCTAGACTACTAGGGTTTAGCCATTATGATCTCGAGGTAGATCAACTCTTGTAACCCCTATACTCATCAAATACAATCAACCAGGACGTAGGGTTTTGCCTCCTTTGAGAGGGCCCGAACCTGGGTATACACCGTGTCCCCATTGTCCCTTGTTACCATTGATCCTAGACTCACAGCTTGGGCCCCCCCTACCCGAGATTTGCCGGTTTTGACACCGACAACGACTATGCCACGTGGTGGCTAAGTCTGTACCTGTATCTACTACTTCTTGAGCTTGTGTTGGTTTTTCACTTGAAGAGGAAAGGGTGATGCAGCAAAGTAGAGATAAGTATTTCCCTCAGTTAAAGAACCAAGGTATCGATCCAGTAGGACACTACGCACAAATCACAATACATGCACAAACAATCAAACACTTGCACCCAACATGATAAAGGGGATGTCAATCCCTTCATGGTCACTTGCAAAAGTGAGATCTGATAGAGATAGATGAAACTAAACAAAAGATAAAGTAAATATTTTTGGGGTTTTTGATTTATAGATCGGAAAGTAAAATATTGCAAAATAGTAGATCGGAAACATATATGATGGAAAATAGACCCAGGGGCCATAGGTTTCACTAGAGGCATCTCTCTTGAAGGCAAATAATACAGTGGGTGAACAAATTACTGTCGAGCAATTGGTAGAAAATCGCAAAGTTATGACGATATCTAAGGCATTGATTATGAAATATAGGCATCACGTCCGTGTCAAGTAGACCGACTCCTGCCTGCATCTACTACTATTACTCCACACATCGACTGACTCCTGCCTGCATCTAGAGTATTAAGTTCATGAAGAACAGAGTGGCGCTTTAAGTAAGATGATATGATGTAGAGGAATAAACTCAAGCAATGTGATGTAAACCCCATCTTTTTATCCTCGATGGCAACAATACAACATGTGCCTTGCTTCCCCTACTGTCACTGGGAAAGGACACCACAAGATTGAACCCAAAGCTAAGCACTTCTCCCATTGCAAGAAAAACCAATCTAGTTGGCCAAACTAAACCGATAATTCGAAGAGAATTACAAAGATATCAAATCATGCATAAAAGAATTCAGAGAACATTCAAATAATATTCATAGATAAGTTGATCGTAAATCCACAATTCACCGGATCTCGACAAACACACCGCAAAATAATATCACATCGGATAGATCTCTGAGAACATCGAGGAGAACATTGTATTGAGAATCAAAGAGAGAGAAGAAGCCATCTAGCTACTAGCTCTAGACCCGTAGGTCTGAGGTAAACTACTCACGCTTCATCAGAGGGGCAATAGAGTTGATGTAGAAGCCCTTCCTGATCGAATCCCCCTCCGGCAAGATGCCGGAAAAGGCCCCAAGATGGGATCTCACGGGAACAGAAGGTTGCGGCGGTGGAAAAGTGTTTCCGTGGATGCTTCTGGAGGTTTGGGAATATATGTGAATATATAGGGCCAAGGGTTAGGTCAGAGGAGTCCCGAGGAGGTGGCAAGGCAGGGGGCGCGCCCTACCCCCCTTGGCGCGCCCTCGCCCCTTGCCGCCGCCTCTCGGCTCTTCTGACTTCATCTCCAAGTCTCCGGGGTGTCTTCTGGTGCAAGAAATATCATTGCGAAAGTTTTATTCCGTTTGGACTCCGTTTGATATTCCTTTTCTGCGAAGCTCAAAAACAAGGAAAAAACAGAAACTGGCACTGGGCTCTAGGTTAATAGGTTAGTCCCAAATATAATATAAAATAGCATATTAATGCATATAAAACATCCAAAACAGATAATATAATAGCATGGAACAATCAAAAATTATAGATACATTGGAGACGTATCAAGCATCCCCAAGCTTAATTCCTGCTCGTCCTCGAGTAGGTAGATGATAAAAACAAAAAAAATTGATGTGGAATGCTAGCTAACATAATTATCCATGTAATTTTCTTTATTGTGGCATGAATGTTCAGATCTATAAGATTCAAAACAAAAGTTTAATATTAACATAAAAACAATAATACTTCAAGCATACTAACAAGGCAATTATGTCTTCTCAAAATAACATGGCCAAAGAAATTTATCCCTACAAAATCATATAGTCTGGCTATGCTCCATCTTCATCACACAAAATATTCAAATCATGCACAACCCCGATGACAAGCCAAGCAATTGTTTCATACTTTTGGTGTTCTCAAACCTTTTCAACTTTCACGCAATACATGAGCGTGAGCCATGGACATAGCACTATAGGCAGAATAGAATATGGTGGTTGTGGAGAAGACAAAAAGAAGGAGATAGTCTCACATCAACTATGCGTATTAACGGGCTATGGAGATGCCCATCAATAGATATCAATGTGAGTGAGTAGGTATTGCCATGCAACGGATGCACTAGAGCTATAAGTTTATGAAAGCTCGAAAGAAAACTAAGTAGGTGTGCATCCAACTTGCTTGCTCATGAAGACCTAAGGCAATTTGAGGAAGTCCATCATTGGAATGTACAAGCCAACTTCTATAATGAAAAATTCCCACTAGTATATGAAAGTAACAACATAGGAGACTCTCTATCATGAAGATCATGGTGCTACTTTGAAGCACAAATGTGGAAAAAAGGATAGTAACATTGCCCCTTCTCTTTTTTTCTCTCTTTTTTTTGCGGGCTTCTTTGCCTTTTTTTGTCCGGAGTCTCATCCCGGCTTGTGGGGGAATCATATTCTCCATCATCCTTTCCTCACATGGGACAATGCTCTAATAATGATGATCATCACACTTTTATTTACTTACAACTCAAGAATTACAACTCGATACTTAGAACAAAATATGACTCTATATGAATGCCTCCGGCGCTATACCGGGATGTGCAATGACTCAAGAGTGACATGTATGAAAGAATTATGAAAGGTGGCTTTGCCACAAATACGATGTCAACTACATGATCATGCAAAGCAATATGACAATGATGGAACATGTCATAATAAAACGGAACGGTGGAAAGTTGCATGGCAATATATCTCGGAATGGCTATGGAAATGCCATACTAGGTAGGTATGGTGTTTGTTTTTAGGAAGGTATATGGTGGGTGTATGGTACCAGCGAAAGTTGCACGGCACTAGAGAGGCTAGCAATGGTGGAAGGGTGAGAGTGCGTATAATCCATGGACTCAACATTAGTCATAAAGAACTCACACACTTGTTGAAAAAATCTATTAGTCATCGGAACAAAGTACTACGTGCATGCTCCTAGGGGGATAGAATGGTAGGAAAAGACCATCGCTCGTCCCCGACCGCCACTCATAAGGAAGACAATCAATAAATAAATCATGCTCCGACTTCATCACATAACAGTTCACCATACGTGCATGCTACGGGAATCACAAACTTTAACACAAGTATTTCTCCAATTCATAATTACTCACTAGCATGACTCTAATATCACCATCTCAATATCTCAAAACAATCATAAGGAATCAAACTTCTCATAGTATTCAATGCACTTTATATGAAAGTTTTTATTATATCCCTCTTGGATGTCTATCATATCAGGACTAAATTCATAACCAGAGCAAATTACCATGCTGTTTAAGGAGACTCTCAAAATAATATAAGTGAAGCATGAGAGTTCAATAATTTCTATAAAATAAAGCCACCGCCGTGCTCTAAAAAGATATAAGTGAAGCACTAGAGCAAAATTGCCAAGCTCAAAAGATATAAGTGAAGCACATAGAGTATTCTAATAAATCACGATTCATGCGTGTCCCTCTCAAAAGGTGTGTACAACAAGGATGATTGTGGCAAAGGAAAAAGTAAAGACTCATATCATACAAGACGCTCCAAGCAAAACACATATCATGTGGTGAATAAAAATATAGCCTCAAGTAAAGTTACCGATAGACGAAGACGAAAGAGGGGACGCCTTCTGGGGCATCCCTAAGCTTAGGATCTTGGTTGTCCTTGAATATTACCTTGGGGTTCCTTGTTCATCCCCAAGCTTAGGATCTTGCCACTCCTTATTCCATAGTCCATCAAATCCTTACACAAAACTTGAAAACTTCACAACACAAAACTCAACAGAAAATCTCATAAGCTCCGTTAGTATAAGAAAATAAATCACCACTTTTGGTACTGCTGTGAACTCATTCTTTATTTATATTGGTGTAATATCTAATGTATTCTAACTTTTCCATGGTTCATACCCCCCGATACAACCCATAGATTCATCAAAATAAGCAAAGAACACATAGAAAACAGAATCTGTCAGAAACAGAACAGTCTGTAGTAATCTGTAAACTTCGAATACTTCTGTAAATCCAAAAATTCTTAAAAATTATGACAACCTGGGCAATCTGTATATCAATCTTGTGTAAAAAAATTCAGATCAAAAGCACGCTTCTGTGATTTTTCAAAATTGTTTTACTAGGCACAAAAGTTTCGGTTTTTCAGCAAGATCAAGTCAACTATCACCGTAAGCCATCCCAAAGGTCTTACTTGGCATAAACACTAATTAAAACACAAAAACACATCTAACCAGAGTCTAGATGATCTATTTATTGCAAAACAGGAAATAAAAATATTGGGTTGTCTCCCAACAAGCGCTTTTCTTCAAAGCCTTTTTAGCTAGGCATTGAGATTTCAATGATGCTCACATGAAAGACAAGAATTGAAGCACAAAGAGAGCATCAAAAAACATGTGACAAACACACTTTAGTCTAACATACTTCCTATGCATAGGTATTTTATAAGCAAACAAATTATCAAGGCAAGCAAAAACTAGCATATGCAAGGAAGAAGAAAGAGACGATAGCAATCTCAACATGAAGAGAGGTAATTTAGTAACATGAAAATTTCTACAACCATATTTTCCTCTCTCATAATGATTACGTGTAGGATCATATTCAAATTCAACAATATAGCTATCACATAAAATTTTCTCTACATGGTCCACATGCATGCAAAGTTGACACTCTTCCAAAATAGTGGGATTATCACCAAATAAAGTCGTGACTTCTCCAAGCCCACTTTTATCAAAAAATTCATGAGATTGATCATTCTCCAAAGTAGTGGGATCATTATTACCTAGAGTTGACACTCTTCCAAACCCACTTTCAATATTATTGCAAACACTATTATCATGAGGCTTAACTAAATTTTCAAGATCATACAAAGAATCACCCCAATCATGATCATTGCAATAAGTAGCAGACATAGCAAAACTAGCATCCCCAAGCTTGGGGTTTTGCATATTATTAGCACAATTGACATTAATAGATGTTATAATAACATCATTGCAATCATGCTTTCTATTCAAGGATCTATCGTGAATCACTTCATAAAGCACTTCATCACAATTTTCAAATTCACGGGTTTCAAGCAAAACTTCATAAAGATAATCTAGTGCACTCAACTCACCAGCATTTGGTTCATCATAGTTGGCTCTTTAAAAAAGATTAGAAAGTGGATGAGGATCCATAAACTCTTTGCTTCTGATTTTCAATAAACACAGAATTATACCAAGCAAACGAGCAAACAAACCAAGTAAGGCATAAGGGCAAACAAAAGGACGAACAGAAGAAGGGTGAAGAAAACGGCAAATCTTTTCAAAAATCGTTTTAGAAGTGGGGGAGAGGAAAACGAGAGGCAAATGGCGAATAATGTAATGCAGGAGATGAGAGTTTATGATGGGTACTTGGTATGTCTTGACTTGGCATAGACCTCCCCGGAAACGGCGCCAGAAATTCTTCCTGTTACTTCTTGAGCTTGCGTTGGTTTTTCTCATGAAGAGGAAAGGGTGATGCACCAAAGTAGAGATAAGTATTTCCTTCAATTAGAGAACCAAGGTATCAATCTAGTAGGAGACAACACACAAATCACCAATACCTGCACAAACAATCAAACACTTGCACCCAACACGATAAGGGGGTTGTCAATCCCTTCACGGTCAGTTGCAAAAGTGAGATCTGATAGAGATAGATAAAACTAAACAAAAGATAAAGTAAATATTTTTGGGGGGTTTTGGTTTATAGATCGGAAAGTAAAAGATTGCAAAATAATAGATCGAAAACTTATATGATGGAAAATAGACCCGGGAGCCATAGGTTTCACTAGAGGCTTCTCTCTTGAAGGCAAATAATATGGTGGGTGAACAAATTACTGTCGAGCAATTGATAGAAAAGCGCAAAGTTATGATGATATCTAAGGCAATGATTATGAAATATAGGCATCACGTCCGTGTCAAGTAGACCGACTCCTGCCTGCATCTACTACAATTACTCCACACATCGACCGACTCCTGCCTACATCTAGAGTATTAAGTTCATGAAGAACAGAGTAACGCTTTAAGTAAGATGACATGATGTAGAGGAATAAACTCAAGCAATATGATGTAAACCCCATCTTTTTATCCTCGATGACAACAATACAATACGTGCCTTGCTGCCCCTACTGTCACTGGGAAAGGACACCACAAGATTGAACCCAAATCTAAGCACTTCTCCCATTGCAAGAAAAACCAATCTAGTTGGCCAAACTAAACCGGTAGTTCGAAGAGAATTACAAAGATATCAAATCATGCATAAAAGAATTCAGAGAAGATTCAAATAATATTCATAGATAAGCTGGTCATAAATCCACAATTCATCGGATTTCGACAAACACACCGCAAAAGAAGATTACATCGGATAGATGTCCAAGAACATCGAGGAGAACATGGTATTGAGAATCAAATAGAGAGAAGAAGCCATCTAGCTACTAGCTATGGACCCGTAGGTCTAAGGTAAACTACTCACGCTTCATCGGAAGGGCAATAGAATTGATGTAGAAGCCCTCCGTGATCGAATCCCCCTCCGGCAGGATGCCGGAAAAGGCCCCAAGATGGGATCTCATGGGAACAGAAGGTTGCGGTGGTGGAAAAGTGTTTTCGTGGATGCTTCAAGTGGTTTGGAAATATATGTGAATATATAGGGACAAGGGTTAGGTCGGAGGAGTCCCGAGGAGGTGGCAAGGCAGGGGGCACGCCCTACCCCCTGGGCACGCCCTCCCCCCTTGTCGCCGCCTCGTGGCTCTTCTGACTTCATCTCCAAGTCTCCGGGGTGTCTTCTGGTCCAAGAAAAATCACCGCAAAAATTTTATTCCATTTGGTATTCCTTTTCTGCAAAGCTCAAAAACAAGGAAAAAAAGAAACTGGCACTGGGCTCAGGTTAATAGGTTAGTCCCAAAAATAATATAAAATAGCATATTAATGCATATAAAACATCCAAAACAGATAATATAATAGCATGGAACAATAAAAAATTATAGATATGTTGGAGATGTATCAGCATCTAGGATACGATAATCTACGGATGGTGGGCTATCCCTCACATAATATTATCCCTCAAGACGTGCTGTATTGAGATAACTCATTCATCCTACTTGTTGCCCCATTCCTGCGGCGGCTAACGCAAATATATTAAGGTCCTCTTGGTCTAGAAGACCGGACAAAGGCATTAGGTTCTATGGACAACCGTGCTCCTAGAACAACTGTGTTCCCCTTAAGATGTCTTCACCTGTCATTTTGCAGGTTTGTCGGTTTCCACAACATTCTATTAACTTAATGTGTGGCCTAATAGTTGAACGTCACGAACTACGCCAATGGAGACATCACTCGTATTCGTGTTCCGGTACCCTCTGGTCTTCATCACAAGTGTCTGGCCAGACGATAATGATATCGTAACACTGAGCGGGCCCAGAGAGTATCTCCGTATCCTGGGAGGAGCAAACCCCAGTCTTGAACTATTAATATCGAGACATACGTTTTCAGTATACCCGTAAGTCACCTTTATCCACATTCATTTATGGAAAGGCATGCGGTATACCCAAAGTAACCATCCGATATGTTGGCATACGATATTCTCATGGTCTAAGGAACTTAGTAATCATGAACAGGTTATATGAAAATACTGACAGCACAACAACGATAGTATCTCTTAGTAATTCATAAGTTGGGTCTACCCAACACTATTGTTCTACCAACAACGTGTTCTCATTATTGATAGCATCCTTATTACTCTTAACAATGCTCATGATCAGGAAAACAAGATCATCATCAATACATGAGCTACTCCTAGAGGCAAGACTAGGGATCACTTGATGTTTACATTTCCACACATGTATCTGGATTTTCCTTTGAATCTCATATTCAAGAACCAATACAATTATAGCATAGAAATATAAACATTTAATAATGTACATGGAAATATAATAATACAATATTATTGGCTCTAGGGCATATTTCCAACATCAAATGCTCCTCCGATGAGTTGTGGGATACTGTGGAAGAAGGCCACAACCTCGTCAACCCAATGATATCACTCCAACTGAGGCTTACAACAAACAATTGAACTCTTCCGCACTCATGACCATAACAAAGGGTCTATTCATAAGTGAGAGACAATCGTATCTCAACATCAACTCTCGCAAGCAATTCCGGGATGCTCTAGTGTTGACAAAAGGGGGAAAAACTAGCCAAAATTCCATGACACTGCTTTAGGCACCAGATGCACCAGGCGTCCGACCGCTAGAGCTACGACTAAAATTTCCAGTAAAAAATTTTAAGTGCAAACATATCAGGTGCTAGCCATGCGGGCTGCTAGCGAGACGTTCGGGCATTTGGGCTGCATCCTGCTGTCCCAAATCCGTCGCGGTGTCGCATGAGGTGTCGAACGCATGGGCATTGAAAATCACATCAAAATAGAGGGCCGCAGGGGTGGGGAGCCCAGTTTGCCCCTTCTCCCCATGCACTCTCAATAGTCGCCGCCGACAGTCCGTGGTAATCTCCTCTTGAGCAGCTTGTAGACTATTAGCAAGTACCTTCAATGCAATTTTGTATAGGACATTGCATAGAGCAATTGGCCTGAACTGAGAAAGTTCCTAGAGGTATTTAATTTGTTGGTATAAGTACAAGCGCCATTCTATTAACATTAGTAGGAAGGCTGCCTCCCTCCAAACACTTCTTTCAACAAAAATCATTCTTCAATAAATGCCAATGCTTGATAGAAGCCCACAGTGAACCCATCTGCACCTATTCAGGAGTTGGATTTCATCATGAAAAGCGCCTTCACCATTTCTAAATCCGAACATGGAGCGCAAGACTCTCACTCATAGCAATAGTGAATTTGTGGGGAGCAAAGAGATGTAACAATATCATGGATAGTTATCTCTCGGGTCGTGAATAAGTCTCTGAGAAGTTAACCACCATTGATTCTATTTCAGGCTGGCTAGAGCAAAAGGATTCGCCCTCCTGTTTCAACGAAGAGATCTTGATGTTCCTATCACGCCCCCTAGCTTTGGCATGAAGGAAGGTTGTGTTCCTATCGCCCACTTTTAGCCATTGAACCCGAGAGTGTTGGCGTTACATGGCTTCTTCATGAGCTAATAGTTAGAGATACTCTTCATTAAGTCTTTCTCGGCCCTGGTTGGGCTAGATCGGAAGGAGAGACATTGCGTTCCAGCTTCATTCTCAATGTTTTAAAATGCTTATTTACCGACCCAAACTGATCCTTGCTCTATCTGTTCAGATTGATCTTGAGTTGATGCACTGACATTGAAACACCCTCCATATCATTCATCCCACCAATCTAGACATTGGAAACCATTTCCTCACAATGTTCATGTTTGCACGACTACACCCCATATTCTCGTAATTGAATGGCTTCCCAAAGATCCCTCCCCTAACTAGTTCGGTTTTCTCAAAGAGATCATACTGGCGTGATGATCAGACTTAGTAGTCTAAACATGGGAGACTATCGTACTATGAAACCGTCCGAGGAAGCTACATCCCCAAGAGCCCTGTGCAGACGGACCTTCACATTGCAAACTCCATCCCGACGATTGTCCCACGTATATGGCAACCACGTGTAACCCAAGTTAGAGAAAGAGCAAAAAACAATAGTGTTATGAAGCCATTGCATTTTCCATTCGTTCTTGAAATCGCCCGTAATTATTTCATGAGGAAGCGAGAATCTCATAAAAATCCCCGGCACACAGCTAGGGGTTCATCAAAATGTTGCCATAGGTATTTAAGCAAATACTAGCTTACTAGCTCTCCCCTCTAAACTGATTTTGGTTCTCCATAGAACCTCGTGAACATGTGCACTCATTTGATCCGGTGGCGTCACCACCTAAGGACACACACACTAACATCATCCTCCCAAGACAGAGCTAGCCAACCACTTAGGGCATCACTGCTCATAACCTCTGCATTATGCATTCCTATCCTCCATCTCAACTCCTGAGCTGTCGTAGTATTCAGTTTGGTCTTCAAGATAAAGATCAAAGTTGTATCATGAGTCTCCGCAAGTTTGTGGATCTTTTGATTCGCCCCGAGCTGCCCACTACCCGGCAATTCAGACACAAAACCCTCATTGAGAGCGCCAGGACTGCACCACATTGGCAGCGACCACCAAAGAGTTTTCCACATATTCACAACCGGCCAGTCGCGAGGTTGTATGGAAAAATAATATTGTATGCCACAAGTGCCAAGATCACCTTCAATTCAATAGCAATATGCAAAACATGACATCTCTGCAGAGCCACCATGCAACATCTATTGACAACAGGCATGACTTGACGTCTCCACATGAGAGTCGTGTGTAGCACCGCCAGGGACTTCACCTGCCGGCGATAGGCATGACATGACGCCTCTGGAAGAGACGCATGTGTCACCCACCGAGCCACATCAAACCTGATCTGTTAGTGGAGAGGGTGTCCCATACTGCCGCCAACCTCATAGAGGTCGTCGCCACCGCGAGACCCAACCTCTGCGACATCCACATGACCATGAAGGCCGCCACCACCGAAGAAGCCGGGCCGCCGCCCCATCGCCCAACTCCTACGGCGCCATCAGACAACACCGCAACGAGCAAGAACGCCGTCGTCAGGCCGGCTGCATGCTACTGTGCTGCGACGCAACAATAACCGCCGACAACCACCACCTCCCCGCCACAAGTCGCTGCAGATCTTGCTCCAAAGTCTCGATAAATCGAAGAAAATGAGGCTGCCGTGACCTCAGCACCGTCGCTGCTAGTGTCTCCAACCAGGGGAGAATATCATACGAAAACCAACATTCAAAAAAAAACTTCGTGGAAACCATGTTTGAAAGTTTCAACATATCCTAAAAAATATGGGACGTTAAGAGGATGATGTTCTATTATCATGTGAAATTTTAAGTAAAAACACATTACGGCATGCGAGCTATAAAAAGGCAAATTTAGCAATGAATAGTGACGTCAGTGTTCAACACTATTCAATGCTGATTTTATCTTTTTTTATAGCTCGTATCCTGTAGCATGTTTGAACTTGAAATTTTGCAGGGCAACAGTACATCACCCTCTTCACATTTCTTTTTTTTTTGTTATTTTTTCAAAACTTAAAACATCATTCTTTTGTGGTTTTTATTAGTTTTCACCGAATGTTGGTTTTCGCATGATATTTTCACTCCAACCAGCGCAAGCTCCAAAAAGACGCCCTCAAGAGGGATTAAAGCACAACCATCGCTCGATCCGGACGAGATCCGAGGTTTTCCCTATAGTTGCCTCGATGATCCGCCTATCCAGCCACACTGTCCAGGCCTCCACGACACCCCATCTGCGTTGCCACGGCTGCTCACCGGCGGCTTGAGCCCCCTACAACGTCGGTATTTCAGACACAAGACCCTCGTTGAGAGGGGCAGGACTGCACCACATTGGCAGCCACCGCGAGAGAGTTTTCCAGAGATTCACGACCGGCCGGCCGCGAGGTTGTATGGAAAAATAATACTGTACTAGCAGTATGTCGGAACAGCCAAGATCACATCAGCAACTTACCCTGCAGTTAAAAGCATCACTATTCCTACAGTCCTTCCTACGAGAAACATCAACAGTACAGGCCCTCGATCGATCCCCTCCTACAACTGGATGGTGACGCCCCTGGCTCCCATGCCGGCGAGCCGCTGCTCCGCGGTGCCCATCTCCCTCTCCCCGCCGGCGCCCCTGGACACGTCGTGCCGCGTGGCGTCGAACTTCTCGCCGTCGCCCCACAGCGCGTAGGCCTCCTCCCCGTGCGCGGCGTCGTCGCCGATCATGAGCTGGTCGTCGGGCATCCGCAGCGGCACGAACAGCCCGATGCCGAGCAGGATGAGCGTGGTGACCACGAGGTTCCACACGATCACGAACGCCGCGCCGGCCAGCTGCTTGCCCACCTGCTTGATGCCCCCGCCGTAGAAGGCGCCCTTGGGCCCCGGCACCGACGACTCCATCATCATCAGCTCCGGCGTGGCCAGGAGCCCCGTGAGGACGCCGCCGAGGAGCCCCGCCACGGCGTGCGTGTGGAAGACGGCCAGGGTGTCGTCCACCTTCATCAGCAGCGCCGACTTCTTGTGCAGGATCATCATGGTGAACCACGGCACGCTGCCCGCGAAGATGCCCATCACCACCGCCGCCCACGTCTGCACCAGCCCTGTCACGTAGAAATTACATGTCAAAATACAACGTCCTTCGCAGCTATACAAACTTAACACACTTCTAAGTTCTAAAACAATCTGGTCATTAGCAAAACTAGTGCGGCAGGTGGCGCTCTCTATGAACTACTGTTGCTACGTTGGTGTGGACTTGTTACCGTACGAGCTGTCCATGCGACTTTTGCGGTGTCCTAATTTGACTTTCTTGTGCTGCTACTCCACGACAACACATTGATTGATCAATTGACATTTCTCTAATCTCAAAGAAGCGTCTACTCTTGTGTTCCGTACGTACGACGTGCAAGGAGATGTTTGGTACCTGCGCCGGGGGTGATGCAGACGAGGCCGGTCATCATGCCCTGGACGGCGCCGATGACGGACGGCTTGCCGAAGAAGATGACGTCGAGGCAGGTCCAGGTGAGGAGGCTCGTCGCCGCGCTGACGTTGGTGTTGAGCACGGCCACGGACGCCGTGATGTTGGCGGCGTAGGGCGCGCCGCCGTTGAACCCGGCCCACCCCATCCACAGCAGCCCGCCGCCGGCGATCATGAGCAGGATGTTGTTCGGGGAGAACCGCTCCCGGTCGCTCTTCAGCCTCGGGCCCACCTGTCAGCCACAGCGTGGTCAGTGAGAAGCCATGAACACACCAAAGTCGGATAACGCGACAGACAGCGACGCTGGATATTTGTAGCCGGTGTAACCGTGACCCGTTAGAGATAAAATTGGGCGTTCCGTCCAGTTCCAGTACTACTTCAAGTTGCCTCGCACAGTGATTGGGACCTGGAACAACGGCATCACCACAAAATGGAGCGCCGGAAGTCTTCCGTCACCGTTCACCGACGACGCCGCGCCCACAGGCCAGCCGAAGCAAACGACACGGTCCAACTGGTTCACACGTTCCATGAGGCAAAGCGGTTTCCTTGGACCCCTTTTCCGGGTGCCTGCAGCTATCAGCGAAATACTTGTACTCGTATCATGTGACCGCCCAAAGAAAGAAAAGAAAGTCTACAACGACCCGCGCTAATTTCTTCCGACATGGCTTATTTTTAGAAATCTTCCAACGTTACTTTGAAGAACATGTATCTACCCCAGCAAGGTTCCGGTCCAGACATCAGTAGAACTGTAGCTGTACTTTTACTCTGTGCTGCCATGTGTATTCCCACGGTGGCATGGCAATGGCATCCATCCACATCGCTGTGCACGGTCAAACTACTTGGCTAGCAACGACTGGCTGCTACCACCTAACACGTTAGCCGAACCCGATCGAGACGGCCGCCGGAGCACTGGCCGCCGGACCCGCGCGCAGGCTCACGCGTCGCCGTTCCGACATGCAGGGGAAGTAAGGATGGGAGCTGCGTACGTACCCAGTATGCGGCGGTGAAGCCGGCGATGCCGGAGGAGAGGTGGATGACGTAGCCGCCGGAGTAGTCGATGACGCCCCAGTGGTAGAGGAAGCCGCCGCCCCAGAGGCTGAAGGCGCCGACGGTGTAGGAGAGCATGAGCCAGAGCGGCGTGAAGGCCATCCAGGCCTTGATGTTCATGCGGCCCAGCACGGAGCCCGCCAGCAGGATGAGCGTGATGGCGGCGAACTCGAACTGGAACATCACCAGCGTCGCCTCCGGGTAGAAGGGCTCCACCAGCGGCGTGCTCCCGCGCTTCGTCGCCGACAGCTTGGCGCGGCCGACGAGGTAGTCCTGCGTCAGCGCCACGCCCGCCTTGCCCCAGAAGGGCAGCAGCCGCTCGCCGAACGCCATGCGGAACCCGACCAGCACCCACACCAGGAGCGAGGAGGCGTAGGCGTAGAGCGCCATGAAGGCGGAGTTGACGGCCCACTTCTTCTTCACGATGCTGCCGTAGAGGACCACCAGGCCCGGCATGGACTGGATGCCCACGAACGTCGCCGCCGTCAGCTGCCACGCGTTGTCGCCCTTGTTCAGCCAGTCCGGCACCGCCGGCGAGCTCGCCGCGTACGCCATCTCTCTCGACCGCGCGCGCTTTGTGCGGTGCCGGTGCCGGGGGAGAGGGGACGCGAGTCTGGTGGCCCGCTGCTTGGCAACCAGCGAGGCAGCGCGCGCGTTCGCGTTTAATAGGATCGATCATCATCTGGATCAAGGATATCTGTCCGACGTGTCAACTGCACATGGCTTCTGGTCCCACGCGTCATTCCCAGACCGGGCGATATTTTTTATATCTTTTACTTGCCTCTTTGCGACGGCCCTTCATGTTCTCACCATACTCACGATTGGTTTGCACATTGCGTACTGTTTGGTTACTGGCAACAGTTAACTAATCAAGTGGGTGGTAGTACGATTATGGTGTACGGGTTGGTGATGCGCATGAAGCAGCGACCGAGGGGAAGCCTCCGGGTCAACCCGGGCAGGCACGAATGGTCCATAGGACGTGGCGTGTTGCGTGGTGCATTTTTCATCCCTTATTTATATCTCCTTCTCCTTCTCTTCTTCCTCCAGATGTGACATGTCTTGATTTCTTCCCAAGAAAACAATATAATTGAGTCGTTTCATTTCAAGACTTGGGATTGTCTCCGTCCGTATGCCCTGCTTCGTCAACTACTCGCGCACTCGGTTGAGGAGAATCTCAAAAGCAAAAAAATAGACCCAAATATGTCCATTTCTCCCGTCAATCCCAGCATTCTAGTCGGTCTCAAGTCTCAACTGGTCGCACCTTCTCACGAATGCATGAAGGAGCGCATTTCGTAGACCAGGTTTTGCTGACCTTGACTGAGACTCGAGGTCGAGGAGCACGCCCCGTCGATTTTCTCAGCATCCGCGGAGCACTTGTCCCGAAGTTTACCTGACAATCATTGGTACGCTTCGGCGTCCAGAGTTGTCATCAAGTATCTAAATTTTCTAAAAGGTATATGTTTCGGCAAATGGATTTCTGGGAATGATTTGCTAGTGGAGCAGTAGTAGTTAGATATAACTGGAATATACTCCAAATCTGTGTTCCCCAATCAGAATCAGACTAGCTCTGATCATGATGACGCCGTTTGGAACCTTGGATCATGGGGAGTTGCCAGTCGTACAGTGCATCTGAACACTGGGCTTGTTTGGATTCATGGGTTAAAGTTAGTTTGGGTTAGTTTAGACTCAACTAACCTAAAAATATCCAAACATGAGGGTTAGTTTGGGTTAGATGCATCTAACCCATCCAAAAAATCTAAATCTAATCCACCGAAGAGGTGCTTATTTGGGTTAGTTTTTCTCGGGGCCACTAAAAAAACACATTTTTCTCTCGCTCTCCCCGCAACAAATCCCTCCCCACTTCCTCGAAACTTCTCGTCCTCTCACTCCCTACCTCGCACCGCCCGTGAAGGCGCCTCGCCATATCCGCGCTCCATCTAACCCTGCCATCCAAACACCTCTTTAGCTAGAATTAGTTCAGGATTAGTTTAGGGTTAGAATCTAACTCTAACCTTTAACTGAGTTAGAGTATCTAAACAGGGCCACTAGTAGCTGGGTCAGCAATGATATTCTTCCGTTCAGCAGTCCAGATCCCGAATCGTCAAGAGTTTTCTAGCTACCACTTGAACCATAGTATAACAGGAATCTCCCTGTAAGGCTATTACTTCTAACTCATGGAGCGCATGAGTGCACATTATGGCGAATGTCCAGACAGCAGAGTAGCCAGTTTCATTCTTTCTTCTTTGTATGTTACACATCATGTACTCCCTCCATTCCAATGAATAAAACATGCACGTTTCCAAAGTCCAACTTTGATCATAAATTAGATCAATATAATATATTTGTGACTTCAAAATTACATCATCGAAAACTTATTCTCAAAACGAATTCAACGGTATATATTTACATATAGGCCCGTTTGTTTGGGCTTTTTTCTGGCTTTTCCACTTCGACTTGACAGCCAAAAAAGCTCCTAGATAGGGACGTGGAGTTTCTACACCCAGGAGCAAATGCTCCTGGTGTGAACAGTAACAACAAATAAATTTAAAAATAATTCAAAAAATTCTGAAATTCTTTTGTGGCATACTTCCACAAATGTTTGTTGTGCATGAAAAATTTCGTCGCAAAATCACATTGGTGGAAGGTGTGGTAAAAAAAATCGATGCTCTGAAAATGTTACTTACAAAAGCATTTTTGAGCTCTGGTTTTGTTTTTTTGGCACGCCTTCCACCAATGTGATTTCGCGATGAAATTTTGCATGCGCAACAAACATTTGTGAGAGTGTGTCACAAAAAAATTCAGAATTTTTTGAATATTTTTTCTATTTTTTTGATTTTACTGTTCATACCAGGAGCATTTGCTCCTCGGTGTAGAAATGTACTTTCGCCTAGATAGGCGCTTTTGGCTTCAGTTTTTGACTTATGACTCAATATTGTTATATGATGGTATCAGCTAAAAGTCAAAGCCAAAAGCCTCTAAATAGGAGTTTTATTTTTGGCTTTTAAGCTGAAGTGGAAAAGTCAGGAAAAAGCCCAAACAAACATGCCATAATCTATGTTTGATTGGTCTAATTTATGCACAAAGTTGAATTTTGGGATGTGAGCACACCTTATTCATTCGAATTGAGGGAGTAGTAGTAATCTACATGGTCGGGTGCACCATAACGCTGATCAGGCATGCTAGGTGCCGGGGGACATGTCCACCATCCCTCAATTGTGGACAAATTTATGTCGGTTGCCTGATACCACATGAAATGAACAAACCTCTTTTCCTCTGTCGAAGGACTAGAGGGCTAACCTCTTGGATAGGCCAAAGCAAATCGAGCACCATAGCTCACCGCATAAGTGGTACATGGGGAACATGTGCTAGTTTTATGATATGATAATACTGGTAGCATAATTCCTTTAGGATTAACATTAAAACATTAGATAAAAATTGGGGGCATCTGTAGCTACCACCATGGGTAGCAAATTATTTCTGTATATCTCAATCTCATGATTAGAACACCTAAACATATGTGAAAGATTACTGACCAGAATTGGTTGGGTCCATTAGCAGCATCCCATGCTTGCTCCTTGGGATCTTTGACAGTGAGGACATGGCTGGGAAGAAGGGCAGCAGGACGGCGACATACTGACCTTGCGGTGGCAGACGGTGGTAGTCGATCTTCTGATCACCTTGAGCACCTTCTTTTTAGGATTGGTGCTTTGTAGTTCTGGGTATAACCCATACACATGTGTGTCTCCCAAAGGGGTACGGCATGCTCTTTATATACGCTAAAGGGACCAAGGACCGAAACCAATAGCTAGCTTTGGTGCCCCCGATCATGGCATGTACGTGGGGAAAAGGCTCCCCCTTTTCCCTCAGTCAGTTACGACCTGAGATGAATATTCCAACACCCCCCCCCTCCATCGTAAGGTCAACAAACATCATAAGCCCACTCTCAATTGAAAAATTACACCAACCTAAGGTGTTGCAATCGCTAATAAAGTGTCATTGAACCTCAATATTTATAGTATAACATTCTATATCTTGAAAGGAGTAACATTTTACATTATGGGAGTTGGTTTCATTGATGGTCCTATTAAAAGGCTTTTGTAAACCCATGTCGGCAACATAATCATAAAAGAATGGGTGGTAAGCCTAAGCAGAACCACAAAACTTATACTCCCTCCGTCCCATAATATAAGATTGTTTTGCAACCTATATATCAAACAGCATATGTTTGATCCTGGACTCTATGTTTCATGGTATGGAACATACTATCAGTTGTCTTTGCTACACCGAATGACTTGTTTTTACTCGCATAGAGGACTGCACGATCATAACCGCAATGAGTAGTTTAGAGATGTTGTCTACCACTCTTAAGTTCGGGAATACTATTCTTTCGACACACAGCCTGCTTGGTAGCCTCTTATCATGCCAAAAATAGTTTGCATCGTTGATGATGCCACGATTGTTGGGGAACGTAGTAATTTCAAAAAAAATCCTACGCACACGCAAGATCATGGTGATGCATAGCAACAAGAGGGGAGAGTGTTGTCCACGTACCCTCGTAGACCGAAAGCGGAAGCATTAACACAATGCGGTTGATGTAGTCGTACGTCTTCACGATCCGACCGATCAAGTACCGAACGCACGGCACCTCCGAGTTCAGCACACGTTCAGCTCGATGACGTCCCTCGAACTCCGATCCAGCCGAGTGTTGAGGGAGAGTTTCGTCAGCACGACGGCGTGGTGACGATGATGATGTTCTACCGATGCAGGGCTTCGCCTAAGCTCCGCTACGATATTATCGAGGTGTAATATGGTGGAGGGGGGCACCGCACACGGCTAAAATATCGTATATCAATTGTGTGTCTAGAGGTGCCCCCCTGCCGCCGTATATAAAGGAGCAAGGGGGAGGCCGCCGGCCTAGGAGGTGTGGCGCGCCAGGAGGAGTCCTACTCCTACCGGGAGTAGGACTCCCCCCCTTTCCTTGTTGGACTAGGAGTGGAAGAGGGGAAGAGGTGGAGGGGAGGAAGGAAGGGGGCGCCCCCCCACTCCTTGTCCTATTCGGACTGGGGGGGAAGGGGGCGCGGCCCTGCCCTAGCCTCCTCTCCTCTCTTCCACCTAGGCCCACTAAGGCCCATTAAGTTACCGGGGGGTTCCGGTAACCTCCCGGTACTCCGGAAAAATCCCGATTTCACCCGGAACACTTCCGATGTCCAAACATAGGATTCCAATATATCAATCTTTATGTCTCGACCATTTCGAGACTCCTCGTCATGTCCGTGATCACATCCGAGACTCCGAACAACCTTCAGTACATCAAAACATATAAACTCATAATATAACTGTCATCGTAACTTTAAGCGTGCGGACCCTACGGGTTCGAGAACTATGTAGACATGACCGAGACACCTCTCCGGTCAATAACCAATAGCGGAACCTGGATGCTCATATTGGTTCCCACATATTCTACGAAGATCTTTATCGGTCAGACCGCATAACAACATACGTTGTTCCCTTTGTCATCGGTATGTTACTTGCCCGAGATTCGATCGTCGGTATCTCGATACCTAGTTCAATCTCGTTACCGGCAAGTCTCTTTACTCGTTCCGTAATACATCATCCCGCAACTAACTCATTAGTCACAATGCTTGCAAGGCTTATAGTGATGTGCATTACCGAGTGGGCCCAGAGATACCTCTCCGACAATCGGAGTGACAAATCCTAATCTCGAAATACGCCAACCCAACAAGTACCTTTGGAGACACCTGTAGAGCACCTTTATAATCACCCAGTTACGTTGTGACGTTTGGTAGCACACAAAGTGTTCCTCCGGTAAACGGGAGTTGCATAATCTCATAGTCATAGGAACATGTATAAGTCATGAAGAAAGCAATAGCAACATACTAAACGATCGAGTGCTAAGCTAACGAATGGGTCAAGTCAATCATGTCATTCTCCTAATGAGGTGATCCCGTTAATCAAATGCCAACTCATGTCTATGGCTAGGAAACATAACCATCTTTGATTAACGAGCTAGTCAAATAGAGGCATACTAGTGACACTCTGTTTGTCTATGTATTCACACATGTATTATGTTTCCGGTTAATACAATTCTAGCATGAATAATAAACATTTATCATGATATAAGGAAATAAATAATACTTTATTATTGCCTCTAGGGCATATTTCCTTCAGTCTCCCACTTGCACTAGAGTCAATAATCTAGATTACACAGTAATGATCCTTACACCCATGGAGTCTTGGTGCTGATCATGTTTTGCTCGTGGAAGAGGCTCAGTCAACGGGTTTGCAACATTCAGATCCGTATGTATCTTGCAAATTTCTATGTCTCCCACCTGGACTAAATCCCGGATGGAATTGAAGCGTCTTTTGATGTGCTTGGTTCTCTTGTGAAATCTGGATTCCTTTGCTAAGGCAATTGCACCAGTATTGTCACAAAAGATTTTCATTGGTCCCGATGCACTAGGTATGACACCTAGATCGGATATGAACTCCTTCATCCAGACTCCTTCATTTGCTGCTTCTGAAGCAGCTATGTACTCCGCTTCACACGTAGATCCCGCCACGACACTTTGCTTAGAACTGCACCAACTGACAGCTCCACCGTTCAATGTAAATACGTATCCGGTTTGCGATTTAGAATCGTCTGGATCAGTGTCAAAGCTTGCATCAACGTAACCATTTACGATGAGCTCTTTGTCACCTCCATAAACGAGAAACATATCCTTGGTCCTTTTCAGGTATTTCAGGATGTTCTTGACCGCTGTCCAGTGATCCACTCCTGGATTACTTTGGTACCTCCCTGCTAAACTTATAGCAAGGCACACATCAGGTCTGGTACACAGCATTGCATACATGATAGAGCCTATGGCTGAAGCATAGGGAACATCTTTCATCTTCTCTCTATCTTCTGCAATGGTCGGGCATTGAGTCTTACTCAATCTCACACCTTGTAGTACAGGCAAGAACCCTTTCTTTGCTTGATCCATTTTGAACTTCTTCAAAACTTTGTCAAGGTATGTGCTTTGTGAAAGTCCAATTAAGCGTCTTGATCTATCTCTATAGATCTTAATGCCTAATATATATGCAGCTTCACCGAGGTCTTTCATTGAAAAACTCTTATTCAAGTATCCCTTTATGCTATCCAGAAATTCTATACCATTTCCAATCAGCAATATGTCATCCACATATAATATCAGAAATGCTACTGAGCTCCCACTCACTTTCTTGTAAATACAGGCTTCTCCAAAAGTCTGTATAAAACCAAATGCTTTGATCACACTATCAAAGCGTTTATTCCAACTCCAAGAGGCTTGCACCAGTCCATAAATGGATCGCTGGAGCTTGCACACTTTGTTAGCTCCCTTTGGATCGATAAAACCTTCCGGTTGCATCATATACAACTCTTCTTCCAGAAATCCATTCAGGAATGCAGTTTTTACATCCATTTCCCAAATTTCATAATCATAAAATGCGGCAATTGCTAACATGATTCGGACAGACTTAAGCATCGCTACGGGTGAGAAGGTCTCATCGTAGTCAATCCCTTGAACTTGTCGAAAACCTTTTGCAACAAGTCGAGCTTTATAGACAGTAACATTACCATCAGCGTCAGTCTTCTTCTTGAAGATCCATTTATTTTCAATGGCTTGCCGACCATCGGGCAAGTCAACCAAAGTCCATACTTTGTTCTCATACATGGATGCCATCTCGGATTTCATGGCCTCAAGCCATTTTGCGGAATCTGGGCTCACCATCGCTTCTTCATAGTTCGTAGGTTCATCATGGTCTAGTAACATAACCTCCAGAACAGGATTACCGTACCACTCTGGTGCGGATCTTAATCTGGTTGACCTACGAGGTTCAGTAATAACTTGATCTGAAGTTTCATGATCATTATCATTAACTTCCCCACTAATTGGCGTAGGTGTCGCAGAAACTGGTTTCTGTGATGATCTACTTTCCAATAAGGGAGCAGGTACAGTTACCTCATCAAGTTCTACTTTCCTCCAACTCACTTCTTTCGAGAGAAACTCCTTCTCTAGAAAGGATCCATTCTTAGCAACGAATGTATTGCCTTCGGATCTGTGATAGAAGGTGTACCCAACAGTCTCCTTTGGGTATCCTATGAAGACACATTTCTCCGATTTAGGTTCGAGCTTATCAGGTTGAAGTTTCTTCACATAAGCATCGCAACCCCAAACTTTAAGATACGACAACTTTGGTTTCTTGCCAAACCATAGTTCATAAGGTGTCGTTTCAATGGATTTTGATGGTGCCCTATTTAGAGTGAATGCAGCCGTCTCTAAAGCATAACCCCAAAACGATAGCGGTAAATCAGTAAGAGACATCATAGATCGCACCATATCTAGTAAAGTACGATTACGACGTTCGAACACACCATTACGCTGTGGTGTTCCGGGTGGCGTGAGTTGTGAAACTATTCCGCATTGTTTCAAATGAAGACCAAACTCATAACTCAAATATTCTCCTCCACGATCAGATCGTAGAAATTTTATTTTCTTGTTACGATGATTTTCAACTTCACTCTGAAATTCTTTGAACTTTTCAAATGTTTCAGACTTATGTTTCATTAAGTAGATATACCCATATCTGCTCAAATCATCTGTGAAGGTGAGAAAATAACGATATCCGCCACGAGCCCAATATTCTTCGGACCACATACATCTGTATGTATGATTTCCAATAAATCTGTTGCTCTCTCCATAGTTCCGGAGAACGGTGTTTTAGTCATCTTGCCCATGAGGCACGGTTCGCAAGTACCAAGTGATTCATAATCAAGTGATTCCAAAAGTCCATCAGTATGGAGTTTGTTCATGCGCTTTACACCGATATGACCTAAACGGCAGTGCCACAAATAAGTTGCACTGTCATTATCAACTCTTCATCTTTTGGCTTCACATTATGAATATGTGTGTCACTACTATCGAGATTCATTAAAAATAGACCACTCTTCAAGGGTGCATGACCATAAAAGATATTATTCATATAAATAGAACAATCATTATTCTCTGATTTAAATGAATAACCGTCTCGCATCAAACAAGATCCAGATATAATGTTCATGCTCAACGTTGGCACCAAATAACAATTATTTAGGTCTAAAACTAATCCCGAAGGTAGATGTAGAGGTAGCGTGCCGACGGCGATCACATCGACTTTGGAACCATTTCCCACATGCATCGTCACCTCGTGCTTAGCCAATCTTCGCTTAATCCGTAGCCCCTGTTTTGAGTTGCAAATATTAGCAACAGAACCAGTATCAAATACCCAGGTGCTACTGCGAGCATTAGTAAGGTACACATCAATAACATGTATATCACATATACCTTTGTTAACCTTGCCATCCTTCTTATCCGCCAAATACTTGGGGCAGTTCCGCTTCCAGTGACCAGTTTGCTTGCAGTAGAAGCACTCAGTTTCAGGCTTAGGTCCAGACTTGGGTTTCTTCTCCTGAACAGCAACTTGCTTGCTGTTCTTCTTGAAGTTCCCCTTCTTCTTCCATTTGCCCTTTTTCTTGAAACTAGTGGTCTTACTGACCATCAACACTTGATGCTCCTTTTTGATTTCTACCTCCGCTGCCTTTAGCATTGCGAAGAGCTCGGGAATTGTCTTATTCATCCCTTGCATATTATAGTTCATCACGAAGCTCTTGTAGCTTGGTGGCAGTGATTGAAGAATTCTGTCAATGACGCTATCATCCGGAAGATTAACTCCCAGTTGAATCAAGTGATTATTATACCCAGACATTTTGAGTATATGCTCACTGACAGTACTATTCTCTTCCATCTTGCAGCTGTAGAACTTATTGGAGACTTCATATCTCTCAATCCGGGCATTTGCTTGAAATATTAACTTCAACTCCTGGAACATCTCATATGCTCCATGACGTTCAAAACGTCGTTGAAGACCCGGTTCTAAGCCGTAAAGCATGGCACACTGAACTATCGAGTAGTCATCAGCTTTGCTCTGCCAGACGTTCATAACTTCTGGTGTTGCTCTTGCAGGAGGCCTGGCACCTAGCGGTGCTTCCAGGACGTAATTCTTCTGTGCAGCAATGAGGATAATCCTCAAGTTACGGACCCAGTCCGTGTAATTGCTACCATCATCTTTCAACTTTGCTTTCTCAAGGAACGCATTAAAATTCAACGGAACAACGGCACGGGCCATTTATCTACAATTAACATAGACAAGCAAGATACTATCAGGTACTAAGTTCATGATAAATTCAAGTTCAATTAATCATATTACTTCAGAACTCCCACTTAGATAGACATCCCTCTAATCATCTAAGTGATTACGTGATCCAAATCAACTAAACCATGTCCGATCATCACATGAGATGGAGTGGTTTCAATGGTGAACATCACTATGTTGATCATATCTACTATATGATTCACGCTCGACCTTTCGGTCTCCGTGTTCCGAGGCCATATCTGCATATGCTAGGCTCGTCAAGTTTAACCTGAGTATTCCGCGTGTGCAACTGTTTTGCAACCGTTGTATTTGAACGTAGAGCCTATCACACCCGATCATCACGTGGTGTCTCAGCACGAAGAACTTTCGCAATGGTGCATACTCAGGGAGAACACTTTTATCTTGAAATTTTAGTGAGAGATCATCTTATAATGCTACCGTCAATCAAAGCAAGATAAGATGCATAAAAGATTAACATCACATGCAATCAATATAAGTGATATGATATGGCCATCATCATCTTGTGCTTGTGATCTCCATCTCCGAAGCACCGTCATGATCACCATCGTCACCGGCGCGACACCTTGATCTCCATCGTAGTATCGTTGTCGTCTCGCCAACTTATTGCTTTTACGACTATCGCTACCGCTTAGTGATAAAGTAAAACAATTACATGGCGATTGCATTGCATACAATAAAGCGACAACCATATGGCTCCTGCCAGTTGCCGATAACTCGGTTACAAAACATGATCATCTCATACAATAAAATATAGCATCATGTCTTGACCATATCACATCACAACATGCCCTGCAAAAACAAGTTAGACGTCCTCTACTTTGTTGTTGCAAGTTTTACGTGGCTGCTACGGGCTTAGCAAGAACCGTTCTTACCTACGCATCAAAATCACAACGATAGTTTGTCAAGTTGGTGCTGTTTTAACCTTCGCAAGGACCGGGCGTAGCCACACTCGGTTCAACTAAAGTGAGAGAGACAGACACCCGCCAGTCACCTTTAAGCAACGAGTGCTCACAACGGTGAAACCAGTCTCGCGTAAGCGTACGCGTAATGGCGGTCCGGGCCGTTTCATCTCACAATACCGCCGAACCAAAGTATGACATGCTGGTAAGCAGTATGACTTATATCGCCCACAACTCACTTGTGTTCTACTCGTGCATAGCATCAACGCATAAAACCTGGCTCTGATACCACTGTTGGGGAACGTAGTAATTTCAAAAAAATTCCTACGCACACGCAAGATCATGGTGATGCATAGCAACGAGAGGGGAGAGTGTTTTCCACGTACCCTCGTAGACCAAAAGCGGAAGCGTTAACACAACGCGGTTGATGTAGTCGTACGTATTCACGATCCGACCGATCAAGTACCGAACGCACGGCACCTCCGAGTTCAGCACACATTCAGCTCGATGACGTCCCTCGAACTCCGATCCAGCCGAGTGTTGAGGGAGAGTTTCGTCAGCACGACAGCGTGGTGACGATGATGATGTTCTACCGACGCAGGGCTTCGCCTAAGCTCCGCTACGATATTATCGAGGTGTAATATGGTGGAGGGGGGCACCGCACACGGCTAAAATATCGTATATCAATTGTGTGTCTAGAGGTGCCCCCTGCCCCTGTATATAAAGGAGCAAGGGGGAGGCCGCCGGCCTAGGAGGTGTGCGCGCCAGGAGGAGTCCTACTCCTACCGGGAGTAGGACTCCCCCCTTTCCTTGTTGGACTAGGAGTGGAAGAGGGGAAGAGGTGGAGGGGAGGAAGGAAGGGGGGCGCTGCCCCCCCTCTCCTTGTCCTATTCGGACTGGGGGGAATGGGGGCGCGGCCCTGCCCTAGCCTCCTCTCCTCTCTTCCACCTAGGCCCACTAAGGCCCATTAAGTTACCGGGGGGGTTCCGGTAACCTCCCGGTACTCCGGAAAAATCCCGATTTCACCCGGAACACTTCCGATGTCCAAACATAGGCTTCCAATATATCAATCTTTATGTCTCGACCATTTCGAGACTCCTCATCATGTCCGTGATCACATCCGGGACTCCAAACAACCTTCGGTACATCAAAACATATAAACTCATAATATAACTGTCATCGTAACTTTAAGCGTGCGGACCCTACGGGTTCGAGAACTATGTAGACATGACCGAGACACCTCTCCGGTCAATAACCAATAGCGGAACCTGGATGCTCATATTGGTTCCCACATATTCTACGAAGATCTTTATCGGTCAGACCGCATAACAACATACGTTGTTCCCTTTGTCATCGGTATGTTACTTGCCCGAGATTCGATCGTCGGTATCTCGATACCTAGTTCAATCTCGTTACCGGCAAGTCTCTTTACTCGTTCCGTAATACATCATCCCGCAACTAACTCATTAGTCACAATGCTTGCAAGGCTTATAGTGATGTGCATTACCGAGTGGGCCCAGAGATACCTCTCCGACAATCGGAGTGACAAATCCTAATCTTGAAATACGCCAATCCAACAAGTACCTTTGGAGACACCTGTAGAGCACCTTTATAATCACCCAGTTACGTTGTGACGTTTGGTAGCACACAAAGTGTTCCTCCGGTAAACGGGAGTTGCATAATCTCATAGTCATAGGAACATGTATAAGTCATGAAGAAAGCAATAGCAACATACTAAACGATCGAGTGCTAAGCTAACGGAATGGGTCAAGTCAATCACGTCATTCTCCTAATGAGGTGATCCCGTTAATCAAATGACAACTCATGTCTATGGCTAGGAAACATAACCATCTTTGATTAACGAGCTAGTCAAGTAGAGGCATACTAGTGACACTCTGTTTGTCTATGTATTCACACATGTATTATGTTTTCGGTTAATACAATTCTAGCATGAATAATAAACATTTATCATGATATAAGGAAATAAATAATACTTTATTATTGCCTCTAGGGCATATTTCCTTCAACGATAAAGCTCCTCATGGAAGGGTGTGAATGTAACATGATGTGGAATTCTTGATGTCCACACACCTCGCGAAAACAATGTTTGATCATCAAACTCACCATTCGTGAGCATGTAATAATAATCTCCTTGCATATACTACAAAGCTTGATAACGACTTTCCAATGGTCCAGTTCTGGATTACACGCGTGTTTGCCAAGTACCCCAATCATAAATATGAGGATGCGTTCATACTTAATACATAAGGTGCTTCTCACAGCTGAAGCATAAGGAACCAACATTATTTGACCAGTTTAAAATTGGTTCCTCAGACACTAAATATCCAACTTTATCATCCTTGAGTTTTGGAGCAGGTGAGGCATAGCACTCGCGTATAATGTATTTCTTTCATACTGTATCCATTTATGTCATCATAATAGAACTTATACTCCTTTTGGACCCGTGTCTCAATGGATCTCCATACAATTAATGCATGAGACAACACCAAGATCCTTTATGTCATTATTGGAAGATAGAAAACTCCTAGTTTAGCTAGTGAGTTTTTGTCTACATGAGGTAGATCTACTCCCCGGACTTATGGTAGCATTGTCTCAATGTTTGTCTAAATTCATAAAATATTATTTTCAGACAACACGCCTTATGTTATTTTTTCTTTCACAACAAAATCTATTGATTCAGCCACGTAAAATTATTAATTAAGTCAAGATAAACACATGTCATGATGATAACACAACCATCTTGACAATTCCTTAATCCATACAAGAGGAAATATGTCATATGACGAACATCTTCTTTCTTTATAACAAGCCTCTTGGTTAGACAAGCATTTTAACCTTCCAAGATTTCCCTCGGAGTCACGTCTGGATTTGAAAAGCCATTTACACCCTACCATATTTAACCCATTAAGAAAACTCTATATTTCATACACCACATGAGCTCGTAGCCTTCATCCTACATGGCACACAAGCCATTGAACCTTTTTTTGCGGGGTCAAGCCATTGAACCTTCACACACATTATATACCAAAGGGAAATTAAGAGGGTTAACACTAGGTGTTGCATTTGTGATTTCATAATCCTCAACCCACTTATGTGTATGACCTTAACCCAAAAGAAATTTCATGCAAAGTCGCTAGACGTTGTCTCCTCTGAATAAAATTCCCCTGCTTCTGATGCCAGGGATTTCACCATCGAACCAAAACCATAAAGTAAATCATGGGTCATCGACGGATTCATGAACCCATCATATGGAGCTAGGAGCATTGGATTACCTCGAAAAGTCCACATGCCACCCTCCATGACTTAGTCTCAATAATCCGGGCAAGAAAATTGCATCGTATACAAGTTATCACCAAGCGCTTTGAGCTTAACCTCATGTGCCATGTCCCCTGTGTTGCACATATTCTTGAAGAACCATTAATCACCACACTCGTGCTTCATATGAACCCTAGCAATCACCAACGAACTGTTGGCCGCTGTCACTGCCAGGTTTACATCTTTAAAGATTACGTCATCAAAGTCTTCCTCTTTGATTCCCATTCGACACATCATCTCTTCCAGACCGTTAGTTTTGCTTGACGTCAAAGTCAAAGCATCATCCGCCATGGCAAAACCCTAGACCTTGCACAACACAGAGAGTCCTACCCCCCAAACCCTAGCCGCTACTTGCCAAGGTCAGGCACCGAATCTAGGCCATCCTGAGATTGTTTGAGCAAAGTTCCTGGAAAGGGAGATCGATAAAGGGAAGGAGAAATTTCAATGTCAACATGGTCAACGAGAGGAGCAAACCCTAATGAGAAGGGAAACTTTGAATTGTATATTTCATCCTGTAGTAGTAATCTACATCACCAGGTGCACTAGAACACTTGTCGGATGAAGCTACCTCAAATCAATAAAATTTGAGTACCCGCTAGTAACTTTCGGGAGCATATAGGACCATTTGTAAATGGTAAAAAAAAAGGAGATGGACTTTTGTACCTTGGGTGTTGCACATGCAGCCTGATAAACAATAAAATAAAAACCAGCGAAACAATTCTTAAACTTTTGATTATTTTATTATGATGAACATGGTTGAGTCTTCTACCTCTTGTGAAGTTTCAAGAGAAAATGACATGTGGTGCTCTAAAAAAGCAAAATCAGTGATTTGAAATGTAATTTTAAAGAATTATTGAGGTCTATTTTTTCATCTAGATCACCATGGATGTCATTTTTTCCACATAAATTCACACGTATGTAGAACACATAACCATGTTTGATGCTAAAATATTTTCTCGGTTTTAGAGTTCACCTGGTTGCATTTGAGAAAATATGATATCTTGTAAATGGAAAAGGCCAATCTCTAGACCATACTTAGAATAGATTATCAAGTTGCTTCTCTTCCTTGTGCGGTTCATGATACCCAGCCATTGAAAGAGACCGGGAGAGGGGCATTGCCACCCTATGTTTGAGAAACTTATTCATAGATCCTTCAAATTTACATATGAAACTGGAAAATATTCTACTTGTTCCCACCTAAAGCTTAGCCATTTGTGTTTGCCTCCCCCTTTTATTTGGTTCCTGGCTCCGTCATGGTCCCAAATCCAAAGAACCCCATAGAACACAAGCTCCAATTGCCTTCCAACACATACATCCTTCAAACAAATCACCTCGCCAAAGCAGCTCGTTTCCTCACTCTCCAACATAGGCATGCTTCCATGATTTGCCGGCTAGCTCACCAGCCACACCTACGATGTCGTCTTTCACGGGTTCACGGTTCAGCTCACCAATGATGAAGCTCCGCTCATGTCGAGCATACATGGCGTGTTTGCTGTGACCAAAAGCAGAGTATTCTACACTCATACCACTAGCTTTTCTTGCAATGCAGAGCTCGGAATGGAGTAGAATCCGGGCCAAAAACTTACCGCCTACAACCCCTAAAAATTAACTCATAACTACCCCAAAATTACCACAGGTGAAAATATACAAAATATGACCAGATAACACAATAAAAATTTAAATTAGTGCTTAACGATATGATAAAATGGGTAATATATAGAAATAAAAATATTAGTACAAATAATAAATAAGAATGCGAAAGTGTACAAACTATTGTTGCAAGCACCTATGAAGAAAATCTCTTCATCTTCTATTTCCACAACATAAATGAAGTTAATATAATGCACCAAATTAAGTCACTCAATACATAAACACAGTTTTTAGTCTTTTTACAATCAACTAGCAAAGTAGCCCCCTCAACGCGCGGGCTAGGATTTTGCAAATGTAATTTACATAGTCAATTTTTAGCCTTTTATGTTGAAAACATATTGCTTCATCTGTGTAAATAATAATTGGGACTGAATTTGGGGACATTTCAAAATGATCTTTTTGCGAACATAATCCCGTCTTAGATATAATTTTAACAGGATATGTGCTCTTTGGATTACCTTTTGGGAAACATATATATGAATGCATGTTGTATTGGTAACTCAAGAGCTTTTCATATTAATGCATAAAAGAATTTTTGATGGGTTGTTTGATTAGGCCATGGATATTTTGAGAGAGTAGCATTTACAATGCTTTCTCAACTGAAGAATCACTTTCGGTGATATTTAGCTTCAAGGAATTGAAAGGGGAAATCAAACAAAAGATACATAAATCCTCCATGTAAAATACCAGCAAGTATATACCATCCTAAAATTTGAAAGAAAAAAATTGCAGTGACCATATAATTAGAAATACAATCCTATAGATAATGAAGTAAAGAGATTAAAAAAATTAAATCATGATTATGGCCTCCACTCTATATCTGCATCAATTGTTGCAAAATTAGGCTAGTGGAGAGCATCGAAAAAGGGGGATCCATCTACATGGACTTTCTGTTTAGATAACTAAACATTGAAGTCCTTCAAGATGCTCTAGATAGTGATTTGGATAATCTTCCTTAATTATTAGAACATTTGTGTATACCTGTAAACCATACATGTCAAGGAGTATATAACAACCTTGTCGATGGTGACTGAGAAAACAAAAAAGAAAGAAAACTTTGAGAATTATATGGATAAATGTGCTTCAATTTTTTTAATGTGTATAGAAAAAAATGTTGACCGCATATTAAAAAATCATGATTTTTTTGATCATGTATATGAAAAATGTTAATCAAGCACTTGAAAAATGTTGATGTGTATAGAAAAAAGTTGACCATGTGTTTAAAATTTTTTAATATTGGATTTGGAAAATGTTAATCAATGATTTCAAAAAAAATTAACGTGCATAGAAAATGTTAATCAAGTATTTAAAAAATATAGAAAATGTGTATATAAAAATATTTGAAAATGTTTAAAAAAATGTTAACTTTGTATTGAAAAAATATTGAATATGTATTAGATGGGTGTTAGGTTCTAACCACACCTAATGCAAGTTTTTTTCGTGAGAAATAATCCTTATATCTCATACACAATATTTTTTTTTGCAAAATTCCCTTAGTATAAGCCAAAATACGGCTAAGAATTTGAGGATCTAAGGCAAGAAATATGCGGCAAAAATTACGGCAAAATTAGTCGCCAACCAAACAGACCCTTAAAAATCTCCAAGGTCATATCAGATACTCTAGACTAGCACATGCACAAAAGCCCAAAGGCTAACAAACTGGGGCGCCCCTATATCTCACCTTCACCGAGATGAGGGAACGCTCGCTGAAGGGGAGACCACGATGGGCTAGCCCAGGAACGCGGGAGGCCACAACCTCCTTTTCTGTTTCTTTACATATTATATTTTAGTTTTTTCTTTTTTTTCCAATTTTTTCATACTTGGAATATTCTAAATAGATACTTTAAAAAATCAATCTATAATTTTTTGGTCAAATGTTAATTTGTATCTTGATATTAAAAAAGTTAATCAATCATTTGATTTTTTTGAAAAAATATTTGAAAAATGTTAAATGTGTATAAAAAGGTTGAAAATGTATTAAAAATGATGATTTTTTATCATGTATATAACAGTGTTAATCAAGCATTTCATAAAATTTTAATCAAGTATTTGAAAAATGTTTATCAAGCATCCGAAATTTTTAAAATGTGAATAGAACAAATGTTGACCACGTATTAAAAATCATGATTTTTTTTATCAGGTATATGAAAAATGTTAATCAATCATTTGAAAAAATGTTGAACAAGTATTTGAAAAATGTTAAACATTTCAAAAACGTTGATGTGTATAGAAAAAATGCTGACCATGTGTTTAAAAAATGTTAATATTGCATTTGGAAGATGTTAATCAATGATTTAAAAAATGTGTAACGTGCATAGAAAAAATGTTGACCATGTATTACCAAAAGTTAATCTTGTATTTGGAAAATGTTAATCAAGAATTTAAAAAATAAAAAAATGTGTATAGAAAAAATGTTGACCATCCTTTAGAAAAATGTTAATTTTATATTGAAAAAATATTGAACATGTATTAGAAAAATGTTGTTGACATATGCAAAAAATTTAGAATGAAAACCAAAAGAGACAAAGAAAACCAAAGAAGTGGAAAAAAGAAAAAGAAACAAATAAACCTAAGAAAAAAGAAAAAGAAAACTGACGAAAGAAATGCAAAAAAGAATGAAAGAAACAGAGAAAAAAGAAAAAAGAAGAAAGAAGAAAAAAAACCCTGAAGGAAACTGAATAAGAGAAAAAACGATGGATAAATTTGGCTCTTTTACCTTAAGTAGGTCGTGCCTTAAAGTTCATCCAGAACTCAACACATAGCGTCGTGGCTAGCGTAGTTATAAACTATCTAGCAGACTGAGGTTCAAACCCCGGCTTCGCTCTCTTTTTTCCACTATTTCTTGTATTAAGTAGACCGGCCCAATTGCTACGCGAGAATCTTTCCAACTCACTTAATGCGAGACACAACAAAATCGAGGTCGCAAAACCGAGAGTAGACCTTCAAAGATCACTCCAACCTCTCGAGATTGTGACAAGTGGCGTATTTCCTTTTTTCATAGATTTGTTTATTCAAAACATTGTATCTCTTAAATCATGTCCAAATCTCGAAACGTTTTCATAATTGGACTCCTCGCGTCGAGATCTTCAAAACTAGATCCCCGTATTGATAGGTTTTGATGAATTTTTTTTCAGAAAAAAACTGACGAAGAAAACCAAAGCAGGAGCACGTTTTCTTTCTTTTCCAAAAAAGGCACGACTGTGCCTCTCGCGGAAGCAAATTCGTGCCGTGCCTCTCGTGGAAGGAAACAAAAAGAAAACACGTTTTTTTTCAATTTCCAGAGGCACGACTGTGTCTCCTGCGAAAGCAAATCCATGTCTCTCGACTCTCTCCTGTAAGCAAAACTGTGCCTCTCGTGAAAAAAAAAGAAAACACATTTTTTTCGTTTTCGAGAGGCACGGCCGTGCCTCGCGTGGAAAAGAAAACACATTTTTTTGGTTCCCAAGAGGCACGGCCGTGCCTCTTGCAAAATCAAAACTGCGCCTCTCGCGGAAGCAAAAAAGTATCTCTCACGAATGAAAAAAAAAGAAACGTGTTTTTTTCGTTTTCGAGAGGCATGGCCGTGCCTCTCGTGGAAGGAAAAATAAAAGAAAGCGCGTTGTTTTTTTCATTTCCGAGAGACAGTCCCATGCCTCTTGCGAAAGTAAAATCGTGCCTCTCGCGGAAGAAAAAAACATGTTTTTTCACGTAAGTTTTTTGGTCCAAAATCTAAGTAAGATCGGTGAAAAACCAAAAAAAAACTGGTCTAAGAAGCTGAAAACGCATGCGAAAAAATGAACAAAATCCAAAGGGAGCTCCCAGAGTGCGACACGTGGCAGCGGCCGAGAGCGCACCAGTCCATCCCCAAGTAATCGTTGAGAGGCTCCCAAATGAGTGCTAGTCAACTTTTTGCTCTAAATTGGCGCATCGTGACGAAAAAGAATTAGAAAAGGATTGTCGTGTGACAAAGGTCAGACGGCCCAAGACAAAAAGAGCTTACACGAATTTCCGTCCCTGGTCAGCAAACTGGAATGATTACAAACGGCGACTGAATTCCAGTCCTGTACCTTCATTTTTGAAAGTAGGACTTTTAATTTTAAGGCTCATAGCTTAGCCAAATTTGCTTGTAATCTAGCATTAGGGAGACATTTATGGTTGGGCTTCCCCCCCCCCCCCCCCCCCCCCCCCCTGTACCTATGAACGCCATGGTAAATCAATAAAGACTACGAGAATTCTCAAGAAAAAAAAAGCAAACCGGAATGATGCAAAAACGCTAATTGTGGCGCTATAATCGCTGAGCTATAGGCTGTAGTCAACTGAGGTATTATAAAAAAAAACTGAGATTTAACTAATTCTTAGTCACATGAGAATGAGCAAATCCGTAAATATAAACTCTAGTTATTTGAGCACCTTAAAACAGTCAGAGCATTGTGCGACTAAAATGTACGTCTCGCATAAGTCGTGTGACTAGTAGTGCGTTTATCTCTCGTTTATATCCTATAAATTTTTATTCGAGCATTGGAACTGGGTGCTGTGCTCCGCTGCATGTTGACTGAAAATAAATATGGAGAACTCGATCAATCTGTCCCGCGGTACACTTATAGTTGGACAATTGAATTAACCACTTTTTTCCGTAAAACTCGCGGTAAAATAGAAGGCAAGAGCACTAGAGACCCAGAAACTTGCGTTGGACGCGATGATTTAGTCCACAAACTTGCAAAAGGTGATCAACTCATCCACAAACTTGCAAACTATGTGGTGGTTTAGTCCACAGCCAATCAGAGACGGACAATTGGCGCCCAGCTGGCTGCTGCATGGCACACCTGGTTGGACCGGCTCTTTTGCGGAAAACCTGTCAACGTTTCAGGAAATCACGCCCGCAGTCCCTATTTCCCCTGTCTTCTTTATCCCTATCCAAATCCCTAGCTCCTTGATAAAGAAGACTGTCGGCGACCGGTCGAGCTCGGCCAGTCCACGATCGGTCGGTGGTCGCCGCGAAGGTCGAGATCCGGACGATATGAAGCTCTGGTTGCGCAGGCGACTTGGGGCGGCTGGTCGTGTCCCAGTGGCAGGCTCACCGTCGGCGTGCCATGCTTTCGGGCTGTCGGTAATGTCGATAAGCCCCGCAAGACATGCTCGGATGACCGCTTCGAGCTCCCGTGCACTGCATCGCCCGTCTTCCTCTTCTCCAACTCCGGCCGCCGCCCGCCGCCTCTCGATCTCCACCGCCCGTGATTAACCGTCGGATTCCTGTGGTGAATACGCTCCTCTCCTCTCCCTCTACGTTTCGCCTCAACCAATTTGATTCCTCCTCCTCTGTGTGTGTGTGTGTGTGTGTGTGTGTGTGTGTTTGTGCGTGAGTAAGTGGTAAGCAGCACTCCATGCATTTTTTGAGGAATTGGCAGCTTGTACTGCCTATATGTTAAGGAGTAAATAAAATACAGAGGTTGCATTACAGAGCCGGTTTTTAATGTGTCCCCCACCGAAATAAAAAAGAGGAGTTAATCTGACTCCATGAATTTTGATCTGCAGCTGGGCTCTGACTTCTGAATGTTCTCATCTGATTTGCTCTAGTAACTGAATCCTGGTAGAGCAGCCCCCCATTATTGTATTAGAATTTAGAATATATCAATACAAGTTATTGGTTATACTAGTACTAGGTGCAGACTACGGCCAATTTCAGATCATCATTTCAGTAGTTTGTTCCATGTATGGGTTTCCTGTCAAACTTAATAATTACAAACATGCATCTCTCTTTATATCTCTTTAGTAATTACTGTATATGTGTATACATCTTTGGAGAAGGAAGGAGACAATAATACTACTAATAAATAATATGTTTGCAGGTTGATACTCCCTCCGTCCGGAAATACTTGTCATCAAAATAAATAAATGGAGATGTATCTAGACGTATTTCAGTTCTAGATACATCATTTTTTATCCATTTTAATGACAAGTATTTTTGGACGGATGGAGTAGTTGATAAGGGAAACAGGGATAAAGAAGACAAGGGAACAGGGACTGCGGGCGTGATTTCCTGAAACGTTGAGGGGTTTTCCGCAAAAGAGCCGGTCCGACCAGGTGTGCCACGCAGCAGCCAACCGGGCGCCAATTGTCCGTCTCTGATTGGCTGTGGACTAAACCATCACATAGTTTGCAAGTTTGTGGATGAGTTGATCACCTTTTGCAAGTTTATGGACTAAACCATCACATACAACTTAAGTTTTTAGGTCTCTAGTGCTCTTGCCTCGTAAAATAGTATGGCTGCAGCTAACAGCGTCTTATTTGTGCACAACAGGTCGGAGCCGGTTTACACGAGACGAGGTAAGCGACAAATCAACCAAACGCGTTTGTCCTTTGTACTGACGTGGACTAGTGGCCGTCGTCGTCACTCCGGGCTCGCACGAGCTACCGCGTCGTCGCCACACCACGGCTCCGCAGCCTTCCCGCCGAAGCATCTTCTATCTAGACAACGGGCCGGACAAGGTGGCGCGGTGGCGCAGAAGCGGAGCGGCAATGTTTGACCTGACCTGATCCCCTCCTCCTCCAGCGCACGCCTCGTTTGTCGTCCGTCGTGCGAGGTTCATTCCAAGTTTCCAACACAACCTTGCGCTCACGCGAGAGTAACATGGCCGGGAGGCCGACACGACAGCAAAGCGCCAACTGGCCCACGGGCCCCACGAGCGCGTTTGGACCAGGACCCCGTCGCCAGAGGCCCAGAATACCAGTAGTGCACGTAAAAAACTGCCGCCGTTCCTTCTTGATGTCAGCAATGATTGCCATGTAGGAGTACATGTTGCTCTCCATGCAAAAAAAGAAGGAAAATATGTACATGTTGCTCGGTCATACGACCTTTGAATACGCGTTAATTAACGGCCGGAGAGCATGCACTACCGGTCTACGTGTATGCATGTAGAGATGTACTCCCTCCGTTCTTAAATATAAATCTTTGTAGAGATTCCACTAGATGGACTACATACAGAGTAAAATAAATGAATCTAAACTTAAAATGCATCTATATACATCCGTATGCAGTTTATAGTGGAATCTCTATAAAGACTTACATTTAGGAACGAAGGGAGTATTTCGCAAAATAAAGAAAAAAAATATGCTCCGTATGTGCGTACATTCCTTGAAATTTCTTAAAGCCGAGTAGCTTGCCGCACTGACCAACGTGCGTGGGCGACATTTCCACGTCCGCCAGCTATATATACAGCCCACAGAACCTCTCGCCCTCTCACTTTTAATTCCCTCTCATTATTATCTGTCTCACCTTGTTTGCTAGCTACTCCTACTTGCGACGACTCCAAAACCTCGGCACCAAGGAAAAGGAAAAGTCGCCGTCCTCGACCGGTCCGATGGAGTCCGAGAAGGCATCGCGGCCGGCGTCGCTCCTCGGGACGCTGCGGACGGCGGTGAAGAAGGTCCGGTTCCTGCTCTCCTTCAGCGCCACGCGGTGGATCATCAACTCCATCGCCGGCCGCCGGAGCGCGCCCAGCGCGACGGCGCCGCTCCGCCTCAGCTTCGGCTCCAGGCGGCCGGGCCTGCTCGACGCGGAGGACGGGAGCAGCTCCCCCGCGTCCACCGCCGGGCCGACGAGGACGGTGAGCCTCGGGTCGGGCGGCGTGTCGCGGACGAGCAGCGCGGTGGCGGCGTCGGAGTACTCCAGGTCCGCGTCGTCGGGCGCGACGTCGTCGTCGAGCGGGGGGTCGTCGCCGGCGGGGGACGACGACATCGACCGGCGCGCGGAGCAGTTCATCGCCAACTTCTACAAGCACATCCAGATGGAGCGGCAGGTGTCCCTGCAGCTGCGGTACTGCCGGGTCGACAGCCTGCAGGAGAGGTCGCCTCCCCGCAGGGTTTCTTGACCGATTTGATCCCCGGATATGCATTGCGATTCTTGTTAATTTCGAGTGAAAACAGGTGTGTGTATGTGGATTTAGATGGGTGTTTTTTCGTTCCATCATTTCTGCGCGTCGTCTAGGATTAATTTGTTCTGTAAGATTGAGATCACAGAGTGCGAGTAGTACAAATAAACAGAGTTCTTTGAGAACTTGGGGGAGGCTGAGTATTCTCCTCAACATTGAGAAATATCTTTGTATGTGCATCACTCATTGAAAGTGAGGAGAATAGGCTGAATAGCAGGCTAGCCTAGCCAGAATCAATTAATCAAGAATCTACGGTTGGTACTATCTCCATGTAGGTCTAAAATATTCGATTTCACATGGGCAGCCGGAACCAATGAATCAAGTATTTCCTTATAGGTCTGGCATATTCAATTTCACATGGGCAACATCTACTCTATATTGAAATTTTGCTAGTAGGCCTTTGGCCCAAAGCCCAACTAAAATTCTGAAATTCTCTTGGCCCATTCATGCACACATGTGAGTGGAGTGAGTGATGCTAAAGTTTAGTCCCACCTCATAAGTTGAGAGAGAGTTGCACCTCTTTATAAGGTGAGCTCTTCTACCACTTGTATGAGCATGACAAGAGGAGACCTATACGCGCGCTCCTCCTCCTCGTCACGACGCGTCGCGGGTTGCGGGATTGAGTCGAGCCGAGGACAGAGCTATGCACGTTGTCTATATTTTTGCTGCTCGGGAAAAATTAATGAGTCATTAATTAATAATTAACGGACGCGTTAATTACTGAACCGTTTCCGATTCTTTTGGATCGTGACAACTCGGACGTGGGGTTTACTCCCACGACCTGCCCGGCCCGCACTATATAGTCAGGCAGACGTCTACCCTAGCCGCCGCCGATTCGTATGGTTTCTCACCACCGTTCCAGATCATTGCGCCGCCAAGCAAGTCTTCTCCATCCCTCCTTTCGGCATGCACCGGCAGAAGGGACAGCAGGCCTCCGGAACCCCGCCTCTCGTGATCCTGTACGGGAGAGGGGCGATCAGGTTTTTGGGGAGCGCACTCGCGCGACTGCTCAGCGACGACTTCGCGAACGACGACTTCTTCCTCGACCTCGGCAACCTCATCCTCGACGACATGGGCGACAACGTCAACGCCGGCGGTGCTGCTCCCGCTGCACCGTATGTGATTCTATCCTTCCTGTTCGAGATCGTGGTAGAATTCATGTTTCTAGTATGTGCCCTAGATGTGATCTGTTCATCTGTTATGCTAGTTCACATGATTAGTTTAATCTCTGCTGCTGAAGTCATGATTTATCTTCGGTTTATTCGGATTAAATCTCGTAGTAATTTGCTCATATTTCCAACAATCCAAAAACCTGATTATAGGCAATTTACTCCGAGTGGTTTTGCTGCGCATCTGAAGCCGCCTGCCTTTAAGGGGGCGCAATATAAGAGGTGGCGCACGAGAGCAGTCTACTGGTTTCACACCATGGGCTGCTATGACGCCACCAAGGGCAAGCCTGAGGGCGATCTTAATCCAGCACAGCTGGAAGCTTTTGAGAAGATCGATACTCTCTTTAAAGGCGCTCTTCTGAGTGTTCTTGATGACTCCATTGTGGATTCGTATATGTCGTTTGATGACGGCAAGGACATGTGGGCTGCGCTCGAGGCCAAGTTTGGAGCCTCGGACGCCGGCAGCGAGTTGTACATCATGGAGCAATTCTATGACTACAAGATGATTGATAAGCGCCCTGTTGTACAGCAGGCTCATGAGATACAGTCGCTCGCAAAAGAACTTGAGTACTTCAAGTGTGTGTTGCCGGACAAATTTGTTGCCGGAGGCATCATTGCCAAGCTTCCACCTTCGTGGAACAATTTTGCTACTTCTCTGAAACACAAGAGACAGGAGTTTTCCGTTGCGGATCTCATTGGTACTCTTGATGTTGAAGAGAAGGCGAGAGCAAAGGACACACGTGCTCGAGTTGCTGAGGGAGGTTCTAGTGCCCACATGGTACAGAAGAAGAACTTCCAGCCCAACAAGTTAAAAAACAACAAGAACAAAACTCAGGGCAAAGGCAAGTTTGATACAAAGAACAAGCCATCACATTCTACCAACTTCAAGAAGAATTCTCATAAGAAGGGGAAGGTACTTTGCCATGTCTGCGGTGATCCTAATCACTGGGCTCTGAAGTGTCCTAACCACTTTGAGGAGCGCGAACATGAGAAGAGCGGCAAGTCCGCTAATGTTGTCATCGGTGATACTGATATGAAGGAATCAGGGTACGGTATTTTTCCTACCATCCTTTCAGTATTTCAATCCCCTGATTGGTTAATTGACACCGGTGCCAATGTACATGTTTGTGCTGACGCCTCCATGTTTTCTTCTTACCAGGCAACAGGGACTTCTCCCGTGCTGATGGGGAACGGGTCACATGCCATCGTTCGAGGTGTTGGTACGGTCGATCTGAAGTTTACTTCGGGAAAGACTGTGCGTCTGAAGAACGTTCATCATGTGCCGTCCATCAATAAAAATCTCGTTAGCGGTTCCCGTTTATGTCGAGATGGTTTTAAGTTGGTTTTCGAATCCAATAAAGTTGTAATTTCTAAGTATGGACAATTTGTTGGAAAAGGCTATGTGAGCGGAGGCTTGTTCCGCCTGTCTTTGTCAGATATTTGCACTAAAGTTATTAATAATGTTTGCCACAATAATGAGTCTGATATTTGGCATTCACGACTTTGTCACATTAACTTTGGTTGCATGACGCGGCTGGCCAATATGAATTTAATTCCGAAAATCTCTACTGTCAAAGGCTCTAAGTGCCAAGTATGTGTGCAAGCTAAGCAACCTCGCAAGTCCCATAAGACTGCAGAGGCAAGAGACTTGGCTCCACTAGAGCTTATACATTCTGATCTTTGTGAGATGAATGGCGTGTTGACAAAAGGTGGAAAGAGATACTTCATGACGTTGATTGATGACTCCACTAGATATTTTTATGTGTATCTTCTGAAATCAAAAGATGAGGCTTTAACTTTCTTCAAAAACTATAAAGCCGAGGCAGAGAACCAACTTGATCGAAAAATTAAATGGCTTAGGTCCGATCGTGGTGGAGAGTATTTTTCCAATGATTTTGATCTATTTTGTGCGGAATATGGTATAATCCATGAGAGGACACCTCCCTACTCACCTCAGTCAAATGGGGTAGCCGAAAGAAAGAACCGAACTCTAACTGATATGGTTAACACCATGTTAGACACATCGGGTCTTTCCAAGGAATGGTGGGGGGAGGCGCTAATGACTGCGTGTCATGTCCTAAACCGAGTTCCCACAAAGCATAAGACCATGACTCCATTTGAGGAATGGGAAAGGAAAAGATTGAAACTCTCTTACCTACGTACTTGGGGTTGTTTGGCGAAGGTCAATATACCAATTTCCAAGAAGCACAAGCTTGGACCAAAAACCGTGGATTGTGTTCTTCTGGGCTATGCTTTTCATAGCATCGGCTATAGATTTTTGATAATAAAATCTGAGGTATCTGACATGCATGTTGGTACGATTATGGAGTCGAATGATGCAACTTTCTTTGGGGATATATTTCCTATGAAGGATATGTCGAGTTCATCAAATCAGGAGATACCTACTCCATCTAGTGAGGAATTCGCTGTAATTCCTGAACCCACCATTGCGATGGAACACGTTGAGAATCCTGTTGAGGGTGACAATGGAACTCCTGTGAGGAGTAAGAGACAGAGGACTGCAAAGTCTTTTGGTGACGATTTCATTGTGTACCTTGTGGATGACACACCCAGGACTATTTCAGACGCCTATGCATCTCCTGATGCTGACTACTGGAAGGAAGCTGTTCGTAGCGAGATGGATTCCATCTTAGCTAACGGTACCTGGGAGATCACTGACCGTCCTTATGGGTGCAAACCTGTAGGATGTAAGTGGGTGTTCAAGAAGAAGCTTAGACCTGATGGTACGATTGAAAAGTACAAGGCACGGCTTGTGGCCAAGGGTTATACCCGGAAAGAAGGTGAAGACTTCTTTGATACTTACTCACCTGTGGCTAGACTGACCACAATTCGGGTGCTACTATCACTGGCTGCCTCACATGGTCTTCTCGTTCATCAAATGGACGTTAAGACGGCTTTCCTCAATGGAGAATTGAAGGAGGAAATTTACATGGATCAGCCAGATGGTTTTGTAGTACCTGGTCAGGAAGGAAAGGTGTGCAAGTTATTAAAGTCTTTATATGGCCTTAAACAAGCTCCTAAGGAGTGGCATGAGAAGTTTGAAAGAACATTAACTGCTGCCGGCTTTGTAGTAAATGATGGTGACAAGTGTGTGTACTATCGCTATGGTGGGGCGAAGGAGTTATTCTTTGTCTGTATGTCGACGACATATTGATCTTTGGAACCAAACTTGATATAATCAAGGAGGTTAAGGATTTTTTATCTCGCTGTTTTGAGATGAAGGATCTAGGAGTAGCTGATGTTATCTTAAACATCAAGCTGTTGAGAGATGAGAATGGTGGGATCACACTGCTTTAGTCTCACTATGTGGAAAAGGTCTTGAGTCGTTTTGGGTATAGCGACTACACACCTTCTCCAACTCCATATGATGCCTGTGTGTTGCTTCGAAAGAATCGACGGATTGCTAGAGATCAATTGAGGTATTCACAGATTATTGGCTCGCTTATGTATTTGGCGAGTGCCACGAGGCCTGACATCTCTTTTGCTGTGAGCAAGCCGAGTCGGTTTGTGTCAAAACCGGGAGATGATCATTGGCATGCGCTTGAGAGAGTTATCCACTATTTGAAAGGCACCGCGAGCTATGGGATTCACTACACCGGGTATCCAAGGGTATTGGAGGGTTACAGTGACTCAAACTGGATTTCTGATGCTGATGAGATAAAGGCCACAAGTGGTTATGTTTTTACACTTGGTGGTGGCACTGTTTCCTGGAAGTCTTGCAAGCAGACCATCTTAACGAGGTCAACTATGGAAGCAGAACTCACAGCATTGGACACTGCCACTGTTGAAGCAGAGTGGCTTCGTGAACTCTTGATGGACTTACCTATGGTTGAAAAACCAATACCCCCTATCCTGATGAACTGTGATAATCAAACTATGATCGTCAAGATAAATAGTTCGAAGGACAATATGAAGTCCTCAAGACATGTGAAGAGGAGACTAAAATCTGTCAGAAAATTGAGGAACTCCGGAGTTATTACGTTGGATTATATCCAAATGTCGAAAAACTTGGCAGATCCCTTCACAAAGGGTCTATCACGTAATGTGATAGATAATGCATCGATGGAGATGGGTTTGAGACCCACCGCATGAGTTGTCCATAGTGGTAACCCACTCTATGTGATCGGAGATCCCGTGAAGTAGAAGTGGGAGACAAGCTGTTGGTCAGCTGGGAGGAGAGTATCCCTATATTAACTATCCCACTCCGTGAAGATGCAATACTCTCCTGATCTGCATGGCAGGTTGATACTTATCTTAATGTGTTCCAAGTGGCTTATTCGGGTAAGCAGAGATGTTGTCCTGCAGAACATCTTCTGAGGAACACACCTATATGAATTTGACTGTTAACGTCGCAGTCTGTGAGAATTGGATGTTCTCTAATAAATTCATGAAAAGGCCCTGGAGTACGACGTATATGCTCCACCCACGGGGAAGCCTTGCGGCAGCCCAGTATCGGTCAACAATTTGTGTGAAACTAGTCTCACAGAAAACTTGTAGTTCAAGGCATAGTCCACTATTCAAGTTGTGATCTAGTGTAGCATAAATCTCTAAGTGGAAGTTCAACTTCACAGTCTCCACTAAGCACCGGTATATAAAAAATATTTTGGAACTAAATGATGAGATGTGCCAGTGAGACTTTGTGGGGGATTGTTGGAATTTTCCTAGTAGGCCTTTGGCCCAAAGCCCAACTAAAATTCTGAAATTCTCTTGGCCCATTAATGCACACATGTGAGTGGAGTGAGTGAGGCTAAAGTTTAGTCCCACCTCATAAGTTGAGAGAGAGTTGCACCTCTTTATAAGGTGAGCTCTTCTACCACTTGTATGAGCATGACAAGAGGAGACCTACACGCGCGCTCCTCCTCCTCGCTCGCCTCGCCACGCCTCGTCACGACGCGCCGCGGGTTGCGGGATTGAGTCGAGCCGAGGACAGAGCTATGCACGTTGTCTATATTTTTGCTGCTCGGGAAAAATTAATGAGTCATTAATTAATAATTAACGGACGCGTTAATTACTGAACCGTTTCATATTCTTTTGGATCGTGACAACTCGGACGTGGGGTTTACTCCCACGACCTGCCCGGCCTGCACTATATAGTCAGGCAGACATCTACCCTAGCCGCCGCCGCTTCGTATGGTTTCTCACCACCATTCCAAATCATTGCGCCGTGAACGACGATTTCGCGAACGACGACTTCTTCCCCGACCTCGGCAACCTCATCCTCGACAACATGGGCGACAACGTCAACGCCGGCGGTGCTGCTCCCGCTGCACCGTATGTGATTCTATCCTTCCTATTCGAGATCGTGGTAGAATTCATGTTTCTAGTATGTGCCCTAGATGTGATCTGTTTATCTGTTATGCTAGTTCACATGATTAGTTTAATCTTTGCTGCTGAAGTCATGATTTATCTTCTGTTTAGTCGGATTAAATCTCGTAGTAATTTGCTCATATTTCCAACACTCTATACTCAGAGTACAAATTTCACATGTGCACTTTCATCCCTTGATTAACAGGCCCTTCTCTTCGGACGCATCTTCGGTGCCTTAAAGACACCTGCCTTTGGGTCACTGACACGTGGGCCTTGGGTCACTTACATGTGGGCCAGTTACCGGTTGGGCCCACATGTCATAGACACAAAGGCAGGTGCCTTAAGGCACCGAAGCATCGTCCCTTCTCTTCACCCTCTAAACATCTCTTTTCGTAGACTTTTGTTTTTGAGGGGCTTTCCGTAGACTTTTAATGGGTCCATGTCTAGCTGCTTGGCACGGTTTGTTGGTCGGCTGGATTGCATACAAGAACCGGATCAATTTTGGTGGAACTTACTACACCAGAATTAGAAGTTCTCCCTTAACTCTGTTATATTCGGCTCTTTTACCTCTTGTCATTGTGATGTTCCTATAAATAAGAATAAAATAATCGAAGCTCAAAATCACTTTAAATGTTGACTGGGTCTGAACTTCGAACCCATGTTCTCACACCTTCCCTCTTAATTAAAATGCCGCAGGGTCCCTCTCCTGTTGGTCTAGATGAGCCAATCAAATCTCTCTTATTTTGTGCCAGATCGCTTGAGCTATCTGGTCCATATTCCACGTGGCTTCAAATACATATCCGCCTCATAATGGTTGTGTTAATTTTTTGTCAACTAGTTGTATGATATCGGTAAAAACATTCTTCACATGTCCTGGTGGAGACGGCGACCATACGTTGGGTTCTTTGACTATCCATTAATGATGCGGTTTTGACGCGAAAAAAGAAGATTTCTTCTCCATTGCAGGTTATTCGTGATAGTAGTCTGTCACTATGTACATTTTATATTCGGTAGCGCTCTTATCATTAATTTGAGTAGCAGAAAACTATTAAGATGACTCAAATGAAGTTAAAGAAGGTGGATTATAGATAAATATACATCCTATTGATATTATGGTCTTGAACATTCTCACGGAGAAAAGTTTCTCCATACCCCTCTCAGAAAAAGTTTTAAATAGTAGACTATGGAACAGAGCGATAAAAGCGTTAGCGCACTACCTGCTATAGGCTATAGCACACTAAATTGCACTAAACGACTTAGCGTGATGCCCCTCTAAACGCTATAGTTGACATAGCACACTATTTAAAGCTATGCTCTCAACGCAACCTGGATTTGCCCCGGACATCTGAGTTGAGCTCCAGACCACAAACAATGATCTTTGTATAGTCAGGATGGACCCCAGATGTTCAGGCTGACCCCGAAGGTTCCAGGCTAACAACAAAAAGTGGACAATAGCTGGATTTTGAAGGGACAATATAAACCAGTACTTCCTCCCCATTGTTGCCCTAAAAAAGCTTGATTCCCATCTCCCCAACAAACCAAGTTTGAATCTTTATGTGGGAAGAGTAAGATAAGACCTAGATCGAAGGTCCCGCCGAGCCAAATTGTGACCCCATTTCGTTGAGGTCTTCTTTGATCTTGTTATTCTTGGAGTTGTGGGGAATCCTGGACGATTGGAGTCATTTCGGGAGGTTCCAAGTTGTGGAAAGGCTCTGGAAAGTTTCTGAGGGTTGATACGTCTCCATCGTATCTACTTTTCCAAACTCTTTTGCCCTTGTTTTGGACTCTAACTTGCATGATTTGAGTGGAACTAACCCGTACTGACGATGTTTTCAGTAGAATTGCCATGGTGTTATTTTTTTGCAGAAATAAAAGTTCTCGGAATGACGTGAAACTTCACGTAGATGATTTTGGGAATTAATAAAAATATTGGCGAAATAATCAACCGAAGGGGGCCCATGGCCACAAGGGTGGGAGGCGCACCCTTCGTCCTTGTGGGCCCCCTGGACCTCCACCGACCTCAACTCCAACTCCATATATACACGTTCGGGGAGAAAAAAACCAGAGAGAAGGATTCATCACGTTTTACGATACGAAAACGCCGCCAAGCATTGTTCTTCCTCGGGAGGGCAGATCTGGAGTCCGTTTGGGGCTCCGGAGAGGGGAATCCGTCGCCATCGTCATCATCAACCATCCTCCATCACCATTTTCATGATGCTCACCGCCGTGCGTGAGTAATCTCATCGTAGGCTTGCTGGACTGTGATGGGTTGGATGAGATTTACCATGTAATCGAGTTAGTTTTGTTAGGGTTTGATCCCTAGTATCCACTATGTTCTAAGATTGATGTTGCTATGACTTTGCTATGCCTAATGCTTGTCACTAGGGCCCGAGTGCCATGATTTCAGATCTGAACCTATTATGTTTTCATGAATATATTTGTGTTCTTGATCCTATCTTGCAAGTTATAGTCACCTACTACGTGTTATGATCTGACAACCCCGGAGTGACAATAGTCGGGACACTTCCCGGTGATGACCGTAGTTTGAGGAGTTCATGTATTCACTAAGTGCTAATGCTTTGGTCCGGTACTCTATTAAAAGGAGGCCTTAATATCCCTTAGTTTCCAATAGGACCCCGCTGCCACGGGAGGGTAGGACAAAAGATGTCATGCAAGTTCTTTTCCATAATCACGTATGACTATATACGGAATACATGCCTACATTATATTGATGAATTGGAGCTAGTTCTGTGTCACCCTATGTTATAACCGTTGCATGATGAATGTCATCCGACATAATTATCCATCATTGATCCATTGCCTACGAGCTCGTTTCATATTGATCATTGCTTCTTTACTTTTCCGTTGCCACTGCTACGATTGCTACAAAAATGCTACTGTTACTTTTGCCACTGTTACCGTTACTTCCATACTATTTTGCTACTAAATATTTTGCTGCAGATATTAAGTCTTTCAGGTGTGGTTGAATTGACAACTCAGCTGCTAATACTTGAGAATATTCTTTGGCTCCCCTTGTGTCGAATCAACAAATTTGGGTTGAATAATCTACCCTCGAAAACTGTTGCGACCCCCTATACTTGTGGGTTATCAAGACCTTTTTCTGGCGCCGTTGCCGGGGAGCATAACTCTATTCTCTAAGTCACTTGGGATTTATATCTGTTGATCACTATGAGGAATTTGAAAGATCAAAGAACCGAGATTTTCCCTCAACTACGAGGGGAGGTAAGGAACTGCCTTCTAGCTCTGCACTTGATTCTCGTTCTGTTTTGAGTAAACTCGCGACACCTACACCTGCTATTGATTCTGATATGTCGCATGTTATTGATGATGCCACTGTTGGGGAACGCAGTATTTCAAAAAATTTACTTACGATCACGCAAGATCCATCTAGGAGATGCATAGCAATGAGCGGGGAGAGTGTGTCCACGTACCCTCGTCGACTGAAAGAGGAAGCATTTAGTAACGCGGTTGATGTAGTCGAACGTCTTCGCGATCCAACCTATCCAAGTACCGAACGTACGGCACCTCCGCGATCTGCACATGTTCAGCTCGGTGACGTCCCTTGAACTCTTGATCTAGTTGAGGACGAGGGAGAGTCCCGTCAGCACGACGGCGTGGCGACGGTGTTGATGAAGTTACCGGCGCAGGGCTTCGCCTAAGTACTACGACGATATGACCGAGGTGTGTAACTGTGGAGGGGGGCACCGCACACGGCTAAGAGAAGACTTGGTGTGCCTTTGGGGTGCCCCCTCCCACGTATATAAAGGGGGAGGAGAGGTGGCCGGCCCAAGGGGGGGCGCGCCATGGGGGGAGTCCTACTTGGACTCCTGGTCCAAGTAGGATTCGGTCGCCCCCCTTTCCTATTCCAAGTAGGAGAAGAAGGGAAGGAGGAAGAGGAGAGAAGGAAGGAGGGGGGCGCCGCCCCCTCCTCTTGTCCAATTCAGACTGGGCAAGGGGGGCGCGCGCCACCTCCTGGCCAGCCCTCTCTCTTCTCCACCAAGGTCCATGGTGGCCCATTAACCTCCCGGGGGGGGGGTCCGGTAACCCACGGTACTCCGAAACTTATCCGAAACGACCAGAACCATTCCGGTGTCCGAATGTAGCCTTCCAATATATGAATCTTTATTTCTCGACCATTTCGAGACTCCTCATCAGGTCCGTGATCTCATCCGAGACTCCGAAAAAACTTCGGTTCATCAAAACACGAAACTCATAATACAAATCGTCATCGAACGTTAAGCGTGCGGACCCTACGGGTTCGAGAACTATGTAGACATGACCGAGACACCTCTCCAGTCAATAACCAATAGCGGAACCTAGATGCTCATATTGTCTCCCACATATTCTACGAAGATCTTTATCGGTCAAACCGCATAACAACATACGTTGTTCCCTTTGTCATCGGTATGTTACTTGCCCGAGATTCGATTGTCGGTATCATCATACCTAGTTCAATCTCGTTACTAGAAAGTCTCTTTACTCGTTCCGTAATGCATCATCCTGCAACTAACTCATTAGTCACATTTCTTGCAAGGCTTATAGTGATGTGCATTACCGAGAGGGCCCAGAGATACCTCTCCGATACACGGAGTGACAAATCCTAATCTTGATCTATGACAACTCAACAAACACCATCGGAGACACCTGTAGAGCATCTTTATAATCACCCAGTTACGTTGTGATGTTTGATAGCACACAAGGTGTTCCTTCGGTATTCGGGAGTTGCATAATCTCATAGTTTGAGGAACATGTATAAGTCATGAAGAAAGCAATAGCAGAAAAACTAAACGATCATTATGCTAAGCTAACGAATGGGTCTTGTCCATCACATCATTCTCTAATGATGTGATCCCGTTCATCAAATGACAACACATGTCTATGGCTAGGAAACTTAACCATCTTTGATTAACGAGCTAGTCTAGTAGAGGCAGGGACACTCTGTTTGTCTATGTATTCACACATGTACTAAGTTTCTGGTTAATACAATTCTAGCATGAATAATAAACATTTATCATGATATAAGGAAATATAAATAACAACTTTATTATTGCCTCTAGGGCATATTTCCTTCAGTCTCCCACTTGCACTAGAGTCAATAATCTAGATTAGATAGTAATGATTCCAACACCCATGGAGTCTTGGTGTTGATCATGTTTTGCTCGTGAGAGAGGCTTACTCAACGGGTCTGCAACATTCAGATCCATATGTATCTTGCAAATCTCTATGTCTCCCTCCTTGACTTGATCGCGGATGGAATTGAAGCGTCTCTTGACGTGCTTGGTTCTCTTGTGAAATCTGGATTCCTTTGCCAAGGCAATTGCACCAGTCTTGTCACAAAAGATTTTCATTGGACCCGATGCACTAGGTATGACACCTAGATCGGATATGAACTCCTTCATCCAGACTCCTTCATTTGCTGCTTCCGAAGCAGCTATGTATTCCGCTTCACACGTAGATCCCGCCACGACGCTCTGCTTGGAACTGCACCAACTAACAGCTCCACCATTTAATATAAATACATATCCGGTTTGTGACTTAGAGTCATCCGGATCAGTGTCAAAGCTTGCATCGACGTAACCGTTTACGACGAGCTCTTTGTCACCTCCATAAACGAGAAACATATCCTTATTCCTTTTCAGGTATTTCAGGATGTCCTTGACCGCTGTGTAATGATCCACTCCTGGATTACTTTGGTACCTCCCTGCTAAACTAATCACAAGGCACACATCAGGTCTGGTACATAGCATTGCATACATGATAGAACCTATGGCTGAAGCATATGGAATGACTTTCATTTTCTCTCTATCTTCTGCAGTGGTCAGGCATTGAGTCTGACTCAACTTCACACCTTGTAACACAGGCAAGAACCCTTTCTTTGCTTGATCCATTTTGAACTTCTTCAAAACTTTATCAAGGTATGTGCTTTGTGAAAGTCCAATTAAGCGTCTTGATCTATCTCTATAGATCTTGATGCCCAATATATAAGCAGCTTGACCGAGGTCTTTCATTGAAAAATTCTTATTCAAGTATCCTTTTATGCTATTCAAAAATTCAGTATCATTTCCGATCAACAATATGTAATCCACATATAATATCAGAAAAGCTACAGAGCTCCCACTCACTTTCTTGTAAATACAGGCTTCTCCAAAAGTCTGTATAAAACCATATGCTTTGATCACACTATCAAAGCATATTTTCCAACTCCGAGAGGCTTGCACTAGTCCATAAATGGATCACTGGAGCTTGCACACTTTGTTAGCACCTTTTGGATCGACAAAACCTTTTGATTGCATCATATACAACTCTTCTTTAAGATATCCATTAAGGAATGCAGTTTTGACATCCAATTGCCAAATTTCATAATCATAAAATGCGGCAATTGCTAACATGATTCGGATGGACTTAAGCATCGCTACGGGTGAGAAAGTCTCATCGTGGTCAACTCCTTGAACTTGTCGAAAACCTTTCGCAACAAGTCGAGCTTTGTAGACAGTAACATTACCGTCAACGTCAGTCTTCTTCTTGAAGATCCATTTATTCTTTATGGCTTGTGATATGTCCATTTTGCATCATGCTTTTATATCGATATTCATTGCATTATGGGCTGTTATTACACATCATGTCACAATAATTATGCCTATTCTCTCTTATTTTACAAGGTTTACATGAAAAGGGAGAATGACGGCAGCTGGAATTCTGGGCTGGAAAAGGAGCAAATATTAGAGACCTATTCTGCACAACTCCAAAAGTCCTGAAACTCCACGGAAGTCAGTTTTGGAATATATATAAAATATTGGGCGAAGAAAGCACCAGAGGGGGGCCACCCACCGTCCAAGAGGGTGGGGGCGCGCCCTACCCCCCTGGGCGCGCCCCTGCCTCGTGGCCCCCCTGGCAGGCCTCAGGTGCCCATCTTCTGCTATATGAAGTGTTTCGCCCTTAAAAAAATCATAAGCAAGGTTTCGGGACGAAGCACCGCCGCCACGAGGCGGAACCTGGCGAAACCAATCTAGGGCTCCGGCGGAGCTGTTCTGCCGGGGAAACATCCCTCCGGGAGGGGGAAATCATCACCATCGTCATCACCAACGATCCTCTTATCGGGAGGGGGTCAATCTCCATCAACATCTTCACCAGCACCATCTCCTCACAAACCCTAGTTCATCTCTTGTATCCAATCTTTGTCCCAAAACCTCAGATTGGTACCTGTGGGTTGCTAGTAGTGTTGATTACTCCTTGTAGTTGATGCTAGTTGGTTTATTTGGTGGAAGATCATATGTTCAGATCCTTTATGCATATTAATACTCCTCTGATTATGAACATAAATATGATTTGTGAGTAGTTACGTTTGTTCCCGAGGACATGGGAGAAGTCTTGCTATAAGTAGTCATGTGAATTTGGTATTCGTTCGATATTTTGATGAAATGTATGTTGTCTTTCCTCTAGTGGTGTTATGTGAACGTCGACTACATGACACTTAACCATTTTTTGGGCCTAGAGGAAGTCATTGGGAAGTAATAAGTAGATGATGGGTTGCTAGAGTGATAGAAGCTTAAACCCTAGTTTATGCGTTTCTTCGTAAGGGGCTGATTTGGATCCATATGTTTCATGCTATGGTTAGGTTTACCTTAATACTTCTTTTGTAGTTGTGGATGCTTGCAATAGGGGTTAATCATAAGTGGGATGCTTGTCCAAGGAAGGGCAGTACCCAAGCACCGGTCCACCCACATATCAAATTACCAAAGTAACAAACGCGAATCATATGAGCGTGATGAAAACTAGCTTGACGATAATTCCCATGTCTCCTCGGGAGCGTTTTCCCTTATAGAAGAGTTTGTCCAGGCTTGTCCTTTGCTACAAAAAGGATTGGGCCATCTTGCTTCACCCTATTTACTTTTATTACTTGTTACCCGTTACAAATTACCTTATCACAAAACTATTTGTTACCGATAATTTCAGTGCTTGCAGAGAATACCTTACTGAAAACCGCTTGTCATTTCCTTCTGCTCCTTGTTGGGTTTGACACTCTTACTTATCGAAAGGACTACGATAGATCCCCTATACTTGTGGGTCATCAGCTTGCCGATCATCGGGCAAGTCAACCAAAGTCCACACTTTGTTCTCATACATGGATCCCATCTCAGATTTCATGGCCTCAAGCCATTTCGCGGAATCTGGGCTCATTATCGCTTCCTCATAGTTCGTAGGTTCGTCATGGTCAAGTAACATGACTTCCAGAACAGGATTACCGTACCACTCTGGTGCGGACCTTACTCTGGTTGACCTACGAGGTTCAGTAGTAACTTGATTCAAAGTTTCATGATCATCATCATTAGCTTCCTCACTAATTGGTGTAGGAATCGCTGGAACTAATTTCTGTGATGGACTACTTTTCAATTCGGGAGAAGGTACAATTACCTCATCAAGTTCTACTTTCCTCCCACTCACTTCTTTCGAGAGAAAATCTTTCTCTAGAAAGGACCCATTCTTAGCAACGAATATCTTGCCTTTGGATCTGTGATAGAAGGTGTACCCAACAGTTTCCTTTGGGTATCCTATGAAGACACATTTCTCCGATTTGGGTTCAAGCTTATCAGGTTGAAGCTTTTTCACATAAGCATCGCAACCCCAAACTTTAAGAAACGTCAACTTGAGCTTATTTTCTTGCTACGATGATTTTCCACTTCACTCTGAAATTCTTTGAACTTTTCAAATGTTTCAGACTTATGTTTCATCAAGTAGATATACCCATATCTGCTCAAATCATCTGTGAAGGTCAGAAAATAACGATACCCGCCGCGAGCATCAACACTCATTGGACTGCATACATCAGTATGTATTATTTCCAATAAGTCTGTTGCTCGCTCCATTGTTCCGAAGAACCGAGTCTTAGTCATCTTGCCCATGAGGCATGGTTCGCAAGCATCAAGTGATTCACAATCAAGTGATTCCAAAAGCCCATCAGTATGGAGTTTCTTCATGCGCTTTACACCAATATGACCTAAACGGCAGTGCCACAAATAAGTTGCACTATCATTATTAAACTTGTATCTTTTGGTTTCAACACTATGAATATGTGTATCACTACTATCGAGATTCAATAAAAATAGACCACTCATCAAGGGTGCATGACCATAAAAGATATTACTCATATAAATAGAACAACCATTATTCTCTAATTTAAATGAATAACCATCTCACATCAAACAAGATCCAGATATAATGTTCATGCTTAACGCTGGCACCAAGTAACAATTATTCAGGTCTAAAACTAATCCGGAAGGTAGATGTAGAGGTAGCGTGCCAACCACGATCACGTCGACTTTGGAACCATTTCCCACGCGCATCGTCACCTCGTCCTTAGCCAATCTTTGCTTAATCCGGAGCCCCTGTTTCGAGTTGCAAATATGAGCAACAGAACCAGTATCAAATACCCAGGCGCTACTACGAGCATTAGTAAGGTACACATCAATATGATGTATATCAAATATACCTTTCACTTTGCCATCCTTCTTATCCACCAAATACTTGGGGCAATTCCGCTTCCAGTGACCAGTCCCTTTGCAGTAGAAGCACTCAGTCTCAGGCTTAGGTCCAGACTTGCGCTTCTTCACTTGAGCAGCAACTTGCTTGCCGTTCTTCTTGAAGTTCCCCTTCTTCCCTTTGCCCTTCTTCTTGAAACTAGTGGTCTTGTTAACCATCAACACTTGATGCTCCTTCTTGATTTCTACCTCCGCAGCCTTTAGCATTGCGAAGAGCTCAGGAATTGTCTTATCCATCCCTTGCATATTATAGTTCATCATGAAGCTTTTGTAGCTTGGTGGTAGTGATTGAAGAACTCTGTCAATGACACTATCAACAGGAAGATTAACTCCCAGTTGAGTCAAGTGATTGTGGTACCCAGACATTCTGAGTATATGTTCACTGACGGAACTATTCTTCTCCGTTTTGCAGCTGTAGAATTTATTGGAGACTTCATATCTCTCAATTCGGGCATTTGCTTGAAATATTAACTTCAACTCCTGGAACATTTCATATGCTCCATGACGTTCAAAACGACGTTGAAGTTCCGGTTCTAAGCCGTAAAGCATGGCACACTGAACTATCGAGTAGTCATCAGCTTTCCTCTGACACACGTTCATAACGTCTGGAGTTGCTCCTGCAGCTGGTTTCGCACCCATCGGTGCTTCCAGGACGTAATTCTTCTGTGCAGCAATGAGGATAATCCTCAAGTTACAGACCCAGTCCGTGTAGTTGCTACCATCATCTTTCAACTTAGCTTTCTCTAGGAACGCATTAAAATTCAAAGGAACAGTAGCACGGGCCATTTATCTACAACAACATAGACATGCAAAATACTATCAGGTACTAAGTTAATGATAAATTAAAGTTCAATTAATCATATTACTTAAGAACTCCCACTTAGATAGACATCCCTCTAGTCATCTAAATGATCACGTGATCCATATCAACTAAACCATGTCCGATCATCACGTGAGATGTAGTTTTCAATGGTGAACATCACTATGTTGATCATATCTACTATATGATTCACGCTCGACCTTTCGGTCTCAGTGTTTCGAGGCCATATCTGCATATGCTAGGCTCGTCAAGTTTAACCCGAGTATTCTGCGTGTGCAAAACTGGCTTGCACCCGTTGTATGTGAACGTAGAGCTTATCACACCCGATCATCATGTGGTGTCTCGGCACGACGAACTGTAGCAATGGTGCATACTCAGGGAGAACACTTATACCTTCAAATTTAGTGAGAGATCATATTATGCTACCGCCGTACTAAGCAAAATAAGATGCATAAAGGATAAACATCACATGCAATCAATATAAGAGATATGATATGGCCATCATCATCTTGTGCCTTTGATCTCCATCTCCAAAGCACCATCATGATTCAACCTGGCAGTCGGGTCGGGTTTCACCTGAAGGAAATATGCCCTAGAGGCAATAATAGAGTTATTATTTATTTCCTTATATCATGATAAATGTTTATTATTCATGCTAGAATTGTATTAACCAGAAACATAATACATGTGTGAATACATAGACAAACAAAGTATCACTAGTATGCCTCTACTTGGCTAGCTCGTTGATCAAAGATGGTTATGTTTCCTAGCCATAGACATGAGTTGTCATTTGATTAACGGGATCACATCATTAGGAGAATGATGTGATTGACTTGACCCATTCCGTTAGCTTAGCACTCGATCGTTTAGTATGTTGCTATTGCTTTCTTCATGACTTATACATGTTCCTATGACTATGAGATTATGCAACTCCCGTTTATCGGAGGAACACTTTGTGTGCTACCAAACGTCACAATGTAACTGGGTGATTATAAAGGTGCTCTACAGGTGTCTCCAAAGGTACTTGTTGGGTTGGCGTATTTCGAGATTAGGATTTGTCACTCCGATTGTCGGAGAGGTATCTCTGGGCCCACTCAGTAATACACATCACTATAAGCCTTGCAAGCATTGTGACTAATGAGTTAGTTGTGGGATGATGTATTACGGAACGAGTAAAGAGACTTGCCGGTAACGAGATTGAACTAGGTATCGAGATACCGACGATCGAATCTCGGGCAAGTAACATACCGATGACAAAGGGAACAACGTATGTTGTTATGCGGTCTGACCGATAAAGATCTTCGTAGAATATGTGGGAACCAATATGAGCATCCAGGTTCCGCTATTGGTTATTGACCGGAGACGTGTCTCGGTCATGTCTACATAGTTCTCAAACCCGTAGGGTCCGCACGCTTAACGTTACGATGACAGTTATATTCTGAGTTTATATGTTTTGATGTACCGAAGGTTGTTTGGAGTCTCGGATTTGATCACGGACATGACGAGGAGTCTCGAAATGGTCGAGACATAAAGATTGATATATTGGAAGCCTATGTTTGGACATCGGAAGTGTTCCGGGTGAAATCGGGATTTTTCCGGAGTACCGGGAGGTTACCGGAACCCCCCGGTGACTTAATGGGCCTTAGTGGGCCTAGGTGGAAGAGAGGAGAGGAGGCCAGGGTAGGGCCGCACGCCCCTCCCCCCAATCCGAATAGGACAAGGAGAGGGGGGCGGCGCCCCCCTTTCCTTCCTCCCCTCCACCTCTTCCCCCCCTCTCTCCTAGTCCAACATGGAAAAGGGGGGGAGTCCTACTCCCGGTAGGAGTAGGACTCCTCCTGGCGTGCCTCTCCCCTTGGCCGGCCGAACCCCCCTTGCTCCTTTATATACGGGGGCAGGGGGCACCTCTAGACACACAATTGATCATTGATCTTTTAGCCGTGTGCGGTGCCCCCCTCCACCATATTACACCTCGATAATATCGTAGCGGTGCTTAGGCGAAGCCCTGCGTCGGTAGAACATCAACATTGTCACCACGCCGTCGTGCTGACAAAACTCTCCCTCAACACTCGGCTGGATCGGAGTTCGAGGGACGTCATCGAGCTGAACGTGTGCTGAACTCGGAGGTGCCGTGCGTTCGGTACTTGATCGGTCGGATCGTGAAGATGTACGACTACATCAACCGCATTGTGTTAACGCTTCCGCTTTCTGCCTACAAGGGTACGTGGACAACACTCTCCCCTCTTGTTGCTATGCATCACCATGATCTTGCGTGTGCGTAGAATTTTTTTGAAATTACTACGTTCCCCAACAGTGGCATCCGAGCCTGGTTTTATGCGTTGATGTTATATGCACGAGTAGAACACAAGTGAGTTGTGGGCGATATAAGTCATACTGCTTACCAGCATGTCATATTTTGGTTCAGCGGTATTGTGAGATGAAGAGGCCCGGACCGACATTACGCGTACGCTTACGCGAGACTGGTTTCACCGTTGCGAGCACTCGTTGCTTAAAGGTGACTGGCGGGTGTCTGTCTCTCTCACTTTAGTTGAACCGAGTGTGGCTATGCCCGGTCCTTGCGAAGGTTAAAACAGCACCAACTTGACAAACTATCGTTGTGGTTTTGATGCGTAGGTAAGAACGGTTCTTGCTAAGCCCGTAGCAGCCACGTAAAACTTGCAACAACAAAGTAGAGGACGTCTAACTTGTTTTTGCAGGGCATGTTGTGATGTGATATGGTCAAGACATGATGCTATATTTTATTGTATGAGATGATCATGTTTTGTAACCGAGTTATCGGCAACTGGCAGGAGCCATATGGTTGTCGCTTTATTGTATGCAATGCAATCGCCATGTAATTGTTTTACTTTATCACTAAGCGGTAGCGATAGTCGTAAAAGCAATAGTTGGCGAGACGACAACGATGCTACGATGGAGATCAAGGTGTCGCGCCGGTGACGATGGTGATCATGACGGTGCTTCGGAGATGGAGATCACAAGCACAAGATGATGATGGCCATATCATATCACTTATATTGATTGCATGTGATGTTTATCTTTTATGCATCTTATCTTGCTTTGATTGACGGTAGCATTATAAGATGATCTCTCACTAAAATTTCAAAATAAAAGTGTTCTCACTGAGTATGCACCGTTGCCAAAGTTCGTCGTGCCCAGACACCACGTGATGATCAGGTGTGATAAGCTCTACGTCCATCTACAACGGGTGCAAGCCAATTTTGCACACGCAGAATACTCAGGATAAACTTGACGAGCCTAGCATATGCAGATATGGCCTCGGAATGCTAAGACCGAAAGGTCGAGCGTGAATCATATAGTAGATATGATCAACATAGTGATGTTCACCATTGAAAACTACTCCATTTCACGTGATGATCGGTTATGGTTTAGTTGATTTGGATCACGTAATCACTTAGATGATTAGAGGGATGTCTATCTAAGTGGGAGTTCTTAAGTAATATGATTAATAGAACTTAAATTTATCATGAACTTAGTACCTGATAGTATCTTGCTTGTCTATGTTAATTGTAGATAGATGGCCCGTGCTGTTGTTCCGTTGAATTTTAATGCGTTCCTTGAGAAAGCAAAGTTGAAAGATGATGGTAGCAATCACACGGACTGGGTCCGTAACTTGAGGATTATCCTCATTGCTGCACAGAAGAATTACGTCCTGGAAGCACCGCTGGGTGCCAGGCCTGCTGCAAGAGCAACACCAGAAGTTATGAACGTCTGGCAGAGCAAAGCTGATGACTACTCGATAGTTCAGTGTGCCATGCTTTACGGCTTAGAACCGGGTCTTCAACAACGTTTTGAACGTCATGGAGCATATGAGATGTTCCAGGAGTTGAAGTTAATATTTCAAGCAAATGCCCGGATTGAGAGATATGAAGTCTCCAATAAGTTCTACAGCTGCAAGATGGAAGAGAATAGTTCTGTCAGTGAGCATATACTCAAAATGTCTGGGTATAATAATCACTTGATTCAACTGCGAGTTAATCTTCCGGATGATAGCGTCATTGACAGAATTCTTCAATCACTGCCACCAAGCTACAAGAGCTTCGTGATGAACTATAACATGCAAGGGATGAATAAGACAATTCCCGAGCTCTTCGCAATGCTAAAGGCAGCGGAGGTAGAAATCAAAAAGGAGCATCAAGTGTTGATGGTCAATAAGACCACTAGTTTCAAGAAAAAGGGCAAAGGGAAGAAGAAGGGGAACTTCAAGAAGAACAGCAAGCAAGTTGTTGTTCAGGAGAAGAAACCCAAATCTGGACCTAAGCCTGAGACTGAGTGCTTCTACTGCAAGCAGACTGGTCATTGGAAGCGGAACTGCCCCAAGTATTTGGCGGATAAGAAGGATGGCAAGGTGAACAAAGGTATATGTGATATACTTGTTATTGATGTGTACCTTACCAGAGCTCGCAGTAGCACCTGGGTATTTGATACTGGTTCTGTTGCTAATATTTGCAACTCAAAACAGGGACTAAGGATTAAGCGAACACTGGCCAAGGACAAGGTGACGGTGCGCGTGGGAAACGGTTCCAAAGTCGATGTGATCGCCGTCGGCACGCTACCTCTACATCTACCTTCGGGATTATTATTAGACCTAAATAATTGTTATTTGGTGCCAGCGTTGAGCATGAACATTATATCTGGATCTTGTTTGATGCGAGACGGTTATTCATTTAAATCAGAGAATAATGGTTGTTCTATTTATATGAGTAATATCTTTTATGGTCATCACCCTTGAAGAGTGGTCTATTTTTAATGAATCTCGGTAGTAGTGACACACATATTCATAATGTCGAAGCCAAAAGATGCAGAGTTGATAATGATAGTGCAACTTATTTGTGGCACTGCCGTTTAGGTCATATCGGTGTAAAGTGCATGAAGAAACTCCATAATGATGGACTTTTGGAATCACTTGATTATGAATCACTTGGTACTTGCGAACCGTGTCTCATGGGCAAGATGACTAAAACACGGTTCTCCGGAACTACGGAGAGAGCAACTGATTTGTTGGAAATCATACATACAGATGAATGTGGTCTGATGAATATTGAGGCTCGTAGCGGATATCGTTATTTTCTCACCTTCACAGATGATTTGAGCAGATAGGGGTATATCTACTTAATGAAACATAAGTCTGAAACATTTGAAAAGTTCAAAGAATTTCAGAGCGAAGTTGAAAATCATCGTAACAAGAAAATAAAGTTTCTACGATCAGATCGTGGAGGAGAATATTCGAGTTACGAGTTTGGCCTTGATTTGAAACAATGCGGAATAGTTTCGCAACTCACGCTACTCGGAACACCACAGCGTAATGGTGTGTCCGAACGTCGTAATCGTACTTTACTAAATATGGTGCGATCTATGATGTCTCTTATTGATTTACCGCTATCGTTTTGGGGTTATGCTTTAGAGATGGCTGCATTCACTCTAAATAGGACACCATCGAAATCCGTTGAGTCGACGCCTTATGAACTATGATTTGGCAAGAAACCAAAGTTGTCGTTTCTTAAAGTTTGGGGTTGCGATGCTTATGTGAAGAAACTTCAACCTGATAAGCTCGAACCTAAATCGGAGAAATGTGTATTCATAGGATACCCAAAGGAGACTGTTGGGTACACCTTCTATCACAGATCCTAAGGCAAGACATTCGTTGCTAAGAATGGATCCTTTCTAGAGAAGGAGTTTCTCTCGAAAGAAGTGAGTGGGAGGAAAGTAGAACTTGATGAGGTAACTGTACCTGCTCCCTTATTGGAAAGTAGATCATCACAGAAACCAGTTTCTGCGACACCTACACCAATTAGTGAGGAAGTTAATGATAATGATCATGAAACTTCAGATCAAGTTATTACTGAACCTCATAGGTCAACCAGATTAAGATCCACACCAGAGTGGTACGGTAATCCTGTTCTGGAGGTTATGTTACTAGACCATGACGAACCTACGAACTATGAAGAAGCGATGGTGAGCCCAGATTCCGCAAAATGGCTTGAGGCCATGAAATCCGAGATGGGATCCATGTATGAGAACAAAGTATGGACTTTGGTTGACTTGCCCGATGATCGGCAAGCTATTGAAAATAAATGGATCTTCAAGAAGAAGACTGACGCTGATGGTAATGTTACTGTCTATAAAGCTCGACTTGTTGCGAAAGGTTTTCGACAAGTTCAAGGGATTGACTATGATGAGACCTTCTCACCCGTAGCGATGCTCAAGTATGTCCGAATCATGTTAGCAATTGCCGAATTTTATGATTATGAAATTTGGCAAATGGATGTCAAAACTGCATTCCTGAATGGATTTCTGGAAGAAGAGTTGTATATGATGCAACCAGAAGGTTTTGTCGATCCAAAGGGAGCTAACAAAGTGTGCAAGCTCCAGCGATCCATTTATGGACTGGTGCAAGCCTCTCAGAGTTGGAATAAACGCTTTGATAGTGTGATCAAAGCATTTGGTTTTATACAGACTTTTGGAGAAGCCTGTATTTACAAGAAAGTGAGTGGGAGCTGAGTAGCATTTCTGATATTATATGTGGATGACATATTGCTAATTGGAAATGATATATAATTTCTGGATAGCATAAAGGGATACTTGAATAAGAGTTTTTCAATGAAAGACCTCGGTGAAGCTGCATATATATTAGGCATCAAGATCTATAGAGATAGATCAAGACGCTTAATTGGACTTTCACAAAGCACATACCTTGACAAAGTTTTGAAGAAGTTCAAAATGGATCAAGCAAAGAAAGGGTTCTTGCCTGTACTACAAGGTGTGAGATTGAGTAAGACTCAATGCCCGACCACTGCAGAAGATAGAGAGAAGATGAAAGATGTTCCCTATGCTTCAGCCATAGGCTCTATCATGTATGCAATGCTGTGTACCAGACCTGATGTGTGCCTTGCTATAAGTTTATCAGGGAGGTACCAAAGTAATCCAGGAGTGGATCACTGGACAGCGGTCAAGAACATCCTGAAATACCTGAAAAGGACTAAGGATATGTTTCTCGTTTATGGAGGTGACAAAGAGCTCATCGTAAATGGTTACGTTGATGCAAGCTTTGACACTGATCCGGACGATTCTAAATCGCAAACCGGATATGTGTTTACATTGAACGGTGGAGCTGTCAGTTGGTGCAGTTCTCAGCAAAGTGTCGTGGCGGGATCTACGTGTGAAGCGGAGTACATAGCTGCTTTGGAAGCAGAAAATGAAGGAGTCTGGATGAAGGAGTTCATATCCGATCTAGGTGTCATACCTAGTGCATCGGGACCAATGAAAATCTTTTGTGACAATACTGGTGCAATTGCCTTAGCAAAGGAATCCAGATTTCACAAGAGAACCAAGCACATCAAAAGACGCTTCAATTCCATCCGGGATTTAGTCCAGGTGGGAGACATAGAAATTTGCAAGATACATACGAATCTGAATGTTGCAGACCCGTTGACTAAGCCTCTTCCACGAGCAAAACATGATCAACACCAAGACTCCATGGGTGTAAGAATCATTACTGTGTAATCTAGATTATTGGCTCTAGTGCAAGTGGGAGACTGAAGGAAATATGCCCTAGAGGCAATAATAAAGTTATTATTTATTTCCTTATATCATGATAAATGTTTATTATTCATGCTAGAATTGTATTAACCGGAAACATAATACATGTGTGAATACATAGACAAACAGTGTCACTAGTATGCCTCTACTTAGCTAGCTCGTTGATCAAAGATGGTTATGTTTCCTAGCCATAGACATGAGTTGTCATTTGATTAACGGGATCACATCATTAGGAGAATGATGTGATTGACTTGACCCATTCCGTTAGCTTAGCACTCGATCGTTTAGTATGCTGCTATTGCTTTCTTCATGACTTATACATGTTCCTATGACTATGAGATTATGCAACTCCCGTTTACCGGAGGAACACTTTGTGTGCTACCAAATGTCACAACGTAACTGGGTGATTATAAAGGTGCTCTACAGTTGTCTCCAAAGGTACTTGTTGGGTTGGCGTATTTCGAGATTAGGATTTGTCACTCCGATTGTCGGAGAGGTATCTCTGGGCCCACTCAGTAATACACATCACTATAAGCCTTGCAAGCATTGTGACTACTGAGTTAGTTACGGGATGATGTATTACGGAACGAGTAAAGAGACTTGCCGGTAACGAGATTGAACTAGGTATCGAGATACCGACGATCGAATCTCGGGCAAGTAACATACCGATGACAAAGGGAACAACGTATGTTGTTATGCGGTCTGACCGATAAAGATCTTCGTAAAATATGTGGGAACCAATATGAGCATCCAGGTTCCGCTATTGGTTATTGACCGGAGAGGTGTCTCGGTCATGTCTACATAGTTCTCGAACCCGTAGGGTCCGCACGCTTAACGTTACGATGACAATTATATTATGAGTTTATATGTTTTGATGTACCGAAGGTTGTTCGGAGTCCCGGATGTGATCACGGACATGACGAGGAGTCTCGAAATGGTCGAGACATAAAGATTGATATATTGGAAGCCTATGTTTGGACATCGGAAGTGTTCCGGGTGAAATCGGGATTTTTCCGGAGTACCGGGAGGTTACCGGAACCCCCGGTAACTTAATGGGCCTTAGTGGGCCTAGGTGGAAGAGGACAAGGAGAGGGGGCGGCGCCCCCCTTTCCTTCCTCCCCTCCACCTCTTCTCCCTCTCTCTCCTACTCCAACATGGAAAAGGGGGGAGTCCTACTCCCGGTAGGAGGAGGACTCCTCCTGGCGCGCCTCTCCCCTTGGCCGGCCGAACCCCCCTTGCTCCTTTATATACGGGGGCAGGGGGGCACCACTAGACACACAATTGATCAGTGATCTTTTAGCCGTGTGCGGTGCCCCCCTCCACCATATTACACCTCGATAATATCGTAGCGGTGCTTAGGCGAAGCCCTGCGTCGGTAGAACATCAACATTGTCACCACGCCGTCGTGCTAACGAAACTCTCCCTCAACACTCGGCTGGATTGGAGTTCGAGGGACATCATCGAGCTGAACATGTGCTGAACTCGGAGGTGCCGTGCGTTCGGTACTTGATCGGTCGGATCGTGAAGACGTACGACTACATCAACCGCGTTGTGTTAACGCTTCCGCTTTCGGTCTACAAGGGTACGTGGACAACACTCTCCCCTCTCGTTGCTATGCATCACCATGATATTGCGTGTGCGTAGAATTTTTTTGAAATTACTATGTTCCCCAACATCACCGGGTCGACCTCTACTGGACCCATGCCCAATAAGTAAATGAGTCTAACCTTTTGCCCACGACCCTGCCCATGGGCATACAAGCAGACCCACGCCCGAACTCAATGGGTAACCCGACCCATTAGGGCACCCATCGGGTTTGAATAAATGTTTATTTTTATACTTCAAAAATAGTACACGCCTTGCCATACGGGCGCCCATGTGGCAGCGGCGACCTGTGAGGAAGTGTTGGATAGGTCCTTCTTATATAGCTAGCAAGCTGGTTCCTTCTCATTCCCTGCACGAGGTGGGACTAAACTTTTCGTTTGTTCCTTTGCCTGAGCACAAGCCTTTAGCTATATGGGCTGCATATTGCAAGTTCGGCCAGAAATTTAACACAATATATGGACATGAGGGAGCAAACTTTTAGCTACGTGAGGCCTTGGGCCAAACAAGTAATTGAAGCAAAGGCCCTGAGCGGGAGAGGGATTTTAATATCGGTGGATGTGGTGTTTGTGGTTGTGCTATGGTGTGGTGTTGTGCTTCTGATTAGTATTTTCTCACCATAGATGGCTGTTGGACGCTAGGGGTTAGTATATTTTGTGCACTCAAGGGACCACATGTCAGATAATCGGGCGACCCATCGGGTGACCCACGGGCAAGACCTTATGCCCACACCCTACCCATAACTAATCGGGTTACCCATCGGGCTTACCCACGGGTGAAAATGACGATCCATACCCTACCCATTCGGGTCGGGTGCCCATGGGCGCGCCCGCCCATGGGTTGGATTGCCGGGTTGAGTCATGATCACCATCGTCGCCGGCTTGACACCTTGATCTCCATCATAGCATCGTTGTCGTCTCGCCAACTATTGCTTCTACGACTATCGCTGCCGCTTAGTGATAAAGTAAAGCAATTACATGGCGGTTGCATTTCATACAATAAAGACACAACCATATGGCTCCCGCCAGTTGCCGATAACTGTTACAAAACATGATCATCTCATACAACAATTTATATATCATCACGTCTTGACCATATCACATCACAACAAGCCCTGCAAAAACAAGTTAGACATCCTCTACTTTGTTTTTGCAAGTTTTATGTGGCTGCTACGGGCTTCTAGCAAGAACCGTTCTTACCTACGCATCAAAACCACAATAATTTTTTGTCAAGTGTGTTGTTTTAACCTTCAACAAGGACCGGGCGTAGTCAAACTCGATTCAACTAAAGCTGGAGAAACAAACACCCGCTAGCCACCTGTGTGTGAAGCACGTTGGTAGAACCAGTCTCATGAACGCGGTCATGTAATGTCGGTCCGGGCCGCTTCATCCAACAATACCACCGAATCAAAGTAAGACGTTGCTGGTAAGCAGTATGACTATTATTGCCCACAACTCATTGTGTTCTACTTGTGCATATAACATCTACGCATAGACCTGGCTCGGATGCCACTGTTGGGGAACGCAGTATTTCAAAAAATTTACCTACGATCACGCAAGATCCATCTAGGAGATGCATAGCAACGAGCGGGGACAGTGTGTCCACGTGCCCTCGTAGACCGAAAGCGGAAGCGTTTAGTAACGCAGTTGATGTAGTCGAATGTCTTCGCGATCCAACCGATCCAAGTACCGAACGTACGGCACCTCCGCGATCTGCACATGTTCAGCTCGGTGACGTCCCTCGAACTCTTGATCTAGTTGAGGACGAGGGAGAGTCCCGTCAGCACGACGGCGTGGCGACGGTGTTGATGAAGTTACCAGCGCAGGGCTTCGCCTAAGCACTATGACGATATGACCGAGGTGTGTAATTGTGGAGGGGGCACCACACATGGCTAAGAGAAGACTTGGTGTGCCTTTGCGGTGTCCCCCTCCAACGTATATAAAGGGGGGGAGAGGTGGCCGGCCCAAGGGGGGCGCGCCATGGGGGGTCCTACTTGGACTCCCGGAAGAAGGGAAGGAGGAAGAGGAGAGAAGGAAGGAGGGGGTGATGTATACTACACAACCTTGTTTTTGTAGACGTTGTTGGGCCTCCAAGTGCAGAGGTTTGTAGGACATTAGCAAATTTCCCTCAAGTGGATGACCTAAGGTTTATCAATCCATGGGAGGCGTAGGATGCAGATGGTCTCTCTCAAACAACCCTGCAACCAAATAACAAAGAGTCTCTTGTGTCCCCAACACATCCAATACAATGGTAAATTTTATAGGTGCATTATTTCGGCGAAGAGACGGTGATACAAGTGCAATATCGATGGTAGATATAAGTTTTTGTACTCTGAAAATATAAAAACAGCAAGGTAACTAGTAACCAAAGAACAATCTGTAGTAATCTGTAACTCTCGAATACTTCTGTACCTCCAAAAATTCTGAAATAAATTGGTGGACGTAAGGAATTTGTCTATTAATCTTCTGCAAAAAGAATCAACTTAAAAACACTCCTCTGTAAAAAATGACAGCTAATCTCGTGAGCGCAAAGTTTCTGTTTTTTATAGCAAGATCACATTAACTTTCACCCAAGTCTTCCCAAAGGTTCTACTTGGCACTTTATTGAAACAAAAGCTATAAAACATGATTACTACAGTAGTTTAATCATGTGGACACCCAAAAACAGTAGGGGTAAATATTGGGTTGTCTCTCAACAAGCGCTTTTCTTTAATGCCTTTTTAGCTAGGCATAATGATTTCAATGATGCTCACATAAAAGATAAGAATTGAAACATAACGGGAGCATCATGAAGAATATGACTAACACATTTAAGCCTAAACCACTTCCTATGCATAGGAATTTTGTGAGCAAACAATTCATGGGAGCAAGAATCAACTAGCATAGGAAGGGAAAACAAGCAAAACTTCAAGATTTTAAACACATAGAGAGGAAACTTGATATTATTGCAATTCCTACAAGCATATATTCCTCCCTCATAATAATTTTCAGTAGCATCATGAATGAATTCAACAATATAACCATCACATAAAGCATTCTTTTCATGATCTGCAAGCTTGGAATTTTTATTACTCTCCACATAAGCAAATTTCTTCTCATGAATAGTAGTGGGAGCAAACTCAACAAAATAACTATCATGTGAGGCATAATCCAATTGAAAATTAAAATCAAGATGAAAAGTTTCATGGTTATCATTATTCTTCATAGAATACATGTCATCACAATAATCATCATAGATAGAAACTTTGTTCTCATAATCAATTGGAACCTCTTCCTAAATAGTGGATTCATCACTAAATAAAGTCATGACCTCTCCGAAACCACTTTCATCAACATAATCATCATAAAAAGGAGGCATGCTATCATCATAATAAATCTGCTAAACAAAACTTGGGGGACTAAAAATATCATCTTCATCAAACGTAGCATCCCCAAGCTTGTGGCTTTGCATATCATTAGCATCATGTATATTCAAAGAATTCATACTAACAACATTGCAATAATGCTCATCATTCAAATGTTTAGTGCCAAATCTTTTAATGCATTCTTCTTCTAAGACTTGAGCACAATTTTCCTTTCCATCATTTTCACGAAAGATATTAAAAAGATGAAGCATATGAGGCAACCTCAATTCCATTTTCTGTAGTTTTATTTTATATACTAAACTAGTGATAAAACAAGAAACTAAAAGATTCGATTGCAATATCTAAAGATATACCTTCAAGCACTAACCTCCCCAGCAACGGCGCCAGAAAAGAGCTTAGTTGACGGGGTGTTAGTGCCGCTTACCTAGCCTCCCCGGCAACGGCGCCAAAAAAGAGCTTGATGTCTACTACACAACCTTCTTCTTGTAGACGTTGTTGGGCCTCCAAGTGCAGAGGTTTGTAGGATAGTAGAAAATTTCCCTCAAGTGGATGACCTAAGGTTTATCAATCCGTGGGAGGCGTAGGATGAAGATGGTCTCTCTCAAGCAACCCTGCAACCAAATAACAGAGAGTCTCTTGTGTCCCCAACACACCCAATACAATGGTAAATTGCACTAGTTCGGCGAAGAGATGGTGATACAAGTGCAATATGGATGGTAGATATAGGTTTTTGTAATGTGAAAATATAAAAACAGCAAGGTAACTAGTAACAAAAGTGAGCGTAAACGGTATTGCAATGCTTCGAAACAAGGCCTAGGGTTCATACTTTCACTAGTGCAAGTTCTCTCAACAATAATAACATAATTGGATCATATAGCAATCCCTCAACGTGCAGCAAAGAGTCACTCCAAAGAGTGCCCCAAAGTATCTACCAGAGAGTCAAGACGGAAACGTGTGCCAACCCCTATGCATAAGTTCCGAAGGTAACGGAACCCGCAAGTTGATCACCAAAACATACATCAAGTGAATCAATAGAATACCCCATTGTCACCACATGTATCCCACGCAAGACATACATCAAGTGTTCTCAAATCCTTAAAGACTCAATCCGATAAGATAACTTCAAAGGGAAAACTCAATCCATTACAAGAGATAGAGGGGGGGGGGGAAACATAATAAGATCCAACTATAATAGCAAAGCTCGTGGTACATCAAGATCGTGCCATATCAAGAACACGAGATAGAGAGATCAAACACATAGCTACTGGTACATACCCTCAGCCCCGAGGGTGAACTACTCCCTCCTCATCATGGAGAGCACCGGGATGATGAAGATGACCACCTGTGATGATTCCCCCCTCCGACAGGGTGCCGGAACAGGGTCCCGATTGGTTTTTGGTGGCTATAGAGGCTCCCGATCTAGGCTATTTTCTGGAGGTTTGGGGATTTATAGGAGAGGTTGGCATCGAGAACAAGTCAGGGGGCCCCACGGAGAGTACACGAGCCATAGGGGCGCGCCCTCCATCCTTGTTGGGCCCACGGGACTCCCCTCCGGTAACTCTTCGTTCCAGTATTTTTTATATTTTCTAGAAAAAATCTCCGTTGATTTTCAGTACCACGGTAGTTCTGCTGAAAACAACGTCAGTCCGGGTTAGTTCTAACCAAATCATACCAGAATCATGTAAAACATTATAAACATGGCATGAATATATCAAAAATTATAGATACGTTGGAGACGTATCAGCATCCCCAAGCTTAATTCCTGCTCGTCCTTGAGTAGGTAAATGATAAAAACAGATTTTTTGATGTGGAATGCTACCTAACATAATTATCAATGTAATTTTCTTTATTGTGGCATGAATGTTCAGATCCGAAAGGTTCAAGACAAAAGTTTTATATTGACATAAAAACAATAATACTTCAAGCATACTAACAAAGCAATCATGTCTTCTTAAAATAACATGGCCAAAGAAAGCTATCCCTACAAAATCATATAGTCTAGCTATGCTCTATCTTCATCACACAAAATATTTAAATCATGCACAACCCCAATGACAAGCCAAGTAATTGTTTCATACTTTTGATGTTCTCAAACTTTTTCAATCTTCACGCAATAGATGAGCATGAACCATGGACATAGCACTATAGGTGGAATAGAATGGTGGTTGTGGAGACGACAGAAAGGAGAAGATAGTCTCACCTCAACTAGGCGTATCAACGGGCTATGGAGATTCCCATCAATAGATATCAATGTGAGTGAGTAGGGATTGCCATGCAATGGATGCACTAGAGCTATAAATGTATGAAAGCTCAACAAAAGAAACTAAGTGGGTGTGCATCCAACTTGCTTGCTCACGAAGACCTAGGGCATTTTGAGGAAGCCCATCATTGGAATATACAAGCCAAGTTCTATAATGAAAAATTCCCACTAGTATATGAAAGTGACAATATATGAGACTCTCTATCATGAAGATCATGGTGCTACTTTGAAGCACAAGTGTGGTAAAAGGATAGTAGCATTGCCCCTTCTCTCTTTTTTCTCTTTTTTTGTTTTCTTTTGTTTTCTTTTGTTTTTTTGGCCTTCTCATTTTTTTTGGCCTCTTTTTTTTTTTTCGTCCGGAGTCTCATCCCGACTTGTGGGGGAATCATAGTCTCCATCATCCTTTCCTCACTGGGACAATGCTCTAATAATGAAGATCATCACACTTTTATTTACTTACAACTCAAGAATTACAACTCGATACTTAGAACAAAATATAACTCTATGTGAATGCCTCCGGCGGTGTACCAGGATGTGCAATGAATCAAGAGTGACATGTATGAAAGAATTACGAACGGTGGCTTTGCCACAAATACGATGTCAACTACATGATCATGCAAAGCGATATGACAATGATGGAGCGTGTCATAATAAACGGAACGGTGGAAAGTTGCATGGCAATATATGTCGGATGGCTATGGAAATGCCATAATAGGTAGGTATGGTGGCTGTTTTAAGGAAGGTAATGGTGGGTGTTATGGTACCGGCGAAAGTTGCGCGGCACAAGAGAGGCTAGCAATGGTGGAAGGGTGAGAGTGCGTATAATCCATGGACTCAACATTAGTCAAAAGAACTCGCATACTTATTGCCAAAATCTATTAGTTATCAAAACAAAGTACTACGCGCATGCTCCTAGGGGGATAGATTGGTAGGAAAAGACCATCGCTCGTCCCCGACCGCCACTCATAAGGAAGACAATCAAAAAATAAATCATGCTCCGACTTGATCACATAATGGTTCACCATACGTGCATGCTACGGGAATCACAAACTTTAACACAAGTATCTCTCAAATTCACAACTACTCACTAGCATGACTCTAATATCACCATCTTCATATCTCAAAACAATCACAAAGAATCAAACTTCTCATAGTATTCCATGCACTTTATATGAAAGTTCTTATTATATCCTTCTTGGATGCCCATCATATTAGGACTAATTTTATAACCAAAGCAAATTACCATGATGTTCTAAAAGACTCTCAAAATAATATAAGTGAAGCATGAGAGTTCATCTATTTCTTCAAAATAAAACCACCGCCGTGCTCTAAAAGATATAAGTGAAGCACTAGAGCAAATGACAAACTACTCCGAAAGATATAAGTGAAGATCAATGAGTAGTTGAATAATTATGTAACTATGTGAAGACTCTCTAACATTTAAGAATTTAAGATCTTGGGATATTATTCAAACAGCAAAATAAAATAAATTGACGCTCCAAGCAAAACACATATCATGTGGTGAATAAAAATATAGCTCCAAGTTACTGATGAACGAAGACGAAAGAGGGGATGCCTTCCGGGGCATCCCCAAGCTTAGGCTCTTGGTTGTCCTTGAATATTACCTTGGGGTGCCTTGGGCATCCCCAAGCTTAGGCTCTTGCCACTCCTTATTCCATAGTCTATCAAATCTTTACCCAAAACTTGAAAACTTCACAACACAAAACTCAACAGAAAACTCGTAAGCTTCGTTAGTATAAGGAAATAAAACCACCACTTTGGTACTATTATGAACTCATTCTTTATTTATATTGGTGTAATATCTACTGTGTTCCAACTTCTCTATGGTTCATACCCTTCGATACTACTCATAGATTCATCAAAATAAGCAAACAACACATAGAAAACAGAATCTGTCAAAAACAGAACAGTCTGTACCTCCAAAAATTCTGAAATAAATTGGTGGACGTGAGATATTTGTCTATTAATCTTCTGCAAAAACAATAATATACTTAAAAACACTCTTCTGTAAAAAATGACAGCTAATCTCCCGAGCGCAAAGTTTATGTTTTTTACAGCAAGATCACATTAACTTTCACCCAAGTCTTCCCAAAGGTTCTACTGGGCACTTTATTGAAACAAAAGTTATAAAACATGATTACTATAGTAGATTAATCATGTGTACACACAAAAACAGTAGGGGTAAATATTGGGTTGTCTCCCAACAAGTGCTTTTATTTAATGCCTTTTTAGCTAGGCATAATGATTTCAATGATGCTCACATAAAAGATAAGAATTGAAACATAACGGGAGCATCATGAAGAATATGACTAACACATTTAAGCCTAAGCCACTTCCTATGCATAGGAATTTTGTGAGCAAACAATTCATGGGAGCAAGAATAAACTAGCATAGGAAGGGAAAACAATTAAAACTTCAAGATTTTAAGCACATAGAGAGGAAACTGGATATTATTGCAATTCCTACAAGCATATATTCCTCCCTCATAATAATTTTCAGTAGCATCATGAATGAATTTAACAATATAACCATTACATAAAGCATTTTTTTCATGATCTACAAGCATAGAATTTTTATTACTCACCACATAAGCAAATTTCTTCTCATGAATAGTAGTGGGAGCAAACTCAACAAAATAACTATCATGTGAGGCATAATCCAATTGAAAAATAAAATCAAGATGACAAGTTTCATGGTTATCATTGTTCTTTATAGCATACATGTCATCACAATAATCATCATAGATAGCAACTTTGTTCTCATAATCAATTGGAACCTCTTCCGAAATAGTGGATTCATCACTAAATAAAGTCATGACCTGTCCGAAACCACTTTCATCAACATAATCATCATAAAAATGAGGCATGCTATCATCATAATAAATCGGCTCATCAAAACTTGGGGGAGTAAATTTCATCTTCATCAGACATAGCATCCCCAAGCTTGTGGCTTTGCATATCATTAGCATCATGTATATTCAAAGAATTCATACTAACAACATTGCAATCATGCTCATCATTCAAATATTTAGTGCCAAACATTTTAATGCATTCTTCTTCTAACACTTGAGCACAATTTTCCTTTCCATCATTTTCACGAAAGATATTAAAAAGATGAAGCATATGAGGCAACCTCAATTCCTTTTTTTGTATTTTTCTTTCATAAACTAAACTAGTGATAAAACAAGAAACTAAAAGCTTCGATTGCAAGATCTAAAGATATACCTTCAAGCACTAACCTCCCCGGCAACGGCGCCAGAAAAGAGCTTAGTTGACGGGGTGTTAGTGCCGCTTACCTAGCCTCTCCCGCAACAGAGCCAGAAAAGAGCTTGATGTCTACTACACAACCTTCTTCTTGTAGACGTTGTTGGGCCTCCAAGTGCAGAGGTTTGTAGGACAGTAGCAAATTTTCCTCAAGTGGATGACCTAAGGTAGGTTTATCAATCCGTGGGAGTCGTAGGATGAAGATGGTTTCTCTCAAACAACCCTGCAACCAAATAACAAAGAGTCTCTTGTGTCCCCAACACACCCAATACAATGGTAAATTGTATAGGTGCACTAGTTCGGCGAAGACATGGTGATACAAGTGCAATATGGATGGTAGATATAGGTTTTTTTAATATGAAAATATAAAAACAGCAAGGTAACTAGTAACAAAAGTGAGCGTAAACGGTATTGCCATGCTTCGAAACAAGGCCTAGGGTTCATACTTTCACTAGTGCAAGTTCTCTCAACAATAATAACATAATTGGATCATATAACAATCCCTCAATGTGCAACAAAGAGTCACTCCAAAGAGTGCCCCAAAGTTTCTACCAGAGAGTCAAGACGAAAACGTGTGCCAACCCCTATGCATAAGTTCCCAAGGTAATGGAACCCGCAAGTTGATCACCAAAACATACATCAAGTGAATCAATAGAATACCCCATTGTCACCACAGGTATCCCACGCAAGACATACATCAACTATTCTCAAATCCTTAAAGACTCAATCCGATAAGATAACTTCAAAGGGAAAACTCAATCCATTACAAAAGATAGAGGGGGAGAAACATAATAAGATCCAACTATAATAGCAAAGCTCGCGGTACATCAAGATCGTGCCATATCAAGAACACAAGAGAGAGAGTTATCAAACAGATAGCTACTGGTACAAACCCTCAGCCCCGAGGGTGAACTACTCCCTCCTCGTCATGGAGAGCGCCGGGATGATGAAGATGGCCACCGGTGATGATTCCCCCCTCCAGCAGGGTGCCAGAATAGGGTCCCGATTGGTTTTTGGTGGCTACAGAGGCTTGCGGCGGCGGAACTCCCGATCTAGGTTATTTTCTGGAGGTTTGGGGATTTCTAGGAGAGGTTGGCGTCGAGAACAAGTCGGGGGCCACCACAGAGAGTCCACGAGGCACAGAGAGTCGGGTTCGAGAACTATGTAGACATGACCGAGACACCTCCCCGGTCAAAAACCAATGGCGGAACCTGGATGCTCATATTGGCTCCCACATATTCTACGAAGATGTTTATTGGTCAAACTGCATAACAACATACGTTGTTCCCTTTGTCATCGGTATGTTACTTGCCCGAGATTCGATCGTCGGTATCATCATACCTAGTTTAATCTCGTTACCGACAAGTCTCTTTACTCGTTCCGTAATGCATCATCCCGCAACTAACTCATTAGTCACATTGCTTGCAAGGCTTATAGTGATGTGCATTACCGAGAGGGCCCAGAGATACCTCTCCGATACATGGAGTGACAAATCCTACTCTCGATCTATGCCAACTCAACAAGCACCATCGGAGACACCTGTAGAGCATCTTTATAATCACCCAGTTATGTTGTGATGTTTGATAGCACACAAGGTGTTCCTCTGGTATTCGGGAGTTGCATAATCTCATAGTGTGAGGAACATGTATAAGTCATGAAGAAAGCAATAGCAGAAAAACTAAACGATCATTATGCTAAGCTAAAGAATGGGTCTTGTCCATCACATCATTCTCTAATGATGTGATCCCGTTCATCAAATGACAACACGTGTCTATGGCTAGGAAACTTAACCATCTTTGATTAACGAGCTAGTCAAGTAGAGGCATACTAGGGACACTCTGTTTGTCTATGTGTCCACACATGTACTAAGTTTCCGGTTAATACAATTCTAGCATGAATAATAAACATTTATCATGATATAAGGAAATATAAATAACAACTTTATTATTGCCTCTAGGGCATATTTCCTTCAGCCACTTCTGCTATGCATGATGCTTATTGTTGGGGATATAACTACTAGTGTAACCCGCCCAGGAGGGGCCGGGTTACGCTATGACGATTTATCATATGAAGCCCAATATCAAGCTTGAAGATGGCGGTTCAGTTAAGGGCCCAAAGCCCGCAGGCGACTTAAGGCCCGTAGTGATAAACCGCCATAATGGCATGACTTGTATTGGAAGGCAAGATTAACTAGTCACCGAGCGGACACTGTTTATGAGCCGGCCGGGACTCTGTAGGCCGCGGGGCGTCAACCCGTGTATATAAGGGGACGACCCGCCGGCGGCTTAGGGCAAGTAACATCAGATCGAGAGCCGGGCATAGCGGATTCACTCCCTGGTCATCGAAACCCTAGTAATTCCACCTCAACTGGATTAGGCTTTTACCTTCACCGCAAGGGGCCGAACAAGTATAAACCCTCATGTCCTTTGTCCCGTTTTAACCCCTTTAAGCTTCGTAGTTGCGATGGCTCCACGACTAAGTCCTTTCACAAGGACATCTGTCGTGACAATTCCACGACAGTTGGCGCCCATCGTGGGGCCAGTGCACGGTGGATTTGAGTTCTTGAAGGGCAGCTTTGAAGGGCTCAAGGGATACGCTGTAGGCCGGATGACCAACAGTCGTCGCGGCAAGCTCTACATCGACGACGCCGGCTGGGGTCCCGACGCCGGCTCAATTGAGTACGGGTACCGGGTCCCCTTTGGCGGAATCCATGTATTCATCGGCCGGATTGGCGAGCCGGGCCCTGAGCCGGACATCTGCACTGACATCATCGAGACGGCTCAGCGTGCGAGACCCGCACAGGCTCAGCCCGCCGTGAAGCGTGCCTTCGTGGGTTGCATCCATGGAGGAGAACTTTCTGAAGGATCCGTGGACGGCGGTGAGACGGCCGTCTACTCCGATGGTGAGTCGTCCACTGGTGAGACAAATTCGTTATACCAATTGCAAGATGGCGGGCTTGGGGGCTGTTCCGATGGCAGCAGTATTCCGGACCCCTTTGAGCCGCCAAGAAGGGTAGGGATCTTCATGGCTGGTACTCAACCCGGGCAAAACTCTACGGTTGCGGCAGCAATAACTTCCAGGTTAGGAGCAGCCGGGGCAGGAGGCCCTGTGCGCCCGCCGGCTCAGGTGCTGATTGATCCCATGGACAAATTGACGGCCCTGTTAAGCACCACAGTTATTCCGGCGAGTCAAGATGAGCATGATGCAGAGGTAGCACAGGTACGTGAGGAGATAGCCCGAGCCAAAGAAGCCCTAGCAGCTGAGGACACCAGATTGGCTGCGGAGCGGGTGGCTTTGCATGCTCGGGCTCAACAGATCCAGTCAGAGGCTTTCCAGCTTACGATGAGCCTGAACGCATCTAACGAGGTGATGAGGAGGAGGCACCAGAAGGCTCAATCCCGTTTGCCTCCGGTTTATGATCCTCAGAATCTCTTCTGCACGCTCGGAGCCGGTCCTAGTAACCCACCGGAGGCAAACCAGTTTGTAACATCCGGAGCGGGGGCACCGGTTCTGCCCCGGGTGATGGAACCTCCTCACGTGAATACGGCCCCGCCTCGCTACGTACCAACACCACCGGGTCATTTTTCCAACCCCTTGGAGAACCTGATCGCTGCATCGACACGTTTGGCGGCTCTCCCGATGGATGGCGACTCTCCAATAGCAGTTGAGACGCGAAGGGTCAGAGAACTTCTTCAGACGGCTCTGGCTCAGCAGGAGGCCTATTCCTATAGTCGAGACAGGATTCGTTCGACTCCTCGTCCAAGCCGGAGCCCAAGTTACAGCAGACATATGGATTCGGAGGCCTTTTCAAGCAACGCCCAGCGCCGTAACCAGCCAGGTGGGTATAATCCGGTGCAGGACAGGATACGTCAAGAGGATGAGCGGGCGGCTCAGCAGGCGGTTCACCAAACCGTCCTGGATTATCCAACGACCTCTAGTGAGGCGGGTGTGGCCACAAGAACCGGCGGCGTTCCTTGTTTGGTGCCGGCTTTGCGTAATGAGCGTTTGCCCAAGGATTTCAAGGGACCCCGAAAGGTGCCAAGTTACACACCTGATTTACAGCTCGGGGCATGGATTGAAAGCTATGAGATGGCCATGGAGCTATTGGAGGTCAGTGATGCGGCGATGGCCAAGTACTTCACCATGATGCTGGACGGAACGGCCCGCAATTGGCTGAAGGGGCTGCCGCCTAATTCCATTGGTTCATGGGCGGAGTTAAAAACCCGGTTTATCCAGAACTTCAAAGACACCTGCAAGCAGCCCATGTCAATTGTGGACTTGACTAATTGCAGGCAAGAGGAAGGTGAGTCCACCACTCATTGGGTGCGCCGGGTCAAGGAGATAATACATTCGTCTGACAAAATGGATGCCGGCTCTGCGGTCTTAATGTTGGAGAAAAATTGCCGATTTGAGCCTCTGAAACAGAAGCTGGAGCGGCTCAAGCGTGATTGTAATGATATGGGCCAGCTGATGGCGGCTCTAGTCAAATACGCCGATTCTGATAGTAGCAAGGATCCCGCGTCCGATGAAGAGAAGACAGGGAAGGGAAAGAAGAACGACAATGGAAAGGGTCAGGAGCATAACCCGGCAAGTCAAGGAGGCAATAAACGTAAGGCCGACGGTAAGCCGGAGTTTGTGGCTAACACCAATTCACAGGGTAACAATCAACGACGCAAGGGGAGGCCACCCCCTCGGTCCGGCGGGTCAGGTCCTACTCTTGAGCAACTGCTCAATGAACCCTGTCCGAGACACGACACTTGGGAAAGGCCAGCCACTCACCTATGGAAAGATTGCGCGATCATGAAGGATTTCAAAAATTCTAACATGTTCGGCGGCAACCATGGGACTGGTGGCGGCTCAGGTGGAGGCGGTTTTCATGGCTCGGGCGGCGGCTCAAGTTCCGGCTTTCAAGGAAATCAAGGTGGTTATAATCAACAGTCTGGTAAGGGAGGTCAGCAGCAGCAATCGGGTTATCAGAGCAATCCAAAGCAGCTGAATAGTGGACAGTATCATGTGTTCACCACTAGCTTGTGCAAACGAGACCAGAAGCTTCATAAAAGGGCTGTGAACGCTGTTGAACCGGCGGTTCCCCGTTATTTAAGGTGGTCAGAGTAGCCTATTGTGTGGAGCAGGGAGGATCACCCTCCCCGGGTTGACAATCCGGGTCAGTTAGCCTTGGTGGTAGCACCTCAGGTTGGTGGATATAAATTCACTAAAGTACTCATGGATGGAGGTAGTAGCATCAACATCCTCTATTATGAGACCTTTCATCGTATGGGGTTGACTAACAAAAATCTATAGACATCCAACACTGTTTTCCATGGAGTGGTGCCTGGTAAATCGGCCTACCCAGTTGGTAAGATTGAGCTGGAGGTAGCCTTCGGAGATGAGCATGATTCTAGGGCTGAGAAATTAACCTTTGAAGTGGTCAAGATCAAGAGCCCATATCATGCTCTGTTTGGACGGCCGGCTTACGCCAAGTTCATGGCGCGGCCGTGTTATGTTTACTTATAGCTCAAGATGCCGGGTCACAAGGGCACCATTACAGTGCATGGGAGTCGGAAGATAGCCCTGGAATGTGAGGAGGGTGACGCTGCTTATGCCGAATCCGTTTGTGCAGCAGAGGAGCTGAAGTTTTATAAGGACAACGTTGACCCGGCGGGCATGACATCTCTGAAGAAGCCAACCACAGAGCATGACCGGGCGATGAAATTTAAATCGGCTGATGACACCAAGCTTGTTGATTTTGTTCCAGGCGACTCATCTAAGCAATTCAGTATCAGTGCTAATCTAGATCCTAAATAGGAAAGCGCGCTCATCGAGTTCATCCGTGAGAACCGGGGCATCTTCGCATGGAAACCTTCTGACATGCCGGGTGTACCGAGAGGACTCACTGAGCACACTCTTAATATTGATCCAAAGTTTAAGCCGGTCAGGCAGTTTCTTCGGCGGTTTAACGAGGAGAGACGTAAAGCTATCGGTGAGGAGGTGGCCCGGCTCTTGGCGGCCGGGTTTATTGTTGAAGTTTTTCACCCAGAGTGGTTGGCTAACCCGGTGCTTGTACTTAAAAAGAACGGCACCTGGCAGATGTGTGTGGATTACACGGACTTAAATAAGTCTTGTCCGGCTGATCCTTTCGCTCTTCCACGTATTGATCAAATTATTGATGCTACGGCGGATTGTGAGCGTTTGAGCTTCTTGGATGCTTACTCTGGCTATCATCAAATCAAAATGGCAGTTAAGGACCAGGAGAAGACGGCTTTCATCACTCCGTTTGGGGCCTTCTGTTATGTATCTATGCCTTTTGGGCTCAAGAGTTCCCAGGTGACTTATCAGCGATGTGTACAGAACTGTCTCCACAATCAGATTGGGCGCAATGTTCATGCTTATGTGGATGATATTGTGGTGAAATCCAGAGAGAAGGAAACCTTGATAGGTGATCTGAAGGAAACCTTTGATAATCTCTGGGTCTACAAAATGATGCTTAACCCGACCAAATGTGTGTTTGGCGTGCCAGCAGGCAAGCTTTTGGGTTTTCTGGTCTCCAACAGAGGCATTGAAGCTAATCCGGAGAAGATCAAGGCAATCACCTCTTTGGCTAAGCCGGCGTGCGTCAATGATGTTCAACGACTGGCGGGTCGTATCGCTGCTTTAAGCCGTTTCATAAGCCGGTTAGGGTTTTTTTAGAAAAGGAGGATGACCCCCCGGCCTCTGCATCTGGGAGATGCATATGGCCACTTTATTGATTATTCTCGAGGACCTTACAAAGTATTACAACAAAATGTCTGAATCCACCATCTTGGCAACATATGCCACTACTCCTATCCATACGATGAAGGGGTGCTAGCTGGGCCACATCCCAGACCACTCACCTAAGCCTAACATTGAAAGCCGGAAGCCCCAGCCGAGCCACATACCGGGTCTGGGGCACAATCCGGTCAGACGCACTCATGTGTCGTCACCGCCAACTTCCACAGGTCTGTCTTCAGATCATATTGAGGCATCTACCTTGTCTGGCCACTCAGCCATCGGTGTCACCATGACGCCAGACAGCACCTCCTCCTGCGTGAGTCCATCCCGTGCATCGGACGCCGAGCCTCCGCAGCGCCATGCCGCCGATAACCGCCGCCATCAATGTGTGAGATGAAGCACCGCTCCACCATTCCCCCAGCCATCACTTGCTCCAAAACGATGCCCCCAGGAGGGAAAGCGATAAAACGCCATCATCATCCGATCCGGAAGACCCAGATCTAGGGTTTCTCCCGGAGCATCCCGAGCCTGATGATGCAGACTGCAACGACGATGCCTCGACAAGGTAACGACGTCTAAGACGCCGCCATCGTCCGCCAAGAGCGTAGTCGGCGCGATTTTCATCGACAGTTGCTCCACCAGACGTGCGCCGCCGACGTCGCTGGTCCCTTCAACCGGAGTAAACTCCAAAACGATGCTCTAAAGAGGGATTACGACACAAAAGCGCCGCCATCGCTCGATCCCACGGAGATCTAGGGTTTCCCCCGGAGTTGCCTGCGCTGTCAAGGACCAGACAAGGGTAGAATCCCGGCGGATCTGCCCAGCTGCCGACGAGCCGCACCCGCCACCGTGCCGATGGCAATCCAGCGATCAAGGCCCATGCTTGGGCATAGATCCGGCCGCGCCGCCGCGAACCGATCTGGTCACGCCGCCGCCGTCCCTGGCGACCGCGACGCACCAGATCGTGAGGCCGTTTGCCGCGGGGGAGCGAAGTTGCCGAGGCACTGCCACCACCCGCCGTGGCGTCCGGCCCGCCGCACGCTCCGGCTCGGGGGCGCCGGCCCGTGCCAGCCCCACCCGTGCGAGAGGGCCCGAGTCCTCGCCGCCGCCGGCGACGGCAGGCTTCGCTTGGCCGCGCCCTTGGGCGGCGGCGAGGGAGGAAGAGGAGGAGAGGGGGAGGGCCGACCGACGGGATCTGGGGGCCTCCCGGCCGCCCACGTGGGGGGCGACTCGAGAGGGAAGGGGAGGGCTTCGTCCAAACCTCATAAGCCGGTTAGGTGAGAAGGCCATACCGCTGTATCAGATGATGAAGAAAACAGAAAATTTTGTCTAGAGTGATGCCGCTAACGCTGCCTTTGAAGATTTAAAGAGACAACTATCTGAGCCGCCGGTCCTTGAGGCTCCCATTGATAAAGAGCTGTTATTGTTGTATGTGGCTGCTAACTCATGCGTTGTTAGTGTTGCAATTGTGGTGGAACGCAAGGAGGCTAGCAAGGAGCATCCAGTTCAACGGCCGGTTTACTACATCAGTGAGGTACTTATTGAGTCTGAGCAAAGATATCCACATTGGCAGAAGCTCGTTTATGGGTGTTCATGGCGAGCCGGAAGCTCAAGCAATACTTCCAGGGTCACCCCATCATTGTGGTAAGTTCTGCTCCTTTGGGAGACATCATTCAGAATAGAGAGGCTACAGGACGAGTCGCCAAGTGGGCCATTGAACTTGGACCTCATGGCTTGAAGTATATGCCACGCACTGCTATTAAGTCTCAAGCACTAGTGGACTTCATCAACGATTGGACAGAGCTACAGGCGCCTGAGGAAAAGCCGGACAACACATATTGGACTATTCACTTTGATGGATCCAGGCAATTGGAGGGCTCGGGGGCTGGAGTTGTTTTAGCTTCTCCTCGAGGTGACAAATTTTGTTATGTGCTCCGGTTGATGTTTCCCTGTACTAACAATGCAGCTGAGTATGAGGCCTTGCTCCATGGTCTTCGGAGGCTAAGGAGATGAACTTAAGCCGGGTAAGGTGCTTGGGCAACTCAGATTTGGTGGCTCAACAGGTGTCAGGCCAGTGGGATTCTAAGGATCCTCTCATGGCGGCTTATCACCGTGAAGTTGACGCTGTAGCTGGGTACTTCAAGGGTTATCAAGTGGAGCACATTGATCGAAGGAAGAATGAGGCGGCTGATGCTTTAAGCCGGCTGGGATCTCAGCGTAAGCCGGTGCCACCTAACACCTTCTTGGATGTTTTGCATAACCCTTCTGTCAAGTTTCCCACAGCGGAAGACTTAGCTGTTCCAGACCCAGAAGCGCAATTGGTGGTGGCTCTTCACATCATCCTTGATTGGACAGTGCCATATTTGGCTTACATGAACCGGGGCGAGTTGCCTGAGGACGAGACTTAGCTAGACAAATCGTCCGGCGGTCCAAGTCCATGACAATTGTTCATGGTGAGTTGCATCATCACAGTGTTACTGGGGCGTTTCAACGTTGTGTGTCGCCCGAGGAAGGTCAAGAAATACTTCGTGAGATCCATGAAGGGGATTGTGGTCATCAAGCCGGCTCAAAATCTCTTGTGGCCAAAGCTTTCCGTCATGGTTTTTATTGGCTGAAGGCTCATGCTGATGCGGAGGATCTGGTCAGTAAATGTGATGGTTGTCAAAAATTCTCACGACGAGCTCATGTGTCGGCTCAAGAATTAAGAATGATTCCAATCACTTGGCCGTTTGCAGTCTGGGGGCTTGACATGGTTGGGCCTTTCAAAAGGTCCAAGGATAAAAAGACACACCTCCTGGTGGCGGTTGATAAATTCATGAAGTGGGTTGAGGCAGAGCCGGTCAGCAAGTGTGATGCAGCCACGGCGGTTCAGTTCATGAAAAAGGTGATCTTTCATTTTGGTTTTCCACACAACATCATAACTGACAATGGTACTAATCTGTCCAAAGTGCTATGGAAGAGTTCTATCAACGTGAACATATCCGTCTCGATGTTTCATCAGTAGCTCATCCTCAATCCAATGGTCAAGCTGAAAGAGCCAATCAAGAGATCTTGAAAGGTATAAAGCCCCGGCTCATGGTCCCTTTACAACGGACGTCGGGTTGTTGGGTGGAGGAGTTGCCTTCTGTGATTTGGAGCATCAATACTACACCTAACAGATCGACGGGTTATACGCCTTTCTTCATGGTTTACGGAGCAGAGGCGGTCCTACCGAGTGACATCCGTCATGACTCGCCCCGAGTGGCGGCTTATGTTGAAGCTAATAATGAACAAGCTCGTCAGGAGGCACTTGATTTGTTGGCTGAGAAGCGTGACTTAGCAATAGCCCGCTCGGTGATTTACCAGCAGGATCTGCGTCGTTATCACAGCCGCCGGGTTAAGTCCAGAACCTTTCAAGAGGGTGACTTAGTGCTCCGGCTCATCCAGGATCAGTCCGATATGCACAAGTTATCCCCACCTTGGGAAGGACCCTTTGTGGTCAGCAAGAACCTGAATAATGGGTCATATTACCTCATCGATGTTCGAGAGCACAAAGACTCACGTAAGTCGGAGGAGGAGACCCGCCGGCCGTGGAATATCGCTCATCTTCGGCCTTACTACACTTAAGCCACCGGCTCTCATGATGTACATATTTTGACGATGTATATATTATGAAAAGTAATAAAGCAGGACCTCTGTCCTTTTCATCCTCAAAAGTTTATATGTCTTCATTGTTATATCTTTAAAAACGATCAAAAGGGAACTGGTCATATTTGAATCTGGCTCTCCTCTTGGTCCGGCTTATGATCATATTTGAATCTGGCCGTTAAATATCACGATCACTAGGGGGCTTCCTGTTCAAACATAGGTCCTATACGAACCAAAGAGAACATAGCTGTTGATACCCTTTTGATTGGCATACTGCCAAACCCACTAGGGGGCTTCTTGATCGTATCCGAATCATAGCTCAACCCCTTTTGGGTCTGACGTGGATCGTATTCGAATCAGCATCATTAAACAACTCTCAAGGTCATTTGGGGGCTTCCTGTTCAAACATAGGTCGTATTCGAACCAAAGAGAACATAGCTGTCGATACCCTCTTGATCGGCAACGCCAAAAGCCACTGGGGGCTATATGATCGCATTCGAATCTTAGCTTAACCCCTTTGGAACGGTTTACTGATCGTATTCGAATCAGAAGCCTCAAAATTTTGTTTGTTTGTTGTAAAAGTTTTGCAATCACAATTATTTGACTGTCTTGAGACTTTTTTGATCATATTTGAAAGCATCTATGGGGTGGTTTCTATTCCACCAGCTTAACCTTGATCAATAAATTTGTTAGCACATAACAAACATCATATGTGCCGTCTTTTTTACAGAATTGGGTTCTCACCCTCACTGTCCGGATCACATAAACCAACGACATCATTCAAAGGATCATAGGTATGATTTCATCAGTTGTACTTCAAGGTTATAATTGATAACAGGTTTATCTATCTCTGATTCTTTTTGGGTTTTATATAAGTTATATAACCCGCCTTGCAGTGAGTCGCCAAGGGTCTTGTGATTTGTTTCTATATGCACGACAGTTGAATCAAATTCTCTTAAGCATAAGGAACAGATGTTAAGCGTAACATGGAGGAATATCAGACGTTGAGCACCAAATACGTGCGCGATGGCACGGCAAAATCAAGTTATTCCTACCCTATTACATAACTCCCCGAGTCCACATGATTAATCTTGTTTTTCAGCAAAACACAAAGTATGAGCCGCCAGATGGATCACTTGTTTTGTGGACCAGAAGCTTCCGGGTCATCCTTTTCCGCTCCTCCATCTGTTTCCCTGTCCTGGAAGGTTGTTGATGACCAGTCAATGCCACTCAAAGCCTTAAATTCAGCTTCATCATCAATTAGCCCAGCCGGGTCAACTTCAGGGGCGAAGGTATGCTTACGAAGTGGAGGGATCAGGCTGATCTCTTCATAGTGAGGGGTTGGAATTCTCTGGTTCTTGGCGTCATAACCCGGTTGATACTTGGTAAGATCTGTATCGTTACCAATCAGAGTGGCCACAGGGCGTATTTCTTTCACACAAGCGGTGAAATCCTTATGGTCAAATGGGGTGACGTCCTCCTTCAGGCTTGGATACCCAATGGCGATGTCGGCCGGGTCTAGCTCAGGTAGCCACTCCTTGGCCCGGCTTAATGCAGCTATGGCTCCGGCTCTCGCAGAAGACCGCCTTAATTCTTTGAACCGCTGAGGTAGCACAGCAAGCCGCTTGAGTACATCTGACAGGAGGGTGGGAACTTCATTAGACATGGCCACGGCGGCTAAGGCACGCTGAGACCCAGCGTAGAGTTGTTCTACCAGTGTATAAACCGCCTTCAATTTTACCAGCATGCTTTGGTCAAGAATGGAACTCCTAGGGCCTGCATTGCAAAGTCAGGTAAGTTAAGGACAATTGATAGACTTGTTAGAAAAGATTCAAATATTTAACACTTGTAGAATAACTCACCAAAGTTTGCTGCACCATCTGAGATACATGGCGTTTTAAGCCGGTTAATTCGGCGTTTGTTTCTGCAAGAGCCGCCTCAGCCTTCTCAGCCCGGTTGATCAAGGCGATCTTTTCATCAGCCCAGGCTTTCTTCTCTGCTTCAAAGTCCTTTTTCTGTTTCTCTTGTTCAGATACACTGAATTCAAACTTGGAGTTGGCCTTTTGGGTTTCAATCTCCTGTGCTTCCAGGCGATTCTTCAAGTCAGATATTTCCGATTCAAATTGATTAATGGTGGCCTGTACAAATGCCGGGTTACAATCAGGGTTATCATAATGCAACATTAAGTCCCAAGCACTTTGCAAGCAAAGATACTTGGCACTTGGGGGCTAATGTATGCTGAAGAACTCTGTTTACAGTGGCGGTTCATGGAAGTAAGTCCCAAGCACTTTGCAGGCAAAGGTACTAGGCACTTGGGGGCTAATGCATATTGCGGTTCCAAGTACTTCTTGATTTAAACATGATAAGGACCAGTTCAAACATGTTGTTTCAGCCGGCCCTTGGGGGCTACAGGATAAGCCAGGCTTCTTACATATGTTACTAAGCTGGTCTTAAGTCTACAACATATTTCACCATAAGCAATAGACTTGGGGGCTAGTATAGTAAGGATAAATAAAGTATAGCAACAAGAGTTATACCTCAGATTTTTGGTGTATCTGTTTCACCATGTCAATTTCCATGTCACGGCTGTTGTGCACTTGATTTATATAACCAGAGACGATTTCTCCAATACTCAGATGAGTATAATCAGTGACATCCAGCTTAGCTTTGCGGCGTTCCAGAAGTTCTTCTTTGGCGGAGCACTTGGCCAGCATGGTGGGTCTCCCCAGCTCTACAAAGTCAGTTTTGATGATTTCGACATCCAGGTCATCCGTCTTGGCCGGGCTAGGGATCTTCGGATTTTCAGAACCGTCAATGGCTTGCTCGACAGGCGGGTCAGCAGTAGGCGTTGGAATATCGTGGGCTGGTTCAGGCGGCGGCTCATGAGCGGAGATGTCAGGAGCAGCCGTTCTGAGCTCCGGTTCATTCAAGATTGGCTCTTCGACCGGCTTGTTCTTCTTCGCCCTCTTGCTGGGCTTGACTTGTACGCTGTGTAAAAATCAAAAGGTTAGTGCAAGAAACATGGGTAAGATAGGCACAAGATAAACAGATTATCGTTACCCTGGAGCGGTTTTGAAAGCCGGCATATTAGACTGCATTGATTCGCTGGAGGAAGGTGAAGTTCCCTGATAGTTTGAGTCAGAAGAATTGAGTGGTTGACGAGTGAAACCTGCCAAAGGGTAAAAAGAATGTAAATCGCAGATGACCTCAGTCCGGCGTTTCCTTGTTACATCGGGTAAGCCGGAGGAGAGTTCCGCATCTTTACTGGTCCGGGTCTGCCTCCGGCTCTCATGAATCTGTCGCTTCAAAAGAAATTGAGGATCTTGGTAAGCTAAAGGATGTGAAAATATTACTTTCCGGGTTACTCTTCGGACTTTCTGTCTGGGCAAAGGCTCGGAGTCGGAGGAAATTATAGTTACCTCTTCAATCGCTACATGACTCGCTCCTGTATCCTCCTGAGGATAATCAGTGTCAATAAGATGGTTAAAAAAGGAGCCTAAAGAGTCAAGAGCTACCTCTGACTTGGAGGTATCTTCCAAATGAAGCATATCTGAGGCGCTAGGCTTGTTCCCCTTCTTCCGGGCAGCGGCTTTCCTGGTGGCTTTCTTGTTTTTTCTAGCTTTCTTTGCAGCTTCATGGTCATACTTGACCTTCCAAAATTCGTCATCAGCCTGTGAATTACAACAAAGATTTTTGAGTAAAAACAAAATTGTTAAAGTTGAAGGTAAAAATGCTCAAGTCAATGGCTTACCGCCGGAGCCGGGTTAGCTTTGCAGAAAGGACGTAAACCCACTTTCCCGTAGTCGGCCAGGCTCTCATTCAGAAGAGACTTGGTCATATCATCAATGACGTCCTCAGGTAAGTCGTCAGGGTTGTGCCGTAGAGGATCATTCTTTTGGCCTGTGTAATCGGACATCAAGGCGGGGCAGCGGCTCAAAGGAATAACCCGCCAGGCAAGCCAAACCCGGACCAGATCAATGCCGTTTAGGCCATTCCCCAGAAGAGCCTTGACCTTGCTTATGGTGGGGGCAAGTGTTTGACGTTCAGCCGGAGACAGTTTATCTGGCAAGGGGTGAGTTGACTCCAGGCGCAGGGCGCGAAAGCCGGGCAGAGGGTTCTCATTAGCCGGAGAAGTGTCTTGACAATAGAAGCATGTCTAGTTCCAATCTTTAGGGTGACTTGGCGGTTCAGCATATGGGAAGAGACAGTCTCTCCGTCGCTGGATTGAGATTCCACCAAGCTCCAAGCTGGGCCCATTGGCACATTCATTTTGACGGTTCAAATAAAATAACTCTCTAAAGAGTAGCAAGCTGGGTTCTTCTCCAAGGTACACCTCACAGAACACTTGAAAATTGCAGATATTTGACACGGAATTGGGTCCGATGTCTTGAGGTCGCAGGTCAAAAAAGTGCAAGACGTCTCTGAAATTTTTTGAGCCGGATGGAGAAAAGCCCCGGTTCATATGATCAATGAAGATGATAACTTCCCCTTCCTTGGGTTGAGGTTTTTCTTCTGTTGGATCAGGAGCACGATAGGACATGACTTCCTTCTTCGGCAGATAACCAGTCTTCACAAATTCATTAAGGGTGTTATCTGTGACGATGAATCTAACCCAGTTGCATGTAACGGGTGCTTTGGGAGCCTTGGGCGACATTATGGAGATGGAAGCCTATGACAAAATAAAAATTTCCAGCTCAAATTTAAGCCGGAGAAAATATTTTAATTCATATTCAAGATGGCGGCTTGCGAAGGGGCCTAATGACATATGGCTAATTGTATCATATTATTCAAGCCGCCATGGGCATCATAAGCAGTTAAGTTATTTAAACCACCATGAGTGGTTGGAATTATTGATTGAGCATTGCCTTTTTAAGCCGGCGATAAGAGTCGCCATGGCTTTGGTGGATCTAACAGATATAGTTTTTGCCTAAGTGTCGCACAAACAAGTTTCGCAGGTTGCAGCTGTTATTTTGGATCAAACGGTCGTTCAGAAAAGAAAATATTCTAGACCTAAAAACTGGTACAGATGAGTTCGTGAGTTCTAATGAGGCCTTTGTAGAAAGAAAAGGGATCTTCTAGTGTCAAAAATGGACATAAAACGATTACCGCAGGAGTATATGTTGCCTTTTAAATCAGAAGAGGCCGCGGTGGAGGAACTCTGAAGAAACTATGATGAACAGCAAAAAACACAGAGGAACCTGCAAACCCTAAATACGGGTCTGGGGTGCAGGACGGCAAGAACTTACAGCTGCAGATCTACTGTGGAGGGTCGCCACCGTTCTTTGATCGATTCAGGTTGATGCAGCAGCCGAGATTAACGAAGACGAGGTGCTCTGTGGAGGCGGCGGTGGAGCTCGAGTGGTAGTGGAGTAGCGAGAGGAAGAAGACGACGAAAGGGGGAGAATGAAGAAAGACCGAAGGTCGTGCCTATTTATAAAGGAGGACTGATAAAGCGGGCGCGAAAAACGAGGAGGCCAAACATGGTTATCCAGCTACTCTGACGCCTCGATTTTCGGGATGGTCATTAAGATAAGGATCCGTTGGGATATGACAAAATAAAATATGAATTTAATAGAAGATGACGTCATGGCGGGTTATCATGAATCCAGAAGATGACGTCATGGCGGGTTATAACTTTTGCACACACAGAAGACAGAAGGCTTTTTCTTAAGGTATTGAAGATTGACATGAACCGGTTCAAATCAATCTAGGGCCTAATGTTGGGGATATAACTACTAGTGTAACCCGCCCAGGAGGGGCCGGGTTATGCTATGACGATTTATCATATGAAGCCCAATATCAAGCTTGAAGATGGCGGTTCAGTTAAGGGCCCAAAGCCCGCAGGCGACTTAAGGCCCGTAGTGATAAACCGCCATAATGGCATGACTTGTATTGGAAGGCAAGATTAACTAGTCACTGAGCCGGACACTGTTTATGAGCCGGCTAGGACTCTGTAGGTCGCGGGGCGTCAACCCGTGCATATAAGGGGACGACCTGCCGGCGGCTTAGGGCAAGTAACATCAGATCGAGAGCCGGGCATAGCGGATTCGCTCCCTGGTCATCGAAACCCTAGTAATTCCACCTCAACTGGATTAGGCTTTTACCTTCACCGCAATGTCCTTTGTCCCGTTTTAACCCCTTTAAGCTTCCTAGTTGCGATGGCTCCACGACTAAGTCCTTTCACAAGGACATCTGCCGTGACAATTCCACGACACTTATGATGAAACTACTTCTGTGCTTGATGATACTGTGCCACTAGGCGAATTTCTTGATGAACAACTCGCTAGGGTTAGAGAGAATGAAATTACTAAAACTGATGATGTTATTGAAGCTGAAGACTATGATTCTCCCCCTAGATATGAATTGCCTATTGTACCTGAGGGTTATGTCATGGATAAAGAAACCGCTAGAGACTTCTTTGCTTGCAATGATAGAGAGGATCTTAAGAAATTGTTAGCTAAGCTGAAAGAGAAATCCTTGAATGCTGATCTCAATTTCGCTACTTCACCTATCTTTGTTACTGATAAGGATTATGAATTCTCTGTCGATCCCGAGTTAATTACTTTGGTTGAATCTGAGCCTTTCTATGGTTATGAATCTGACACTGTTGTGGCACATCTTACTAAATTGAATGATATAGCCACCCTATTTGCTCATGAGCAAAAAATTCTCTATTACTATATTCTCAAATTGTTTCCTTTCTCATTAAAGGGTGATGCTAAGTTATGGTTTAACTCTCTTGCTCCTGGTTGTGTGCGTAGTCCCCAGGATATGATTTACTACTTCTCTACAAAATATTTCCCCGCTCATAAGAAACAAGCTGCTTTAAGGGAAATATTTAATTTTGTGCAAATTGAAGAAGAGAGTCTCCCACAAGCTTGGGGGAGTCTTCTCCAATTACTTAATGCTTTGCGTGATCATCCTCTCAAGAAAAATGAAAGACTTGATATCTTTTATAATGGACTAATCGATCCTTCCAGAGACCACCTGGATAGTTGTGATGGTTGTGTTTTCAGGGAAAGAATTGTTGACTAAGCTGAATCGCTATTGAATAATATATTTAGTAATGATAATGATTGGACACTTCCTGAACTAACTCCTAAGCCAACTCCGAAGAAAAGGGGTATTCTATTTCTCAATCATGAAGATATGCAAGAGGCAATGAAATCTACGAAAGAAAAAGGTATTAAAGTTGAAGATGTTAAGAATCTACCACCTATTGAAGAAATACATGGTCTTGATAACCCGACATAGGTAGTAGAGGTAACTCTCTCCATAGATTTGATGAAGGTGATATTCCTCATAATAAGTCTGCTAGTCAATGCTTGGATGAGTTTGATAATTTTATTGTTAAACAAGAAAACTTCAATGCTTATGTTAGTAGACAATTGAAATGTAATGCTTACATGCTTGACCACTTGGGTGACTATATGAATAGAACCATTAATGATCTTAAGCTTATTAGTAAACATCGTTCCATGGTTACAACTCAAGTAGAACAAGTACTTAAGGCACATGATGAATTGCTTAATGAGTTGAATAGTAAGAATAATGATAATGATGTTAGGGTTATCACTAGAGGTGGTAAAATGACCCAGGAACCTTTCTATCCTGAGGGTCATCCTAAGAGAGTTGAGCAAGATTCTCAGAGAACTATTACTGATGCACCTAGTCCTAGTAATAAAAAGAAAAAGAAAACTGATAGGACTTTGCATGCTTCCAGTGAACCTGTTGTAGACACACCTGAGAATCCCAATGATATTTCTATTTCTAATGCTGAGACACAATCTCATGATGAACATGAACCTAGTGATAATGTTAATAATAATGTTCATGTTGATGCTCAACCTAGTAATGATAGTGTAGAGATTGAACCTGTTGTTGATCTTGATAACCCACAACCAAAGAATCAACGTTATGATAAGAGAGACTTTGTTGCTAGAAAACATGGTAAAGAAAGAGAACCATGGGTTCAGAAACCCATGCCCTTTGCTCCTAAACCATCCAAGAAAAAGGATGATGAGGATTTTGAGCGGTTTGCTGAAATGATTAGACCTATCTTTTTGCGTATGTGTTTGACTGATATGCTTAAATGCCTTCTTATGCTAAGTATATGAAAGATATTGTTACAAATAAAAAAAGATACCGGAGGCTGAAATTTCCACCATGCTTGCTAATTATACTTTTAAGGGTGGAATACCAAAGAAACTTGGAGATCCAGGGGTACCAACTATACCATGCTCCATTAAAAGAAACTATGTTAAAACTGCTTTATGTGATCTTGGAGACAGTGTTAGTGTTATGCATTTCTCTTTATATCGTAGACTTGAATTGAATAAGTTGACACCTACTGAGATTTCTTTGCAAATGGGTAATAAATCAACTGCTAAACCCATCTGTATTTGTGAGGATGTGCCTGTTGTGTTTGCAAACGTTACTATCTTAAGGGGATTTGTTATTCTTTATATTCCCGAGGACGAAATTATGTCGATCATCCATGGTAGACCCTTTTTGAATACTGCAAGGGCTTTTATTGATTGCAACAAGGGCAATGTCACTTTTCATGTTAATGGTAATGAGCATATGGTACACTTTCCGAAGAAACAACCTCAAGTTCATAGTATCAATTCTATTGGAAAATTTTCAACTATTACTATTGGAGGTTTTGAATTCCCTCTCCCTACTGTCAAAAAGGAATATGATATTCTTATTGTTGGGGACATGCGTATCCCCATTGAGGTAACCTAGTGTTATTTGAAGATTCCCCGGTTTCATGTCATTCGGAAGAAGTTTGTTAATAAGACTTGATCAACCTTGTTAATGGATGCCTTTTGATGAGCATGAGATGGATGAATTTAGAAAGCACAACTTTCTGTACCCACTTTTTACTTTTTGTTATTTAGAATAAGTAAAGCAAAAATAGTATTTTCTGTCTGTTTTCTGAATTATCCATGCAATAAAAAATGTCCCAAATATAAAAGTTCTCCAAATGCCCTAAAAATTTAGTATGATTCTTTATAGAATATTTTAGAATTTCGGGCACTAAACACACACCAGGGGGCCTCACCAGTTGGCCACAAGGGTGGAGGGCGCCCCCTGTCCTTGTGGGCCCCACATGCCCCCCTCCACTTATTCCAGCACCCATCCACTCCTTCTTCCTCCAGAAAAAATCACTCCATAGACCAAACTCGTGTTCTTGCTCATTTTGCTGCTATTTTCGATCTCCTTGCTCAAAGCTCCATTCACAAAACTGCTTTTGGGGATTGTTCTTCGGTATGTGACTCCTCCAATGGTCCAATTAGTTTTTGTCCTAGTGCTTTATTTATTGCAAATTTTTGCTACTGTGGTGACCTTGTTCTTGAGCTTGCATGTCAAATTTATATGGTCTAAAGTAGTTTTGATGCATGATATAGCCTCTAGGCACTTGTAGGAGTAGTTGCTATCAATTTTGTTGAGTTTGGTTCACTTTTATTTTGAGTCACTAAAAATTTCAGAAATTTTCAGAGGAAGAAAATGATGAGGAGCTTGTTGAGAGGCTCCTCGAGCAGAGGTTTGAAGGAAAAGGAAAATGAGGAGAAGGAGAAGCCCAAGTATAATCTTCCTCACGCCGTGGAGATTCGACCGTGTGAATGGCCATGTGATGATTCTTGCAAGCGGCCAGTATTTATGATGATTTCTATTATTTGGCTGAGGATGCAGGCATCACCGACTTCCTCCTCGACTAGTGTGATCAGTATCTCCTACTCACTCATACTTTCGTGCAAAATTTTCATTTTCATGCTAGGAGATCACCACCCATGGTAGACTTTTACTTATATGATGAGTATAAGGAAATGACGCTTTATGACTTTTGTGAGGTTTGTAAATTACCTTATGAGGGTAGCGTCGAGGAACCACGTCCTAGTGATGTGGATGATTTTATTAATGAAGTCACCGTAGGGGAAAGGAGAAGGGTGTCGGAAGTGAGAGTGGCTAGTTTACATTTTTCCTATTTTGCGCTATTACTCATTATTTGCTGGGAGATGTTTAATTGGTCATGGGGAGAGTGGAGGACTTAGTGCTCCTGACCTTGCTATTTTGCGCCGTGCTTTACTTCGTGATATAACTTTCTGTTTAGGTGCTATGGTGGCTAAACGGTTGAGTTTAAACCGTACAAAGGGTCCTATTTTTGGAGGCATCTTCACCTCTCGCTTGCTAGACGCTTCGAGGTACCCATTAGGCATTATGAGAAAGAGGAGAAACTGCTACCCACTATATATTTAGATTATGACAGCATGATAGCACCTAAGTTTATTCACCATGATTAGGAAAAGAGACTCATTTATAACTTGATATTTAGCAAAGATTCTTGCCTGATCATTACCCTGTCTGCACCTACTTTGATCCATGGGCGTAGACCAACTTAGGCCAAAAGCCTAAGCTTGGAGGAGTACGTATTTCTCACCGACATTACATTCATGTTCACACACTCATTCTAGTTGTCGGTGTTCACACTTTTTCATTGTAGTATCCATGTTAGTTTATTTCTTTTTCCCGCTTTCTTCTTGTGTGTTTGAAAAACCTTAAGAAAAACCAAAAAAAATTAGCTATAGTTAGTTTACTCTCTATGCATGCTTAGTTATAAAAAATTAAAAGAAAACCCAAAAAAATTCTCGTTCTTCTTTTGCTTGTTGGGAGTTTTCCCATGTAAATAGTTTTCCTCGTTCTTGTTTTAGTTTCTTCAGAAAAACAAAAACTCCAAAAATATTTCAGTGTGTTTCTTTGAAATTCTTTTCTTTTCTTTGGGGGTCGAGAGGAGAAGACCACAATGAAAATGTTGAGTGGCTCTCATATGCATTATTGTTGATCTAAAAAAGAACTCATATTACCTTGTCTTCTCCTTTGAATAAATGTTTGCAGATTCCAGCTTAGTCCAATGCACGTGCACTATTATTATTATTATCCAACACCGTTCGGTCATGCAAGTGAAGGCAATAATGACGATATATGATGAAATGATTGAGATGAGGAGAAGCTAGTATGAACTTGACCTATCTTATTTTTGTAAATATGATTAGTTCATCGTTCTTGATTTAGCCTATTATGAATGAAACATGTTTGCAATGACAATTAGAAATTATAGTTACTCATGACATGCTTAATTAACTAGGAGTTTATAATGGTTTACCTTGCATGCCAACATGGAAATTAAAATGGTTGTGATGTAGTATGATAGGATGGTATCCTCCTTTGAATGATTCGAGTGGCTTGATTTGGCACATGTTCACGCATGTAGTTGAAACAAAATCAACATAGCCTCTACGATATTTATGTTCATGGTGATTTATGTCCTACTCATGCTTGCACTCAATGTTGGTTAATATCAATGCATGTTTATGACTGTTGTCGCTCTCTAGTTGGTCACTTCCCAGTCTCTTTCTAGCCTTCACTTGTACTAAGTGGGAATACTGCTTGTGCATCCACTTCCATAAACCCAAAGTTGTTCCATATGAGTCCACCATACCTACCTATATGTGGTATTTACCCGCCGTTCCAAGTAAATTTGCAAGTGCCAAACTCTAAACCTTCAAATGATAATCTGTTTTGTATGCTCGAATCGCTCATGTACCAACTACGGTTGTCAATATCTTCCATGCTAGGTGGGTTATTCTCACGATGAGTGAACTCCGCTCATCACTCACGAGAAAATGGCCGGTAACCGGGATGCCCAGTCCCATGCTCAAATCAAATCAAAATAATTGCAAACAAAACTCCCCCAGGACTGTTGTTAGTTGGACGATACCCGTTGTTTCGAACCAGTCATGGAGTGTGCTTGTTGGTGGTGGGGGAGTATAAACTTTACCATTCTGTTTGGGAACTGCATATAATGTATGTAGCATGGAAGATACCGAGATCTCTTAGTTGTTATGTTGACAATGAAAGTATCCCACTCAAAATATTATTTATCTCTATTTCAAAACTCGAGCTCTGGCACCTCTGTAAATCCCTGCTTCCCTCTGCGAAGGGCCTATCTATTTACTTTTATTGTTGGGTCATCATCCTCTTATAAAAAGCACCAGTTAGAGAGCACCACTGTCATCTGTATGCATTGTTATTAATTTATATTGAGTATGACTGTGACTGGATCTCTTTTACCATGAATTACAATGTCTAAGTCCTTGATCTTCAGGGGTGCTCTGCATTTATGTTTTGCGGTCTCAGAAAGGGCTAGCGAGATAACATCTTGTTATATCATATCATGATTTTTTTTGAAAAAAGTGTTGTCATCGGAGATTTATTATTATTGCTCGCCAGCTGATTATGCCATTGATATGAGTAAATATGAGACCTAGACGTTATTGTGAATATGGTTAGTTCATAATCTTTGTTGAAAACTTGAATGTTGGCTTTACATATTTGCAACAACAAGATCAAACAGTTTGTAAAAGTTTTTCTTTATAACTTTCAGTTTGTCAATAGAATTGCTTGAGGACAAGCAATGGGTTAAGCTTGGGGGAGTTGCTACGTCTCCATCGTATCTACTTTTCCAATCTCTTTTGCCCTTGTTTTGGACTCTAACTTGCATGATTTGAATGGAACTAACCGGACTGACGCTGTTTTCAGCAGAATTGCCATGGTGTTATATTTGTGCAGAAATAAAAGTTCTCGGAATGACCTGAAACTTCACGAAGATGATTTTTGGAATTAATAAAAAATATTGGTGAAAGAATCACCAAAGGGGGCCCACACCCTGGCCACAATGGTGGGGGCCGCGCCCACCCCCTCGGGCGCGCCCTCCGTCCTTGTGGGCCCCCGGACCTCCAACGACCTCAACTCCAACTCCATATATTCACGTTCGGGGAGAAAAAAATCAGAGAGAATGATTCATCACGCTTTACGATACAGAGCCGCCGCCAAGCCCTGTTCTTCCTCGGGAGGGCAGATCCGGAGTCCGTTCGGGGCTCCGAAGAGGGGAATCCGTTGCCATCGTCATCATCAACCATCCTCCATCACCAATTTCATGATGGTCACCACCGTGCGTGAGTAATCTCATCGTAGGCTTGCTGGACCGTGATGGGTTGGATGAGATTTACCATGTCAAGTTAGTTTTGTTAGGGTTTGATCCCTAGTATCCACTATGTTCTAAGATTGATGTTGCTATGACTTTACAATGCCTAATGCTTGTCACTAGGGCCCGAGTGTCATGATTTAAGATTTGAACCTATTATCTTTTCATGAATATATTTGTGTTCTTGATCCTATCTTGCAAGTTATAGTCAGCTACTACGTGTTTTGATCCGGCAACCCCGGAGTGACAATAGTCGGGACACTTCCCGGTGATGACCGTAGTTTGAGGAGTTCATGTATTCACTAAGTGCTAATGCTTTGGTCTGGTACTCTATTAAAAGGAGGCCTTGATCTATACCAATATAAAAATACCCAAAGGGGTTGATCCAATTAATCTCGGCCATTAAATCATGTCAATCCAACGGCCTAGACTGCTTCAATGTCGAGCGCTCAATACATTTAGCGTGCAGTTAATTTCATGCCAAATGTAGTGCTAATCACATAATAACATGCAAATAATATCCTACTTAATAGCCGCATGTACTTAATATACTTCCAAATTAACGTGCATTGCACGTACACATTGACTAGTATCCCTTAGTTTCCAATAGGACCCCGCTGCCACGGGAGGGTAGGACAAAAGATGTCATGCAAGTTCTTTTCCATAAGCACGTATGACTATATTCGGAATACATGCCTACATTATATTGATGAATTGGAGCTAGTTCTTTGTCACCCTATGTTATAACTGTTGCATGATGAATGCCATCTGACATAATTATCCATCATTGATCCATTGCCTATGAGCTTGTTTCATATTGATCTTTTCTTCTTTGCTTTTCCGTTGCCACTGTTATGATTGCTACAAAACTGCTACTGTTACTTTTGCCACTGTTACCGTTAGTTCCATACTATTTTGCTACTAAATATTTTGCTGCAGATATTAGGTCTTTCAGGTGTGGTTGAATTGACAACTCAGCTGCTAATACTTGAGAATATTCTTTGGCTCCTCTTGTGTTGAATCAATAAATTTGGGTTGAATACTCTACCCTCGAAAACTATTGCAATCCTCTATACTTGTGGATTATCAAGGGTTTGGAAGTCACCTCAAGGACTACCACTAGTGAAGGGAGAACGGGCATTTGTTGGCCGAGACTCTCAGAGAAGAAGGGTGGAACATTTCTTGTATTTGAGGGCATTGATTATTCACTGCCTTTCCAATGGAGATAAGTGTTCCACAAGAACGTGAAATTCCAGATATATCTTTCATGTTTGTCGAAGCAAAATCCCGCAGATCCCTCGGTAGGGTATCCTAATATAGGTTACTTGACACGATAGTAACAGAGACGAGATTTTACCTAGGTCCAGGGTCTCTAGAGGAGATAATACCCTACGTCATGCTTATGTTTCATTGCATTGGTGTGTACCAAGAGTACAATTACCGAGATATTGTAAGTTGTCTATCTAGGAGCCTGGCCCCTCAGCTTATATAGTATACCAATGGGGGGGAGGTCCTAGGGTACATGGATTCTAGTAAGCTATGTACGATGAGGTAGAATTCTCTATGATCCCAGCGTATTGTCTTGTACGCCAAGTCTTCTGAAATCTTCCTATTATCCGCCATGGCCGCCCAATGTGGCCTAGGACGAAACCGACAAGGGGTCCTCAGCCTGGCCCACCAGGCCAGGGACCATCATGGTGAGAGGCCCCTTAGCCAGGAAACCGTCAGTGCCCATGAACCGGTCTTCAGGCTGGATCACACCTCGCCTTTGAAAATGTTGAAGGAGTACGACAGAGCTGCACGCCGGATGCTACTTCTTGAGCTTGTGTTGATTTTTCCCTTAAAGAGGAAAGGGTGATGTAGCAAAATAGAGATAAGTATTTCCCTCAGTTAAGAACCAAGGTATCAATCCAGTAGGAGGAACACACAAGTCCCCAATAGATGCACCTGCACAAACTAACAAATACTTGCACACAACGCGAAAAAGGGGTTGTCAATCCCTTCACGGTCACTAGCAAGGGTGAGATCAGATAGAGATTGATATAAAATATAAATAAAAGTGCTAAATAAGATAAATATAAATAAATAGCAGCAAGGTATTTTTGTATTTTTTGGTTTTATATATATGAAAATAATATGATGGAAAATAGACCCGGGGCCATAGGTTTCACTAGAGGCTTCTCTCTTGAAAGAACACATACGGTGGGTAAACAAATTACTGTTGAGCAATTGATATAAAAATGCATAGTTATGACGATATTCAAGGCAATGATCACGAATATAGGCATCACGTCCGTGACAAGTAGACTGACTCCTGCCTGCATCTACTATTATTACTCCACATATCGACCGCTATCCAGCATGCATCTAGTGTATTAAGTTAACAAGAATGGAGTAACGCCTTAAGCAAGATGACATGGTGTAGAGGGATAGATCCAAGCAATATGGTAAAAACCCCATCTTTTTATCCTTAATGGCAACAATACAAATATGTGCCTCGCTACCCCTACTGTCACTGGGTGAGGACGCCGCAAGATTGGACCCATCACAAAGCACCTCTCCCATTGCAAGAAAGATCAATCTAGTTGGCCAAACCAAATCAATAGATCAGAGAGAAATACAAAGCTATCTTAATCATGTGCATAAAAGAGTTTAGAGAAGACTCAAATAATATTCATAGATAATCTGATCATAAACCCACAATTCATCGGATCTCAACAAACACACCGCAAAAGAAGATTACATAGAATAGAACTCCAAGAACATCGAGGAGAACATTGTATTGAAGATCAAAGAGAGAGAAGAAGCCATGTAGCTACTAGCTATGGACCCGTAGGTTTGTGGTAAACTACTCACACATCATCGGAAGGGCAACAAGGTTGGTGTAGAGGCCCTCCGTGATCGAATCCCCCTCCGGCAGAGTGCCGGAAAAGGCCCCAAGATGGGATCTCATGAGAACGGAAGCTTGCGGCAGCGGAAAAAGTATTTTTGGTGTTCCCTCTGGTATACGGGGAATATTTGGGTATTTATAGAGCTGAGATGAGGGTTAGGGGGGTCCCGAGGGGTCCACAAGCTTGGGGGCGCGCCCTAAGGCTTGTGGCTCTCTCGTGGCTCCTTTGGCCTCCTCCCGAAGCTTCGTGGGTATCTTATGGTCCAAGAAAATCCTCAAAAAGTTTCGTTCCGTTTGGACTCCGTTTGGTATTAATTTTCTGTAAAAGACAAAAATAAGGAAAAAACAACAACTGGCACTGGGCACTAGGTCAATAGGTTAGTCCCAAAAAATGATATAAAATAGCATATTAATGCATATAAAACATCCAAGATGGATAATATAATAGCATGGAACAATAAAAAATTATAGATACGTTGGAGACATATCACCGGACATGTTTCCCACGCAGGCGGCATGTTGGCGGGAAGAACTCCCGCTCTCCATCAAGAAGATGAGGAGTACAAGGGAATGGAAATGTACCCGCTAGAAGATATTCTTCCTATTCTTGAGAAGCTTGGAGTTAATGAAAGTGATTAGATGCAGGGGATTATCCAGGGGATCGAGATGGGGGAAGGTCTAAGAATCAGAAGACTTGGGGGCCCATTCAACTAGCAAGGAAGAGCACATAGTTACTGGTAATCAACATGTGTGGAGAAGGCCAAGTTACTCAAGACGCAAAAAAACGAAGGTCCCCAAGATAGTCAAAGGTATTATAAATTCAGACCTTTTTTGTATTCATGTAGAGTAGATATGGATAGCATTGTTAGTGTGGTCATTAGGGAGAATTTAGTTTATAGTGGAAGATATGATAAGAGATAGATGTTCTAATAGCTCCCATAGTACTCTAGATAAGATGTTGGTTGAATCTATTATAGTAGAGGAGGCAAACGGAGAATAGACTTACATAAGTAGACATAGACGAGGCAAGCACTTTGAAAATAGGTTTAAATGAAATACATATTCTAGAATGCTAGGGGCATCAGAGATCCTGGAAGAAAGAAATGTATCAAAGACATGATCAGTCCACTTAATCCTACTTATGTAGGTTTTCAGAGAGACTAAGAAAGATAGTTTTACTACTTCCTTCCTAAAACAAACCTTAGGTATTGGAAACTTTGAATGAAAGTTTCTCCCTACTATAGGCACTATTGGGGATATAGATCCTGGCCAGATTGACCTAGATGTCTTTAATGTTGTTAGATGGGAGTTGAACACATCATCAGCTAGTGTGGTGGTGTGTGATAAGTGTATTGGTGTAGTTTCTAGGATTACGATTGTGTATGTTCAGCTTATGAAAATGGAAATCAAGATTTTATTTCTGAACTCCACTAGCTTTTTAAACGGGCTGGCCCTGATGTTATTGGGGGTGGATTTTAAGTGGGTAGATAAATTTATTACTTGGGTGTTTGATATCTATTGGAGATTGATATGTCTGGTAGGTTGTACACTTTGTCTATTAACCTGGAAAATCAAATTTATTATGTAAAATATATATAGGATTTCCCCCACTACCAATTCTGATGTTTCTTATCCTTTGGGAAGTGCTAAAGTGTCGCCTTGGGTAGGTATTGATCACACACCAGTATGTGAAACTCTAGTACTGGTCAAGTGCCTAAAATGGCCAACTTTAAATTCCAAAAATGATGTATCACTAGGCCTTGTTTGAAGGAATTGATGATCAAGGGCAGATCTAGTAAGTCCAATAATTCTAAGATGGCAGTGGTTTGGCAACATAAAGTCATACGCTTCAGGAGGTTAGCTAGAGGCTGGAGTGCTAACTTAGGATCATTTCTTAGGAAGCATGAAAAAACCCTGATGGAGGAGTATGATAACATGATATTGGGTATGAGAATCTCTCTATCTCTCTCCTCCCCCCTCCTCCCCCCTCTCTCTCTCCAAGAGAGGAGTTGGATGGATGAAATCCTTGTTGAACTCAACGATATTTGCAAAACATAAGAGATTAAAGGTAGGCAAAGGTCCAGGGATAGGTACACCACTGAGGGAGACATGAATAATGCATATTTTCACTAGTGCCTAATCTGAAGAGATGAAATTAATTAATTAGTGCTTTATATGGTCCTGAGGGACCAATAGCATATAGTAAAGGTATGAAAAAGGTAGCAGTAGATTATTACAAAGAATTTTCTAAGTGGGAATCTAGGCCTTAAATGGGGGCGATTTCTATAGTTTAGAGGAACAAATCTCACATGTTGAGAATCTTCTATCAGAAGCTAAATTTATTGAAGAGGAAATTAAACATGCACTTTTGGTTCCTAATCTGAAGGTGCTCCTTTTTATGTTTTACGAAACCTTTTGGGATGTAATCAAATAAGATTTAATATGTTTGAGGCATGATTTGATCAAGAGCTAGACATTTATAGACTAGATGTTGTCATGATTTCTTTAATTCATAATGAAAATGATGCTAGGACTATGAAAAAACTAGACCTATTTGTTTGCTAAATTTATGCTTTAAAAGCTTTACTAAGGTCCTTAATAAAAGCTATACTAAGCCAGACGTATACTCTTTTGTAAAAAAGGGCCTCTCTAAAAATTGATTGTGAGAAAGCATATGATGAAGTTGATCTAGATTTTTTGTATGAGATCCTAACCCTTACTGGTTTTGGAAGTAGATGGATTGGTTCCATTAAAAAACTCACACAGAATGGTTATGCTGGAATCGAGATTAATGCGGAGGAGAATGCTTTTTTCTTACCACCAGTAGAGGTCTTAGGCAGGGAGACCCATTGTCTCCATTGATGTTTAATTTGGTAGTGGATGTTTTTGCTAGGGTGCTAGCTATAGGGGGTCAGGTTGGTTTGGTTATAGGCATGTGCCCTAAATCTAGCCATGTGAGTGTGATCTGTTTACAATATGTAGATGATACTCTGCTATTTGTGGAGAATGACACATAAGTAGCTCTAAATTTGAAGTGGATCTTAACATGGTTTTGAATTAGTTTTAGACATGATTATTAACTACCATAAAAGTGAGCTAGTCTATTAATTTCAAGACTCATGAAGTAGTTTCTTTCTTGGATATTTTTCAATGCAACATAGGAGAGTTCCTGTGAGAGCTTGGATTTTTTGCCCTTTTCTTTTTCCTTTGATTTTCTTGGATTTCTTGTTTTGTTTTGCTTTTTCCGTGGCTATGTGGTTCTAAAACTTGGGAAGATCATGTCTTCCTAGGTTTTATAGTGGCTTGTCACCCTCATCATCATACCAAGATCATGTCATTTCCATCCTTGACCTAACCCAAAATTCTTTTGTTGGGAATATTCGATTTCTGATAAAGGAATAACCCTTTCAACCCTAGGTTGTGAAGCAACCTATATTTCTGTCACTCCTAAAATTCCCAAATAATTCTCATAAATTGTTTAGTAATTATTTACTTCTGATTTTCCAAAGTTTCTATCCAGAAAGAAGCTTTGTGAAGGAGGTGCAAGCTAGGCATATCCAAATGAGTTTCCATTTTGCATGATCCCTCATATCATCATATCATAGCCCTCCACCAAAGTAAAGCTCATGTAATGCCTCCATGTGAGCTCATCTTCAATTCTTTGATTCTGTCCAAAATTTCAGTTTGTGAAGCAAGTGTATTTTATCTTGCTCCATTTTGGCTGCCAATATTTCTAGGCCTTCTATTACCCATATAACCTACCTCCACCCATTTTGGGCATGGTTCATCAATCCATTATTCCTCTAGAATTTTTCCAAGTTTCTGTCCAGAATGAAGCTTTGTGAAGCAAGTGCCACTTTGGTATTGCCAAATGGCATGAAATCTTTACAGCAGCTTCATACCATCATATAACTCCTCTCTGCTAGACTTCAGCTCACAGAGATCAAGTATGTGAGTGTATCATCCAAATCCCCAATTCTGGCCTGTATTGCACTTTCTACTGCAACCACCATCTAAACTCCTCTTCTTAGTCTAATTTTTGGTGATCAGCATCACCTTAGCATGTGATCATCACCAGACAAACTCTTTACCACGTTACCAAGCTGGTTTAACCACAGCAAGTTACAAACACCTTCTTACAAATTTACTTTTGGAGCTAAGTGCAAATCTCTTCTTTGCCCCTGGACCGATTTATTTCTTCAGTTGGACTAAGGGCACCAAGGTCCCTCCACTGGACATGGTTCGCCATGCCAAAGAGCGCCGCTTGCGCCAGTGCGCGTGGTGATCACGCTTGCGTCATGGCTGCAGGCGTGCTCTGGCTTGTTCCGGCCACTATGCTCGTCTCCTCCCTCCTCGTTCGACCCCGGAGTCCCTTTGGCCGCGTCTCCCCGCGCATGGCCGCCGCCTCTGCCATTCGGTCACCCGCCCGTTCGGCTGTCCGCTGCTCCTCTCTCCCTCCCGTCGCCCCCAGAGACTGCCCCTCGTCCGCGCGAGTCGCCCCGCCCACTCTCCCTAGCCTCCTCGTCACCGGAGTGCTCCCCCTCCAAGAAAAAGGCCGTCGGAGCCCGCTGCCGTTCCTCCATCGCCACGGTCGTTCCGCTCCTCCCCGGCGCCCCCTCTGCCTGGGGATGGGTGTGGTGCGGTCCCACGATCTCGCCGGTGGTCGCCGCTTGGCCTGAGGTGGCCTGAGTCGGCCGCCACGTCGCCGGCAGCGCGGCCCCTCCCCTGCTTCTTTTGTTCTGCACAAGGGAGCAGAGGGAGGAAGAAGACGAGCGTGGCTGGGCCCCTCCCCTGCGCGCGGGACCCCCTCATCAGCCACCCTGAAGCCAGCCCCGCCTCTGCCACGTCACGTAAGTGACAACATATTTTCCAAGAAATACGTTTTCTTATTTTGAAGGCGTATTCCCATCTTCTTTTGCTCAAAATACGTTTTCTCTTCTGGAAAATGTATTTTCCTCTACTACGGCCCAGAAGGCATTTTCTCCGTTCTGAAAGCGTATTTCCTAATATGCGCCTCTGCCTTATCCACTCAGGGACCCATTGGTGATAAAATTTTCACAGATTGGTCCTTCTTCTTCCACACCTCATAACTCCGCAACCGTAACTCCGATTGAGGTGAAACCAACGCTCACTTATTCGTATCGTCAAGCTCTATATTTTGGTAACATTTTCACTAGGTGTTCTCACAGTGAAAATGACCATTTTTCCCTTGCCTCTAATCATCCCCCTCCAAGAAAGAACCGTCCGATGTTTTGTTCCGCGGCTTCACCGCACTTTTTCCTGGAGTCTCCGTCACCCCCAGGCAAGCCGCAATACCCACTTGCATTATAGTCATGCAGTAGCCATGGTTTTCAACTTGAATATTTATTAAATGTTTGCTTGTTTAAAATATGGTTATCGTTGTTTCGGTAATGCTTCTGGACTAGTGCTTACTTTCTTGCTATGTTGTTATGCACCTGGTTGTCATGCCCTGCTAGTTGTTAGTATTCCTTTCATATGCTTATGCTTGCTAGTAATACATGTTGATGTTGGTGATGGCCTTCGGTGCATGACTAACGTCTGGTCCGAGCGCCGTCGTTATGCATGTCCCTTTACATCCAGTTGGTTAAATGATTGCATGGTAGCATTGTTGGTATGTCTTGCATGATGTTTATTATTGATGCTAGTGGTCATGCTAGGTTTCTATGAGTAGTGTTGTACTTGTGATATTCATGCTCGTCATTATACTATGCTTAGTCGGATATGATTCATTGTGGATATGGTGGATAGTTATGTTGCACCCCGTGCTTATGGTGATATCATGTTTATGCATTGTAATTGCATCATGTTATTTTATCATGGCTCAGCATATTGCATTCAAGTTTAACCAGATTAAATTGAACTTGAACAACTGTTGGCTGAGTCATGGTGCCACCATATCGAACTGACTAGTGCAACCACGCTTACCTTTATGGGAAGGTCCTAACTGGGTCTATTGTCGTGCCTCTCGCTGGTGCCTCCCAAGAGGGAAGGTTATGGGCGTGCGTACCCTGGCTCGGTAAGCAGACATAACCTTGTGTGCCCGTTGTTGTTGTTAATGGATCCGGTCCCCGTGAGGGACGTTTTGGCCACGACAGTGGTCGTTGTGTCTTTGGTAGACACGGGGCCACCCAGGACTAGCCCAGTTGGGAGTGGGTCGGAGTGGCCGGGAGAGTGTCATGGCAGTAGATCGGTTTTGTCGGAACGCCATTGGTCCACCCGAATGGGAGTGCGAGGCCATGGGTTCTGTAGTGTGGGTACAGTGTACTATCTCTGCAGAGTGTATATTAAATCTATCGATAGCCGCGCCCGCGGATAAGGGCCCAGTTCGTGTCGGTCACACTATGAGTCAACAGTATTAATAATAATGTGCTTAATAACAACCCCGGTTCGATGATGAGATAAGTTGGTTGTGATCGCCGGAAAGATCACCATTGGAGACCAAGTGTTGGTCATGGTTGTGATCACCAGAAAGATCACCGTGGTATCGAGGATACCGAGTTGTTGGATATTCGTGATGTTGTGCGAGAATCGTGGGTAAAGATCAAGCTCCTTGTGGTCATTTAATGATCACTGCGGTATTGTTTATACCAAGCTTGATTTGATCCTAAGATGATCGTGTGATGTCCGAGGATGGTAAGTAATGCATGTGATGGTTACGAGGTAACCCGAGCAGAATAAATGATGCATGTAGTGTCATCATGTTGCGTACTAGTATCATCAGATTTATATGTTCTTGCCATGATCATATTGTTCTAGCAATATTATGTTCATGTTGTTCATGTTATGTTATCCTGAGGATCTCTTGTTAATTCCTGCTTAACCTGTAAATGTCATGCTGATGTTTGTCTTGAATGCTTCTGGTTATTGTGAGCTTGCAAGTACATTCAATGTACTGACCTGGCGTGTCATGCCAGTTTGCAGGTCGTGCCTGGATTTCTTGCTTATTTGGTGTTGTTCCTGTGTTCGCGAGCTAGGATAAACGTTCCAGCCAGAGTCCCTGCAGATTGGAGTCCATCATCGCCGTTCGTTGTTCCGCTGCCAGTAGTTGTTCCACTGCTTCGAGTTGTTATGCTGCTTGTATAGAGCAACCGTGGTTGGCGTAGTGTCGCCGAGCCGATGTTATTCATTGTAATATCGGAACCCTTGTATTCGTATTCATGTTGTAATTGGGAGCTGGTTTGTTCTATACTAAGCAGTGTCGTATTCCATAAGAATTCACCTCGATCTCTGGGCTGGAATACGGGGCGTTCCGGTTTCTCTGAGCCGGGGTGCCACAGGCTTGGTATCGTAGCAGGTCTGGCTGTAGAGCGTCCTAGTCCGCTGGAACGTTAGAAAATGGTAGTATAAGTTCTGGTTGTTGCCCTTGCTTGCTGCATTTGGTTGTTGCATTTGTTTGCTGCATATAGTCTTATTTTGGTTACCATTAACTCCTATTTCATGCGTAGATGGCGGTCAACTTCCATGAGTTCAGTGCCTTTCCCTTAGCTCCCGGTGCTGTTCCTATTGAGTAAAGTCCCACTCCTGCACCTCTGAACTTTGCCGCCCTCCTTGGCGACATGTGGCGTAGTATTTATCCCCTCGGAGATCCACCCCATTATCAAGTATTCCAATTTTCTGCTGGAGGAAGAATTCGGGAATATGTTGCTCATGTTCATCTGTCAGCCCCAATTCCTGTCGGTAAGCGCACCTACAGTTTCCACGGTGGTTACAGCGCTACTCCTGAGCGTGCCGTTCAGCTTGCCGCAATGGCAGGAGTCACCGGTCTTCGTCATCAAGAGAGCATGGTGCAAGAAAACCGTGCTTATCAATATTATCCCACCATCGTCGAAAATCCTAGGCGGATCCAATTTCCCTCCATCAACCCTCAAGATGACCCGGCTATCCTCGCCATGTCTCGTTACATGACGGCCGAGTGTCTTCTTATTTCTGAGTTAGTCCGAGACGCCATTCGGGCCCGGAGATTGCTTGGTGTCGCTTTACCTCAGTCTCCGCCGGCTTCTTCAACTCCTCCGCCTCGTCCATCCGGAGTTTCAGAGTCAGCGGCTCCACTCGATACTCCCTTAACTTCCTCGTCAGTTTGCGAGCGTTTTCTCAAGTGTAGGATGTAGTCCTTCATGTAGCGTTTGTGCATCCGCTGTAGTATCATGTTTGTGTGTGTCTGTGTGGAGAAGCTTTGTAGCTTGTTTGTTGTGTGCTTTGTTGCAATAAATCATTTTCTCGTGCTTCTTGTTTTGAATCCTCGGTGTTACCCCCTTATGGAAATTACTCCTCGACCGACACCGGATCAGAAGAAGCCGTAAGCAGTACAGATATACATCAAGGACTTCAGTTAAAAGCAATGAGATTTCTCAGCCAACAGCATTGTATTGCGGACATCCGGTCTGAATACATGTATATTATGGTCAGACTTCCAGCAACATGTACCTGTGAGAGATAAACTTTATCGCAGCAAAGATTAAAGCAGAAAGGGGACAAAATTGGAGCAACAGTGCATTTCAAGTCAAGGGAATGGGATATGCACAATGATTGAATGTGCCATAAGGCAAAATTAAAACCTTGCGACACCCAGAGGTCAGTCCAAATGCACGATGAATTCAGTAAGGACAGTCAGACAATTCTTGTCATATAAATAATCAGCCACCGGACTGCCAAAAATATATATATGACATTCCATTCACCAAGAAAATCAGTCCCGTCCATCTCCACAATTTATTGACAAGGTGTACAAAGATAAGGTTCCCAGTCTGCATCGGTAGGGAATGAATGGATTCCCATGTAAGATATTCAGTCCTCTCGATAAAAATACTGCAAAAGCTTCTGGTATAAGGTACCGAGTCTTCCCTAGCAAAGCCTTTAAGGGGGGAAGCTTATGAGGTACGGTATCCCGTTTTCCTCAATAAGATATCCACCGAACGTTTCGAGCCTAAGCCATCCAGTCTTCCTCAGCATGGTATCCCGATGGCTTCCAACGCAAGCTGCCCAGTATTCTTCTGGACGGCACTAGTACAAGACAGCAAATTAGGAATTGTCAGCATATGACAGTGTTTTCCCAGTGGCAGATTTGCAACAGTTGGTCTAAAACAAAAATCGGTCGGAGGTATGCCTCGAGAATCAGATATTAGTTCATTCAGTATGCTGCCAAGTCCATGCAAGTCTCTCGCACAAGGAAAAATTCACGGTACACATCCGGCAACCTCACCGGTTATTCAAGAAACAAAAACCAGTGGGTGATGCCATAATCAACAAGTCTTGAAGGAAAGACAACATTGAGACAATAATCTTGGTAGTGATTATCAAGATCAGTCCCGCAAATCCAACAATATGAGGTTATTAACCCTATCACTGTCCGGCATAATCAACAACAGTATTGAGATCTGTATAACCACACGTGAGCCGGATAAATATACCGAGTCTCAAAACATGAACCAGACCAAGGTATGATTGCCAGATATTGTACGTAACAGTATTCAGGGCCGCAAAAATAATCAAGGATATATATAAGGCCCCGCTCTTTCAGTTGAGGATCCAGATGAAGAAAGTAATCATGAAAGAGCAAGACCAACAATACAGGTATACCGGTTATTATGTGAAAAATGTGGATGCCCAAGACCGTCTTATTCTATGGCAATCCCAAACAAAGATCCACCTAAGAGGTATACTCCATTGTGGTAAGGACCTCACAACGAGGCAACCAGCTCAATCCACGGTATGCTCAGAACTGTCAGGATTGAATACCCGAGTCTGTCCGGTCAGACTGATGCACAGCTCCATATACTGACCTCAACATCCGCGATGGAGCATCGCACCGACTGTTATTCCCAGGGAGATACTAGCAAAAATGAAGACTCTGTGTGAAAACATATACTTTGAGGATTGTTATCTCTCGCATAGGGGAAGCAATTAAAAGAATAGCCTATGTGGATGGGATTCTTTGCCAAGATCACCGCCAGTCAAGACTACAAATTTTATCATCAGAGGATGGTGCATTTTTCTATCAGTCACGACAAGCGACAGTCAAACCTTTGGTACAACTTGGATACTCAAGACTGTGAAGCCAGTCAAGATAAGTCAGGAACATATGAGGTACGTCAGATACGGCAAACATAACCACCCCAGATCAAGGCAGTCAGTTAGATCCAATTCAGTGGAAATATTATATGAGAACAAATAAAAGAAACCCGAGTTGGAAACGGTTTCTTCAAGTCAGAAAGATTATTTAACCCTGAGCAACCAAATCTCGAGGACGAGATTTCTTTAAGGGGGGAAGGTTTGTGACAGCCTGGATTTTTGCCCTTCTCTTTTTCCTTTGATTTCCCTGGATTTCTTGTTTTGTTTTGCTTTTCTGTGGCTATGTGGTTCTGAAACTTGGGAAGATCATGTCTTCCTAGGTTTTATAGTGGCTTGTAACCCTCATCATCATCCCAAGATCATGTCATTTCCATCCTTGACCTAACCCAAAATTCTTTTGTTGGGAATATTCCTTTTCTGATAAAGGAATAACCCTTTAAACCCTAGGTTGTGAAGCAACCTATATTTCTGTCACTCCTAAAATTCCCAAATAATTCTCATAAATTGTTTGGGTCATATATTTATCAAATATGGCAAAATATTTCATTTGTAATGTTTATCATCATGCTCAAATAATTCATTTCCTATTCTGCTCTAAATGGCACATTGTGAAGCAAGTGTTATTTTCCTTTTCCCAATTGACCTCAAACTCCTTGGACACCTTTTCCTGTCCATACCATTGCCACATGCCAAAATGCAACCTCATTTGCCTAGTAATTATTTGATTATGATTTTCCAAAGTTTCTATCCAGAAAGAAGCTTTGTGAAGGAGGTGCAAGCTAGGCATATCCAAATGAGTTTCCATTTTTCATGATCCCTCATATCATCATATCATAGCCCTACACCAAAGTAGAGCTCATTTCATGCCTGCATGTGAGCTCATCTTCAATTCTTTGATTTTGTCTAAAATTTCAGTTTGTGAAGGAAGTGTATTTTATCTTGCTCCATTTTGGCTGCCAATTTTTCTAGGCCTTCTATTACCCATATAACCTACCTCCACCCATTTTGGGAATGGTTCATCAATCCATTATTCCTCTAGAATTTTTCCAAGTTTCTATCCAGAATGAAGCTTTGTGAAGCAAGTGCCACTTTGGTATTTCCAAATGGCATGAAATCTTTACAGCAGCTTCATACCATCATATAACTCCTCTCTGCCAGACTTCACCTCACAGTGATCAAGTATGTGAGTGTATCATGCAAATCCCCAATTCTGGCCTGTATTGCACTTTCTACTGCAACCACCATCTAAACTCCTCCTCTTAGTCTGATTTTTGGTGATCAGCATCACCTTAGCATGTGATCATCATCAGACAAACTCTTTACCACGTTACCAAGCTGGTTTAACCACAGCAAGTTACAAACATCTTCTTTTTGATTTACTTTTGGAGCTAAGTGCAAATCTCTTCTTTGCCCCTGGACCGATTTATTTCTTCAGTTGGACTAAGGGCACCAAGGTCCCTCCACTGGACATGGTTGGCCACGCCAAAGAGTGCCGCTTGCGCCAGTGCGCGTTGTGATCACGCTTGCGTCATGGCTGCAGGCGTGCTCTGGCTTGTTCCGGCCACTATGCTCATCTCCTCCCTCCTCGTTCGACCCCGGAGTCCCTCTAGCCGCGTCTCCCCGCGCACGGCCGCCGCCTCTGCCATTCGGTCACCCGCCCGTCCGGCCGTCTGGTGCTTTCCCTCCCGTCGCCACCATAGCCTCCCCCTCGTCCCCGCGAGTCGCCACGGCCACTCTCCCTAGCCTCCTCGTCGCCGGAGTGCTCCCCCTCCAAGAAAAAGGCCGCCGGAGCCCACTCCCGTTCCTCCATCGCCACGGTCGTTCCGCTCCTCCCCGACGCCCCCTCTGCCTGGGGATGGGTGCGGTGTGGTCCCACAATCTCGCCGGTGGTCGCGCGCTCGGCCTGAGGTGGCCTGAGCCGGCTGCTATGTCGCCGGCAGTGCGGCCCCTCCTCTGCATCTTCTGTCCTGCACGGGGGAGCAGAGGGAGGAAGAAGACGAGCGTGGCTCGGCCCCTCACCTGCGCGCGGGACCCCATCGTCAGCCACCCTTAAGCCAGCCCCGCCTCTGCCACGTGACGTAAGTGACAACGTATTTTCCAAGAAATACGTTTTCTTATTTTGAAGGCGTATTCCCATCTTCTTTTGCTCAAAATATGTTTTCTCTTCTGGAAAACGTATTTTCCTCTACTGCAGCCCAGAAGGCGTTTTCTCCGTTCTGAAAGCGTATTTCCTAATATGCGCCTCTGCCTTATCCACTCAGGGACCCATTGGTGATAAAAGTTTCACAGATTGGTCCTTCTTCTTCCACACCTCATAACTCCGCAACCGTAACTCCGATTGAGGTGAAACCAACGCTCACTTCTTCGTATCGTCGAGCTCTATCTTTTGGTAACATTTTCACTAGGTGTTCTCACAGTGAAAATGACCATTTTCCCCTTGCCTCTAATCAGCCCCCTCCAAGAAAGAACCGTCCGACGTTTTGTTCCGCGGCTTCACCGCACTTTTTCCTGGAGTCTCCGCACCCCCAGGCAAGCCACAATACCCACTTGCATGATAGTCATGCAGTAGCCATGGTTTTCAACTTGAATATTTATTAAATGTTTGCTTGTTTAAAATATGGTTATCATTGTTTCGGTAATGCTTCTGGACTAGTGCTTACTTTCTTGCTATGTTGTTATGCACCTGGTTGTCATGCCCTGCTAGTTGTTAGTATTCCTTTCATATGCTTATGCTTGCTAGTAATACATGTTGATGTTGGTGATGGCCTTCGGTGCATGACTAACGTCTGGTCCGAGCGCCGTCGTTATGCATGTCCCTTTACATCCAGTTGGTTAAATGATTGCATGGTAGCATTGTTGATATGTCTTGCATGATGTTTATCATTGATGCTAGTGGTCATGCTAGGTTTCTATGAGTAGTGTTGTACTTGTGATATTCATGCTCGTCATTATACTATGCTCAGTCGGATATGATTCATTGTGGATATGGTGGATAGTTATGTTGCACCCCGTGCTTATGTTGATATCATGTTTATGCATTGTAATTGCATCATGTTATTTTATCATGGCTCAACATATTGCATTCAAGTTTAACCGGATTAAATTGAACTTGAACAACTGTTGGCTGAGTCATGGTGCCACCATATCGAACTGACTAGTGCAACCACGCTTACCTTTATGGGAAGGTCCTAACTGGGTCTATTGTCGTGCCTCTCGCCGGTGCCTCCCACGAGGGAAGGTTATGGGCGTGCGTACCCTGGCCTAGTAAACAGACATAACCCCTTTGTGCCTGTTGTTGTTGTTGTTAATGGATCCGGTCCCCGTGAGGGACGTTTTGGCCATGATGGTGGTCGTTGTGTCTTTGGTAGACACGGGGCCACCCAGGACTAGCCTAGTTGGGGTGGGTCGGAGTGGCCGGGAGAGTGTCATGGCAGTAGATCGGTTTTGTCGGAACGCCGTTGGTCCACCCGAATGGGAGTGCGAGGCCATAGGTTCCGTAGTGTGGGTACAGTGTACTAACCTCTACAGAGTGTATATTAAATCTATCGATAGCTGTGCCCGCGGATAAGGGCCCAGTTCGTGTCAGTCACCCTATGAGTCAACAGTATTAATAATAATGTGCTTAATAACAACCCCGGTTCGATGATGAGATAAGTTGGTTGTGATCACCGGAAAGATCACCATTGGAGACCAAGTGTTGGTCATGGTTGTGATCACCGGAAAGATCACCGTGGTATCGAGGATACCGAGTTGTTGGATATTCGTGATGTTGTGTGAGAATCGTGGGTAAAGATCAAGCTCCTTGTGGTCATTTAATGATCACTGCGGTATTGTTTATACCAAGCTTGATTTGATCCTAAGATGATCGTGTGATGTCCGAGGATGGTAAGTAATGCATGTGATGGTTACGAGGTAACCCGAGCAGAATAAATGATGCATGTAGTGTCATCATGTTGCATACTAGTATCATCAGATTTATATGTTCTAGCCATGATCATATTGTTCTAGCAGTATTATGTTCATGTTGTTCATGTTATGTTATCCTGAGGATCTCTTGTTAATTCCTGCTTAACATGTAAATGCCATGCTGATGTTTGTCTTGAATGCTTCTGGTTATTATGAGCTTGCAAGTACATTCAATGTACTGACCTGGCGTGTCATGCCAGTTTGCAGGTCGTGCCTAGATTTCTTGCTTATTTGGTGTTGTTCCTGTGTTCGTGAGCTAGGATAAACATTCCAGCCAGAGTCCCTGTGGATTGGAGTCCATCATCGCCGTTCGTTATTCCGCTGCCAGTAGTTCTTTCGCTGCTTCGAGTTGTTATGCTGCTTGTATAGAGCAACCATGGTTGGCGTAGTGTCGTCGAGCCGATGTTATTCATTGTAATATCGGAACCCTTGTATTCGTATTCATGTTGTAATAGGGAGCTGGTTTGTTCTATACTAAGCAGTGTCGTATTCCAGAAGACTTCACCTCGACCTCTGGGCTGGAATACGGGGCGTTCCGGTTTTTCTGAGCCGGGGTGCCATATTTCCCTATTAGGTATCTAAGGTTGCCTCTATATTTTGGAAAATTTAGAATGGAGGACCTATAACCTGTAGTTGATATTGTGCTAGAATGGCTGGATGGAGAGGAAAGTTGCTCTCCCCGGTTTTGGTCTCAATATCTGTTTGATTGGGTTTTAGTTGAAGAGGTATATTGTAGGGGAGGGTTATTTGTGGAAAAGAGTGATAGATGCTAAATAAAATACCAAAAAATCCTAACGTCCTCTGTTGCCATGGTACACATCTCCTTGTTTCTGGGAAGGGGTAATGTGGGCTATGGGAGTTGTAAAATTTGGCTACAGATGGCATTTAGGACATACCAAGATGTGTCGCAGCTCAAGGTGCCTACCAAAATTCACGTCTTTTTACGGCTTTTACCTCCAAAAAAAATCTTGACTTGTGATAATCTTAGGAAAGGGGGTATATGATTAAGCCCCTGGAATGTGTGCATTGTACTGAGATTGAGTGAGTTTATCACCTCTTCTTTTGAGTGCATTGCTGCTAGGTTGGTATGGAAGGATGTTGCGCAAATTTTAAAGTTGACATAGTTGATTTTAAATTCCATGCATCACACCGGCTATGCAACAGGAAATTCTCCCATTTAACTTTCTCTTCTACAGTCCTGTGGGGACTATGGAATTGTAGGAAATCTCTAGTGTTAATTAGAAGCCAAGGAGCCACTTGATAGTGGGATATCTACAGTACTGGGCAAAACCCAAGGAGCCACTTGTAGGGGAAGTTGTCCTGTTCAGGGATCTGCTTCTCAAGAAACTAAGGGCGCCTTTGAGTTGGAGACAGACTGAACATATTTGCAGATGTGCCGAATCAACTGTCTTGGTCTGAATCTACTTTTGCGCGGATCATGGCGAGGTGTGCCGCTGCCTCACTTGAGTACTCGATGAAGAATCCTGGAAGGAATGATGAAATCCATGTCATCAGGCTCTAGTTTGGCGACAGCCTCTAGCTTGTTTTTTTGTTGGGGTTTTATCACTTTTGCCATTAGTTGTGTCACACTACTCACTTTTGCCACTAAAAGTTTTCACTACTCAAAAATGCCACTATTCCGTTAGGAACACACTCAAAAATGCCATTTTCTCACGTTACCGTCAGTCAAAGGCTCTTTGACCACGCTAAGATGACCGAAATGATCCTGGTTCCATTTCTTCCCGAACTGTGGGCCCGACATGTCAGGCGTAGGGAAATAATTTTTAGGTTGTAAAAATAGGCAATAGAGGGGTTCGAACCGCAGACCTCCTGGGGGGTGCTCGCACGAGCTAGCCACTACACCCAAGGTCACTTGTTGACTAATGAATGGAGATACGCTACATATCCTGACGTGATATCTAGGCATAGCTATTCACAAACCAAGTAATCTCGTGTTGTACATGCAACATCAGCAACAAATGGTTCTCTAAAACTCGTGTCAGATGGGAGTCATGTGGCGATGCTGGTCGGGAGGGAGTCCGACCTGCGGCGAGTGGAGGTGCGCGGGGCAGGAGGCGTCGAAGCTGCGGGGAGGGACGTGCGGGATGGGAGGTGTCAGAGCTGCGGCGAGTGAGGTGTGGGATGGGAGGCGTCGGAGCTGCGGCGAGTGGAGGCGCGCCGGAGCTGTGCAGGCCGCGCCGGCGACCGGTCGTACCCAAATGGAGGAATTCGACAGGCGGCGGCGGTTTGTGGCTGCGGCTGCTAGTGGATAGGGAAAGGTACGAGTAGTTTTGGGATAGGATTAGGTATAATCGATCAGCTTAGTCAGGTCAACCCAATTACACTATAAGAAATAGATCTTCATAATTAACACATAGATGCGTCGTACAACATGGTTGTTACGCGTGTGTGTTTTAGCTACTCTGGTTAAAGGTACGAGGTTCGATCCCCACTCCCCTCCTTGCTTTTTCTTTTCCTCCTCGCTACAAATGAGCCCACATGTCACTTTTGCCATTAGTTGTGTCACACTACTCACTTTTGCCACTAAAAGTTTTCACTACTCAAAAATGCCACTATTCCGTTAGGAACACACTCAAAAATGTCATTTTATCACGTTACCGTCAGTCAATGGCTCTTTGACCATGCTAAGATGACCGAAATGCCCCTCGCTACAAATGAGCCCACATGTCACTTTTGCCATTAGTTGTGTCACACTACTCACTTTTGCCACTAAAAGTTTTCACTACTCAAAAATGCCACTATTCCGTTAGGAACACACTCAAAAATGTCATTTTCTCACGTTACCGTCAGTCAATGGCTCTTTGACCACGCTAAGATGACCGAAATGCCCCTGGTTCCATTTCTTCCCGAACTGTGGGCCCGACATGTCAGGGGTAGGGAAATAATTTTTAGCATGTAGAAATAGGCAATAGAGGGGTTCGAACCGCAGACCTCCTGGGGGGCGCTCGCACGAGCTAGCCACTATACCCAAGGTCACTAGTTGACTAATGAATGGAGATACACTACATATCCTGACGTGATATCTTGGCATAGCTATTAACAAACCAAGTAAAATCGTGTTGTACATGCAACATCAGCAACAAATGGTTCTCTAAAACTCGTGTCAGATGGGAGTCATGTGGCGATGCTGGTCGGGAGGGAGTCCGGACCTGCGGCGAGTGGAGGTGCGCGGGGCAGGGGGCGTCGAAGCTGCGGGGAGGGACGTGCGGGATGGGAGGCGTCAGAGCTGCGGCGAGTGAGGTGCGGGATGGGAGGCGTCGGAGCTGCGGCGAGTGGAGGCGCACCGGAGCTGCGCAGGCCGCGCCGGCGACCGGTCGTACCCAAATGGAGGAATTCGACGGGCGGCGGCGGTTTGTGGCTGCGGCTGCTAGTGGATAGGGAAAGGTACGAGTAGTTTTGGGATACCTTTAGGTATAATCGGTCAGCTTAGTCAGGTCAACCCAATTACACTATAAGAAATAGATCTTCATAATTAACACATAGATGTGTCGTACAACATGGTTGTTACGCGCGTGTGTTTTAGCTGCTCTGGTTAAAGGTAAAGGTACGAGGTTCGATCCCCACTCCCCTCCTTGCTTTTTCTTTTCCTCCTCGCTATAAATGAGCCCACATGTCACTTTTGCCATTAGTTGTGTCACACTACTCACTTTTGCCACTAAAAGTTTTCACTACTCAAAATTGCCACTATTCCGTTAGGAACACACTCAAAAATGTCATTTTCTCACGTTACCGTCAGTCAATGGCTCTTTGACCATGCTAAGATGACCGAAATGCCCCTCGCTACAAATGAGCCCACATGTCACTTTTGCCATTAGTTGTGTCACACTACTCACTTTTGCCACTAAAAGTTTTCACTACTCAAAAATGCCACTATTCCGTTAGGAACACACTCAAAAATGTCATTTTCTCACGTTACCATCAGTCAATGGCTCTTTGACCACGCTAAGATGACCGAAATGCCCTGGTTCCATTTCTTCCCGAACTGTGGGCCCGACATGTCAGGGGTAGGGAAATAATTTTTAGCATGTAAAAATAGGCAATAGAGGGGTTCGAACCGCAGACCTCCTGGGGGGCGCTCGCACGAGCTAGCCACTACACCCAAGGTCACTAGTTGACTAATTAATGGAGATACGCTACATATCCTGACGTGATATCTAGGCATAGCTATTAACAAACCAAGTAAACTCGTGTTGTACATGCAACATCAGCAACAAATGGTTCTCTAAAATTCTCTTATAAAATTAGCATGACACACGTACATAAGGTTGAAAACATTCAGCACACAAGCAAACATAATGTTCATTTCCTGGATTTTCAACACACAAAATGTCTCAGGTTCACAAACATACATTAAGGTCGAATAACATCCACTTGCTAGTTTGAAGTAAAAGGTCCAAATTCTCAACATAAGGTTCAAAATAAACAGGTCCAGGTTCACAATCTTATAAGGTCACAATCACAGAAATGTTCACATGTGCAGCCTCTTTTTGCCTCTTGTGTTTTGGGCAGGGCTGTCTGGCGATTTGTGTGCAACTTGGGTATGCATGGGAGATGCAACAGATCCACTTGTGGACCCTTCATTTCTGGTTGAATGTTCATCTTGCTTGTTCTTCCTTTTATTGGTTTTCTTCTCTGTTTTCTTCTTCACGCTTTTCCTTGAGCTGTCAAGAAAATGGAAATATTAAGCATCAATTTTGTATAGAATATAGTCATAGCTTACATGTAATCAAATTCTTTAGGAAGTGGAAAGTAAAATTAGTCTTTGACGACTCAGATTATAGGACAGAATGTTGAAAATGCATGAATGTAGAGCCATGGATGTTGAAATATTGAAAGCACAGGTTTTGGAGTTACCCCGCAGAACTTGCAACCATGGATGGCTCAGGGTTGCCTTCTCCGGCCACGAAAGGGGCATCTCCAGCATGTAGGTCAGCCTCATCTTCTCCAAATGCTGGGTCAACTGGATTTTTGCAAATTCTCGCTATGTGGCCGAAGCCTCCGCAACGCTTGCACTTCCTTTTCCTAGGGCCAAGGCCAGCACCTTCAGTACTAGATCTGATTCTAGTCTTCCGCGGTCGTCCTTTTGGCCTCCTCAACACTGGAGCTTGTAGTTTGAAGCCAGGGTCAACAATGTCCCATTGTTGCTTGCCTACCATTGCAGGTATGTTGTCTGCATACGCAGCCTTGAATTTTGCAACGGAGTAGAACTCATGTACGTAAGGTTCAATTTCTGCTACTGGACCTCTTAGTGAAGTAATGAAATATAGAGCATGGATACATGGCAAACCCTTGACTTGCCATTGCCTGCAGCTACATGTTTCCTTGGCTATGTCAACAGGGTACCTCCACTCCCTATTTTCTTTGTCGACTGCAGTAATTTCTGCCTCAACATCACTGCGTCTAACTACCTTCATCTTCACTCCTGAAAAGAACACCAAATATTAAACATTTAATTTAGTTCGTTGTGACATTAGTCGGTTGAAAGAGCAGAAGATGTTTGTTTACCTTTGGATTTGGCATGTAGTGCCTTTATCACACTTGGTATTATGAGATGGCCAAGCCATTTTTCTAATGCTATCCTCATCCGCAAATCAAACTTCTCCATTATCATCTGCCTAATCTTGTCCAACATGTCAACAATAAGAAGAGCCTTAATTTTCCTGACTTTGCTATTAAATGACTCCGCGAGGTTGTTATTGACGTAGTCAACCTTGCAGATTTCATTGAACTTGCTTCTATACCATATCTTTGTGTGGTGTTCAGCCATATATTTTTGAACACTCTTCTTAGCAAGGATCTGCTTCATACGCCAATTGTGCTTCCTAGAACAGTAAGTCAAGCTTGCTGGCCAAAGATTATCATCATAGACCTTGCCCTTGAATTTCTTTCCAAAATTTGCAACAAGATGCCTCATACACTCCCTATGCTCCACTCCAGGCCACACTTGTTCTACTGCTGTCTCTAAACCTTTGCAAGCGTCGGTGTGTATGACTAGTCCTTCAGGATGCCCAATAAGATTACATAGATTTTGAAGAAACCAAGCCCAACTATCTGATGATTCTGTCTCTATCACCTCGTAGGCAACCGGGTAAAGCCAATTACGGCCATCAATGGCACAAGCAGAAGCTAGCTGCCCTTTGAATCTCCCGTTTATTGCAGTTGAATCCACGGCCAAGTATGGTCGACACCCATCTAAAAACCCTTGCCAACATGCCTTGAATGAAACGAACACTCTCCTAAAGCATTCCTTCTCCCTGACTTTTCCTTTGATTGAGTACTTCACAGTCTCTTTGTCTATTTCCACTACACTACCAGGAGAACACTTCTCCACCTCGGCCTTGAATGAAACAGTTCTTTCTGACCCAATCTAGGATAACATCAGCAACCCATCTACTCTTAGCCGGCTTGAACTTCTCACTTCTCAGCTTAGTTGGGCATGTATGAGAGAAAGGACACACCTTGATCTGCATTTAAAAAACAGCAAAATCAAATTGTATTGTTACCAATTGCACAGAAGAAAGGGCACAACAATCAAATCAATTAGATGTTACCAAGTTATACCTGAAATATTGTGCTATTCCTCATATAAGAGCCATGTATCCTCCACTTACACCTCTTATATGCACAACAAACTCTCAGCCTATTAGGATCACTCTTTTGGACTGTATAGTCAAATTCACTTTTAATTGCAAAAGTAGAAAGTGCATTCTTGCAACCCAACAAAGAGGGGAATGACGATCCTTCTACAAATGATGGATCCTCCTTATTATACACTACAATAGGTCTATCCTCCTCCTCCTCCTCTTCCTCCTCATCAACTAAACCCATGTCTCTATTCTCTTCTTCCTCTTCAGTGTCAGTGGATTCATATGCTGGAGGATCATCTTCCTCTTCTATATTTGTTGAATCATCTTCTTTCGTAGACTTCTTGACTAAGTCCGGATACTCCGTCTCATCATCATTATCTGAGAGTATAGCATCATCAGGAATAGCATCATCGGTTATGTCTCTGTTAGGATCATCAATACTAGTAGACTGCCTGACTCCCTGTATGTTGACTCTCAATATAAGAAGGCTGTGTAGGTGGATTGCGGTTTGGTGTGCTGGGAGTTGGGGATTTCTGAAGAACCTCAATTAGCATAGATATTTTCTTTGAATCTTGATGCTTTCCAAACATCAAAGCTGCATCATCATCACATGCAACATCAACCCATATATTTTGTTCCCTCTCGTAGTACTTCAACTCCACAGAATCACGGCACCCCTAGGGATAGGTATCACACAACTTGCACAACAATGTTTTATATGTGATACTAGATTCGACAAACAGAGGATAATCAAAGCCGCCAACATATCGCTTGCGGCCATCGCTACTAAGATGACTTGTTTCCATCCTAACGGACAGCATACAAGCAATTTCCTCATCCATCCTAAATCATGATGAACACATAACCAAATTGTGTGCAGTTAGTCACTATGAATTATACACAACAAATTCGACCGCTACATGCTACTATGAACACACACGCATCATCCTAATAATTAGCATACTCACCCTGATGGAATATCAGAGGTTGTGACCTGTACACTTAGCGCCAACTGGTGGCCGAGGCAAGCCTCTGAATCGGCCCTGTTGTCCGTCGCCATTGCCGTGGAATAACCTCTCTTGAAGCAATCACGGGCGGAGGCAGAACTGAGGGGTCAGATGGGAGTCATGTGGCGATGCTGGTCGGGAGGGAGTCCGGACCTGCGGCGAGTGGAGGTGCGCGGGGCGGGAGGCGTCGAAGCTGCGGGGAGGGACGTGCGGGATGGGAGGCGTCAGAGCTGCGGCGAGTGAGGTGCGGGATGGGAGGCGTCGGAGCTGCGGCGAGTGGAGGCGCGCCGGCGACCGGTCATACCCGAATGGAGGAATTCGGCGGGCGCCGGCGGTTTGTGGCTGCGGCTGCTAGTGGATAGGGAAAGGTACAAGTAGTTTTGGGATAGGATTAGGTATAATCGGTCAGCTTAGTCAGGTCAACCCAATTACACTATAAGAAATAGATCTTCATAATTAATAGATAGATGCGTCGTACAACATGGTTGTTACGCGCGTGTGTACTAGCTGCTCTGGTTAAAGGTACGAGGTTCGATCCCCACTCCCCTCCTTGCTTTTTCTTTTCCTCCTCGCTACAAATGAGTCCACATGTAATGGAACCAGGGGCATTTCGGTCATCTTAGTGTGGTCAAAGAGCCTTTGACTGACGGTAACGTGAGAAAATTGCATTTTTGAGTGTGTTCCTAACGGAATAGTTGCATTTTTGAGTAGTGAAAATTTTTAGTGGCAAAAGTGAGTAGTGTGGTACAACTAGTGGCAAAAGTGATAAAAACCCTTTGTTGTTTGGTGGCAATTGCAAAATTACAAACTAAGGTTGAATACACTACGCATGACACAACAAATACTAGATTGCGCTCCATTGCGTTTGAAGTATTGGGCCGTAGCCATACTGGGAGGTAAAGACAGATACACATTCGCACACAATAGACTGCAACTGGTGAGTCTCCACTGAGCATTACTTCGTCAAAGGTCGTGCGAACAAGTCATACCAATACTACACCGGACACGATACTGAATTTCGAAAGGAAATAATTAGTTCAGGAAACCAGAGTCTACGCGGAAAAGGCGAAACACAAGCCAAAAGCCTTCAGCTTATTCCCCTGCGACACGATCCGACACCCAAATAGTCACTTGGCTTTGCTGATCCCAGACGTCGTCAGGTTCTCCATTGCTTCCCTGCAGCATAGTCCAAGGAGAACTATTAGAGATTTGGAATTCCATAATTGTGTACATATTGCAACCTTTTAGGCGCCATTGCACGGCAACATATGTTGATAAGAGGACTTGCATACCTCCTATTCTTAATAAAATCGACAGTCAACCTCATAAGAAATTACTAATTTATTTACTATACATACAAGGCAGTATAGGATTAAGTTTCTTGCTCATTAAACCAAACCCTGTACTTCACAGATCTTACACATGTCATCATCAATTATACCCATCTATGAGTAAAACCAAGCTTTAGCATAGTATTTCTGAGAAAATCTCATTCAGCTTGATTGCCAAATTCACGCTGAAGACAAGGTGGTAGATCAAGGGCGCTTGATGTGTTTTAAGAATATTACATATGGCATTGCTAGATAATAGTACGTGTAGTTGCTTTCCAAGACTGAAAGTCAATATCTTCACAAGTTGTACGCAAGGGCATGAACCTAACAAGTTAGCCGAAAAATGCAAGGTCTTCGTCAAAAAAGGCATAGTGTAACCAAAGAGGCAGATGGGATACCGTAAAGCATGCTCAATCTCAGCATTCCCTGGGTCTAACTTCAGTCCTTCCGAGAATCCCTCACTTGCACCCTCGTAATCCTGATGATACAACACAACTTAATTATCAAAATCGATTTTCACCAAGAGAAAAATAAACTGTCAACAGTATCTTCTAAGTAACCTTCAGTAACATCAGAGCTACGCCCTGCCGGTAACAAGCCTTTGGCCAGTCAGGGCGCATTGCTCTGCATTGGTTAGCATCTACCAAGGCCTTGCCTCCATCGCCCATGAGAAGCCAGCAAAGGCTCCTATTTGAGAACAAGGTTGCATCGCCAAGATTAAGCTGCATGGCCTACAACCAACAAGGAAAATCAACAGTGAGCATAAAATAAATAAACAGTTAAGAACCTGTGGCACTTAATAGGAAGTTCGCACATTGCTAAACACTGATGCAGAAAGATTCCTAATAGTACGCATAGATAGTTGAGCCAGTATATAACCGAACTATGAATCAGCAAGTCTGGAAAACAAAGCCGATTTACCTAACACAAAATTACTAAATGTATAGCACAATAATTAAGTCATACCATGTGTGAATCACGATAAGGCATTGTGTGTAAATTATTTTTCCATGGGCTTCAAGTTGCTTTTTTATCCAACAAGACAGTAACTCTTATAGTTATACTTCCTCTGTCCCCAAATTGGTGGCGCATAACTTGAGTCAAAAAGTCAATGCTTTCTGAGTTTGACCACACATATATACAAAAATATGAAGATAAAAAATACCAAATCAATATTAATATATCCACTATTAGATTTATTTTCATAATGTATTTATTCATAATTGACTTTATAACTTCATTTATATGCCACCTATTTAGGGACGAAGGAAGTACGATAAAGAGTGGTAATAAATACTGAATGCATGTACCCTCACATAAATTGCCCCACTCTTCAAATTAACACACTACAGTAATCCACCCTCTTCATGTTTATGAAGACTGGAAGTCTAAGAATGCCCTATTCTGCATAATATAGGCCTCATAGCATGTGGGTAGGGACCATCACGCGTCCATTGCCCAACTTTTTTATGTTAAGGTGTGCTATGTGGCAAACATTAGGAATATATGGATAGATCCAAATGGTCCCCCTCCCCCTCCTCACATGCATATGCATGCGCTAGAGGCCAAAAGCTAATGCCATCAAAGATTCCACCGACGAGATTTAAAATGTTTTGTAGCTCAAACAGTCGGTCCAATTCAAAATCCGTTTTCATCATTAAATCAGTTGTGACGAGACCTTCGGAACTAGATTCCATGTTGGTAATGCTGGAAGTTTAATCTATTTTGGGCCAGCCCAACAACCAGTTTCAGAATTCCTAATAAATCCTAGAGGCTCACTCAGCCCATTCGTGCAAGGCAAGAGGTGGGACTAAAGTTTTGTGGGAGTTGGACCTCCTTATAAGGGAGAGTGTTTCCCCACATGTATGAGCATGAGAACAAGAGGGACATTCACGGGCGCTCCTCTTTGGCCGCCCGCCTCGCCACGCCACGCCTCGTCACGATGCGCCGCGGGTTACGGGAATGAGCCGAGCCGATGTCTAAAGTTTTGCCACGCATGACGGGCATACGAAAGGTCACTCGGGAGATGGAAAGGTTTTGCTGTAGTGGATATTGGATACGAACGCTGCACCGTTCGGCTGCTGCCTGTTCGTTTCGTCTCCCTCCTTTTCTTCAGCTCCTGTCGCAGCCTATTCACCTCCTTCTCCTATGCATATAAAAGAGAGGTCGCTCCTCTCCAGAGAGACACACCTGAACATCATCTTCCTCTCGCCACCGAGTTCCTGAGCATTGAGCTACTGCTACGGTCTTCCCCATCCTAGCTTGCGGCGTGCACCGCAGGTCGGGACAGTAGGCCTCTGAAACCCCACCTCTTTGAGTCCTGTACGGGAGAAGGTGATAAGGTTTTTGGGGAGCGCTCCGCGCGACTACTGACCTGTTCATCACGGACAGCCCGGACTCCGACGACTACTTCCCCGACGTCGACAATCTCTTCGACGACATGGCCGGCGAGGATGTCGACCCCAAGACCAGTGCTTCTGCCGCTGCTCCGTACGTCTTCGTGTTCTTTCTGTTTAAGACCATGTCACAGTTTCTTGTTCTAGCTTTTGTTCTAGATATGTTCAGTTTCAGTTCATATGCGCAGATGCTATTTGCCTTCTCTCTGTTAGATTACATGACATGTTTCATCCCTACTACATTAGTCATGATTTATCTAGTAGTTCTGTTAATAAAATCATATGGTAAATAGTGATGGGAATAAGCCATGCTTAGGTCCGTGGTGACCTGCGAGTGTGCGCGTCCAGGCCAGGTCCGTGGTGAACCGGCGTGTGCGTGTACGTGCCAGGTCTGTGGCGACCGGGCGTGTGCAGGTGTGTGCGTGTGTGTGCACGCGTGTGTAGGAGGCAGGCTCGTGGCGGCCACGGTAGACTAGCTAGGTCGTTGGCGAACTGCATGGAGCGGCCGCGTCGTGCGCGTTGAGCGCGTCGTAGGCGCGCATGGCCAGCCATGCAGATCGTGGACGCAACAGCCGGGAAGTGGTGGGCTGCGTTGTGTGCTGGGTATAAGAAGCCCTTCGCTGTACTGCTCGTGATGGTGTGTTGAGTTAGATCCAACCATGTAGCCATTGAAAGATAAAGAAGATTAGGGCGTGCGTGCGCCCACGGCGGCGTTCGTGCGCCGGCCCGGAATTTCTTGTGTCTTGTGTATTCTTCTATCTGTAGCCAAGAGTGAGAGAGGGCTGCGGTTCCAACATTTGGTATCAGAGCTTGGTGGATGTGCGTGCCGTGCCGGAGGCGTGACAGCGATGGCGGCGCTCGCCGGCGGCTGCGCGATGGAGCTCCGGCCCGTGTGTCGGCCTCTGGAGGAGGGCGGGCCTGCAGCTATCATGGCGCGTGGCGGAGGCGGCTGACGGTGACGTCGTACGTGCGGCGACCGCGGAGGCCGCCGAGGCGCTGCGTGGTGACGCGGCGGCACAGCATGGCGCGAGACGTGCGGGACGCACTAGTGCAGTCGGGCTCGTCGGGCTCGTCGGGCGCGTCGGATGCGCGTGGGATGTGCGGGACGCACTGGTGCAGTCGGGCTCGTCGGGCGCGTCGGGTGCGCGCGGGACGTGCGGGGCGCCGAGGGACGTCGGGCGTGTATCGCCAACGGAGAAGGAGCTCGGCGTATGTCGCCGGGGTCGTGACGGAGCACGGTGCGACCGGCGTCAGTGCGCCGGGTCGGGTCCGCGGGCTGGGTCACGGCCGTGACGACGACAACGACGGAAGCTGCACCAACTGCGGCGACGGCAGATCATGGCTTAGGGCGTGAATGATGGGAATAAGCCATGCTCAGGTCCGTGGTGACCTGCGAGTGTGCGCGTCCAGGCCAGGTCCGTGGTGAACTGGCGTGTGCGTGTACGTGCCAGGTCTGTGGCGACCGGGCGTGTGCAGGTGTGTGCGTGTGTGTGCGCACGTGTGTAGGAGGCAGGCTCGTGGCGGCCACGGTAGACTAGCTAGGTCGTTGGCGAACTGCATGGAGCGGCCGCGTCGTGCGCGTTGAGCGCGTCGTAGGCGCGCATGGCCAGCCATGCAGATCGTGGACGCAACGGCCGGGAAGTGGTGGGCTGCGTTGTGTGCTGGGTATAAGAAGCCCTTCGCTGTACTGCTCGTGATGGTGTGTTGAGTTAGATCCAACCATGTAGCCATTGAAAGATAAAGAAGATTAGGGCGTGCGTGCGCCCACGGCGGCGTTCGTGCGCCGGCCCGGAATTTCTTGTGTCTTGTGTCTTCTTCTATCTGTAGCCAAGAGTGAGAGAGGGCTGCGGTTCCAACAAATAGCTCATATTTTCAACAGGTAACTGTAGCATATGCAACCAGATAACTACATAGTTAACATGTTGGTAATTGTAGCATTGACAGCTGATAACTATAGTTGTCTCATGTTGGTAACTATAGCGCGGGCAGTGTGATAACTATATTTGTCTCATATTGGTAAGTATAGCACCTGAAGCCAGTAACTATAGTTGTCTCATGTTGTAGCTATAGCATGGGCAGCTTGGTAACTACAGTCTCCCGCAGCCTCGTAATTGTAAGAGTTACCCGTGGGGCATGGTACTCCACTATTTCTCTCCACTATAGAGTCCCCAAGTGGGCCCATACCTTTTCCCACCATGATCGCCTTCCCCCAAGTGGGTCCAGACCGCCATCAAAACGTTTCCCTCGCCGATGAGCCATACACCAGACCAGGTGATGCACAGCGATGACCATGGAGCAGGGCAGCGTATCGTATCCCCTTCTTCCACAATTTGGCGTGAAAGAAAGCGAAGACTCAAGATTTCTAGTCCACTCAATTCCGCTTAGATTGGAGTATGTGTTAAGAGCTTTGAGTGAACCGACCAGGTTGCTTGTTCGCCTGTTTGCCAGGTTTGATTAGCAGTTCGGTAGGTAATAGCTATTATAGCAGAGGATTGCCATCAACCTAAACAACTAAGTAGTGAGTGATTTGGTTAAGGCGCTTACCAAGTGACCAAAGTTTGAATCATATGGCACACACAATATTTTATGTTAATTCCGCTATAAAACTGCCTACCAATCGAACCTCCGAGAAAACCACTCGTTCTACCCACTTCTAAAAAAATCGGGATAACAGTCCCTCCAGGAAAACCGCCAAACCCTCCTTGAAATTCCGTCCGCGTGATCATGGTAGAATGGATCGTGAGTTGTTCGGTAATTCCCCTAAAAATGGAGCGGTCTCCAGGCAAGATTTCTGATATATTAATATAGAAATATACCAATTACATCAAGCCTATGCACCAACATGATATCAAGAGTGAGTCAAAACATCAAGGATGCACACAACCAAATTATTACCAAAAAAGAAAAAGGAAAAAACAAAAGCATGACCCCAAAAGTCACGCCGAAGCGAATGACAACACATAGAAACACACAACAAGACCAACCACCGCCACTGGTTAGTGGCAATAGCTGAAGCGAGAGCTTCTTCAACAAGGCCGCTAGAAGGAACGACGCACCACACCTCCGTTGCCGGATCCAACCATTGAAGGCCAGATAATGGGCTTTCACCCTAAGATCAAGTCCAAGCAATGCCTTCAATAAAGAAACGACACATAGACATTGCCATTGCCTGGTACAACTAGCTAAGGTCAGACCTATGGATTTTCATACCGAAGCTCGAGATGGGTACTCAAGTAGCACCACCAAACTGGTGGTGCCATGTGTTGCTACCTTCACTAGCTGACCACACATACAAATGCTCAAGCGGATGGTCCTCGCACGAAAATTGTCATGTGATCTATAACCATGGCAACAAAAGCTTGGAAATGCGGTGTGGGCCACTGATCCACCCAGAGATGAGGTTAACCCGTGTCATGAAAAGCCCAAGCAAGTGACCCTTCAGAAACACTGCATCGTCCTCCCAAGATCGTGATGGCCAAGGGCACCTTCGATCCAACACATGCCACCATAAACACCGCAACAATGTCGTCCTAGGCTGCGATCTAGCAGATCAAGCCACCATGCATTAGATCAGCACATGCAAGGGCCAACACTCCAATTGATGTGATGATGCAGTCATCGGCCTCCTATGCAAAGAGCGGCAAATTGAAGGTGACACTTACAAGATGACAACCCCGTGCTACATCTGGATGAATCCTCCGTACCATCCTAGATCACATGCAAGTGCGAGCCACGCCCTACGGACCAGATCAAGCAACGCCATGCTTAAGACTGTTAATGTGTTGCCTAGTCCTTTCCGTTAGTTCGGACTTTTGGTTGCGTTGGCTAGTGCATGAAACTTAACATGGTATCAGGGCTTAAGGTCTTGAGTTCAAGTCATCGCTTTCGCAGTTTATCCAAAAAATTCGCAGTTTATACTTCAGCTTTGCTCAACTGCAATGGTGGATGTGCTTCTCCCGTTCGCCGATACGGGGTCAGGCAGGGGCTTGGCTAGCAACCGCCCCTGACGAGCATCCCTCGTGGCGATGCCACTGGTGGTCTTGGCCGGGGACGAAGCGGCTACGGCAGGGGGAGGTGCTCCAGTGGTAGCTTAGAGGGGGCTGGATTATGGGACCGACAAGGTGGAGCAGGGCGTCGATGGCGGTGCAGTGGAGTAGGGACGAACGGGTCACCGAAGGGGGAAGCTACGTACGGGGGAGCCAAGTGTTGGGAAGGGGGAGGTAGGCTAGCCGGGGGAGAGCACCTTGTTTGGGGAGCATCGGGTGGCTTGATCCGGTGGTGGAGGGGTTGTATCTAGTCCATAGTGGCACATGGACGAAATGCAGCGCTTCGTCATGGCGAGGTGCACACTGAGCGAAGGATGGTGGCATGGCGAGTGGGGTATGGGCTGGTGGCGCCATGGATAGGGTGGGAGGTGTAGCATGGCCAGGAGGAGAGGTGGGTTCAGCGTGGGGATGAAGATGGGTCATGGGCAGGGTTGCATGGGGGAGAGGAGGAAAGTGGGGAGGCTGGAGGGGTTTTCTTTTTAATTTGGTTCGGGGTAGGAGGCTCGATTCGAGACGGTTGGACATTGTGTTTTATGTATATAATAAGGTTTTTGATGTATAAAATAAGGTCTTAAGGGGGTGCTTGTAGTAATTGCTATCTCAACCAAACCTCATCTGCTACCATCAATGATTAGTCCAAAAAAATCTCAGAAATTTTTTGGACATCCAAACTGCTCGCGTTGTACAAGGTCACGGCAAAGAAAATCAAGTCTACACATTGCATGTTTTTGAAAGTTTCTTTCAGAGCCAAATTTTGCTTTTTGCCATGAACTACTCGAATGTCCAAACACCATGGAAATTTGCATCCACATTCCACACCCGAGCAGCTTGGATGTCAAAAAAATTGTTTTTTTATATTTGTTGCTATTTTTTTAACGATTTTATCGTTCATGGATGGGAACATCTGAGCCTGGGCTCTGAATCGCCCTCTTCTATAGGGTAGGACTATTTTGTGACTAGTCATAGAATAATATTCTGTATATTTCGTCCCTATATAGGCTCGACTGACCGAAAGAAGGCCTAGTCGAACTTCCCCATGACCCGAAACAAAAGAAAGAAGAAACACCCCCGAGCCATCGTCTCCACCCTTTCACGACCAGAATTTCCCCGCCATGCGGCCATCGTCTCTAACCCGCCGTTGCCACTCGGGCGCCTCCACCCGCCCCCAACCGCCACCACGTGCACAACCAACCACCTCATCCTGTTGAAGTGTATATGTGGATTGCCTAACCCTTCCCATCAGTTCAAACTTTTGGTTGTGTTGGATAGTGCATGAAACTTACCATGGGAGCAGAGCCGCGGGTCTCAAGTTTGAGTTGTTACAGTATATGTGGATTGCACTAACCGTTTCCATAAGTTCGGACTTTTGGTTGCGTTGGCTAGTGCATGAAGCTTAACATGGTATCAGAGCTAATGTCTTGAGTTCAAGTCCTGGCTTTTGCAATTTATCAAAAATTGCTGGTAGCCCCCTTTGTGTCCACATAGAGGCCTTAAGTCATACGTGAGTTTCGCGTGCCGTCGCTCTCTTCCGATTGCACGTGTTGACTTGTCTTCCCCGTCACACGTGAGAGGGGGTGTTACAGTATATGTGGATTGCACTAACCCTTTCCATCAGTTTGGACTTTTGGTTGCGTTGACAGTGCATGAAGCTTAACATGAGTCATGGCTTACGCAATTTATTCAAAAAGTTATTGTTACCCCATTTGTGTCCACGTATAGGCCTCTTAAGCCATACCCCTCAGATCTATGCATGTGTTGGCCTCCCGGAGTCACACGTGAGAAGGGGTATTGAAGTATATATGTGGATTGCCTGGCCCTTTCCATCAGCTCGGACTTTTGATTTTGTTAGCTAGTGCATGAAATATAACATGGTATCAGAGCCGTAGGTCTCAAATTTGAGTCCTGGCTTTTAAAATCTATTCAAAAAATTGTTGTTACCCTCTCTGTGTCCACGTATAGGCATCTTGAGCCATACCTCTGAGATTTTAATGCACTTGCTGGCCTCCCCAAGTCACACGTGGGGAAGGGGTTGAAGTGTATGTGTGGTTTGCTTAGCCCTTTCCATTAGTTCGGAGTTTTGGTTGCGTTGGCTAGTGTATGAAACTAAACAATCCCTCTATCGCCGCCACCCGCTAAGAAAAACATTGGGAAGTTCATGGAAAGAAAACCCTTGAGGTCAAAATCGAGAGAAACGGTAATCTAGTAAAAACGAAAAAACACAAAAAACATTGATAATTTTTTTCTGTTTCACGAAAGTTCAACTTAGAAGACATGGGAAGTCTGGACTGTCGTTCTTGTAAATTAAGATACAAAAATCAAGATATTTTACCAAAAATAACTCGAGAAAGTTCACAGGTATAAAATCTTGGAGTTCGGGCCTATTCGGATCTCCTCTAGCTTCCCAAAACATCACAAATTCAACTTCCCACCATAGCTTCTCACTCCAAACTGCGATGGAAAATCAGTTCGGCTCGGTTTCCAGCTTCTCCCAGCGCTACAGCCCAGTTGGGAGAGCTGTGGCCTGTTCGGGCTAGTGGGGTCGGCAGGCTGGACGCAGCCCAAATGGGCCACAACCAATAGCGAGGTGAGCACGGGCGTCAATAGCATCGAGGCTGAAGCATGTACAACCAGTGCGTCTGTCCTCGTCTTGGGCTGCATCCTTCGAGATGCGACAACGGGGTCCGCCGAGGATGGGCCTGGAACTGCTCGATCTGCCGCCGGATAGGAGCGGCGACGGTGAGGGACTGATGACGTGCATGGCGGCGGTGGTAGCTGCAGCGGCGGCTAGGGTCTGCACTAGGGAAGAAATAGAGGAATATCAAGTTCGAGAGAAGAGGAGGGATTCGAGGCAGTTTCCATTTTTCCGAGGGAGGGGGAGGTGGGCGCGCTGAATTGGTGTGTTTGGCGGCGGCAATTGGCCATAAAACGAGCAAACTCCGGATTTTCATTTTCGTGGAGCTGGGCCGAGCTTGCTCCTCGTTTTTGCACTACGAGCCGCCTTAGCTTCTCAAATTCAGCTTCTTGGAGGTAAAGCGTTTGGCCCAACTCCAGGTGTGGAGTTTGTGGAGTTAGAAACTGGAGGACATCCGAACAGGCTTCATACATGATATCCTAGAAAGTTCAAATAAGGAAAAATGAAAAACAAAAACAAAATAACATTGCAAAAAATTCAAGCATTTCACGGAGATAAACCGTGGAGGTTCGAAGGTGACAACAAATGAAGTTCAGATGCAAATAAAGTAAAAATATTAAGGCTGAAAAGCTTCACTTCTATAAGTTCATGTGCACCATCATGAATTAAAAACAATGTTCAACATGAAAACTTTGCTCCTATTCAGCACATTTCCAATAGTATATTATATGCTTTATTTGGACAAATTGTTCAAAGTTCGGTGTATGTCATTAGATTCGAATTTCACTGCATTCAAATCTGCTCTTAACCCATGGTAAATTTAAAAATATGTTCACCATAAAAAGTTTTTCTTAACAAAAGCTTTCCAAGGTATATCATTTACTCGATTCCGACAATCCATTGATGAGTTACGAGCAAAAAAAAACATCAAAATTAGAGTGAAGTTTGAACTGTGACACGCCCGTAGTTCAAAGCCACACAGACTTCTAGTACTTTTTCTAGGATGGGAAAACAACACGTACGGACTCACCGCTTTTGAAATTACATTTAACCAGTTTTTCGGAATTTGCCCTCTAGGCACTTTATTCAATAATAGGAGAGTTCGTACGTGTTATTTTTTCATCAAAATTGCATCCAAGATGCTCAGGTGCTCTCTTGTCGCATTCGGCGAGAGAGAGCATCTGAGCATTTGAGCTGCTTCAAAGCCTCTCTCCCTGTTGCGGCCGTATTAGCACTCCTCCTAGGAGGTACAAATTTGAATCCTTGCAGGTCCAATAGAAGAGAATTCATCTCTCTGAAAATATGGAAGCCAAGAGACTTACCGCTTCAAAACTGCCAAAGCTTCACCACATCTTGACAACCCATTTCATTGATCACATCATTATAGCCGATTTGATAGCAAAGAGAAATCCATCTCAACACGCCAGTAGTTCAATAGAAAACGGATTAGAGATAACATTATACTTGATGCACCTGCTACGAACAAATCTCCCCATTTGGTTTCTAGCGACCAAACCAACACCAGCACAACATTGAACCATACATATTCCTCCATCACTGTTTATTTTAGTCCATCCCAATTTCGAAGCCTTCCTCCTCTCTCTAGCCACAATGGTCGTGATTTGCTCTTGCATAGTAAGGTCCAAAGCCGCCAACAATTGATAAACTACCTGCATGGACTTTATCAGCTGATACTTGATCTCCTCATGGTTGGAACTCGTGCATCTTATAACAAGATCTTTCTTGAACATATTCGAACTGTTGCTCCATGACCCTTCCTGCAACGGTTGGTAAACCACGATAATTTTCAGAGAGGGCTTCCCTTTGAATCTACGGTATATTTCGAAACCCTCTCCTTGATGACGTGCCACTATTAGGGCTGAAGAAAATGGAAATCTATTTTTTATTCGCCGATTGCCCCGAACCAAGGCAGTAAGCTTCAAGAATTTCATTGAGAAGTGTTGCGCTACGCCCATCTGCTTACAGAAAATCCACCCAATCGACAGCGAAAAGCAAAGGAGATATCCAAGGCGCATACACTCCCACACAAATGCCTCTATCGATCCACCATCCATCACAACTCTTGAGCATGCAAGAGAGCCCCTACCCGCAAAGGAGAAAAAGATAAGGGGATAGTGGGTCTCCTTGCCAAATGCCCCTCGATGGTCTGAACAATGGGAGGAGCTCCCCATTCACCTTCACCTAGAAACCAACTATGGAGATAACATCCCATGATAAGAGACGCCCACTCTTCTACAAAACCCAGCTGTTGCATTACTCCTTGAAGGTAGCTCACTCTACCTGATCATACACAGCCTTGTTTACTTCTCTTCCTTCTCATCGAGTGAACACACTCATATGTAGTTAGTACGTTGTATATTATTAGCCTCCCAAACACAAAAGCACTCTGCTCTTCAAAAATTAATTCATCAAGGATTCATGTAACCGCTTAGCCAAAAACTTAGAGCGAAATTGAGTGATATTCCTAGGGCTTTTAAACTTCAAAATTAATACAATTACCGTCTTATTCACCACCTCCCGCATATTTCCCCCCTCAAGGAAGCTCGGTACAGCCATTGTAACATCATCACAGATAAGGTGCCAATGGTGTGCTGGTAGAGGCCAGCATTAAACCCATCGGTGCCCGGAGCCTTTGACGGCTTCATCACAAAGATAGTTTGCTCAGCCGGTTAGGATTTTGAGAAAACTTTAAACATGAAATTTTTAGCATTTTCAATAGCTTTCCAAGTTCCAACGGTATATCAATTTCCCCACTCTGAGAAACTTCTCTAAAATTTCATGTTCGAGAAATATTTCAATCTTTCCAAATTTCATTCCAAACCATGAGGAATTTGGGAAAACATTCTATACAAAAATGGTTCGCCTTTCCCATAGTTTGCCAATGCCATATCATTTGTTGCATTACGACAAACTTTTTGAAAACTAACACAAAAATATGTTTAGGTCGGTTCAGTAAAAAAAATCCACCACTTTCAAAATACTTTTAAGCCGTAAGGAACCTGGGAAACTGAAGGCATGAAAATCGTCGTTTGCAGACGCAATGCAGTTTTGCTATTGAACAGAGAAAATTCAATGCGTGCGTGCGTGCGTGCATTAAGAACATCATTTGCTTCAAATTGAGAGCTATGCAAGCCATTATAGTGTAATATACAATAAAAATGAAATGGACGATGCTTTAATATACCTTACTGTAGCCTTTTACTGCCAATCGATAATCCTTCTTCTTGAAATAGCAACTCCCAAGTTTCTTCAATGCTGCTGCTCTAATTTCCTTTTTAAACATAGGCTCTTTCTGAATCATTGGAATTAAAGTTATGAAGCTTCACGGATTGAATAAAAGATAATATAAGCTCTAAAAAAATTACATAGAACTGTGAAGGATTTGGAAAATATGGACTGATTACATAAACATAATTTTGCTCCCTTCTTTTTTGCAAAAACATTTTGCTCACATTTCATTGATTGCATATTGTGAGAATCTTCAACCATCTCCGTGCAGTATTGCAACAAAGAATTTATCGCCTAAATTGTCAACTAACTTAGTAGAGTGTGTTGGTAACTACAACTAACACATGGTAGATTGGAAAGATCAAATTGCTGCTCTGGTGTGTTGGTCCTTTGGGGCCTTAGCACGATGACTTCCCGACTGTCTACTACAACAAGGTTTGTCCGAATCCGGTGATGGAGGGGCGATGACGGCGGCGCGCCTTCGGCTCGCTCCAGTGCTTGTAGTCGTCGCTAGATGGTCCATAGACCCAGTTGTAATTTTTATTACCTCTTGTGTTCTCTGTACTGCCATGATTGATGAATAGATTGAAAATTTCTCTCACAAAAAAAACTAACACATAGTACATTATTCTACATACAGGCAACCTCACCACTAAATCAGCCTCACCCACCAACAGGAAAGTCACAATTTCATCGTTAACAACTGGCAAGAAAGTGTGGTCACCTCCTGCATTTCACCTCCCCACACACATTGATCTTGGATAACATCCCACTGCCAGCTTCAACATAAGAGTAAATTCTATTTTTTACCCCCACTTTTGTTATTTTTTACGGGGATTACCCCGTTTAGCCGATTCTCATCCTTTTTACCCCATTTAACCAAACATGCGCGACATTGTACCCTTTTGAATATTTGAGCATTTCAGGTACTTCTCCCTATGATGTGCAAATTAGGTTGCTCGCCGACAACAAGCCGCTGTTCGGGTACATGTACCTAGTACGCGCCATCTGGTTCCAATAGTAAGTCGCTCCTTGGGTAACACTACCTAGTTTGCGCAAATCAGAACATTCAACTGGTATAAAATTGAACGTACAAAGATATGAACTACGAAATGAATCATGTATATGCTCCTTAACATAACTATTGATGGTTTTTCATATAATTAGATAAACAGAATTCGGGATGGTTACGTGTATCATCATCTATTGTACCAAGAAGATGAATATCTTGCACCGGTACTAATAAATTGATATGCCTTATGTGTAAGCCTATTATTTGCTGAGCCTATTATTTATATCTAATCCATGTTCCGCTATGCAAGTGGCATGGACAAATCTGTCGAGAAGATGAAAACCTACACGCTGTAGGTCTTTGCTTTATGAGAAAATATATCTATGTATATCTCTACGCATATTAACTATTAAATTGTGATCCAAATTACACCGTGTTGGACTAGACGTAGTACAACCAGTGTGGGCCTTTGCGTTGACGTCAACGCGTACGAGTACAACTCGTTTACTTGTCCTACAAGGACTCTTATTTATTGCCCTCATATATACCCCATGTAGTCGCACCTAAGACGGTCTGTCGTCTCGTGCTTGTAATACTCCTCCTCATAGTGATTGCGTCTTCGTGCGTCCGTGGTTTTCTCCCGCAAGGGTTTCCACGTAAACTTCGTGTCTCTTTGTCTCGTTTATTTCTCGTTATTATCTAACAAGTGGTATACAGATACGAGATTTGAGACGAGAGGTTAGGGTTGCGGCGTCCTTTGCGCTGCAGCCGACTCGACCTGGCGATCTGAAGCCAGATCAATTCTGGAGCAGCCGCCCTGGAAGCCGAGACCGACAGGATTCCCTACACGAGCAGTCGTCCGAGGCCGAGTGAAACTTCCGCCGCGTCGCCCCGTCAAATCGCTGGCAGACGCTGTTCCGCTGCAGCCTATTTTGCTGTTGGACACGCTTCAAGTCCCGAGGCAACATCGATAGCAACACTGCTGTTATTCCTTCACACTACTAGGAAAAGGCCTACTAGTGGTGCACCAGTTTTGCCTACTAATGGCGCACTACTGGTGCGCCACTAATACCACGCCACTAGTATGAAATACTAATGGCGCACCACTGGTGCGCCATTAGTATCTGGTATAATAATGGCGCATCACGCCATGCGCCATTAGTATAGACCAACATGCGCCATTAGTGTGCCTCCCAGGGAGCGATATTTACACATGTGCTTTGCCATACTAATGGCGCACTGTGGGGTGATGCGCCATTAGTATCCTTTGGCATACTAATGGCGCATGTTGGGGTGATGCGCCATTAGTATGAATATTAGGGATTATTGTTTTTTTTTCTGATATTTGCACAGGTTACAAAATATATTATTGGACAGAATATAGACAGCACCACACAGTAACAGCAGATTCATCGAATACAATAGAAGATTAGTCTCCGAATACAATTCATCATATTAGTCTCCGAATTCAAAAGACCGAACAAAGATAGAACATTACAAGTCTCGAGACCGCGAGTAGCGAGTTTGTCTTCACATTACAAGTCGATATCGATCATCTAAACTATCATCACATAGAAGAGAGCTGCGGTCATCACGATGAGCATCATCGCGATGAAACTGGTCTTCATCTGGTTCCTCCAACGCTCCCTCCTCTCTCCCGCTAGATAGCGCGCTTATCTAGATTCCGCCTCCGCCTTAGTGGTGTACCCTTTGTAACTGTTACCGCTGAAACGGTGAACCTGTCTCCGACACTCCTCCCAGTCGTCGTAGACTCCGGGAACCTTACCCTTGTACACGACATACGACGGCATCTCTATGCACTAGCCAAACAACAGACAATACATAAGCAATATATAAGTATGCAACAAAAGGATCGAAAGAGAAAAGCAAGACATTAATAGCACGATTCATGGTCCTACTAATAAATAGCATTGATTACATCTAAGTTGAACAACTGTCCAAACCAAAGAGACATACAAGTTCATTAAAGTTTAATTACAACATGAGCTAATCGATGTTTCAGAACTACACATAGCATCACTACTTTCGACTCGACTCATGGGACCGGAGCGTGGATGAAGCCGCCGTCTGTCGTGATGGTCATGAAGTCGCGGGCGTTGTCAGCCTGCATTTGTAGCGTTGTGTCTATCTCACTGTTGGACGGTTGATATTTGAGGTAGAACTGCCCCGAGGTACGAAGGACATCTTGATGGATGATTTCTGCAAACTCCGACTGGATGCGAAAGAATTCTTGTCGGATGTCCGCGTCCTGGATTGCCGCCAAGCTTGCGGAAGGTGATTATGGTCCCGTACGATCGCCCGCTTGTGATGGAGAGCGTAATAGGCATCCTTCTGACCGCCAGGCGGCTGCTTGACGTAGGGGAACGTCGTATTATGGGTGAACACGTGCCTGCCATACCTACGAGCTGGCCTCTTAAAGGTGCCTCCAGATGCGGTGTAGCCGGGGAGAGCATCATCAAGAACTTTCTTGATATTTGTGTAGTCTATCTTGGAGTCACGGTCCGGGTCGAAATACGTGGCCATGGAATATTTCGGGCTTAAGAGGATGAGTGTGCAATGTGTGTCACTGCACAGAACACGGAATGTTAGAAAAAAAAAGAACGATCGAAATCTAAGAAATCATATGTTACGGGGCGGTTAGGGGATGACTTACTCGGGAAAGTAAGGCACGAGGAAGCTATCCTTATGTGGGTTTGCCAGAATGACGCCTTCGAGGTGTGAACTCGCGACTTGCCGGTCCCCAACGCTGTCCAAGATCTTGGCACGCATGTAGAAGGGGTCGACTATCACAATGTCCGGGGTCTTGTCTCTAATGATCCGCATCTCCATACTCAGCGAAAACAGCCGAACGAAGGTGTAGTGCAGCGGATGAAGGTTAAACATAGCAAAGATGTCATCAAACCACAGGACGATCGTACCCTCGACGGCGCTATCCACAAAGCCCTTGCCCTCTGGCACCTTGGCCACGAAAACCGGGTATGCCACATCATTCTCTCTGAGACGCCGCTTTTCCAAAGAAAGAACACTGTCATGCAGACTCCGCATAGCACCGGTTGCAGCATTGAGCATATTTGTCGGTAGCATCGCCCTACCCGCCACATGCACCCTCCTCGAGATATCCTTAGGTGAAGGTGGCCCGTCCTGAGCACGGATCGTACTCGGTGCCGGCTGGCTCGCACCGGCGCCCTTGTTAGTCTTTCATTTCCGTCCCTTCTTCCTGATCTGCTGTAATTGGATCGAGTTCTACTCACAGACCGCCTTCTTGAGCGTGTTGGGGCTGATAATATTTCGCACCTCAGCTATCTGAGGCTCGGTGAAGGTGGCAGCTGGAGGCGTCTCCTGAGAACTGAACGCCAGACGACGCCTGTTGCAATTGGGTTTCTCCGCCATACCAGCTAGATCGCGGTCGTCTTTTTCAGGGTTGGGTTCTTGAGAAGGAGGCCCGCAGAAATCGTCACCGTACCCATGTTCGGCAAAGTACTTATCGACGTTGGTAAATGTACTGTCGTCGTTGTCGTCGTCGTCCGGATCCTGTGCCATATGCATGTCCGGATCCTGTGCCATAGGGATGTCCGGCATGTCCGGTAGCGTTGCGGCGTTCTTGCCATGGCTTGGCGCTGGCACGACTGGCGGTCTTGTCTGTGGGGTGGTGCCCCCCGCCCCCAAACGAATCTGGCTCTTCGGCCAAAGCAGGGGCCAGCTTACGCAGGCGCTGAGGGTCATCACATCATCTTCGTCGGCCCCAGCGGGTCGAATCGGAGGTAACAACTCGTCGCAGCCTGGCAGCACCCAACCAGTTCAACCCTATACAAGGTGGGTGGCATCGGATTACCGTGGAACACGCGGTTGCCCGGTTGAACGATTCTGCCCTTGGCGACATCAACCAACTCGCCGCCCACGAAGTGCAGGAGAGTGCAAGGAACATCGGCGGCGCCCTGCGAAAACATGTAGGGCGTCAGGGATGCCCAGTCAAAGGCAAGGAGATGAAGTCATCGGCCGAGAGGCTTAGTTACCGTGATGCCGTCGACCTCGGCTAATGTCGAGGCACCGCCAACGGCGGGCGTGCAACTGACGGAGGGGCCGCTTGCTGGCGAGGTGCCGGCCGGCGTACACCCGGGTGCATTATGCTCCAATGCCCGTGCCGGCGCCGGAGGCACGAATACCGCCTCCGCCGGAGACACCAATGGCGCCGTCTGCGCGTTGTGCGAGTTGCTGGCCGTGAAGCTGGGAACCGGGGGAGGCCCCTGTTGGCCGCCCGCAATCCACGTCGTCAGCCCCTGAATCAAGGTAGGCACCATGGCGGTCAGCGTCGTTCCCAGTTGTTGTTGCACTTGCTCTTGGACAATCTCCGGAATCCGCGCCACTTGTGCCTTGAGTTCTTGAACCTCGCGCGACTGGCTTTCCGAGCTGGTCTTTTTCTCCTTTCGCCCACCAGCGGTATAGTATGACGACCATTTTGTGGACAAGCCTTTGCCGGCCACACGACCAGCTGACGACGGCTTACTGAGCTTATCCTTGTTTTTCATTACGTTCAACGCCCTATTTAAAGGGGTGTCAAAAGGGGAGCTCTGAGACGACCCCGCGCTACTGCTTTCAGCCTCCTGCGGAAGGAATGTGAACCATTTAGAAATTTGGCTTCATTAATTAGAATGCAACCATATGGAGCTAATTACGCGGGGGTGTATTCCTTACCAGAACAAGCTCAAGCGCCCTGGTCTTCGGATCTGTGGTAAGCTCCTTTGTTACCGGGTCCTCCTTGTACCGGCCCCTGACAAAGTTCCTGGTCTGCTTGTCACGGAATTTCTCGAAGCGGGGCGGTAGGCCTTGCTCGGCACGCTCCGCGTCCTCCTTGTCCCATATAGGCTCTGCCACTCTATAACCGCCGGGACCGAGTTGGTGGACCCCTAAGTTCAACTGCCGCATTTCTTTCCCCCACTGACTTGATTCGGAGGTTGCGCTGCTCTCGCACTTGATCTTGAACTCCTTGTAGTCATCTTCGCTGATCAAAGGATATTTCGCCTTGATCTTCTCACAACTATGACCTTTTTCAATCATTGCCTTCACCGTGCTTCTCCAAGTAGACAGGGTCGTGCTCATCCTCGTGAGGGCGGCACTGTTCACTTTATTCCCTGAGAGGCGTGTGTTTGCAAAGTCAGCGGGGAACTTGTATCGTTCATGCAGCTTCGTGAAGAGGAGGCTGCACAAATTCCCTCGGTACTTATGCCTTAGGTTCTCGGTGTTGATCGAGACGGTGCTCCGGAGAATGCACCCGAGCTGAACCAAGTACCCCTTGACTACTTGTTTGGGCGCCGTTGGATGCCCGTCGGAGTTCACTTCAGTAAATTCCTCCTTGACGGTGCCGAGCACCTCGGGCGCCGGTCCTTTCGTTGCCTCTTCGGTTGGCTGCCATCTGTGCGTGCGCCGCCATCATCAGTGGTGGCATCCTTGGCGGCACCATCAGTGGTGTCATCCCCGACGCCACTAGGGGTTGTGTAGTCAGGATCGGTGTCTTCCGCAGCGTCCTCATAGTGGTGAGGTTCTTCCTCCGGCTCCTGGGACAGCTCCCAGAATTGCTTGCCGCCCGAACCACCGGCCTCATCGTTGTGGGCCATGTTTCGCTCTAAATAGGAAAAAAGTTTGGTCAAAAAGTTGGTTATTGTCAAGGAACAAGATCATGGTCTCATCATTTAGGGTTTGTCGACACCGAGGCATCCTAAAAGCTAAGCTTTTATCATTTAGGGTTTGTCAACGCCGAGGCACCCTAAAAGCCTAAGCGTACATCATTTAGGTTCTCATCGACACCGAGGCACCCTAAAAGCTAAGCTGGGAAGGAGAATTCTAAGTTGGGCCTAATCACTTGGCTCTATTGCCACCTATGGTTTAATGCAGCAAGAATAAAGGGGCAGTTGACCCTACTTAATTAAGTACTAAGACCCCGGCCCATGCATTAGTCACAAGTACCCCATATGTCCTATTTTTAGCAGAGTCATGCTAAAATTCACGGAAAATTTCAGCATGACCTTTGCTGAAAATAGGACATATGGAGTACCCGAATTTGCCGGAACGGAAGTTAATCGACATTCCAGCAAACTCAAGGGCCTCTCGGGGTACCTGCAAAATCATTATCCCCGCGTAATGAAGTCGCCAATGGGTCATTTCAGAAGATCACAAGTAGCATCATCACAAGTACAGCAGCAGCAACAGTGAAAACAGGCATAACATCAGCAGCAGCAGTGAATACAGGCATAACAGCAGCAGCAGCAATGAATACAGGCATAACATTGTAATGGACCATATTCTAATTTGTACTAAATTTGATGCCTTCTACTGAACCATATTTTGCTTTGTATTGGACTATGGTGGTTTGTACTGGATTACATCCTTCCTCGAGAAATACCCGATGCTGGATCACTGCCTTAGACAATCACCGACCGGAACTGTATATGTTTCTTATATCACACCGCAGTTGTGGCTTACATTACTTCTGATATAACCTTACAGTGTTCTTACACCTTTGTAAAATGTATAGCGGTGTCACCTACTGTCCATAATACTCCCTCCGACAAACTTGAGACAAGTTTTTCGGGCGAAGGGAGTATCATATAAAGAAATAGACCCCTCTACCACATCATAATGATATGCTAGAGCAGAACACTTGCAACACAGTCCACACTGCACGTGGTACATTTCTGCAAGTAGAAACACAAGCACCACTCATGGGCTAGTAGTAAAGCATTGATGTATATAGCAGCAGTAGTAAATTAGATTGTACCACTCATGGTACATTTCTGCAAGTAGAAACACAAGCACCACTCAGAGCAATGGAGAGGAAAATCTGAAAATAACTTAACTGAAACCAAAGAAAGACCAAGCAAACTATTGCAAGTACAGTACACTAACTACTTCACTAAACACAACTGCATAATTAAACTTAGTAGCAGAGGTTTAGTACACTAAATTCGGTAAAGAGCACCAACTGTAGTTAACAGCAAGCTTACACAATAACTACAGCATGTACTTTTAGCACACACATGGATTAATTGACCAAACCCCCAGCAAGTAGCTACTTGCCATGTACTACATATGCAACACAACCAGTTAACATCAGTTAACTAACCATAGTAGTAGATGAACATCTACAGTAGTAGGAAACTCTAGAATGGGGGAATTCCCAATTTACACAACATAACACCACATGTACCAGAACATCAACTGCATAGAGCAAACACACAGAGGCCAACAACAGCATGAGATGCATAACACCAAGACCAAGAATACATGGCCAGTTCACAATAATATACTAACTCTTCAGTTACTATCACAGTTAAATCTTCGTGTAAATTACATCAATTTTAAAATCAGCACAACTACAAAACCTACACATTGACAACTACCAGTGAATCACATTGTAAATTCAATGAACTTGCAGTTGAAGAAACCATCAAAAAGCAAGATTCAGACAGTTTCAGACTATAGCAGTTTTAGTTAACTATTTTTTAGACTACAACAATTTCAGTGAACTTTACCAACTCCTGGAATGTTACATGTCTGTCTTGGATAGGATGCAGGTGTACATGGACCAGAAAGAAATCTAGTACTAAGTAATTTACAGAAGATATGCAGTGCAATGCAAGAACCCCAAGTCTGCGACTTACCGTGGTCGATGCACGAAAGTCGGTTGTAGCTGAGGTTGAGCACGCGAAGCTTCGTCAGTTCCCGGAGCCCTTCGACGTTGGCGATCTTGTTCCGCGACAGATCCAGCGAGCGCAGGCCCTTCGGCAGTGATCCGGGGGAGATATGAATTGCATGATGAACAGAACAGCCCAAATTCAAATACGGAAGCTGTATTATCTATCTACTAGTTACTGAATGTCTGAAGATGCTACTGTCTAGTACAGGAGAGCGGGAGCGCGCGAGCACGCGAGAACGGCGGGCCGGGGTACCTGGGCGGGCGCGGCCGGTCGCCGGAGGGGGAGGGGTCGGGGTTGGGGTCGGGGTCGGCGGCGGCGGCGTCGAAGGGATGGCTCGAGGGCGTCCGAGCTCGTCCGGGTCCTCGTAGTCGAAGAGGAAGACGGTGGCGGTCCTCCTGGGCGCCTCGGTTGGTCGTGGGGAGGCCGGCGGCCACGTGCTTCACGGGTCGGCGCGGGGGCGGCGGCGCGGGGGAGCTGCAGTGGTGGGGGCGCGGGGGCGGCGGGGGTGGAGTCCGGCGGCGTCGTGGGTCGGGGCAGCGCGCGGGTGGATCTGGCGAGGGAGAGGGACGAAGGGGATCTGGCGAGGGAGAGGGAGGAATTAGCTAGGGGGGAAGCTTACTAATGGCCCGCAGCGGTGTGCCATTAGTATGTTTTTTTAGATAGCAATGGCGCACCCACGATCGGTGCGCCATTAGTAATCTTTTTTTATATAGCAATGGCGCACCAGCCGGAGGTGCGCCATTAGTAATCTTTTTTTTATATAGCAATGGCGCACCAGCCAGAGGTGCGCCATAAGTAAATTTTTTTATTATTATTTTTTGTTGCATCTAATAATTTTTTAGAAAATGAATATGAATATGAAACAGTAATAAACTTTTATAACAACAGTAATAATTTTTTAGAAAATATCATCAAATTTGTTATTTGAAAATATTTATGAATATAAAAAATATCATCAAATTTATTATTTGAAAATATCATCAAATTTGTTATTTGAAAATATAATCAAATTTGTTATTTGAAAATATAATCAAATTTGTTTTTTTTTGCAATTTTAGTTGCATTCATTTGTGACGGTGGAGCGGGCCGGGGAGGGTGCGGGGGAGGGTGCGGGGGGTCGGCGGCGGCGGTGGAGCGGGGGAGGGTGCGGTGGGTCGTCGGCAGCGGTGGAGCGGGGGAGGGTGCGGTGGGTCGTCGGCGGCGGTGGAGCGGGGGAGGGTGCGGTGGGTCGGCGGCGGCGGCCGGTGGAGCGGGCCGGGGAGGGGTGCGGTGGGTCGTCGGCGGCGGTGGAGCGGGGGAGGGTGCGGTGGGTCGTCGGCGACGGTGGAGCGGGGGAGGGTGCGGGGGGCGGCGGCGGTGGCCGGTGGAGCGGGGGAGAGAGTGCGGGGGGTGCTCGGCGGCGAGGGGGACCGGATCTGGCGAGGTGGGATAGCGATCGAGATGGAGGGGGATCGAGATCGAGTGTCCATGAAATTTAAAAATATTCATGAGTTCAAAAAGTTCCCATGAAATACAATCGAGAAATGAAGGCTACAATTTAAATACAATCGATCTTAGCTAGCTATCTGTTCACAATCTTCTTGCCCTTATTTTTCGTAAATGGAGTTCTTCTCTTGAACGGACGTCCTTTAGGTAGGGTGGTCCTGCTTCTTCTTGTGGTGTATGCTGATACTTCATCGTCGTCGTCATGTTCCATCTTCGGGTCACCGTACTTGTCGAAGTCTTGCTCATTGGCGACTCTATCCATTCCGATGATCTTCCTTTTGCCTCTCCTCACGACAACACGAGTTGACGGGTCGGTAATGAAGAAGCATTGGTCCACTTGGGAAGCCAGTACCCATGGCTCATTTTTCGCGGTGACGTTCGCGCCTGCGGTCATGGATTTGGCTTCGGGTATAACCATGGTGGTGAAATACCGGTCTTCTTTTATGACGCTCTTGGCCCATCTGACACGGAACATCAGGACCTTCTCTCCAGCGTAGCTCAGCTCCCAGATCTCCTCGATCCTTCCGTAGTATCTGTCCTTGTCGTTACCGGTGTAGGATTCCATCGTTACCCCGGAGTTCTGATAACCATCGCTCTTCATGTCCTTGTCCTCGGTGTAGAATGTGTAGCCGTTGATATCGTACACCTCATACGTCATCAGGTTGTGCTTGGCGCCCTGTGACAAGGCGAATATGAGTTGTTCTTCCGCGGAAGAATCCTCATGTAAAGGGTACAACAGAAGCTTCTGCTTGAACCAACGCGTGAAACATGAGTTGTGCTCTTTGATTATATCTCCGTCCGTCCTCTGTTGGCCTCGGTCATTGTACGTCTTCTCAATAAAGGTTTTGTGCTCTACCACCCAAGGATCGACCACGTCTATGTGTTGTAGCGCGACTAGGTTTGCTCTTTCAAAGTCGGCGAGTCGACCCTCGAAGTCGACATGCATTTCGCGGCGACCCTCACGGTGACCCCATCCAGCGAGCCTGCCGAGGTGCCTGTTGACGGGCAGACCAACGGGGTTCTCGATGCCTAGATAATTCGTGCAGTAGGAGATGCACTCTTCGGTAAGAAAGCCCCTGGCTATGCTTCCCTCTAGACGTGACATGTTGCGAACGTATCCTTTGATGACACCATTCATCCTTTCGAACGGCATCATGCTGTGCAGGAACGTCGGCCCGAGTTGGATGATATCCTCCACGATATGGACCAGCAGATGCACCATAACATCGAAGAATGCGCGCGGGAAGTACATCTCAAGCTCGCATAGTATCACCACGATCTCTTCCTGTAGCCTTCTGAGTTGCCTCACGCCAACCGACTTCCGAGAGATGACGTCGAAAATTTTGCATAGGCCAAATAGCGTTTCACGGACGTGCGCGTCCATGATCCCACGAATTGCAACTGGAAGTATCTGCGTCATCAGCACGTGACAGTCGTGAGACTTCATCCCGCTGAACTTCTGCTTCGCTGAGTCTAGGTATCTGCTTATCTTCCCCGCGTAACTGTAAGGAAGTTTTACTCCTACGAGGCAGGTGAAAAACTGATTGATCTCCTCCTGACTTAGAGTGAAGCACGCGGGAGGGAAGTCATTTCCGGTCTTCTTGGACTTTTTGCCTTTGCGACGACTTTCCGTGTCCTGCTTCGCCTCATCATCATCATCATCATCATTAGCGTGAAGCTCCTCCCTGATGCCCATTGATTTCAAGTCTGCCCTTGCTTTCGGCCCATCTTTGGTCCTCTCTGGCATGTTGAGCAGGGTACCAAGCAGACTCTCGCACACGTTCTTCGTGATATGCATGACATCAAGGCTGTGAGGCACACGGTGGATCTTCCAGTACGGCAAGTCCCAGAAAACAGACCTCGTTTTCCATACCTTTAGCAGCGGCTCTGGCGCCTTTCGCTTCTTTCCCAGCTCTGGCGCCTTTTGCTTCTTTCCCGACAGTGGGCAATCTTTCCAATTTTTCAACAGCTCATCTATTTCCTCGCCACTCCTCGTACGCAGGCGTCTTCGGGGTTCGGTTTCACCATCGAACAGATCCTTGCGTTTCCTCCACGGGTCATCGTCGCGAAGCCACCTTCGATGTCCCATGAACACGGTTTTCGAAGACCCAGGATCTCTATCTAGCTGGCGATACGTTGTGTCATCCATGCACCTGACGCATCCAGAAAATCCGTGGACCACCTGTCCCGCGAGATATCCATAACCGAGATAGTCGTGCACCGTCGTGAGCAGTGCGGCTCTCATAGGGAAATATTCTTTCTCTGCGGCGTCCCACGTATTGGCTGGCGTTTTCCACAGCGTGTCTAGCTCCTCTTTCAGCAGCCCCAGATACAGATTGATGTCGTTCCCTGGTTATTTCGGCCCTTCAATTAGCATACTCATGTGAATGTACTTCCTCTTCATGCACAACCAGGGGGAAGGTTGTACATCCACACAAACACAGGCCAGGTGCTATGTGTGCTTCTCTGGCTGCCAAACGGATTGACTCCATCGGTGCTCGCACCCAGCACGATGTTCCTTGGATCCTTCCCAAATTCTGGGTGTTCGAAGTTCAACGCTTGCCACTGGCTCCCATCCTTAGGGTGACTCAGCATCTTGTCTTTTTTATTTATCTCCGGATCATTTGCGTCATCTTCTCGCTTCTTCTCCTCCCTATCCGCGTGCCAACGCAGGAGCTTTGCTACCTTAGGGTCCGCGAAATACCGCTGCAGACGAGGAGTGATCGGAAAGTACCACACCACTTTTCGAGGAGCTTTGTTCCTCTTCTTGTATCGAGTGACGCCGCACACCGGACATATGGTAGACTCCGCATGCTCGTCTCGATAAATGATGCAATTGTTCATGCACACATGGTATTTCACATGCGGTAAATCCAGAGGACACACGATTTTCTTCGCCTCCTCGAAACTGGTCGGGCACTTGTTCCCCTTGGGAAGACGTTCGTGCTAGAATGACATGTTCTCGTCGAAGCATGCGTCGGTCATTTTGTGTTTTACCTTCATCTCCAGAGCCATGAGCGTTACTTTCAGGCGGGTATCCTCGGGCCTGCATCCTTCATACAATGGAGTAACCGCGTCTATCTCCAGTTGATCCAGCTTGGCTTTCTCTCGGGCGGCAGCTCTTGCGTTATCCGTCTGCTTGAGAAGCAGCTCTTGAATATGAGGGTCCTGCACCCAGCCCATCGATGGTCCATTGTCGTCTGCTCCACCGGCATCTTCATCTTCATGATCATGCCCTTCGTCTGCTCCGGCATCTTCCTCATCATCATGTCCGGCGTCTTTTACATGATGACTGTGTACAGCATCACCGTCGTGATCATGTCCTGGAGATTCTTCGTCTTCTCGCCCGCCCGAGCCGCGGTGGTTGTCTTGCTGCCCTTCCTCATTTCTTGCCCGGCCCCCATGGACGACTTCATAGTCATCTTCATCACCTTGCCACCGATAGCCATCCATGAAACCACGCAAGAGCAGGTGGTCCCGCACCTGCTCGGAATCCGGGTCCGCAATAAGGCTCTTCAGCTTGCATCTTCGACAAGGACATCTTATCTCCGTCTCGTTCTTTTGAAGCATCTCGGCCTTCGCGGAGCTCAAAAACCTATTCACGATGCCTTCGGTCATCATGTGGACCATGGTCGCCTGCGGGGTAGAGCAAAACGATATTTTAGAACCAAGAAAAAATTTGGCATGACTTTCCCTAAAAATAGGACCAAAAAGAATGCATAGTGCCAAAATTCTCGCCGAAACGGAAATGAATCAACATTCCGGCAAAATATTGGCAACTATCGCATTTCAAATACCGGTACCTGCAAATACAAACATATATGCAACACCACAAACATATGCAACACCACAAACATACATAGATCTAGCTAGGCCATAAAAAGTGCATGTGCACGTTGTTGGAGGGAGAACAACATAAAGATAGCTTCCCCCTTACTTACCTATCAAAAAAGGTAATTTAACCACTTAATTTGGATGAATTTATGGTGCAAATGAGGTGAGGAGGAGGAGGAGGCAGCCGAGACAAGCTTGGAGGAGGAGGTGGAGAGAATGAAGTGGGGAAAGTGAGTGGGTAGGTGTGGCTGTCCAAAATATCTAGCTGGTCCCAAGTTACTAATGGCGCACCACCTACAAATGTGCCATTAGTAACCCTGGTTACTAATGGCGCACCTGCTGGTGGTGCGCCATTAGTAGTTTCGCAAAATATCTATACACTGGTGCGCCATTAGTAGTTTTGCAAAATAAAAAATATATAGTAGTGGCGCACTATGAGGCTAGTGCGCCATTACTAGTTAGAACTACTAATGGCGCACTGCGCCCTGGTGCGCCATTACTATGTTTGGAAAAATAAAAAAAATTGTTACTAGTGGCGCACCAGCACATGGTGCGCCACTGCTATATAGTAGTGGCGCACCACATATCTGGTGCATCATTAGTGGCCATTTCATCTATAGCCCTTTTCCTAGTAGTGTCACATCCACTGATCCAAATCATTCTCACGTGAAGACAAGTACAGGAGCACTACTTGGATTTAGTACTACTACATCACGTGAAGCTACTAGTACAGAGTACTAGTTCGGCCCTTGTTTTTCATCCTCGAGTGCTACGTCCATCACCCGTACAATATCCAGGTGCTATTTACCCCACTTTTGTTCGCTCCGCAAATTAATTCTATCAATAATTTTCTTTCGGCTTGTACTACTTTGTGTACACAGTTTTATCGATTCATGGCATCCATGAAGTATGATCTTTCGCTGCTGGATCGTGACACAAGGTTTACCCTATGGCAAGTCAAGATGCGGGCGTTGTTGGCACAGACTGATTATGATGAAGCACTGGATAGTTTTGGGAAGAACCGAATTGAGGACTGGACTGATGAGGAGAAAAGAATTGATTGTAAGGCTTTGTCACAAATTCAACTCCATTTGCATAACAATATTTTGCAGGAAGTTTTGAGCGAGAAAACTACCGCCGCTCTATGGTTAAAACTGGAAGGGATTTGTATAACTAAAGATCTTACCAGCAAGATGCATCTGAAGCAAAAATTATTCCTGCACAGGTTACCCGAGGGAGGTAATGTTTTGAATCATATTTCTGAATTTAAAGAGATCATATCTGATCTAGCTGCAATGGAGGTTAAGTATGAAGAGGAAGATACTGCTTTAATGTTACTTTGTTCACTGCCAAGTTCTTATACCAATTTTAGAGACACCATATTATACAGTCGTGATACTCTCACACTTAATGAAGTTTATGAAGCTTTGAACTCTAAGGAGAAGATGAAATTAATGGTGCCTCATGATGGTTCAAGTTCATCCCAAGCCGAGGGATTATCTGTTCGTGGCAGGACAAAGGAGAAGAACTCACATGATGGAAACAGAGGCAAAAGTAAAAACGGCTACAGGGGCCGGTCGCAATCCAGAGACAAGAAGTATTGCAGATATTGCAAGAGAGACGGGCATGACAGCTCAGAGTGTTTCAAGCTGCAGAATAAAGAAAAGAGGAAAGGTAACAAACAAGGTGAAAATTCTGCTAACGTTGCTCGTGATGATAGTTCCGATGATGCTCTTGTCGTTATTGCTGGATGTGCTGAGACCAATGATGAGTGGGTACTTGACACTGCATGTACTTTTCATATGTGCCCACATAGAGATTGGTTTAACACTTTTGATTCCACTACTTCTGCTGGTTCCGTTTTGGGTTTTGATAATTCACCATGCAAGATTGAAGGCATAGGTTATATTCGAATTAAGATGTTTGATGGCATAATCAGAACTTTGACAGATGTTTGGTTTATTCCGAAGATGAAGAGAAATCTTATTTCTATGAGTGCCCTTGATGCAAAAGGATACAAGTATTCAGGTGGAGATAGTGTTTTGAAAGTGACCAAAGGTTCCCTTGTTGTGATGAAAGGTGACTTAAGTTCGACCAATGGTCTTTATTACCTTCGAGGTTCTACCGTTTCAGGTAACGCTACTCCAGTTATTTCAAAGAATTCTGATTGTGATGCTGCTAACCTTTGGCATATGCGTCTTGGACATATGAGTGAACTTGGTTTAGCAGATTTAAATAAGAGAGGTCTTCTTGATGGATATGAACCTGGTAAATTGAAATTTTGTGAGCATTGTATCTTCGGCAAACACAAGAGGGTGAAATTCAACACTTCGACTCATACAACTGAAGGTATTCTTGATTATGTTCATTCTGATTTATGGGGACCATCTCGCAGAAAGTCACTAGGTGGTGCTAGTTACATGCTGACAATTATTGATGATTATTCGAGAAAAGTTTGGTCTTATTTCTTGAAGCATAAATATGAAGCATTCTCAGTTTTTAAGGAGTGGAAGATTATGATTGGAAGGCAGACTGAAAAGAAGGTAAAAATACTTCGCACTGATAATGGTATGGAATTCTGTTCTAAGCAATTTAAGAATTATTGCAAGTCTGAAGGCATTGTCAGACACTACACCATTCCTTATACCCCTCAACAGAACGGTGTTGCTGAGCGTATGAACAGGACCATTATTTCCAGAGCCCGTTGCATGTTGTCCAATGCAGGTTTGCATAGGCGTTTTTGGGCTGAGGCCGCTTCCACTGCTTGTTATCTCATTAACCGTTCACCATCTATTGCTCTTAATAAGAAAACTCCAATTGAAGCATTGCCTGGTTCACCTCCTCATTATTCACAGTTGAGAGTTTTTGGTTGCACTGCTTATGCTCATGTTGATAATGGAAAGTTGGAGCCTAGGGCTGTTAAGTGCATCTTTCTTGGTTATAAGTCTGGTGTTAAAGGTTTTAAATTGTGGAATCCTGAAACCCAGAAGGTTGTTATTAGCAGAAATGTTATCTTTAATGAATCTGCTATGTTACATGATGTTTCATCTACTAATGTTCCCGTTGAGAGTGAACATTAGCCTATTGTTCAGGAGCCTACTGTTCAGGTGGAGCATGTTATTGATTCGGGTGATACATCTGGTAATGAAATTGTTGATACACATGATGAACTCGTCGTTAATGATGATCATGTCACTCCCACTCCAAATCAGCATATTGTTCCGCCCAGTTGGAATCTTGCACGTGACAGAGTTAGGCAGGGTATTAATAAACCTGACAGGTTAATTGAAGAGTGCAATATTGTTTCTTTTGCTTTATCTGTTGCAGAAGAAATTGAAGGTAATTCTGAGCCTTCTTCATATTCTGAGGCTATTATTTATGGTGATAGTAATATGTGGATGACCGCTATGCATGATGAGATGGAATCACTTGAAAAGAATGGCACTTGGGATTTAGTAAGATTGCCTAGAGAGAAGAAACCTATTCGTTGCAAGTGGGTTTTCAAGACGAAAGAAGGTGTTTCTCCTAATTTGATGAGACAAGATATAAAGCAAGGTTAGTTGCTAAAGGTTACAGTCAGATTCCAGGTATTGACTATAACAAAGTCTTTTCTCCTGTTGTGAAGCATAACTCTATTCGCACTTTACTCAGTATTGTTGCCATGCATGATTTTGAGCTTGAACAATTGGATGTTAAAACTGCATTTTTACATGGAGAATTAGAAGAGGATATTTATATGGAACAACCTGAAGGTTTTGTTATTCCTGGAAAAGAAAAGCTTGTATGTAATTTAAAAAATCTCTTTATGGATTGAAGCAATCCCCTAGACAGTGGTACAAGAGATTTGACACCTTTATGCTCTCTCAAGGTTTCAAAAGGTCTAATTATGATAGTTGTGTTTATTTGAAAACTGTCAATGGTTCAACTATTTATTTGCTCCTTTATGTTGGTGATATGCTTATTGCTGCAAAGAGTATGTCAGAGATTAATGAACTAAAGAAGCAATTGAGTAATGAATTTGAGATGAAGGATTTGGGTGCAGCAAAGAAAATACTGGCATGGAAATATCCAGAGATAGACCGTCTGGAAAAGTATATCTAAGTCAGAGAGAATATATTGATAAAGTTCTTCGTCGTTTTAATATGCATAATGCCAAGCCAGTAAGTACTCCGTTAGCTGCACACTTCAAATTATCATCAGCTTTATGTCCTAAGTCAGATGAAGATATTGAGTACATGTCTAGAGTTCCCTATTCAAGTGCAGTTGGTTCACTTATGTATGCCATGGTTTGTTCTCGTCCTGATTTATCATATGAATTGAGTGTTGTCAGTAGATACATGGCTAATCCTGGAGAAGAGCATTGGAAAGCAGTTCAGTGGATTTTCAGATACCTGCGTGGTATTTCTAATGCTTATTTACAGTTCGGGAAAACTGGAGATGGACTTGTTGGTTTTGTTGATTCTGATGTTGCTGGTGATTTGGATAAGAGAAGATCACTCACAGGTATGTTTTCACCATTGGTGGTTGTGCTGTGAGTTGGAGAGCAACTTTGCAGTCTATTGTGGCATGTTCCACTACTGATGCCGAGTAGATGGCTATTTCTGAGGCATGCAAAGAAGCTATCTGGTTGAGAGGTTTGTACACTGACCTTTGTGGAGATTCATCTTACCCTAACATATTTTCTGACAGTCAAAGTGCTATATATCTTACAAAGAATCCAATGTATCTTGAGAGAACAAAGCACATTGATGTCAGATTTCATTATATTCGAGATGTTGTTGTTGAAGGCGATTTGAAGGTGTGCAAGATAAGTACTCATGATAATCCTACTGATATGATGACAAAGCCAGTTCCGACCAATAAGTTTGAGCTTTGCTCAGGCTTAGTTGGTATATCTCACTAGTCCTATGGACTTTGACGCACAAGGTGTTTATGCTGATTTGGATGGAGTTATTTACTTTCTTCGACTACCGGAGGGAATTTGGATCAAGGTGGAGATTGTTAAATTGTGATCCAAATTACACCGTGTTGGACTAGACGTAGTACAACCAGTGTGGGCCTTTGCGTTGACGTCGACGCGTGCGAGTACAACTCGTTTACTTGTCCTACAAGGACTCTTATGTATTGCCCTCATATATACCCCATGTAGTCGCACCTAAGACGGTCTGTCGTCTCGTGCTTGTAATACTCCTCCTCATAGTGATTGCGCCTTCGTGCGTCCGTGGTTTTCTCCCGCAAGGGTTTCCACGTAAAATTCGTGTCTCTTTGTCTCATTTATTTATCGTTATTATCTAACATTAACTGATGTAATTTGCTTTTTGTTCTAACTTGTGCCACATATCTGTATCTCTTCAGCTTCCATGAAAGCATCAAGCCTCCAATTAGGATCAACTGTAAACTGCTCCTAAGAATATGCGCAACTATCAATCTAGAATTGAATTAAAACTCGTGGTCAAATATTAAAATGGGTAAAATGTGGCACAAGTTTAGTGAAATGGGGTAATACGGATGAAAATTGCTTAAATGGGGTAATCTGAATCAAAAATAACAAAAGGGAGGGTAAAAAATGAAATTTACTCTCAACATAGCCATGAGATAATTCCCTCGTAACCTCTTGTGCACAACAGATTGGAATGCATTTAGTTCAACTAGCAAAAACTTGGCTTGCATTTGAGTCAGTTGTTCCCGAAATACTACCTCCGTCCTGCTTTATTAGTCCCCTATGTATTTTGTTCCAAATTTTGACGATATATTTAACTAATAAAATATTAATGCATGTCATCAAAAATAATATTATCGGAAACTATGTTCAAATACGAATCCAATGGTATAATTTTTGGTGACATGCATTAATATTTCATTAGTAACATCTTTAGTCAAAATTTGGCACAAAATACAATGGGGACCAATAAATCAAGACGGAGGTAGTACTTACTAACACAATACTGTTACTAAATTTCATGTCACGTGATTTTTTTACTATCACAAGTTCACAACTGCAGTGATTGGCTAGTAGCCCTTAACCCCAGGTTTCACAAAACCTCGTTAAAAGTATAAAGCGTGAGAACTCTTTCTTTTTGGTATCATGAACAATAGTTAAGTGGTTGCCATATTCACCGGGTCCTAATCCCTAGCCAGCGTGCCCTTATCACTGCACGTGGCAGCTCTAAAGTATTAAATTATTTCAGTCAAATAATTAGCCAACTTGCGCGCATTCAGGATCTTAACAATCACCACTGCCTGGGTCACAGACCGAGTGTACTGGTGCCTTGCCTAGCTTTTTTTTAAACAATCTCCCGAAGCTTTTATTAAACCGTCACAATGTTTACAGGGACGAATGAAAGACCATCAGGCTAGCCAAACCAAACATGGCGGCCAGCCCCCAAAGATAACGCGTGCTTTGCTAGACTTTGCCTTGCCTAGCTCGACATCTTCGCCTAGCAGTAGCACCGCCTTTGTCAGCCTAGGTGGCATCCTTCTGTCACCTGTTCACTCTCGCAAAATTGAAGTGCCAGTTTGGATTAGGGTTGCGTGAGGCACAGCCTCCGCATATCTCGTATATATATAGGACCAACAATACAGAGTTATTTTACAATACGACAGGTACAGAAACCATTTCCAACACACCCCCTCAATCTGAACTACTACTACATACAAGGTTCAGATTGGACCGGAAACGTTCTAACATCTGTCGTGTGGCTGGTTTGGTAAATACATCAGCCAGTTGGTCATTAGTCGAGATAAACCTGACATCTAAAACTCCAGAAGCAACGCGCTCACGCACAAAGTGAAAATCTATCTCTATGTGCTTGGTTCTTGCGTGAAAGACCGGGTTCGCCGTCAGGTATGTAGCCCCAAGATTATCACACCATAGAATGGCGGTACGCCGCTGGAAAACTCCAAGCTCCTTGAGTAAGGACTCCACCCAGATTGCTTCAGCTGCTCCATTAGCTAAAGCTTTATACTCTGCGTCCGTACTCGATCTAGAGACAGTCGGTTGTTTCTTGGAACTCCATGAGACAAGATTTGAGCCAACGAACACAGCAAAACCACTAGTGGAACGGCGGTCATCAATGCATCCAGCCCAATCAGCATCCGTGAAAATACTGACACCAGTGGAAGGAGATTTACGAATCCTCAATCCCGTACTCAAAGTCCCTTTGACATAACGCAATATACGCTTGACAGCTTCCCAATGCTCATTAGTCGGCTGTGATAGATACTGGCAAACCTTGTTGACGGCAAAGGACGGGTCGGGATGAGTGACCGTTGAATACTGAAGTCCTCCAACAATACTGCGATATCGAGTGGCATCCTCAACACCCAAAGGGGTGCCGACCTCACGAGCCAGATGCTCGGTGGCAGATAATGGTGTAGAAGTAGGCCTACAATTCTCCATACTCACACGATGAAGAAGATCAAGCGCATACTTTCTTTGAGTCAGCGGCATGCCCCCTGAATTGTAGGACGCTTCAAGCCCCAAGAAATACTAAAGAGGACCAAGATCCTTGATAGGAAAACTATCAGAGAGTGACCGCACGAGACGATCAACTGCAGCAGGAGTGGAGCCAGCAATCACAATATCATCAACATACACAAGCATGTATATCTGAACACCATGCGCAGCAAAGTTGAATAGAGAGGTGTCCGCCTTGGAAGAAACAAAACCAAGCTAAAGAAGTCGAGCACTGAGCCAAGCATACCAAGCACGTGGTGACTGTTTGAGACCATAGAGAGCTCGTTGCAACTTGCACACATGCAAAGGAAACCGAGCATCTTCAAAGCCAGGCGGTTGCTGCATATAAACATTCTCGGAAAGAAAGCCATGAAGAAATGCGTTGCTAACATCAATTTGCCTCAAACTCCATCCACGCGAAACAGCAAGCGAGAGAACCAAACGAATAGTAGTCGGCTTTACCACGGGACTGAATGTATCACCATAGTCAAGACCTTGCTGTTGAGTAAACCCTCGAGCAACGAGGCGAGCCTTGTGCTTGTCAACAGACCCATCAGCGTGTTGCTTCGTCTTGAAAACCCATTTACTGCCAACAATGTTAACTCCAGGGGGCCGAGGAACCAAGACCCATGTGTCGTTTTGACGAAGCGCTGCAAACTCAGCAGCCATAGCATCATGCCACGCCGGCTCACGGAGAGCATCACGATGTGACACCGGCGTCGCAAACAAGGCACGATGAAGAGGATTATACCACACCGTCCCATCAATATATTCCTTGTCGCGACGAGTAGCATCACGTGTACGAGTCACCATAGGAAGAGGGCGCTCGGCGTGCGGAGGCGGAGGCGAGGACGGCGACAGCGCTGGACTTGGCGATGGTGTCACAGGAACTGGCGAAGCCGGTTCATGGGCCAGAAGAGGCAACCCATGGGCCGGCGAGGCGCAGGTGGAGCCAGCCGCGGCACCAGGAGACGCAGGCCCTGCATGTGCAGGCGGGACACCCGCCTGGGGAGCCGTGTCGCCATGCACGTCGACCGGCACCGCGCGTACGTCGAGCGTGTCCAGACGCGGAGCAGTACTGGATGGCGAAAAATCCTGCACAGGAGAAGCACTGGCTGGGCCAGAGAGGTTAGTAGCCAAGTAGGTTAGGTCATAATTACGCACAGGAACACTCGTAGCCGGTTCGTTGGATGGAAAAGAAATAGCCTCTTTAAGTGTAGACACATCGACAGTGACACCGGGAGTAGCAAACGGAAAGACAGACTCGTCAAAGATAACGTCACGCGAGATGTATATACGACCCGTAGATCGATCAAGACACTTGTACCCCTTATGCATAGGACTATATTCAAGTAAAACGCACATCTTGGACCGAAATTCTAGTTTGTGTGAGTTATACTTCCGCAAACTAGGCCAAACAAGCGCACCCAAAAGTACGGAGAAGAGAATAATTGGGTGGAATTTTCAGAAGACGATGAATAGGAGTGTCTTGACCAAGCAAAGGGGTGGGCATGCGGTTAATGAGGTAACACGCAGTCAGAAAAGCTTCATCCCACTAACGTAAAGGGAGAGACGAGTGAGCTAACAAAGCAAGACCAGTTTCAACCAAGTGTCGGTGTTTACGCTCGGCAATGCCGTTCTGTTGGGAGGTGTGAGGGCAAGAGACTCGGTGAGAGATGCCCGTATGAAGAAAATAACGGTGCAACTTATGGTATTCACCACCCCAATCACATTGGACAGCTTTAAGCTTAGCATCCAAAAGATGCTCAACATGTGCTTGAAAAGCATAGAACACCTGTTCAACATCAGACTTATGTTTTAGGAGATAGATCCAGCAAAAACGGGAGTAGTCGTTAATAAAACTCACATAATACTTGTACCCCCCCCCCTCCACAGAGGAAGCACGAGCAGGGCCCCAAACATCAGTATGAACTAATTCAAGAGGCATAGTAGATACACGAGCAGAAGCAGTATATGATAGTTGACGACTTTTACCACATTGACAAGCATCACAAACTAAAGCAGAAGTATCTGAGGATGAACACTCTGGATCATTATTCCTAACAATGGAACTGACGACATTATTGGACGGATGACCGAGACGCTGATGCCACTTGGATGATGAAACACGGACGCTGGACGACGCTTGACGCTCGGACAGATGCGAGGCTCGTCCGAGTGGAAGAGGATAGAGCCCTCCTTTGCTTCTACCTCGAAGAAGAATTCTCCTGGTGGCTTTGTCCTTAACAAGGAAAAAATATTTATGAAATTCAATGAAGATACGATTATCCGACACAAGACGATAGACTGATAGAAGATGTTGGCTACTATTTGGAACGTGTAAAATATTGTTCAGGGGAAGAGAAGAACCGGCTGAGGTGGAGTGCCCAATATGCGAAATAGACAAACCTGAGCCGTTGGCCACCTGAACCTGATCATGGCCGTCGTAGCGCTCGCGAACATGAAGACGCTCCAGGTCACTAGTCAGGTGGTCCGTGGTGCCGGAGTCCAGGACCCAGTGCGTGGAGTTGTTGGAGGAGGTCGATGCATTATATGCCGAGCGGCCATTGCCGCTGGAGTATTCTGAATCGAAGCGCTTCTTGCAGGTATCCGCTTCGTGGCCCCAATTCTTGCAAATCTGGCACCTCGGGCGCCAGCGACGATTGCCGTTGCGGCCGTTGCCGCCTCCTCCACCGCCGTTGTTACGACGGATGTCCTGGCCGCCTTGCTGGTAACCCTGCCCCTGTTGCTGCGGATAACCTCCAACGGGGCGGATGTCGGTCGCGCGACCGGTGTCAGGCGCACGAGGACGGTTGACAGGGGCAGGAGCACCGGACCGTGCCACGGCGTTGGCCGACGAGGTCCACTCCTCATCGTCGGCCTGCTGCAACAACTGCAACGCCTCATAGTTGAGGACCATAGGCTAGAACTCAGCCAACGTGACCGAGGTGACCATGACGCTGAGCGAAGCCGCGATCGGGTTGAAAGCCTTGCCCAATCCGGTGAGCATGTAGTCGATGATCTCGTCATCGTCGAGGGGAGATCCAGCGGAGGCCATGGCGTCGGCAAGAGCCTTCACCTTGTGCATGTACTCGCCATCTGGTTCCAATAGTAAGTCGCATCTTGGGTAACACTACCTAGTTTACGCAAATCAGAACATTCAACTGGTATAAAATTGAACGTACAAAGATATGAACTACGAAATGAATCATGTATATGCTCCTTAGCATAACTATTGATGGTTTTTCATATAATTAGATAAACAGAATTCGGGACGGTTACGTGTATCATCATCTATTGTACCAAGAAGATGGATATCTTGCACCGGTACTAATAAATTGATATGCCTTATGTAGCCTATTATTTGCTGAGCCTATTATTTATATCCAATCCATGTTCCGCTATGCAAATGGCATGGACAAATCTGTCGAGAAGATGAAAACCTACACGCTGTAGGTCTTTGCTTTACGGGAAAATATATCTATGTATATCTCTATGCATATTAACTGTTAAATTGTGATCCAAATTACACCATGTTGGACTAGACGTAGTACAACCAGTGTGGGCTTTTGCGTTGACGTCAACGCGTACGAGTACAACTCGTTTACTTGTCCTACAAGGACTCTTATGTATTGCCCTCATATATACCCCATGTAGTCGCACCTAAGACGGTCTGTCGTCTCGTGCTTGTAATACTCCTCCTCATAGTGATTGCGCCTTCGTGCGTTCGTGGTTTTCTCCCGCAAGGGTTTTCACGTAAAATTCGTGTCTCTTTGTCTCGTTTATTTCTCGTTATTATCTAACAAGTGGTATATAGAGCCAAGTTAGAGATACGAGATTTGAGATGAAAGGTTAGGGTTGCGGCGTCCTTTGCGCTGCCGCCAACGCGACCTGGCGATCCGAAGCCAGATCGATTCTGGAGCAGCCGCCCTGGAAGCCGAGACCGACAGGATTCCCTACGCGAGCAGTCGTCCGAGGCCGAGTCAAACTTCCGCCGCGTCGCCCCGTCAAATCACTGGCAGATGCTGTTCCGCTGCAGCCTATTTTGCTGTTGGACACGCTTCAAGTCCCGAGGCAACATCGATAGCAACGCTGCTGTTATTCCTTCACATCCACTGATCCAAATCGTTCTCACGTGAAGACAAGTACAGGAGCACTACTTGGATTTAGTACTACTACATCACGTGAAGCTACTAGTACAGAGTACTAGTTCGGCCCTTGTTTTTCATCCTCGAGTGCTACGTCCATCACCCGTATAATATCCAGGTGCTATTTACCCCACTTTTGTTCGCTCCGCAAATTAATTCTATCAAGAATTTTTTTTCGGCTTGTACTACTTTGTGTACACAGTTTTATCGATTCATGGCATCCTATGGCAAGTCAAGATGCGGGCGTTATTGGCACAGACCGATTATAATGAAGCACTGGATAGTTTTGGAAAGAACCGAATTGAGGACTGGACTGATGAGGAGAAAAGAATTGATTATAAGGCTTTGTCACAAATTCAACTCCATTTGCATAACAATATTTTGCAGGAAGTTTTGAGCGAGAAAACTGCCGCCGCTCTATGGTTAAAGCTGGAAGGGAGTTGTATAACTAAAGATCTTACCAGCAAGATGCATCTGAAGCAAAAATTATTCATACACAGGTTACCCGAGGGAGGTAATGTTTTGAATCATATTTCTGAATTTAAAGAGATCATATCTGATCTAGCTGCAATGGAGGTTAAGTATGAAGAGGAAGATACTGCTTTAATGTTACTTTGTTCACTGCCAAGTTCTTATACCAATTTTAGAGACACCATATTATACAGTCGTGATACTCTCACACTTAATGAAGTTTATGAAGCTTTGAACTCTAAGGAGAAGATGAAATTAATGGTGCCTCATGATGGTTCAAGTTCATCCCAAGCCGAGGGATTATCTGTTCGTGGCAGGACAAAGGAGAAGAACTCACATGATGGAAACAGAGGCAAAAGTAAAAACGGCTACAGGGGCCGGTCGCAATCCAGAGACAAGAAGTATTGCAGATATTGCAAGAGAGACGGGCATGACAGCTCAGAGTGTTTCAAGCTGCAGAATAAAGAAAAGAGGAAAGGTAACAAACAAGGTGAAAATTCTGCTAACGTTGCTCGTGATGATAGTTCCGATGATGCTCTTGTCGTTATTGCTGGATGTGCTGAGACCAATGATGAGTGGGTACTTGACACTGCATGTACTTTTCATATGTGCCCACATAGAGATTGGTTTAACACTTTTGATTCCACTACTTCTGCTGGTTCCGTTTTGGGTTTTGATAATTCACCATGCAAGATTGAAGGCATAGGTTATATTCGAATTAAGATGTTTGATGGCATAATCAGAACTTTGACAGATGTTTGGTTTATTCCGAAGATGAAGAGAAATCTTATTTCTATGAGTGCCCTTGATGCAAAAGGATACAAGTATTCAGGTGGAGATAGTGTTTTGAAAGTGACCAAAGGTTCCCTTGTTGTGATGAAAGGTGACTTAAGTTCGACCAATGGTCTTTATTACCTTCGAGGTTCTACCGTTTCAGGTAACGCTACTCCAGTTATTTCAAAGAATTCTGATTGTGATGCTGCTAACCTTTGGCATATGCGTCTTGGACATATGAGTGAACTTGGTTTAGCAGATTTAAATAAGAGAGGTCTTCTTGATGGATATGAACCTGGTAAATTGAAATTTTGTGAGCATTGTATCTTCGGCAAACACAAGAGGGTGAAATTCAACACTTCGACTCATACAACTGAAGGTATTCTTGATTATGTTCATTCTGATTTATGGGGACCATCTCGCAGAAAGTCACTAGGTGGTGCTAGTTACATGCTGACAATTATTGATGATTATTCGAGAAAAGTTTGGTCTTATTTCTTGAAGCATAAATATGAAGCATTCTCAGTTTTTAAGGAGTGGAAGATTATGATTGGAAGGCAGACTGAAAAGAAGGTAAAAATACTTCGCACTGATAATGGTATGGAATTCTGTTCTAAGCAATTTAAGAATTATTGCAAGTCTGAAGGCATTGTCAGACACTACACCATTCCTTATACCCCTCAACAGAACGGTGTTGCTGAGCGTATGAACAGGACCATTATTTCCAGAGCCCGTTGCATGTTGTCCAATGCAGGTTTGCATAGGCGTTTTTGGGCTGAGGCCGCTTCCACTGCTTGTTATCTCATTAACCGTTCACCATCTATTGCTCTTAATAAGAAAACTCCAATTGAAGCATTGCCTGGTTCACCTCCTCATTATTCACAGTTGAGAGTTTTTGGTTGCACTGCTTATGCTCATGTTGATAATGGAAAGTTGGAGCCTAGGGCTGTTAAGTGCATCTTTCTTGGTTATAAGTCTGGTGTTAAAGGTTTTAAATTGTGGAATCCTGAAACCCAGAAGGTTGTTATTAGCAGAAATGTTATCTTTAATGAATCTGCTATGTTACATGATGTTTCATCTACTAATGTTCCCGTTGAGAGTGAACATTAGCCTATTGTTCAGGAGCCTACTGTTCAGGTGGAGCATGTTATTGATTCGGGTGATACATCTGGTAATGAAATTGTTGATACACATGATGAACTCGTCGTTAATGATGATCATGTCACTCCCACTCCAAATCAGCATATTGTTCCGCCCAGTTGGAATCTTGCACGTGACAGAGTTAGGCAGGGTATTAATAAACCTGACAGGTTAATTGAAGAGTGCAATATTGTTTCTTTTGCTTTATCTGTTGCAGAAGAAATTGAAGGTAATTCTGAGCCTTCTTCATATTCTGAGGCTATTATTTATGGTGATAGTAATATGTGGATGACCGCTATGCATGATGAGATGGAATCACTTGAAAAGAATGGCACTTGGGATTTAGTAAGATTGCCTAGAGAGAAGAAACCTATTCGTTGCAAGTGGGTTTTCAAGACGAAAGAAGGTGTTTCTCCTAATTTGATGAGACAAGATATAAAGCAAGGTTAGTTGCTAAAGGTTACAGTCAGATTCCAGGTATTGACTATAACAAAGTCTTTTCTCCTGTTGTGAAGCATAACTCTATTCGCACTTTACTCAGTATTGTTGCCATGCATGATTTTGAGCTTGAACAATTGGATGTTAAAACTGCATTTTTACATGGAGAATTAGAAGAGGATATTTATATGGAACAACCTGAAGGTTTTGTTATTCCTGGAAAAGAAAAGCTTGTATGTAATTTAAAAAATCTCTTTATGGATTGAAGCAATCCCCTAGACAGTGGTACAAGAGATTTGACACCTTTATGCTCTCTCAAGGTTTCAAAAGGTCTAATTATGATAGTTGTGTTTATTTGAAAACTGTCAATGGTTCAACTATTTATTTGCTCCTTTATGTTGGTGATATGCTTATTGCTGCAAAGAGTATGTCAGAGATTAATGAACTAAAGAAGCAATTGAGTAATGAATTTGAGATGAAGGATTTGGGTGCAGCAAAGAAAATACTGGCATGGAAATATCCAGAGATAGACCGTCTGGAAAAGTATATCTAAGTCAGAGAGAATATATTGATAAAGTTCTTCGTCGTTTTAATATGCATAATGCCAAGCCAGTAAGTACTCCGTTAGCTGCACACTTCAAATTATCATCAGCTTTATGTCCTAAGTCAGATGAAGATATTGAGTACATGTCTAGAGTTCCCTATTCAAGTGCAGTTGGTTCACTTATGTATGCCATGGTTTGTTCTCGTCCTGATTTATCATATGAATTGAGTGTTGTCAGTAGATACATGGCTAATCCTGGAGAAGAGCATTGGAAAGCAGTTCAGTGGATTTTCAGATACCTGCGTGGTATTTCTAATGCTTATTTACAGTTCGGGAAAACTGGAGATGGACTTGTTGGTTTTGTTGATTCTGATGTTGCTGGTGATTTGGATAAGAGAAGATCACTCACAGGTATGTTTTCACCATTGGTGGTTGTGCTGTGAGTTGGAGAGCAACTTTGCAGTCTATTGTGGCATGTTCCACTACTGATGCCGAGTAGATGGCTATTTCTGAGGCATGCAAAGAAGCTATCTGGTTGAGAGGTTTGTACACTGACCTTTGTGGAGATTCATCTTACCCTAACATATTTTCTGACAGTCAAAGTGCTATATATCTTACAAAGAATCCAATGTATCTTGAGAGAACAAAGCACATTGATGTCAGATTTCATTATATTCGAGATGTTGTTGTTGAAGGCGATTTGAAGGTGTGCAAGATAAGTACTCATGATAATCCTACTGATATGATGACAAAGCCAGTTCCGACCAATAAGTTTGAGCTTTGCTCAGGCTTAGTTGGTATATCTCACTAGTCCTATGGACTTTGACGCACAAGGTGTTTATGCTGATTTGGATGGAGTTATTTACTTTCTTCGACTACCGGAGGGAATTTGGATCAAGGTGGAGATTGTTAAATTGTGATCCAAATTACACCGTGTTGGACTAGACGTAGTACAACCAGTGTGGGCCTTTGCGTTGACGTCGACGCGTGCGAGTACAACTCGTTTACTTGTCCTACAAGGACTCTTATGTATTGCCCTCATATATACCCCATGTAGTCGCACCTAAGACGGTCTGTCGTCTCGTGCTTGTAATACTCCTCCTCATAGTGATTGCGCCTTCGTGCGTCCGTGGTTTTCTCCCGCAAGGGTTTCCACGTAAAATTCGTGTCTCTTTGTCTCATTTATTTATCGTTATTATCTAACATTAACTGATGTAATTTGCTTTTTGTTCTAACTTGTGCCACATATCTGTATCTCTTCAGCTTCCATGAAAGCATCAAGCCTCCAATTAGGATCAACTGTAAACTGCTCCTAAGAATATGCGCAACTATCAATCTAGAATTGAATTAAAACTCGTGGTCAAATATTAAAATGGGTAAAATGTGGCACAAGTTTAGTGAAATGGGGTAATACGGATGAAAATTGCTTACATGGGGTAATCTGAATCAAAAATAACAAAAGGGAGGGTAAAAAATGAAATTTACTCTCAACATAGCCATGAGATAATTCCCTCGTAACCTCTTGTGCACAACAGATTGGAATGCATTTAGTTCAACTAGCAAAAACTTGGCTTGCATTTGAGTCAGTTGTTCCCGAAATACTACCTCCGTCCTGCTTTATTGGTCCTGTCTGTATTTTGTTCCAAATTTTGAAGATATATTTAACTAATAAAATATTAATGCATGTCATCAAAAATAATATTATCGGAAACTATGTTCAAATACGAATCCAATGGTATAATTTTTGGTGACATGCATTAATATTTTATTAGTAACATCTTTAGTCAAAATTTGGCACAAAATACAATGGGACTAATAAACCAAGACGGAGGTAGTACTTACTAACGCAATACTGTTACTAAATTTCATGTCACGTGATTTTTTTACTATCGCAAGTTCACAACTGCAGTGATTGGCTAGTAGCCCTTAACCCCAGGTTTCACAAAACATCGTTAAAAGTATAAAGCGTGAGAACTCTTTCTTTTTGGTATCATGAACAATAGTTAAGTGGTTGCCATATTCATCGGGTCCTAATCCCTAGCCAGCGTGCCCTTATCCCTGCACTTGGCAGCTCTAAAGTAGTAAATTATTTCAATCAAATAATTAGCCAACTTGCGCGCATTCAGGATCTTAACAATCACCACTGCCTGGGTCACAGACCCAGTGTACTGGTGCCTTGCCTAGCTTTTTTTTAGACAATCTTCCGAAGCTTTTATTAAACCGTCACAATGTTTACAGGGACGAATGAAAGACCATCCGGCTGGCCAAACCAAACATGGCGGCCAGCCCCCGAAGATAACGCGTGCTTCGCTAGACTGTGCCTTGCCTAGCTCGACATCTTCGCCTAGCAGTAGCACCGCCTTTGTCAGCCTAGGTGGCATCCTTCTGTCACCTGTTCACTCTTGCAAAATTGAAGTGCCAGTTTGGATTAGGGTTGCGTGAGGCACAGCCTCCGCATATCTCGTATATATATAGGACCAACAATACAGAGTTATGTTACAATACGACATGTACAGAAACCGTTTCCAACACACCCTCAATCTGAACTACTACTACATACAAGGTTCAGATTGGACCGGAAACGTTCTAACATTTGTCGTATGGCTGGTTTGGTAAATACATCAGCCAGTTGGTCATTAGTCGAGATAAACCTGACATCTAAAACTCCAGAAGCAACGCGCTCACGCACAAAGTGAAAATCTATCTCTATGTGCTTGGTTCTTGCGTGAAAGACCGGGTTCGCCGTCAGGTATGTAGCCCCAAGATTATCACACCATAGAATGGCGGTACGCCGCTGGAAAACTCCAAGCTCCTTGAGTAAGGACTCCACCCAGATTGCTTCAGCTGCTCCATTAGCTAAAGCTTTATAGTCTGCCTCCGTACTCGATCTAGAGACAGTCGGCTGTTTCTTGGAACTCCATGAGACAAGATTTGAGCCAACGAACACAGCAAAACCACTAGTGGAACGGCGGTCATCAATGCATCCAGCCCAATCAGCATCCGTGAAAATACTGACACCAGTGGAAGGAGATTTACGAATCCTCAATCCCGTACTCAAAGTCCCTTTGACATAACGCAATATACGCTTGACAGCTTCCCAATGCTCATTAGTCGGCTGTGATAGATACTGGCAAACCTTGTTGACGGCAAAGGACAGGTCGGGACAAGTGAGCGTTAAATACTGAAGTCCTCCAACAATACTGCGATATCGAGTGGCATCCTCAACACCCAAAGGGGTGCCGACCTCACGAGCCAGATGCTCGGTGGCAGATAATGGTGTAGAAGTAGGCCTACAATTCTCCATACTCACACGATGAAGAAGATCAAGCGCATACTTTCTTTGAGTCGGCGTCATGCCCCCTGAATTGTAGGACGCTTCAAGCCCCAAGAAATACTGAAGAGGACCAAGATCCTTGATAGGAAAACTGTCGGAGAGTGACCGCACGAGACGATCAACTGCAGCAGGAGTGGAGCCAGCAATCACAATATCATCAACATACACAAGCATGTATATCTGAACACCATGCGCAGCAAAGATGAATATGAGGTGTCCGCCTTGGAAGAAACAAAACCAAGCTAAAGAAGTCGAGCACTGAGCCAAGCATACCAAGCACGTGGTGACTGTTTGAGACCATAGAGAGCTCGTTGCAACTTGCACACATGCAAAGGAAACCGAGCATCTTCAAAGCCAGGCGGTTGCTGCATATAAACATTCTCGGAAAGAAAGCCATGAAGAAATGTGTTGCTAACATCAATTTGCCTCAAACTCCATCCGCGTGAAACAGCAAGCGAGAGAACCAAACGAATAGTAGTCGGCTTTACCACAGGACTGAATGTATCACCATAGTCAAGACCTTGCTGTTGAGTAAAACCTCGAGCAACGAGGCGAGCCTTGTGCTTGTCAACAGACCCATCAGCGTGTTGCTTCGTCTTGAAAACCCATTTACTGCCAACAATGTTAACTCCAAGGGGCCGAGGAACCAAGACCCATGTGCCGTTTTGACGAAGCGCTGCAAACTCAGCGGCCATAGCATCACGCCATGCCGGCTCACGGAGAGCATCACGATGTGACACCGGCGTCGCAAAGAAGGCATGGCGAAGAGGATTATACCGCACCGTCCCATCAATATATTCCTTGTCGCGACGAGTAGCATCACGTGTACGAGTCACCATAGGATGAGGGCGCTCGGCGGGCAGAGGCGGAGGCGAGGACGGCGACAGCGCTGGACTTGGCGATGGTGTCACAGGAACTGGCGAAGCCGGTTCATGGGCCAGAAGAGGCAACCCATGGGCCGGCGAGGCGCAGGTGGAGCCAGCCGCGGCACCAGGCGATGCAGGCCCTGCATGTGCAGGCGGGACATCCGCCTGGGGAGCCGTGTCGCCAAGCACGTCGACCGGCACCGCGCGTACATCGAGCGTGTCCAGACGCGGAGCAGTACTGGATGGCGAAAAATCCTGCACAGGAGAAGCACTGGCTGGACCAGAGAGGTTAGTAGCCAAGTAGGTTAGGTCATAATTACGCACAGGAACACTCGTAGCCGGTTCGTTGGATGGAAAAGAAATAGCCTCTTTAAGTGTAGACACATTGACAGTGACACCGGGAGTAGCAAACGGAAAGACAGACTCGTCAAAGATAACGTCACGCGAGATGTATATACGACCCGTAGATCGATCAAGACACTTGTACCCCTTATGCATAGGACTATATTCAAGGAAAACGCACATCTTGGACCGAAATTCTAGTTTGTGTGAGTTATACTTCCGCAAACTAGGCCAACAAGCGCACCCGAAAGTACGGAGAAAAGAATAATTGGGTGGAATTTTCAGAAGACGATGAATAGGAGTGTCTCCAAGCACAGGGGTGGGCATGCGGTTAATGAGGTAACACGCAGTCAGAAAAGCTTCATCCCAATAACGTAAAGGGAGAGACGAGTGAGCCAACAAAGCAAGACCAGTTTCAACCAAGTGTCGGTGTTTACGCTCGGCAATGCCGTTCTGTTGGGAGGTGTGAGGGCAAGAGACTCGGTGAGAGATGCCCATACGAAGAAAATAACGGTGCAACTTATGGTATTCACCACCCCAATCAGATTGGACAGCTTTAAGCTTAGCATCCAAAAGACGCTCAACATGTGCTTGAAAAGCATAGAACACTTGTTCAACATCAGACTTATGTTTTAGGAGATAGATCCAGCAAAAACGGGAGTAGTCGTCAATAAAACTCACATAGTACTTGTACCCCCAGAGGAAGCACGAGCAGCGCCCCAAACATCAGTATGAACTAATTCAAGAGGCATAGTAGACACACGAGCAGAAGCAGTATATGATAGTTGACGACTTTTACCACATTGACAAGCATCACAAACTAAAGCAGAAGTATCTGAGGATGAACACTCTAGATCATTATTCCTAACAATGGAACTGACGACATTATTGGACAGATGACCGAGACGCTGATGCCACTTGGATGATGAAACACGGACGCTGGACGACGCTTGACGCTCGGACAGATGCGAGGCTCGTCCGAGTGGAAGAGGATAGAGCCCTCCTTTGCTTCTACCTCGAAGAAGAATTCTCCTGGTGGCTTTGTCCTTAACAAGGAAATAATATTTATGAAATTCAATGAAGATACGATTATCCGACACAAGACGATAGACTGATAGAAGATGTTGGCTAATATTTGGAACGTGTAAAATATTGTTCAGGCGAAGAGAAGAACCGGCTAAGGTCGAGTGCCCAATATGCGAAATAGACAAACCTGAGCCGTTGGCCACCTGAACCTGATCATGGCCGCCGTAGCGCTCGCGGACATGAAGACGCTCCAGGTCACTAGTCAGGTGGTCCGTGGTGCCGGAGTCCAGGACCCAGTGCGTGGAGTTGTTGGAGGAGGTCGATGCATTATATGCCGAGCGGCCATTGCCGCTGGAGTATTCTGAATCGAAGCGCTTCTTGCAGGTATCCGCTTCGTGGCCCCAATTCTTGCAAATCTGGCACCTCGGGCGCCAGCGACGATTGCCGTTGCGGCCGTTGCCGCCTCCTCCACCGCCGTTGTTACGACGGATGTCCTGGCCGCCTTGCTGGTAACCCTGCCCCTGTTGCTGCGGATAACCTCCAACGGGGCGGATGTCGGTCGCGCGACCGGTGTCAGGCGCACGAGGACGGTTGACGGGGGCAGGAGCACCGGACCGTGCCACGGCGTTGGCCGACGAGGTCCACTCCTCATCGTCGGCCTGCTGCGACAACTGCAGCGCCTCATAGTTGAGGACCATAGAGTAGAACTCAGCCAACGTGACCGGGGTGACCACGACGCTGAGCGAAGCCGCGATCGGGTTGAAAGCCTTGCCCAATCCGGTGAGCATGTAGTCGATGATCTCGTCATCGTCGAGGGGAGATCCAGCGGAGGCCATGGCGTCGGGAAGAGCCTTCACCTTGTGCATGTACTCGCTGGCGGTCATGTCGTGCTTCTTCAACGACTGAATCTGTCGCCGGATGTGCCGAACCCCGGCACGGTTCTGCGCGCTGAACATGGCGTGGATGGAGGTCCACGCGGCAACAGCGGACTTGCAGCTAATCAGCTGAGACACAATGTCCTCCGTCATGGAGGAGAGGAGCATCCCGAGGACCTTCTGGTCCTGCGTCCACCATGTCGCGTACGCAGGATTTGCCACGGTGGTGGCGGCATCACCTGCCCCCTGGGAGATGGTTGTGGGCGGGGCAGCGACGGAGCCGTCGAGGTAGCCATGGAGAGAAGCACCGGAGAGATGCGTCACTGTGAGGGTTCTCCACAGCGGGAAGTTGCCGCGATCCAGACGCACACCAAGGCGGGCGCGGTGGATGGGATCGGCGCCGTGGCGGCCGGAGGTGTGACCACGGGGCCGATGATGGCCAACTGCATCGCCGCGGAGCAAGAGCCGGAAGCCATCGATCGGAGGCTGGCGTCGAGCGATGGCGGCGCGAGATCGAGGGAGAGGCGGCGGTGCGATGGAACTAGAGGCTCTGTTACAAAGTTTGGATTAGGGTTGCGTGAGGCACAACCTTCACATATCTCGTATATATATAGGACCAACAATACAGAGTTATGTTACAATACGACAGAAACCGTTTCCAACAGTGCCAAGAGTGAGCCCGTTGAGTTAGAACATGGCTTTCCTTTGCTCCTTACTCTCCTTTCCGAAGCATCACCGACTCTGGTAATTCACAACATTGCTTCTTCAGTTCAGCAGCATATAGATTCCGATTTGAACGAGTGGAGGGAGTTGTGTTATGTGGTATAATTAATCAACCAACCCTGAGGGAATGGATTTTTATTTGAAGTATGTATAACTGTACAGTGCCAGTATCAAAACCGCATCGGATTTTTTCTATATGTTTGACAGAAATAGTCCCAACACACTACCAGCGCGGCAGAGCCATATCGGTATCTGACAAATACCAGGATCCAGGATAAATGTCAGTAACTATAGGTGCCAGAGGCTAGAATGTTTTGTTCTCACTAGAATTTCTGATGCATATGCAAGGTTTGCAACTTGCAAGAGTCAAAGTCTGCATGCAGAGTTCTAATAATTAGCACCCGTGTTACCACGTTACATTCAACCTAGCACGTGAGACTTATCAGAATTCTACATGCATGATTAATAAGGAAAAGGCTACCCTTATAAACTGGATCAAGGTTTTCGATCCGGTCTTCCTCATAAACTGGATCACGTTTTTTGACCTGGTTTTCCTCATAAACTCGATCATTTTCTTTGAATAGGGATCATATTCAGGTGGGGATTCCCCCCGGTGACATGTTCAAAAGAAAAAAGAAAAACACTACAAGCAACAAACTTGTACTGTCAAAGAGGTAAATCTTATATCATCAACAACAATACCGTTGGTATCGGCGTCTTCCAGTAAGGAGTTGCAGCAATCTGTTGAAATAAATTTTCCAGAATGTAGATTTTTCGCAGCATGAATTAAAGCTCCCTTGGTATCAGCACCAGCCTATCACAGAAAAAGATGTTATGCATCTGTCCCCAAGATGACCTGGTAACAATTCAATATTTCTGCACTTTCAGGAATGAATAACATCAATGCCACTCCCTCGGCATGAACTTTCTATTAGATTACTTTGTTGGGTTTCACTGTGACAACCAATTGGTTCATAAGTTCGGGAAAAAATGACTAAGAAAGTGTCTGCTAGACTAGACTACTACATATAAGTGGGTCACAAATTTCAGCATCCCACAACTGTGGCGAATGTTCACAAAATAAATGCTATCAAAGGAAATAGAATGTTTTGAACTTCAGCATGAAAAAATGTCAATATATCAATACATAGAAAATAGACCCATCAGAATTCAAGAACTTGACAAGGCTAACATAAAGGTACAATACCTTAAGCAGGAGAAGAATACATTCCCTTGATTCAGTGTCCATTGCTGCAATCAGAGGTGTCCTGCCATTTACCATCTTGTTGTACTGGTGAGAAACATTAAGATATTAGCTCCTACATAGCCAAATAATGATACTTAATCCCCGACAAAAGAAAAATGATAATAATGGCACAATGGTACAGGAAGTACACAGAATGGTCAATAGAAGAGCAGTATTGATGTACCATTTTATCAAGCTTTCAGTAAAATCTGAACGCCTTTCATGGCATTACAGAATAAGAACACATGTAAGCATATAGTTACAGAATATGTGGCAGGCGGTTGCTTTTACTGACATGTTAGTCAAGCTTGTCTAGTAGACTTCCATAAAATTTTAGATGACACTTAAAAATGAGGGACAATACTAGATAACTAGTGGGGTGGCCCACACATTTGTGCGGCTAGACCATACACAAGTCTGATGGGCGATCTAAGGAAGAAATAGGTATTTAAACTTACATCTGCATTGTTGCCCAATAAAATCTTCATAACAGCGTCGTGCCTTTGCGAAGCAGCAGTAGGAAGTGGCGTTCCAAAAGGACCTACCGGGTCAACATAAGCTCCTTTTGCAAGCAATAGTTCTACCATTTCACAATCCCCTGAGAGAAGAAACTTATTGCCAAATCGGTATTTCACTGACAATCTCTTAAATAAAAGACCCATGAGCTTATTACATAAGAGGGCAAGTATTATTTGCAAAAGTCCTTTTTGTTCACAAAGTCTCTTGGACCTGAATTTGCCTTAAATATGTGTTACATTATAACCTTTTACACAATACCCACCTGCCATGAATAGTGACATGTTTAACGTTATCTAAATGATACTCCCTCTGAAGTATTAGGATATTGCACAGGAATTAAGGCGTTGTTGGAATTGCCACTATTACCCTATAAAATTATTCAGAGATTAGTCTGCTAGGTAAATATCACTGATTTGATGCAAGTTTCATGTTCCTAGCCTAGCAATGCATGCATGCACACATGCACTAGACGCTACTGCTTGGGTATATATACATAAATATACTCATCACTTGACTAAAGCATGTGCAAAATTATTTGCTATGGATAAGCATATATCAGGAAATAATACTCCCTTCGATCCATATTACTTGTCATGGCTTTAGTAAAACTTAAAGCTGCGACAAGTAATATGGATCAGAGGGAGTACCAACATTCTTCTTGAAAACCTACAATGTCATGCATTCCGAAACACTACAACATCATGTATTTCCGAACAGAGGGAATGATCAGAAGGACAATACTATTAGGTTTGAAGAATTATTAGCATAAGATGGAAATCACTATGAAACAAGGGCAAGTAGATCCTGGTAAGAAAACAATGCCGCACCACAGTGCCACACAATCACACACTTCTCACATTGAAAAGACAATTTAAGAAAGAAAAAACAGAGTGATGCAAGAGAGAGAGATGTGTGTTTATAAAGGCAGACCTGATCCAGCAGCATAATGTAAAGGGGAAAAGTCATCATGACCGGCTTTGTCCAGATTAGCACCATGATCAAGAAGATACTTCGCAATAGCCACATGGGCCACATCCGTAGAGCATATTGCAAAAAACAGAGGTGTTCTACCTATCAAGCAGACAAGCACATAATAATCAAGCATAATAGTTCCCCACAAAAAAAATCAAGCATAATAGAGTTAAATCACTTTTAGACTTAGCAAAGAAATAAGATCACTTTTTACCAGAGCATATCTTATCTCCAGACACATACATTAAAAGAAGTTTCCTAAAACTGATGTGTGTTTTCAAAGAGCATGAGATCTAGAAATAGCTCCTCAAGAAACACAAAGTAGATCATAGAGTTTTTTAGATATAATATGATTAAGATATCAAAGTTCTCGAGACAATACTGGTTAAATGCAATGAAATAAACAAAAAAATTGCCTTCTACAAGTATCCACTTCATATGAGCCAGCTTAATGTACAGGGGCACAGCTAACCAGCGGTCACTTTCCGATACGTACTGTAGCACTGTCGGACCACCCCCCCTTCTTTTTTTATCCCTTTCTCTTTCCCCTTATAACTTCCTAACAAATTTCAGAAATATGTCAAAAAGTAAATCTAAACAACTTTCAACCTTTAGAAATTTCAAACAACCAACAGAATTTCTAAGCAACTTTAACATTCAGAAATTTCAAACAATTATTAGAATTCCTATAATAACTTCCAACTCTCCCCCGCTCCCGCGGCGCGCCCCGCGCGCGCGTCTCGGGAGATCTAGATCGGCCGCCACCGCCGCCTCGTCAGCGTCTCCTTCCCCTCGCCGCCGCCGGAGTGCGCGGCGGGGCACTCCCTCCTTCCTCTGGTTCTCGTGGCGGCGGCGCGGGTCGTCTGCTCGGGGACAAGGGGCGCCTCGTCCGGCTAGTCTCCCGGAGGCGGGGACGGCTGAATCCGGCTGCGACTGGGCTAGGAGAAGGTGGCGCGGTGCGGTGGCGCTGGTGGCGGGGTTTCGGTCGTGGTCGTCTTTGATCTCGATCGGAATCTCCATCGGGGGCGTCGCACGGCGGTGGGACCGGATCGGCGGCGGCGTCACCGGTTCGGCAGAGAGCTCCGTTCCAGCCAACCGCGAGATCGGGACGCCGTGGCTTCCGGTGAAAATCGCGCCTGACTGCGGTCATGGCGGATGATGGCGGCGTCTCGGACGTTGTTCCCTTCTCGAGGCATCGTTGTTGCAGGTCACGTCAACCTAATCGGAAGGTTCCGGGGGAAACCCTAGATCTGGATCTACCGGATCGGATGATGGCGACGTTTCGATGTCATTCTCCCTCCTGGGGGCATCGTTTTGGAGCAAGTGTTGGCTGAAGGGGACAAGAGGAGGAGCGGCGTGGTATCTGACACATCGACAACGGCGGGTCTCAGCGGCATGGAGCAGCGGGGTCTCGCCGGTGGGCGTGTGATGATGGACGAGCGTAGGATGGTGGCGTTGTCTGGCGTCGTGGTGGCGTCGACGGCAGCTAGACCGGGCAAGGTACATGCAGCAGTATAGCACTAAAGATGGATTGGTGGCAGGTGGCTGCGGCGGCCTCATACCCGGCAGGCGTCCAGGTTGAGGAGTGCGCCGGACTTGTGGGTGCCCCATACCCGGCAGGCGTCCTGGTTGGGACCTCAGGTCTTAGATGTTAAGTTTGGCTACGAGGTCTGTTTTGGTATTAGGCCCAGACTATCAGCATCCCTTCATCAACTGGATAGGAATAGCGACAGATGTTGCCTAAACGGTGGCTTTAGTCTTACTTTTGTATGACTTTATAAGGTCTTGTGTGAATAATTAATAAAGTGGCTGCATGCATCGTCCAGATGCAGAGACCGGGGGTCCTCCTCCATTTCTAGAAAAAACTCTCAGAAATGTCAAGCAACTTCAAAAAATTCTCACTTAACTTTTCAAAAAATCCTAATAAAATTTCATAATGTTTCCACAACTTTCTGAAACTTCTCAAAAACCTACACAACTTTCAGAAATTTCCTCTCATATCAGACGACGGCGCACGCAATGACCATTGCCATGGAGGAGGCTGGATCGGGCGTCGGGTAGGTGTGCATCAACGACGACTGGCCACATGGTGCGGTGGTGGCAGACGACCATAGTGCGTGGTCGAGCTAGGCCCGTGACGCGCGGCGGTGGCAGCCTATCCTAGGGCTCAATTGTGGAAGCAGGCTCTATGGCCTGTGGTGGCGACGGATGTCCCATAGCGCGGGAGAGCGGTAGAGTGAAGAATTTTCGTCAAGCACAACCCAAAGGCAACGATAAATCATAACCCAAACCTACAGATGAAGCAATCCTCACTAACAATAATTTATTCTACAGTATTAGCACACCATAAAACAATGTAAAATAGCACATCTGAAATTTATCAAGCCTATTTTACGACACAGATGTCACAGAACAGAACCAATAAATCTGAGGGTTGACCCCACGGTCAGTGTGGTAAGTAATCTCAAGCAAATCTAAAGCCCAAGTTATGTTATGTACTATTCTGTTTTGAATTTGTCATTTTTGTTTTTCAAGTTATGTTTTGAATTTTGACTTGAAATTTTGTGACAAGCTACATTGATGTTGTATGAGTGTGCTAATTTCAGAATTTTTTGAACATTTTAAAAACACAATATGAGCTCGGTGCACCGGTAGCACCACCAGCTCCGGTGCACCAGATATTTTCCCCTGTAGACAGAGGCACTTACAGATGAACGGAACGGCGTAGCCATGCGACGCCATGGCGACGGTGGGGGCAAGGAAGTGGCAGGGTTTGGGGGTGGGAAGAGGAGAGGAGGGTGTGGCTGGGTTTGAAGACGAAGCGAGCAGCGAGCGAGGAAGACGAAGAGAAAAGAGGCGTACGCGGGAAGGAAGGGAGACGTGTGTGCAGTGAAAATGGCAGCAGCCTTGTCAGAACAGTAAATGTAAAAGCTGTATGACTAGTCACTTCGTTCCTGCCCCTTAATTAATGATAACCGGTCCAATTCGTTCTTCCACACTTACGAAAAGATTTCAATAGAAATCCCAGATAATTGTAATCCATACATTATATCATACTGTATATATATTACCTCCATTCCGGTTCATAGGCAAAAAAAAACTGCTTTTCCTTTTGTAAGTCTTTTTTTTTTGCTTCCCATTATATATTTAGATTCTCAAGTGCATTAAACCGCACCTGCAAAGATTTAAAAAAATCACCAATGCATATGGTACTACTCTTTCCGTCTAGGTGTGTAAGTCATCTTAGGTTGTGCACCGTGACCAAGACGAAGGGGAAAACGAGAGAACTTAATGCCTTTTTGCTAATTAATAGCATTGCATGCAACAAACTAACTACTCCATGTCATGTTTGGTACTCCCTTCGTCTAGGTGAGTAAGTCATCTTAGGTTGTGCACCGCGACCAAGGCGGAGGGGAAAACGAGAGAACTTAATGTATTTTTGCTAATTAATATCATTGCATGCAATAAACTAACCACTCCATGTCATGTTTGGTAGTCTCAAGTCATTTAAAGCATGCACGGCCTACATCTCTTATTGGTTGATATGTCACGAAACAAGAAACGAGGAGTGAGTTAATGTATCGTGCCCAAGTGTTTTGGGGTTATTTGATTTTCGTAAGGTGACTTACACACCTAGACAGAGGGAGTAGTCTCAAATTATTCAAAGCATGCACGGCCCACATCTCTTATTGGTTGATATGTCACGAAACAAGAAACGAGGAGTGAGTTAATGTACCGTGCCTAAGTGTTTTGGGATTATTTGGTTTCGTAAGGTGACTTACACACCTAGACTAAGGGAGTACCAAATGACGGAGCACGCAACGACCATTGCCATGGAGTAAAAGTTTTTGATCCTTTATTGATCACACTTGCATGCATTGCAATTAGTGCATTAGTAAAGATTTTTTTTGAAAAAACAATCAAATTAATTTAGTTATGCAAACTACAAAAAAATTATTTCACCATTCATCATCTATCTTGGTTGATGAGATTTTAAATTGAACCCTATAAAACGAAAGAGATGAAGTATACTCCCTTCGTCCGGGGAAGACTGTACATCTAGAAATTTTAGAACAAATTATGGAGTTAAGTAAATAATGCATTGGAAAAATGCAAGCCACCATCTCTCCCCTTTTTAATTACCCAACACTCAATGAGCTAAGTGCATGTAGAAATTAAGAAGACCATGTGTAGATTGTTGGGAATCGTAGCATAATTTTAAAATTTTCCTACGCTCACCAAGATGCATCTATGGAGTCTACTAGCAACGAGGGGAAAGGAGTGCATCTACATACCCTTGTAGATCGCGAGCGGAAGCGTTCCAATGAATGTGGATGACGGAGTCGTACTCGCCGTGATCCAAATCACCGATGACCGAGTGCCGAACGGACGGCACCTCCGCGCTCAACACACGTACGGTGCAGCGACGTCTCCTCCTTCTTGATCCAGCAAGGGGGAAGGAGAGGTTGATGGAGATCCAGCAGCACAACGGCGTGGTGGTGGATGTAGCGGGTCTCCGGCAGGGCTTCGCCGAGCTTCTGCGAGAGAGAGAGAGGTGTTGCAGGGGAGGAGGGAGGCGCCCAAGGCTGTAGGTTGCTGCCCTCCCTCCCCCCCTTTATATAGGCCCCTGGGGGGCGCCGGCCCTGGGAGATGGGATCTCCAAGGGGGGGGCGGCGGCCAAAGGGGGGAAGGGGTTGCCTTGCCCCCCAAGGCAAGGGGAAGCTCCCCCCCCCTAGGGTTCCCAACCCTAGGCGCATGGGGGGAGGCCCAAGGGGGGCGCCCCAGCCCACTAAGGGCTGGTTCCCTTCCACTTTCAGCCCACGGGGCCCTCCGGGATAGGTGGCCCCACCCGGTGGACCCCCGGGACCCTTCCGGTGGTCCCGGTACAATACCGGCAACCCCCGAAACTTTCCCGGTGGCCGAAACTTAACTTCCTATATATAATTCTTCACCTCCGGACCATTCCGGAACCTCTCGTGACGTCCGGGATCTCATCCGGGACTCCGAACAACTTTCGGGTTTCCGCATACACATATCTCTACAACCCTAGCGTCACCGAACCTTAAGTGTGTAGACCCTACGGGTTCGGGAGACATGCAGACATGACCGAGACGCCTCTCCGGTCAATAACCAACAGCGGGATCTGGATACCCATGTTGGCTCCCACATGTTCCACGATGATCTCATCGGATGAACCACGGTGTCGAGGATTCAATCAATCCCGTATGCAATTCCCTTTGTCAATCGGTATGTTACTTGCCCGAGATTCGATCGTCGGTATCCCAATACCTTGTTCAATCTCGTTACCGGCAAGTCTCTTTACTCGTACCGCAATGCATGATCCCGTGACTAACGCCTTAGTCACATTGAGCTCATTATGATGATGCATTACCGAGTGGGCCCAGAGATACCTCTCCGTCACACGGAGTGACAAATCCCAGTCTCGATCCGTGCCAACCCAACAGACACTTTTGGAGATACCCGTAGTGCACCTTTATAGTCACCTAGTTACGTTGTGACGTTTGGCACACCCAAAGCACTCCTACGGTATCCGGGAGTTGCACGATCTCATGGTCTAAGGAAAAGATACTTGACATTGGAAAAGCTCTAGCAAACGAAACTACACGATCTTTTATGCTATGCTTAGGATTGGGTCCTGTCCATCACATCATTCTCCTAATGATGTGATCCCGTTATCAATGACATCCAATGTCCATAGTCAGGAAACCATGACTATCTGTTGATCAACGAGCTAGTCAACTAGAGGCTTACCAGGGACACGTTGTGGTCTATGTATTCACACATGTATTACGATTTCCGGACAATACAATTATAGCATGAATAATAGACAATTATCATGAACAAAGAAATATAATAATAACCATTTATTATTGCCTCTAGGGCATATTTCCAACATAGATTGCTATTGGTCTTGATTACCGTGTGATGAGAGAGAAGTATTTTTTCTACTTTAAATTGCATTGAAAAGATAGAAGTACACTTTTTTGTAGACAAATTTTGAAACCGAACATACACTATTCACCGGACGGAGGGAGTATATCATAATAATAGGTGATATAAATGTCATAGCTTTATCGAATAAGATAGAGCGTAGATTTGTTCTTTCCTTTTGACACTAGGAGTAGGTAGCACTATGACAGAAAACTTGCACAATCTCTATGATAATTAGAAGATAATCAGCTGTTTATGAAAAAAAGGATAAATTAGTGACATGGATAAATAGGTCGATGACATGGAAGTTTTTTCCGCAAAAAAAGTTAATTATAATAAGATGATAGAAATGTGGCGGTGTCAGGAATCCAACCATGTGTGGTTAATTAGACATTGTGTAATGAGATGTATGCCTTTACAATATTTATTTTGCATGATGTTTGCTTGTGATCACAGGAAAGGGGAGAGACAAAGACCTTCCCCCCTCCCTCACTCGCGTCGTCCTCCCGAGGACGACTCGGGGGTGACCTAGGGTTCCGCCGCGCCACCCCCCTCCTCCTCCCCTTCTTGTCACCGTCGGAGGCAGTCGCCGAGATCCCCGTGCGGCTACCAGTGACGGTGGCGGCGAGGCTTTCAGTCGCTTCTTTTTAGTGATGAGGGCCCAAGATTTGAGGCGGTGGCCTCGAGAGGTGAGGGCGGCGCTCCTCCGGCGGTGGGTTTGGTGGCGTCGTCGGTGTAGTCGGCAGGATACCTTGGTCACGCGGGCGGGGAGGCCTCAATAATGGTGTTCCGGTTAAGGGGGCTCTCATCATGTCTACTCCCGCCCAAGATAGAGGCAACGGATAATTCTTTCCATTGCACAATATTGTAAAGACGTGAATATTGTAAAGCTAGGGGAGTTTCCCCCAAACCAAGGGGAGCAACTAGTTAGCGAGCGGTCTTTGGGAGGCTCGCAACGATCACTTGTGGACGGGCTGAGAGCCGCCAAGTGACGCGCTCTCAGCCGCCACCACGTGTCGCGCTCTGGGCGCTTCCTCCGGATTTTGTTTTTCTTTTCCGCACGCGTTTTCAGCTTTTTAAAATATTTTTTTAACTTTTTGGTTTTCCACCGGTCTTTCTTAGCTTTTGGACCCAAAAAAGTCGAAAAAAATCGCAAAAATATGCTTTTTTTTCCTTTTGCGAGAGGCACAGCCATGCCTCCCGAAAACGGGAAAAAACGTGTTTTCTGTTTTTTTCTTTCCGCGAGAGGCATGGTTCTGTTTTCGCGAGAGGCACGGCCCGGAAACGCAAAAGAAACGCATTTTTTGTTTTTTTTCTTTCGCGAGAGGCAAGTTTGTGCTTTCGCGAGAGACATGGCCGTGCCTCTCGGAAAAGAAAAAAAACGTGTTTTCTGTTTTTTTTTCCTTCCGCGAGAGGCACGGCCGTGTCTCGGAAATAAAAAAACGCGTTTTTTGTTTTTTTTTCTTCCGTGAGAGGCACGATTTTGCTTCCGCGAGAGGCACGGTTGTGCTTTTGCGAGAGACAAGGCCTCTCGAAAAAGGAAAAAAAATGTTTTTTGTTTTTTTCTTCCGCGAGAGGCACGCTTGTGCCTTTCACGAGAGGCATGGTTTTTTCGTCAAAAAAAAGTTTGTTAAAACCTATCAACATGGGATCTAGTTTTGAAGATCTCGACGCGAAAAATCCAACGGTAAAAACGGTTCAAGATTTGAACGCACGGTTTAAGAGATAAAGCGTTTTGAACATGCGGATCAACGAAAAAAGGAAAAACTCACATGTTGCGACAAGTAACGCACATGCAACACGCCACTTGTCAAGTAATTTCCGCCAGACTTTATCCTCGGTTAGCAACTTGTACAACCGTTTGCTGAGCAAGTATTTTTTTTTTATCTCAAGGTCTTCTACGCCAAGGCCCCCTTATAATATAGCAATGAAAATGTAAATTGGGACTGTTTACACGATGAGTAATTGATTCCTTTGGGCCTCCTTGAGCTAAACACCAGAAATGGTAGGTCTTCATTAACTTTGCATAGGTGAAAAGAACAGCAGTTGGCTGTGTTGATATGGTGTGGTCCTCGAAAATCAAAATACGGCACACCCTGGATATCGTCAGATACGAATAAGAGTTTGCAAACAACGCAAGATATCAGGTCCATGTGAGCGCATCATTGTGATGCAGGCTGAAGCCCATGATGCAAATGGACCTCCAATGCTTAGCAGCTTAGACGATGATGGACGCCAAATAGAAACAAATTCCTTTGAGAACCTTGGGAGAACGCGTATTCTCCTCAACACTGAGAAATATCTTTGTATGTACATCACTTATAGAAAGTGAGGGAATATGCCGAATAGCAGGCTGATATGCAGTCCACTGTACAACAGTCTATGTACAAGCTGGATTTCATCTAATCAAACTACTAGTCAAACGTGCTCTCGGTATAATTTACCTAGCTGGAATCAATGAATCAAGAATCTACAGTTGGTACCATCTCCACATAGGTCCACCATATTCAACTTCACATGCGCACCATCTAGCGTATACTCCCAGTACCACGTTCCGCTGTCCATCATTTCCTTGCTTATAGGATCTAACTTAACAGTAAAACCTGGTGGACAAAGAGAATTCATTGAGAAATATCAGATGCATGATACAAGCTACAACGGGAACAAAAGATACAGTAATGATATACTCCCTCCGTTCCAAATTACTCGTCGTGGTTTTAGTTTAAATTTGAACTAAAACCACGACGAGTAATTTGGAACGGAGGGAGTAGTTTTGGTTTTTTAGTACACTAGTTTGATGCATTATTATGAACCTAAATGGGGATAGGCGAGGAAGTGCTCCGCACACAATCTTTTCTGAACCAGAAAGTAGGGTACATGTAACTAACAAACCTGCTTCGTCCTGAATGATGCACATTCTATGACCATCGGGTACTTCAAACATATGGTTACCCTGGTAGAACAAGGAAATCAGACGAAGAAAAGAAAAGGGAGGGAAATGAAATTCACACTGTTTCTTAATAACTGCACCTTCAAGACGACATCTTTCGCCTCAAATTCTGCATTTCCATGAAGAATAATCTTTAGAGATTCTGATCTTTCAACATGGTGCTGCCAATAGACATTACTGGGAGAATCCCAGCTGATCCCTTCGTTCACAATTTTAACATTTTGCAGCTTGCATCTCCCATACCTTTCAACAAACATGGAATTCAGAGTTTCATCCATATATGATAGATGCGTGCTTCAGAAAGCATGTGCTTAGAATAGACAATACCTGGCTCCGTAGTGTAGTACTTGTTCACCATCAGTGTTCCTCTTTGTTGAACCCATAATGTTATCAGCTAGAATAATAAGGCTCCCATCCAGCTATAATTTCAATCAATAAATTCAGTTTGGCATATGATGGGGGAAATACATGCTAATCATTTGTTTTGATGGTTACCTCAACATCTTGCCATAGAAATTCTGCCACCTCTATTTGCAATTCTGAACCTTTAGAGATGGAGCCACCTATGAACTGCATGTGTGGAAAACTGGAAATTGAAGTAACCATGGCCGCCAAAAGTAACTAAATACATAACTAGAAAAATGATGTATATAGAGCAGAGTTTAGACTGTAAGCACTGAAACCTTTACAGTTTTCAACTGTGCTTCGCCAGTGGAAGCTCAAATATATATCATGTGAAGAGATGAAAAGGCCATGGCTATCATGTTTTACCCATTTAATTTAGAAGTAGCATACCTTTTGCTTTACGATATCCCAAAATGGTCCTAAAGCAGGATGAAGAAATATGATGAATGGTAGTCCGGAATGCAAGTACTCATTATTGTCTTTCACCTGAATTGATAAGAGAGAAAAAATACTTCAAGACATAATAAAAGCTGGTACCAAACGTGTGACTCACTATTATCTTTAACCAGAAAACTGAAGAATAATTCAAAAGATTATGAGATCTGATAGTAGATACTCCCTCCATAACCTAATATAAGACGTTTTTTGACATTACAACTGTGTCAAAAAAACATCTTATATTAAGTTACAAAGGGAGTAGTAAATTAATTAGATAACAAATACCCCCTCTGTAATATTTTCATGTATTTAACTTTCAACAAGACACCTCATGAGGTCTAGAATATTCTATTTTCCCCTGGAAGCAGAGAAACTCAGAACAACACGTATGAAATAGCGTACAGGAAAATGTATGCCGTAGAAAATCACCATGTCCTTTTTATTTCCAGAGAATAGATGCTCTGGAAATTTTACTAGTAACTTGCATTGTTGTCTATTAACGAATCATATAAATAACATTTCATTGTGATGAGGAAATGGTCCTAGAATTCCGTTTTTCTTTTTAACTACATGGCTAATTTTGCCTTTCACTGGTCTATCTTGCAGAAGTAGTAAATCAGATGACCATATGTAAATGCATTTCGGACTGTTCTTCTGAATGCAATATTATTCCAGATGAATAAGATTAACATGGCTTAGCACATGCTAAGGATATGATTGGACAAGGTTTACGAGTCGAGGAGTCGACGAGTCGTTCCGAGGTTGAGACTCAGAGACTAATCGTGACTAATCGACACTAGTCGACACTGAAGTTGCGACTCATAGACTAGTCGACACTGAGGTGTAGTCGGCCCTGGAGTTGAGACTCATAGACTAGTCTATAGACTAGTCTTGACTAGTCCTTCGACTCATAATCCATGTGATTGGACGTGTTTTAAGTCAATACATAATATTCGAAATATACCGGTTCGCTAGATAATATTCTTTTAAAGATGAAGAGGGGATTGAAGTTTCAAAATACCAGCAAAAATACTACTGGCGGACAGAAGCATAACCAGAAGTCCAGCACTAACAAACCACAGCTCAATTTTTGTAACTATAACCAAAGCTAATGCCAATCCGTCTGCCTTACTAAGGCAAGAAAATACCACATGGGATGCCTTTCACGTTAATTATATGTGAAAATAATACCACAAAACAGAGCACAGAAGTACAGTTACCTCTGGAACCTCTATGCTGCAGCTAGAAAGGAGATCATGAGCATTGCGCATAATGTCGAGGAGTGAACCCTCTGGAGTCTGTAGACAAGTAAAGTGTATATTGTAAATCCATGTCAAAAAACATAGCAGTGCCAGAAGCATCTTACATGCTATTAATTATATTGGAAAATAAAAATCTCGTGGCATAGTGATACTACGATCTCGATCTGATACTACGAACCAAAAAATGATACTACCTGGTATCCTGATGCTGAAAACCTTACTAAGCGCTGGCCTACTAAACATAAAGTTCAGTAACACTAACGTGATAACTGATAGCAGTCAATTTTTTTACTTTCACAATCAGTATAAAATTAAGTGTGGATCTTCAGTTTGTCAAAGAAATAGTTTCAGACACCCAGGCAAATATTTAATATAGACTAACACAAAAATGTGAAAATAATAACATATCATATATATGAATACATGAGAGTTGCAAAGTGGTAACCTCAATTAAAAACCTTTAGGTTTTCGAAGGTACGCCAAGTTAGATAAAAGTTTAGAATTTCACAATTTGCATGCAGCAACATGAGAATCCATTGGATTATGTAGCGTGATATTAACCTGGTGCAATGATCTGTCTTCTGATTTCAGCTTCCTTTTAGCTGATGAAGTAACCTTTTTCCTTTCATTGTACACAATGAACGTGTCGAGCTCACCTGTTAAATATGAAATTGCTAAAACCCGAGACGCAAAAAGACAGGTAGTTGGATACAGACATGAATGGATGGGAAGCAAATATGAAACTACTTACATACTTTCTATTCCTTTGCTGCACCTGTAGCTATATGTGTTCATAAAATTATCTGCTATGTTTTGCATTGTGCATTCTAGCCTGCCACCCGCAGCGCTGCCATAGCAGAAATAAGTTAGTGAATCATAATAAATCAGTTAAATTTAACAGGTATATATTTCGATTTCCCCCCAGTCCCCACTGCAGTTATGTATTTGTATGTACTCAAAGGGCCAAAATTAACTTTTTTGCGTGTGTAGGGGCCTTTTGCATTTTTCTGTGAATTAACTGACACTACCTTAGCTGCAGTCATAGAATTATTTTCCCCCTTACTGCACCAGCTACCAAGCAATATGCAATGAGTTTATGCTGACATATCAAGGCAAGCCTTCATTACATAAATGATATAGCAAGCATATTAAGAAGTAGCCACCCACCCACAGAAATCTTTGTGTGATTAATAATATGTTTGGTCTTATAAGCCCAAGTGATAAGATTACAAGTGTAGAGGACTCAACACTAGGAATACAGAATGGCCAGAAGTCAGTAGGGCATTTACTGGAAAGCAAGTACCTACACTCAAAGCCCAGATGATCCACATATGATACTGCCTTCTTCAAATTTAGCACGATTCCTGGTAGGCAGCTAGCATTTTTGCGTGATCCAACTTCCTGCGCTGCTTGCAGGTCAACATATAGAATGTTTGTATTTGCTGGATAGCTAGCCTGCAAACTAAATTAACAAAAGCTGAGATGATTTGAGGAAGATAGATACTGATGCACACAAAAAGACTGAATCTTAGTGGTAGGAAACATCACTGCATCCAACCAAACCGGAAAAACTGAGAAACACATCCTTTGCAAAAAAATGAAGCTGAGAAAGAGGGTGTTTGAAGCTACATCATATGCAGCCGGATCAACATGACCATGGTACTAACAAATGATTGCCATCTTGCAACAGTAACTTGATGTAAATCTATATACAAGAATGCAAAGATGTGCATTTATACTTTTCAGAATTCAAGGTAACATAACCTATGCAATTGGGGCCCTCGTCGTATTTAAACGGGGTGCGCACTTTGGGATAATATGTGCATTACCTGCCATTCGTTGCTGTAGGTTCTGATATGCCGTATTTTTCAAATTCAGTGTACTCAATGCAAGTGATACCATATTCCCAGAGCCCATCAAGGTTTTGTTTTTCAATAAGAACATTCACCCCTTCCGTAGCACCTGGTCTTCGCTCACAAGATGCAAAACCTAATTTCTGAGGTATGATATGCTATATGTCAGCATATGTAGAGATTAAAAAAATCCATAATACAATCCGGAGGTGCAAAATAGATAGCATAGTCGAGGTTAATATTAGTAACTAATGTGAGCTACTCAGAAGAGAAATCCCCATTTTTCTTACCTTATTGTGACGCAGGCCTATTCCAGCCAATGCCATCAGCGTCAAATCAGTTGCAGCAACAACATTGCTGAAAATAGCAAAAGAGGTTGACAGTTATTCCCCCTTCCAAATAATTCTTTACACAACAGAGAAAAACAGATGCTGTTCAGATAACCTGACTTGACGAACAGTTGCACCTTTTCTGCCATGACGATAAAGCCATTCAAATACACCTCGATCGCAAGCAAGCTTCCAAATAGCGCCATGACCACCGGGTTTACCCACAGGGAGAAGTGACTCGCTGATTAACCATTTGCCATCTTCAGCATTTACTACAGGCACCAAAGGCTAGAAAAGCCATGATGCAATTTAGTTAGAACTCGATGATCTAAAAATTTAGTTAGAACTCTACAGAAGTTCTGGGCAGAGTGTGTAACTGAGGATTGTACTAAATAGAAATGCACACAAATGAATAGATAATGCCAGAAGTCTCCAATTATATACCTGTTCAAACAAGCGGAAGTTCTCACGGCCTCTACCAAACCATTCAAGTCTTTCACAGATGGCAACTATATGTTCATGGTTATTCTTCACAGAGCTTGTCATGACCGCCACAGGGGTTATACATTGTTTCCCAAAGATCTTAAAATGGAGAAACTCTCTAGCCTGTCATATAGTTCAGTACATACAAGATATTATGGTAGTGTCCATGGCACTTAATTGCATTATTTTTAGCAATTCCTTGGTAAAAAAAAATTGTACCGAAAGAAGAGTTTCATATACGGAACACAGGTACCTGCAGATCACGCATCAGTCCTTCCAATAGAGATCTTCCACAGTAAGGAAGCAATGCGGCAGGAAGGGATTCACCGGTATCTGAGTCCATTAAACCAAGACGGTCACCGGCACCACCAATTGGATAAATTTCACCAAGTTCTGGCAAACCCTAGAAATGATCATATTTCAGTTCGTAGCCTTGAGCGGATAAATATAGTTGGCATAAATCTTAGGTAAGGGGGAACCACGTTATTAAAAAAACAATGTCAATGTTTGCCATAAATCTTAATTAATGTGGCATACGTAATAACCTCGATTCCCCACAGGGCAGCTTGAGATGCATATTCTGTATCCTCCAATAGATTAAGTCCGGTGGGAACATGGAAGTCGACAAACTTGTCTTTGCTATGCCGGTGCTTGCTGTCCTTGGACTTGGAGACCGAGAGCAGCTCCAACGCCATAATTTGGTAGCTGGAGCAAAGCAATATCAGTAATGTTATTGAAATGTGAAGATCAAAGCTAGATGGAATGGTTCAAATGGAAGTTTTAACTACTAAGAGCAGAGCAGAGTATATGACAAACAAGTTATGGCAAATAGGCGATCAGCTTACTTGCCAGTCGGCAGTTAATAGTAGTAGCTTCAAGTTTAAGCGAGGGCCACGTTTGGCAGCACTTGCATGCAGCTTGGCCGGCCGTGTACCGAGTCTCCAACTCTCTAGGCTCTAGCGGTGCAGACAAAGAGGCTCACTCACCCGATGATGCCTCCAACGCAGTCGTAGAACTCCTCGATGTCTCCGAGAAACTTGAGCAGCCGTCCGAGCAGCAGCTCCGTCTCCCCGCTCCCAGCCTCGTCGTCCGCCGCTCCCTCCTCGCTCCACCTCCCGACCAGATCGGCCAGGCTGTACAGCGCCTCCCTCAGCGCGCTCCCGCCACCGCCCCCATTGCGGTGGCGCTCGTGGCCGCCGGCGCCGGCCCAGCCGAGCTCCGCGCCGAGCACGTGGTCCTGGCCGGCCGCGACGAGGCATTTGAGCAGGTACGCCTCCCGGGGCCGGAGGCCGCCCAGGACCCCGCGGCTGGACGCGTCGCCGAAGAAGGCCGCGACGCGGGGCTCGGCGTCGAGCGCGCGGAGCTTGTCGCCGAGGGTGCGCGCCGCGCGGAGGCGCGCGCGGGCCGCGGAGAGCCGCGCGACCTCCGCGGCGAGCGCCTGGTCGTGTGGCCGCGGCTGCTGCTCGGCAGCGGAGGGGCCGGGCCCGGGACCGTGCTCGAGCGAGGCGGTGGAGACGCGCTGCTGCGAGGGCGGGGACGGGGACGGTGAGGGGAGCGCGGAGAGGACGCGGCTGCGCGCGCCGCGACGTCGAGGCGGGCGGAGAGGCGGGAGCTGGCGCGGCGAGAGGAGGCGGAGGTGGGGAGGGAGCGCCGGGCGGGAGGGGGAGGCCATGGGTGCAGTGGAAGGTGGTGGTGGTGGCGCGGAGAGGCGGGAGAGAGCGAGAGGGGGGATAAGAGGAACTTGGTGAGAGCGAAACGGGAGGGGGATATGCTCCCGGGCGATACGGTGCCATCTCGCTCGCGCGGCCGACCTGCTCGCGGAGCCGAGACACGAGGCGGACGGGGAGGTAGCGGACCACGGGGCTGTGGGTATATTCGCTCCGCGCGTCGGCCGTGTCTACAAATTTGGAAACGGGAATGCGATGTTCGGAAGAGCCCGTGGGCTGAGCCTTGGATTTCGAACAGATGGGCTTGGCCTGTTTCTTTTTTCTAAGGAATACTTATTTTTTATGCCCCGTTTCTCAAAATAATAATATTATTTGTATGCCCCTTTTGGATCCCATAGTTTCGAGAAAACCTCAGTTCCGCATGAACGCATTTGCTCCTCTTATGCTTTTGTCCTTTGACCGTCATCAACACTTGTGTTTGTGCGAGATGCGGAAACGTCTTACCCTTGTTGGAGGAGACGGCTGCATGTTTATAGGCAGGGGCGCAATAACCCTTGTGCGCATACAATGAGAGGTTGAGATCTTACAGGAGATTACAATCTTGGAGAAGAAGAGATAGAGATAGTTACAATGGATAGATATGAAAGCTAACTACCTAGTCTATCTCCTAAGCCGGCCACATATCTCCTGGAATAAACGTGACAGGTGCAATGACTTGTTTAACACCCTCCCTTAATCACAACTTCATTAAGTTGAGATTATGTTTGAAGTCTTCAAAGCTTTTTGTAGGCAAAGGTTTTGTGAATCCATCTGCAATTTGATCTCTGGAGTGCACAAAACGAATGTCAAGTTGCTTCTTGGCAACTCTTTTCTTTTACAAAGTGAAAGTCTATCTCAATATGCTTGGTTCTGACATGAAAAACAGGATTAGCATAAAGGTACGTGGCACCAAGGTTATCACACCACAAACATGGAGCTTGAGTACTTCTGACACCAAGTTCCTTTAATATGGACTGCACCCATATAATCTCAGCTGTAGCATTAGCTAGTGCTTTGTATTCTGCTTCTATACTGGACCTGGAAACAGTAGCTTGTTTTCTTGCACACCACGAAATCAAGTTAGGGCCAAGGAATACTGCAAAGCCACCAGTTGAGCGTCTATCATCTAGACATCCTGCCCAATCAGAATCTGAGAAAACACTAATAAGTGTTGATGGTGACTTACTAAAGCTGAGACCAACATTGAGAGTATTCTTGACATATCTGACTATACGTTTAGCAGCAGTCCAGTGAACTGTAGTGGGTGCATGAAGAAACTGGCAAACTTTGTTAACAGCCAAAGATTATCAGGTCTAGTGAGTGTTAGGTATTGGAGTGCTCCTACTAGACTTCTATACTTTGTGCTGTCTTCTTGGTTTAAAGGTTGTCCCTCTGTAAGAGACAATTTTTCTGAACTTGATAATGGAGTAGGTGAGGGTTTACAACCTTGCAAGCCAGCCTTTTTAACCAGATCTGTTGCATACTTTTCTTGAGAGAGATGAAGTCCATCATCATGTTTCTTCACCTCAATTCCTAGAAAATAGTGCAAGTTCCCAAGGTCCTTGAATGCAAATTCTGATCCAAGATCCTTCAGAAGTCCTGTGATGGCCTCATCAGAAGAACTTGTGACAATAATGTCATCAACATATATAAGAACAAATATATGTGTATTGCATTTGTTGTAAATGAACAATGAGGTGTCAGACTTAGAAGGAACAAAGCCAAGAGTTTGCATTTTGTGACTGAGACGGGAGTACCATGCCCTCGGAGCTTGGCTCAGTCCATATAATGACTTGTCAAGCTTGCACACATGAGAAGGTGCATTCTTGTTCAGAAACCCAGGAGGTTGCTTCATGTACACTTCCTCTTCCAGAACACCATGGAGAAACGCGTTCTGTACTTCTAGCTGTCTGAGACTCCAGCCCCTGGAAACAGCAATAGACAAAACTAGGCGGATGGTGGCAGCTTTTACAACGGGACTAAAGGTGTCCTCATAGTCTATTCCATAACGTTGCTTAAAACCTTTTGCAACAAGTCTTGCCTTATAGCGATCAATAGTTCCACCAGATTTTCTTTTAATTCTGAATACCCACTTGCAATCAATGAGTTTTTTACCTTGCTGTGGGGGAACCAGATGCCAAGTTTTATTTTTCTGCAGTGCCATGTACTCTTCATCCACGGCCTTTTTCCATCTTTCATCACCAAGTGCCTCTTCAAGCGTGTGTGGTTCACCGGGTTCACCTGTAGAACAAATCATCCCATAATTTGTTACATGCTTGTAATTAACAGGTTGAATTACCCCTTTTTGTAGTCGTGTACGATGTTGGGACGATGCTGCCGAAGCTTGCGCCATAGTGGATCCCGTGGCATGTACAGAATCTGCTGTTGCAGCTGATGTAAGGGCATATTTATCCCTAAGGTGTTTTGGTGATTGATGACAATGCTTTTGCGGACTAATCGTGTGCCTTGAGTATTTCAGACGTTTCATCACTAGGCACAAGACGGTTTTTGTGCCCCTCGAAGACTATTGAAGGCGGCGTTTGTCTACGTTTCTTTTCGGTGGATTTGAGTCGTAGGAAAGCCGTACTATTAAGAGGGGGTCCGCATTGGTTTGGCTAGGGTGGAATCAACACGTACACATCCCTTTCTGCACCCACTGAGCTTTTCCGTTTCGTTGAAGGCCCCCTTGCTGCCTTCTCCCTGAGGTCTGGTCCAAGCGGTAGTACTGTGAACCCCAGCGGTAGTAACGCTTGAGAGCTACAAGCGGCAGTACCGCTCCTCAGCGGTAGTACCGCTGGGAGCCCTCAGCCGTAGTACCGCTGCGGCTCCGTGCTCCTTCCGCCTCAACTCGAGGGTTCTCCTTTTGTGTCGGGTTTTGCGGCACTAGCTGCAGCAGTAGGGGCGGTAGTACCGCTCATGGGCGGTAGTACCGTTCTTACCACCGCGGTAGTACCGCCCTTGGTCCAGGTCCTGCTCTGCTTCTCGCTCCCATCATACTGCGCGGCAGTACCGCGAGGTGGAATGGTAGTACCGCTGGCCACAGCGGTAGTACCGCCCACCCCAGTGGTAGTACCACCCTGTGCGGGGCTGAGCGAGGATAACGGTTGGTTTGTCCTCCCCCCTTATATAAGGAGGTCTTCTTCTCCAAGTTGACCTACCTCTTTTCCCCCAAGCTCCATTGTTGCTCCAAAGCTCATTTTCGCCTGATCTCTCTCCCTACCCAATCAAACTTGTTGATTTTGTAGGGATTGGTTGAGAAGGCCCAGATCTACACTTCCACCAAGAGAAATTTGATTCCCCCCACTCATCCCTTGCGGATCTTGTTACTCTTGGGTGTTTGAGCACCCTAGACGGTTGAGGTCACCTCGGAGCCATATTCCATTGTGGTGAAGCTCCGTGGTTCGTTGGGAGCCTCCAATTCGGTTGTGGAGAGAGCCCCAACCTTGTTTGTAAAGGTCCGGTCGCCGCCTTCAAGGGCACCAATAGTGGAATCACGGCATCTCGCATTGTGTGAGGGCGTGAGGAGAATACGGTGGCCCTAGTGGCTTCTTGGGGAGCATTGTGCCTCCACACCGCTCCAACGGAGACGTACTTCCCCTCAAAAGGAAGGAACTTCGGTAACACATCCTCGTCTTCACCGGCTCCACTCTTGGTTATCTCGTGCTTTTACTTGTGCAAGCTTATTTGTGTCATATCCTTTGCTTGCTTGTGTGCTTGTTGTTGTTGCATCATATAGGTTGTTCACCTAGTTGCATATCTAGACAACCTACTTTGATGCAAAGTTTAATTTGGTAAAGAAAAGCTAAAAATTGTTAGTTGCCTATTCACCCACCCCCCCTCTCTAGTCAACTATATCGATCCTTTCAATTGGTATTAGAGCCTCGTCTCTTTATTAAGGACTTTGTCATCCGAAGAGTATGGTTGCCGCCGTAGACGGTGCGGAGGAGCACTCCAGTGTGAATCCAATCTCGTCTACGGCCGATGGGGGAACCACGGTCTCTCGTGAGGAATTCAACGTGGCTTTGGACACATTGAAGACCTCCATGACGACCGAGGTTGAAAGCATGTTTAATAAATTCTTAGAAGGGCTTAAACTATCCACCGCACCGTTGAAAGTGGGTGATCCCACTAACAAGGTGACGGATGCTAACTCCGACAAGGGGGAAGCTACTAGTGAAAAAGCCCTTCTTCTAATGGTAAAAATGGCACCGGCATCTTTGCCCATGTGGAACCTCCACTTGTTTATGGTGGACCGGTTCCTTCCACTCATTTAAATCATGCCGGCCCTGCCCCTAAGATTGTGAAAAATGAGGACTTTGATTCTTGGGTCTATCGCTTTAACGTCATTTAAATCATGTGAATACTAATCTTTGGAGAATCATTGAAGAAGGTTTCTATCCGCATGACCGAAGTAACTTCACTCCTAGAGAAGCCGCGGATAATCAATTCAACGAGAATGCTCTCTTCATCATCCAAGAAGCAATTCCACCCGAAGATCTTCCTCATCTCCGGCCCTACTCCATGGCCAAAGATGCATGGCACCAAGTTGTTTCCCTCTACAGGGGAAGCGCAAAGCATTCAACGCTCCAACTATGAAGTGATGCAAGATGAAGCCGATGAGTTTGCAATGAAAGAAGATGAAGAACCTCGTGAGCTTTATCGGAGAGTAACCAAACTCGCGGTCTCACTCCGAGATCATGGAAGCAAGGACACGGATGACAATTGGATCAAGCGCAAATTTCTCAAGGCAATGATGCCTTACCACAAGGCCATGTCCTCCGTCATTCGTCAAAGGCCGGACTTCCACACCTTGTCCTCAAGCCAACTGTTGGATGAGTTTGTGGCTATGAGCATCTTGGACAAGACCGCCGACAATGCAGTGCTACGCTATCAAAGAGCAAAGAAGCCCAACCTTTCTCTAAAGGCCAAGGTTAATGTGGAAGAAGAGGACGAAGAGGAAGAGGAGGAGAGCAACCCCGAAGATACAAAGTATGCCTATCATGAACACATGGCTCTTGCTTCAAGGCAATTTTGGAGTAAGAAGAACTCAAGGCCCAACTTCAACAAGAACAATTCAAGTGGCGCAAAGGTCAAGCAACGTGTGAGGACTTGCTACAATTGTGGCAATGTGAGCCACTTTGTTGCGGAGTGCCCGTATGAGAAGAGGGAAGACAATGGTGGCAAGCTCATCTGAAAGGACAAGGCCAAGTCTTTCCCCAACAAGAGCAACTTCACCAAGAAGACTCCTCCCAAGGCATTGGTGGTACAATAAGAGTACAATGAGGATGATGATGATGATGAAGATGGTGAGTCGGTTCCCATGGCCTCCGTTGCCATTGCGACGACTCCACGGGTGTCTCTCTTTGATTCACCCAATGAGAGCATCACCGCCAAGTGCCTCATGGCTAAAGCCACCAACAAGGTAACCCCCAACATCAAAACTACCATCATTAATCATCCTTCTTTGACGGATTGCATTGATGAACATGAGGGATCTAATATGGAGGAGAATGAGTTTGAGTCCTTTATGGGTAAACTCAAGGGTAAATCCAAGAAGCACTTCGTTGCTCTCTTGGAACAACTTGGTGAAGCCAATGACATGATCGAGGCTCACAAAGATACCATCTCTAAGATGGAGGGGCATAGTCGTGACTATGCCGATGAGATTTCGGATCTTTCCAATGCTCTTGAGGAAGAGCGTGGTCTTCGTTTGGCTCTTGAGGAGTCACACAACGATGATCATGGTAAGTTAAAGAAAGATCTTGATCATACTCTTGTTGTTTCTCGTGTGCTAAACTCCGAGAAGGCCAAGCTTGGGGTTAATCTTGGTAGACTTAAAGAGGAGTTTGACATACTTGACAAGGCTCACAAAGTCTTGAAGGGTGCTCATGCTAGCCTCAAGGAGTCTCATGATCAACTTCAAGTAAAGCTAACCAAGGAGAAAGCCACATTTCCTCATATGGTGTTAATTGATAATGCAAATGCTACTAACCCATGTTGTGAGCATGTGCATCTTGTTGAGGAGAATGCTAAGTTAAAGGAGCAGCTTGAGAAAGGTCTTGTGTCATGCATCCAAGGCGAGAAGAACCTCAACGACCTTTTGAGCAATCAAAAGGAAGTTGTGGCCAAGGAAGGGATTGGATACGCGCCCAAGCCCAAGAACAAGAAGAAGAATGACAAGGCCAAAGGACCTCCCCCTCTCAAGCAAACCTTTGTGAAGGAGGGAGGGTGCTTCTAAGGAGAAGAAGAAGAACATCGTGAAGGGTAGTGATGCCAAAAAGGGCAACGCTATCCCTCCCAACAAAGCCGGCGACTTTAACCCTTCTTATGTGTTGTGACGTGCTAGTGATGGACATATTTATGCCAAATTTGTTGGTTCTCCTTATGAGCACATTGAATGGTCTATTTGGGTTCCTAAGACCCTTGTTACTAACATCAAAGGACCCATTACAAAATGGGTACCTAAAACCAAGCATTGATCTCTTGTAGGTGTTTGCTTCCGGTGGGGGATCATGGTTGCTCGATAGTGGAGCCACTAATCATATGACCAGAAGCAAGGACTTGGTGGTGGACGTTCACAAGATTCCATCTATGCCCACCAATGTCGAGTGGGGTGATGCCTCATCCTCTAAGGTATTGGGACTTGGAAAGGTTGTCATTTCTCATGATCTCACGATCGAGAAGGTCATTCTTGTTGAGTCCCTTGCATACAATTTGCTTTCCGTTCGTCAACTTGCACTCATGGGCTTTGCCACTTTCTTTGATATTGATTCCGTGGCCCTCTTGTGGAGCAAGACTCTTAAAGTAGCCTTTGTTGGGCATGTCGAGAACGGTCTCTATGTGATTAACTTTTCGGAGCGACCCACTAAGACCGCGACATGCCTAATGGCTAAAGTTGATGTGGGATGGCTTTGGCATCGCCGTTTAGCCCATGTCAATATGAGATCTTTGCAAAGTCTTCTCAAGGGGGACCATGTCCGTGGACTAACAAATGTTAGTTTTGCTAAAGATCGTGCTTGCAGTGCTTGTATCGAAGGAAAGCTACATGAAAAGGCTCACCCTCCCACGACTATCATTTACTCGAAGAGGCCTTTGGAGCTCCTTCATTTGGATCTCTTTGGGCCTCCATCCTTTGATAGTCTTGGGGGTAGAAAGTATTGCTTGGTGATTGTGGATGACTATTCAAGATACACTTGGGTATATTTCTTCAAGTGGAAGAGCGAGACCCAACAAACCGTCATTGACTTTGCAAATGAAGCCCAACGTCAACACAATGCAAAGATCTTGACAATAAGAAGTGACAATGGCACCGAGTTCAAGAACTACACCTTGGATGAGTTTCTTAGTGATGAGGGGATCAAGCATCAATATTCCGCACCTTACACCCCTCAACAAAATGGTGTAGCGGAGAGGAAGAACCGGACATTGATGGATGCGGCAAGGACCATGATGGCGGAGTTCAAGTCTCCATACAACTTTTGGGCCGAAGCCATCAACACCGCGTGTCATGCATCAAATCGTCTCTATCTTCGCAAAGGCTTGAACAAGACTCCATATGAGATACTCACCGGTAACAAGCCCAACCTCAAGTACTTTCGGGTGTTCGGGTGTAAGTGTTTCATTCTCAAGAAAGGTGTTCGTTTGTCTAAATTTGAGGCTAGAGCTTATGAGGGCATATTTGTTGGTTATGCTACAAACTCTCATGCTTACCGTGTCCTCAGTAAGTCCGCGGGACTTATTGAGGAGACGTGTAACATGGAGTTTGATGAGAATAACGGCTCCCAAGTGGAGCAAAGTGGCACTTGTGATGTAGGTGATGAAATTCCTCCCCAAGCCATAAGAAGAATGGGTGTTGGTTTTATCCTACCCATTGAGGAACCCCTTGTGGCCGAAGGAGAAGGACAATGCTCCACTCAAGTGGAGCCATCACCAACCCAAGGCCCACACTCTTCCAAAGAACAAAGTGAAGGCCCTCAACCACAAGAACAAGACCAAGGGCAAGGTCAATCTCGAGATGGTGTTGTAACATCAAGTGATGCCCAAGGTCAAGTTCTCTCCTCCGAGCAAGTTCAAGATCAAGAGCTTCCTCGAGATCAAGAACAAGCTCAAGACGGCACTCAAGATAATCAAGTGACCGCTCCTCGACTCACCCCCGAGGAGGAATTGGTGCGTCGTGCCGCCAAGATTGCATCCAAGCTCTCCACCAAGGGTCATCTCATGAAGAATGTGCTTGGAAGCATTCAAAAGGGGGTAAGCACTCATAGACAATTGGCAAACTATTGTGAACATCACGTGTTTGTCTCTTGTGTTGAACCCCAAAAGGTATATGAGCCACTCGAAGATCCGGATTGGCTTAATGCCATGCATGAAGAACTCAACAACTTCGAGTACAACAAGGTGTGGAGATTGGTGCCAAGGCCAACGGGGAACCACAATGTCATTGGAACCAAGTGGATATTCAAGAACAAGCAAGATGCTCATGGGACTATCGTTCGCAACAAGGCAAGACTGTTGGCACAAGGCTACTCCCAAGTCGAGGGTATCGACTACGGTGAAACCTTTGCTCCCGTTGCTCCCCTTGAATCCATTCGTTTGTTGATTGCTTATGCTTCTCATCACAACTTTAAGTTGCAACAAATGGATGTGAAAAGTGCATTTCTTAATGGTCCTATTAATGAGTTGGTATATGTCAAGCAACCCCCCGGGTTCGAGGATCCCTACTTTCCCGATCATGTGTATCAACTCGATAAGGCACTCTATGGCCTTAAACAAGCCCCACATGCGTGGTATGACCACCTTACCGAGTTGTTACAAGACCGTGGATTTGAAGTTGGGCTAATCGACCCCACTCTTTTTACTAAGAAGGTCAAAGGGGAGTTGTTTGTGTGCCAACTATATGTTGATGATATTATTTTTGGTTCCCCTAACAAAGCTTTCAATGAGGAATTTGCCACTCTCATGACCTCAAAGTTCAAGATGTCTTTGATGGGAGAGTTGAAGTTCTTTCTCGGGTTCGAGATCAAACAAAGAAGAGAAGGAAACTTCATCAACCAAGCCAAATTTGTTGATATCATTAAAATTCTCGAGGCGATGTCTTCCCATGCTTTAATGATATCAGGTGTTGAGCAACTAGAATATTGGCATGTAAGTGCATCTAGTGCCCCTTAGTGATTTTGGTGTATTGAAGACTTATAGGTTAAGGGACTAATGTGTTTATGAGTGTGCACAGGTCTATAAGTCTATGAGGAGTTTGGTATTTACAGAGAAAGTCGACCCCTAAAAATGAAGTTCTTCGACTGAAGACTTTGGATTTATGAAGACTTTCTGAAGACTTTGAAAGTGAATAAATTGGTGTGACCTTGAAGACTTGGTATTCATTTGAGGAACATGAAGCGTGAAGACTTTTGTTTTCGTAGTTTCATTTTCTCTTTCTTGAGTCATAGGAAACACCGTACTGTAAAAGGGGGTCGAGGAAATACTAAGGAAAAATTTCCATGTGATGCTTAACTCAAAATCCTACACCTACCAATCCCTTCGAGTGAAGCCATTGGAAATCTCATACAGTTCAGTCAATTTCTTCAGTGACAGAGACGAAGTTCTTCTGGTCTCTGAGGAATTTGTTCTGACTGAGGAGTTAGGAATTCGCCAGTGCGGATTGCCTACACAGTGAGGGACATGATAGCCCTGAGGAATTTGATACTCAAATTTCCGACCGTTGCTGTGCTATGCACCAGCTGTCCCAAAATATCTACACACCTAACGGTCATATCATTGAAGGGCATTTATGTCTTATCATGTTGGGCTGCTCCCTAGGCTATAAATAGCCGCCCCCTACAACCACTAGCTGGTTGGCTGCTCTGAGAGAAACTGACACTTGTCAATTGAGAGCATCCCATCCTCCGAGGACTTTGAGCGAAAATCATCAAGTGAGGAAAACCCAAACCCAAACACCCACAAAACCAAAGTGATTGAGCATCACTGAAGAGATTGATCCTGTGTGGATCCGACGCTTGTTACCTTTGAAGACTGTGCTTCTTCCAGACGGTTAGGCGTCATGGTCTAGAGCATCCAAGAGGAAATTGTGGATCGCCGAGTGACCGAGTCTGTGAAGGTTTGGAATCACCTGAAGACTTACCATGAGTGATTGGGCGAGGTCTGTGTGACCTTAGCTCAAGGAGAATACGGTGAGGACTGTGTGTCCTCAGGTTTAAATACCTAGCCGCTCCAACCAGACGTACAACTAAGACAACAGTTGGACTTGGTCTACCAAATCATTGTCTTCACCAAGCTTACTGGTTCTATTTCCTTAACTCTTTCATTTCCTCATAACTATGTTGTGCACTTGTTCATATCTGTGTTTGAAGACTTTGACTGAAGACTTTCTCAATTTCCTCAGTTCAATTTCTTCAGTCTGTTTGTCTTTCCTGTGCTATCCTGTGTTTACGCTTTTTGTACTCTGTGCTTGTCTTCATTTCATCATGATGACCATGCTTGTGTTCTGCTATGCATACTTTTGAGTACTTATTCTGCTGCAAGTAGTTCTTCGCTAAGGAATTTCCTCACTGGCAAATTCCTCAGTGAAGAATTCATAAAAATTGCCTCATGTTTTAGTTATGTCGACCGCAGGTATGAAGAAAAAGTGACATGCCCCATCTTTGACGGTCATGAGTATCCCAAGTGGAAGGCCATGATGAAGAAGCACCTCATGGCGATGAATAGCGAACTGTGGACCGTCACTGAGACTGGTCTTACCGATCTGTGCAAGACGGCGGAAGCTGATGACATTCGCAAGTACACTCTTCTCAACCTCACGGCGAAGGACGTCATCTGCTCCTGTCTGTCTCAAAATCAGTTCAGGAACATCATGCATCTAAATCATGCGAAGCTTATCTGGGACCGTCTCTCTGAGGTCTATGAAGGTCATCGAACCCGTCATGATCCTTGGTTTGAGGACTTCAAGGAATCTCTCAAAGCGATGACATTCGAACCAGAATCATCATCCTCTTCATCATGCCTTATGGCATAAAGTGCTGAGGTAACTGATTGCTACCTATCCGAGTTAAGTGATGATGAATCTGGTCATGAATTTGGACCCAGCTATGTCAAACTTGCTTCCCTTGCCACTAAACAACAAAGAGCTTTGGAAAAAGTTCAATACATGCTAAATAAGAGCGATGATATGTTGGGTGAAGAAATGGATCAGTCAAAAGCTTTGGCTGAAAGTCTTCAGAGACTTCATACTAAGTATGTCACCCTTCAATATCAACATAACACTCTCTTATCTGATCATGAGAAGCTTTCTTATGAATTTCTTCAAAGAAAGCAAGATCTTGAGAAGCTAAGAGTGAGTTATGAAGATCTTCAGAAGGAGCGCGATTCATTTCTTGCTCAACAAATCAGCGCTGCTCAGGAAGAATTTGTTCCTTCATGTTTGAAATGCATTGAACGTGAATCTGCTAATTATTCACCTGAATGTTCAAATGCTTCTAATGCTACAAATTCCTCACCTGCCTCTGCTATCACTAATTCCTCATCTGAGGACATTGCTAGTATCACTGATGATGCAGGGCTGAAGGAACTGTACATGACAGGCATGTACAAAAGCCTCAAAGGGCATCAGACTCTTTGTGATGTGCTTAAAAAGCAGATCCTCAACAGGAACCCCAGGAAAGAGGGTATTGCCTTTGAGAGGAAACTCAATGCTGATGGTACATATTGGAAGCCTGAGCAGTACCCCAAAACCTCATGGGTTGCTGCAAAGGGACCTCCAGTTGATCCATCTAATTTATCTGGCTTTACATGTGAATCTTCTCATTCTTCTGATGAGTCATTTGACTCCAACTATAAACTGTTTAAAAATCAGAATGGTGAAGTATTTGCTAGATATGTTGGCACTAACTGCAGGAACGGTTCTCCTATGAAGAAAATCTGGGTTCCCAAAAGGTACCTTGAAAGTCTTCAGGTGAATGTCCTCATGACACCTCCTGTGAAGAATAGGAACCCCAGATCAAATTCTTCATATGGACCAAATTCTTCATATGGATCAAAGTCCTCATATGAACATCATTGTGCTAACAACTCTGTTTTGCAGGGAAGAGCCAAGGGCTATGAATATGAGCATTATTCTTCTAATCATTATGTTCATAAGTCCTCGAAGAATTTCTCTGCTTATTCATATGTTTACCCTAACTCCTCTTATGTGAAACGAAATGGATTGACTTCTATGCCACCTTTCTCGTATGGAGCTCGCAGAATGATGAACTCTTTGCCACCCCTTCAGATGTGGGTGGTGAAGAAAAAGAACTAATCTTTTATGTAGGGTCAGGTCTCCAGACATACTTAAACGTCTGAAGAATTTGCTGGAGACCTGAAAAGTGCCTGAAAGGACGCAGGCTAATCATGAAGAAATGAACCTTCATTTCTCACGTCCTCATACTGTTTTAACTGTTGCATTGCTTGATGAAATTGGTCTGATGAATTGTGATGTCATATTCTTCACTGATGAAGTATATGAAGTTCGTAAGCTGCACTAATTCATCTGCAGGATGATCAACCCAAAGCCACTGAGTGGGTCCTCGATAGTGGATGTACAAATCATATGACTGGTGACAAGAATCTATTGATGGATGCTCCCTTATCACCGTCGCATCTGAAGCACATCATCTTCGCTGACAAAGGCAAAAGTCAGGTATTGGGTCTAGGTAAGGTTGCGATCACAAAGGATCGACACATGGACAAAGTCATGCTTGTCGAGTCCTTAGGATACAACCTCATGTCTGTCTCAATGCTTTGTGATCTTGATATGGTTGCTGTCTTTGGCAAGTATCGTTGTGTTGTGGTTATGGAAGCTGACAATTCCAAAGTCTTCGAAGGCTTTAGGAGAGGAGACTTGTATATTGTTGATTTCTCTATAGGACCGCAACCAGCCGTGTGCCTACTTGCAAAAGCTTCAGAAGGCTGGCTATGGCATCGACGACTTGGTCATGCAGGCATGAGGAATTTGCACACGCTTGCGAAGAAGAAGCATGTCATTGGCATTGAGAATGTCAAATTCCTCAAGGATAACTTGTGTGGAGCTTGTGAAGCTGGAAAGATGACCAAGGCTAAGCATCCAGCGAAGACTATCATGACCACTACTCAACCATTTGAATTGCTTCATATGGATCTCTTCGGTCCTAACCATTACTCAGCAGTCACAAATGACGCATCTCTCTATGGCTTTGTTATTGTTGATGATTACTCTCGATACACATGGGTACACATTGTTACTTACAAACATGAAGTGCAGGAAGTCTTCAAATGATTTTCCTCGAGGGCTTCAACCAACTTTGGTGTGAAGATCAAGCACATCAGAAGTGACAATGGAACTGAGTTCAAGAATTCTGGTCTTGATGACTATCTTGATGAACTTGGTATTACTCATGAGTTATCTGCTCCTTACACTCAGCAGAATGGCGTCGTGGAGCGCAAGAACAGAACTCTTGTTGAGATGGCTCGCACTATGCTTGATGAGTACAAGACGCCTCGTCACTTCTGGATTGAGGCAATTTATACTGCGTGCCACATCATCAACAGGGTATATCTTCACAAGTTCTTCAAGAAGACTGCCTATGAACTCCTCACTGACAAGAAACCCAATGTGAGTTATTTCAAAGTCTTCGGTGCTAAATGTTGGATTAGAGATCCTCATCACAATGCTAAATTTGCACTGAAAGCACATGAAGGTTTTATGCTTGGTTACGGAAAGGACTCGCACACCTACAGAGTCTTCAACAACGTTCTTCACAAGGTTGTTGAAACTATAGATGTGCGGTTCAATGAAACTAATGGCTCGCAAAGAGAGCACCTACCTTCTGTGATAGATGAACCAGCACCTGAGAAATCTATCAAGTTCAAGGCTACTGAGGATGTCATTCCTACCGAAGAATCTGCTGAAGAATTCATTCCAGAACATGAAGAACGTCAAGCTAATGCACCTGAAGAAAATGTTGAAGAAAATGCTGATCAAATTCCTCGACGACAACCAACTCATCCTCACGTTGCAAAAGAAGTGCAAGTTGAAAAGATCATCGAGGACATTGAAGCACCAGGTCCTCTCACACGCTCAAAAGCTTCACATTTATCTAACTTTTGTGGGCACTATGCTTTTGTCTCTATCACAGAGTCCACTAAGGTAGATGAAGCATTTCTGGAGCCTGAGTGGATTCAGGCCATGCAAGAAGAATTACATCAATTCGAACTCAACAACGTCTGGGAACTGGTTAAACATCCAGATCCTCGCAAGCACAATATCATTGGCACAAAGTGGATCTACCGCAACAAGCAAGATGAAAATGGCCTTGTGGTGAGGAATAAGGCGCGGCTTGTAGCTCAAGGCTACACACAGGTTGAAGGAATTGATTTCGATGAAACTTTTGCACTTGTTGCTAGAGTTGAAGCTATTCGCATATTACTTGCTTATGCTAACCATCATGATATCACTCTATATCAAATGGATGTGAAAAGTGCATTCCTCAATGGTAAGCTTGAGGAAGAAGTATATGTTGCTCAACCCCCTGGTTTTGAAGATCCAAAGCATCCTGACAAAGTCTTCAGACTCAATAAGGCCCTCTATGGCCTCAAGCAGGCCCCTCGGGCATGATATGATACTTTGAAGGAATTCCTCATGAAGAAAGGCTTCAAACCCGGTTGACTCGACCCTACTCTTTTCACTAAATCTTATGATGGTGAATTGTTTGTGTGCCAAATATATGTTGATGATATTATCTTTGGCTGTACCGACCAACGTTATAGTGATGAATTTGCCTACATGATGAGTGAAGAATATCAAATGTCTATGATGGGAGAGTTTAAATTCTTCTTAGGTCTTCAAATTCGTCAACAGTGCAATGGCATATTCATATCTCAGGAGAAATACCTCAAGGATGTACTGAGGAAATTCGGCATGCAAGATTGCAAAGGCGTCAAAATTCCGATGCCCACAAATGGCCATCTGTGCACGATATTGACTTCGATCAAAAGGTAAACCGCTCCATGATTGGTTCTTTATTGTATTTATGTGCATCTAGGCCAGATATTATGCTTAGTGTTTGCATGTGTGCCCGATTTCAAGCTACACCGAAGGAATCACACCATAAGGCTGTGAAACATATTCTTCGATATCTAGCTCACACACCAACACTTGGATTGTGGTACCCCAAGGGCTCGGCTTTTGATCTCATTGGATATTCTGATTCTGACTATGCTGGTAATCGTGTGGACCGCAAGTCAACATCTGGTACATGTCATTTCCTCGGACGATCTTTGGTCTGTTGGTCCTCGAAGAAACAGAACTGTGTATCACTGTCTACTGCTGAAGCTGAGTACATTGCTGCTGGTTCTTGCTGTGCTCAATTGTTGTGGATGAAGCAAACTCTCAAGGACTATGGCGTCAACATGAAGAATGCGCCTCTCTTCTGTGACAATGAGAGTGCCATCAAGATTGCTCACAACCCAGTTCAGCACTCGAAGACAAAGCACATTCAGATTCGTCATCATTTTCTTCGCGATCATGTGTTGAAGGGCGACATTTCTATTGAGCATGTGAAGACTGAAGAACAGCTAGCCGATATCTTCACTAAGCCCTTGGATGAGAAGAGATTTAGCAAGTTGCAATGTGAGCTAAATATCCTAGAATCTTCGAATGTTCTTTGAAAAGGACACTCATCCTAACACTTATGCAAAATTGATGACTTAGATGTGCAACACATGAAGAAACGTTTTTCTTCAATCAATGAAGAATAACACTCTAAGTGTGAAGAAATTAACGAAGAATTTGATTCTCAGAACCCTACGACAATTGTACGCGGTGTCTGAAATCATCATTCTTATACGGTGGGTCACGCCACCACCAAAAGTTGAAAATCTTCAATTTGAGTTTTTCCTCAGTTTTGAAATTCCTCAGTTGTTCAAAATCTTCAACTTTGCAAAATCTTCACTGTTTCCATCATTTTTCTTCATTGGCTATATATATGAGTTTATGTCCTCTACAGCATTCACTTATGGCTAATTCTTCAAGTTGCGTTTTCTGCTAAGTGAATGTGATCGGACCCTTCCCCCTCTATGCTATACTCAACCCAATCTATTCACAAATTCTTCATGTGCGTTCTATTCGAAACTCGTTCAAAATCTTCACTGTGTCCTTGTCAGCTGAAGAATTTGCGAACGGAACTTTTAACTTATCTTATCCAAATTTTCGGCTTTGCCGCTCAAACCGTTCTGCATCCCACGAAATACTTATCTATTCACCCACGATCTAACATGATCTCCACTTCTCAGTACGTGGGTGACACATGTCAAGTGAATGAGAAGGGTCAGGGGCACGTTCGTCCAATTTCTTTGGGCGAACAGTTTTTCACTGTGGCTATAAATACCCCCTCTCCCCTTCCTCACTTCCTTTACTCCGCTCGACCTCTCTCCAGCTCGAGCTTCTCAAACCCTAGCACCGCCGCTACTTCATCGTCGCCGGTGAGGAAGAGCTTCACTGCCTCGACCTCGTCGCCGCCGTACTTGCGTCGGCCGCGGAAATCTTCACTCCGCCGCCGCCGTAGCCGTCTTCCTCCGCCGAGTTAGGGCGTGGAAGATCTGCACAGACGAACTTCACTTTTCCACCTCACAGTTCGTCGTGTTCTTCGTTCAGGGTAATTAAAAGTTACTTTTAATGCCCTCCTTGATTCAAATGATTTCTGCAAAATCTTCAAAAGGTGTTTATTCTTCAAATTCTTCACACACTAAACACCTCACATGTCATATGTTCTTGATTCGTTTCTCTAAGCAATAATTTTTCTTCAAGATTCCTCAATTGTGCGGATTTCTGATCTGTACAACTCTGGAACCTAAGACTAAGAACGCTTAGTGAAATTCTTCAAGACTCGCCTGGTCAAATTCCTCAAACTTGTTCTTTTTGAAAAACCTTCTGAGAACGCATATGACCTCTTCAACTTCCTCGCAACTATACTCTGTTCACAGGTACTCATGTCCGCTGCCGAATCACTAGGTTCTCATCAACTTAACTCATTTGCAGTGTTCCTCGAAGAAAAGTTGCATACTTCTTCAAAAAATTCAATTGTCCAAATTCCTCATCTGAAGAAAATGGCTGATGGAAAGAAGCCACAGAAAGGAGGAAAGAGGCCTGAGGTCAACACTGCATTTGAAATCCCTGAGGACATCTATGCTGGGTACTGCACACCCCCCGAGGAAGATAAAAATCAGCGCAAGGTGCGCATTCAGAAGATAGAGAGGAGGTGGGCAAGAGAGTGGAGGGAGTACAGGTATGTGACTCCCAAGTACATGAAGAAATTCGCACTCAATCCTCCATGCTCAAGACCTCCGTTGGCACCTGGCCAAGAAGCTGATCTCACCAGCCTCAAGCGTGGTGAAGATTATCCTGAAGAATGGGCCAAGCGCCAGGCCAAGTTGGCCAAACAAGCAAAAGATGCAGTGAGGAAATTCAACGAGGACTCTGCTGCTGCTGCCTCTGCTGAGGCCTCTGCTGTCAAGCCGAAGAAATCCATGGCAAAGAAGCCTGCGCGTAAGCCAAGTGCTTCACCATCAATGTCCTCACGGCAAATTCCTCACGCTGCTCCTGCCCCTCCAAAGTCCTCAGCTGCTCCGACCAAATCCTCAGCACCTGTGCATCTTGCCACGTGCCAAAGGACTACAGGCATCTCTATTGCCTCAGGAGCTTCAGCTAGTTCTTCAGCTTCACCAAATTCTTCAATAGGACCCTCTCTACTGAAGACAAAGATCACTGCTGGGCGAGGCTCTCGCCCAAGTCCTCACAAGAAGCAGGTCGCCTTCCAAGTGCCGTCTAAAGAAGACGAAGCTGATGATGAAGAACTTGCTGAAATCATCAGAGATAGGCAAGTCAGGGCCGCTAGAGCCAAGGGCACAAATGTGCCTCTGCTTTTGGATCCAAAGTTGATCCTCGATTACATTGATATCTGGCACAAGGACCCAAACACTCCTATGCCTGACTTCAAGCTGACTCCTGGCCAAAGTCATATGCTGACTGCCTTCATCCAAGAAGAAAAATGGAAATTTGAGAAGGCCATGCAGCTCAAGAAAGCACAGTACAGGAAGGAGAAATTCCTGAAGAACAACGTTGTCTCTATGACAACTGATGAACTTGTGAAGATCCAGTCTGAAATCAAAGTCCTCAGCGATGATTTCAATGCTTACTATGCTGATTGGAAAGGAGCCAAGGTCAGGTCTGTTAAACTGACTAAGATGTTCACCTCCAATGTTGCAGCCCCATCGCAACAAGAAATTCCTCAGGCTGAAGCATCTGCTCAGCCAACTGAAGAACATGCCAGCACCGCAGATGACAATCAGGCTGCTGAAGGAAATGTGAGTTCCAGGGCTGATGACTGCATTCCAGCCGCTGATGAAATTGCCAGGGCACCCACTAGTGGTGCGCCTGAAGAAAATGAAGAGGTCAGGGCAACTGCATCAGTTGTGCCTAAAGAAAATCAACCACATTCCTCTGCTCCTCCTGCGCCTACTCCAACTCCAATCCTTCCATCTGCATCAGATGTGAATAAAACCAAGGTTGCAGAGCGTGCAGCAGTGAAGAAAAGGAAAGCATCAGCTCCTTCAGATTCTTCAGCACCGAAGAAGATGAAGAAATTGACAAGCTCATTTGCTAATCCAATTGATGCTGTTCCAGTTTCCTCCATGCCATAAAAGGAAATCATCCCTTTTGATGAAGAATATGTGATCCCTAGCGGATCTGATGAAGAAAATCCTTCTGCTGCTTCGTCAGAGCAGATGGATGAAGAAATTGAAGTGGATAAAATCCCTTCAACCCCCACAGTTTCCTCGCCTATGCCTGAGTTTACTGCTGAAGATGCCGGCGTTGAAGAAATGGAAGATGAAGATGTGGACATTGGCTGCACCACACCGGTGATGAATGATGACTTTTGGGAAAGTCAGCACCCCAACTCTCCACTCTTCACACCATTGCAACAAATTCCTCAGTCCCCAGCAACTACAGTTCAAATGGAATCTGATGAAGCTCATGAAGAAATTCCAGCCACTAGAGCTGAAGAAAATGAAAATGAAGAATTGAAGACCCAGGCTGCCACTGAAGAGGAACCAGAAATTTCTCAACCTGAAGAACCTGAGATTGCGATTCCTGAGGTTGTAATGCAACTGACTGACACTCCTCTGCCCAAGCCAAAGGATCCATTCTCAAGGAAGCAAAAATTCAAGGCTAATGATTTCTTCGGCGAGCACATATTCTTCACTGATTACAACCCCTATGACTCTGCTCGCATTAGGAAGAGGCGTTTCTGGACTGCCAGCCAGGCAAATTTTTATTCCTCAGTGTTGTTCAACAAAGACAAAGTCTTCGATCATGAGCACATTCCTCACGTGGATATGGAATCTCTGCCGTGCTTCGGGCCAGTCCTCAGTGTTCTTTACGACGTGGGACTGTTAAATTTCTGCACTGATATATGTGATTGGAATGAAGAGCTCATTATTCAATTTTATGCAACTCTGCACATCACCGGAGACTCTAAAGATGTGAAATCATGGGTGCTGGACTGGATGTCTGAAAATACTCACTACAAGGCACCCGCTACTGAATTGCTTCGTGCTTTGCCTCTCAGTCCTCCCCTTGAAGCTGCTCGTTGCGTCTACAGTGAACCTGAGCTTACAGATCACTATATGCAAGTGCTGATGAAGCCTTTGAAGCCAGGTCAGGCCCCAAGAACAAAATTCCTTGTGAAGGAATTGTTATATGTGCCTCGGACTGTCTATCGCATTCTGACGAAGACATTGAGTCCTATCAAGGGCCACGACTCGGATGAAGAATAAGTCGTTGGCATCATGAAGAATCTGCTTTTCAATATCATTCATAGCGTTCCCGTCAACTTCCATGATTTCTTCATGAGGACTCTGGCCAATGTCGCAATGACACCATTTGAGTTGAAGCCTTATGCTCCTTGGACCATGGGATTCATCAGAACAAGGTCTTCACTCAACTACAAAGCTAACACACTGAACCCTTGCATCTACTTACCCCCGATTGAAGTCCTCAAACGGACATTTTCCTCAGCTGATGAAAAGGGCAAGGCTACTGCTGTCATTGATGAAGGCATTCGTCCATTGGATGGTCAATTTCGCAAGGCTGCATTCTACTCCACCAATGATGACTCTGCCACCCATGACTCTGCCGCCAACGCCACCAAGCCAAATCCTCAAGGCACAGCTCCCAGGGTGATGACTGACCGTGAGCTTCTCCTCTGTCTTCACCAGAAGGTTGATCGCAATCACAAATGGGTCAAGCGTCAGTTTGGTTCAATTCTTCACAACATGACTGCTACCCACAATGCAGTGAAGAAAAACCACTACTACCTTCTGAAACCCTCAACCGCACCTGGGCTATTCTGTCTCACATTTACGGCGAAGAAGATCTGAAGAAAATGGGTCTCCAGGAGGACTTTGACTGGTCTGCACCTCCACCGAAGAAATACAAGAAGGTCAAGGTTCCGTCCTTGGTGGCCAGCTCTTATTCTTCATCGCGCGACACCGATGAACATGAAGACTTGGACGACACTGTGGCAGGCCCTACTCCACCAAACGACCCCAACAACGCTGGCGCTCCTTCATCAACTTGATATTCTTCAGGGGCGTTAGTCCTCATTTTCGAACCTTTTAGTCATTCGATGACAAAGGGGGGGGGGATTTGAGTTAGTCTTCAAGCGGGTCTATCTTATATGGGCGTTTTTTTTTCTAATTTACAACTCTCGTTCTTCTGATGACTTTGTTGGATCGAGTTGTAAACTTAAAACTCTATGGTGGCCTGATACTTTTGCTGTTTCTTCTGCATGCTTATTCCTCGTTAATGTTATTGCACGCATGCTGAATTACATCAGTCACCATATTTCATCATGCATTCCAAATTCTTCATATATTATGTCAAATGCGTGTATGAATTACAAGATATAGGGGGAGATCTCCATGATTCAACTCTTCAAGTGTGCATTGCTTCAAAAGCAAATTCCTCACTATGCACATATTCAGGGGGGGTTCTTTTATATCTTGCAATCAAATTCCTCAATATCAGTATTTACACTTCATATGTTTATCCCCGTTGAAAACTTAACCTATATTGTCATCAATCACCAAAAATGGGGAGATTGTAAGTGCATCTAGTGCCCCTTAGTGATTTTGGTGTATTGAAGACTTATAGGTTAAGGGACTAATGTGTTTATGAGTGTACACAGGTCTATAAGTCTATGAGGAGTTTGATATTTACAGAGAAAGTCGACCCCTAAAAATGAAGTTCTTCGACTGAAGACTTTGGATTTCTGAAGACTTTCTGAAGACTTTGAAAGTGAATAAATTGGTGTGACCTTGAAGACTTGGTATTCATTTGAGGAACATGAAGCGTGAAGACTTTTGTTTTCGTAGTTTCATTTTCTCTTTTCTTGAGTCATAGGAAACACCGTACTGTAAAAGGGGGTCGAGGAAATACTAAGGAAAAATTTCCATGTGATGCTCAACTCAAAATCCTACACCTACCAATCCCTTCGAGTGAAGCCATTGGAAATCTCATACAGTTCAGTCAATTTCTTCAGTGACAGAGACGAAGTTCTTCTGGTCTCTGAGGAATTTGTTCTGACTGAGGAGTTAGGAATTCGCCAGTGCGGATTGCCTACATAGTGAGGAACATGATAGCCCTAAGGAATTTGATACTCAAATTTCCGACCGTTGCTGTGCTATGCGTCAGCTGTCCCAAAATATCTACACACCTAACGGTCATATCATTGAAGGGCATTTATGTCTTATCATGTTGGGCTGCTTCCTAGGCTATAAATAGCCGCCCCCTACAACCACTAGCTGGTTGGCTGCTCTGAGAGAAACTGACACTTGTCAATTGAGAGCATCCCATCCTCCGAGGACTTTGAGCGAAAATCATCAAGTGAGGAAAACCCAAACCCAAACACCCACAAAACCAAAGTGATTGAGCATCACTGAAGAGATTGATCCTGTGTGGATCCGACGCTTGTTACCTTTGAAGACTGTGCTTCTTCCAGACGGTTAGGCGTCATGGTCTAGAGCATCCAAGAGGAAATTGTGGATCGCCGAGTGACCGAGTCTGTGAAGGTTTGGAAGTCACCTGAAGACTTACCACGAGTGATTGGGCGAGGTCTGTGTGACCTTAGCTCAAGGAGAATACGGTGAGGATTGTGTGTCCGGGACTGTGTGTCCTCATGTTTAAATACCTAGCCGCTCCAACCAGACGTACAACTGAGACAACAGTTGGAACTGGTCTACCAAATCATTGTCTTCACCAAGCTTACTGGTTCTATTTCCTTAACTCTTTCATTTCCTCATAACTGTGTTGTGCACTTGTTCATATCTGTGTTTGAAGACTTTGACCGAAGACTTTCTCAATTTCCTCAGTTCAATTTCTTCAGTCTGTTTGTCTTCATCCTGTGCTATCCTGTGTTTACGCTTTTTGTACTCTGTGCTTGTCTTCATTTCATCATGATGACCATGCTTGTGTTCTGCTATGCATACTTTTGAGTACTTATTCTGCTGCAAGTAGTTCTTCGCTAAGGAATTTCCTCACTGGCAAATTCCTCAGTGAAGAATTCATAAAAATCGCCTATTCATCCCCCTCTAGTCGATATAACACACTTTCATGGCAGCATCTTTAACAAGAACAAATTCCCTTGTAATGAAATTAGTAATATAAACACTCTTATATTTCTTTACGGAGGAAGTACATAGGTTCTTAACAAGACATAACACAACTATCCCATCCTACATCAAGCTCGAAACCCAAAACAAGAGCCAACACAGTCAGAATCGGGGCTCCGCGGACCCAATCAAGGTTCAAACTCTGAGGCGTGTGCGAAGATCTAACCCAGCCTCGGCCTCAAGCTCATCACCTCACGGCTTGGCCTCGTCGAGTTCGTGCGAGCGGGGAAGGAGATGAACACACTGGTTGAGAATAGGCCTTTAGTCCCGGTTCGCAAAGGCCATTAATCCCGGCTGTGCAACCGGGACTAAATATGCGCGACTAAAGGCCCCCCCTTTAGTCGCGCCTCTTACGAACCGCGACTAAAGGCCCGTCCACGTGGGCGCCAGGAGTCCGTCGGGGCGGAGGACCTTTAGTCCCGGTTCTCGTGGCTAAGCGGGACTAAAGGCCTCCTCCGCAGGTTTAGGGTTTTAGCCCCCCTAAACCTGGTTTTTTTGCGATTTTTTTTATTTTTTTTTATTTTCAAATTTCTGAATTATTTTAACCTCTAATCTCTAATCACCACCCCTCATCACTGCTCAATTTATCCTCTAATCTCTAATCACCCCTCATCATTCCAAATCATCTAACTTCCCGGACGGTCACCCATCCTCTCACTACTCCAGCCTGAGCACGCTTAACTTCCGGGTTCTATTCTCCCTCGTTTCCAAGTCTGCACTTGTTGTTTTCCTGACAATAGTAGGATGTCAATTCTATTAACCCTCAGGAATTTTGCTTGAGCATGAAGTGACACATTTCACTGTTTGAGTTTGAAACTATTGTTTTAAAAAACAATAATTATTTAGTAACACTAATATTTCTGAATAATTAGTTTGACCATTGTTTGACCACTGTTTGACCACAGTTTGACCAGATTTGACCAAAATTTAAAAAAAACTGAAATAATTATTTAGTAACACTAATATTCTAGAATAATTAGTTTGACCATTGTTTGACCACAGTTTGACCACAATTTGAAATTTTTTGATTTTTTTTTTGCCTCTCCAGATCTTAAAAGCCCCGTATCTTTTTTTCTGTTAGGTTTTTGAGGATTTTGAAAATGTTTAACGGGGTTCCCCCAGTTAAATTCGGATGTAACTTTTCGAGCAGATGATTTTTCATATAAAAACTTTTTCATCCGAGTTCGTATGCAAAAGTTATGCCCATTTTAAGAAATTCCAGAGGGATTTTGCAAATAAAGTCGAAATTCATATTTGTTAATTTTCCCAACAACTAGACCACATATCACATGAGAAACTTATTTTATTTTATTTTATTGACATTTCCATCATTTTCTTTTGGTTTTTCTAAAACTGAAAACGCGGTCCGGGGGGGTACTAATGCCTCAAATCCCATTAGTACCGGTTGGTGGCACCAACCGGGACTAAAGGACTAACCTTTAGTCCCGGTTGGTCTGGCCAACCGCGACTAAAGGCCTTCGAGCCAGCCTGAGGACCTTTAGTCCCGGTTGGCCAGGCCAACCGGGACTAAAGCCCTCCCGTCCGCCAGGTGTCGACCGAGCGCGTTGGGCCCAGATAGTTGGTCGCGGGTCTCCTCCCGAACCGCGACTAAAGAACCCTTTTGTCGCGGTTCGATTATTTTGGGGACTAATGGGGGCGTATGGAAGCCTCTTTTTCTACTAGTGACACAGAGATTACCCAGGTTAGGGCCATCTTATGGTGTAAAACCCTACTCCTACTTTGTGGTGGATTGCCTCGCGAGGAGGATGAGAATGAACAAGTACAGTGGATGAGCTGCCTCGTGAGGGCTCAGGGAGTGAGAATGGATCGATCATCCCTCTACGGTGGAGACTAGCCTATACTTATAGTGGCCTTGGCCATCTTCCCTCATAGCTTAGGCTGGAAGGGATTCCACAACGTCCAATTTGAAAGGGGACATGAAGTACATCTTATCCTGACGAAAGGTGGTCTTCGCCTGCAAAACTTCTGGTCGCGACACAGGGGTGGGCTCGGAGATGACATCCGTCCTGCCGAGCCCGTGGTCTTGGTCTTATTGCACCGAAATGAAAACCTTTGGGGGACTCCTTGGGAAACCACGTACGCCCTTACCTTCTTAGCACCAAAGAGGAAACTGTCCTCCTCTACGCTCATTGACGCCCACCAGACCTTGATCGTCATGGCTTACGTCATCGAGAGTCTCGTGAGGCTGGGTACCTACATAGAAACATCTGCTCCTCGGGAGGCAGGCTCGGGGAGCAGCCCCTCGGGAGGTCTTGGCGTCGTTCGCCTACCAGTCCGGGGGCCCTCGCGAGGGTCTTGTCCTTGGGGTTTTGTAGCTGGGCCGTACCGGGCTGTCAATGAGTCCACGTGCTGGGCTGCAGGCAGGCAAGTCTAGGTACCCCAATCACAGAACACCGACAGTAGTCGCCGGGCCCAAGGCGTGTTCTAGCTAGCGTCGCCCCTGCGTACTACACGGTGGAATATTGTTCGGCGGATATTCATTTACGTGTGTGCGTTGTTTAGCGCGCGCTGAGAGGAGGATGACACCGACACACCACTCCAAGTAGATAGAATATCTGATGGATCACTGGCACTGTACGTACGTACACGACACGCCCGGTTCCTATCCCCTCTGCAAACATCAAACATGTCGATTTTCTTGCGGAAAACAATGCGGACAATCCTAAAGCATATATCAAGATAGACGTACAAACGACTTAGACCAACCAGACGTACAAACATGTTGATCTGCGCAATGCCGTTTGTTACTCCATATATACATGCATGTAGTAAAATCAAATGTATGGGTGGCAGATCTGCTAGCATTTCACAGCCAAAAAGACACGGAGGATCACGCGAGTTACCACTTACCACCCGTGGCGGGCCGCGGGCGCCACACTCGTCAGGCGGCAACCATGGACTGCTGCTCCCACCACGTGTTTGCATTTGCCTTCATTACTTTCTGGATCATCGGCGGCTCGGCTATCATCGTCTTCGCGCTCGTATCAGTAGCCTACAGGGAAGCCGGCGGCACCACGTTCGAGTACATCTTCCTCTCCATCTTCCTCGTCGCCTGGATAAGCTTCGGCGCCAATTTCTACCGCGTCGACTTCTGCCCGCTCATGTCGTGGTCGGAGCTGGGGCGCCGGTGCCTGGCCAAGCTTCTCGGCCCGCTCCAGTGGTGCCGCCGCGGGGTCAGCCGGCTTCTCTGCCTACCGTGCCGGTGGGCATGCGGCAAGCTATGGCGCTGGAGCGGCGGCGTTTCCGTTGATCTTCCGCAGTTCATGGTGCAAAGCGGAAGTGTTCTCGAGCCGCCGCCGGCGTGCGAGCTCACCGCGGACGACATCCCGGCGTGCGAGCAGGAGGCCGCGGTGCGGCCAGGCGCCGCGTCGGAGTGCGCGGTGTGCCTCGGCGAGATGGAGAATGGAGACATGGTTAAGCGGCTGCCGGCGTGCTTGCACATGTTCCATCAGCACTGCATCGACGTCTGGCTGCGCGGCCACTCGACGTGCCCGGTCTGCCGGTTTGACGTTTTTGCCCCGTTGCCGTCTCAGTTTGCATGACATCTTCCTTGTTCGTGTAAATGTCGTTCCGATTGCCACCATTTTTTTTTCCGGGTGAACAAGAGACCACCACTTTTTTCTATACAGTAGATTGATGCCTCAATGGTGATTACATCCCAATCTGTTCATCTGTCGCTCATATATAGTACTTCCTCACCACAGCACTTATTTTGGAACATAGAAAGTACTTTTGGCTTTCTGGGGGCAACCTTTCCCACTGCATGGTCGAACTCACCGCGCGAATTAGACAACCGTGAATCTTTCCCCCGCACAAAAAAAAAAAACTGTGAATCTTTGAATTCTTGAAGATTGCATAATAGCACACTGTTCACCTGTTCCTATTTTTTTCAAGCGAGACCTGTTGATTCTTTATAACCTTTCAAACCAATAGAACAATAGAATTCACACCTGATCTATAAATCAAAGATGCACAGAACCAACTCATTATAAAGCAAAGAGCACCATGACAAACCTGTAGCTTAACAAATAAGAGGAAAACAAAATATCTCAAACATTTATCAAGTGGTCAACGTGAAATATCTTAAAACCCTTGAGCATAGTAGCATTCATCATGTTTGTTAGAAGTATAATTGGGTTTAAGTTAGAGATAAGGAAATAGAGATAGAATATGTTTAAACCGTGTAACTTGTCTTGTACTCCAAGCCTCTACTCCTCATGTACTCTATATATATTCCCACGAGGGTCACATCAATACAACACACAATATTAGCTATCTTACAGTTTTCCACATGGTATTAGAGCGGTTAGTCTCACGACACCGATCCTAGGAACTTCCACTGCTTCCGCAGCACGCCGCCCCCGGGGAGATTAATCTCCTCTCCCTGGGGGTGTGGCAGCCGATTGATCAAAAGATCACATCGGTTCCATAGATTAGACCACTTTCATAGATTAGGTCAATTCCAATTTTCGATATTCAGTTAGATTGATTTCTTTTTTCAGTAGCTAGATAAATTTGTATTAGATTGATCCCGTCCGACGAAGAAAATCCCGCAGATCCGTGCGGCGGCGGCGCCAACCTACTTCGGCAGCCGACACATCGCCGAGCCATACAAGTCTACTGCCAACCACGAGCCGTCCCAGTGAACTACATCAAGCGCCCAAGTCTTCCCCGAGCCGGCCTCGCAAGCTTGGTCGAGCAGACCAGAATCGCGTGGCTTCCCCACGGCGGCATGTGCATGATCCAGCAGGCGCGCACCAAGCCTAGGCGCTGGAGAGCCGGCTTCAAACAGCAACGCCCTGTGGCGGCGCGGGACTTCGTTCAGCTCAGGCGCAAGTCAGCTTCGACCCGGCAGGCAACGTGCATGCAACCATCACTCAGCCACATATGCATGGACGTGAGACCCAAGAGATTACATGGTTGCATGCAGGTTATTCACCGATGCTAATTACTTAGGGTTTTCGGCTGCGACCAGATGCAATTCTTGAACTCGCTGCACCTCCAACCGGCCTCCCGCGCACACAGACGACGCAAGAGTTTGTCTCGGATCACGGGAGGGCACGATGCCAGCATCAGCCGCGGGCGCCCCAAGCACGCTACATCGACACGTCATGTGCACAGTTATTCTTCGTCGAGCCCAACATCAACACCGAGTTGTACGACCACATCGTCATGTAGAACTTCGTCGAGTACCTGTACGAGAAGCGACATCGACATGCTTCATCCACATGCCAGGCCGGTGTGGAAAGCGACGCAATTCTTCATCGACTTCTCCGGCACGACACGGCATCGACACTTGGTCGCCGCGAGGGACGCCTTCAAGCGACACATTATCGTTGACACGCCGCTGCAACGCCATCGCCAATGTCTTCATCAACGTGATCTTCATCACCATCATCGTCAACACACCGCCGCCACCTCGTCCACAAGATGGACACATAGCGTCCTCTGACAGATTTTTCTGCAAGACGCGACCTTGACGACGGCAATGACCGCGTCACGACGACGGCATCGACCGCGTCATCCACGACAGCACGACTGCATCGACATGGCGTCACTACAGTGGCGACCCTACACAGCCACACGGTTCTGGCAAAACCGATGTGTGCTCGATGGGCTTCCCGTGGTCTTGGCAAAACCGGTGGACTCGTCGCCGACGGCGCCCTCTGACATCCGCAAGGTGTATCGTCCACGCCTGCAGCTCTGTCATAGCGCATTTTTTTGCGCCTCCGGCTCTGTGCGGCTTCATCATCCACGATGACTACATCATCGACCACGACTACATCGACCACGGCTACATCATCATGATCGGCTACCTCGACATCGACATTAATGGCTTGGTCTACAGCAACACATCGATAACAACTCCAGTCAACAGCGTCCGCCTCGTCACTTGCGTCCACGACACTCCCGCTGTGACTGCGAGAGGGAATAGAGAAGACAGGGAAGGCACCAGAAGGGGACGCAGTCACCGTCCTAGGTGTCGACCCATCAGCCATCAGAGACACAGTTGATGATGGTGTGCGGAGAAGACGACAGAAGCGTAAAACTTCAAATTCAGCCGTAATCGTCTGCTTCACTCCCGCTACGACTGAGGGGGAATGTTAGAAGTATAATTGGGTTTAAGTTAGAAGGAGATAGAGATAGAATATGTTTAAACCGTGTAACTTGTCTTGTACTCCAAGCCTCTACTCCTTGTTAGTTGGAAAGAAGGGATTGCATGCATCGATAATGATTGATCGTGTGCATGATGCACATATATAGGTATAGGGTGGACCGGCCTCTACTTGTCTCCTAAGATGTATAAATATACGAGGGAAGAGAGAGAGATACAACGGTATAAATACAGACCCAAGTCCTATACATATGCAATGGACAAAGTACGCTCAACACCCCCCCGGCAGTCGAAGCGTCGTTGGAGACACAAAGACTGGATCGAAACTCCTCAAAGACTGGGGTCGGTAGTTCCTTACACTACAAAAAAAGACACATCTGTGACATTTTGGGCCGAACGAATTTTTTTCCTGTCATACATATGACACTTCTATGACGATAATTGTGACAAAACCCGGTATCATCATAGATGTGGTCGGCTCCTACTTCTATGACAAAAAATCATGACAGAAAATGGGCTTTTCGTCCTGGGCGGGCCGGAGACGCAGCTGCATGACATTCTTTGGGCCGTCCATGACGGAAAAAACCGTGGTAGAAGCGAGGGCGAGGAAAATTTTGGAGAGTTCCCGGTTACGGTGGGAGGTCGGGGGCCGAGCGATGCGCGTTTCTCTCATACACGTACGCGTGTGTGTGTGAGGCGTTGGCTCTAACTGAATCCGAGCGAGGCGTTGGGCTCTAACTGAACCCGAGCGATTGCACTGCAGACTACGCGTTACTGTACCCGAGCGATCGATCGATGGCTGTTAACTGAACCCGATCGAGCGATTCCTTCGCTACTGCTGCTAACTGAAGCCGATCGATGCTGCCTCTGGGATGAACAGTGAGCGTTGCGGGAGGGGGGGGTTGGATGAACAGTGAGCGGTGGCGTTGCCTCTGGATGAACAGGACCCCGTGGTGTGGTGGAGGGCTGGATGAACAATAGACGGTGGAGGGGTGCCCGTGGAGGGGTGGTTGAACAGAACCCCGTGGTGTGGAGGGCTGGATGAACAGTAGATGGTGGAGGGGTGCCCGTGGAGGGGTGGTTGAACAGGACCCCGTGGTGTGGAGGGCTGGATGAACAGTAGACGGTGGAGGGGTGGTTGAACAATAGCCGGTGGAGTAGCGCGCGGTGGAGGCTGGATGAACAGGAGCCCGTGGAGGCTGGAGGAGGTCGACGGTAGCCCGTGGAGGCTGGAGGAGGTCGACGGTGGAGATGAACAGTATCCCGTGGAGTCCCGTTTTGCGGTACGCCACACCCCTCCCGATGAACAGGACCCCCGTTTCGACCGTAGGAGGTCCGTTTCGTCCGTTTTGCGGTACGCCACACCCCTCCCGATCAATAGGACCCCCGTTTCGACCGTAGGAAGTCCGTTTCGTCCGTTTTGCGGTACGCCACACCCCTCCCGATCAACAGGACCCCCGTTTCGACCGTAGGAGGTCCGTTTCCTCCCTTTTGCGGTACGCCACACCCCTCCCGATCAACAGGACCCCGTTCCGAACGTAGGAGGTCCGTTTCCTCCGTTATGCAGTACGCCAGGCCTCGTTTCATCGCCTGTTCCGTCCAAGCCCTCCCGATGAACACGACCACGCATTCCGTTCTGACCCAGCCGGTTGGCTCCCACGCGTTCCGTTGCCTCCTGATGAACACGACGCATTCCGTTGCCTCCCCATGAACGCGACGCATTCCGTTGTCTCCCCATGAACACGACGACGACGACGCTGTTTCTCCGTTCCGACCCAGCCATGTCAACGAGCCCTCGCCGTACGTATGCGCGAGTAGGTGTTCGAGACCCCGCCCATATGTACACATACGTGGCCGTATTTTCTTTCTTGCACCCTGGCCGCTGTACGTACGTGTACATGCTACGTGCGCCTATGACACGTGCGCGCCTCTACATCCACCAGTATATATGTACGTACACGTTCGTGACCAGAATGACAACGCTACGTACGCTTCGACCAGGTGGGTCCCGACTGTCAGGCACTTCCTTGCGTGCGAAGATGTAGCTGGTGGGTCCCAGCAGTCAGGGGGGCGAATCGTTTTGTTTTTTTGCCCGGACGCACTTCCTTGCGTGCGAAGGTGTAGCTGGTGGGTCCCAGCAGTCAGGGGGGAAACATTTTTTTCGCGAAATACGGTGGCCCGTCCGGTGGGTCCCCGCTGTCAGTGGAGGAATAATTATTTTGCACGTAATAAGGAGGCACTTCCTTGCTGCGGCCGTGGACCCAGCTGTCAGCGTCTCCACGCACAGTACTCTTCTGATAGAAGTCGGTCGTTGACCACATTGACCACGCCGCGCCGAGAGCACCACGGCGGTGGACGACGGCGAGGCCTAGGAAGGGGACGACACGGAGGCAGGGAAGACTCGGCAGTTGTTTCCCACACGGAGGGGAGTACCACTCTACGAGGGTTTACTGGTTCGTCTGCCATCGCCGGAGAATAACAGCAGGTGTGGGTGAGTAGAGGGATGGCTAGGCCAGCGATGGGAGTACGGTGGGGCGGTGAGGCCTGCGCGGCAGCACAGCCGGCCGCGGGGAGGAGGGAGCAGGCAGTCCCGCCGGCGCTTGTTTGAGCGGCTGGAGCAGGAAGAGCAGAGATTGAAGAAGCACGATGGCCGTTGGATGGACATCCAACAGTCAGTGCTTGTGCGTCAACCTTTTTTTTAGGAAAGCCTCAAATCTGTGGAAAACAGCATACAACCCATCTGCCATTATTTCTAATAATTTACATCCTATTTGCTAATTTTTAAGGTTTTTTTGGAGCCCATATTCTTTTTGTTAGCATTACAGCCCATATTGTGGCCACGGTTAAAAAATTATACGAAATTTTGCATATTTCGGTGCGGTCCGAACTGTTTTTAATCCCGAAATTTCGACTCACATTCAAACTGATTTTAAAAATAAATGTATATCAATATAAAATCCAACAAATTCTCCACGCATAAAAATTAATGTAATTTAAAATCTTGAAATGAAAAAAAGATATTTGAAACTAATTGCCGGTTTGATGTGTTTTAAAAATGTATAGCCCATTTCTCATTACTGATGGCCATTTTCTCGGCCAGCCGAATGAAAGCTCTCCTCGTCTTGAAAGATTTGCAGCCCAACAAGCCTGACAAAGCGACTTACTTGGCAAATCACAAAAAAACTGGGATGTGGCCGTGGACCCAGCTGTCAGCCTCTCCACGTACAGTACTCTTCCGATGGAAGTCGTTCCTTGACCACGTTGACCATGCCGCGCGGAGAACACCACGGCGGTGGACGACGGCGAGGCCTAGGAAGGGGACGACGCGGAGCCGGGGAAGACGCGGCAGTGGAAGCCCGCGCGGAGAGGAGTACGAGGGTTCACTGGTTCGGCTGTGGTGTGAGGCTGCCGTCGCCGCAGGGCCTGTCCAGCGGTGGGAATAGTAGGGGGCGGTGAGGCCTCTGCGGCAGCACAGCCGGCCACGGGAGGCAGGAGCATGCGGCACGACCGGCGCTGCTTTGGGCGGCTGGAGCAAGAAGACCAGAGGTTGAAGAAGCACTACGGCCGTTGGATGGACATCGTACGGTCACTGGAGCTAGAATAATTCATATTGACTAAGTTGACAAAGCCCTTCGTCCGCGTCAACTTAGTAGGCCCACAAGTTAGCCTCCCACCAAGGTGGGTCCCAGCTAGCCGGGGGAGTATTCATTTTTTTGTGCGTAATAAGGAGGCACTTCCGGTGGGTCCGAGCTGACAGCGGGGGGAACGTTTTTTTTTGCGAAATACGGTGGCCTGTCCGGTGGGTCCCAACAGTCAGGGGGAAATGATTTTTTTCGCAAAATACTGGTGGCCCGTCCGGTGGGTCCCCGCTGTCAGGTGGAGGAATAATTATTTTGCGCGTAATAAGGAGGCACTTCCTTGCGGCCGCCGTGGACCCGACTGTCAGCCTCTCCACGTACAGTACTCTTCTGATGGAAGTCAGTCATTGACCATGTTGACCACGCCGCGCCGAGAGCACCAGGGCGGTGGACGACGGCGAGGCCTAGGAAGGGGACGACGCGGAGCCGGGGAAGACGCAACAGTGGAAGCCCGCGCGGAGAGGAGTACGAGGGTTCACTGGTTCGGCTGCGGTGTAAGGCTGCCGTCACCGCAGAATAACAGGGGGGTGTGGGTGAGTGGAGGGATGGCCTGGCCAGCGGTGGGAGTAGTATGGGGGCGGTGAGGCCTCCGCGGTAGCACAGCCGGCCACGGGAGGCAGGAGCAGGCGTCACGACCGGCGCTGCTTTGGCCGGTTGGACCAAGAAGACCAGAGGTTGAAGAAGCACTACGGCCGTTGGATGGACATCGTACGGTCACTGAAGCTAGAATCGTTTATATTGACTAAGTTGACAAAGCCCTTGGTACGCTCCAACTTAGTAGGCCCACAGGTCAGCCTCCGAAACGGTGCACCCCAGATGTCAGGGGGAGGAATCATTTTTTGGGCGGCCGAAGCTAAGAATATCCGAGATTGAAGAAGAAGCACGACATCCATTGGATATACATCCAACGGCCACTGCTGCTAGAACCGTGTGTTGACTATAAAGTTGACAAAGCCTTGCATACGCGCAACTTATTTTTTTAGGGGACGCGTCACTTAGTAGGCCCACAAGTGTGTGGCAGAGAACTTATAGCCCATTTGCGTTTTGTAAGAATGTACAACCCATTTTTGAATTGTAATGGAATTTACAACAGCCCATTTACAGTTTGTTAAAAGTACAGCCCGTTTTCTAGCTAGGACAATGATTAATAATTTCAACCAACCGTTGAAGACAGAATTCAATAAAATTTCCCACATTTTGATGGGATCCGAAATATTTTTATCCCGAAATTTTTAGTCAGATTAAATATAAATTTGTATTACGTAAAAATCCAACGAAACATTGCGCGCGCAACAATGAAAATTTAAGATTTTCAAAATCCATAAATATAAACTAATTTCGTGTTTGGTGCATTTTTTTATAGTTATTGCCTAGTTTTTATAATTACATCCCATTTATTATTTTTTAAAGCCCATTTTCCTGTTAAGCCTAATGCATGCCTCCTAGGAAAGATTTGCAGCCCAGCGGGGCGGAGAATAACAAGTTGACCTTGCCTGGGTATTTCTCAAAAAGACGTATAGCTGGGCTAGCCATTTTCATCTTGAAAAAATTAGTATCTGGGCTGGATATCTGGCCTGTGCTAGACGGGCCACAGCCCGCCCAGTTAATACCCTGCTCTCGTCTGAACAACAACGAAATCATCGTCAAGAAAAACTCTGCAGTGCTCACGCCTCAAAAACACAAATACTGCTCGAGCTGCTTGGTCCCAGCTGTCGGCCGCACCTTATGCAATTCTCTCGTTTATATTGACTACATAGGTTGACAATGGTGTGGGACCGTGATGTCAGGAAACCAGGAGAAAGCAAAAAAAATATAGTTGTACATAATAAGGAGGCACTTGCGTACGTACGGCTATGGCCCTAGTGGGTCCCTAGTGTCATCCGGTCAAAATAAAGTCATCTCCTGAATCCTCATGTTCGTTGACGATGTTAACAATGCTCGGCGCCACGGCGAGCGCAACAACTCGAAGGACAACGGAGAGGGCCTCGCGGGCCCTACGGATGGTCTGATACAGCGTCGCTGCTCATTCAGGAAGCCAGGATCATCGGACACCTATGAGCACCTTCGAGAAACTGAGACGGCATGAAACGGTAAGGCCGTGCTTGGGAGCTCTGGTTTATTTCAAACCTGTATTAACATACAAGTGTAATTTACCCGTCATCGGAAACAACGTGTAAAATACAGGCGTAATGAAACCGAGGGCCCGAGGTCTGTAAGTAAAACCGGCGGGTTACGCGTGTAATTTGAGAGACCAGTGTATATTTTACGAGCACTGCTATATGGACGACACTACCAGACGATACATGCACGACGTGCGTATCATGCCATCCATGGGCAAGGCTGAAACAACAGCTAACGGCTGGATTAGCAATCGTCCGAGTGTCGTTCAGCGTTTTTATCGTGTGTGAAGTACTTCCGATATTTTACTAGTCGAAATCGACCAACCAAGCGCCTTCGCCCGAGACCATCTGCTTTAATTTACAAGCGTCAGTTTTACAAGCGGTTTTGGTTGGAAAACGACGATCCAATCACGGCCTAATATCATGAGTTGGTCGGAAGATCATATGGTTTCACGTCTAACCTACCCGACTTGTCGTATAGGCTATGAATGAAACATCAGACGATGAACTTCTTAAGCACGGAAACAACAGAAGAGGATGATCTTCTTAACAAGCAAATCACTGGCATTAGATCGACATGCAAAACAATACAAAGCATTATTCCCAGGAGGCACGGTGAACAGCTCGTGATGCCGCATGCCACAACATTCCAAGCTCAACTTTGCAATCAAACACAAGGCCTGGCATTACATAGACAATATTCAGAACAAACTCTTAACACAAGAATATCTCAGCAGAGTAACTATTTACTTCTAAACTGAACACAGGAATAGGAAAAAACACTCGACGCTGCTCACAGCAAGGGCGTCCCACTCAAAAATATCAAATGCATGTCTTCTGGCTAACATCAATGAGCAAATTTTGACAAGGTTTTCCAATTCCAATATATTAAACTAACGTCTTCTTGCTAACATCAATGATTAAACTTTGACAAGCTTTTCCCATTCAAAATATGTAATGCCTATGATCGTGGAGTCCTGGCGTAGCTTCTTGTACTTGTTTGGGCACTATTTGCCCAGGGCACTCCACGTGTTGTTAAATTGCCAATGGTCTCTGCAGACTAGTCATGTCACCGGTGTCTAATAATACTCTGTAAAGCTTCTCGGTCATTCCTTCTGTAATGTAGCACAAACAATGACTGCTTCTTTCTGCAAAGTGGAACGACCAACTGGACCCAGTAATGCAGCAGTTTGCCTTGGACACATTGGCTCCTTTTGTGCAGTTCAACTAAAATCGAAGTCGGAATAAAACCGAGCTTTAATTTTGATATCCCTGTAAGCAACAATAGGTATAAGGGAAACAATTACTGAGAAATAACGGTTGATGACTTGTACTCCCAGAAGAAAAGCATCTATTGATCTACTTTATCTTAATGGGAAACAAAGCAGGAGAGTAGCAATTCTCCATCATTGTGATTCATTCATATTGACTGAGACATTATCTTAACAATGCCTTGTTTCAACATGTATAAAGAACGACAAAGCAGAAAAGTACCATTCCTAAAACAATGCAACTGATTCATTTTAACAGAGACATTATCTTAACAATACCTTGGTTAAACATGTAGAAATAACTACAAAGCAGGATAGTACCATTCCTAACAAGTGTTGCCGTTTTGAACTAAGATTCAGTAGTTAATTAATTCTGAGAGTGGCATTGCTTAATTTTACCAGCGGCATTAGATTAACGAAAAGCATAAACAGTTCCAAGGGAGAGTGGGCGCAACAACAGTATGTGCTTCCATCTACTTATAAAGGGGGTGATGCAGAGTTTGTTGTAACAAAGCAACAAGCATCATGTCTGGGTTGGTCCCATTTTTGTTCACTACTTAATGGGAAAAGACAGCAATACAATAGCTTCAATTCAACATTTATTTAAAACAGTACCAATACAAGTAGCACAACATCTCAAAGGACACTGCACAATCATGTGGATGAAGGCCTGTACTGACCTTTCATGAGACCGAAAAAGGTAAAATACGAATCTCGATCTCCTTTTGTGCAGTTCCACCAAAATTAAGCAAAGTCACCGGTGTGACATTCAAGTTGAACTGCACAAAACACTCTTAAAACATAAGTGTTTTGAGTGGCGAAGCAAAATGTCGCAATAGCAACAAGTTGAATCGATAGCCCTATTTTAATAGAGGCAAAAAGGAAACAATTACTTGCTGATAAAGGAGGATGAAACAAACGGTGACAGAAAGAAGCATCTAACTTATCTTGGATGGAAAACAAAGTAGGACAGTAGCATTTCTAAAACGGTTGCATTGATTCATATTAACAGAGACATTCTCTTGAAACAACATTCGTTAAAAATGTAATTTACTTTTAACAGTGGCATTGCTTCAATTTTCCGGCGGCATTCTTAGATTAACAACAGCAAAAATAGCTGTATGGGACATGCCAGCACCATGTGCGTCCACACGTATAAATGGGTGATGCAGAGTATGTAGCCAAGCAGCATATATGCGCTGGTCCCATATTTGTCCTCTTTGAACATTCTTCCTATGTGAGGGCAGCAAATCTAGTCCTGCACAAACTACCCGACCCCCCAGTTTCTTTCCCTTTTCAACAAAGAGATCGGTTCCTTACAGATGTGTGTACTGGGTTACCCCCTTTTTCCCTTTTCGACCTACAAAGCGCCTGGATAGCCAGTCTATACTACTTTCCGCCCCTCCTTTCCTCATTGAACCACGTCCTAGATTCTTACTCCAGCCCACCGCACCCTTCTTTCGTCTTTGAACCAAGACCTAGATTTGACTACAGATCGAAAAAGATCCACATGCAGCTAGAGCAACGACGGTTTCAAAGAAACTTATACCTTAGGGTCATCGGGATGTGGCAAGGCGTGCGGCGGGAGGCCGAATCTGCCCACACTACGTACGGCAGCGAGGAAGAAGGGGTCGGTGGCCCTCCCGCACAGGCGCTGGGTGAAAGAGAATAGTGCAGCCGGCAGTGGATTGCCTCCCTCGCCGAAGGCGATAGAGTGAACGCTGCACCTCCTCCCCTTCCCGGTGCGACGGGATACGGACGCCTCCTTCACCAGCTGTGAGGGGGGGAGAGAGACAAGAGGCCAACGCAGTCTTGTTTAGATCTGGTGAAGAGAGGGTGAGAGACTGTGAATATAGCAAACCCTAGCAAATGAACGCTGAGCCTCCAGCGTGTAACATATATGTAGTGCGGCGAGCGTGTGGAGAGTGCAAACCCTAGAGAACAAGCGCTGAGGCTCCCGCTTATATATATACTACTGTAGTACGGACTGAGCTCCGGTGCCTTCACTGCACCTGCTTTTGGCTGTATGACAGGTGAGCCAGCCACATTTTGGGCCCACCTGTCATAAATCCAAAGGCAGGTGCACTAAGTCAATGAAGCTGCGTCCATATAGCACTCTCGTGTATACGACTAATATATAGTGGAGTGGCTTTCTTATTCTCTCCATAACAATCGTTTTAAATTGTGTAAGTACGAAACGAAACTCTTTATTTAATGTACAATGAAGAAAACTAGTACTACTTCCGATGAACTAACGATCCACGCCCACGCGTCCTGGTCGCACTTCCTGTCCTTCACGTGTGGTACACTACCCTCCCTTAAGTGAACAACCACACATGCGCCAAATTATCGAAAACGTGTGAGAGTGTGTACAAATAAAGAATTTTAATTTCAATTATTGGAAAGGTTTGAGAGTATTACAAAGTTTGACTTCAGTCAAATCTAATATGCGGAGTAAATAAAAATGGAGGGCTACTACGTCCATCCGGGTTTTTAGTCCACACCATTTTTAAATCAAAGTTAATAGCTGGACAAATAAAATTACAGGGGAGCTGGAGAAAAAGTTGTGAGAAGGCTTAGAAATCAATACAAAACTTATGCTCTTAGTACCAACGTCGATCCTTCTTTGAGGAAACATTTGGTTCATAGCCAATTGTGTGATAAAATTGCACCAACGTGAAAGACGACTGCGTCTCGAACGCAACCAAGGTGAACTGACGAAGGATATCATCTTTGTGCGTAACAAGCAAAGAGCACTGATGGAAGACAGGTTGTTTTTCATTGAAAATCGATCAGCTTCACTAGCCGACGCAACCATGAGGTGCAACCATGAGCATCGATAGGTCATTGTGGTGATGCATCATCCATTTGGCATCAAGTTTGGGTGAGGCACCTATGAAGTTCGACAAATCCTCACTGTGGTCTATTTCTTCTCAGTAATCAAGCTCGAGGAAGGAAGAACCACGTGGCAGAGGATAGTGAGGCGGAACAACAATGGCCATCCAATTTTGTGCAGTTCCACTAAAACTGAGGAAGACATGCCCGGGTATGGAGACACGCATCGCTGTTTCCAAAAATATAAAAAAGGGTTAGCAACGACATCTCAATTGTCAATAAGAATTAATGAAAAGTACACCAACAAACAGAAGCATCATAATTATCTTGATGGGAACTAAACCAGGATACCCGAGAAAAAAAGCATTTCTTCATTTAACCAGTGATAGTACTACCACCATATGGACAATGACCGCACAACCACCATGTACTTTTTGTCGAAACAACATGTATACCTCCACCGAGGCATAAATCAGGACAACTTTTCGAGTGGCATTTCCTCTATAATAGTACTAGTAGGTGATGTTGGACCAGCCGACGAACCCTAGCTACTATGCATGGGGAGCTGGGGAGTAGTCGCATAGAAGAAAACCCGCACGCAGCGACCTGGGGAGCTGGACCAGTACAAGAAGTTATACCTCAGGTGGGCGAGATGTCGTTTAGGCAGGTGGGCGGGATCTGCCCACACGACGGCAGCGAACAAGGGCGCGGAGGATCTTTGTCCGGGCCAGCGCCGGCTCCGAGAGGACGGTGCACATCGGCTTCCTCCGTCGCCGACGGCGACAACGTCAACGCTGCACCTCCTCACCTCCCGCAGCGGATGGGATTCGGCCGGATCTGTGACCACCGGTGAGGAGAGAGGTAGAGTGGACACTGTCATCTTGTTTTGATATGGAGAGGGTGAGAGAGCGAGATGCGAGAAACTCTATCAAACAAGAGGCTATAATGGAGTAAGAAATCTCTCCATAGCAGTGGTTTTAAGTAGAATACGCGCGTTCCCGAAAAAAAAAAGAAAACTGGCGGACAATTTTTCTAACGTACCAAGAAAGAAAACTCGATCAAAAACACGCCCCCGCTTCCAGGTCGCAAGAGTCGTCGCGCACACACACATAGACATAGACATGCATATCCGTGTTTACGTAAAATTCCATTTCCATCTCCATCTCCAATCATATTTGTCCAACTGGCACATTATTTACTGTAACATCCCAAATTTTCAATTTGCAATGTTATACATTAGATCATCATGCATAACATATTTTATTGCATTTTGTTTTGCGATCCTAGAAATTCTACGCAACTCGAGGACCCACGGAGAGAGTTGGGGATTTTGTTATTTTCATATTTTGGGTTTTCTCAAATTTTGAAAATAGGATCATTTGTTTTAATTATTTTTCTCTCCGAAAATATTTCATATCAAAATATATGAGAGGGGATAAAATGACTTCTCCACAAATAATGAAATATTGGAGGAAAAATATTAAAACAAATATTTGATTTTATTTGATTATTATTTGAATTAGGAAAAATACGCGTTTTTTTCAAAATTGCATTTAGGCCCCAAATAAATGTTCATCTTGTCCGGCTTGATTTTAGAAGTCAGGGAAAATTTATTTTGGGATTTTTTGAGTCAGTTTAGTATTTCTTTTATTTGTTTTTCTGCGTGAAATTATTTAAAAAAAACGCGAACCGACCTTGGGCCGTATTCGGCCAGGACTCCGCCCGGCCAGGCCTTTATAAGGCGCGCCCCCGAGGCCCCGTCAGCCCAAGCCGCCCTCGCCGCCGCCGAAAAACCCTAACCCTAGCCCGATCCGCCGCCGCCGCCGCGCCCGACGCCGTAGCCCGAGCCACCGCCGCCCGCCGTCCCGCCGACCCGTCGGAGCCGCCCGTCGCCCCGCCGAGGTTGACCACCGCCCCGCCGGCGGCGGTTTTCCTCGAGAAAACCGTTCGGTTTTCCGTCCGGTTTTTCGTTCGGTTTTTAAAAAAAACCCTAGATCTATTTTTTCTTTTTTCGGTTTAGTCTATTTAGCGAACACTCGTTCGTTCGTTCGTTTTAATGAACGGTTTTCTTTTTTTTCCACAGACAGCGAACGTTCGTTCGTTCGCCTGTTCGTCCGTTTTCTTTTTTCTCGGATTTTCCGCGATTATTTCTGATCGCGATTTCCGATCTGTTTTTCGTTCTAGTATAACTTTTCGCTCGTTTATCGGAATCAGGCGATTCAAGCGCCTAGAGTTTCGTCTCGAAACTCTCTTTTCGTTTAACCAACTGAAACAAGTTTTTGCTACTGTAAAATTTGACTTAGGTCCAGATTAGTAAACGAAGATTGTTTCTTTCGCCGTTTGACTTTCGTTGCTTCGTTTGATTTGATTCTTTTTGCAAACCACAGTTCTTAAGTTGAACTTTATGGTTAGATCTTTTATTTGAGTTTTACCTATGCATTAGATGAGTGCTTATTATATGCTTGTTTGTTTGCGATAGAGTATCCGGAGTGCGCAGCGTGCTACTTCGAATCTCTAGGTTTCACGGATTATCAGCAAGGCAAGTAACACTTTGATCATACCTCTTTTCATACCCAGTTTTATTGCATTAGATCAATCCTCAAACAATTGCATGATTAGGATCTAATTAAATTGTGGGTATCGGGAAGTAGATGAGGTAGTACCTATTACCTGTTTTATCATCAACCTTTGGGAGTTACTTCTACGTTTGCTTATTGCTATGCTATGCTAGTAGACGTGGATTGGGTGAGTGTATCCATGACAGATGTGAGATTTTTAAATTAATGGTTTACTTAAGGTGGCAACTTGAACACACATCTGGGTGGATTGAGGCACCTGGGTATTCTAGTGATTGCCTGTTTTGTTTTATGGACCGCCACCCAGGCTCAAAGGGATCATGAGATTATTCATGCTAGAAACTTCCGTGTGCAGCCACATGCTATTATGGGCTCTAGCATAGTTGATTAAGTCGTGTGAACTCTTACAGTGGTAGACTAGCAGATGTAGGGGAAAGTAGGTGTAACTGTCTACCCATCATAAGGTGCTAACGCTTCTGAAAGACTGTGTCTCGGTCATCCGTTTCTCAAACACCATGTAGTGCGAGAAATCCAACGGAGGAGATCGAGTCTTGTGGGGAAAAGTGCACAAACCTCTGCAGAGTGTACAATCTAATCATGGTTAGCCGTGTCCCCGGTTATGGACATCTTGAGTATCTAGTTCTTGGATTATCATGTGAATCTCATCGTCTTATACTTAACTAATTTTGTTGGGTTGTTAATGATTACTTTTAATTGGGATTGAGAGGGGGTTTACCTTCTCAATATTTTTCAACCAACTTTGTAGTTAAAAAAATATATTCCTTTGTAGTAGGGAAAAATTGGCTTTTCGCAAAACTGTAACCATAGAGCTTTCCACCAGCCAAATATGCATGTAGTGATAGCATTATTCTGTTCATTACTCTCTATGTGTTACTTTGTCAGCATATTCCATGTGCTGACCCGTTTTTGGGCTGCAACATATCATGTTGCAGACTTTTCAGACGACGAGTAAGGAGCCTTAGGTCGTGGTCTTATACTCAGTGATGCCGTTGGAGTTGATGGACTCACTTTATCTTCCAAGCCTTGCGCTGTTATCGTTTTTTGATGGCCTTAAGCCATATTTATTGTATTAAGTTCTCCCTTGAGACTATTCGATGTAATAAGTATGTGATTGCTACTCTGTTATAAATCCTTCAAGTACTGTGCGTGTCAGCATTACTGATCCAGGGATGACACTGATGCACAGAGACTGGACTGTTTGAGGTCTGGTCGCTACAAAGATGGTATCAGAGCACATGCTGACTGTAGGACACGACCACTAAGCTAAAGCCCTAGATCACTACTCTCTTCTCATTTCTGACTCCTCTCCTTTATTCCACTCTTTTAGGATGGCGGATGCAAGGAACAAGTTCGCGTAACCGGATGAGGATACACCTTTTGGACGACACTTGAAGGAAGTTACTAGGTACCTGAACATCGGAATACCAAGCTTCACCGGGACCTACAACGCCACACTACCAGAAGAGGAGCGCTGGATGATTCAAGTTCAAGTTCTAGGAAGGACGTTCACGCCAGTCACTGAACCCATAGAGTTTTCCTTTGATGCACCAACCTGGAGTCTAGGAAAGAGTATGGCAGCTCACATTACCATGGGACGCATTGGAGAAGTGTACCACAATGATCTCAAGGATACTATCTACCAGATTTGTGGGCGCCGAGACGAGCAATGGGAGATGATCAGCACCAGGAAGGATAGATCTATTGCAGCTTCCATTCAGGAGTTAAACCAGCACATTCGTCGCCAGGAAAACCAGATGTGCGCAGACATGATAGATCTGAAGAAGGCAATGTTGGAAATATGCCCTAGAGGCAATAATAAATGGTTATTATTATATTTCTTTGTTCATGATAATCGTCTATTATTCATGCTATAATTGTATTGTCCGGAAATCGTAATACATGTGTGAATACATAGACCACAACGTGTCCCTAGTATGCCTCTAGTTGACTAGCTCGTTGATCAACAGATAGTCATGGTTTCCTGACTATGGACATTGGATGTCGTTGATAACGGGATCACATCATTAGGAGAATGATGTGATGGACAAAGACCCAATCCTAAGCATAGCATAAAAGATCGTGTAGTTTCGTTTGCTAGAGCTTTTCCAATGTCAAGTATCTTTTCCTTAGACCATGAGATCGTGCAACTCCCAGATACCGTAGGAGTGCTTTGGGTGTGCCAAACGTCACAACGTAACTGGGTGACTATAAAGGTGCACTACGGGTATGTCCGAAAGTGTCTGTTGGGTTGGCACGGATCGAGATTGGGATTTGTCACTCCGTGTGACGGAGAGGTATCTCTGGGCCCACTCGGTAATGCATCATCATAATGAGCTCAATGTGACTAAGGCGTTAGTCACGGGATCATGCATTGCGGTACGAGTAAAGAGACTTGCCGGTAACGAGATTGAACAAGGTATTGGGATACCGACGATCGAATCTCGGGCAAGTAACATACCGATTGACAAAGGGAATTGCATACGGGATTGATTGAATCCTCGACACCGTGGTTCATCCGATGAGATCATCGTGGAACATGTGGGAGCCAACATGGGTATCCAGATCCCGCTGTTGGTTATTGACCGGAGAGGCGTCTCGGTCATGTCTGCATGTCTCCCGAACCCGTAGGGTCTACACACTTAAGGTTCGGTGACGCTAGGGTTGTAGAGATATGTGTATGCGGATACCCGAAAGTTGTTCGGAGTCCCGGACGAGATCCCGGACGTCACGAGAGGTTCCGGAATGGTCCGGAGGTGAAGAATTATATATAGGAAGTCAAGTTTCGGCCACCGGGAAAGTTTCGGGGGTTACCGGTATTGTACCGGGACCACCGGAAGGGTCCCGGGGGTCCACCGGGTGGGGCCACCTATCCCGGAGGGCCCCATGGGCTGAAAGTGGAAGGGAACCAGCCCCTAGTGGGCTGGGCGCCCCCCCATGGGCCTCCCCCCATGCGCCTAGGGTTGGGAACCCTAGGGTGAGGGGGCTTTCCCCTTGCCTTGGGGGGCAAGGCACCCCCTTTCCCCCCTTTGGCCGCCGCCCCCACCCTAGATGGGATCTGGCCGGCGCCCCCCTCCCAGGGGGCCTATATATAGGGGGGGAGGGAGGGCAGCAACCTACAGCCTTGGGCGCCTCCCTCCTCCCCTGCAACACCTCTCTCTCTCTCTCGCAGAAGCTCGGCGAAGCCCTGCCGGAGACCCGCTACATCCACCACCACGCCGTCGTGCTGCTGGATCTCCATCAACCTCTCCTTCCCCCTTGCTGGATCAAGAAGGAGGAGACGTCGCTGCACCGTACGTGTGTTGAACGCGGAGGTGTCGTCCGTTCGGCACTCGGTCATCGGTGATTTGGATCACGACGAGTACGACTCCGTCATCCACGTTCATTGGAACGCTTCCGCTCGCGATCTACAAGGGTATGTAGATGCACTCCCTTCCCCTCGTTGCTAGTATACTCCATAGATGCATCTTGGTGAGCGTAGGAAAATTTTAAATTATGCTACGATTCCCAACAGTGGCATCATGAGCCAGGCCTATGCGTAGTTACTATGCACGAGTAGAACACAAAGCAGTTGTGGGCGTTGAGTTTGCCAATTCTTCTTGCCGCTACTAGTCTTTTCTTGTTTCGGCGGCATTGTAGGATGAAGCGGCCCGGACCGACCTTACACGTACGCTTACGTGAGACAGGTTCCACCGACTGACATGCACTAGTTGCATAAGGTGGCTAGCGGGTGTCTGTCTCTCCTACTTTTGTCGGAACGGATTCGATGAAAAGGGTCCTTATGAAGGGTAAATAGAAATTGGCAAAGCACGTTGTGGTCATACGTAGGTAAGAAAACGTTCTTGCTAGAAACCTACAAACCACGTAAAAACTTGCAACAACAATTAGAGGACGTCTAACTTGTTTTTGCAGCAAGTGCTATGTGATGTGATATGGCCAGAAGATGTGATGAATGATATATGTGATGTATGAGATTGATCATATTCTTGTAATAGGAATCACGACTTGCATGTCGATGAGTATGACAACCGGCAGGAGCCACAGGAGTTGTCTTTATTATTTTGCATGACCTGCGTGTCATTGAATAACGCCATGTAAATTACTTTACTTTGTTGCTAAACGCATTAGCCATAGAAGTAGAAGTAATCGTTGGCATGACGACTTCATGAAGACACAATGATGGAGATCATGGTGTCATGCCGGTGACGAAGATGATCATGGTGCCCCGAAGATGGAGATCAAAGGAGCATGATGATATTGGCCATATCATGTCACTATTTGATTGCATGTGATGTTTATCATGTTTTTGCATCTTATTTGCTTAGAACGATGGTAGTAAGTAAGATGATCCCTTATAATAATTTCAAGAAAGTGTTCACCCTAACTGTGCACCGTTGCGAAGGTTCGTTGTTTCGAAGCACCACGTGATGATCGGGTGTGATAGATTCTAACGTTCGAATACAACGGGTGTTGACGAGCCTAGCATGTACAGACATGGCCTCGGAACACACGCAATACACTTAGGTTGACTTGACGAGCCTAGCATGTACAGACATGGCCTCGGAACACGGAGGACCGAAAGGTCGAACATGAGTCGTATAGAAGATACGATCAACATGGAGATGTTCACCGATCTTGACTAGTCCGTCTCACGTGATGATCGGACACGGCCTAGTTAAACTCGGATCATGTTTCACTTAGATGACTAGAGGGATGTCTATCTGAGTGGGAGTTCATTAAATAATTTGATTAGATGAACTTAATTATCATGAACTTAGTCTAAAATCTTTACACTATGTATTGTAGATCAAATGGCCAATGTTGTCCTCAATTTCAACGCGTTCCTAGAGAAAACCAAGCTGAAAGATGATGGCAGCAACTATACGGACTGGGTCCGGAACCTGAGGCTCATCCTCATAGTAGCCAAGAAAGATTATGTCTTAGAAGCACCGCTAGGTGATGCACCAATCCCAGAGAATCAAGACGTTATGAACGCTTGGCAGCAGCGTGCTGATGATTACTCCCTCGTTCAGTGCGGCATGCTTTACATCCTAGAACCGGGTCTCCAAAAGCGTTTTGAGAAACATGGAGCATACGAGATGTTCGAGGAGCTGAAATTGGTTTTCCAAGCTCATGCCCGGGTCGAGAGATATGATGTCTCCGACAAGTTCTTCAGCTGTAAAATGGAGGAGAACAGTTCTGTTAGTGAGCACATACTCAGAATGTCTGGGTTGCACAACCGCTTTACTCAGCTGGGAGTTAATCTCCCGGATGACGCGGTCATCGACAAGCAAGCGGGAAAGTTATCGTATACTCGGTTTGCGGTGAGTGGCATGCCGAGTGACCGTGTGGGGTCGAGCCGTGGAGGAGGGTGAGACACGAACATGACAGACGTGATTTAAACGTTGGTTTTGCTCGATGGCGCGATCCAACGAAACGAAACGTTGGTTTCTCTCCGTTTCCATTTTTCTCCGAAAAAACGGAAACTTTCCACTCCATTTTCATTCCTATTCCAAGGTTGCCCCGTTACAACATTCCATCAAATACAAAGAAAAACTAACATGCATGCTGATGCATCTCAATGATTCACAGATCATAGCCAATATTTACTTCACAACTAAAGAAAAAAGTTGTGAGAGCGTGTACGAAAGAAAAATTACTGATGGGGTCACTACGACTTAAACCCTAAACCCTAAACATGATTTAATTTCCTGGCCAGGTAGAACCTGTCGAAGGAAAGACGGCTGGCACCCTCGGATCATACAATGCTTTTGTGCAGTTCCACTAAAATCGACCTGAGCATCCCTGATGGCAAAGATATTGAAGAAGTGTGATTAGAATAATAGTACTGGCACTAGTTCATGAGACATAAACTCATCACAAGTAGAAGCCGGTAGAAGTAGAGAAAGATCGACATGGAGATGGAGCTACGACAGTGGAGCAAGCCGGCTCCAAAAGGAAGATGGACTACCCGGGACGTCGGGCTGTAGCTAGAAGGGCGGTTGGGACGCGACATCGACCCATACCGCGGTGACCCCCGATTGGGACGCACCGACTTTGGGTTTTCTCCCTCGCCGATGTCGACTGCATCTACGCAGAACATTGTTTCCTTCCCCCAGCTGCGGGATCAGGCCCGTCGTTCTATGTTTGTGAAGAGAGCAACCTAAGCAAGCAGTCTTGTAGCTTAGGCTCCTGCTAGTGTATATATAGTGGTTTTCTTTTTCTCTCCATATCAACCATTTTATATTGCGTACGTGTCATTCAAGAGTGAAATGATGGTTGCTTCTTCCGACTAACTTACTGTGTGATATGACTGCTCCTTAGTGGCCCCTACACGTACTCCCCCTACGTGTATGCAACAGTCACACGTAAACATGGACGCAAAAATGCGCGCGACGCCCTAATGCATGCATGTCCGAGCACACGACGGAACACACACGGTCACGCTCAAGTGCTCAACCTACATGTGCATGCACACACATACTCAGTCAGGGTGAGCTAGTGACCGTATAAACACCGGAAAATATATATATTGAGCGCAATGAGCGTATTATGAAGTCCACTGACCGTATTTTTACAAATATACAGTGACAGACAGTGTATTTATCTCGTTTGAAATTAAGACAATATTAACCGGAGAGGAGGTAGTATGGACTAGCATTACTTTGATGTGTCCCGTCAACTTGCCAAACGAGGAGAAGGTTGCAGGACGGGAGAAGCTTGCGCGCGGTGGCTCGCAGGACAAGGAGAAACTTTTGACTAATGCAAGCTCTCCCTCGCTCAGGCGGTGGACGTGCAACAGTTAATTCGGTGTCAAATTGCCAGAAGCATAGACTATACTACTAGTGCTATTATTGTTCAACTTCCCGAATAGGCGAACAGCCAAGCGCAAAGTAAACAGGTCTGCAAACCTTGCGGCGCATCTTCGTGTGAACCGTGCGGCGCATCTTCGTGCGGACCGGCTTGCTGCACTTTGAATGTGGCCGAGAGCTGGCTTGATGAAACACCTCGCTTCCTACTTCTTTTTTTGCGGGGTACCTCGCTTCCTAGTGACCAGTGTCTTGGCTGATCGTCCTAAGAATGCTTATATATGAATAAAGCTCTCTCATTTACCCGCAAAAAAGATTAAGCCATATTAACCGGAAAGGAGGGAGTATGGACTAGCACTACTTTTTGGTGTGTCCCGTCAACTCGCAGAACGAGGAGAAGCTTGCAGGACAAGGTGAAGCTCGCTTACGCCTTTTGACTAATGCAACCTACCCTCGGTGGACATGCATCAGTCCATTCGGTGCCAGATTGTCAGAGGCATACACTGTAGTACCCAACATGTGGAGTACCATCATTGTTCGACTTCACGAAGAGGCGAAGAGCCAAGCGCAGTAGTACTAGTAGTACTACTACTAGAACCGCATGGTGGAGCGTCTGTACTCTTATTTTTTTAATCTCTGATAAAGTACACGGTTATTCCGGAGAAGGGCGGAAAACGGCAGCCCAACATGTAATGAATGATATCGATCAACCAACCATGCTCGAATATATCTTGGCCTCCGTGCGAGCCCATCTGTGTGTTCTCGCTCCTCGTCTCTCTCAAGGAACGGTGGGTTGGCTCTTTGCCGTCAATTGAGATCGGTTTGCTCAACTCCTGTCCCACATGTCAGTGATATGCCAAGAGGAGGTGCGTTGACCGACTGGCCATACGCGTACTTGGTTTTGCACCTTCATACTACTCCTCCCTCCGTCACAGTTTACAGGGCGCGCTTCATTATGATGCATTTCTCTCAATGCATTTCCACCACCAGAGAGACTTTAGACGCGTTTGGTTTAATGCTCAATTAATTAGGGCACGGTAACCGCAATCAAGTCCACAATTTTCTCTCCATGTACTGTACTACTACGGAGTGGAGTAAGTGCATGCATGTGTGTACCCGGGGTGGAAGCACTGCATGCATGTGTGTATGCATTATTCCCTCTAGTAATAGACGCCGTGCTATAACTACCAATGCTATTTTTCAGGCCGATTGCTAGTCGCCTTGGTCCCACAGATATTTTTTATTTTTTCTGAAGCGCGCTATATAAATAGTGACGGATGGAGTAGTATGAGCGGATTCAAAGAAGAGCGTATTGATGGTTGCTTCTTCAGAGCAACTTATAGTGGGAAAGGTGGGGCTTATGATTTGACTGCTCATTACTCACTATTAATGCGGCGCAACGACCGGGCTGAGTCTCCCATGCGGTTGTGCACTACCCCCTCGGTTCTTAAATATACTCCGGAGTATTTGTCTTTCTAGAGATTTCAACGAGTGACTACTCAAATATTTGTCTTTTTAGAGATTTCAAATGGACTGGCACATACGGATGTTTATAGACATATTTTAGAGTGTAGATTCACTCATTTTGCTCCGTATGTAGTCACTTGTTGAAATCTCTAGAAAGACGAAAAGAATATTTAGGAACGGAGGGAGTACACATACGAAGCAAAATGAGTGAATCTACACTCTAAAATATGCCCGTTTGAAATTTGTAAAAAGACAAATATTTAGGAACGAAGGAGTATAATTTTGTGCATGGCACATGGACCCGGATGATGAAGAGGCTTCTGGCAATGCTATCAAGCTTCCATCATTTGTTTACATAATTGACGTACTATACAAATAATTTTCCAGCGACATGAAATTGTACAATGGTGTGAGCTTTCAGCTTTTGTTTCGCGTGTCTTGCCATCGATGCTCTTTCGGAAACAATAAAAAACTAACTTCCTTGCTAATGCATGTCAATTATTAGCAGATCAGAGCTAATAATTACATCACAACTGAAGACAGAGTTGTGAGAAGCTGTTAAATTAAAATTGATCCATGCTTTCATTGGCAGCAACGTCCCCCCAGCTCTGTCTAAATCAACAAGGCATGTTGGGGAAAAAGTAGCTGTCTGGAGCATGCAACATTCTGATCATTTTGTGCAGTTCCACTAAAATAGAGCTGAGCGTCCCTGTTCCAAAGATATTAAGTGTGATTACGATAATAGAGGACTGCTGATGAAACAATAAACACACAAATAGAAGCCGGTCACCTTTGCAGTCTCTCTCTTAAGACTAACTAGTTGGAGAAGATTAGGCTCGGAGTTGGATGAGGAGGATAGAGCAAAACCAATCTCGCTTTGTGCAGTCGCACTGAAATGTAGAGACGTTGCCCGTGTGACATTTTAGTACAACTGCACAAAACACTCTTAAGAAAAAAGTGATTTGTGCAGTTCACCAAAAGGTCCCAATAGCAACGAGTAGAAAGGAAACAATTACTGGCCAATAACAGTTGATGACACATGCGATGACAAAAAAGAAGCATATTCCTTGTCCTAAGGGAAGATAACAACACGGTTGTGTTTGTCTAAAACGGTGTGAGGACGAGAATGCAATATGGAAAGTACGCCGGACGAGCTACGTTTTGGGCAAAGAACTATGGAAGATCCACATGCAGCGACGTGGGAAGACGGGCAGTGGAGCAAGGCCGGAGGGGATACCTGGAGGTCGTCGGGATGTAACTAGGTGAGCGGCGGCGGGCAGAATCTGCGAGCAGGTGGCATAGGCCCTGCCGCGTCGGAGCTTGGTCAGAGAGAACGGCGTGTACCGCAGATCGGGACGTGCTGCCTCGGCGCCATCAAACAGAGAAACGATGCACTTCCTCCCTTTCCCCCGGCGGACGGGATGCGGCTGGATCAGTGACCAACATTGAGAGAGAGAGAGGCCACCGCACTCCCTTTCCCCCGGCGGACGGGATGCGGCCGGATCAGTGACCAACGGTGAGAGAGAGAGTGGCCACCACACTACCTTTCCCCCGGCGGACGGGATGCGGCCGGATCAGTGACCAACGGTGAGAGAGAGAGGCCACCGCAGCCTTGTGTGAGATACTCTGAAGAGCGACAAACCAGGCAGGCAGGCTCCATTGTATATAGTGAGCGGACTACCTTTTTCTCCATAAAAATCGTTTTATATTCTGTGTACGTGCCATTGAGCGCTATAACTTTATTTAAAAATAACGCGGCAACGCGTCAAGTCGAACTTTGTTTCGTGCACGCGTGGTACACGACCTCCCTAGGTAAACAACCGCTACAGGCGTTCAAATTAGCATGTGGGCTGCCATTTCGTAAAGAAATGAGCTCCACCGTGTACCCGCGCGGGTGTGGCTACGCACGAAGCGTGAGTACGTGCACGGTGCACCTATTCTCTTCTTGTATACGTACACCACCTACGTGGGGTTGTGTGAGAGAGATACAAACCTAGAGAGATATAGTGTGTGGGTTCTTGAGAGTTTTTTGGGGGGGGGGGGTCAATCAAAAAATGTAACATATGCAATGTGTGTGAAATAGAGTCCTAGATATAACATATATATAGAGGGGGCGATCCATGAGAAGAGAGTGGAGGTATCATCGGCTTGAGGTGTCCATAGAATCGAAGAGAGGGATGATGTGTGTGTGTGCGCGTGCGATCGATAAAGAGTGCCATCGAATTTGTGTGTGCCCACGTCAAAGATATAGAGTGGCTGGCCTACTGGAACGTGAGATGGGACATGTGCAGTTTGTCTCTATGGCATGGATACCTACCTGCAGCGCTCGACTATCAGTGTGTGGTGGGGGAAGAGGGAGGGCCCAATTAACTATGGAGGTACAATGGATGGTATATGTGTGGAGGAGGAGAGAGGCCTATCTCATGTATTAATGAGATCGATCTGCCTCATGTATTAAGGGAGATCGATCGGCATCCATGCATATGTGCAGGAGAGGAATAAGGTTGGGAGAGAGACAGAGCTAGAGTGTTGGAGGGGGTGGTAGTGGAGTTGCTTCTAACAAATGGTGGGATAGGCTTGCTAGACAAACGGAGGGCACGCCCGCAATATCAATAAGAGAGGAGATGGCTGCTTGTTGTCTGTGCACGTGCGTGTGAGAGACGGGTCAGGAGGCATGCACGAATGATGAGGGGGGATGATGTGGCTGTGGTAAGCAGACGTAACTACATAGGACGATCAATCGCCCTTTGTTAGAGAAAGGAGAGACATAACTTGTGAGGTACGTCGATCGATGGGGGGTAGTTAAAGTCGATCTAGGTATATGTTGGGAGATCGATCGGTATACATGCATGTGTGTGTTAGAAGCAAATGTGGCACGAGGAGAAGCATAGAGAGAGAGAGAGGTATGCATGTAGGAGGTGGTACGAGAGGCATACTATATCAAGGGGGGAGGAGTGTGCGAGTACGAGAACGATGAAAAGAGTGGTGGGAGTGAGGCATGGACGGTGACAAGAGAAGAGGGGAAGCTTGTGTTTGTGCTAGGCACACCTGGCTAGAGAGGCATATCGATCGATGTGTGCCGTAAAGAAGGAGCTGGGGGGCCTACACACACCGTGGGTGAACGACCTAAAGTGAAAAGACGAATTTGCGCGATGGAGCTAGAGAATGCCGAGGGAGGGTGAGAGGGATGCGGGCGTGTGCATGCACAAGAGAAAGTTAGCGCTAGCTACAAAGATAAGAGGGTTGTGTGGGTGTAAAAGACGAATAGAGATCATATATACTTCATTATAAAAAGCGAATTCGGATATTTGAAGAATTTATCATAGTGTTTCAAACCGACGCATGTGTGAATATATATAACGGTGATACACATGGTGTGGTTATGAACATGTTATACTACATTTAATATATTTTATCTCCACTCTTATAAAAACGGAGTTGTTGATGATGGTGTGCCTGCCATCCTGCATTATAGGCCGTCCGATTTATATCTGGCAGATAGCAAGGAAACTATGATGGTTGAAGTTGGCAACAATCATGATTGTAGATTCTTATTGAAATAGAGAAACGAATTCAAATTTAGTTCGAATTGCAGTGGTAGTATAGACATTTGGAATGCACTAAAATGTTGGTATGAGTAGGTTACATGCATTATACAGCAAGCGAAAAAAATTAATCGGACATAACATGGATTCATACTCCCTCCTTCCATCTATATAGGGCGTAATGAGATTTTTAAGACCGCCTTTGACTATTGTCAAGGTTAATAGTACATGACATGCACAATGTGAAAATTATATCATTGAAAGAACCTTTCACAGACGAATTTAACGGTGTGCTTTGTGTAAGTTGCATGTCATATGTCATTGCTCTAATATGGTCAAAGTTAGCATCGAATAACACATTAGGCCCTATACAGATGGAAGGAGGGAGTAGCTTTGAATAGCATTTGTATAGTAAAACGGGGCAAGACTCTCTCTTTGTGTGGTGTGAATAGTTTTATTTTTTTCGTTTTCTTTTTGGTTGAGGGAAGTGCGAATTGATTTGGTACGTACAAGTACAATATTACTACACGTTAGGCTTGTCCCTAAAATTCAACCCGCGTCTTGTTATATCCCAAAAATTCAGATATCGTGCTCCCAAAACTGGCGCCTTCACAACCCGCGCCTTGCTATCCCGAAATTACAACGCGCGCGAAAACTCCCTCCAGCTGCCAAACCCCGACACGCGAAATCCCCCTTCTAACCCTGAGCCGAAAGGGCCACTAGTTCAAATCGGTGGGGGGTACTTTTGTAACACACCCTACATTTTGGACAAGCGCGTCCCTAAGTCATGCTTCACCCCCTCCCATCGCCCCCTTTTCGCCATTCGAAATCCCAGGCCGCCATAACCTCTCCGCTCCAGCCGCGAAACCCCACCCTCCTCCGTCCGCCACGTCATCGCTGCCCAGCCGGAGCCTCTTCCCCGATGACGTCGTCCACCGCAACAGCTCGACGTCCCTCGTCCACCTCCCCGATGAGGATCCGTCGTCCATCTCGCCGTCCCGCCGGTTCAGCCGCCCCGTCCTCCACCTCCAAGGAGCTGCTCCGACGATCGCCTCGTCTATCGCGGCTGCTCCATCCCCACAGCGCCGCCTTAACCTGCTCCACCATAACCGCAGCATCCTCACCGACTCCTCGGACGAAGCCGAGGCCTACTCGGCGCCACCAAAGAGGTTGTACACTCATCGCATCGCACCTTCTCCTTAACTCGACCTCCCGGCGCCGACGGTGCTCCATCCCGCACCCCCATGGAGCGGCTACCTTGAAGCCGGCGCCGCGGGCGACATCTCCACGGCGGCTCTCCCCCAGTGCGAGGCCCCTTCGGCGGCGGCGTCCATACCAGCCGGATCTGCTGCTGCTGCTCCGGCTCTCGCTCGCTCACGCTGCTGCTGCTGCTCCGGCTCTCGCTCGATCGCTTGTTTGCCCAGCTGCTGCTGCTGCTCTCCCCCTCGCTCGTGCTACTGCTCTGCTCTGATTAAGCCACACTTCAGTCGACTGAATCGACTTTTGGGTCAGTCGATTTTCAGGGGTTGGGGGGGCTCGCCGGAGTTAAGGAAGAACCACCTGCAGCGGGGACGGGGGCTCGCCGGAGAGGTACCCCACTATCTATCTTAGGGTTCAGGGTGGGGGCGGGGGCCTAGAGGGCTGGCCGGGGGTGGCGGTGGCGAGTTGTTTCGGGGCGGCGAGGCGGCGCTGGGGCCGGCGGTTCGGCCGGTGGTGGCTGGCGGGTCAGGGGGGTGCAGGTTGACGATGAACTGCAGGCCCTCCCTAAACTACATGTCAAGTGCCTCTCTGCTACCATTGCGTTCAGTTTCGACAGTAGCATTCAGATTCCACAGTAAATTTCAGTTTTGACAGTTAAGTTCAGAGTCAACAGTTTTTACCTCATCTGTTGTAGTCAGGTGGTTTTTGGTGATGTTAATTTTACATCCATTTTACATCATCTATTGGACATGCTATTAGAATCCCACTTGAGATTGACGATGTATGTCTTGTGCTGCTTCAGCCTTGACATCTTACGGCTCACCGGAGCTGCTCCAACGACAGAATGATCCATCACAACAGAGCAGTGCCCTGGACGCTGTCTACAAATTCCTCAGATCTCCCTCCACACCTCCGACAGCCACCCCTGCCTCAACTGCTTCAGCGACCAACCCAATGATGCTGAGGTCGACACGGCTATGGCAAAGAGGTTGTACACTTGTTGCATCCCTTATTACTATACATTCACGTCGATCCATTAGGGCTATTTGGTTCAACGGAAAAACGTCGATCCACTGGTTGTTACCATCACTCTAAATTTATGCATGCTCTCCTTACATAATCTCACCATATTTTTCGTATGCATGTCAGATATTGTACACAGTCATGCTGAACATGTAGAGAAAAAGAGAAGAGTTTTGCGCGGTAATACAATGTCATGCAGACATCACTCCATGGTGGGTTCAATGGCAAACCCTCCCCACCCCTCTCCAGATTGTAATCCAGAGGAAGATATCTGTTCTGAGGCGGATTCAGACGCCGCTGACCACTCCTATTTACCCCCCAAGGTGTTTGCTCTACCTTGGCATGATGATGTTAGTCATATCATGCATATGTTGCCTTGCAGTGCCTACTTTTGACATCATATATGTCATTTGCTTAGTTTAGACATGTTCTGTAATGCCACCTGTTTAGTTTCTATATCATATATGGGAATTATGCAGTCTCATGTCTTTTAGCCAGCCATAATATATGTGAAATGTGCAATGCCATCCTGTTTAACCAGGCATCATATATTTGAATGATATCTTGCCCATCCTTTTCTTCATTACATTTCCATTTGTCGACAATGTTTGTACATTAAACTACTCTTCCTGTGAATCAGCCATTTGGGTGGGAGATGGAAAAATCTGGAGTGAAAACAAGGCCTTCAGAGCAGACAGTGCTACCTGTCGAAGTAGATCTCTTGTTGGGTCCCGATAGCTCCTCAGAGATGGATTCAGAGACAGATGACCAGTCCTATTCCCCCACTGAGGTGTATGCTCTAACTTGGCACGGTTATACTGCTCATATCATGCATACGGTGTCTTGCATTGCATAGTTTAGACATCATATACACAATATTCAACACCATATTCTTAGTTCAGACATCATATCGAATGCCCTCTATTTAGCATATAAATCACATATGTGAATTAAATGATGCGATCCTGATTACTTAGATAACATGTAGGTGAATTATGTCATGCGATCCTGTTTAGTTATTCATCATATCTTTGAATTATGTTATGCTATGCTATCCAGTTTAGATAGACATCATATATGTGAAATTATGTCATGCTATCCGTTTTAGTTATACAATATACATGTCAACTATTTCATGCCCTCTTTTTTCCACACTATCTATTGCATCTGTCTCTCATACAATGTCTGTACATTCAACTATGTTTCCTGTTTATCAGCCATCTGAATTGGAGTGGGTGATGCCAGTATCTAGCGGACTAAAAACACGGTCTTCAAATAAAACAGTGCTACCTCTTGGTGGAGATAGCACCCCGGTTGTACATGCACAAGAACCAGCCCTACCACACATAACCCAAACTCTCGCAGATTGTACCCCTACTGCGATGGACAGAGAACCAGCTTCACCCAATCTAACCCCAACCCCAGCCGATAGTAACCCAGTTCATGTTGACATAGCACCATCTCCACCACAGAGCTCCCAAACAAGAGCAGTTAGTAAGGCAGCTCCAGTGCCCAAAGGGCCAGTACTATCACGGCGAACCCCAACTCCACCAGTTAGTACGCCTATTCCCGTGGAGGAAGAATAACCAGCTAGTCGTAGTTTAGCATCTATCACATTTGATGTTGTTAAATTGTATGTGCGTATCTTCCCATCTTGGAAATATTATACTGAAGATGAAGGAAAATGCCAGTTGCAGGTGTTTGTCCAGGAGTTATGTGTAAGTAATGTTATTCATGGCAATTACTTTGCTTCGTCCCATACATCCTACCTCCATGATGGTTATAATACAGCAAATTTTCCCATTTTTCTCTATAGAGAAGGACCGATTTGGAAACTCAGGATGAGGTAACCTGTGCTAATACCTCTGCTATCTTCAAGAATGCTTGGTGGCAGTATCGGAATTACCTGAAGAAAACGTACTTCACCAGCAAAGAAACTCATCAAATTCCCTTACGTTCTCCTGAGACACATTTACTGGACGATGACTGGGAACGCCTTGTTCTGTACTGGTCCCGAACCAAGAATGTGGTAAGGTCTATGAGCTCATTTTCTATTTTTTAGTATTATATTCTCGCGTCTTACTGTACTCTGTTCATGTAGAACAAGTGCCTAAACCTGAAGAACAACTGTTCTAATTTAAGATTCCATTTCTATCATAGTTCAAAAAAGCGCTAGGCGTTAATTGTGCGTTTTGCCACCGCCTTGCGCTTTACTGACCAAAGCGCATGCTTATGCGCAGTTATGCGCAATGCGTTTTGCCAACGCCTAGAGCCTAGGCGCGCTTAAGCGCTCGCTTAGGCACGCCGTTTTTAACTATGATTGCTTTGCTTTTGTATCACTGTATTTACTCACACAAACTTATTTTTAAATTGAAGGATCCAATCGAAACTCCAATGGCACAGCAGGTATGTTCACGCATGTTTCTTTAACAGGTTTGCTCTTATCAATAGCTCTATTGATTTCAATTTCAATTGTGTATACAGTTGACTTTCGTATCATGCACATTACTAACATCACAACAGAGCCAATAGTGTTGTTGTACATGTAGACCCGTGGTACCCATCTGAAATCTTCTTGTGCTGTGTAGTTTCCCACGCTTTGTATTCTTTCACTGCTGCTTTGTCTTGAACTGATATGATTTGAACCGTGTCTCTATTTTGATTTGGCAAGACAATGCAGTGACCATAGGACATAGATATATGTTTGTTTGATGCTTTTATTATGTACTGGTACTTGGCAATAGAAGACTTGGTAGTTTAATCCTGTCCACCTTACTAATGAACTGGTTCACCGAAATGAGTTTCATGTACTAGTACATGCTAAACTTGTTATTTGTCTGCTTATTTCTTCTTTTAGAATGCTGACAGAATATTGGGGAAGAGTGCCTTATTAAGCAATGGTAAAGGAAGTAATGCAGATAAGGTATAGGATAGTGACACATCCTTGTTGGTCTCCAACAAAGCTGATAAAACAGCTAAGGAACTTGTCTTGGTTTAGTGTTCGAGTTACTGGCCACTACCGCTTGCACAAGCTATTCAAACTCACTGTCTGAATCAGTTCGGTTTCTTGAGTCTCAACTACAGGCTGAAAGACATAGATCAGCTGTGCTGCGACAAGAAGTGGAAGGACTGCGGAAGTCCCTGGAGCATTCACATGCATACTTTCTGGTGCAACAGCAAGCGTTGGAGGATTTTAGCGCCAAACAGGACAACGCTAATTAGCTTGCTAAGCTTATTGCCAGCATGGTGGATACCCAGGATAAAGTTTCTTTAGCTCTTCTGAAGTTGTTTCAGTTATGCTCTTGTTTTGCTGCCGCGTTTATTTGCACTGGTGGCCAATTTTGACGGCCAGTGTATGTAATGTGCTGCTTTGTTCCCTATATTTGCACTGGTGGCGAACTTTGATGCCTAGTGGATGTAATATGTGTAATAGCGGTAATAGGCTAGCGTTAATTGCTTGCTTATTTATTTCCTTATTGTCTTGTTTAGTTGTTTGCTTGTAGTCACTGCAGTTCTTTTTCTGTTTTTTTCTAGTGGCCACAATAGCCTATTTTTGGTAACTAGGCCAAAATAATCATGGCAACACACGGACTGTTGTAACCATGGGCCTCCTGCAGGCCGTATGATCCATGGGCCTTCGTCCGGCCGTAGGATCCATCGGCCTTCTATACGGGCCTTAGGGTCCATGGGCCTTCTACGGGTCGTAGGGTCCATGGGCCTTCTACGGGCCGTACGATCCATGGGCCTTCTACGGGCCGTACTATCCATGGGCCTCATACGGGCCGTAGGATCCATGGGCCTTCTACGGGGCGTATCATCATTTCGCCAATCATGGCCATACTATTCGTGGGCCATAACGGGCCATTAATAGGCCGTATTTGATAACTCTATGAAAACAGCCCAACGAGTTTTTTTTGACATGAAAACGGCCCAACGTATTAACGGTCCGCAAACGGGCCGACTCTAACGACGGGCTGAATTTGGCCCACAAGCAGAAAATGACGGTAACGGGCCGTATGTAACCGAATGCTACAAATGAGCCCAAGAATCAATGGGCCCTGAGAAGGCCGAAAGATAACTTGGGCTGGAAATGGCCCAATGGAATAACGGGCCATTAATGAGTATAAAGTGATACACTGTTCATTACGGGCCAGTTTCACCACAGGCCGTTAATGGGCCAAGAGTTACAAAGGTCCTCATATGGGCCGAAAGAAGTCATGGGCCACACATGGGCCGGAAGTTAAAACAGGCTGAATCATATTGGACGGCCCAGACGACGCTACTGGGCCTAATTCGGATAGGGCGTAACGGGCCCTGGGTTAGCGGGCTGTAAATGGGCTATATGCGAACAGGCCGTTAACAGGCTTTCCGTGGGCCGGCCCGCCACCTTTTGACCAAGTCAAACGGGCCGGCCTTTTCACAGGAATGGGCCTCTGTTGGGCCGTGCCACGTGTTGCCGTATCATAGGCGCCTTCGGTCCAATGAGCGGATGACATCTGTCCCAACGGTGAGCCGACACGTGTTTCCTCCAGCCAATGATGATTTTACACGTGAAAAATCCCCATTGGTCGGGGCTGTTAACGGGTTATCGGATCCAAAACCCGACCCGATAGCTTAACGGTGTTCCATTACGTTGGATGCCACGTGTCGGTCACCCTTGACGAAAGCACTTCTGTGACGCGCGATTTATCGTCATGGAAGTGGACACTTCCGTGATGATAATTTTGGTAATGTCATGGAACACTTCTACGACAGCACAGGTATGACTATCTTGATTCTGTCATAATTTTGTCATGGATGTACATGCATGACAAAAAACGCGACCTACTGTGACAAACACGTATCATCACGGAAGTGTATTTTTTTTGTAGTGTTAGTCATGACATCGGCAAACTGCTGAGTGGTAGGAACGTGCAAAACACGAACCTTCCCGAGAGCCACCTGCTCGCGAACGAAGTGAATGTCAAGCTCAATATGCTTCGTACGCGATGGTGGACGGGGTTGGCGGAGAGATAGACGGCGGAGACGTTGTCGCGGTAGACGATCGTGGCCTTGGGGACCACACAAAGCAACTCCTGGAGTAGCTGACGGAGCCAAGAGCACTCAGCAACGGCGTTAGCCACTGCCCGATACTCTGCCTCGACACTCAAGCGAGAGACCGTGGGTTGCCGCTTGGACGACCACGAAATCAGCGAGGGCCCGAGGTAGACGCAGTAGCCTGACATAGAACGACGCATGTCCGGGCAGCCAGCCCAGTCAGCATCGGAGTAGGCGACCATGTCGATGGAGGATGATGCCATCAGGGTGAGTCCCAGGGTCATAGTGCCGCGTATGTACCGAAGAATACGCTTCACCAGAGTCCAGTGGGAATCACGCGGGGAGTGCATGTGGAGGCACACCTACTGGACTGCATACTGCAAGTCAGGCCGAGTGAGGGTGAGATACTGCAGGGCGCCGACGATGGAGCGGTAGAACGCGGCATCCGGCGCAGGAGACCCCTCCAGAGTAGAAACCTTCGCCTTAGTGTCAACAGGCGTAGGGGCGGGTTTGCAATTAAGCATACCCACGCGCTCGAGAAGCTCATGAGCGTACTTCTGCTGATGTAGAAAAAACCCGTCGGCACGGTGAACGACCTCAATGCCAAGGAAGTAGTGCAACGCTCCCAGATCCTTGAGGGCAAACTCATCACAAAGACGAGCCGTGAGCTGCTGAAGGAGCCCAGGTGAGGATGCCGTCAGGATAATGTCGTCCACATAGAGCAGCAGGTACGCAGTAGCAGTGCCCTGGTGGTAGACGAAAAGGGACGTGTCAGAGCGGGTTGTGTGAAACCCAAGCTGTTGCAAGAATCCAGCCATACGCTGGTACCACGCCCTGGGGGGCTGCTTCAGTCCATAAAGAGACCGAGAGAGCAAGCAGACATGGTCGGGATGCTCAGCGTCGACGAAGCCTGTCGGTGGCTCACAGAAGACTCGTTCCGTGAGATGACCGTGCAGAAAAGCGTTGGAGACATCCAACTGATGCACAGGCCAGGCACGGGAGACCGCCAGCTGAAGCACCATACGAATTGTGCCCGGTTTAATGACCGGGGTGAAGGTGTCGGTGAAGTCCACGCCTGCACGCTGGCGGAAGCTGCGCACCACCCAGCGAGCCTTGTAGCGCTCGAGAGAACCGTCAGGGTTGGTCTTGTGACGAAACACCCATTTGCCACTGACGACGTTGGCGTGAGGGGGTCACGGCACAAGATGCCACATGCGGTTATGCTGCAATGTATCGAACTCCTCGCGCATCGCGGCGAGCCAATGTGGATCACGGAGGGCGGCGCGTGCGGACGAGGGGATGGGCGATGGTGGAGAGGACGATGTCGACACCACGCACACATACTCATCAGCAGCGTAGCGCATGTTGGGCCGATGGATACCGGCGCGAGACCGCGTCATCATGCTGGCGGGAGGCGGGTCGGCTGCGGCAGGAGCGACGGACGAGGGTGGCGAAGAGTCCGTTGCTCCCGGCGTCGTAGCGGGACCGGGGCCGGTCGGAGTAGCGGGGCCAGCGGGGGCGGTGGTGTTGGGGAACGTAGCAGAAATTCAAAATTTTCCTACGTGTCACCAAGATCAATCTGGGAGATGCTAGCAACGAGAGGCGAGGAGTGCATCTACATACCCTTGTAGATCGCGAGCGGAAGCGTTCAAGAGAACGGAGTTGATGGAGTCGTACTCGTCGTGATCCAAATCACCGATGATCCTAGCGCCGAACGGACGGCACCTCCGCGTTCAACACACGTATGGAGCGGGGACGTCTCCTCCTTCTTGATCCAGCAAGGGGGAAGGAGAAGTTGATGGAGATCCAGCAGCACGACGGCGTGGTGGTGGAAGTAGCGGGATCCCGGCAGGGCTTCGCCAAGCGCAAGCGGGGAGGAAGAGGTGTCACGGGAGGGAGGGAGGCGCCAGGGCTTGGGGTGCTGCTCCCATGCGCCTCCCCACTATATATAGGGGTGGAGGGGCTGGTTTCTTGCCCTCCAAGTCCATTGGGGCGTTGGCAAAGGTGGGGGAAAGAAATCCCATCATTTCCCTTCCCCACCGATTGTTATCCCCCTTTTTTAGGGATCTTGATCTCATCCCTTCGGGATATGATCTTATTCCTTCTAAGGTGGGATCTTGGTGCGCCTTGACCAGGAGTGTGGGGCCTTGCCCCCACTACCCACGTTCATGTGGGCCCCCCCATGCAGGTGGGCCCCACTTCGGAACCTTCTAGAACCTTCCCGGTACAATACCGAAAAATCCTGAACATTTTCCGGTGGCCAAAATAGGACTTCCCATATATAAATCTTTACCTCCGGACCATTCCGGAACTCCTCGTGACATCTGGGATCTCATCCGGGACTCCGAACAACTTTCAGTTAACCGCATACTAATATCTCTACAACTCTAGCGTCACCGAACCTTAAGTGTGTAGACCCTACGGGTTCGGGAGACATGCAGACATGACCGAGACGACTCTCCGGTCAATAACCAACAGCGGGATCTGGATACCCATGTTGGCTCCCACATGTTCCACGATGATCTCATCGGATGAACCACGATGTCGAGGATTCAATCAATCCCGTATACAATTCCCTTTGTCAATCGGTACGTTACTTGCCCGAGATTCGATCGTCGGTATCCCAATACCTTGTTCAATCTCGTTACCGGCAAGTCACTTTACTCGTACCGTAACGCATGATCCCGTGGCTAACTCCTTAGTCACATTGAGCTCATTATGATGATGCATTACCGAGTGGGCCCAGAGATACCTCTCCGTCATACGGAGTGACAAATCCCAGTCTCGATTCGTGCCAACCCAACAGACATTTTCGGAGATACCTGTAGTGCACCTTTATAGCCACCCAGTCACGTTGTGACGTTTGGTACACCCAAAGCATTCCTACGGTATCCGGGAGTTGCACAATCTCATGGTCTAAGGAAATGATACTTGACATTAGAAAAGCTCTAGCAAACGAACTACACGATCTTGTGCTATGCTTAGGATTGGGTCTTGTCCATCACATCATTCTCCTAATGATGTGATCGCGTTATCAATGACATCCAATGTCCATGGTCAGGAAACCATAACCATCTATTGATCAATGAGCTAGTCAACTATAGGCTTACTAGGGACATGTTGTGGTCTATGTATTCACACATGTATTACGGTTTCCAGTTAATACAATTATAGCATGAACAACAGACAATTATCATGAACAAGGAAATACAATAATAACCATTTTATTATTGCCTCTAGGGCATATTTCCAACAGTCTCCCACTTGCACTAGAGTCAATAATCTAGTTCACATCACCATGTGATTAACACTCAAAGTTCACATCGCCATGTGACTAATACCCAAGAGTTTACTAGAGTCAATAATCTAGTTCACATCACCATGTGATTAACACTCAATGAGTTCTAGGGTTTGATCATGTTATGCTTACGAGAGAGGTTTTAGTCAACGGGTCTGCAACATTCAGATCCGTGTGTGCTTTACAAATCTCTATGTCATCTTGTAGATGCAGCTACCACGCGCTACTTGGAGCTATTCCAAATAACTTCTCTACTATACGAATCCGGTTCACTACTCAGAGTCATCCGGATTAGTGTCAAAGTTTGCATCGACGTAACCCTTTACGACGAACCCCCTTTCCACCTCCATAATCGAGAAAATTCCTTAGTCCACTAGATACTAAGGATAAGTTCGACCGCTGTCATGTGATCCCTTCCTGGATCACTATTGTACCCCTTGACTAACTCATGGCAAGGCACACTTCAGGTGCGGTACACAGCATAGCATATTGTAGAGCCTACGTCTAAAGCATAGGGGATGACCTTCGTCCTTTCTCTTTCTTCTGTCGTGGTCAGGTCTTGAGTCTTACTCAATACTCACACCTTGTAACACAGCCAAGAACTCCTTCTTTGCTGATCTATTTTGAACTCCTTCAAAATCTTGTCACGGTATGTATTCATTTGAAAGTACTATTAAGCGTTTTTTTATCTATCCTTATAGATCTTGATGCTCAATGTTCAAGTAGCTTAATCCAGGTTTCCCATTAAAAACACTTTTCAAATAACCCTGGATGCTTTCCAAAAATTCTACATCATTTCTGATCAACAATATGTTAACAACATATACTCATCAAAAATTCTATAGTGCTCCCACTCACTTCTTTGGAAATACAAGTTTCTCATGAACTTTGTATAAACCCAAAATCTTTGATCATCTCATCAAAGCGTTCATTCCAACTCCGAGATGCTTACTCCAATCCTTAGAAGGATTGCTGGAGCTTTGCATACTTGTTAGCATCTTTCAGGATTGACAAAACCTTCTGGTTGTATCACATACAACCTTTCCTCAAGAAAATCATCGAGGAAACAATGTTTTGACATCCTATCTGCAAGATTTCATAAATAATGCAGTAACTGCTAATATAATTCTAATAGACTCTTAGCATCTCTACGAGTGAGAAAGTCTCATCGCAGTCAACTCCTTGAACTTGCCGGAAAACATCTTAACGACAAGTCGAGCTTTCTTAATGGTGACACTTAGCATCATTGTCTGTCTTCCCTTTAAAATCCATCTGTACCCAACAGCCTTACGACCATCAAGTAGTTCTTTCAAAGTCTATACTTTGTTTTCATACATGGATCCTCTTGGATTTTATGGCCTCGAGCCATTCGTCGGAATCTGGGCCCACCATCGCTTCTCCATAGCTCGTAGGTTCATTGTTGTCTAGCAACGTGACTTCCAAGACAGGATTACGTACCACTCTGAAGTAGTACGCATCCTTGTCGTCCTATGAGGTTTGGTAGTGACTTGATCTGAAGTTTCATGATCACTATCATAAGCTTCCACTTCAATTGGTGTAGGTGCCACAGGAACAACTTCCTGTGCCCTGCTACACATTAGTTGAAGTGACGGTTCAATGACCTCATCAAGTCTCCACCATTCGCCCACTCAATTCTTTCGAGAGAAACTTTTCCTCGAGAAAGGACCCGTTTCTAGAAACAATCACTTTTGCTTCCAGATCTGAAATAGGAGGTATACCCAACTGTTTTGGGTATTCTATGAAGATGCGTTTATCCGCTTTGGGTTCGAGCTTATCAGCCTGAAACTTTTTCACATAAGCGGCGCAGCCCCAAACTTTTAAGAGATGACAGCTTAGGTTTCTCTAAACCATAGTTCATACGGTGTCGTCTCAACGAAATTGCGTGGTGCCCTATTTAAAGTGAATGCGGTTGTCTCTAATGCCTAACCCATAAACGATAGTTGTAATTCGATAAGAGACATCATGGTATGCACCATATCTAATAGGGTGCAGTTATGATGTTCGGACACACCATCACAATATGGTGTTCCAGGCGGTATTAGTCGTGAAACAATTTCCACAATTTCTTAATTGTGTGCCAAACTCGTAACTCAGATATTCATCTCTATGATCATATCACAGACATTTTATCCTCTTGTCACGACGATCTTCAACTTCACTCTGAAATTACTTGAACCTTTCAATAATTCAGACTTGTGTTTCATCAAGTAAATATTCTCAGCATCTACTCAAATCATCTGTGAAGTAAGAACATAACGATATCCACTGCGTGCCTCAGCACTCATTGGACTGCACACATCAAATGTATTACTTCCAACAAGTTGCTCTCTTTTTCCATCTTACTGAAAACGAGGCCTTTCAGTCATCTTGCCCATGTGGTATGATTTGCATGTCTCAAGTGATTCAAAATCAAGTGAGTCCAAATGATCCATCTGTATGGACTTTTTTTTCATGCATATATACTAATAGACATGGTTCGCATGTCTCAATCTTTTCAAAAACGAGTGAATCCAAAGATCCATCAACATGGAGCTTCTTCATGCGTTTTATACCAATATGACTCAAGTGGCAGTGCCACAAGTATGTGGTACTATCATTACTATCTTATATCTTTTGGCATGAACATGTGTATCACTACGATCGAGATTCAATAAACCATTCATTTTAGGTGCAAGACCATTGAAGGTATTATTCAAATAGACAGAGTAACCATTATTCTCCTTTAATGAATAACCGTATTGCGATAAACATAATCCAATCATGTCTATGCTTAACGCAAACACCAAATAACAATTATTCAGGTTTAACCCCAATCTCGATGGTAGAGGGAGCATGCGATGCTTGATCACATCAATCTTGGAAACACATATCGTCATCTCACCTTTAGCTAGTCTCCGTTTATTCCGCAGCTTTTATTTCGAGTTACTAACACTTAGCAACCGAACCGGTATCTAATACCCTGGTGCTACTAGGAGTACTAGTAAAGTACACATTAATATAATGTATATCCAACATACTTCTGTCGACCTTGCCAGCCTTCTCATCTACGAAGTATCTAGGGTAGTTCTGCTTCAGTGACCGTTCCCCTCATTTCAGAAGCACTTAGTCTCGGGTTTGGGTTCAACCTTGGGTTTCTTCACTAGAGCAGCAACTGATTTGCCGTTTCATGAAGTATCCCTTCTTGCCCTTGCCCTTCTAGAAACTAGTGGTTTTACTAACCATCAACATTGATGCTCCTACTTGATTTCTACTTTCGCGGTGTCAAACATCGCGAGTTGCTCAAGGATCATCATGTCTATCCCTGATATGTTATAGTTCATCACGAAGCTCTAATAGCTTGGTGGCAGTGACTATGGAGAACCATCACTATCTCATCTGGAAGATTAACTCCCACTCGATTCAAATGATTGTAGTACTCAGATAATCTGAGCACATGCTCAACGATTGAGCTTTTCTCCCTTAGTTTGCAGGCTTAAGAAACTTGTCAGAGGTCTCATACCTCTTGACGTGGGCACTAGTCTGAAATCCCAATTTCAGTCTTTGGAACATCTCATATGTTCTGCGACATTTCAAAACCGTCTTTGGTGCCACAATTTTAAACCGTTCAACATTACGCACTGAACTATTACGTAGTCATCAAAATGTGTATGTCAGATGTTCGCAACATCCACAAACGACGCTCGAGGTTCAGCACACCGAGTGGTGCATTAAGGACATAAGCCTTCTGTGCAGCAATGAGGACAATCCTCAGTTTACGGACCCAGTCCGCATAATTGCTATTATCAACTTTCAACTAAATTTTCTCTAGGAACATATCTTAGTAGAACTAAAGCGTAAGCTACGACATTATTTGCAAAGACCTTTTGACTATGTTCATGATAATTAAGTTCATCTGATTATTTAATGAACTCCCACTTAGATAGACATCCCTCTAGTCATCTAAGTGATACATGATCCGAATCGACTAGGCCGTGTCCGATCATCACGTGAGACGGACTAGTCATCATCGGTGAACATCTCCATGTTGATCGTATCTACTATACGACTCATGTTCGACCTTTCGGTCTCTTGTGTTCCGAGGCCATGTCTGTACATGCTAGGCTCGTCAAGTCAACCTAAGTGTTTTGCTTGTGTTCCGAGGCCATGTCTGTACATGCTAGGCTCGTCAACACCCGTTGTATGTGAACGTTAGAATCTATCACACCCGATCATCACGTGGTGCTTCGAAACAACGAACCTTCGCAACGGTGCACAGTTAGGGGGAACACATCTCTTGAAATTTTAGTGAGGGATCATCTTATTTATGCTACCGTCGTTCTAAGCAAATAAGATGTAAACATGACAAACATCACATGCAAATCATAAAGTGACATGATATGGCCAATATCATCTTGCGCCTTTGATCTCCATCTTCGAGGCGCGGCATGATCACCTTCGTCACCGGCATGACACCATGATCTCCATCATCGTGTCTTCATGAAGTTGTCTCGCCAACTATTACTTCTACTACTATGGCTAACGGTTAGCAATAAAGTAAAGTAATTACATGGCGTTTTCATTGACACGCAGGTCATACAATAAATTAAGACAACTCCTATGGCTCCTGCCGGTTGTCATACTCATCGACATGCAAGTCGTGATTCCTATTACAAGAACATGATCAATCTCATACATCACATATATAATTCATCACATCCTTTTGGCCATATCACATCACATAGCATACCCTGCAAAAACAAGTTAGACGTCTTCTAATTGTTGTTGCATGTTTTACGTGGCTGCTATGGGTTTCTAGCAAGAACGTTTCTTACCTACGCAAAAGCCACAACGGTGATATGCCAATTGCTATTTACCCTTCATAAGGACCCTTTTCATCGAATCTGATCCAACTAAAGTGGGAGAGATAGACACCCGCTAGCCACCTTATGCATCAAGTGGATGTCAGTCGGTGGAACCTGTCTCACGTAAGAGTACGTGTAAGGTCGGTCCGGGACGCTTCATCCCACAATGCCGCCGAATCAAGATAAGACTAGTAACGGCAAGCAAATTGAACAAATCATCGCCCACAACTACTTTGTGTTCTACTCGTGCATAGAATCTACGCATAGACCTGGCTCATGATGCCACTGTTGGGGAACGTAACAGAAATTCAAAATTTTCCTACGTGTCACCAAGATCAATCTAGGAGATGCTAGCAACGAGAGGGGAGGAGTGCATCTACATACCCTTGTAGATCGCGAGCGGAAGTGTTCAAGAGAACGGGGTTGATGGAGTCGTACTCGTCGTGATCCAAATCACCGATGATCCTAGCGCTGAACGGACGGCACCTCCGTGTTCAACACACGTACGGAGCGGGGACGTCTCCTACTTCTTGATCCAGCAAGGGGGAAGGAGAAGTTGATGGAGATCCAGCAGCACGACGGCGTGGTGGTGGAAGTAGCGGGATCTCGGCAGGGCTTCGCCAAGCGCAAGCGGGGAGGAAGAGGTGTCACGGGAGGGAGAGAGGCGCCAGGGCTTGGGGTGCTGCTCCCATGCGCCTCCCCACTATATATAGGGGTGGAGGGGGCTGGTTTCTTGCCCTCCAAGTCCATTGGGGCGTTGGCAAAGGTGGGGGAAAGAAATCCCATCATTTCCCTTCCCCACCGATTGTTATCCCCCTTTTTTAGGGATCTTGATCTCATCCCTTCGGGATATGACCTTATTCCTTCTAAGGTGGGATCTTGGTGCGCCTTGACCAGGGGTGTGGGGCCTTGCCCCCACTACCCACGTTCATGTGGGTCCCCCCATGCAGGTGGGCCCCACTTCGGAACCTTCTAGAACCTTCCTGGTACAACACCGAAAAATCCCGAACATTTTCCGGTGGCCAAAATAGGACTTCCCATATATAAATCTTTACCTCCGGACTATTCCGGAACTCCTCGTGACATCTGGGATCTCATCCGGGACTCCGAACAACTTTCGGTTAACCGCATACTAATATCTCTACAACTCTAGCGTCACCGAACCTTAAGTGTGTAGAACCTACGGGTTCGGGAGACATGCAGACATGACCGAGACGACTCTCCGGTCAATAACCAATAGCGGGATCTGGATACCCATGTTGGCTCCCACATGTTCCACGATGATCTCATCGGATGAACCACGATGTCGAGGATTCAATCAATCCCGTATACAATTCCCTTTGTCAATCGGTATGTTACTTGCCCGAGATTCGATCGTCGGTATCCCAATACCTTGTTCAATCTCGTTACCGGCAAGTCACTTTACTCGTACCGTAACGCATGATCCCGTGGCTAACTCCTTAGTCACATTGAGCTCATTATGATGATGCATTACCGAGTGGCCCAGAGATACCTCTCCGTCATACGGAGTGACAAATCCCAGTCTCGATTCGTGCCAACCCAACAGACACTTTCGGAGATACCTGTAGTGCACCTTTATAGCCACCCAGTTACGTTGTGACGTTTGGTACACCCAAAGCATTCCTACGGTATCCGGGAGTTGCACAATCTCATGGTCTAAGGAAATGATACTTGACATTAGAAAAGCTCTAGCAAACGAACTACACGATCTTGTGCTATGCTTAGGATTGGGTCTTGTCCATCACGCCATTCTCCTAATGATGTGATCCCGTTATCAATGACATCCAATGTCCATGGTCAGGAAACCATAACCATCTATTGATCAATGAGCTAGTCAACTAGAGGCTTACTAGGGACATGTTGTGGTCTATGTATTCACACATGTATTACGGTTTCCAGTTAATACAATTATAGCATGAACAACAGACAATTATCATGAACAAGGAAATACAATAATAACCATTTTATTATTGCCTCTAGGGCATATTTCCAACAGGTGGAGCCGGCCGGGGCGGGGCAGGCCGCGCCACCCGGCGGGGTGGGAGCCGAAGGGCCACCCAGCGCCGGGACCGAGGCCGAGGGACCCGCAGCCGGGGCCACGACAGAGGAGCCCGCAACGGGGGTTGAGGTGCCCGCATCGGGGGCCGCGCCAGAGGGGCGTGCGGAGGCCGCGCCGGGAGGGGCCGCAAGGAGCCACGCCGGGGCCACAGGGGGCCGCACCGGGGGCTGCACCGGGGGAGGGGCCGCAAGGAGCCGCGTTGAGGCCACAGGGGGCCACGCCGGGGGCGGCACCGGGGCCGCGTCGGAAACGCCATCAAACGGCGACGAATCCTCTGCAGAAGGCGGTACCTGGTGAAAAGGAAATACCCGCTCATCAAAATACACGTGTCGGGAGGTGTACACACGGTGGGAGACGGGGTCGTAGCACCGGTAACCTTTGGTGTTAGGGGGATAGCCTAGGAAGATACAGGCTACGGAGCGAGGAGCGAGTTTGTGTGGGGTAGTGGAGGCGGTGCTAGGATAACACAGACAACCGAAAATACGGAGACCATCGTAGGATGGAGGAGAACTGAAGAGAAGTTGGTGAGGAGTGCAGTTCCAGCGGGGACGACATGGCCTAATGTTAACTAGGAGAGTGGCGGTGGCGAGAGCATCGGGCCAAAACCGAGGGGGCACGTTGGAGTGGAACAACAACGTGCGGACGCAATCGTTAAGAGTGCGATGGATCCGCTCGGCGCGGCCGTTTTGCTGGGAGGTGTAGGGGCACGAGACGAAAAGTGGTGTCGTGAGACGCAAGGAGGTGGCGAGTGACAGCGTTGTCAAACTCTTTTCATTGTCAGTCTGGAGGGCGAAAATAGGGCGCCCGAACTGGGTGGTGATGTAGGAGTAAAAGGTTGTGAGAGTGGCGAGGACATCGGATTTGTGACGGAGTGGAAACATCCATGCAAAATGAGAGAAATCATCAAGTAAAACAAGATAATATAAGAAGCCCGTGTTGCTCGCAACGGGGGATGTCCATACATCACTGTGAGTTAACTGAAATGGAAAAGTAGAAATAGTGTTTGACTCGCTAAAGGGTCGACGAACATGTTTACCGAGACGGCAAGCATGACAAGTGTGCTCGTCGAATTTATTACATGAAAATGAAAAACTCTTGAGAATCTGACGAAGGATGGTGGAGTTAGGGTGACCCAAGCGTGCATGCCAAAGGTCGACACCGGCGGAGAGGGCGACCGGAGAGGTGGTGGCAGTGGCGTGGAGGCGGAGTGCACCGGGTACAAGTCATCGGGGCGGTCACATCGGTGGAGTACCATCCGTGTACGGGCGTCCTTCACAGAGAAACCAAGACCATCAAATTCAATGGTGAGAGGATTTTCACGTGCAAGACGACAAACGGAGACAAGATTTTTGACTAGGTTAGGTGAGACAAGAACATTAGTCATGTTAATAGGCATAGAATTAGACGGAAAGAAACTCTGACCTACATGAGTAATGGGTACGGAAGAACCATCACCGAAGGTGATGCGGTTTGAGGTGGTGACCGGGGGGAGGAGGCAAGGTTACCGGGGTGCGACGTCATGTGGGCGGTAGCTCCCGTGTCCATGTACCAATCGCCGCCACCTCCGTAGTTGGAGGAAGACGGTGCCGAGTGCAGCGCAGTGAGCAGGGCGGGATCCCATGGGGCCGGTGGGAGGGGGTAGCCTCCGGGCTGAACCGACGTGGGAGGCGGCGCGTAGCCGCTGAGCAGCGGGTAGGCGCCGGCCGAAGGAGGCACTGGCAGGGGCGCGTAGCCGCCCCACCCGCCTGGTAGGGTGCGGCGGCGAAGTGCGGCTGAGGCCCGGTCGGGTGCGGCCCGAGGATGCCCGGCGACCGTGGGACCGGCATGTGGTATGCGTGGACCACGCCGGTCCACGGATTAGTGCCGACGGTCCAGGGCGGGGAGGGTTGATGTTGGCGTGGAGCCCCCCTGTGCCCCGGCTGCTGCTGCTGCTGTTGTGGCCCGGGGCGACCGCCCCCACCCTGCTGCTAATGCTGAGGAGCGGGTGGTGCGGGCGGAGCCGGCGGGGAGGGGGAAGTACCCCGGTGGCGCGGGCGGGCGCGGTTGAGGCGGGGCGGGTTGAGGCGTCCCGCGAGACGTCCCGGCGGCGAGGGCGGTGTGCTGAACTCGAGCCTTGACCTTTTTCATCCGGCGTTCCTCCAAGCGTAAATACGCGGCGACAGACTGGAAGGTCGGGTTCGGCAGCAGGGAGAGGTTCGAGGCCACGTTGCCGAAGTCCTCATTGAGGCCGGCGGTGAGAGTGCTAAGCATGAGGTTGTCGGACACCTTGGCGCCGATGTCGCGGAGCTCGTCAGCGAGCCGCTTGAGGCGCATGCAGTAGTCATCGATGGAGGAGTCATCTTGGTGGCACCCGAAAAATTCTTTCTGCAAAAACACAAGTCGTTGAAGCTTATTGTCGGTGAAGAGGTTGTTGATCTTGGTCCACACGGCACACGCGTCGTCATCCTCCGAGACGATCGTGTGGAAGATGTCCGGCGAGACAGTGAGGTAGAACCATCGTATGAGGGAGGCCTTAATGGCCGCCCAGTCCGGATCGCCCGCCATGAGATCGCCATCGACGGACCCGTAGACGTGCTCGAGGAGGTGCTACTCGCGGAAGACGAGGTTGAAGTAGGTCTTCCATGCGTAGTACGAGGAGTTGTTCTGATCGAACTTGATGGGGACGCGGGTGTGGATGTCAAGATCGCGAACGGCGGTGGCGTCGGGCTCGGGACCGGCGAACGGATTGGAGTTGCTGGAGTGGGGGGACGCCATTGAGCGACAGCGACATGGGGAAGGGGTCGGCGGCTCGGGGGCTAGCGGCGGCGGCGCGAGTTAGGGTTTGGGAGAGGGGGCGCGCGCGGCTAGGGTTGCGGGAAGGGGGTGCAGCGGCGGCGGGGAAGGGGTGCGGCGGCTGCGGGGTGTGGCGGCGACGGCGACGACGCAACAAGGGGCGGCGGCGGCGGCTGTAGGGCGGCGGCGGCGGGGTTAGGCGGAAGCGAGGAAAGGGATCGATGAGCTATCTGATATCATGTTAGTTGGAAAGAAGGGATTGCATGCATCGATAATGATTGATCATGTGCATGATGCACATATATAGCTACGGGATGGACCGGCCTCTACTTGTCTCCCGAGATGTACAAATATACAAGAGGAGAGAGAGATACAACGGTATAAATACAAACCCAAGTCCTATACATATGCAGTGGACAACGTACGCTCAACACTCCTCATGTACTCTATATATATCCCCATGAGGATCACATCAATACAACACACAATATTAACTATTTTCCACAATGTTCAAGGAATAGCCTGCTCCGTTGCCCAGCCAATAAAAAAGAGCATCTAAATTCTAAAGCATTAGCTCTGGAAGATTTCAACATGAGTAGGCAAGTTGATTCTCATTGGTAGATTACTGTGTGCCCGTGCATGGCAGTTTGCAGCTAGCATTGTCTAAATATAATTTTTTAGAGATAAATTTGTGTCTAATGAACAGATTTCTGTTTTTGTATTTGATTCAGGTCATTTTTTCTACACATTCGCGGTTTGACACGTGTCACTGAGTACTCAGTCCAGACTGCAAACAAAACGTCTGTTTTCTTTCTTGGTTTAAGTCGGATTTGTTAGCCAGCCTCTTTGGCCCTTCTAACGTCTCTAAGAGGCCCCCTTGCATATTCGCAAAAAAAAAAAAAGGCCCCCTTGCAAACCCGTTAATACACACGTAGACGACCCAAAAAACCACCACCCGGGGCAAGCAGCCGGATCTGACGCTGCTTGCGATCCAGCGACCGCCTGGAGCCGCCGAGTAAGGGATCAACTCAGATATGCCCCTCCACCTGCCCCCCTACATACTGAAAATTGTAAATTGTGCATGAAAAAACTGAAATTCTGATATAGAAACATGTCGATTGATGAAAAACACAGACAAACACGTGTGTGAATGCTAGTATTAATTCCTACACTAGTGTTTATCAGTAAGTGCCTGCTCATGATTAACTCAGCAAGTTTTTCAGTTAGTCTTTTCATTTTGTATTGTTTATTCTTCAATATCTGAGTTCTAGTTTCAGTTTTCTCTATTCCTTGTTTTGTCAGTTTCAGTCTCAGTCATCTTCAGTGCAGATGTACACTTTTTAATACCTAAGAATCTGACCTTAGACTCAGTTATTTATTAGTAATTCATTTCATTCCTGTTTTATGTTAGAATTGTTCTTTGTAGTAAATAGGGAGCGGCGTCATTTTCAGGTTCCAGCAGGTGTCATTTTCAGTGTTAGGGTCACGGATTTTCTCCAGTAACACACATAGGTAGGATAGTTAGCTAGTTTAACAAGCTATTCATTCCTGAAACACATACGTCAGTTTCTTTAGTCTGAGCAAGTAATTTCAACTATCAGTATTTTCATGTTTTGTGTGTTCTTTTATCTATATTTTTAGTTTTCACGTCCACCAAAGACGGATGACTAACTACCAATATCTTTAGTGTATACAGAGGTATTTTTCAGTTTTCATTCTTTTTCAGTTTTCGTGCTAGGGTCAGGTGCATTCACACACGTGTGTGTATACAGAGGTATTTTTCAGTTTTCATTCTTTTTCAGTTTTCCTACTTGCTCAGACTATCTAACTTGTTAAACTAGCTAACTATCCTACCTATGTGTGTTACTGGAGAAAATCCGTGACCCTAACACTGAAAATGACACCTGCTGGAACCTGAAAATGACGCCGCTCCCTATTTAAGGAACTGTAACCTAAGACTGAGTGATAGAGCCTAATGATAATAAGAATGAGAGAATACTTACATATTTTAAATAAATGACAACACTGATAGGTAAACGACAAAGAACAATTCTAACATACAACAGGAATGAAATGAATTACTAATAAATAATTGATTTTAAGGTCATATTCTTAGGTATTAAAAAGTGTACATCTGCACTGAAGATGACTGAGACTGAAACTGACAAAACGAGGAATAGAGAAAACTGAAACTAGAACTGAGATACTGAAGAATAAACAATACAAAAATAAAATACTAACTGAAAAACTTGCTGAGTTAATCATGAGAGCAGGCACTTACTGATAAACACTAGTGTAGGAGACTCGCTGAGTTAGTCATGAACATACTGAAGGAGTGAATGAATGACAAAACAAGGGCGGTGACTGAATATGACCGAACAAAGAGGAAAAATGGACACTCAGGACAAAAGAAGATAATTAAATGATAAAATGAAGAAAATGAATATTGAATATTGAGGAACAGATAGGACTAAAACTGAAAAAGAAAAAAAAATTGAAAAATAACTGTATTGATGACTATGAACTGACAAATAACAATGTGAAGCTGACACAAAAGAGTACTGAGGACTAAAAACTGAAAACTAAGACTGAAAATAAATCTATGGATCCTTTTCACAAGTTGCATCATCCTTGGATTTTCTTTCTCATTCTAGTAGTTGCTTGTCTGCATTAAATCTCCTAGTAGCACAGACACATGTAACTGAGCAAGCCTGCATGCGTTTTTGCCTCACACACTAGCACAGACACTGGCCAATAAAAATCAACTACTTGAAAAGTAAACTAAAATAAAAATCACACGTTTTTGCCTCATGAGGTTTTTATCATTCTATTTTTTTCTAGGAAACAATGAAACATGATAACTACACTAAAAGAAAACTGATTAGTCAACACTGAAAACCTATCACTGAAGAAAATGACACATAACAACTAAAAAACATTATCAGCTTATCCATCAGAATTGACAAAGTGCTTTGGTTTTGGCTGACCATCCATGTATTTGTCTGAAACTAAATACAGTATATGATGCAGTAATAAATAAGGGGGCTTTTGCTGCTAGTTTTAACACCAAATGTTATTCTTAGTTTTACTGATAAAAAGAATGTGACAAATTGCTGCAGGTAAACAGTATAGGGGTATGTGCTGCTGAAATTCAAAAGACTCGACAAGATACAACTGAGACAGATGACATGGTTGCACAACATTACGACGCTGAAAATCCAAAGACTATGCCAGATGCAACACTGACTAAAATGAACATACATCGTCACTGTATGTGCTACTATCCTCAAGACTATCACTGTCTGACAGACCACCATCAGGGTCATAGTTGGATTCGAACCCACTGCACGATGATCTGTGACCCGCAAATTCTGCAAACCTGCATGAAGAATAAAGAAACTGAAAAAAAGTACCCATGAAAAAAAGAAATATCAGACATAAACGCCACATATGATACAGAAAAAAGTTTCGATCAATAACTGGCTTCTCCCCAGCCAATTAACTGAATATGCCTATCATTCCGCACCCATAACCACACATGCATGATGATGTGCGCTGGAACAAAAAACACAGCAATGAATTTGATTTCAAATCGCTCGCTAGCTGCTCCGACAGTACACTAAACATCCAATACTGAACCAAAACAGATAAGGATTCAACACCGGATCGGGTACAATGGCGGCACTCTTAACATCCAAAAGACAGAAAAACTGAACATCCATTGAACAGTGGCACCACTACCTTCTTCTGGTTTGACACTTGGCTAACTACCGCCCCGCTTGCCCAACAGTTCCCCAACCTCTTCTCCCACTCCACCCTTCCTCATGTCTTGGTCTCTGATGTTGTTCATGATGGCTTACTTGCTACCCTGGGGAACCACCTAACCCATGTTGCATCTGCCGAGCTTGCTGTCGTTCTATCTTTGTTGCAGGATGTCGCCTCCAGGGATGCCCCCGATGACAGGTTTCTCAACCGCGGTGAACCGTTCTCTGCTAGGTGCGCCTACTCACTGCTCTCCCCCGCCATCGAGGTCGATGTCCACGCCGAGCGCATTTGGGGCTCCAAAGCGCCCATCAAGGTGAAGATTTTTGGTTGGCTGCTTTTCCGTGATCGGCTGAACACGAAGGCAAACCTCCATCATTGAACTATTGCTGACGACTCCTGCTGCCCGAGATGCGATCACCACCTAGAGGACGCCGCACACCTGGCCCTCACTTGTCCTAGGGCGGTCCAGGTGTGGCGCCTCCTCGATATCCACCCGCCTTCCGACATCAACCTTCTTTGGGATACTGCGACTCCGGACGGCCTCGACATCAACATTTGGCCCACGGTAGCCCTCGCCATCCTCTGGAAGCTCTGGGACTCTCGTAACACCCAGGTCTTCGGCTCCGAGACTCACTCTGCGCTGGACACTATGAGGAATGTAATTTCCGATCTTACTCTTTGGGTCTTTAGGTTTAAAGACCACGTTAGCAGGGAGGCGGCCATGTCATGGCGCCTATACCTCTCCTCCCATTGTAATCCCTGATGTAACGCCGGCCTTCAGGCCTTTTGAGTAATATATTCAGGTGGGGATGCTGTCCCCCCCGGTGATTGTTCAAAAAAAGGAAAAAAAACTCTGCTGCTCGTATTGAATGGCAGAGCAAAGAAAAAAAGAATTCACTACATATAATGTTTGTCATCCTCGACCTTGAATCACGAAACATCTTCTAGTTTGTACTAGTATAGTAAAAAAAAGAGGCTAGAACACATAGTTGACATTATATTAGTCCAGGGGGGGGGATTACTTGCCACTCCAATCAAGACAGGGAAAAACACCTGAGCCATTTAAATATGGCAACACATATACTGAACCAGAAACATGCAGAGAGGATTCTAAACACACCAATCACTAGCTAGTTGCTGAAACATACATGTACAATGACAGTTTTCCTTAATTAATCAATTGCATGACCTAAAAAGCTAGAGATTAGAGAAAACTGAACACACATATTCAGGGCCAAAACTGAATTAAATCAACCGCATGGTCTGATCGAGAGTAGCAGATACTGAACGCAAAAAATTCAGGACACTTTACTGAACATTGAGCGGAATGTATCTGAAACCACCATCCCCCACACCCGCCCCGAGATCCAGTTCGCCCGCCGAAGACACTCGCGCCGCAGAGATTCGTGCGAGATCAGACAGACAGAAAAATAGCCTAAAGCCAAATAAAAAACAGACGTGTGAAAAATAGAAAAGGTGTAAGTTTATACAGTTGTTATGCACAAAACTTGGCGTCGATTTTTAGACAGAAAGCAACCTTCCCATACTTTAATGAAATGAAACAAGGTGTTGAGCAACTAGGATATTGATAGCATGTTTAACAAGAACAGATATAGGTTCTTAACAAGACATAACACAGCTATCCCACCATCCATCAAACGCAAAACCCAAAACAAAAGCCAACACCAAAACAACAATCTGAACTTCCGTGCTTGGACGGCCTGCTTGAGATTTATGCATCACCATCGCCAAGTCCAGCTTCATGTGATGCTTCAGCCACAACACCTGATCCTGGTAAATGAAGAACCAGATTTTGAAGTACAAGTCAGTAGGATGAAACCATGCATCTTAAGGTCTGATACACATTCACTGTCTTATTTTGTGGCACAGCAACTGAAATATATTAATTAACATACATTCCCAAATCACAACTACATGTAAAAAACTAAAAATTAGTAAAGATACCTGGTGGACTGTAGAAGCTAAGGTAGGGAAAGAGTGCCCATGTAATATCTTCCTGTTGACACAGCTCGCTGGAGAGCTGCTTCAAGCTCAGTGACTTGAGATCAATCATATAGGTGCCAAGATCCGTGATTGCAAAAACAATGACAGAGCCCTCGATGGAGCCAACCAACTCCGTGGTTACCTCGGGATCGCCAACGGGGAGAATGGTCTCGAGGTTGATGCGTCTCCGCTGTGCCCACGACGCAACTCCATCGGGATCCACCTCCCTCCACCAGAGGGAGAGGTTGAAATCGTACAGGTCTGCGAGCCCAAGCCGACCGTCGTCCGATGCCATGAGGATAGGAGCGATGGGGCAACCCATTGACCATGGCAGATGAATGTCCGATAGGCAGGACTCACCCAAGTCATACTTGAGAATACCATTATTATGGTCCCTCGAAATGGGGAAATAGAGCGCGTCTCCGACGAGAACACTGGGCATCATGGTGAAGCTGATTTCAATCTCGGCAAAACCAACATCCAGAGTGACCGGAGAGCTCCAGTTACCCGTCTCAGACGAGTACACGGACGCCGTAGCGGCCCTGGCTTCCTCGTCAAGGTTGACAAAAACCACGAGGGTTGGACCGAAATGGCAGTCACCGTGCCTGCAGCCGTCCGCGGCACAGAGCACCGAGGCAGCGCTGGTCGTCCCCGGCATTTCGGGGCAGCGCAGCACCGTCTGGCTGCCCGTCACGGGCTCCCAGATGACTAAGAGCGGCATGTTCGCATCCCTATCGAAGTACTGGAGGAGGACGCGGCCGTGGCGGCAGTCCTCCACGGAGTAACGACTTTGCAGTAGATCGGGCTCGCGCGGGCGGAAGTCAGTGGTGGGGACGAACTCGGTGCACAGCCAGCTGTGGAGGAAGCCGAGCATTGGAGGCGTTCGGTGGAAGTCGCGGTAGCGGCGACGGAAGCCGCGGCTGGCGAGGAGGCGGCGCCACGGCTTGCAGGCGAGGGAGGCGCTGAGGAGGTTCCCGGGCTCGTCCGGCGGGAGGCGGATGAGGATCTCCTCCACGAGCTCCTCCATCTCGCCCAGCTGCCGCACCAGCTCCGGCGGCATCGTTTGTGGCTGGCCGGTGATCGGGGATTGGGAGGCCGAATGGGCTGCTAGGGTTGTGGAGGTTTTGGGGGGATTGGATTTGAGAAGACGAACGGAACGAGCGAGAAAATTTCGGCGGTTCTTCATATTTTCGATCTGGCGCCTCTTTGTTTTTAATTTTACATTTTACCGTCTTAATCGTTACAAAATTACTGAAGTGGGCACAACTCACCAAATCAAAATATAAAAAGGACTAGAGGCCGTGGCAAGAATTTTTTTTCGGCATGTGCTTTGACATGTCGATCTTTAATTATGAAATAATTGGCCAGTGATAGGCGCCGAGAGGTGGGCCGAAATTTCGGCTGGTCGCACCGCGCTCGTCCCATCTAACCTTGTGTTAGCTGTCTGATGCGTCCATTTATTCCTCAAATCTCTTCCCAGAAAAGCCAAACACTCGGGGGAGAATAGAAATCGCACGTGGATCCACGTACATTTCCCACGAAGATGCTTGAACTCCCGTTCAGGTGCATACTGCCATCGGAACTGCACAGGTCCTCCCATTCTAGCCTCATACGCGAGATGTAAGATCATATGTTGCATCGGATTAAAGAAACCTGGCGGAAATATCATCTCTAACTTGCATAGCAACTCAGGTGCTTGTTCCTCCAACTTTGCAACCACTTCATAATCTAGTTCTTTGGCACAAAGCTGACGGAAGAAGTAGCTCAACTCCGCCAACACTCACCAAATATCCTCTCTGACATACCCTCGAATCATCACAGGCATTATCCGCTCAAGCCATACATGGTAGTCATGACTCTTGAGGCCTCCTATTCGCTTTGTAGCCATATTCACTCTCTTCATGATATTAGCTGCATATCCATCAGGGAAGTACAAGTTGTTCACAATCCATTGGAGAATTTCCTTCCTTTGGGGCATTGAAGGGGTGAAAGGGGCTGGTGGCTTCTTCCAAGAATTACCTTTTGCACGAGGCACCAAATTTAATTTTTGCCTGTTGCATAGTTTGGCTTGATCGATCCTAGCCTGAATGTTATCCTTTGACTTCTCGGTGTCGAGGAGCGTGCCGAGTAAGGCCTCCGCAATATTCTTTTCAGTGTGCATTACATCAATGTTGTGTGGAAGTAGAAGATCTTTAAAGTAAGGGAGCCTCCATAAGCTTGGAATGTGAGTCCACTGGTGTGTCTCTCCATATCCCACAAAACCTTTCCCATCGAGCTTTTCCTCGAGAGCATCTAACTCATCCTTAAGCTGGGCACCAATCATAATAGGTGGTGGCGGGTCATCAACAATAACACCTTTTTGGAAGTGCATAGCGTCTTGCCTGTATGGGTGATCAAGATGAAGGAACTGCCGATGTTGGTCAAAGCATACATACTTGTGACCCTTAGCCAGCCAAATGAAAGTCACACGCTATCGACACACTGGGCAAGGCCACTTCCCCTTTACACACCAACCACAAAATATCGCACGTGCCGGTAGGTCATGTAGCGATGTGTGGTACCAGATATGCATATTGAAGTGCTTCTTTGAAACAGCATCGTATGTCCGGACCCCGTTGTTCCAAGCAACAAGTAAGTCGTCCACCAATGGCTCCATATATACACTCATATGCTTCTCGGGATAGTTAGGACCTGGAATTATCAACGTCAGGAACATGTGATGTCGTTGCATGCAAACGCCAGGGGGCAGATTCAGGGGGATAACATATACTGGCCAACAACTGTATATGGAAGCCATCAAACCATATGGATTGAACCCGTCGGTTGTTATCCTAACAGCTACACTCTTCCAGTCATCTGTTTTCTTATGAATTTCAACAAATTTCTTCCATGCTTCGCCATCCCGTGGATGTTGCATCTTTTTTGTATTGTACATCTTCCCTTCGGCGGCCCATCTCATATATTGGGCAGTTTCCTCGGTCATATAAAGCCTCTGGATCATTTCTGTGAATGAAAGATATCGAAGGATATGGACGGCAATTGTGAGCTGCCTCTTGCTACCATCATCATCTATTACCTCAATATACCTAGAGGATTTGCACTTGACACAATAATTCGTATCTTTATGTTCATTTCTAAATAACATGCATCCGTTTGGACAAGCATGTATTTGCTCATACGGCATCTTAAGTGAACCGAGGATTTTGTTCGACTCGTACATGTTCTTTGGAAATATATTTTCTTTAGGCAACGGCTAGCAATAACTGACAACAAATCATTGAAGCAAATTATGCTCATGTTATTGTTTGCCTTCAGGGCCATTAGGCGTGCAATGCCATCTAGATGAGTAACCTCTGTATGGGCGTGAAGGGGTTTTTGTGCCGCAAACGAAGCTGCATGATACTCTTCAGGGCTTTCCGGCGGCTCCTCGGAGTTCGGGTCCTCCCACGGATCCGCACGGCGGATGTCATCTAACAGGTTTTCAATCCGAGTATCATATTCGCCGGTGCGTTGTCGCACCACCTTCGCCCTGGACTGTTCTGTCTCACCGTGAAAGATCCACCGGTAATAGCCTGGCGTAAACCCATATTTGCCTAAGTGTTTATGTTGGGGAACGTAGCAGAAATTCAAAAATTTCTACGCATCACCAAGATCAATCTATGGAGTTTACTAGCAACTAGAGGGAAGGAGTGCATCTACATACCCTTGTAGATCGCGAGCGGAAGCGTTCAAGAGAACGGGGTTGATGGAGTCGTACTCGTCGTGATCCAAATCACCGATGATCCTAGCGCCGAACGGATGGCACCTCCGCGTTCAACACATGTACGGAGCAGCGACGTCTCCTCCTTCTTGATCCAGCAAGGGGGAGGAGAGGTTGATGGAGATCCAGCAGCACGACGGCGTGGTGGTGGAAGTAGCGGGATTCCAACAGGGCTTCGCCAAGCGCTGCGGGAGGAGGGAGATGTGTCACGGGAGGGAGAGGGAGGCGCCAGGGCTTAGGGTTTGCTGCCCTCCCTCCCCCCACTATATATTGGGCCAAGGGAGAGGGGGGGGGGGGCGCAGCCTTGGCCCTTCCTCCAAGGAAGGGTGCGGCCAGGGAGGAGTCCATCCTCCCCAAGGCACCTCGGAGGTGCCTTCCCCCTTTAGGACTCTCCCTTTATCTTATCTCTTGGCGCCTGGGCCTCTTGGGGCTGGTTCCCTTGGCCCATATAGGCCAAGGTGCACACCCCACAGCCCATGTGGCCCCCCGGGGCATGTGGACCCCTTGGTGGACCCCCGGACCCCTTTCGGCACTCCCGGTACAATACCGATAATGCGCGAAACTTTTCCGGCGACCAAAACAAGACTTCCCATATATAAATATTTACCTCCGGACCATTCCGGAACTCCTCGTGACATCCGGGATCTCATCCGGGACTCCGAACAACTTTCGGGTTACCGCATACTAATATCTCTACAACCCTAGCGTCACCGAACCTTAAGTGTGTAGACCCTACGGGTTCGGGAGACACGCAGACATGACCGAGACGACTCTCCGGTCAATAACCAACAGCGGGATCTGGATACCCATGTTTGCTCCCACATGCTCCTCGATGATATCATCGGATGAACCACGATGTCGAGGATTTAATCAATCCCGTATACAATTCCCTTTGTCAATCGGTATGTTACTTGCCCGAGATTCGATCGTCGGTATCCCGATACCTTGTTCAATCTCGTTACCGGCAAGTCTGTTTACTCGTTCCGTAACACATCATCCTGTGATCAACTCCTTGGTCACATTGTGCACATTATGATGATGTCCTACCGAGTGGGCCCAGAGATACCTCTCCGTTTACACGGAGTGACAAATCCCAGTCTCGATTCGTGCCAACCCAACATACACTTTCGGAGATACCTGTAGAGCACCTTTATAGACACCCAGTTACGTTGTGACGTTTGGTACACCCAAAGCATTCCTACGGTATCCGGGAGTTGCACAATCTCATGGTCTAAGGAAATGATACTTGACATTAGAAAAGCTCTTAGCAAACGAACTACACGATCTTGTGCTAGGCTTAGGATTGCGTCTTGTCCATCACATCATTCTCCTAATGATGTGATCCCGTTATCTACGACATCCAATGTCCATGGTCAGGAAACCGTAACCATCTATTGATCAATGAGCTAGTCAACTAGAGGCTTACTAGGGACATGGTGTTGTCTATGTATCCACACATGTATCTGAGTTTCCTATCAATACAATTCTAGCATGGATAATAAACGATTATCATGAACAAGGAAATATAATAATAACCAATTTATTATTGCCTCTAGGGCATATTTCCAACAGTTTAATCATAGTAATCTTATCTCTTTTAGTCTGGTTATCACACTCCGTGCATGGGCACCAAATTCCATGAACTGACGTCTCTCCAGCAAATACTAATTCCAGGAAATCATTGGTCTTCGACCTCCACTCAGGGGTCATACCCTCCATGCTGGGATGTCCGGTGTACATCCACTCACATTCTTCCATCCTCTGATATACAGTGAAACGCACACATAATTTTTTTATGTAACAAGTGGTTCCATCAAGTTTTACGACATGCACTGAGCTATGTAATAGGTAAAGATAGGTCCTAATCCCACCCGAGAATGTGTAGGCTGGGTCCGCTTTCATGACGTACTCCGACCCGAGACAAAATTTCGACATCACCTCCCAGCTGTTCTCCAAATACACATCTCAGCAATAAGCCAAGAGGATGTGTATCTAGAGAACAACAAGGAGACACTGTCGAAATTCTGTCTCGGATCTAAGTACATCATGAAAACGACCCGCCTACACATCCTCGGGTTGTCCATGGAAACCGTGGACAATTCGAAAGAGTTGAGGTTATAAATATGCAAAGACTTGCATATTTATAGATACAACCCTTCCGAACGGGAGACACCTAGGTTACGCGACTATTTAGGTGATCTACAAATAATGAAAACCTACACATGAACGGGAAGAGATTACCCTAGAAGCGTGCAACGGAATTCACTCTCTCTATTGTCAAAATAGATGCATGTCCTGCATGAAAGAATGAAGTTGTGTCAATCATATGTCAAACACACAAACATCATATGTCCTGCATGAAACACTCACTCACACACCCCCACACACAAACACACTCACATATCCATACACACACATCACACACTCACTCGCACATGCACACACACACACACATCAATAGCACCCCTCTCCCACACACACACTCACATACACCATTCATTATATATGCACATATACACACACCTAAATATAAAAAAACATTCATTATATATGCACACATACACCAACATCACTCACTGACACACACACATACAAAGCACACACTCACACACATTATTCACTATGCATATATATACACCTTTTGTTGTAATGGAGAGGGGGGAAACCCCTTTTATTAAAAAAAACGAGATTGAGTAGGGGCTCACCAACGGGGCAGGGGGGCGGCGGGGGAGGTGGATGCTGGACGAGGTAGAGCTCAGTGGAGGGGATGCCGCGTCGGTGGTGCTCGGTGAAGCTTGGCTGAGATGGTGGCGGTGGACGAGCTGGGTGGAGGTGGCGGTGGGGGGGGGGGCTCGTTGGAGGTGGAGGGGTCGGGGGAGGCACTCCCGGTGGCGGCGGCGGCGGCGGCAGAGCTCGCCGGATGGGGAGGCGGCACTAAGGGGCGGCGGCGGACACAGGGGGCGGGGGCGAGAGAGACAGAGAGAGAAGAGAGGAGTGAGCGCGTGCGAGGGGGAAATTTTGCATAAGTCCCCGCGGGAAACATTTCCGACAGCCAACTTCTAACGACACTCGGTAAAAGTCTTAACCTAGATCTCGGGGGCTTTTCCGAGAGCCGCACCGAAAGAATTTACCGAGGGTCATCCAGCAGCACTCGGCAATGGCCGCATTTTCCGAGAGGAACTCTCGGTAAAGCATCCTTCTTGTGCATTCTCCATAATATGTATTATACTTTTTTTGTTGTTTTCTTCCATGCTTGGCAAACAACCTTAACACATCATAATTACCGTCTTGTGTTTTCTTTTTAGAATGATGGGCCTCGCCCAGTTCTAGAGACCGGCACCCCTCCGGTGGCCCCAACAGTCTAGGGCATTGATCGGCACCGAGAGGGTGTAGTCCACGGTGAATAACTGCTTCTCCGTGTTAGTGCATGTCATCGCAAGATGACAGACCAAGTCTAGGCCAAAGCCACAGCAAGATCCCATCCGTGTAGACCAAGTCTACTACTGTGTCATCGCCGTCCGTGAGGGGGGCCACACCCCGGAGACGCGTGCCGCCTCTTCGAACATGCCACCACACCGTACGGCATGTATGAGGGCCCGGTGCGATGCTCCAGTGGCATTGCTACCCCCGAGGGCCCCGTCCCGCCTAACCCTGTAGCGTTTGACCATGGGATCTAGACCTTTGACTTTGCACGGACGGGCTTTGACCAGTGGAACTCTCCACCCGTTTGTGTTAGGTCAGCCCATAGGAACACTTTGGAGCAACATCCGGGCCAAAGCCACAGCAAGACCCCATCCGTGTAGACCCGACGCGTCCGTTTCCCCCTTCCAGGTGCCGGCGGCGGCGCCGTCCGTGAGGGGGGCACACCCCGGAGACGCATGTGGGGCGTTTGCAACCACCACAACACTTCCAGACTTGTGAGAGGCCGCCTACGCAAGATTTGGCGGCATGTGCTAGCCCCCGGAGGCCGCCGGCCACAGTCGTAGACACGCGAAGACCAATCCGTGGAGAGGGAAGTTTATCAGATACTTCTCCATCACCAAAAATTATGAAAAATTACCATCAGTCCTATAGCACATGTGCCCACGTCGTGTAAAAAACTCATGCTTTTATCGCGCTCCGAGTATTTAATAATATTCACACCGCATCGTTACCGCAGAACGTCTACTACTGTGTCATCGCCGTCTGTGAGGGGGGCCACACCCCGGAGACGCATGTCGCCTCTTTGGACATGCCACCACACCGTACGACATGTATGAGGGCCCGGTGCGATGCTTCGGTGGCATTGCTACCCCCTAGGGCCCCCGTCCCGCCTAACCCTGTAGCGTTTGACCACGGGATCTAGCCCTTTGACTTTGCACGGACGGGCTTTGACCAGTGGAACTCTCCACCCGGTTGTGTTAGGTCAGCCCATCGGAACACTTTGGAGCAACATCCGGGCCAAAGCCACAGCAAGACCCCATCCGTGTTGACCCGACGCGTCCGTTTCCCCCCTCCAGGTGCCGGCAGCGGCGCCGTCCGTGGGGGGGGGGCACACCCCGGAGACGCGGGCCGGGCGTTTGCAACCGCCACAACACTTCCAGACTTGTGAGAGACCGCCTACGCAAGATTTGGCGGCATGTGCTAGGCCCCGAAGGCCGCCGGCCACAGTCGTAGACACGCGAAGAGCAATCCGCGGAGAGGGAAGTTTATCAGATACTTCTCCATCAACAAAAATGAAAAATTACCATCAGTCCTATAGCACATGTGCCCACGTCGTGTAAAAAACTCATGATTTTATCGCGCTCCGAGTATTTAATAATATTCACGCCGCATCGTTACCGCAGAACGTCTACTACTGTGTCATCGCCATCCGTGAGGGGGGCCACACCCCGGAGACGCGTGCCGCCTCTTCGGACATGCCACCACACCGTACGGCATGTATGAGGGTCCGGTGCGATGCTCCGGCGGCATTGCTACCCCCCCAGGGCCCCCGTCCCGCCTAACCCTATAGCATTTGACCACGGGATCTAGCCCTTTGACTTTGCACGGACGGGCTTTGACCAGTGGAACTCTCCACCCGGTTGTGTTAGGTCAGCCCATCGGAACACTTTGGAGCAACATCTGGGCCAAAGCCACAGCAAGACCCCATCCGTGTAGACCCGACGCGTCCGTTTCCCCCATCCAGGTGCCGGCGGCGACGCCGTCCGTGAGGGGGGCATACCCCAGAGACGCGGGCCGGGCGTTTGCAACCGCCACAACACTTCCAGACTTGTGAGAGACCTCCTACGCAAGATTTGGCGGCATGTGCTAGCCCCCGGAGGCCGCCGGCCATAGTCGTAGACACGCGAAGAGCAATTCGCGGAAAGGGAAGTGTTCAGATACTTCTCCATCACCAAAAACTATGAAAATTACCATCAGTCCTATAGCACATGTGCCCACGTCGTGTAAAAAACTCATGATTTTATCGCGCTCCGAGTATTTAATAATATTCACACCGCATCATTACCGCAGAACGTCTACTACTGTGTCATCGTCGTCCGTGAGGGGGGCCACACCCCGGAGACGCGTGCCGCCTCTTTGGACATGCCACCACGCCGTACGACATGTATGAGGGCCCGGTGCGATGCTCCGATGGCATTGCTACCCCCCCACGGTCAACAACTGCTTCTTCTCATGTTTTATACTTTACACTCTTTAAAGTTGAGTTTTGAAAAAAATCATCAAAAGTCATGGAATTTATAAACTTTGGTCGTAAAAGCATATGAAATATGAGATATAAAAAAGATAGTGAAAAACAAAGACAAAATGAGAAGGGGAAAAAAATTAGAGCAGTACTTACCGAGGGTCGACTATCGGCCCTCGGGAATGTCTACTTTTTCCGAGTGTGACTCTCGGTAAAGCATCTAACCTAGATCTAGGGGACGTATTTTCCGAGAGCTGCTCCCGGTAATGATAAGGGCACCATCAAAGTTTAGTCCCACCTCGCCTAGAGACAAGCAACAAAACCTATTTAAATAGTGGGATAGTCCACATGCAGTAAGCTTCGGTATCCATTACACTCTTGTTAAGGAGATGGACTAGTCCACATGCAGTAAGCTTCGGTATCCGTTACACCCTTGTTAAGGAGATGGACTATCACTTTGAATGTTCACCTGTCTCCAGCAGAGAACATTCAAAGTGATAGGCCTTCTTCTTAATGGTGGATGCCGGTGTTTTTTTATTAATGGTGTCGGAACGTGTCCGTTTTATGCAGGAAGTGCTGGTCTTGTTGCTCCGGTGGCCCCGGCAGTCTAGGGCGTTGTTCGGCACCTAGAGGGGGTAGGCCACGGGGAATAACTGCTTCTTCGTGTTAGTGCATGTCATCGCGAGATGACAGGCCAAGTCTAGGCCCGTTGTGGTTCGTGAGGCACGTGCCATGTCAAGGACGTGCGTTGCTTATTCAAATAGCACACCACCCCTGCATGCATATGCATGGGCCACGCGCATGTAGGGGTGCCCTCCCCCCCTCGGGCGGTCTCCATATCGAGCACCCATCCGGTGGCCCTGGCGGTCCAGGGCGTTGTTCGGCACCTAGAGTGGGTAGGCCATGGGGAATAACTGCTTCTTCGTGTTAGTGCATGTCATCGCGAGATGACAGACCAAGTCTAGGCCCGTTTTGTCATGGGATCGCCCACCGAAGACTCTGTCTCGGGGATGAACGCAGCCGATCCTCGACGTTCCCGCCCGTGTGTGTGGTTTGTGAGGCACGTGCCATGTCAAGGATGTGCGTTGCTTATTCAAATAGCACACCACCCCTGCATGCATATGAATGGTCCACGCGCATGTAGGGGTGCCCTCCCCCCCTCGGGCGGACTCCATATCGAGCGCCCATCCGGTTGCCCCGGCGGTCTGGGGCGTTATTCGGCACTGAGAGGGTGTAGTCCACGGTGAATAACTGCTTCTCCGTGTTAGTGCATGTCATCGCGAGTTGACATACCAAGTCTAGGCTCGTTCTGTCACGGGATCACCCACCGAAGATTCTGTCTCGGGGACAGACACAGCCGGTCCTCGACGTTCCCGCCCGTGTGTGTGGTTTTGTGAGGCACGTGTTACTTCAAGGACGTGCGTTGCTTATTCATATAGCACACACCCCTGCATGCATATGCATGGGCCACACGCATGTAGGGGTGCCCTCCCCCCCTCGGGCGGTCTCCATATCGAGCACCCATCCGGTGGCCCCGGCGGTCTAGGGCGTTATTGGGCACCGAGAGGGTGTAGTCCATGGTGAATAACTGCTTCTCCGTGTTAGTGCATGTCATCGCGAGTTGAAAGACCAAGTCTAGGCTCGTTCTGTCACGGGATCACCCCCCGAAGATTCTGTCTCAGGGACGGACGGAGCCGGTCCTCGACGTTCCCGCCCGTGTGTGTGGTTTGTGAGGCACGTGTCACGTCAAGGACGTGCGTTGCTTATTCAAATAGCACACCACCCCTGCATGCATATGCATGGGCCACACGCATGTAGTGGTGCCCTCCCCCCTCGGGCCTCTATATCGAGCACCCATCCGGTGGCCCCGGCGGTCTAGGGCATTATTCGGCACCGAGAGGGTGTAGTCCACGGTGAATAACTGCTTCTCCGTGTTAGTGCATGTCATCGCGAGATGACATACCAAGTCTAGGCCCGTTCTTCGAGATTGTCTATGGGTATCGAGAGGGAATGTGTCCGGTTTGTGCAGGAAGCGCGGGCCCTGTTGCTCCGTTGGCCTCGAAACTTCTTGTGCTCTCAAAGAAGGCCATCGCATGTATATGCATGGGCTATCCGGTGGCCCCGACGGTCTAGGAAGTTGACCGGCACCGAGAGAGGGGGTAGGCCACGGTCAACAACTCCTTCTTCTCATGTTTATTACTTTACACTCTTTAAAGTTCTCTCTCGGTGCCGGTCTAGAAAGTTGACCGGCACCGAGAGAGGGGGTAGGCCACGGTCAACAATTGCTTCTTCTCATGTTTATTACTTTACACTTTTTAAAGTTGAGTTTTGAAATAATTCATCAAAAGTCATGGAATTTATAAACTTTGGTCGTAAAAGCATATGAAATATGAGATACAAAAAAGATAGTGCAAAACAAAGACAAAAAGAGAAGGGATTTTTTTTAGAGAAGTGGTTACCGAGGGTCGATTCTCGGCTCTCGGTAATGGCCACCTTTTCCGAGAGTTGCGCTCGGTAAAGCATGTAACCTAGATATCTTTCCTTCTTGTCCATTCTCGATAATATGTATTATACTTTTTTTGTTGTTTTCTTTCATGCTTGGCAAACAACCTTAGCACATCATAATTACCGTCTTGTGCTTTCTTCTTCGAATGGGCCTCGTCCTGTTCTAGAGACCGGCACCCCTCCGGTGGCCCCGGCGGTCTAGGACGTTGTTCGGCATCTAGAGGGGGTAGGCCACGGGGAATAACTGCTTCTTCGTGTTAGTGCATGTCATTGCGAGATGACAGACCAAGTCTAGGCCCGTTCTGTCACGGGATCGCCCACCGAAGACTCTGTCTCGGGGACGAACGCAGCCGGTCCTCGACGTTCCTGCCCGTGTGTGTGGTTTGTGACGCACGTGGCATGTCAGGGACGTGCGTTGCTTATTCAAATAGCACACCACCCCTGCATGCATATGCATGGTCCACGCACATGTAGGGGTGCCCTCCCCCCCCTCGGGCGGTCTCCATATCGAGCACCCATCCGGTGGCCCCGGCGGTCTAGGGCGTTATTTGGCACTGAGAGGGTGTAGTCCACGTTGAATAACTGCTTCTCCGTGTTAGTGCATGTCATCACGATTTGACAGACCAAGTCTAGGCTCGTTCTGTCACGGGATCACCCACCGAAGATTCTGTCTCGGGGACGGACGCAGCCGGTCCTCGACGTTCCCGCCCGTGTGTGTGGTTTCTGAGGCACGTGTCACGTCAAGGACGTGCGTTGCTTATTCAAATAGCACACCACCCCTGCATGCATATGCATGGGCCACACACATGTAGTGGTGCCCTCCCCCCCTCGGGCGGTCTCTATATCGAGCACCCATCCCATGGCCCTGGCGGTCTAGGGCATTATTCGGCACCGAGAGGGTGTAGTCCACGGTGAATAACTGCTTCTCCGTGTTAGTGCATGTCATCGCGAGATGACAGACCAAGTCTAGGGCCGTTCTTCGAGATAGTCTATGGGTATCGAGAGGGAATGTGTCCGGTTTGTGCACGAAGTGCGGGTCCTATTGCTCCGTTGGCCTCGAAAGTTCTTGTGCTCTCAAAGAAGGCCATCGCATGTATATGCATGGGCTATCCGGTGGCCCCGGCGGTCTAGGAAGTTGACCGGCACCGAGAGAGGGGGTAGGCCACGGTCAACAACTGCTTCTTCTCATGTTTATTACTTTACACTTTTTAAAGTTCTCTCTCGGTCCCGGTCTAGAAAGTTGACCGGCACCGAGAGAGGGGGTAGGCCACGGTCAACAACTGCTTCTTCTCATGTTTATTACTTTACACTCTTTAAAGTCGAATTTTGAAATAATTCATCAAAAGTCATGGAATTTATAAACTTTGGTCGTAAAAGCATATGAAATGTGCGATACAAAAAAGATAGTGCAAAACAAAGACAAAAAGAGAAGGGAAAAAATTAGAGTAGTGGTTACCGAGGGTCTATTCTCGGCTCTCGGTAATGGCCACCTTTTCCGAGAGTAGCTTCCAGTAAAGCATCTAACCTAGATATCTTTCCTTCTTGTTCATTCTCGATAATATGTATTAACTTTTTTGTTGTTGTTTTCTTTCATGCTTGGCAAACAACCTTAGCACATCATAATTACTATCTTGTGTTTTCTTCTTCGGATGGGCCTCGTCCGGTTCTAGAGACCGGCACCCCTCCGGTGGCCTCGGCGGTCTAGGGCGTTGTTCGGCACCTAGAGGGGGTAGGCCACGGGGAATAACTACTTCTTCGTGTTAGTGCATGTCATCGCGAGATGACAGACCAAGTCTAGGCCCGTTCTGTCACGGGATCGCCCACCGAAGACTCTGTCTCGGGGACGAACGCAGCTTGTCCTCGACGTCCCCGCCCGTGTGTGTGGTTTGTAAGTCACGTGCCACGTCAAGGACGTGCGTTGCTTATTCAAATAGCACACCACCCCTACATGCATATGCATGGTCCACGCGCATGTAGGGGTGCCCTCCCCCCTCGGGCGGTCTCCATATCGAGCACCCATCCGGTGGCCCCGGCGGTCTAGGGCGTTATTCGGCACCGAGAGGGTGTAGTCCACGTTGAATAACTGCTTCTCCGTGTTAGTGCATGTCATCACGAGTTGACAGACCAAGTCTAGGCTCGTTCTGTCACGGGATCACCCACCGAAGATTCTGTCTCAAGGGCGGACGGAGCCGGTCCTCGACGTTCCCGCCTATGTGTGTGGTTTGTGAGGCACGTGTCACGTCAAGGATGTGCGTTGCTTATTCAAATAGCACACCACCCCTGCATGCATATGCATGGGCCACACGCATGTAGTGGTGCCCTCCCCCCCTCGGGCGGTCTCTATATCAAGCACCCATCCAGTGGCCCTGGCTGTCTAGGGCATTATTCGGCACCGAGAGGGTGTAGTCCACGGTGAATAACTGCTTCTCCGTGTTAGTGCATGTCATCGCGAGATGACAGACCAAGTCTAGGGCCGTTCTTCGAGATAGTCTATGGGTATCGAGAGGGAATGTGTCCGGTTTGTGCAGGAAGTGCAGGTCCTGTTGCTCCGTTGGCCTCGAAACTTCTTGTGCTCTCAAAGAAGGCCATCGCATGTATATGCATGGGGTATGCATGGGCTATCCGGTGGCCCTGGCGGTCTAGGAAGTTGACCGGCACCGAGAGAGGGGGTAGGCCACGGTCAACAACTGCTTCTTCTCATGTTTAATACTTTACACTCTTTAAAGTTCTCTCACGGTGCCGGTCTAGAAAGTTGACCGGCACCGAGAGAGGGGGTAGGCCACGGTCCACAACTGCTTCTTCTCATGTTTATTACTTTACACTCTTTAAAGTCGAGTTTTGAAATAATTCATCAAAAGTCATGGAATTTATAAAGATTGGTCGTAAAAGCATATGAAATATGAGATACAAAAAAGATAGTGCAAAACAAAGACAAAATAGAAGGGAAAAAAATTAGAGCAGTGGTTACCGAGGGTCGATTCTCGGCTCTCGGTATTGGCCACCTTTTCCGAGAGTTGCTCTCGGTAAAGCATCTAACCTAGATATATTTCCTTCTTGTTCATTCTCGATAATATGTATTATACTTTTTTGTTGTGGTTTTCTTTCATGCTTGGCAAACAACCTTAGCACATCATAATTACCGTCTTGTGTTTTCTTCTTCGGATGGGCCTCGTCCTGTTCTAGAGACCGGCACCCCTCTGGTGGCCCTAGCGGTCTAGGGCGTTGTTCGGCACCTAGAGGGGGTAGGCCACGGGGAATAACTGCTTGTTCGTGTTAGTGCATGTCATCGCGAGATGACAGACCAAGTCTAGGCCCATTTTGTCACGGGATCGCCCACCGAAGACTCTGTCTCGGGGACGAACGCAGCTGGTCCTCGACGTTCCCGCCCGTGTGTGTGGTTTGTGAGGCACGTGCCACGTCAAGGACGTGCGTTGCTTATTCAAATAGCACACCACCCCTGCATGCATATGCATGGGCCACGCACATGTAGGGTTGCCCTCTCCCCCTTCGGGCGGTCTCCATATCGAGCACCCATCCGGTGGACCCGGCGGTCTAGGGCGTTATTCGGCACCGAGAGGGTGTAGTCCACGGTGAATAACTACTTCTCCATGTTAGTGCATGTCTTCGCGAGTTGACAGACCAAGTCTAGGCTCATTCTGTCACGGGATCACCCACCGAAGATTCTGTCTCGGGGACGGACGCAGCCGGTCCTCGACGTTCCCGCCCGTGTGTGTGGTTTGTGAGGCACGTGTCACGTCAAGGACGTGCGTTGCTTATTCAAATAGCACACCACCCCTGCATGCATATGCATGGGCCACACGCATGTAGGGGTGCCCTCCCCCCCATCGGGCGGTCTCTATATCGAGCACCCATCCGGTGGCCCCGGCGGTCTAGGGCATTATTCGGCACCGAGAGGGTGTAGTCCATGGTGAATAACTGCTTCTCCGTGTTAGTGCATGTCATCGCGAGGTGACAGACCAAGTCTAGGCCCATTCTTCGAGATAGTCTATGGGTATCGAGAGGGAATGTGTCCGGTTTGTGCAGGAGGTGCGGGCCCTGTTGCTCCGTTGGCATCGAAACTTCTTGTGCTCTCAAAGAAGGCCATCGCATGTATATGCATGGGCTATCCGGTGGCCCCGACGGTCTAGGAAGTTGACCGGCACCGAGAGAGGGGGTAGGCCACGGTCAACAACTCCTTCTTCTCATGTTGTTTACTTTACACTCTTTAAAGTTCTCTCTCGGTGCCGGTCTAGAAAGTTGACCGACACCGAGAGAGGGGGTAGGCCACGGTCAACAACTGCTTCTTCTCATGTTTATTACTTTACACCCTTTAAAGTTGAGTTTTGAAATAATTCATCAAAAGTCATTGAATTTATAAACTTTGGTCGTAAAAGCATATGAAATATGAGATACAAAAAAGATAGTGCAAAACAAAGACAAAAAGAGAAGGGAAAAAATTTAGAGCAGTGGTTACCGAGGGTCGATTCTCGGCTCTCGGTAATGGCCACCTTTTCCGAGAGTTGCGCTCGGTAAAGCATGTAACCTAGATATCTTTCCTTCTTGTCCATTCTCGATAATATGTATTATAATTTTTTTGTTGTTTTCTTTCATGCTTGGCAAACAACCTTAGCACATCATAATTACCGTCTTGTGTTTTCTTCTTCGGATGGGCCTCGTCCTGTTCTAGAGACCGGCACCCCTCTGGTGGCCCCGGCGGTCTAGGGCGTTGTTCAGCACCTAGAGGGGGTAGGCCACGGGGAATAACTGCTTCTTCGTGTTAGTGCATGTCATCGCGAGATGACAGACCAAGTCTAGGCCCGTTCTGTCACGGGATCGCCCACCGAAGACTCTGTCTCGGGGACGAACGCAGCCAGTCCTCGACATTCCCGCCCGTGTGTGTGGTTTGTGAGGCACGTGCCACGTCAAGGATGTGCGTTGCTTATTCAAATAGCACACCACCCCTGCTTGCATATGCATGGGCCACGCGCATGTAGGGGTGCCCTCCCCCCTCTCGGGCAGTCTCCATATCGAGAACCCATCCGGTGGCCCCGCCGGTCTGGGGCGTTATTCGGCACCGAGAGGGTGTAGTCCACGGTGAATAACTGCTTCTCCGTGTTAGTGCATGTCATCGCGAGTTGACAGACCAAGTCTAGGCTCGTTCTGTCACGGGATCACCCATCGAAGATTCTGTCTCGGGGACGGACGCAGCCGGTCCTCGACGTTCCCGCCCGTGTTTGTGGTTTGTGAGGCACGTGTCACGTCAAGGACGTGCGTTGCTTATTCAAATAGCACACCACCCCTGCATGCATATGCATGGGCCACACGCATGTAGGGGTGCCCTCCCCCCCTCGGGCGGTCTCTATATCGAGCACCCATTCGGTGGCCCCGCCGGTCTAGGGCATTATTCGTCACCGAGAGGGTGCATCCAAGTGGAAGCTTCTACCTCACGACAAGGAGAATGAAGAGTTGATACGGAAGCATCCACGAGTGGGACACATCAAGATGAAGAAAACGAGGAAGTACACCAAGATGAACCTCATCAACCTCCTTCTCCACCACGACAAGAGAACGACGACGTCAACAATGAAGAAGTCCACGGTCAACAACTGCTTCTTCTCATGTTTTTTTACTTTACACGCTTTAAAGTTGAGTTTTGAACAAATCTAACACAAAAAGCATATATATATATATATATATATATATCTATGAGTGCATCAAAAGTCTTTTACTGAAAAAATTCATCAAAAGTCATGGCATTTTCAAATTTTGGTCGTAAAAACATATGAAATATCAGATACAAAAAAGAAACTGCCAAACAAAAACACAAAGAGAAGGAAAACAAAAAATTAGAGCAGTTGTTACCGAGGGTCGCTTATCGGCTCTCGGTAATGGCCGCTTTTTCCGAGAGCCGCTCTCGGTAAAGCATGTAACCTAGATCTTAACCGTTCCCCTTTCTTTCTATCTTCATTCTTCTCTTCCCCGCGCCACCACCGCCGCCGCCGCCGAAATCGCCACCGCCGCCCTCAACCACCACCAATTGGCGCCGCCACCCCTCCTCCACCGCCCCCAACTGCAGCCACCGCCGCCCCTCCTCCACCACCACCAACTGCAGCCGCCACCACCCCTCCTCCACCGCCCCCAACTGCAGCCACCGCCCCCTCTCTGTTCCCCGCGCCACCACCTCACCACCACCACCGCCGCCACCCCTCCTCCACCGCCCCCAACTGCAGCCACCGCCACCCCTCCTCCACCACCACCAAGCTTCATGGCCGGCGGCCGGCGCGGCGGTTCTTCGATGCGGCGAGAGGACGACCGTCACAGCGGAGCTCCTCGGGTAGCGCGGCAGCTGGAGATGCCCTCAGGTTAGTACAAAACCGGCCCCTCCTCCCTCTCTCGTCTCCGTATATTGAATCATATATGAATTATGCTTGTTGGCATATATTACATCCAGTTAAAATGAAGCTTGAATAAACCATGGAGTATGCTTCAATACTTTTTATTTACCATTTTGGTTGTGCTTATACTCTTCTTTCATATAACTTACGATTTTTTTAGTTTGGACACATAGGCCGGCTCCACTTTTACATTGAAATATTGAAATGAAACCAAGCATCGAACTAGTCATCGTCCCTAACATAGATATGTAAACTAATCAACAAAGTGAATACCTGTTGGCTTGGTTCTCTTTAATGAAAATCGGAAGGGGAAAACCCTTCTTTGATCAAAAAAAAGTTTGATGCCTATTGAAGTAGTGTGGTTAATATTCACCATATTTATTTTGTTTTTCAGATTCTGATGGGGGCACTAGTAAGTACCGGAGAGTCCCGATTGGTAGGACCGAGTCGTCCGCCTCCCACCAGTCCACTCCCGACGACGAGTCATCATCGAATGGCGATGTCGGAGTGGACTTAGATGGACCAGATCCGCTCGCTATCGAGTCGGGCGACATGGAGGCCTCGGACGGCTCGGGGTCTACCTCGAGCAACATTTCCAAGAGGAAGAAATCCGGGCGTGGTCCGGGGAAGGTCCCGGAACCAACTGCTGCCAGCAACCGTCCTGTCATTTGCCCGACAGGAGAGGGGTAAGCAAGCATTTCATTTCCATCATATTTTGGATGCCACAGCTTTGACACTCACATATGCTTGTCTTTTATATCATGCAGTCAGTGGGAATTTATCCCGACACAACCTAAGGGGGCACGCCCGCCGAACCACGTCATCGGCTCCCTCTTGAGGAAGCACTTCCCTAGATTGTCCAAGCCGGGTGATGATGATCCGCTGTCGCCAGGTTTAACCTAGGAGCATTATCTACACAACAAGGATGAGCACGATGTCACCATGGCCACTCGGGTCATCAATGCTTTTTTTGTAAGTATCTTCGCTCCGACCACTGCATTTTTCCATATCCAAATCCTTGCTTGCGTGGATGGTGAGAAGATGCCATATGCTTTCTTGTAGCAAACATTTTCTTGCGTGGATGGTGAGAAGCAGAAGGTGATCAAAGGCATCGTGAATTTTGCCTGAAAGATACTCTCTGACACCAAGCACACGCTGCGGTACAAAGCTGTGATGCAGTGTCGGCCGGTCGATGAGAAGGGAGAGAAGATGACAAGGAAGACTGCTTGCCAGACCAACTTGTCGCGAGAAGAATACTTGTCAGTGGTAAGTGACTACATCGGTTGCTAGTACTTTGATTCATCCCTCTTGTTCCTCAATTATTCAATTTTGTCTGACTAGGTGAAGGAACCCTGGATGAAGGAGGATTGTTGGGAGGCCCTGGTTGACATGTGGTGTGACCCAGCATGGCAGGCGCAGCATGTGGAGAAGGGAAACGAACGAGCCAAAATGACAGGCCTGGCTCATGTCCAGGGGAGCCGGAACCTAACCGCTCTCAAGAAACACATGGTATGTGAATTAAGATGTTAATTTTTCGCACGGTGCATCTTGGTTCATTCAACTTGATGGTTAATTTTGCAGGAGGCGAAGGCTGGTCACCCGGTCCACATCCTGGAAGCCTTGAGAGAAGGCCACAAGGGGAAGGATGGCGCCGAGTTCTGCAGCGAGTCGGCGGAGGAGAAGTGGGGGACCTTCAAAGAGGTCTTCCAGGAGGTGCACGGGCAGGAAGCCGAACCTACGTCCAAGCCCCTTGATCCCGAGCTTCTCATCATTGCTGGCGAGGGGAAGGGCCATGGCCGCCACCTCCTTTGCAACGGGGCGATCGCCACCTCCTCGCATCGCAAGCTGCACGAGATATGCGCGTCGAGCACCAGCTCAACTCCGTCCATACGGAGTCGCTCAACCGCCGCATCACGTTGGATAGCGCGTCTCAAGGTTAGCATCCTAACCTTTCATTTATGTCCATGCCTCGAAATAGCACCGTTCCAACCTATATGAGCCTAATGCCATGTTACAGGATTTAATGGCGCAGCGGACTGTTGAAGAGGAGCAAAGGCGGCAGGCTGAGCAGGAGTCCAGAGAAAAGGAACGGGAAGACACGAACAAGAGGTTGAAGCTGCTTGAGGATCAACTACAGGTAGAACATCATCTAAACTAGAGTAGAAGATTCATTACATATGGACGAACCACCCTCACGTGACTCTCATCTTATAGGTTCTTATGCAATCTCGAAGCAGTGCAAGTGATGCCCCTCCTCCTCCTCCGGAATTTTAACCCGATGGCCTCTCCTCCTCAAGATGATCTATATATGAACAAGTGTACTTCTATTATGACGTGCACGTGTTTTGCAAGTAGTGAAATTATGTATGAATTTGCGACTTGTGTGTGACGTCTACTAGGATAATACATTCGACTTGTGTGTGACAATCACATGTGGACTATCCCTAATTATGCCTATATATGTGTGGACTAGATCAAATTATGCCTATATATGATCAAATTATGCCTATATATGTGTGGACTAGATCAAATTATGCCTACATATGATCAAATTGCACTGCAGTTGTTTTTATCTGCAGGGATCAGAAAAGAAATAGCTTGACAGCAGAATGGATGGGAAAGATTTCCGAGAGCAACATTCGGAACACGATATACTACCGAGAGCACCTCTCGGAAACATGGTCGTCTGGGACACTACTGTTGTGCCACAACTTTTTCGAGAGCTGCTCTCGGAAAAGAAGGCCATTGCCGAGCATAGCTCTCGGCAAAGCTATGTAAAGTGTCAGCCCCCCATGTGGGCCACGCTGGTCAGAAGGATTGCCGAGAGCAGCTCTCGGCAAATATATCGTCAATTTTTTTCAAAAATATTTAGCAAGTTATTTAAAACTTTTACTGATAAATGTGACCAGTGGGACCACATGTCAGTTAGAAAGAACACACACACACAAAAAAAGGACGTTGCATATGCTTTGCCGAGGGTGACGCTCGGCAAAGTATGCAGTAACTGACGGAGCCGTCTGTTGCGGACGAGCATGCCACGTGGCCTGCCGCAAAGATGTCAGTTTGCCGTGACGGTGGGTTTACCGAGAGTGACACTCGGCAAACCTTGCTTTGCCGAGTGTCCGTGTTTTAGCACTCGGTGAAGAGCATTACACCCGGCGTACATGAAAATTCTAGTAGTGTTTGTTACTGCACTTTGATGCATGTGATGGTTTCTGGTAAAGCAAACATGAGTTTTGCATACTTTCACTGTCGAATTCCGGACTGTTTTTAATAGTTTTGTAGGAAAAATCTGTGCCTTCTGCCCTGATCAGTAGATTTGTCACTGTTGCCATTCTCATGCCTATAGTTGGATGCCCTACTTGGAGTGATTTTGGCTGGCAATTTGAGCGTATGCAAATTTTGGGTGGTCAAGTGTTTCAGGACAAAATAATATAATATAATTCAGTAATAACAAAGGAAACATGTATAATAAATACAGCTGCACCTTTCTACTGTTTTTCTAGATTTATTTTAACGTAAAGGCTAAAGAGACACTATATAGGAATATTAGCATATATTTGTCTTGTTTTTTGTTTTTTAGGAAGGCCGTCAAATAATGAACATATGTTTGTCGTGTTGGTTGCACCTATAAAGTGGACTTTTGGACAACGGGGGCATTGGAGCCCGTTTTTTTGACCACCCCAAAATAAGTGCTTAAAAGCTTTGAAATATTTTGTTTTTTTTTTCACATGAATACGCACGTATGAGGTCTAAGTACCTGTGAAATTTCGTTCAAAAATATGTTGTACTGTATGATGCGCAAAAAAGACAAAATTTTGGCCCAGAATCAACAAAAACAAGCCCCAAATTTGCATGAAATTTGTCTTTTTTCTATCTCTCACATGCAAGCACGTGTATTAGTGAAATTTTGGCCCGTTATACTGCACTGTTATATGTGCACGTACACAAAAATTTAGAATTTTTCAAACCGTAGAAACCTGTTTTTTGAACTTAAAAAAAAGGAAACAATGCCCCGGTGGTCAGATGTCACTTTTTGGTTGCACCTACCCATTTGGGTTTCTGGGGAATGCATTTGCATCAGACTATCAGATCTTAGTTGTTGGTCATTCATACCTTTTTTTTTGCGAATGCATTCATAACATAACTACATGTTAAATAAGGGCATGGTGCACAACTCTCATTTTTAATACACATAACAGTTGCTTCTCTTTTCTACTTATAGTGAATGTGACATTAATTTCCTCTTTTTTCGCAGTGTCTCCTTTTCCCTCTTTGAGCTACTAGTTTCTTAGACATGCAGTTACGCACATCATCGGTTCATTGCGTAAATGCAACTGCCTTGTTCCGTTCTTTTGCCTCATGTCCCGCTTTTGCTGTGTTCCCATGTGAGCAGGTACAGGCTATATGTTTCATAGATTGTCAGTCATGTACATTAGGTAAAAAAACTCGTCTTTGCAAAGACGGTTGTTTTCTTATGGGGAGTGAAATATGGATTTTACCGCTTGTGGATTGTGCTGAGAATTTTGCTGTGGCTCGCAATATAGTTGAGCTGGTACACAGGACTATTGCTGAGCTTAGAGACATGGATCCTTGGGAAACAGAGTTATTCTTTTGGGTCTTGTTCAGTTTCATGTGTCTCACTGGGGCTCATAATATAGCTGAGCTGCCACACAACACAAGACTATCCTCTTCTGTCCTGTTCAATTTATTTGTCTTGGATCTGCTTCAATGCTTCACACATTCACCTTCTAGCTCTAATCATCCGTGAAGTCCAGTACATTATTTCCTTGTGAGCAGCTGATCAGCTAACATCCTTTTCGTTTGTTCAAGAACCAGTTCGACATTTCATTATTTAGTCTTTGGAATTTCACATGGCTTGATGTACTGCCTGAAAATATTCGATGGAGTCTTACAGGATGTAGGAGCACCCGGGTGTTGAAAGTCATGTCTCAAACCTGCTATCCTGAACTGTGTTACAGAATTGCTTTCCCTTTTCCATTTGTAATAACAAAAGCTGTGTTAGGGCAATTCCAACGCGGATCACCAAAACGGACATCACCAATCTCCGGGGACACGTCTGAAATTTAACAAATATTATCATGTTTAGCATGAATTTGGTCCCTGGGAAAATAATAATAAATCTTCAACTAAATTGAATGAAATCTTAAGAAAAAACTAACCTAAACTGTGTGAGGTACTGGACGGTGACCTCGTAGGCATGACCTCCGAGGCTGCCGGTACCTCTGTCATCGCTTGCGTCGCCTCGATGTAGTCGTTGCTGTCTAAGAGCATCTCCAACAGGCGCGCTAAACAAGCGCCGCGCCGCAAATTTAGCCAGTTTAGCGCACGCGCAACCCGTCGGGTGGCTCCAGCGGGCGCGCAGTAACCGCGCGTGCGGTATAAGGAGTTGGGCGCGCGGTCGGATTCGCTATCTCGCGCGGTGTATTTGGGGCGCCCGATTCCGCGCGCGGCACACTCGAGCGCTCGCGCTGCACTATCTCTTCTCCGCCTCCTACGCCCCACGCGCGCCGGCGCCGGCGAACTGCACCCCATGGACGCACGCGCCGGCACCCCGCTCACCCCATCCTATAGCCCCGACCCCTCCACCGCCGCCGCCGCCACCGCAAACCCTAGCCCGGGTGGCGTTGGCCTCGCCTCCGCCGGAGCTCCTCCGACCATCGGCCTCGCGCACGGCCTCTTCATGCCGCCGCGGATGACCTCGGCGGCGGGTGGCATCGCGCCGGCGCCAGCCCGAGCCGCCGCCCCCTCCTCAAATCTCCCCAATGCGGCGCGGCCAAAGAAGATGCCGTTGAAGATCTTGCCAACACCGTTGGAGCTTCACGTGATGCGGTGCGCGATGAGGAGAGGGAGGAAGATTCATCTTCGGAGGCGGAAGAATCGTCTTCCGAAGACGAGGACGAGGACGAGGAATGATGTGTCTTTCATTTGTGTATTGAACTTGATTTGCATTTTGAACTTGGTTGGATGAACTTGTGGGCATGATTTTGAACTTGTGGGCATGAACTTTTCTTCATTAACTTGTTTGTGTGAAATTTTATATGTCATGTTCATTGCATTTTGAATGTTTCAACTTCATTTTGTGTTCAAAATGCCATATATGCAATGGCCCGGTGAGTCACGCGCGCTGCATTTTTGCGCGCTGCATTTTAGCGCGGCTGCTGGAGCCAGCGCTGCGCGCCGCGCCAAACCAGGCGATGGGCGCGCGGCAAAGCAGTTTTTTGCGCGCGGCACGTTCGGCGCCTGTTGAAAATGCTCTAAGTCGTCGACGTCGTTGTCCTTCCAGTGACGGAAATGCCGCCAGCTGTCATGGCAGCCCTAATCGGTTGTTGCATGCTCGCGGCGTAGTCGCTTGGCCTCCTACGATCGGCGCAGAGCTTGAGCCTCCCCTGCGTGGCGGCAATGATCGGCCGTGGACTCCGCCCCGCGCCTCTCGCCTTTGAGCCGGGCAAAGCGCTCGGACTTGGTCAATCCCACTTTGAGGAGTTGGTCGTTGATCCAGCGCCGGTGGCGGGAGGATGTTTGCACGGTTCTCCTGGACCGATCAATGGCCTAGGCCTCCACGAGGGTGGGATTCGCAGGGACCCAGACGAGGGTGTCATTCGACAATGCGAACGTCGCCCAGTGATGTATGTGTCGTCCCAGCGCACCATCTCGGAGGTTGACGTCACGGTGGTGGACGAGCCACCGACACCATCGCGGTAGTACACGATGTGATGGAGGCTCCTCCTTCACGGCGACCTGGCGCCACTAGCTCCCGGACTCCCGTCGGGGCGGTGATGGCAACACCGCCTCCTTGCCGGCATGGAGAAGGATGAGCGGCAAGGACGACGGCTCCTCCTTGATTTGGTGTCCAATTTAAACACCCGGTTGCACAGGGTCGAGGGCGGCGCCGGAACGTGGTCGTAGCCAAACCGCTTGAGCAACAGCTCCATCTACCATGTGAACTCCTTGTCCATTCAAGGGGTGGTTGTTGCTGCTCCTTGTCGTCGGATGAGACGGGCTCCGGCTTTACAGAGGAGGGAGTGGTGGATGCTGACGGGCCCAGATACTAGGAGAGGCGGCTGTTGCGAGCACAGCAAGCCCGGCGCGCGTGAGCTCCGCCTCAGGCACAACAGCCATTCCGCGCTCCGCCACGAGCATGGCGCGGCGTGGGCACAACTGCTCCGGCATGGTGCGGGGTGGGCTCAGCGGCCCCGCCACGCGAGCTCCGGCCCCCGGCAAGGCACAACAACCCTGTCGGCCGCGAGCTCCGGCGCAGCGTCGGGCGGGCACAACAGACGTGGATTGCGAGAACTTTGGCCCCGGCAAGGCACCACAGCCCCGTCGCGCGAGCTCCGGTGGCCTTCCTCCCCAATGCATCCGCATCCACGTGATGGGTGTCGTTGCCGTCATGGCCTTCTCATCAGAATGGCTGCAAGTGGGGTCATGTGTTGATTGGAGCTGATGTGGAGCACTGCCCTGGCCTGACCGGGCACTCTCATATTTCCCCCAGGATTTGGTCTCGCTTTGAGATACACTGGTCAGTCTGGACGTTTAGGAAAAAGTGAGCGGCCTTGTTGGGTCACTTTTTTTGACCGGACACTGGCCAGACAGAACGTTTGAGGAGGAAATAGGGGTCCGATTGTTGATCCTCTCATCTACACAGTATAATGAATGTTTTATATTATTTGGCATGACAATTTGTAAACGGCTCGGGTTGTGATCAACTTGACATGTTATTGTCATGATTAAAAGATTTAGTACTTAGTGTTTGCGCTCGACGTAATGGAATCCTTATAATTAGTAAGCTCAAGAGGAATAGTGTCCTAGGAGAGCTCCAATGTTCTTTCCTCGAAGTGGACCTCGCCTGCAAGGATAGTTAGGTTGTTGTTCCTGCATGACAGTACGAGAACAAACATTCTCGCCTTGGTAAAAAAACAGTCATTTGTGTGTTGCCCAGATGCAATTTGGTTGTATAGGCAAGGAGCCTACAATAGCCGACGTGTTTGAGGTGTCGCTTGCTTTTGACCTACGCCTGGTACAATGATTGCTGATGAGCTCTTTTGCCTCTAAAATCTTCAAGTTTTTCAGTAAATTGTGTGGAGGATTGAGCGTCGACATTGTGGATGAGGAAAAGGGAGCACAGGGCAGGTGGAGGAGTGTGGGAGAAAGAAGCGTACGGAGACAGCTTCGTTGTCGAGGAGCAGGCCGAGTAGGGTAGAGGAGAAGAGTTGGTGAGGCTTGTTGCCTAAGCTCAACATGTTGGAGCATGCCTCGGGCTGCTCCTGCTATTGGCGGAGCTCAGCATGGTCTGTTGGGGATTGGAGATTTCGGTCAATTTTTCTGTTAAAACACTTTTCAAATTTAAAAAATATATTCAGAAATCTAATTTGGCTATGAATTTCCAAAGATGTTGACTAAGTTTTTTAAATGTTTGCAAATTTAAACAATGTTCATAAATATAAAAAAATCATGAATATGAAAAAAGATCCTACTCATGAATTTTTGAAAATGTTCACATATTCTAAAATTATTTACAAATTTAAATAATGTTTGTGAATTATTTAAATCATGAATATGAAGAAATATGTTCAAATTCTAAAAAATCACAAATTTTAAATTGTTTAAAAAATCTAAAAAAATTTGTATCAATACAATAATTGTGAATTTGAAATTTTTTCAAAAATTCTTAGCTCCTTAGGTATGTTGTCACTACATGCGTTGGGGCTTTGGGATTCGTTGCTGGGCCCATTTATTTGTGGTTATTTTGCACATTCAGGTTATTTGTGTTGACGCTCGAAAATGGCATGATCACAAAGAATGACTTGAGGATATAATGAGATGATGTTAAAATTGTGAGTTCATTTCACCATTTGATGGCTCTCTTCAAGATGGTTCATGTCACATATAGCGATGGTATAAAACGGAGCTCGGAGGCAAAAGTTATGACAATCTTAGAGATGCTCGTATTGGCATCAGATCAAAGAATGGCATGAAACCTAATTAAGATGGCCTCTGATCAAAAAAGTTACAACTGAAAAGTTCTTCGTCTCGTCGAAACGGACGATTTTGATATAAAAACTATCCCCATCCGAGATCGTATGCGAGTTCTACGGCCAAAACTGTATGCTGCAGCACAGCATGGCCGGATCATCCGGACCGGGGGCCAGATCATCCGGCCGGGGGCCGAAAAATTGACCCGAACAACAGAAGCTAAAAGTTAAAGCCGGATGATTTGGGTCAAGTCCCGGATGATCCGGGTATAGGCCGGACAATCCGGGCAATCGTCCGGACGTCCGGACAAGTTTTTCTGCTGCAGACTTTAGAAAACAACCCGAAACACTCTCAAAATGGCCTCATATCGAAAAGTGTTCAACACGAAAGTTGTGCGTCTCGTCGAGACGGTTGATTTTAATATAACAATCATCATAATCCGAGTTCATATGAAAAATTACAGCCCGATTAGTGGACTGCTGTCAGAAATCTGGGCTTGGCCGGATCATCCGAGCCTAGAGCCGGACATCTGGGCCGGAGGTTGTGAGAAGTCCGACTTTGGTTAGATTTTGATGATTTGGATGGCAAGGCAAGTCCTTTTCTTGTACGGGAACTCCATCCGCCTCTCATATAGACAAGAGGTGACGGCCGATTGAACAACACACAATCGAACAAATCTATCTACATCTTTTACCCTTACTTTTCCTTCTCCCTTGTTCTTCTTCTTCCTCGTTCTTCGTTCGTTCTTCTTCATTGCAGGGCGGCGAACCTCGAGGCCCTAGGGGCGATCAGGTCGATCTAGGGCAGCCCATAGCCGCCGCGCGCCCTGACGGGTTCCCTCCCGGGCGTGTGGGGTTTCGGGTCCTCAAAAGCACCCGCCGGATTGCCTGCGTACCGCGCTTCCGGACGGGTCTCCTTCGACGTGAGCTGCGGTGCATCACCGTCGGCGTTGGAGTTACACGGTGACGTGTTCGTGTGCGAATACACTTTTTGGCGACTCCGCTGGGGACGAAGCTTCGAACGGTCTCCGGCCCGTTCTTGCTACGAAGAGATCGTCATCAAAAAGTTGTGACCTACAAAAAGGTAATATGAATACCCAATTCCTCTTTGTAGATGCAAATAATTCATATGTTGTTGCTGGATCGCTTAATGAGCATAATGTATCGGCTAGCCCTAATTTCATCAATCATGCATCTAATTACGTGCAAGGGCCGATGCCAAATAATCTTCATGCTTCAAATTCTTATGATTTTAGAAATATACAACATATGTATCCTAACTCTTATGCATCGGCAACCCCACAAATCCGTATGCCGATGAACAACATGATGGGTTTAGGCAATCAAATTGAAACACCTCATCTTAAAATTTCCAATAACATACAAGGAAGTGTTTCACCCTTTCATTCATCGGCAACTAATTTGCAATATGTGAATCCAACCTTGCCGATGGATGGGAGAATTGGCCATGCTACTACTAGCTATTCGGCCAGTTACTCTCAACCATCATATGCTATACCTCATGTTAGTAATTTTTTAGCACCGTATGCAACTGTAGATGTTCATAATTCGGCCCCGCATCTTCATGGCCATAGCCGAGTAAGTGAAAATTTTACAGGAACACATGTGCCGTCATCAAATACTGTAGCATATAATGCATACTCTACGCAATTCAAGAATTTTGGCAACATTCACGAATCATTGCCGAAAGAATCTGAAAGTATTGCGGAGCAATCCTTTCCAGAAGCGGTTGTGGTTGCATTAAAAAAGAGCTTGGCACAAAATAAAAGAATTAGTGCTCTTTGCCTTGAACAATATGAACAGGTTTTTTTTCGTGATTATGCTGCAATAAAGGCTAGAGTTTTGCAGGAAGATGAAATTTCATCAATTGATAGTATTGGCGAGAGAGCATATGGTTGTACAGCAGTGCATACACCCCCACCTAGTACCGCAGCATATTATACATCCCCTACACAATTGCAAAATTTCGGCAACACTAACACTTCATTGCCGACAGATCCTAAAAGCATTGGGGGGCAAACTAATCTAGAACGGGCTGAAATTGAGAGGAGAGTTAAAGCTTTGCGCGATAGGGTGCAAGTACTTTGGCAAGAGAGAATTGATAGGGAGTTAGCTCAAAGAAAAGAAGCCTTGCCAATTAATACAAGCGGTGAAAAGAATGATGATTCGGAAACTAAAAGTGCTTCGGTTAAAAAGCCAAATCAAGTAGTATATATTCCGAATCCATCAAATCCAAAGAGGCAAACATTATTGAGAAAGGGCCTGGAAAGTATAGCAAGACAACCATACTTGATTTTTTTGAAGTTAATGGAACCTACTTCCCGCCCTTTTCATGTCATAGAAATTGACGAGCTTCAAGAACAAGAACAAGTAGCCGAAGAAAGTTTGGTGGACAACTATCTTCAAACTAATGATGCACGAAATCAAGAAAAAGATGATGACAAGGAGTTGGGGAGCTATCCGAAGGTGGAGAAAGATATTGTTCAAGTCACGCCACCATCATGCTCTCCCAATATATTTGAAGAGGTATGTCTAGCAATTAATTTACCCGTTTTCAGATTTGGTCATGACTTAGTTGTTGATGCATATATTAGAAAATCTTCATAAGAAATATTGAGAGACCAATGAAGAAGTAGTATCACTAGTAGAAAAGAGGGCTTTGGTTCAGGCCGGGTCAGCCCATTAGTCCCGGTTCAGTCCAGAACCGGGACCCATGGGGGCACTGATCCCGGTTCATGAGGCCAGGGGCCTGCCGGGCCTCGTGGGGGCATTGGTCCCGGTTCGTCTGGCCCCTTTGGTCCCGGTTGGTGGGACGAACTGGGACCAATGGGCCTCGCTCCTGGCCCACCACCATTGGTCCCGGTTGGTGGCTTGAACCGGGACCACAGGCTGCCCTTTAGTCCCGGTTCATACCACGAACCGGGACCAATGAGGTGCCTATATATACTCCTCGTCCGCGAGCAGAGCACTCCAGTGCTCTGTTTTTCTCTGGCCGGTGAGGGGAGGGCTTTGTGGTGCTCTACCTCACCTCCTATGCACATGAGGTGTTCGATGAAATGCCCAAGCCACACTAGTTAAGCTTTCTCGTCTCGAAGCTCGACCTCAAAGCTCCATTTTCCTCGAGATTTGTCTAGGTTTAGCGGCCCGTCACGTCCCATTCCCGTCTTCACCGTCGTCGATCGGCCGCGCCGATCTCGTCGCCGGCACCACCGTGGTGAGCCTCTTGTTCTTATCTTCTTTCTGAAAGAAAAAAATTCTTACTTTAGATAAATACTTGTCTAATTTTCTTACTATTTTATTGCTTGTTATTATATAGTGCGATGGTTTTGGTATCCGCCCCCGTCGGCCCTCGTCCAGTCTATGATTCGGATGTGGTATATATTATCTTTATAACTATTGGTTCATTTATTGTTTATGAAAATTATGCCGACCAACGTGACATAGATTTTATTTATCAAGGAGGCATGTGAACCGGAAATTCCAACCGACCCTATTGTCGAGAGGTTAAATTTAGTTGAAGAAGAAAACAATTTCTTGAAGGAAAAAATAAAAAAATTGAGGAGGAGAAGATGATATTGGAGTTGCATGTTGCGGATGTCGTCGATGATCACAAGATCAAGATGGATGCAATGCGCTTGAAGATTAGAAAGATTAGAAAATATGCCATTCATACCGAGGCTTGGTATCATTATGCCGTTGGATCAATTGTTACCTTGGTTGCGATTATGATCGTATTTGTTTTCGCATTGAAATGTTTTCCATAGTTTCAATGTATGGTTTGATTAATTAGATGCTCTGGAGAGCTATATGTTGTTAGATGAGAACTATGTATGTACTTTGGTTTTAATGTGATGATGAACTTCTATTAATTTGGTCACTTAATTATCTATTCATGATGTTCTGTAATGGTTTTTGACACACTTAATTATATATAATGCACGCAGATGAACCGGCAATGGATGTACGGTGACAGACACACCTCCGAGTACATTAAGGGCGTGCATGATTTTCTCGAAGTGGCTGAGGCAAACAAGCAGAATGGTTTTATGTGTTGTCCATGCCCTAAATGTGGGAATACGAAGTCTTACTCTGACCGGAAAATCCTTCACACCCACCTGCTTTACAAGGGTTTCATGCCACACTATAATGTTTGGACGAGGCACGGAGAAATAGGGGTTATGATGGAAGACGGCGAAGAAGAAGAGGACGATGACAACTATGTGCCCCCTGAATACGGTGATGCTGCAACGGGGGAAGCTGCTGAAGATCAAGAGGAACCAGACGATGTGCCCAATGATGCTGCAATGGGGGAAGCTGCTGAAGATCAAGAGGAACCAACGCCCGATGATGATGATCTCCGCCGGGTCATTGTCGATGCAAGGACGCAATGCGAAAGTCAAAAGGAGAAGCTGAAGTTCGATCGCATGTTAGAGGATCACAAAAAAGGGTTGTACCCCAATTGCAAAGATGGCAACACAAAGCTCGATACCGTACTGGAATTGCTGCAGTGGAAGGCAGAGAATGCTGTGCCTGACAAAGGATTTGAGAAGCTATTGAAAATATTGAAGAAGAAGCTTCCAAAGGATAACGAATTGCCCGACAGTACATACGCAGCAAAGAAGGTCGTATGCCCTCTAGGATTGGAGGCGCAGAAGATACATGCATGCCCTAATGTCTGCATCCTCTACTGCGGTGCGTACAAGGATCTGAACGCATGCCTGGTATGCGGTGCATTGCGGTGTAAGTGCAAATGGGTCAATCTGTCAGGAGGCGGGGTACAGGTAGACCCATAGTACGGAATGACAACAGTGGATCTGAAAAATATTGGGTACACTGACGAACCGTTCGTCCTAGCCAATGATGTGGCACAGGTTATCTATGTGAAGGACATGTCTACGAAACCGAGAAAAAGAAAAGATAAGGAAGCAAATGCATCATACGATGAGCCAAAGCACCACATAGTTCTTTCAGGAAAAACGGACATCGTGGGAGTGGAGGGCAAGACAAACATGTCTGAAGATTATGAAAAGTTTCATGAAATTCCTCCCTTCAAAGTCAAGGCTGACCCAAGCATCCTGATAAACGATGAAGATTATCCATGGTTACGGCGCAATAAGAAAATGACACAAGCGAAGAAAAAGTGAAGACTTTCTCCCGCAACTATTATGATGATACCATGCCAACTTTGTAACAGACGAGTATGATACCATTGTCCGTTTTGTACACGAAGTGCATCCAGTTTTTGCCATAACCCTCTCAACTTTCTTGCACATGCTATGTGTATGAAATGATGATACCATACCAACTTTCAACCTTTTCAGAGTTCATTTGAAATGCTTTTCAATTTCAGGGTCTTATAGCTCAAAATAATCAATAAATGCATGAAAATAACAAATGAAGTCAGAAAGGGTTGAAAATTGATGATGTGGCTTTGAATGGTGCATTTTGAACACACAAAAAGTCAGGAGTTCAAATAAGTTAAAAAACTGAAATCCCTTTGTAACAGACGAGTTTCCGTATGAAATCCTGATACTTCGAAAGAGATTGTCCGTTTTGTACACGAAGTGCATCCAGTTTTTGCCGTAACCCTCTCAACTTTCTTGCACATGCTATGTGGATGAAATGATGATACCATGCCATCTTTCAACCTTTTCAGAGTTCATTTGAAATGCTTTTCAATTTTAGGGTCTTATAGCTCAAAATAATCAGTAAATGCATGAAAAATGGTGCATGAAAAATAACAAATAAAATAAATAAGTAATTAGAAACAAAATAATACAAACTTTAATAAAATATATAAGTAGAAACAAAATAAAATAAACTTTAATAACATAAATAAAATTTATGAAACTAAAATATCAAAGTATTTTCTGTTCAAAACATTATAAGCAACCTCTAGTATTATTGAAACTAAAATTATATAAAATTGATGCAACTAAAATTATCGAAGTATTTTCTGTTCAAAATCATTGAAAGCAAAAAGAATTTTCATAAAGAACTTTTTTTTGTTAGAAACTTTAATAGCAAAAATAATTATCATTGTAGAAACAAAATAGAATAAATAAAGCAAAAAATAAAACAAAAAAGGCAAAAAATAAAAAATATGTGTCGGGTGGTAGGTGCGACATATGCCAATGGGTGGCTTATCATTGTGGGAGCCAGTAAAACATCGCCGGTGCCTGAAAACGGGATGAGGCGAAGACATGCACGCCGGCGGATCTTACCCAGGTTCGGGGCTCTCCGTGGAGATAACACCCGTAGTCCTGCTCTGCGGGGTCTCCGCATGATCACTAGATCAACACAAGTTGCTACAAGTGCTCCTTGAGCTGTTTGGATAGAGGAAGAGGAAGGGCGATGCTAGCTCTCCTTTTCTCTCTAGGTGGTGTGTGGAATTCTATTAGATCAACCCTTTGCATGGGTGCCCTGAAGGGTTTATATAGGCCTACCCCCGGGGGTACAATGGTAATCCGGCTGGGCGCGGGTCCCCGCCGTCAGTGTCTAGGCTCGCCGGCTTCTCCGCCGGTCATTGGGGCCCGCCGACTGGTGGGTCCCGCCGGCTGCCGGCCTCTTGGCCGGTAGGCCGGCCTGACCGCTTGGGGGCTTTGTCGGCGGCTGGTTACTGTTGCCTCGCCTCTGATGATGAGGGCTTCGTCGAGGTAAGCGTGGCTACAGTGTCGCCGCCTTGCGAGCTCTCACTATAGCCTTACCTCGTCTTGTCCCCTTAATGAGGCGCATGCTTCGAGGGAGGGAGGTAGCCGGCTATTGGAAGCCGGCCACACCCCTGGCCGACTAGGGGAGGCCAGGCTGCCTTCGGATGTCTCTCTAGCGAAGGGGCGCGCCGCCCACGGGCCTTACTGGCGCCTGTCGTGGGTGACATCGAGGCCAACATGGCTACAGTGCCACGCCGGACGGGGGATGGCTGGCCCGTACGGTGCCCTGTGGCCATGCCTGTTCCGGGATTCGGGGGTAGTGGGCTATATGGCCGCCACACCCCATCCTATCACCGCCATGTCGGTACAGTCTTAGTGGGTGCAGTCTTGGCTGGCTTCCTGGAGCTGGCTTTCCTCGCGGCCGGCTCCTGGGAGCCGGCTTTCTTTATGGCCGGCTTCTGGGAGTCGGTCCTCTCAGGGCCGGCTCCCTGGAGTCGGCTGTCTCTTATCTTTCTTAGAGAAGGTTTCTGAGGCTGGGTCGCCCTCTGGGAGTCGGCCCTCGGCCGGGGGAAGGCGATCCTACGCTTTGTATGCTTGAAGGCTCGAATGGCCTGGTAACTTTTCGAAGAGCCAGGGGGAGTCGGTTAGGCTATCCGTGGCCATTTACTCCGACAGTAGTCCCCGAAGCTGGTTGGGCTTCAAGGCTGAGAGGAGGTCGAGAAGCTCGGTCAGCTTTTTATCTTTACGAGTTAGCAGCTGGGAGCCGGCTTCGATTGGGCGTGCCGTCTTGGCGAAATTTTTTTAAAGTCGGAGGGCGGGAGTTTGTTGGCGCGTGTGCCGGGCTGTGGGCCGGCCGCTCGCCGCCTGTGAACCATGTGGCGTCCCTTGGCTGAAAAGACCCTGCCAACCCACGCGCGCGACAAGACGTTGCCGCAGGCCGAGGGCCCGCCACTCCTACGCCTAGGCCCAGGCGCAGATTCTTTGCGGCCCACAATTGTCCGCACGTCTTCCGGCGGCGGTTTTCGCACGCTGTTTAGGGTGTAATAATCGCGGGTCGTGGGGGAGTGGGTGCAGTTAATCCCACGTTCCTCCCCACGCCTCGCCTCCTCCGCTTTGCCGCACGAGGCTATAAGTAGGGGGAGGAGGGGAAGCGGCAGACGCTCGCACGCTCCTCTCCTTTCCGCCATCTTCTTCCTCCTGCTTTCCCTCACAGCAGCGACTTGTCACCGCGCCGTCCCACCAATCTTCACTCCGCCCCGCAGCTTTGCCGCCGCGAGGCCGTGCTTTCTCCGCCGCCGCACTCTTTCTTGCCAGCCTCTTGCCACCATGCAGTACGGCGGGGACTGGGACGGCTCGAACGTGCATATGGACCACATCGAGTTCCTCCGCAATACGTGGCGGTTGCCCGGCGCGGACCAGGTGCGGGTCCGTCTCACGCCTACGAAGGAGATCATGCCGGAGCCGGAGGAAGGCGAGCGGGTAGTCTTCCGCTCGCATTTCCTGTGCGGCATCGGCTTGCCGGCGAGCGCTTTCTTCCGCTCCTTCCCCGACTTCTATCAACTCCAGCGGCACCACGTCACCCCGAACACGGTGGTGCTGCTGTCCGCCTTCGTCACCTTGTGCGAAGGCTTCCTTGGCGTTCTCCCCACCCTCGAGCTCTGGGGGAGTTCTTCCAATCTAAGCTAGGCACCCGCATGCAGGGCGTGCCGGCCCAGAGCAGTGCCTTCATCGCGATGCGGAGGACGGCGGCCGACAACCCCTTCCCCGTCATTACGTTAATCTAGTCGGTGAAGCGCTGGCAGAAGTCATATTTCTACGTGAAGAACGTCACCCCACAAGGCGACTACGTCAACTTGCCGGCTTACGTAGCCGGCCCACCGGCTGGGAGGTGGCCCCAATGGTCCTATCGGGCCGTGACGCTGACGCCGGCTGGAGCCGCAGCCGTCGCCCGACTGCAGGTGATGATCCAGACGGAGGGCCTGACTGGGTCCGACTTGCTGGCCGCGTTCGTTGCGCGCCGGGTACTTCCGCTTCAGAGCCGCCCTCACCTGATCTGTCAGATGAGCGGCCAGCTCGATCCGAGTCGAATGTGCACCAAGGACATGCCGCACGACGAGGTGGCCCACGTGGTGAATTACCTTGCGAACTGCAAGCTCTCCGCGGAGTGGCGGTTTGGCAAGGAGCCATATTCCCGTGCACATCCTCCGCCCACGGTATATTCTCTTTTTTCCTTTTCTTTTCTTAGTTTTGTCGCTGAATTCCTTCTGGCCATCTCTGACTAGTCGGCACGCCTTGGCAGAGCCCTCTCCTTCGACCTGTAGCCGGGTCGGAGGCGGAGCGCCGATTCCTCCCCGACCGGGCGGAGCATGACCTGGAGGACCACGACTTGGGGGCGGCCGCCATGAATGACAAAACCAAGGCGGGTGGCGGCGAAGCAGGCGGCTCCGGGCTTGGAGCCAGTTTCGACGACTGGCCGGATGACGACGAGGCGGAAATCGTCCCACGCCACCAGCCGGCGTCCGGCCACGGCGCGGGTTCCTCCGCCGTGCCGCCTGCTCGGGGCGGCGGGCAGAAGCGCCGTGCCGCGTCAGGCTTGTTCGGGAGCTGGCCGAAGAAGCCCAAGGGCGGGGCATCGGCGACCAGGCGGGATGAGGCGGCCGCGAAGGCGGCCCGCTTCCGCAAGGTGGTATAGCAGCCGCAGATGGTGTCGGCGTAAGTGTATATTACTTTGTACATTCTTGTTGGAAATATGCCCTAGAGGCAATAATAAATGGTTATTATTATATTTCTTTGTTCATGATAATTGTCTATTGTTCATGCTATAATTGTGTTATCCGGAAATCGTAATACATGTGTGAATACATAGACCACAACGTGTCCCTAGTAAGCCTCTATTGACTAGCTCGTTGATCAACAGATAGTCATGGTTTCCTGACTATGGACATTGGATGTCATTGATAACGAGATCACATCATTAGGAGAATGATGTGATGGACAAGACCCAACCCTAAGCATAGCACAAAAGATCGTGTACTTCGTTTGCTAGAGCTTTTCCAATGTCAAGTATCTTTTCCTTAGACCATGACATCGTGTAACTCCCGGATACCGTAGGAGTGCTTTGGGTGTGCCAAACGTCACAACGTAACTGGGTGACTATAAAGGTACACTATGGGTATCTCTGAAAGTGTCTGTTGGGTTGACACGGATCGCGAGTGGGATTTGTCACTCCGTATGACAGAGAGGTATCTCTGGGCCCACTCGGTAATGCATCATCATACTGAGCTCAATGTGACTAAGGAGTTAGCCACGGGATCATGCATTACGGTACGAGTAAAGTGACTTGCCGGTAACGAGATTGAACAAGGTATTGGGATACCGACGACCGATTTTCGGGCAAGTAACGTACCGATTGACAAAGGGAATTGTATACGGGATTGATTGAATCCTCGACATCGTGGTTCATCCGATGAGATCATCGTGGAACATGTGGGAGCCAACATGGGTATCCAGATCCCGCTGTTGGTTATTGACCGGAGAGGCGTCTCGGTCATGTCTGCATGTCTCCCGAACCCGTAGGGTCTACACACTTAAGGTTCGGTGACGCTAGGGTTGTAGAGATATTAGTATGCGGAAACCCGAAAGTTGTTAGGAGTCCCGGATGAGATCCCGGACGTCACGAGGAGTTCCGGAATGGTCCGGAAGTGAAGAATTATATATGGGACGTCCAGTTTCGGCCACTGGGAAAGTTTCGGGGGTTATCGGTATTGTACCGGGACCACCGGAAGGGTCCCGGGGGTCCACCGGGTTTGGCCACCTATCCCGGAGGGTCCCATGGGCCGAAGTGGGAAGGGAACCAGCCCTTAGTGGGCTGGGGCACCCCCCCTTGGGCCTCCCCCTGCGCCTAGGGTTGGAAACCCTATGGGTGGGGGGCAACCCACTTGGCTTGGGGGGGAAGCAAACCCCCCTTCCCCCTTGGCCACCGCCCCCCTTGGAGATCTGATCTCCCAGGGCCGGCGCCCCCCAGGGGTCCCTATATATAGTGGGAGGGAGGGAGGGCAGCAGCACCACAGCCCCTTGCGCCTCCCTCTCCCCCTGCAACACCTCTCCTTCTCGCGGAAGCTTGGCGAAGCCCTGCCGGGATCCCGCTACTTCCACCACCACGCCGTCGTGCTGCTGGATCTCCATCAACCCCTCCTTCCCCATTGATAGATCAAGAAGGAGGAGATGTCCCTGCTCCGTACGTGTGTTGAACGGCGGAGGTGCCGTCGGTTGGGCACTCGGTCATCGGTGATTTGGATCACGGCGAGTACGACTCCATCAACCTCGTTCATTGGAACGCTTCCGCTCGCGATCTACAAGGGTATGTAGATGCACTCCTTTCCCATCGTTGCTAGTATACTCCATAGATGGATCTTGGTGATGCGTAGGAAATTTTAAAATTCTGCTACGATCCCCGACAATTCTTTCTTCTTTTCTTGGTGATTTCTGAATCCTTGCCCTTTCTCAAAAAATCAGGGCTCCGCTTTCGCTCGAGCGGGTTGCTGCCGCCTCTGTCGGCACCCGCCGCGTGGACCCCCGCGCCGAGCTTCAGATGGCAATGGAGAGAAACGCGCGGGAGACGCGGGAAGAGCGGGAGGCGGAGGAGTTGAGGGCGGCTGCCGCCACGGTGGCACAGGAGGAGGAGGCGGCGAAGGCGCGCGCCGACGTAGTGGCCAAGGCCCAAGCGGAGGCTGCGGCTGTGGCAACAGCGGAGGGGGCCTTGCTCGTCACCCCTCTGCGTGTCGCGGCGCCCGAGGTCCCGGAGCCCCCGCCAGAGGAAGCCGGCGGCGACCAGCCGGGATTGGAGAGGGAAGACGACGTCGTCGTCCCGAAGAGGGAGGCGGCACCGGCCCCGCTGACTGGGGCGGCTCAAGGCGGCCGGCCTAACGTGCCGCCTGCGCAATCGGCTGGGGGCGAGCCGGCCGCGAGGACGGACCTGGTGGTCCGGTCGCCATCGCGCCAGCGCATGGGGAAGGCTGCATCGGACCCGCAGAAAGCCGCGGGCCCCAGTTCGTCGGCCCAGGACGTGCAGGCGGCCAGCGCCAGCTCAGGGTGGATGCCGGGTGGTGGGACGGCTGTGGTGAACGTGGCAGCGCAGGACGTCTGGAACCGGCTTCAGTCCCAGGCTGCGGCGCTGTGGAAATACAGTGACGAGTTCCTTGCGACACGGGCGGCCATTCGGGTTAGTCTTCCTATTTATGCCTTTTTTTATCTTGGTTTCTTCCGTGGGGGCGCGTCAGCGCACCCACTGGGTGTAGTTCCCGAGTTCCGAGTCGGCTGCTGAGCAGGCGGCTTGGAACTTCTTAGCGGGCTTTGTTTTGCTATCTTGTTCTCATTCGCTCCTCTGCCTGACTTTGCAGGACTACCACAACCTCCGCGCGGCAGCCTTCAACTCCCAGGCTCGGGAGCTGACCCAGAAGAATGCTGACCTATTTGAGAGCCGGGGTAAGTGCTTCGTCTTTTATCTTACGTGGGGGCGCGTCAGCGCACCCACTGGGTGTAGTCCCCGAGATTCGGGCCGACTGCTGAGCAGTCGGGTCGGATCTTCCTTGACGACTTCTTCCTTATTGCTTCTTTCTTTTCTGCCATCCCTGTAGCGGCCAACGCCAGTCTGAGGGAGCAGCTGGGTGGGGCTCAGGCTGCCTTCCGTGTTAAGGAGGCCGAGTTTTATGCCTTGGCGCAGGAGCGTGACCGCCTGGCCAAGAGGATGGCCGACCAGGAGAAGAGCCATAAGGCGACCCTGAAGGCGGTGCAGGACAGCGAGGCCACCCTCCAAGCCGAGTATGAGACAGAGGCGGCCAGCTGGGCCGAAGCGAAGCAGACGCTGATCAACGGCTATGGCCAGATCGAAGACTTGGTTGACGATAGGCCGCCTTCTTCTTCGTCCTTGCTTGCCGCTTGGCTCATTTTCTGACTTGGTGTTTTTCTCTTCTTTCTCTTTCTTTCTTGCGCAGAGTACTTCCCTAGCTACTCTACCGCCGCCAACCAGGTCGTCGAGGCCCACCACAAGACACGAAGGTAGGCTGGCGCCGAGATCGCGCCGAACGCTCGCCGGTCGCTGGAGGAGCAGCTCTTGGCGATTCAGGCCCGCCTCCAGCCGGCTCATCGCATGCTCCGCTGGCTTCAGCGTGTTGGAGCGCAGGTGTTGGCTGCTCTTTGGCCTGGTGAGGTGATTCCCCGCACCCCCAGTCGGACTACCGACTGGCTGGAGGTGGCGGTCGGCCGCTTCGAGGCCTGGAAGACTTCTGCGGCTCGGTCCGGCGCCAGGCGGGTGCTGGAGTTCACCAAGGCCTGGTATCCCGAGTTGAGTCTGGACCAGCTGGCCACCTGGCGGCAGGAGGCCGACACGGAGCTGGAGCCGGCGCGGCCGGCTATCATCAGTGGGCTTCGGCGATTGCAGACTACACCGACACCAGCGCCTTCGCTCCTGAGGTGGACGACAACGGTGTTGCCCAGCCGGAGGAGTGGTTCGGGCTGAACCCGGCAGACGGCGAGGACTCGGCGGAGGAGATCGACTCCAGCGACGAGGACGAGGAGGAGGAGGAGGAGGAGATGGTGGAGCGGCCGGCCAGCCTCAGCTTGACCGTGCCTCCAGCAACAAGGCACGCGCGGGTGCACCGCCTGCAGCCAGCGATGATCAAGCCGAGACCCGCCAGCCGGCCACTCCTCCAGCCGGCGGCGCCGTCTCCACCGACCAGCCCGGCTCCCCTGCTGCGCCCTTAGTCTAGTCTGCTGCCTCTACTTTCCTGTTTCACCATTCTTGGAACAGTATTTTGTTAAGTTTGCACAATTCCACCCACTGGGGGTGTATTCGAACTATATTGACTGCTGGCCTGTTGGGGGCCTTATGTGTAAATATAATTATGCATGCGTTTGGCTTTCCCTTGTTCTTTGCTTTTCATCCTTCGGCTGTTTCCTTTGCCACCCTCCCTTGGTTGCCGCCTTCCCAGCCGGACAGCTTCTCTGCAATATGTGGCTGGGGAAGTGCTTGGGAGGGCAAGTACTCTAGCTTTGTTGGATTTGATTGGGAGGCCGGCCAGCCGGCTATTTTGACAGCCGGTAGGCGTGGTTGGAGGCCGTCTTTGCGATATATAAGTTCGTTGGTCCTTAGCCATTGTTCGTGTGGGCATCCTTTCTGCCTTTGGCTCTTGCCAGTCGGACAGTCGGTTCTTCGAGCTGCGACTTTCGACAAGAGAGGGCTCGGGTGCCGGCACACTACTTGTCTGACTTCAGGTAGAACTTTTAATATAACTTAAGGCGGCCAGTCCCCGGGCTGACTAGTCGAACCCGGTGCCAGACAAAAAATCAAATGTAATAATACATTCATGAGTATGACATTCTTCATTCATAGATAAAGGAGGGCAGTTCCCGAGTGTGCCTCAGGGGGCCCGTTTGTCTCATATTTAAAAAAAGGTAGCATGATACATACTGCTTTCAACTGTAAAATCTTCCCAGGAGGTTTGCGTTCCATGGTCGCTCCGACTCCTTGCCGGAATCATCCCTCTTGCGTGCTCTTGGTTTTTGTGCATCGATCAAGTAGTAGGAGTCGTTGCCTAGTGCCTTGCTGATGACGAAAGGGCCTTTCCAAGGGGCCGAGAGCTTGTGCTGGCCGGCTGTTCGCTGGATCAGCCGAAGCACAAGGTCGCCCTCTTGGAAGGATCTTGGCTTGATCTTCTGGTTGTGGTAACGGCGCAAACCCTGCTGGTAGATGGCGGACCGGCTGAGTGCTAACAGCCGGCCTTCTTCCAGCAGGTCGAGGATGTCCTCTCGCGCTTCCTTGGCCTCCGCCTCCGTGTACATGGTGACCCGAGGCGAGTCGAACTCGATGTCAGTCGGGATGACAGCCTCGGCAGCATATACAAGGAAGAACGGAGTGAAGCTGGTTGACTTGTTTGGGGTAGTACGCAGACTCTAGAGGACAACCGGCAGCTCGTCGAGCCAGCAGCCGGCCGAGCGCTCCAGTGGTACGACCGGGCGGGGCTTGATGCCGCAGAGGATGAGGCCGTTTGCTCTCTCGACCTGGCCGTTTGACTGTGGGTGGGCAATGGACGCTAAGTCCAGTCGGATGCCTTGTGTCGCGCAGAAACGTGTCAGTGCTCCTGTGGCAAAGTTTGTGCCGTTGTCGGTGATGATGCTGTGCGGCACGTCATACCGAGTAGTGATGTCGGCAATAAATATCACGACAGTCGGCCCGTTCAGCTTCTTGATCCGCTTCGCTTCGATCCACTTGGTAAATTTGTCCACGGCGATAAGCAGATGTGTCAAGCCGCCGCGGGCTGTCTTGAATGGGCCCACCATGTCTAGCCCCCGGACGGCAATGGGCTAGGTGAGGGGATGGTCTTGAGTGCGGAAGCTGGCAGGTGTTGTGTGGAACTGAAGACTTGGCATCCTTTGCAGCATTTGACTATCTCTTTGGCATCTTCCAAAGCAGTCGGCCAGAAGAAACCGTGGCGGAAGGCTTTGGCCACAAGTGATGTTGAGGCTGCGTGGTGGCCGCATTCACCTTGGTGGATATCCTTGAGGATTCTACACCCCTTTTTGGCTTGACACAGCGCTGGAAGACCCCAGTGGCGCTGCGCTTGACAAGTTCTCTGTTTATTATTGCATATGCTCCGGCTCGGCGTTGCACTAGTCTTGCTGAGATCTCATCAGTCGGTAGCTCTCTGTTGACTAGGAAGTTGAGGATGGGCTGGGCCCATGATGGAGCTGTGACTTCTTCTACTGTTAGTACGGCCATTGTGACTCGGGTGGGTGGGTTGGGTGGTGGAGGGTTGGAGTCGGCCACCGCTTCTTGTGTCGCTGCAATCCCCGGGCCGACTGCTGCAGTCTCCGGGCCGGGTTCTGAAGTCCCCGAGCCGGGTGCGTCTACGGCAGTCCCCGGGCCGCTTGTCGAAGTCCCCGAGCCGCCTGCTGGGTTCCTCCAGTCGGATCCGGCTGCATCGGGGGCAGGTGGTACGAAGATAGAGTCCGATTCTAGAGACGGCTTGATAGATGGTTTGAGGAGGCGCTGGAGAAAGACACCGGTTGGTATAGCCTGTCGGGTGGAGCCGATCCGTGCCAGCGCATCTGCTTGGTCGTTGTCGGCCCGTGGCACATGAAGGAACTCGCACCCTTCGAAGTACCCACTGATCTGCTGGACGAGGAATCGATAGCTCGCCGTGTTTGCATCCTTGGCATCCTAGTCGCCAGATGACTGCTGGACCACCAAGTCTGAGTCGCCATAACACAGGATCCAGCGTATGCCGAGCTCTTTGGCTAGCCGGAGCCCGTCTATGAGCGCCTCGTATTCAGCCACGTTGTTGGAGGCGGCAAAGGTCGAGAGGGGAGCGGCAGTGGGGCTTATAAACCACTGCGCGCCCCTCTCAACTAGCGAGGTGGGACTAAACTTTCGACGCGGGCGCAGCAGTACAAGGCCTTTGGTCCCGGTTGGTGGCACCAACCGATAATAAGGGGTGCATTGGTACCGGTTCGTGGCACTAACCGGTACCAATGCCCCCCCCCCTTTAGTCCCGGTTGGTGCCACCAACCGGGACCAAAGGCGGCGGCCTTTGGTCCCGGTTGGTGGCACCAACCGGGACTAAAGGTGGCATTGGTACCGGTTTGTGCCACCAACCGGTACCAATGGGTTTGCTATATAAGCCAACACTTGTGAAAATTTTGTCAGTTCTTCGATCCCTTCGATGACGCCGCCAGGCTGCCCGAGCTCGCCGTGCCTCTACCGCGCCCCCGACCACGCCGCCGTCGCCCCTGCCCCCCGACCACGCCACGCGCCCTCGTTGTGCCTCTGCCGCACCCCCGACCTGCCCCGCCGTCGCCCGCGCCCGTCGTCGCCGTCGCCGCGCCCTTGCCCGACGTCGTTGCCGCGCACCGTCCCTGCCCCGACGCGCGCCGCCCTGCCCCGACGCGTGCCGCTCCTGCCCCGACGCCGTCTCCGCGCCACTCCCCGCGCCCCTGCTTGCCCCGACGCTGACCGCCGCGCGCTCCTCCCTCTATGAGCACCGCACCTCTGCCGGCCCCGCCGTCGTGCTATTTTTTTACATGTCTTTAGATTTTCATATATGTATGTATGTATTTTTTAGATATATGTATTTTTTTGATGTATGTTCATATATGCCCGAGCAGCCGGCCTCCTCCTTCTCTGCCTCGTCAGCAAGGGCAGAAGAGATCCGCCGCTGCTCCGGCTGCTCCGGCGTGTCGTAGTCCTTCTCCTCCGCCTCATAAGCAAGGAAAGAAGACAGCCGCAGCCGCTCCGTCTGCTCTGCTGGCGTGTAGCAGTACAGCCAGAGGCGGGAGGCAATACAGATTCGGTCCTTCTCTGAAGACTCCAGAGAAGTTACCATACGAGAGGACCGAGGAGGAAACCACGAAGGTCGTGCGAGCCGAAGTGACGAACTTCTTTGAAGGGGTGAAAGCAAAGAAACATCCACCTCCGGAGGAGAAGGTAGATCCGGTGAAAGCAAAGCGCACTCTGGCTGCCCTGACAAAACCACCAAAGTCTCCGCCGAAAGGCAACTATGAGCGCATTATTGCAAAGACATTTGTCGAAGCGGAGCGGTCGGGAAGTACTGTCAGTGATCAAAGGTTAAAAGAACGACGAGCTGGGAAAAAAATTGCCCTGCTCGGCGAAAAAGCGAACCAATCGTGCCCCCCGCTCAAGGTGTCCAGCGACATCGTTGATAATGATCCGAGGATGGTGCCCGGTTATAGCAATCTTGGAGATTACCTGCCCGACGATGTACATTATGATTTCTTGGAGGTGGACGAACACAAATACCATTACGGGAAGCCTCTCGTCAAAGATGAAAGATCTCTAACAACGATGATGCGAAGATTACATGATTGGTACATGAAAACCTGCAGAGAGTCTGGGGGGAGGAATACTTTGACGCTGAGAGTTAAAGAGGAGCATGACCTCGTTGGAATTGAAATGTTGAATGTTCCATTTGAGGAGTTCTTCCAGTTTTTCGATCAAAAGGCCCTCGATAAATCAAAGATCACTTGCTACTGTCTGTAAGTAGTACTACTTCTGTCATTAAGTCTCTCTATATAGGTTAGCTCTTTCATTGCATGTATTTATAATAATCCTCACTATATTATGCAGATTGAAGATCGCCGAATTGAAGAAAAGACAAATCGGTGATATTGGATTCATTAACACAAATCTCATAGATGCAACTGAGGTTAAATATCATGCCGAAAATACCGAGGCCAACTTGCTACGATCGTTGGTAATAAATGAAAACAAAGATATAATACTCTTTCCTCACAACTTCAAGTGAGTGTTACTGTCTTGTGCATATTTGGTTTCCCTTATTAGTCCAGGTTATAGTAATGTAATTCATGACTTATGCATGCGTGCGCAGCTTCCACTATATTCTCCTAGAGATTAAGCTTGAGCAAGGACTAGTAATCGCTAATTAGGAGATTATATTGTAAGAGATAATTATTGTATATATGTAGCCGCTAGTGTCGGATAGATACACGAGAACTTGTTGTTCGACCAATCTCTCGGAGAAGGAGAGGTGGTCTATATCACTTCTCTCTGTATGCATATATATGTTCATGACGATCTTCTGTTTCCTTCATTTGCTTACTAGCTAGCGTGTCTAGTCCTCTCTATACGTAGATAGTACGTAGCGTCGACCAAGCACGGAGATAAGAGAGGACACTTCTCTCTACTAATTAGCTAGCTAACACCATATATGAAACACCTAAATTAACCCCCCAAAACCCCCAACCCCCCTTTAAAAAAAACCAAAAACCCCAGCCCCTGAAATGCTGATGCGTGGATGCCTATTGGTCCCGGTTAGTGCCACCAACCGGGACCAAAGGCCCTCCTGCCTGGGCTCGCCGCACCGGCCACGTGGAGGCCCATCTGCCCCGTTTCGTGTAAGAACCGGGACTAAAGGGCTAGGGCATTACTAACGACCCTTTAGTCCCGGTTCAACAACCGGGACAAAAGGCCCTTACCAACCGGGACAGATGACCCTTTTTCTACTAGTGTATCACTAGTAGAAAACAGGGCTTTGGTCACAGGGCAGTTTTCACATTAGTCCCGGTTCAGTCACGAACCGGGACTAATGTGAGCATTTATCCCGGTTCGTGCGGCTAAGGCATTAGTCCCGGTTCACCTGGGCCCTTTGGTCCCGGTTGGTACCACGAACCGGGACTAAAGGGTGCGATGCCCATTAGTCCCGGTTGGTGGCACCAACCGGGACTAAAGGGTGCGATGCCCATTAGTCCCGGTTGGTGCCACCAACCGGGACTAAAGGTTAGACCTTTAGTCCCAGTTGGTGCCACCAACCGGTACTAATGGGCTTTGTGGCATTAGTACCGGTTCATGGCACGAACCGGTACTAAAGGTCCCATTTTCAAACTCTACGCCCCCCTGTGGACCGCCTTTTCAGTTTTAGAAAAAACAAAAGAAAATGATGGAAGTGTCAAAAAAATAAAATAAAATAAGTTTCCCATGTGATATGTGGTCTAGTTGTTGGGAAAATTAACAAATATGAATTTCGACTTTATTTGCAAAATCTCTCTGGAATTTCTTAAATTGGGCATAACTTTTGCATACGAACTCGGATGAAAAAGTTTTTTATATGAAAAATCATCTACTCGAAAAGTTACATCCGAATTTAACTGGGGGAACTTTTAAGATCTGGAGAGGCAAAAAAATTCAAAAAATTTCAAATTGTGGTCAAACTGTGGTCAAACAATGGTCAAACTAATTATTCTAGAATATTAGTGTTACTAAATAATTATTTCAGTTGTTTTGAATTTTGGTCAAATCTGGTCAAACTGTGGTCAAATCTGGTCAAACTGTGGTCAAACAATGGTCAAACTAATTATTCCAGAAATATTAGTGTTACTAAATAAGTATTGTTTTTTAAAACAATAGTTTCAAACTCAAACAGTGAAATGTGTCACTTCATGCTCAAGCTAAATTCCTGAGGGTTAATAGGAATTGACATCTTACTATTGTCAGGAAAACAACATGTGCAGACTTGGAAACGAGGGAGAATAGAACCCGGAAGTTAAGCGTGCTCAGGCTGGAGTAGTGAGAGGATGGGTGACCCTCCGGGAAGTTAGATGATTTGGAATGGTGAGGGGTGATTAGAGATTAGAGGATAAATTGAGCAGTGATGAGGGGTGGTGATTAGAGATTAGAGGTTAAAATAATTCAGAAATTTGAAAATAAAAAAAAAATTAAAAAAAATTCGCAATTTTTTTTTCAAAAAAAATCATAAAATTTCCTTTAGTCCCGGTTGGTAACACCAACAGGGACTAAAGGTGGAGCTCCAGTCTGCGTCCACGTGGACGGAGAACCGGGACTAAAGGGGGAGGCATTAGTAACGACCCTTTAGTCCCGGTTCAAAAACCGGGACTAAAGGCCCTTACCAACCGGGACAAAAGCCCCCTTTTCTACTAGTGTATATATCTCCCAGCGATGTGCCTTGTGCCGCTCCTAGCGCACCATCTTGGAGGTTGACGTCACGGTGGTGGACGAGCCCCCGACACCATCGCGGTAGTACAGAATGTGATGGAGGCTCCTCCTTCACGGCGACCTGGCACCACTAGCTCCCGGATTCCCGTCGAGGCGGTAATGGCAACACCACCTCCTAGTCAATATGGAGAAGGATGGGCGGCAAGGATGACTCCTCCTCGTTGATGTGTGGTGTTCGATTTAAACACCCAGATGCAGGGGGGCGAGGGCGGCGCTGGAACATGCTCGTAGCAAGACCGCTTCAGCAACAGCTCCATCTACCATGTGAACTCCTTGTCCATTCGAGGGGCGGCGGTTGCCACTCCTTTTCGTCGGACGAGATGGGCTCCGGCTTTACAAAGGAGGGAGTGGTGGACACCGACGGGCCTTGATACTATGAGAGGCGGCTGTTGTGAGCGCGGCTAGCCCGGCGCGCGCGAGCTCCGCCACAGGCACAATAGCCATTCCACGCTCTGCCACAAGCGTGGCGCGGCGCGAGCACAACGGCTCCGGCATGGCGCGGGGTGGGCTCAGCGGCCCCGCCACGCGAGCTCCGCTCCCGGCAAGGCACAACAACCCTGTCGACCGCGAGCTCCAGTGCGGCGTCGGGTAGGCACAATAGACGCGGAGTGCGGGAACTCTGGCCCCGGCAAGGCACCACAGCCCTGCGGCGCGAGCTCCAGCAGCGTTCGTCCCATACGCGTCCGCATCCACGTGGTGGGTGCCATTGCCGTCATGGCCTTCTTGTCATAGTGGCTGCAAGTGGGGTCATGTGTTGATTGGAACTGATGTGGAGCACACTGCCCTGGTGTGACCGGGCACTCTCATATTGCCCCCAAGATTTGGTCTCAATTTGAGGTGCGCTGGTCAGTCTGGACGTTTAGGAAGAAAGTGAGGAGTCCTGTTGGGTCACTTTCTTTGACCGGACACAGACTAAACGGACTTTTTGGACGTTTAAGGAGGAAATAAGGGTCCGGTTGTTGATGCTCTCATCTACACAGTATATTGAATGTTTTATATTATTTGGCATGACAATTTGTAAACGACTCAGGTTGTGATGAACTTGACATATTCTTGTCATGACTAAAAGATTTTAGTACTTAGTGTTTGCGATGGGCGTAATGGAATCCTTATAATTAGTAAGCTCAATAGGAATAGTGTCCTAGGAGAGCTCCAATGTTCTTTCCTCGAAGTGGACCTCGCCTGTAAGGATAGTTAGGTTGTTGTTCCTGCATGACAGTATTAGAACAAACATTCTCGCCTTGGTAAAAAAAGTCATTTGTGTGTTGCCCAGATGTTATTTGGTTGGATAGGCAAGGAGCCTACAATGGCCGACGTGTTTGAGGTGTCGCTTGCTTTTGATCTACGCCTGGTACAATGATTGCTGATGAGCTCTTTTGCCTCTAAAATCTTCAAGTCTTTCAGTAAATTGTGTGGAGGATTGAGCGTCGACATTGTGGATGAGGAAAAGGGAGCACGGCGACAGCTTCGTTTTCGAGGAGTGGGCCAAGTAGGGTAGAGGAGAAGAGTTGGCGAGGCTTGTTGCCTAAGCTCAACATGTTGGAGCATGCCTCGGGCTGCTCCTGCTATTGGCGGAGCTCAGCATGATCTGTTGGGGATTGGGGATTTCGGTCATTTTTTCTATTAAAACACTTTTCAAATTTTAAAAAATATTCAGAAATCTAATTTGGCTGTGTATTTCCAAAGATGTTGACAAAGTTATTTAAATGTTTGCAAATTCAAACAATGTTCATAAATATAAAAAATCATGAATATGAAAAAAGCCATTCCTACTCATGATTTTTTGAAAATGTTCACATATTCTAAAATTATTTACAAATTTAAATAATGTTTGTGAATTTTTTAAATCATTGATATGAAGAAATATTTGCAAATCCTAAAAAAATCACAAATTTTAAATTGTTTAAAAATTCTAAAATATGTTTGTATCAATACAATTTTTGTGAATTTGAAAATCGTTCAAAAATTCGTAGCTCCTTAGGTATGTTCGCACTACGTGCGTTAGGGCTTTGGGATTCGCTGGTGGACCCATTTATTTGTGGTTATTTTGCACATTCAGGTTATTTGTGTTGGGAACGTTGGATGGAAAACCAAAAAATATTCTACGCACACGCAAGATCTATCAATGAAGATGCATAGCTACGAGAGGGGAGAGTGTGTCTACGTACCCTCCTAGACCGTTAAGCAGAAGCGTTTATCAACGCGGTTGATGTAGTCGTACAGCTTCACGATCCACCCGATCAAGTACCGAACGTACGGCAGCTCCGCGTTCAGCATACGTTCAGCTCGATGACGTCCTCGCCTCCCTGATCCAGCAAGACGAGCGAAGTAGTAGATGAGTTACGGCAACACGACGACGTGGTGACGGTGGTGATGCAACTATCTTCGCAGGGCTTCGCCGAGCACTACGAAAATATGGCCGAGGATGAACTGGACGGAGAGAGGCGCCGCACACAGCTTGGGGATTGTGGTGTGCGTTGCCCCTCTCCCTCCACACACACACACACACACACACACACACACACACACACACACACACACACACACACACACACACACACACACACACATATATATATATATATATATATATATATATATATATATATATATAGGTGGGGGAGGAGGGAAGGCGGCCTAGGTTAACCCCAAGGGGGCTGGCGGACACTCTTGGCCCCTGCCCTAGCCGCACCCCCACTACTGCAGGATGCTGCTAACGCGACACTACGTAGAGACCGTTCGACAAAACTGTGTGCGATGCGTTAATCGCAAACGGTGATGTAAAAACCCGTCAAAAAACTTGCAAAAAGTTTGCGATGGCGGATACATCAAACACGGTTCTGATTTTAGTTGCGTGTGCGATGATAGGCATACGGTTGAGTTCAATGAATTGTTTGCGATGAGGCAGAACAACAGAAACGGGCAGCCAGATGAATGCGTGTGCGATATACCGCATACAGTTCACTCCGATGAACTGTTTTTGATTAGGCAACACAAAAGAAACGGTCAGCCATATCAAGGTGTGTGTGATATACGGCATACGGTTCACTCAGATGAACTGTTTGCTTTGAGCCAAGAGAACAGAAACGGTTCAATTTAACAAGATGTGTGTGATATGCGGCAAACAGGTCTGTAATCAGAAATGTGCGCGTAGACCGATAATAATACAGGCGATTGTTGCTAATAAGCCGTGTGTGTTGTGGGCAAACGCTTGGTGGTATACAATTGTCAGCGATTGATAAAATTATCACTGACGGGTTCCCTAGTATGGTCTGTGTGTGATGTCATTGCACACAGAACAACATCATATGTACTTATAACTTATAAGGACTTGATTCCATAAACAAATTGAACATCCAATTACATAGGTGGCTAGTACACACATGACCTTTGCACACCCGAAAGTATGTTCCAAAATGCCTAGAAAACTCAAATAATGTATAAAAAGGCAAAACGAACCCTGAATAATTTTGTATTTTTAGGACGACGCACCTATAGTTGCATGTTGCCTCTGTAAAATAAATCAAGGAAGGAAGAGACAGCGTATGTCGTTTCGCACAAATAGGTGACAAGTTCCCTCTCGGAACCATGAGCCTTTTTGAGAGAAGCTCCGGTTTGCAAGAAGTTTGTACCAAAACTTGTCCCAAATTGGACTAATTTTTTACCACAGCATGTTGGTGCTATGTCATAACACCATCCCAAGTTTAATGATTTTGAGGCGAGTTTTGGATTTACAGTAATTTTAAAATCAGGTTTCGCAATGTTTACTATCGAGTCGGCACTGCCGTGGATAGGCTTTTTCCTCGTGGGTCCCAAATGACAAATCCAAATCTGTCACTACCATGGAACTTTTCTTATTAAGAATTACAACCCATTTGGTGTGCTAGCTGAAAATAAGTTAGTGGGTGCTGGTGGGTGCTAAGAACTTGCGGTTCTGTAATGAACAAAGATCTCAAGGATCTCGCGAGAGTGATGTTCTTTCCCTATGTTGTGAATGCTTATAATATTTATGTCTTAATTAAAGAAATGGCAAGCCATTGGCCTAGTATGAAAGAAAATATGGGTCAAAGCCGAGTTGAAAAGGGCAACAATATCTAACTCCATCTTACAAACAGTACAAAAGCACGAGGACCAATTGCTCATCAGGTTTAGACAAAATCCAGATTGAACAGGACAATGACATCTAACTCAACCAAAGTTTTTGGAAGTCACAATCAAATGGATCAGTCTGATCCATAAAATCAAGATCCCGGGCCAGAAATTCTACTGGTCCATGATGACAAGCTGTTGTAAATAGAAGTCGAACACGATCAGAAGCCCTTAGGTCCACCTGAAACTTCTTTTTATGTTGTTTAACACTTGCAGCCGTAAGAAATTTCTTGTCAAAAAACTTAATCCCCACGGACAATAGTGCCCTCGCAGTCAACATGAAGAATGTGACAAAGCTAGTGTTTGTATTGTTGGATGCATATCCTTCCAGCGTTACTGTCTTCAAACGAATGTCATGAGATCTGAGAAAATCCCAGTGCTTCTTGAACCATCGATTGGTTATACTTTTTTTCTCCATCTGTTAGTTCCTAAATAGAGATGAAGATTGAAAACACTTAATGTCTAAAAAATATTATGTTGAAAGAGTGATAGCTGAACGATTAATTCTAGTGCATTATATATGGGCTTTCAGTGTGCGTGAAATCATCACCTTCATATACAAATTCTCCAGACATGGAAAGCATTGCAGCAAGCCAATAATCGTGTTTAGATCAAAACACCACGTACTGATATGTAAGGTCTTGACAAAATCTACCACCACTGATAGGATGGACAAGCTCTTCATTGTGCATAGAACATAATATTAGTACCAAAAGTGTACTCCAAGATGATACTTAACTTATGCGCACAAATGAAAAAGGCATATTACAAAACTTTACGTGAATAATATATAGTACCTCAATAGGTGTGGAGCCAAACACCATCTTGAACCATCTAAAAGGATCACAAATTGCACCCAAGGTCTCCAGTTTAGTCGCAGAGAGTACAGTTATTTGTGAACGTACTATAGTAGAATCAAGGAGCAACCTCTAAAGTGAAGGGGCATCTTTGGTGATGAGATCATGTCCAAAAAAAACAAATTCCCATGCTTACAAGGTGGGGTGACTTTATTTTGAGACAACAGATACAAATTTCTATTCCAAAAACAAGCAGCAAGCGCTCTAGGACAGGGCAGCTGGAGTGGACGATGCTGTGCAGTGCGGCCTCTGACAGATCAACCACCACAAGCGCAAGTTTTTTTAGCAGTGGGAGTCGAAGCATTTGTACCAGATTGTCTGCTATCTAGATGGCACCGGGTGAAGGTGGTGGTGTGGAGAGAGGAGAAAAACCACGAGATGGACATTGGTGGTGAGGGCACAGATACATCGGTTCGTGGTACGTTACATACATAGTCATGGTAGAACTCAAGCTGCTGTAGTTTATCGAATTGACGGGATGTCAGCTAGGCGGCCACCATGCAAGGTATGTCCAGCAGGTAGCCTGCCGGGATGCAGATGCGTTGAACGGAGCCCTGGTGGGAGGAGATGATGGCTCCGGGGATTTTAGAATCATCATCGACAGATTGCTGACGACACTCGAGATTAAGAGGCGCGGCGCGACACTGAGTGCGCCACCGAGATGCGAGGACTTGTGTGCGGCAACCATCCTTGGTGGCCAGAAGGGAGATGATCTCCCCAAGGATGTCATCCGGGAGATCGCTGATGCGGTCCGTCGGAGATTCTACTGGTTCCTCAGGTCCAGGGGGCATGGCCGCTTCTAGCCGCGCAGTTAGGTCCAAGATCTACATCCGCCGGCGGCGCTGGCCAGAGCCTCATTTGTGTACATACCAATCTGAAAGAAAAAAATGGCAGAAACATACATGTAGAACATTCCAAATCAATTCTCAAGATCTGGAAGAAAAAAGGCACAAACATATATGTAGGACATTCAAAATCAATTCTCAAGATCTGGCCACGAATTATTAGCACGCAAGCTAACCCTAGTCAGATTATTAGCAAAAATTATTTGTACAGAACAAACAATTAATCACTAACTCTATACAGATAACATTCAAACAATCAATACACTACGTGCATCTAATGGATCTTAATTACTCTGATTTCATGGACTGAGAGAACATAACCATAGGATTTGTATTCCAAAAAAATTAGAGAGGGGGAAGTAACCAGAGAAAACACATGATATGCTTGCCAAACAATTGGTATATAGATGACTAACCGGTTTTCCGACGGAGGCGGGTGCTTCACCAGCCCGGCGTCGCCACTCCCTCCGATGGTGCGCTTCGGCGTCATCCTCATAAACTCCAGAGTCCAGACGTTGGTGAGCACTTAGACCGGGGGTGCGGCCGACTATTATGGTCAGCGGCTCGGGCGCGCAATTAATACAGACCAGTGGGAGCGAGGCGGGCGGCGGTCAAAGGCCGTGTCGCCTCTCGGTGAGCCTGCGCACCGGACTTCTGCCATTCCTACCATCACATCACACAGCTACTCGCACGCCTCCCGGTGACACTGCGCAGCTTAAACGCCTCCCGTCAATACGCACACCTGCACGCACGCCACCTGGTCTGCCTGCGCGGCGGACTGCTCGCATGCGTCCCGTCAACTCACGCCTGCTCACACGACACACAGGGCGCATGGCAGCACGTATATTTTTTGGTTGTTGATGATTCATTTTGCCGCTTTACTGCTTAACTGAAGCATGGCACGGTCTAACGCATACGGTCCGAATAAATAATCTGTATGAGATATTGGTTGCCAGTTATTAACAATCTCCCTTTTGTAAGAAGATTATATCAAAACGTGTCTCAAATTTGACAAAAAAATACAATATCACAGTCTACTAGTGTCCATATATGACACCACGATAAGTTTTATGAATTTCAACTAATTTTTGGATTTACTGAATTTTAAAAATCTGTATTCTTAATGTTTTCAAATATCTTGCATGGGGAAACATGCACCCAAGGACACATATGATTTTGCAATCCACTTTGGTGCACATGTAGCTCAAATTTGATTTTTGCACATTAAATCCCTAGGAAATCAATCAATGTATAAAAATGGTTGAATGATGTCTATTTTCTTTTAATTTTAACACGACACTCCTTTGGTCACATGTTGATTGCAGAAAAAGTTTGGCATGCCTCAGAGTGGCTGTGGTGGTGCCGGATATGTGTGTATGTGTGTGGGGGGGTGGGGGTGGGGGAAGGGGTCCAGTAGTACACTACGAGTCGTGAACCTCCGTGTGTGATTATTGATCATTTTGTGAGTCATATATGCCACATCAAAGTCGTGAATTGGTTATTTAAAGCATTACACAACCCTTTCATACATACATGTTCAGGCCACATGCATGCATTGGTGGTCCTCTCGGACACTCTCCCTCGTGCGGTTAATAGCGACGCGCCCATTCGTTAGCCCGCAAAGGTTTTCAGTTTCCACCGACAATAAGAGGCATTTGACCAAAAGGTGGATTCATCTTGGCATGTGTGTGGTGTGGATCATGGTGAGATTCCATATTGAAGTTAGAGCACGTGCGTACACACCCTCCCACCGGCTTGAAGTGAGGGGGCTACGCATCGTGGTGTAGTGTGTTTCCGGTTTGCGAAGCATCTGCCACGTCAAAGTTGTGCATTGGGTATTCAAACATCACATAACACACGGGCACATGCACACAGTGGTTTAATTTTGTCCTATGACACTCACGCGTGTGTGAATCTCTCTGTGGGCCCACGAGGTCATCGTCGACCAGTTGAACGTACAACGAGAGAGAGGTTAATTTGACCAACAAGGATGATTCTTTTTTGGTTTGCGTTAGCGTATATGCATGGTAGGAGTATGTACATGTCAAAGAGGGGGCAACATGAATACTCTCTCTCTATATATATATATGCGTGTCATAACCTCGCTCCATGTGGGGACTTTCCGCTTCCCGAGGTAGGTGCCACATCAAAGTTGTACATTATATTGGTATTCAAACATCACGCAATACCATGCAGGCGGTGGTTGCCCTATAGGAACTCACTCGCATGTGGCGCTTCCATCCGTGGGCATGCGAGGTTTTCCTCCATCACTTTGACCCAACAAGAGAGAGGTTAATTTGACCATCAAGGAATGATTCTGTTTTGGTTTGTGCTATACAGTAGAAGTACATATATACCACGCGTCGAATGGGGGCGTAGATATAGCACATACCATGCATCATGAACCTCGCGCTCTCTGTGGGGACTTTTTCGTTTCCTATATATGTGGTTCCACATCAAAGTTGTGCATCGCGTATTCAAACATCACACAAACACCTCTTTGGGCCACATGCAGACGGTGTACGTAGTCCTATATAGGATGATCACTCGCGTGCGACGTACGCTTCGCTTCTGTGCTAGGCCAGCGAGTTCGCCGTCCATCACTTGACCCAGCGAGAGAGAGGTACGTTTGACTATTAAGGAGGATTAATTCTTTTTGGGCTGTGTTACTAGGTGTATAATACGTGTCGAAGGGGGGGTGACCAGCACACACACACACACACACACACACACACACACACATATATATATATATATATATATCTGTGTGGGGACTTTGCGGTTTTTGAGGCAAATTCCAGATCATAGTTGTGCATTAGGTATTCAAAACATCACAACCACACACCTCTCCATATATATGTTCTAGCACATGTGCAAGCACGATGGTTGTTGTCCTATATATGGCAGTGACTCACGCGGTTATCGGCGATGCTTCCATCTATCGGCCCTCTTGGTCCATCACTTTCACCGATGGCGAGAGAGGTTAACTGATTGGACTTAGGAGGGGATTAATTTTTTGTTTATCTCATGATATAGATCATGATGTGAGATTACATATATATAATAGCTCATGTGTACACATGAATCTATCCCGCTGGATCGAAGGGGGGCGAGCACACGACACGTCATGAACGACCTCTTGCTCTGTGTGGGGACCTCTATGATTTTCAACGCATGCACCACATCAATGTTGTGCATTGGGTCGGGTATTCAACACATATGCATGTATCACACACCTCCATAAATATGTTCGGGACACACGCATGCAATTGTTGTCTTTGCACACACTCTCACTCGCTTGGTTATGGGCGGCAATCCTATATATATTCGTGTGCCCGCGTGGACATCCATCATTCCGACCAATGACAAGAAAGGTTACCAGGGTGGATTCTTCTTATTTGCTTCGAGTTACCGTATAGTAGGCCGACCATTCCAACCCTAATTAAGTTTGAGCGCATGCTACGTGTCGTGAACCCTCGCTCAGTGTGGGGATTTTACGGTTCCAAAGCATGGTGCCACTGTTGGGAAACGTTGCATGGAAAACAAAAAAATTCTACGCACACGCAAGATCAATCAAGGAGATTCATAGCAACGAGAGGGGGAGAGTGTGTCTATGTACCCTCGTAGTCCGTAAAAGGAAGCGTTTGACAACACGGTTGATGAAGTCGAACTTCTTCGCGTTCCAACCGATTGAGCACCGAGCATACGACACCTTCGCGATCAGCACATGTTTAGCTCGATGACGTCCTCAGCCTTCTTGATCTAGCAAGATGGTGAGGTAGTAGATGAGTTCCGGCAGCATGACGGCGTGGTGACGGTGATGGTGAAGTTATCTCCGCAAGGCTTCACCTAAGCACTACGAAATTAGGACCGGGGGTGCAAACGTTGGAGGGGGGCCGTCGCACACGGCTAAGTGATACGTCTCCAATGTATCTATAATTTTTGATTGTTCCATGTTGTTATATTATCAATCTTGGATGTTTTATAATCAATTTATAGTCATTTTATATCATTTTTTGGTACTAACCTATTGACATGGTGCCAAGTGCCAGTTGATGTTTTCTGCATGTTTTTTACATCGCGGGATATCAATATCAGACGGAGTCCAAATGCAACGAAACTTCACGGAGATTTTTTTTGGACCAGAAGGAACATAATGGGCCCTGGCTGCGCCTGGGGTTGCCCCGAGAAGGGCACAACCCACCAGGGCATGCCAGGAAGCCCAGGCGCGCTCTGGTGGGTTGTGCCCACCTCGGGTGCCCTCCGGACCGCCTCTTTGCTCTATAAATACCCCAATATTCCCAAAACTCTAGGGGAGTCGACGAAATATTGATCCAGCCGCCGTAGAGTCCAGAACCACCAGATCCAATCTAGACACACTAGTGCATAACCGGGCTATAGCACTGGTTCGCAAGGGCCTTTAGTGTCGGTTCTGTAACCGGCACTAAAGGGTGGGGACTAAAGGTCCCCCCCTTTAGTACCGGTTATGCACAAACCGCCGCTAAAGGGCCACCACGTGGCAGGAGCCTGCACCAGGGGCGTGGAGACCTTTAGTACCAGTTGGTAACATCAACCGGTACTAAAAGGTTTGGGGGGTTTTGGGTTCAGGGTTTATTTTTTCCTTTAATTTTGTGTTTTCCATTTAATTCTTTTTCGTTTGCTGGTATTTTACGATACTACATATTGTACACGTTATGCATATATATATAACTAGAATTTCTCGTAGAACTAATCATATATATATATATATATATATATATATATATATATATATATATATATATATATATATATATCGCACCACCATTCACACATACACATGTACGTATATATATACATACAATTTGGTATATACAATTTCTCCTACATGAAGGCATTACTGCGGTAGCGGGTAATGGAATTCTCCTCTGGGATCTATGACCTGGTCGAGCAAAAAATCTCGCTATTTCCTCTGCAATTGCTCGTATGCGATCCATTAGTAGGAGCTTCTCCCGCACCTCATTGAATTGTTAAGAAGGAGATCAATATGCATGTATTAGTTCTGTGACTAGATATCGATAATGATGTAAAAATTGTGTATAGTGTTCTGGCAAACGTACCCATAGCTGTCTATCAGATGTGCTCCATTCGGACGTTATTATGCGAATGTTCTCGCAAACATAGTATGCACATAAATCATTCCGCGGCTCAATCAGATAATAATTAATCACGCATGATAATTAATGGTATTGAAACTAGAATTAAAGAGATTGCATGGTAGCTAGCTACCTATTACTACTTAATTAATTACCGTGGGTCGATACCAATACAAATTTTCTCTGAACGGGCCTGGAACGTCTTTGATGAACTTTTGCGAAGCCCTGCCGGCACGCTGGCAAAGAAAATGAATAAATGAGTTATTAATTAGTTGATATCAGGACATATATATAATGATTGAAATTACCTATTGACTATCCCCTTCACGATTGACTACTCTTTAGTTTTTTTAAGCAGTGAGTCCAGTACTTCAACTTTTCCTTCTTCAACTTGGATGTCTAACAAGATCCAGTGGTACCTGCATGCGCACGTTTGCATGTATAAATTAAGCGGGCATGTGCATAACACTCATCAACTAACCCTAAACCCTATACACTTATTAACATCTAGCTAGTAACAAAAACAGAATTTGTAGTACAAGATAGTGTGACTCACTGGAAGTTGTAAGGAAGTAGTATATCTGCATTGGTATTGAGGCGCTTCAAGAACTCTAGCATGTTATTCTCTACTTCATGTTTATAATATTCATATGACCATGTCTCTTCATTAATGGTATTTGGGTCAATGAACCCAATGCCATAGCGTCCAGCTTTTCTCATTTCAGACATCTTCATCCTACATAATACCACAGAAAAGAATATAGTGAGGATAATTACTGCTAATGATCAATGAGAGCACTACAGCTAGCTTGAGACTTAAATTACATAAAGAAATCACTTACAGACAATAGCAACTGATGATAGATTTGTCGAGTGCGTCATAATTGAATAACTGAAACAATACTGTATACTCAATAGACACAGCTAGCTTATGGAGGTAATCCTCTTCCTTAAATTTCACCATGAGGGACTCTCGATTGTGGGTCTTGCAAATTTCCATGTACCATCGATGCAATTCATTCATTCTCATTGGGAGGTTCTTTACCTCCTCAGGCTCGACCAAAGGTTGGCCGCAGACATATTTTCGTTCTATGTCCTCCTCTCTAAGCGGAGACATGGGCTCGATCTCGAGGAGTTGTCCAACAGTGATACCGAGCATTTTAGCATGCCTTCTATGCTCGTCGGTTATTACCAGCTGACCGGCGCCGGTACTCTCATGTGTTGGTACAACAAGCGGGGGGATCGATTGCGCCGCCTGTTCTCCCAGCTGGGGAACGGTTTTCCCGCATTTTTTGCCAGCTGCTTGGCTCGAGCTCGATCTCGACTCCTTCTGTTGTCGTGCTCGATGTGCCTTCCTGATTTTGCGCTCATAGTCTGAGTCAACAGGCTTGGGAGCTGGTGCTCTATCCATACGAATAAAGTGGTCAATCTTTTCCTCAGGCACTTTCTCCCTTGGCGGCAGTGCCGGTTTCGGTCCAAAATGGGTGTCCACTTGGGCCTTCACTATGGCTGCATTTTGCTCCTTGGTCATGTCGTAAGGCCTCTGAGGAAGAGGAGTGAGGCTTGGACCATATGTATATCGCTTGCCTCCGCCTGTACCTCCTGTACTACCTTGACTCGTACCGCTACGCACCATAGCTGCGGCGGCTCTCTTCCGCGATTGCTGAGGCGGCGGAGACGGCTGACGTGGCTGAGTTGGAGCAGGAGGAGTGGCCTGATGCTGTGCCGGACTTGAAGCAGGAGGAGTGGCCTGACGCGGTGTTGAACTTGAAGCAAGAGGAGTGCCCTGACGCTGTGCCGGACTTGAAGCAGGAGGAGTGGCCTGCCGCTGTGCCGGACTTGGAGGAGGAGCAGTGGCCGGACGCGTTGGTGGACTTGGAGGAGCGGGAGTCTGCTGACGCGGTGGCGGACTTCGAGGAGGAGTCGGCTGACGCGGTGTCGGTGGCCTTCCAAAGATGATGCAATCCTTTCTCCATAGGATGATACAATGTATGGCCTCTCTCGGTGTGTGCTCCTCGTCACCTCCAGGAATGTCAAGCTCTAGCCCCGAATATTGGTCCACCACCTCATCAACCACGACACGAGCATAGCCGGCTGGAATCCGGTTGCAATGGAAGGTTCCATCGGGGGGATTTGTATAAGCAATGGCGTCCGCCTCCTTCATGGATATGTTCTTCATTTTGAAGTGTAGCTCACAGTTAGTGTTCTCCATGATGTCATCCACAGGGTATCTATCCAGTAGTGCGTCACCCGGGGCGGAACCCACGCTGCTTCTCGGCATGGATGGGACGGTGCTATCCAATGCTGGATCATCCGCTAGCTGCTGCCGCTGCTGAGACCCCCTTTCCTGGCTAAGTGAGTCGATCTGCTGCTGCTGCTACCGCTGGAATTTGAGTGCCAAGTCCGTGTGCACTGATTCTAGGCCTTGAAGGCGTTCTGCTTCCTGCTTCCTCTGCTCCTCCTCCAGCTTCTTCCTTCTCGCACGGCTTCTGTAGTCGGTGTTCCAGACCAAAAAGCCCTCATACCACGGAACAACGCCCTTGCCTCGTGTTCTTCCCGGGTGTTCAGGATTTCCTAGGGCGAGCATAAGCTCGTCGTTCTCTCTGTTGGGCGTGAACACCCCCTTTCGAGCATCTTCTATTGCTTCAAGTAACTTATCTTTGGCTCCTTTAAGACATGCCTTCTTCGAAACCTGGCCTGTCTTCGGGTCCAACGCCCCCATGCGAATAGAACCAAGTTCTGCACATGGGAGGCCAGCTCCTAGTAACTGGAGTGACATCTGCATCCAGCATCTCTTGCTCAGACTTTTCCCACTTAGGCATTGCCACCGCATAGCCACCTGGCCCTAGCCTATGTAACTACTTCTTTTTTACGGCATTGGCCTTGTTTTTTCTCGACCGTTCCTTAGATAATTCTGATTCCTTGAATTTCCCGAAAGCGGGCCAGTGTTCTCTTTGCTTCTCCAGTGTTCCCTTGAATTCTGGAATCTTCATTCCTCCTGCGACGTAGTTGGCCCATACAGTTTTCTTGTGGGTTTTGAATGCAATTGCCATCTTCCTAAGAGCAGCGTCCTTGACTTTCTGCACATCTGCATCAGTGAAGTGATCTGGTAGGGTGAAATGTTCCATGAGAGATTCCCAAAGAATTTTTTTTGCTCTGTCATCAACCCAAGTAAGATCTGGACGTTTCTTTGTTGGCTCTTTCCATTCTGGAATGGAGAGAGGGAGTTGGTCCCTCACAAGAACTCCGCACTGACGAATGAACTTGTTCGCAATGTTCTTAGGCGTGCTTGGTTCGCCATTAGTTTTGATGGCATCGATGTTGTACTTTACACCCTCCTTCAACTTTTTGCCTGGGCCTCGCACTGTCTTGCTGCCTATAGAAGCAGATTTGCTCGATCCGGAGGGCTGAAAGAAGAAAGATCGATTCGTTAATACATCTTCAAATAAAAAAACATGTGATGATCACCAGATGCCTGCTTATATAAATATACCTCGCCGGTCTCTGTTATTTCAAGATCAACATTGTCGGCGTCATCATAACCATAATCATAGTTCATGACTTCATCAATTCGGTTGTCATGATCGAATATCATATCATCACCCTTCCCGGTATTGTTCAGGAATTGGGAGTCGTCATCTTCTTCATTCTGATCATCTGGCCCGCGAGGGCTGCGTATGATCTCAAATAGGGCCTCTTCTCCCTCTTTGCCGGTATTGTCCGCCATAGCTTTATTTAACTAATCCAAAAGAAATATAAAACAATTTAGTATTCAAATTACAATACATGGATGCAATCAATAAGGAAAAACTGAATCATAGTACATAATATGCATCGTCTCGAATAATATATAATCTCGAATACATCGTCTTGAATAATATATAATCTCAAATACATCGTCTCGAATATTATATATCGAATACATCACTAGCTAGCTAGCTAATAAAGATTGAATACTACAAAAGAATCTAGGCCACTCGCGGTTCCTGAGGCGCGGGTGGTGGACACCCAAAGAGAAGGAACCATCACAGGATCATAGCTCCGGTCATCTCCCCAAAGAACCTGCCAGGTATTGGAGAACCTGACGTCCATAGTAGCCATGTAGCGACGGACGTGCTCGTCCTCCCCCCTGACATGGTGACGCACCACCTCCGGTGGGGCCGGCTCCCTCTGCACCAAACGTGGCCCACGCGAACGCCACCAAAGGAGATCAGGGTCGACGACGGGAGCCGGGGCTGGGTTTCTCACCAAGCGGCGAGCCCCTGAAGGTAGCACCTCCTAGTGCCAGCCCAACGGAGCCCAGTCCCGGACATGGGTCCTCTGAAGCAGGACGTCGTCGCGAACGGGTCGACGGCGAGGATGCGGGCCGGGCATCGTCAAAAACAAATACTATATGCAAACGTAACATTTTTTAAATGATTGGATTGTGATTTCTTATATGCAAATTCTAAATTTCTATAACTAAAATTATAAGAAACTAAAAAAACATCGATCATCGTCTAACAATTTGAAATTAATCTAATTCATCTAGTAATTTCGAAAATTTTCCTACGCACAAGCAAGATCATGGTGATGCATAGCAACGAGAGGGGAGAGTGTTGTCCACATACCCTCGTAGACCGAAAGCGGAAGCGTTAGCACAACGCGACTGATGTAGTCGTACGCCTTCACGATCCGACCGATACAAGTACCGAACGCACGGCACCTCCGAGTTCAGCTCACGTTCAGCTCGATGACGTCCCGCGAACTCCAATCCAGCAGAGCTTCACGGGAGAGTTCTGTCAGCACGACGGCGTGATGATTGTGATGATGTTGGTACCGATGCAGGGCTTCGCCTAAGCACCACTACGATATGACCGAGGTGGAATATGGTGGAGGGGGCACCGCACACGGCTAGTATAGATCAACAAATCAACTTGTTGTGTGTCTTTGGGTGCCCCCGTGCCCCCGTATATAAAGGAGGGAGGGGAGGCCGGCCGGCCTCTCTAGGCGCGCCAAAGGGAGGAGGAATCCTCCTCCTATTAGGAGTAGGATTCCTCCTTTCCTAGTCCTACTAGGAGGGGAAAGGAAGGCGAGGGGAGGAGAAGGAAAGAGGGGGCGCAGCCCCTCCCCTAGTCCAATTCGGACTAGGCCCATGGGGGGCGCGTGGCCAGCCCTCGTGGCTTTTCCTCTTTTTCCCCTAAAGCCCACTAAGGCCCATATGTACTCCCGTATTCCCGTAACTCCCCCGGTACTCCGAAAAATATTCGGATCACTCGGAACCTTTCCGATGTCCGAATATAGTCATCCAATATATCGATCTTTACGTCTCGACCATTTCGAGACTCCTCATCATGTCCCCGATCTCATCCGGGACTCCGAACTCCTTCGGTACATCAAACACATAAACTCATAATACCGATCGTCACCGAATTTTAAGCGTGCGGACCCTACGGGTTCGAGAACTATGTAGACATGACTGAGACACGTCTCCGGTCAATAACCAATAGCTGAACCTGGATGGTCATATTGGCTCCCACATATTCTAGGAAGATCTTTATCGGTCAAAACGCATAACAGCATACGTTGTTCCCTTTGTCATTGGTATGTTACTTGCCCGAGATTCGATCGTCGGTATCTCAATACCTAGCTCAATCTCGTTACCGGCAAGTCTCTTTACTCGTTCTGTAATGCATCATCAAGCAACTAACTCATTAGTTGCATTTCTTGCATGGCTTATAGTGATGTGCATTACCGAGAGGGCCCAGATACCTCTCCGACAATTGGAGTGACAAATCCTAATCTCGATCTATGCCAACTCAACAAGTACCATCGGAGACACCTGTAGAGCACCTTTATAATCACCCAGTTACGTTGTGACGTTTGGAAGCACACAAAGTGTTCCTCCGGTATTCGGGAGTTGCATAATCTCATAGTCAGAGGAACATGTATAAGTCATGAAGAAAGCAGTAGCAACAAACTAAATGATCATCGTGCTAAGCTAACAGAATGGGTCAAGTCAATCACATCATTCTCTAATGATGTGATCCCGTTAATAAAATGATAACTCATGTCTATGGCTAGGAAACTTAACCATCTTTGATTCAACGAGCTAGTGAAGTAGAGGCATACTAGTGACCCTCTGTTTGTCTATGTATTCACACATGTAACACTACTACAAAAACAGCTATAGCCAATATGGACACTAATGGCGCACTGTGCATGTGGTGCGCCATTACTAAATAGTAATGGCGCACCATGTGTTGGTGCGCCATTAGTGTGTAAATACTAATGGCGCACCACATGCACGGTGCGCCATTAGTAATTTTTTTTTTCAAAACTAGTAATGGCGCACTAGGGGATAGTGCGCCATTACTAGTTAAAGTAGTAATGGCGCACCACTCCCACAGTGCGCCATTAGTAATTATGTTTAAAAAAATTCAATTTTTTTATTTAATTTTTTAAACTACTAATGGCGCACCGTGGGAGTGGTGCGCCATTACTAGTTCAACTAGTAATGGCGCACCACTCCCACGGTGCGCCATAAGTAATTTGGCCCAAACATTCCCCCGAATGCAGTCCCCCCCCCCGGACCGCCTTTTCAGTTTAAAAAAATAAAAGAAAATGATAGAAATGTCAAAAAAATAAAAGAAAATAAGATTCCCATGTGATATGTGGTCTAGTTGTTAGCAAAATTTACAAACATGAATTTTCGACTTTTTTGCAAAATCTCTCGAGAATTTGTAAAATGGGCATAACTTTTGCATACGAACTCGGATGAAAAAGTTTTTTATATGAAAAATCATCTACTCAAACAGATACATCCGAATTTAATCGGGGGAACCCCATTAAACATTTTCAAAATCCTCAAAAACCTAACAGAAAAAAGATACGGGGCTTTTAAGATCTGGAGAGGCAAAAAATTCAAAAAAAATTCAAACTTACTAATGGCGCACCTGCCCATGGTGCGCCATTACTATCTTCCCGCCTTCAAAATTCAAAATAAATCCAAAAAATAAACAAAAAGTTAGTAATGGCGCACCTGCCCACGGTGCGCCATTACTATGCCGTATATATGGCTGGGCGTGGTCCTCTCCTCCTTACCTCTTCATTCTTCTCCTCCACTCCATCTCCTCGTCTCCTCCACTCCATCTCCCCTTCTCTCCTCCACCATACTACCCTCCTCCTCTCCGGCGACCTCCTCTCCGGCGACCTCCTCCTCCTCCTCCTCCTCTCCGGCGACTATCACAACCGGTTTTCCAATAAAAATATTTATTGAGAAACCGATCCCCTTTACGGACCAGTAGAGAAGAATCCTTCTCACTGGTAGACAAATTCTTGATCACAGAAGAAAACCAGGAGTACTAAATATAATACAAGGTTGAGCGGAGGCTGCCCAACAATTTATTACAAGCACGCTGATATTACACATAACGGCGTATAGGGTGGCATAACTACTGACTCATAATAAAAGCGGTGGCGGATATGTCACAGTGAAGTGGGTGACATGACTCCTAAATCTTACAGCTCATCGAGCGTCGGAGTGAGGCTCGAGGATTCTTATTGTGGGTGGCGGAAGCCTATATAATACAAGTGACCAAAATCCAGGATCGCACGGGACTGACTGGGACTCCTCTAGGCGTCGGACTCACTATCAAACTCTTCATCCATGAGATCGCCTTCGTCAACATCTGGCCAAATCAACAAGCCAGGTGAGTACTATGAAAGTACTCGCAAGACAGTTCGGACATAAGATATAACAGATGTAAACATGATGCAAATGAACTGATTGATAGGGTGCATTCAGGCAATGGGTTAGCACTGCATGGGAAATAAAAGGGAAGTCGGGCGGTAGTCCTCCCGAAAATCCGAAAGTAATACTGAAGGCCAATCGAGTGTCTGAATGACTCCTAGAAAGGATACAAATGAAATAACAATGCCGCAGTCGGGCGTCAAGGTGACACCACATAAAGGGCTTATAATGGAAAATAAATGACAGTGCGTGCCACAGTCGGACGTCTGAGCGACATCACGTAAAGGGCTTATATCAAAAGTAAATGACGAGCGTGCCACAGTCGGACGTCTGAGCGACATCACGTAAAGGGCTTATATCAAAAGTAAATGACGAGCGTGCCACAGTCGGACGTCTGAGCGACATCACGTAAAGGGCTTATATCGAAAGTAAATAACGAGCGTGCCACAGTCGGACGTCTGAGCAACATCACATAAAGGGCTTATATTGAAAGTAAATGACAAGAGTGCCACAGTCGGACGTCTGAGCGACATCACATAAAGGGCTTATATTTCATAACTTAATATTTCAGTAGCTCATGAATTTAATTCATTTCAAGGAATATTCAGGTACGAGATAAATAAAAGGTTAGTCCATCCACAGGAATAACAATTTAACCGGGTTTACCACTCAAGCTTGTTCACCGGGGATCTACCACGGAGACCGACATAGGGACTGACATGGATATGGGTATACTGGCCATGGTCCTTGACCATGGACACGATGACTTGGAAGGATTTGACTCTGCAGAGTTTGTACTATTTAACCATAGCCAACGGATTTCGGTAGTCACAAGGGACTAGTTCCGTTTACGGTGTTTTAGGAGAAACACATCTAACCAGTACACACCCATTCAACATTCCGATGCCAGGAATCACCCTCGGCAACGTTCAAGAAAAACTTTGAGACGGGGAGGCTACAACCTCGCGTAGCATGGGATCAAATTTGTACCGCGCGCTCTAAGGGGTGCCCCCCTCTCGGTCCCAACCGGAAACACCCATGCCCCCTGACCGGATGACTGGCTTTAATCCAGGGCCATGGAACCCTCATCCCGGCCCCTCTATTTGGTGTGTACAAGGAAAGAGGTTAACAACTTACTAAACCGTATTCTTAGCAGAAAACATGTGGCAGTACGAAAGGGGGAGAACGGTAACGTGGCTCAGTCCACGTTAACGTCGGAGTTTATCGGATGATGTAAGACTGGCATGCTACAACAATACCATCTTACTACCTATCATGTCACCACATGATCAGGTCATCTCTCATCAAAGATCACAGTAACTTCGAGACACGGGGTTAGTTGCCTTGCATGCAACGTATTACTCACCGATGCTCATATGCCATGCACAAACCATTCAAGCAAACATGCAAAACACCTATCATATGAAAGGTTCAAACATGCTTGCCTGGTTCAGAGAAGTCGGAGTCTAGCTCGGCGAAGTTCGCGGCTGCGTCACCTCCTCCGGAACCTACGGTATAACGAAACCGTACACTAACGTGAAAATCGTTGCGTGGATAAAAATTGTTCCAAATTTTTTCCAAATAAATACTATAAAAAACTAGACAAAAATACAAGACTGACCGAAAAAGAATCAATCAAAAAGCACCTTTTATTAAAAAGATATAAGGGTTTTAGTCCAAGGACTGGTCTGTGATGAAATAGAAAAGATCCAGGGACTTGTTTGAGAAAACAGAAAACGGTTCGGTAGAAAATACGTTAGCCCAAGGGGAAAACACATTTTGCCTGAAGGAGCTTTCAGAAAACGGTTCGAGGGGGAAAAAGAAGAGAGGCTGACGGGGGGGGGGGGGGGTCCCACCCGTCAGGTTCAAAACTCCCAACGGAGCTCGCCGGCGCCCGAAGGCTGCGGTGGTCGCCGGTGTTGAACCACTGCGAGAGAGATCGGAGGGTACCAACATTTTCAGGGTGATCTTCCGCGTCGGTGGGTGGTGGACTTGGCCGTCGGAGAGCACCACGTCGACGGCGACACTTTCTCCGGCGGACGGTGGTTCGGGCAATGGTGGAGTACTCCGGTGGGTGCTGCAAACTCCAAATTGACGCGCGGGTCAGAAGAGTGGGTGTACTAGGAGGTTACTGGCAAGAGCTGAGGGGTAGGGGTGTACGCACGGGGGTGAATCGAGCTGGGTCCCGAAGCGGGCCGAGGCGGCCGGAGTTGGGGAAGAAGACTCCCTCGGGGGCTGCCCAGTGGCCTGGCGTGGTACTGGTGGTGCGCAGAGGTGGTGCGGGTTCGAGTTCGAGCTCGGGACCTCCTTTTATAGGCGATTCGAGGGGGTGGCCGTGAACGGGATAGCTCCGGCGAGCAATTACGGAAAGGCAGAGGTTGGGCAGGGGGTTTAGGAGGCTAGGCACCATCAGGGAGGATCACTGGTGCCGTTCCTCCGCTAAACCTCGGTCGGGCTAGGCGTAATGCGCCGGTCCTCGACGGGATGGCTGTACGGGCACGGCGGCGGCAGGGAGCGCGCTCCGTGCCTACCAGTTCACGATGACGGACTGCAGCGTGCCCGGGTGATTGGATGGCCACAAGGTGGCCTCTGGTGGCTTGGGCGGCGCTGGACGGCGCTGTCCAACGCTGCGCCTCTCTGGCGGCCGCAAAGGGCGCTGCTGCCGTCGCTCACGGGGTGGCGCACCTCCTCCTGCTCGTCGCTGACGCCCGCAAGCTTCCAGGCGATCGTGCGGCGCAGGGATAAGAAGGAAGCACAGGGCGCACGGCGCCACCGCGGCCACTGGCGAGATCGAGAAGGGGCTCTGAAGAAAATGACAGTGGCTCACTGAAACTGTATCTCTGAATTTCTGAACTTGACAGTAACAGTGCCCTTCAGGTGTTCGACGAAATGATTTGGCATGAAGAAAAAAATTTCTGGAGCTGGGACTTGGTGAGGTGACCTCACAATGCATCCAGAGGCTGCCTGAATTTTCTCAGATTTTTAGGAGGAGAAAACAATTGAATTTCATCAAATTTGGCAAATATGGTCCAAACTTGCAGCAAGCACAATTTGAAATTTTTGAACTGGAGACCAGTGGATCTTCATGGATCTTGGTTGAGGGCTCTAAGGACTAGCCAGGGAAAATGGTTGGGAGGCAAAACTCAAAGGAGAAAAGGTAGTTCCTTTGTAAATCTCCAAGAGCCAAAGTAGAGGGCAGAAAATATTTTTGCATAGAAATAAATGGAAGAAAAATCATGGGGAGGTTCAACTTGCTGGATTTGAAGTATATCTCGACACAAATATGAGGAATGGCTTTTGGGAGGGGATTTCTACTTAGGTCATGGCAAGGGGAGATTTTGAAAAGGGGAAAAGATCACTCCAAATGCCATAGGGCTATTTAAAAGATTTTCAAAAAAATTCCCAAATGAGAAACATTTGGTGCTGAGCCAACATAAGATGGAAAAACCTCCAAGACCAAAAATCAAGTCTTGGGTGAATCCAAAAAAAATACTTGTCATAAAAGAAAATCTTTGAGAGGGAGAGTTCTTTAGAAGAAAAAATTAAAAACCCTCCCTCAAATTAAATAAATTTTTTGATAAAACCAAAAAAAAATTTGGGTGTCACAACACCTACCCCCTTAGGAAAAATCTCGTCCCCGAGATTTCAGCTGATCCTTAAATAGATGTGGGTACTCTGCCTGAAGAAAATCCTCTCTCTCCCATGTTGGTTCATCCTCGGTGTGATTGCTCCACTGAACCTTGAAAAATTTAGTTGTTTTCTGACAGGTCCTCCTATCAGACTCTTCCAATATCTTTACTGGCTGCTCTCTGTAGGTGAGGTCTGGTTGCACATCAATGCTCTCATGAGATACATGCTTCTCCGGGTTGCTCACACATTTCCTCAACTGTGAGACGTGGAACACGTTGTGGACGTCTGACAGCTCTTTGGGTAGGTCTAGCTGGTAGGCTACTGTGCCTCTTCGTGCAATTACACAGAAGGGTCCAATAAATCTTGGGGCTAGCTTCCCCTTAATTTTGAATCGTTGCAGGCCCCTCATAGGAGACACTCGTAGGTACACATATTCACCAGGTTCAAAGCTGACCTCACGATGTTTTCGATCGTAATAGCTCTTTTGTCGGCTTTGAGCTGTCTTGAGTCTGTCCCTGATCTATTTAACTTTCTCCTCGGCTTCCTTGAGCATGTCTGGGCCGAAGATACGACTGTCACCTGTCTCTGACCAATTTAGTGGGGTACGACACCTCCGTCCGTACAATGCTTCAAAAGGTGCCATTTGTAAGCTGGCTTGGTAAGTGTTGTTGTATGCGAACTCGGCATACGGCAAACTTTCTTCCCAACTGGATCCATAGGTGAGCACACAGGCTCTCAGCATGTCCTCTAGGACTTGGTTCACGCGTTCCGTTTGTCCATCAGTCTGAGGGTGGTACGCTGTACTGAATGCTAGTTGCGTGCCCAGAGCTTGTTGTAAGTGATCCCAGAATTTTGAGACAAATTGAGTGCCTCTGTCGGATATTATAGTCTTTGGGACTCCATGCAGACAAACTATACGGGAGAGATAAAGCTTAGCTAGCCTTTGAGTGGAGTAGGTCGTCTTCATGGGAATGAAATGTGCTACCTTGGTTAGCCTATCTATGATGACCCATATGGCATCGTTTCCGCGTTGCGACCGAGGCAGTCCGACGATGAAGTCCATCCCAATTTCATCCCATTTCCACTCAGGTATCCTGTTTGGCTGTAGTAGCCCTGCTGGCTTTTGATGCTCGGCTTTAATGCGCTGACATGAATCGCAACAAGCAACGAATGCGTCTATATCCCTTTTCATACCGTGCCACCAAAATCTTTCCTGAATGTCTTTGTACATTTTGGTTCCTCCAGGGTGGATTGAATATGGGGCGGTGTGGCTTTCGGTTAGGATTTGTTGCTTGAGTTCCTCAATGTTTGGTACGCAAAGTCTATCCCCGTACCATAATATTCCCTCATTGTCAGTGACGAACTCTGAAGCCTTGCCAAGGCCCATTTTTCTCTTTATACCTTCGATGCTGGGATGTCCCTGCTGAGCCTTCTTAATTTGTTCCATTAGGGTGGGATGTATCTCCAGATTTGATACGTTGCCCTCAGAGACTAACACCATGTTGAGTCTACCGAACTCCTACTGAAACTCAGGCCTCAAGTTCTGTGGACTGTCGTTGCCTGGGCTGGGGTTCCGACTAAGAGCATCTGCCACTACATTTGCTTTCCCTGGATGGTAGTGAATGCCGACATCATAGTCCTTGACCAATTCCAACCAGCGTCGTTGTCGTAAATTTAGCTCTGGTTGTGTGAAAATATATTTAAGGCTCTTATGGTCCATATATATTTGACAACGATTTCCCAGTAGAAAGTGCCTCCACTCTTTGAGTGCATGGATGACTGCTGCTAGCTCCAAGTCATGAGTAGGATAATTTTCCTCATGCTTCCGTAGTTGCCTGGAAGCATACGTGACAACTTTGCCGTCCTGCATCAATACGCACCCGAGGCCCTCCCGGGATGCGTCACAATACACTTCAAAACTCTTGTGTATGTCTGGCACGATCAAAACCGGTGCTGTTGTTAGTTTCTTCTTGAGCTCTTGGAAGCTTTTCTCGCACGCTTCAGTCCATACAAATTTCTTGTCTTTCTTGAGCAACTGTGTCATTGGTTTTGCCGTAGTGGAGAATCCTTCAATAAATCTTCTGTAATATCCAGCCATTCCTAGGAAACTCCGCACATCTGTCATGTTGGCTGGTGGTTTCCAGTCAAGTATGGCTTTGACCTTTTCTGGGTCTACGACCACGCCTTCTTGGGTTATAATATGGCTTAGAAAACCAACTTGTCTTAGCCAAAATTCACACTTGCTAAATTTGGCGTATAATTGATGTTTCCTTAACTCTCCCAATACAATTCTGAGATGTTCAGCATGTTCCTCTGGTGTCCTTGAGTATACCAGAATATCGTCAATGAACACCACGACAAATTTGTCCATAAATTTCATAAACACTTTGTTCATGAGGTGGACGAAATATGCGGGGGCGTTTGTCAGTCCAAACGGCATTACTGTGAACTCATATAATCCGTATCTGGAGGTGAATGCTGTCTTAGGGATATCTTCTGTCCGTACTTTTAATTGATGATATCCCGATCTCAAATCAATTTTTGAGAACCCTTGGCTTGTGTGAGCTGGTCAAACAAATCATTTATCCGTGGCATCGGATATTTGTTCTTGATGGTGACCATGTTGAGAGCTCGATAGTCTATACACAATCTCAGTGTCCCATCCTTTTTCTTGGCAAATAATACTGGCGAACCCCAAGGTGAGGAGCTGGCTCGAATAAATCCTTTGTCCAGTAATTCCTTTATTTGCTTCTTCAATTCTACCAACTCGGATGGTGCCATTCTATAAGGCTTCTTATAAATGGGGATGGTGCCAGGTGCTAGTTCAATGCTGAAGTCTATCTCTCGGTCTGGTGGCATGCCTGGTAGTTCTTCAGGAAATACGTCGGGAAACTCGCACACCACTGGAACTTTTCTCATTTCTGAAATGTCCACTTTGTTCAACTTTGGTTGCCGTGACCGTGGTCTCTCTTGAGCTGTAACTTTTATTGTCTTGCCGTGATGATGAGTGAGAATCACAGTCCGATTAAAACAGTCAATAAATCCCTTGTTGGTGGTCAACCAGTCCATCCCTAGGATAACATCCAGTCCTTTATTTTCCAACACGATGAGATTAGCCTGAAACCTTAGTCCTTCGAATTCAATAATCACTCCTTGGCAGTAACTCTGAGTGATCTGCTTATTTCCGAGGGACTTGATAATCATAGATTTTTCCAAAGGAAGCATCGGAAAACCATGTTGCAAAACAAAACTCTTCGAAATGAACGAGTGAGAAGCTCCAGAATCAAACAAAACCGTGGCAGGTATTGTGTTGACAGGGAACGTACCGAGTACGATGTCTGGGGCATTCTGCGCTTCTTCCTTGGTCACATGGTTCAGGTGACCCTTCCTGTGATTGTTGTTGGGATTGAAATTGTTATGCTTGGGGGCTGGATTGTTCCCACCATTGTTCGGCTTGGGGGCCGAGTTCCTTGGTTTTGGGCACTGTTTGGCACAGTGCCCTTCCTCTCCACAAGCATAGCAAGTGACCCCTGGGCGGTATGTAAGGTCCTTGTCCCTCGAATGAAACTGTCTGGTTGGCCTTAGAGCACTAGTCGTGGATTTTCTCGCTTCATTCTTCTGAATGTCAGTCTTGCTCCAGTTGTTGCGGGCAAGAGTGGTCTTGTCCCTTTTTCACTTACGAATATCCTCCAGACTGCGGCGCTCATTCTCCAATGTAATGGCCTTGTCAACCAGAGTTTTGAAATCTGGGAAAGTGTGTACGACCAGTTGGCATTTTAGTGCGGGTGCCAGGCCGTCCAAAAACTTTTCCATCCTTTTTTTCTCAGTCATATGTTCATCATAGGCATAACGAGATAGCTGGGTGAACTGACTGTTGTATTCCGTCACTGTCATGCCTCTCTGCTTGAGGTCATCAAATTCTCTTTTCTTGATTTTTATGATGCTCCTGGGGATGTGTGCCCCACGAAAGCCTTCCTTAAACTCTTCCCAGGTGATGTTATGTTCACTGGAATGCATGTGTAGGAAGTTTTCCAACCATGTGGCGGCTGCTCCAGTGAGGTAGTGAGGTGCATAAAGCACCTTCTCATGATCAGAACATTGAGCAATAATCAACTTTCTTTCGATGTCTCGAAGCCAATCATCGGCTTCAAGTGGCCTATCAGTGTGAGCAAACGTTGGAGGGCGTGTCTTCTGCAGTTCAGACAACTTGGAGTGCGGTTGGTATGGCTCACGGTGGTTTCCCATATTGATGACGTGATTCATCACTTCTTGGTGTTGCTGCTGGCTTTGTTTGAAAAGGCGGCATACTTGAGATAAGGCTGCCTCGCTGTCCTGTTGACTAGACTGCCCCTGTGTGAAGTTGTTGCTTGTCTTTGTTCCAAAAACTTCTTCTGGTGGATTTGGCATGGAACGAGTCCACGGACGAGACATTTTCCACTCTGGGGTATTATTTTGCAAAACTCATGAGAAGAACTGTGTGGCATAAGGAAAATTTTGCAAAGGCGAAAACTTTAAAAGACCTCAAGATTTTTCCAGAACATAATTGATTGCGCAAGGAGAAGGACTGCTCAATACATATCTTACACGCGAAACACAAACACACGATACATCACTCAGGATGTGCGTACACACTCCTGACATGTTATTAAGCCTAGCACACTCCTCCGGGATCCTACACGATGCGCACACAAATACTACAAACTTAAGTACATATAAAACATATCATACGTGCAGACACATCGCGTGACGACTAGGCGCACTCAGTCGGAGATGGTGAAGATGTCCTTCCCCTTGCCAAGGGTAAGACCCAGCGGTGCAGGAGCTCAACCTCCACCTCCTCCCTAATAGGCTCTAGGCGCGTAGCACTGCGCTGAGGGGATGGCGCGGGTGCGACAGACGGTGCAGCTCTGACTGGAGTAGGAGCAATGACCTGGTCGAACTCCTCAGTGGTAGGCAGACGGCGAGCGGTGGCCAAAATGGCAGGTGAATATGATGCTGAGGACGAGACGAACGTCAGTAGCGGTGCCATGTGGAGAAGCTCCCTCCTGTTGGCAGAACAGCCCCGAACTAAGTCCATGCGGGCAGCCACAAGATCGTCCACGAGGTTGTCGAAAGCTTCCTCTAGAGCTTTGAGATACTCAACAAGCATCTCGATAGCTTCATCTTGCTCTCCCCTATGGCAGGCGAATGCATAGTGACAAGTATATGGCACATGGCATGGGAGGTAGCGGTAGCGATGAGTCTTCATCGAAGGAAGAATATCCCCAAGGCGAGCTATCGCCTCACGGGCGGCCATCTGCATGGCATGCCTCTCCGTAGGCATGGCCCTTCCCACCAAACGGAAGTGGCGAGACGTAGAACGTCCTCCCTTGAATTGCACCACGGCCTGGTGCATAGACACGTCGTCGCTGAGCTTGTGCTGGTAAAGCGTGAACTCCGGACGAGTCGCTGGCCCGATTTGGAGCTTGGTGATGGAGACGAGGAGTTTGACAAACCCCTCGGGCACATTAGTGAACACCCGAGTCTCGCAGTCGCTGCCAGCCATCTACAAAAGTAGGCAAAAATTCTGAGTAGTCAAATCATAAATTTTATGATGACCAACAGAAAATAGCTACATTTGCAAAGTGCTGAAAAAGCACTAAAGACGCTAATAACCAATTAGCGATCGCACCTAGTGGCTTCCTACAGTCAGCCTGGCTCTGATACCAAGCTTGTCACGACCGGTTTTCCAATAAAAATATTTATTGAGAAACCGATCCCCTTTACGGACCAGTAGAGAAGAATCCTTCTCACTGGTAGACAAATTCTTGATCACAGAAGAAAACCAGGAGTACTAAATATAATACAAGGTTGAGCGGAGGCTGCCCAACAATTTATTACAAGCACGCCGATATTACACATAACGGCGGATAGGGTGGCATAACTACTGACTCATAATAAAAGCGGTGGCGGATATGTCACAGTGAAGTGGGTGACATGACTCCTAAATCTTACAGCTCATCGAGCGTCGGAGTGAGGCTCGAGGATTCTTATTGTGGGTGGCGGAAGCGTATATAATACAAGTGACCAAAATCCAGGATCGCACGGGACTGACTGGGACTCCTCTAGGCGTCGGACTCACTATCAAACTCTTCATCCATGAGATCGCCTTCGTCAACATCTGGCCAAATCAACAAGCCAGGTGAGTACTATGAAAGTACTCGCAAGACAGTTCGGACATAAGATATAACAGATGTAAACATGATGCAAATGAACAGATTAATAGGGCGCATTCAGACAATGGGTTAGCACTGCATGGGAAATAAAAGGGAAGTCGGGCGGTAGTCCTCTCGAAAATCCCAAAGTAATACTGAAGGCCAATCGAGTGTCTGAATGACTCCTAGAAAGGATACAAATGAAATAACAATGCCGCAGTCGGGCATCAAGGCGACACCACATAAAGGGCTTATAATGGAAAATAAATGACAGTGCGTGCCACAGTCGGACGTCTGAGCGACATCACGTAAAGGGCTTATATCAAAAGTAAATGACGAGCGTGCCACAGTCGGACGTCTGAGCGACATCACGTAAAGGGCTTATATCAAAAGTAAATGACGAGCGTGCCACAGTCGGACGTCTGAGCGACATCACGTAAAGGGCTTATATCAAAAGTAAATAACGAGCGTGCCACTGTCGGACGTCTGAGCGACATCACATAAAGGGCTTATATTGAAAGTAAATGACAAGAGTGCCACAGTCGGACGTCTGAGCGACATCACATAAAGGGCTTATATTTCATAACTTAATATTTCAGTAGCTCATGAATTTAATTCGTTTCAAGGAATATTCAGGTACGAGATAAATAAAAGGTTAGTCCATCCATTGGAATAACAATTCAACCGGGTTTACCAGTCAAGCTTGTTCATCGGGGATCTACCACGGAGACCGACATAGGGACTGACATGGATATGGGTATACTGGCCATGGTCCTTGACCATGGACATGATGACTTGGAAGGATTTGACTCTGCAGAGTTTGTACTATTTAACCACAGCCAACAGATTTCGGTAGTCACAAGGGACTAGTTCCGTTTACGGTGTTTTAGGAGAAACACATCTAACCAGTACACACCCATTCAACATTCCGATGCCAGGAATCACCCTCGGCAACGTTCAAGAAAAACTTTGAGACGGGGAGGCTACAACCTCGCGTAGCATGGGATCAAAATTATACCGCGCGCTCTAAGGGGTGCCCCCCTCTCGGTCCCAACCGGAAACACCCATGCCCCCTGACCGGATGACTGGCTTTAATCCAGGGCCATGGAACCCTCATCCCGGCCCCTCTATTTGGTGCATACAAGTAAAGAGGTTAACAACTTACTAAACCGTATTCTTAGCAGAAAACATGTGGCAGCACGAAAGGGGGAGAACGGTAACGTGGCTCAGTCCACGTTAACGTCGGAGTTTATCGGATGACGTAAGACTGGCATGCTACAACAATACCATCTTACTACCATTCATGTCACCACATGATCAGGTCATCTCTCATCAAAGATCACAGTAACTTCGAGACACGGGGTTAGTTGCCTTGCATGCAACGTATTACTCACCGATGCTCATATGCCATGCACAAACCATTCAAGCAAACATGCAAAACACCTATCATATCAAAGGTTCAAACATGCTTGCCTGGTTCGGAGAATTCGGAGTCTAGCTCGGCGAAGTTCGCGGCTCCGTCACCTCCTCCGGAACCTACGGTATAACGAAACCGTACACTAGCGTGAAAATCGTTGCGTGCATAAAAATTGTTCCAAAATTTTTCCAAATAAATACTATAAAAAACTAGACAAAAATATAAGACTGACAGAAAAAGAATCAATCAAAAAGCACCTTTTATTAAAAAGATATAAGGGTTTTAGTCCAAGGACTGATCTGTGATGAAACAGAAAAGATCCAGGGACTTGTTTCAGGAAACAGAAAACGGTTCGGTAGAAAATACGTTAGCCCAAGGGGAAAACACATTTTCCCCGAAGGCGCTTTCAGAAAACGGTTCGAGGGGGAAAAAGAAGAGAGGCTGACGGGGGGGGGGGGGGGGTCCCACCCGTCAGGTTCAAAACTCCCAACGGAGCTCGCCGGCGCCCGAAGGCTGCGGTGGTCGCCGGTGTTGAACCACTGCGAGAGAGATCGGAGGGTACCAACATTTTCAGGGTGATCTTCCGCGTCGGTGGGTGGTGGACTTGGCCGTCGGAGAGCACCACGTCGACGGCGACACTTTCTCCGGCGGACGGTGGTTCGGGCAATGGTGGAGTACTCCGGTGGGTGCTGCAAACTCCAAATTGACGCGCGGGTCAGAAGAGTGGGTGTACTAGGAGGTTACTGGCAAGAGCTGAGGGGTAGGGGTGTACGCACGGGGGTGAATCGAGCTGGGTCCCGAAGCGGGCCGAGGCGGCCGGAGTTGGGGAAGAAGACTCCCTCGGGGGCTGCCCAGTGGCTTCGCGTGGTACTGGTGGTGCGCAGAGGTGGTGCGGGTTCGAGTTCGAGCTCGGGACCTCCTTTTATAGGCGATTCGAGGGGGTGGCCGTGAACGGGATAGCTCCGGCGAGCAATTACGGCGAGGCAGAGGTTGGGCAGGGGGTTTAGGAGGCTAGGCACCATCAGGGAGGATCACTGGTGCCGTTCCTCCGTAAACCTCGGTCGGGCTAGGCGTAATGCGCCGGTCCTCGACGGGATGGCCGTACGGGCACGGCGGCGGCAGGGAGCGCGCTCCGCGCCTACCAGTTCACGACGACGGACTTCAACGTGCACGGGTGAGTGGATGGCCACGCGGTGGCCTCTGGTGGCGTGGGCGGCGCTGGACGGCGCCGTCCAACGCTGCACCTGTCTGGCGGCCGCAAAGGGCGCTGCTGCCATCGCTCACGGGGTGGCGCACCTCCTCCTGCTCGTCGCCGACGCCCGCAAGCTTCCAGGCGATCGTGCGGCGCAGGGATAAGAAGGAAGCACAGGGCGCACGGCGCCACCGCGGCCACTGGCGAGATCGAGAAGGGGCTCTGAAGAAAACGACAGTGGCTCACTGAAACTGTATCTCTGAATTTCTGAACTTGACAGTAACAGTGCCCTTCAGGTGTTTGACGAAATGATTTGGCATGAAGAAAAAATTTTCTGGAGCTGGGACTTGGTGAGGTAACCTCTCAATGCATCCAGAGGCTGCCTGAATTTTCTCAGATTTTTAGGAGAAAACAATTGAATTTCATCAAATTTGGCAAATATGGTCCAAACTTGCAGCAAGCACAATTTGAAAATTTTGAACTGGAGACCAGTGGATCTTCATGGATCTTGGTTGAGGGCTCTAAGGACTAGCCAGGGAAAATGGTTGGGAGGCAAAACTCAAAGGAGAAAAGGTAGTTCCTTTGTAAATCTCCAAGAGCCAAAGTAGAGGGCAGAAAATATTTTTGCATAGAAATAAATGGAAGAAAAATCATGGGGAGGTTCAACTTGCTGGATTTGAAGTATATCTTGACACAAATATGAGGAATGGCTTTTGGGAGGGGATTTCTACTTAGGTCATGGCAAGGGGAGATTTTGAAAAGGGGAAAGATCACTCCAAATGCCATAGGGCTATTTAAAAGATTTTCAAAAAATTTCCCAAATGAGAAACATTTGGTGCTGAGCCAACATAAGATGGAAAAACCTCCAAGACCCAAAATCAAGTCTTGGGTGAATCCAAACAAAATACTTGTCATAAAAGAATATCTTTGAGAGGGAGAGTTCTTTAGAAGAAAAATTTAAAAACCCTCCCTCAAATTAAATAATTTTTTTGATAAAACCAAAAGAAAATTTGGGTGTCGCAGCGACCTCCTCCTCCCTCCTCTCCTCCCCTCCCCTCACGGTTTCTCCTCCCTCCTCTCCGGTGAGCTCCTCCTCCCTCCTCTCCGGTGAGCTCCGCCCTCCCTCCTCTCCGGTGAGCTCCTCCTCCCTCCTCTCCGGTGAGGTCCTCCTCCCTCCTCTCCGGCGACCTCCTCCTCCTCTCCGGCGATGTAGGCGAGCGCCTCTCCGGTGACCTCGGCCCTCCTCTCCGGCGAACTCCTCTCCGGCAAGAGAACACGGCAAAAGAACGTACAAGATCCAAAAACGAGAACAAAATTTGAAAAAAAATGAGCAAAAAAAATGAGCAAAAAATGGGCAAAAAAATCGTGATCCAGATCCAAATTCAAAATTCAAAAATAGCAATGGCGCACGGTGGGGGTTAGACGGTGCGCCACTACTATTTTCCCGCATTCAAAATTCAAAAATACTAATGGCGCACCGTGGCCTATACTAGCGGCGCACCAGTGGTGCGCCATTAGTATACCAGATACTAATGGCGCACCAGTGGTGCGCCATTAGTAAAAAATACTAGTGGCGTGGTACTAGTGGCGCACCAGTAGTGCGCCATTAGTAGGAAAAACTGGAGCGCCACTAGTAGGCCTTTTTCTAGTAGTGTAATAAGTTTCCGGTTAATACAATTCTAGCATGAATAATAAACATTTATCATGATATAAGAAAATAAGTAATAACTTTAATATTGCCTCTAGGGCATATTTCCTTCAGTCTCCCACTTGCACTATAGTCAATAATCTAGTTCACATCGCCATGTGATTTAACACCAATAGTTCACATTTGTATGTGATTAACTGTTGGGGAACGTAGTAATTTCAAATTTTTTCCTACGCACACGCAAGATCATGGTGATGCATAGCAACGAGAGGGGAGAGTGTTGTCCACGTACCCTCGTAGACCGAAAGCGGAAGCGTTAACACAACGCGGTTGATGTAGTCGTACGTCTTCACGATCCGACCGATCAAGTACCGAACGCACGGCACCTCCGAGTTCAGCACACGTTCAGCTCAATGACGTCCCTCGAACTCCGATCCAGCCGAGTGTTGAGGGAGAGTTTCGTCAGCACGACGGCGTGGTGACGATGATGATGTTCTACCGACGCAGGGCTTCGCCTAAGCACCGCTACGATATTATCGAGGTGTAATATGGTGGAGGGGGCCACCGCACACGGCTAAAAGATCGTTCATCAATTGTGTGTCTAGAGGTGCCCCCTGCCCCCGTATATAAAGGTGCAAAGGGGGGGTTCGGCCGGCCTAGAGGAGAGGCGCGCCAGGAGGAGTCCTACTCCTACCGGGAGTAGGACTCCCCCCCTTTTCCATGTTGGAGGGGAGGAAGGAAGGGGGGCGCCGCCCCCCTCTCCTTGTCCTATTCGGACTGGGGGGAGGGGCGTGCGGCCCTGCCCTGGCCTCCTCTCCTCTCTTCCACCTAGGCCCACTAAGGCCCATTAAGTTACCGGCAAGTCTCTTTACTCATTCCGTAATACATCATCCCGCAACTAACTCATTAGTCACAATGCTTGCAAGGCTTATAGTGATGTGTATTACTGAGTGGGCCCAGAGATACCTCTCCGACAATCGGAGTGACAAATCCTAATCTCGAAATACGCCAACCCAACAAGTACCTTTGGAGACACCTGTAGAGCACCTTTTATAATCACCCAGTTACGTTGTGACATTTGGTAGCACACAAAGTGTTCCTCCGGTAAACGGGAGTTGCATAATCTCATAGTCAGAGGAACATGTATAAGTCATGAAGAAAGCAATAGCAACATACTAAACGATCGAGTGCTAAGCTAACAGAATGGGTCAAGTCAATCACATCATTCTCCTAATGATGTGATCCCGTTAATCAAATGAAAACTTATTTCTATGGCTAGGAAACACAACCATCTTTGATCAATGAGCTAGTCAAGTAGAGGCATACTAGTGACACTCTGTTTGTCTATGTATTCACACATGTATTATGTTTCCGGTTAATACAATTTTAGCATGAATAATAAACATTTATCATGATATAAGGAAATGAATAATAACTTTATTATTGCCTCTAGGGCATATTTCCTTCAGTCCCCCACTTACACTAGAGTCAATAATCTAGATTACACAGTAATGATTCTTACACCCATGGAGTCTTGGTGCTGATCATGTTTTGCTCGTGGAAGAGGCTTAGTCAACGGGTCTGCAACATTCAGATCCGTATGTATCTTGCAAATTTCTATGTCTCCCACCTGGACTAAATCCCGGATGGAATTGAAGCGTCTTTTGATGTGCTTGGTTCTCTTGTGAAATCTGGATTCCTTTGCTAAGGCAATTGCACCAGTATTGTCACAAAAGATTTTCATTGGTCCCGATGCACTAGGTATGACACCTAGATCGGATATGAACTCCTTCATCCAGACTCCTTCATTTGCTGCTTCCAAAGCAGCTATGTACTCCGCTTCACACGTAGATCCCGCCACGACACTTTTCTTAGAACTGCACCAACTGACAGCTCCACCGTTCAATGTAAACACGTATCCGGTTTGCGATTTAGAATCATCCGGATCAGTGTCAAAGCTTGCATCAACGTAACCATTTACGATGAGCTCTTTGTCACCTCCATAAACGAGAAACATATCCTTAGTCCTTTTCAGGTATTTCAGGATGTTCTTGACCGCTGTCCAGTGATCCACTCCTGGATTACTTTGGTACCTCCCTGCTAAACTTATAGCAAGGCACACATCAGGTCTGGTACACAGCATTGCATACATGATAGAGCCTATGGCTGAAGCATAGGGAACATCTTTCATCTTCTCTCTATCTTCTGCAGTGGTCGGGCATTGAGTGTTACTCAATCTCACACCTTGTAGTACAGGCAAGAACCCTTTCTTTGCTTGATCCATTTTGAACTTCTTCAAAACTTTGTCAAGGTATGTGCTTTGTGAAAGTCCAATTAAGCGTCTTGATCTATCTCTATAGATCTTGATGCCCAATATATATGCAGCTTCACCGAGGTCTTTCATTGAAAAACTCTTATTCAAGTATCCCTTTATCCTATCCAGAAATTCTATATCATTTCCAACTAGCAATATGTCATCCACATATAATATCAGAAATGCTACTGAGCTCCCACTCACTTTCTTGTAAATACAGGCTTCTCCAAAAGTCTGTATAAAACCAAATGCTTTGATCACACTATCAAAGCGTTTATTCCAACTCCGAGAGGCTTGCACCAGTCCATAAATGGATTGCTGAAGCTTGCACACTTTGTTAGCTCCCTTTGGATCGACAAAACCTTCCGGTTGCATCATATACAACTCTTCTTCCAGAAATCCATTCAGGAATGCAGTTTTTACATCCATTTGCCAAATTTCATAATCATAAAATGCGGCAATTGCTAACATGATTCGGACAGACTTAAGCATCGCTACGGGTGAGAAGGTCTCATCGTAGTCAATCCCTTGAACTTGTCGAAAACCTTTTGCAACAAGTCGAGCTTTCTAGACAGTAACATTACCATCAGCGTCAGTCTTCTTCTTGAAGATCCATTTATTTTCAATGGCTTGCCGATCATCGGGCAAGTCAACCAAAGTCCATACTTTGTTCTCATACATGGATCCCATCTCGGATTTCATGGCCTCAAGCCATTTTGCGGAATCTGGGCTCACCATCGCTTCTTCATAGTTCGTAGGTTCGTCAGGGTCTAGCAACATAACCTCCAGAACAGGGTTACCGTACCACTCTGGTGCGGATCTTAATCTGGTTGACCTACGAGGTTCAGTAATAACTTGATCTGAAGTTTCATGATCATTATCATCAACTTCCTCACTAATTGGTGTAGGTGTCGCAGAAACTGGTTTCTGTGATGATCTACTTTCCAATAAGGGAGCAGGTACAGTTACCTCATCAAGTTCTACTTTCCTCCCACTCACTTCTTTCGAGAGAAACTCCTTCTCTAGAAAGGATCCATTCTTAGCAACGAATGTCTTGCCTTCGGATCTGTGATAGAAGGTGTACCCAACAGTCTCCTTTGGGTATCCTATGAAGACACATTTCTCCGATTTAGGTTCGAGCTTATCAGGTTGAAGTTTCTTCACATAAGCATCGCAACCCCAAACTTTAAGATACGACAACTTTGGTTTCTTGCCAAACCATAGTTCATAAGGCGTCGTCTCAACGGATTTCGATGGTGTCCTATTTAGAGTGAATGCAGCCGTCTCTAAAGCATAACCCCAAAACGATAGCGGTAAATCAGTAAGAGACATCATAGATCGCACCATATCTAGTAAAGTACGATTACGACGTTCGGACACACCATTGCGTTGTGGTGTTCCGGGTGGCGTGAGTTGCGAAACTATTCCGCATTGTTTCAAATGTAGGCCAAACTCGTAACTCAAATATTCTCCTCCACGATCTGATCATAGAAACTTTATTTTCTTGTTACGATGATTTTCAACTTTGCTCTGAAATTCTTTGAACTTTTCAAATGTTTCAGACTTATGTTTCATTAAGTAGATATACCCATATCAGCTTAAATCATCTGTGAAGGTGAGAAAATAACGATATCCGCCACGAGCCTCAATATTCATCGGACCACATACATCTGTATGTATGATTTCCAACAAATCAGTTGCTCTCTCCATAGTTCCGGAGAACGGTGTTTTAGTCATCTTGCCCATGAGACACGGTTCGCAAGTACCAAGTGATTCATAATCCAGTGATTCCAAAAGTCCATCATTATGGAGTTTCTTTATGCGCTTTACACCGATATGACCTAAACGGAAGTGCGACAAATAAGTTGCACTATCATTATCAACTCTGCATCTTTTGGCTTTAATATTATGAATATGTGTATCACTACTATCGAGATTTAATATAAATAGACCACTCTTCAAGGGTGCATGACCATAAAAGATATTATTCATATAAATAGAACAACCATTATTCTCTGATTTAAATGAATAACCGTCTCGCATCAAACAAGATCCAAATATAATGTTCATGCTTAACGCTGGCACCAAATAACAATTATTTAGGTCTAAAACTAATCCCGAAGGTAGATGTAGAGGTAGCGTGCCGACCGCGATCACATCGACTTTGGAACCATTTCCCACGCGCATCGTCACCTCGTCCTTAGCCAATCTTCGCTTAATCCGTAGCCCCTGTTTCGAGTTGCAAATATTAGCAACAGAACCAGTATCAAATACCCAGGTGCTACTGCGAGCATTAGTAAGGTACACATCAATAACATGTATATCACATATACCTTTGTTAACCTTGTCATCCTTCTTATCCGCCAAATACATGGGGCAGTTCCGCTTCCAGTGACCAGTCTGCTTGCAGTAGAAGTACTCAGTTTCAGGCTTAGGTCCAGACTTGGGTTTCTTCTCCTGAACAGCAAATAGCTTGCTGTTCTTCTTGAAGTTCCCCTTCTTCTTCCCTTTGCCCTTTTTCTTGAAACTAGTGGTCTTATTGACCATCAACACTTGATGCTCCTTTTTGATTTCTACCTCCGCTGCCTTTAGCACTGCGAAGAGCTCGGGAATTGTCTTATTCATCCCTTGCATGTTATAGTTCATCACGAAGCTCTTGTAGCTTAGTGGCAGTGATTGAAGAATTCTGTCAATGACGCTATCATCCGGAAGATTAACTCCCAGTTGAATTAAGTGATTATTATACCCAGACATTTGGAGTATATGCTCACTGACAGAACTATTCTCTTCCATCTTGCAGCTGTAGAACTTATTGGAGACTTCATATCTCTCAATCCGGGCATTTGCTTGAAATATTAACTTCAACTCCTGGAACATCTCATATGCTCCATGACGTTCAAAACGTCGTTGAAGACCCGGTTCTAAGCCGTAAAGCATGGCACACTGAACTATCGAGTAGTCATCAGCTTTGCTCCGCCAGACGTTCATAACTTCTAGTGTTGCTCTTGCAGGAGGCCTGGCACCCAGCGGTGCTTCCAGGACGTAATTCTTCTGTGCAGCAATGAGGATAATCCTCAAGTTACGGACCCAGTCCGTGTAATTCCTACCATCATCTTCCAACTTTGCTTTCTCAAGGAACGCATTAAAATTCAACGGAACAATAGCACGGGCCATCTATCTACAATTAACATAGAAAAGCAAGATACTATCAGGTACTAAGTTAATGATAAATTCAAGTTCAATTAATCATATTACTTAAGAACTCCCACTTAGATAGACATCCCTCTAATCCTCTAAGTGATCACGTGATCCATATCAACTAAACCATGTCCGATCATCACGTGAGATGGAGTAGTTTCAATGGTGAACATCACTATGTTGATCATATCTACTATATGATTCACGCTCGACCTTTCGGTCTCCGTGTTCCGAGGCCATATCTGCATATGCTAGGCTCGTCAAGTTTAACCTGAGTATTCCGCGTGTGCAACTGTTTTGCACCCGTTGTATTTGAACGTAGAGCCTATCACACCCGATCATCACGTGGTGTCTCAGCACGAAGAACTTTCGCAATGGTGCATACTCAGGGAGAACACTTTTATCTTGAAATTTCTGTGAGAGATCATCTTATAATGCTACCGTCAAACAAAGCAAGATAAGATGCATAAAAGATAAACATCACATGCAATCAATATAAGTAATATGATATGGCCATCATCATCTTGTGCTTGTGATCTCCATCTCCGAAGCATCGTCATGATCACCATCGTCACCGGCGCGACACCTTGATCTCCATCGTAGCATCGTTGTCGTCTCGCCAACTATTGCTTTTACGACTATCGCTACCGCTTAGTGATAAAGTAAAACAATTACATGGCGATTGCATTGCATACAATAAAGCGACAACCATATGGCTCCTGCCAGTTGCCGATAACTCGGTTACAAAACATGATCATCTCATACAATAAAATATAGCATCATGTATTGACCATATCACATCACAACATGCCCTGCAAAAACAAGTTAAACGTCCTCTACTTTGTTGTTGCAAGTTTTACGTGGCTGCTATGGGCTTAGCAAGAACCGTTCTTACCTACGCATCAAAACCACAACGATAGTTTGTCAAGTTGGTGCTGTTTTAACCTTCGCAAGGACCGGGCGTAGCCACACTCGGTTCAACTAAAGTGAGAGAGACAGACACCCACCAGTCACCTTTAAGCAACGAGTGCTCGCAACGGTGAAACCAGTGTCGCGTAAGCGTACGCGTAATGTCGGTCCGGGCCGCTTCATCTCACAATACCGCCGAACCAAAATATGACATGCTGGTAAGCAGTATGACTTATATCGCCCACAACTCACTTGTGTTCTACTCGTGCATATAACATCAACGCATAAAACCAGGATCGGATGCCACTGTTGGGGAACGTAGTAATTTCAAAAATTTATCTACGCACACGCAAGATCATGGTGATGCATAGCAACGAGAGGGGAGAGTGTTGTCCACGTACCTTCATAGACCGAAAGCGGAAGCGTTAACACAACGCGGTTGATGTAGTCGTACGTCTTCATGATCCGACCGATCAAGTACCGAACGCACGGCACCTCCGAGTTCAGCACACGTTCAGCTCGATGACGTCCCTCGAACTCCGATCCAGCCGAGTGTTGAGGGAGAGTTTTGTTAGAACGACGGCGTGGTGACGATGATGATGGTCTACCGACGCAGGGCTTCGCCTAAGCACCGCTACGATATTATCGAGGTGTAATATGGTGGAGGGGGGCACCGCACACGGCTAAAAGATCGTTGATCAATTGTGTGTCTAGAGGTGCCCCCCTGCCCCCGTATATAAAGGTGCAAAGGGGGGTTCGGCCGGCCTAGAGGAGAGGCGCGCCAGGAGGAGTCCTACTCCTACCGGGAGTAGGACTCCCACCTTTTCCATGTTGGACTAGGAGAGAGAGGGGGAAGAGGTGGAGGGGAAGAAGGAAGGGGGGGTGCCGACCCCCTCTCCATGTCCTATTCGGACTGGGGGGGAGGGGCGCGCGGCCCTGCCCTGGCCTCCTCTCCTCTCTTCCACCTAGGCCCACTAAGGCCCATTAAGTTACCGGGGGGTTCCGGTAACCACCCGGTACTCCGGAAAAATCCCGATTTCACCCGGAACACTTCCGATGTCCAAACATAGGCTTCCAATATATCAATCTTTATGTCTCGACCATTTCGAGACTCCTCGTCATGTCCGTGATCACATCCGGGACTCCGAACAACCTTCGGTACATCAAAACATATAAACTCATAATATAACTGTCATCGTAACGTTAAGCGTGCGGACCCTACGGGTTCGAGAACTATGTAGACATGACCGAGACACCTCTCCGGTCAATAAAAAAAAGCGGAACCTGGATGCTCATATTGGTTCCCACATATTCTACGAAGATCCTTATCGGTCAGACCGCATAACAACATACGTTGTTCCCTTTGTCATCGGTATGTTACTTGCCCGAGATTCGATCGTCGGTATCTCGATACCTAGTTCAATATCGTTACCGGCAAGTCTCTTTACTCGTTCCGTAATACATCATCCCGCAACTAACTCATTAGTCATGATGCTTGCAAGGCTTATAGTGATGTGTATTACTGAGTGGGCCCAGAGATACCTCTCCGACAATCGGAGTGACAAATCCTAATCTCGAAATACGCCAACCCAACAAGTACCTTTGGAGACACCTGTAGAGCACCTTTATAATCACCCAGTTATGTTGTGACCTTTGGTAGCACACAAAGTGTTCCTCCGGTAAACGGGAGTTGCATAATCTCATAGTCATAGGAACATGTATAAGTCATGAAGAAAGCAATAGCAACATACTAAACGATCGAGTGCTAAGCTAACGGAATGGGTCAAGTCAATCACATCATTCTCCTAATGATGTGATCCCATTAATCAAATGACAACTCATGTCTATGGGTAGGAAACTCAACCATCTTTGATCAACGAGCTAGTCAAGTAGAGGCATACTAGTGACACTCTGTTTGTCTATGTATTCACACATGTATTATGTTTCCGGTTAATACAATTCTAGCATTAATAATAAACATTTATCATGATATAAGGAAATGAATAATAACTTTATTATTGCCTCTAGGGCATATTTCCTTCATTAACACCCATAGTTCACATCGTCATGTGACCAACACCCAAAGGGTTTACAAGAGTTAGTAATCTAGTTCACATCGCTATGTGATTAACACCTAAAGAGTATTAAGGTGTGATCATGTTTTGCTTGTGAGAGAAGTTTAGTCAATGGGTCTATCACATTCAGAGCCTTATGTATTTTGCAAATATTGCATGTCTACAATGCTCTGCACGGAGCTACTCTAGCCAATTGCTCCCACTTTCAATATGTATCTAGATTGAGACTTAGAGTCATCTGGATCGGAGTAAAAGCTTGCATCAACGTAACTCTTTACGACGAACTCTTTATCACCCCCATCACCAAGAAACATTTCCTTAGTCCTTACTAAGGATGATCTTGACCGCTGTCCAGTGATCTACTCCTAGATCAAAATTGTACTCCCTTGCCAAACTTAGGGCAGGGTACACAATAAGTCTGGTACGCAGCACAACATACTTTATAGAACCTATGACTAAGGCATAGGGAATGACTTTCATTCTCTTTCTATTTTCTGCCGTTGTCGGGCTTTGAGTCTTACTCAACTTTACACCTTGTAATACAGGCAAGAACCCTTTCTTTGACTGATCCATTTTGAACTTCTTCAAAACTTTACCAAGGTATGTGCTTTGTGAAAGTCCAATTAAGCGTCTTGATCTATCTCTATAGATCTTGATGCTCAATATGTAAGCAGCTTCACCGAGGTCTTTCTTTGAAAAACTCCTTTCAAACACTCCTTGCTTTCCAGAAAATTCTACATTATTTCAGATCAACAATATGTCACACACATATACTTATCAGAAAGGTTGTAGGGCTCTCACTCACTTTCTTGTAAATACAGGCTTCACCGCAAGTCTGTATAAAACTATATGCTTTAATCAACTTATCAAAGCGTATATTCCAACTCCGAGATGCTTGCACCAGTCCATAGATGGATCGCTGGAGCTTGCACACTTTGTTAGCACCTTTAGGATTGACAAAACCTTCTGGTTGCATCCTATACAACTCTTCTTTAATAAATCCATTAAAGAATGCAGTTTTGTTATCCATTTGCCAGATTTCATAAAATGCGGCATTTCCTAACATGATTCGGACGGACTTAAGCATCTCTATGAGTGAGAAAATCTCATCGTAGTCAATACCTTGAACTTGTCGAAAACCTTTCGCGACAAGTCGAGCTTTGTAGATAGTAACACTACCATCAGCGTCCGTCTTCCTCTTGAAGATCCATTTATTCTTAATGGCTTGCCGACCATCCGAAAATTCCACCAAAGTCCATACTTTGTTTTCATACATGGATCCTATCTCAGATTTCATGGCCTCAAGCCATTTCGCGGAATCTGGGCTCATCATCATCGCTTCCTCATAGTTAGTAGGTTCGTCATGGTCAAGTAAAATGACCTCCAGAACAGGATTACCGTACCCCTCTGGTGCGGGTCTTACTTTGGTTGACCTACGAGGTTTAGTAGTAACTTGATCTAAAGTTTCATGATCATCATCATTAACTTCCTCACTAATTGGTGTAGGCATCACTGGAACTGATTTCAGTGATGAACTATTTTCCAATTCGGGAGAAGGTACTATTACCTCATCAAGTTCTACTTTCCTCCCACTCACTTCTTTCGAGAGAAACTCCTTCTCTAGAAAGGATCCATTCTTAGCAATGAATATTTTGCCTTTGGGTATGTGATTAGAAGGTGTACCCAATAGTCTCCTTTGGGTATCCTATGAAGACGCATTTCTCCGATTTGGGTTCGAGCTTATTAGGTTTAAACTTTTTCACATAAGCATCGCAACTCCAAACTTTAAGAAATGACAGCTTAGGTTTATTGCTAAACCATAGTTCATACGGTGTCATCTCAACAGATTTAGATGGTGCCCTATTTAACGTGAATGCAGCTGTCTCTAATGCATAATCCCAAAACGATAGTGGTAAATCGGTAAGAAACATCATAGATCACACCATATCTAATAAAGTACAGTTATGACGTTCGGACACACCATTACACTGTGGTGTTCCAGGTGGCGTGAGTAATGAAACTATATCACATTGTTTTAACTGAAGGTCAAACTCGTAACTCAAATATTTTACCTCTGCGATCATATCGTAGAAACTTTTATTTTCTTGTTACGATGATTTTCCACTTCACTCTGAAATTCTTTGAACTTTTCAAATGTTTCAGACTTATGTTTCATCAAGTAGATATACCCATATTTGCTCAAATCATCTATGAAAGTTAGAAAATAACAATACCCGCCGCAAGCCTCAACACTCATCGGACCGCATACATCAGTATGTATTATTACCAATAAGTCAGTTTCTCGCTCCATTGTTCCGGAGAATGGAGTCTTAGTCATCTTGCCCATGAGGCATGGTTCGCAAGCATCAAGTGATTCCAAAAGTACATCAGCATGGAGTTTCTTCATGCGCTTTACACCAATATGACCTAAACGGCAGTGCCACGAATAAGTTGTACTATCATTATTAACTTTGCATCTTTTGGCTTCAATATCATGAATATGTGTATCACTATGATCGAGATCCAACAAACCATTTTCATTGGGTGTATAACCATAGAAGGTTTTATTCATGTAAACAGAACAACAATTATTCTCTAACTTAAATGAATAACCGTATTGCAATAAACATGATCAAATGATATTCATGCTCAACGCAAACACCAAATAACATTTATTGATGTTCAACACTGATCCCGAAAGTATAGGGAGTGTGCGATGATGATCATATCAATCTTGGAACCACTTCCAACACACATCGTCACTTCACCCTCAACTAGTCTCTGTTTATTCTGTAACTCCTGTTTCGAGTTACTAATTTTTAGCAACCGAACAAGTATCAAATACCCAGGGCTACTACAAACACTAGTAAGGTACACATCAATAACCTGTATATCAAATATACCCTTGTTCACTTTGCCATCCTTCTTATCCACCAAATATTCAGGGCATTTCCGCTTCTAGTGACCATTTCATTTGCACTCGAAGCACTCAGTTTCAGGCTTTAGTATAGCTTTGGGCTTCTTCACGGAAGTGACAACTTGCTTGCCATTCTACATGAAGTTCCCTTTCTTTCCCTTTGCCCTTTTCTTGAAACTAGTGGTCTTGTTAATCATCAACACTAGATGCTCTTTCTTGATTTCTACCGATTTCATCATCATGAAAAGCTCGGGAATCGTTTTCATCATCCCTTGCATACTATAGTTCATCACGAAGTTCTACCAACTTGGTGCTGGTGACTAGAGAATTCTGTCAATCACTATCTTATCTGTAAGATTAACTCCCACTTGATTCAAGCGATTGTAGTACCCAGAAAATCTGAGCACATGCTCACTGCTTGAGCTATTCTCCTCCATCTTTTAGCTATAGAACTTGTTAGAGACTTCATATCTCTCAACTCGGGCATTTGCTTGAAATATTAACTTCAACTCCTGGAACATCTCATATGGTCCATGACGTTCAAAACGTCTTTGAAGTCCCGATTCTAAGCCGTTAAGCATGGTGCACTAAACTATCAAGCAGTCATCATATTGAGCTAGCCAAACGTTCATAACGTCTGCATCTGCTCCTGCAATAGGTCTGTCACCTAGCGGTGCATCAAGGACATAATTCTTCTGTGCAGCAATGAGGATAAACCTCGTATCACGGAGCTAGTCCGCATCTTTGCTACTAACATCTTTCAACCTATTTTTCTCTAGGAACATATAAAAAAATAAACGGGGAACTACATAGCGAGCTATTGATCTACAACATAGATATGCAAATACTATCAGGACTAAGTTCATGATAAATTAAAGTTCAATTAATCATATTACTTAAGAACTCCCACTTAGATAGACATCCCTCTAATCATCTATGTGATCACGTGATCCAAATCAACTAAATCATGTCCGATCATCACGTGAGATGGAGTAGTTTTCAATGGTGAACATCACTATGTTGATCATATCTACTATATGGTTCACGCTCGACCTTTCGGTCTCCAGTGTTCCGAGGCCATATCTGCATATGCTAGGCTCGTCAAGTTTAACCTGAGTATTCTGCATGTGCAAAACTGGCTTGCACCCATTGTATGTGAATGTAAAGCTTATCACACCCGATCATCACGTGGTGTCTCAGCACGAAGAACTGTAGCAACGGTGCATAGTCGGGGAGAACACTTATACCTTGAAATTTAGTGAGAGATCATCTTATAATGCTACCGTCGAACTAAGCAAAATAAGCTGCATTAAAGATAAAAATCACATGCAATCAATATAAGTGATATGATATGGCCATCATCATCTTGTGCCTTTGATCTCCATCTCCAAAGCACCATCATGATCACCATCGTCACCGGCGCGACACTTGATCTCCATCGTAGCATCGTTGTCGTCTCGCTAACTATTTCTTCTACGACTATAGCTACCGCGTAGTGATAAAGTAAAGCAATTACAAGGTGATTGCATTGTATACAATAAAACGACAACCATATGGCTCCTGCCAGTTGTCGATTACTCCGTTACAAAACATGATCATCTCATACAATAAAATATAGCATCATGCCTTGGCCATATCACATCACAACATGCCCTGCAAAAACAAGTTAGACGTCCTCTACTTTGTTGTTGCAAGTTTTACGTGGCTGCTATGGGCTAAGCAAGAACCGTTCTTACCTACGCATCAAAACCACAATGATATTTCGTCAAGTTAGTGCTGTTTTAACCTTCTACAAGGACCGGGCATAGTCACACTCGGTTCAACTAAGGTTGGAGAAACTGACACCCGCCAGCCACCTGTGTGCAAAGCACGTCGGTAGAACCAGTCTCGCGTAAGCGTACGCGTAATGTCGGTCCGGGACGCTTCATCCAACAATACCGCCGAACCAAAGTATGACATGCTGGTAAGCAGTATGACTTGTATCACCCACAACTCACTTGTGTTCTACTCGTGCCACTGTTGGGGAACATAGTAATTTCAAAAAAATTCCTACACACACGCAAGATCATGGTGATGCATAGCAACGACAGGGGGAGTGTTGTCCACGTACCCTCGTAGACCAAAAGTGGAATCGTTAGCACAACGCAGTTGATGTAGTCGTACGTCTTCACGATCCGACCGATCCAAGTACCGAACGTACGGCACCTCCGAGTTCAGCACACGTTCAGCTCGATGACGTCCCGCGAACTCCGATCCAGCAGAGCTTCATGGGAGAGTTCCTTCAGCACGACGGCATGATGACGGTGATGATGTTGCAACCGACGCAGGGCTTCGCCTAAGCACCGCTACGATATGACCGAGGTGGAATATGGTGGAGGGGCCACCGCACACGGCTGGAATAGATCAACAGATCAACTTGTTGTGTGTCTTGGGGTGCCCCCTGCCCCCGTATATAAAGGAGGGCGGGGAGGCTGGCCGGCCTCTCTATGCGCGCCAAAGGGAGGAGGAATCCTCCTCCTAGTAGGAGTAGGATTCCTCCTTTCCTAGTCCTAGTAGAAGGGGAAAGGAAGGAGAGGGGGAGGAGAAGGAAAGAGGGGGCGCAGCCCCTCTCCTAGTCCAATTCGGACTAGGCCCATGGGGGGTGTGCAAGCAGCCCTCGTGGCTTCTCCTCTTTTTCCCCTAAAGCCCACTAAGGCCCGTATGTACTCCCGTATTCCTGTAACTCCCCCGGTACTCCAAAAAATACCCGGATCACTCAGAACCTTTCCGATGTCCGAATATAGTCGTCCAATATATCGATCTTTATGTCTCGACCATTTCGAGACTCTTCGTTATGTCCCCGATCTCATCCGGGACTCCGAACTACCTTCGGTACATCAAAACACATAAACTCATAATACCGATCGTCACTGAACTTTAAGCGTGCGGACCCTGCGGGTTCGAGAAATATGTAGACATGACCAAGACACGTCTCCGGTCAATAACCAATAGAGGAACCTGGATGCTCATATTGGCTCCCATATATTCTACGAAGATCTTTATCGGTCAAACCGCATAACAGCATAGGTTGTTCCCTTTGTCATCGGTATGTTACTTGCCCGAGATTCGATCCTCGGTATCTCAATACGTAGCTCAATCCCGTTACTAGAAAGTCTCTTTACTCGTTCGGTAATGCATTATCCCGCAACTAACTCATTAGTTGCATTGCTTGCAAGGCTTATAGTGATGTGCTTTACCGAGAGGGCCCAGAGATACCTCTCCGACAATCGGAGTGACAAATTCTAATCTCGATATATGCCAACTCAACAAGTACCATCGGAGACACCTGTAGAGCACCTTTATAATCACCCAGTTACGTTGTGACGTTTGGTAGCACACAAAATGTTCCTCCGGTATTCGGGAGTTGCATAATCTCATAGTCAGAGGAACATGTATAAGTCATGAAGAAAGCAGTAGCAACAAACTAAATGATCATCGTGCTAAGCTAACGGAATGGGTCAAGTCAATCACATCATTCTCTAATGATGTGATCCCGTTAATCAAATGACAACTCATGTCTATGGCTAGGAAACTTAACCATCTTTGATTCAACGAGCTAGTCAAGTAGAGGCATACTAGTGACACTCTGTTGTCTATGTATTCACACATGTACAAAGTTTCCGGTTAATACAATTCTAGCATGAATAATAAACATTTATCATGATATAAGGAAATAAATAATAACTTTATTATTGCCTCTAGTGCATATTTCCTTCAGACGGGCCGGCGATGGGGGTGGCGCGGAGTCGACGGGGACGACGCGACGAGGACGGGGGCGGCGCGGAATCGACGGGGACGGCGCGACGGGGGCGGCGACGGCGCGGGACGGGGCGGCGGCAGAGAGAAGTGGGAGATGAGAAACTGAATTTTTTTGAAGTGTTTCTTATATAGGAGGCACCTTTAGTACCGGTTGGAGCCACCAACCGGTACTAAAGGCCTGTTTTGGCCAGGCCAAGCGGCGGGAAGGGCAGGCCTTTAGTACCGGGTGGTGGCTCCAACCGGTACTAAAGAGGGGGTCTTTAGTACCAGTTGGTGCCATGACCTGGTACTAAAGGGGGTGCACTGCCAGGAGAGGGGCGCAGAAGTTTAGTCCCACCTCGCTAGCCGAGAGGCACTCGGACCTGCTTATAAGCCCCGCCGCCGCTGCTGTCTCGAGCTCCTCTCTAAAGCAGGCCTTCTGGGCCTAGCTACGATGCCCTGTTGGGCCTACTGGGCTAGCGGGCCTGCATCCTGGCCCAACTAGAATTTGGGTTTCTAGTCGTATGCAGGCCGCTGTGGCCCAGTAGGCGGGCTTTTTTCATTTAGTTTTTTTTCTTTTCTGCTTTATTTATTTTGTTTTATTTATTTTTAGTTGTTTTTGGTTGTATTTAGAGTTTCTTTGTGAATATTTTCCTTTCTTCTTTTTCTTTTCCGCTTTCTGTTAGTGCCGGTAGTTTTAAAATTTGAATAGTTTAAATTTTGAATTATTTGAAATTTGTGTGAATCACTAGTTTGTGAATAACTTAACTTTAAAAATAGATTTTTCAGTGATTCTTTTTTCTTATGTTTAATACTAGTGTGTTTTATCATTATATTCAATTTGGTAATACTTAGGTTATTTAAAAAATGAAATGCCTTTGTAACAGATGAGTTTTCGTCCGAAACCCTAATACTTCGAAAGAGATTGTCCATTTTTTACACGAATTGCATCGAGTTTTTGCCGTAACCCTCTATACTTTTTTGCACATGCTATGTGGGTGAAATCATGATACCATGCCAACTTTCAACCTTTTAGGAGGTCATTTGAAGTGTTTTCAATTTCAGGGTCATTTAGCTGAAAAATCAGTAAATGCATGAAAGAATTTGTTTGCACATAAAATTTCTTCGTGTTTCAAATGCCAAAACACATAACTACCATAACTATTACAGAGATTCCCTCCTGGGTGTTAAACACAGAAGAAAGTGATGATAGTGAAGCCAATCACATCCCAGATCTTTGGGTGTGAAACTTTTTCTTCGCGTGTGTCCCTTTGCGCCGTCAGCATGGAAAATCTTCATCTTTTAACTGGATGCTCGGGTCAATATTCACTATGAATGGAGCAATTTCATCACACTTTTCATAATCTTCTCACAATCCTGTCTTGTCATCCACTCCCACAATGTTTCTCTTCCGAGAAAGAACTATGTGGCGCTTTGGCTCATCGTATGATGCATTCGCTTCCTTATCTTTTCTTTTTCTCGGCTTGGTAGACATGTCCTTCACATAGAAAACCTGTGCCACATCATTGGCTAGGACGAATGGTTCGTCTGCATACGCAAGATTGTTGAGATCCACTGTTGTCATTCCGTACTGCGGGTCTTCCGTTACCCCGCCTCGAGTCATATTGACCCATTTGCATCGAAACAAAGGGACCTTCAAACCACGTCCATAGTCAAGTTCCCATATGTCCTCTATGTAACCATAATATGTTTCCTTTCCCGTCTTGGTTGCTGCATCAAAGCGGACACCACTGTTTTGGTCGGTGCTCTTCTTATCTTGGGCAATCGTGTAAAATGTATTCCCATTGATCTCGTACCCTTTAAAAGTCATTATATTCGAAGATGGTAACTGGGACAGCAAGTACAAGCCATCTTCAATAGCGGCGTCATGCATGGCACGTGTTTGCAACCAGCCGGCGAAAGTCCCCATTTGTTCACGTGTAATCCAATCATCAGACCGCTCCGGGTGTTTGGAGCGTAGAAAATTCTTGTGTTCGTCCATATACGGAGCCACCAAGGCGGAATTCTATAGAACTGTGTAGTGTGCTTGAGTGAGAGTATGACCGTCCATACATATTATTTGATCCCCTCCTAGCTTGCCTTTTCCATCCAGTCTGCCCTTATGCCGCGATTTAGGAACACCAATGGGCTTAAGGTCAGGAATAAAGTCAATACAAAACTCAATGACCTCCTCATATTCATGGCCCATGGAGATGCTTCCTTCTGGCCTAGCACGGTTATGAACATATTTCTTTAAGACTCCCATGAACCTCTCAAAGGGGAACATATTGTGTAGAAATACAGGACCCAAAACGTTAATCTCTTCGCATAGGTGAACTAGGACGTGCGTCATGATGTTGAAGAAGGATGGTGGGAACACCAACTCGAAACTGACAAGACATTGCACCAAATCATTCTCTAACCTTGGTATGATTTCTAGATCGATTACCTTCTGAGAGATTGCACAGAGGAATGCACATAGCTTCACAATGGCTAATCGAACGTTTTCCGGTAGAAGCCCCCTCAATGCAACCGGAAGCAGTTGCGTCATAATCACGTGGCAGTCATGAGACTTTAGGTTTTGGTACTTTTTCTCTGCCATATTTATTATTCCCTTTATATTCGACGAGAAGCCAGACGGTACCTTAATACTGAGCAGGCATTCAAAGAAGATTTCCTTATCTTCTTTGGTAAGAGTGTAGCTGGCATGACCCTGATGTATGCCGTCTTTTCCGTGCATACGTTGCTGGTCCTCCCGTGCCTCCGGTGTATCTTTTGTCTTCCCATACACGCCCAAGAAGCCAAGCAGCGTCACGCAAAGATTCTTCGTCACGTGCATCACGTCGATTGCGGAGCGGACCTCTAGGTCTTTCCAATAGGGCAGGTCCCAAAATATAGATTTCTTCTTCCACATGGGTGCGCGTCCGTCAGCGTCATTCGGAACAGGTTGTCCGCCAGGACCCTTTCCAAGGACTACCTTCAAATCCTTGACCATATCATGTACATCAGCACCAGTACGGTGGCGAGGCTTCGTCCGGTGATCCGCCTCACCTTTGAAATGCTTGCCTTTCTTTCTTACGGGATGCCTGCTCGGAAGAAATCGACGATGTCCCAGGTACACATTATTCCTACAATTATCCAAATATATACTGTCGGTATCATCCAAACAGTGCGTGCATGCGCGGTATCCCTTGTTTGTCTGTCCTGAAAGGTTACTGAGAGTAGGCCAATCATTGATGGTCACGAACAGCAATGCCTTTAGGTCAAATTCTTCCTGTCCGTGCTCATCCCACACACGTACACATGTTCCATTCCACAGCTGTAAGAGTTCTTCAACTAATGGCCTTAGGTACACATAAATGTCGTTGCCGCTTGCTTAGGGCCTTGGATGAGCACTGGCATCATAATGAACTTCCGCTTCATGCACAACCAAGGAGGAAGGTTATACATACATAGAGTCACAGGCCATGTGCTATGGTTGTTGCTCTGCTCCCCAAAAGAATTAATGCCATATGCGCTTAGACGAAACCATACGTTCCTTGCGTCACCTCTAAACTCCTCCCTATACTTTCTCTCGATTTTTCTCCACTGCGACCCGTCAGCGGGTACTCTCAACTTTCCGTCTCTCTTACGGTCTTCTCTGTGCCATCACATCGCCTTGGCATGCTCTTTGTTTTGGAAGAAACGTTTCAACCGTGGTATTATAGGAGCATACCACATCACCTTGGCAGGAATCTTTTTCCTGGGGCGCTCGCCCTCGACATCACCAGGGTCATCGCGGCTGATCTTATAGCGCAATGCACTACATACCGGGCACGCGTTCAAATCCTGGTGCTCACTGCGGTAGAGGATGTAGTCATTAGGGCATGCATGTATCTTCTGCACCTCTAACCCTAGAGGGAAGACAGCCTTCTTTGCTTTGTACATACTCTCGGGCAATTCGTTCTCCTTTGGAAGCATATTCTTTATCATTACCAGCAAATTTCCAAATCCCTTGTGAGATACACCAATCTCTGCCTTCCATTGCAGCAATTCCAGTGTGGTGCCCAACTTTTTCTTGTCAGCTTCGTAATTCGGGTACAACAAATTCTTGTGATCCTCTAACATGTGCTGTAACTTCTTCTTCTCCAAATCACTTGCGCAGTTTCTCTTTGCATCGGCAATGGCCCGACCTAGATCATCAGCGGGCTCATCTGATGCCTCTTCTTCAGCTTCTTCCCGCATTGCCGACTCAGCTTCTTCCCCCATTGCTGGCTCAGCTTCTTCCCCCATTGTTGTATCATCGTATTCAGGGAACCCATGGCCAGGATAGCTATCGTGGTCCTCTTCTTCTTTGTTGTCTTCCATCATAACCCCTCTTTCTCCGTGCTTGGTCCAAACATTATAGTGGGGCATGAAACCGGACTCAAACAGGTGGATGTGAATGATTCTTGAGTTAGAGTAATTGTGATCATTATTACAGCCAGCACATGGACAAGGCATAAAACCATCCGCCTGCTTGTTTGCCTCAGCCGCAAGCAGAAAAGTATGCACGCCATTAATGAACTCGGGAGAGCATCAGTCATCGTACATCCATTGTCGGCTCATCTTCATTACACAACACTGAAATGACCAAATTAATACAAGTTCATACATAAAGTTCATACATATAAAGTTCATACAACACTTAAATGCAACAAACAAATAACTCTCTAGCTAAAGCATTTAAATGCAACAACAAATGCGATCAAGATCGCAACTAAGGTAACAATTGATCCAACAGCATAATGATACCAAGCCTCACTATCAATGGCATATTTTCTAATCTTTCTAATCTTCAAGCGCATTTTCTCCATCTTGATCTTGTGATCATCGACGACATCGGCAAGATGCAACTCCAATTCCATCTTCTCCCCCTCAATTCTTTTCATTTTTTCTCTCAAATACTCGTTTTCTCTTTCAACTAAATTTAAGCTCTCGACAATAGGGTTGGTTGGAATTTCTGGTTCACATACCTCCTAGATGAAAATATCTATGTCAACTTGATGGGCATAATTTGTCATAAACACGAAATGCAAAAAATAGTTCTAAAAGAGAATATACCACATCCTAATCATAACACGGACGAGGGCCGACGGGGACGGATATCATAACCGTGGCACTATGTATAACAAACAACGTACGGGTAAGATAATTATACGAGTAACTATATATGCAAATCACACAAACATGAATTTTTTATATAAAAAAGATAAGAACAAGAGGCTCACCACAAGGTGGTGCTGGCATCGGGACGGTGCGGGCGATCGACGATGGTTACGACGGAGATTTAGAAGGCACTAAGTAAACCACACCTACATATGCAAATTAAGTGTTATTTTGACCTCGAATTGCATATAAATCAAATACTACCACATATATATAATTCCTCCCAAATTACTAAAACCCACAAATTAATCACTATATAAACCATTGCAAGAGCTAATCTAGCAATGAGAGATGAAAGGACAAAGTTGCTAACCTTTGTGATCATTTGAATGGATGGGGGCCTTCAAATCTTGACAAAATTTGGGCAAAATTTGTGATGAGCTCAAGAGGAAGAAGGGAAGAACAGAGAGGAGAGGGGAAAGGGGGAAGAACAGAGCGCGGGTGGACGAAGGGTTTATATAGGACGACCTTTAGTCCCGGTTCGTGGCACGAACCGGTACTAAAGGTGCTGGAGGGGCCCCAGACTGACAACATCCTGCCACCACTCTCTTTAGTACCGGCTCGTGGCAAGAACCGGTGCTAAAAGTTCTGAACGAACCGGTACTAATGAGAGCGGCCCACCTAGCCGTTGAAACCGGCACTAATGGTCACATTAGTGCCGGCTCAAATTCAAACCGGGACTAATGAGCTGAACATTTGACCCTTTTTCTTCTAGTGACACCATCTCGGATGGGGCTCACCACCTCCATTGGCGCCTCTCCGATGATGCGTGAGTAGTTCTTTGTAGACCTTCGGGTCCGTAGTTATTAGCTAGATGGCTTCCTCTCTCTTGCTGAATTCTCAATACAATGGTCTCTTGGAGATCCATATGATGTAACTCTTTTGCGGTGTGTTTGTTGGGATCAATGAACTTTGAGTTTATGACCAGATCTATCTTTTTATATCCATGAAAGTTATTTGAATTTCTTTGATCTTTTATATGCAGGATTGCTTATAGCCTCGTATTTCTTCTCCGATATTTAGGTTTCGTTTGGCCAACTTGATCTATTTATCTTGCAATGGGAAGAGGTGCTTTGTAGTGGGTTCGATCTTATTGTGCTTGATCCCAGGATAGAAGGGGAACCGACACGTATGTATCATTGCGACTAAGGATAAAACAATGGGGTCTATCTCTACATAGATAGATCTTGTCTACATCATGTCATTGTTCTTATTGCATTACTCTGTTTTTTCATGAACTTAATACACTAGATGCATGCTGGATAGCGGTCGATGTGTGGAGTAATAGTAGTAGATGCAGGCAGGAGTCGGTCTACTAACCTTCGACGTGATGCCTATATAATGATCATTGCCTGGATATCGTCATGATTATTTGAAGTTCTATCAATTGCACAACAGTAATTTGTTCACCCGCCGTTTGCTATTTTTCGAGAGAGAATCCACTAGTGAAACCTACGGCCCACGGGTCTCTTTCTCATATATTTGCCTTTGCGATCTACTTTTTCCTTGCATTTATTTTCAGATCTATTAAACCAAAAATACAAAAATACCTTCCTGCATTTTATTGTTATGTATTTTATTTGGCATTCGATCTATCAATCTACTACAATTTTATCTCACATCGGTTTGCCTATCTTGAGGTGCCGTACCTGGAAGGGATTGACAACCCCTTTAACACGTCGGGTTGCGAGAATTTATTATCTGTGTGCAGGGGTTGTTTACGTTGTGTTGCTTGGTTCTCCTACTAGTTCGATAACCTTGGTTTTATATCTAAGGGAAATACCTACCGCCGCTGTGCTGCGTCACCCCTTCCTCTTTGGGGAAATACCGACGTAGCTTCAAGCGACATCAATAGGAATTTTTGGCGCTGTTGCGAGAGAAGATCTTCAACATATATCAGGTTCGTAATCAGAAATCTCATCTCCTCACAATTTACATTATTTGCCATTTGCCTCTCGTTTTCCTCTCCCCCACTTCACAAAAATATGCCGTTTTATTCGCCCTCTTTTTCATTCTCCTTTTTCTCGTCAGATCTTTTGTTTGCTTGTGTTGCCATGTGCCTTCTATATGCTTGCATCTTCGCTTGCTAAAAATCTATTGATATGGATCCCCATCCACTTGCTAATCTTTTTAAAAGATCCAATCATGACGAACCAATTGCTACTGAGTTGAGTGCACTATATTATCTTTATGAAGTTTTGCTTGAGATTCGTGAATCTGAAAATTGTGATGAAGAAATTTATGAAGTGATTCATGATAGCTCCTTGAATGAAAAGCATGATTGCAATAATTTTACTATAAATTCTATTAATGTCAATTGTGCTAATAATATGCAAAACCCCAAGCTTGGGGATGCTTGTTTTGTTATGTCTACTACGTATTACAATGATCATGATTGGGTTGATAATGTTTCTTATGATCTTGAAAATTTATTTAAGCCTCATGATGAATATGTTTGCGATAATATTTTAGGCTTGGAGAGGTCATGACTTTATTTGATGATAATCCCACTATACTGGAAGAGTGTCAACTTTGCATGCATGTGGATCACGAAGAGAATATTTTATGTGATAGTTATATTGTTGAATTTGATTATGATCCTACATGTAATTATTATGAGAGAGGAAAATATGGTTGTAGAAATCTTCATGTTACTAAATTACCTCTCGTTATGTTGAGATCGTCAATGTTTTATTCCTCTTCTTTGCATATGTTAGATGTTTCTTGTCTTGATAATTTCTTTTCTTACAAAATTCCTATGCATAGGAAGTATGTTAGACTTAAATATGTTTGTCACATGTTTCATGATGCTCTCTTTGTGTTTCAATTATTATCTTTTGTGTGAGCATCGTTGAAATTTTATGCCTAGCTAGGGGCGTAAAACTATAGCGCTTGTTGGGAGGCAACCCAATGAATAAAATTTATTTTTGCCTTTTGCTTTCTGTTCTTGAGTGTTAACACAATTATTCTACTATTATGATTGTGTATTTTTTGTGTTTTAATTAGTGTTTGTGCCAAGTAGAACCAATACGATCTTCTTGTGTGATAGTTGTTTGATCTTGCTGAAAAAAACAGAAAATTTTGCGCTTAATCCCTCGTCATCATATTAAGCGACGCATAACGTAAGCAGACACGGAAGAGTGCAACCTCTCTTGCGGACCCGTGTAGTCCTCAAGGTCATCTGCTCAGTTGATGATGGTAATGCAGTTGCCGTGGCTGCCGGCGGCTGGGAAGAAGATCTGAGGCGGCAAAGACAGTCTGGAGAGCGGATCCCTACTGTGGTGAACCCTTTCGTCGTTGGTGCAGCTGAGCTAGGGTGGAACACAGCGCCGCAGGAGCAGGACAAACCACACAAGGTTTTCTTTGACACATATCTGTAACAGAAGTAATTGAGTAAGGGCTTGTTTGAATTTGAGGATTCTAACAATGCAGGGATAGGAAATAGACAGGAATAGGATAGGAATGCACGTGCAAAATAGAGAATTTAAAAAAACAAGATTTCTGCCAATCTGGGTGTTTGATTGACAACAATTGGAAGATCACAGGATGCAAAGAAGCATTGTGAGATTAAGTCAAACCACAAGAAAATGTACGGTTATAATGCTATTATTGTACTATCTCTTAGTCTTGTGCTTGATGAATAGGAATATGAAAAGGAGGAGAAGTGGAAATTAGAATTCCTACGGTTTTTCTTTCAAGGAGACACTAAAGGAACAAATCCTACAGTTTTCCTTTGCTCCATTCCTTTGCACCAAATTCATGAAAAGTAGTACCATAGGAAACTTTCCAATTCCGATGTTTTTCATTCACTTTTCGTTTCAAGCACTGGCGATTCTAGTAGGCAGGCTTGAGCAAGGAAAATCCTACACTAAAAAAATGTTTTTGTGCTACTTCTATTACTTTGGACCCAGGCCACTGCCATACTAGCTCAACTCCCAGGCCCATCGACAAATGCACAGCTCAAACGCGCAGAGATAAATAATGATGGCGTTCAAGAGAGTCCATCACGGATAGCTAAGTTGCCTGGTACCTCACTGCTTGTCATATAGTAGGATAAAATAATCGTATTTCCCGTTACTACGAGTGCTCAGTGGACAATATATATAACATGTAGAGTAAAAAAGAGATGCAACAAGTGTACAACCTCCTTGGCGAAGCCATGTCGATCTCAGCATGATTGGGTTGGCCGGTGAGGATGCTCCGGCTGACTTGGCTGTTGGAGGAGGGGAAGAAGATCTTAGGCATCTGGAGATGGAGCCCGAGGTACTGCTCCGCTGTGATGGAGGGTTTCGTCGTTGGAGCTGCTCCGGTGAGTTGTACGACGCCGAGGCTGAAGCAGGACAAGAGAGACAACAAACAACGTTAACCTGAGTGGAATTCTAATAGCATCTCCAATACATGACATAAAATACATAACTACAAAGTGCTAGATGTAAAATACATCAGCCACTCATCTCTGAATTTAACTGTCGAAACTGAATTTAACTATCGAAACTGAACTTAACTATCGAAACTGAACTTAACTGTCGAAACTGAATTTTGCTGTCGAAACTGAACGCACTAGCAAGGTGAGGCTACACGTCGGTCGACTGACTTTTTCATCTCTGGTCAGTCGATTTTGCAGCTGTTGGATACGAAATCAAGGGCCTGCGGTTCATCTTCAACCTCCACCCCCCTGAGCCGCCAGCCACCACCGGCCAAACAGCAGCCCCCCTCCGCCCGCGGCCGGCGGTGCGCCGCCCCGCCCGCCCCGAAAACACTCCCCACCGCCGGTCCGCCGCCGCCCCGGCCATCCCTCTAGGCCCCCCCGGGCCGAGCTTTTTCTCCGGCGATCCCCACGCCACCGCCCCGCCAACGCCCCGCCATCGCCGGCGACCACCGCCCCCATCCTGAACCCTAAGATAGATAGTGGGGTACCTCTCCGGCGAGCCCCCTTCCCTGCTGTGGCTAGTTCTTCCTTCACCCCAGCGAGCCCCCCCACCCCCTGAAAATTGACTGACCCAAAAGTCGATTCAATCGACTGAAGTGTAGCCAAATCGGAGCAGCATCGCAAGCAAGAGCAGGAGCGAGAGCAGCAGCGCGAGCAAGAGCAATAGCAAGAGCAGACCAGGCAGAGGACCGAGAGCAAGAGCAGAGCAGCAGCGGGAGCGACGCCGTGGAGAAAGTGGCCGGTGACGCAGCCGTGGATGGAGCCGCGCCATGTCGGCTCGGGACCGAGCGCCGGCAGCACCGTGAGATCGAATCAAGAAGAAAATGCGGCGATTAGTGTACAACCTCTTTGGTGGCGCCGATTAGGCCACAGCTTCATCCGAGGAAACGGTGATGATGATGCTCTTCCGGTGGTGCAGGTGAAGACGGCGGTGTGGGAATGGAGGTGGCGCGAAAGACGAGGGGAACGTCGGGGCAGCTCCTTGGAGGTGAGGGACTGGGTGGCTGAACCGGCGGGACGATGAGATCGACGACGGATCCTCATCCGGTACGGTGGATGAGGGACGTCGAGGTGTTGCTGTGGACGCCGTCGTCGGGGAAGAGGCTCAGGCTGGGTGGCGGACGGAGCAGGGTGTGGGGTTTTGTCGCGGGTTTTCGCGGCCTCGGTGTACGAATGGGTGGGCGGATGGGATGGCAGTGGGGAACCATGGCTTAGAGACGCGTTTGTCCGAAATGTGGGGTAAGTTACGAAAGTACCCCCACCTATTTGAGGCGGTTCTTTCGGTTCAGGGGTACCATGGGCATTTCACGTGTCGGGATTTCACAGGAGGCGGGAGTTTTCGCGCGCGTTGTAATTTCGGAATAGCAAGGCGCGGGTTGAGATGGAGGGAGTTGTCGGAGCACAACGAGACAAAGATATATCTTAAATATTTCGGGCTAACAAGGCGCGGGTTGAAGAGGCGGGAGTTTCGCAGCATGATAGACAGAGACGCTAGCTTGAATTTTCGGCATAACAAGGCGCGGCTTGAAATTTCGGAAGAACAAGCTTAATGTGTACCCCAAAAAAAGACAATTTGCACCTCAACACGCACAACACACACACAAACACCATTTAGACTAGAGTAAGGTACACGTGCATTGCACACATGAGATTTGGCAACCAAATTATGAATAAATACCACATTATAGCATGCAAGCTTTGAGTCATATATGCATGATGTAGATGTTCGTTTAATTCTTATAGTTCATTTCATTCAAAATCATCTTGTTTTTATAAGAAAGCTAATCTATTTTAAGATTCATGGAATTGTGCGTCGTAAGACATAAAGTAAAAACAAATAATGGCAAATCATGTAGAAAAACATTTGGGCAATTCTGATACGGAAGATTCTAGAACAAATAAGAAGTGCTTGTGTTTTGATGTTTGTGCATTATGCTTAAGTTCAACCATGGAGTCTTCTAGATTATACATGTGGCGAAATCTGGTGGAATCTAGATGATATCCAACGGCCAGTAGTGCTCAAATTTGCCATCTTTGGACCATCGGATTCGCCTCATCCAACGACCATCTTTCAAAGTTAAAGTTACCCGCACACAATATAAAAAAATATAATATAATATATATAGGGGTATAGATATAGATGTGATGCGAAAGCCGCCCATCATCTCCAATTAGAATAGTGTGTCCATGCGCGGATGCGACGTGGCCAAATGATGTCTGCCATCGGTATCTCAAATTCAAATTAGTCTGACCTTGTTCAATGTGTATACATTACAACATGCTCGTTTCCAAACCACACCGCGCAGATCTCCGTTATATTCATGCATGCATGGGTTTCAAACATCAGGATCTCTTATTCAAATATTTGAATTCAACTTTACATTGATTATGACCTCACCTATTCTTTTACACCCACACAGTAGTCTTCTCTTTATAATTGTACCACTAACTTTCTCTCGTGCATGCATGCACACACACTACCAGTCGGCATTATCCATCGCACGCATAGAATCGTTTTCTTCAGGTTGGTCTCCCATGAAGGCACACACCCACACACATCCCCCTCTCCATCATATCGGGCATTCTTTATCTCCCACGCGTGCATGCGCAACGATCGATGTTCCTCTATGTATGTGTGTATATAGCTAGGTCTTTCATAGTTTTCCACACAAACCGATCAATCGATATATCCAGTGAGGTCTCACCCTCTTTCCCACATCCACATCGATCGATCTATACCTCTCTATATAGGATTAACATATATAGCTAATACACCCACATTAATTATATATCCAATGTCCCCCTCTCATCATCCATGCCTTCCGCTTCATCTCTCAGACGCGTGCACAATGGTGAAGACAGGGGGCAGTAAGGGCCCTGCCCCCCTCCCCCCCTAACATCACTACATATCGAGGCTAATATGAATGTGATCATTAGACAATTGCTGCTATAAATGGTTTAAGTTCATGAATTGACCCTTCTCGTAAAGGATTAGCAATGCTTGGCCCCCTAGCTCATTTATTTTTCATGGCTCCGCCACTGCGCGCAACAGCGCACGTGTTCGCCCCCTCTCTCTAAATATCGATCTCGCACTTGTGCATTCCTTCATAGTCTCCCTCCACTCGGTCCCTCGCACCATCTTCTAGCCCCCCACCGGATTTTTCCACATGTACAATCTAGCAAACTCCATGGTTGAACTTAAGCATAATGCACAAACCTCAAAACAACAGTGGTTCTCTTTTGTTATAGAATCTTCGGTATCATAACTGCCCAAACTTTTTTTCTAGTTGAATTGCCATTATTTGTTTTTACTTTATGCTTTACAATGCACAATTCCATGAATCATAAAATAGATTAAGGGTTTCTTTGATTCAAAGGATTCTCAAAGGAATGTTGGAGGATTCTAATCATTAGGAATTTTTCCTATCTTGGTTGTTTGATTCGTACGATTGTAAACCATAGGAATTTTTCCATATGATTCATTTGCACTAGATTTCATAGGAAACATCCCATCCACTCAAACCTCTTTGAAAGAATTCTGCGTTTTTCCTATGCACAATCAAACACTCGTACAATCCTGTAGGATTCAAGACGACATTCCACCATAATCCCATGTTTTTCCTATTCCCGCGTTCTTAGCTTTTTTATAAAAACTAATTGATTTTGAATGAGATGAACTATAAGAATTAAACGAAGGGCTACATCAAGCATATATGACTCAGAGCTTACATGCTGTAGTGTGGTATTTATTCATAATTTGGTTGCAAAAACTGATGCGTGCAATGCACGTGTACCTTACTAGTACTTCGAGTATGTGCAAAACACGTAAATTAGAATACCAATGGCATGCTACACAGTGTCTCTCTTACAGTTCATGAAGCCACGTGGCACATGTGGAGGCGTTGTCGCGACCTCCTTGCGTGGATTGATCACAGTGACGTGCTGCTGGTTCCAGAAGAATGTACTCGTCCTCCCTGAGCCATACTGGCGGTACATGCACGAAGCGAAGATTTGCACGCATGCCACGCACGCACTCATTCCCTCGCACGCACATGCGGGTACACGGGCGGACGCAATTTTGTACCAACATCCACCCCATGTGATAATTTGACGCGACGCGTGTAAATTCGTTCACTTCATTGATGGTCAATTAATACAGCGCATGCAAATTGAGTGGACGTGAGGGCGGAAGAAAGACATTATTACTCCACTGCGCGCATGCGAGTAGTTAATCCGTGGGTTGCTAGTAGTACTTCCATTGGTCTCCTTCGTATTTTGTGCCAATTTTTGACAGTAACATAATATTTACGCAATTGAGCAGTGTAGTACTTGAAATTTATGTTCCGCTAAACTCATCGGGAGCCGTTTCAGGCCTCGAAACCAAAACCATCAATTAATCTTTACCTTGTTCCCATCACATTCGATAGCCTGCTCACACCTACTAGTACGTACCAAACCTGAACGTGTTCCCACTATGCAGGTATTAGTACTAGTGCTAGTACTTAGGTTATAAAAAGGGGAACTACCTAACCGAAAATTACTCTACCTTTCCTCCTCATAAGTGCTTCTTCTTCGTCCGTCGTTGCCATGGCCGGTGAGCAGAGCTCTAGGTCGAGAACTACTCGTAACAAGGGAGCGGCAACCAAGGCTGCGGAAAAAAGAGAGGGCTCGCCGCCACGCAGAGACCTCGAAAGATCTCTCACAGGCAGGCGATGGCTCCCAGGAGCGCCCTAGTCGCGGAGGCGAACATGCCAAGCCGGCGGAGCTGGAGTCGTTATCCCTCGACGGCATGCCCGATCAGCTCAATAAGCAGAAGGAGTTCATCCAAGGCTTGATGGAGTTGCTGAAGGAGAGCCTCGACGACATGCCCGCTGAGCTCAATCAGCAGGGGGAGTTGACCGCCGGCTTGGTGATGCTGCTGAAGAAGAGCATTGCCTCGGAGAAGAAGGCGACCGGCGAAATCCTGCGACATCAGGAGGACAAGGTGAAGCTCTGCCACGAGATCGACCTGTTGAAGGAGAAGAACGCTGGCTGGAAGAAGCTGCATGAGAATAGTAGTTCCTCGATGAAGATGCTGCAGGCCCTCGTCATGGAACAGAAGGAGGAGTTGGCGAAGCTCCGCATCGAGCACCCGGCTGTTGTCAAGGTATGTAATGCGGCCGTGGAATAGATGATGAAGGCTCGCGTCGAGAAATCCCGCGTCATGGACAGAATGAAGAAGATGGCGGAGGAGACGCGCTAGGATATGGAGGTCGTGGAGGCGATGAAGAAGCGGTTACGACTCCGCGGCGAATTAGATCATTTGGGGTGATAATCTTCGTTCTTCTTTTGCTCCTGTGTTTCATCTTTTGCTTCGGGTGTTTCGCCGCACGTGTCACGTTCTCTACGAGGCATGAATAGAACAATGTTTTTTTTTGAGGGAATGAATAGAACAATGCTAACAATGAGATGACTAGCAAATTAGATCATTTTTTATCGCCATATGGCACTGGGCTGCCGTGTTTCGTGCTCCTCCGTCGCAGTACTACTCCATTGGAAAACTTGAGTATACCGCACGGTTCTTTGCTCCTCCTCGATCAGGTCGTCGGTGCATTTATATGAGCTGTCAAATCACAAGGCCCCACCTTCCAGCAGTAATGAGCCGTCAAATCACAAAGGCCCTCGCCTCTCGTGAAACCGACCAAGCTAGACTGCCCCGACCTCTAGCCTTTTAAAAAATGTATACTTTTGTACAACAGTAGTATTGATGGATTGCGCCATGGAGCAAAACTTGAAATTAAAAAAAAAGTGGTACATATAGAGAGCACTCGTCGCCAAATTATGCATATAGTACTATTAAAATGGCTAGTCACAATAATGGTGTCCAGCAGAACACACCCCTCAAATAAAACTAAGAGGGTGCTTGGATACGTTTTAGTCCAATGACTAAAAGTAGTGGGACTAAAACATGCTAGCCTCACCCATGCTTGGATCCAAATACTAAAAAGGCTAAAATCAAGTTAATGAGCATTTATTATCCTCCAAACCCTCCAATCCAGAACTCGCCTGAGTAGAGAGAGGACTAATCCACATTTTAGTAGGGGTACCCCTGACTAAATATTTTTAGTCTCAAGACTAGTTTTAGCCCCTCTTTAGTCAGGGGTGCTTGGAACTTTAGCCGCTTAAAGAGACTATTTTTAGTCAGACTAAAATAAGTCCCTTGGATCCAAGCACCCTCTAAGCATCCTGGAATTCTTTGACAAAACTAAGCACCCTGAAATTCTTTGACAACTAAACTGCTGGCTATATGATGTTGGCCATATATATTGAACGTATATAATGTGAAGAAACGAGTGGTAGTACTTTACCAACTAAAAGATGAAATGTAAGAAATACTAGTATGTACGTACTGAAGAGTTAAAGTAACGAGAAGAAACATAACATAGTTCTGCTGGGGGCTCAGCACAACATACCCCTCAAATTAAATTAAGCACACCTGAAATTAAACTTTGCAACTATTCCGGTAGACATTGCATTAGAACCACCATGAGCAACGACACTGCCACCTTACAAGGAGTCCTCGTCCACGTCCTCGACTTCGTCCTTGTGCCTCTTCCTCTTGGCCGATACTTCTTTGCTTCAACCGCACACTTGGCTGTTGCTCTTCATCCAACCCTTGTAGATATTGAAGCAAAGGTAGCCATCCATTGCAGCGTAGTGGATGTGGTCTATATCTAGTACATTCCGTTGCCATGCATGACGATGAAACGTGTATGGAGGTCTCTCCAGTTTACCGTACGAAGGATGAACCATGGCTCCTGCCAGGGTCAGCATTGAAGGCTGACGAGAGGACACCAGCCGATTCTTCTGGAGGTCGAAGGTGTTGCCTAAAATGAGGCTTATCCGACGCAGGACTTCTTTGTCGTTACCAAAGTCTACAGTAACGAATTTGACTAGGTTGCTCTCGAAGAAGTCCTTAAAATCCTGGCACTCAACGTCGGCATAGCATATGTGGTAGACCAAGCACAAGTCATGCACGCAAACCTAGATCACAGCGGGCTTCTTCCTCTCTTCGTCCTTTAGATCCTTCTCTCGTCCCAGGACTGTGGTGTAGTCAACATCTAGCCCAGCGACCCACTCATCATCTGAGTGTTCGAACATGCGTCTGAAGCGAAAAAGGCATCCTTTCACCGTTGTGGAAGAACGGGTGTAGATGACGTCGAACTCATCGCCGGTGATGGTTCTAACCTTTTACTCACCGCCGATCGTGGAGATTTGGGATGCCATGGATTTGGGAGGAGGGTTAGGATTAGTGGAACTGCCGTAATGTGAATGGACGGGACGACTAGGAGCAAATCGCCGTAGTATTGAAGGACGTGCGGGGACGAGTAGGAGTGAACTGCCAGCGTGCGAACGGCAGGGTAGTGGCTTTCCATTCTCCCATGATACGGGCTTCCGAGAGCCCTTGGATCTGAGATCGAACGGTTGCGTGGCGTGATTCTAGACCTATGGGTGAATATCCTATCCTGGAGGGTTATTCTGCAAATTTTCAACAACTTAGCATGCGACCGTTTGATCTCAGATCCAAGGGCTGCCAGCAGCCCATATCATGGTCGCGCCTACCACGACCGTCGCGTCGCTCGCGCGGTCGCGCCCTTGGAGATTTAACATGGTGCGTTAGGCTATCTGATGTTGGCATGTCATACATAGTCATCACTTAGTCACTCATACTACAACAAGGTTGGCTATAAGGTTGGCTATAAGTGTAATTTTTTTTACTCCTCTCTATCTCTTTCTTCGTACTCCCTCCGTCCCATAATATAAGAACGTTTTTGACACTAGTGTAGTGCCAAAAACGTTCTTATATTATGGCACACAGGGCGTACTAGTATTTATTGCATTTGCCAAGGAGTGACCTCTTCCAATGAAATGGTGTTGCTACGTTTGCCTCATTTAATTAGCTATAGACTCAAAATTGTCTTTTCACCTCGGTACACGCGCTTAGCACCGTTTCTTCCTTGGGTCACCAAACTAGTCTCTCTCTTCTTGATTAACTTGCCACATAAGACTTTATGCCTATGTGGCAAGCTTAAGCACCTGTAGGAGCAAGTAAAAGTAAGTACAATAGTGCGCTTTACATGGCATTTTTGCATATGTGGAGGAAAGAGAGGCAAGGAAAAAGTGGAGAAGTGGGCTCTCATGCAAGAGCCAGCCTCTACTACATGGTGGAGCATTGGGAGATGCACCTGTATGGAGGTGGTCAGGAATCGGGAGACTCACGCCGGTCGTAGCGCCGCAGTTAAAATGATAATGGCAAGTCAAATCACGGGGCCCCACCTGTCCCGCAGTAACTCGCTGTCAAATCACACAACCCTACGTTTGCAGCAGCCTACTCCCTCGTCTTCTCGCGTCTCTGTCAAACCGACTAGGCGGAACTGCCCCACCTACCGCGTAGGAAAAGCCCCGCCCTCAACTTTTAAATAGTATATAGTATACTAATTTTGTATCCATGGATTGCACCCGCCCCATGGAGCAAAGCATCTAGAAAACGGTGGTACACATGTACGGAGTATACAGCACGCCCGTCGCGTTCGCATCGCACCCCAGACGGTCAGTCGGTCTGGCATGCTGCTCTCCGAATGGAACGCGCGTCATATTGCGTTTGCACACACATGTGGGACGGCAATTGAGAACCGACCATAGGCACACTCCCCGGCCCCGCAAGTTGGGTGACTTAATAGAAGAGGGAGACGAGCGATAGTACTAGATAAGTGTTGTACTACGTTGGTGCCTGGACGATCCCTGCAACACACGGAAGATCAGTTCGTCCATGCATGTGACCAGACTCCAGCAGACACGCCTGGATTGGCTATCGTCTACATATCGTGCAGGTTGTGTTGTACATGGCTATAGTTGTGGTGAGAAATCTAAAAAAGGTTTCTTGTCATCTCGCAAAATTAGGTGTCATGTGCTTCGGATCACTGCGAGGGTTAAACAGCGACAACTGAGTTGGGCTAGTCATTGGGGGCACATGCACGAACAGTGAGTACTCGGCTGCCATCTAGGTCAAGCTGGCTATGTTAATTTGGACATCTATCGACGGACCCCTTTTCTACGAGTTTATCTTTAATTTGAGCTTTGTTCCTCGTCTAGTTTGTCCGTCGGGATTCATGTTGTCTCCTTTGGGCAGTGAGGTTTTGATTTCTTGTCATGTGGCATTTTTTGTGTTATATGTTATAATCCGGCGCTTCAGATCAAAATGACGACAACTGCGCCTCCGGGCCACGTGCATGAAGACTTCTCGACAATCATTGACGAGGTCAAGCCGGCTCCGGTAGACAAAAGAAAACTAGTACTACTCCACTATATAGGCAGGAGCCTCCGCGCTTGCTTACTAGCGTTGCTCTCTTTACACTGTCTCGGCCTCTCCAGATCTAAACACGACAGCGGTGGCCACTCTCTCTCTCTCTCTCTCTCTCTCTGCTCACCATTGGTCATAGATCCAGCCGGATCCTCTCCGTCGGGGAAGGTGAGAAGGTGCAACATTCACGCGGTCATCCTCGGCGACGGCTCTTACCCACTGCTGGGCGCGTCCCGATTAGCCTGCCTTGTTGTTCTCCCCCAAGCACCGCTGGCGAGGGAGGGCCTCCGACCCCTTCTTCCTCGCTGCCGTAGTGTGGGCAGATCCGGCCTCCCGCCGCCCACCTAGCGACATCCCGGCGACCATCAGGTATAACTTCCTTCGAAACCGGCCTTGCTCTACTTCCCGAGCTCCTGACGTCGCTGCATTTGTATCTTTTACTATTTCTCAGGCCCCCTCGTAGATAGGATCAATCGGCTGTTCGGAAACCACCTAATTTTTTTACGTTAAAGAGGTAAAACTAGTTCATGCACTCGAATCTAGTACTACTTGGTTCAAACAAGGAAGAAATGGGGTGGGGGTGGGGGAGGATTTGTTACCTGAATCTAGGACTTGGTCGATAGAGGAAATAATGGGGGCGAAAAGTAGCAGAGACTGGCTATCCAACTGGTCTCTAGGTCTAATAGGGAAATAAAGGGAAACACAGTACAAACTCAATATAAACCCGATCTATTGGTTGAAAAAGGAAAGAAAGTGGGGACTGTGGGACAAGTCAACAGAGTAAGTCGAGCACTAGATTTGCTAGCCTCACACAGTATAAGGTGGCTATACCAAACAAAAATGGGACCAACCCAGATATCCTGTTCTGATGTTTGTTGCCCCGAGCCACTCTTATGTAATGCCACTGGTAAAATGTAGCAGTCGCACTGTTAAAAGTAAGGACACGTTAAACCAATGTTGTTTTCAATGTATTTTCTCCAGTAATATGAATCAATGGCACTTCTTTACATGTCCTGCTAAAATTTCCCATTAAGATAAGTTGGTTCTTTTCGTTAGAAATGCAACTGTCCTGGTCCGCCTACTCTCCCGTGCCCAAAGTAATGTCATATTTAATGGTTGTCATAGTTAATCCTAATGCCAACACTAATATCTAGCAATGCCAGTGCTTTAGAAATTGCTATTGTCCTTGTAGGATTGCCATTCAAATAAGGAACATGCTTCTTTTCATTTGATGCATGTTTCATCACTTGTTAGTCACCCTCCTTTCCACCTTTTTTGTGCAAACAGAGATATACATTTCACGCTAGATCTTAGTTGAACTGCACAAATGATATCCAAATTATAGTTGAGTATTCCAGGAGCTTCACAACCAACCTTGATGTTGCTCAGTTTTATTGCAACTAATGAAGAAGAAGCTCTGTGGGTTTCGTTTTCTGATGGAAATGGAACCGGGGCTGGAGCCCTTTTCTTAAAAAAAATTGAAGAAGCTGCTAGCTCACGGGACATTGCTTCATTTTAGGTGAACTGCACCAAAAGGTCCCATGAATTGAATCATCCATGTTGGTGAATGAAAGAGCCAGCTTCAGCATCCTAGTCTAAGCACCCCCGGCCTCCATCCTTACGACGCACGGTACACCTCGTTTGCCACCTGCTCGACCCTAGTGTCATTGATAAAATGAAGTAATAATACAGTTAAAATAGAGCGAGTGTCATCTCTATCATTTCATTTCCAGTGTAGATAAAGAAAGTGCTTCTCTTTGCTAATGTATGTTTCATCAACTAGTCCCATTGTTAATGTTTAAGCGTTTCTGCAAACTGGGGTGCTTAATTTTAGTTGATATGTAGAAAAATAGAGATTTGAATGTCTCAAGGCGCCTCCTTGTAGTACCGTTGTACACTGATGTTCATAACTGGCAGAAGGTGTATCTGGGAGACTGGGGACGATGTCCAGTATGAGGCGTACCATATGAGGCGTCGCAGGGCCCATCTCGCCCTCGCAGCATGGCATACTATGATACTATCGCAATATTTTCTTCTATTTATTTTGTGTGTTTCATCAACTAGTGCCACTATAATGTAATCACGCTTTTTCATTATCTATGCAAAACAGTGTTATTCAGCTGCCTTTTGGTGGAACTGCACAAATGTACGTATGGAACCGGCATATATGCAGAGTGCGAGGTGTGCCAAGTAAAAATTACCGACACCAACCATGCTGCATGCACGCATTGGCATCCACCACCACCAGTGGGATGTGTGGCGCTCTCTGTGGACGTATCTTTCTCGGCAGCAAATCCTCTAACCAAATAGTAGTAGCTTATATTGGCAGTTTTCTAGGGAGTACTCTTTTCGGAAAGAAGCACCAATCTGTTTTTCTTTATTTGTACACTGTGTCACAACTTTGACCCAAAGGTCCAGAGCTATTTTAGGGTGATTGGCGTAGTACTCGGAGACTGATTGTAAGCATGATTTTCATTAGCTGTCACACTGATTGTAAGCATGAACAGGTGGAAGATTAGGTTAGTGCGAAGCTTACCTTAAACCCTATCGCCGTCGTTGAAATGAGGCGAGCATCGAGGGAACCGTGGAGAACGGCGGGGAAGCGACGTCGCGCCATCCGGCCTCCTCTTGTGGTGGGAGAACAAATACTCCTGTGGCTCTGGCTGGCTCTGCACCCTCACGAACGGCACACCATACTCGATCGATTCGTTATCCTCTGGGTGCTCGACCTTTGACCTGTACGCCACCACCTCCGCCTGACTATCGCCTCGGGCGAATCTGTCTGCTCCATCGCCCAGAGGAGATACTCGATGAACTCAGAGGACTGCGGCGTGACTGCCGCCGAGGAGTACATGTACATCGCCGCCCTCATCGCCGCCGTCTCGCTCTTTCGCATACATTGCCACATGGCCCGCACCGTCCTCGAAATCTCCCACTCATTGTCAAACCAACTAAGGATCTCCTTCAACCTGGCTAACTTTGCCTGGTCGCCGCCGGCGATCTACCTGATTCGCTGCTGCATCCTCTCCATAGATGTCCTTCTGAGTGGTCCGGTGCTAGCTTTGGAAGATGGGAGGAGAGATGGTGGTCTTGCAATAGAGAAGAGGGAGAGGCGAGACGGCGGTTTTGGAATGGAGATGATGGAGAAGAGAGGAGGTGGTTTTCCAATGGAGAAGATCAGAAGAGGGAGAGGCGAGACAGTGGTTTTGGAATGGAGATGATGGAGAGGAGAGGAGGTGGTTTTGCAATGGAGAAGATCAGAAGAGGGAGAGGCGAGACGGTGGTTTTGGAATGGAGATGATGGAGAGGAGAGGAGGTGGTTTTGCAATGGAGAAGAGGGAGAGGAGCGTGCGGCAGCGATTTAGGATTGGACGAGAGGGCCGGCGCGCTGTGACTGGATCAAAATCAAAATCAATTTACCCTTCAATTAAGAAAGCGACCCTACATTAACTAGTCTCCCTTTTATTCTGGTTCATAATTGACCATGATTTTCGCACATAAAATATATGTTATACATTGCAAAAATAATATAATTTGAAAGTACATTCAGATACGAACCAAACGATACAATTTTTGCTGCCATGCATTCACATTTTGCTTGTCAAATATAGTACGTGGTCAAACTTTGACCCAAAATACGCAAAACAACAAAAAAAATACTTCCAAGACCAGCGCCGCTCTTCCGTTCTTCTCCTCTTAAACCACCGCCACTCCTCTCCTGTTCCAATCTAAATGCAGCGCCGCTCCTCTCCTCTTCCATTTCAAAACCACCGCCCCTCCTCTCCTGTTCCAGTCCAAAACCAGCGTCGCTCCTCTCCCGTTCTAATCCAAAACCAGCGCTGCTCCTCTCCTCTTCCATTCAAAAACTACCGCCGGCGAGTGAAGGTGCTATGGAGAAGTAGATCGATGGAGGAGTACAACCGATACGTGAGGATCGCAGACGGTGACCCTGTGAAGCTAGCTAGGATGTTGGAGATACAGTCTTGGTTTGACAACAAGGACCAACTAGCGGCGACGGCGACATCCATGGCCAAATATCTGCCACAGAGCGAAAAGGCGGCGATACTCCCGGAGGGAGTCGCGCCGGAGTACATAGAGCTGCTCCTCTAGGCCATGGAGCAAACAGATTCACCGAATCTGATCGTGAGGGAGCGGTGGTGGGAGTATCGATCCCAGATGGAGCATCCACCAGAGATTGAAGGATCGAGCATCTACAGGGTGCCGTTTGTGAGGGTGTCCTGCCAGAGCGAGCCGGTGGAGTCTTCGTCGACTGAACCCAACTGCAAGAGGAGAAAAGCAGTTGGCCCAACGACGCTTCCCCGCCATCGTCTCCCTCGCCGTTCACATCGTCTCACGGGGCGGCTGTCTGCCGCCGAGGAATAGGAGGGGGCTGCCCCCCCAGCCCAATAGTCGGGCAGGTTGTGAATTGTCAGGAGGAGCTTAGGGTTGTCAGTATTTGCAGGTTGTGAATTGTGTTTTGTGTTGTGTATTTTGAGAGTACTTTCAGATATGAATGTCTTTTGAATTTCAGATTTGCAGTATTGAGCATATGAAGTATTTTATGAATTCTAGAGATCTATTTTTAGCACTTAAAAATGTAGTTTCATAGGAGTATAAAAGTGCAGACAATGTGATTCTCAGAGAAGAAACTGCAAGTTTCAGTTTCAGATAAGAAACTGCAAGTTCAGTTTCAGATAAGAAACTGCAACTTTCAGAGGCAGAGCATTTATATTAACACGGCCTTTTCAAACAGGGTTAACATCATGTTGGAAGTTTTATTCATGGTCGAAAATGGAACTACCAGCCAGTTAACATCATTTTGATCAACATTCATGCATAGCACATCTTAATATGATGCACTGTCAAAATGCCCACACAATGTCGAGTGTGCGAAACACAGAGAAAACAAGGGACGAAGTTTTGGCAAGTGTTGGACGTAGTTTTGGGCTACCCCGTCTAGGCCTGCTCCCTCCTCCCCGCGGCCGGCTCTGCTGCCGCGCAGGCCTCACCGCCCAACCGTACTCCCATCGCTGGCCTAGCCATCCCTCTACTCACCCACACCTGCTCTTATTCTCTGGCGACGGCAGACGAACCAATAAACCCTCGTACAGTCGTACTCCCCTCCGCGTGGGAAACAACTGCCGAGTCTTCCCTGCCTCCGTGTCGTTCCCTTCCTAGGCCTCGCCGTCATCCATCGCCCTGGTGCTCTCGGCGCGGCCTGGTCAATGTGGTCAACGACCGACATGCATCTGAAGTGGACTGTACATGGAGAGGCCGACAGCTGGGTCCACGGCCGCACGCAAGGAAATGCCTCCACCTGACATCAGGGACCCACCGAAAGGGCCACTGTATTTCGTGAAAAAAACGTTACCGCCGCTGACAGCTCAGACCCACCAGCTATATCTTCGCACGCAAGGAAGTGCCTCCTTATTACGCACAAAAAATGCATACTCCCCCTGCTAGCTGGGACCCACCATGGTGGGAGGCTGACTTGTGGGCATACTAAGTTGAGTGGGACGGGGGCCTTTGTCAACTTTAGTCAATATGAACGATTCTAGCTCCTGTGACCGTATGATGTCCATCCAACGGCCGTAGTGCTTCTTCAACCTCTGGTCTTCTTGCTCCAGCCGCCCAAAGCAGCGCCGGTCATGCCGCATGCTCCTGCCTCCCGTGGCAGGCTGTGCTGCCGCGGAGGCCTCACCGCCCCTACTATTCCCACCGCTGGCCAGGCCCTACGGCGACGGCAGCCTCACACCGCAGCCAAACCAGTGAACCCTCGTACTCCTCTCCGCGCGGGCTTCCACTGCCGCGTCTTCCCTGGCTCCGCGTCATCCCCTTCATAGACCTCGCCGTCGTCCACCGCCGTGGTGCTCTCCGTGCGGTGTGGTCAACATGGTCAAGGAACGACTTCCATCAGAAGAGTACTGTACGTGGAGAGGCTGACAGCTGGGTCCACGGCCACAGCCCGGTTTTTTTGTCATTTGCCAAGTAAGTCGCTTTGTCAGGCCTGTTGGGCTGCAAATCTTTCAAGACGAGGAGAGCTTTCATTTGGCTGGCCGAGAAAATGGCCCATCAGTAATGAGAAATGGGCTGTACATTTTAAAACACATCAAACCGGCAATTAGTTTCAAATATCTTTTTTTCATTTCGAGATTTTAAATTACATTAATTTTTGTGCGTGGAGAATTTGTTGGACTTTATATTAATATATATTTATTTTTAAAATCAGTTTGAATGTGAGTCGAAATTTCGGGATTAAAAACAGTTCAGACCGCACCGAAATATGCAAAATTTCGTATAATTTTTTAACCGTGGCCACAATATGGGCTGTAATGCTAACAAAAAGAATATGGGCTCCAAAAAAAACCTTAATAATTAGCAAATGGGCTGTAAATTATTAGAAATTATGGTAGATGGGCTGTATGAAGTTTTCCACAGATTTGAGGCTTTCCTAAAAAAAGGTTGACGCACAAGCAGTGACTGTTGGATGGACATCCAACGGCCGTCGTGCTTCTTCAATCTCTGCTCTTCCTGCTCCAGCCACTCAAACAAGGGCTGACGGGACTGCCTGCTCCCTCCTCCCCGAGGCCGGCTCTGCTGCCGCGCAGGCCTCACCTCCCCACCGTACTCCCATCACTGGCCTAGCCATCCCTCTACTCACCCACACCTGCTGTTATTCTCCGGCGACGGCAGACGAACCAGTAAACCCTCGTACAGTCGTACTCCCCTCCGCGTGGGAAACAACTGCCGAGTCTTCCCTGCCTCCGTGTCATTCTCTTCCTAGGCCTCGCCGTCGTCCACCGCCCTGGTGGTCTCGGCGCGGCCTGGTCAATGTGGTCAACGACCGACATGCATCTGAAGTGGACTGTACGTGGAGAGGCCGACAGCTGGGTCCATGGCCGCACGCAAGGAAATGCCTCCTTCTTACGCGCAAAATAATGATTCCTCCACCTGACATCAGGGACGCACCGAAAGGGCCTCTGTATTTTGCGAAAAAAATGTTACCGCCGCTGACAGCTCGGACCCACCAGCTATATCTTCGCACGCAAGGAAGTGCCTCCTTATTACGCACAAAAAAAATGAGTACTCCCCCTGCTAGCTGGGACCCACCATGGTGGGAGGCTGACTTGTGGGCCTACTAAGTTGACTGGGACGGGGGCCTTTGTCAACTTTAGTCAATATGAACGATTCTAGCTCCAGTGACCGTACGATGTCCATCCAACGGCCGTAGTGCTTCTTCAACCTCTGGTCTTCTTGCTCCAGCCGCCCAAAGCAGCGCCGGTCATGCCGCATGCTCCTGCATCCCGTGGCCGGCTGTGCTGTCGCGAAGGCCTGACCGCCCCCTACTATTCCCACCGCTGGCCAGGCCCTACGGCGACGGCAGCCTCACACCGCAGCCGAACCAGTGAACCCTCGTACTCCTCTCCGCGTGGGCTTCCACTGCCGCATCTTCCCCGGCTCCGCATCGTCCCCTTCCTACGTCTCGCCGTCCTCCACCGCTGTGGTGCTCTCCGAGCGGCGTGGTCAACGTGGTCAAGGAACGACTTTCATCGGAAGAGTACTGTACGTGGAGAGGCTGACAGCTGGGTCCACGGCCACAGCCCAGTTTTTTTGTGATTTGCCAAGTAAGTCGGTTTGTCAGGCCTGTTGGGCTGCAAATCTTTCAAGACGAGGAGAGCTTTGATTCGGCTGGCGGAGAAAATGGCCCATCAGTAATGAGAAATGGTTTGTACATTTTTAAAACACATCAAATCGACAATTAGTTTCAAATATCTTTTTTTTCATTTTGAGATTTTAAATTACATTAATTTTTATGCGTGGAGAATTTGTTGGATTTTATATTGATATACATTTATTTTTAAAATCAGTTTGAATGTGAGTCGAAATTTCGGGATTAAAAACAGTTCAGACCGCACCGAAATATGCAAAATTTCGTATAATTTTTTAACCGTGGCCACAATATGGGCTGTAATGCTAACAAAAAGAATATGGGCTCCCAAAAAAACCTTAATAATTAGCAAATGGGTCGTGTTCATGAGGAGGCAACGGAATGCGTCGTGTTCATGGGGAGGCAACGGAATGCGTCGTGTTCATCGGGAGGCAACGGAACGCGTGGGAGCCAACTCGCTGGGTCGGAACGGAATGCGTGGTCGTGTTCATCGGGAGGGCTTGGACGAAACAGGCGATGGAAACGAGGCCTGGCGTACCGCACAATGGAGGAAATGGACCTCCTACGTTCGGAACGGGGTCCTGTTGATCGGGAGGGGTGTGGCGTACCGCAAAACAGGAGAAACGAACCTCCTATGGTCGAAACGGGGGTCCTGTTGATCGGGAGGGGTGTGGCGTACTGCAAAACGGACGAAACGGACCTCCTACGGTCGAAACGGGGGTACTGTTCATCGGGAGGGGTGTGGCGTACCGCAAAACGGGACTCCACGGGATACTGTTCATCTCCACCGTCGACCTCCTCCAACCTCCACGGGCTCCTGTTCATCCAGCCTCCACCACGCGCTACTCCACCGGCTACTGTTCAACCACCCCTCCACGGGCACCCCTCCACCGTCTACTATTCATCCAGCCCTCCACACCACGGGGTCCTGTTCAACCACCCCTCCACGGGCACCCCTCCATCGTCTACTGTTCATCCAGCCCTTCACCACACCACGGGGTCCTGTTCATCCAGAGGCAACGCCACCGCTCACTGTTCATCCAAATCCCCCGCAACGCTCACTGTTCATCCCAGAGGCAGCATCGATCGGCTTCAGTTAGCAGCAGTAGCGAAGGAATCGCTCGATCGGGTTCAGTTAACATCCATCGATCGATCGCTCGGGTTCAGTAACGCGTAGCCTGCAGTGCAATCTCTCGGGTTCAGTTAGAGCCCAACGCCTCGCTCGGGTTCAGTTAGAGCCAATGCCTCGCACACACGCACGTACGTGTATGAGAGAAACGCCCATCGCTCGGCCCTTGACCTCCCACCGTAACCGGGAACTCCCCGAAATTTTCCTCGCCCTCGCTTCTACCACGGTTTTTTCCGTCATGGACGGCCCAAAGAATGTCATGCAGCTGCGTCTCCGGCCTTCCCAGGACGAAAAGCCCATTTTCTGTCATGATTTTTTGTCATAGAAGTAGGAGCCCACCACATCTATGATGATACCGGGTTTTGTCACAATTATCGTCATAGAAGTGTCATATGTATGACAGAAAAAAAAATTCGTTCGGCCCAAAATGTCACGGATGTGTCTTTTTTTGTAGTGGTTGGAGACGTATCAGCATCCCCAAGCTTAATTCCTGCTCGTCCTCGAGTAGTTAAATGATAAAAGAAATAAATTATGAAGTGTGAATGCTAGCAAGTGCATAAGTTTGATCAATGATAATTCCAATCACTTTTTCTAGCATCATTATATGTCATAACAATAGCTCATCTCATAAAAAATTTCATGATCAAGTAACAAGCAAATCACATGTTTAAAGTATAGATCATAAACTTTCTTCAAAACTAACAAACAATATTCTCAGTCATCAAACAATTGCAATTCATCTTATTTTCAGGAAGATTCAATGTGAGAGCTTTGATTTAGCAAACTCGACATACTCAACTATCATTTAGTCTTTCACAATTGCTAACACTCACGCGATATTTATGGGTTCAAAGTTTTAATCAGACACAGAGAAAGATAGGGGCTTATAGATTCGCCTCCCAACCTTTTACCTCAAGGGTAATGTCAACAATAATAGTTCATGATGCCTTACATCCAATTGTATATATATATCAGAATCTTTCCAACACAAGGTGCTTGCCAAAGGATAAAATTTAAAAAGGAAAGGTGAAAATCACCATGACTCTTGCATAAGGGTAAGAGATAAAAGTAAAAGACAGGCCCTTCGCAGAGGGAAGCAGAGGTTGCCATGCGCTTTCAGGGTTGGATGCACAAAATCTTAATGCGAAAGAACATCACTTTATATTGCCACTTGTGATATGGACCTTTATTATGCAGTCCGTCGCTTTTATTTCTTCCACATCACAAGATCGTATAAAGCTTATTTCCTCCACACTAGTCAATCATACATATTTAGAGGGCAATTTTTATTGCTTGCACTGATGACAACTTATTTGAAGGATCTTACTCAATCCATAGGTAGGTATGGTGGAATCTCATGGAAAAACTTGGTTTAAGGATATTTGGAAGCACAAGTAGTATCTCTACTTAGTGCAAAGAATTTGGCTAGCATGAGGGGGAAAGGCAAGATCAACGTGTTGGGCGATCCATGACAATATACTTTATTTCAGATATAAGAAAACATAACCCATTACGTTGTCTTCCTTGTCCAACATCAACCTTTTAGCATGTAATATTTTAATGAGTGCTCACAACTACAAAAGATGTCCAAGATAGTATATTAATATGTGAAATCTCTCTCCCTTCAATATTCTTTCATGAATTGTTCAAGTGACCAATTCTACGTTTGCTAACTTTCAATAAGTTTACTACCTATACTTATTATGTGTGAAGTAATTACTCCCCATGGTATAAGCATACGAAACATATATAAATTCAGATTTATGACATTCAATGTATTCAACCATTTACTCATAGGATATACATGAAGCACATGAGCAAATGACAAACTACTCCAAAAGATATGAGTGGAGAACACTGAGTAGTCAAATAATTAACTAGCCATGGGAGGATTCTTTTTCATTCAATAATTCAGATCCAATGATTTTATTCAAACAGCAAGTAAAATTTAAAATACGCTCCAAGCAAAACACATATCATATGACGAATAAAAATATAGCTACGAGTAAGGTATACCAATAGTTTTGAAGACGAATGAGGGGATGCCTTCCGGGGCATCCCCAAGCTTAGTTACTTGAGTATTCCTTGAATATTGCCTTGGGGTGCCTTGGGCATCCCCAAGCTTAGGGTCTTTCCACTCCTTATTCTCCTCATATCGATATCTCACCCAAAACTTGAAAACTTCAATCACACAAAACTTAACCAAACTTCGTGAGATAGGTTAGTATGATAAAGAGCAAACCATTCACTTTGGTACTGTCAAAGACAAGGTTCATAATTGTTCTCACACAATGCCTACTGTACCATATCATTTCTACAATTTATATTGAGAAATATAAGTCATAGAAATTAGAAAACAAACAAACTATGCAATGAAAACAGAATCTGTCAGAAACAGAACAGTCTGTAATGATCTGAACATAAAGCATACTTCTGCTACTCCAAAAATTATGAAATAAATTGGTGGACGTGAGGAATTTGTCGATTAATCTTCTGCAAAAAGAATCAACTAAAAAGCACTCTTCTGTAAAAAATGACAGCTAATCTCGTGGGCGCAAAGTTTCTGTTTTTTACAGCAAGATCATATTGACTTTCTCCTAAGTCTTCCCGAAGGTCTTACTTGGCACTTTATTGAAACAAAAGCTATAAAACATGATTAATACAGTAGCTTAATCATGTAAACACACAAAAACAGTAAGGGTAAATATTGGGTTGTCTCCCAACAAGCGCTTGTCTTTAATGCCTTTTAGCTAGGCATGATGATTTCAATGATGCTCACATAGTAGACAAGAATTGAAACACAAAGAGAGCATCTTGACGAATATGACTAGCACATTTAAATCTAACCCACTTAGTATGCCTAAGGATTTTGTGAGCACACAACTTATAGGAACAAGAATCAACTAGCATAGGAATGCAAAACAAGTATAACTTCAAGACTTTAAGCACATAGAGAGGAAACTTGATATTATTGCAACTCCTACAAGCATGTATTCCTCCCTCATAATAATTTTCAGTAGCATCATGGATAGCAACTTTGTTCTCATACTCAATTGTAACCTCTTCCGAAATAGTGGAATCATTACTAGCTAAAGTTTACACTCTTCGAAATCCACTTTCATAAATATCACACTAAGATTCAACACCCTCCAAAATAGTGGGATCACTAATTCCTAAAGTTGGCACTCTTCCAAACCCACTTTAAATTATAGTATTATTCATACTCCAAAGGATATAAGTGAATTTCATGGAGCATTCTACAATTAATATAGACTAACCAAGCTCAAAATGTATAAGTGAAGCGCACGAAGCATTCTATAAAACCATACTCAAAAGATTTAAGTGAAGCACAAAGAGCAATTCTATAAATCATTCTTAAAAGATATAAGTGAAGCACATGAAGTATTCTATAAATCAATGAAGGGATATCTCATGCTAGCATGGTTCTTGAAGGAAAAACAAAAACACAAAGGACACAAATCATGTGAACAAAACGAAAACCGAGGTATACCGGTAATTGTTGAAGAAGAAAGATGGGATGCCAACCGGGGCATCCCCAAGCTTAGATGCTTGAGTATCCTTTGCAATATTTACTTGGGGTGCCTTGGGCATCCCCAAGCTTGAACTTTTGCCTCTTTTTATTCTTCTCACATCGGTAACTCCTCGTTCTTCGAACACTTCATCCACAAAAACTTATCAAAAACTTTGTGAGATCCGTTAGTATAACAAAGCAAATCACTACTATAAGTACTGTTTCAAACCAATTCATATTTTATTTTTGAATTATATCTACTGTAATATAACTTTTACATGGCTTAATCCACTGATAGGAATCGATAGTTTCATCAAAACAAGCAAGCAATGCATCAAAAACAGAATCTGTCTTAAACAGGATAGTCTGTAGTAATCTGGAAGTTTAGCAAACTTATGTAACTCCTAAAATTATGAACTAAATTTGAAAATTTGAAACATTTGTACGGAAGTACTGTGCAGAAAGTTTCAGACCCATTTGACTTTTCAGCAAAAAATGTAAATTCACGCACTACAGCCAAAGTTTCTGTTTTTGTTCTGCGCAAAGTAAACAAGCAATCTAATCATCCTAAAACCAAAGCTTGGCACATTATTTTTATAATACAATGAATATATACAAGGGGATAATTATTTACAGATAAACTTCCATGAAAAAATCTACATTGTTTCCGTGACCATGAACATAAGTGCTCAAGGTGGACCCTCACTTCTTCAATGCATAACTTTCCAATCACTTCTCTTTTTGAAAAACTTTTTAGGCATGAAAGGCAAGTAATTTTTTTTGTATTTTCATTATTTTAAATTTTTTTGTATGTTTCACCCACAACTAAACAGAAACAAAAAGGAAAAACAAAATCTACTTAGTGAAGAAAGCAAACAAGCACACACGAGAATATCAACCCCACGCTATTGCTCCCCGGCAACGGCGCCAGAAAAGAGCTTGTTAATCCCCAAGTGCAAGGAATCATCGTAGCAATTTCCAAAGGTGGAAGTGACAAGTATGGAGTGTCGAACCCACAAGGAGCTAAAGGTAAGATCAATATTCTCTCAAGCCCTATCTGCCACTGATACGACTCTACGTACACCGAACGTTTGCTTCCAACTAGAAACGAGAAATAAAACTACGTTGTGGGTATGAAGAGGATAACTTTGTATGATATCGGAGAGCTAAAATATAAAAATAGGTGCTATTATCATAAAGTTAGAATATATTACTAAATATTATAAATGGCGAGTGTGGAATAATGGTGGATTAGTGTGCGGAATTGTCCTAGGCAATTGTTAACAAGACCGGTAATCACTATTGCAGTTTCATATGAGGGAGAGGCATAAGCTAACATACTTTCTCTACTCTGATCATATGCACTTATGATTGGAACTCTAGCAAGCATCCGCAACTACTAAAGACCATTAAGGTAAAACCCAACCATAGCATTAAAGCATCAAGTCCTCTTTATTCCCATACGCAACAATCCCTCTTACTCTGGTTTGTGTTTCAGTCACTCACCAACCCACTATAAGCGAATCATGAACGTATTGCAACACCCTACAGCGGGAGTCCCTCACGCTTGCGCGACACGGAGGGAACCATAGGACAGCACCAAAATAAAACATACAACTTATACCAATCTAGATCATCAATCAACCCAAAGACAAAAGATATCTACTCAAAACATCATAGGATGGCAACACATCATTGGATCATAATATGTGGCATAAAGCACCATGTTCAAGTAGGGATTACAACGGGGTGCGGGAGAGTGGACCGCGTAAAAGAGATGAGGATGGTGATGATGATGGTGATGTTCATGAAGACGATCACCGTGGCGATGATTCCCCTCCCGATGGCACTCCGGCGCCACCGGAAGAGAGGAGGAGAGGTTCTCCCCCTTGTGCTTCCTCTTCCATGGCCTCCACCTTCTGGTCCTTGGCCTTCATGGTGATGATGGCCCCTCCGGGATACTCCTCCATGACCACAGATGATGATGGCCCCCTCCGGCAGGGTGCCGGAGAGGGCCTAGATTAACTTCTCGTGGCTACAGAGGCTTGCAGCGGCGGAACTTCCGATCTAGGTTTCTTTTTGGAAGTTTGGGTATATATAGAAGAGTTTTGCGTTGATTTCACGTCAGGGGGGTCTCCGGGCTGTCCACGAGGCAGGGGGCGCCCCCTAGGGGGGTGGGCGCGCCCCCCACCCTCGTGGGCAGCCCGGGACTCTTCTCGCCTGCTTCTGGTACTCCGTGGGCTTCTTCTGGTCCAAAAATGTTCTCCGTCAAGTGGCACGTCAATTGGACTCCATTTAGTTTTCCTTTTCTACGATACTCTAAAACAAGGAGAAAACAGAAACTGGCACTGGGCTCTAGGTTAATAGGTTAGTCCCAAAAATCATATAAAATATCATATAAATGCATATAAAACATCCTAGAAGGATAGTATAATAGCATGAATACTTCATAAATTATAGATACGTTGGAGACGTATCATGGTGCGCAAGGCAAACAGGAAGTGGAGGCTGTGTATTGATTACACAAATATCAATAAGGCTTGTCCTAAGGACCCCTTCCCGTTGCCGCGCATCGACCAGATTGTTGACTCCACAGTTGGGTGTGATCTGTTATCATTCCTCGGCGCGTACTCGGGCTACCACCAGATCTTCATGACAAGAGAAGACGAAGAGAAGACATCATTCATCACCCCATGTGGTACATATTGCTTTTTACAGATGCCTTTCGGGTTGAAGAGTGCTGGCTCGACGTTTCCAAGGGCAGTCCAAATTGGTTTTGAGCCCCAACTACATAGAAATATGGAAGCTTATATGGATGACATAGTGGTCAAAACCAAGGAAAGGCAACCCTTGTACAAGACTTAGAAGAGACGTTTGCCAACCTATGCAAGATCAACCTCAAGCTGAACCCTGAGGAGTGTGTCTTCGGTGTTCCGTCCGGCAAACTCCTCGGGTTCTTTGTGTCGCAGCGTGGGATCGAGGCAAACCCAGACAAGATCAAGGCTATCGAGCAGATTGAGGCTCCCAAGCGGATCATGGATGTGCGTCGGCTCACTGGCTGCGTTGCCGCCATGAGCTGATTCATCTCCAAGTCTGCCGAGCGCGCCCTTCCTTTTTCAAGATTTTGAAAAAGGCGGGCCCAATGGAGTGGACCCCAGAGGCCGAAGCAGCACTGCAGGATCTAAAGAAATACCTCTCTTCTACACCAGTACTGGTGGCGCCTAAATCATAAGAGTCGTTGCTACTATATCTGGCGGTGACGAATCAAGTGGTCAGTGCTGCACTGGTGGCGCAGAGGGAGGTCGACGAAGTGGTCGTGGCAACGGCAGGACCGACGGATGGCAAGTCATAGATTCCCCCGGCAGGGCCCGGTGCCGACAAGGCAAGGCCCCCGACAGAGTCTGACGCCATCGGGACAGGGCCCGCGCAGCCAAGTGAAGTGGTGCAGAAGAAGAAGTTGATGCAGCACCCAGTTTACTTTGTCAGCTCTATCTTGCAGGGGGCTAGGTCAAGATACTCCGGTGTGCAGAAATTGCTCTTCGGCCTCCTTATGGCCTCGAGGAAGCTGCGTCACTACTTCCAAGCCCACGAGATCAATGTCGTCACCCGCGTTCCGTTGCAACGGATACTGCACAACCCAGACACAACCGGAAGGATTTGGAGTGGGCCATGGAGTTATCAAGCTTTGGTTCGAAGTTTGAGAGTACTTCGACAATCCAGAGCAGAGTCTTGGCTGAGTTCATTGCAGAATGGACCTCAACGCCTGACGAGGAGATCCAGGAGACCACTCTTCCCGGCAAGGAAACAGCTCGCGACTGGATTATGTACTTTGACGGGGCTTTCTCGCTGCAAGGCACCAGTGCTGGTGTGCTGCTCGTCGCACCCACCGGAGAGCACCTCAAGTATGTAATCCAGATGCACTTTCCCAGGGAGATGTCCACCAACAACACGGCTGAGTACGAGGGGTTGCTTGCCGGTCTCAGGATCGCGGCAGACCTCGGGGTTAAGAAGCTCATTGTCAGGGGTGATTCGCAGCTTGTCGTCAGACAAGTCAACAAAGATTATCAGAGCCCGTTGATGGAGGCTTACGTAGATGAGGTGAGGAAGCTGGAGGAGCGCTTTGACGGTATACAAGTGGAGCACGTTCCCCGAGCGGAGAACGACATCGCCGATTACCTGTCAAAACGCGCTGCATTCAAGCTACCTGTGGAACCAGGTACTTTTTTGCTTCGGTTAACTCAACCATCCGTCGAACCATCAACGAAGCAGAACAAACGGAGGAAATTAGGCCCCGGCAAGTACTTTCCCGCTGAGCCCCCAGGGGCCACCGGCAAGGGTGTTGCCGTCGATCCTGAGCCTGCCGAAGAGCGACTAACTCCGACGGGCCGTCAAGCCCTAGCCGTAGAGACGGCCGCTCCCATGGCAGAAGAAATGCCTTTGGTCTTTGCCGTCGAGCCCCAGGCCCCGGCATGCGCACAGCATATCGTCCGATTCCTCCAAACAGGGGAACTTCCTGAGGAGCAGGAAGAAGCGGAGAAAGTAGCCCGTCGGTCTGCTATGCATCAGTTCGTCGATGATGTCCTATACAGGAAGAGACCAAACGGTGTGAAATTGAAGTGCATTCCCCGGGAGGAAGGACTGGAGCTGTTGGCGGAGATACACGGAGGAATATGTGGTTCCCACATAGGGTCGAGGGCCCTTGCCGGCAAGGCGCTCCGGCAGGGTTTCTTCTGGCCCACTGCCCTCCAGGATGCAATGGCCCTAGTAACCAAGTGTGAAGCGTGTCCGTTCCATTCGAAGAAGCTTCATGAACCAGCTCAAGCCCTTCAAACCATTCCTCTCTCCTGGCCATTTTCGGTCTAGGGGCTCGACATACTGGGCCCTTTCCCCCGCGTTGTCGGGGGCTTTGAGTACCTGTACGTTGCGATCGACAAGTTCGCAAAGTGGCCGGAGGTGGAAGCAGTGAGGAAGGTGACATCACAGTCAGCCGTCAAGTTCTTCAAGGGGCTAGTGTGCCGTTTTGGTGTACCAAACAGAGTCATCACTGACAACGGCACGGAGTTCACAAGCCACGCCTTCATGCAATACATCCAAGACCTCAGCAGCAAGGTCTGTTTCGCTTCCGTGGCACACCCACGGAGCAACGGCCAGGCGGAGAGGGCAAATGCTGAAGTGTTGCGAGGCCTGAGGACAAAGACTTTTGACAGGCTGCACAAGAGCGGAAGGCGCTGCATTGATGAGTTGCCGGCAGTTCTTTGGTCGATCAGGACGACGCCGAATCAAGCCACCGGCCAGACACCCTTTGCCTTGGTATACGGGGCAGAAGCAGTTCTCCCCACGGAACTCATATACGGTCACCTCAAGTGCTCGCTTATGACGAGCTTGAGCAAGAGCAATTGCGGCAAGATGAACGCTCCTTGAGGAAGATCGTCTTCGGGCGGCTGTGAGAGCAGCATGATACCAGCAAGCCTTGTGCCGCTACCACAGCTGCAAGGTTCATGCCCGAAGCTTTGAGGAAGACGACCTTGTTCTTCGGCTTGTTCAGTCGGCCAAGAATTCCAACAAGTTGACGCCAAAGTGGGAAGACCCTTATCGGGTAATACGAGTCACCAGGCCCGGCACAGTCCGCCTGGAGACCGAAGATGGTATTCCAGTGAGCAACTCATGGAACATCGAACATCTTCGCAAGTTTTACCCATAATGCGCGGTTGCCGGGCCTCCCGGCAAGCCACCCTTTTGTACAACCTTTCCCGGCAAGGCATGTAACCCTTTGTACAAAGCCAGGCGCACACCCTGAGCATAAATAAATGAAGCGCTGGCGCCCTAAGTTATAGCATGCATGCTAGGATAAGTCTCTCCCTCGGTTAGGGTTGATAGTGCTTAGCGGCGACTAACCCCTAGCCTAGAGGTCGAGTGTGCATCTTTCCATCCTCTTTGGTTCGCAGGGCACATGGACACTTCTGCTGAGCCGCTCGGAAGAAAGAGAACGAACCGGCGCTCCGGCCCTGGCAATCCAAGACTGCCGGGGGCTAAAGACACAAGGATCCAACCACGGCAAGCCAAGGTTGCTTGGGGCTTTGGATTCAGATAAGTCTTTCATCCCCTGTTTTGCATTTCCGTATGGAACTGGGACATGTGAAGCCTCGTTCTGCTCCTAGACCACCGTGCTCCCCCTCTTTCCTGCACTCAAGTCCCTGGCTCGGAACCGGGTCGTAGTCGCGTTGGCGAGGAAATAAACGAGGGGCCTAACTCTACTTCGCCCCTGCCTCCGCCAAGAGCGTGAGAATGGTCGGCTAAAGTAAGGGGGACGACAAGGCCTGTTGCCGAGCGTCGATGTTTATCTTAAAAATAACGAGGATTTACTCCTTGGCATGGGCCTCGCTCATGCACAAAGAACCCGACAAGCACCCTTTCTCATTAAAAACGTCCCATACAGGTATAGTTCGTATGGAATAAAAACATGAGCAAGGGGTTTACAAGTTTTAAATCTAACAAGTGCCCGCAGGCTTATAAACTAAAAAGAGATAAGGTGCCCGTAATCCCTTTCTTGTCCCTCTGCTCAGAAGATGGAACAAGGTAGCAGGAGGGCGAAAGGAGCGCCTAGGCGAGGTGCGAGAAGCAGGAGGAACCAAGAGAGCATCCCGGTGCCGGGAGAGGAGCTGGAAGATGAGGCAGCGGCCAGACAATACGCGACGAAGGCGTCGGTGCCCACGTACTCCGATTTGATGGTCATTGCCCGCCTTCTTTGCCTTCTCCGGCCCTCCTATGCCAGCCGCCCAAGGAGGCGAAGGGGAACGCGCCGATGGAGGGCTTGACGAGGAAGGCCCTCGGCAGGGCGCACGGCCGAGGGAGGGGCGACGCGGTTAGCAGAGTCGGGGTCAGCGCCCCGCCGCTCGAGGCCCTCGTCATCGCTGTCGCTGTCCTCCTCGTCACTCCCGCTCGAGGAGGAATCTTCATCGTCGGAGGAGCTCTCCACGCAGCACTTCAGGCGAGTCCCAAGATCTCCGAAGACCTTGACGGAGAGCAGGCCGTCATCCATTAACTTGAAGTAGAGGACAAGCCCCGCCGTCAGGCTGTGGATGCGACCGAACGTCTTCCATCCGCGACAGAGGTACATGACGTGAGGAGCGGGGAAGTCGATGTCGACCCGCGTGCCATCGTGCCCACAACCCCTCATGTGTAACCTCAGGATCTGGGGTGGATCGAGCTCCATCTCCCGAGCGAATGGGGTAGGGAGACGGAGGCGGCAACGCGGTGGCCGGCGCAGCCTGATGAAGAACTCACGCGGATGGTCCCCAACATGGCCCTCCATCGGGGGAGGCATCGCTGGCGGGGGCGAGGACGGAGCGCCGCCCCGCCCCCCTCTTCCCCGAGTGCCACGGCGACCTCGCCTCGCCCCTCCCCCTTCCTCTCGTGGCTGGCTCCGCCGCCACGAGTTCTTGGGAAGGAGGGACGCGCTGTCGAGCAGCAACCCTCGCCTCCACCGTTGAAGGGTCGGCGCCTCCTCTCGCCATGACAGACGGAAGAATGGAGCCGAAGTGAATAGGGATGGATGATGAAAGGATGTGGGATGCCGCCCCCTCCCCGTTCTTATAAAGGGGCGGTGTCGGGGCTCGGCCGCCCCGCTCGGCCAATCCGGCCGTCGGGGGCGCAGGGAATCGAGACCGACCCGCTGCCCCAATCAGCGACGGCCCGGTTTCCTGCCTCCATTGCCTGCCACCTACATGGGGGACACGTGAAGAGCAAGCAGAATTGAGGGGATGGGTGAGGCGACCGTTCCCCACCCCGTGATCATGGGGCATGAACTCCTTGAAGGCCACGACCCGAGTCCACCCGAGTAAATGAGCCGCGCCTCTGCGCCTCCCTCTTTTTGGGGAAGGCCTGAGCCGCCTCTTTACCATGACGTCACGCATGCGTGCGGAATCCGCCCCATGCATGACTCCCACGTCACACACGACCCTCCATGTCGCACGTTCAACGCGGGTCATGGGGAAGCGCAGCGGACGAGAAGTTACTGCAGTAAAAATCCCGCCCCAACTGCCCGCGCACCATTTTGGGCCTGGCCCAACAACGTGTTGCGCTTATGTGTGGCCCGGGCCCGGGGGCTCTTGTCGGTGCACAAAAGTAGGGGCTCTCCTTTTGACCCCTTTACTTGTGCACGGGCAGTCAGAGCCGCGCGCCGCGGGCAGATATAGCGGGGCAGAGGAGGGAAGCCGGAGGGAAACCGAAGCACAAGGCAAACAAGACAATGCCAAGACCAAGAACAGAAAGAGCAGAGGGGCGAAGCAGGTTCCCCCGGCAAGACCCTTGCGGGGGGCAGCCTCAGCAGCCCAGACAAGAGCCTTGCTGGGGCACCTCGCCCAACACCAGCGGAGTGAGCTACCCTTGAGCCCAAGGGTTCCGGACGCCGTCAACAGCTACGTTGGAACCTGGGCTCGGGAGGCACCTCCGTGGTGGCATGCAGATCTTTGTCAAGATCATGAATACATGAGGTCAGATGAGAACCAGAAGACGACGACTCTCGGCAGGATCCTAGCCGTGGAAATCCACAAGGCCCCGGACAAGCGCCTTGCCAGGGACGACCGCAACACCACGGCAAGACCCTTGCCGGGCCCCCTGGCAAGGCCCTTGCCAAGGACACTAGCGGGACCGCAGCCAGGCCCACGTCTGACAAGATGCCACCACCGTCCCCAAGCAGCTGCTAGCTCAACCAGCTGGGCAGGCACCTGCATGGCGACGAGCGGCCTCTACACCGACTCAGCAAGCACCTGTGTGGTGGCATGCAGATCTTCGTGAGGACCCTACCACCGCGCCACCTCAGCAGCCTGCCTGCCTACATGGCACCGCATGCATCGCTGGCCCGGGCGCGTGTCGAAGCGAGGCGGGGCAGCGACGGACGGGACAGGCCTCATTCCCGCCCCGATAAAGCTAATGGACACCTAAGTAGCGCATTTAATGCGCTTTGTCCCGTAATGCCGGGCGATAAGCTCGCGCACTATACACCTTTCCACCTCCTGTGTGCCACTGTGGCAGCCCCTTTTGCCTATAAAATGAGGCCCGAGGCGACCAGGAGAGGGATTCGGCTCTTTTGGGCAAGTTACACCCCGTAGCTAGCTCAATAACACAAGAACACTCAATACATCCACCAAAGCAGGACTAAGGTATTACGCATCTTCGCAGCCCGAACCTGGGTAAACGATCCGTGTGCTTCCTGTCAGACCTGCTCTTCTCGCAACCTCGCGCCCACCAACCGTAGAAGGGATTACAGTGATCCCATAGGTGTCATTTCCCACCGACACAACAGTTATGCAATGAAATTATATCCTACTTGTGGTGCATTATTCGGTGTTATTTATGCTTAATGCGTGCTTATGAGATTATCCGTTTCTTGGTTGGTCGCTTCTCATTCTTTTGCTAGCCTTCATTTTGCACTAAGTATGATCTCTACTTGTGCATCCAAAAACCTTTAAACCAATTTTGCCACATGAGTCCACTGTATCTACCTATATGCAGTATTATTTTGCCGTTCTAAGCAAATTTGCATGTGCCATCTCTAATTTTCAAAATAAACTTCTCTTTTGTGTGTTCGTTTCGCTCGCAGAGCAATGACGGGTGGCTAATATTTTCCATGCTAGATGTGTTATTCTCACGATGAGTGTTTATTCACTTGTCATTGCACAAGAGTACGGCAAAGGGATGCCCAGTCCCGAAATGAAAAATGAATTTACTTTATGTTGTCAAATAATAATTTCCTTGGAAAGTGTTGGTATGGAAGGCAACCGTGGATACTGCTAGCCATGGAAAGTGAAAGTATGGTGGAAAAAGGAATGAACTTTATTTTCTGTTTGGGAACCGCCTATGATATATCTTGCATGGAAAATGTTGGGAACTCTATGTCATTTTCGTTGGTGGGATGGACACACCTCCCAAAAAAATTTTATCTCTAAATTTTTCGCTTTGAGCTCTGGCACCTCTACAAATCCCTACTTCCCTCTGTGAAGGGCCTTTCTTTTACTTTATGCAATTTTTATTTTTAATTTGAGTCTCCATCTTTTCTTATAAAAGCACCAACTAAGTGGCAATATGATCGTACTTGAGTATTGGGTGTAGCTAATATGCGAGTGTGTTTCATGAATGGATCAATGGTTGAGCATGATGGGCTAGGGATAACTTATTTTATCATTGATATTTTGAAACACATGGTTGCTTGTTGATATGCTTGAGTATCTAAATTATCATGTCAAAACTAGACTATAGCTTTGAATCACATAAAAGTCCAATTGTCCATGCTATAAGGAAAAGAATATGATATGACATGATAGGCAGCATTCCACATCAAAAATTCTGTTTTTATCACTTACCTACTCGAGGACGAGTAGGAGTTAATCTTGTGGATGCTGATACATCTCCAACGTATCTATAATTTTTGACTGTTCATGCTGTTATATTATCAATCTTGGATGTTTTATAATCATTTTATAGTCATTTTATATCATTTTTTGTTACTAACCTATTGACATAGTGCCAAGTGCCAGTTGCTATTTTCTGCTTGTTTTTTACATCGCGGGAAATCAATATCAGACGGAGTCCAAATGCAACAAAACTTCATGGAGATTATTTTTGGACCAAAAGGAACGTAATGGGCCCTGGCTGCGCCTGGGGGTGCCCCGAGGAGGGCCAAACCCACCAGGGGGCCCCAGGAGGCCCAGGCGCGCCCTGGTGGGTTGTGCCCACCTCGGGTGCCCCCCGGACCGCCTCTTTGCTCTATAAATACCCCAATATTCCCAAAACCCTAGGGGAGTCTAAGAAATATTGATCCAGCCACCGCAGAGTCCAAAACCACCAGATCCAATCTAGACACCATCTCGGAGGGGGTTCACCACCTCCATTGGTGCCTCTTCGATGATGCGTGAGTAATTCTGTGTAGACCTTCGGGTCTGTAGTTAGTAGCTAGATGGCTTCCTCTCTCTCACTGAATTCTCAATACAATGGTCTCTTGGAGATCCATATGATGTAACTCTTTTGTGGTGTGTTTGTTGGGATCGATGAACTTTGAGTTTATGATCAGATCTATCTTTTTATATCCATGAAAGTTATTTGAGTTTCTTTGATCTCTTATATGCATGATGGCTTATAGCCTCGTATTTCTTCTTCGATATTTGGGTTTCATTTGGCCAACTTGATCTATTTATCTTGCAATGGGAAGAGGTGCTTTGTAGTGGGTTCGATCTTACGGTGCTTGATCCCAGTGACAGAAGGGGAACCGACATGTATGTATCATTGCTACTAAGGATAAAATGATGGGTCTATCTCTACATAGATAGATCTTGTCTACATCATGTCATCGTTCTTATTGCATTACTCTGTTTTTCCATGAACTTAATACATTAGATGCATGCTGGATAGCGGTCGATGTGTGGAGTAATAGTAGTAGATGCAGGAAGGAGTCCGTTTACTAATCTTGGACATGATGCCTATATAATGATCATTGCATAGATATCATCATGATTATTTTAATTTCTATCAATTGCCCAACAGTAATTTGTTCACCCACCGTTTGCTATTTTTCTCGAGAGAAGCCACTAGTGAAACCTATGGCCCCCCGGGTCTCTTTCTCATATGTTTGCCTCTGCGATCTACTTTTTCCTTGCATTTATTTTCAGATCTATTAAACCAAAAATACAAAAATACCTTGCTGTGTTTTATTCTTATTTATTTTATTTGGTGTTCGATCTATCAATCTACTACAATTTTATCTCATGTGCATTTTCCTATCTTGAGGCGCCGTACCCGGAAGGGATTGACAACCCCTTTAACACGTCGGGTTGCGAGGATTTGTTATCTGTGTGCAGGGGCTGTTTATGTTATGTGCTTGGTTCTCCTACTGATTCAATAACCTTGGTTTCATATCTGAGGGAAATATCTACCGCCGCTGTGTTGCATCATCCCTTCCTCTTTGGGGAAATACCGACGTAGCTTCAAGCGACATCACTAAGACAATGTTGTGTTGTGATAGCCCCCCCCCCACATATATATATAGGTGGGGGTGGAGGGAGCAGCCAGGAGGCACCCCCAAGTAGGCCGAATCCTACTTTGGGTCGTCCCCAAATTGGCGCCCCTTCCTTGTATAAGTGCGGGAGGAAGGAAGGAGGCGGTGGCGCCCCCCCTTCCTTTCTCCCCCGAGGAGGGAAAGGAAGGAGGGGCCACACCTTCTCCTTTCCTTCCCCTAGGGCCGACCAACCAAGGGAAGGGGCACACCAGCCCCCTTGTGGGCTGGTCTGTCCCTTCCTTTGGCCCATAAGGCCCATACACTTGCCGGGGGTGCCCGCAACACCTTCTGGTGACCCGATGAGTACCCGGTGCACTCCGAAACACTTTCGGTGTCCGAATACTATCTTCCTATATATCAATATTTACCTCTCGACCATTTAGAGACTCCTTGTCATGTCCGTGATCTCATCCGGGACTCCGAAAAATATTCGGTCACCAAATGATATAACTCATATAACACTATATCATCAACAAACGTTAAGCGTGCGGACCCTACGGTTTGAGAACTATGTAGACATGACCGAGACACCTCTCCGGTTAATAACCAATAGCGGAACCTGGATGCCCATATTTTCTCCTACATATTCTACGAAGATCTTTATCGGTCGAACAGTTATGACAACATACGTAATTCCCTTTGTCCATCGGTATGTTACTTGCCCGAGATTCAATCGTTGGTATCTTCATACCTAGTTCAATCTCTTTACCGGCAAGTCTCTTTATTCGTTCTGTAATACATCATATTGCAACTAACTCATTAGTTACTTTGCTTGCAAGGCTTCTTATGATGTGTATTGCCGAGAGGGCCCAGAGATACCTCTCTGATACTCGGAGTGATGAAGCTGCTAGGATTGCTAAACCTGACACTAAAGATAAACATAGACATGTTGTTGGCATGCCTGTTGTTTCTATTAAAATTGGAGATAATTGTTATCATGGCTTATGTGATGTGGGTGCTAGTGTGAGTGCAATTCCTTTTACCTTATATAAAGAAATTATGAATGATATTGCACCTGTTGAGATAGAAGCTATTGATGTTACTATTAAGCTTGCTAATAGAGATACTATATCACCAACTGGGATTGTTAGAGATGTTGAAGTATTGTGTGGGAAAATAAAATATTCTACTGATTTTCTTGTTGTTGCTTCCCCACAAGATATTTTTTGTGCCATTATATTTGGTAGACCTTTCTTGAATACTGTTAATGCTAAGATAGACTGTGAGAAAGATATTGCTACTGTTGGTTTAGGGGATATATCTCAAGATTTTAATTTCTCTAAATTTCATAGACAACCCCATGATAAAGAATTGCCTAGTAAGGATGAAATTATTGGTCTTGCTTATATTGCCGTGAACAATATTTGCTAGACCATGAAAATGATATCTTATGAATGAAAGAAGGGAAATAGATGAAGTATTCTTTAATCAGGGACCTATTCTGAAACACAATTTTCCTGTTGAAATCCTTGGAGATCCTCCTCCACCTAAGGGTGATCCTGTGTTTGAGCTTAAACAATTACCTGATACTTTGAAATATGTTTATCTTGATGAAAAGAAGATATATCCTGTTATTATTAATGCTAACCTTTCAGAGCATGAAGAATAGAAATTATTGAAAACTCTGAAGAAGCATCGTGCCTCTATTGGGTATACTCTTGATGATCTTAAGGGCATTAGTCCCACTCTATATCAGCACAAAATTAAGTTGGAGAAAGATGCTAAACCAGTTGTTGATCATCAACGACGGTAAAATCCTAAGATGAAAGAAGTGGTAAGAAATGAAATACTAAAGCTTCTGGAGGCAGGTATAATTTATCCTATTGCTGATAGTAAATGGGTAAGCCCTGTTCATTGTGTCCCTAAGAAGGGAGGTATTACTGTTGTTCCTAATGATAAGAATGAAATGATTCCTCAAAGAATTGTTATAGGTTATAGAATGCTAATTGATTTCTGCAAATTAAATAAAGCTACTAGAAAAGCTCATTACCCTCTGCCTTTTATTGATCAAATGCTAGAAAGACTATCTAAACATAAACATTTTTGCTTTCTAGATGGTTATTCAGGTTTCTCTCAAATACTTGTGTCAAAAGAGGATCAAGAGAAAACCACTTTTACTTGCCCTTTCAGTACCTTTGCTTATAGTGCCTTTTGGTTTATGCAATGCACCTGCTACCTTTCGAATATGTATGACTGCTATATTCTCTGACTTTTGTGAAAATATTGTTGAGGTTTTCATGGATGATTTCTCCGTTTACGGAACTTCTTTTAATGATTGCTTAAGCAACCTTGATCAAGTTTTGCAGAGATGTGAAGAAACTAATCTTGTCTTGAATTGGGAGAAGTGCCACTTTATGGTAAATGAAGGTATTGTCTTGGGGCATAAAATTTCTGAAAGTGGTATTGAAGTTGATAAAGCTAAAGTAGATGCTATTGAAAAGATGTCGTGTCCTAATGATATCAAACGTATAAGAAGTTTCCTTGGTCATGCTGGTTTCTATAGGAGGCTTATTAAAGACTTCTCTAAAATTTCTAGGCCTATCACTAATCTCTTACAAAAGGATGTTACTTTTGTTTTGATGATGATTATGTAGAAGAATTTAAAATACTTAAGAAAGCCTTGATTTCTCCTATTGTTCAGCCACCTGATTGGAACCTACCCTTTGAAATTATGTGCAATGCTAGTGATTATGATGTTGGTGTTGTTCTAGGACAAAGATTTGATAAGAAATTAAATGTTATTCAGTATGCTAGTAAAACTCTAGACAGTGCCCAGAGAAATTATGCTACCACTGAAAAAGAATTTTTAGTCGTTGTATTTGCATGTGATAAGTTCAGACCTTATAATGTTGATTCTAAAGTAACTATTCACACTGATCATGCTGCTATTAAATATCTTATGGAAAAGAAAGATGCTAAACCTAGACTTATTAGATGGTTTCTCTTGCTACAAGAATTTGATTTGCATATTATTGATAGAAAGGGAGCTGGGAACCCCGTCGCAGACAACTTTTCTAGGTTAGGAAATGTTCTTGATGACCCACTACCTATTGATGATAGCTTTCCTGATGAGCAATTAAATGTCATGAATGCTTCTCGTAATGCTCCATGGTATGCTGATTATGCGAATTATATTGTTGCTAAATTTATACCACCTAGTTTCACATGTCAGCAAAAGAAAAAGTTTTTCTATGATTTAAGACATTACTTTTGGGATGATCCACACCTTTATAAAGAAGGAGTAGATGGTGTTATTAGACGTTGTGTACCTGAGCATGAACAGGAACAGATCCTACACAAGTGCCACTCCGAAGCTTACGGAGGACACCACGCTGGAGACAGAACTGCACATAAGGAAAGCTTCTCTCTAAATGGGAAGGTCCTTACATTATCGAGGAGGTCTATCGTTCCGGTGCCATAAAAATCAACAATGCCGAAGGCAAAAATCCAAAGATAGTAAACGGTCAAAGGCTCAAACATTATATCTCTGGTACTCTCATAAATGTTGAGACCAATATAATTGACACCGTAACCCCAGAGGAGTACATAAGGGACACTTTCCAGAATGTTTCAGACTCCGAAAAGGAATAGTATGTGGTACGGTAAGTAAACCGACTCCGAAACATTTCCAATGAAAAATTTCCTCCGTTTTGGAATATTTAAAAATTTAGGAAAATTAAAAGTGGTCCGAAAGAGACATGAGGCCACCACAAGGGTGGAGGGCGCACCCCCCGACCTTGTGGCTACCTCGTGTGCCCTCCGGACTCCGTTTTCTTGCAGAATACTTCTTTTGGTCGGTAAAAATTCATTATATAATCTCCCGAAGGTTTTGACCACTGTATCACGCAAATATCTCTTGTTTTTGTTTCGAGCCTGTTTTTCTGACAGATCTAGATCACCATGACGTCTCCAAGCACCCCCAAGGACAAGTTTTTCGAGAAGGTCATCAACCCCTACCTTGCGGAGGTGCTGCAACACCCTCAAGCCATTGAGATGCGTGAGGGGGTGCTGCACATCCGTGATGTTGAGGGACCAAAGAAGACCGGAAGCGTGGAGGCAAGACTCGAAGCAATGGAGCAGCAAGTTTTCATGTGTCAAGGGATGGTGGAACGCGGACTCAACGCCAATCACATGATGATTGCGATTTCACCAACAAGCACAAGCTGGACCCCAAGAGCATTGAGGAGGCCATCTTCAGGCTTCGTGAGAAAATCGAGCATCTCCAAACCCAGATCTATGAGCTGCAAAACCAAAACTGTGAGTATGAATATAGATTCAAGAGGATGAGTTTGGTTGTAGATTCGAGGATCCCGGAGACCCTCTCATCTTTCTATGATGGTGAGCCTATGCCTTGGAAGATGGACGACAAGCCTGCTTCATCAACAACTCCTTCATCACCACCTCCGAGGAAAGAGATCTAAATACATGGGTATGGGCACTCCCCTTGGCAACTGCCAAGCTTGGGGGAGTGCCCTGGTATCGTATCACCATCACATCTTTATCACTTTTCTTAGTTCGATCCTTTTGGTTATATCTTGATCTAGTAGAATAAAGTTTTAGTATGATCTAGCTTCGAGTTTTGCTTTATGAACCCTCTATGTAATCGAGTCCGTGAGATATATAATAACGAGTAGTTTTGAGTTAAGGGGTTTGCTTTCTTGCTATGATCTTGAGGGAATTAAATAAAAAGAAAGAAATAAAAAAATGATCATATATTGATCTTATGGAGAGTAATGACTTCACAAGAGTATGACGAATAAAAGTTATTGAGAGGTGACAAACTTAGTTTTGGTCATTGTTGCAATTAATAGGAAGTAATAAAGAAAGAGAGGCCTCACATATAAATATACAATCTTCGACATCTTTTGTAATTGTGAGCACTCATTAAAATATGACATGCTAAAAAATTGATGTTGGACAGGGAAGACAACATAATGAGTTATCTTTCCTTATATCCGAATAGAAGTTATATTGTCATGGATCATCCAACATGTTGAGCTTGCCTTTCCCTCTCATGCTAGCCAAATTCTTTGCACCATGTAGAGATACTACCTGTGCTTCCAAATATCCCTAAACTCAGTTTTGCCATGAGAGTCCACCATACCTACCTATGGATTGAGTAAGATCCTTCAAGTAAGTTGTCATCGGTGCAAGCAATAAAAATTGCTCTCTTTAAATATGTATGATCTATTAGTGTGAAGAAAATAAGCTTTATACGAATTTGTGATATGGAAGAAATAAAAGCGACGAACTGCATAATATAAAGTGATGTTCTTTTGCATTAAGATTTTGTGCATACAACCATAAAAGCGCATGACAACCTCTGCTTCCCTCTGCGAAGGTCCTATCTTTTACTTTTATCTCCTATCCTTATACAAGAGTCATGGTGATCATCACCTTTCCTTTTTACACTTTTTCCTTTGGCAAGCTCTATGTGTTGGAGAGATCCGTATATATACATATATATATCCACTTGGATGTAAGTTAAAGTATTATTGTTGACATTACCCTTGAGGTAAACAGTTGGGAGGCGAAACTATAAGCCCCTATCTTTCTCTGTGTCCGATTGAAACTTTGTACCCATAAGTATCACGTGAGTGTTAGTGATTGTGAAAGATTATATGATAGTTGAGTATGTGGACTTGCTGAAAAGCTCTTATTTGACTCTTTCCGATGTTATGACAAATTGCAATTGCTCCAATGACTGAGATCATAGTTTGTTAGTTTTCAATGAAGTTTCCGATTCATACTTTACCTTGTGAACGAATTGTTACTTTAGCATAAGAAATTATATGGCATTATATGTTGATGTTCTAAAGATGATCATGATGCCCTCATGTCCGTATTTTATTTTATCAACACCTTTATCTCTAAACATGTGGGCATATTTATCGATATCGGCTTTCGCTTGAGGACAAGTGAGGTCTAAGCTTGGTGGAGTTGATACGTCCATTTTGCATCATGCTTTTATATCAATATTTAATGCATTATGGGTTGTTATTACACATTATATCACAATACTTATGCCTATTCTCTCTTATTTTACAAGGTTTACATGAAGAGGGAGAATGACGGCAGCTGGAGTTTTGGACTGGAAAAGGAGCAAATATTAGAGACCTATTCTGCACAACTCCAAAAGTCCAGAAACTTCACGGAGATTATTTTTGGAATATATAAAAAATATTGGGCGAAGAAAGAACCAGAGGGGGGCCACCAGCCAGCCACAAGGGTGGAGGGCGCGCCCCCCGACCTTGTGGGCCCCCTGGCAGGCCTCCGGTGCCCATCTTCTGCTATATGGTGTCTTTCACCATGGAAAATATCATAGGGACACTTTCGGGACGAAGCGCCGCCGTCTCGAGGTGGAACCTGGGCAGAACCAATATAGGGCTCCGGCGGAGCTGTTCTACCGGGGAAACATCCCTCCTGGAGGGGGCAATCATCGCCATCGTCATCACCATCGATCCTCTCATCGAGGGAGGGTCAATCTCCATCAACATCTTCACCAGCACCATCTCCTCTCAAACCCTAGTTCATCTCTTGTATTCGATCTTGGTCCCAAAACCTCATATTGGTACCTGTGGGTTGCTAGTAGTGTTGATTACTCCTTGTAGTTGATGCTAGTTGGTTTATTCGGTGGAAGATCATATGTTCAGATCCTTAATGATAATTAATACTCCTCTGATTATGATTATGAATATGCTTTGTGAGTATTTACGTTTGTTCCCGAGGACATGGGAGAAGTCTTGTTATAAGTAATCATGTGAATTTGGTATTCGTTTGATATTTTGATGAGATGTATGTTGTCTCTCCTCTAGTGGTGTTATGTGAAGGTCGACTACATGACACTTCACCATTATTTGGGCCTAGGGGAAGGCATTGGGAAGTAATAAGTAGATGATGGGTTGCTAGAATGACAGAAGCTTAAACCCTAGTTTATGCATTGCTTCGTAAGGGGCTGATTTGGATCCATATTTTTCATGCTATGGTTAGGTTTATCTTAATTATTCTTTCATAGTTGCGGATGCTTGCGAGAGGGGTTAATCATAAGTGGGAGGCGCTTCCAAGGAAGGGTAGCACCCAAGCACCGGTCCACCCAAATATCAAATTATCAAAGTAACGAACGCGAATCATGTGAGCATGATGAAAACTAGCTTGACAACAATTCCCATGTGCCCTCGGGAGCGCTTTGCTTTATATAAGTGTTTTTCTAGGCTTGTCCTTTGCTACAAAAAGGATTGGGCCACCTTGCTGCACCTTGTTTACTTCTATTACTTGTTACCTGTTACGATTTATCCTATCACAAAACTACCTGTTACCGATAATTTCAGTGCTTGCAGAAAATACCTTGCTGAAAACCACTTGTCATTTCCTTCTGCTGGTTGTTGGGTTCGACACTCTTACTTATCGAAAGGAATACGATAGATCCCCTACACTTGTGGGTCATCAGGAACCATGAGGCTTCTTGTGAGAAGCTCTGGTTTGTGAGAAGGTTATACCATAACCTGCCCCAAATGGGACAATATTTTTTATCCCAGCATGTTGATGCCATTCCGTGATAGCATGCCAAGGTTCATGAATTTCAGACGGGTTTTGGATTTACTAGAATTACAAAAGCAAGTACCTCAACGTTTGCCGGAGAGCCACGGTGCCGTGGTGTTCGAAATTCATCCCCATTTCTTCATTGGGACATAAGCATAAACCCATGGACACATATATGATTTTACAACCCATGTTGGTGCACCAGAGCATGTGCATGTAGTTTAATTTTGAATTGTGCACCTAAAATGGCTGGAAAACCAATTTAATGTATAAAATGTCCAAATGAACACTGAATAATTCCAAAAAAATTATGACACACATATAGTTGCATGTTCACTACAGATAAAAGTTCTAGCAATTCAAACACCCTCCATTGCCGCGGTGACCCCATTATGTAATTCAAATCAAGATGAAAAATCAAGTAGATCACACACAGTTTATTATCACCAACCGTGTGAGATGCAGTACAAAATATCTTGGAGTACCATCGATGTATAGTACGCCTATGGCTTACTCGAGAGGGTGCGTCCGCTACAGTCCACAGCCGGCGTGTCAAGCACACTAGCTCGTTCCCCAAATATCATTTCACTGTTCAATCGTCGCCGGTGAAAGATGGGGACGTGGACCCGCGTCGTGAGGGCAACTTCGGCGGCCCACTCTGCCGAGAGCGCGGTCGCAGCTGCCATGCGCGTGCTGGCAAGGTGCATGAGCGCGGCCGCAATCTGCGACCGGGCGGCCAAGGCATCCCAAACGGTCTCTGTTGCTTCTCAGGTGGCAGGAGCAACATCGGCCTCGGGGATAGCAACTGGCGAGAGCGGGACGGCAGTTGTCCGTTCCGCGGCGGCGGCCTTAGCCCTGATGGAGGCCGCCCACGATCATGTCGAGGCCGCCCACGCCCAGCTCGTGGTGGTCACCGCACAAATCGAACGAAGCTTCTCCGACAACGGTCGGCGACCCACGGCCAAAGAGTTGGCAATCACCGAGAGCGTTCGAGTAGCCGTCCATTCCTCCGCCGCATACCTTGCAACGACGGAGCCTGTCCAAGCCCAGATTGCGGCCGCCCACGCCCAACTCATGGCGGTGTTTTCCAAAGAGATGGCGGATGCGGATGGCGAGATGCTTGCCGAGTATGGTGCGATGGATGCCCTCGAGCCCCTTCCCCAGGAGACCGTCGGGCGCGAGCTGGACATGGAGGAGGCGGCGGAGATCGACGAGCACCAACCGTAGTAGTACCCATTGTTTTGTTTAAGTAAGAGCGCCTGTCTTTACTTTATTAGAGTAAAGTTTAGGTCAGCTAGCTTTGTTTAATTGCTGAACTTGCTCGATTAAGAAGTGTGGGTGTGCTGTAGTCTCCTTTGTGTACCCAAATTATGCAATGACGTGGATGACCACTGTAACTAGGGAAATTCGAACCAAAAAATTTCACGTTCAAACTCATCACACATGGGTTAAGCTATCTGAATCGTTTGTGATGTTCACATATCGTACACAGTTCTGAATAAGGGACCATGTCTGATGACACTTTGCGCGCCAGTTTTTTCGCTGAACCGATTCCAAATTTTTGGCTTCCGCGGAAATATCTACCTCCATGCCCCCTCCCCCTTACCAAAAGTCACATTTCCCTTGTTTCTGCCTTCCTTTCCAAGATGAAACCTTTACTCCTTGCTTGCAGTGCCGCCTCCTCGCCGGCGAGCGGCGACCCTCCTTCACGTTGCTTGGCCTCGTCTATCCAGGCAGGTAATCCACACCCGACCCCCATCCGCCTCCTTCCACATCCCACATGCCCCGACCGCTGGGACGACACCTTCCACCAAATCACCGACCCCTCCACCAAATAAGCGCCGCCCTAAGACATGGTGAATGGAGTATCGGCGGGAGCTCAAGGAACATTTGGCAGCGGAGATGCAAATCGAGGCCGCACGAGCGGATGAGGTCGCGATGGCTGCCATTTGTGCAGACTCCCAGATCTTGGAGGAGCACCTTGCCATTTTCTAGCTATGCCGGTTAAGCATGCTCAGTTTATCCATTGCGTGTGCTGCTCCTGCCTTTTCTTAACAAATTCTAGTGAATTGTGCTATCTAATTTTACCATGCAATCTGTTGCTCTAGTGTATATGTTCTATATGTCGTGCAATATGGTGCTCACTTATTAACTGTTTGGTGTTGTCGTCTTTAGTTAACTTTTTGGTTCAATTCTGCAAATGTGATGTTCAATTCTTCAGGCTGCAATTTTGTATTGTCTTCCATGTGAGAAATAAATCGAATTTATCTTTACAAAATACATGAGAAACGAATACAATTGCTATATTTCCAAGTTGTCAAGCATGCTTGGTTTGGTTAACTGTCTGATCTTTTAGTATGTTATACATTATGCAATGTGGTGCTTAGTTAACGTTTGGTTCATTTGTTGTGGTGTTTAGTTAACTGTTTGGTTCAATTCTGCAATGCGATGTTCAATAGTTGTGGGTGCATTCTGTTATTGCATACCATGTGAGAAGTAAATAAGATGCATCTGTCTATTTACCATCTATGATGCTAATTTGAAAGGTTCTAGATGTTGCATGTGAAAACTGGTGCTGGTGCATTTGTGTAATGGGGTAGCTGAGTGCTGAAGCTATATGATGTATTTCAATTATGAAATCCTGCTTCCTTGAAATGAAATGTATTGTGTGCTTAGTATGAAATGTCAATTAGATTAATAAATAGATTATTAATAATAGTGCAATTAGCCTGCTAATGGCCAAATAGCCTGCTAATTGGGTTTTTCTATTGCAAACTGTTATTGAGAAACACCGTGGGCGATGACCTCAGGCAACACACACAGTTTGTAGGAATAGAACGTATTGGACCAATGAACAATCACACAGGACATCATCTTGAAAACTGTTTGCGTTAGGCCGCCTTGCGCAAAACGTTTGCCACATAAAAACTGTGTGCGATGGACAGTCTTTGCCACACAGTTTCTTCTACGCACCGCGTGTGATGCATTCAATAATGCAAACGATAAATTTTTAATATCGTGTGCAATGGCAACGCTATCACAAACTATTTAATGGTGAAAATTGTGTGCGATGTACCTGCGAACGGAAACGTTTTCCTTGGAGCGACTATGTGGGATGTATATACGATCGAAAACGTTTTGCGGGGACTGACTATGTGGATGTACTTACGACCGGAAATGATTTCGCCTGTATAATTGTAGTTTTTTAGCACTACTGTATGTATATCCATATTTGATCGCTTGTCGGGCGCACACGACCTCATTTTGCCGAGCGTGTGTGCCAGGAGGGCATATCCCCGACAGTTGCTGGGTCATGTGGGAAGGACCCCCTATCGCAATCACTCACTAGGCGACAGTCACTACTAGGAAAAGGGCTATAGATGGAATGGCCACTAATGGTGCACCAGACATGTGGTGCGCCATTGCTATGTAGCAGTGGCGCACCATGTGCTGGTGCGCCATTAGTGTGAAATACACTAATGGTGCACCAGACACACGGTGCGCCATTAGTAACAATTTTTTTTATTTTGCCAGACATACTAATGGCGCACCAGGACACAGTGCGCCATTACTAGTTGTAACTAGTAATGGCGCACCAGCAACATAGTGCGCCACTACAATATTTTTTTTATTTTTTACTTTTTTGCAAAACTACTAATGGCGCACCTGGTGCAGTGCGCCATTACTAGCTTACTCCCTGGTGCGCCATTAGTGTTTCTTTTTTTGCAATGGCGCACCACCAGCAGGTGCGCCATTAGTAACCAGGGTTACTAATGGCGCATTATGTGGTGGTGCGCCATTAGTAACCTGGGACGAGGTAGATATTTTGGACAGCCACACCTACCCACTCACTTTCCCCACTTCATTCTCTCCTCCCTCCTCAAAGCTTGTCTCGGCTGCCTCCTCCTCCTCACCTCATTTGCACCATAAATTCATCCAAATTACGTGGTTAAACTCCCTTTTTTTGATAGGTAAGTAAGGGGGAAGCTATCTTTATGTTGTTCTCCCTCCAACAACGTGCACATGCACTTTTTATGTCCTAGCTAGATCTATGTATGTTTGTGGTGTTGCATATATGTTTTTGTTTGCAGGTACCGGTATTTGAAATGCGATAGTTGCCAATATTTTGCCGGAATGTTGATTCATTTCCGTTTCGGCGAGAATTTTGGCACTATGCATTCTTTTTGGTCCTATATTTAGGGAAAGTCATGCCAAATTTTTTCTTGGTTCTAAAATATCGTTTTGCTCTACCCCGCAGGCGACCATGGTCCGCACGATGACCGAAGGCATCGTGAATAGGTTTTTGAGCTCTGCGAAGGCCGAGATGCTTGAAAAGAACGAGACCACCTGCTCTTGCGTGTCCAAGATGTCCGTGTCGAAGATGCAAGCTGAAGAGCCTTATTGCGGACCCGGATTCCGGGCAGGTGCGGGACCACCTGCTCTTGCGTGGTTTCATGTATGGCTATCGGTGGCAAGGTGATGACGATGACTATGAAGTCGTCCATGGGGGTCGGGCAAGAAATGAGGATGGGCAGCAAGACAACCACCGCGGCTCGGGCGGGCGAGAAGACGAAGAATCTCCAGGACATGATCATGACGGTGATGCTGTACACAGTCATCATGTAGAAGATGCCGGACATGATGATGAGGAAGATGCGGGAGCAGACGAAGGGCATGATCATGAAGATGAAGATGCCGGCGGAGCAGACGACGATGAACCATCGATGGGTTGGGTGCAGGACCCTCATATTCAAGAGCTACTTCTCAAGCAGACGGATAACGCAAGAGCTGCCGCCCGAGAGAAAGCCAAGCTGGATCAACTGGAGATAGACATGGTTACTCCATTGTATGAAGGATGCAGGCCCGAGGATACCCGCCTGAAAGTAACGCTCATGGCTCTGGAGATGAAGGTAAAGCACAAAATGACCGACGCATGCTTCGCCGAGAACATGTCATTCTGGCACGAACGTCTTCCCAAGGGGAACAAGTGCCCGACCAGTTTCGAGGAGGCGTAGAAAATCGTGTGTCCTCTGGATTTACCGCACGTGAAATACCATGTGTGCATGCACAATTGCATCATTTATCGGGACGAGTACACGGAGTCTACCATGCATATGTCCGGTGTGCGGCGTCACTCGATACAAGAAGAGGAAGAAAGCTCCTCGAAAAGTGGTGTGGTACTTTCCGATCACTCCTCGTCTGTAGCGGTATTTCACGGACCCTAAGGTAGCAAAGCTCCTGCGTTGGCACGCGGATAGGGAGGAGAAGAAGCGAGAAGATGACGCAAATGATCCGGAGATAAATAAAAAAGACAAGATGCTGAGTCACCCTAAGGATGGGAGCCAGTGGCAAGCGTTGAACTTCGAACACCCAGAATTTGGGAACGATCCAAGGAACATCGTGCTGGGCGCGAGCACCGATGGAGTCAATCCGTTTGGCAGCCAGAGAAGCACACATAGCACCTGGCATGTGTTTGTGTGGATGTACAACCTTCCCCCCTGGTTGTGCATGAAGAGGAAGTACATTCACATGAGTATACTAATTGAAGGGCCGAAACAACCAGAGAACGACATCAATCTGTATCTGGGGCTGCTGGAAGAGGAGCTAGACACGCTGTGGAAAACGCCAGCCAATATATACGTGGGACGCCGCAGAGAAACAATATTTCCCTATGAGAGCCGCACTGCTCACGACGGTGCACGACTATCTCGGTTTCGGATATCTCGCGGGGCAGGTGGTCCACGGATTTTCTGGATGCATCAGGTGCATGGATGACACAACGTATCGCCAGCTAGATAGAGATCCCGGGTCTTCGAAAACCGTGTTCATGGGACATCGAAGGTGGCTTCACGACGATGACCCGTGGAGGAAACGCAAGGATCTGTTCGATGGTGAAACCGAACCCCGAAGACGCCCGCGTACGAGGAGCGGCGAGGAAATAGACGAGCTGTTGAAAAATTGGAAAGATTGCCCACTGCCGGGAAAGAAGCAAAAGGCGCCAGAGCCGGGAAAGAAGCGAAAGGCGCCAGAGCCACTGCTGAAGGTATGGAAAACGAGGTCTGTTTTCTGGGACTTGCCGTACTGGAAGATCCACCGTGTGCCTCACAGCCTTGATGTCATGCATATCACGAAGAACGTGTGCGAGAGTCTGCTTGGTACCCTGCTCAACATGCCAGAGAGGACCAAAGATGGGCCGAAAGCAAGGGCAGACTTGAAATCAATGGGCATCAGGGAGGAGCTTCACGCTAATGATGATGATGATGATGAGGCGAAGCAGGACACGGAAAGTCGCCGCAAAGGCAAAAAGGCCAAGAAGACCGGAAATGACTTCCCTCCCGCGTGCTTCACTCTAAGTCAGGAGGAGATCGATCAGTTTTTCACCTGCCTCGTAGGAGTAAAACTTCCTTACGGTTACGCGGGGAAGATAAGCACATACCTAGACTCAGTGAAGCAGAAGTTCAGCGGGATGAAGTCTCACGACTGTCACGTGCTGATGACGCAGATACTTCCAGTTGCAATCCGTGGGATCATGGACGCGCACGTCCGTGAAACGCTATTTGGCCTATGCAACTTTTTCGACGTCATCCCTCGGAAGTCGGTTGGCGTGAGGCAACTCAGAAGGCTACAGGAAGAGATTGTGGTGATACTATGCGAGCTTGAGATGTACTTCCTTCCCGCATTCTTCGACGTTATGGTGCATCTGCTGGTCCATATCGTGGAGGATATCATCCAACTCGGGCCGACGTTCCTGCACAGCATGATGCCGTTCGAAAGGATGAATGGTGTCATCAAAGGATACGTTCGCAACATGTCACGTCTAGAGGGAAGCATAGCCAGGGGCTTTCTGACCGAAGAGTGCATCTCCTACTGCACGAATTATCAAGGCATCGAGAACCCCGTTGGTTTGCCCGTCAACAGGCACCTCGGCAGGCTCGCTGGATGGGGTCCCGTCAGGGTCGCCGCGAAATGCATGTCGACTTCGATGGTCGACTCGCCGACTTTGAAAGAGCAAACCTAGTCGCGCTACAACACATAGACGTGGTCGATCCTTGGGTGGTAGAGCACGAAACGTTTATTGAGAAGACGTACAATGACCGAGGCCAACAGAGGACGGACGGAGATATAATCAAAGAGCACAACTCATGTTTCATGCGTTGGTTCAAGCAGAAGCTTCTGTCGTACCCTTTACATGAGGATTCTTCCGTCGAAGAACAACTCATATTCGCCTTGTCACAGGGCGCCGAGCACAACCTGATGACGTATGAGGCGTACGATATCAACGGCTACACATTCTACACCGAGGACAAGGACATGAAGAGCGATGGTTATCAGAACGGGGGGGTAACGATGGAATCCTACACCGGTAACGACAAGGACAGATACTACGGAAGGATCGAGGAGATCTGGGAGCTGAGCTATGCTGGAGAGAAGGTCCCGATGTTCCGTGTCAGATGGGCCAAGAGCGTCATAAAAGAAGACCGGTATTTCACCACCATGGTTATACCCGAAGCCAAATCCAAGACCGCAGGCGCGAACGTCACCGCGAAAAATGAGCCATGGGTACTGGCTTCCCAAGTGGACCAATGCTTCTTCATTACCGACCCATCAAAGCCCAGTCGTGTTGTCGTGAGGAGAGGCAAAAGGAAGATCATCGGAATGGATGGAGTCGCCAATGAGCAAGACTTCGACAAGTACGGCGACCCGAAGATGGAACATGACGACGACGATGAAGTATCAGCATACACCACAAGAAGAAGCAGGACCACCCTACCTAAAGGACGTCCGTTCAAGAGAAGAACTCCATTTACGAAAAATAAGGGCAAGAAGATTGTGAACAGATAGCTAGCTAAGATCGATTGTATTTAAATTGTAGCCTTCATTTCTCGATTGTATTTCATGGGCACTTTTTGAACTCATGAATGTTTTTAAATTTCATGGACACTCGATCGGCCACCGCTCCACCGGCCACCGCCGCCGACCCCCCGCACCCTCCCGCACTCCACCGTCGCCGACGACCCACCGCACCCTCCCCCGCTCCACCGGCCGCCGCCGCCGACCCCCGGCCCGCACCCTCCCCCACTCCACCGTCGCCGACGACCCACCGCACCCTCCCCCGCTCCACCGACCGTCGCCGACGATCCCCCGCACCCTCTCCCCCGCACCCTCCCCGGCCCGCTCCACCGTCACAAATGAATGCAACTAAATTTGCAAAAAAGAAGCAAATTTGATTATATTTTCAAATAACAAATTTGATGATATTTTTAAAAAAATCATTACTGTTTTTATAAAAAAATATAACTGTTATGATTTAAACAAGTTTGAACATATTTAAACACAAATAAATATGAAACAGCATTTTAAATGCATAAAAACAAAAATTGGGGAGCCTGGGAATCGAACCCAGGACCTCCTAGTGTGTGTGCTACGTGCTGACCAGTCGGGCTAGTGGGCGTGTTCTGATGGAGATAGGGTTAGGTGGGATAAAACCTTACCAGTCGGGCTAGTAAGTAAAACCAAATTCTAATGGCGCACCAGGGGGAGGTGCGCCATTAGAATCGACGTACTTATGGTGCACCAGGGGGAGGTGCGCCATTAGAATCGACGTACTTGTTCCCCTCGCACTGTGGCCTCCCTCCCTCCCTCGCCAGATCCCCCACTCGACCCCAACCGTACGCCGCCGCCCCTTGCTCCGCCCCTTCCGTCCGCCGCGCCTGCACGCCATCCGCCGCTGTGGTCTTGCGCTGCCTCGACGCCGCCGCCCCGACCCCCGCGGGACTCCACCCCCGCCGCCCCCGTGCCCCCCGAACGGGATCGGCCGACCACGCGTCGCCCGCTCCTCTCCTCTCCTCCTCCCTCCAACGAGCGAGGGCCTCCTCCGGCCCCTGCAGCAGCCGGCGAGCGCGGCCCCGACGCGCCCATCCCGCCTGCCCCTGCCGTCCTCCGCCACCGGCCCCTGCTCTCCTTCGACCGCGACGAGCTCGGACCCGGACGAGCTCGGACCCCGACCGCGACCCCTTCGCCGACCCCGACCCCGACCCCTCCGGCGACCAGGTACCTCTCCTCCTTCCTCCCTCTCTCCACCATTCCCCATTCCCTCCCTCCCTCCCCTCGACCGTGGCAGTGTAGGTCATCTGACAGGGTAGTCCATGGATTCAAACTAGCTAAAGGAGATTCAAACTAATGGAAGTGTCATGTGAACTCTAGAGCTCTGTCACCATCATTCAACACACTGCTTGCTTGCATGATACTCCTATGTGCTACTGCGGTGGCTGCTTTGTAATTACTAGTGCAGTGCTGCTGTTTAACCAACCTGATTGATCCTCCAACATTCATCTTACTTACTGAACAAGTGCAAGCGCTGCAGAGGGACAAGGAGATACTCAAGACCAACCTGAACAAAGCAGAGGAGGAGGTACGATACATACCGAACCTCTCTTGTCCTTGCAACTGCAAACCTGCACCTGTGACTTTTATCGCCTTCTCGGTGAATGTCAATAGATTTGTGCGAAACTAGCGTGGTTCTGACGGTTAGAAGTTTCTTGCGTGTTTCCATTCAAGGTTAAGTTGCTGTTTGAGGAGAACATAGCCCTCGACGAAGCAAACAAGAGGCTGCTGTGCTTGCTGGAGAAGGAGCAGAAGCATCGGTCCGAAAGAAAGCACTCCGCAGTAATTCCACCAAGGTAAAAAGCACCAACCAACCAACCATAAAGCTCACACAAGTGTGTACTACTGATTTAATTTAATTTAGTACACGCACACACACAGGCAGTAGAACTGTTAGTTGAAACCATGAATTACCCTGTGCTGCTGAAGATGAATAGTTGTAGGAAGATGATGCCCTAATGGAAGTGACATGAGTATTTGGCCTGCCCATCATGTTTGTTGGTTGTTTGCTGTCATGTTGTTATTACTTCCATTAGGGCATCTGTTGGTTCATTAATCTTAAGCCCATTATTCCATGGAAGAGCTGAACTATAATACTATTATTCATTTATGATAGTTTGTGAGATACAGAAATAGATAAATTTAAGTTTGTAATGGCTAACAGCCAGACATGTGAATCTGTTCTTGATACTCCTTTTCCCTTTTCTTAGAATCATCATATAAAATTTTTTTTGCTCAAGTTCTTCAGTACATCATATAATATAGAGAAGTGCAGATCAAGTGGTGCAATCATATACATCTGGCCACTTATTTGCTCCAATGGCACAAACTTGAGCTGCTAGCATAAAAAGTGTTGCAGGCGACAGACAGTGAGGAGCTACTGTCAAAAACTTGAGCTAGCATAAAACTTCAGTTATGGCATCTAGAATTATGTCAGTTTTGTTTTGTAACTAGAAGACCAAAGTGTTAGGAATTCTGTCCAAACTGTAGTTTTCAGTATTCTGTCCAAACTGAAAACTGTTAAAAAGACCATGTGTACACGCGCGCTATCTAGCGGGAGAGAGGAGGGAGCGTTGGAGGAACCGGATGAAGACCAGTTTCATCGCGATGATGCTCATCGTGATGACCGCAGCTCTCTTCTATCTGATGGTAGTTTAGATGATCGATATCGACTTGTAATGTGAAGACAAACTCGCTACTCGCGGTCTCAAGACTTGTAATGTTCTATCTTCGTTCGGTCTTTTGAATTCGGAGACTAATATGATGAATTGTATTCAGAGACTAATCTTCTATTGTATTCGATGAATCTGCTGTTGCTGTGTCCTGCTGCTTATTTTCTGTCCAATAATATATTTTGTAATCTGTGCAAAAATCAGAAAAGAAAAAAAATAATCCCTAATATACATACTAATGGCGCATCACGCCAACGTGCGCCATTAGTATGCCAAAGGATACTAATGGCGCATCTCAGAGCAGTGTGCCATTAGTATGCCAGAGGGTACTAATGGCGCATCACTCGGTAGTGCGCCATTAGTATGCCGAAGGATACTAATGGCGCATCACACAGCAGTGCACCATTAGTATGGCAAAGCACATGGGTATATATGGCCCCCTGGGAGGCATACTAATGGCGCACTTCCCGGTGCACCATTAGAGTACCAGATACTAATGGCGCACCGACGGTGCGCCATTAGTAAAAATTACTAGTGGCGTGATGCTAGTGGCGCACCAGTAGTGCGCCATTAATGGGCAAAACTGGTGCGCCACTAGTATGCCTTTTTCTAGTAGTGAGTTGAGAACGCCGTCGCGGAAAGGGGTTAAAAACCGTTTGTATAGCACCTCGTTGTGAAAGTGGCCACCAAAAGGATCAATATAGCTAGGGCAATTTTGTTTAGGTATAAAAAACAGTAGCTACAATTTGTAAAAAGCATGAGCAACTGAAAAATCATCCTGAAATATAGCTAGGACAAACTTCAGTCTTTTTTTTGTTTGAAACAGAAACTACAGTAGTAAATATTTCCTGAAGTAAATATTTTCAGTCATTACAAATATGATGATGCACCCTCAGGTTTGTCAGGTTCAGCTAAGAAAAACAAACACATGTAAAAGCGACAAGGATGGCTCTCAGCCAAACCAAAGCAAGCTATCCATGTAAGATGTTGTGATGGAGGCTTGTAGTGTCTCATGTTGCTTGTAGTGTTTTGTCCAAAATGTTGAATGATACTGCTTGCAGATGCATATATTGTTTCACCTCTTCACATGCCAATGTATTTTCCATGTTGTGATGGAGGCCTTTTTTGCCTTGTCCACCCGAGAGGCCCTTGAGTTTGCCGGAATGTCGATTAACTTCCGTTCCGGCAAATTCGGGTACTCCATATGTCCTATTTTCAGCAAAGGTCATGCTGAAATTTTCCGTGAATTTTAGCATGACTTTGCTAAAAATAGGACATATGGGGTACTTGTGACTAATGCATGGGCCGGGGTATCTTAGTAGGTAATTAAGTAGGATCAAGTGCCCCGGCGTACTTGTGACTAATGCATGGCTTTTAGGGTGCCTCGGTGTCGATAAAAACCGAAATGATGAAAGCTTAGGCTTTTAGGGTGCCTCGGCGTCGAAAAACCCTCAATGATAAAAGCTTAGCTTTTAGGATGCCTCGGTGTCGACAAACCCTAAATGATGAGACCATGATCTTGTTCCTTGACAATAACCAACTTTTTGACCAAACTTTGTTCCTATTTAGAGAGAAACATGGCCAACAACGATGAGGCCGGGGGTTCGAGCGTCAAGCCATTCTGGAAGCTGTCCCAGGAGATGGAGGAACAACCTCACTTGTATGAGGATGCCGCCTTCCCCACCGATCCTGAGACCATTGATGGTACCGCCGAGGATGACCCCACTGATGCCACCACTGATGGTGCCGCCGAGGATGCCACCACTGATGGTGCCGCCGAGGATGCCACCACTGATGGTGCCGCCGAGGATGCCACCACTGATGATGGCGGCGCACGCACAGATGGCAGCCAACCGAAGAGGCAACGGAAGGACCGGCGCCCGACCGTGCTCCGCACCCTCAAGGAGGAAGTTACTGAAGTGGACTCCGACGGGAATCCAACGGCGCCCGAACGAATAGTCAAGGGGTACTCGCTTCAGCTCGGGTGCATTCTCCGGAGCACAGTCTCGATCGACACCGAGAACCTGAGGCATCCTGACCGAGGGAATTTGCGCAACCTCCTCTTCACGAAGCTGCACCAACGATACAAGTTCCCCGCTGAATTTGAAAACACAAGCCTCAAAGGGAATAAAGTGAACAATGCTGCCCTCACGAAGACGAGCAAGGCCCTGTCAACTTGGAAAAGCAATGTGAAGAGAATGATCGAGAAAGGTGAGAGTTATGAGAAGATCAAGGAGAAAAATCCTTCGATCACCGAAGATGACTACAACGACTTCAAGATCAATTGCTCGAGCACCGCAAACTCCGAATCAAGTAAGTGGGGGAAAGAAATGCGGGAGCTGAACTTAGGGGAACTCACACTCGGTCCCGGCGGTTACAGAGTGGCGGAGCCTATATGGGACAAGGAGGAGGTGGACCGTGCCGAGCAAGGCCTACCGCCCCTCTTCGATAAATACGGTGACAAGCAGACCAGAAACTTTGTCAGGGCCCGTACAAGAAGGACCGAAAACAAAGGAGCTTACCACGGATCCGAAGACCAGGGCGCTTGAGCTTGTTCTGGTAAGGAATACACCCCCTCGTAATTAGCCCCATATGGTTGCATTCTAATTAATGAAGCCAAATTTCTAAATGGTTCACATTCCTTCCGCAGGTGACTGAAAGCAGTAGCGCAGGGTCGACTAAGAGCAACCCTTGGGACACCACTCTAAATAGGGCGTTGAATGTAATGAAGAACAAGGATAAGCTCAGTAAGCCGACGTCAGCTGGTCGTGTGGCCGGCAAAGGCTTGTCGACAAAATGGTCATCATACTATGACACTGCTGGGCGAATGGAGAAAAAGACCAGCTCGGAAAGCCAGGCGCGCGAGGTTCAAGAACTCAGGGCACAGGTGGCGCGGATTCCGGAGATTGTCCAAGAGCAAGTGCAACAACAACTCAGAGCGACGATCACCGCCATTGTGCCTACCTTGATCCAGGGGATTAGTGCGTGGATTGCAGGCGGCCAACAGGGGCCGCCCCCGATTCCTAGCTTCACGGCCAGCAACTCGCAGAACGCGATGGCGGGGCCATTGGTGTCTCCGGCGGAGGCGGCATTGGTGTCTCCGACGCCGGCACGGGAGCTTAATGCACCCGGGTGTACGCCGGCCGGCACCTCTGCAGCAAGCGGCCCCTCCGTCAACTGCACGCCCGCCGTTGGCGGTGCCTCGACATTAGCCGAGCTCGACGCCATCATCACGGTAACTAATTAAGCCTCTCTCGGCCGAGGACTTCATCTCCTTGCCTTTGAGTGGGCATCCCTAACGCCCTACATGTTTTCGCAGGGCGCCGACGACGTTCCGTGCACTCTCCTGCACTTCGTGAACAACGAGTTGGTCGATGTCGCCAAGGGCAAAATCGTTCAACCGGGCAACCCCTTGTTCCACGGTACCCAGATGCCACCCAACTTGTTTAGGGTTCAACTGGTTCGGGTGCTGCCAGGCTGCGACGAGGTGTTACCTCCGATTCGACCCATCGGGGCCGACGATGATGACGTGATGAACCTCAGCGCCTGCCTGAGCTGGCCCCTGCTTTGGCCGAAGAGCCAGATTCGTTTGGGGGCGGGGGACACCACCCCAAAGACAACACCGCCAGTCGTGCCGGCGCCATGTCGGCCCCATGGCAAGACCGCCGCAACGGTGCCGGACATCCCTATGCCACTGGATCCAAACATGCATATGGCACAGGATCAGAACGACGACGACGACGATACATTTGCCAACGTCGATCAGTACTTTGCCGATCATGGGGACGGTGGCGACTTCATGGGGCCTCCTTCTCAAGAACCCAACCCAACAAAAGACGTGTGCGATCTAGCTGGTACCGCGGAGAAGCCAAGTTGCAACAGGCGTCGTCTGCAGTTCAGCTCTCAGGAGAGGCCTCCAGCTGCCGACTTCACCGAGCCTCAGATAGGCGAGGTGCGAAATATGATCAGCCCCAACACACTCAAGAAGGCGGTCTGTGAGCAGAACTCGGTCCCATTACAGGAGATCAAGAAGAAGGCATGCAAAAGAAAGACTAACAAGGGTGCGGGCCAGCCGGCAGCGAGTACGATCCGTGCTCAGGACGGGCCACCTTCAACTGCGGATATCTCGAGGAGGGTGCATGTGGCGGGTAGGCCGATGCTACCGAGAAATATGCTCGATGCTGCAACCGGTGCTATGCGGAGTCTGCATGACAGTGTTCTTTCTTTGGAGAAGCGGCGTCTCCGAGAGAAGGATGTGGCATACCCAGTTTTCGCGGCCAAGGTGCAAGAGGGCAAGGGCTTTGTGGATAGCTCCATCGGGGGTACGATCGTCCTGCGGTTTGATGACATCCACACTATGTTGAACCTTCATCCGCTGCACTACACCTTCGTTCGGCTATTTTTGCTGAGTATGGAGATGCGGATCATTCGCGACAAGACCCCGGACATCGTGATAGTCGACCCCTTCTACATGCGTGCCAAGATCTTGGGCAGCGCTGGGGACCGGCAAGTCGCGAGTTCTTACCTCGAAGGCGTCATTCTGGCAAACCAAGATAAGGACAACTTCCTCGTGCCTTACTTTCCCGAGTAAGTCCTCCCCTCAACCGCCCCGTAACATATGAATTCTTAGATTTCGATCGTTTTTCTTTTAAGATTCCGTGTTTTCTGCAGTGACACACATTGCACGCTCATCCTCCTAAGCCCCAAATATTCCATGGCCACGTATTTCGACCCGGACCGTCAGTCGAACGTAGACTACACAAATGTCAAGAAGGTTCTTGATGATGTTCTCCCCGGCTACGTCAAATCTGGAGGCACCTTCACCAGGCCTATTCAGAAGTACGGCAAGCACGTGTTCTCCCACAATACGACGTTCTGCTGCGTCAAGCAGCCGCCTGGCCGTCAGAAGGGTGCCTACTACGCCATCCATCACATGCGGGCGATCGTACGGGACCATCATCAACTACTGCTACCGAGTAGACTCAAAGATTGGGCCGCGACCGTGTCGGCAATCCAGGACGCGGACATCAGACAAGAATTCTTTCGCATCCAGTCGGAGTTTGCGGAAATCATCCATCAAGATGTCCTTCGTACCTCGGGGCAGTTCTACCTCAGAAATCAACCGTCCAACAGTGACATCGACACAATCCTACAAATGCAGGCTGACAACGCCCGTTGTTTCATGACTCCCACGATAGACGGCGGCTTCATCCACGCTCCGGTCCCTTGAGTCGAGTCGAAAGCAGTGATGCTGTGTCTAGTTCTGAAACATCGATTGGCTCATGTTGTAATTAAACTTTAATGAACTTGTAGTATGTCTCTTTGGTTTCGAGAGTCCTTCAACTTAGATGTAATCGACGCTATTAATGTCTTGCTTTTCTCTTCCGATCGTTCTGTTGCATACTTATATATTGCTTATGTATTGTCTGTGAATTGGTACTAACGTTTTGTTTGGCTACTGCATAGCGATGCCGTGGTATGTCGTGTACAAGGGTAAGGTTCCCGGAGTCTACGACAACTGGGAGGAGTGTCGGAGACAGGTTCACCGATTCAGCGGTAACAGTTACAAAGGGTACGCCACTAGGGCCGAGGCCGAATCTAGATACACCCGCTATCTAGCGGGAGAGGGGAGGGAGCGTTTGAGGAACCGGATGAAGACGAGTTTCATCGTGATGACCGCAGCTCTCTTCTATGTGATGGTAGTTTAGATGATCGATATCGACTTGTAATGTGAAGACAAACTCGCGGTCTCGAGACTTGTAATATAATGTTCTATCTTTGTTCGGTCTTTTCAATTCGGAGACTAATATGATGAATTGTATTCGGAGACTAAAATGATGAATTGTATTTAGAGACTAATCTTCTATTGTATTCGATGAATCTGTTGTTGATGTGTGCTGTCTATATTTTGTCCAATTATACATTTTGTAACCTGTGCAAAAAACAGAAAATTAAAAAAAAACCTAATATTCATACTAATGGCGCATCACATCATAGTGCGCCATTAGTATGCCAAAGGATACTAATGGCGCATCACTAAACAGTGCGCCATTAGTATGCCGAAGTTACTAATGGCGCATCCTGTTGTTGTGCGCCATTAGTATGCCAAAGCACCTGGGTATACATGGCCCCCTGGGAGGCATACTAATGGCGCACTGTTGTATATACTAATGACGCATCTGGGGTGCGCCATTAGTATACCAGATACTAATGGCGCACCAGTGGTGCGCCATTAGTAAAATATACTAATGGCGTGCTACTAATGGCGCACCACTAATGCGCCATTAATGGCCAAATTAGGTGGGCCATTAGTAGGCCTTTTCCTAGTAGTGGATGTCTATCTAAGTGGGAGTTCTTAAATAATATGATTAATTGAACTTGAATTTATCATGAACTTAGTACCTGATAGTATTTTTCTTGTCTATGTTAATTGTAGATAGATGGCCCGTGCTGTTGTTCCGTTGAATTTTAATGCGTTCCTTGAGAAAGCAAAGTTGAAAGATGATGGTAGCAATTACACGGACTGGGTCCGTAACTTGAGGATTATCCTCATTGCTGCACAGAAGAATTACGTCCTGGAAGCACCGCTGGGTGCTAGGCCTGCTGCAGGAGCAACACCAGATGTTATGAACGTCTGGCAGAGCAAAGCTGATGACTACTCAATAGTTCAGTGTGCCATGCTTTACAGCTTAGAACCGGGTCTTCAACGACGTTTTGAACGTCATGGAGCATATGAGATGTTCCAGGAGTTGAAGTTAATATTTCAAGAAAATGCCCGGATTGAGAGATATGAAATCTCCAATAAGTTCTATAGCTGCAAGATGGAAGAGAATAGTTCTGTTAGTGAGCATATACTCAAAATGTCTGGGTATAACAATCACTTGATTCAACTGGGAGTTAATCTTCCGGATGATAGCGTCATTGACAGAATTCTTCAATCACTGCCACCAAGCTACAAGAGCTTCGTGATGAACTATAATATGCAAGGGATGGATAAGACGATTCCCGAGCTCTTCGCAATGCTAAAGGCTGCGGAGGTAGAAATCAAAAAGGAGCATCAAGTGTTGATGGTCAATAAGACCACTAGTTTCAAGAAAAAGGGTAAAGGGAAGAAGAAGGGGAACTTCAAGAAGAACAGCAAACAAGTTGCTGCTCAGGAGAAGAAACCCAAGTCTGGACCTAAACCTGAGACTGACTGCTTCTACTGCAAGCAGACTGGTCACTGGAAGCGGAACTGCCCCAAGTATTTGGCGGATAAGAAGGATGGCAAGGTGAACAAAGGTATATGTGATATACATGTTATTGATGTGTACCTTACTAATGCTCGCAGTAGCACCTGGGTATTTGATACTGGTTCTGTTGCTAATATTTGCAACTCGAAACAGGGGCTACGGATTAAGCGAAGATTGGCTAAGGACGAGGTGACGATGCGCGTGGGAAATGGTTCCAAAGTCGATGTGATCGATCGCGGTCGGCACGCTACCTCTACATCTACCTTCGGGATTAGTTTTAGACCTAAATAATTGTTATTTGGTGCCAGCGTTAAGCATGAACATTATATCTGGATCTTGTTTGATGCGAGACGGTTATTCATTTAAATCAGAGAATAATGGTAGTTCTATTTATATGAGTAATATCTTTTATGGTCATGCACCCTTGAAGAGTGGTCTATTTTTGTTGAATCTCGATAGTAGTGATACACATATTCATAATATTGAAGCGAAAAGATGCAGAGTTGATAATGATAGTGCAACTTATTTGTGGCACTGCCGTTTAGGTCATATCGGTGTAAAGCGCATGAAGAAACTCCATACTGATGGACTTTTGGAACCACTTGATTATGAATCACTTGGTACTTGCGAACCGTGCCTCATGGGCAAGATGACTAAAACACCATTCTCCGGAACTATGGAGAGAGCAACAGATTTGTTGGAAATCATACATACAGATGTATGTGGTCCGATGAATATTGAGGCTCGTGGTGGATATCGTTATTTTCTCACCTTTACAGATGATTTGAGCAGATATGGGTATATCTACTTAATGAAACATAAGTCTGAAACATTTGAAAGGTTCAAAGAATTTCAGAGTGAAGTTGAAAATCATCGTAACAAGAAAATAAAGTTTCTACGATCAGATCGTGGAGGAGAATATTTGAGTTACGAGTTTGGTCTACATTTGAAACAATGCGGAATAGTTTCGCAACTCACGCCACCCGGAACACCACAACGTAATGGTGTGTCCGAACGTCGTAATCGTACTTTACTAGATATGGTGCGATCTATGATGTCTCTTACTGATTTACCGCTATCGTTTTGGGGTTATGCTTTAGAGATGGCTGCATTCACGTTAAATAGGGCACCATCAAAATCCGTTGAGACGACGCCTTATGAACTGTGGTTTGGCAAGAAACCAAAGTTGTCGTTTCTTAAAGTTTGGGGCTGCGATGCTTATGTGAAAAAACTTCAACCTGATAAGCTCGAACCCAAATCGGAGAAATGTGTCTTCATAGGATACCCAAAGGAGACTGTTGGGTACACCTTCTATCACAGATCCGAAGGCCAAACTTTTGTTGCTAAATTCGGAAATTTTCTAGAGAAGGAGTTTCTCTCGAAAGAAGTGAGTGGGAGGAAAGTAGAACTTGATGAGGTAACTGTACTTGCTCCCTTATTGGAAAGTAGTTCATCACAGAAACTAGTTTCTGCGATACCTACGCCAATTAGTGACGAAGTTAATGATGATGATCATGAAACTTCAGATCAAGTTATTACTGAACCTCGTAGATCAACCAGAGTAAGATCCGCACCAGAGAGGTACGGTAATCCTGTTCTGGAGGTTATGTTACTAGACCATGACGAACCTACGAACTATGAAGAAGCGATGGTGAGCCCAGATTCCGCAAAATGGCTTGAGGCCATGAAATCCGAGATGGGATCCATGTATGAGAACAAAGTATGGACTTTGGTTGACTTGCCCGATGATCGGCAAGCCATTGAAAATAAATGGATCTTCAAGAAGAAGACTGACGCTGACGGTAATGTTACTGTCTATAAAGCTCGACTTATTGCGAAAGGTTTTCGAAAAGTTCAAGGGATTGACTATGATGAGACCTTCTCACCCGTAGCGATGCTTAAGTCTGTCCAAATCATGTTAGCAATTGCCGCATTTTATGATTATGAAATTTGGCAAATGGATGTCAAAACTGCATTCCTGAATGGATTTCTGGAAGAAGAGTTGTATATGATGCAACCGGAAGGTTTTGTCGATCCAAAGAAAGCTAACAAAGTGTGCAAGCTCCAGCGATCCAAAGAAAGCTAACAAAGCTAATAAAGGGATACTTGAATAAGAGTTTTTCAATGAAAGACCTCGGTGAAGCTGCGTATATATTGGGCATCAAGATTTATAGAGATAGATCAAGACGCTTAATTGGACTTTCACAAAGCACATACCTTGACAAAGTTTTGAAAAAGTTCAAAATGGATCAAGCAAAGAAAGGGTTCTTGCCTGTGTTACAAGGTGTGAAATTGAGTAAGACTCAATGCCCGACCACTGCAGAAGATAGAGAGAAGATGAAAGATGTTCCCTATGCTTCAGCCATAGGCTCTATCATGTATGCAATGCTGTGTACCAGACCTGATGTATGCCTTGCTATAAGTCTAGCAGGAAGGTACCAAAGTAATCCAGGAGTGGATCACTGGACAGCGGTCAAGAACATCCTGAAATACCTGATAAGGACTAAGGATATGTTTCTCGTTTATGGAGGTGACAAAGAGCTCATCGTAAATGGTTACGTCGATCCAAGCTTTGACACTGATCCGGACGATTCTAAATCGCAAACCGGATACGTGTTTACATTGAACGATGGAGCTGTCAGTTGGTGTAGTTCTAAACAAAGCGTCGTGGCGGGATCTACGTGTGAAGCGGAGTACATAGCTGCTTCGGAAGCAGCAAATGAAGGAGTCTGGATGAAGGAGTTCATATCCGATCTAGGTGTCATACCTAGTGCATCGGGTCCAATGAAAATCTTTTGTGACAATACTGGTGCAATTGCCTTAGCAAAGGAATCCAGATTTCACAAGAGAACCAAGCACATCAAAAGACGCTTCAATTTCATCCGGGATTTAGTCCAGGTGGGAGACATAGAAATTTTCAAGGTATATACGGATCTGAATGTTGTAGACCCATTGACTAAGCCTCTTCCACGAGCAAAACATGATCAGCACCAAGGCTCCATGGGTGTAAGAATCATTACTGTGTAATCTAGATTATTGACTCTAGTGCAAGTGGGAGACTGAAGGAAATATGCCCTAGAGGCAATAATAAAGTTATTATTTATTTCCTTATTTCATGATAAATGTTTATTATTCATGCTAGAATTGTATTAACCGGAAACATAATACTTGTGTGAATACATAGACAAACAGAGTGTCACTAGTATGCCTCTACTTGACTAGCTCGTTGATCAAAGATGGTTATGTTTCCTAGCCATAGACATGAGTTGTCATTTGATTAACGGGATCACATTATTAGGAGAATGATGTGATTGACTTGACCCATTCCGTTAGCTTAGCACTTGATCGTTTAGTATGTTGCTATTGCTTTCTTCATGACTTATACATGTTCCTATGACTATGAGATTATGCAACTCCCGTTTACCGGAGGAACACTTTGTGTGCTACCAAACATCACAACGTAACTGGGTGATTATAAAGGTGCTCTACAGGTGTCTCCGAAGGTACTTGTTGGGTTGGCGTATTTCGAGTTAGGATTTGTCACTCCGATTGTCGGAGAGGTATCTCTGGGCCCTCTTGGTAATGCACAGCACTTAAGCCCTGCAAGCATTGCAACTAAAGAGTTTGTTGCAAGATGATGTATTACGGAACGAGTAAAGAGACTTGTCGGTAACGAGATTGAACTAGGTATTGAGATACCGACGATCGAATCTCGGGCAAGTAACATACCGATGACAAAGGGAACAACGTATGTTGTTATGCGGTCTGACCGATAAAGATCTTCGTAGACTATGTGGGAACCAATATGAGCATCTAGGTTCCGCCATTGGTTATTGACCGGAGACGTGTCTCGGTCATGTCTACATAGTTCTCGAACCCGTAGGGTCCGCACGCTTAACGTTACGATGACAGTTATTTTATGAGTTTATATGTTTTGATGTACCGAAGGTTGTTCAGAGTCCCGGATATGATCACGGACATGACAAGGAGTCTCGAAATGGTCGAGACATAAAGATTGATATATTGGACGACTATATTCGGACACCGGAAGTGTTCCGGGTGATTTCGGAGAAAACCGGAGTGCCGGAGGGTTACCGGAACCCCCCCGGGAGAAGTAATGGGCCTTATGGGCCTTAGTGGAGAGAGAGAGGGGCAGGCAGGAGGGGCCGCTCGCCCCCTCCCCCTCTGGTCCGAATTGGACTAGGAGAGGGGGGCGGCGCCCCCCTTTCCTTCTCCCTCTCCCCCTTCCTTTCCCCCTCCTAGTAGGAGTAGGAAAGAGGGGAGTCCTACTCCTACTAGGAGGAGGACTCCTCCTCCTGGCGCGCCAACAAGGGCCGGCCGGCCTCCCCCTTGCTCCTTTATATACGGGGGCAGGGGGGCACCCCACAGAGACAACAATTGATCTATTGATCTCTTAGCCGTGTGCGGTGCCCCCCTCCACCATATTACACCTCGATAATATCGTAGCGGTGCTTAGGCGAAGCCCTGCGTCGGTAGAACATCATCATCGTCACCACGCCGTCGTGCTGACAAAACACTCCCTCAACACTCGGCTGGATCGGAGTTCGAGGGACGTCATCGAGCTGAACGTGTGCTGAACTCGGAGGTGCCGTGCGTTCGGTACTTGATCGGTCGGATCGTGAAGACGTACGACTACATCAACCGCGTTGTGTTAACGCCTCCGCTATCGGTCTACGAGGGTACGTGGACAACACTCTCCGCTCTCGTTGCTATGCATCACCATGATCTTGCGTGTTCGTAGGAATTTTTTTGAAATTACTACGTTCCCCAACATACATTACAATTTCACCTGTTGTAGTTAGAACTTCACAATTCAAAATCTACATTTTGACTTGCTTGTTTCACAAAAGATTTTCATAATAAACATATAACATATTTAACTCACTTCAAATAAACTTTTACACACTTTCAAATAATCATTTTCAAAAGTTGATATTTCATTTTCATATTTGGGTTAAAAAGGTTTCTAGGAAAATACGTGGGTTTCACATCTTTCTAGTGAAAAAAGTTTGTTTCACATATGGAATGTGATGTTGAAATTTAAATGTGTTTGAAATGTATCCAAGTTTGATCATGTTCTAAAGGGCTCGGTGCCGGGAGTTCAATTTTTTTTTTTGAAAAACAAAATAATAATTTAAAAGATATGCATGATATAGTTTTGCCATAGTAGAATAAAACCGTGGATTTATTATGTAGGGAGGAGAGAGAGTAAATCTGAGGGGAAGGGTAATGGTAGGGCCAGATAATGATTGATTTAGCAAAACTGTTGATTTAACTAATGGAAATACCAACAGATGAGAAATCAATACAGGAAATATACCTGATGCTGGGTCATAGATTAGCACGAACCTTTAAACAAATGTGTGGTGTCAGATGTACCGGTACAAAATGACTCTGCGAGCGGAGGGGAACGTTTGGTTCCTGGGTACATATGTACCCTATATGGAATTTTTTTTAGCAATTCAACAAGAAGTCAAAAATTTCTGAAAATATTTTTGAAATAAACTTGACCTTTCATTGTATTAGTGAGAAAAGTTCCACAGAAAGAAAATTCTTCTTCGACTTCTTTTAGAAAAGACAAAATTTTGGTCAAAATAGTGTGAATAGTGACCTATAATAGCAAATAATTTGTCTTTTTCACTGTGAAGTCAACGTTGGTTGTTTTTGTGAAAATTTTATATACTAGTGCGCAAGTAAGTCAAGTTTAATTAAAAATACTTTTGAATTATTTTGACTTTTTGTTTAATTATTTAAAAACAATACCCCATATAAGGTGTATATACATGCGGGGAGCCAAAGGGCATTTCCCCTCTGCAAGCCACGGCCCTTCCCCACTCAGCGCCAGCAGTATGCATCCTGTAAACCTATGAGGCGGTCTTTAAGGGGTTCACACCATGAACCTGAGGCAGGACGAGGCTAAAGTGCTTGCGAGCATCAATGGTGTGGCCTCGTGCACGAGAGCCGAGTTCTGCAGCCCATACCACAAGGTCGCCGGGGTTCCTGGGCCTGAGCCCTGGCCTGGCCACGTGGCAGGAGACGAGCTACGACGATGGCATCATTGTCGGCGTAATCGACTCTGGCATCCGGCCGGAGCACTTGAGCTTCAACGATACCGACCTGAGCCCAGTCCGGACGAGCTGGAGGAGGAGGTGCACCCCCGGCGCCAAGGGCTCCTTCGAATGCAACGCCAAGATCGTGGGAGTACGGTCATTCATCACGGACGAGCAAGGCAGGATCACGTCCCCGAGGGACGTCAACAGCCCGGCACGTACGTCGCAGCCACGGCTGTCGGCGCAAAGGTGAGGGACGCCGGCGTCGGAGCGTTTGCCCGCAGTGACGCTAGCGGCGTCGCGCCAAGGGTCCGGCTCTCGGTCTACAGGGCCTGCACCAACGGCTCCTGCAGCGCGGCGACGGTGGTCGCCGCAATAGAGGCGGCGGTCAAAGGCGGCGTGGACGTCCTGTGCGTGCCCGTTGTACGAGGATCCGGTCGCCATTGCCATGTTCAGGGCTGAGTGGATGGGAATCCCCGTCGTTGTCTCGGGTGGGAACAGTGGGCCGGCGGTTTCGACAGTGAACAATGCCGAGCCCTGGGTGGTGACCGTGGGCGCGTCCACCCAGGACCGGATGTTCCCGGCAAAACTCAAGCTCGGCAACGACGATGTCCTCACCGGCCAGTCGCTCTACAAGGCCAAGGCCATGGGCACGCCCCCGGCGGGGCTGGTGCACAACCAATGCAAGCACGGCGGGGACATGACCCCAGACCTCGTGACTGACAAGGTGCTGGTCTGCCCGTGCTACGAAATAGAGGACTTCATCCTTCTAGTTTAGAGTTCCGGAGGAGCAGGCATCGTGGCAGTGGAAGGGCACGAACGGCGCTCCGATTGCGTGGCGGCCGGGGTGATCGGCATTCCGGGCCTGAGCATCGGCAAGAGCGACGCAGACACGCTGGGGGGGGGGGGACTGGGCTGCCCTCGAGATTCTCAAGCCGGACGTTGTCGCGCCAAGCATCAGTGGCGGAGCTAAGTTGGGGCTAGGGGGGCACTGCCCCCCAGCTTTAGGAAAAACTCTGAAGACAAATATATTTGAAGGGTCTATATAAGGAAAAAAAATTAGCCTTTGCCCCTCAGATCTTTGTCATTTACCCCCCCCCCCAAAGGTTTTCGTCTAGCTCCGCCACTACAAGGCATCAACATACTGGTGGCGTGGCTCGGCAATGTCGCGGAATTCCACATGATGTCCGACATGTCTGTTGCCTGTGCTCACACGGCCGGGGTGGTCGCAGTCATCCGCAGCAGGCACCGTGACTGGACTCCCGCCATGGTACGGTCCGCGATCGTCACAGGGGCATCCATGTGGGACAACAGAGGAGATGAAGTACAAGACGACGGTCCGACGCCGAACGCGCACGTGGTGACCACCAGCCCGTTTGTGGCTGCCGCTGGCCTAGTGCATCTCACCTCCTCGATGGACACGGGCTTGGTGTACGACTACATCGACTTGATGTCAGGATTTGAGGTTTGGGGGGGGGGGGCGCAAGACACAACAAGAAAAAAAATTGTAGCACTGCCAACATACTAAAATATTTTGATGGTTGAATACACACCATATTGTCAATCAACAATGCAAAGAAGTTACATTTCAGTTAGTTTAAAATTGGCTCAAGAAGATCAATCGTGTCTATAATCCATCAAGACAAACTTTTTTATGGGATGTGAAATAGTTACCTCACATCTAACATCCTAGCCACACATCAAAGTGATGTAGGGTTCATGCGAAGGTACAACTGATCAAAGTGCTGTAGGGTTCATGCGAAGGTACAACTGGTTCTTTTGCGTTTTGCTGACGTAGGCAGTGCTTCCTCAATGAAATTGAATAAGACGGCTCATTGTTTGTGGGCATTGTGCGAGTTGACATGGGCTCTTGCTAGTGGAGCTGTCTCGGCTACATTTTTATTCGTGTTTCTTTTCAGAGGAGTAGTATAGTGGTTTTTGAGATCGACGACAGGGAGTGGCCGTGAAGATCGATCTTTCATAACTTTTTTTCTTTTCTAATTTTTGTTTTGTTTTTTCTGTTTGTTTTTATTTATTTCCTACTTTCTTTTGTAGTTTTTCTTTTATTTTCTTTTTCTTTGTTAAATTCGCAAATATGATTTTGCAAATATTTTTATAAATTTTGCAAAAAAAATTTGAACACCTCTAAATTTGTGAATGTTTTTTATGCGGAAATTCTATATTGCATCTACATGATTTTTAACTATGTCTCATCTATGTTTGCCACCGTTTGATTTAGTTTCTGTAATTTTCATGCAAGTGCTCGATCCCCGCCTCACTGGTCGTTGTTCGTTTGTCATGTGTTTTTGTCAGCCCATTTCTAGACAGCGAAATAGATTTGAAAGAGATAAGAAAAGAAGAGCCCTATCGCGGTCATTTCGATATTATCTTACATTTCTTTTAAGCTTCATCATCAAGATGAGATTTAGCAATGTCTCGTATAAGCTGTTGTCTGTTGGATCTTGCTACTCTAATTTTCTCGCAAACTTTTGATCTCACGTCCAATGTATTCCATGTCTCCTTGTTATATTTTGTTCACTTATCCTGCAACTTGGGCCCGACCCCTTTTTTGTCCTTTGTGCAAGTCCAACCACACCCCTGACATGCAATAGAGGGCCTCACTTTTTTGTCCCAGTTGGAAATCAACCCTCGGTACGTAACCGTGGCCCGAACCAATTTTTTCCCACTTGTCACTCCCCTCTCGATACACTATTAGGGGCCCGACTCACTTTTGTCCTAGTTGGAAGTCCATCCTAGACATGCAACCTGACCTTCTTTTGCCCCATTTTGCAACTCAACCCCTAACTTGCAATTTTTTGTCCCAGTTGCAGGCCCAACCTCGATACACCACCGGGCCCAACCCATTTCCCCCCCAATTGCAAGTCCTCCCTCGACACGCAACAGGAGTTCCGAATTCTTTTATCTCAGTTGCAACTCCACCCCCAATAAAGACATTTTTTGACACTACACTAGTGTCAAAAAACGTCTTACATTATGGGACGGAGGGAGAGTACATCAGAAGCATTCTTTTTTTCCCATCTCCAACTCATTTGACTCTGTTGCTAATAAAATTTGCATTATGCTTGCCCTGTTATATGCAGGGAAAATATTTAGGACTGTCAGGCTGATAGTTATCTACAAAGGCCTTAGCATTAGCAAAGTGCAAGAGGAACTATTATGAAATTCTTATGGTAACAGTAATATCCTTATCCCTGGTTCAACAGATATCAAGATTGCAGTTAATTGTTTGTTTTTATTAACAAACTTTTCAGTGCATTTGACAATATACATGATATCAATGCCTTAACATTGTAGAAAGAAAAACTAAAAGTTTGTGCAAATAATAGGATAGCAAATTTTTTGATCAAAATTTTAGCTAGGATGAAGGAATCTGCATAACTTAAAATTCACTTGAGAAATAATCTCACAACAATGGAAGTGTGGAGCACTTTTCTACTTCTTGGATGCCTTATTAAATAATGATAAGCATTATATGATGTATTTGTAGAAGATTGAAAATCTTGGAATAATTTCTACATAGAAGAAAACATACAATATAGCTTCAACGGTACATCAGTTAGCATTAACATCCAACATTGAAGTACACATTAAAATTGAAAAGGCACTTTAATTATCTCAACCAAATACCACTATGGCTGCATCAGTAGGCCAAATAAAAGATTGTTTGCCAACCATTAGATTGGTAACATACCATCAATCCATCATCCACCATGCAAGGACCCTCCTTCTTTCGCCTCTATGTGAACTATAGTGAGCATCTGCATAAAATCCAAGCAGATGATCATTTCTTTTAAAATAATTACAGGAATGACAAACCACAATTGTAGAGTCAATTGTTTGTTAACATTCTAAATAATTACCAATTGACAGACAAAAGTAAATATGAAATTGCTTTTAATATGATAACTTAGCATCATTAGCCAGAATATACATTCTCTTAGTCCCAACATGAAGTGTAAGTCAAGCGAAAGGTTGTTGATTAGAGCAATGGCCGCTTAAGCGTTTAAAAAAATTAGCCCAAGTTTGACTGTTTTTGAATAGTATGCACATGAAGGTGGGAAACATATAGGGAATTGAAATAGTATCTAAAATACAGTTCACACCATAGAAAATAGACGCCGGGTTCACACAGCAAGCACAATAACAACTAAAATGGAGTTCAGTTCAAATAGACATAGCCTAATTGAGATCATGCAAATTTGGCCATAATATGAAGGAAATAGTTCCCGAGTAGACCCTAATAATAAGATAAATGGCATATTGCAATTGTTGCACAAGCAACCAAGCAGAAGTAGCTCAAAAATAGCCAAATCCTAGCCATTTAAAAAAAACTTAATCTATCACCTAGGGCCAAAGAGGAGCGTTTTGCCATATCTCAGTGCCTAAGTAACCCTTAAAACTCTTTCTTGAGCATTGCTTAGTCTAGAACAAACCTTCTCTTAGTTCTCTACATTAATTCCATAAAAAAATTACAATGCAACCCTTCGCATGACCCAAAAACCCCCTCCACGCTACATCACCAAAGCAAAACCACCACGATATAGAAAAAGCACGGCCAATCCAATGCAGTGAATGAAACATCCACACGCACTCCAGCGGAGAAGCCGCAACCCACCAAACTCAGCGACCGATCTACCACAGCCTGAACACCAAACTCTAAAGAACACAGCGCCCTCCACAACCACTTTAGCACAATAGTCACAACACACATGAACCAAGGCCTAATTTAACAGCATCTACCGCAGGCGGGCAATCCCGAACCCTTGCAATAGCGCCTAGCGGCAACCTACAAACACAACAGAAAATCCAGTCTTGAATGTGGAAATGGTGCCCTCGCAAGACAACACAAAAAGAACCATCATTCATCCCAAATGCCTATAAACATCATCGATAGGGCACATTCATGAAAATAGAAAATCACAATAACTATACTCATAGAGGGAAGAGGAGGAGAGTGATACCTCCATATTGCATCGTTATTTTCGTAATCATAAATTACTATTTATCAGTGATATTTTTCACATATTTGTACCATTCTAATTCCTTTTTCCTCTTAGTTTGCATGTTTTACCGTGAGAGTAAAGTTATCAGAAAGCTGCATAAAAGGAGAAAAATAAGGACCAGTGAAGAAATTATTATTTTTGAAGACCAAATAAATCAAATAAAGATATATTGAGAGTTTTCTCATGGGACGAGATCCAGGGGGCTAGCATCTGTAGGGAGGTTCCCATGAGGCCCATGTCGCCCCAAATCACGACCAACCCTAGGCCGCGAGTCAGGGGCGCATCGGGCCCATAGGCATCCCCCTCGGGTGCTCTTTGGCATGCACGTCGATGGTCCTATATAACTTGAAAAAATCTAGATTGATTTTGTAAGTGCATCTAGTGCCCCTTAGTGATTTTGGTGTATTGAAGACTTATAGGTTAAGGGACTAATATGTTTATGAGTGTACACAGGTCTATAAGTCTATGAGGAGTTTGATACTTACAGAGAAAGTCGACCCCTAAAAATGAAGTTCTTCGACTGAAGACTTTGGATTTCTGAAGACTTTCTGAAGACTTTGAAAGTGAAGAAATTGGTGTGACCTTGAAGACTTGGTATTCATTTGAGGAACATGATGCGTGAAGACTCTTGTTTTCGTAGTTTTATTTTTTCTTTCTTGAGTCATAGGAAACACCGTACTGTTAAAGGGGGTCGAGGAAATACTAAGGAAAATTTTCCATGTGATGCTCAACACAAAATCCTACACCTACCAATTCCTTCGAGTGAAGCCATTGGAAATCTCATACACTTCAGTCATATTCTTCAGTGACAGAGACGAAGCACTTCTGTTCTCTGAGGAATTTTTTCTGACTAAGGAGTTAGGAATTCGCCAGTGCGGATTGCCTACACAGTGAGGAACATGATAGCCCTGTGGAATTTGAGCCTCATATTTCCGACCGTTGTTGTGCTACGCGCCAGCTGTCCCAAAATATCTTATCCACCTAATGGTCATATCATTGAAGGGCATTTATGTCTTATCATGTCGGGCTACTCCCTATGCTATAAATAGCCGCCCCCTACAACCATTAGCTGGTTGGCTGCTCCGAGAGAAACTTACATTTGTCATTTGAGAGCATCCCATCCTCTAAGGACTTTGAGCAAAAATCATCAAGTGAGGAAAACCCAAACCCAAACACCGACAAACCCAAAGTGATTGAGCATCACTGAAGAGATTGATCCTGCGTGGATCCGACACTTGTTACCTTTGAAGACTGTGCTTCTTTCAGACGGTTAGGCATCATGATCTAGAGCATCCAAGAGGAATTGTGGATTGCCTAGTGACCGAGTTTGTGAAGGTTCGGAAGTCACCTGAAGACTTACCACGAGTGATTGGACGAGGTCTGTGTGACCTTAGTTCAAGGAGAATACGGAGGACTAAGTGTCCTGGATTGCGTGTTCAGGACTGGGTGTCCGGGACTGTGTGTCCTCAGGTTTAAATACCTAGCCGCTCCAACCAGATGTACAACTGAGACAGCAGTTGGAACTGGTCTACCAAATCATTGTCTTCACCAAGCTTACTGGTTCTATTTCCTCAACTCTTTCATTTCCTCATTACTGTGTTGTGTGCTTGTCATATCTGTGTTTGAGGACTTTCTCAATTTCCTCAGTTCAATTTCTTCAGTCTGTTTGTCTTCATCATGTGCTATCCTGTGTTTACGCTTTCTGTACTCTGTGTTTGTCTTCATTTCATCATGATGACCATGCCTATGTTCTGCTATGCTTACTCTTGAGTACTTATTCCGCTGCAAGTAGTTCTTCGCTAAGGAATTTTCTCACCCGCAAATTCCTCAGTGAAGAATTCATAAAAATCGCCTATTCACCCCCCTCTAGTCGATATAACGCACTTTCAGATTTTACGGGTTTTTCCACCATTATCTACGAGTTGGAGCACTTTGCACCTCCGGCACACTGATCTGCAGGAATGCGGAAGGGAGAAATCGGAGCCATCGTCATCACCAACACTCCATCATCATTGCGGTCATCTCCATAACATCTTATCAACACCATCATCTCCATCACCTCCGCCCCTACTTTTTAGTGTATGAACTATTACCTCATATTTTTTTGCTGGGATTACTTTCTGGTGTTGATTGATTACAACTTGTGGTTGATTTTTAGAGGTTTAATCGGTGATAGATTTGTATGTTCAGATTGTGATCATGACCTCACCCATGATGATCCATTTGATATCTCATGACTAGTCCGTTACATTCTTGAGGGCACGAGAGAAACCTTGTTGCCATTAATCATGTGAAACTAAATAGAGTTTAATGTTTTGATATTATGTTTTGGTTTGATTCTCTAGTGGTGATGTGCGAGCATCAATTGCATATCACTTTACCTTTAAGAGCCTAGACGAGATCAATGTGTGATTAGTTGTCTATTTTTTTGCGGGCGGTGTGATTAGTTGTCTATGATGGGTGGCTGGAGTAACAGAAATTACTAAGCCCTAAATTTATAAACTATTACATAAGGGGATGTTGGAACCCTAAAGCTTAATGCTATGGTTAGATGGTATCTTAATTACTCTTGTGTATTTGCTGATGTAATTAAGGGCACAAACATAAGTGTGTATTTTCTTCAAGTAAGAACAATATTAGCATAGGTTCCGCCACACAACAATTATCAAGGCAATGAAAGTTAACTCAATGAAACTAGATGGAAACAACTTTGTCAAATTTTGTATGCCCTCGAGAGCGATTTGATCGCTATAAATAAGACAATTGTCTTCCCCTTAGCACAATTAAGAATTGTGCCACTTGATGCACCATTGCACTTTTCTTACAAGTTAAGTTCTTACAATTATTGTTGTGATCAAACAAAACATCAACCAATGTTTGCAGCTTTTATAAATTCCTAACAGTTTCCATCAACCAATTTCCTCTGCCCCTCATGGGTTTAGACACACTTACTTATATAAAAGGGGCTCCAATGGATTTCCTATAGTTATTGGTTATGAGAGGGGAACTCACCACGGCGGGCAACCCCCTCCCACATAAGCAGAAGATCGAGCATAGGGCAGTGCAGACAACTCCCCCTCTGCGAGAAGTCAAAGCCCGCAATCATGTACAGATCATACCACCGCCCCTCTCAGGGATGACAGGAAATGGCACCGACCATAACTCACACAACCGCCACCCACAAAACCAAAAGAGCAACGAGAGGGCAAAATCTCTTTAGGAACACTATGATATCCTACAAGTAGGCCCATACACACCTAATCAGCGGGGCACACATTGACAAATGCGCATAAAACTGCCCCATCCCCCAACCAGCGGACGCCGAGCATTGTGGGAGTTTAGAAACTCTAAGGGATGCTTGAGCTCACTTGGTTTCCTTTCTCATTTATTGTATCCATATCTCTTGATAAATGTTGTATTCTCATTATGGAAGTAATGGAAAGGGGGGAAGCCCATTAGAAAAATCTTATTAGGATCATGGTGTGTCTATCACATCGATGAATTGTTGTCTTTTTGGGTGAGAGATTGTACCATGCTAGAAAAGAAGCATCAAAACGTATTTTAGGACAGTCCCAAGTATATATGCTCTCGAATGGATCTTTCTCAAGTTTGCAATCCTCTTTCTTCCTCATTGCTTTAAAAAAGCCAATGATGTTGTTGATAGTTAACAAAAATTTAAGCATGGCACCTTTATAGTTTGCAAAATGAAAATTGTATTTTCCCATGGAGAGGAATTCCATGTGGTTTGCTGGCCAATGGATTTGTATCCTCCCAATTTGATCAAATGTTAGCTTTCCAATTCAAGTTTGCTTTTAATTTTGTTGCTACTATTATATGTATCCGATGACACACCTACAAGAGAAAAAAAATCATAAAAGAAATCTCTAAGGATAGACACATTTAATCAACATGTTTTGTGACTATATATGTATAAAAATTCCTACCATTGTATTGTAAAAAATTATATGGCTGCCGCAACACCTGCCATGCATGGAAAGGTACACTTTAAAATGCGTGTCGGCAAACTTGAAAACGAAGAAAAAAGCGCTCTGCCTCTTGAGATAGGATTTTCACAGAAAACTTGGACGTGTAAACTCTCATTTCCATTCATGAATGAGCGATGACGCGTGGGCTAACGAGAGCGATAAATGGAGAGATGCACGTGAGGGATATGCGTGTGTCCGGAGCCAGGGAGGGGGCCGAGGGGGTGACGACGTGGGAGTGATGATGCGCTTGGGCATTGCATGCATGTGAATTAAAAACGCATGTTTCTGCGCGCGAGGCGTCGACTATACCATTTTTGGATGTTTGTTCATGGGTAAAAACATCCAAACCCCAAAAGAAATGGTCCAAATATATTCCTAATATGGTAATTGAGCTACATGAAATGAAATAGAAGGAGTAGTTAGAGGAAGAACTTTCTTTCGACCATAGGAAGGTGGGCCTGTCCGAGATGCATTGGACCGCTGAATTGCATATGTCGGTAAATATGTTACAGTTGCTGTGCTACGCGCCAGCTGTCCCAAAATATCTTATCCACCTAACGGTCATATCATTAAAGGGCATTTATGTCTTATCATGTCGGGCTGCTCCCTAGGCTATAAATAGCCGCCCCCTACAACCACTAGCTGGTTGGCTGCTCCGAGAGAAACTGACATTTGTCATTTGAGAGCATCCCATCCTCCGAGGACTTTGAGTGAAAATCATCAAGTGAGGAAAACCCTAACCCAAACACCTACAAACCCAAAGTGATTGATCCTCACTGAAGAGATTGATCCTGCGTGGATCCGACGCTTGTTACCTTTGAAGACTGTGCTTCTTTCAGTCGGTTAGGCGTCATGGTCTAGAGCATCCAAGAGGAATTGTGGATTGCCGAGTGACCGAGTTTGTGAAGGTTCGGAAGTCACTTGAAGACTTACCACAAGTGATTGGACGGGGTCTGTGTGACCTTAGTTCAAGGAGAATACGGTGAGGACTAAGTGTCCTGGACTACGTGTTCAGGACTGGGTGTCCGGGACTGTGTGTCCTCAGGTTTAAATACCTAGCCGCTCCAACCAGATGTACAACTGAGACAGCAGTTGGAACTGGTCTACCAAATCATTGTCTTCACCAAGCTTACTGGTTCTATTTCCTCAACTCTTTCATTTCCTCATTACTGTGTTGTGTGCTTGTCATATCTGTGTTTGAAGACTTTGACTGAAGACTTTCTCAATTTCCTCAGTTCAATTTCTTCAGTCTGTTTGTCTTCATCCTTTGCTATCCTGTGTTTACGCTTTCTGTACTCTGTGTTTGTCTTCATTTCATCATGATGACCATGCCTATGTTCTGCTATGCTTACTCTTGAGTACTTATTCCGCTGCAAGTAGTTCTTCGCTAAGGAATTTCCTCAACCGCAAATTCCTAAGTGAAGAATTCATAAAAATCGCCTATTCACCCCCCTCTAGTCGATATAACGCACTTTCAATTGGTATCAGAGCAAGGTACTCCCTTGTTTTGTGTGATTTTGGTTTAACGGCCTGGAGTTTTAGTTATGTCGACCGCAGGTATGAAGAAAGTGACATGCCCCATCTTTGACGGTCATGATTATCCCAAGTGGAAGGCCATGATGAGGAAGCGCCTCATGGCACTGAACAGCGAGCTGTGGACCGTCACTGAGATTGGTCTTACCGATCTATGCAAGATGGCGGACACTGATGATATTCGCAAGTACACTCGACTTGACATCATGGCGAAGCCTATCATCTGTTCCTGCCTATCCAGAGATGAATTCAGGCGCATTATGCATCTTTGCAATGCGAAGCTTATCAGGGACCGAATCTCTGACATCTATGAAGGTCATCGAACTTGTCATGATCCCTGGTTTGAGGATTTCAAGGAATCACTCAAAACGATGACTTTCGAACCTGAACCATCATCTTCTGCACCATGCCTCATGGCAAAAGCTGCCAAGGTAACCGACTATTCCTCATCTGAATCTAGTGATGATGAATCTGATGATGATTTTGGACCTAGCTATACCAAGCTTGTTTGTATTGCCACTAAACAACAAAAGGCCTTGGAAAAGGTTCAAAACATGCTAGACAAAAGTGATGATATGTTGGGTGAAGAAATGGATCACACTAAAACCTTGACTGAAAATCTTGAGAGACTTCAGACTAGGTTTGACAACCTTCAAGGTCATCATAACACTCTCTTATCTGATCATGAGAAGCTTTCTTATGAATTTCTTCAAAGAAAGCAAGATCTTGAGAAGCTAAGAGTGAGTTATGAAGATCTTCAGAAGGAGCGCGATTCATTACTTGCTCAGCAAATCAACGCTGCTCAGAAAGAATTTGTTCCTCCATGTTTGAAATGCATTGAACGTGAATCTGCTAATTCTGCACTTGAATGTTCAAATGCTTCTAATGCTAAAAATTCTTCAACTGTCTCTGCTATCACTAATTCCTCATCTGAGGACATTGCTAGTATCACTGACGATGCAGGGCTGAAGGAATTGTACATGACAGGCATGTACAAAAGCCTCAAAGGGCATCAGACTCTCTGTTATGTGCTTAAAAAGCAGATCCTCAACAGGAACCCTAGGAAAGAGGGGTATTGCCTTTGAGAGGAAACTCAATGCTGATGGTACATATTGGAAGCCTGAGCAGTACCCCAAAACCTCATGGGTTGCTGAAAGGGACTTCCAGTTGATCCATCTAATCTATCTGGCTTTACATGTGAATCTTCTCATTCTTCTGATGAGTCATTTGACTCCAACTATAAACTGTTTAAAAATCAGAATGGTGAAGTATTTACTAGATATGTTGGCACTAACTGCAGGAATGGTTCTCCTATGAAGAAAATCTGGGTTGCCAAAAGGTGCCTTGAAAGTCTTCAGGTGAATGTCCTCATGACACCACCTGTGAAGAATAGGAACCCCAGATCAAATTCTTCATATGGGCCAAATTCTTCATATGGATCCAAGTCCTCATATGGATCGAATTCGTCACATGGATCATACTCCTCAAAAGGATCAAAGTCCTCATATGAACATCATCGTGCTAACAACTCTGTTTCGCAGGGAAGAGCTAAGGGCTATGAATATGAGCATTATTCTTCTAATCATTATGTTCATAAGTCCTCGAAGAATTTCTCTGCTTATTCATATGCTTACCCTAACTCCTCTTATGTGAAACGAAATGGATTGGCTTTTATGCCACCTTTCTCGTATGGAGCTCGCAGAGTGATGAACTCTTTGCCACCCCTTCAGACGTGGGTGGTGAAGAAAAAGGACTAATCTCTTAGGCAGGGTCAGGTCTCCAGACGTGCTCAAACGTCTGAAGAATTTGCTGGAGACCTGAAAAGTGCCTAAAAGGATGCAGGCTAATCATGAAGAAATGAACTTTCATTTCTCATGTCCTCATATTGTGTTAACTGTTGCATTGCTTGATGAAATTGGTCTGATGAATTGTGATGTCATATTCTTCACTGATGAAGCATATGAAGTTCGTAAGCTGCACTAATTCATCTGCAGGATGATCAACCCAAAGCCACTGAGTGGGTCCTCGATAGTGGATGTACAAATCACATGACTGGTGACAAGAATCTATTGATGGATGCTCCCTTATCACCATCGCATCTGAAGCATATCATCTTCGCTGACAAAGGCAAAAGTCAGGTATTGGGTCTAGGAAAGGTTGCGATCACAAAGGACTGACACATGGACAAAGTCATGCTTGTCGAGTCCTTAGGATACAACCTCATGTCTGTCTCAATGCTTTTGTGATCTTGATATGGTTGTTGTCTTTGGCAAGTATCGTTGTGTTGTGGTTATGGAAGCTGACAGTTCCAAAGTCTTCGAAGGCTTTAGGAGAGGAAACTTGTATATTGTTGATTTCTCTACAAGACCGCAACCAGCCGTGTGCCTACTTGCAAAAGCTTCAGAAGGTTGGCTATGGCATCGACGACTTGGTCATGCAGGCATGAGGAATTTGCACACGCTTGCGAAGAAGAAGCACATCATTGGCATTGAGAATGTCAAATTCCTCAAGGATCACTTATGCGGAGCCTGTGAAGCTGGAAAGATGACCAAGGCTAAGCATCCAGCAAAGACTATCATGATCACTACTCGACCATTTGAATTGCTTCATATGGATCTCATCGGTCCTAACCATTACTCAGCAGTCACAAATGATGCATCTCTCTATGGCTTTGTTATTGTTGATGATTACTCTCGTTGCACTTGGGTACATATTGTCACTTACAAACATGAAGTGCAGGAAGTCTTCAAATGATTTTCCTCGAGGGCTTGAACCAACTTCGGTGTGAAAATCAAGCACATCAGAAGTGACAATCGAATTGAGTTCAAGAATTCTGGTCTTGATGACTATCTTGATGAACTTGGTATTACTCATGAGTTATCTGCTCCTTACACTCCTCAGCAGAATGGCGTCGTGGAGCGCAAGAACAGAACTCTTGTTGAGATGGCTCGCACTATGCTTGATGAGTACAAGATGCCTCATCACTTCTGGATTGAGGCAATTTATACTGCGTGCCACATCATCAACAGGGTATATCTTCACAAATTCTTCAAGAAGACTGCCTATGAACTCCTCACTGACAAGAAACCCAATGTGAGTTATTTCAAAGTCTTCTGTGCTAAATGTTGGATTAGAGATCCTCATCACAATGCTAAATTTGCACCAAAAGCACATGAAGGTTTTATGCTTGGTTACGGAAAGGACTCGCACACCTACAGAGTCTTCAACAACGTTCTTCACAAGGTTGTCGAAACTATAGATGTGCGGTTCGATGAAACTAATGGCTCGCAAAGAGAGCACCTACCCTCTGTGATAGATGAACCAGCACCTGAGGAAACTATCAAGTTCAAGGCTACTGAGGATGTCATTCCTACCGAAGAATCTGCTGAAGAATTCATTCCAGAACGTGAAGAACGTCGAGCTAATGCACCTGAAGAAAATGTTGAAGAAAATGGTGCTCAAGAAAATGCTGATCAAATTCCTCGACGACAACCAGCTCATCCTCGCGTTGCAAAAGAAGTGCAAGTTGAAAAGATCATCGATGACATTGAAGCACCAGGTCCTGTCACACGCTCAAAAGCTTCACATTTGTCTAACTTTTGTGGGCACTATGCTTTTGTCTCTATCACAGAGCCCACTAAGGTAGATGAAGCATTTCTGGAGCCTGAGTGGATTCAGGGCATGCAAGAAGAATTACATCAATTCGAGCTCAACAATGTCTAGGAACTGGTTAAACGTCCATATCCTCGCAAGCACAATATCATTGGCACAAAGTGGATCTACCGCAACAAGCTAGGTGAAAATGGCCTTGTGGTGAGGAATAAGGCACGGCTTGTAGCTCAAGGCTACACACAGGTTGAAGGAATTGATTTCGATGAAACTTTTGCACCTGTAGCTAGACTTGAGGCTATTCACATATTACTTGCTTATGCTAGCCATCATGATATCACTTTATATCAAATGGATGTGAAAAGTGCATTCCTCAATGGTAAGCTTGAGGAAGAAGTATATGTTGCTCAACCCCCAGGTTTTGAAGATCCAAAGCATCCTGACAAAGTCTTCAGACTCAATAAGGCCCTCTATGGCCTCAAGTAGGCCCCTCGGGCATGGTATGATACTTTGAAGGAATTCCTCATGAAGAAAGACTTCAAACCCGGTTCACTCGTCCCTACTCTTTTCACTAAATCTTATGATGGTGAATTGTTTGTGTGCCAAATATATGTTGATGATATTATCTTTGGCTGTACTGACCAACGTTATAGTGATGAATTTGCCTATATGATGAGTGAAGAATATCAAATGTCTATGATGGGAGAATTGAAATTCTTCTTAGGTCTTCAAATTCGTCAATAGCGCAATGGCATATTCATATCTCAGGAGAAATACCTCAAGGATGTACTGAGGAAATTCGGCATGCAAGATTGCAAAGGCTTCAAAATTCCGATGCCCACAAATGGCCATCTGTGCACTGATGAAAATGGTATTGACTACGATCAAAAGGTATACCGCTCCATGATTGGTTCTTTATTGTATTTATGTGCATCTAGGCCAGATATTATGCTTAGTGTTTGCATGTGTGCCCGATTTCAAGCTACACCGAAGGAATCACACCATAAGGCTATGAAGCATATTCTTCGATATCTAGCTCACACACCAACACTTGGATTATGGTACCCCAAGGGCTCGGCTTTTGATCTCATTGGATATTCTGACTCTGACTATGCTGGTGATCGTGTGGACCGCAAGACAACATCTGGTACATGTCATTTCCTTGGACGATCTTTGGTCTGTTGGTCCTCGAAGAAATAGTACTGCGTATCACTGTCTACTGCTGAAGCTGAGTACATTGCGGCTGGTTCTTGCTGTGCTCAATTGCTGTGGATGAAGCAAACTCTCAAGGACTACAGCGTCAACATGAAGAATGTGCCTCTCTTCAGTGACAATGAGAGTGCCCTCAAGATTGCTATCAACCCAGTTCAGCACTCGAAGACAAAGCACATTCGGATTCTTCGTGATCATGTGTTGAAGGGCGACATTTCTATTGAGCATGTGAAGACTGAAGAACAGCTAGCCGATATCTTCACAAAGCCCTTGGATGAGAAGAGATTTAGCAAGTTGTGGTGTGAGCTAAATATCTTAGAATCTTCGAATGTTCTTTGAAAAGGACACTCATCCTAACACTTATGCAAAATTGATGACTTAGATGTGCAACACATGAAGAAACGTTTTTGTTCAATCAATGAAGAATAACACTCTAAGTGTGAAGAAATTAACGAAGAATTTGATTCTCAGAACCCTACGACGATTATACGCGGTGTCTGAAATCATCATTCTTATACGGTGGGTCACGCTACCACCAAAAGTTGAAAATCTTCAATATGAGTTTTTTTTGTTTGAAATCCCTCAGTTGTTCATTTTCTTCAACTTTGCATTGTCTTCACTGTTTCCGTCGTTTTTCTTCATTGGTTATATATATATATATATGTTTATGTCCTCTACAACATTCACTTATGGCTAATTCTTCAAGTTGCTTTTTCTGCTAAGTGAATGTGATCGGACCCTTCCCCCTCTATGCTAAACTCAACCCAATATTTTCACAAATTCTTCATGTGCGTTCTATTTGAAACTCGTTCAAAATCTTCATTGTGTCCTTGTCAGCTGAAGAATTTGCGAACGGAACGTTAAAACTTATCTTATCCAAATTTTCGGCTTTGCCGCTCAAACCGTTCCGCATCCCATGAAATACTTATCTATTCACCCACGATCTAACACGATCTCCACTTCTCAGTACGTGGGTGACACATGTCAAGTGAATGAGAAGGGTCAGGGGCACGTTCGTCCAAAATCTTCGGGCCAACAGTTTTTCACCGTGGCTATAAATGCCCCCTCTCCCCTTCCTCACTTCCTTTACTCCCCTCGACCTCTCTCCAGCTCGAGCTTCTCAAACCCTAGCGCCGCCGCTACTTCATCGTCGCCGGTAAGGAAGAGCTTCACTGCCTGGACCTCGTCGCCGCCGTACTCACGCCGGCCGCGGAAATCTTCACTCCGCCGCCGCCGTAGCCGTCTTCCTCCGCCGAGTTAGGGCGTGGAAGATCTGCACAGACGAACTTCTCATCTCTACCTCACAGTTCATCGTGTTCTTCGTCCAGGGTAATTAAAAGTTATTTTTACTGCCCTCTTTGATTCAAATGATTTCTACAAAATCCTCAAAGGTGTTTATTCTTCAAATTGTTCACACACTAAACACCTCACATGTCATCTGCTCTTGATTCATTTCTCTAAGCTATAATTTCTCTTCAAGATTCCTCAATTGTGCGGATTTCTGATCTGTACAACTCTGGACATAAGACTAACAACGCTTACTGAAATTCCTCAAGACTCATCTGGTCAAATTCCTCAAACTTATTCTTTTTGAAAAACCTTCTGAGAACGCATATGACCTCTCCAAATTCCTCGCAACTATACTCTGTTCATAGGTACTCATGTCCACTGCTGAATCTCTAGGTTCTCATCAACTTAACTCATTTGCAGCGTTCCTCGAAGAAAAGTTGCATACTTATTCAGAGAATTCAATTGTTCAAATTCCTCATCTGAAGAAAATGGCTGATGGAAAGAAGCCACGGAAAGGAGGAAAGAGGCCTGAGGTCAACACTGCATTTGAAATCCCTGAGGACATCTATGTTGGGTACTGCACACCCCCTGAGGAAGATTAAAATCAGCGCAAAGTGCGCATTCAGAAGATAGAGAGGAGATGGGCAAGAGAGTGGAAGGAGTACAGATATGTGACTCCCAAGTACATGAAGAAAATTCGCACTCAATCCTCCATGCCCAAGACCTCCGTTGCCACCTGGCCAAGAAACTGATCCCACCAGCCTCAAGCGTGGTGAGGATTATCCTGATGAATGGGCCAAGCGCCAGGCCAAGCTGGCTAGACAAGCCAGAGAAGCAGTGAGGAAATTCAATGAAGACTCTGCTGCTACTGCTGCCACTGAGGCCTCTGTCAAGCCGAAGAAATCCATGGCAAAGAAGCCTGTGCGTAAGCCAACACTACAAAAAAATACACTTCCGTGATGATACGTGTTTGTCACAGTAGGTCGCGTTTTTTTCATGCATGTACATCCATGACGATTTTATGACAGAATCAAGATAGTCATACCTGTGCTGTCGTAGAAGTGTTCCATGACATTACCAAAATTATCATCACGGAAGTGTGCACTTCCATGACGATAAATCGCGCGTCACAGAAGTGCTTTCGTCAAGGGTGACCGACACGTGGCATCCACCGTAACGGAACGTCGTTAAGCTATCGGGTCAGGTTTTGGATCCGATAACCCGTTAACAGCCCCGACCAATGGGGATTTTCCACATGTAAAATCATCATTGGCTGGAGGAAACACGTGTCGGCTCATCGTTGGGACAGATGTCATCCACTCATTGGACAGAAGGCGCCTATGATACGTCGACACGTGGCACGGCCCAACAGAGGCCCATTCCTGTGAAAAGGCCGGCCCGTTTGACTTGGTCAAAAGGTGGCGGGCCGGCCCATGGAAAGCCTATTAACGGCCTGTTCGCATATAGCCTACAGCCACCTAACCCAAGGCCCGTTATGCCCTATCCGAATTAGGCCCAGTAGCGTCATCTAGGCCATCCAATATGATTCCAGCCCGTTTTCACTTCTGGCCCATGTATGGCCCATGACGTCTTTCGGCCCATATGAGGCCCTATGTAACTCTTGGCCTATTAACGGCCCGTGGTGAAACTGGCCCGTAATGAACAGTGTATCACTTTATACCCATTAACGTCCCGTTATTCCGTTGGGCCGTTTCCAGCCCATGTTATCTTTCGGCCTTCTCAGAGCCCATTTATTCTTGCGCTCATTTCCAGCATTCGTTTACTTACGGCCCGTTACTGTCATTTTCTGCTTGTGGGCCAAATTCAGCCTGTGGTTACAGTCGGCCCGTTTGTGGTCTGTTAATACGTTGGGCCGTTTTCATAGCGTCATCAAATATGGCCTATTAATGATGGGCCGTTATGGTCGGCCCATGAATGGACGATTCCAACTCTTGCCCGTTTACGGCCATAATGCGGCCTGTTATTGGCCCATGTTTGGCCAATCGATCATACTGCCCGTATAAGGCCCATTGATGATACGGCCCTTAGAAGGCCCATTGTTTCTACGGCCTGTAGAAGGCCTACTGTTTCTATGGCCCATAGAAGGCCCACTGTTTCTACGGCCCGTAGGAGGCCCGGTGTCACTACAGTAAATATTAGCCCATGGTTATTGTGGCCTAGATTTAAAAAATAGGTTATTGCAGCCACTAGCAAACCGCGGAAAAAGAACTGCACTGACTACAAGCGAACAAATAAACAAGAAAACAAGGAAATAAATAAGCAAGCAACTTATGCTAGGCTATCACGGCTATTACACATATTACATCCACTGGGCATCAAAGTTCGCCACCAGTGCAAATATAGGGAACAAAGCAGCATATAAACGCCGCAGCAAAACAAGTCCAGAACTGAAACCACTTCAGAAGAATTCAAGAAACAATATCCTGGGTACCCATAATGCTGGCAAGATGCTTAGCAAGCTTATTAACTTTCTCTTGTTTGGCGCTTAAATCCTCCAGCGCTTGCTGTTGCACAAGAAAGTACGCATCTGAATTCTGCAGGGACTTCCTCAGTCCTTCGGCTTCTTGCCGCAGCACAGCTGATTGATGCCTTTCAGCTTGTAGCTGAGACTGAAGAAGCCGAAGTGATTCAGGCAGCGAGTTCGAAGAGCTTGTGCCAGCGGTACTGGCTAGTAACTCGAACACTACATCAACGCAGGACTGTGGGGTTTTCTCACTGTCTACAAGATCGTTTTTATCACCTTTCTTGGAGACCAACAGGGTTGTCTCACTATCATGAACCTTATCTGCATTACTTTCTCTACCATTGCATAGTGGGGTGCTCTTCTCCAATATTCTGTTTGCATACTACAAGAGAAACAAGCAGACACATCACAGGTTTAGCTTGTAGTATACGAAACTCATTTTGGTAAACCGGTTCAGTAGTAAGGTGGACAGGATAACAGCATGAAACAAACATATATCTATGTACTATGGTCACTGTATTGTCCATATCATTCTAGTTTATGTTCCCTAATCAAGATAGAGACACAGTTCAACTCATATATTTTTAAGACACAACAGCATAGACAGAATATAAGTGTGAGAAACTACACAGCATTGGCAGCACTTGTAATGTGCATCACATGAGAACATAACTGTTTATACAACTTAAACTGAAATGAACATAGAGCAAGAAGTTAGAACAACAATCCAGTTAAAGAAATAGGTTTAAAACGTACCTGTTGCGCCATTGGAGTTTCAATTGGATCCTTCAAATTCGAAACTAGTTGGTATGAGTAAATACAGTGATGCAACAGCAAAGGAGTATGGACCATAGTTACGGAATCTGACCTGAGAACAGTTGCTCTTCTGCTTTAAACGTGGAGTTTGGGTTAGCTGTGGTGGTCTTCGTGCTTTGGGCACTGCAGTAGCTTTACAAACTGCTCGTGTGGGGGTACTCTGTGGTGGACATGGTGCTTTGTCAACTATAAGTGGGTTACTATCCGCTGGGGTTGTGGTTAGATGGGTTGTGGCTGGTTCTCTGCCCAACGGTGTAAGTGTGCACTCTGGAAGAGTCTCGATTATGTGTGGTGGGGCTAGTTTGTGGGCTAGTACAACCATGGTTCTATCTGCATCGACGGGTAGCATTGTCTTTTGTGAAGAACGGGTTTTTGCTCCCTTAGATACTGCCATCACCCCCTCCAATTCAAATGGCTGATAAACAAGAAAAGAAATTGAATGTACAGACATTGTATGATAGACAAATGTGGTAATTCACATATATGTTGTCTAACTAAATAGGACAGCATGACACAATTTCACATATATGATGCCTAACTAAACAGGATAGCATGACACAGTTTCAAATATATGATGGATAACTTAACAGGATATAATGGCATAATTCAACATATGATGAGTACCTAAACAGGATGACATGACAAAACTATATGATGTCTTTCTAAAATAGGTTGGGATGAAATAATTCACATACATGTTCTCTCAGTATACAGGATGGCATGATATAATTGACATAATAGATTCATATACTAAGCAGCTGGCACTCGCATGTATGATCTCTAAACTAAGAAGATAGAATTCAATATTGTGCATATGATGTCTAAAGTAAGCAATGCAAGACACCATATGCATCATATGAGAAATATAAACATTGCAACTTAGAGCATACACCTAAGGTGGGATATAGGACTGGTCATCTGTCTCTGAATCCTCCTCTGAGGAGCTCCCTGTAACCATCGAGATATATGCTTCAACAGGTACCATTGCCTGCTCTGAAGACCTTGTTTTCACTCCAGATTTTTCCATAACTGGCTCAAATGGCTGATACACATGAAGAGTAGTTCAATATACACAGATTGTCGACAAATGGAATACATAATGAAAAAAAAGATGGCATGAGATAATTCACATATATGATGCCTGGCTCCATGGCGGTGCATAATTCACATATATGATAACTGGGTGAAAAACATGGCATTGCATAATTCACATATCTGATATAGAAAGCAAACAGGAGGCATTCACACAAAGCATGTCTAGTCTAAGCAGATGGCATGGCAATGCAAGACACCATATGCATGATATGAGCAATATAACCCAGCCAAGTTAGAGCATGCACCTCGGGGGGGGGGGGGAATACGACTGGCCATCTCTCTCTGAATCCTCCTCTGAGGAGCTATCTGTAACCAGCAAGAAATCCGCATCGACAGGTAGCACTGACTGCTCAGAAGACCTTGTTTTCACTCCAGATTTTCCCATGACCGACTCAAATGGCTGATGCACAAGAAGAGTAGATGAATGTATAAACATTGTTGACAAATGGAATACATTATGGAAAAAAATATGGCACAATACAATTCACATATACGATGACTTGCTAAACAGGATGGCATTGCATGATTCACGTATATGATGCCTGGCTAAAGAAGATGGCATTGCATAATTCCCATATACTCCCTCCGTTCCTAAATATTTGTCTTTTTAGAGATTTCAAATGGACTCCCACATACGGATGTATATAGACATATTTTAGAGTGTACATTCACTCATTTTGTTCCGTATGTAGTCACTTGTTGAAATCTCTAAAAAGACAAATATTTAGGAATGGTGGGAGTATGACATAGAAACCAAATAGGTGGCATTCACACAAAGCAAATCTAAACTAATCTGATGACATATAAGATGTATAATGTAAGCAATGCAAGGCGCCATATGCATGATATGACCAACATCAGCATGCCACGTTAGAGCAAACACCTCAGGTGGTAAACAGGCGTGGTCGGCTCCTTCTGAATCTCCATCTGAACAGTTATCTTCCTCTGGAATACAATCTGGAAATGCAGGAGGGGGGCCACTTCGCCCACCATGGAGCGGCATCTGCATGACATTATATTCGCACGCAACGGTCTTCTCTTTTTCTCTACATGTTCAGTACGATTGTGTACAATATCTGACATGCATAATAAAAAAATAGTTAGATTTTGTAAGGCCTAAGGGGTGCATGGAAAAATCAAGACTGATGGTAGCAAACAAGTGGATGGATCCAAAACTAATGATAGCAGGTAGATTATAGCTTCAGTTTAAAAAGATAGACAATGGATCATCTATTGTTTGTTGCCCACCCAACACGAACCACATAGAAGACCCCAGATGAACCAGATAGTAAATAGATACTATTCGTTGCTGGCTCGATATGAGACCCATGGGCAATTCAAAACTCAAGATTGAACGATAAAGTAGCAGGTAATAATAACCGATGTATAACGTAAGCAAACACGAAAGACTGCGATCTCTCTTCTGGAACTGTGTAGTCCTCAGGTTCATCTGCTCAGTCGATGATGGTAATGCAGTTGGCGTGGCTGCCGGCAATGGGGAAGATGATCTGAGGCGGCGAAAGGAAGTCTGCAGGGGGGATCTCTGCTGCAGTGAACACTTCTGTCGATGGTGCACCTCAGGTGGGGTGGATGACGGCACGGCAGGAGCAAGACATAACACGCAGAGTTTTCTTTGACGCCTATCTGAAAATGAAGCAAATCTGTAAGGGCTCCTTAGAATTGGAGGATTCTATAAATGCAGAGACAGGAAAACACAGGAATAGGATAGGAATGCACGTGCAAAACAGAGCATTTAGAAACATAGGATTTCAGTCAACCTGGGTGTTTGGCTCACATGAATTGGAAGAACAGAGCAATGGAGAAACAAAGTGATGCGACGAGTGTACAACCTCTTTGGCATAGCCTTGTGGACCTCAGCATCATTGGGTTGGACGTGGACGATGGTGATGATGCTGGTGTGATTGTCGGAGGCGGGGAAGAAGATCCGTGGCCTCTGGAAACGGCACCGAGGGTACTGCTCCGCTGTGATGGACGGTTCCGTCATTGGAGCAGCTCTGCTAAGGTGTACGGCGACGAGGCTGAAGCATGACAAGACAGACAATGTTAATCTGAAGTGGGGCCCTAATATCATCTGCAATAGATGATGTAAAATACATCACCAAAAAGTGCTAGATGTAAAACGCATTAGCCGCGCCACGGCCGCTCCGACAGATGTTGTAAGTACTGTTCACTCTGAAATTAACTGAAGAAAATGAACTTCACAGTTGAAACTGAATTTTACTATCGAAACTGATTGAACTAGTAACAGAGCATTGCAATAGATGTTTAGCGCGTTCGAGCACTAGTAGCAGAGAAGCAGTGATCTAAATCAGCAGACGCTCGAGCAGGGAATGCACTAGCAGAGAGCAAGTCGTGCAGTAGCACCGCGAGCGAGTGCTAAAGCAGCAACTCCTGTAGCTGCCGGAGGTCGTGCAGCAGCAGTAGCAGCGCAAGCAAGAGCAAGAGCAGAGCAGCAGCACGAACGAAAGCAGGAGCAGTGCAGCAGCGCGACCGACAGCAAGAACAGAGCCGCAGCGCAAGCGAGAGCCGGAGCAGCTGCAGCTAGTGCCGTTGAGGAAGTCGCCGCCGAGGAAGCAATGACATGGGGGAGAGACGCCGTGGATGATGTTGCCGGCGACGGCGCCATCGATGGAGACACGCCATGTCTGCTCGGTATCGAGCACCGGCAGCCCCGTGAGATCGAATAAAAGATAAAATGCAGCGGTGAGTGCAGAACCTCCGTGGTGGCGCCGAGTGGGGCAGGTCAAGACGACACTGTGGGGATTGAGGTGGCGCGATAGACGAGGCGAACATTGGGGCAGCTCCTTGGAGGTGGAGGAAGGGGCGGCTGATCCGGCGGGACGACGAGATCGACAACGGATCCTCATCCGGTGCGGTGGATGAGGGACGGCGAGTTGTTGCGGTGGACGACGTAGTCGGGGAAGAGTCTCCGGCTGGGCGGTGGTCGGGAGGCCGACGGAGGAGTGTGGGGTTTCGCGGGTTTTGGCGGCCTCGGTGTACGAATGGCGGGGCGAAGGGGGAGGGGGGAGCCAAGCTTAGGGACGCGCTTGTCCAAAATGTAGGGTAAGTTACCAGCGTACACCCACCGATTTTGACACCGCGACGTGGAGCTTCATTTCCGGCTGAGCGGTAGAAGGGGGATTCGCATGTCTGGGCTGCGGGAGCGATTTCGGATGAGGAGGGAGTTCTCGCGCGCGTTCAAATTTCGGGATAACAAGGCGCGACGCGGGTTGAAGAAGCGGGAGTTTCAAAGCAGGTGAGACAAAAGATACTCGAGCTTGAAAATTTCGACATAACAAGGTGCAGATTCCTTGTTCGGCAGAACAAACTTAACGTGTAAAAAAACAATTCATACAAGACACAAGAGAGTCATGTCCCCTTTTACTATATTGCTATAGATGCCATTGAAAAAACTACAAGAAAAATGTAAAAAAAATCGGGAGAACAAGATTACCCTGCACAGTACCAAATCGATTCGCACTTCCCTCAACAACAACAAAAAACAAATCAATTCCCACCAAAGAAGGAGTAATGTCCCTTTTTATATGATTACAGATGCCATGATCTCGAATTTCAATTTTTGAATCCATGTTATGTTGAATTCGAATATATCGTTAGGTGACCTTGCGGTTTATAGTTGATGTAGTCGTACATTTTGATCTTCCATCATATATGAACATTTTACTCCACCATGTGAACATATATATTATCGTCTACCATATGGACTAAATTTGAATCAATTTTCCTTATTTGAATACGATTGTTGTCAAGTTATACAATAATTTAAATATTATCTTGATAACAAAAAACATACATATAGCAGTAATCATATTTCACTATGAACTACATGTACCATACGCTCTCCAATTCAAATATTAGTATCCATTTTATGTTGAATTCAAATCATAGTACATTATTGGTCTAGGTAGCGAGATGTTTGGGATAATCTAAACCCTGTTTTCATACAAATAATTTTTGGCTGAATTGGGACAAGTTTTGGTATAAGCCTCTTACAAAACCGGAGATTCTCTCAACAAGCCTCGTGGTTCCAAGAGGGAACGTGTCACCTTTGTGTGCGAAACGATATACGCTACCTCCCCCTGATTTTATTTACAAAGGCAACATAGAACTATATGAGTGCCCTATTAAATTTTGGAATTATTTCGGGTTCATTTGGCCTTTTTATACATTAATTGAGTTTCTGGACTTTTAATGTGCATAATCTAAATATGAATTGCATGCACATGCTCCGGTGCACCAAAGTGGGTTGAAAAATCACATGTGTGTCCTTGGTTGAATTTCTAGGTCCCATGGAAGAAATGAGAATGAAATTCAAACATCTGGGCGTCATGACTCGGCCGAGAACATCGAGAAACTTTGATTTTAAATTCATGTAAATCCAAAACTCGCATGGAAATCATGAAACTTGGCATGGTGTCATGTCATGGCACTAACATGTTGTGGTAAAAAATTGGGCCGATTTGGAAGCTCGTGGTTCTAAGAGGGAACGTGCCACCTTTGAGTGTGAAACGATATACGCTGCCCCCCTTGAGTTTCTTAACAAAGGCAACATAGAACTACATTAGTGCCCTGTTAAAATTTGGAATTATTCCGGGTTCGTTTGTCGTTTTTTATACATTAATTGAGTTTCTGGTCATTTAATGTGCATAAGTCAAATTTGAACTACAAGCACATGCTCTCGTGCACCAAAGTTGGTTGAAAAATCACATTTGTGTCCTCGGGTGAATTTCTAGGTCCCATGCAAGAAATGAGAATAAAATTAAAACATCTGGGCATCGTGGCTCGGCCGAGAACATTGAGAAACATGATTTTAAAATTCTTGTAAATCCCAAACACGTCTGAAAATCAAGAAAGTTGGCATGGATGTCATGTCATGGTACTACCATGTTGTGGTAAAAAAATTGGCCGAATAGGAACAGATTTTGGTATAAGCTTCTTGCAAACCGAAGCTTCTCTCAAGAAGGCTCGTGGTTCTGAGAGGGAACGTGCCCCCTTTGAGTGCGAAACGATATACGTTGTCCCCCTTGAGTTTATATACAAAGGCAACATAGAACTACATGAGTGCCCTGTTAAATTTTGGAATTATTCCGGCTTCATTTGGCCTTGTTTACACATTAATTGAGTTTTTGGTCATTTAATGTGCATAATACAAATTTGAACTACAAGCACATGCTCCCGTGCACCAAAGTTGGTTGAAAAATCACATTTGTGTCCTCGGGTGAATTTCTACTCCCTCCTTCCATCTATATAGGTCCTAATGCATTTTTCAAGGCTAACTTTAACCAAACGTTAGAGCAATAATATATGACATGCAACTTACACAAAGCATACCTTCAAATTTGTATGTCAAAGGAGCTTCCAATAATAAAATTTTCATAGTATACATCTCATGTGCTATTAATCTTGTCAATAGTCAATGGTTGTCTTGAAAAACACATTAGGCCCTATATAGATGGAAGGAGGGAGTAGGTCCCATGCAAAAAATGAGAATAAAATTCAAACATCTGGGCATCGTGGCTCGGTCGAGAACATTGAGAAACTTGGTTTTAAAATCATGAAACTTGGCATGGTGTCATGTCATGGTAGTACCATGCCGTGCTAAAAAATTTGGCCGAATAGGAACAAATTTTGGGATAAGCTTCTTGCAAATCGGAGCTTCTCTCAAGAAGGCTCGTGGTTCTGGGAGGGAACGTGTCACCTTTGTGTGCATAATTCAAATTTGAAATACAAGCACATGTTCCAGTGCACCAAAGTTGGTTGAAAAATCACATGTGTGTCCTCAGGTAAATTTTTAGGTTCCATGCAAGAAATGGGAATGAAATTCAAAATTCTAGGCGTCATGGCTGGGTTGGAAACATTGAGAAACTTAGTTTTTTAATTCCTGTAAATCCAAAACACGCATGAAAATAATGAAACTTGGCTTGGTGCCATGACACGGCACCAACATGCTATGGTAAATTTGCTGTCCGATTTGCGAAGGCGCACACATTAACAATCAACAAAGTCATTTTGGAACAAGTGTTGTCACGTTACAATCGGAAACACAAGTATTATTGAAACCGTGGGCGTTCTACTTACTAGTACCATTACGTGCCGCCACGCGTCCCCATTTTTTATTAGCTAGGAGGCGCCGTGCAGGGTAGCTATTTGAGTACGAGCGGCGTGCGATCAGACCCCTGCGTGCTTATCGGGAGGAGAGCCCTTTGACCTCCATCTGCCGTCCACCTCTCTCCCAAGGTCTCCATTAATGGCGCCCGAGCCTGTGTTTAATGGCGTGGCTATGTCTCACTCGACTGAGATTTAAGAGAGAAAAAAGAAAATCTGAAAGCACGGATCTTGGTGTAAGATCCGACGGACCTATATAGCATCTAGTGCGACTTATAGCAAGACTGATGAATATATAAGGACGATTAATTTTTTTTTGATCAAAGAAGGGCTTGCCCCTTCCGATTTTCATTACTGAAAACCACCACAATTCACAAGAAGTTCAGCACAACTCCAGCCTAACACGAAGGACTAAAAGCTACCAGATTGAAATCGCAACATCCCAAGAGGCCAACAAAGGCCAAACATCCGCGCTAGAACCCAACATTTCACAACCGACAACACAATCCACATCCTAAACCGATTATTACATCAAAAGAAACCAGGAAACTGAAGGAAGCCCAGCAGCAACTAGAAGAACAGCAATGCCAGGGTCACCACAGCAAGGGTTTTCTTCATTCCAGCCTCGCAACATTTATCTTCCACAGAAAGATAAGGACGATTAATTTTCTTACATAATTAGAAAGATAATTAAAGAAGCCACATGCGGCTATGCCCGAAATACACAAGGGCAAAAGAATAAGGAAGACAAGGATCTGGCTCGCTGATCTCTACTTTCTTGATGCGTTGCTACAGGCCGCGGGAACTAGTCTCCGCGGCGAGCGGCGATGAGCTCTTTCGTGTCCTCAAGACGCTGCTTGAGCACATCCACGGATTCCTCCACCAGTCTTTGGCGCTCGTTGCGGAGCATGTCATTCTCGTCCATAAGTTTCTTGACGATGACGCCGGTCCTCTTCAACAAGGCACTGGTCTCCTCCTGCTGGTCTGCACCTCGGACGATCTTCTCCCTCAGAAGGTCGCGCTCGGCCCGGAGCCTCTCATTGCCCTCCCTTAGTTGCCGGATGACGCCGGTAGCCTGTTCAAACGAGGCTTTCATGTCGTCCTGCAACCTCGCCCAGCCGGAGATCTGATCCATCTGGCTATGGACGATCGCATGCATGCGCCTGTAACAGTCGTCGCCTGCCCGTGAGAAATTTTCCCAAGCCGCCGCGGCGCGGCGGGACATCTCTGCTGCATTCGTGGCGCGGCGGGACATCTCTGCTACTTCCGCGGCGCGGCCGGACCAGTCTGCTGCATCGACGGCGCAGCGGGACCTCCGTGTTGCTTCAGCGGCGCGGCGGGACCTCAGTGCTGCTACTTCCGCGCAACGGGACATGTCGGCTGCTCTCGCAGCGAGGTGGGACATCTCTCGTGCTTCCGCTTCCATGCTCGCCTCTCCCTGGTGACAATCTCTCGACCCAGAACTCACGCTGGCCATGGCAGACGCAAGGGAAGGATGCTGAATGACTTGTTTGTTTTTGTGGATGAGGAGTTGAGGAGGAAGGTTTGCAATTCAATATATCGTGGTACTAATACGCTCCTAAGTGGGAAACCGTTTAGGTTGTGATCGGTGTGAACAGGTTTGCAATTCAATATAGCGTGGAGTAATTTGGAATGTGACGAGACGCAAGCTCAAAATTTATTGACGGTTCTAGTTTCGAAGTGCGGCACTATTCCCGGATGGAGTACTTCTTTTTCTACTCCCTCCTTTCCGGTTTTATAGGGCTTATCTCAAAATTTTAGTTTTTCCATTTTATAAGGCTCAATTTGGTTGTTCCCCGACACATGTTCAGATTCCAAGGTGCATTAAATCATTAGATGCAAGTATTAAGAGAAAATTGACCAATGCATGTACTTTATGTATGCATGCATTGCAATTAATGCATTGATAAACATAATTTTTTGAGAAAAACAAGAGCATTAATTAGGTGCTTTCGCAAACTACAAAAAATATTCCACCACTCACCATCTTGGTTGGTGAGATTTTTGAATTAAGCCCTATAAACCGGAAAGGAGGGAGTACTGCTATGTATGTGCAATAACTAGCACCGTCGTATACATATCTTATGGTTAATGGGGCGTTCGACAGGAATAGCCGTGGCGCGAGCTCTAGGCTAGTCTTTTTTTCAGACGCATTAAACCTATCTCTCGGGACTTCTTGCACGCACCATCGTGCCACCCACAAAAAATTGTACTATGAGTTTAGTAGTACGTTATACAGGAAGAGAAGTGGTGCACGCACGCACTCGTCCTCTCACACACGCGTCTGTTTTTTCTCGAAAGGAGGATGATGACCCCCGGCCTCTGCATCTGGGAGTCACACACGCATTTGTAGCTACGAATTGTAGTGTTCTCAACCATCCGATTGGCTCTATCATGGATGTACCTATATACTAAAACATGTCTAGATACATCTATATTTTGACAAATGGAAGGCATGTATTGTGGAACAGAGGGAGTGCTTGTCATCAAAATGGATAAAAAGGGACGTATCTAGAACTAAAATACGTCTACATACATCTCCTTTTATCCATTTTGAGGACAAGTAGTACTTCTTACCCAAAGGAACTTTATATCCAACAGACACAAAATATCTGTTCGACTGTTGGAAATTACTGATCTGATGTCGAAGTAATTGTTGCATCGCCACCAAAACCCACCATTTCTTAAGCTAAAGTAGACCAAGGTAATCCCTATATTAGCATATTACTAAGATAAACAGAAGGCACTGTAGAAACATTTAGGACGTGAGCTTGTCAATCTGAATGTGAAAGGGACACAAGCTTAGCCCCGGCCAGCAGCTTGGCCGGAACTGTCAAGAAGGTCAGCTCCTGCACGTCGACGTCGCCGGGATCCTTGTTGCTTGTCACCTCCATTTCCACCTTGACGGCGTCGGTCGTGTCTTTGGGCTCCCCCGGCGGGCCGTTCGCCAACAGCTTGGCCACGTAGTGCGGCAGTGCGGACGCCCCCGCTCTGATGCAGACGACCGACACGGCGATAGGCGCGCCGATGTCGAGCACGCCGCCGACCAAGAAAAACGCGCGCCGGTCCTCCTCCGCGAACAGCAAGAGCCGTGGCTCCGACAGTGGCACTTGCAGCTGGAGCACCTTGCCGTACTGGATCATCTGCACGGGCATGGGATGCGCGGTACTGATGTGGTGGTAGAGCGCCGGCGGCGGGCCTTCGTAGCCGCAGACGGGCACGGGGCATTTGCAGGGCGCAAGCGGACACACGCTCTGGTGATCGGCGAGCTTGTGGTAAGTGACGTAGAGCCCACAGCCTTCGTGCGGGCACTCCACCCTCACCGACGAAAGGATGGAGTCCACCGTCGTGTTCCACACGTCGAAGCCACCGCCGCGCTCGCACTTCTGGCACTGCCGCTGGTCCCCGGGGCGCTCGACGCGGCAGTCCGCGCAGGCCAGGTGCCCTCCCTTGCACTGCAGAAATCAATCGAACAACACATCAATCAAGAAACCTGCACCTTGCTCAATCAGCCGAACGGACGAATTGTATTCGAACCTCATACACTGGAGGCGTCAAGGGGCGGAGGCACAAGGGGCAGTGGAGCACGGTGAGGTCCATCGAGACCTTAGAGAGCTCCATCGTCGGGTCCTGTTCGGTCTGCATGATCTCGCCCTCCTCGTGCACAACCATCTCTTGACTTGGGCCGGTGTATTACAAAGCTTTACCGTCAGATATTTTATACTACTTCAAGGTGCATTAAATCAACACATGCAAGTATCAAAAGGAGAGTCACGGCATGCATGCATGCGTTGTAGTTAATGCATCGGTAAACGCAAATTATTGAAATATATCGAGTGCAGTGCTTTGATGTGTCGCGTCAACTCGTACATCAACGAGAAGTTTGATTATCCTCTCCCTCGCGGACTTAACTGCACCTGCCTTTGGCTGTATGACAGGTTGGCCACACACCTGTCGGGCCCACCTGTCATACACGCAAAGGCAGGAGCGTCCCTCCCTTGCCCATGATGGCTGGCAAGACTAGGAGAAGCTTTCGCTACACACTCTCCCTCCCACACGCGGTGGACATGCAACAGTTCAATCGGTGTCCGATGGCCAGAAGCGTACTATAGTACTCCTCCAGTGCAGTAGTACTCCATCATTGTTCGACTTCCCGAAGAGGCAAAGAGCCAAGCGCAGCCCGGACGCTCGTGTGGCAGTTTCATGTGTAGAGTAGTCTAGGATAGCGTGTACCGTGCATGTAAGCTTAAAATCGTTGGGGTCGGCTCCATGCTATGTGGCCGTCTCGAAGTTTAAAAAAAAATTAAAATAGTCTTCTGGCCCTACCTGACACCCTGGTGATTGTAGTTTGCACGCTCATCGGGTCAAGACAGGAATATATATTTTAATTTGTTTTTTTTTCGAAAAGTGGGGACTCCCCGGCCTCTGCATCAGAACGATGCATACGGCCACATATATTTTAATTTGTGGTGGGTAAATGCTAGAGGTTGCAGCAAATATAATTGTACACTGCGGGTCTTTCAGCCAAGTTTAGAGGCAAGCATGTGGGGCCAGTGCTATGATGTGTCGCGTCAACTCGTACAACGAGGAGAAGCTTGATTTTACTACACGCCTTCTCCCTCACCCATGCGCACGGTTGCTCGCAAACGAGGACAGGCATTTGCTTAGTAGTACTTCTACAACAAGCTATCCGTCCCGCTCGCGGTGGATGGACATGCAGCAGTGGATTCGACACTGTAGAAGCAGTAGTAGTAACGTCATTTTTCGTCTTCTCGAAGAGGCGAAGAGCCAAGCGCAAACCAAACGTTGCAGTTGCGAACATTGGAGCACGCATATAGCCAGGCTCTTGCATGAGACAAAATTGCTATGTGAGCCCACTATTGTACTAGTACGTACAACTACTTGCTAGTATAGCCCTGTAAACTAGAAAGGAGTATTTGCCCTTCTAGATATTTCAACAAGTGACTAGACTACACCGAGACGGAGTACATATAGAGCAAAATGAGTGAATCTGCACCGTAAATAAATACATACTAGTTCTATCATTTTCCTCTCCGAAGTGCACAATATTGAGTATACTGACAAGTCTCTTTTTGACACGCATTTACGTTTTTTACACAGTACAGACGCAAGCGCTCATATACACGCGCATACACTCACCCCTATGAACGCACACACGCACGGCACTATCATCTTGAAATTTACGAAGTCACCATAGGCACCTCGTCATCGAAGGGTCCATAGGTGCTTGAATGCCAAGGAGGGAGAGGGTAGCGGTTCCCGAGACGTTGAACGGTCAATGATGCATCCTCAATTACGTGCAGAGGGAATTAATTGGAGAAGCTGAATAGAGCCAGCACGATGTGAATGCAACAGAGTTTGGACTCTCATATAATAAAGGCGCCCCACCACTCCAATCCATCTACTCCCAAGTCTCTGCGCAACACTCCTCACTCCAATCCAAGACCAAGTGACCAGAAGCCACAAGCACCTATGGAGGCAATGGACGCGAGCGGCAGTCGGCTGTGCGAAATCATCCAAGGCGCCGGCCTGTGGCCCCGCACCGTGCAGCATTTCCAGACGGTGCTGGCGACCGCAGGCATCGTAGCCCTAGCCGGCGCTGGCTTCGCCTCTCGCATGGACGACATGCTGGTCAACTCCATCCGCAAGTTCATCGCCGTCAAGAAGCGCGCGGACGACCTTGCCGTACTGCTCCTGCCCGCGCGCCCAGGCTCCTCATTGCCTGCCACCCTCATCGGCCTCCATGGTGACGAACTCTTTCAAGCCCTGGTGGCCCTGCAGGTGCCGGAGGTCGCGACGAAGAATGTGCACCTCGAGGCCGCGCTCGCCGCGCAGCGCCTCGCCATGCAAGAAACCGTCGACCTGCACTTCCACGTCTACGAGGAAATCGTCTTCATAGGCCACTACAAGGCAAGCGAGGACAGAAAATACATTGGCCTTCTTCCAGCGGCTGGAATCTTTGGATGCCATTGTTCAGAAGCACGTCGACCTGGCAACGAAAGCCGCTGCTACTTAGGCGCCATTCGGTGGGCCGCCGCCCTGAGTCGAGGAGGTGGACGTCGTCGATGGATGCATCTCTTCTTGCCTCCTGTAACCAGCACTGCATCGCCTCGTGGCCTTAATGTTTTATTAGTATAGTACTCCCTCCGTTCCCAAATATAAGTCTTTCTGAAGATTCCAGCAAGTGACTACTACATACGGAGCAAAATGAGTGAATCTACACTCTAAACTATGTCTACATACATCTGTATGCTGTATTCCATTTGAAATAGTATCTAAAAAGGCTTATATTTATGAACGGAGGGAGTATATGGCATTTTTATTCCAGTCATAACGTTTTCACTGTGAGGTGGGGCCGCAGTTGAGCAAACCCACCCCGCCCACCGGGCGTCGGCCGAGTTTAGAATTACTAGAAGAGAGAAACGGGGAAGGAGAGCTAGCTGTAGCACGGACGCTGTTGTCAGATGGGACTCGTGTTTATAGAATAGGAGTACTGAGCACTCGTGCCTCTTTTTTTTGAGGAAAAAATTAGTCGTATGTCTAGTACCACTAGTTGGGTGCGTGCGAGCTATAGCTGTCATCACTTTAGGTCTCCTTTTCGAACCGCGGCTACGCTTCACAGTACATATTATTTCACGCATTTATCCTCCTATATGTACTCCTAGGCTATTTCCACGTGCTCCCATTCGCCGACATGTGGTACATAGAGCATCTGGGTCGTAGTGCATGCACGACTCGGAGCATATGCCGGGGTACTTTACATTTCAGACCTCACAATTACATGCAAACCCCCCACAGAAGAAATAAATGAATGAATGAATTACTACATGAAACCGGATTATTTTCGTGGAAACCGCAGCACGTTCATTAAATTTTGGACATAACACGTTTATAAAAAATGACCGGGCCGAAACCAGTCTTAGGGCCTCTTTGATTTTTCCCGCAAAGAAAAGGCCTCTTTGATTCGCAAGATACTGAAAACACAGGAATGGGGAAAGTATGATGGCGATGAACCGAGACGAGGAGAACTCTAACTCAGTTAGAGGTTAGAGTTAGATTCTAACCCTGAACTAACTCTAAACCAAAGAGGTGTATGGATGGCAGGGTTAGATTGACAATAAATGCTCTATCTCAATCATTTGACTACTTTGGACCCTATTTCCTGCCGGATTTGGAGGGTGCTTGGATACGTTTTAGTTCCATGACTAAAAGTAGTGGGACTAAAACTTGCTACCCTCACCCATGCTTGGATCCAAATACTAAAGAGACTAAAATCAAATTAATGAGCATTTATTATCCTCCAAACCCTCAAATCCAGAACTCGCCCGTGTTAAAGGAGAGGAGTTAAATGAGGAGAGCGAGGACTAATCCACATTTTAGTAGGGGTACCCCTGACTAAAAAAATTTAGTCTAAAGACTAGTTTTAGCCCCTCTTTAGTCAGGGGTGCTTGGAACTTTAGCCTCTTAAAGACACTATTTTTAGTCAGACTAAAATAAGTCCCTTGGATCCAAGCACCCTCTTGGTGTGGCTGGCTCTTCTGTGGCCTCCTCCCGCTCACAATTGACATAAACGAACCATCTATACAAATCAAGCATGCAAAACATGATAATATTTACTTTGTCCATACAAATGAGATATCCCACTTAAACATACAAGTCGTCAATCAAGCTTCACAAAATAAAAAAACACTTCATGAAACAAAGAATGAGCTAACTCATCACGGAAGTCATTCACGATAGGGAGGGAGCCCGGAGCCCCTCACGCACCGAGGGAGGAGCTCGCCATCGTCGCTCTGGAGGAAGGCTCTGTAGAGCCCAAGCCCCGGCAACCCCTCCGACGCCGGCCCTTGCGAGTTGAGGTCGACACCGGCATGGGTAGCAGGGCCGCTTGCCGCCGACTGGGAACTTAATCTTTGGGCCTCTAGAAATAATGCAAGCATGTAACTAAAATACCTAGAAAGGTGAACTGAATCTTTGGGCCTCTAGAAATAATGCAAGCCTGAAACTGAAATACCTAGAAAGGCGAGCTGAATCTTTGGGCCTCTAGAAATAATGCAAGCCTGAAAGTGAAATACCTAGAAAGGTGAAATGAATCTTTGGGCCACTAGAAATAATGCAAGCCTGAAACTGAAATACCTAGAAAGGTGAACTGAATCTTTGGGCCTCTAGAAATAATGCAAGCTTGAAATTGAAATACCTAGAAAGGTGAACTGAATCTTTGGGCCTCTAGAAATAATGCAAGCCTGAAATTGAAATACCTAGAAAGGTGACCTGAATCTTTGGGCCTCTAGAAAGATTTATTACCTCCTCAAGCAGCATCAAACAATTCCATGCGTGCACCACAAATCTATACCAAGTTTGATCAGGATCTACTTTTCCAAATCAGAATTAGCGCTAGAGCAAGAAAGATCAATGATATGGCCGTGAGACAGAGAAGGAATGAGCAAACTCACCCCTCTCGCGACCTCCCTGGTAGGTGCGCCGCCGCCGTGCACGACAGAGGGAGAAAAACAACTGGTGAAGGGGGAGCGGGGCGACCTTGGAAGGCCGGAGGGAGAGGGCGGCCGGAGTAGGGTGGCGGAGGCCGAAAGGAGAGAGCGGCCGGAGGAGAGAGAGGGCGAGCGGCCCTATGGGGAACAGAGAGGAGTCGTGCGAGAGGGGGGAGCGATTTGGTGCGGGCAGGGGAGATTTTTTTAGTTCTCTTTTAGTGGGCCCGAGGATAACTAACCCAATTAGAACCTCTCCACCGGGCTAGTTCTTTTAGCTGGGTTAGAGCAAACTAGCTCAAACTAACCCCTCTTGTTTCGATAATTTGAGGCTATTTCAACCCAAACTAGCTCTAACTCAGGGATCCAAACAAAGAGGAGTGTTACTGTACATGCTACAGTGTGGATCGTAGCACATTGTTTTTATGGCCATATCACCACATTGTTTTCTACTGCTGGTTCACTGGGCTACCGTGGTTCGCACTGCTGGTTCACTAGGCTGCCGTGGTTCGCACTCCTCCGACCTGAGTAGTACTGTAGTATAGTACTAGTATATACCGCATCATTCTTTGCTCCTTCTTACTACTCCGACATGTGGGAGAGCCAGCATCCGGGTCGACGTGTCATGCACCAGATTAGAGCGCGGAACGGAAGGGGGGCATCACCCCGGTCGGAGCGCCAGTAATTCATGACTATAATGAGTGGTCATATCACAAGTCTTTCCAGCAGTAACGCGCCGTCAAATAGCACAGCCCCACTCGCTCACCCTCCTCGCCTCTCTGTCAAACCGCCTACCCGAAAACTGCCGCGCGTACTGCCCGGGAAAAGCCCCGCCCTCAACTTTTAACTACGTGAAAATAGTTCGAGCTTGTTCGTTCTATATAAATACAGTACTTACTGTATGTTTATTCACCCGTGGGGTTGTTCAATGAATGGAGGGGCAGGGAGCACAAGTGAAGAATACTGTAGTACTACTAATAGTAAGTAGGAGTCGTATAGTAGTCACCTAAAATAGAGATTTTCTTTTCTTTAATGCCACGTACACAAATTGAAACGCTTGTTGTGGAGAGAAAAAAGATAATCACTCCACTATATATGGACGCAGGGGCCTGATCGCTTGCTTTACTAGGGTTGCTCTCTTCATTCTCTCATCCTCTCCAGATATAAACAAGAAAGCGGTAGCGACATTTTCTCTCTGCTCACCGCTGGTCACAGATCCGGCTGGATCCCTTCGGCCGGTGTGTGTAGAGGACTAAAAGGTGCATCGTTCACGCGGTCATCGCCGCCGAGGGAGGAAACCCGCAGCTGCCGGAGGGGCCCGATCCTCTGCCCGTGCCGTTCTCTCCGGCACAGCGCCGGCTCGGGAGGTCCTCCGACCCTTCTTCCTCCCTGCCGTATTGTCCGCAGATCCGACCTGCCGCCGCCGACATCCCGGCGACCCTCAGGTATAAGTTCTTCGAAAGCGGCCTTGCTCTACTGCCCCAGCTCCCCACGTGTCTGCATGTGCATCTTTTTCTACTCCCATCAGCTCTTCCAAAGCCACCTAAATTTTTAGTATTATTAGAGGTAAAGCTACTTCATGCATTCGAATCTAGGGCTTTGTACAAACAACAAAGAAAGGGGGGAAAGTTGTAGCATGAATCTAGGACTTGATTCAAAGAGGAAATAATATGGTGAAAGTAGTAGAGACCGGATACCTAACCGATCTCTTGGTTGAACAGGGAAATAATGGGAAAACGCACTACAAACTGGATAAGGAACAGATCTATTATTGGTTGAAAAAAGGATAGAAAGTGGCGGCTGGTGGATAAGTCAACAGAGTATGTCCAGGATTAGATTTGCTGCCATCACATAGTAAAAGGTCTCCAGGATTAGATTTGCTGCCCTCACATAGTAAAAGGTCTCAGGATTAGATTTTCTGCCCTCACATAGTAAAAGGTCTCAGGATTAGATTTGCTTCCCTCACATAGTAAAAGGTCTCCAGGATTAGATTTGCTGCCCTCACATAGTAAAAGGTCTCTAGGATTAGATTTGCTGCCCTCACATAGTAAAAGGTCTCCAGGATTAGATTTGCTGCCCTCACATAGTACAGGGTCTCCAGGATTAGGTTTGCTGCCCTCACATAGCATGAACAAACTCGGCATCACCACTTTATGCCTCCTTGTAGGTACATTGTGCTGATGCGTCCACTGTCGCATGTCCTTATACCAGCCTTTTGCTGTTGTTAATGTAAGGGCGCATGTAAAATGAAGCGATCACACTGTTACCTTAGGGACATGTCTAACTAGTGTTATTGTTAATCTAATGCCTCCAATGATAAGATGCAATTAAACTGTGTTACAAATGGCACTCCTGCTGTTTTCCCCAGTATGATAAGTAAGTTGCTCCTTTACGCTGCTGAGTGTCCTGGTGTCCCCACGGTCCCATGCCCTTAAACCAACTCTTTAGCTGCTGTTGATTTACTGTGTCTGGTAAACAAGCAATGCCACCATTAAAGTAATCCCATATTTGAGGAATCTCATTGTGGATCGTAATGCTTCTGGTAACATGAAGCATTGCTGACGTTTTAAAATTTCTACTGTCCTTGCGTGATTGCCATGAACTTAACTAAGATGCTTCTTTTCATTTTGTATATGTTTCGTATATTCTTATTGACCAGCAACTATTTACTTTCTATCTTTTCGTGAAGATAGGGATATCCATTTCACCTTGTTGCTATTGTGACCTTTTGGTGAACTGCACAAAACACTTTTTTTGGAATGAGTGTCTTGTGCAGTTCAACTAAAATGTCACGTGGGCAACATCTGTCAATTTTGGTGGAACTGCACAAAATGGTGATTGGAGTTTCCAAAATCTCCGTCAAGTTCTGCTGGTAATCTCGTGCAATATTTTATTAGCCTTTGCAAGATGGAGCCGTCACTGTCACCATAATGGCACTTTATTTTAGTGGAACTGCACAAAAGGATAAGAAAATTATAGTTGCACCTTACATGAGCCGGACAGCCAACCTTACTGTACCTCAATTTTAGTGCAACTACTAAAGAAGAACCTGCCAGCTCACAAGAGCAAGTACTTCTTGCTAGCTGAATGATGCAATCTTTGCTTCATTTCAGGTGAACTGCAGAAAAAGGCGCATGAATTGAATCATGGAACTCCAGGCAGACCTCATCCAAGTAGAGCTGGAGGTTGAGTTCAAGGAGGCCGCTATTAAAGCGAAATCATGCTCTCCTGTCTCCTTGTTTGTGCTGTGCAAACATGCTGTGCAAACAGGAATACTCAACTACAGATCTTGTGACGGTCAAGAGCATTCGCCAAGTTCTTCGATTGTATGACATGGCTAGCCAAGATGGATTTAATCCCGATATTCACTTTATCAAAATGCTCTAATGGGTTGGTTCTGAATCTTGCAAGCTGGGAATCAGTGAGATGTGTAGGCATCTTTGTTGTACTTATTATTTGAATCTTATTTGTTGGTTCTGAATCTTGCAAGCTGGGAATCAATGAGATGTGTAGGCATCTTTGTTGTACTTATTATTTGGATCTTAGTTGTTGGTTCTGAATCTTGCAAGCTGGGAATCAATGAGATGTGTAGGCATCTTTGTTGTACTTATTGTTTGGATCTTATTTGTTGGTTCTGAATCTGGCAAGCTGGGAAACACGGCATGATGATGCAGAGGACAACAACCATAACAAACAGTTCAAACGTGGTAGTATTATCTTTGTGAAAGTGTGACAAATGTGCTGATCGTGTGCATCCTGAGAATAATAACTCTAATTGTTGTGCATGTTGATCCTGTGGCACTGATAGAACGAGCGAATGCATTGCTTGTTTTAAGTATAAATTTCTATTAAAGCTAATTAAATTTAAGTAAAGTGACCAGTAACTCCTGTTATTACAGTACAAATACAGACCCGCTCATGAACCGACGTGTGGCCGAGGGTGCATCTTCTGCCGGGCGTGCAGCGGACGAGGGAGGGGTAGTAACTGTTGTCGCCTGTACAGACTTAGCTTACTGTTGAATCCAGTTCCCAAGAGCTGAAAAACGAACTGCCGCCGCCTACACACTCGTTCACTCGAAGAGACTCCAATGGCGATCCGAGGGGTGAGCCTGCTGGATATGGACTTCAGCAAGGAGTTCCCCTTTGAGTTCGCCGTTCAGTCCTATGGCTGCACCAAGTTGAATGTGATGTACACCAACGATATGGACTCAGTGAAGCTCTGCCTCGCCTCAGTCCTATGGCTGCACCAGGTTCTGGAGCATTCGCCCGTTTCATCGGCAGCGCCAACTGCACCTTCGCTACGGTGGAGAGAAGGAAGAACGCAACGATTCGGCCATCTAATGCAACAAGCTTGTCGACATCCAGAAGCAATACAATATCATCAGCAACGGGCAGGAGAAGGACTCCGTGGTTGACCTGGCTGAGACCATCATCGACCCCTGATACGCCAACATGAAAGAAGACGACCTGAACACGTGGGAGGTACCTCTGAATCTATCCTACATAACCTACGCGACCAAGGACGCAGGCGCATGCTACGACATGTACAGGCAGATCTTGGACATGAGGGCGTGTCTGCTTCCTGTAACCGACGAGTACACAGACAGCCGCAGCATCATGATCAACGTGCCAGGAAGGTCTAGATGTTGTACTTTATCTGTTTATAAGCACCTTTATCATCTGAGTGTTTCATGCATTAGCCTATGTGTCGTAATTATCTGTTTTGTCCGAAATATTCTTTTAAGAACCCGTTAACCTGATTGCTTTTTTGGTGGCTATTTGCTTATGTATGTAAACTAGTTCACTTGTCCGTAAAAAAAACTAGTTCACTCGGCTGCCGTGCTTTGAATCTCCTTCCTCCCAACATATTCCCCTCCTCAGGTGGACCCAGCAGGTCTCTGAATTTTCTCCCACTTTCTTTTTCGATGTAAACTGAGTTTTCTCCTAGTACTTTCCCCTAGAACCAACTCAACTGTCCCACGTCTAGCCGAAAAAATAATAATACCCCACGTACTATTAACTCATCAAATTAAAATGATATTTTATTTCGTAAGTTGAAAGTTCTTACAAAATATTAATAATAATTGTTTATATGTAACTTGGCAAGTTAACTCCTAGTGATTGTGTACATAAGCTTGCAAAGATTTTACTGACGTGCAATCATGTGTTTATGTTTTTATAACATTTCTCTGTCTAGCCCAACATGATATTTTCACCCAGCCCAGGAAGTCCGCGGGTTTCGAGAAAAATGCAAATGGGATTTAAACGGGCTGCATAGATGCTACATCATTGTTTCACCCAGCCCACCAAAAGGACTAAAATAACAAATGGACTGGCTGACATGTGGGCCAGTAGGTCGAAGCCTAAGAAGGCGTTGGATTTACATCCAACGGCCGGCATTCTTCTTCAATCTCTCATCTTCTTCCCCCAGCACTGCCGGAACCGCCTGCTCCAGCCTTCGGCGTCCAGCGGCGTTGTTTTGCGCTCCTCAGCAAAACACTACCCCGCTGACGGCCAGGCCATCCCTCCACTCCGCACCTCCTGTTATTCTCTGCCGAGTGTAGGCCCACCCCGCACCCGAACCAGTCAAGTTTCCCACTCCTCTCCATCTGCGACTCCACTGCCGCGTCTTCCCCATCTCCAGGTCGTTCCAGTATGGGGCCTCACCGTCGTCCACCGCCTCGGTGCGCTCGGCGTGGCGTGGTCAACATACGAGAGTCATCGGAAGAGGACTGTACGTGGAGAGCCTGACGGCTGGGACCCACGAGATCCATGGTCGCACGCAAGGAAAGTTCATCCTTATTACGCACTGTACGTGGGAAGGGCTTCTATATTTCGTGAAAAAAACGTTACCCCCGCTGACAGATCGGACCCACCAGCTATATCTTCGCACGCAAGGAAGTGCCTCCTTATTACGCACCAAAAAATGAATACCCCCTGCTAGCTGGGACCCACCATAGTGGGTGGCTGACTTGTGGGCCTACTAAGTTGACGAGGACGGAGGGCTTTGTCAACTTAGTCAATATGAACGATTCTAGCTCCAGTGACTGTACGATGTCCATCCAACGGCCATAGTGCTTCTTCAACCTCTGGTCTTCTTGCTCCAGCCGCCCAAAGCAGCACCGGTCGTGCCGCGTGCTGCGGCCTCTCGTGGCCGGCTGTGATACCGCGGAGGCCTCACCGCTCCCTACTACTCCCACCGCTGGCCCAGGGTATCCCTCTACTCACCCACACCCCCTGTTATTCTGCGGCGACGGCAGCCTCACGCCGCAGCCGAACCAGTGAACCCTCGTACTCCTCTCCGCGTGGGCATCCACTACCGCGTCTTCCCCGGCTCCGCGTCGTCCCCTTCCTAGGCCTCGTTGTCGTCCACCGCCTTGGTGCTCTTGGCGCGGCGTGGTCAATGTGGTCAACGACCGACTTCCATCGGAAAAGTACTGTATGTGGAGAGGCTGACAGCTGGGTCCACGGCCACAACCCAGTTTTTTTGTGATTTGCCAAGTAAGTCGCTTTGTCAGGCCAGTTGGGCTGCAAATCTTTCAAGACGAGGAGAGCTTCATTCGGCTGGCCGAGAAAATGGCCTATTAGTAATGAGAAATGGGCTGTACATTTTTAAAACACATCAAACCGGCAATTAGTTTCAAATATCTTTTTTTCATTTTGAGATTTTAAATTACATTAATTTTTATGCGTGGAGAATTTGTTGGATTTTATATTGATATACATTTATTTTTAAAATCAGTTTGAATGTGAGTCGTAATTTCGGGATTAAAAATAGTTCGGACCGCACCGAAATATGCAAAATTTCGTATAATTTTTTAACCGTGGCCACAATATGGGCTGTAATACTAACAAAAAGAATATGGGCTCCAAAAAAACATTAAGAATTAGCAAATGGGCTGTAAATTATTAGACATAATGGCAGATGGGCTGTATGCTGTTTTCCACAGATTTGAGGCTTTCCTAAAAAAAGGTTGACGCACAAGCAGTGACTGTTGGATGTCCATCGAACGGCCGTCGTGCTCCTTCAATCTCTGCTCTTCCTGCTCCAGCCACTCAAACAAGCGCCGGCGGGACTGCTTGCTCCCTCCTCCCCGCGGCCAGCTGTGCTGCCGCACAGGCCTCACCGGCCCACCCTACTCTCATCGCTGGCCTAGCCATCCCTCTACTCACCCACAACTGCTGTTATTCTCCGGCGACGGCAGACGAACCAGTAAACACTCGTACAGTCGTACTCCCCTCCGCGTGGGAAACAACTGCCGAGTCTTCCCTGCCTCCGTGTCGTTCCCCTCCTAGGCCTCGCTGTCGTCCACCGCCCTGGTGCTCTCGGCGCGGCCTGGTCAACGTGGTCAACGACCGACATGCATCTAAAGTGGACTGTACGTGGAGAGGCCGACAACTGGGTCCACGGCCGCACGCAGGGAAATGCCTCCTTATTACGCGCAATATAATGATTCCTCCACCTGACATCAGGGACACACCGAAAGGGCCTCTGTATTTCACGAAAAAAACGTTACCGCTGCTGACAGCACGGACCCACCAGCTATATCTTCGCACACAAGGAAGTGCCTCCTTATTACGCACAAATAAATGAATACTCCCCCTGTTAGCTGGGACCCAGTATAATGGCAGGCTGACTTGTGGCCCTACTAAGTTGACGGGGACTGAGGGCTTTGTCAACTTAGTCAATATGCATGATTCTAGCTCCAGTGACCGTACGATGTCCATCCAACGGCCATAGTGCTTCTTCAACCTCTTGTCTTCTTCGTCCAGCCGCCCAAACCAGCGCCGGTCGTGCCTCTGCTCCTGCCTCCCGTGGCCGGCTGTGATGCGGCGGAGGCCTCACCGCCCCCTACTACTCCCACCGCTGGCCAGGCCATCCCTCTACTCACCCACACCCCCTGTTATTCTGCGGCGACGGCAGCCTCAAACCGCAGCGAACCAGTGAACCCTCGTACTCCTCTACGCGTGGGCATCCACTGCCGCGTCTTCCCCGGCTCCGCGTCGTCCCCTTCCTAGGCCTCGCCGTCGTCCACCGCCCTGGTGCTCTCGGCACGGCGTGGTCAACATGGTCAAGGAATGGCTTCCATCGGACGTGGACTGTACGTGGAGAGGCTGACAGCTGGGTCCACGGCCGCAGCAAGGAAGTGCCTCCTTATTACGTGCAAAATAATTATTCCTCCACCTGACAGCGGGGACCCACCAGACGGGCCACCGTATTTCACGAAAAAAACGTTTGCCCCTGACTGCTGGGACCCACCAGCTACATCTTCGCACGCAAGGAAGTGCGTCCGGGCAAAAAAAAGATTCGCCCCCTGACTGCTGGGACCCGCCAGCTACATCTTCGCCAGGCAAGGAAGTGCCTGACAGTCGGGACCCACCTGGTCGAAGCGTACGTAGCGTTCTCATTCTGGTCGCGAACGTGTACGTACATATATACTGGTGGATGTAGAGGCACGCACGTGTCGTAGTAGAGGCGCGTACGTGTCATAGTAGAGGCGCGCACGTAGCATGTACACATACGTACATCGGCCAGGGTGCAAGAAAGAAAATACGGCCACGTATGTGTACATACGGGCGGGGTCTCGAACGCCTACTCGCGCATATGTACGGCCAGGGCTCGTGTACATGGCTGGGTCGGAACAGAGAAACAACATCGTCGTCGTGTTCATGGGGAGGCAACGGAATGCGTCGTGTTCATGGGGAGGCAACGGAATGCGTCGTGTTCATGAGGAGGGGTGTGGCGTACCGCAAAACGGAGGAAACGGACCTCCTACGGTCGAAACGGGGGTCCTATTGATCGGGAGGAGTGTGGCATACCACAAAATGGAGGAAACGGACCTCCTACGGTTGAAACGGGGGTCCTGTTGATCGGGAGGGGTGTGGCGTACCGCAAAGCGGAGGAAACGGACCTCCTACGGTCGAAACGGGGGTCCTGTTGATTGGGAGGGGTGTGGCGTACCGTAAAATAGACGAAACGGACCTCCTACGGTCGAAACGGGGGTCCTGTTGATTGGGAGGGGTGTGGCGTACCGCAAAACGGACGAAACGGACCTCCTACGGTTGAAACAAGGGTCCTGTTCATCGGGAGGGGTGTGGCGTACCGCAAAACGGGACTCCACGGGATATTGTTCATCTCCACCGTCGACCTCCTCCAGCCTCCACAGGCTCCTGTTCATCCATCCTCCACCGCGCGCTACTCCACCGGCTAATGTTCAACCACCCCTCCACGGGCACCCCTCCACCGTCTACTATTCATCCAGCCCTCCACACCACAGGGTCCTGTTCAACCACCCCTCCACCGGCACCCCTCCACCGTCTACTGTTCATCCAGGCCTCCACCACACCACGGGGTCCTATTCATCCAGAGGCAACGCCACCGCTCACTGTTCATCCAACCCCCCCGGCAACGCTCACTATTCATCCCAGAGGCAGCATCGATCGGCTTCAGTTAGCAGCAGTAGCGAAGGAATCCCACGTGTACGAGAGAAACGCGCATCGCTCGGCCCCCGACCTCCCACCATAACCGTAACTCGCCGAAATTTTCCTCGCCCTCGCTTCTACCATGGTTTTTTCCATCATGGACGGCCCAAAGAATGTCATGCAGCTGCGTCTCCGGCCCGCCCAGGACGAAAAGCCCATTTTCTGTCATGATTTTTTGTCATAGAAATAGGAGCCCACCACATCTATGATGATACCGGGTTTTGTCACAATTATCGTCATAGAAGTGTCATATGTATGACAGAAAAAAAATTCGTTCGGCCCAAAATGTCACTGATGTGTCTTTTTTTTGTAGTGCAAGTGATTCACCTTCAATGCCCCCACGGCCAATTCCTCACGCTGCTCCTGCTCCTCCAAAATCCTCAGCTCCTCCCCATAAGTCCACAGCTGCAACGACCAAATCCTCAGCACCTGTGCATCTTGCCACGTGCCAAAGGACTACAGGCCTCTCTATTGCCTCAAGAGCTTCAGCTAGTTCCTCAGCTGCTCCAGATTCTTCAACAGGACCCTCTCTGCTGAAGACAAAGACCACTGCTGGACGAGGTTCTCGCCAAAGTCCTCACAAGAAGCAGGTCGCCTTCCATGTGCCGTCTGAAGAAGATGAAGCTGATGATGAAGAACTTCCTGAAATCATCAGAGATAGGCAAGTCAGGGCCGCTAGAGCCAAGGGCACAAATGTGCCTCTGCTTTTGGATCCAAAGTTGATCCTCAATTACATTGATCTCTGGCACAAGGACCCAAACACTCCTATGCCTGACTTCAAGCTGACTCCTGGCCAAAATCATATGCTGACTGCCTTGTCCAAAGAAGAGCAATGGAAATTTGAGAAGGCCAGGCAGATCAAGAAAGCGCAGTACAAGAAGGAGAAATTCCTGAAGAACAACGTTGTCTCTATGACAACTGATGATCTTGTGAAGATCCAGTCTGAAATCAAAGTCCTCAGCGTTGACTTCAATGCTTACTATGCTGATTGGCAAGGAGCCAAGGTCAGGTTTGTTAAACTGACTGAGAAGTTCACCTCCAATGTTGCAGCCCCATCGCAACAAGAAATTCCTCAGACTGAAGCATCTGCTCAGCCAACTGAAGAACATGCCAGCACCGCTGATGACATTCCGGCTGCTGAAGAAAATGTGAGTTCCAGGGCTGATGACTGCATTCCAGCTGTCACATCCCTAGCTTCTGGCAATGCACTAGGCTAGCCTCATGAGTGACATCATGTTTAAGTTTCAAATGAACTTGAAATGGGGATTGTTTAAACCCTAGCATCAAAGGAATTCACTAGGTTCAACTAAAATATTCTTAGTGAATCCAAATGGCTTTCAAAAATGTTTCATCATTTCTGGAAAATGCTAGAGCAATAACCAGAGGTGTTGCACATTTTTCCATGACATATTTGGGCTCTGAATTAAATCAAATAGTATTTGCATTTGGGCATATAAATGCTATTAAATATTTTAAATGCTCAAATAATCATAAACTAAAATGTTTACTGTTGGTTATATTCCAAACAGTGGCATTGAGTAGTTTCATGATTTTTGGATCTGTTTAAGTATTTTAAGTAAAGCCCTAAAGACTACAGAATAATAGAAAACATAAACTAAAATAGGAAAAGCAGAGAGAGAGAAGAAAGCTTACCTGACGCTTACCTGCAGCCCACCTGGCGACCTAGCACTGTGCTGGCCCATGCCAGCCAGCTGCTTCGTCCCCGCCAGGCAGGCAGGGAGGTGACACCGGCGTGCGCGAGCTCGCCACGGCGCCACCTGCTTGCCGCCCGCGCCCCTGGACGTCTGGACGACCTCCACGTCGTCGTCCCGACCCCCTGGACCCCTCCATTCGCCCCCAACGCCTCTCTCTCGTCGTTCCCCACCACAGCCGAGCGTGCTCGCCGCCACCAACCGCCGTAGCCGTGGCCACCGCCTTCCCTGTGCCTCTCCGACGTGTCCCCGTGCTCCGCCCCGACCTCCTCTTCCTCCTCACCGAGCCGCGCGACGCCGGAAGCCCTAAAACGGTGCCAACACCGTCTTCTTCAACCTCGGTCCGCCGAGATCGCCGGCGACCCCGCGCTCGCCTCGCTGCCTCCCCGACCTCGCTGACCCGCTCGTCGTGACCGCTGTGAGCCACTGACCTTCCCCTCCTCTTCTTTTCTTTCCTCGTGTGCCGTAGCGACTGCACCGCGCTCACCCGCACGCGCCGCCGCCCGCGCTCGTCGCCGGTGATGCTTCGGTGACCATTTGGTCCCGGGCATGCGCCCAACGCGCTCCCCGCATCGCGTAGAACCTTCGTAGCACCTCGTCGCGCTCATTTACGCACCGCAGCCCCATCCACACTTGCACCCGCGCTTCGGCCGCCGCCGAGCTCGTCGCCAGCGCCACTCCGGCCACTCCCCAGCTGCGCCACCACCACGGTTGGATGCGGACAAGCGTCCGCATCCCGTAGCTGTGCTTTGCGCGCCAAACGGCGCTCTGTAGGCGAATCCCGCAGCGCACCGCCGCGTCTGGACTCGCCGGCGGCAAAACGCCGGCGACCGCTAACCCGTTGACCGGCGAGGGTTAACCCCACTGCCCGGTTTGACTTCCCCCTCTCTCTCACTGACTTGCGAGCCCCGCCCGACTAATTACTCTAGTTAGCACTAATTAACTAGTTAGGTTAGTTACTACGGTCACTGACTAGTGGGCCCTGCCCAGTTAGTTAGGGCTAACTAACTTAGTTATTTGACTGGGTCACTGACCAGTGGGTCTCACTGGTCAGGTTTGACCTCGTCGACGCCTGTTGACCGCTGATGTCACAGTGGCGCAGTTAATTATTTTTTGGATTTATTCTTATTCAGGAAATTTCAGAAAATAATGCTAACTTCAAAAATTCATAGAAATTAATCCGTAACTCCAAATCAAACAAATTATATATAAAAATGATCAGAAAAATCCAATCTATCCATCTGTACCATTTGCATGCATGGTTGAACAACCTAAGGTTGCTGTATTTGGCAATTTGCATAATTGGCATTTAAATAAGCACATATGGAGTTTGAATTTGAGCCCTTGGTTCAAACCAACTTCATTTAATCTGGTTTCTAGTTGCATTAGCTAAAACCACAACATATTGCCATGTCATATTCATGCATCATATTGTTGCATTGCATTGATTCTGTTTTCTCTTTGTTGCCGGTATTTGTCCCCTCTCAATAGACGTGGTTCCGACGATGAGTTCGATGACACCGATGAAGAACTATATTATCTTTAGAAGTGACAGGCAAGCAAAACCCCCTTTTTCATTCCGATACAACCCCACCCTCTCGCTCCTGCTCTCTTTTACTGCATTAGGACAACAACGATTCATCTGTTACTTGCTGCGGTAGTTGAACCCCTTATCCTCTGCATGACCTGTCATTGCCACAGTAAATAGATGAAACCCACTAGCATGATAGGTGTTGTTTGAGCCCTGATGTGCCTACTCATTCATGCTTGTTTGTCGGGCCTGCTATTGCTTAGAGTTGTGTCAGGTCTGATTCATCGGGGATGAATCGGAGGTGTGTGAACATGTCCTACTGTTGAGAGCTAAGTGTGTGAACACGATTTGGTAAAGGTAGCAGTGAGAGGCCATGTAGTAGTACATGGTGGGTTGTCTCATTGAAACCGTCCTCGGGAACTGAGTTCTGTGTTTGTGATCCATGAACAGCTACTACCACACATTGGGATCCTTAATTGACTCTCTCGGCTTCTTAACCATCCTTGTCCTCTGTCCAGGTGTTGCAAGTAGTTTCTGGTGTTTGTAGTATGATGGAGGCCGTGCGCAGCGCTGACCCAAGGGGTGGGCTGTGACGTGGTAGGCACGTGGCCGGGTATGCCGAGCGCCCGTTTAGTGTCGCAGAACCCTGTAAACATCGTTCGGGGCCGTATGTGGAAACCTCGGCCGGACTCCCTGTGTATGGAACCAGAATAGGCGATAAACCTGGACTAGAGACTTGAGTGTTTAGATAGGCCGTGGCCGACACCCTCGCTGGGCTTCCGCTTGAAGGTTGCCGAGTACATGTCGTGTAAACGACGATAAGTGGTGAGAGCGTGTGTGAAGAAGTACACCCCTGCAGGGTTAACATCATCTATTCGAATAGCCGTGTCCGCGGTAAAGGACTTCTGGGTTGCCTATAACAGTTCATAGACAAGTGAAAGTGGATGCTCTAAAATGCGCAAGATAAGCGTGAGTGCAATGGATGGCGTTCTCGTAGGTAGACGGGAGCGGATCCATAGTGGTGTATTGATTGGTGAATATGTGGACTCGTGTGCGCCACTTCAAAAGAGTTACTTGCAATCATAGTTTAGGTTAGCCACTGAGTCAAAGCTGGCTTGCTGTAGTTAAACTCCACTACCCCCTTTGTTGATACCGATGCATATGTAGTTTGTTCTGATGTAAGTTTTGCTGGGTACATTTGTACTCACGTATGCCTATTTTATGTTGGGTGGACTTCGACGTTTAGCTTGTTACCTCAGCTACGATCTTGTGCCCTCGGCAGGATCTGGTAGATAGTCAGGCTTCTCAGCCTTTTTCATTTGTAGATGTCTGTACCCAGACATGTTAAGCTTCTGCATGTGCTTTGACTTGTATGCTCTGAATGTTGGGTCATGAGACCCATGTTTGTAATATCTCACTCCTTGGAGCCTAATGAATAAATAATTTGAGTCGTAGAGTCTTGTTGTGATGCCATGTTGTATTTACACATATCGAGCATATTGTGTGTATGATTGAAATGCTTGGTATGTGTGGGATCCGACAACCTAGTTGTTTATGCATGGTAGCCTCTCTTATGGGGAAATGTAGTCTTGTGCTTCCATGAGCCATAGTAGTCCGCTATAGCCCGGTTCACCGGAGTCCTGCTAGCCCAGCACTACTACTCTGGAACACTTGACTGGCCGGCATGTGATTCACTTCGTTCCTGTATCTGTCCCTTCGGCGAAATGTCATGCGGTGACATCCGGAGTCCTGCCTAGCCTGCTACAGCCCGGTTCACCGGAGTCCTGTTAGCCCAGTGATACAGCCCGGATTCGCACGCTGCTGACTGACATGCTTGATGTTGATTCATGTATGCATGTCCCCGTAAGTTAGTGCCACTTTGGGTTCATGACTAGTCATGTCGGCCCGGGTTCTCTGTCATATGGATGCTAGCGACACTATCAAATACATGAGCCAAAAGGTGCAAACGGTCCCGGGCCATGGTAAGGCGACACCCGTGGGAATATCGTGCGTGAGGCCGCAAAGTGATATGAGGTGTTACCGGCTAGATCGATGTGACTTGGAAACGGGGTCCTGACAGCTTTGGTATCAGAGCCTGACTGCCTGTAGGATTACCAAGCCAAACGGGTCGAAGTTGAGTCTAGAAATGCTTTAGTTATATAATGGAATTGATTGTGGAAGGGAACGTAAGGCTCTTTTTACTCCTTTACCTTATGCCCTTCTGATCCGAGTCAACCTCTTCTTTTCTACGGGGATTAAGAACTAGGCTTCTCATCTTCTATCAGGATCATGTGTTACTAATCCGTAGACTTATAGGATTGTTGGATTCAAGCCCCTGTTCAGTTTCTACTACTTTGAGTATGTTGTCAGTTGAACCAGAACATTGATATGATGTTGTTAAGTGACTATGCAAATCCTTGTGAATGTCTCAAATCTTTTTCTGAGCATTTACAGCTGTTATGCTGTCCGAATCATCCCAGGTCTCTAAATAGTCTGATGCATTTGAAATCCTTTCTTTCCGTTCTCGTTGTCCTTTTTGGTCAGAATAAGCACACTAACCGGTGCGTTGAGGCACTCTATTGCCTCGGTATATATGTTGGAGCTATTATTATGACCCTAGGTGTTTTAGGGAGTCACCTAGTAATCTAGCAATGCTTTGTATCACCAGTGTGATGATTCTGGCCACCATTCCCGAAAGCATCCCGTGATGTTATTAGTTAGTAGGTATTCTATTCCTGGGTCCTTGAACCCGAGATTCACCCTACTTCATGTTGTTAGTATTTGCTAGTTCCCTTAAGATATTAGTAACCTTTGCGATAGTCCTCGAGGTTCGTGGTATCTCCTTATTCCAAATACCATGAACTACTTATGGCAGAAGTTCCTCGTTGAACCAAACGATCACAACCAAAGTGCTCTTAATGAGTTCTCGATTCTATATTGTGACTCTGCCAGTTCTACCTTTCTGCATGGGTTATCCGGAAGAAATATGTTGAACTCGTTCGACATGCTAATACATGAAATCCAACTCAGAAAGTTATATGTTCCTTCGAGTTGGTCATCCCTAGTTGTTTTCTGACCTCCATCTATCAATTGATAATCAAGAGTATGCATGCATTCGTTCATCGATGCCTATTATTCTTGTGGTCTGTCAAGCCATTCTATTCTGGAATGACTAGGAGAAACAAACTCCAGTACCTTGTCCACTTCGACGATTGGGTCAAAGTAGTTGTATTCCGTGGATCAAACTGCCAATCTAGCTTTTGATCTGTTCTACCTTGGAGTGTTACCATCTTTATGTCAAGAATGTCTTGAGAATTGCACCACCCCTTATGAATTCTTGATGAAGTGATACTTCTCGCCATCATCATTCGCTCCTTGGTTCCATGTTGTTGCAACCGGAATACCGACAAGTGAACCGTGATGTGTGAAATCAATACTCCTAGCAACTAGTTGCTTGGTAGTAAATGGACAATATTCTCATTCTTAGCATGTTGGTTATTGAATCATCATTCTAAGATAGATTGTGCTATCTAGTCCTTATTTCTGGTGCACTCTTCGATCAATGAATTAGGATTATTAAATCCCTTGCTTGTTTGATCATATCGTCTTGCTTTGAAAAGCAAGATTGTTCTCGAGCTTAGTAACATATCGGTGGTTCGTGATTTTCTGAATATCATCTCGGAAGTGTTACCAGGTTGTCACCTGACCGCTATGTTGAGTTCGTGATCAAGTTGGTTTTCTTGTAAACCACTCTTTCTCCAAGAATCCGTGTTAGATACCTCTGGACTAATTGGTTAAGCTAAAACAACAACTTGGAGAGTTGAAAGATAAAAGCTTAATCCACTTAGTTCACTCCAAAGGGGATATCTTGCGTGTGTATGTGTTGACGAGAGATGATATCTTCATTGATTGTTCCTCGTGATCGGTTGTTGAATCTATCGTCTTGTCCAAACCTTGATTTGAGTGTGGGCTATCGTCAAATAAAGTGAGAACCAACGATATTCATAATGTTGTCTTACTCGTGGTTGTTCCTCGAGCATACACCATTACATCCTTTGGTCTGACCAATACTATCACACTGTTCACATAATGGTGGAAGTCCAGTGATATGGAAATTCCAACGAGTTGTTGTTGAGCCCATCAGCAGCATTTTGTCTCCCCCATGATTCATGTTGAACATCAACCTAGTGTTGAAAACTTTGTAAGCAATGCCTTCGTGTTCCGTTCATGAAGCTTATGCTTGGATGGAAGAAGTGACTTCCTCGAATTCATGTGCATTTGGTGCAAGTGGCCGCCGTGAGTTCGAGAAAGATTGTTTTTGTTTCCTCTGGTACCATCCCAAGTCAGTTATGCATGTGTGAATGTATTCTATGGTTTGGTAGATTAATTACCTCCACTCCATATGTATTCCCTAGCACACCAAGCCACTGTTTGATTTGTTCAAGGAAAAGAAGTTCTTGAGTGCTAACCCTTAAGGACCCAAAGGTACATGCGCAGGACTTCGCTCTCCGCAATGATGGTTCCCAATCAGAACTCGTTAGTGTTTCATTGTAAGACTACTATGTGGTCATGCTTGTCTTGGACAACGTGTTCACATGTATGTAGCAGAACCAGCTCATGTTTTGGAGCTTGCTATCATAGTTCACTCCCCGAGAATCTCGCAATGTCGTCTTGTCGATTTGTGTTGCAAACTTTCATTTTTCTTTCTAGACTTGATGAGTCTGGAATATCCTGACACCAACCAGATCTAAATCTCACGCAGATATGATGGTTGGAACATTCCTAACATTTGCATTTTGTTCCCAGCTTGCACCGCCTTGTGCCAATCTCCCTTGGACTGCCTTCTCAGCAGTTGTTGTCCATGTTCATCTTCAAAGGTGGACTTACCATGAGTCCCATCCATCTCCGATGATAAGCAAATCATCCATCGCGTTGTCTTCAACAAGGTAGTCCACATCATCCATTCTAGCCCGAGTATGTCGTTCTCTCGAACTCCGTCAAACGATGGTTGTGAATTGCCTTAGGTTGGTATAGAGAGTTTCAATGATCGATGTATCAAAAGTAATTCTTTTTGCCACTTAAGGGAATAATTGTACCAGTCATCTTCCCAAAGGTGCCCCGTTTGTTCCAAAGGGCAACCAACTCCTTACTACGTTGACACCATTCACCACCCTCCTAAGTGTGGAAATTCCGCTACTTATTTAAACCTTGTCATATGCTCATTTCCATCATTCTTGATGTGTGTATCGTGTCTCAGCTCAAGAGATGTTATGTCTCATTTCATGAGTTGATCGTCAGTTGCTCGATCTTTGAGGAGATCAGTTCTATAGAATTTCTTTCTGTCATCGTCGTGTTGGATGAAGTTCTCAGAGCATGACATCGAGACAAAGATCGTGATCGAATCAACGTTCTTATGAAGTGCAACCTGGTTCGTGAAGATCGTGTTAATTTGCGTTCCCCCTTCCATCTGACCCTACGCTTGAATCTCGGGACGAGATTCTTGTTTAGTGGGGGTGAGTTGTCACATCCCTAGTTTCTGGCAATGCACTAGGCTAGCCTCATGAGTGACATCATGTTTAAGTTTCAAATGAACTTGAAATGGGGATTGTTTAAACCCTAGCATCAAAGGAATTCACTAGGTTCAACTAAAATATTCTCAGTGAATCCAAAGAGCTTTCAAAAATGTTCATCATTTCTGGAAAATGCTAGAAGCAATAACCAAAGGTGTTGCACATTTTTCCATGAAATATTTGGGCTCTGAATTAAATCATATAGTATTTGCATTTGGGCATATAAATGCCATTAAATATTTTAAATGCTCAAATAATCATAAACTAAAATGTTTACTGTTGGTTATATTCCAAACAGTGGCATTGAGCAGTTTCATGATTTTTGGATCTGTTTAAGTATTTTTAGTAAAGCCCTAAAGACTACAGAATAATAGAAAACAGAAACTAAAATAGGAAAAGTAGAGAGAGAAGAAAGCTTACCTGACGCTTACCTGCAGCCCACCTGGCTGCCCAGCACTGTGCTGGCCCGTGCCAGCCAGCTGCTTCGTCCCCGCCAGGCAGGCAGGGAGGTGACGCCGGCGTGCGCGAGCTCGCCAAGGCGCCACCTGCTTGCCGCCCGCGCCCCTGGACGTCTAGACGACCTCCACGTCGTCGCCCCGACCCCCTGGACCCGTCCATTCGCCCCCAACGCCTCTCTCTCGACGTTCCCCACCATAGCTGAGCATGCTCGCCGCCGCCGATCGCCGTAGCCGTGGCCACCGCCTTCTCCGCGCCTCTCCGACGCGTCCCCGTGCTCCGCCCCGACCTCCTCTTCCTCCTCATCGACCCGCGCGATGCCGGAAGCCCTAAAACGCTGCCAACATCGTCTTCTTCAACCTCGGTCCGCCGAGATCGCCGGCGACCCCGCGCTCGCCTCGCTGCCTTCCTGACCTCGCTGACCCGCTCGTTGTGACCGTTGTGAGCCACTGATCTTCCCCTCGTCTTCTTTTCTTTCCCCGTGTGCCGTAACGACTGCACCGCGCTCACCCGCACGCGCCGCCGCCCGCGCTCGTCGCCGTGATGCTGCGGTGACCATTTGGTCCCGGGCATGCGCCTAACGCGCTCCCCGCATCGCGTAGAGCCTTCGTAGCACCTCGCCGCGCTCATTTGCGCACCGCAGCCCCATCCCCACTTGCACCCGAGCTTCGGCCGCCGCCGAGCTCGTCGCCGGCGCCACTCCGGCCACTCCCCGGCTGCGCCACCACCACGGTTGGATGCGGATGAGCATCCGCATCCCGTAGCAGTGCTTTGCGCGCCAAACGGCGCTCTGTAGGCAAATCCCGCAGTGCACCACCGCGTCTGGATTCGCCGGCGGCTAAACGCCGGCGACCGCTGACCCGTTGACCGGCGTGGGTTGATCCCACATCCCGGATTGACTTCCCCCTCTCTCTCACTGACTTGCGGGCCCCGCCCGACTATTTACTCTAGTTCGCACTAATTAACTAGTTAGGTTAGTTACTACAGTCACTGACTAGTGGGCCCTGTGCAGTTAGTTAGGGCTAACTAACTTAGTTAGTTGAGTGGGTCACTGACCAGTGGGTCTCATTGGTCAGGTTTGACCTGCGATGCCTGTTGACCGCTGATGTCACAGTGATGCAGTGCTGGCGCAGTTAATTATTTTTTGGATTTATTCTTATTCAGGAAATTTCAGAAAATAATGCTAACTTCAAAAATTCATAGAAATTAATCCGTAACTCCAAATCAAACAAATTATATATGAAAAATGATCAGAAAAATCCAATCTATCCATCTGTACCATTTGCATGCATGTTTGAACAACCTAAGGTTGCTGTATATGGCAATTTGCATAATTGGCATTTAAGTAAGCACATATGGAGTTTGAATTTGAACCATTGGTTCAAACCAACTTCATTTAATCTGGTTTCTAGTTGCATTAGCTAATACCACAACATATTGCCATGTAATATTCATGCATCTTATTGTTGCATTGCATCGATTGTGTTTCCTCTGTGTTGCCGGTATTTGTCCCCTCTCGATAGACGTGGTTCCGACGATGAGTTCGATGACACCGATGAAGAACTATATTATCTTCAGAAGTGCCAGGCAAGCAAAAACCCCTTGTTCATTCCGATACAATCCCACCCTCTCGCTCCTGCTCTCTTTTACTGCATTAGGATAACAACGATTCATCTGTTACTTGCTGCGGTAGTTGAACCCCTTATCCTCTGCATGACATGTCATTGCCACAGTAAATAGATGAAACCCACTAGCATGAGTAGGAGTTGTTTGAGCCCTGATGTGCCGACTCATTCATGCTTGTCTGTTGTGCCTGCTATTGCTTAGAGTTGTGTCAGGTCTGATTCATCAGGGATGAATTGGAGGTGTGTGAACATGTCCTACTGATGAGAGCTAAGTGTGTGAACACGATTTGGTAAAGGTAGCGGTGAGAGGCCATGTAGGAGTACATGGTGGGTTGTCTCATTGAAACCGTCCTCAGGAAGTGAGTTCTGTGTTTGTGATCCATGAACAGCTACTACCACACATTGGGATCCTTAATTGACTCTCTTGGCTTCTTAACCACCCTTGTCCTCTGTCCAGGTGTTGCAAGTAGTTTCTAGTGTTTGTAGTATGCTAGAGGCCGTGCGCAGCGCTGACCCGAGGGCTGTGACGCGGTAGGCACGTGGCCGGGTATGCCGGGCGCCCGTTTGATGTCGCGGAACCCTGTACACAACGTTCGGGGCCGTATGTGGAAACCTCGGCCGGACTCCCTGCGGATGGAACCTGAATAGGCGATAAACCTTGACTAGAGACTTGAGTGTTTAGGTAGGTCGTGGCCGACACCCTCGCTGGGCTTCCGCTTGAAGGTTGCCGAGTACATGTCGTGTAAACGGCGATAAGGGGTGAGAGCGTTTGTGAAGAAGTACACCCCTGCAGGGTTAACATCATCTATTCGAATAGTCGTGTCCGCGGTAAAGGACTTCTGGGTTGCCTATAACAGTTCAAAGACAAGTGAAAGTGGATGCTCTAAAATGCGCAAGATAAGTGTGAGTCCTATGGATGGCGTTCTCGTAGGTAGACGGGAGCGGATCCATAGTGGTGTATTGATTGGTGAATATGTGGAATCGTGTGGGCCACCTCAAAGAGTTACTTGCAATCATAGTTTAGGTTAGGCACTAAGTCAAAGCTGGCTTGCTGCAGTTAAACTCCACTACCCCCTTTTTGATACCGATGCATATGTAGTTAGTTCTGATGTAAGTCTTGCTGGGTACATTTGTACTCACGTTTGCCTATTTTATGTTTTTGCAGAGAGACGTCAGTCTCGCTAGTAGTTCCGCGTGGACTTCGACGTTTAGCTTGTTACCTCAGCTACGATCTTGTGCCCTCGGCAGGATCTGGTAGATAGTTAGGCTTCTCAACCTTTTTCATTTGTAGATGTCTGTACCCAGACATGTTAAGCTTCCGCATGTGCTTTGACTTGTATGCTCTGAATGTTGGGTCATGAGACCCATGTTTGTAATATCTCGCTCCTCGCAGCCTAATGAATAAATACTTTGAGTCGTAGAGTCTTGTTGTGATGCCATGTTGTATTTACACATATCGAGCATATTGTGTCTATGATTGAAATGCTTGGTATGTGTGGGATCCGACAACCTAGTTGTTTATCCTTGGTAGCCTCTCTTATGGGGAAATGTAGTCTTGTGCTTCCATGAGCCATAGTAGTCCGCTACATCCCAGTTCACCGGAGTCCTGCTAGCCCAGCACTACTACTCCGGAACACTTGACTGGCCGGCATGTGATTCACTTTGTTCCTGTGTCTGTCGCTTCGGGGAAATGTCACGCGGTGACATCCGGAGTCCTGCCTAGCCTGCTACAGCCCGGTTCACCGGAGTCCTGTTAGCCCAGTGCTACAGCCCGGATTCGCACGCTGCTGACCGACAATTCATGTATGCCTGTCCCCGTAAGTTAGTGCCACTTTGGGTTCACGACTAGTCATGTCGGCCCGGGTTCTCTGTCATATGGATGCCAGCGACACTATCATATACGTGAGCCAAAAGGCGCAAACGGTCCCGGGCCATGGTAAGGCGACACCCGTGGGAATACCGTGCGTGAGGCCGCAAAGTGATATGAGGTGTTACCGGCTAGATCGATGTGACTTGGAATCGGGGTCCTGACACCAGCCGCTGATGAAATTGCCAGGGCATCCACTAGTGGTGCGCCTGAAGAAAATGAAGAGGTCAGGGCAACTGCATCAGTTGTGCCTGAAGAAAATCAACCACATTCCTCTGCTCCTCCCGCGCCTACCCCAACTCCAATTCTTCCATCTGCATCAGATGTGAAGAAGACCAAGGCTGCAGAGCGTGCAGCAGTGAAGAAAAGGAAAGCATCAGCTTCATCAGATTCTTCAGCTCCGAAGAAGATGAAGAAATTGACCAGCTCAGTTGCAAACCCCATTGATGTTGTTCCGATCTCAACCATGCCATCAAAGGACCTTGTTCCTTTTGATGAAGAATATGTGATCCCTAGCAGATCTGATGAAGAAAATCCTTCTGCTGCTTCGTTAGAGCAGATGGATGAAGAAATTGAAGTGGATGCAATCCCTTCAACACCAGTTGTCTCCCCGCCTATGCCTCAGTTTACTGCTAAAGAGGCCGGCGTTGAAGAAATGGAAGATGAAGATGTGGACATTGGTTGTAATGATGACTTTTGGGAAAGTCAGCACCCCAACTCTCCACTCTTCACACCATTGCAACAAATTCCTCAGTCCCCAGTAACTACAGTACAAATGGGATCTGATGAACCAAGTGCCACACCGTCAGTCCATGAAGAAATTCCAGCCACTAGTGCTGAAGAAAATGTACATGAAGAATTGAAGACCCAAGCTGCCACTGAAGAGGAACCAGAAATTCCTCAGCCTGAAGAACCTGAGATTGCGATTCCTGAGGTTGTAATGCAACTGACTGACACTCCTCTGCCCAAACCAAAGGATCCATTCTCAAGGAAGCAAAAATTCAAGGCTAATGATTTCTTCGGCGAGCACGTATTCTTCACTGATTACAACCCCTATGACTCTGCTCGCATTGGGAAGAGGCGTTTCTGGACTGCCAGCCAGGCAAATTTTTATTCCTCAGTGCTGTTCAACAAAGACAAAGTCTTCGATCATGAGCACATTCCTCACGTGGATATGGAATCTCTGTCGTGCTTCGTGCCAGTCCTCAGTGTTCTTCACGATGCTGGATGTTAAATTTCTGCACTGATATATGTGATTGGAATGAAGAGCTCATTCTTCAATTTTATGCAACTCTGCACATCACCGGAGACTCTGAAGATGTGAATTCATGGGTGCTCGACTGGATGTCTGAAAATACTCACTACAAGGCACCAGCTACTGAATTGCTTCGTGCTTTGCCTCTCAGTCCTCCCCTTGAAGCTGCTCATTGTGTCTATAGTGAACCTGAGCTTATAGATCACTATATGCAAGTGCTGATGAAGCCATTGAAGCCAGGTCAGGCCCCAAGAACAAAATTCCTTGTGAAGGAATGGTTATATGTGCCTCAGACTGTCTATCGCATTCCGACGAAGACATTGAGTCCTATCAAGGGCTACGACTCGAATGAAGAAGAAGCCGTTGGCATCATGAAGAATCTGCTTTTCAATATCATTCATGGCATTCCCGTCAACTTCCATGATTTCTTCATGAGGACTCTGGCCAATGTCGTAATGTCACTGTTTGAGTTGAAGCCTTATGCTCCGTGGATTATGAGATTCATCAGAACAAGGTCTTCACTCAACTACAAAGCTGATACACTGAACCATTGCAGCTACTTGCCCCCGGTTGAAGTCCTCAAATGGACATTTTCCTCAGCTGATGACAAGGGCAAGGCCGCTGCTGTTATTGATGAAGGAATTCTTCCATTGGATGGTCAATTTCGCAAAGCTGCATCTTATTCCACCAATGATGACTCTGCCACCCATGACTCTGCCGCCAACGCAACCAAGCCAAATCCTCAAGGCACAGCTCCCAGGGTGATGACTGATCGTGAGCTTCTCCTCAGTCTTCACCAGAAGGTTGATCGCAATCACAAATGGGTCAAGCGTCAGTTTGGTTCAATTCTTCACAACATGACTGCTACCCACAATGCAGTGAAGAAAAACCATTACTACCTCCATGAAACCTTCAACCGTACCTGGGCTATTCTGTCTCACATTTATAGTGCAGAAGATCTGAAGAAAATGGGTCTCAAGGAAGATTTTGACTGGTCTGCACCTCCACCGAAGAAATACAAGAAGGTCAAGGTTCCTTCCTTGGTGGCCAGCTCCTATTCTTCATCGCGTGACACCGACGAGCATGAAGACTTGGACGAGACTGCGGCAGGCCCTACATAACCAAACGACCCCAACAACGCTGGCGCTCCTTCATCAACTTGATATTCTTCAGGGGCGTTAGTCCTCATTTTCGAACCTTTTGGTCATTCGATGACAAAGGGGGAGAAATTTGAGTGAGTTAGTCTTCAAGTGGGTCTATCTTTTATGGGCGTTTTTTTCAAAGTTACAACTCTCGTTCTTCTGATGACTTTGTTGGATCGAGTTGTAAACTTAAAACTCTATGGTGGCCTGATACTTTTGTTGTTTCTCCTGCATGCTTATTCCACGTTAATGTTATTGCATGCATGCTGAATTACATCAGTCACCATATTTCATAATGCATTTCAAATTCTTCATATATTATGTCAAATGCGTGTATGAATTACAAGATATAGGGGGAGATCTCCATGATTCAACTCTTCAAGTGTGCATTGCTTCAAAAGCAAATTCCTCACTATGCACATCTTCAGGGGGAGTTCTTCTATATCTTGCAATCAAATTCCTCAATATCAGTATTTACACTTCATATGTTTATCCCCGTTGAAAACTTAACCTATATTGTCATCAATCACCAAAAAGGGGGAGATTGTAAGTGCATCTAGTGCCCCTTAGTGATTTTGGTGTATTGAAGACTTATAGGTTAAGGGACTAATGTGTTTATGAGTGTACACAGGTCTATAAGTCTATGAGGAGTTTGATATTTACAGAGAAAGTCGACCCCTAAAAATGAAGTTCTTCGACTGAAGACTTTGGATTTCTGAAGACTTTCTGAAGACTTTGAAAGTGAAGAAATTGGTGTGACCTTGAAGACTTTGTATTCATTTGAGGAACATGAAGCGTTAAGACTTTTGTTTTCATAGTTTCGTTTTTTCTTTCTTGAGTCATAGGAAACACCGTACTATTAAAGGGGGTCGAGGAAATACTAAGGAAAATTTTCCATGTGATGCTCAACTCAAAATCCTACACCTACCAATCCCTTCGAGTGAAGCCATTGGAAATCTCATACAGTTCAGTCATATTCTTCAGTGACAGAGACGAAGCTCTTCTGGTCTCTAAGGAATTTGTTCTGACTGAGGAGTTAGGAATTCGCCAGTGCGGATTGCCTACACAGTGAGGAACATGATAGCCCTGAGGAATTTGAGCCTCATATTTCCGACCGTTGCTGTGCTACGCGCCAGCTGTCCCAAAATATCTTATCCACCTAACGGTCATATCATTGAAGGGCATTTATGTCTTATCATGTCGGGCTGCTCCCTATTCTATAAATAGCCGCCCCCTACAACCACTAGCTGGTTGGCTGCTCCGAGAGAAACTTACATTTGTCATTTGAGAGCATCCCATCCTCCGAGGACTTTGAGCGAAAATCATCAAGTGAGGAAAACCCAAACCCAAACACCGACAAACCCAAAGTGATTGAGCATCACTGAAGAGATTGATCCTGCGTGGATCCGACGCTTGTTACCCTTGAGGACTGTGCTTCTTTCAGACAGTTAGGCGTCATGGTCTAGAGCATCCAAGAGGAATTGTGGATTGCCGAGTGACCGAGTTTGTGAAGGTTCGGAAGTCACCTGAAGACTTACCAAGAGTGATTGGACAAGGTCTGTGTGACCTTAGTTCAAGGAGAATACGGAGGACTAAGTGTCCTGGACTGCGTGTTCAGGACTGGGTGTCCGGGACTGTGTGTCCTCAGGTTTAAATACCTAGCCGCTCCAACCAGATGTACAACTGAGACAGTAGTTGGACTGGTCTACCAAATCATTGTCTGCACCAAGCTTACTGGTTCTATTTCCTCAACTCTTTCATTTCCTCATTACTGTGTTGTGTGCTTGTCATATCTGTGTTTGAAGACTTTCTCAATTTCCTCAGTTCAATTTCTTCAGTCTGTTTGTCTTCATCATGTGCTATCCTGTGTTTACGCTTTCTATACTCTGTGTTTGTCTTCATTTCATCATGATGACCATGCCTATGTTCTGCTATGCTTACACTTGAGTACTTATTCCGCTGCAAGTAGTTCTTCGCTAAGGAATTTCCTCACCCGCAAATTCCTTAGTGAAGAATTCATAAAAATCGCCTATTCACCCCCCATCTAGTCGATATAACGCACTTTCAGATTTTACGGGTTTTTCCACCATTATCTACGAGTTGGAGCACTTTGCACCTCCGGCACACTGATCTGCAGGAATGCGGAAGGGAGAAATCGGAGCCATCGTCATCACCAACACTCCATCATCATTGCGGTCATCTCCATAACATCTTGTCAACACCATCATCTCCATCACTTCCGCCCCTACTTTTTAGTGTATGAACTATTACCTCATATTTTTTGCTGGGATTACTTTCTGGTGTTGATTGATTACAACTTGTGGTTGCTATTTAGAGATTTAATTGGTGATAGATTTGTATGTTCAGATTGTGATCATGACCTCACTCATGATGATCCATTTGATATCTCATGACTAGTCCGTTACGTTCTTGAGGACACGAGAGAAACCTTGTTGCCATTAATCATGTGAAACTAAATAAAGTTTAATGTTTTGATATTATTTTTTGGTTTGATTCTCTAGTGGTGATGTGCGAGCATCAATTGCATATCACTTTACCTTTAAGGGCCTAGAGGAGATCAATGTGTGATTAGTTGTCTATTTTGTTTGCGGGCGGTGTGATTAGTTGTCTATGATGGGTGGCTGGAGTAACAGAAATTACTAAGCCCTAAATTTATAAACTATTACATAAGGGGATGTTAGAACCCTAAAGCTTAATGCTATGGTTAGATGGTATCTTAATTACTCTTGTGTATTTGCTGATGTAATTAAGGGCACAATCATAAGTGTGTATTTTCTTCAAGTAAGAACAATATTAGCATAGGTTCCACCACACAACAATTATCAAGGCAATGAAAGTTAACTCAATGAAACTAGATGGAAACAACTTTGTGAAATTTTGTATGTCCTCGAGAGCGATTTGATCGCTATATATAAGACAACTGTCTTCCCCTTAGCACAATTAAAAATTGTGCCACTTGATGCACCATTGCACTTTTCTTACAAGTTAAGTTCTTACAATTATTGTTGTGATCAAACAAAACATCAACCAATGTTTGCAGCTTTTATAAATTCCTAACAGTTTCCATCAACCAATTTCCTCTGCCCCTCGTGGGTTTAGACACACTTACTTATATAAAAGGGGCTCCAACGGATTTCCTATAGTTATAGGTTATGAGCGGGGAACTCACCAAGGCGGGCAACCCCCTTCGCCACCCCCTCCCACATAAGCAGAAGATCGAGCATAGGGCAGTGCAGACAACTCCCCCTCTGCAAGAAGTCAAAGCCCGCAATCATGTACAGATCATACCACCGCCCCTCTCAGAGATGACAGGAAATGGCACCGACCATAACTCACACAACCGCCACCCACAAAACCAAAAGAGCAACGAGAGGGCAAAATCTCTTTAGGAACACTATGATATCCTACAAGTAGGCCCATACACACCTAATCAGCGGGGCACACATTGACAAATGCGCATAAAACTGCCCCATCCCCCAACCAGCGGACGCCGAGCATTGTGGGAGTTTAGAAACTCTAAGGGATGCTTGAGCTCACTTGGTTTCCTTTCTCATTTATTGTATCCATATCTCTTGATAAATGTTGTATTCTCATTATGGAAGTAATGGAAAGGGGGGAAGCCCATTAGAAAAATCTTATTAGGATCATGGTGTGTCTATCACATTGATGAATTGTTGTCTTTTTGGGTGAGAGATTGTACCATGCTAGAAAAGAAGCATCAAAACGTATTTTAGGACAGTCCCAAGTATATATGCTCTCGAATGGATCTTTCTCAAGTTTGCAATCCTCTTTCTTCCTCATTGCTTTAAAAAAGTCAATGAAGTTGTTGATAGTTAACAAAAATTTAAGCATGGCACCTTTATAGTTCTGCAAAATGAAAAATGTATTTTCCCATGGAGAGGAATTCCATGTGGTTTGTTGGCCAATGGATTTGTATCCTCCCAGTTTGATCAAATGTTAGCTTTCCAATTCAAGTTTGCTTTTAATTTTGTTGCTACTATTATATGTATCCGATGACACACCTACAAGAGAGAAAAAATCATAAAAGAAATCTCTAAGGATAGACACATTTAATCAACATGTTTTGTGACTATATATGTATAAAAATTCCTACCATTGTATTGTAAAAAATTATATGGCTGCCGCAACACCTGCCATGCATGGAAAGGTACACTTTAAAATGCGTGTCGGCAAACTTGAAAACGAAGAAAAAAGCGCTCTGCCTCTTGAGATAGGATTTTCAAAGAAAACTTGGACGTGTAAACTCTCATTTCCATTCATGAATGAGCGATGACGCGTGGGCTAACGAGAGCGGTAAATGGAGAGATGCACGTGAGGGATATGCGTGTGTCCGGAGCCGGGGAGGGGGTGACGACATGGGAGTGATGATGCGCTTGGGCATTGCATGCATGTGAATTAAAAACGCATGTTTCTGCGCGCGAGGCGTCGACTATACCATTTTTGGATGTTTGTTCATGGGTAAAAACATCCAAACCCCAAAAGAAATGGTCCAAATATATTCCTAATATGCTAATTGAGCTACATGAAATGAAATAGAGGGAATAGTTAGAGGAAGAACTTTCTTTCGACCATAGCAAGGTGGGCCTGTCCGAGATGCATTGGACCGCTGAATTGCATATGTCGGTAAATATGTTATAGTTAAAGGACTAGAGTGTGAAAAAGAAATATCAAAACTGTCAGCGGACCGATCTTGTGAGACGCGCCTCCAGAATTTTTCCTCGCTCCTCTTGGTCCTCTCCAACTCGAAACCCTAACACCAAAAATTCCTCCAAAATCCATTCCGCCGCCGCAGCCCGCAGGCACACACGACGATGGCGGCGAAGCTGGGCGAGATTGAGGAGCTCGTCGAGGAGATCCTCATCCGCCTCCCTAAGGACGAGCCTGGTAATCTCCTCCGCTCCTCCCTCGCCTACAAGCCATGGCGCGACCTCCTCGCCAGCCACGCCTTCCGTCGCCACCACGACGACTTCCACCGAACACCTCCCATGCCTGGCTTCCTCCGCGACTGGCCGGAACTCAGCATCGAGTTCTTCCCCACCACGGATTTCCTGGCGCGCGGTCCCGACCCCCAGCACCAATATGCCGTGGAAGATTGTCGCCACGGCCGTGTCCTCCTTCGGTACTTCGATGAGGATGAGGATATGCCATTGCTGGTCATCTGGGACCCCATGACGGGCAGCGAAACAGTGCTTGGCAGCCTCGAAATGTCGGAAAAGGCAAGGTCGTTTGCCTCAGTGATCTGTGCTGCGGACAGCTGCCGCCACGGTGACTGCCATTCCGGTCCATTCCGCGTCGTTTTCGTAATCCTTCACCAGGAAGAGGAGGTCGCTACGGCGTCCGTGTACTCATCGGAGACGGCTAGTTGGAGCTCTTCGGCGGTCACCGATGTTGGTACGTTTGAGGATGAAGTCTATTTCTCCATGCCTAGTGTCCTCGCAGGAGACGCGCTCTATTTCCTCCTTTTCCGGGGCCAGGATGTTGAAGGTTGCAGTATTCTCAAGTACGACTTGGGAACCTCCTGTCTGTCAGAGATTCATCTGTCGGAGGAGATGCAGGATGCCAGCGACAATCCTATCCTGATGGTGGGGGAAGACGGTAGGCTGGGGATCGCACACCTGTTCTTTTTCTTCCTCTCCGTCTGGTCGAGGGAGGTGGATCCCGGTGGAGTTGTGTCGTGGACACAACGGAGAGACATCAACCTCGAGACTCTTCTTCCCACTAGTGATTTCACATAATCACCAGAGTTGGTTGGCTCCGTTGAGGGTACTGATATCATTTTTTAACCACAAATCTCGGCACCTATGAAATTGATCTCAAGTCACTGAAATCACCTTTGAAGATGCTCTCGAGCAAGCTGTGCCTACATCCTAATATCAAATGGACCCTCTTTCCCTACGTTAGCTTCTACTATCCTCCAGGTACCCCTTAACTTTTTATATGCATGTATAGTTGTGATTTGGGAATAGATGTTAATTACTCCTAATATATTTCAATCTGTGGCACAAATAAAAAATAGTGAATGTGTAATCAGCAGACACTAAGATGCTTTCTCAGCATACTGACTGCGTGTTCTTCCATGATTGTTTCTTTCTTCAGCGGCGGCTGGTGTTGTCGTTGAAGCATCAAGTGATGATGATGGACATGGCAATGAGGAAGCAGAAGTCTCAAGCATTGAAGAAGTTTAGATTGCTGTTTTGGTGTTGGTGGCTTTCGTTTGGTTTCCTGTTGGATGGATGATGGGATAGTGGTGTGAGTTTGATGGCTGATGGAAGAGTTTGTGTTATGTCTTGTTAATTAACTGTCTCTATTTTTTATAGCCATGCTATGGATGTTTTTGTTTTTCAAAGTTCAAACCCTGATTCCATTTAAGCAGGGGAAAGTTGTCTTTTGTGTAAAAAAATGCTGAAAGTTGTATGCATAATTACACAGAAAGTTTTTTAATTTTCCTCTACAGAAAGTTTTATATTTAAATAGTGCCAGCAGCTGCATCGTCTGTTGTGCGTGGATCACACAATAATCTGCTAATGAGCCTCCCAGCTATGACACCATTACAAACTGATCGCCAACTTCTGCTGATGTATGTCTTCGTGCGCTAATGCGCTTTGCGTGCTGTGATTTTGGCACAGCAATTTAACCAATAATGAAGTAGGCTGCTCCGTGAACATGATGAATACTGGTATGTTCAAGAGGTTTTTTACGGTACCCTGGTACTCCCCAAACATAGATGGGAGTACCGAGTAAATCTGTACGTTCCTTTGATAGGGTAGTTTAGTCTTTTCCGTATCTAATTTTTGACTAATTGCATTTCCTTAATCTACTCTGGTGATCCGGGGTAATATGAAACCGTCCTTCCTGTTTGCACGCACGTAGCGTCAATCATCTTCTTCCTCCCCGCAACAAAAAATAAATAAATCAGGGAGGCTGCAAAACTTTGTCGTACTTTAACCATGCTGCATCTCAGCCGCCGCCGTCAGCGTGTCACACCCCCGTCGAGAGGTTGTTTGTCACGCATCGGCGACCCGTCGTTGCATCTCTGGCCGCTAAGCCTAGCTCCGATCTGCAGGGCCTCACCTTTCTGGCGACGGTGATGGCCCCGCTCCGCCGAACCTGGCTGTGACTGAATGTTTATCACATGATCCAGTCGTCCCTTGTAATTCGGGATTACAGTTACTGACGGATTAAAAATTAACATGTTAACTATCCTTTGTTATTCCAATTTTACCCTCCAGATCGGGGCACTCCCTGCTGTTTAACGGTGGTACTCCATGACAGTGCTGTTGGAGTACAAACTAAAACTATGTGTTAGATCGGAGGAAATTAGCGGCCCGTGTTAGTTTCAGGGTACCGTAAAACAACTCATGTTCAATGGTTTAGGTTTAAGCTGATATTGGTTGACTACTCTGTTTTCCCTCTTATTTGTTTTGCTACAGGTTTGTCTCCATGCTCTTTGGTTTAAAATAAGCTGATCTGTCTTCTTTCATATATATGTCACGCGTGAATTCCATTACTGTTGTATTGGTTTGATCCGTTGTAAGGAGTCGTCAAAGCCCTCCTTAAAAAATATGAACAAGTGAACAATGTTCTGTTATACAATCCTCACGGGTTCACGGTTGTCTAATTTGCCACATGAGAAACTCGGCCTTACAGAGGTTGCTGCCAGAGCAATACTGTAGACAATATATATGAAAAAATATATGTAATCATCATGTAAGCAGAAAGAATGCCTCTACTGAATACCCATTTTTTCTTGCAGGAGTATCTTGCATGGGCTTCTGCGGAACCTATATTACCTTCTTACCTCTCATGTGAGAAGCGGAGGTAAGAGGGAGCATGTTAAAAAACCTCAGTCTGGTAAGAACAGATGCTGCCATTTCTTACTTTGTTTTCGAAATTTCCCTCTCCTCTTTAAATCTGATCAGAACAGATCCTATTTGGTCAACTCCCATATCCTATGTTTTCTTAGTTTAAGGGCTTCTGAAGCTTGTTTGCATCTTGTGATTTGTGGTACGCCTGCTCCTACTAGCTTCTTCGCTCAGTCTAGTGGTTCTTTTCTCTGTTGGTGTATGACACCAGTGGTTTTATGACTCTACTGTTGCTGATGTGCCCTATTTATACTATTGGTCAATGCGTATATGGATGATACATATGTTGTTGACTCATATTTTGCACAAATGAGTAAGATCTGTGGTTTGGCAGCGTGGGCTTTAATTTACCGATTTATGCTAGAATTACACCTGTCATTCTCTCCTTCATGCTTATCGTTCTAAACAGCTGGATGGCCTCTTTGGCTGGCTTGGGAACAAAGGCTTGGTCTTATCCTTGGTAGGTTTATTTTCCCTATGTGAAATGCTTGCCTATTGGCGAACTTATGCCCTCGGCTGGACTTGTGTATGTTTATCCTCTTGAAGATTTCCTTGGATAGGAATTTCTTAACATAAATATGTGGCTCAGATCATTAGCATATTGGAAAACGGTTGGGTGGACTTAATTTAATCTGAAAGCTTGACCAATACTTAATTTAACTATGGGATTTGACTTAATGAGGTTTAACTAAAACTTACAGTGATAGACTACTGTTGACTTAAGTGAGGTTTGGCTGGGTTTGTTGTGGATTTTATGCTATTCTTGGAAATATTGGTTGTCTTTGCCATTCTTGGTTGGCTTTTATTATGTCTATTGTTGGCTTGAATGGGTCATAATTGTAGGCATCTATGTCTTCAGAATCAGACCAATTTCTGGTTTCGTCAAGGTTAACCTCAAATATGATATTCCATCTCTGTTTAGAGATGCATACATTCTAACCCTTAACCAAATTCTTTTATCTGTATGACTTTATGCAGGTTCTAATCCAAAATGGAGTTAAAATGCAGAGACGGAGAGGGCTTAAGCTAGGTCTTTTCTCCTCTTTTACTCCTTTTGTACTCACTTGTAGCATATACTCGTACATTTCCTCATTATCAATAAATTTTGTTTATTATCCAATTGTATTCCTTTTCCTATTGGTATTTCATTCGATTATGTAATTTATTAATCTCCCCCCTTGTATGACTTTATAAATATGAGTTTGTAACATTGAATTCAATGTTGACTGTATTTCTTCTTGATTATTCAGTTTTCTTTGTTTAAATTCCAATTCAAATAACTCTATACAATCAAGTCATTGTATCATAATAATAATTGCACTGTGACCCAAATGTGGCAAAATGAACAAATGTCATGCCCAATTACCCACACTTGGCTAGACATACTGGTTTTAAGGGAGAAGTTTTAAATTCCCTCAAAAAAATTATGCATGAACTGCAGTGCACAATCGGGAAAACAGATCTCCGTTCTTATTGTAAACTATGGGTTGTTACACCATGAAATTAAAATTATTGGTAAACATTATTATCTTAATTTGAAAAACATCCATAGAGACAAATGGCTCTCGGTAGCATATGCACTTATATTCAAGAACTATACTTAATTAGAATTCTAAAGAAACATGTTATCTTTTTCATAATATAAATGTTCATATAATATATGTGCTTGTAATTTAAGAAAAAAATGTTTCCGTCGCAAGAGAAAAAAATTAGTGCTCTAAATATATAAAAATCTTAGCACTAAATTTTGTTCATTTTACATGTGAAAACTCTGTTTTTTGCAAAAACAAATACAAGCATAAAAGGACTTGAACATCATGTCCATGATCGCCACATTCTAGCTGCAATGATTTGTCGCTATCTATTTCTCAGCCACGGTTGTTGCAATCATGGTGTCCTCTACCTATACCCTCGCCATCACATCCTCAACCAAAGCCAAGCATTGGCTCCTGAATGTATGCAACACATGGCTCGAGGTGGCGTGTGATAGGTGAGGCACATCGCAACCGTCGAGGAACATGCATGTGGTGTATATCTAGTACCATGGCTGGTTTTATCAGTTTCTTGCTATGGAAGACAAAAGAAAAAATAATGTGATACTCAATAAGTTTTTAGAAATCCTGTATTGCAAACAACTTGTGTGTCGTGAATGAACAAAGCACACTGGAATATATTACCACTTCATCAAAGAGAAGTTGGATGAAGGAATTACTTTCATGATGTATGTGAGCTAATCCCCTCGCAAAGAAAAAAGATGCATGCTTATCAAATCAGACAGTAAATAACCACATATTCTTACTAATATCTTCTACCGTATGAACTTTTTCGGTCTTTTGCAGTATCAAGATAGCCATCCCGTATTTTTGAAGAAGAAAAACGAACACAGGTATGACAATGTTTCACAACAAAAGCAAGATATTGATTCTTATTCCGCTTATGCATTTTATTTCATATTGGTGTACATATTTTTGTTTCCAAAAGTTTTCCTGGCAAATCCTATTTGATATCTTATATGTTGTTAGTTTACCACCACTATCTGACTATGTTATAAGTTATTAGGCTCCTTCTGAACCTTGCGTAGTGATAGTGTTATCAGGTTCTTGCCCCATACAAATGTGCCGATTACGGGCATGTTGCAGCAAATGTGCTATTAGGCTCCTAGTAAATAGAACCAAAGGCACGCGTTACTGCACAGTTGTACCTTACCATTGTTGAAACAACTATTTCTACATGCATTTTATTAGAACTAACGATTATCTTAAAACACTATGAATTGGCCGGCCTCATGGAGATTGCAGGTTCGGAACCTCTCATAAAGGAGTAGATTGTCATTGACATCAGATAAAGTGGTTTTGCCTACGAACGACGCAATTGCCAGCTCCATCGTACGTGCACACATATATGGTTCCAAGGTGGCAAACCATAGGCATATAAACAAAGAACTTACAGTGTGTATATTGTATGAAGCATACGAAATAATTTCATGTCAATAACCCTTGTGACTATCAAAGAGAGATAAATATGTAATGCATGAGTATTAGCTAGCAAGGACTCCCAGAATATTACACATATGGTCCATAATACTGAACTTATGAATCTCACGATATCAAAAAGCTCGCCTATCCAGGAAAGGAGATATCTCAGTAGTGCCAACAAATAGAAAAACGGTTCATTAAACTATATTTACTTGTAAATAAAATAAAGTAGAAGATAGATCAAGTACAAAATCATCCTACATAGTCAGGACTGAAGGGTAAGCAAGAAGCTCATTACTTGTGATGTAATTTACAACAAATCTACAAAAGAGAAAAAATATATAGTAAGATGTAAACAGAACCATATGGCTTAGGTACTCGTTGTACTTAAGCAGCTGGGCTTGCTGAAGATGGCAATCAGAATTCTTGATGATTAAAGCTACTAATTACTAAGCTCCGTCCAGTCCAGGCATAATAAAATTGGACAATCTGAGATTTCTTTTTTGGACTACTACATGTTTATCAGCAGAGTGAGTGAACACCAGTAGTAGTGCCTGAGAAACATTTAGCTAAATTGTTTGGAAATTTCCCAGAATCCCATCAGTTCTTGTGACCCGGGAGTGAAACATAGTTGATATGATATCTATGAATAATAAGTTAATAACAAATTACTAATTAATTCGACGAATAATTCTGTCCAACAACCAAGTAAAAACAGTTTACAACCACATCTATTATTTGAGAAATGTCATGCCAAATATACCAGTTTTAATATTCTCTGTGAGTTTCACTAAACACTAGAATTGGAATTTTAATAGCTATGAAATCTGGAGATGCTCGAAGGATGAAAATGAGCTGACATTATCAGTATTAAGTTGGGATCTGTGTGGTTGCTAAAAATCCTATAAAATTTCAGATATCCTCAAATACAATCCCTTTGACATGTAAGCAAACAATTAAATTTGCAGGTGCTTGTCGCGATGGTTGTTAGCCGTAAACCACGCTAGGGCGTTGGAGCTCAGTGCTGGTCGTTGCAAGCTGTTGGGCAGGCCCGCGTTGCGTGCGGTTGTGCGCGTCGTGTGCGTGGAGAGCCCGGCCAGGTCGTGTGTGTGTGTGCGCGCGCGCGCGAGTCAGCGCGTGTGCGTGGCCGCGTTGCGTGTTCTGTTGGCAAGAACGGGGGGAGCGTTGGAGTCGATCCTGGGCGGGCGCGCACGACCCGGACATGTACGTGCATGTCGCGGGCGTGGACGGCGCGGGCCGGATCGGGCGCTCGGCGTGGTAGACTGGGACGTGGGTACGTGCCTGGCGAGTCCCAGGGTATAAGTAGCCCCCCATGCGTTGTAACAGATCGAGGCTTACGAGTTTGTGCTCGTGGAAGTGGCGTTCGAGCGCTGGAAAAAAAATCCTCCCGTGTCCACTCTCTTCTTCCTTCCTCCTTTTTTGTTGTGTTAGAGAGAGAGCCAGAGGGAGGTGCAGTGAGAGAGAGGAATAGGAAGGGCACGGCAACAACAATTGGTATCAGAGCCACAAGGTTCGAGGGGCGGCCGTGGTGTGCGGCGGTGTCCGCGGCGCGCGCGGCGAGCGTGGCGGACATGAAGGCATCGGCTGCGGTGCGCAGCGATGCAGGGTGATGCCGTGCGCACGACGAGCAACGGCGGTCGCAGAGACGAGGAGGTCGCGGAGGACCTGCTTGGTGGCGCAGAGGCCGCAGCGGCTCGGCGCGACAACCATGGAGGTGCTGCGCTGCGGTTGAGGCCGCAGCGGTGCAGGGCAATAGTGGCGAGCCGGGCGCGACCGGTGCGTGTTATGGGTGCGCACTGGACGCGGCGGGCCCGTCAGGACCGCGGGCGCGCGTACGAGCGTGCGGTTGACGTTGGGAGGAGGCGTATGTCGCCGTTGTGCTCGAGTCCGTGCTCGAGTTCGGCTACATCCTTCCGGCGTTTGTTGCTGGAGTTCGCGTCGGAGCGCGACGGGTGCACCGGCCGGGGAGTGTGTGGAGTGGCGAATGCAGCGGATGAGTGACCGCGTCGAGGCGCTGGACTTGGGCCGTGGCGACTGCGTGCGTGCGCGTCATGTACACGAGCTTGGGAGCACGGGACGCGGGGTGCTGCGCGGCGGAGGCCGCAGCGGCGTGGTGCGACGGTCATGACGATGACGACGGAAGCCGCAACAACTCCGGCGACGGCAGGTCGTGGTTTAGGGGGAGAAATGTTAGCCTTAAACCACGCCAGGTCGTTGGAGCTCAGTGCTGGTCGTTGCAAGCTGTTGGGCAGGCCCGCGTTGCGTGCGGTTGTGCGCGTCGTGTGCTTGGAGAGCCCGGGCAGGTCGTGTGTGTGTGTGTGCGAGTCAGCGCGCGTGTGCGTGGCCGCGTTGCGTGTTCTGTTGGTAAGAACGGGGGGAGCGTTGGAGTCGATCCTGGGCGGGCGCGCACGACCCAGACATGTACGTGCATGTCGCGGGCGTGGACGGCGCGGGCCGGATCGGGCGCTCGGCATGGTAGACTGGGACGTGGGTACGTGCCCGGCGAGTCCCAGGGTATAAGTAGTCCCCCATGCGTTGTAATAGATCGAGGCTTACGAGTTCGTGCTCTTGGAAGTGGCGTTCGAGCGCCGGAAAAAAAATCCTCCCGTGTCCACTGTCTTCTTCCTTCCTCCTTCTTCTTTGTTGTGTTAGAGAGAGAGCCAGAGGGAGGTGCAGCGAGAGAGAGGAAGAGGAAGGCCACGGCAACAACAAAGGTTACGGAAGCATGCGGATAATCAGGGTAAAAACATGAATCTGAAATTCTGTATGCTTTTGGATTATGTGAGTAGGCTAAATTTCCTCATGTGTTCTTGGTACTCATGAACTGATAACAGATGAGGTAATGTTTGAATGATGTTTGTGTAAGTCAATGATGTTGTATTCGACTATTCTTATAGATGTACAACAAGATTCTATTCGCAGTAAGTTGGGTTCGAAATATCACCTGGATATCTATGAAGATCTTATGTGGTGTGGATGCTCTATTGATCATTTACATGGGTTGAAATTCTTTTTATGAAGATCTACCCCAATTGTTGAGCTTAAATATATACCCTATACATATACATGTATTTATGTAATACGAGATACTCCTTTAGTAATCTGGCAAAAACTGTAGAAAACATCCAGAAAGATAGGCGTTTGTGTTCATAGAGGCCCTCTGAAACGGTTCAAACCTGCAATACTTTCATGCCATTTTTAGGATCTACTTAGCTGCAATGAGTTGATGGCATCTGTATGTGTAGGATTTCTCTTATTTCCTGATGCTAAATCAGAAGCATTCATTTTTCCCATCTGCAACTCATTTGCCTCTGTTGTTAATAAAAATTGCATTATACTTGCCCTGTTATGGAGGGAAAATACTCATGAGTGGCAGGCTGGTAGTTAGCTACAATGGTCTTATCATTAGGCGCAGTGCGGGAGTAAGTGTTCTTAAACTCTTATGCTAACAGTAATATATTTTGATCCTTATTTTCTGAAAAAAGTTCAGAAGATATGTTCAAGATTGAAGTTAATTGCTTGTTTGTATTAACAAACTTTTCAGTGCATGTGATAATATAAATGATATCAATGCCATAAAATCATAGAAAGAATAACAGAAGTTTGTGGAAAGAATAGAACAACAAATTTGTTGATCGAAATTTCAGCCAGGTTAAAAGGAATATGCATAACCATAAAACTCACTTGAGAAATAACCTCACAATAATTGAAGTAAGGACATATATGTACTTTTGGGAGGCCTTATTAACTAAAGATAGCACAATATATTGTAGAAGATTGAAAAAATATCCTGCAAAAAAACAAAGGTTGATTATTTTTAACATTTCCTAGATAGCAGGAAACATACATTATAGGTTCTAAGATATAGCTGTTAGCATTAACATTCCAACATTGAAGTGCGCATTATATTTGAAAATGCACTTTTTCTGACTCAAATACCACTATGCTGCACCAGTATGCCGGTGAAAAGACTATTTTGATACCATCAGATTGTTACCATACCATCCATCCATCATGAACCATGTAAGAACCCTCCTTCTTTGGCCTTCTATAGTGAGCATCTGATGTAATCCAAAAAGATGATAAATTCTTTGAAAATAACTTTAGAAATGACAAAACAGGATTGCAGAGTCAATTGTCTGGTGTCTTTCTAAATAATTACCAACTGATAGACAAAAGTAAGCGTGAAATGTTTTAATATGATACCTTATCATCATTAGCCAGAACATACCTTCTCTTATAGTCCCGATGTTCAAAAAAAGCGTGAAGTGTAAGCGAAGCAAAATGTTGTTGATTAGCGCACTGACCGATTAAGTGTTTTTAATAATTTCGCTAGAGTTTGACTATTTTTAAATAGTATGCACATGAAAGTAGAAAACATACCATATAGGGAAATGAAATACTCCCTCCATCCCATAATGTAAGATATTTTTTAACACTTATGGGACGGAGGGAGTAGCATCTAAAATGCAGTTCACACCATAGAAAATAGATATCAGGTTAACACAGCAAGCACATAACAACTAAAATTTAGTCCAGTTCAAACAAACATAGCCTTATTGAGATCATGTGCCAGAATTTGGCCCGAATCTGTAGGAAATAGTTCCCGAACAGACCCTAATAATAAGTTAAATTTCATATTGTCATTGTGGCGCAAGCAACCAAGAATATGTTGTTGAAAAACAGTCAAATTCTAGCCAAATTTTTGAATAACGATTAATCTACTGCTTAGGGTCAAAGCGAGGTGTTTTTGCCGTCACTCGTCGCTTAAGCATCGCTTAAAAATGTTTTCTTGAACACTGCTTGGTCTAGAACATACCTTCTCTTGGTCATCTAGATTCCCTTTTACAAAAATGTACAACCAGACACTTTGTACGGCCCATAATCTTCATCCACGCCACGTCGCCACAGCAAAAATGCTGCGACGCAGAAAAACTACGGCAGATCCAATGCAATGAATGAAACCTGTACACGCACTCCAACGGAGAAGCCACAACCCACCAAACTCAGCGCTCAATCAACCATCGTCGGCACAACAAACTCTAGAACATGCACCACCCTCCGCAATCCCTTTACCACAATAGCCGCGACGCACAGGAACCAATGCCAGTTTACTAGCATCAGCTACAGGGCCCGCGGACCGGCAATCTCGAGTCGTGCAAGTGGCCAGCAAAAACAACAAAAAATCCAGTCTCGTGGGGGAAACGGTGCGCTGCAAGATAACACGAAAAGAACCCTCATTCCTCCACAATGCCTATACACACCGCCAGAAGAACACATCCATGAAAGGAGCAAATGAGCTATCCTATGTTAGCTGCGACCAGAAACTCCCTCGTTGCCAGTTTGAAATGCCAACAACTCGCGTGGGCATCTCGGGGGGAGACGCGGGTGACGAAGTGTGCGATGAGGCGTCGCTCCCAACCGACGAGGGATGGACGGCGGTGAGTGCCGGCGGTCGTGTGTTATGGGCCGCCCGGCGGTGCTTTGCTCCCGCCCGGACCCGGCGCTGCCCCTGGGGGGTCTCGCTTCTGGGCTCTGGCCGGTTGGAGTCTGACGACGAGGATGCAGAGCTCGTGGATGATGACCTACATGGTAGCGTGGGCCTTGAGCGCGAGGTGTGCTCAGTGGAAGATTTCGTAGCCCGTGCGGCAGAGCTAGGGGGCTCGCTCGTTGCAGAACGGTGGCGCTCCTTTGGCACTGGTGGCCGCGGTTCCAAGTCCATGGCGAGCCAGATCTGGCTGCCGCATGTGCCTACAGGTGCGGCAGCGGGGTCACCTCGGCCGCCTACTCCGCTGATGCCCACACCGGTGGTGCTGGAGCCGCTTGACTCATCGTCGGCCGCAGGCGCGCTAACCTTGTTGCCACCGGCGGTGGCGTGGAGGAGCGCCCGTGTGCGAGCCCTAGCATTCGGGGTGATGCGTCTCGGGTTGGGCCTACACTTGGGCCTGTGGTGCCTGTGAGCCAGGCTCGGCGCCCATGACCCCTATGTTGGCGGTGCAGCACGGGTTGGTGCCTAGTGGGCCTGGCCCATCTTCTGCGGCTGCCCATGTGGCTATGGAGGCCCAGCCCACTCACCCCCAGTTAAGTACATGTGGGTGTGAAGGGGCAAGACGAATCCGACACTAGGGTTTCTAGCCACCAGAGTGGAAGGGTGGCGCACAAGAAGGGGATTGGGGGTCCTCTGCCATCATGGTTGGTTAAGGAGCAAGAACGCAAAGAGCAAGAAGAAATAAGATGCGCGGCATATGGGCCCAAATCTGGAGCGCAATGAGTGACAACACCCATTTTGTGGTGACCAGGTGGGTGACCCCTATGCCAACGGCAGGTAGGCCAGGAAGACGGACAAGTTAGCGCTGCCCTCGGCGGCGGGCCTGCTTCCGCTGGCATTGCCATCCTCGTCGCAGTGCATGGCGCTCACCCCCATTCCGGTGGAAGATCCAATCGGTCCTGAGTGCTTCAGGTGTGGCAGGGTGGGCCATTTCCAATCCAAGTGTGAGTTCGAGCCGCTCTATGTCCTATGCAACGAAGATGGCCATCCCTCGGTGCTCTGCCCTACCAGGGTAAAGCTGCTCATGCCGTAGACGATGGGGCATGCGATCCTTGGGGAGGGCTTATTTTGCCTCCCGTTTGCAGAAGAGGAGGCGCGGGCAGCTGCAGCTGCGGCAGGCACCAAGGCTATCATTTCGGCCATGCTGGGTGGTTCTGTTTTAGGGTATCTTACAAGAGAGGAGCTCGTGCACCTGGTGGAGGGATATTGGGACTAGAAGATTATGTAGATCATGGTGACGAAACTTTCAGTGGAGTTCCCTCGCGCTGACATGCTGACCATGGCCACTCGCAGCGGCAAGCTATTCCTGTCACGCAATGACATCATGGAGGACAACCATGCGATGTCGGTTGATAACCCCAAGTGTCTGGTCATGTCAGAGGTTTGGGTTCGCCTGTTTGGCATCCCGCCGAAGCACCGAATAGAAGCTAGGCTCAAGGCAGCCACTACGATGATTGAGGCCCCTGGCAGTGGATGTGGCTTCGTTGAGCAACTCGGGGCCTGTTCACATGAGGTTTGCCTGCCGCAAGCCGGCCAAACTCAGGGGCATGATGCAGATTTGGTTCAATGGTGAATCATATAATGTCAGACTCAAGCCTGATCTTGATGGTGGGCTTGGTAGTGCTTCACCAGCCCTGGATAACAATGGGAAAGGGCCAGATGGAAACAACAAATACAAAGATGACAACATGGGCGCTGACTCGATTGACACCAAGACCTGGGATAGGTTGGGCTAGCTCCAAAGAGAAGGGCGGCAGCTCGAAGGACAGGGCGACAAGAAAGAGGTCAGATCGTCATAGAGCAGTCGACTATAAGTATAAGACTGTTGGCCTGAGAGAAGGCAGTCTCTCTCGGCTGCAAACAGGCCATCCAGAAAAAAGGAATAGGTGTAGATTCTGGTCCGGTCCCTCCTTCGGCCGCCAAGGGCAAGGGCAAGAAGATGGCGGGCCTCTTTTGATCGGTACGGCCCCAACCTGGGGTCGCCGCTACCTTGCGTGCTTGCGTTCTCTCTGGGAAATCTGGAGCTAGGTAAGGATGGAGCGGCTCCTGTGTAGGAGGTGAGGGGCTTGTCATCCTCGCTCGAGGTGGGCGGGGGGGGGGGGGGGACTTCTGAAGTGCTCGATGAGCCCACCCCTCTTTACTCCTGCTCCCACGGTGGGCAAGGCTTTTCCCCTCTCTGCTGCCGAGCATGCTAAAATTGGGTGTTCCAGCCATGCATCGAGGCAAGCCAGCAAGGGAGCTTGGTTCGCCGAGGCAAGAAGACGGTGACGCGCAAGGTTCTCCCCAAGGCAGGGCGGCGCAAGCTATCACGAGCTCCGAGGAGGCCCAGGAGCATTCATGCCTAGTGGTCATGGTGCTTGTCTCACCACATCCTGCCATCGGGTCTTCCGAAGGTGTCTCAGGCGGCTTGGGAGAGGTGCTGATGGCTGATGCAGGGAGGTCCGAGAGGGTGCCCAGGGCCAAGAGATCACAGGCGGGCAGCCTCAATGCGTTGAAGCATGCGAAGCTGCTTATAGCTGAGAAGAATTTGGAACTATCAGGTAACGAAATCCCTCGCTACTCCATTCCCAATGTTGTTTCAGATGATCATTTGCTTGGGGTTCTTGGAGATTGTGGCGCTATTCATGTGCGTGAGGGTTCTCCGGCACTAGTAGGAAAAGGGGCTTTTACCCCGGTTCATAGGGGCCTTTAGTCCCGGTTCTGGAACCGGGACTAAAGGGTCGTTACTAATGCCCTAGACCTTTAGTCCCGGTTCTTACACGAACCGGGACTAAAGGCCGTCCACATGGCCGGTGCGGGGAGCCCAGGCAGGAGGGCCTTTGGTCCCGGTTGGTGCCACCAACCGGGACCAATAGGCAGGGCCTTTTGTCCCGGTTGGTGTCACCAACCGAGACCAATAGGCATCCAAGCGTCAGCAGCTGGCAGGAGCTGAGGTTTTGTTTTTTTGGAAAGGGGGTGGTTTAGGGGTTTTGGGGGGTTAATTTAGGTGTTTCATATATATATTGTGTTAGCTAGCTAATTAATAGAGAGAAGTGTCCTCTCTTATCTTCGTGCTTGGTCGACGCTACGTACTATATACCTATGGAGAGGAGTAGACACGCTAGCTAGTAATCAAATGAAGGAAACAGAAGATCGTCATAAACATATGCATACAGAGAGAAGTGATATCGACCACCTCTCCTTCTCCGAGATATTGGTCAAACAACAAGTTCTCGTATATCTATCCGACACTACCGGCTACATATATACAATAATTCTCTCTTACAATACAATCTCCTAATTAAATTGTAGGAACACAGGGTCCACATAGTATTCTCCGTTTTCAACGATCACGTGGTCAAGGAAGAATGCCGCCAATTCCTCTTGAATTCCTCGCATACGATCTTCTGCTAGGAGTTCATCCCGCTTCCGAAACATCTAATTTGAAGAAGGGGGTCAATACATATATATGTGAATAAATGAAACTCAACACAAATGATGGTAATAAAATAAAATTGTGAATATTATTGCTTACGCACTTCATATTGTTCTTCAGTGTAGCCCCGCTCACAGGTCGTGTAGCGGATGGACTCGCAAACGTAGTATCCACAGTAATTATTCCCGGGTTCCTGCCACAACCACTTTACAAGAAATAGAGGTCAATCAAACCGATAAGCAAGCATGCTAAATGGTATTGATGAAACTAGCGCTTGAATCACTAGGAGATGCGCGGAACATGCTACTATAGTACTTACTTTCGGGTGATTAAATTGCAGCTTCTTCGGCAGTCCCGGAGCTTTTGAGGTGAATTTTCTCCAAACCCTGCCAGACAAAGAAAACAATTACTTTATATCAGGAAATGAACAAAGTTGCTGATATGATGGATAATGATCGATTTAACTTACTTCTCGAGCATTTGAGTCATGTTCGCATAGTCCTGGGGATCTTTTCGTCTCGAGTCTAAGACGGCTACTACTCCCTGCTCAAGCTTAATCTCTAGGAGAATATAGTGGAAGCTGCGCATGCATGCATAAGTCATCAATTACGTTACCATAACCTGGACTAATAAGGGAAACCGAATATGCACAAGACAGTAACACTCACTTGAAGTTGTAAGAAAAGAGTATTATATCTTTGTTTTGATTTAGTACCAACGATTGTAGCAAGTTGGGCTCGGCTTCTTTGGGATGTTTTTCAACCGTCTATGCATCTATGGGATTTGTGTTAATGAACCCAATATCACCGATTTGTTTTTTCTTCAATTCGGCGATCTTCAATCTGCATAATATAGTGAGGATGTGTATAAATACATGCAATGAAAGAGCTGACCTATATAGAGAGACTTAATGACAGAAGTAGTACTACTTACAGACAGTAGCAAGTGATCATTGTTTTATCGAGGGCCTTTTGATTGTAAAACTGGAAGAAATCCTCAAATGGAACATTCAGCAGATCAATTCCAACGAGGTCATGCTCCGGTTTAACTCTCAGCGTCAAAGTATTCATCCCATCAGACTCTCTGCAGGTTTTCATGTACCAATCATGTAGTCTTCGCATCATCGTGCTTAGAGATCTTTCATCTTTGACGAGAGGCTTCCCGTAATGGTATTTGTGTTCGTCCACCTCCATGATTTCATAATGTACATCGTCGGGCAGGTAATCTCCAAGATTGCTATATCTGGGCACCATACTCGGATCATTAGCGACGATGTCTTTTGACACCTTGAGCGGGGGGCACGATTGGTTCGCTTGTTCGCCGAGCTGGGCAATTTTTTTCCCAGCTCGTCGTTCTTTTATCCTCTTATCACTGACAGTACTTCCCGACCGCTCCGCTTCGGCATATGCCTTTGCAAGAACGCGCTCATAGTTGCCTCTCGGCGGAGACTTTGGTGGTTTTGTCAGGGCAGCCAGAGTGCGCTTTGCTTTCACCGGATCTACCTTCTCCTCCGGAGGTGGATGTTTCCTTTCTTTCACCCCTTCAAAGAAGTTCTTCACTTCGGCTCGCACGATCTTCGCGTTCTCCTCCTCGGTCCTCTCGTATGGTAACTTCTCTGGAGTCTTCAGAGAAGGATCGAATCTGTATTGCCTCCCGCCTCTGGCAGCTGTACTGCTAGACGCCGGCAAAGCAGACGGAGCGGCTGCGGCTGTCTTCTTTCCTTGCTTACGAGGCGGAGGAGAAGGACTACGACGCGCCGGAGCAGCCGCAGCGGCGGCGGGTCTCTTCCGCCCTTGCTGACGAGGCGGAGAAGGAGGCGGAGTGCCGCCACGCGCCGGAGAAGGAGGCTGAGTGCCCTGACCAGTCGCCCCCGCCTCCTTCCTCCTCTGGCCGAACAGAGGCGGGGCTCCGGCGATCAACACCGGCGAACGGCGGCTCCTCGCGGGGTCCTAAGGGCGGGAATGGATCCGCCAGGCCGGGTCGGTCCTCCCGGTGGTCGAGGAGGTGGCGGGGATGGAGGGAGTCGCCGGCGGCGAGCTCCGCGGCGGACGGCAGCTTCGGGAGGTTTGGGGCTTTGGCCTACGGTGGTTCCCCGACGCAGCTGAGGGTTTGGACGGCTCCGCACGGTCGAGGGGAGGAGGATGGTGGTGCTATACGAACGGGGGGGGGGGGCGCTAGTTGCGACTGAATGGACCGGAGGGCGGCGGCGGCTGTACTGGCCGGAGATGGGGAAGAAGACCCACCCTGGTCGATTGCCTGCTATGGGGGTGCTAGGTGGGGTGGCTTGAGGTCGCCTGAGGGACTGGACGGACTCGGGGGCTCCTTATATAGGCGGCCGGAGTCGGTTCCAACAGCGGCTGTGGATAAGAACGGCGAACCGCCGTTCTCTAGCCTGCAGGACGTCGTGGCGGCGACGGGCACTAGTGGACGAGCTCGCGGATAAGCTTGGACTGCTCCAGAGGCGAGCTGGCGAGCGGCTGTGGCTCGGGCGGCGCCGTCCATGGCAGGGGCCTGCTGTGGCCGGCCGTCGTGCCCCTGAAGACCTATTCATCTTGCCTGAAGGTGATCCTGTGTCAGATCCTGCACGATACCTCATCACTACAACACGTCGGCGGCGGTGTATGAGGCGTCCATGGCCCTGATGGCGCCTACAAGGGAGGACGCATGATCTTCAAGGGAGGACAGGCCATCAGATTCATCGACTTCGTAGCGTCTTTGTTCATCCAGGTTTGACAATTCATCTTTTCATTATCTAGTCTCTCAGGGATGTCAAACGTACCCTCAACAACTAACGTCAGCATTTATTTTGTTCTATAGTGAACCCCCTCGATGAATGCATGTCTGTTGCCGTGGCTAGAGAAAATTCTACATATCCACATCCTGATAACCAACAAGATAAGTAGCAGCTTTGATATGGAGGTATTTTCCTTCACTGCGTGCTTTTTCTTTGTGCCCTTTACTATACTGTAGTAGCATTTGCTAAATTGCACTGAGAGAATAGGACGGCACAACAACCTAGGGCTTCAAGAAAACCAACCAAATTCCTTTTTTTTGGGATCAACCAACCAAATTGCTGTAATAGCACGATCCGCAAGACCTAGAAGGGATCTACACATGACATCGGTGGCTTCTCCTCCGCCTGCTATTTGACGCTTTGACACTGTTGACAGATCCGAGTTCCACCTGCTAGGCTCGAATGGTAGATGTTACGGGCAACTGTATGTGAATCCCACTCCAAGGGATCGCCCTTCTCTATCCCAGATATGGTGGTTATGGAGTTGATGGCTCGTGTTTTTTTTCTCTTTTGCTTTATTTGTTTTGTTTTGTTTCTACTTACAACAAAAAACTTATTTATTTTATTTCTAATTACTTATGTATTTTACTTTAATTATTTTATTTTTATTTATTTTACTGCTGCTATTTTTATTTATTTTACTGCTGCTATTTTTACTTAATTTATTAAGGTTCATTTATTGTAGTTACTATAGTTTATTTTATTTTATTTTATTAAGGTTTATTTAGTTTTATTTATTTTATTAAGGTTTATTTATTTTATAAATATAAAAAAATGAACATAGATGCGCTTATAGAGAAAATTCAACCTAAATTCATAATAAATTTCTATGAAATTTACTATGAATTTAGGTCAAATTTCCTGTATAAGGGCATCTATTTTCACTTTAAGAGAAGCTCAACAAGGCAGAGAGGGACGGCCTTATAAACTGATGTGAGCGCCCTTCGGTTGGCGAGGTGGGACTAAACACTGGCCGCAACTAGGACCAGGCCTTTAGTCCCGGTTTGTGGTAGGAACCGGGACTAAAGCGTGGTGGGCCAGGAGCGTGGCCCATTGGTCCCGGTTTGTCCCACCAACCGGGACCAAAGGGTCCGGACGAACCGGGACCAATGCCCCCACGAGGCCCGGCAGGTCCATGGCCGCACGAACCGGGACCAATGCTCACATTAGTCCCGGTTCGTGACTGAACCGGGGCTAATGTGAAAACTGTCCTGTGACCTAAGCCCCTTTTCCTACTAGTGCGGGTGGATTTATATCGCTCCTCCATGCTAAGGAGTAGGCACAGGCTGCCCTTACAACAGTTGTGGCGGTCGCGGCAGCCATCGTTGCATTAGGTGATACGGAATTGGGGGATTCTGCACCCCTAGCATCGTACAACCGGCGCCCACAAACCAAAAGAGATGCGAGAGGGAAAAATCTCTTTAGAAACACCATGATATGCTACAACACTACTAGGAAAAAGTCTAGTAGTAGCGCGGGTTAAACAGCTATTAGTAGCACGGGTGCCCGCGCTACTACTACGGCGCTACAACTAACTGGTAGTAGTAGCGCGGTGCATCCCGCGCTACTAGTACGCGTATTAGCAGTAGCGCAGATTCCACACGCGCTACTACTAACTATCTATAGCGTGTGTCTGTGACCCGCGCTACTAATATTAATTTCAAAAACCAAAAAAAATCTCGACCCCGTGCGTGCTGTCAATGGTTCGATCCAGCGATGAAAGGGGTCGCCGGAGGTGCGGACGGGTAGCAGCAGACCAGATCCGGCGACGACTGTTGGAGAGGAACCAGATCCAGTGTAGAGCAAGACGATGGTGTGAGGATCCTCTTCGCGGCCAAGGCAGAGAGCTCCTGGTTGGCCATGTCGACGACCTGCGCTGGCATGGGCATGGGAGGTGAGTAAAACCGGAGGGAGAGGGAGAGGGGAAAAGAGAAACAAGGGAGAAAGGAAGGAGATGGAGGGCGCATCGGGGATGGTCACCGGTGGTGAGGTGCTCCGTCGTGGTGGCATGGAGGAGAGGTGGAAGACGGGCGAGCTCCTGGACGCCAGCGACGCGAGGAGGCGGACTCGTTGGGTGCCATGGAGGAGGAGATGTGCTTGGGCAGGAGCACCATGGGAGAGCCTATGGAGAGAGGGGGAGAGTGAGGGAGAGAGGAGGGATTCGGCCGAGGATATGGGGACTTCACCTACCTCGTACTTAGTAGTAGCGAGGGGTATAAACCCATGTTACTACTATGGCATGTCCCGGGGGGCACGGTAGAGACCACTTAGTAGTAGCGATCGAGGGATATAAACCCGCGGTACTACCATCAACTTTGTAGTAGCGAGGGTTTATGCCCCTCGCTACTACTATGGCATGCCTCGGGAGGCACGGTAAAGACCACTTAGTGGTAGCGAGGGGTATAAACCCGCACTACTACTATCAACTTAGTAGTAGCGAGGGGTAAAAACATGCGCAACTAGTAAGTAGCAGTAGCGAGGGGTATAAACTCGCGCTACTAGTAAGCGTCTACCTATAAGCTTTTTCCCAGTAGTGCAAGTAGGCCCATACACACCTAATTAGCAGGGCACACATTGACAAATGGGCACAAAACCGCCCTAACCTCGAACCATCCGAGGCTATTCGTGGGAACTTAGAAACTGTAAGGGGTGCTTGAGCTCACTTGGTTTCTTTTTATCATTTCTTGTATCCATATCTTTTGCTAAATGTTGTACTTCCATTATGAAAGTAATGGAAAGGGGAAAGCCCAATAAAATATCTTATTAGGAGCATGGTGCGTCTATCACATCGATGAATGTTGTCTTTTTGGATGAGAGATTGTACCATTCTAGAAAAGAGGCATCAAAACGTACTTTAGGACAGTCTGAAGTACCCTTTCGAATTTATCTTTGTCAATTTCGCAATCCTCTTTCATCCTCATCGCTTAAAAAGTCAATGAAGTTGTTGATATTAACAAAAGTTTAAGGGTTGCACCTTTATAGTTCTGCAAAATGGTAGATGTATTTTCCCGTGGAGAGGCATTTCATGTGGTTTGTTGGCCAAAATGGATTTGTCTCCTCCCAGCTTGATCAACTGTGGGCTTTCCAATTCAAGTTTGTCTTTTATTTTGTTGCTACTATTATGTTATGTACCAGATGAGGCGATGACACACCTACAAGGGGAAAAACAAACCATAAGAAAATATGCTTTAAGGATGGACACATTTAATCAACATGTTTTGTGACTATATATTTATTAAACTTTGTAGCATTGTGTCGTAAAAAAACATGTGTGCCGCAACACCTGCCATGGTATGGTACACTTTAAAATATGCACGGACAAACTTGAGAACAAAGAAAAAAGCCCTCCGTTTCTTGAGAAAGGAATTTCAAAGAAAACTTGGATGTGAAAACTCTCATTTCCATTCATGAATGAGCGATGGCATGTGGGCTGATTATCAAGAGCGATAACTCGAGAGATGCACGTGAGGGATATGCGTTGGTCGGCAGCGGGGGGAGGGGGTGACCACGTGGGAGTGATGCACTTGGGCATTCCATGCATGTGAATTAAAAGCACATGTTTGCGCGCACGAGGCATCGACTATGCCATTTTTGGATGTTTGCTCATGGCTAAAAACATCCAAACCCCAAAAGAAATCCTACAAAAATGCCTCTCTTAGTCCTCCTTGGTATATGTTCCTAATCTGGTAATAAGGCCAACTCCAACCGTGGACGCATTTCATCCGGTTTTGTCCGTTCGGGGCCGCATGGACAAAAGACATGACCCAACGCAGGACCCCATCCTCATTTTTTCTCTGTTTTGTATCCGTTTGACCCCATTCTCGGAGCAAATTTGGGTTGGCTTTGCGTTTGAAACAGACACATTGCGGACGCTCCATCAACACGCTCGTCCGCCCACGTCCGGTTTGCATGTGACCTTGGCCTGCCTGTCATTGAAACAGAGGGGGCCAGCCAGCCACTCCGGCGTGCAGCTCGACGGGCGAGCTGGCGAGGACAGGCGGGGAGAACGTGGCCGGCACGGGCGCGGCGCACGGGTAGGGTCGGGCGAGCGCGCGCATTTGGTGCGGTCGCGGGCAGCAGGTGGCCGCCCGGCCGAGGGTCGGACGCGTAGGAGCGCGCGACTGCTGCAGGGCGAGCGGGCGGCGAGCGCGTCGGCAGCGGGCGTCGTGAGAGCGCTGACGTCGCGCGCAGGTGCTCGGCGGACCGCTGCTGCGGGCGCGTTGGGCGGCATTGCGGGCGCGGGCGAGGCGAGCTCGGGGCTGCGGCTGCAGGTGAGGGCAGTGGCGGCGTTCTTCCGAGCCGCAGCCGGAGCGCTGCGTTTTTCTTCGTTCTTTTTAAAAGGTTGATGCTGTCAACTTGAAACTTTAGATGGGTATTCGCGTTGGGTACGCCGGCCTTGTCCGCCTGTCGAACAAAATCCGTGTCCGTTTGGGGTCTAGCATTGAAGTTGGCCTAAGCTACATGAAATAAAATACAGGGAGTAGTCAGAGTAAGAACTTTTTTTTGGTAAAGTTTCTCTGTAGGTCGAGCTACATGGGACCTCTTATCTTCAGCCCTCCAACATTGCTTTGAGATCCATACTCTCCAACTAACTTACAACAAGAAGATTTCTCTTTTTTGTTTCTCTCAAATGAAATAACATATAGACTTCAAACTTTCCAGATCGAACAAACTTTACAACTTCAATGTGTGAAAAAACTTTCAGATTTTTTGGACCGGCATAAATATACAAAATGAAAATTTTCTTTATTAAAAAAATAATTTTTAGCATTTAAAATGCATGAAAAAATCTGAAAGTTTTTTCCCACATAGTAATTAGAATGTTTTGTTGTCCTGCAAAGTTTGAAGTTTATACGTTGTTTCGTTTGAGAGAAACAAAAATGACAAATGATTCTGCACGGATCCTGATGCAAAAATGGATGGCTAAGATAAGGGGTACCACGTAGATCGACCTACAAAAAACCGCACTCCTTTTTTTACCATAGCAGAGATGGGCCTGTCCGAGATAACATTGAATCGCTGAATTGCACATGTCGGTAAATATGTAACAGTTAAAGGACTGGAGTGTGAAACGGAAATCTCAAAAACTGTCAGCGGACAGATCTCGTGAGACGCGCCTCCAGAACTTTTCCTCACTCCTCTTGGTCTTCTCCAACTCGAAACCCTAACACCAAAAAATCCTCCAAAATCCATTCGGCCGCCGCAGCCCGCAGGCACACACGACGATGGCAGCGGAGCTTGTGCAGGAGCTGGGCGAGATTGAGGAGCTCGTGGAGGAGATCCTCATCTGCCTCCCTAAGGACGAGCCAGGTAATCTCCTCCGCTCCTCCCTCGTCTTTAAACCATGGCCCGACCTCCTCGCCGGCGACGGATTCCGTCGCCTCTACGGTGATTTCCACCGATCACCTCCTATGCTTGGCTTCTTCCACATCTGGCCGGAACCCTGCGCCGAGTTCATCCCCACCACGGATTTCGACGCGCGCGATCTCGACCCCCAGCACCACTATTCTGTGGAAGATTGTTGCCACGGCCGCGTCCTCCTTCGGTACATCGATGAGGATGAGAATATCCCATTGCTGGTCATCGGGGACCCATGACGGGCAGCGAAACATTACTTGGCAGCCTCGAGAAGTTGGGAACGGGAAGCTGGTCTACCTCGGTGCTCTGTGCTGCGGACAACTGCCGCCACGGTGACTCTGACTGCCAATCAGGTCCATTCCGTGTCGTTTTCGTCTTCCTTCACCACGAAGAGGAGGTCGCTACGGCGTGCGTGTACTCATCGGAGACGGCTAGTTGGAGCTCTCTGGCCATCACCGACCTTGGTATGTTTGAGGTGGAAATCGATTGCTGCACGCCTAGTGTACTCGCAGGAGACGCGCTCTATTTCCTGCTGTTCCGGGACCAGGCTGTTGAAGGTTGCAGTATTCTCAAGTACAACTTGGGAACCTCTTGTCTGTCAGAGATTCATCTGTCGGAGGAGATGCAGGATGCCATCAACAGTCCTATCCTCATCGCATCGGACGACGGTCGGCTAGGGCTCGTAGACCTGTTGAATTTCGACCTCTCCATCTGGTGGAGAGAGGTGGATCCCGATGGAGTTGCGTCGTGGGCAGAACGCAGAGACATCGACCTCGAGACTCTTCTTCCCGCTGGTGATTTGAAGATATCACCAGAGTTGGTTGGCTCCGTTGAGGGTACTGACATCATTTTTGCAACCACAAGTCTCGGCACCTACGAAATTGATCTCAAGTCACTGACATCACCTTTGAAGATGCTCTCCAGCAGGCTGAATCAAGATCCGTATGTCAAATGGACAATCTTACCCTACGTTAGTTTCTACTATCCTCCAGGTACGTACCTTAACTTCCTTTTATATATATAGTTGTGATTTGGGAATAGATATTAATATATCATAAATATATTTCAGTTAGTGGCACAAATGAAAATAGTGAATGTGTAATCAGACCGTAAGATGCATGCTTTCTCAGCCTACTGACTTGTTCTTCCATGATTGTTTCTTTGTTCAGCGGTGGCTGGTATTGTGGATGAAGAATCAAGTAAAGATGGACATGGCAATGAGGAAGCATAAGTCTCAAGCATGGAAATTCAGTTTGCTGTTTGTCTTGCGTTTGGTTTTCAAGTTGGAAGGATAATGGGATAGTGGTGTGAGTTTGATGGGTGATGGAAGAGTTGTGTCTTGTGTCTTGTTAATTAAGAGCCTGTCTCTATTTTTTATAGCCATGCTATGGATGTTTTTGTTGTTCAACCCCTGGTTCCATTTAGGCAGGGGAAAATTAATTGTCTTTTGTGTAAAAACTGGCTGCAAGTTGTATGCATAATTACACATTTCTCTCTACAATAAAATTGTGCTGTTATAAAATCTTCATGGGTTCACGGTTGTCTAATTTGCCACACGAGTAATTCGGTCTTACTGCAGGAAAGGTTGCTGCCCCAGAAATACTGTAGACAATATATATCAACAAAATATATGTAATCATCATGGAAGCATAAAGAATGCCTCTACTGAATACCCATTCGTTCTTGTAGGAGTATCTTGCATGGGCTTCCGCGGAACCTATATTACCTTCTTACCTGTGAAAAACGGAGGTAAGAGGGACCATGTTAAAAAACCTCAATCTGGTAAGAACAGATGCTGCCATTCGTTACTTTGTTTTAAAATTGTCCCTCCTCTCTAAATCTGATAAGAACACAGATCCTATTTGGTCAACTCCCATATCCTATGTTTTCTTAGTTTAAGGGCTTCTGAAGCTTCTTTGCGTCTTGTGACTTGTGGTACGCCTTAACACATGCTCTAGCTTCTTTTGGCTCAGTCTAGTGGCTATTCTCTGTTGGTGTATGACACCAGTGGTGTTGTGATTCTCTACTGTTGCTGATCTGTGCTATTTATACTATTGGTCAATGCGTATATGGATGATACATATGTTGTTCATTCAGATTTCGCACAAATGAGTAGGATGTGTGGTTTGGCAGCGTGGGTTATGCTAGAATTATACCTGTCATTCTCTCCTTCATGCTTATCGTTCTAAACAGTTGGATGGCCTCTTAAGGTGACATACAAATACACCCCCTTCGGCTGGCATGGGGTTGATGGCTTGGTCTTATACTTGGTAGGTTTATTTCATGTGAAATGCTTGCCTTCGGCTGGTCTTGTGTATGCTTATCCTCTTGAGGATTTCCTTGAATAGGAAATTTCTTAACATAGACATGTGGGTCGGATCATTAGCATATTGGAAAACGATTGGGTGGACTTAATTTAATCTGAAAGCTTAACCAATACTTAATTTAACTGTGGGATTTGACTTAATGAGGTTTAACCTAAACTTACAGAGAAAGACTACTGTTGACTTAGGTGAGGTTTGGCTGGTTTGGTTGTGGATTTTATGCTATAGTTATAATACTGGTTGTCTCGGTTGCCATTCCTGGTTGGCTTTAGTTATGTCTATTGTTGGCTTGAATGGGTCATAATTGTCGGGCTCTGTCTTCAGAATCAGGCGAATTTCAGCTTTCGTCAAGGTTAACCTCAAATATGAATATTGCATCTCTGGTTAGAGATGCATACATTGTAACCCTTAACCCAATTCTTCTATCTTTATGACTGTTATGCAGGCTCTAATCCAAAAGTGAGTTAAAATGAAGAGAAGAAGAGGGCTCAAGGTAGGTCTTTGGACTCACTTATAAGTTGTAACATATACTCGTACATTTCCTCATTATCAATAAATTTTATTTATTATCCAATTATATTCATTTTTCTATTGGCATTTTGATTTTGTAATTTATGAACCTCCCCCTTGTATGACTTTACAAATACGACTTTGTAACATTGAATTCAATGTTGATTGTATTCCTTCTTGATTATTCAGTTTTCTTCGTTTGAATTCCAATTCAAATAACTCTATACAATCAAGTCATTGTATCATAAGAATAATTGCACCGTGACCCAAATGTGGCAAAAAGAACAAAGGTCATCCCAATTACCCGCACTTGGCTAGACTTGCTATTTTAAGGGAGAAGTTTTAAATTCCCTCAAAAAAAATTATGCACGAACTGTAATGCACAATCGGGAAAAAAGATCTCCGTTCGTATCATAAACTATGTGTTGTGCCTCCAGATTGTTAACATGAGATTAAAATTATTAGTAAACATTACTATCTTCATTTGAAAATGACATGATCATCCATAGAGACAAATGCCTCCTGGTAGCATATGCACTTATACTCACAAAATATACTTAATTAGAATTCTAAAGAAACATGTTCTTTTTCCATAATCTAAATCTTCATATAATATATGTGCTTGTAATTTACTACAAAAAAATCTTTCAGTTGCAAAAGAAAAAAATATTGCTCTAAATATATAAAAACTTTAGCACTAAATTTTGTTCATTTTACATGAAGTGAAAACTCGTTTTTCTTGCAAGAAATTATAAGCACAAAAGGACTTGAACATCCTGTTAGTGATGCCGCATTCTCGCTGACATGCTTTGTCGCTATCTACTTCTCAGCCACGGTCATTGCAATCATCGTGTCCTGTACCTAAAACCTCGCCATCACATCCTCAACCAAAGCCGAGCACTAGCTCATGAATGTATGCAACACATGGCTTAGGGTGGCGTGTTGTAGGTGAGGCACATCGTGCCCATCGAGGAACATGCATGTGGTGTATATCTAGTACCATGGCTGGTTTTATCAGTTTGTTGCTATGGAAGACAAAAGAGAAAATTATGTGAAACTGAATAATTTTCAGAAATCCTATATTGCAAACAACATGTGCATTGTGAATGAACAAAGCACACTGAAATATATTACCACTTCATCAAAGAGAAGTTGGATGAAGGAAGTACTTCCATCATGTATGTGAACTAATCCCCTCGCAAAGAAAAAATATGTATGCTTATCAAATCAGTCGGTACATAACCACATATTCTTACTACCTTCTACCGTATAAACATATGTCGGTCTTTCGCAGTAGCAGGATAGCCATCCCGTCTTTTTGAAGAAAAAAACACACACATGTATGACAATGTTTCACAACAAAAGCAAGAGATTGATTCTTATTCCGCTTATGCATTTTATTTCATTTTGGTGTACATGTTTTTCTTTCCAAAAGTTTTCCTGGCAATTCCTATTTGATATCTTATGTGTTGTTAGTTTACCGCCATTATCTGACTATGTTATAAGCTATTAGGCTCCTTCTGAACCTTACGTAGGGATAGTGTTATCAAGTTTTTGCCCCATGCAAATGTACCGATTATGGGAATGTTGCAGCAAATTCGGAGTTGTACCTTACCATTGTTGAAACAAGTATTCTACAAGCAGTTTATTAGAACTAATGATTATCTTAAAGCACTATGAATTGGCCGGCGTCATGGAGAGATTGCAGGTTCGGAATCTCTCATAAAGGTGTAGATTGTCATTGACATCAGATAAAGTGGTTTTGCTTAATTACCAACGACGCAATTGTCTGCTCCATCGTACGTGCACACATATATGGTTCCATGGTGGCAAACTATAGGCATATAAACAAAGAACTTAAAGTGTGTATATTATATGAAGCATACGAAACCATGTCATGTGAATAACCCTCATGACTATCAAAGAGAGATAAATGTGCAATGCATGAGTATTAGCTAGAAAGGACTCCCAGAATATTACACATAAATGGTTCGTAATTGAACTTATGAATCTCACAATATCAAATATTTCACCTATCCAAGAAAGGAGATATCTCAGTAGTGCCAACAAATAAAAAAATGTTTCATTAAACTATATTTACTTGTTAATAAAACAAAGTAGAAGATAGATCAAGTACAAAATCATCCTACATAGTCAGGACTGAAGGGTAAGCAAGAAGCTAATTACTTGTGGTGTAATTTGCCTCAGACCTACAAAAGAGAAGAAAAAAAATACCGTGAGATGTACACAGAACCATATGGCTTAGGTACTCATTGTACTTAAGCCAGGTGGACTAGCTGAAGCAATCAGAATTCTTGATGATTGAAGCTACTAATTACTAAGCTCCGTCCAGTCCAGGCAAAATAAAATTGGACAATAATCTGAGATTTGTTTTCTGGACTACTACATGTTTATCAGGAAAGAGAGTGAACACCAGTAGTAGTGCTTGAGAAACATTTAGCTAAAATTCTCTTGTATGCAAATTTGCGAGATTCCCATCAGTTCTTGTGACATGGAAGAGAAACATAGATGATATGATATCTATGAATAATAATAGATTAACTAATTAATTCGGTAAACAATTCTATCCAACTAGCAAGGAAAGATAGTTTACCACCATATCTATTATTTGATAAATGTCATGCCCAATATACCACTTTTAGTATTCTCTGCGGGTTTGACTAAACACTAACAATTGGAATTTTAATAGCCATGAAATCTGGAGATGTTCAAAGAAGGACAATGAGCTGACATTATCAGTATTAAGTGAGATCTGTGTGGCTGCGAAAAAGCCTAGAAGATTTTAGGAATCTCAAATACAATCCCTTTGACAAGTTAACTAACAATTAAATTTGCAGGTACTTTTCGGGATGGCTTACAGAAGCATGCGGATAATCAGGCTAAAAACAGGAATCTGTATGCCTTTGGATTATGTGAGTAGACTAAAGTTTCCCGTGTGCTGTTATTACTCATGAACTGATAACAGACTGAGGTACTGCTTAAAGGATGTTCGTTTAAGTTACTGATGCTGTATTCGACGATTCTTATAGATATGCAACAAGATTCTATTCGCAACAAGCTGGGTTCAAAATATCACCCCGATATCTATGAAGATCTCTTCTGTAGTGTGGATGTTCTATTAATCATTTACATGTGTTGAAATTCTTTTTATGAAGATCTTCCACAATTCTCGAGCTTACATAGGCTATATATACATGCATTTGTGTAATCTGAGATATTCCTTCAGTAATCTGGCAAAAACTGTAGAAATCAGCAAGAAAGATAGGCTTTTCTGTTCATAGAGGGTCTCTAAAACAGTTCCTATTATTTCATGTCATTCTTAGAATATATAGTTACCTGCAATCAGTTGATGGCCCCCTGCGACGGGGCGGCCGGCGAAGATGCCGGTGAGGCGGGCGATGCCGAGGCCCCTGACGGAGTCGGCGAGGACATCGTGGGGGCGCGAGTCGCAGCTTGTCCCATGGCGGGAGGACCGCCGAAGCCCGGAGGCGGTCCAAGAATCGAGCGGGGCCATCCACCCGACGGGGTCGCTGGAGGGCCGCCGGTGGCCGGCGGGGATGGGGCGGCGGGAGGTACCTGCTGAAATGGAAACACCGTCTCATCAAAGTAAACATGCCGGGAGGTGAATACACGATGTGAGACGGGATCGTAGCAGCGGTATCCTTTGGTGTTAGGTGGGTAGCTGAGGAAGATGCAAGCGACTGAGCGAGGTGCAAGCTTATGAGGCGCAGTGGCGGCGAGGCTAGGATAGCAGAGACAGCCAAAGATGCGAAGGCCATCATAAGATGGGGGCGCACCAAAGAGGAGATGGTGAGGGGCATAGTTCCAGCGTGGGCGACACGGGCGGATGTTAATAAGGAGGGTGGCGGTGGCGAGAGAGTCCGGCCAAAACGGGGGGGGGGGGGGGGGGCATGTTAGAGTGAAAGAGTAAAGTGCGGCCGCGGTCATTAAGAGTGCGAAGGATACGCTCGGCATGACCGTTTCGTTGGGACGTGTAGGGGCAAGTGAGGCGGAAGATAGTGCCGTGGGAGGCTAGAAGGTTACGAACAACGGCGTTGTCAAACTTTTTTCCGTTGTCAGTATGTAAAGCAAGGATAAGACGACCGAACTGTGTGGTGGCATAGGGATAAAATGCGGTGAGTGTGGCAAGAGCGTCGGACTTGCGACGAAGAGTAAATGTCCACACATAATGAGAGAAATCATCTAAGATCACCAAATAGTATAGGTAGCCCGTGTTGCTTGCAACCGGGGATGTCCAAACATCACTATGCAATAACTGAAACGGAAAAGTGGAAATAGTGGTAGTGTGATGCCCGGATAATTAAGCTACAGTAATCCAACGCTAATGATGCCACGTCACCACGGTTACTGTTGTTAACCTCGTGATGATTCAAAACCGTTTCAAAATTCAAATTCAAATTAATGTCAACAATAAAAGTTTTCAAAAGTTAAAACAAAAATGTTTGAGAGGTGCCATATTTTGCATATGTAAATATGGTGCAATAAACACATTTTTATAAAATGCCTAGATATTTTATAGTGGATGGAAACAACAAAGCAATAAATAAAAAGAACAAAAACAAACAAACAAAAAACAAAAGACCCCCCCCCCCCCCGCTGGGCCTCTTGGCCCAGCTGGCCACCCACATGGTGTTGGAAATATGCCCTAGAGGCAATAATAAAATGGTTATTATTATATTTCCTTGTTCATGATAATTGTCTATTGTTCATGCTTTAATTGTGTTATCCGGAAATCGTAATACATGTGTGAATACATAGACCATAACAAGTCCCTAGTGAGCCTCTAGTTGACTAGCTCGTTGATCAATAGATGGTTACGGTTTCCTCACCATGGACATTGGATGTCATTGATAACGAGATCACATCATTAGGAGAATGATGTGATGGACAAGACCCAATCCTAAGCATAGCACTAGATCGTGTAGTTCGTTTGCTAAAGCTTTTCTAATGTCAAGTATCATTTCCTTAGACCATGAGATCGTGCAACTCCCGGATATCGTAGGAATGCTTTGGGTGTACCAAACGTCACAACGTAACTGGGTGGCTATAAAGGTGCACTACAGGTATCTCTGAAAGTGTCTGTTGGGTTGGCTCGGATCGAGACTGGGATTTGTCACTCCGTATGACGGAGAGGTATCTCTGGGCCCACTCGGTATTGCATCATCATAATGAGCTCAGTGTGACTAAGTAGTTAGTCACGGGATCATGCATTACGGAACGAGTAAAGTGACTTGCCGGTAACGAGATTGAACGAGGTATTGGGATACCGACGATCGAATCTCAGGCAAGTAAAGTACCGATTGACAAAGGGAATTGTATACGGGATTGCTTGAATCCTCGACATCATGGTTCATCCGATGAGATCATCGTGGAACATGTGGGAGCCAACATGGGTATCCAGATCCCGCTGTTATTGGTTAGAGAGGTGTCTCGGTCATGTCTGCATGATTCCCGAACCCGTAGGGTCTACAGACTTAAGGTTCGATGACGCTAGGGTTATGAGGAAGGTTTGTATGTGATTACCGAATGTTGTTCGGAGTCCCGGATGAGATCCCAGACGTCACGAGGAGTTCCGGAATGGTCTGGAGGTAAAGATTTATATATGGGAAGTCACCATACGGTCACCGGAAATATTCGGGGGTATACCGGTATTGTACCGGGACCACCGGAGGGGTTCCGGGGGTCCACCGGGAGGGTCCACCTGCCCCGGAGGGCCTTATGTGCTGTAGGTGGAAGGGAACCAGCCCTTAGTGGGCTGGGCGCCAACCCCCTAGGGCCCATGCGCCTAGGGTTTGGGGGGAACCCTGAAAGGGGGGCGCCCCCCTTGCTTGGGGGGCAAGCTCCCTCCCCCCTTGGCCGCCGCCCCCCCCCCTCTAGATCTCATCTAGAGGGGCCGGCCCCCTTCCCCCTTCTTCCTATAAATAGAGGGGTGAGGGGAGGGCTGCTGCACCACATCCAAGGCGCAGCCCCTCCCCTCCCCAACACCTCTCCTCCTCCGCGTGTGCTTGGCGAAGCCCTGCCGGAGAACTGTCACTCCACCACCACCACGCCGTCGTGCTGCTGTTGGAGCCTTCTTCCTCAACCTCTCCCTCCTCCTTGCTGGATCAAGGCGTGGGAGACGTCACCGCTCCGTACGTGTGTTGAACGCGGAGGTGCCGTCCGTTCGGCGCTTGGATCATCGGTGATTTGGATCACGACGAGTACGACTCCATCAACCCCGTTCTCTTGAACGCTTCCGCTCGCGATCTACAAGGGTATGTAGATGCACTACTCCCCTCTCGTTGCTAGTAAACTCCATAGATTGATCTTGGTGATGCGTAGAAAATTTTAATTTCTGCTACGATCCCCAAAAGTGGCATCATGAGCTAGGTCTATGCGTAGTTTCTATGCACGAGTAGAATACAAGTTGTTGTGGGCGTCGATTTTGTCAATTTACTTGCCGTTACTAGTCTTATCTTGATTCGGCGGCATCGTGGGATGAAGCGGCCCGGACCGACCTTACATGTACGCTTACGTGAGACAGATTCCACCGACTAACATGCACTAGTTGCATAAGGTGGCTAGCGGGTGTCTGTCTCTCCCACTTTAGTCGGATCGGATTCGATGAACAGGGTCCTTATGAAGGGTAAATAGAAATTGCCATATCACGTTGTGGTTTTGGCGTAGGTAAGAATCGTTCTTGCTAGAAACCTATAGCAGCCACGTAAAATTTTGCAACAACAATTAGAGGACGTCTAACTTGTTTTTGCAGCAAGTGTCATGTGATGTGATATGGCCAGAAGGATGTGATGAATGATATATGTGATGTATGAGATTGATCATGTTCTTGTAATAGGAATCACGACTTGCATGTCGATGAGTATGACAACCGGCAGGAGCCATAGGAGTTGTCTTAATTTATTTATGACCTGCGTGTCAACTGGAACGTCATGTAATTACTTTACTTTATTGCTAACCGTTAGCCATAGTAGTAGAAGTAATAGTTGGCGAGACAACTTCATGAAGACACGATGATGGAGATCATGGTGTCATGCCGGTGACGATGATGAACATGGCGCCCCGAAGATGGAGATCAAAAGGAGCAAAATGATATTGGCCATATCATGTCACTATTTGATTGCATGTGATTTTTATCATGTTTTATATCTTATTTTCTTATAACGACGGTAGCATAAATAAGATGATCCCTCGCTAAAATTTCAAGAAAGTGTCCCCCCTAACTGTGCACCGTTGCGAAGGTTCGTTGTTTCGAAGCACCACGTGATGATCGGGTGTGATAGGTTCTAACGTTCGCATACTACGGGTGTAAGCCACATTTACACACGCAATACACTTAGGTTGACTTGACGAGCCTAGCATGTACAGACATGGCCTCGGAACACAAGAGACCAAAAGGTCGAGCATGAGTCGTATAGCAGATACGATCAACATGAAGATGTTCACCGATGATGACTAGTCCGTCTCACGTGATGATCGGACATGGCCTAGTTGACTCGGATCATGTATCACTTAGATGACTAGAGAGATGTCTGTCTGAGTGGGAGTTCATTAATAATTTGATTAGATGAACTTAATTATCATGAACTTAGTCTAAAATCTTTACAATATGTCTTGTAGATCAAATGGCCCACGCTAATGTCAACCTCAACTTCAACGCGTTCCTAGAGAAAACCAAGCTGAAAGACGATGGTAGCAACTATACGGACTGGGTCCGGAACTTGAGGATCATCCTCATAGCTGCCAAGAAAGCATATGTCCTTGAAGCACCGCTAGGTGAACCACTCGTCCCAGCAAACCAAGATGTTATGAATGCCTGGCAAACACGTGTTGATGATTACTCCCTGGTTCAGTGTGGCATGCTTTACAGCTTAGAACCGGGGCTCCAAAAGCGTTTCGAGCAGCACAGAGCATATGAGATGTTCCAAGAGCTGAAAATGGTTTTCCAAGCTCATGCCCGGGTCGAGAGATATGAATTCTCCGACAAGTTCTACAGTTGTAAGATGGAGGAGAATAGTTCCGTCAGCGAACACATACTCAAAATGTCTGGGTTGCACAACCGCTTGTCTTAGCTGGGAGTTAATCTCCCGGATGACGCGGTCATTGACAGAATCCTTCCGTCGCTCCCACCTAGCTACAAGAGCTTTGTGATGAACTTCAATATGCAGGGGATGGAAAAGACCATTCCTGAGGTATATTCAATGCTGAAATCAGCGGAGGTGGAGATCAAAAAGGAACATCAAGTGTTGATGGTGAAAAAGACCACTAAGTTCAAGAAAGGCAAGGGTAAGAAAAACTTCAAGAAAGACGGCAAGGGAGTTGCCGCGCCCGGTAAGCAAGCTGCCGGGAAGAAGACAAAGAATGGACCCAAGCCTGAGACTGAGTGCTTTTATTGCAAGGGAAACGGTCACTGGAAGCGGAACTGCCCCAAGTACTTAGCGGATAAGAAGGCCGGCAATACAAAAGGTATATGTGATATACATGTTATTGATGTGTACCTAACCAGCGCTCGTGGTAGCTCCTGGGTATTTGATATCGGTGCGGTTGCTCATATTTGTAACTCAAAGCAGGAGCTGCGGAATAAGCGGAGACTGGCAAAGGACGAGGTGACGATGCGCGTCAGGAATGGTTCCAAGGTCGATGTGATCGCCGTCGGCACGCTACCTCTACATTTACCTACGGGATTAGTTTTAAACCTCAATAATTGTTATTTAGTGCCAGCTTTGAGCATGAACATTGTATCTGGATCTCGTTTAATGCGAGATGGCTACTCATTTAAATCCGAGAATAATGGTTGTTCTATTTATATGAGAGATATGTTTTATGGTCATGCCCCACTGGTCAATGGTTTATTCTTAATGAATCTCGAACGTGATGTTACACATATTCATAGTGTGAATGCCAAGAAATGTAAGGTTGATAATGATAGTCCCATATACTTGTGGCACTGCCGCCTTGGTCACATTGGTGTCAAACGCATGAAGAAACTACATGCAGATGGACTTTTGGAGTCTCTTGATTATGAATCATTTGACACGTGCGAACCATGCCTCATGGGCAAAATGACCAAGACTCCGTTCTCCGGAACAATGGAGCGAGCAACTAACTTATTGGAAATCATACATACTGATGTGTGCGGTCCAATGAGCGTTGAGGCTCGCGGTGGCTATCGTTATGTTCTCACCCTCACTGATGAATTGAGTAGATATGGGTATGTCTACTTAATGAAACACAAGTCTGAGACCTTTGAAAAGTTCAAGGAATTTCAGAGTGAGGTTGAGAATCAACGTGACAGGAAAATAAAGTTCTTACGATCAGATCGTGGAGGGGAATATTTGAGTCACGAATTTGGCACGCACTTAAGGAAATGTGGAATTGTCTCACAACTCACGCCGCCTGGAACACCTCAGCGTAATGGTGTGTCCGAACGTCATAATCGCACTCTATTGGATATGGTGCGATCTATGATGTCTCTTACCGATCTACCGCTATCATTCTGGGGTTATGCTTTAGAGACTGCCGCATTCACTTTAAATAGGGCTCCGTCGAAATGCGTTGAGACGACACCGTATGAATTATGGTTTGGAAAGAAACCTAAGCTGTCGTTTCTTAAAGTTTGGGGATGCGATGCTTATGTCAAGAAACTTCAACCTGAAAAGCTCGAACCCAAGTCGGAAAAATGTGTCTTCATAGGATACCCTAAGGAAACCATTGGGTATACCTTCTACCTCAGATCCGAAGGCAAGATCTTCGTTGCCAAGAACGGGTCCTTTCTGGAGAAAGAGTTTCTCTCGAAAGAAGTAAGTGGGAGGAAAGTGGAACTTGATGAGATGACCCCTCTCGAACCAGAAAGTAGCGCAGCACAAGAAAATGTTTCTATGGTGCCTGCACCGACTAGAGAGGAAGTTCATGATGACGATCATGATCAAGTTACCACTGAACTTCGTAGGTCCACAAGGACACGTTCCGCACCAGAGTGGTACAGCACCCTGTCCTGGAAATCATGTTGTTGGACAACGGTGAACCTCCGAACTATGAAGAAGCAATGGTGGGTCCAGATTCTAACAAATGGCTTGAAGCCATGCAATCCGAGATAGGATCCATGTATGAAAACAAAGTATGTACTTTGACAGACTTGCCCGATGATCGGCGAGCGATAGAAAATAAATGGATCTTTAAGAACAAGACGGACGCGGATGGAAATGTTACCATCTATAAAGCTCGACTTGTCGCTAAGGGTTATCGACAAGTTCAAGGAGTTGACTACGATGATACCTTCTCACCCGTAGCGAAGCTGAAGTCCGTCCGAATCATGTTAGCAATTGCCGCATTCTACGATTATGAAATATGGCAAATGGACGTCAAAATGGCATTCCTTAATGGCTTCCTTAAGGAAGAATTGTATATGATGCAGCCGGAAGGTTTTGTCGATCCTAAGAATGCTGACAAAGTATGCAAGCTCCAGCGCTTAATCTATGGGCTGGTGCAGGCATCTCAGAGTTGGAACATTCGCTTTGATGAGATGATCAAAGCGTTTGGGTTTACACAGACTTATGGAGAAGCCTGTGTTTACAAGAAAGTGAGTGGGAGCTCTGTAGCATTTCTCATATTATATGTGGATGACATACTATTGATGGGAAATGATATAGAATTCTTGGAAAGTATAAAGGCCTACTAGAATAAGTGTTTTGCAATGAAGGACCTTGGAGAAGCTGCTTACATATTAGGCATCAAGATCTATAGAGATAGATCGAGACGCCTCATAGGTCTTTCACAAAGCACATACCTTGACAAGATATTGAAGAAGTTCAATATGGATCAGTCCAAGAAGGGGTTCTTGCCTGTATTGCAAGGTGTGAGATTGAGCACGGCTCAATGCCCGACCACGGCAGAAGATAGAGAAAAGATGAGTATTGTCCCCTATGCCTCGGCCATAGGGTCTATTATGTATGCCATGCTGTGTACCAAACCTGATGTAAACCTTGCCGTCAGTTTGGTAGGAAGGTACCAAAGTAATCCCGGCATGGAACACTGGATAGCGGTCAAGAAAATCCTGAAGTACCTGAAAAGGACTAAGGATATGTTTCTTGTTTATGGAGGTGACGAAGAGCTCGTCGTAAAGGGTTACGTCGATGCTAGCTTCGACATAGATCTGGATGACTCTAAGTCACAAACCGGATACGTGTACATTTTGAATGGTGGGGCAGTTAGCTGGTGTAGTTGCAAGCAAAGCGTCGTGGCGGGATCTACATGTGAACCAGAGTACAGGGCAGCCTCGGAGGCAGCACATGAAGCAATCTGGATGAAGGAGTTCATTGCCGACCTAGGAGTTATTCCCAATGCATTGGGGCCGATGACTCTCTTCTGTGATAACACTGGAGCTATTGCCCTTGCCAAGGAGCCCAGGTTTCACAAGAAGACCAGGCACATCAAGCGTCGCTTCAACTCCATTCGTGAAAATGTTCAAAATGGAGACATAGATATTTGTAAAGTGCATACGGATTTGAATGTTGCAGATCCGTTGACTAAACATCTTCCACGAGCGAAACATGATCAACACCAGAACTCTATGGGTGTACGATTCATCACAATGTAACTAGATTATTGACTCTAGTGCAAGTGGGAGACTGTTAGAAATATGCCCTAGAGGCAATAATAAAATGGTTATTATTATATTTCCTTGTTCATGCTAATTGTCTATTGTTCATGCTTTAATTGTGTTATCCAGAAATCGTAATACATGTGTGAATACATAGACCATAACATGTCCCTAGTGAGCCTCTAGTTGACTAGCTCCTTGATCAATAGATGGTTACGGTTTCCTGACAATGGACATTGGATATCATTGATAATGGGATCACATCATTAGGAGAATGATGTGATGGACAAGACCCAATCCTAAGCATAGCACTAGATCGTGTAGTTCGTTTGCTAAAGCTTTTCTAATGTCAAGTATCATTTCCTTAGACCATGAGATCGTGCAACTCCCGGATACCGTAGGAATGCTTTGGGTGTACCAAACGTCACAACGTAACTGGGTGGCTATAAAGGTGCACTACAGGTATCTCCGAAAGTGTCTGTTGGGTTGGCTCGGATCGAGACTGGGATTTGTCACTCCGTATGACGGAGAGGTATCTCTGGGCCCACACGGTATTGCATCATCATAATGAGCTCAATGTGACTATGTAGTTAGTCACGGGATCATGCACTACGGAACGAGTAAAGTGACTTGCCGGTAATGAGATTGAACAAGGTATTGGGATACCGACGATCGAATCTCGGGCAAGTAAAGTACCGATTGACAAAGGGAATTGTATACGGGATTGCTTGCATCCTCGACATCGTGGTTCATCCGATGAGATCATCGTGGAACATGTGGGAGCCAACATGGGTATCCAGATCCCGCTGTTGGTTATTGGCTAGAGAGGTGTCTCGGTCATGTATGCATGATTCCCGAACCCGTAGGGTCTACACACTTAAGGTTCGATGACGCTAGGGTTATAAGGAAGGTTTGTATGTGATTACCGAATGTTGTTTGGAGTCCCGGATGAGATCCCGGACGTCACGAGGAGTTCCGGAATGGTCCGGAGGTAAAGATTTATATATGGGAAGTCACCATACGGTCACCGGAAATATTCGGGGGTATACAAGTATTGTACCGGGACCACCGGAGGGGTTCCGAGGGTCCGCCGGGAGGGTCCACCTACCCCAGAGGGCCTTATGGGCTGTAGGTGGAAGGGAATCAGCCCTTAGTGGGCTGGGCGCCAGCCCCCTAGGGCCCATGCGCCTAGGGTTTGGGGGAACCCTGAAAGGGGGGCGCCCCCCTTGCTTGGGGGGCGCCCCCCTGGCTTGGGGGGCAAGCTCCCTCCCCCCTTGGCCGCCCCCCCTCTAGATCTCATCTAGAGGGGCCGGCCCCCTTCCCCCTTCTCCCTATAAATAGAGGGGTGAGGGGAGGGCTGCAGCACCACATCCAAGGCGCAGCCCTCCCCTCCCCAACACCTCTCCTCCTCCGCGTGTGCTTGGCGAAGCCCTGCCGGAGAACTGTCACTCCACCACCACCACGCCGTCGTGCTGCTGTTGGAGCCTTCTTCCTCAACCTCTCCCTCCTCCTTGTTGGATCAAGGCGTGGGAGACGTCACCTCTCCGTACATGTGTTGAATGCGGAGGTGCCGTCCGTTCGGCGCTTGGATCATCGGTGATTTGGATCATGACGAGTACGACTCCATCAACCCCGTTCTCTTGAACGCTTCCGCTCGCGATCTACAAGGGTATGTAGATGCACTCCTCCCCTCTCGTTGCTAGTAAACTCCCTAGATTGATCTTGGTGATGCGTAGAAAATTTTAATTTCTGCTACGATCCCCAAAACGTGGCCCAGCCGGCCCACCCCGGCCGGATAACCCCACCCCTATACCCAAACCCTAGCGCACACCCCCCACGATCCCCTCTCCCTCGTGTCCTCCCTCTGCACCTCCCCCGATCCAGATCGGGATCGAGCCGACGCCACCCCGTGCGCCTCCTACCCCCCCCCCCCCGCGCGCCTCGCGCGTCCTGCCGGCGACCTCGCCAGAGCCCCTCGCCGCCTCGACCTCGTCGTCATCCGTCGCCGCACCCCGTCCCCATCTCTTCCTCGCAGTCTCGGCGAGCACGCCCGCGCTCGAGGACTGCCGCCTCCACCCCGCAGCTTCTTCGCCGTCCTCGCACCGCGCCTGCAACACCAACGGCCGCGGCCGTCATCGCCGCGCCCCGCCCCGCTGAAGCTCGCCACCACCTCGCGTGCCGCGACTTCCTCCTCGCCCCGTGCTCAGTCCGTCGACCCCGCGCCGCACCTCCCGAGCCATCTGCTCTGCCTCGCACCTGTCGCCCCGCCCGGCCGCCGGACCTCGCCGACAGGGTTCCTCCGGCCTACCCGAGCTCTTCTCTGTAACGATGTGAGCATCCGGCTCCCCCTGGCCTCTTCCCTCTCTTCCACGTCCCCCGTAGACGCCTGACCGATGAGGTTGTGCCTCTGCTGCTGCTCGCCGCCAACTGGTGGTCGATTTCGACCGTCCCCGCGCCTACGGTTTGTTCTAGTGAGTGCGCGGCGAGGCCCTCGACCGGTCCGTGCCAACCGCCGCTCGAACGGTCGCCGGAGGCGAGCGCACGACCGTCGCCAATGCGTTCCGCCTTGCCGTCGATTCCCTGCTGATGTGGAACATCCTTAACCCCAAATCACCCCCCTGTGTGCCATTGACCTATGGGCCCACTATGTAATTAGATTAGTTCATAGCTAAATAAGTCTGTTAAATAACGGTTCAGTTAAAATATGACACCGATAGTGGGGCCCCACCTAGCTAATTAATTTAACTAACTAATTTAGATTAACATCAGAGTATGACAAATGGACCCCACTGGTCAGACTTGACTAGTCAGCGTTGACCTAGTCAACTGTTGACTGGACCTCTGGCCCACATGTGAGCCTTTGCTGATAGGCTGGTTGACCAAGTCAACTGGGCCCACTGTCAGCCTTTGTGCTGAACAACTGGGTACAATCCTGGGTACCCGTAGCATTTTATTCATTTATTTCGAATTAATATTTAATCCAGTAAATTCTAGAAAATTGTTTAAATCATTGAAGAATAATATAAAACAAATAGTTTATCAGATGAAAATACTTTGTACATCAAAGTTGCTCAGAACGACGAGACGAATTCGGATACGCAGCCCGTTCGCCCGCCACACATCCCTAGCATAGCAAACATGCAACTTTCCCCCTCCGGTTCACCTGTCCGAAAACACGAAACACCGGGGATACTTTCCGGGATGTTTTCCCCCTTCGCCGGTATTACCTATCCTGCGTTAGATCACCTCTAGCACCGCGTATTGCCATGTTATGCTTTGTGATGCTTTCTTCACCTGTCCGAAAACACGAAACACCGGGGATACTTTCCGGGATGTTTTCCCCCTTCGCCGGTATTACCTATCCCTGCGTTAGATCACCTCTAGCACCGCGTATTGCCGTGTTATGCTTTGTGATGCTTTGATTGCTCTATTATTTATTGTGTTCCCCTCCGTTACTTCTTTCCTGTAGACCCCGAGACCGCTACCGGTACCCCTATGATCGACTACATCGACGACGAACCCGTCTTGCCAGAGCAACCAGGCATGCCCCCCCCCTTGATCACCAGATATTGCCTATTCTTCTCTCTACTGCTTGCATTAGAGTAGTGTAGCATGTTACTACTTTCGGTTAATCCTATTCTGCTGCATAGCCTGTCATTGTTGCTACAGTTGTTACCCTTACCTGCTATCCTAATGCTTAGTATAGGATGATAGTGTTCCATCAGTGGCCCTACACTCTTGTCCGTCTGCCATGCTATACTACTGGGCCGTCATCACTTCGGGAGGTGATCACGGGCATATGCTATGTACTTTATACTGTTACATTACTTATGATACTGTTCGGAGATGGGGGCTGAAGGGGCAGGTGGCTCCATCCCGGTAGAGGTGGGCCTGGGTTCCCGACGGCCCCCGACTGTTACTTTATGGCAGAGCGGCAAGGAAGGTTGAGACCACCTAGGCGAGAGGTGGGCCTGGCCCTGGTCGGCGTTCGCGGTTACTTCATAATAACACGCTTAACAAGATCTTGGTATTTGATCTGAGTCTGGCCACTGGCCTATACGCACTAACCAACTACGCGGGAACAGTTATGGGCACTCGACGTGGTGGTATCAGCCGAAGCCTTTGTGACGTCAGCGACTGAGCGGCGCGCGCCAGATTAGAACGTAAGCCTGCTCTTGTATTAAGGGGGCTAGTTCTGCTTCCGGCCGCCCTCGCAACGTGCAGGTGTGCAATGGGCGATGGGCCCAGACCCCTGAGCCATAGGATTTAGACCGGCGTGCTGACCACTCTGTTGTGCCTAGGTACGGCTGCGACGTGTTGATCTTCCGAGGCCGGGCATGACCCAGGAAAGTGTGTCCGGCCAAAGGGGATCGAGCGTGTTGGGTTATGTGGTGCACCCCTGCAGGGAAGTTTATCTATTCGAATAGCCGTGTCCCTTGATAAAAGGACGACCCGGAGTTGTACCTTGACCTTATGACAACTAGAACCGGATACTTAATAAAACACACCCTTCCAAGTGCCAGATATAACCCGGTGATCGCTCTCACACAGGGCGATGAGGGGAGGATCGCCGGGTAGGAGTATGCTATACGGTGCTACTTGCTGAACTTACCATCTTCTCTCTTCTACATGCTGCAAGATGGAGGCTGCCAGAAGCGTAGTCTTCGACAGGACTAGCTATCCCCCTCTTATTCTGGCATTCTGCAGTTCAGTCCACCGAGATGGCCCCTTTTCACATATACCCATGCATTTGTAGTGTAGATCCTTGCTTGCGAGTACTTTGGATGAGTACTCACGGTTGCTTTTCTCCCTCTTTTCCCCTTTCCATTCTACCTGGTTGTCGCAACCAGATGCCGGAGCCTAGGAGACAGACGCCATCGTCGACGGCGACTCCTACTACACTGGAGGTGCCTACTACTACGTGCAGGCCGCTGACGACGACCAGGAGTAGTTTAGGAGGATCCCAGGCAGGACGCATGCGCCTCTTTCGATCTGTATCACACTTTGTGCTAGCCTTCTTAAGGCAAACTTGTTTAACTTATGTCTGTACTCAGATATTGTTGTTTCCGCTGACTCGTCTATGATCGAGCACTTGTATTCGAGCCCTCGAGGCCCCTGGCTTGTATTATGATGCTTGTATGACTTATTTATGTTTTAGAGTTGTGTTGTGATATCTTCCCGTGATTCCCTGATCTTGATCGTACACGTTTGCGTGCATGATTAGTGTACGATTGAATCGGGGGCGTCACAGGTAGATGCGCTAAAGGGAAGAGGAACGTGCTTGCCAAGACGACAAGCCTCACAAGTATGGTCATCGATCTTATTGCATGAGAATGAAAAACTCTTAAGTATTTGATGCAAAGCTGTAGAGTTCGGGTGTCCCAAACGGGCATGCCAAAGGTCGACACCTGCGGCAAGGGCGACTGGGGTGGTGGAGGCGGTGGTGGAGGAGTGCATCGGATAGAGCTCGTCAGGACTATCGCAACGGTGAAGGACCATCCGAGTACGGACGTCCTTCATAGAAAAACCGACATCATCAAATTCAACGGTAATGGGATTCTCACGGGCAAGACGACAAACAGATACAAGGTTCGTAACTAATTCAGGAGACACAAGAACATCAGACATAGTGATAGGTGTAGATGTGGAAGGAAATGAAGCACGACCAACATGTGTGATAGGTAAAGAGAAACCATTGCCAACGGTGATGCAAGTAGGAGTATGAACTGGAGTGGAGGAGGTTAGAGTACCGGGATGAGATGTCATGTGGGCGGTGGCGCCCGAGTCCAATTACCAAGCGCCGCCGGTACCAAGCGCCGCCGGGGATGGGACCGAGTGCAGGGTGGCCAAGGAAGTAGTGTCCCATGACGGTGAGACCGGCAGCAAGGTGAAGCCGCCGTAGGGTTGAACCGGGGCGGGCGGAGTATGGCGAGTCCAATTCCTTATCACTGTCGAGTCCAATTTTGAATCAAACTCGGCAGACACACAATTTGTTGAGTTTCCGATAGAGTGAACTTGGCGAAGTTTAGGAACACAACACAAAACCAGATTCTAGTAGCAGAAGGAAATTTGAAAGAAATTTTGGGCACGAAAACTCTCATTTTCATTCATGAATGAGCGACAATGCGTGGGCTAATGGTAGCGATAAATTTATAGACGCGCCTGACGGATACACGTGGGTAGGGGGGCTGACGGGTGTGAGACGAGTGATGCGCTTGGGCATTGCATGCATGTGAATTTTCCAAAAGATCATTGCAGCTCAAGGGTAAAATTATCCAAACCAGGCAAATGAAATCGTCCAATTGGTATATGTTCCTAATCTGATATGCTACATCAATATAAATGAATAAATGAAGTAGTTAGAGGAAGAACTTTTTATCGATCTTAGAGCATCTACAACCGGACTTGCCAACTCTGGCACAGTGGACAGTGATCGGGTTGTCCCCAAATTGGCGCATCCACAGCCACATATCTCATATCCATACAAGATCATACAACATACTACGTAGATCACCAAACGACCAAAATCGATAGGAACCAGACATATAACCGATTGCAAACGGGCATAATTCGCATAAACATCACCGAAAGATCACACAACGGTCATAATTCACACGGCTCAACCGTCTGGCAAATTCTAACTAGATAGTAGGAGCTAGATTATCTAAACAGAGAGAGAGGGATGAGCTTCACCACTTTCTCGCCGGCCCTTTGCCCTTCCGGTCACCGGTGCTGCGGTATGCGCCTGCGACAGGAGGTGTGTCGTCGTCGGAGCCGTCGCTGTCATTAGAGAAGTGTTAACGATGATGTGGCCCTTCAAGCATCGGACTATGCGGTCTTGCTTCCACTTCAGCTTTGCCACCCTCACCGCTTCTGCCGCCTCCCCCCGTACTACTCAATGCTCATCCTCGTCGGGCACCGCTAGCATCACGCGGTGGCGGCGGGAGGAATGCGCAGCCGCTCCAACACGGCCCTCATTTCCCTTGCCCTCTGCCTCCCGCGGCAGGTGGTGCGCGCCTCCGATTTCGCAGTGCCGGCGGAGCGGGCACTAGAACCCACCGCTGCCCACGCGGAGTAGCGACCAGAGGTGGAGGAGGCCAACGGACGGTCAGCGCCGATTGAGCTGCCCTCACAGATCCGCGCGCGGGGCGGGAAGGGCCGACAAAGGTGATATGGCTGTGGGCGACAAGCTAGCATCACACCTGAACCGGAGCTGTCGCCCGTGTCCACCCGCGAGCGCTCCACCGCGATGCAGAGGGCCAGCTCATCCTCATCTCCGGTACCATCGCGAAGGAAGGCGTCCCAGTCGTCATCGCCAGAGGCGTCAGAGTGGCTGCCGGTGCTGGACATGGTCGCCAACACTCGGAGGTTGATGGATTGGAGCAAAGGGGGCAGAGCGGAGTGAAGTGAGACTAGGGTTTGAACCGGATAGGGATTTGTGGGGTTGTGGTGGGCCAAAGGTGGGCCGGGCAGACATGGCGGACGCACTCGGGCCGCCTCCTACCGCCCTACATTTGGGCTGGATATGAGGGGTGTCGATCAGCCCGTACGTTTGAGGCCGATTTGAGGCGTCCAGTTGGGATTGTTTTCTGTGATTGATCTGCTAGCCCGAGCGTTTGAGACGGGTTTGAGGCGTCCGGCTGCAGATGCTCTTAGCTAACAAGACCAGTCTGTCCAAAACCATGCATCTATCCCATATTAGGGGTAGCGTTGGACTGCTGAGTTGCATATATGTCGGTAAATATGTTACAGTTAAAGGACTAGAGTGTGAAATGAAAATATAGAGTGTGTCAGCACAGAGATCGACAGATCCTGTGAGACGCCTGCTAAATTTCTCTCACTCCAAACCCTAACACCCAAAAATCCTCCTAAATCTATTCGGCGGCCGCACCGCAGGCACACGCGACGATGCCGCCGAGGCTGGTGCGGGAGCTGGGCGAGATGGAGGAGCTCGTGGAGGAGATCGTCACCCGCCTCCCGCCGGACGAGCCAGGTAATCTCCTCCGCGCCTCCCTCGTCTGCAAGCCATGGCGCGGCCTCCTCGCCAGCCACGGCTTCCGTCGCCGCTACGGCGAATTCCACCGAACACCTCCCATGCTCGGCTTCCTCTACGACTGGCCGAAAACCCGCGCCGAGTTCTTCCCCACCACGGATTTCCTCGCGCGCGGTCCCGACCAGAAGCACCAATACTCCGTGAAAGATTGTCGCCACGGCCGCGTCCTCCTTTCGTACAAGGATGACAATCAGCCGACCTTCGTCGTCTGGGACCCCATGACGGGCGGCCAAACGGTGTTGTGCCACCCCGAAATGTCGGGGGCGAGCAGATGGCAGGCCTCGTTGCTCTGTGCCGCGGACAGCTGCAGCCACGGTGACTGCCATTCGGGTCCCTCTCCCTTCGTCGTGGTTTTTGCCACCCTTGACGAACAAGAGGGGGTCGCCACGGCGTCCACGTACTCGTCGGAGATGAGTACTTGGTGCTCTCCGGCCTTAACTGCCATTGCTCCTTTTGAGGAAGAAATGGACTTCTATGACTCGCCTAGTGTTCTGGTTGGAGACGCGCTCTATTTCCTCGTTTTCCGGGAGCAGGAGGACGAGGTTACTGAAGATAGTATTCTCAAGTACGATCTGGGCAAGTCTTGCCTGTTGGAGATTCTTCTGCCGGAAGAAGAGGTCGAGCGTGCCAGCAATAATCCTATCCTCATGGTGGGGGAAGATGGCAGGCTGGGGATCGCACACCTGTTCTTTTACTGCCTCTCCGTCTGGTGGAGGGAGGTGGATCCCGATGGAGTTGCGTCGTGGACGCAACGGATAGACATCGACCTCAAGACTGATCTTTTTCCCCTTGGCAATTTTTAGGTACCACCAGAGTTGGGTGGCTCTGTCGAGGGCACTGGCATCATTTTTGTAATCTCAAAAGTTGGCACCTACATGATTGATCTCAAGTCACAAAGCTCGAAGAGGCTCTCGAGCAAGCTGTATCAACATCCAAATGTTAGATGGTCCCTCTTTCCCTACGTTAGCTTCTACTATCCACCAGGTACTACCTTGAAAGCTTAACTATGTTTATATGTTCTCTCCTAATTGTAATTTCTGTATAAGTGTTTTTTTACTGTAACACATTTCAGTTAGTGTCACAGATAAAAGTAGTGAGTGTCTAATCAGACTGTAAGATGATTTCTCATCCTACTGAATGATCGTTTCTTTGTTTAGCGGCGGCTGGTGTTGTGGCTGAAGCATCAAGTGAAGCTGGACACGGGAATGAGGAAGCATAACTCTCAAGCAATGGAAGTTCAGTTTGCTGTTTTGGTGTTGCCTTTGGTTTGATTTCCATGTTACATGGATGATGGGAGAGTAGTGTGAGTTGGATGGGTGATGGGAGTTGTGTTATATCTTGTTAGTAATTAAGAACCCATCTCTGATTTTTATAGCCATGCTATTGATGTTTTAGTTGTTCAAACCCTGATTTCATTAAGCAGGGGAAAGTTGCCTTTTGTGTAAAATTTGGCTGCAAGTTGTACGCATAATTATACATTTCTCTATAAAGAAAGTTGTGTATTTAAATTGTACTAGCTACATACTGTTGTGCATGGATCACACAGTAATCTAATAATGACCCTCCCAGCTATGACACGCTCACAGATGAGAAGCTTGCTCACATGCCTGGTTGAGGGTCAGCGGTGGCCTCTTTTGCCTCTTGTATCTCCAGCTATAAGCATGACTTATGCAGATCTGGGAAAGAAGAGAAGATGACGAATCTACAGGAAGTGTTTGGTCAAGAAGAAGATCAAGGTGATTTTCTCTCTCGCCAACAAAATCAAGTTTGTTACTGCACTTTGATGTGATGGTTTCTGGTAAAGCAAACATGAGTGTTGCATACTTTCACTGTCGAATTCCGGACCGTTTTAATAGTGTTGTAGGAAAAATATGTGCCTTCTGCCCTGATCAGTAGATTTATCACTGTTGTCATCATAGTTTTATCTCATGCCTATGGTTGGATGCCCTACTTGTAGTGATTTTGGCTAGCCATTTGAGCGCTATGCAAATTTTGGGTGATCATAAGTGTTTCAGGACAAAACAATATAATTTAGTAACAAAAGAAACATGTCCAATAAATACAGCTGCACCTTTGCTACTGTTTTCTAGATTTATTTTAACATAAAGGCTAAAGAGACACTAACTAGGAATATTATGTGTATGTTTGTCTTGTTGGTTCACCGACCCATTTGGGGGGAATGCATTTGCATCAGACTATCAGATCTTAGTCGTTGTTCATTCATACCATACTACATTTCAAATAGGGAAATGATTCCCTTCAACCAGCTGATTTCTTAGATCTCATCCGTTGCCTCGCTCGCACAACACGTGCCCCACGTGACATGCCGTTGGCTCGTGGCGATTTTTCTGGCAATTTCTGCAACATCACCAATGTTGCACAAGTTTCTTCCGTAACATTAGCTATGTTGCAAAAAGACGAAGACGAAAAAAGAAATTCTGCAACCAAGCCTCTGCTACAAAAAAAAATCTGCAATAAAACCTCAGTTGCAAAAAAAATGCAAAAAGATGAAGACGAAAAAAAAAACAATTCTACAACAAAGCCTCTGTTGCAAAACAATATGCAGCAAAACCTCAGTTGCAAAAAAATTATGCAACAAGACCTTTGTTCCAGAAATTTTGTGCAACAATACTTATGTTGCAATGATCGAGGGTGCTGATGCGCCAGATCTGATGGCCCGCGAGTCGGCCGATCTTTTTTATTATTATTTTCTGGCTGATCTTTTAAAAAGATCAGCCGGCGGACGCGTAGCAGTCCCGTGTCAAATAAGGTCATGATGCATAACTCTCATTTTTAACACACATAACTTGTGTTTCTCTTTTCTGCTTATAATGAATGTGACATTAATCTCTTCTTTTTTTTGCAGTGTCTCTTTTTCCCTCTTTGAGCTACTAGCTAGTTTCTTAGACATGCCGTTACGCACATCATCAGTTAATTGAGTAAATGCTACTGTCTTATTCCATTCTTTTGCCTCACGTCCCGCTTTTGTCGTGTTCCCATGTGAACAGGTGCAGGCTATATGTTTCATAGATTGCCACTCATGTACATCAGGTAAAAAAAATCTGCTGTTGCAAAGATAGTTGTTTTCTTATGGGGAGTGAATATGGATTTTACCACTTGTGGATCGTGCTGAGAATTTTTCTGTGGCTCACAATATAGCTGAGCTGCTACACATGACTATTGCTGAGCTTAGAGACATGGATCCTTGGGAAACAGAGTTATTCTTTTGGGTCCTGTTCAGTTTCATGTGTCTCGCTGGGGCTCACAATATAGTTGAGCTGCCAGACAAGACTATTCTCTTGTGTCCTGTTCGGTTTCATTTGCCTCGGATCTGCTTCAATGCTTCACACATTCACCTTCAGGCTTCAGCTCCAATCATCCGTGAAGTCCAGTACTTTATTTCCTTGTGAGCAGCTGATCAGCTAACATCCTTTTCGTTTGTTACCTAACTAGATAGGTGGCGCGGCTTGCCGCGCGTTGCCCGCCTCACGGCGAGCAATTCACTCAAAAAAACCATTTGTACAACATATTTGGAAAATCAACTAAACAATAGTTGAGGAAAACATATCAAAATTATAAGCTTCTGGGCAACTTAGGTATCCTTGTCCATGATAGATGATAAAGAGCATCAAGAAAAAAAGTTCCTTGTCCATGATAGATGGAACAGAGAATCAAGAAAAGGCTAGTTGACATACCTACAAACAGAAATTAAAAGATTGTTTATCAACATTCCATGCAGCAGCTTGCAAAATTAGAAAAAGGGCACTAACATGTATGCCTTTGGAACTGGAATAGGAAAGAAATTAAAGACTAAACTATTGAGTTGATTTTTGAGATATTCTAACTAGTAGTGTCACACATGTATTAATTAAAATTTCACATGTATTAATTAAAATTTCCTTATCACCAAGCTGTACCATTTAGGAAGAAATGCTATTTTTTCTTTAAGTACCTACTAATATACTTTGATAAACTAAATACACTTCCTTGTCTGCTTGTCCGATCAACAGCGGCAGCCGCTACCGCCTTCCCGCCGCTGCCGTCGAGCCTCCCGAATTGCGAGCTTGTTCTTTACTTGTGCATGGGCGTCCGCTGTGCTCTCCTCTTCGTGCATAGACCCTGATAGTGTGTCCCTTCTTTCCAATCTCCCTTTGACCATGCGTGCATTCTTCCATGACGGTCACCATGGCGGCTATGCCGTCAACGTCATTCCCCGGTTGTCCAAGGAGTGCGTGAGCCTCCATGCCCGGTCCTGTTCCTCATTGCAGCGGTGCCGGAATGAACACACATGGGCTTGGGAGCATTGATGTGACGAAAGGTCTTGACCTTGAAGGTAAACTATCTATCCTAGAGGTACCTAAATGGATGGAGAGAAAAAGTCACAGGAAAGTAGAAGGAAACTCAACTTACAGGAATGGAATGACTATGAACATCAGCAACAAAATAGGGATAACCAACCTATGTTTGCAGCAGACCAAGGAAGTGTACCAAATCCAAAATGATGTCTATGCCAAGTCAAAAACAATAAAATGTACAGAATAGCCAAACAAAAGCAGATAGCTTCCCTTGATAGATGAAAATTGCGTATTTAATCATTTTTGTAAACCATGAAATAGATCCTTGGTTGCAACCCATGTTTCTTTCATATAATTAATCTCAGAACCAAATCAAAACTGGTTGTAAGCCTACCACTACTAGGAAAAGGCCTACTAGTGGCGCACCAGTTTTGCCTACTAATGGCGCACTACTGGTGCGCCACTAGTACCACGCCACTAGTATTAAATACTAATGGTGCATCACTGGTGCGCCATTAGTATAGACCAACATGCACCATTAGTGTGCCTCCCAGGGGGCGATATTTACACATGTGCTTTGCCATACTAATGTCGCACTGTGGGGTGATGCGCCATTAGTATCCTTTGGCATACTAATGGCGCACGTTGGGGTGATGCGCCATTAGTATGAATATTAGGGATTATTTTTTTTCTTTTCTGATATTTGCACAGGTTACAAAATATATTATTGGACAGAGTATAGACAGCACCACACAGCAACAGCAGATTCATCGAATACAATAGAAGATTAGTCTCCGAATACAATTCATCATATTAGTCTCCGAATTCAAAAGACCGAACAAAGATAGAACATTACAAGTCTCGAGACCGCGAGTAGCGAGTTTGTCTTCACATTACAAGTCGATATCGATCATCTAAACTACCATCACATAGAAGAGAGCTGCGGTCATCACGATGAGCATCATCGCGATGAAACTGGTCTTCATCCGGTTCCTCCAACGCTCCCTCCTTTCTCCCGCTAGATAGCACGCGTATCTAGCCTCCGCCCTAGTGGTGTACCCTTTGTAACTGTTACCGCTGAAACGGTGAACCTGTCTCCGACACTCCTCCCAGTCGTCGTAGACTCCGGGAACCTTACCCTTGTACACGACATACGACGGCATCTCTATGCACTAGCCAAACAACACACAATACATAAGCAATATATAAGTATGCAACAAAAGGATCGGAAGAGAAAAGCAAGACATTAATAGCACGATTCATGGTCCTACTAATAAATAGCATCGATTACATCTAAGTTGAACGACTGTCCAAACCAAAGAGACATACAAGTTCATTAAAGTTTAATTACAACATGAGCTAATCGATGTTTCAGAACTACACATAGCATCACTACTTTCGACTCGGCTCATGGGACCGGAGCGTGGACGAAGCCGCCGTCTTTCGTGATGGTCATGAAGTCGCGGGCGTTGTCAGCCTGCATTTGTAGCGTTGTGTCTATCTCACTGTTGAACGGTTGATATTTGAGGTAGAACTGCCCCGAGGTAGGAATGACATCTTGATGGATGATTTCTGCAAACTCCGACTGGATGAGAAAGAATTCTTGTCGGATGTCCGCCTTCTGGATTGCCGCCAAGCTTGCGGCCCAATCTTTGAGATTATTTGGTAGCAGAAGGTGATTATGGTCCCGTACGATCGCCCGCATGTGATTAAGGGCGTAGTAGGCATCCTTCTGACCGCCAGGCGGCTGCTTGACGCAGGGGAACGTCATATTGTGGGTGAACACGTGCCTGCTGTACCTACGAGCTGGCCTCTTAAAGGTGCCTCCAGATGCGGCGTAGCCGGGGAGAGCATCATCAAGAACTTTCTTGATATTTGTGTACTCTATCTTGGAGTCACGGTCCGGGTCGAAATACGTGGCCATAGAATATTTCGGGCTTAAGAGGATGAGTGTGCAATGTGTGTCCCTGCACAGAACACGGAATGTTAAAAAAAAACGATCGAAATCTAAGAAATCATATGTTACGGGTCGGTTAGGGGATGACTTACTCGGGAAAGTAAGGCACGAGGAAGTTATCCTTATCTGGGTTTGCCAGAATGACGCCTTCGAGGTGTGAACTCGCGACTTGCCGGTCCCCAGCGCTGCCCAAGATCTTGGCACGCATGTAGAAGGGGTCGACTATCGCAATGTCCGGGGTCTTGTCTCTAATGATGCATCTCCATACTCAGCGAAAACAGCCGAACGAAGGTGTAGTGCAGCGGATGAAGGTTAAACATAGCAAAGATGTCATCAAACCGCAGGACGATCGTACCCCCGACGGCCTATCCACAAAGCCCTTGCCCTCTGGCACCTTGGCCACGAAAACCGGGTATGCCACATCATTCTCTCTGAGACACCGCTTCTCCAAAGAAAGAACACTGTCATGCAGACTCCGCATAGCACCGGTTGCAGCATTGAGCATATTTGTCGGTAGCATCGCCCTACCCGCCACATGCACCCTCCTCGAGATATCCTTAGGTGAAGGTGGCCCGTCCTGAGCACGGATCGTACTCGGTGCCGGCTGGCTCGCACCGGCGCCCTTGTTAGTCTTTCGTTTCCGTCCCTTCTTCCTGATCTGCTGTAATGGGATCGAGTTCTGCTCACAGACCGCCTTCTTGAGCGTGTTGGGGCTGATAATATTTCGCACCTCAGCTATCTGAGGCTCGGTGAAGGCGGCAGCTCGAGGCGTCTCCTGAGAACTGAACGCCAGACGACGCCTGTTGCAATTGGGTTTCTCCGCCGTACCAGCTAGATCGCGGTCGTCTTTTTCAGGGTTGGGTTCTTGAGAAGGAGGCCCGCAGAACTCGTCACTGTACCCATGTTCGGCAAAGTACTTATCGACGTTGGTAAATGTACCGTCGTCGTTGTCGTCGTCATCCGGATCCTGTGCCATAGGGATGTCCGGCATGTCCGGTAGCATTGCGGCGTTCTTGCCATGGCTTGGCGCTGGCACGACTGGCGGTCTTGTCTGTGGGGTGGTGTCCCCCACCCCCAAACGAATCTGGATCTTCGGCCAAAGCAGGGGCCAGCTTACGCAGGCGCTGAGGGTCATCACATCATCTTCGTCGGCCCTAGCGGGTCGAATCGGATGTAACAACTCGTCGCAGCCTGGTAGCACCCGAACCAGTTCAACCCTATACAAGGTGGGTAGCATCGGATTACCGTGGAACACGCAGTTGCCCGGTTGAACGATTCTGCCCTTGGCGACATCGACCAACTCGCCGCCCATGAAGTGCAGGAGAGTGCAAGGAACGTCGGCGGCGCCCTGCGAAAACATGTAGGGCGTCAGGGATGCCCAGTCAAAGGCAAGGAGATGAAGTCATCGGCCGAGAGGCTTAGTTACCGTGATGCCGTCGAGCTTGGCTAATGTCGAGGCACCGCCAACGGCGGGCGTGCAACTGATGGAGGGGCCGCTTGCTGGCGAGGTGCCAGCCGGCGTACACCCGGGTGCATTAAGCTCCAATGCCCGTGCCGGCGCCGAAGACACGAATACAGCCTCCGCCGGAGACACCAATGGCGCCGCCTGCGCGTTGTGCGAGTTGCTGGCCGTGAAGCTGGGAACCGGGGGAGGCCCCTGTTGGCCGCCCGCAATCCACGTCGTCAGCCCCTGAATCAAGGTAGGCACCATGGCTGTGAGCGTCGTTCCCAGTTGTTGTTGCACTTGCTCTTGGACAATCTCCGGAATCCGCGCCACTTGTGCCTTGAGTTCTTGAACCTCGCGCGACTGGCTTTCCGAGCTGGTCTTTTTCTCCTTTCGCCCACCAGCGGTATAGTATGACGACCATTTTGTGGACAAGCCTTTGCCGGCCACATGACCAGCTGACGACGCCTTACTGAGCTTATCCTTGTTTTTCATTACATTCAACGCCCTATTTAAAGTGGTGTCGAAAGGGGAGCTCTGAGACGACCCCGCGGTACTGCTTTCAGCCTCTTGCGGAAGGAATGTGAACCATTTAGAAATTTGGCTTCATTAATTAGAATGCAACCATATGGAGCTAATTACGCGGGGGTGTATTCCTTACCACAACAAGCTCAAGCGCCCTGGTCTTCGGATCCATGGTAAGCTCCTTTGTTACCGGGTCCTCCTTGTACCGGGCCCTGACAAAGTTCCTGGTCTGCTTGTCACGGTATTTCTCGAAGCGGGGCGGTAGGCCTTGCTCGGCACGCTCCGTGTCCTCCTTGCCCCATATAGGCTCCGCCACTCTGTAACCGCCGGGACCGAGTTGGTGGACCCCTAAGTTCAACTGCCGCATTTATTTCCCCCACTGACTTGATTCGGAGGTTGCGCTGCTCTCGCACTTGATCTTGAACTCCTTGTAGTCATCTTCGCTGATCAAAGGATATTTCGCCTTGATCTTCTCATAACTATCACCTTTTTCAATCATTGCCTTCACCGTGCTTCTCCAAGTAGACAGGGCCGTGCTCATCCTCGTGAGGGCGGCACTGTTCACTTTATTCCCTGAGAGGCGTGTGTTTGCAAAGTCATCGGGGAACTTGTATCGTTCGTGCAGCTTCGTGAAGAGGAGGCTGCGCAAATTCCCTCAGTCCTTATGCCTCTGGTTCTCGGTGTTGATCGAGATGGTGCTCCGGAGAATGCACCCGAGCTGAACCGAGTACCCCTTGACTATTTCTTTGGGCGCCGTTGGATGCCCGTCGGAGTTCACTTCAGTAAATTCCTCCTTGACGGTGCCGAGCATGCTCGGGCGCCGGTCCTTCCGTTGCCTCTTCCGTTGGCTGCCATCTGTGCGTGCGCCATTAGTATTTTTTTTAGATAGCAATGGCGCACCCACGATCGGTGCGCCATTAGTAATCTTTTTTTTATATAGCAATGGCGCACCAGCTAGAGGTGCGCCATTAGTAATCTTTTTTATATAGCAATGGCGCACCAGCCAAAGGTGCGCCATAAGTAATAATTTTTTATAAAAACAGTAATAATTTTTCATAAAAACAGTAATAATTTTTTGAAAATATCATCAAATTTGTTATTTGAAAATATTTATGAATATGAAAAAATATCATCAATTTATTATTTGAAAATATCATCAAATTTTTTATTTGAAAATATAATCAAATTTGTTTTTTTTTTTGCAATTTTAGTTGCATTCATTTGTGACGGTGGAGCGGGCCGGAGAGGGTGCGGGGGGTCGGCGGCGGCGGTGGAGCGGGGGAGGGTGCGGTGGGTCGTCGGTGGCGGTGGAGCGGGGGAGGGTGCGGGGGGTCGCCGGCGGCGATGGAGCGGGGGAGGGTGCGGTGGATCGGCGGCGGCGGCCGGTGGAGCGGGCCGGGGAGGGTGCGGGGGAGCGGGGCGGTGGGTCGTCGGCGGCGGTGGAGCGGGGGAGGGTGCGGGGGGTCGGCGGCGGCGGCCGGTGGAGCGGGGGAGAGGGTGCGGGGGGTGCTCGGCGGCGAGGGGGACCGGATCTGGCGAGGTGGGATAGCGATCGAGATCGAGTGTCCATGAAATTTAAAAATATTCATGAGTTCAAAAAGTGCCCATGAAATACAATCGAGAAATGAAGGCTACAATTTAAATACAATCGATCTTAGCTAGCTATCTGTTCACAATCTTCTTGCCCTTATTTTTCGTAAATGGAGTTCTTCTCTTGAACGGATGTCCTTTAGGTAGGGTGGTCCTGCTTCTTCTTGTGGTGTATGCTGATACTTCATCGTCGTCGTCATGTTTCATCTTTGGGTCGCGGTACTTGTCGAAGTCTTGCTCATTGGCGACTCCATCCATTCCGATGATCTTCCTTTTGCCTCTCCTCACGACAACACGACTGGGCTTTGACGGGTCGGTAATGAAGAAGCATTGGTCCACTTGGGAAGCCAGTACCCATGGCTCATTTTTCGCGGTGACGTTCGCGCCTGCGGTCTTGGATTTGGCTTCGGGTATAACCATGGTAGTGAAATACCGGTCTTCTTTTATGACGCTCTTGGCCCATCTGACACGGAACATCGGGACCTTCTCTCTAGCGTAGCTCAACTCCCAGATCTCCTCGATCCTTCCGTAGTATCTATCCTTGTCGTTACTGGTGTAGGATTCCATCGTTACCCCGGAGTTCTGATAACCATCGCTCTTCATGTCCTTGTCCTCGGTGTAGAATGTGTAGCCGTTGATATCGTACGCCTCATACGTCATCAGGTTGTGCTCGGCGCCCTGTGACAAGGCGAATATGAGTTGTTCTTCCGCGGAAGAATCCTCATGTAAAGGGTACGACAGAAGCTTCTGCTTGAACCAACGCGTGAAACATGAGTTGTGCTCTTTGATTATATCTCCGTCCGTCCTCTGTTGGCCTCGGTCATTGTACGTCTTCTCAATAAAGGTTTTGTGCTCTACCACCCAAGGATCGACCACGTCTATGTGTTGTAGCGCGACTAGGTTTGCTCTTTCAAAGTCGGCAAGTCGACCCTCGAAGTCGACATGCATTTCGCGGCGACCCTCATGGTGACCCCATCCAGCGAGCCTGCCGAGGTGCCTGTTGACGGGCAGACCAACGGGGTTCTCGATGCCTAGATAATTCGTGCAGTAGGAGATGCACTCTTCGGTAAGAAAGCCCCTGGCTATGCTTCCCTCTGGATGTGACATGTTGCGAACGTATCCTTTGATGACACCATTCATCCTTTCGAACGGCATCATGCTGTGCAGGAACGTCGACCCGAGTTGGATGATATCCTCCATGATATGGACCAGCAGATGCACCATAACGTCGAATAATGCGGGCAGGAAGTACATCTCAAGCTCGCATAATATCACCACAATCTCTTCCTGTAGCCTTCTGAGTTGCCTCACGCCAACCGACTTCCGAGAGATGACGTCGAAAAAGTTGCATAGGCCAAATAGCGTTTCACGGACGTGCGCGTCCACGATCCCACGGATTGCAACTGGAAGTATCTGCGTCATCAGCACGTGACAGTCGTGAGACTTCATCCCGCTGAACTTCTGCTTCGCCGAGTCTAGGTATCTGCTTATCTTCCCCGTGTAACCGTAAGGAAGTTTTACTCCTACGAGGCAGGTGAAAAACTGATCGATCTCCTCCTGACTTAGAGTGAAGCATGTGGGAGGGAAGTCATTTCCGGTCTTCTTGGCCTTTTTGCCTTTGCGACGACTTTCCGTGTCCTGCTTTGCCTCATCATCATCATCATTGGCGTGAAGCTCCTCCCTGATGCCCATTGATTTCAAGTCTGCCCTTGCTTTCGGCCCATCTCTGGTCCTCTCTGGCATGTTGAGCAGGGTACCAAGCAGACTCTCGCACACGTTCTTCGTGATATGCATGACATCAAGGTTGTGAGGCACACGGTGGATCTTCCAGTACGGCAAGTCCCGGAAAATAGACATCGTTTTCCATACCTTCAGCAGCGGCTCTAGCGCCTTTCGCTTCTTTCCCGGCTCTGGCGCCTTTTGCTTCTTTCCCGGCAGTGGGCAATCTTTCCAATTTTTCAACAGCTCGTCTATTTCCTCGCCGCTCCTCGTACGCGGGCGTCTTTGGGGTTCGGTTTCACCATCGAACAGATCCTTGCGTTTCCTCCACGGGTCATCGTCGCGAAGCCACCTTCGATGTCCCATGAAGACGGTTTTCGAAGATCCGGGATCTCTATCCAGCTGGTGATACGTTGTGTCATCCATGCACCTGATGCATCCAGAAAATCCGTGGACCACCTGCCCCGCGAGATATCCGTAACCGAGATAGTCGTGCACCGTCGTGAGCAGTGCGGCTCTCATAGGGAAATATTCTTTCTCTGCGGCGTCCCACGTACTGGCTGGCGTTTTCCACAGCGTGTCTAGCTCCTCTTTCAGCAGCCTCAGATACAGATTGATGTCGTTCCCTGGTTGTTTCGGCCCTTCAATTAGCATACTCATGTGAATGTACTTCCTCTTCATGCACAACCAGGGGGAAGGTTGTACATCCACACAAACACATGCCAGGTGCTATGTGTGCTTCTCTGGCTGCCAAATGGATTGACTCCATCGATGCTCGCGCCCAGCACGATGTTCCTTGGATCCTTCCCAAATTCTGGGTGTAAGAAGTTCAACGCTTGCCACTGGCTCCCATCCTTAGGGTGACTCAGCATCTTGTCCTTTTTGTTTATCTCTGGATCATTTGCGTCATCTTCTCACTTCTTCTCCTCCCTATCCGCGTGCCAACGCATGAGCTTTGCTACCTTAGAGTCCGCGAAATACCGCTGCAGACGAGGAGTGATCGGAAAGTACCACACCAATTTTCGAGGAGCTTTCTTCCTCTTCTTGTATCGAGTGACGCCGCACACCGGACATATGGTAGACTCCGCATGCTCGTCCCGATAAATGATGCAATTGTTCATGCACACATGGTATTTCACATGCGGTAAATCCAGAGGACACATGATTTTCTTCGCCTCCTCGAAACTGGTCGGGCACTTGTTCCCCTTGGGAAGACGTTCGTGCCAGAATGACATGTTCTCGTCGAAGCATGCGTCGGTCATTTTGTGTTTTACCTTCATCTCCAGAGCCATGAGCGTTACTTTCAGGCGGGTATCCTCGGGCCTGCATCCTTCATACAATGGAGTAACCGCGTCTATCTCGAGTTGATCCAGCTTGGCTTTCTCTCAGGCGGCAGCTCTTGCGTTATCCGTCTGCTTGAGAAGCAGCTCTTGAATATGAGGGTCCTGCACCCAGCCCATCAATGGTCCATCGTCGTCTGCTCCGCCGGCATCTTCATCTTCATGATCATGCCCTTCGTCTGCTCCGGCATCTTCCTCATCATCATGTCTGGCATCTTCTACATGATGACTGTGTACAGCATCAGCGTCGTGATCATGTCCTGGAGATTCTTCGTCTTCTCGCCCGCCCGAGCCGCAGTGGTTGTCTTGCTGCCCTTCCTCATTTCTTGCCCGGCCTCCATGGACGACTTCATAGTCATCTTCATCACCTTGCCACCGATAGCCATCCATGAAACCACGCAAGAGCAGGTGGTCCCGCACCTGCCCGGAATCCGGGTCCGCAATAAGGCTCTTCAGCTTGCATCTTCGACACGGACATCTTATCTCCGTCTCGTTCTTTTGAAGCATCTCGGCCTTCGCGGATCTCAAAAACCTATTCACGATGCCTTCGGTCATCGTGCGGACCATGGTCGCCTGCAAGGTAGAGCAAAACGATATTTTAGAACCAAGAAAAAAATTTGGCATGACTTTCCCTAAAAATAGGACCAAAAAGAATGCATAGTGCCAAAATTCTCGCCGAAACGGAAATGAATCAACATTCCGGCAAAATATTGGCAACTATCGCATTTCAAATACCGGTACCTGCAAACACAAACATATATGCAACACCACAAACATATGCAACACCACAAACATACATAGATCTAGCTAGGCCATAAGAAGTGCATGTGCACGTTGTTGGAGGGAGAACAACATAAAGATAGCTTCCCCCTTACTTACCTATCAAAAAAAGGTAATTTAACGACTTAATTTGGATTAATCTATGGTGCAAATGAGGTGAGGAGGAGGAGGCAGCCGAGACAAGCTTGGAGGAGGAGGTGGAGAGAATGAAGTGGGGAAAGTGAGTGGGTAGGTGTGGCTGTCCAAAATATCTAGCTGGTCCCAGGTTACTAATGGCGCACCACCTACAAATGCGCCATTAGTAACCCTGCTTACTAATGGCGCACCTGCTAGTGGTGCGCCATTAGTAGTTTTGCAAAAAAATAAAAAATATATACACTAATGGCGCACCAGGGCACAGTGCGCCATTACTAGTTTAAACTAGTAATGGCGCACTATATCCTGGTGCGCTATTAGTAGTTTTGCAAAAAATAAAATAAAAAAATATAGTAGTGGCGCACTATGTGGCTGGTGCGCCATTACTAGTTAGAACTAGTAATGGCGCACTATGCCCTGGTGCGCCATTAGTATGTTTGGAAAAATAAAAATAAAAAATCGTTACTAGTGGCGCACCGTGTGTCTGGTGCGCCATTAGTGCCTTTCAGACTAATGGCGCACCAGCACATGGTGCGCCACTGCTATATAGTAGTGGCGCACCACATGTCTGGTGCGCCATTAGTGGTCATTTCATCTATAGCCCTTTTCTTAGTAGTGTACCATGAAATAGATCCTTGGTTGCAACCTATGTTTCTTTAATATAATTAATCTCAGAACCAAACCAAAACTGGTTGTAAGCCCTAAGCCCTAAGGCGTGTTGCTCAGTGCAATCCGCAAAGTTATAATGATGTAGTGTACAACATAGCCAAAGGTAACTCATACCAAAAGCAAGGGATTGGTGTTGCGCGCAAGATAACTGATCCGTGTCAAGCTCACTACAAAGCATAAGATGAAGAGGAGCAGGATAAACTTCTATGTTACAGAAATGAGTGCAGACTGCAGGCCTTTATTAAATATAAAACCAAGGATACGCTAGACTTGAGGCCACAAAGCAAAACCTGAAATAAACATGAAACAAAGACATAAGAAACCATAGCAAATCTCGACACGGGTACAACTTGCAAGTCTGGGCATGAAGCCAAAACTGGGCAGTCACATGAGAGGAAATAAAACGACATTTTTCTGCCACAACTCCTATATGTGATCACCTCAAATGCCAAATACATTACAACCAAGAAAGAAAACATTAACCAGCTAGAGAATATAAACACCTCTCTAATAGGAAATAAAGTAGTTTAATCGGCAAGGTACTACCACTGTCCAGCATGAAAGAAAAACAAATAAATCTTATATGTGCACTGCCCTAGTTATGTTCTTAGCATATCTCTGGAATGAAATTTAGAACCAAGATGTCCAGATATAACAGAAGGTCAAACATAGGTCTTTATGAAATAATAACTACATGCAAATATCAAACAGACAATATATGATCACCCTCCTCTATATCTTACTTCAGAAAAAGAGCAGATTGTGTGCCTAAGTTGAAATTGAAACTGTATGCTCAATATTTATGAAATTTCTAGCTCAATATGTGCCTAATCATATCTATCACATGCCTTTTTCACATAAACAGGGCAAGTAATCAAACAGGATAGGAAAAATGCAAGGTATCATGATGATACTACTACATAAAGCAAGTTTCGATGCCCTAATTCAACTTTTGTAGCAGTGTGGACCAAAAAGGAAGAGCGCCCTCTCCCTCCTCGACACTTCCTTCTCTATTCTTGCTCACCTCCGACATGCTCAGGAGTTTGGCTTTGTGGCAGCGACAAATCTGGTAGTGGCGCCCATGGGAAATGAGATCAGCAACATAAATAAAAAATAATAGGTAGGCATTACGAAGTGGGCTCACCTTTGGAAGAGCATGGTGTTGGTATTTGGCCTCATGGGATGACTGTGCAAGTTTAGCAACAAACACACTTCCTACTCTGAATATTATCTTGCCCTCATAATTATTATCGAAACTGAAAATAGTATGCAACCATTAGACATTGTTTTAGGACAAATGAGAATTACACTCATAATTATTTAGTTAGGCCTCACATATCAGAAAGTAGACAAAGTTGAACTGTTCGACAAAAGCTTCACATTAACGCGAGTATATCACTTAATAAGCAGTTGACCTACCGAGTAGCAATACCACGTCATCATGGGCCAGAATTCTAATTAATTTTCATAATAAATTCACCACCACTAAGGAACATAATCAATTTTGAAGAAATGTGCATATCCTATTATAACATTTGGCAACTGATCATAAACATTAAGGAGAAAAGCAAGTGTGTACCAGTAATTTTTAGTACAGAACATCATGGCAGCATTAGAAGCAAGCAAAAACATTCACCTCCTACCTGAGCTTTGATCTTCACATGCCTAATTTTTTTGACAGTTCATACCAAAAGGACCAGCAATAATGGATTGGATGGTGCTCACTTCCTGCAATACATGCACACTGCAAAGAAAATTGCATAACAATCAGACCTTGCAAATACTTGCGATGGTCAGGTTGATCTAAAGATTACACAAATGATGGCGACATCTATATAGCTACGATGGATATTATATGCGGTAGATTGGGATCGCGCCTTGGCGCGAGGGTGCCGGTCCAAACGCCAGGTTTAGCATATGCATTCTCACTGTATGCATCATACAAAGAATAATGGCCAAGGTAACCGTGTTTACAATCCACTCAGTATATCGTAATAGAAATTCCAAGGACAATCTATATACATTTGTTCTCAGGCATCAGCCCTGGTATCTTGAACTTTAACAATAAGCTTATCAAAATCAAAATGGCCTAAGAAAGAACTTGCGTGAAGTCCAAAGGAAGCATCCATGCACACACATGAAACCAAACAGGAAAGAAAACTTTATTATGACACCCAACTATTTCAATAATCAACAAACAATGCGTTATCCAAGAATGCATCATTATTGATCTATACCATCTACTTCAACAGGCAAGATTTTTCTACCACAGAAGAGCCGCACCGGGCTCACACCCATCCACAGAGCCCGACAAATGAGCCCCACCAGCGTTTGAGCACGCAGTGATACAAAACATGAGTTTTGTAGTCTCAGTTAGGAAGATAAATAAAAATTGCATCAAGTAGCAGGTAGGCTGTATACTACATACATAAACTTGGATCGGATTTGATGGCATGCGAAATTTGAAAAGTTTCAATGTAATTAGATACAGAAGATGTAGGATTTGTTCCTCTAGACAACCATATATAAGCAAGACCTTTAGTTACATACAGAAGGAAAATGTATTGCCTATAGAAACAACAATCACATCCAAAAAACATAAGAATCTAGACAGAACAGACTCCAGTGCCATTTGTCCATATCTGATGTTTTCCGGTCAAAATAGATAGCAGAGAGGGAACCAGGGGCTTACCAGCAGAGATGCAGGAGTGAAAGAAGAATTGACGCCACTGGAGGGGCGGGGCGGGAGGCATCAGAGTGGAAGAAGAATCCCCTGTGCACACTCTATCGCGCACCACCAATGCACATCAGGGAACCAAACCTAGCAACCACACATGACAACTGAAATGAGCCATGTCATAATCACTTTGATCAATATAAAGCATGGAATGCAACAAAAATGTCTGGGCTTTGTCCAGAGCTACACAAAAATACGCATCCATCGCTTTGTTCAAAGCTACAGTACAGTTTAGTTGTGTGCTTGAACCCCGCATTTATTTATTCTAGTACACTACAGTTGTGTGCAGGGCATCCAGGTTCCTAGTAACTGATAACTTGTTGATCTTTCTTAGTGGGAGAAATCTCTGATGGACCCTAATACCATCTGTTCTTTTATTGATTTGATTGATGGGATGCACTTGACTGTAAGAAAATTAGATTAGATGATATGCCTAGCAAAGAAGAAAAATAGAAACCTGAGAGGCACTAAGCATAATTGTTGGTGGCAACAAACAAGGCTAGCAACCGCTGTTCCTGAAATAGATCCCAAGACCTAACTTTGTTTGTGCGTCTACATGCATCATGATCAGGGAGGGAACCAAGCCTTCATAAATGCATAGTAAGGTAGGCTAAACCTGCTACTGGAAGTAAGATAGTGACTGTCTCAATGCAAGTAAATCTTGCTTCTGTGTCATTCATAACCAGCCTCCATGATCTAACTGAATCAATCAACTTACCTTAACCAGGATTAAGAGTAGAACAACTGAATGCGGCAATAAAAAAATAGAGAGCTAGCTTGTATTAGAGATGAGAAGGGGGGATAATAGTATTGAAGTGACAGAATGATGTTTCGATTATCTTCGCCCTTCTCTGGATCTGATCTAAAACAGAGCAATATCTAGGGAGCCTTGATGCAGAAACTCAGCAAGCCATTTTTGAGAACTCGGTGTTCTCACAACCTACATTTGAACTGATTATAATTAGAAAAAGATCCATCAACATATCAGTATAGTAATAAAGGCAAAGGTGGGGTTGTGGGAGTAATGGGGGTACAGGCAGTAAAGGAATCTGAACCTTTTCCATGCCGCCTCATCATCTTCCTCTTGCTCTCTTCGCACCAATTTAGCAACCTCTCGCAACGAGAAGGAGTGAGCCTCACATCCAGCGCCTGCGGTGGGCGCTCCTCGCACAGATGTAATCTGCCCTCGCCGCTCCCAGGTCGGAATTAAGCACATAAAATGATACCTATGCAGAAAATCAGTGAGCAAATATATTTGGATCCAAATAAATTAACTGTAAATTTTGAGTCGGTGACCTGGAACTCGAATATGCCAAACATGTGTAAACAAATAAATGGAAGATGTATGACTAATTGGAGTAAAATATACAGTGATTAACCCAAGAGTAATATTTGCATATGTTTGCAGTGTAGTTGATCATGATGCACTACACAATATCAAGAGGCTACTGCTCTTTGATGCAACAATATTTTATTCATAACTTGTATTCCTTAGAAGCTTTTATTCAAAGTTAATATGGTTATGATGTTTCAGAAGTTACAGGACACACAAGAGGCACATCAACTACGGATTTGTGGACTGGGTAGATACTTGTATGTTTTTGTAAGAAAGCACGTATCCAAGGGGGAGCACCCACGGGTGGCGCTGGCGAGCGCGCGGTCGGCTATGACCACCTTGACCCGCCACTCACTCCGGTGCTGCATCCAGGAACGAGCATGCAGCATGGTATCCTCTCGGCACTTGGGAGGATGCATCTAACGCACATCCTAGCACCATAAAAACTATAGAATTGACCATTCATTCATATCAATCAAGTGATGAGATAATCAGAATCATTGCAGTTTAAGAGACCATGGACCATATGCTATTCCAGCCCCTAGTATCTTGAAATTCAACTTTGGGACAACAACATCCATATGTCAGAATCAGCAAAGCAACCTCGATCAACAGGGACGGGAGATCATAGTAACCTAACATGTTATCAGCTCATGGCAGTCACCAATAATAGCAAATCCTAACCCTAGAATAGCAACAAATCAAATGGCAACAGAAGACCTAGATGAGCACGGGGAGATAACAAATCAAACTAAAAAATATAATACAAGAGTAGCGGTTCCTAGATGATGGATGCAGTAGCAGCCAGAGAGAGAGGGAGAGAGAGAGAGAGGGCCTGGAGTAGAACTGCAGCCGAGCCCTGCCTAGCGATGCAGTAGAAGGAGGGGCCACGGGGGAGCACCTGCAGTCAGCGTAGAAGGAGGAGTGATGGGGGAGCCACATCGAGCGCCTCCAGCAGGTGCTCCTCGCCCTGCGCCTCTACCCCCGCCGCTTCGGGCCGCAGCCGTGCTCAACAACGCCCCACCGCGCCCAGGATTGAGCACGACCACGGCCGCCCCGAACAGGAGCAAATAAGGCGGTGCTTCCCGGAGGTGAAGGAGTTGGCGGGCCGGCGGCCGGCGGCGCGAGGGGGCGGGGAAGAGAGGAAGAGCGCGTGCTTTGGTAGGGTAAGGGGCGGCGGCGGCTCCCCCTCCGTGAACAGGAAGAGGGAGGAAGACAATTGGGGAGAAACCCTATGGGCATTGGGCTTTTATACCCCATAGGGAAATTACGAAAATGCCCTCGGCGGGGGACGGGAATAACGGCGGTGGCACGAGATCTTTACAGCGGGGGGTGAAACTGTTCATTGTAGCAGTAACTCTAGGTCGATCCGACGGCCCAGCTCCTCCCACCTCTCGTTCCGACGCCCGAAAACGCATCAAGCGACTCGATCCGACGGCCGACAGTGGCTAAGCTCATGTTCTCCCTATATACTTATATCAGGATCCGTAAACATCTGATAGAGGAGGATACAGAGTATCAAGAACCAGTTCGAAATTTCATTATTTAGTCTTTGGAATTCAATATGGCTTAATGTACTGCCTGAAAATATTCGATGGAGTCTTACAGGATGTAGGGGCACCCGGGTGTTGAAAGTCCTGTCTCAAACCTGCTATACTGAACTGTGTTACAGAATTGCTTTGCATTTTCCATTTGTAATAACATAATTGCGGCGACGATGGTCGATGTCCCCCCATGTCGGCTGTGTTGCGGATGCCCCCGAGCCCACTATCTCTTCTCCCATCCTCCAGGTCTCGTGTCGGCGGCCTCAGGGAGACGATGGAGTTGGTTCGGCGCCCGTGGTGGCACATGTTGGTGGGCGGCATGCTGGGCGGTGCACTATGGATCATCTGGGGTGGTGGTGGGGGTTTGGGTCGGAAGAAATCCCTGGCGGCTCGTCCAGCCCCGACGCGGCGACGCCTGCGGGTGCCGCCGAACCTTCCTGAAGGGCGTCGGGTACACCCTCCCCCACTGCCCCCCCCCCCCCCCCCCCCGCGCGTACCGGGGGAAACCTAGGACTAGTCCGGGCAATAGCGGCGTCGTCGTCGTCTCCTTCTTGAAGGTGTTGCTTGGTACACGGCGCTTCGAAGTGCTGCGCGTGTGGTGGTACTTCTCCGGAGGGTGCAGCAGTTGTCGGCCATCTTCGTTTCGTTGATCTGACGTTGTTGGCATTTATTTCTCATTCTTTTTCTCACTTTTTCCTTTGGGCTTGTTTGTGCTGCAGCCCTAGCGAGCTGGCTATATCGGATGATGCTTTATCTATAAAGCGGGGGAAACCCTTTATCGTCGAAGCTGTGTTAGGGCAACTCCAACGCGGATCACCAAAACAGACATCACCAATGTCCGGGGACACGTCTGAAATTTAATGAATATTATCATGTTTAGCATGAGTTTGGTCCTGGGACAAAAATAACAAATCTTCAACTAAATTAAATGAACTCTTAAGAAAAAACTAACCTAAACTGTGTGAGGTACCGGATGGTGACCTCGTAGGCACGACCTCCGAGGCCGTCGGTACCTCTGTCGTTGCTTGCGTCGCCTCGATGTAGTCGTTGTTGTCTGAGTCGTCGACGTCGTTGTCCTTCCAGTGACGGAAATGCCGCCAGGTGTCATGGCAGCCCTAATCGGTTGTTGCATGCTCGCGGCGTACTCTCTTGGCCTCCTATGATTGGCGCAGAGCTTGAGCCTCCCCTGCCTGGTGGTGACGATCGGCTGTGGACTCCGCCCCGCGCCTCTTGCCTTTGAGCAGGGCAAAGCACTCGGACTTGGTCAATCCCACTTTGAGGAGCTGATCGTTGATCCAGCACCGGTGGCGGGAGGATGTTTGCATGGTTCTCCTGGACCGATCAATGGCCTAGGCCTCCACGAGGGTGGGGTTCGCAGGGACCCAGACGAGGGTGTCATTCGACAATGCGAACGTCGCCCAGTGATGTGCGTTGTGCTGCTCCCAGCGCACCATCTCAGAGGTTGACATCACGGTGGTGGACGAGCCCCCGACACCATCGTGGTAGTACACGATGTGATGGAGGCTCCTCCTTCACGGCGACCTGGCGCCACTAGCTCCCGGACTCCCGTTGGGGTGGTGATGGCAACACCGCCTCCTTGCCATTATGGAGAAGGATGAGCGGCAAGGACGACGACTCCTCCTTGATGTGGTGTCCGATTTAACACCCGGTTGCATGGGGGCGAGGGCGGCGCCGGAACGTGGTCATAGCAAGACCGCTTGAGTAACAGCTCCATCTACCATGTGAACTCCTTGTCCATTCGAGGGGTGGTTGTTGTTGCTCCTTGTCGTCGGACGAGATGGGCTCCGGCTTTACAGAGGAGGGAGTGGTGGATGTCGATGGGCCCAGATACTAGGATAGGCGGCTGTTGCGAGCGCAGCAAGCCCGGTGATACGTCTCCAACGTATCTATAATTTTTGATTGTTCCATGCTATTATATATTCTGTTTTGGATGTTTAATGGGCTTTATTATACACTTTTATATTATTTTTGGGACTAACCTATTAACCGGAGGCCCAGCCCAAGTAGCTGGGTTTTTTTGCCTATTTCAGTGTTTCGCAGAAAAAGAATATCAAACGGAGTCCAAACGGAATGAAACCTTCGGGAACGTGATTTTTGGAACGAACGTGATCCAGAGGACTTGGAGTCCACGCAAAGTAATCAACAAGGAGAGCACGAGGCAGGGGGCGCGCCTACCCCCCCCCCCCCAGGCACGCCCTCTACCCTTGTGGGGCCCATGTTGCTCCACCGACGTACTTCTTCCTCCTATATATACCTACGTACCCCCAAACCATCAGAAGCATCCACGAAAACCTAGTTCCACCACCGCAACCTTCTGTACCCGTGAGATCCCATATTGGGGCCTTTTCCGGCATCCTGCTGGAGGGGGCATTGATCACGGAGGGCTTCTACATCAACACCATAGCCTCTCCAATGATGTGTGAGTAGTTTACCTCAGACCTTCGGGTCCATAGTTATTAGCTAGATGGCTTCTTCTCTCTCTTTGGATCTCAATACAAAGTTCTCCTCGATTCTCTTGGAGATCTATTTGATGTAACTCTTCTTTTGCGGTGTGTTTGTCGAGACCGATGAATTGTGGGTTTATGATCAAGATTATCTATGAACAATATTTGAATCTTCTCTGAATTCTTTTATGTATGATTGGTTATCTTTGCAAGTCTCTTTGAATTATTAGTTTGGTTTGGCCTACTAGATTGATCTTTCTTGCAATGGGAGAAGTGCTTAGCTTTGGGTTCAATCTTGTGGTGCTCGATCCCAGTGACAGAAAGGGAAACGACTTGTATTGTTGCCATTGAGGATAACAAGATGGGGTTTATATCATATTGCATGAGTTTATCCCTCTACATCATGTCATCTTACTTAAAGCATTACTCTGTTCTTATGAACTTAATACTCTAGATGCATGCTGGATAGCGGTCGATGTGTGGAGTAATAGTAGTAGATGCAGAATCGTTTCGGTCTACTTGTCGCGGACGTGATGCCTATATACATGATCATACCTAGATATTCTCATAACTATGCTCAATTCTATCAATTGCTCGACAGTAATTTGTTCACCCACCGTAATACTTATGCTCTTGAGAGAAGCCACTAGTGAAACCTATGGCCCCCGGGTCTATTCTCCATCATATTAATCTCCCAACACTTAGTTATTTTTATTGCCGTTTATTTTACTTTGCATCTTTATCATAAAAATACCAAAAATATTATCTTATCATATCTATCAGAGCTCACTCTCGTAAGTGACCGTGAAGGGATTGACAACCCCTTTTTCGCGTTGGTTGTGAGGTTCTTATTTGTTTGTGTAGGTGCGCGGGACTTGTGCGTGATCTCCTACTGGACTGATACCTTGGTTCTCAAAAACTGAGGGAAATACTGACGCTACTTTACTGCATCACCCTTTCCTCTTCAAGGGAAAACCAATGAAGTGCTCAAGAGGTAGCAAGAAGGATTTCTGGTGCCGTTGCCGGGGAGATTCAAGCCAAGTCAAGTCAAGTCAAGACATACCAAGTATTGGGGAACGTAGTAATTTCAAAAAAACTCCTACGCACATGCAAGATCATGGTGATGTATAGCAACGAGAGGGGAGAGTGTTTCCACGTACCCTCGTAGACCGAAAGCGGAAGCGTTAACACAATGCGGTTGATGTAGTCGTACATCTTCACAATCCGACCGATCAAGTACCGAACGCACGGCACCTCCGAGTTCTGCACACGTTCAACTCGATGACGTCCCTTGAACTCCGATCCAGCCGAGCTTTGAGGGAGAGTTCCGTCAGCACGACGGCGTGGTGACGATGATGATGTTCTACCGACGCAGGGCTTCGCCTAAGCACCGCTACGATATTATCGAGGTGGACTATGGTGGAGAGGAGCACCGCACACGGCTAAAAGATCCAAGAGATCAATTGTTGTGTCTATGGGGTGCCCCTCTCCTCCGTATATAAAGGGCGGAGGAGAGGGCCGGCCAAGGGGAGGAGGCGCGCCCAAGGGGGGAGTCCTACTCCCACCGGGACTAGGACTCCTCCTTTTCCTATTTGGAGAGGGAGAGGGAAGGAAGAGGAAGGAGGAAGGAAGGAAAGGGGGGCTGGCCCCCCTCCCAATTCGGATTGGGCTTGGGGGGAGCCCCCTCCCTTGATCCTTTCCCCTCCTTTCCACTAAAGCTCATTAAGGCCCATATACTTCCCGGGGGGTTCCGATAACCTCCCGGTGCTCCGGTATTATCCCGATCTCACCCGGAACCATTCCGGTAACCAAATATAGTCGTCCAATATATCGATCTTTACGTCTCGACCATTTTGAGACTCCTCTTCATGTCCGTGATCACATTCGGGACTCTGAACTACCTTCGGTACATCAAAACACATAAACTCATAATATAACTGTCATCGAACTTTAAGCATGCGGACCCTACGGGTTCGAGAACTATGTATACATGACCGAGACACGTCTCCTGTCAGTAACCAATAGAGGAACCTGGATGCTTATATTGGCTCCCACATATTCTACAAAGATCTTTATCGGTCAAACCGCATAACAACATACGTTGTTCCCTTTGTCATCGGTATGTTACTTGCCCGAGATTCGATCGTCGGTATCTCAACACCTAGTTCAATCTCGTTACCGGCAAGTCTCTTTACTTGTTCCGTAATACATCATCCCGCAACTAACTCATTAGTTGCAATGCTTGCAAGGCTTAAGTGATGTGCATTACCGAGTGTGCCTAGAGATACCTCTCCGACAATCGGAGTGACAAATCCTAATCTCGAAATACGCCAACCCAACAAGTACCTTCGTAGACACCTGTAGAGCACCTTTATAATCACCCAGTTATGTTGTGACGTTTGGTAGCACACAAAGTGTTCCTCCGGTAAACGGGAGTTGCATAATCTCATAGTCATAGGAACATGTATAAGTCATGAAGAAAGCAATAGCAACATACTAAACGATCAAGTGTTAAGCTAACGGAATGGGTCAAGTCAATCACATCATTCTCCTAATCATGTGATCCCGTTAATCAAATGACAACTCTTTGTCTATGGCTAGGAAACATAACCATCTTGGATCAACGAGCTAGTCAAGTAGAGGCATACTAGTGACACTCTGTTTGTCTATGTATTCACACATGTATCATGTTTCCGGTTAATACAATTCTAGCATGAATAATAAACATTTATCATGATATAAGGAAATAAATAATAACTTTATTATTGCATCTAGGGCATATTTCCTTCAGTCTCCCACTTGCACTAGAGTCAATAATCTAGATTACACAGTAATGATTCTAACACCCATGGAGCCTTGGTGTTGATCATGTTTTGCTCGTGGAAGAGGCTTAGTCAACGGGTCTGCAACATTCAGATCCGTATGTATCTTGCAAATCTCTATGTCTCCCACCTAGACTTGATCCCGGATGGAGTTGAAGCGTCTCTTGATGTGCTTGGTTCTCTTGTGAAATCGGGATTCCTTTGCCAAAGCAATTGCACCAGTATTGTCACAAAAGATTTTCATTGGACCCGATGCACTAGGTATGACACCTAGATCGGATATGAACTCCTTCATCCAGACTCCTTCATTTGCTGCTTCTGAAGCAGCTATGTACTCTGCTTCACATGTAGATCCCGTTACAACGCTTTGTTTAGAACTGCACCAACTGACAGCTCCACCGTTCAATAAAAACACGTATTCGGTTTGCGATTTAGAATCATCCGGATCAGTGTCAAAGCTTGCATCGACGTAACCATCTACGACGAGCTCTTTGTCACCTCCATAAACGAGAAACATATCCTTAGTCGTTTTCAGGTATTTCAGGATGTTCTTGACCGCTGTCCAGTGATCCACTCCTGGATTACTTTGGTACCTTCCTGCTAAACTAATAGCAAGGCACACATCAGGTCTGGTACACAGCATTGCATACATGATAGAGCCTATGGCTGAAGCATAGGGAACATCTTTCATTTTCTCTCTATCTTATGCAGTGGTCGGGCATTGAGTCTTACTCAACTTCACACCTTGTAACACAGGCAAGAACCCTTTCTTTGCTTGATCCATTTTGAACTTCTTCAAAACTTTGTCAAGGTATGTGCTTTGTGAATGTCCAATTAAGCGTCTCGATCTATCTCTATAGATCTTGATGCCCAATATATAAGAAGCTTCAGCGAGGTCCTTCATTGAAAAACTCTTATTCAAATATCCTTTTATGCTATCCAGAAATTCTATATCATTTCCAATCAACAATATGTCATCCACATATAATATCAGAAATGCTACATAGCTCCCACTCACTTTCTTGTAAATATAGGCTTCTCCAAAAGTCTGTATAAAACCATATGCTTTGATCACACTATCTGTTGGGGATATAACTACTAGCATAACCCGCCCAGGAGGGGCCGGGTTACGTTATGGCGATTCATCATATGAAGCCCAATATCAAGCTTGAAGATGGCGGTTCAGTAAAGGGCCTAAAGCCCATAGGCGACTTAAGGCCCGTAGTGATAAACCGCCGTAATGGCATGACTTGTATTGTAAGCAAGAATAGTTAAGAGACCGAGCCGGTATCGGAGCAAATGGCCACGGGTAGCCTAACCGACTCCCCCTGGCTCTTTGAAAAATTATCAGGCTATTCGAGCCTTCAAGCATACAAAGCATAGGGCCGCCTTCCCCGACCGGCTATCCCCAGGGCCGACTCCCAGAAGGCGATCCAGTCTCAGAAAACCTCCCCCAAGAAAGATACGAGATGGCCGATTCCAGGAAGCCGGCCCCAAGAGGACCGACTCCCAGAGGCCAGCCATGAAGAAAGCCGACTCCCAGAAGCCTGCCATGAAGAAAGCCGACTCCCAGAAGCCGGCCAAGACTGCACCCACTAAGACTATACCCACATAATGGCGATAGGATGGGGTGTGGCCGCAGCGCAGCCCACTACCCCCGAAACCCGGAACAGGCATGGCCACAGGGCGCCGTACGGGCCATCCATCCCCCGTCCGGCGCGGCACTGTAGCCATGTTTGCCCCGACGTCACCCACGACAGGTGCCAGAACGGCCCGTGGGCGGCGGGCCCCTTTTGCCAGGGAGACATCTGGAGACGGCCCGACCTTCCTCTAGTCGGCCAGGATGTGGCCGGCTCCCAACAGCCGGCTACCCCCCCTCCCTCGAAGCATGCGCCCTATTAAGGAGACAAGATGAGGTAAGACTATAGTGACAGCTCACAAAGGCGGTGACACTGTAGCCATGCTTACCTCGACAAAGCCCTCGTCATCAGAAGCGAGGCAACAGTAACCAGCCGCCGACAAAGTGTCAGGACCCCGATTCTAAGTCACACCGATCTAGCCTGTAACACCTCATATCACTTTGCGGCCTCACGCACGGTATTCCCACGGGTGTCGCCTTACCATGGCCCGGGACCGTTTGCGCCTTTTGGCTCACGTATATGTAATGTCGCTAGCGTCCATATGATAGAGAACCAGGGCCGACATGACTAGTCGTGAACCCAAAGTGGCACTAACTTACGGGGACAGGCATACGTGAATCAACATCGAGCATGTCGGTCAGCAGCATGCGAATCCGGGCTGTAGCACTAGGCTAACAGGACTCCGAGAACCCGGGCTGTAGCAGGCTAGGCAGGACTCCGGATGTCACCGCGTGACATTTCCCCGAAGGGACAGACACAGGAACAAAGTGAAACACATGCCGGCCAGTCAAGTGTTCCGGAGCAGTAGTGCTGGGCTAGCAGGACTCCGGTGAACCGGGCTGTAGCGGACTACTATGGCTCATGGAGCACAAGACTACATTTCCCCATAAGAGAGGCTACCAAGGATAAACAACTAGGTTGTCGGATCCCACACATACCAAGCATTTCAATCATACACGCAATATGCTCGATATGTGTAAATACAACATGGCATCACAACATAACTCTACGACTCAAGTATTTATTCATTAGGCTCCGAAGAGCCAGATATTACAAACATAGGTCTCATGACCCAACATTCAGAGCATACAAGTCAAACACATGCGGAAGCTTAACATGTCTGAGTACAGGCATCTACAAATGAAAAAGGCTGAGAAGCCTGACTATTTACTAGATCCTGCCGAGGGCACAAGATCGTAGCTGAGGTATCAAGCTAAACGTCGAAGTACACACGGAACTACTAGCGAGACTGACGTCTCTCTGCAGAACATAAAATAAGCAAACGTGAGTACAAATGTACCCAGCAAGACTTACATCAGAACTATCTACATATGCATCGGTATGAACAAAGGGGGTGGTGTAGTTTAACTGCAGCAAGCCAGCTTTGACTCGGTGGCTATCCTAACTACGACTGCAAGTAACTCTTTTGAGGTGACGCACACGAGTCCACATATTCACCATATCAATACTCCACTATGGATCCTCTCCCGTCTCCCTACGAGAACGCCATCCATAGCACTCACGCTTATCTTGCGCATTTTAGAGTATCCACTTTCACTTGTCTATGAACTGTTATAGGCAACCCAGAAGTCCTTTACCGCGGACGCGGCTATTCGAATAGATCATATTAACCCTGCAGGGGTGTACTTCGTCACACATGCTCTCACCACTTACCGCCGTTTACACAGCATGTACTCGGCAACCTTCAAGCGGAAGCCCAGCGAGGGTTTCGGCCACAGCCTACCTAAACACTCAAGTCTCTAGTCCAGGTTTATCGCCTATTCAGGTTCCATCCGCAGGGAGTCCGGCCGAGGTTTCCACATACGGCCCCGGACGATGTGTGCAGGGTTCCCGAGACACCAAACGGGCGCCCGGTACACCGTGCCACGTGCCTACCGCATCACAGCCCACCCCTCCGGTCAGCGCTGCCCACGGCCTCCAGCATACTACAAACACCAGAAACTACTTGCAACTCCTGGACAGAGGACAAGGGTGATTAAGAAGCCGAGAGGGTCCATTGGTTTCGGGCCCAATGCGTGGTAGTAACTGTATCATGGATCATAAACACAGAACTCAGTTCCTGAGGACGGCTTCAGTGAGACAACCCACCATGTACTCCTACATGGCCTCTCACCGCTACCTTTACCAAATCGTGTTCACACACTTAGCTCACACACAGTAGGACATGTTCATCACCATTCCAATTCATCCCCGACGAATCAGACCCGACTCAACTCTAAGCAGTAGCAGCCATGACAAACAATCATGAATGAGTAGGCACATCAGGGCTCAAACAACTCCAACTCATGCTAGTGGGTTTCATCTATTTACTGTGGCAATGACAGGTCATGCAGAGGATAAAGGGGTTCAGCTACCGCAGCAAGTAACAGATGAATCATTGTTGTCCTAATGCAGTAAAAGGGAGCAGGAGCGAGAGAGTGGGTTTGTATCGGAATGGACAAGGGGGGGGGGTTTGCTTGCCTGGCACTTCTGAAGATATTATAGTTCTTCATCGGTGTCATCGATCACGTCATCGGAGCATCGGCTACTGAGAGGGGACGGTTACCAGCAAACAGAGAAGGACACAATCAATGCAATGCGACAATATGATGCATGGTCATGACATGTCGAGAATGTTATGATTTACACTAATGCATCTAGCAACAGTTTAAATGAGGTCCATATGAACTAAGGGTTCATATGCAAACTCCATATTTAGCATTTATAATGTCATTATCATGTTTTCACCTATACAGCAGGTATAACTTAGTTTGACATGCATGAAAATGATACAGATGGATAGATTGCATTTTTCTGATAATTTTTCATATATAAATTATTTCATTCTGAGCTATGGTTGAATTTATATGATTTTTAGAAGTTTATACTATTTTCTGGTTTTTTCTGAATTATTTTAAATCCAGAAAATACTTTACTGCGTCAGCATGACATCTACATGACGTCAGCGGGTCAACAGGCCACGGTCCAGGTCAAACCTGACGCGTGGGTCCCGTATGTAAGTGTGACAAGGCAGGAACAGAGGCTGACCAGTGGGTCCAGGTCAATGCTGACGTGGCTAGGTCAAACTGACCTGTGGGGCCACGGGCATTAGCTTAAACTAAGCAGGGGATAAACCTGTGATTAATTAAGGGCGCGGGGCCCATTTGTCAGTGGCAGAGGACGTTAGTTAGCCCCGTCATTAGTACTAATGACGATGCCACGTCGGCTGCCGCCGGGGTTGGTCGCCCGCGAGCACGCAGCACGGCGGAGGGCTTCGGGTTCGCGCTATAGGGCACGGATCGACGAGCGGTTTGCGGCTATGGGTTGCTGGCGCTTGCGCGCATCCATCGGAGTAGGTGGTTGGGCGAGAGGAGGCCGGAAACGACGGCTGCAACGATGGCAGGCGGCGGCCGGAGTTCGGTTGCGCTCGGAACCGGCGTTGTGGTGCACGGCAGGTCGAGCGGTGGGGTGCTGGGTGCTCCTGCAAACGTGCTGAGGACGGTGACTCTCTCAGACGCGGCAGAGGTGGGCTCTAGCCACGGCGGCGACGAGCTCATGCGGCGGCGAGCTTCGGGCACGGTGGCTAGTCTAGCTAGAGCTCGAAATCGAGCACGGGAGTAGGGGGAAAATGACCGGGGGCTCACCGCGGTCACGAAGAGCTTCTCGGCGAGCTCGGGGAGGCACGGACGGCGTCGAATCGACGGTGGGGTTGCCGGCGGCCGAAGCTCGAAGACGATGACGATGCGGTCGTTGCAGGGCGTCTGGAGTGGCTTCTTTCGGTGGAGAGGCGTAGCGCGAGGTGGCAGAGCCGCTGGGCATCCTAGCTAGGCGAGGGGGGCTCAGTGGCCACGACAACGGCGAGCGGCGTCGACGAGCTCCGCTCGGGCAGAGAGGGAGAGAGAGCAGAGAAGGGAAAAGAGGTCGAGAGGGAGTGAGAGAGTTGGGGGGCTGCGTGGCGACGCATGGAGGCATCCAGGCCCTCGGCGGCAAGCAGGAGCTGGCGAGGCGTGTGGCCAGCATGCAGCAAGCACGCGCTCGTCCTTCTGTCCAGGGAGGAAGACGACAGGGGGGCCTAGCTGGGCTGGGCCGCTACAGTGGTGGGCTGGCCCCTCTGGTGGCTGCACAGGTGAGGCCAGGTAAATTTCCCTCCTCTCTGACTTTTATTTCTCTTTTCTCGTTTTTTTCTGCTATTTGTTTTGACTTGATTTAAAACATCAAATCATTTTTTAAACTTTCTGTAAATTGTTATGTGAGCTCAGAAACTAGTCCAAGGTCACAGGCAACTCACAAAAATATATGAACTTTATTTCTTATATAACAGAAATAAATCCAACCCAAATATGTCATTGATTTAATTCAAAAAGGCCCAAAATAAATATTTCTGTGATTCCAAAAATATTGGTTCGAATTTTATTCTTGCCAATATTTTTCAAGGTTTAACAGGAACATTTTCTTAGGCTTATTTGAGAAGATTTTAATGTTGATCATTTTTAAAAGGTTTCTGAGGCTTTGAAAATTCCTCAATTCAAATTTCATTTGAATTTAAACATGATGCATGGATGCAAGAGAAATCAAGCAAGGGCTGATCTGGGGCTGTGACAGCTCACCCCCACTAAACAAGAATCTCGTCCCGAGATTCAACACGTGAGGTAAGATGACAGAGGGGGTATGAGCTAACATGATCTTCACGATCCAAGTTGCACTTCATAAGAACGTTGATTCGATCACCATCTTTGTCTCGATGTCTTGCTGTGAGAACTCCAACCGACAAGACAACAAGAGGAAAGGGAGAACTCTAGAAGGATCGATCTTCTCGAATATCGAACAACTCCGGATCAACTCATGGAGGGAGGCATTGAAACAACTCTTGAGCTGAGAGGCAAAACATGCACCAGGAGGGACGGAAGAAACAATTTGACGAGGGTTTCAAAGTAGCGAGGAAAAATTGCCATGATTCCATAACGGGGCACCTTGGGGAAGGAGACTCGTAGAGTTATTCCATTACGCGGCAAAAAGAATTACTTTTGATACAAAGATCATTGAAACTCTCTAAACCGGCCTAAGGCAATCACAAACGATCGTGTGAACGAATTCTAAAGAATGGCATACTCGGACCAGAATGGATGATGTGGACTAACTTGTTGAAGACAACACAAGGGGTGATTTGCTTATCACCGGAAATGGTCGGAACCCCTGGTGGGACCACTTTTGAAGATGGTCCTTATCAGTAATTACTGGGAAGGGTAATCCAAGGTAGGATGGCACAATGACGGTGCAAGCTGGGAACAAAAATGCAAATGCTAGGAATGATTCTACTAACTGGGGAGAAGCTCAACAGTAGAGAGTTAATCTACTGTTTGAAAGGTTTAGCATAACTTATCCGTCCCCATCCCGGCCGACGCCTACGCCGAGACCCTGGAGGCACGCCGCCTCGCCCTCATCGCGGAAGGCCAGAAGATAGCCTCCATGAGACGCCTCACCGAGGCTCACCAGCGCGAAGTCGACCGCGCCGCCTTTGGCACGCCGCCTCATGGCGGGCCAAGCCGAGCCGGCCTCGTCAAGAAGCGCGGCGCGGCCATCGCCAGCATGATGGGGGCAGACCGCCCCGTCTACGCCACCCCGCTCGAGAATCTGTGAGCCGCTCAGGCGGCCGCTGAGGAGCTAAATGGGCTAGGAGCTGATGAGCTCGCTTACATGACAAGGCGAATCTAGCAGCTGATCGACGCAGCCGCAGAACGGCACGAAGCCGGCGCCCGCGCTGAGAGTCCTCCCCCGCGCCGAGAGCATGCCGCGACATCCCGGTCGCCGACTGCGAGCGGCGCCCGCGCAAGGAAAGACAAGGAGCCGGCTGCTAGCCGCAGCCGGACTCGGATCACCATCGAGCGCGACGCGGAAAGCCGCCCTCGAGCAGTGGAGCGCCAAGGAAATCCGCCTCCCCCCCCCCCCGCCTCGAGGGGAGAGATATCCCACCCAACCGCCTGTCACGCATCCGACTCTTGGTGGCCGACTAGGCCACCACGAAGGAGTCGGCGAGAACGACGCCCGCCACTGGATCGACCGCCTAGCTCGATCCCTGGCGCTAGAAGAAGAAGACGATGTCGGCCCGCCATGCTTTGGCCCCCGCATCCGCGACGAGCCCTTCCACAAAGGGTTCTCGCTCCCCAGAGACACGCCGAAGTACAACGGCTCTGTGAAGCCGGAAGATTGGCTCATCGACTACTCAACTGCTGTCAGCATAGCGAACGGCAACAGGCGCGTAGCCGTGAAGTATGTCCCTCTCATGCTGCAAGGCACGGCACGCACCTGGCTCAATAGCCTCAAGCCCTACAGCGTCAACAGCTGGCTGGACTTCACGGAAGTCTTCGTCCGCAACTTCACCAGCACGTACAAGCGGCCTCCCAAGCCTCGCCAGCTCTCCCTATGCGTCCAAGGGCCCAACGAGTCGACCCGCGACTACCTCACGCGGTGGGCCGAGCTCCGCAACTCCTGCGAGGGGGTGCACGAGGTTCAGGCCATCGAATATTTCACCGCCGGGTGCCAAGAGGGCACCCTCCTCAAGCACCAACTCCTCTACAACGAGCCAGCTACCCTCGACGAGCTGCTGATCATTGCGGACAAGTACGCCACGGCCGACTCCTCGATGAAGACCGAGCTCCGAGTGGACGCCTCTGGGAAGGTGCTCGCTCCGGCTCCCAAGACGCCGGCTGGCGACTCCAATCGGCGCCCCTACCAGAACGACCACAAGCGCAAGGCCCCTATGCCGCCTTCCACCAGTCGGCAGGTGGCCACAGTCGAAGATGAGCAGCCCGAAGAACGGCCCGCTCCGAAGAAGAAGGGCGGCAGGCCGGCTTGGCAGCCGACCTTCTCCTACGAGCAGACTCTCGATGCCCCCTGCAAGTTCCACAGCGGCGCGAAGCCATCCAACCACACGACCCGAAAGTGCCACTGGCTCACACGGATCTCCAAGGGCGAGGGGTTGGTGCCGCCTCCGCCTCCCGGCCCGCCGCCTCCAGCCCCCCAGCAGCCGGCTGCTCGACCAGCAGCCGGAGCCATTCAAGATGAGTTCCCTGAAGAGCACGCCGCCTACGTCGTCTTCACGAGCCAGGTTGAAGACAAGTGCAGCCAGCGCAGACAGCACCAAGAGGTCAACGCAGTCGCCTCCAGCAACCCCGAGTTCATGCATTGGTCCGAGAAGCCTATCAACTGGAGCCGGGCCGACCACCCAGAGGTGATACCGTCCCCTGGCTCCTACGCATTAGTATTGGATGTCACCCTCGCAACGGAGAGGCGAGCTGCCCGATTCTCCCGCGTTCTAATTGATGGCGGAAGCAGTATCAACATACTGTACCGCGATACCACGGAGAAGCTGAACATCAAGGCAAAGCAGCTCATGCCAAGCCGGACCATGTTCCATGGCATCGTACCCGGCCTGTCCTGTTCCCCGATCGGCAAGATCAAGATGGATGTTCTCTTCGGAGACAAGGATCACTTTCGCCGAGAAGCAATCTGGTTCGAGGTAGTAGATCTGGAGAGCCCTTACCACGCCTTGCTTGGCCGACCTGCTCTGGCCAAGTTCATGGCTGTGCCCCACTACGCCTACCTGAAGATGAAGATGCCGAGCTCGAAGGGGATCATCACTGTAGCCGGCGACTACAAGAAGTCCATCGAGTGCGCCGCAGCCAGCAGTCGGCTGGCCGAGTCCCTCATAGTGGCAGAAGAGAAGAAGATGCTGGAGCGAGTTGTGGCCATGGCCGGCAAGCAGCCGGCCTTGTGCCCCAACCCCAAGGATTATGATGCGCAGGGCTCCTTCCAGCCGGCCAAGGATACAAAGAAGATACCTCTGGACCCAGAGAACCCGGAAAGGTTTGTAGTCATTGGTGCGAACCTGGACAGTAAATAGGAAGGCGAGCTCGTCGACTTCCTCCATGAGAATCGAGACATCTTTGCATGGTCCCCAAAGGACATGCCGGGTGTTCCGAAGGATTTCGCCGAGCACAAATTGCACGTCCGAGCCGACACGAAGCCGGTCAAACAGCCCCTCCGCAGACTGTCAGAAGAGAAGCGAAGAATCATAGGAGAAGAGATAGCCCGGCTCCTCGCCGCCGGCTTTATTATGGAAGTATTTTTCCCAGAGTGGCTTGCCAACCCAGTCTTGGTGTTGAAGAAGAACAACAAATGGTGTATGTGTATAGACTACACCAGCCTCAACAAGGCCTGCCCCAAAGATCCGTTTGCTTTGCCACGGATTGATCAAGTGATAGACTCCACGGCCGGATGCGAGTTGTTGAGTTTTTTGGATGCCTACTCAGGATACCACCAGATCAAGTTGGACCCAGCAGACCACCTGAAGACTGCCTTCATCACACCATTCGGAGCTTTCTGTTACCTGACTATGACATTCGGCTTGAGGAATGCCGGAGCCACTTTTCAGCGTTGCATGCAGAAATGCCTCCTTAAGCAACTCGGCAGAAATGCCCACGTCTATGTAGACGATATTGTGGTGAAGACAGAGAAGCGTGGCACCCTGCTGGAGGACCTCAAAGAAACATTTGCCAACTTGCGCCGATTCCAGATCAAGCTCAACCCCGAGAAATGCGTGTTCGGAGTACCAGCCGGCCAACTTCTAGGTTTTCTGGTCTCCGAACGCGGCATTGAGTGCAACCCTATGAAGATCAAGGCCATTGAGAGGATGGAGATTCCCACCAAGTTGCGGGACGTGCAGAAGTTCACTGGGTGCCTGGCCTCCTTAAACCGCTTTATTAGCCGGCTAGGAGAGAAGGCTCTCCCCCTGTATAGACTCATGAAGAAATCCACTCATTTCGAGTGGAATGACCAAGCAGACCAAGCCTTCCATGAGTTGAAGAAGATGCTGACTACTCCACCTGTCCTGGCAGCGCCGACTGAGAAGGAGCCCATGCTCCTTTACATTGTCGCGACTAGCCGAGTGGTCAGTACAGTCGTCGTGGTCCAGTGCCCGGAAGAAGGGCGAGCCCAGCTAGTCCAGAGGCAGATATATTATCTAAGCGAAGTACTATCCAGCTCAAAACAAAACTACCCGCACTACCAAAAGATGTGCTATGGAGTGTACTTCGCCGCCAAGAAGCTGAAGCCCTACTTTCAAGAGCATCCCATCATGGTCATGTGCACCGCCCCGCTTGCCGAGATCATAGGCAGCCGGGATGCATCCGGCCGGGTGGCTAAATGGGCCATTGCGCTAGCACCTTACACAATCTTCTACCAGCCCCACACCGCCATCAAGTCCCAAGCATTGGCCGACTTCCTCGTCGACTGGGCCGAGACCCAGTACCTACCGCCGGCTCCCGACTCTACCCATTGGCGGATGCACTTCGACGGGTCCAAGATGCGCACCGGCTTGGGAGCCGGTGTCGTCCTCACCTCTCCCAAAGGCGACAAACTCAGATACACACTGCAAATCCACTTCGCCGCCTCCAACAACGTGGCCGAGTACGAGGCACTCATACACGGGCTCCGGCTAGCAAAAGAGCTCGGCATACGCCGGATCCTGTCTTATGGCGACTCAGACTTGGTGGTCCAGCAGTCATCCGGCGACTGGGACGCCAAGGATGCAAACATGGCGAGCTATCGATTCCTCGTCCAGCAGATCAGTGGGTACTTCGAAGGGTGCGAGTTCCTTCACGTGCCACGGGCCGACAATGACCAAGCAGATGCCCTAGCGCGGATCGGCTCCACCCGATAGGCTATACTGAACGGTGTCTCTCTCCAGCGCCTCCTCAAACCGTCCGTCAAGCCGTCTCCAGAGTCGGACTCTATCTTCGTACTGCCTGCCCCTGATGCAGCCAGATCCGACTGGAGGAACCCAGCAGGCGGCTCGGGGACTTCGAAAACTGGCCCGGGGACTGCTGTAGTCGCACCCGGCTCAGAAACTTCAGAACCCGGCCCGGGAACTACAGCAGTCGGCCCGGGGACTGCAGCGACACAAGAAGCGGTGGCCGACTCCAATTCCCCGCCGCCCAACCCACCCACCCGAGTCACGGTGGCCGTACTGACAGTAGAAGAAGTCACAGCTCCATCATGGGCCCAGCCCATCCTAAACTTTCTAGTCAACAGAGAGCTGCCGGCTGATGAGATCTCGGCAAGACTAGTGCAACGTCGAGCCGGAGCATATGCAATAATAAACAGAGAACTTGTCAAGCGCAGCGTCACTGGAGTCTTCCAGCGCTGCGTCGAGCCAGAGAAAGGAGTGGAAATCCTCAAGGATATCCATCAAGGCGAATGCGGCCACCACGCAGCCTCGAGATCACTTGTGGCCAAAGCTTTCCGCCACGGTTTCTTTTGGCCGACTGCTTTGGAAGATGCCAAAGAGATAGTCAAGAGCTGCAAAGGATGCCAAGTCTTCAGTTCCAAGCAACACCTGCCAGCTTCTGCACTCAAGACCATCCCCCTCACCTGGCCCTTTGCCGTCTGGGGGCTGGACATGGTGGGCCCATTCAAGACAGCTTGCGGCGGCCTGACACATCTGCTTGTCGCCGTGGACAAATTTACCAAGTGGATCGAAGCAAAGCCGATCAAGAAGCTGAACGGGCCGACTGCCGTGACGTTCATTGCCGACATCACTACTCGGTACGGCGTGCCACACAGCATCATCACCGACAATGGCACAAACTTTTCCAAAGGAGCACTGGCACATTTCTGCGCGACACAGGGTATCCGACTGGACTTAGCGTCCGTTGCCCACCCGCAGTCAAACGGCCAGGTCGAGCGAGCAAATGGACTCATCCTCTCCGGCATCAAGCCCCGACTGGTCGTACCACTGGAGCGATCGGCCGGCTGCTGGCTCGATGAGCTGCCGGCTGTCCTCTGGAGTCTGCGTACTACCCCTAACAAATCAACCGGCTTCACTCCGTTCTTCCTTGTATATGGTGCCGAGGCTGACATCCCAACCGACATCGAGTTCGACTCGCTTCGAGTCACCATGTACACGGAGGCGGAGGCCAAGGAAGCACGAGAAGACGGTGTCGACCTGCTGGAAAAAGGCCGGCTGTTAGCACTCAGCCGGTCCGCCATCTACCAGTAGGGTTTGCGCCGTTACCACAACCGCAAGGTCAAGCCAAGATCTTTACAAGAGGGCGACCTTGTGCTTCGGCTGATCCAACGAATAGCCGGCCAGCACAAGCTCTCGGCCCCTTGGGAAGGCCCTTTCGTCATCAGCAAGGCACTAGGCAACGACTCCTACTACCTGATCGACGCACAAAAACCAAGAGCACGCAAGAGGGATGATTCCAGCAAGGAGTCGGAGCGACCATGGAACGCGAACCTCCTGAGAAGATTTTACAGTTGAAAGCAGTATGTATCATGCTACCTTTTTGTATTAAGTACGAAACAAAGGCCCCCCGAGGAGCACTCGGGGACTGCCCTCCTTTATCTATGAACGACGAGTGTCATATTCATGAATGTATTATTACATTTGATTTTCTGTCTGGCACCGGGTTCGACTAGTCGGCCCAGGGACTGGCCGCCTTAAGTTATATTAAAGTTGTACCTGAAGTCAGACAAGTAGTGTGCCGGCACCCGAGCCCTCTCTTGTTGAAAGTCGCAGCTCGAAGAACCGACTGTCCGACTAGCAAGAGCCAAAGGCAGAAAGGATGCCCACACGAAAAACGGCTAAGGACTAACGAACTTGTATAATGAAAAGACGGCCTCCAACCACGCTTGCCGGTTGTCAAAACAGTTGGCTGGCCGGCCTCCCAATCACTTCGCTATAATCCAACAAAGCTAGAGTACTTGCCCTCCCAACTGGCCAAGCACTTCTCCAGCCACAGATTGCAGAGCAACTGTCCGACTGGGAGGCGGCAACCAAGGGAGGGCAACAAAGGAAACAGTAGAAGGATGAAAAGCAAATTACAAGGGAAAGCCAAACGCATGCATAATCATATTTACACATAAGGCCCCCAACAGGCCGGCAATCAATATAGTTCGAATACACCCCCAGTGGGTGGAATTGTGCAAACCTAACAAAATACTGTTCCAAGAGTTGTAAAACAGGAAAATAGAGGCAGCAGACTAGACTAAGGGCATGGTGTGGGAGCCGGGTTGGTCGGTGGAGACGGCGCCACCGGCTGGAGGAGTGGCCGGCTGGCGGGTCTCAGCTTGATCATCACCGGCTGCAGGCGGTGCACCCGCGCGTGCCTTGTTGCTGGAGGCACGGTCAAGCTGAGGCTGACCGGCCACTCCACCATCTGGCCCGGCGTCTTCACCCTCCTCCTCCTCCTCGCCCTCGTCGCTGGAGTCGATCTCCTCCGCCGAGTCCTCGCCGTCTGCCGGGTTCAGCCCGAACCACTCCTCCGGCTGGGCAACACCGTTGTCGTCCACCTTAGGAGCGAAGGCGCTGGTGTCGGTGTAGTCGGCGATTGCCGAAGCCCACTGGATGATAGCCGGCCGCGTCGGCACCAGCTCCGTGTCGGCCTCCTGCCGCCAGGTGGCCAGCTGGTCTAGACTCAGCTCGGGATACTAGGCCTTAGCGAACTCCAGCGCCCGCCTGGCGCCGGACCGAGCCGCCGAAGCCTTCCAGGCCTCGAAGCGGCCGACCGCCACCTCCAGCCAGTCGGCAGTCCGGATGGGGGTGCGGGGAATCACTTCACCAGGCCAGAGAGCGGCCAACACCTGCGCCCCAACACGCTGAAGCCGGCGGAGCAGGCGATGAGCCGGCTGGAGGCGAGCCTGGATCGCCAAGAGCTGCTCCTCCAGCGACCGGCGAGCGTTTGGTGCGATTTCGGCGCGAGCCTGCCTTTGTGCCTCGTGATGGGCCTCGACGACCTGGTTGGCGGCGGTAGAGTAGCCAGGGAAGTACTCTGCACAAGGAAGAAAGAGAAAGAAGAGAAAAACACCAAGTCAGAAAACGAGCTAAAACGGCAAGCGGCAAGCAAGGACGAAGAGGAAGGCGGCCTACCGTCAACCAAGTCTTCGATCTGGCCATAGCCGTTGATCAGCGTCTGCTTCGCTTCGGCCCAGCTGGCCGCCCCTGCCCAGCTGGCCGCCCCTGTCTCATACTCGGCTTGGAGGGCGGCCTCGCTGTCCCGCACCGCCTTCAGGGCCGCCTTGTGGCTCTCCTCCTGGTCGGCCAACCTCTTGGCCAGGCGGTCACGCTCCTGTGCCAAGGCGGCAAACTCGGCCTCCTTAGCGCGGAGGGCAGCCTGAGTCCCGCCCAGCCGCTCTCTTAGACTGGCGTTGGCCGCTGCAGGGATGGCAGAAAAGAAAGAAGCAATAAGGAAAAAGTCGTCAAGGAAGATCCGACCCGACTGCTCAGCAGTCGGCCCGAATCTCGGGGACTACACCCAGTGGGTGCGCTGACGCGCCCCCACGTGAGATAAAAGACGAAGCACTTACCCCGGCTCTCAGATAGGTCAGCAGTCTTCTGGGTCAGCTCCCGAGCCTGGGAGCTGAAAGCAGCCGCGCGGAGGTTGTGGTAGTCCTGCAAGTCAGGTAGATGAGCGAATAAGAACAAGAATAGCAAAACAAGGCCCGCTAGGAAGTTCCAAGCCGCCTGCTCAGCAGCCGACTCGGAACTCGGGGACTACACCTAGTGGGTGCGCTGACGTGCCCCCACGGAAGAAACCAAGATCAAAAAAGCAAAGACAAGAAGACTAACCCAGATGGCCGCCCGCGTTGCAAGGAACTCGTCATTATATTTCCTCAGCGCCGCAGCCTGGACTTGAAGCCGGTTCCGGACGTCCTGCGCGGCCACGTTCATCACTGTCGTCCCTCCACCCGGCATCCACCCTGAGCTGGCGCTGGCCGCCTCCATGTCCTGGGCTGACGAGCTGGAGCCCGCGGCCTTCTGCGGCTCCGATGCGGCCTTCTGCGGCTCCGATGCAGCCTTCCCCGCGCGCTGGCGTGACGGTGTCTGGACCACCAGATCAGTCCTCGCGGCCGGCTCGCCCCCGGCCGATTGCGCAGGCGGCAAGTTAGGTCGGCCGCGTTGGGTCGCCCCAGTCGGCGGGGCCGGTGCTGCCTCCCTCTCCGGGGCGACGACGTCGTCCTCCCTCTCCAATCCCGGCTGGTCACCGCCGGCTTCTTCTGGCGGGGGTTCTAGGGCCTCAGGCGCCACGACGCGCAGAGGGGTGACTAGCAAGGCCCCCTCCGCCATCGCCGCGGCCGCAGCCTCCGCTTGGTCCTTGGCCGCTGCGTCGGCGCGCGCCTTCGTCGCCTCCTCCTCCTGTGCCGCCTTGGCGGCGGCCGCCCTCAACTCCTCTGCCTCCCGCTCCTCCCGCGCGTTCCGCTCCGTCACCGCCTGAAGCTCGGCACAGGGGTCCACGCGGCGAGTGGTGCTCCCGGATCCTCCCGGCGATCCAACGACGGAGGCGGCAGCAACCCGCTCGAGCGACAGTGGAGCCCTGATTTTTTGAGAAAGGACAAGGATTCAGGAACTACCAGAGAAAAGAAAAAGAATACACGAAGGAATATACACTTACGCCGACACCGTCTGCGGCTGCTTCACCGCCTTGCGGAAGCGGGCCGCCTTCGCGGCCGCCTCTTCCCGCCTGGTCGCCGCTGCCCCGCCTTTGGGCTTCTTCGGCCGACTGCCGAACAAGCCCGACGCGGCACGACGCTTCTGCCCGCCGCCCCGAGCAGGCGGCGCGGTGGAGGAACCCGTGCCGTGGCCAGACGCCGGCTGGCGGCGTGGGACGACTTCCGCCTCGTCGTCATCCGGCCAGTCGCCGAAGCTGACTCCAAGCCCGGAGCCGCCGGCTTGGCCGCCACCCACCTCGGTGTTGTCATCCATGGCGGCTGCCCCCAAGTCGGGGTCCTCCAGGTCGTGCTCCGTCCGGTCAGGGAGGAATCAGCGCTCCGCCCCCGACCCACCTACAGGCCGAAGGAGAGGGCTCTCTCGAGACGTGCCGACTAGTCAGAGTCGGCCAAGAGGAACTCGGCGGCAAAACTAAGAGAAGAAAGGGAAAAAGAGAACATACCATGGGCGGCGGATGTGCTCGGGAATATGGCTCCTTGCCAAACTGCCACTCTGCGGAGAGCTTGCAGTTCACAAGGTAATTCACCATATGGGCCACCTCGTCGTGCGGCATGTCCTTGGTGCACATCCGACTCGGATCGAGCTGGCCGCTCATCTGATAGATCAGGTGAGGGCGGCTCTGAAGCGGAAGCACCTGGCGCGTGACGAAGGCGGCCAGCAAGTCGGGCCCAGTCAGGCCCTCCGACTGGATCATCACCCGCAGTCGAGCGACAGCCGCGGCTCCAGCAGCGTCAGCGTCACGGCCCGATAGGACCACTGGGGCCGCCTACCCGCCGGCGGGCCGGCTACATAAGCCGGCAAATTGACGTAGTCGCCTTGCGGGGCGACGTTCTTCACATAGAAGTATGACTTCTGCCAGAGCTTCACCGACTGGATTAGCGTGATGACGGGGAAGGGGTTGTCGGCTGCCACCCTCCGCATCGCGATGAAGGCGCCACTCTGAGCCGGCACGCCCTGCATGCACGTGCCCAGCTTGGACTGGAAGAACTCCCCCCAGAGCTCGATTGTGGGGAGAACGCCGAGATAGCCTTCGCACAAGGTGACGAAGGCGGACAGCAGCACCACCGTGTTCGGGGTGAGGTGGTGCGGCTGGAGTTGATAGAATTCAAGAAAAGAACGGAAGAAAGCGCTCGCTGGCAAACCGATGCCGCGCAAGAAATGCGAGCGGAAGACCACCCGCTCGCCTTCCTCCGGCTCCGACGTGATCTCCTTCTCATGCACGAGACGGACCCGCACCTTGTCCGCGCTGGGCAGTCGCCGCGTCTTGTGGAGGAACTCGACGTGGTCCTCATGGACGTTGGAGCCGTCCCAGTCCCCGCCGTACTGCATAGCGGCGTGAGGCCAGTGAGAATGAGCGCGGCGGCGGGGAAAAGAATGGTGGGAAGGCGCAGTGGCGAGACGCTGCTGTGAGGGAAAGCAGGAGGAAGAAGATGGCAGAGAGGAGAGGAGCGTGCGAGCGTCTGCCGCTTCCCCTCCTCCCCCTACTTATAGCCTCGTGCGGCGAAGCCGAGGAGGCGAGGCGTGGGGTGGGACATGGGATTAACTGCACCCACTCCCCCACGTCCCGCGATTACTGCGCCCTAAAGACGTGCCGAAACCGCCACAGGAAGACGTGCGGACGGCTTTGGGCCGCAGAGAATCCGCGCCTGGGCCTGGGCGTAGGAGTGGTGGGCCCCCGACCTGCGGCGACGTCTTGTTGCGTGCGTGGGCTGGCAGGCTTTTTTCAGCCAAGGGATGCCACGTGGTTCGCAGGCGGCGAGCGGCCGGCCCGCAGCCCGGCGCGCGCGCCAACAGACTCCCGCCCTCCGACTTTAAAAAAATTTCGCCAAGACGGCGCGCCCAACTGAAGCCGGCTCCCAGCTGCCGGCACGACAAGATAAGAAGCTACCCGAGCTTCTCGACCTCCACTCAACCTCGAAGCCCAATCAGCTTCGGGGACTACTGTCGGAGCAAATGGCACGGGTACCCTAACCGACTCCCCCTGGCTCTTCGAAAAATTATCAGGCTATTCGAGCCTTCAAGCATACAAAGCATAGGGCCGCCTTCCCCGGCCGGCTATCCCCAGGGCCGACTCGCAGAAGGCGACCCAGTCTCAGAAAACCTCCCCCAAGAAAGATACGAGATGGCCGATTCCAGGAAGCCGGCCCCAAGAGGACCGACTCCCAGAGGCTGGCCATGAAGAAAGCCGACTCCCAGAAGCCTGCCATGAAGAAAGCCGACTCCCAGAAGCCGGCCAAGACTGCACCCACTAAGACTATACCCACATAATGGCGATAGGATGGGGTGTGGCTGCAACGCAGCCCACTACCCCCGAAACCCGGAACAGGCATGGCCACAGGGCGCCGTACGGGCCAGCCATCCCCCGTCCGGCGCGGCACTGTAGACATGTTGGCCCCGACGTCACCCACGACAGGTGCCAGAACGGCCCGTGCGCGGCGGGCCCCTTTTGCCAAGGAGACATCTGGAGACGGCCCGGCCTTCCTCTAGTCGGCCAGGGATGTGGCCGGCTCCCAACAGCCGGCTACCTCCCTCCCTCGAAGCATGCGCCCTATTAAGGAGACAAGACGAGGTAAGACTATAGTGAGAGCTCGCCAAGGCGGCGACACTGTAGCCATGCTTACCTCGACAAAGCCCTCGTCATCAGAGGCGAGGCAACAGTAACCAGCCGCCGACAAAGCCCCCATGCGGTGGGGCCGGCGTGCCGGCCAAGAAGCCGGCAGCCGGCGGGACCCACCAGTCGGCGGGACCCTATGACCGGCGGAGAAGCCGGCAAGCATAGAAACTGATGGCTGGGACCCGCGCCCAGCCAGATTACCATTGTACCCCTGGGGGGTAGGCCTATATAAACCCCCCGGGACACCCATGCAAAGGGTTGGTCTCATAGAATTACACACACCATATAGAGAGGAAAGGAGAGCTAGCCTTGCCCTTCTTCTCCCTCTAACCCGACAGCTCAAGGAGCACTTGTAGCTACTTGTTTTGATCTAGTGATCATGCGGAGACCCCGCAGAGCAGGACTAGGGGTGTTATCTCCACGGAGAGCCCTGAACCTGGGTAAGATTCGCCGGCGTGCATGTCTTCGCCTCATCCCGTTTCCAGGCACCGGCGACGTCTTACTGGCTCCCACAATGATAAGCGACCCATTGGCATATGTCGCACCTACCACCCGACAGCCGGACACTGTTTATGAGCCGGCCGGGACTCTGAGAGCCGCTGGGCGTTAACCTCTATATATAAAGGGACGACCCAGCGGCGGTTCAGGAGAGGTAACATCAAATCGGTAGCCAGGCATAGCGGATTTGCTCCCTGGTCATCGAAACCCTAGTAATTCCACCTTAACTGGAGTAGGCTTTTACCTTCACCGTAAGGGGCCGAACCAGTATAACCCTCGTGTCCTTTGTCCCGCTTTAACCCCTTTAAGCTTCTTGGTTGCGATGGCTCCACGACTAAGTCCTTTCACGAGGACATCTGCCGTGACAATTCCACGACAGTTGGCGCCCACCGTGGGGCCAGCGCACGGTGGATTTGAGTTCTTGAAGGGCAGCTTCGAAGGGCTCAAGGGATACGCTGTGGGCCGGATGACCAAGAGTCGTCGCAGCAAAATCTACATCGACAACGCAGGCTGGGGCCCCGACGCCGACTCAATCGAGTACGGGTACCGGGTCCCCTTTGGCGGAATCCACGTTTTCATTGGCAAGATTGGTGAGCCGGGCCCTGAGCCGGACATCTGCACCAACCTCGTCGAGACGGCTCAGCGTGCGAGACCCGCCCGGACTCTTCCTACCTTGAATCGTGCTTTCGTGGGATGCATCCACAGAGGACTCTCTGAAGGACCTAGATCTGGCGATGAGACAGCTGTCTGCTCTGATGGTGAATCGTCCACAGGTGAGACGGACTCGTTGTATCAACTTCAAGACGGCAGGCTCGGGGGTTGTTCCGATGGCGACAGTATTCCGGACCCCTTTGAGCCGCCAAGCCGGGTTGGAATCTTCATGGCCGGCACGCAACCTGTTCAAAACTCCGCCGCTGGGGCAGGAGGCCCTGTGCACTCGCCGGCTCAGGTGCTGAAGGATCTCACGGATAAGATGACTGCCCTGTTAACTGCCACGGTTGTCCCAGCGAATCAAGCTCAACATGATGCAGAAGTGGCATAGTTAAAGCTGGATATAGTGCAAGCCAAGGAAGATCTGGCAGCAGAAGGAATCAGGATGGCCGCAGAACGGGCGGCTCTGGACGCCCAGACTCAGCTGATTCAAGCACAGTCTTTCCGGCTCACAATGGATCAGAATGCATCCAATGAGGTCATGAGAAGGAGGCATCAGAAGGCTCAATCTCGGCTCCCTCCGGTTTATGATCCTCGAAACCTCTTCAACACGCCCGGTGCAGGGCCTAGTAACCCGCCAGAGATGAACCGGATCACGGCACCCGGGGTTGGAACGCTGATTCAGCCACAAGTGATGGGGCCTCCCCATGTGAATACTGCCCCACCTCGATACATACCAATACCACCGGGTCATTACTCTAACCCATTGGAAAACATGATCGCTGCAGCGGCACGACTGGCAGCTCTCCCGGTCGAGGGCGATTCTCCAACGGCGGTCAAAACCCACAGGGTCAGAGAGCTTCTTCAGATGGCTTTGGCACAACAGGAGGCATATTCATATAGCCGGGACAGGATTCATTCAACCCCTCGTCCAAACCGGAGCCCGAGTTATAGCAGACACATGGTTTCGGCGGCCGGTTCAAGCAACGTCCAGTGCCGTGACTTGTCAGGTGGGCATGCCCCGGCGCATCATGGAGCCTTTAACGTGGTAGATCAAGACAGAGCATGTCAAGAGGCTGAGCAGGCGGCTCAGCTGACAGCTTACCAGCCCTTTCCGGTTTACCCGACGGCTTCTATCGAGGCAGGCATAGCTACGAGGACCGGAGGTGTCCCTTGTCTGGTGCCGGCTCTCCGTAATGAACGTCTGCCCAAAGATTTCAAAGGACCTAGGAAGGTACCTAATTACACGGCTGATTTATAGCCCGGAGCATGGATTGAAAGCTACAAGATGGCTATGGAGTTGCTGGAGGTCAGTGAAGCGGCGATGGCCAAATACTTCACCATGATGTTGGATGGGACTGCCCGCACTTGGTTGAAGGGACTGCCACCTAATACCATCGGGTCATGGGCAGAGCTGAAAGCCCGGTTCATCCAAAACTTCAAAGATACATGTAAGCAATCTATGTCAATTGTGGATTTGACTAGCTACAAGCAGCAAGAAGGCGAGTCTACAACCCATTGGGTACGCCGGGTCAAGGAAATAATACATTTGTCTGATAAGATGGATGCCGGCTCTGCAGTCTTAATGTTGGAGCAAAATTGTCATTTTGCGCCCCTGAAGATGAAGCTCGGGCGGCTCAAGCGTGATTGCAACGATATGGGTATGCTGATGGCGGCTCTGGTCAAGTACGCCGACTCTGATAGTACCAAGGATCCTGCGTCTGATGATGAAAAGACAGGGAAGGGAAAGAAGAATGGCAATGGCAAGGGCCCTCAGCATAACCCGGCGAGTCAAGGAGGTAATAAACGTAAGGCTGATGATAGTATGGAGTTTGTGGCTAACACCAACGCGCAGGGTAACAATCACCGACGTAAGGGGAGACCACCTCCCCGGTCTGGCGGGTCAGGCCCGACGCTTGAGCAATTGTTAAATGAGCCATGTCCAAGGCATGGCTCTAGGGAGAAGCCGGCCACTCATCTATGGAAAGACTGCGCGATCATGAAAGCTTTCAAGAATTCCAACATGTTCGACGGTAACAATGGCAGGGCGGCGGCTCAGGTGGCGGCGGCTTTCATGGCCTGGGCGGCGGTTCAAATTCCAATTTTCAGAATTCTCAAGGTAATCAAGGTGGTTTTAACCAGCAATCTGGCCAGGGTAATCAGCAGCAGCAGCAGGGGGGATACCAGACCCATCCAAAGCAGCTCAATAGTGGACAGTATCATGTGTTTACTACCAGTTTATGCAAGCGAGACCAGAAGCTTCATAAGAGGGCTGTGAACGCTGTTGAGCCGGCAGTTCCATGTTACTTGCGATGGTCTGAGCAGCAGATTGTATGGAGTAGGGAAGATCACCCTCCCCGGGTTGATAATCCGGGTCACCTGGCCTTGGTGGTGGCTCCTCAGGTTGGTGGGTATAAATTCACTAAGGTACTCATGGACGGAGGTAGTAGCATCAACATCCTCTATTATGAGACCTTTCGTCGTATGGGATTAACTGATAAAAACCTCAACCAGTCCAATACTGTTTTCCATGGCGTGGTGCCCGGTAAGTCGGCGTATCCAGTTGGTAAGATCGAGCTGGAAGTAGCCTTTGGAGATGAGTACAACTCCAGGGCGGAAAAACTGACTTTTGAGGTGGTCAAGATCAGAAGCCCGTACCATGCTCTATTTGGGCGGCCGGCTTACGCCAAATTCATGGCACGGCCGTGTTACGTATATTTGCAGCTCAAGATGCCAGGTCACAATGGGACCATTATGGTTCATTGCAGCCAAAAGATAGCTTTGGAGTGCGAGGAAGGTGACGCTGCTTACGCCGAATCTGTTTGTACGACGGAGGAATTAAAGTTTTACAAGGATAATGTTGACCCGGCAGACATGACGTCTTTGAAAAAGCCGACCACGGAGCATGAGCCGGTAATGAAATTTAAGTCGGCCGATGAGACTAAGCTTATTGACTTTGTTCCAGGAGACTCATCTAAGCAGTTCAGCATCAGTGCCAATCTGGATCCTAAATAGGAAAGCGCGCTCATCGAGTTCATCCGTGAGAACCGGGACATCTTTGCATGGAAACCTTCTGACATGCCGGGTGTACCGAGAGAACTCGCTGAGCGCACTCTTAATATTGATCCAAAATTTAAGCCAGTCAAGCAATTTCTCCGGCGGTTTAACGAGGAGAGGCGGAAAGCCATTGGTGAGGAAGTAGCCCGGCTCTTGCCGGCCGGGTTCATCATCGAAGTCTTTCATCCAGAATGGCTAGCTAACCCGGTGCTCGTGCTCAAGAAGAACGGCACCTGGCGTATGTGTGTGGATTATACGGATTTAAGCAAGGCTTGTCCGGCTGATCCTTTTGCTCCCCCTCGTATTGATCAAATTATTGATGCTACGGCGGGTTGTGAGCGTTTGAGTTTTTTGGATGCTTACTCTGGTTACGATCAGATCAAAATGGCAGTTAAGGACCAAGAGAAGACGGCGTTCATTACTCCTTTTGGAGCCTTCTGTTATGTGTCTATGCCTTTTGGGCTCAAGAGCGCCCAGGCGACTTACCAGCGGTGCGTACAGAATTGTCTTCATAATCAGATTGGGCGCAACGTTCATGCCTATGTGGATGATATTGTGGTAAAATCTAGAGAGAAGGAGACCTTGATAGACGATCTGAGGGAGACCTTTGGTAATCTTCGGGTCTACAAGATGATGCCTAACCCGGCCAAGTGTGTTTTTGGTGTTCCTGCAGGCAAGCTCTTGGGTTTTCTGGTTTCTCATAGAGGCATTGAAGCTAACCCGGAGAAGATCAAGGCAATCACCTCTCCGGCTAAGCCGGCGTGTATAAATGACGTCCAGTGTCTGGCGGGTCAGATCGCTGCTGTAAGTCGGTTTATAAGCTAGTTGGGCGAAAAGGCCATACCGCTATATCAGATGATGAAGAGAACAGATGACTTTGTCTGGAGTGATGCTGCCAATGCTGCCTTTGAGGATTTGAAAAGACTGTTAGCTGAACCGCTAGTTCTTGTTGCTCCTGTTGATAAGGAGCCCTTATTATTGTATGTAGCCGCTAACACATGAGCCGTCAGTGTGGCCATCATGGTGGAGCGCAAGGAGGCGGGTAAGGAACATCCGGTTCAGCGGCCGGTTTACTACGTCAGCGAAGTACTTATTGAGTCCAAGCAACGGTATCCACATTGGCAGAAGCTTGTTTATGGGGTATTCATGGCAAGCCGGAAGCTTAAGCAATATTTCCAGGGCCACCCTATCACGGTGGTTAGTTCTGCTCCTTTAGGAGATATCATCCAAAACAGAGAAGCCACAGGAAGAGTCGCGAAGTGGGACATTGAACTTGGGCCTCATCGTCTAAAGTATGTGCCACGTACTGCTATCAAATCTCAAGCATTGGTAGATTTCATCAACGATTGGACAGAGCTGCAGATGCCTGAAGAGAAACCGGATAACACATACTAGACTATTCACTTTGACGGGTCCAGGCAATTGGAGGGCTCGGGGGCTGGAGTCGTGTTAGCTTCCCCTCGAGGTGACAAATTTCGATATGTGTTATGGTTGATGTTTCCCAGTACTAACAATGCAGCTGAGTACGAGGCCTTGCTCCATGGTCTTCGGATGGCTAAGGAGATGAGCTTATGCCAGGTAAGGTGCTTTGGTGACTCAGATTTGGTGGCTCAACAAGTATCAGGCAAGTGGGACTCTAAGGACCCCCTCATGGCGGCTTATCGCCGTGAAGTTGATGCCATTGCCGGGCATTTTCAGGGTTACCAAGTGGAGCACATTGACCGCAGAAAGAACGAGGCGGCTGATGCCTTAAGCCGGCTGGGCTCTCAGCGAAAGCCGGTGCCGCCTAATACTTTCTTGGATATTCTGCATAACCCTTCTGTCAAGTTACCTACAGAGGAAGACTTGGCTGTTCCTGACCCAGAAGCACAGTTGGTGGCGGCTCTTCACGTCATCCCAGATTGGACAGTGCCATACTTGGCTTACATGACCCGGGGAGAATTGCCTGAGGATGAAACTTTGGCCAGACAAATAACCCGGCGGTCTAAGTCAATGATAATTGCCAATGGCGAGTTGCATCATCGCAGTGTCACTGGGCTTTTCAGCGTTGTGTTTCCCCTAAGGAAGGTCAAGAAATTTTATGTGAGATTCATGAGGGGGATTGTGGCCATCATGCCGGCTCAAAATCCCTTGTGGCCAAAGCTTTTCGTCATGGTTTTTATTGGCTGACGGCTCATGCTGATGCAGAGGACTTAGTCAGTAAATGTGACGATTGTCAGAAGTTCTCAAGACGTGCTCACGTGCCGACTCAAGAGTTGAGGATGATTCCAATCACTTGGTCGTTTGCAGTCTGGGGGCTTGATATGGTTGGGCCTTTCAAAAGGTCCAAGGATAAGAAGACCCACCTCTTGGTGGCGGTTGACAAGTTCACAAAGTGGGTTGAGGCAGAGCCAGTTAGTAAGTGTGATGCAGCCACGGTGGTTCAGTTCATGAAAAAGGTGATATTTCGCTTTGGTTTTCCACACAGCATTATAACTGACAATGGTACCAATCTGTCTAAAGGAGCCATGGAAGAATTTTGTCAATGGGAGCATATTCAACTTGATGTTTCATCGGTGGCTCACCCCCAATCCAATGGCCAAGCTGAGAGAGCCAATCAGGAAATCTTGAAAGGCATCAAGCCCCGGTTTTTGGTCCCTCTGCAGCGGACGCCGGGTTGTTGGGTGGAGGAATTACCCTCTGTGATATGGAGCATCAATACTGCTCCTAATAGGTCTACGGGTTACACGCCTTTCTTCATGGTTTACGGAGCCGAGGCGGTTCTCCCTAGCAACATCCGTCATGACTCCCTCGTGTGGCGGCTTATGTTGAGGCGTACAATGAACAAGCGCGTCAGGATGCTCTTGACTTGTTGGACAAACAGCGTGATGTAGCAGCAGCTCGCTCAGCGATTTACCAGCAAGACCTGCGCCGCTATCATAGCCGCCGGGTTAAGTCCATAACCTTTCAGGAAGGTGACTTGGTGCTCCGGCTCATCCAGGATCAAACAGATGCACACAAGTTATCCCCACCTTGGGAAGGGCCTTTTGTGGTCAGCAAGAACTTGCACAACGGGTCATACTACCTCATCGATGTTCGAGAACACAAAGATTCACGTAAGTCGGAGGAGGAGACCCGCCGGCCGTGGAATATCGTTCATCTTCGGCCTTATTACACTTGAGCCACCGGTTCTTATAATGTACATATTTCTGTCACCATGTATATATTATGATAAATAATATGGCAGGACCTCTGTCATTTTCCCCCCCAAAGGTCAATGTGTCATTGTTATTTTCATTGTGACCTCACATGATCGCTTGGGGGCTGATCCGGCGTATGATCGTATTCGAATCTAGCCGCTAATATTATGATCACTTGGGGGCTTCCTGTTCAAACATAGCTCGTATTTGAACCAAAGAGAACATAGTTGTCGATACCCTTTTGATCGGCACACTGCCGAGCTCACTGGGGAGCTTCTTGATCATATTAGAATCATAGCTCAACCCCCTTTGGGAACCGACATGGATCGTATTCGAATCAGCGTCGTAAACAACTCTCAAGGTCATTTGGGGGCTTCCTATTCAAACATAGGTCGTATTCGAACCAAAGAGGACATAGCTGTCGGTACCCACTTGATCGGCAATGCCAAAGCCACTGGGGGCGCTATATGATCGTATTCGAATCTTAGCTTAACCCCTTTGGGACGGTTTTCTGGTCGTATTCGAATCAGAAGCCTCCAAATTTTTGAAGTCTCTTTTTGCAAACAATTTTTTGGATTTTATTTGAAGTTCTTTTGATCATGTCTAAAGTGTTCAAGGGTGGTTTCTATTCCACCGGCTTAACCTTGATCAATAAAGTTGATCGCACATAATAAACATCATACAGAGTTGGGTTCTCACCCTCATTTTTTGGGTCACATAAACCGGCAGTGTAATCGAAGGATCACATGTATGCTCTTATGATTGTCTCAAAGATATAATTGAGAACCGGTTTTTTATGATTTTGATTCATACTCCGGGTTATATGTAAGATATATGACCCTCCATGCGGTAAGCCGCCAAGGGACTTGTGATTTGTTTTATATGCAGGACAATTTCAAGCAGCTCTTTAAACGTAAGGAAAGTAGAGGATCAAGCATAACCCGGGGGAATATAAGAGGGCGGCTTAAGAAGTGTTGAGCGCCACACAAGTGCGCGATGGCACGACAAAATTAAGCGTTTTTTCAACCCTATTACATGACTCCCCGAGTCCAAATAATGAAGCATTGTTTTTCTCAAGACGTAAACATGAGCCGCTTGAAGGATTAAAGGTGTTTTGGGCCTGAGGCTTCCGGTTCATCCCTTTCCGCTCCTCCGGCTGTTTCCCTGTCCTGGAAGGTTGATGATTTCCAGTCAATGCCACTCAAGGCTTCAAATTCAGTTTCATCATCAATTAACCCGGCCGGATCAACTTCAGGGGCGAAGGTATGCTTACGAGTTGGAGGGATCAGGCTGATTGCTTCATAATGTGGTGTTGGAATTCTCTGATTCTCGGCGTCATAACCCGGTTGGTATTTGGTAAGATCCGTGTCATTACCGATTAGAGTGGCCACAGGGTGTATGTCCTTCACGCAAGCGGCGAAATCCTTCTGGTTAAACGGGGTGCCGTCCTCCTTCAAACAGGGATACCCAAGGGCGATGTCGGCCGGGTCTAGCTTTGGTAGCCACGCCTTGGCCCGGCTTAAAGCGGCTATGGCTCCGGCTCTTACAGAAGCTCGTCTCAATTCCTGTAATCGTTGAGGTAGCACGGCAAGCCGCCTTAGCACATCCGCCAGATGAGTGGGAACTTCATTTGACAGAGCCACGATGGCTAAGGCACGTTGTGACCCGGTGTAGAGTTGTTCCACCAGGGTATAAACGGCCTTCAGCTTTGTCAGCATGCTTTGGTTGAGATTGGAACTCCTGGGGCCTGCATTACAAGGTCAGGTGATCTGATGACAATTGAGATGCTTGTTGAAAAAGATTTAAGCTGGCTAACACTTACAGAGTAACTTACCAAAGATTGCTGAGACCATCTGAGATACATGGCGTTTTAAGCCGGATAACTCGGCGGTTGTTTCTGCAAGAGTGGCCTCCGCTTGTTCAGCCCGGTGGAGCAAAACAACCTTTTCATCAGCCCAGGCTTTTCTCTCGGCTTCAAACTTCTTTTTCAGTTTTTCTTGTTCGGATACACTAAATTCAAACTTAGAATTGGCCTTTTGGGTCTCACTCTCTTGAGTTTTCAGGCGAGTCTTCAGTTCAGAGATCTCCGATTCAAATTGATTGATGGCGGCCTGTATAAATTCCGGGTTACAGTTAGGGTTATCATAATGCAACATTAAGTCCCAAGCACTTTGCAAGCAAAGATACTTGGCACTTGGGGGCTAATGTATGCTGAAGAACTCTATTTACAGTGGCGGTTCATGGAAATAAGTCCCAAGCACTTTGCAGGCAAAAATACTTGGCACTTGGGAGCTAATGCATATTGTTGTTGAAGTACTTGGTTAAAACACGGTGAGGACCGGTTCAAATATGCTGTCTAAACCGGCCCTTGGGCGCTACCGGATAAGCCGGTTTTCTTGCAGTGATTACTAAGCTGGTGTTAAGTCAACAACATATTTCATCATAAGTAATAGACTTGGGGGCTAACATAGCAAGGATAGCTAAGGAATAAGCAACGAGAGTTATACCTCAGATTTTTGGTATATTTGTTTCACCATATCAATTTCCAGATCCCGGCTGTTGTGCAATTGGTTTACATAACCAGAGACAATGTCTCCAATACTCAGATGAGCATAATCAGTGATGTCCAGCTTGGTTTTGCGGCATTCCAGAAGTTCTTCCTTGGCGGAGCATTTAGCCAGCACGGTAGGTCTCCCCGGCTCAACAAAGTCAGTCCGGCTGATTTCAACGTCCGGATCATCCGCCTTGGCCGGGCTAGGGATCTCCGGGTTCTCAGAACCTTCCATAACTTGTTCGACAGACGGATCAGTGGCGGGAGTTGGAGCATCATGGGCTGGTGCGGCCGGCGGCTCATGAGCGGAAGCGTCAGGAGCAGCCGTTCTGAGTTCCGGTTCAGCTAAGATCGGTTCTTCGGCCGGCTTACTTCTCTTCGCCCTCTTGCTGGGCTTTACTTGTACACTGAAAATTAAAGGGTTAGTACAAAAACATGAGTAAGATAAGCACAAGATAAACAGATTATCATTACCCTGGAGCGGTTTTGAAAGCCGGCATGCTGGACTGCATTGATTCGCCGGAGGAAGGTGAAGTTCCCTGGTAGTTTGAGTTAGAAGAATTGAGTGGTTGACGAGTGAAACCCACCAAAGGGTACAAAGAATATAAATCGGAGATAACCTCAGTCCGGCGTTTCCTTGTTACATCGGGTAAGCCAGAGGAGAGGTCCGCATCTTTACTGGTCCGGGTCTGCCTCCGACTCTCGTGAATCTGTCGCTTCAAAAGAAATTGAGGATATTGATAAGCTAAAGGATGTGAAAATCTTACTTTCCGGGTTACCCTTCGGACTTTCTGTCTCGGCAAAGGCTCGGAGTCGGAGGAAATTATAGTTACCTCTTCAATTACTGCATGACTCGCTCCTGTGTCCTCCTGCTTATAATCAGTGTCAATGAGATGGTTAAAAAAGGAGCCTAAAGAGTCAAGAGCTACCTCTGACTCGGAGGTATCGTCCAGATGAAGCATATCCGAGGCGCTAGGTTTGTTCCGCTTCTTACGGGCAGCAGCTTTCCTGGCGGCTTTCTTAGTTTTTCTGGCTTTCTTTGCAGCCTCATGGTCATACTTGACCTTCCAGAATTTATCATCAGCCTGTAAAATATAGCAAGAGTTTTTGAGTAAAGACGAAATTGTCAAAGTGGAAAGTAAGATGCTCAAGTTAATGGTTTACCGCTGGAGCTGGGTTAGCCTTGCAGAAAGGGCTTAAGCCCGCTTTCCCGCAATCGGACAGGCTCTCGTTCAGAAGAGACTTGGTCATATCATCGATAACATCCTCAGGTAAGTCGTCGGGGCTGTGCCGTAGAGGATCAGTCTTCTGGCCCGTGTAATCGCACATCAAGCCGGGACGGTGGCTCAAAGGAATCACCCGCCAGGCAATCCAAACCCGGACCAACTCAATGCCGTTTAGGCCGTTCCCTAGAAGAGCTTTGATCCTGTTTATGGTGGGGGCAAGTGTTTGACGTTCAGCTGGAGATAATTTGTCTGGTAAGGGGTGAGTTGACTCCAGGCGCAAGGCGCGAAAGCCGGGCAGAGGGTTCTCATTAGCCGGAGAAGTGTCTTGACAGTAGAACCATGTCTGGTTCCAATCTTTAGGGTGACTTGGCGGCTCGGCATAAGGGAAGAGACAGTCTCTCCATCGCTGGATTGAGATTCCGCCAAGTTCCAAGCTGGGCCCATGGGCACATTCGTTTTGACAGTTCAGATAAAATAGCTCTCTAAAGAGTAGTAAGCTGGGTTCTTCTCCAAGGTACACCTCACAGAACACTTGGAAATTGCAGATGTTTGACACGGAATTGGGTCCGATGTCTTGAGGTCGCAGGTCAAAAAAGTGCAAGACGTCTGAAAATTTTTGAGCCGGGTGGAGCAAAACCCCGGTTCATGTGATCAGTAAAAATGACAACTTCCCCATCCTTGGGTTGAGGCTTTTCTTCTGACGGATCAGGAGCACGATAGGACATGACCTCTTTCTTTGGCAGATAACCGGTCTTCACAAAATCGTTTAAGATGCTATCAGTGACGGTGGATCTAACCCAGTTGCATGTGACGGGTGCTTTGGGAGCCTTGGGCGGCATTATGAAGATGGAAGCCTATGACAAAGTAAAAATTTCCGGCTCAAATTTAAGCCAGAGAAAATATTTCAATTCATATTCAAGATGGCGGCTTATGAAGGGGCCTAATGATATATGGCTAATTGTGTCAGATTGTTTAAGCCGCCATGGGCATCATAAGCAATTAAGTTATTTAAATCCACTATGAGTGATCAGGATTATTCATTGAGCATTGCCTCTTTAAGCCGGCGATAAGAGCCACCATGGCTAACGGATACAGTTTTTGCCTAAGTATCACACAAACAGGTTTCATAGGTTGCAACTGTTATTTTGGATCAAACGATCGTTCAGAAAAGAAAATATTCTAGACCTAAAAACTGGTACAGATGAGTTCGTGAGCTCTAATGAGGTCTTTTGACAAGCAAAAGGGGTCTGCTAGTATTGAAAATGAACGCAAAACAACTACCGCATGAGTTCTATACTACTTTCGGATCAAAGGAGACCGCGGTGGAAGAACTACGAAGAAACCATGATGAACTACGAAGAACACGGAAGAACGCGGAAACCCTAATGTAGATCTGACATTCGAGAAGAGGAATACTTACTGGAGCTGCTGAACAGCGGAGGTGCGTCGCAGTTGTCTGGTCAAAATAGGTTGATGCAGCGGCCTTGGCTGGTGCAGACGCGAAGGTCGACGGCGGCGGCGGAGTTCGGGCTCTGAGGCGTCGAGAGGAGGAAGACGATAGAAAGGGGGAGAATGAGAAAAAGACTTGGTCGTGCTTATTTATAAGGGAAGACTGGTAAGTGGGCGCGAAAAACAAGGAGGCCGAAAACATGATTATCCAACGACAGAGACGCCTCGATTTTCAGGACGGTTATTAAGATAAGGACCCGTTGAGATACGTTGGGCAAAATGTGCATTAATGGCAGATGACGTCATGGCGGGTCACCAAAAATCCAGAAGATGACGTCATGGCGGGTTATAACTTTTCCACAGACAGAAGCCAGAAGGTTTTTTCTTAAAGTATTGAAGATTGACATGAACCAGTTCAAATCAATCTGGGGCCTAATGTTGGGGATATAACTACTGGCGTAACCCGCCCAGGAGGGGCCGGGTTACGTTATGGCGATTCATCATATGAAGCCCAATATCAAGCTTGAAGATGGTGGTTCAGTAAAGGGCCTAAAGCCCATAGGCGACTTAAGGCCCGTAGTGATAAAACGCCGTAATGGCATGACTTGTATTGTAAGGCAAGAATAGTTAAGAGACCGAGCCGGACACTGTTTATGAGCTGGCCGGGACTCTGAGAGCCGTTGGGCGTTAACCTCTGTATATAAAGGGACGACCCAGCGGCGGTTCAGGAGAGGTAACATCAAATCGGTAGCTAGGCATAGCGGATTCGCTCCCTGGTCATCGAAACCCAAGTAATTCCACCTTAACTGGAGTAGGCTTTTACCTTCACCGTAAGGGGCCGAACCAGTATAACCCTCGTGTCCTTTGTCCCACTTTAACCCCTTTAAGCTTCCTAGTTGCGATGGCTCCACGACTAAGTCCTTTCACGAGGACATATGCCGTGACAATTCCACGACACTATCAAAACGTTTATTCCAACTCCGAGAGGCTTGCACCAGTCCATAAATGGATCACTGGAGCTTGCACACTTTGTTAGCTCCCTTTGGATCGACAAAACCTTTTGGTTGCATCATATACAACTCTTCTTCCAGAAATCCATTCAGGAATGCAGTTTTGACATCCATTTGCCAAATTCATAATCATAAAATGCGGCAATTGCTAACATGATTCGGACAGACTTAAGCATCGCTACGGGTGAGAAGGTCTCATCGTAGTCAATCCCTTGAACTTGTCGAAAACCTTTTGCAACAAGTCGAGCTTTATAGACAGTAACATTACCGTCAGCGTCAGTCTTCTTCTTGAAGATCCATTTATTCTTGATGGCTTGCCGATCATCGAGCAAGTCAACCAAAGTCCATACTTTGTTCTCATACATGGATCCCATCTCAGATTTCATGGCCTCAAGCCATTTTGCAGAATCTGGGCTCACCATCGCTTCTTCATAGTTCGTAGGTTCGTCATGGTCTAGTAACATAACCTCCAGAACAGGATTACCGTACCACTCTGGTGCGGATCTTACTCTGGTTGACCTACCAGGTTCAGTAACAACTTGATCTGAAGTTTCATGATCATCATCATTAACTTCCTCACTAATTGGTGTAGACGTCACAGGAACCGGTTTCTGCGATGAACTATTTTCCAATAAGGGAGCAGGTACTGTTACCTCATCAAGTTCTACTTTCCTCCCAATCACTTCTTTCGAGAGAAACTCCTTGTCTAGAAAAGATCCATTCTTGGCAACGAATGTCTTGCCTTCAGATCTGTGATAGAAGGTGTACCCAACAGTTTCCTTTGGGTATCCTATGAAGACACACTTCTCCGATTTGGGATCAAGCTTATCAGGTTGAAGCTTTTTCACATAAGCATCGCAGCCCCAAACTTTAAGAAATGACAACTTTGGTTTCTTGCCAAACCACAGTTCATAAGGCGTCATCTCAACGGATTTTGATGGTGCCCTATTTAACGTGAATGCGGCCGTCTCTAAAGCATAACCCCAAAATGATAGCGGTAAATCGGTAAGAGACATCATAGATCGCACCATATCTAGTAAAGTACGATTACGACGTTCGAACACACCATTACGCTGTGGTGTTCCGGGTGGCGTGAGTTGCGAAACTATTCCGCATTGTTTCAAATGTAGACCAAACTCGTAACTCAAATATTCTCCTCCACGATCAGATCGCAGAAACTTTATTTGCTTGTTACGATGATTTTCAACTTCACTCTGAAATTCTTTGAACTTTTCAAATGTTTCGGACTTATGTTTCATTAAGTAGATATACCCATATCTGCTTAAATCATCTGTGAAGGTGAGAAAATAACGATACCCGCCGTGAGCCTCAACATTCATTGGACCACATACATCAGTATGTATGATCTCCAACAAATCAGTTGCTCGCTCCATAGTTCCGGAGAATGGCGTTTTAGTCATCTTGCCCATGAGGCATGGTTCGCAAGTACCAAGTGATTCATAATCAAGTGATTCCAAAAGTCCATCAGTATGGAGTTTCTTCATGCGCTTTACACCAATATGACCCAAACGGCAGTGCCACAAATAAGTTGCACTATCATTATCAACTCTGCATCTTTTGGCTTCAACATTATGAATATGTGTATTACTACTATCGAGATTCACCAAAAATAGACCACTCTTCAAGGGTGCATGACCATAAAAGATATTTCTCATATAAATAGAACAACCATTATTCTCAGATTTAAATGAATAACCGTCTCGCATCAAAAAAAATCCAGATATAATGTTCATGCTCAACGCTGGCACCAAATAACAATTATTTAGGTCTAAAACTAATCCCGAAGGTAGATGTAGAGGTAGTGTGCCGACGGCGATCACATCGACTTTGGAACCATTTCCCGCGCGCATCGTCACCTCGTCCTTAGCCAGTGTTCGCTTAATCCGTAGTCCCTGTTTTGAGTTGCAAATATTAGCAACAGAACTAGTATCAAATACCCAGGTGCTACTGCGAGCTCTGGTAAGGTACACATCAATAACATGTATATCACATATACCTTTGTTCACCTTGCCATCCTTCTTATCCGCCAAATACTTGGGGCAGTTCCGCTTCTAGTGACCAGTCTGCTTGAAGTAGAAACACTCAGTCTCAGGCTTAGGTCCAGACTTGGGTTTCTTCTCTTGAGCAGCACTTGTTTGCTATTCTTCTTGAAGTTCCCCTTCTTCTTCCCTTTGCCCTTTTTCTTGAAACTGGTGGTCTTATTGACCATCAACACTTGATGCACCTTCTTGATTTCTACCTCCGCAGCCTTTAGCATTGCGAAGAGCTCGGGAATCGTCTTATCCATCCCTTGCATGTTATAGATCATCACGAAGCTCTTGTAGCTTGGTGGCAGTGATTGAAGAATTCTGTCAATGACGCTATCATCCGGAAGATTAACTCCCAGTTGAATCAAGTGATTGTTATACCCAGACATTCTGAGTATATGCTCACTGACAGAACTATTCTCCTCCATCTTGCAGCTATAGAACTTATTGGAGACTTCATATCTCTCAATCCGGGCATTTGCTTGAAATATTAACTTCAACTCCTGGAACATCTCATATGCTCCATGACGTTCAAAACATCGTTGAAGTCCCGGTTCTAAGCCGTAAAGCATGGCACACTGAACTATCGAGTAGTCATCAGCTTTGCTCTGCCAGACGTTCATAACATCCGGTGTTGCTCCTGCAGCAGGTTCGGCACTTAGCGGTGCTTCCAGGACATAATTCTTCTGTGCAGCAATGAGGATAATCCTCAAGTTACGAACCCAGTCTGTGTAATTGCTACCATCATCTTTCAACTTTGCTTTCTCCAGGAACGCATTAAAATTCAACGGAACAACAGCACGAGCCATCTATCTACAACAAACATAGACATGCAAAATACTATCAGGTACTAAGTTCATGATAAATTTAAGTTCAATTAATCATATTACTTAAGAACTCCCACTTAGATAGACATCCCTCTAATCATCTAAGTGATCACGTGATCCAAATCAACTAAACCATAACCGATCATCACGTGAAATGGAGTAGTTTTCAATGGTGAACATCACTATGTTGATCATATCTACTATATGATTCACGCTCGACCTTTCAGTCTCAGTGTTCCGAGGCCATATCTGCATATGTTAGGCTCGTCAAGTTTAACCTGAGTATTCTGCATGTGCAAAACTGGCTTGCACCCGTTGTAGATGGACGTAGAGTTTATCACACCCGATCATCACGTGGTGTCTGGGCACGACGAACTTTGGCAACGGTGCATACTCATGGAGAACACTTTTATCTTGAAATTTAGTGAGATAACATCTTATAATGCTACCGTCAATCAAAGCAAAATAAGATGCATAAAAGATAAACATCACATGCAATCAATATAAGTGATATGATATGGCCATCATCATCTTGTGCTTGTGATCTCCATCTCCGAAGCACCGTCATGATCACCATCGTCACCGGCGCGACACCTTGATCTCCATCGTAGCATCGTTGTCGTCTCGCCAACTATTGCTTCTACGACTATCGCTACCGCTTAGTGATAAAGTAAAGCAATTACAGGGCGATTGCGTTGCATACAATAAAGCGACAACCATATGGCTCCTCCCAGTTGCCGATAACTCGGTTACAAAACATGATCATCTCATACAATAAAATATAGCATCATGCCTTGACCATATCACATCACAACATGCCCTGCAAAAACAAGTTAGACGTCCTCTACTTTGTTGTTGCAAGTTTTACGTGGCTGCTATGGGCTGAGTAAGAACCGTTCTTACCTACGCATCAAAACCACAACGATAGTTTGTCAAGTTAGTGATGTTTTAACCTTCTCGAGGACCGGGTGTAGCCACACTCGGTTCAACTAAAGTTGGAGAAACTGACACTTGCCAGCCACCTGTGTGCAAAGCACGTCGGTAGAACCAGTCTTGCGTAAGCGTACGCGTAATGTCGGTCAGGGCCGCTTCATCCAACAATACCGCCGAACCAAAGTGTGACATGCTGGTAAGCAGTATGACTTGTATCGCCCACAAATCACTTGTGTTCTACTCGTCCATATAACATCAACGCATAAAACCAGGCTCAGATGCCACTATTAGGGAACGTAGTAATTGTTGGAAATATGCCCTAGAGGCAATAATAAATAGGTTATTATTATATTTCCTTGTTCATGATAATCGTTTATTATCCATGCTAGAATTGTATTGATAGGAAACTCAGATACATGTGTGGATACATAGACAACACCATGTCCCTAGTAAGCCTCTAGTTGACTAGCTCGTTGATCAATAGATGGTTACGGTTTCCTGACCATGGACATTAGATGTCGTTGATAACGGGATCACACCATTAGGAGAATGATGTGATGGACAAGACCCAATCCTAAAGCCTAGCACAAGATCGTGTAGTTCGTTTGCTCAGAGCTTTTCTAATGTCAAGTATCATTTCCTTAGACCATGAGATTGTGCAACTCCCGGATACCGTAGGAATGCTTTGGGTGTACCAAACGTCACAACGTAACTGGGTGGCTATAAAGGTGCACTACAGGTATCTCCGAAAGTGTCTGTTGGGTTGGCACGAATCGAGACTGGGATTTGTCACTCCGTGTAAACGGAGAGGTATCTCTGGGCCCACTCGGTAGGACATCATCATAATGTGCACAATGTGACCAAGGAGTTGATCACGGGATGATGTGAGTTACGGAACGAGTAAAGAGACTTGCCGGTAACGAGATTGAACAAGGTATAGGGATACCGACGATCGAATCTCGGGCAAGTAACATATCGATAGACAAAGGGAATTGTATACGGGATTGATTGAATCCCTGACATCGTGGTTCATCCGATGAGATCATCATGGAACATGTGGGAGCCAACATGGGTATCCAGATCCCGCTGTTGGTTATTGACCGGAGAACGTCTTGGTCATGTCTGCATGGTTCCCGAACCCGTAGGGTCTACACACTTAAAGTTCGATGACGATAGGGTTATAGGGAAAGTATGTACGTGGTTACCGAATGTTGTTCGGAGTCCCAGATGAGATCCCGGACGTCACGAGGAGTTCCGGAATGGTCCGGTGGTAAAGATTTATATATAGGAAGTATGGTTTTGGCCACCAGAAGTGTTCCGGGCATCACCGGTAGTGTACCGGGACCACCGGAGGGGTCCGAGGGTCCACCGGGAGGGGCCACGGGGCCCCGGAGGCATACATGGGCCAAGTGTGAGAAGCGACCAGCCCCTAGGTGGGCTGGGGCGCCTCCCCACCAAGGCCCATGCGCCTGGAGAGAAGAGGGGCAAACCCTAGGGCAGATGGTCCCTAAAGGCCCATGCCTGGTGCGCCTCCCTCTCCCCCCCACTTGGCCGCCACCCTAGATGGGTTTTGGGGCTGCCGCACCCCTTGGGGTGGAAACCCTAGAGGGGGCGCAGCCCCCTCCCTCTCCCCTATATATAGTTGAGGTATTGGGGGCTGCAAACACATGAGTTTTCCTCTCCCTGGCGCAGCCCTACCTCCTCCTCCTCCTCTCCCGCGGTGCATGGCGAAGCCCTGCGGGATTGCCACGCTCCTCCATCACCACCACGTGGTCGTGCTGCTGCTGGATGGAGTCTTCCCCACCCTCTCCCTCTCTCCTTGCTGGATCAAGGCATGGGAGACGTCACTGGGCTGCACGTGTGTTGAACGCGGAGGCGCCGTGGTTCGGCGCTTAGATCGGAATCAACCGCGATCTGAATCGCTACGAGTACGACTCCTTCATCCGCGTTCTTGCAACGCTTCCGCATCGCGATCTACAATGGTATGTAGATGCACTCCCCTTCCCCTCGTTGCTAGATTACTCCATAGATTGATCTTGGTGATGCGTAGAAAATTTTGAATTTCTGCTACGTTCCCCAACAGTGGCATCATGAGCTAGGTTTATGCGTAGTTTCTATGCACGAGTAGAACACAAAGAAGTTGTGGGCGTAGATGTTGCCAATTCTTCTTGCCGCTACTAGTCTTATCTTGTTTCGGCGGCATTGTGGGATGAAGCGGCCCGGACCGACCTTACACGTACGCTTACGTGAGACAGGTACCACCGACTAACATGCACTAGATGCATAAGGTGGCTAGCGGGTGTCTGTCTCTCCCACTTTAGTCGGAACGGATTCGATGAAAAGGGTCCTTATGAAGGGTAAATAGAAATTGGCATATCACGTTGTGGTCTTACGTAGGTAAGAAACGTTCTTACTAGAAACCTATACAAGCCACGTAAAAACTTGCAACAACAATTAGAGGACGTCTAACTTGTTTTTGCAGCATGTGCCTTGTGATGTGATATGGCCAGAAGATGTGATGAATGATATATGTGATGTATGAGATTGATCATATTCTTGTAATAGGAATCACGACTTGCATGTCGATGAGTATGACAACCGGCAGGAGCCAAAGGAGTTGTCTTTATTTTTTTGTATGATCTGCGTGTCATTGAATAACGCCATGTAAATTACTTTACTTTATTGCTAAGCGCGTTAGCCATAGAAGTGGAAGTAATCGTTGGCGTGACAACTTCATGAAGACACAATGATGGAGATCATGATGATGGAGATCATGGTGTCATGCCGGTGATAAAGATGATCATGGTGCCCCGAAGATGGAGATCAAAGGAGCAAAATGATATTGGCCATATCATGTCACTATTTGATTGCATGTGATGTTTATCATGTTATGCATCTTATTTGCTTAGAACGACGGTAGTAAGTAAGATGATCCCTCACTAAAATTTCAAGAGACGTGTTCCCCCTAACTGTGCACCGTTGCGAAGGTTCGTTGTTTCGAAGCACCACGTGATGAACGGGTGTGATAGATTCTAACGTTCGAATACAACGGGTGTTGACGAGCCTAGCATGTACAGACATGGCCTCGGAACACATGCAAAACACTTAGGTTGACTTGACGAACCTAGCATGTACAGACATGGCCTCGGAACACAAGAGACCGAAAGGTCGAGCATGAGTCGTATAGAAGATACGATCAACATGGAGATGTTCACCGATGATGACTAGTCCGTCTCACGTGATGATCGGACACGACCTAGTTTGACTCGGATCATGTATCACTTAGATGACTAGAGGGATGTGTATCTGAGTGGGAGTTCAATAATCAGATGAACTTCATTATCATGAACATAGTCAAAAGGTCTTTGCGAATTATGTCATACGCTTTAGTTCTACTGTTTAAAATACGTTCCTAGAGAAAATTTAGTTGAAAGCAGGTAGTAGCAATTATGCGGACTGGGTCCGTAAACTGAGGATTGTCCTCATTGCTGCACAGAAGGCTTATGTCCTTAATGCACCGCTCGGTGTGCTGAACCTCAGCGTCGTCTGTAGATGTTGCGGAACATCTGACATACACGTTTTGATGACTACGTGATAGTTCAGTGCGTAATGCTAACGGTTTAGAATTGTGGCACCAAAGACGTTTTTGAAACGTCGCAGAACATATGAGATGTTCCGAAAACTGAAATTGGGATTTCAGACTAGTACCCACGTCAAGAGGTATGAGACCTCTGACAAGTTTCTTAAGCCTGCAAACTAAAGAGAGAAAAGCTCAATCGTTGAGCATGTGCTCAGATTGTCTGAGTACCACAATCGCTTGAATCGAGTGGGAGTTAATCTCCCAGATGAGATAGTGATAGCTCTCCATAGTCACTGCCACCAAGCTAGTAGAGCTTCATGATGAACTATAACATATCAGGGATAGTTATGATGATCCTTGAGCTATTCGCGATGTTTGACACCGCGAAAGTAGAAATCAAGAAGGAGCATCAATTGTTGATGGTTAGTAAGACCACTAGTTTCTAGAAGGGCAAGGGCAAAAGGGATACTTCATGAAACAGTAAGTCGTTTGCTGCTCTAGTGAAGAATCCCAAGGTTGAACCCAAACCCGAGACTAAGTACTTCTGTAATGAGGGGAACGGTCACTAAAGCGGAACTACCCTAGATACTTGGTAGATGAGAAGGCGGGCAAGGTCGACAGAAGTATATTGGATATACATTATATGAATTTGTACTTTACTAGTACTCCTAGCAGCACCAGGGTATTAGATACCGGTTCGGTTGCTAAGTGTTGGTAACTCGAAATAAAAGCTGTGGAATAAACGGAGACTAGCTAAAGGTGAGATGACGATATGTGTTGGAAGTATTTCCAAGGCTGATGTGATCAAGCATCGCATGCTCCCTCTACCATCGAGATTGGTGTTTGCATTGAGCACAAACATGATTGGATTATGTTTATCGCAATACGGTTATTCATTTAAGGAGAATAATGGTTACTCTGTTTATTTGAATAATACCTTCAATGGTCTTGCACCTAAAATGAATCTCGATCGTAGTGATACACATGTTCATGCCAAAATAGTAATGATAGTACCACATACTTGTGGCACTGCTATTTGAGTCATATTAGTATAGAACGCATGAAGAAGCTCCATGTAGATGGATCTTTGGACTCAGTCGTTTTTGAAAAGATTGAGACATGTGAACCATGTCTATTGGTATATATGCATGAAGAAACTCCATGCAGATGGATCGTTTGGACTCACTTGATTTTGAATCACTTGAGACATGCAAATCATACCACATGGGCAAGATGACTGAAAGGCCTCGTTTTCAGTAAGATGGAACAAGAGAGCAACTTATTGGAAGTAATACATTTTGATGTATGCAGTCCAATGAGTGCTGAGGCAAGCAGTGGATATCGTTATGTTCTTACTTCACAGATGATTTGAGTAGATGCTGAGTGTATTTACTTGATGAAACACAAGTCTGAATTATTGAAAGGTTCAAGTAATTTTAGAGTGAAGTTGAAGATCGTCGTGACAAGAGGATAAAATGTCTGTGATATGATCATAGAGATGAGTATCTGAGTTACGAGTTTGGCACACAATTAAGACATTGTGGAAAGTGTTTCACAAGTAATACCGCCTGGAACACCATAGTGTGATGGTGTGTCCGAACATCATAACTGCACCCTATTGGATATGGTGCATACCATGATGTCTCTTATCGAATTACCACTATCGTTTATGGGTTAGGCATTAGAGACAACCGCATTCACTTTAAAAGGGGCACCACGCAATTCCGTTGAGACGACACCGTTTAGAGAAACCTGAGTTGTCGTTTCTTAAAAGTTTGGGGCTGCGATGCTTATGTGAAAAAGTTTCAGGCTGATAAGCTCGAACCCAAAGCGGATAAATGCATCTTCATAGAAAACCCAAAACAGTTGGGTATACCTCCTATTTCAGATCTGGAAGCAAAAGTAATTGCTTCTAGAAATGGGTCCTTTCTCGAGGAAAAGTTTCTCTCGAAAGAATTGAGTGGGAGGATGGTGGAGACTTGATAAGGTTATTGAACCGTCACTTCAACTAGTGTGTAGCAGGGCACAGGAAGTTGTTCATGTGGCACCTACACCAATTGAAGTGGAAGCTTATGATAGTGATCATGAAACTTCGGATCAAGTCACCACCAAACCTCGTAGGACGACGAGGATGCGTGCTACTTCAGAGTGGTACGTAATCCTGTCTGAGATATCATGTTGTTGGACAATACTGAACCTACAAGCTATGGAGAAGTGATGGTGGGCCCATATTCCGACAAATGGTTAGAAGCCATGAAATCCGAGATAAATGGATCTTTAAGAAGAAGACGGACGTGGACGGTAATGTTACCGTCTATGAAGCTCAACTTGTGGCTAAGAGTATTTCCACAAGTTCAAGGAGTTGACTACGATGAGATTTTTCTCATCCGTAGCGATGCTTAAGTCCGTCGGAATCATGTTAGCATTAGCTGCATTTATGAAATCTGGCAGATGGATGTCAAAACAAGTTTCCTTACCAGTTTTCGTAAGGAAAGGTTGTATGTGATACAATCAGAAAGGTTTTGTCTATCCTAAGGATGCTAAAAGGTATGCTAGCTCCAGCGATCCTTCCATGGATTAGAGCAAGCATCTCGGAGTCAGAATATACACTTTGATGGAGTGATCAATGTTTTTGGGTTTATACAAAGTTTGTTAGAAACTTGTATTTCCAATAAAGTGAGTGGGAGCACTACAACATTTCTGATAAGTATATGTGAATGACATATTGTTGATCCGAAATGATGTAGAATTTCTGGAAAGCATAAAGGGTTGTTTGAAAGGAGTTTTTCAAAGGAAGACCTAGATAAAGCTGCTTACATATTGGGCATCAAGATCTATAGAGATAGATCAAGACGCCTGATGATACTTTCAAAGAACGCACACCTTGACATGATTTTGAAAGAGTTCAAAATAGATCAGCAAAGAAGGAGTTCTTGGCTGTGTTACAAGGTGTGAGTATTGAGTAAGACTCAAGACCTGACCACAGCAGAAGAGAGAGAAAGGACGAAGGTCATCCCCTATGCTTTAGACGTAGGCTCTATAGTATGCTATGTTGTGTACTGCACATGTAGTGTGCCTTGCCATGAGTTGGTCAAGGGGTACAATAGTGATCCGGGAATGGATCACATGACAGCGGTCGAACTTATCCTTAGTACCTAGTGGACTAAGGAATTTTCTCGATTATGGAGGTGAAAAGGAGTTCGTCGTAAAGGGTTACGTCGATGCGAACTTTGACACTAATCCGGATGACTCTGAGTAGTAAACCGGATTCGTATAGTAGAGCAATTATTTGAAATGGCTCCAAATAGCGCGTGGTAGCATCCACAAGATGACATAGATATTCGTAAAGCACACACGGATCTGAAAGGTTCAGACCCGTTGACTAATAACCTCTCTCACAAGCATAACATGATCAAACCAGAACTCATTGAGTGTTAATCACATAGTGATGTGAACTAGATTGTTGACTCTAGTAAACTCTTTGGATGTTGGTCACATGGTGATGTGACCTATGAGTGTTAATCACATGGTGATGTGGACTAGATTATTGACTCTAGTGCAAGTGGGAGACTGTTGGAAATATTCCCTAGAGGCAATAATAAATAGGTTATTATAATATTTCCTTGTTCATAATAATCGTTTATTATCCATGCTAGAATTGTATTGATAGGAAACTCAGATACATGTGTGGATACATAGACAACACCATGTCCCTAGTAAGCCTCTAGTTGACTAGCTCGTTGATCAATAGATGGTTACGATTTCCTGACCATGGACATTAGATGTCGTTGATAACGGGATCACACCATTAGGAGAATGATGTGATGGACAAGACCCAATCCTAAAGCCTAGCACAAGATCGTGTAGTTCGTTTGCTCAGAGCTTTTCTATGTCAAGTATCATTTCCTTAGACCATGAGATTGTGCAACTCCCGAATACCGTAGGAATGCTTTGGGTGTACCAAACGTCACAACCTAACTGGGTGGCTATAAAGGTGCACTACAGGTATCTCCGAAAGTGTCTGTTGGGTTGGCACGAATCGAGACTGGGATTTGTCACTCCGTGTAAACGGAGAGGTATCTCTGGGCCCACTCGGTAGGACATCATCATAATGTGCACAATGTGACCAAGGAGTTGATCACGGGATGATGTGAGTTACGGAACGAGTAAAGAGACTTGCCGGTAACAAGATTGAACAAGGTATAGGGATACCGACGATCGAATCTCGGGCAAGTAACATATCAATAGACAAAGGGAATTGTATACGGGATTGATTGAATCCCCGACATCGTGGTTCATCCGATGAGATCATTGTGGAACATGTGGGAGCCAACATGGGTATCCAGATCCCGCTGTTGGTTATTGACCGGAGAACGTCTTGGTCATGTCTGCATGGTTCCCGAACCCGTAGGGTCTACACGCTTAAGGTTCGATGACGCTAGGGTTATAGGGAAAGTATGTACGTGGTTACCGAATGTTGTTCGGAGTCCCAGATGAGATCCCGGACGTCACGAGGAGTTCCGGAATGGTCCGGAGGTAAAGATTTATATATAGGAAGTATGGTTTTGGCCACCGGAAGTGTTCCGGGCATCACCGGTAGTGTACCGGGACCACCGGAGGGGTCCGGGGGTCCACCGGGAGGGGCCACGGGGCCCCGGAGGCATACATGGGCCAAGTGTGAGAAGGGACCAGCCCCTAGGTGGGCTGGGGCGCCTCCCCACCAAGGCCCATGCGCCTGGAGAGAAGAGGGGGCAAACCCTAGGGCAGATGGGCCCTAAAGGCCCATGCCTGGTGCGCCTCCCTCTCCCCCCCACTTGGCCGCCACCCTAGATGGGTTTTGGGGCTGCCGCACCCCTTGGGGTGGAAACCCTAGAGGGGGCACAGCCCCCTCCCTCTCCCCTATATATAGTTGAGGTATTGGGGGCTGCAAACACATGAGTTTTCCTCTCCCTGGCGCAGCCCTACCTCCTCCTCCTCCTCTCCCGCGGTGCATGGCGAAGCCCTGCGGGATTGCCACGCTCCTCCATCACCACCACGCCGTCGTGCTGCTGCTGGATGGAGTCTTACCCAACCTCTCCCTCTCTCCTTGCTGGATCAAGGCGTGGGAGACGTCACCGGGCTGCACGTGTGTTGAACGCGGAGGCGCCGTGGTTCGGCGCTTAGATCGGAATCAACCGCGATCTGAATCGCTACGAGTACGACTCCTTCATCCGCGTTCTTGCAACACTTCCGCATCACGATCTACAATGGTATGTAGATGCACTCCCCTTCCCCTCGTTGCTAGATTACTCCATAGATTGATCTTGGTGATGCGTAGAAAATTTTGAATTTCTGCTACGTTCCCCAACAGTAATTTCAAAAAAATTCTTACGCACACGCAAGATCATGGTGATGTATAGAAACGAGAGGGAGAGTGTGTCCATGTACCCTCGTAGACCGAAAGCGGAAGCGTTAACACAACGCGGTTGATGTATTCGTACGTCTTCACGATCCGACCGATCAAGTACCGAACGCACGGCACCTCCGAGTTCTGCACACGTTCAACTCAATGACGTCCCTCAAACTGCGATCCAGCCGAGCTTTGAGGGAGAGTTCCGTCAGCACGACGGTGTGGTGACGATGATGATGTTCTACCAACGCAGGGCTTCGCCTAAGCACCGCTATGATATTATCGAGGTGGACTATGGTGGAGAGGGGCACCGCACACGGCTAAACGATCCAAGAGATCAATTGTTGTGTCTATGGGGTGCCCCTCTCCTCCGTATATAAAGGGGGAGGAGAGGGTCGGCCAAGGGGAGGAGGCGCGCCCAAGGGGGGAGTCCTACTCCCACCAGGAGTAGGACTCCTCCTTTTCCTATTTGGAGAGGGTGAGGGAAGGAAGAGGAAGGAGGGAGGGAGGAAAGGGGGCCCGGCCCCCCTCCCAATTCGGATTGGGCTTGGGGGGCGCCCCCCCCCTTGCTCCTTTCCCCTCCTTTCCACTAAAGCCCATTAAGGCCCATATACCTCCCGGGGGGTTCCAATAACCTCCCTGTGCTCCGGTATTATCCCGATCTCACCCGGAACCATTCCGGTATCCAAATATAGTCGTCTAATATATCGATCTTTACGTCTCGACCATTTCGAGACTCCTCGTCATGTCCGTGATCACATCCGGGACTCCGAACTACCTTCGGTACATCAAAACACATAAACTCATAATATAACCGTCAACGAACTTTAAGCGTGCGGACCCTACGGGTTCAAGAACTATGTAGACATGACCGAGACACGTCTCCGGTCAATAACCAATAGCGGAACCTGGATGCTTATATTGGCTCCCACATATTCTACGAAGATCTTTATCGGTCAAACCGCATAACAACATACGTTGTTCCCTTTGTCATCGGTATGTTACTTGCCCGAGATTCGATCGTCGGTATCTCAACACCTAGTTCAATCTCGTTACTGGCAAGTCTCTTTACTCGTTCCGTAATACATCATCCCCCAACTAACTCATTAGTTGCAATGCTTGCAAGGCTTAAGTGATGTGCATTACCGAGTGGGCCTAGAGATACCTCTCCGACAATCGGAGTGACAAATCCTAATCTCGAAATACGGCAACCCAACAAGTACCTTCGGAGACACCTGTAGAGCACCTTTATAATCACCCAGTTATGTTGTGACGTTTGGTAGCACACAAAGTGTTCCTCCGGTAAACGGGAGTTGCATAATCTCATAGTCATAGGAACATGTATAAGTCATGAAGAAAGCAATAGCAACATACTAAACGATCAAGTGCTAAGCTAACGGAATGGGTCAAGTCAATCACATCATTCTCCTAATGATGTGATCCCGTTAATCAAATGACAAATCTTTATCTATGGCTAGGAAACATAACCATCTTTGATCAACGAGCTAGTCAAGTAGAGGCATACTAGTGACACTCTGTTTGTCTATGTATTCACACATGTATCATGTTTCCGGTTAATACAATTCTAGCATGAATAATAAACATTTATCATGATATAAGGAAATAAATAATAACTTTATTATTGCCTCTAGGGTATATTTCCTTCACCAAGTACCCATCACAAACTCTTATCCTTCGCATTACATTATTTGCCATTTGCCTCTCGTTTTCCTCTCGCCCACTTCACCCTTGCCGTTTTATTCGCCCTCTCTTTTCCGTTCGCCTCTTTTTCGCTTGCTTCTTGTTTGCTTGTGTGTTGGATTGTTTGCTTGTCACGATGGCTCAAGACAATACTAAATTGTGTGACTTTACCAATACCAACAACAATGATTTTCTTAGCACTCCGATTGCTCCTCTTACCGATGCTGAATCTTGTGAAATTAGTGTCGCTTTGTTGAATCTTGTCATGAAAGATCAATTCGTCGGCCTTCCTAGTGAAGATGCTGCTACCCATCTAAATAGCTTCGTTGATTTGTGTGATGTGCAAAAGAAGAAAGATTGGACAATGATATTGTTAAATTGAAACTATTTCCTTTTTCGCTTAGAGATCATGCTAAAATTTGGTTTTTGTCTTTGCTTAAAAATAGTATTGATTCATGGAATAAGTGCAAAGATGCTTTTATCTCTAAGTATTTTCCTCCCGCTAAAATCATCTCTCTTAGAAATGATATCATGAATTTTAAGAAACTTGATCATGAACATGTTGCACAAGCTTGGAAGAGGATGAAATTAATGATACGTAATTGCCCTACACATGGCTTGAATCTTTGGATGATTATACAAAAATTTTATGCCGGATTGAATTTTGCTTCTAGAAACCTTTTAGATTCGGCCGCGGGAGGCACTTTTATGGAAGTCACTTTAGGAGAAGCTACTAAACTCCTAGATAATATTATGGTTAATTATTCTCAATGGCACACCGAAAGATCTACTAATAAAAAAGTGCATGCGATAGAAGAAATTAATGTGTTGAGTGGAAAGATGGATGAACTCATGAAATTATTTGCTACTAAAAGTGTTACTTCTGATCCTAATGATATGCCTTTGTCTACTTTGATTGAGAATAATAATGAATCTATGGATGTGAACTTTGTTGGTAGGAATAATTTTGGTAACAATGCGTATAGAGGAAACTATAATCCTAGGTCGTTCCCTAGTAATTCCTCTAATAATTTTGGTAATTCCTACAACAATTCTTATGGAAATTTTAATAAGATGCCCTCTGAATTTGAGACTAGTGTTAAGGAGTTTATGAATTCACAAAAGAATTTCAATGCTTTGCTTGAAGAAAAATTGCTTAAAGTTGATGAATTGGCTAGGAACGTTGATAGAATTTCTCTTGATGTTGATTCTTTGAAACTTAGATCTATTCCACCTAAGAATGATATCAATGAGTCTCTCAAAGCCATGAGAATTTCCATTGATGAGTTCAAAGAAAGAACCGCTAGGATGCATGCTAAGAAAGATTGCTTTGTGAAAGCGTGTTCTTCTAATTTTTATGAGAATAAAGATGAAGATCTAAAAATTATTGATGTGTCTTAAATCTTTGTTTTGCAATATGAATCTTGATAATTATGGGACTGGAGATGAGTTACCTTTACCTAGAAGGCGCCCCCAAAATTCGGAGTTTTTAGATCTTGATGATAAAATTGGTAAAAGTGGGATTGAAGAAGTCAAAACTTTAGATATCAATGAACCCACTATTTTGGATTTTAAGGAATTTAATTATGGTAATTGCTCTTTGATAGATTGTATTTCCTTGTTGCAATCCGTGCTAAATTCTCCTCATGCTTATAGTCAAAATAAAGCTTTTACCAAACATATCGTTGATGCTTTAATGCAATCTTATGAAGAAAAACTTGAGTTGGAAGTTTCAATCCCTAGAAAACTTTATGATGAGTGGGAACCTACTATTAAAATTAAAATTAAAGATCATGAATGCTATGCTTTGTGTGATTTGGGTGCTAGTGTTTCCACGATTCCGAAAACTTTGTGCGATTTGTTAGGTTTCCGCGAATTTGATGATTGCTCTTTAAACTTGCACCTTGCGGATTCCACTATTAAGAAGCCTATGGGAAGAATTAATGATGTTCTTATTGTTGCAAATAGGAACTATGTGCCCGTAGATTTTATTGTTCTTGATATAGATTGCAATCCTTCATGTCCTATTATTCTTGGTAGACCTTTCCTTAGAACGATTGGTGCAATTATTGATATGAAGGAAGGGAATATTAGATTCCAATTTCCACTAAGGAAATGCATGGAACACTTCCCTAGAAAGAAAATAAAATTACCTTATGAATCTATTATGAGAGCCACTTATGGATTGCCTTCCAAAGATGGCAATACGTAGATCTATCCTTGCTTTTATGCCTAGCTAGGGGAGTTAAACGATAGTGCTTGTTGGGAGGCAACCCAATTTTATTTTAGTTTTTTTTTCTTTTTGCTTATGTTTAGGAATAAATCTTCGATCTAGCCTCTGTTAGATTTGTTTTTGTGTTTTATTTAGTGTTTCTGCCAAGTTAAACCTATAGGAACTTCTTGGATAATAGTTATTTGATCTTGCTGAAAATTCCAGAAACTATCTGTTCACGAAAATAATTGTTAAAAATCACCAGAACGTGATAAAATATTGATTCCAATTGCAGCAGATCAATAAACAAATTATTTAGGTCGTCCTATTTTTGCAGAATTTTTTGAGTTCCAGAAGTTTGCGTTAGTTACAGATTACTACAGACTGTTCTGCTTTTGACAGTTGTTTTTCGTGTGTTATTTGCTTATTTTGATGAATCTATGGCTAGTAAAATAGTTTATAAACCATAGAGAAGTTGGAATACAGTAGGTTTAACACCAATATAAATAAATAATGAGTTCATTACAGTATCTTGAAGTGGTATTTTGTTTTCTTTCGCTAACGGAGGTCACGAGATTTTCTGTTGAGTTTTGTGTTTTGAATTTTTCAAGTTTTGGGTAAAAGATTTGATGGATTATGGAACAAGGAGTGGCAAGAGCCTAAGCTTGGGGATGCCCATGGCACCCCAAGATAATCTAAGGACACCAAAAAGCCAAAGCTTGGAGATGCCCCGGAAGGCATCCCCTCTTTGGTCTTCATCCATCGGTAACTTTACTTGGAGCTATATTTTTATTCACCACATGATATGTGTTTTGCTTGGAGCGTCTTGTATGATTTGAGTCTTTGTTTGTTAGTTTGCCACAATCATCCTTGCTGTACACACCTTTTGAGAGAGACACACATGATTCGGAAATTATTAGAATACTCTATGTGCTTCACTTATATATTTTGAGCTATATAGTTTTTGCTCTAGTGCTTCACTTATATCTTTTAGAGCACGGTGGTGGATTTGTTTTATAGAAACTATTGTTCTCTCATGTTTCACTTATATTATTCTGAGAGTCCTACAAAACAGCATGGTAATTTTCTTTAATTATGATAGGCATCCAAGATTAGTAAAAAAAATCTTATGAGTGTGATGAATACTATGAGAAGTTTGATGCTTGATAATTGTTTTGAGATATGAAGATGGTGATATTAGAGTCATGCTAGTTGAGTAGTTGTGAATTTGAGGAATACTTGTGTTAAAGTTTGTGATTCCCGTAGCATGCACGTATGGTGAACCATTATGTGATGAAGTCGGAGCATGATTTATTTATTGATTGTCTTCCTTATGGGTGGCGGTCGGGGACGAGCGATGGTCTTTTCCTACCAATCTATCCCCCTAGCAGCATGCGCGTAATACTTTGCTTTGATAACTTGTAGATTTTTGCAACAAGTATATGAGTTCTGTATGACTAATGTTGAGTCCATGGATTATACGCACTTCCTTCCTTCCACCATTGCTAGCCTCTCTAATACCGCGCACTTTTCGCCAGTATCATACACCCACCATATACCTTCCTCAAAACAGCCACCATATCTACCTATCATGGCATTTCCATAGCCATTCCGAGATATATTGCCATGCAACTTACCACTGTTCCGTTTACTATGACACGCTTCATCATTGTCATATTGCTTTGCATGATCATGTAGTTGACATCGTATTTGTGGCAAAGCCACCGTTCATAATTCTTTCATACATGTCACTCTTGATTCATTGCATATCCCGGTACACCGCCGGAGGCATTCACATGGAGTCATATTTTGTTCTAAGTTTTGAGTTTTAATTCTTGAGTTGTAAAGTAAATAAAAGTGTGATGATCATCATTATTAGAGCATTGTCCCAAGTGAGGAAAGGATGATGGAGACTATGATTCCCCCACAAGTCCGGATGAGACTCCGGACTAAATAAAAAAAAGGCCATAAAAAGAGAGAAAAGGCCAAACAAAAAAATGTGAGAGCAAAAGAGAGAAGGGACAATGCTACTATCCTTTTACCACGCTTGTGCTTCAAAGTAGCACCATGATCTTCATGATAGAGAGTCTCCTATGTTATCACTTTCATATGCTAGTGGGAATTTTTCATTATATAACTTGGCTTGTATATTCCAATGATGGGCTTCCTCAAAATGCCCTAGGTCTTCGTGGGCAAGCGAGTTGGATGCACACCCACTTAGTTTCTTTTGTTGAGCTTTCATATACTTATAGCTCTAGTGCATCGTTGCATGGCAATCCCTACTCACTCACATTGATATCTATTAATGGGCATCTCCATAGCCCGTTGATACGCCTAGTTGATGTGAGACTATCTTCTCCTTTTGTCTTCTCCACAACCACCATTCTATTCCACATATTGTGCTATGTCCATGGCTCACGCTCATGTATTGCGTGAAGATTGAAAAAGTTTGAGAACCCCAAAAGTATGAAACAATTGCTTGGCTTGTCATCGGGGTTGTGCATGATTAAATACTTTGTGTGATGAAGATAGAGCATAGCCAGACTATATGATTTTGTAGGGATAACTTTCTTTGGCCATGTTATTTTGAGAAGACATAATTGCTTAGTTAGTATGCTTGAAGTATTATTATTTTTATGTCAATATTAAACTTTTGTCTTGAATCTTTCCGATCTGAACATTCATACCACAATTAAGAGAATTACATTGAAAAATATGCTAAGAAGCATTCCACATCAAAAAATTTGGTTTTATCATTTACCTACTCGAGGACGAGCGGGAATTAAGCTTGGGGATGCTTGATACGTCTCCAACGTATCTATAATTTTTTATTGTTCCATGCTATTATATATTCTGTTTTGGATGTTTAATGGGCTTTATTATACACTTTTATATTATTTTTGGGACTAACCTATTAACCGGAGGCCCGGCCCAAATTGCTGTTTTTTTGCCTATTTCAGTGTTTCGCAAAAAAAGAATATCAAACGGAGTCCAAACGGAATGAGACCTTCGGGAACGTGATTTTTGGAACGAACGTGATCCAGAGGACTTGGAGGCCACGCAAAGTAATCAACGAGGAGAGCACGAGGCAGGGGGCGCGCCTACCCCCCCCCCCCCAGGCGCGCCCTCCACCCTCGTGGGGCACACGTTGCTCCACCGACGTACTTCTTCCTCCTATATATACCTACGTACCCCCAAACCATCAGAAGCATCCACGAAAACCTAGTTCCACCGCCGCAACCTTCTGTACCCATGAGATCCCATCTTGGGGCCTTTTCCGGCGTCCTGCCGGAGGGGGCAATGATCATGGAGGGCTTCTACATCAACACCATAGCCTCTCCGATGATGTGTGAGTAGTTTACCTCAGACCTTCGGATCCATAGTTATTAGCTAGATGGCTTCTTCTCTCTCTTTGCATCTCAATACAAAGTTCTCCTTGATTCTCTTAGAGATCTATTTGATGTAACTCTTCTTTTGCGGTGTGTTTGTCGAGACCGATGAATTGTGGGTTTATGATCAAGATTATCTATGAACAATATTTGAATCTTCTCTGAATTCTTTTATGTATGATTGGTTATCTTTGCAAGTCTCTTCGAATTATCAGTTTGGTTTGGCCTACTAGATTGATCTTTCTTACAATGGGAGAAGTTCTTAGCTTTGGGTTCAATCTTGCGGTGCTCGATCCCAATGAAAGAAAGGGAAACGACACGTATTGTATTGTTGCCATTGAGGATAACAAGATGGGGTTTATATCATATTGCATGAGTTTATCCCTCTACATCATGTCATCTTACTTAAAGCATTACTCTGTTCTTATGAACTTAATACTCTAGATGCATGCTGGATAGCGGTCAATGTGTGGAGTAATAGTAGTAGATGCAGAATCGTTTTGGTCTACTTGTCGCGGACGTGATGCCTATATACATGATCATACCTAGATATTCTCATAACTATGCTCAATTCTATCAATTGCTCGACAGTAATTTGTTCACCAACCGTAATACTTATGCTCTTGAGAGAAGCCACTAGTGAAACCTATGGCCCCCGGGTCTATTCTCCATCATATCAATCTCCCAACACTTAGTTATTTTTATTGACGTTTATTTTACTTTGCATCTTTATCATAAAAATACCAAAAATATTATCTTATCATATCTATTAGATCTCACTCTCGTAAGTGACCGTGAAGGGATTGACAACCCCTTTTTCGCGTTGGTTGCGAGGTTCTTATTTGTTTGTGTAGGTGCACGGGACTTGTGCGTGATCCCCTACTGTATTGATACCTTGGTTCTCAAAAACTGAGGGAAATACTTACGCTACTTTACTGCATCACTCTTTCCTCTTCAAGGAAAAACCAACGCAGTGCTCAAGAGGTAGCACCCGGCGCGCGCGAGCTCTGCCTCGGGCACAACAGCCATTCCGCGCTCTGCCACGAGCGTGGCGCGGCGTGAGCACAACTGCTCCAGCATGGTGCGGGGTGGGCTCAGCGGCCCCGCCACGCGAGCTCCGGCCCCCGGCAAAGGCACAACAACCCTGTCGGCCGCGAGCTCCGGCGCGGCATCGGGAGGCACAACAGACATGGAGTGCGGGAACTCTGGCCCGGCAAGGTACCACAGCCCCGCCGCGCGAGCTCTGGCGGCCTTCCTCCCCGATGCGTCCACATCCACGTGGTGGGCGTCTTTGCCGTCATGGCCTTCTCGTCACAATGGTTGCAAGTGGGGTCATGTGTTGATTGGAGCTGATGTGGAGCACTGCCCTGGCGTGACCGGGCACTGTCATATTGCCCCTAGGATTTGGTCTCGCTTTGAGATACGCTGTTCAGTCCGGACGTTTAGGAAGAAAGTGAGTGGTCCTGTTTGGGTCACTTTTTTTTACCGGACACTAACCAGACGGACTTTTGATCTACACCTGGTCAGTCCGGACTTTTGACCTCCCCGACGTGTTTGAGGTGTTGCTTGCTTTTGATCTACGCCTGGTACATGATTGCTGATGAGCTCTTTTGCCTCTAAAATCTTCAAGTTTTTCAGTAAATTGTGTGGAGGATTGAGCGTCAGGGCAGGTGGAGGAGTGGGAGAAAGAAGCATACGGCGACAGCTTCATTGTCAAGGAGCGGGCCGAGTAGGGTGGAGGAGAAGAGTTGGCGAGGTTTGTTGCCTAAGCTCAACATGTTGGAGCATGCCTCGGGCTGCTCCTGCTACTAGCGGAGCTCAGCATGGTCTGTTGGGGATTGGGGATTTCGGTCATTTTTTCTGTTAAAACACTTCTCAAATTTTACAAAAATATTCAGAAATCTAATTTGGCTATGAATTTCCAAAGGTGTTGACTAAGTTTTTTAAATGTTTGCAAATTTAAACAATGTTCATAAATATAAAAAATTCATGAATATGAAAAAAAATTCCTACTCATAAATTTTTGGAAATGTTCGCATATTCTAAAATTATTTACAAATTTAAATAATGTTTGTGAATTTTTAAAATCATGAATATGAAGAAATATTTGCAAATTCTAAAAAAATCACAGATTTTAAATGTTTAAAAATTCTAAAAAAATTGTTTGTATCAATACAATGTTTGTGAATTTGAAAATTGTTCAAAAATTCTTAGCTCCTTATGTTGTTACTACGTGCGTTGGGGCTTTGGGATTCGTTGGTGGGCCCATTTATTTGTGGTTATTTTGCACATTCAGGTTATTTGGGCCTGTCACAAGCTGTCATGACGGTCGGTAGTATGGTGTTCTTTTTGTTACGTCTCGGTGGGGAGCTCCTAACCGGCGCTCTCAGCGCCGGTTCGGCTTACTGGCGCCTGAAGGCGACGCGACTGGGCCGGCCCAGAAAAATTTCGATCGACAAAGCAAGCTCGTGGGTAGCGTGAAAAGAAAAGGCGGGTGATAGGCGCCGGTCCGCTGGCGGAAACTTTTCGGCCGGTCCAACGCGGGCCCTTGATTTGTTTAATCTACAACCGTCAGATCTCTCTTATTCCCCTCCCTTACGTCGTCTTCCTCCCTGCCTCTCTACTCCCTGAATGAAGAAAAATTCCTCAATCCTCCGCCAGATCTCTCTTGCCCTTGATCCCGGCATCATCTCCGACGTGCAGCAGGTCCTCCCCGTGTCATCTCATGGCGTCCTTCTCCCGTCAGCGGCTTCGAGCACGCGACCCCTCCCAGCAGCAGCTCGTTCTTGACGTGTTACGCGCGGGCGCCGCCATTGCTGCTCCCGACCGACCCCATGGTTGGAGCACAGAGGCACGCCATCGCAGCTCCGCCACCCGCCGCCGTTGAACCAACAGCTCTCCGCACTCGATGTAGCCCTCGCCTCCTGCTCACTGCATCGCCCCTGGCCGCTGCTATTCCATCGCGCGATGCATCCTCCCCCGTCGCACCTAGCCGTCGTGGTTCCAGCACACAAAAAGTGACTGCCGTCGTAGGCTCAGGCCGCCATGGTTCCAGTACACGAGCACGACCACATCGCATCTCGACATCGAGAAGAGAAACGATGCAGCTCCCATCACAGCTTGCAGCAAAAACAGTCGCCGGTCGCAGCTACCCGCGATGACAGTTGCAGCTTAACGACGAGATCGCAGAAAAAACGTTGCATCCGCAGGTCGCCGATGCTGGAACCACGCAGTAGAAAGCTACAACCGTATGTCGCGGTGCTGGAACCGGCGGGAGAAAAAGCTACAACCGCAAGTCACCGGTGTTGGAGCCGGGGAGAAGAAAAGCTGCAACCGCATGTCGCCGGTGCTGGAACCAGGCAGTAGAAAGCTACAACCGTATGCCACCGATGCTGGAACCATACAGTAGAAAAGTTGCATCGCGGTACTGGAAGAAGAAAAGGCTACAACGGTACTAGGAGGTGCATGAGCCGGGGAGAAGAAAAGCTGCAACCGCATGTCGCCGTGCTGGAACCGAGCAATTGGTGACGTGTTTTGCTCCGACGGGAGGGTGATTTGCTGCGACCGACGACCGTCTTTGCTGGAACCAATGAGCTATTTGCTGCCACCATCTAACTACAATGGCTGTGTTCGAACCATGGTCGTCGTCTCCCTCGAAGAGGCTTCACAGCAGGCTATGGATGTGTGGCCCGCTCACGTCGAAGAGGGGCAGAGGGCGGGCGGCCTACCTGGCGGGGAGGGAAGGGGAAGGGTCTGTACCCAACTCTCCCGAGAGAGCCGGGTGCGGTGGCGGCGTGTGCAGGTAGTGACGCCCCCGTGAGGAATGAAGGAAGTGAGAGATAGGAGATGACAGGAGAACGTGTGAACCAGAAAGACTCACGCGTGGATAAGGCTGAAAATTGTCTCGCTTGGAAACGTCCAGGAGACACACGATTGTACTAGATCGCACGGCTCGCGCTTGACCGGCCAAATCACTCGGCCGGCATATGCCGTACAGAAACATTTCCCAAAAGAAAACCCCAAAAAGTGGTTCCGACCAGGATCGAACTCGCGCTATGGCAGCGGCGTACGAGCTTTTCTAACCACCTGCCTTACTGCTAGCTACCGAAAATATTGCAGAGTGAACACATTAAAGAACATTCGTAGGCGCGTAATTTTTTGCACACATGTCATTTACTGTAGCGCTTTTATTTTTGAATTATTTTTCAACAATTTGGAAAAATATCATGACTTACAAAACGTACATTGGTTTGAAGAAAAAAACATAAAATTTTGAAAAAAATCAGCAATTTGATAAAGTTAATCCATTTTGAAAAATAGTTCACAAATCTTGAGACAAAAGTTCAAGCATTTAAAAAATAGTTCATCAAATTTTGAAAAAAGGTTCATCAATTTTGGAAAAAGTTAATCCATTTGAAAAATAGTTCACAAATCTTGAGAAAAAGTTCACAGATTTAAAAAAAGTTCATCAAATTTTGCAAAAAAGGTTCATCGATTTTGGAAAAAAAGTTAATCCATTTTCAAAAATAGTTCACAAATCTTGAGAAAAAAGTTCACGGATTTCAAAATAGTTCATCAAAGTTTGAAAAAAGGTTCATCGATTTTGGAAAAAGTTCATCGTCATTTAAAAAGTTCATAGAAATTCAAAAAATGTTCATCAATTTTGGAAAAAGAGTTCATCGGATTTGAAAAAAGTTCATCGATTTTGTAAAATAGTTCATCAAATTTGGAAAAAGTTCATCGAATTCGAAACAAGTGCATCGAATTTTAAAAAAAGTTCATCGAATTTGAAAAAGGTTCATCAATTTTGGAAAAAAGTTCATCCAATTCAAAAAAGTGTTCATCAAATTTGGAACAAAGTTCTTCGATTTTGGAAAAGTTCATCAATTTGTAAAATAGTTCATTCAAATGAACAAAAGAAGAAAAAAACATCAAACAGAACCCTTCTGAATAAAGAAGAAAAACGAAAATAATAGACATGGAAGAAAAAAGTAAAGAAGATATTTTTGAACACATGAGCTAGGAGTGGTGGGGTGCTTGGTGGTTGGGTCGAACGAAGAGGAGGTCGTGTGTTCGATTTCCGCCCAACGGCCTTTTTTTGCTTTACAACAGAAAAAGAAGGGACGATGGGCTGGCCCAAAGAAGAGGCGTGAAGGAGGGAGAGGTGTGCACCCGTTTGCGCGGATGCCTATAGCGGGCGCAACGGGTGCCGTTTAGGGAATGCCGTCTCGGTGTGTGTATTGTGTTTGTGGTCGGTTATTTCCGTGGGCTAAAACGGAGCTCACATTATTACTACTGGTCGTCACCGAGACTAAAATGTGTATTAATAATACCGCCAAACGCCAAACAATTTCACAATCCTCTCAAAATAAGTAAAACATGGAGCATCAAGCCAAGCCAGTGCCAGCGAATAAGAACACCACCATCTCGAGCATTACGAAAGCCCAACCTAGCAGAGACAAAAACGAAATTGAATCAGCCCACCGTAACAATATAAAATCTTAGAGGTCCTGTCCCACGTGTAACATGCAGGATAGCAAACAAACATGCAGTAGCCCCCCCCCCCCCCCCCCCCCCACTTTCATGGGTGTGGGCCCCGCCTCCCTTCTAATTTCTAATCAAACACTGGCACATAATCAAAACCCGTTAATCCATAAAACCCACCCGTGTGTGTAGCATTACTCCCCTCGCCCCATGTAGCGCCATGTTCGTATAGTGTTGCCTTTTTTTCTTTATCGTCTTTTCAGCATACATTTTTTTTATTTGCGTTGGTTTTTTATTAAAATGTTTTCTAAAAGTTTATACTCCCTCCATCCACTTTTAAAGTTGTTCAGACAAATAAAATTGAACTATTTTGCACGCTGTCTGAGATGTCTACAACACGTTAAAAAACTGAACAGCGGGAGTAGAACACTTAGGATTGCGAGCAAGCGCACATGGGCGTGGCTCATGTAGCGCCAAGTGGATATTGCGTTGGCAAATAAATCTGCATGGTTTTAAACTATTTATTTTATTTCGCTTGGTGTTTCTATTAAAACACATTCATTAAAAAAACTCACGGTTATTTTGTGAATTTTCAAAAAAAATACAAATTGTAAAAAACATTCACGAATTTAAATATTTTTTAGAAATTAAAAAAATCTCGAATATGAAACATATATTCATGAATTCTCAAAAATATTCACGAGTTTTAAATTTGTTCATAAATTTTAAAAAAACTGGATTCAAAAATGTTAATGAATATGAAAATCTTCACAAAATATTTAAAAATGTTCGCAATTTTGAAGAAAAAATATGAATTTTCCAAATAATATTCATAAATTTTAAAATAAAATTAAAAAATGAACCTCAAAATAAAAATGAAAAAAGAAAGAAACACAATAGAGAGAGAAAACGGGCATAACTTTTATAAAACTAGAAGGACCGTCTTACATGGTCGGCACAATAGCGTTGCATGGTCTGCATTTGCTCCTCCGCTTTCGCGGTATGTGCGTAATACAAATTGTCATAATAACCATAGGAAAAAATAGAAATAATTTCTGAAAACGCTTGCGGTTCAGTGCATGGGTCGAATGCTTTGAGCGGTCGTCTTCTCACACGCGCGCATATTTATCTCTTTCTCCTTCTTTATTTCACAATAGAAAAAGCATCGCAGCTCATTCATGGCGACTACAGCCTTTGCCCACCCCCTCGCCAAGCGCCTCCGGCCAAATCCGCGCTGTTCCTCCAAGTCGGTGTGCTTCCCCTGTCGGATATTGTCTGCCGGCCGTCATGAAGTCATCGGCCTCCCCTCCCTTCAGCATGGGGGCAATCCCTTTCCCATTTTTCTCACATGTTTCTCCTCCGGCGAGTAGGCCGCCGCCTCCCACGCGCACCTCCTCAACAAACCCCCCCCCCCCCCCCCCCCCCGCTCCGCCGCATCCGATGCCACCGGTGTTGCAGACGAGAAAAGCTATGCCCAGGGACGACGATGTTGCAACCGGCGACGAGAAAAGCTACGACCAGAGACGACGATGTTGCAACCAGCGACGAGAAAAGCTACGACCAGTGACGAGAAAGTTGGGTCTGCCACTGCGCAATACTAAAAGTTGCAACTGGCGATCGATAATGTTACAACTAGTATTGTCGAAAGCTTCAACCGGAGACGACGGGAATCGAGGATCGGCCACCACGCAACCGCGGGAGCTGCAACCGGTGATGAAAAAAGCTTCAATCGGCAATATACGAAGCTTCAACCGGCGACAGGGAAACGCAAAAAGTTGCAATTGTTGACACAAAAGCTCCATCTATTTGAAAAGCTTCAACTAGAGACCGACGAGAAAAAGCTGCAGCGACGAGCCGTTGATGCACACGATGTTTTCTATGCACCAATGGTGCTGCGGCGGATGCTGGAACCGATGCCCTCGCCATTGCTGCATAGGAAGGGGCAGACCAGTGGACGCCGGTGTTGCAACTGGCGAGCTGCGACGGTGAGTGGCGACGACGAGCGGCGACGACACGATGGCATAGTGAGGCCGACGAGTGTGGACGACGCGGGTGGCCGACAAGCTGGGTGGCCGAAGACAGCACAGGCGTCCCGCGGCTCCGTGAAAGCCCGCATTGAAGCCTCCATTGCCGAGGCATACCTGAACGAGGAGGTGGCCATGACCACGACAAAGTACTGTCATGACAGTATTCAGACTAGGTTAAATCCAGCTCCTCGTTACAATGAAGAACCCACCAGTAATGTTTCCGACCTTAGCCTCTTCGAAGGCCAAGGTGGCAAAGCAAGTGGACCGAAGCCCAAGAACTTTTCACCTACTGAGTGGTCGACTATTAAGATCTATGTCTTGACCAACATGGAAGAAGTGCAACCGTACATAAAGTAAGTGTAGAACACCTTTATTGACAACTACTGACTAGTCTTGAGTTCTAACTCGAATTCTTCCTATTTCTAGGGAATTCCAGAACGAATTCTGGAAGCTACCACGGCCTCCTAGCGACGAAGAATCAGCAGACCTTCTTGAAGATACCAATGCTGATGGCGGTTTCATTTCTTGGTTCTCAAGAAAAGTAACTTTTCTAACTTTATGTTACTTCAAGTTGATCTTACTTGCCTATAATGCTTCCACTAATGAACCAGACAATCTCCTATTAATCTTGTAGGCATATCAGGAGGTTGATATGGACGCCAAAGTGAGGGAAGTAGCCAAAGGTTTTGAATATGAGGCCAAGTCATTTAAGGCTTACGACATGAATGGGTATCGCTTCCACACTGATAAACACACGCGTGAGAGGCCCAACCGAAGGTCAATAAATAGTGGGGTCTATTGTCTAGGGACAGATGGACGTCACTACTATGGAACCATCGAAGAAATTTATGAGTTGCAGTATTGTGGTTTACAAGGAGTGAAGCCCATCGTATTCAGATGCAGCTGGCTCAATCCTGAGAAAGTGAGACGAACCCCTAGTATTGGCTTTGTCGAAGTTGAACGAGCATCGAAATATGCAGGAAATGATGTCTATATTATGGCTCAACATGCTACACAAGTGTTTTTTCTCCCATACGCGTGCACATCTACGGAATATATCGATCTCTTGAAGTGGGATGTCGTGTACAAGGTACCCCCACGTATCAAGGTACCTACCCCAAACAAGGACGATTACCATATAAACCCTAACACATACGAGGGAGAGTTCTTTCAAGAAGCAGACACTGACGAAGACGAAGATGATGCAAAGGAAGATGATGGCGTGCATCACGAACATGAGGCTATGGAACATGAGGCCATGGATGACATGGAAGTAGATAATGCAGAGGACGAATACGAGGATGTTTCTGACCCTCGAGATTTGGCATTACTTATGCGATGGCACATGGGGCTAGATGAGGATGAGGGCCCCCCTGAAGACTTCGAGGATGAATGTATGAATGGGCGTGATAGCGATGATGAAAGCCCTGATCCAAATGTTGCACCTAATATTGACCCTTATTTCTAACAACTCCATGTAATCGTGTGGGAACTCTATGTATGTGTGTCACAACTCTATGTATTCGTGTGTGTAACAACTCTATGTATTCGTGTGTGCAACAACTCTATGTATTCGTGTGTGCAACAACTCTATGTATTTGTGTGTGTAACAACTATATGTATTATTGTGACAATTCCATTTATTCTTCATATGTGATATATTTATTGTATTTACATCAAGTTGTATCATCTGTACTAATTGGTTTGTTCTTCTTCGTATCAGGTGATTGAAACATGACAGGTAGCAAGAAGATTCCAAAGGAAAGTTTGAAAAAAGTGAATGATCTATACAATGATCAACCTGCTCGACCGGTGAAAGCGGTGGCCGCTCCTTCATCGGTTGCCACAACCGCCAAGAAGGCCAAAGGATTGGCATGTCTAGACACCCGTCCGGCAAAACGTGTGAAACAAGGTCGAGTACCATGGGGGGAGGAGTAGGAGGCGGACGAGGAGGGGGGTAGGTGAGGCAGGAGGAGGAGGCGGACGAGGAGGCGGACGAGGAGGGGGAGTAGGTGAGGCAGGAGGAGGAGGCGGACGAGGAGGGGGAGTAGGTGAGGCAGAAGGAGGAGGCGGACGAGGAGGCGGACGAGGAGGGGGAGTAGGTGAGGCAGGAGGAGGAGGCGGACGAGGAGGGGGAGTAGGTGAGGCAGGAGGAGGAGGCGGACGAGGAGGCGGAACGAGGAGGGGGAGTAGGTGAGGCAGGAGGAGGAGGCAGACGAGGAGGGGGAGTATGTGAGGCAGGAGGAGGAGTACGTAAAGCAGCCCAGAGTAGAGCACCTCTTTCTTCTCCTCGACCCTCTGATGCAGTGCTTCACCGAGCTCAGGAGGAGGAAACAGAGGATGGGGATGAGGCGTGTGAGGAGGAGGACGAGGAGGATTTTGCGGAGGAGGTGGTGGAGGATGAGGAGGAGGTGGTGGAGGACGACGCCGCCGAGAGGAGGCTGGTTGTTCGTCAGGTTTCTAAGGGTGGGGATGGACCCTCATGGGTGACAGAGCACCACGAGGTGAGCGGTTCGCAACAGAGCGGTTCGACTATCAGCACTACTTCCGGTGGGAAAGTGTGGCTGCGTGGTCCTTCAAAGCTTCCAAGACGTCCATATGTGCATAGAGACGTGTTGATTAAACCAATGGGAGAGAAGTAAGTGGTTATCTCGACTCATCCCATATAAATTGTACCTTTTGTCATTTCCTCACATATAATATGACTTCACTCTTCGAAATGCAGAAGCTTAGTAAAAGGTGGTGAGAGGCGTCTGCCACGGTCGCCGAGTGGCATCATTGGGGGTCTTTGTAGGTTAAATTATCCTGGACTGGTCACTTTACCGAACGGTATCTTTGAGCCAGCTTGGTCATGGGATCACTACAAACTTGCACCGGATTTCCTGGATATGCGTCAGAGGGTTTATGATAACAGAGCCATGCGAGTGGTCAACGATTTCTGGGTAAGTCCTTTCAAACACCTAAATGTCAATACCAAAAGGTTTAAATTTGCCATAGTCATGATTTAACCCTTCTCACATGTATGCATGTTTGTAGGATTTCTATACATGCGTTGAGGGTCAGAAGGATCGTTCAAATGTGGTGGTCGAGAATATTGCCAAGAAACTAGTCCACGACATGCACTATGAGGAGCACGTCCGGTTAGTGGTCAAGTATCACACGGACTATCTCAACCATAGGATTTCCAAACAGGAGGCTCGAGGGACGCATCTTTCACGGGACAATTACTTCAAGGCAAGTGACGATGGATGCTTGCTATTCCCTACATTACCGCAAAATTAGAATCCTTACTAAGATGTATTTGTTTAATTTACAGGTGATTCCTTAGTGGTGCGCTGACAAACGTCTGTGCTGGGAGAAGATCGTCGAACGGTGGACAGATCCAGGGTGGCAGGATGAACACAAAGTAATATCTGAACGGCGTAAGTTGATGGGGGGTCGAGGACACCGTCAAGGCAACCTCACCATCCCAGGTGTCATCTCAAAACATGTAGGCAACCACATCCTTTTCATCATGTTCTCTTTCATTTGTGTGCATTCCCTTGATTGTTTGGATCGCTTTCTTTTGCAGAAAGAAGACACTGGCAAGGATATCACTTACTTCGAGGCATGGACCATCAAACGTACCAAAGACGACAAGGACAAGGACCCTCTCCACCCGGAGAGGGACTGGATCAGCTCTAAAGCCCGGTCAGATGGAGAGAACTACACCAAAAAATTGAAGGAGACGTACGGGCCTGACGCTGATCCTCACGTGCTACCGTTTGACCCTCTTGTGGCCATTGCCGTGGCAGGCGGTAGACCGAATGGCCGGATGGCGGTTCACCTCGATTCTGTCATAACCTCCTCCCTTCCGAGAGTCAACACGCTCCGTGCTATGAGTACTGGCTCTACTCCTACCGTAGAGCGTCACGTACCACATTCCGTGAGCATTATTGAGGATATTCAGGTCAGTGCTTCTTCATTGATCCTTCATGGTCCTGCATATTTGCATTTCAACATGAATGACATTTGCATTGCCATATTGTAGACTCAACTGATTGACACCGAGAAAGAACGAGATGAAAACCGGGCCAAGCTGAAGGCACAAGATGATCTAGTGAAGTCCTTACAACATATGGTGGCCAATCTTTATTCCATGCAAGGCCAACCAGTGCGAGAGATGCCACCGACGCCAGAGTGGAACATTGTGAGTTTCGTTTAAACTATTTCTATCACCATTTTCGGCATTACCATATGCATTCATCTCACTATTGGGTCAATCCATCACAGCTCAACCCATCACAAGGGTCGAACAATGTTCCGGTAGTTCCACCTCAAGTTGGTGGAGTTAGGGCAGCAAAGGGAATAATGCCTTCTAATGTTGTTGTTATCACTCCGGTTGATGGAGTTAGGGCAGCAAACAGAATGATAGCTTCTAATGTTGATGTTATCACTCCGATCTCCAAAATCGCGTGAACTTCATGTTATGTTATGTTAGAAACTGTTCCTTGTATGTTGAGAACTCTTGCATCTTGAGACTTGTAAACTTGTGGTAGTCGAGTGTCTTCACTACTATTTCACCTTTTATGCACTATTGCTTTTATGTGGAATGCTTTTCAGAATCATTGCTTCTTTTGTTCAATGATGCCTATATGTGACATGTTCTATGTGTGATGAACTATATGCTGCTGCTGTATATGTTTCACTGCAGGAAAGAAACAGAAACAGGAAAAAAAAGGCTCCTGGGCACACCATTACCGAGGGTGGCTCTCGGTAATAACTGTGAAACTGGACCATAATGCACCCTTTACCGAGAGGCCTCTCGGTAAACATGTACCAACCAGTAGAACCTGACACCTTTACCGAGAGGCCTCTCGGTAAAGGATAATAACCTGTGGTGCCCCTGACAACTTTACCGAGAGGGCTCTCGGTAAAGGGAAAAGGATTGCCGAGGGTGGCTCTCGGCAAAGTTGGACCTCGGCCTGCTCTCGTGGTCCCACATGTCAGGAGGTGACACGTGTCAGCCTCCTAGTGGTTCTCTTTGCCGAGAGGGGCTCTCGGCCAAGATGGCCCTCGGCTTGTTCGCCTAGTCCCACATGTCAGGAGCTGACACGTGTCAGCCACCTACTGGGTGGCTTTTTCGAGAGGGGCTCTCGGCAAAGCTGGCCCTCGGCCTGTTCGCCTGGTCCCACATGTCAGGAGCTGACACATGTCAGCCACCTACTGGGTGGCTTTGCCGAGAGAGGCTCTTGGAAAAGCTGGCCCTCGGCCTGTTCGCCTGGTCCCACATGTCAAGAGCTGACATGTGTCAGCCACCTACTGGGTGGATTTGCCGAGAGTGGCTCTCGGCAAAGCTGGCCCTCGGCCTGTTCGCCTGGTCCCACGTGTCAGGAGCTGACACGTGTCAGCCACCTACTGGGTGGATTTGCCGAGAGTGGCTCTCGGCAAAGCTGGCCCTCGGCCTGTTCGCCTGGTCCCACATGTCAGTAGCTGACACGTGTCAGCCACCTACTGGGTGGCTTTGCCGAGAGTTGCTCTCGGCAAAGTTGGCCCTCGGCCTGTTCGCCTGGTCCCACATGTCAGCAGCTAACACGTGTCAGCCACCTACTGGCTCTCTTTGCCGAAAGTGGCACTCGGCAAAGAAGGCCCTCGGCCTGTTCCCCTGGTCCCACATGTCAGGAACCGCCGGCACCGTGTGCTATCCATTAGCTACTTTATTTTGCCGAGTGGTACTGTTTGGCTCTCGGCTAAGCCTTTGCCGAGTGCCCGTGTTCTGGCTCTCGGCAAACTCCTATTTGCCGAAGAGGTGTATGCCGGGTGGCTTTCGCCGAGGGTGACACTCGGCAAAGGCTTTGCCGGCGGTTTTCGGCCCTTTGCCGAGTGTCCGTGGCACTCGGCGTAGCCCAGAATTCCAGTAGTGAAACTTGATTTTGTTGGCGAGAGAGAAAATCACCTTGATCTTCTTCTTCTTGACCAAACACTTCCCCTAGATTCGTCATCTTCTCTTCTTTCCCAGATCAGCACAAGTCATGCTTATAGCTGGAGATACAAGAGGCAAAAAGACGCCACCACTGATCCTCAGCCAGGCATGTGAGCAAGCTTCACATCTGTGAGGGTGTCATAGCTGGGAGGGTTATTATTAGATTATAGTGTGATCCATGCACAGCAATATGCATACAACTTTCTTTATAGAGAAATGTACAATTATGCATACAACTTGCAGCCAAATTTTACACAAAAGGCAACTTTCCCCTGCTTAATGAAATCAGGGTTTGAACAACTAAAACATCAATAGCACAGCTATAAAAATTAGAGACGGGTTCTTAATTAACAAGACATAACACAACTCTCCCATCACCCATCCAACTCACACTACACTCCCATCACCCATCAAACTTGAAAATCAAACCAAAGCCAACACCAAAACAGCAAACTGATGAACTTCCATTGCTTGAGAGTTATGCTTCCTCATTGACGTGTCGAGCTTCACTTGATGCTTCAGCCACAACACCAGCTGCCGCTAAACAAAGAAACAATTATTCAGTAGGATGAGAAATCATCTTATGGTATGATTAGACACTCACTACTTTTATCTGTGACACTAACTGAAATGTGTTACAGTGAAAAAACACTTACACAAAAATTAAAACTAGGAGAGAACATATAAACATACTTAAGCTATTCAGGTAGTACCTGGTGGATAGTAGAAGCTAACATAGGGAAAGACACTACCAGAAAAACTTCGTTTGCCGACGGCCAAATCTATGCCGACGGCACCCGTCGGCATAAATGCCGCTATGCCGACGGCCAAGGGCAGGCCGTAGGCGTAGAAAAGCCGTCGGCATATACGAGGCCGTCGGGACCGCTCGAGGTACGCCTACGGGGCCCGTCGGCATAGGAGCGGCCGTCGGCATAGCCCTTGCCGTCAGCGCTGACCGTTTGACGACGTTGAGCCTACGCCGACGGGTGGTAACGGCGGCCGTCGGCATACCCGTGCCAGCCCTATGCCGACGGCTATGCCGTCGGCATAGACCTGGCCCATACCCCTCTGCCACGTCATCGATCCGTGTGCTATGCCACGTCATCGATCCGTGGGACTGCACCTCCGTGTGTGCACAGATATGACGACGGCCTAGCCATCGGCATACATTTTTTTAGTTTTATTTTAAATTTCACTTTATACTACCTATGGCAAATATATGCCTACGGTGTAGCCGTCGGTATAGGCCCCTCTGCCACCTCATCGATCCGTGCGCCATGCCACGTCATCGATCCGTGGGACTGCACCTCCGTGTGTGCACAGGTATGCCGACGGCCTCGCCGTCGGCATATTATTTTTTTATTTTTACTTTATTTTCTCATTTATATTTTAGTTTTTGTTTTTGCATAAGATAATTATGCCTTATCTAAAAAAACATACCCTGATTGTATATCGATTGCCCCCCGTTACGAACGTCGCTATCGCCGTGTCACGAAGGGGGGAAACGGTCGACGCGGAGGAAATTCTAGTTGGTGGGGGGATTCGGGGTGTAGCTATGTCACCGAAACATCGCACGGGTCCCGATGCATATGTGAAAGTGTTCAGGCATGCGTAGACGCCCGTCTTGGGGCTCCGCGGTGTGCCCCCTGCACGCAAGGCAGTGCCGCCGTCACTTGGATGGGGGCACACCCCGGAGACGCGTGCCGCCTCTTCGGACATGCCACCACACTACCCCGCATGTATGAGGGCCCGGTGCGACGCTCGGGTGGCATTGCTACCCCCCAGGGCCCCCGTCCCGCCTAACCCTGTAGCGTTTGACCACGGGATCTAGCCCTTTGACTTTGCACGGACGGGCTTTGAGCAGTGGACCTATCCACCCGGTTGTGGTAGGTCAGCCCATAGGAACATTTTGGAGCAACATCCGGGCCAGACCCACGGCAAGATCCCCTCCGTGTAGACCCGACGCGTCCGTTTCCCCCTCCAGGTGCCGGCGGCGGCGCCGTCCGTGAGGGGGGCACACGCCGGAGACGCGTGCCGCCTCTTGGGACATGCGACCACACCACCCCGCATGTATGAGGGCCCGGTGCGACGCTCGGGTGGCATTGCTACCCCCCAGGGCCCCCGTCCCGCCTAACCCTGTAGCGTTTGACCACGGGATCTAGCCCTTTGACTTTGCACGGACGGGCTTTGAGCAGTGGACCTATCCACCCGGTTGTGTTAGGCCAGTCCATAAGAACACTTTGGAGCAACATCCGGGCCAGACCCACGGCAAGATCCCCTCCGTGTAGACCCGACGCGTCCGTTTCCCCCTCCAGGTGCCGGCGGCGGCGCCGTCCGTGAGGGGGGCACACGCCGGAGACGCGTGCCGCCTCTTGGGACATGCGACCACACCACCCCGCATGTATGAGGGCCCGGTGCGACGCTCGGGTGGCATTGCTACCCCCCAGGGCCCCCGTCCCGCCTAACCCTGTAGCGTTTGACCACGGGATCTAGCCCTTTGACTTTGCACGGACAGGCTTTGAGCAGTGGACCTATCCACCCGGTTGTGTTAGGCCAGTCCATGAGAACACTTTGGAGCAACATCCGGGCCAGACCCACGGCAAGATCCCCTCCGTGTAGACCCGACGCGCCCGTTTCCCCCCTCCAGGTGCCGGCGGCGGCACCGTCCGTGTGGGGGGGCACACCCCGGAGACGCGTGCCGCCTCTTCGGACATGCCACCACACCACCCCACATGTATGAGGGCCCGGTGCGACGCTCGGGTGGCATTGCTACCCCCCAGAGCCCCCGTCCCGCCTAACCCTGTAGCGTTTGACCACGGGATCTAGCCCTTTGACTTTGCACGGACCGGCTTTGAGCAGTGGACCTATCCACCCGGTTGTGTTAGGTCAGTCCATAGAAACACTTTGGAGCAACATCCGGGCCAGACCCACGGCAAGATCCCCTCCGTGTAGACCCGACGCGCCCGTTTCCCCCCTCCAGGTGCCGGCGGCGTCGCCGTCCGTGAGGGGGGCACACCCCGGAGACGCGTGCCGCCTCTTGGAACATGCCACCACAGCACCCCGCATGTATGAGGGCCCGATGCGACGCTTGGGTGGCATTGCTACCCCAGGGGCCCTGGCCGTCGGCATAGGGCGCGATTCCGGTAGTGAGAGGGACCATCTAACATTTGGATGTTGATACAGCTTGCTCGAGAGCTTCTTCGAGCTTTGTGACTTGAGATCAATCATGTAGGTGCCAACTCTTGAGATTACAAAAATGATGCCAGTGCCCTCGACAGAGCCACCCAACTCTGGTGGTATCGAAAAATTGCCAAGGGGAAAAAGATCAGTCTTGAGGTCGATGTCTATCCGTTGCGTCCACGACGCTACTCCATCGGGATCCACCTCCCTCCACCAGACGGAGAGGAACAGGTGTGCGATCCCCAGCCTGCCATCTTCCCCCACCATGAGGATAGGATTGTTGCTGGCACGCTCGACCTCTTCTTCCGGCAGAAGAATCTCCGACAGGCAAGAAGCCGTGGAAGTCGCCGTAGCGGCGGCGGAAGCCGTGGCTGGCGAGGAGGCCGCGCCATGGCTTGCAGACGAGGGAGGCGCGGAGGAGATTACCTGGCTCGTCCGGCGGGAGGCGGGTGAGGGTCTCCTCCACGAGCTCCTCCATCTCGCCCAGCTCCCGCACCAGCCTCGGCGGCATCGTCGCGTGTGCCTGCGGTGCGGCCGCCGTATAGATTTTGGAGGATTTTGGGTGTTGGTACGGCCGCCGAATAGATTTTTGAGGATTTTGGGTGTTAGGTTTGTAGTCGGGAGAGGACGAGTAGCAGTGAGGGGAATTTAGCAGGCGTCTCACACGATCTGTGTACCGACACTCTGACTCTACATTTCCATTTCACGCTCTAAGTCCTTTAACTGCAACATATTTACCGACATATGCATCGAGACCCACCTTGCTAGCTAAGAGCATCTACACCCGGACGTTCAATCCCGTCTCAAACGCCCAGGTGGGCGGGCCGGTCACTGACCGATCGTAAAAAACCTATCGAAGCGGACGCCTTAAACCGGCCTCAAACACCAGGGCTGACCGACACTCGTCATATCTAGCCCAAATGTAGGTCGGATATGAGGCGGACCGAGCGCGTCCATCATGTTCGCCCGGCTCATCTCCGCCCACCGCGACCCCACAAATCCCCATCAAGATCAAACCTAGCCTCACTTCACTTCACTCCACTCCCCCTTGCTCCAATCCGTCAACTCCTGAGCGCCGACGACCATATCCAGCACCGGCAACCACTCCACGGCTCCAGCGACGACGACTCGAACGCCTTCCTCCGCGATGGTGCCGGAGACGAGGACGAGCTGGCCCTCGGCATCGCGGTGGAGCGCTCGGGGGTGGACACGGGCGACAGCTCTGGTTCAGGTGTGATGCCAGCTTGTCGCCTGCGGCCATAGCGCCTTCGCCGGGCCTTCCCGCCCCGCGGGCGGATCTGTGAGGGCGGTTCAATCGGCGCCGCCCGTCCGTTGGCCTCCTCCACCTCCGGCCGCTACTCCACGTGGGCAGCGGTGGGTTCTAGTGCCCGCTCCACCGGCACCACGGATGCGCACTCCGGAATCGGAGGGGCGTGCCGCCTGCCGCGGGAGGCAGAGGGCAAGGGAAATGAGGGCCGTGTTGGAGCGGCTGCGCATTCCTCCGCCCGCCACCGCGTGATGCCAGCGGTGCCCGACGAGGATGAGCGTGTCCTCCAGTGGGTGTACCGCCGATCACTTACGGCAGTGGAGATGGACGCCCGGTGGCTCCGGAGGATCAATGCCAAGGCGGTCCGGCTCTGCATTGAGTAGTCCAGGTGGGAGGTGGCGAGGGTGGCCAAGCTGAAGGGGAAGCAAGACCGCATCGTCCGATGCTTGAAGGGCTACATCATCATCAACACTTCCTTCTCCGATGACAGCGACGACAACGACGGCTCCGACGACGACCCACCTCCTTGCTGCGGGCGTATACCGCAGCGCTGGTGACCGAAAGGGCAAAGGGCCGGCGAGAAAGTGGTGAAGCTCGTCCCTCTCTCCGTTTAGATAATCTAGCTCCTACTATCTAGTTAGAATTTGCCAGACGGTTGAACTGTGTGAATTGTGACCATTGTGTGATCTTTCGGTGATGTTTATGCGAATTATGCCCGTTTGCAATCGGTTATATGTCCAGTTTCTATCGATTTTGGTCGTTTGGTGATCTACGTAGTATGTTGTATGATCTTGTATGGATATAGGGGTATGGTTATGAGATACGCGGCTGTGGATGCGCCAATTTGGGGACAACCCTGTCACTGTCCGCTGTGCTGGATTTGGCAAGTCCGGTTGTAGATGCTCTCTAAGATCGATAAAAAGTTCTTCCTCTAACTACTTCATTTATTCATTTATATTTATGTAGCATATCAGATTAGGAGCATATACCAATTGGACGATTTATTTGCCTGGTTTGGATAATTTTACCCTTGAGCTGCAATGATCTTTTGGAAAATTCACATGTAGGCCATGCCCAAGCGCATCACTCGTCTCGCACCCGTCAGGCCCCCTACCCACGCGTATCCCTCAGGCGCGTCTATAGATTTATCGCTATCATTAGCCCACACATTGTCGCTCATTCATGAATGAAAATGAGAATTTTCATGCCCAAACTTTCTTTCAAATTTCCTTCCGCTACTAGAATCTGGTTTTGTGCTGTGTTCCTAAACTTTGCCGAGTTCACTCTGTCGGAAACTCAACATATTTTGTGTCTCCTGAGTTTGATTCAAAATTGGACTCGACGGTGATAAGGAATTCCAAAGAAACATGGCGATTTTTTCTTCGTTCTCAAGGTTGCGAGCGCCCCGCCCACCAAAAAAAGGTTGCCATCGCGCATTTAAAAATCTACCACACCATTACAATGATGTGTTGCCGCACCATATGTTTTTTATGATATAATGGTAGGATTTTTCATAAATATATAGTCACAAAACATGCTGATTAAATTTGTCCATCCTTAAGGAATACTTTTTATTTTCTTTTTCTCTCTTGTGGTTATCTCATCAGATACATAACTTAATAATAGAAAACAAATTTAAAAAAACTTGGATTGGAAAGCCACCATTTGATCAAGCTGAGAGGTGACAAATCCATTGGCCAACAAACGACATGGAATGCCTCTCAATAGGAAAAGACACTTTCCATTTTGCAGAACTATAAAGGTGAAACCATTAAACTTTTGTTAACTATCAACAACTTGGTTGACTTTTTTAAGCGATGAGGATGAAAGAGAATTTCAGTTATAACCGCAAATACGAACTTGAGAAAGATCCATTTGAGAGGGGTACTTGGGACCGTCCTAAAATACGTTTTGATGCCTCTATTCTAGCATAGTACAATCTCTCACCGAAGAAGACAACAAATCATCGATGTGATAGAGACGTGCCAGGAGCCTAATAAGCTTCTTTTAGCGAGCTTTCCCCATTTCCATTATTTTCCTAACAGAAATGCAACAGCTAGCAAGAGATATGGATACAAGAAACGAGAAGGGGAACAACGCGAGCTCAAGCATGCCTTAGAGTTCCTAAGCTCCCCTGAATGCTTGTTCTCTAGTGGTTCCGGGGCTGGGGCGGTTATGGGCCCATTTGTCAATGCGTGCCCCACGGATTAGATCTGTATGGGCCTACTCCCAGGATATCATGATGTTCCCGTAGAGCTTTTCCCCCTCTCCTATTTTGGTTTTATGGGCGGTGGCTGGGCGAGGCTATGGTTGGTGGCCGTTACTTTTGGACGCACAGATCACAAAGCAAACTGACGGTAGGGATATGGGGTATCGTGTAGCTCGGCCTATAGTAGAACTTTGCGTTACTTTTGGGGAGGCGGGGGGGGGGGGGGGGGGGGGGGGTCTTCTGTGCTGGGTTGCGGGTGTTGGAAGGCCTCCCAAAAGTACATAGAAGTGCTCCACACTTTAATCGTTGTGAGGTTATTTCTCAAGTGAATTTTATGGTTATGCATATTCCTTCAACCTAGCTAAAATTTTGATCAGCAAATTTGTCGTCCTATTTTTTACAGAACTTCTGTTTTGCTTTCTACAATTTTATGACATTGATATCATGTTTATTCTCAGATGCAATGAAAAGTTGGTTAATACAAACAAGCAATTAACTTCAATCTTGAACATATCTTCTGTACCATAGATAAGGATCAAAATATATTACTGTTAGCATAAGAATTTAACAATACATACTGTCGCACTGCACTAATGGTAAGGCCATTGTAGCTAACTGTTAGGAATACGACACGGAGGCCATGGCGATCAGTGTGTGCGTGCACGCTGGTCGTGGCGGGCGTCGTGGCGGGCGTGCGTGTGTGTTTGGCTAGGTAGTTAGCTACAAGGGTGGCCGTGCATGTAGTTGGCTAGCGGGTTGTTAGTGCATGCATTGGTAGTTAGCGGCCTTGAGTTAGTGGCCGGTAGTGGTGGCCGTGTGATGCGTGCGTGGGGTCAGGCACGCGTGGGCGCTGCGTGTATAAAGCATAGACGATGCGGTCGTTGAGTTGTGCCAAAACCCAGTGAATAAAGGTTGCCAAGATACAGGCCGCATCGCCGGCCGCGGCGTTCGTCGCCATTGCTCCGAGTTTGTGTTCGAGTTGAGTTTCTTTGTGCATATGGTTTCTGGGTTTGCGCCAACACTAAATACTAGCCTGACAAATACGCGTATTTTCCCTTCATAACAGGGCAAGTATAATGCACATTTTATTAGCAACAGAGGCAAATGAGTTGCAGATGGGAAAATCTGAATGCGTCTGATGTAGCATCAGGCAATAAGAAATATCCTAAACACACAGATGCCACATCAACTGATTCCAGGTAACTATATATTCTAAGAATGACATGAAATAATTAGGAACTGTTTTAGAGACCCTCTATGAACAGAAAAGCCTATCTTTCTTGATGATTTCTACAGTTTTTGCCAGATTACTATAGGAATATCTCAGATTACACAAATGCATGTATATATAGGCTATGTAAGCTCGAGAATTGTGGAGGATCTTCATAAAAAGAATTTCAACACATGTAAATGATAATAGAACATCCACACTACAGAAAATCTTCATAGATATCCGGGTGATATTTTGAACCCAGCTTGTTGTGAATAGAATCTTGTTCTATATCTATAAGAATAGTCGAATACAGCATCAGTAACTTAAACGAACATCCTTTAAGCAGTACCTCAGTCTGTTATCAGTTCATGAGTAATAACAGCACACGGGAAACTTTAGTCTACTCACATAATCCAAAGGCACACAGATTCCTGTTTTTAGCCTGATTATCCGCATGCTTCTGTAACCCATCCCGAAAAGCACCTGCAAATTTAATTGTTAGTTAACTTGTGAAAGGGATTGTATTTGAGGATTCCTAAAATCTTCTAGGCTTTTTCGCAGCCACACAGATCTCACTTAATTAATACTGATAATGTCAGCTCATTGTTCTTCTTTGAACATCTCCAGATTTCATGGCTATTAAAATTCCAATTGTTAGTGTTTAGTCAAACCCGCAGAGAATACTAAAAGTGGTATATTGGGCATGACATTTCTCAAATAATAGATATGGTGGTAAACTGTCTTTACTTGGTAGTTGGATAGTATTATTTACCGAATTAATTAGTTAATCTATTATTATTCATAGATATCATATCATCTATGTTTCCCTTCCATGTCACAAGAACTGATGGGATTCTCGCAAATTTGCATACAAGAGAATTTTAGCTAAATGTTTCTCAAGCACTACTACTGGTGTTCACTCTCTTTGCTGATAAACATGTAGTAGTCTAAAAAACAAATCTCAGATTGTCCAATTTTATTTTGCCTGGACTGGACGGAGCTTAGTAATTAGTAGCTTCAATCATCAAGAATTCTGATTGCTTCAGCTAGTCCACCTGGCTTAAGTACAATGAGTACCTAAGCCATATGGTTCTATGTACATCTCACGGTATTTGTTTTTCTTCTCTTTTGTAGGTCTGAGGTAAATTACGTCACAAGTAATTAGCTTCTTGCTTACCCTTCAGTCCTGACTATGTAGGATGATTTTGTATTTGATCTATCTTCTACTTTGTTTTATTAACAAGTAAATATAGTTTAATGAAACGTTTTTTTATTTGTTGGCACTACTGAGATATCTCCTTTCTTGGATAGGTGAAATATTTGATATCGTGAGATTCATAAGTTCAATTACGAACCATTTATGTGTAATATTCTGGGAGTCCTTTCTAGCTAATACTCATGCATTGCATATATATTTATCTCTCTTTGATAGTCATGAGGGTTATTCACATGACATGGTTCCGTATGCTTCATATAATATATATACACTTTAAGTTCTTTGTTTATATGCCTATAGTTTGCCATCTTGGAACCATATATGTGTGCACGTATGATGGAGCAGACAATTGCGTCGTTGGTAATTAAGCAAAACCACCTTATCTGATGTCAATGACAATCTACATCTTTATGAGAGGTTCCGAACCTGTAATCTCCATGACGCCAGCCAATTCATAGTTCTTTAAGATTTTTTTTGAAAAGGAGGATATACCCTCGACCTCTGCATCTGGGCGATGCACGCAGCCATATTATTAATTATTCACAAGAACCTTACAAAGTAATACATCAGTATGCCTGAAGCCACCATCTTAGCAACACACCTGTCGCTACTCATATCCTCTTCATGAAGGGGTGCCAAATGTCCGAGCCTAATACCAAACAGACATCGCACCAAATCCTAACATAGTGCTTTAAGATAATCATTAGTTTTAATAATCTGCTTGTAGAAATACTTGTTTCAACAATGGTAAGGTACAACTGCGAATTTGCTGCAGCATGCCCATAATCGGCACATTTGTATGGGAAAAAACTTGATAACACTATGGCTACGCAAGGTTCAGAAGGAGCCTAATAGCTTATAACATAGTCAGATAATGGTGGTAAACTAACAACACATAAGATATCAAATAGGAATTGCCAGGAAAACTTTTGGAAACAAAAATATGTACACCAAAATGAAATAAAATGCATAAGCGGAATACGATGATTCTTGCTTTTGTTGTGAAACATTGTCATGCCTGTGTGTGTTTTTTTCTTCAAAAAGACGGGATGGCTATCCTGCTACTGCGAAAGACCGAAATAAGTTTATACGGTAGAAGGTAGTAAGAATATGTAGTTATGTACCGACTGATTTCATAAGCATACATATTTTTTCTTTGCTAGGGGATTAGTTCACATACATCATGAAAGTACTTCCTTCATCCAACTTCTCTTTGATGAAGTGGTAACATATTTCAGTGTGCTTTGTTCATTCACGATGCACATGTTGTTTGCAATATAGGATTTCTGAAAAATTATTCAGTTTCACATTATTTTCTCTTTTGTCTTCCATAGCAACAAACTGATAAAATCAGCCATGGTACTAGATATACACCACATGCATGTTCCTTGATGGGCACGATGTGCCTCACCTACAACACGCCACCCTAAGCCATGTGTTGCATAAATTCAGGAGCCGGTGCTCGGCTTTGGTTGAGGATGTGATGGCGTGGTTTTAGGTAGAGGACACCATGATTGCAATGACCGTGGCTGAGAAGTAGATAGCGACAAAGCATGGCAGCGAGAATGCGGCATCACTAACAGGATGTTCAAGTCCTTTTGTGCTTATAATATTTTTGCAAGAAAAACGAGTTTTCACTTCATGTAAAATGAACAAAATTTAGTGCTAAGGTTTTCATATATTTAGAGCAATAATTATTTTTCTTTTGCACCTGAAAGATTTTTTGTATTAAATTACAAGCACATATATTATATGAAGATTTAGATTATGGAAAAAGAACACGTTTCTTAAGAGTTCTAATTAAGTATATTTTGTGAGTATAAGTGTATATGCTACCAGGAGCTATTTGTCTCTATGGATGATCATGTCATTTTCAAATGAAGATAGTAATGTTTACCAATAATTTTAATCTCATGTTAACAATCTGGAGGCACAACACATAGTTTATGATATGAACGGAGATCTTTTTTCCTGATTGTGCATTGCAGTTCATGCATAATTTTTTTGAGGGAATTTAAAACTTCTCCCTTAAAAACAGTAAGTCTAGCCAAGTGCGGGTAATTGGGATGACCTTTGTTCTTTCTGCCACATTTGGGTCACGGTGCAATTATTCTTATGATACAATGACTGAGTTATTTGAATTGGAATTCAAACAAAGAAAACTGAATAATCAAGAAGGAATACAATCAATATTGAATTCAATGTTACAAAGTCGTATTTGTAAAGTGATACAAAGGGGAGGTTCATAAATTACAAAATCAAAATGCCAATAGGAAAATGAATATAATTGGATAATAAATAAAATTTATTGATAATGAGGAAATGTACGAGTATATGTTACAACTTATAAGTGAGTCCAAAGACCTACCTCAAGCCCTCTTCTTCTCTTCATTTTAACTCACTTTTGGATTAGAGCCTGCATAACAATCATAAATATAAAAGCATTAGGTTAAGGGTTAGAATGTATGCATCTCTAACCAAAGATGCAATATTCATATTTGAGGTTAACCTTGACGAAAGCTGAAATTCGCCTGATTCTGAAGACAGAGCCCGACAATTATAACCCATTCAAGCCAACAATAGACATAACTAAAGCCAACCACGAGTGGCAACCGAGACAACCAGTATTCCAACTATAGCATAAAATCCACAACCAAACCAGCCAAACCTCACTTAAGTCAACAATAGTATTTCTCTCTAAGTTTAGGTTAAACCTCATTAAGTCAAATCCCACAATTAAATTAAGTATCGGTTAAGCTTTCAGATTAAATTAAGTCCACCCAACCGTTTTCCAATATGCTAATGATCCGACCCACATGTCTATGTTAAGAAATTTCCTATTCAAGGAAATCCTCAAGAGGATAAGCATACACAAGACCAGCCGAAGGCAAGCATTTCACATGAAATAAACCTACCAAGTATAAGACCAAGCCATCAACCCCATGCCAGCCAAAGGGGGGTGTATGTGTATGTCACCTTAAGAGGCCATCCAGCTGTTTAGAACAATAAGCATGAAGGAGAGAATGACAGGTATAATTCTAGCATAAATCGGTAAATTAAATCCCACGCTACCAAACCACACATCTTACTCATTTGTGCAAAATCTGAATGAACAACATATGTATCATCCATATACGCATTGATCAACAGTATAAATAGCGTAGCACTAGTAGAAAACAGGGCTTAGGTCGCAGGGCAGTTTTCACATTAGCCCCGGTTCAGTCACGAACCGGGACTAATGTGAGCATTGGTCCCGGTTCGTGAGCCCAGGGGGCCGGCCGGGGCCTCGTGGGCATTGGTCCCGGTTCGTATGGACCCTTTGGTCCCGGTTGGTGGTACAAACCGGGACCAATGGGCCACGCTCCTGGCCCACCACCCTTTAGTCCCGGTTCATACACAAAAACCGGGACTAAAGGGCTGGTCCTAGTTGCGGCCAGTGTTTAGTCCCACCTCGCCAACCGAAAGGCGCTCACACCAGTTTATAAGCACGTCCCTCTATGCCTCGTTGAGCTTCTATTAAAGTGAAAATAGATGCCCTTATACAGGAAATTTGACTTAAATTCATAGTAAATTTCATAGAAATTTAGTATGAATTTAGGTTGAATTTTCTCTATAAGTGCATCTATGTTCATTTTTTATATTTATAAAATAAATAAACCTTAATAAAATAAATAAAAATAAATAAACCTTAATAAAATAAAATAAAATAAACTATAGTAACTACAATAAATAAACCTTAATTAATTAAGTAAAAATAGCAGCAGTAAAATAAATAAAAATAAAATAATTAAAGTAAAAGACATAAGTAATTAGAAATAAAATAAATAAGTTTTTTGTTGTAAGTAGAAAGAAAACCTTTTCAGAGTTCATTTGAAATGCTTTTCAATTTTAGGGTCTTATAGCTCAAAATAATTAGTAAATGCATGAAAAATAACAAATAAAATAAGAAAGGATCGGCAAATGATGATGTGGCTTTGAATGGTGCATTTTGAACACATAAAAGGTCAGGAGTTCAAATAAGTTTTAAAAAACGAAATCCCTTTGTAACAGACGAGTTTCCGGATGAAATCCTGATACTTTGAAAGAGATTGTCCGTTTTGTACACGAAGTGCATCCAGTTTTTGCCGTAACCCTCTCAACTTTCTTGCACATGCTATGTGGATGAAATGATGATATCATGCCAACTTTCAACCTTTTCAGAGTTCATTTGAAATGCCTTTCAATTTTACGGTCTTATAGCTCAAAATAATTAGTAAATGCATGAGAAATAACAAATGAAGTCAGAAAGGATTGAAAAATGATGATGTGGCTTTGAATGGTGCATTTTGAACACACAAAAAGTCAGGAGTTCAAATAAGGTTTAAAAAATGAAATCCCTTTGTCACAGACGAGTTTCCGGATGAAATCCTGATACTTTGAAAGAGATTGTCCATTTTGTACACGAAGTGCATCCAGTTTTTGCCGTAACCCTCTCAGCTTTCTTGCACATGCTATGTAGATGAAATGATGATATCATGCCAATTTTCAACCTTTTCAGAGTTCATTTGAAATGCTTTTCAATTTTACGGTCTTATAGTTCAAAATAATTAGTAAATGCATGAGAAATAACAAATGAAGTCAGAAAGGATTGAAAAATGATGATGTGGCTTTGAATGGTGCATTTTGAACACACAAAAAGTCAGGAGTTCAAATAAGGTTTAAAAAACGAAATCCCTTTGTAACAGACGAGTTTCCGGATGAAATCCTGATACTTTGAAAGAGATTGTCCGTTTTGTACACGAAGTGCATCCAGTTTTTGCCGTAACCCTCTCAACTTTCTTGCACATGCTATGTGGATGAAATGATGATATCATGCCAACTTTCAACCTTTTCAGAGTTCATTTGAAATGCTTTTCAATTTTACGGTCTTATAGCTCAAAATAATTAGTAAATGCATGAAAAATAACAAATGAAGTCAGAAAGGATTGAAAAATGATGATGTGGCTTTGAATGGTGCATTTTGAACACACAAAAAGTCAGGAGTTCAAATAAGTTTTAAAAAACGAAATCCCTTTGTAACAGACGAGTTTCCGGATGAAATCCTGATACTTTGAAAGAGATTGTCCGTTTTGTACACGAAGTGCATCCAGTTTTTGCCGTAACCCTCTCAACTTTCTTGCACATGCTATGTGGATGAAATGATGATATCATGCCAACTTTCAACCTTTTCAGAGTTCATTTGAAATGCTTTTCAATTTTAGGGTCTTATAGCTCAAAATAATTAGTAAATGCATGAAAAATAACAAATGAAGTCAGAAAGGATTGACAAATGATGATGTGGCTTTGAATGGTGCATTTTGAACACACAAAAGGTCAGGAGTTCAAATAAGTTTAAAAAAACGAAATCCCTTTGTAACAGACGAGTTTCCGGATGAAATCCTCATACTTTGAAAGAGATTGTCCGTTTTGTACACGAAGTGCATCCAGTTTTTGCCGTAACCCTCTCAACTTTCTTGCACATGCTATGTGGATGAAATGATGATATCATGCCAACTTTCAACCTTTTCAGAGTTCATTTGAAATGCCTTTCAATTTTATGGTCTTATATCTCAAAATAATTAGTAAATGCATGAGAAATAACAAATGAAGTCAGAAAGGATTGAAAAATGATGATGTGGCTTTGAATGGTGCATTTTGAACACACAAAAAGTCAGGAGTTCAAATAAGGTTTAAAAAATGAAATCCCTTTGTCACAGACGAGTTTCCGGATGAAATCCTGATACTTTGAAAGAGATTGTCCATTTTGTACACGAAGTGCAGCCAGTTTTTGCCGTAACCCTCTCAGCTTTCTTGCACATGCTATGTGGATGAAATGATGATATCATGCCAGCTTTCAACCTTTTCAGAGTTCATTTGAAATGCTTTTCAATTTTACGGTCTTATAGCTCAAAATAATTAGTAAATGCATGAAAAATAACAAATGAAGTCAGAAAGGATTGAAAAATGATGATGTGGCTTTGAATGGTGCATTTTGAACACACAAAAAGTCAGGAGTTCAAATAAGTTTTAAAAAATGAAATCCCTTTGTAACAGACGAGTTTCCGGATGAAATCCTGATACTTTGAAAGAGATTGTCCGTTTTGTACACGAAGTGCATCCAGTTTTTGCCGTAACCCTCTCAACTTTCTTGCACATGCTATGTGGATGAAATGATGATATCATGCCAACTTTCAACCTTTTCAGAGTTCATTTGAAATGCTTTTCAATTTTAGGGTCTTATAGCTCAAAATAATTAGTAAATGCATGAAAAATAACAAATGAAGTCAGAAAGGATTGACAAATGATGATGTGGCTTTGAATGGTGCATTTTGAACACACAAAAGGTCAGGAGTTCAAATAAGTTTAAAAAAACGAAATCCCTTTGTAACAGACGAGTTTCCGGATGAAATCCTGATACTTTGAAAGAGATTGTCCGTTTTGTACACGAAGTGCATCCAGTTTTTGCCGTAACCCTCTCAACTTTCTTGCACATGCTATGTGGATGAAATGATGATATCATGCCAACTTTCAACCTTTTCAGAGTTCATTTGAAATGCCTTTCAATTTTACGGTCTTATAGCTCAAAATAATTAGTAAATGCATGAGAAATAACAAATGAAGTCAGAAAGGATTGAAAAATGATGATGTGGCTTTGAATGGTGCATTTTGAACACACAAAAAGTTAGGAGTTCAAATAAGGTTTAAAAAATGAAATCCCTTTGTCACAGACGAGTTTCCGGATGAAATCCTGATACTTTGAAAGAGATTGTCCATTTTGTATACGAAGTGCAGCCAGTTTTTGCCGTAACCCTCTCAGCTTTCTTGCACATGCTATGTGGATGAAATGATGATATCATGCCAGCTTTCAACCTTTTCAGAGTTCATTTGAAATGCTTTTCAATTTTACGGTCTTATAGCTCAAAATAATTAGTAAATGCATGAAAAATAACAAATGAAGTCAGAAAGGATTGAAAATGATGATGTGGCTTTGAATGGTGCATTTTGAACACACAAAAAGTCAGGAGTTCAAATAAGGTTTAAAAAATGAAATCCCTTTGTAACAGACGAGTTTCCGGATGAAATCCTGATACTTTGAAAGAGATTGTCCATTTTGTACACGAAGTGCATCAGTTTTTGCCGTAACCCTCTCAGCTTTCTTGCACATGCTATGTGGATGAAATGATGATATCATGCCAACTTTCAACCTTTTCAGAGTTCATTTGAAATGGTTTTCAATTTTACGGTCTTATAGCTCAAAATAATTAGTAAATGCATGAGAAATAACAAATGAAGTCAGAAAGGATTGAAAAATGATGATGTGGCTTTGAATGGTGCATTTTGAACACACAAAAAGTCAGGAGTTCAAATAAGGTTAAAAAATAAAATCCCTTTGTAACAGACGAGTTTCCGGATGAAATCCTGATACTTTGAAAGAGATTGTCCGTTTTGTACACGAAGTGCATCCAGATTTTGCCGTAACCCTCTCAACTTTCTTGCACATGCTATGTGGATGAAATGATGATATCATGCCAACTTTCAACCTTTTCAGAGTTCATTTGAAATGCTTTTCAATTTTACGGTCTTATAGCTCAAAATAATTAGTAAATGCATGAAAAATAACAAATGAAGTCAGAAAGGATTGAAAAATGATGATGTGGCTTTGAATGGTGCATTTTGAACACACAAAAAGTCAGGAGTTCAAATAAGTTTTAAAAAACGAAATCCCTTTGTCACAGACGAGTTTCTGGATGAAATCCTGATACTTTGAAAGAGATTGTCCGTTTTGTACACGAAGTGCATCCAGTTTTTTCCGTAACCCTCTCAACTTTCTTGCACATGCTATGTGGATGAAATGATGATATCATGCCAACTTTCAACCTTTTCAGAGTTCATTTGAAATGCTTTTCAATTTTACGGTCTTATAGCTCAAAATAATTAGTAAATGCATGAAAAATAACAAATGAAGTCAGAAAGGATTGAAAAATGATGATGTGGCTTTGAATTCTGCATTTTGAACACACAAAAAGTCAGGAGTTCAAATAAGTTTTAAAAAATGAAATCCCTTTGTCACAGACGAGTTTCCGGATGAAATCCTGATACTTTGAAAGAGATTGTCCGTTTTGTACACGAAGTGCATCCAGTTTTTGCCGTAACCCTCTCAACTTTATTGCACATGCTATGCGGATGAAATGATGATATCATGCAACTTTCAACCTTTTCAGAGTTCATTTGAAATGCTTTTCAATTTTAGGGTCTTATAGCTCAAAATAATTAGTAAATGCATGAAAAATAACAAATGAAGTCAGAAAGGATTAACAAATGATGATGTGGCTTTGAATGGTGCATTTTGAACACACAAAAAGTCAGGAGTTCAAATAAGTTTTAAAAAACGAAATCCCTTTGTAACAGACGAGTTTCCGGATGAAATCCTGATACTTTGAAAGAGATTGTCCGTTTTGTACACGAAGTGCATCCAGTTTTTGCCGTAACCCTCTCAACTTTCTTGCACATGCTATGTGGATGAAATGATGATATCATGCCAACTTTCAACCTTTTCAGAGTTCATTTGAAATGCTTTTCAATTTTACGGTCTTATAGCTCAAAATAATTAGTAAATGCATGAAAAATAACAAATGAAGTCAGAAAGGATTGAAAAATGATGATGTGGCTTTGAATGGTGCATTTTGAACACACAAAAAGTCAGGAGTTCAAATAAGTTTTAAAAAATGAAATCCCTTTGTCACAGACGAGTTTCCGGATGAAATCCTGATACTTTGAAAGAGATTGTCCGTTTTGTACACGAAGTGCATCCAGTTTTTGCCGTAACCCTCTCAACTTTCTTGCACATGCTATGTGGATGAAATGATGATATCATGCCAACTTTCAACTTTTCAGAGTTCATTTGAAATGCTTTTCAATTTTACGGTCTTATAGCTCAAAATAATTAGTAAATGCATGAAAAATAACAAATGAAGTCAGAAAGGATTGAAAAATGATGATGTGGCTTTGAATGGTGCATTTTGAACACACAAAAAGTGAGGAGTTCAAATAAGTTTTAAAAAACGAAATCCCTTTGCCACAGACGAGTTTCCGGATGAAATCCTGATACTTTGAAAGAGATTGTCCATTTTGTACACGAAGTGCAGCCAGTTTTTGCCGTAACCCTCTCAGCTTTCTTGCACATGCTATGTGGATGAAATGATGATATCATGCCAGCTTTCAACCTTTTCAGAGTTCATTTGAAATGCTTTTCAATTTTACGGTCTTATAGCTCAAAATAATTAGTAAATGCATGAAAAATAACAAATGAAGTCAGAAAGGATTGAAAAATGATGATGTGGCTTTGAATGGTGCATTTTGAACACACAAAAAGTCAGGAGTTCAAATAAGTTTTAAAAAATGAAATCCCTTTGTAACAGACGAGTTTCCGGATGAAATCCTGATACTTTGAAAGAGATTGTCCATTTTGTACACGAAGTGCGTCCAGTTTTTGCCGTAACCCTCTCAGCTTTCTTGCACATGCTATGTGGATGAATTGATGATATCATGCCAACTTTCAACCTTTTCAGAGTTCATTTGAAATGCTTTTCAATTTTAGGGTCTTATAGCTCAAAATAATTAGTAAATGCATGAGAAATAACAAATGAAGTCAGAAAGGATTGAAAAATGATGATGTGGCTTTGAATGGTGCATTTTGAACACACAAAAAGTCAGGAGTTCAAATAAGGTTTAAAAAATAAAATCCCTTTGTAACAGACGAGTTTCCGGATGAAATCCTGATACTTTGAAAGAGATTGTCCGTTTTGTACACGAAGTGCATCCAGTTTTTGCCGTAACCCTCTCAACTTTCTTGCACATGCTATGTGGATGAAATGATGATATCATGCCAACTTTCAACCTTTTCAGAGTTCATTTGAAATGCTTTTCAATTTTACGGTCTTATAGCTCAAAATAATTAGTAAATGCATGAAAAATAACAAATGAAGTCAGAAAGGATTGAAAAATGATGATGTGGCTTTGAATGGTGCATTTTGAACACACAAAAAGTCAGGAGTTCAAATAAGTTTTAAAAAACGAAATCCCTTTGTCACAGTCGAGTTTCCGGATGAAATCCTGATACTTTGAAAGAGATTGTCCATTTTGTACACGAAGTGCAGCCAGTTTTTGCCGTAACCCTCTCAGCTTTCTTGCACATGCTATGTGGATGAAATGATGATATCATGCCAGCTTTCAACCTTTTCAGAGTTCATTTGAAATGCTTTTCAATTTTACGGTCTTATAGCTCAAAATAATTAGTAAATGCATGAAAAATAACAAATGAAGTCAGAAAGGATTGAAAAATGATGATGTGGCTTTGAATGGTGCATTTTGAACACACAAAAAGTCAGGAGTTCAAATAAGTTTTAAAAAATGAAATCCCTTTGTCACAGACGAGTTTCCGGATGAAATCCTGATACTTTGAAAGAGATTGTCCGTTTTGTACACGAAGTGCATCCAGTTTTTGCCGTAACCCTCTCAACTTTCTTGCACATGCTATGTGGATGAAATGATGATATCATGCCAACTTTCAACCTTTTCAGAGTTCATTTGAAATGCTTTTCAATTTTAGGGTCTTATAGCTCAAAATAATTAGTAAATGCATGAAAAATAACAAATGAAGTCAGAAAGGATTGACAAATGATGATGTGGCTTTGAATGGTGCATTTTGAACACACAAAAGGTCAGGAGTTCAAATAAGTTAAAAAAACGAAATCCCTTTGTAACAGACGAGTTTCCGGATGAAATCCTGATACTTTGAAAGAGATTGTCCGTTTTGTACACGAAGTGCATCCAGTTTTTGCCGTAACCCTCTCAACTTTCTTGCACATGCTATGTGGATGAAATGATGATATCATGCCAACTTTCAACCTTTTCAGAGTTCATTTGAAATGCCTTTCAATTTTACGGTCTTATAGCTCAAAATAATTAGTAAATGCATGAGAAATAACAAATGAAGTCAGAAAGGATTGAAAAATGATGATGTGGCTTTGAATGGTGCATTTTGAACACACAAAAAGTCAGGAGTTCAAATAAGGTTTAAAAAATGAAATCCCTTTGTCACAGACGAGTTTCCGGATGAAATCCTGATACTTTGAAAGAGATTGTCCATTTTGTACACGAAGTGCAGCCAGTTTTTGCCGTAACCCTCTCAGATTTCTTGCACATGCTATGTGGATGAAATGATGATATCATGCCAGCTTTCAACCTTTTCAGAGTTCATTTGAAATGCTTTTCAATTTTACGGTCTTATAGCTCAAAATAATTAGTAAATGCATGAAAAATAACAAATGAAGTCAGAAAGGATTGAAAAATGATGATGTGGCTTTGAATGGTGCATTTTGAACACACAAAAAGTCAGGAGTTCAAATAAGGTTTAAAAAATAAAATCCCTTTGTAACAGACGAGTTTCCGGATGAAATCCTGATACTTTGAAAGAGATTGTCCGTTTTGTACACGAAGTGCATCCAGTTTTTGCCGTAACCCCTCTCAACTTTCTTGCACATGCTATGTGGATGAAATGATGATATCATGCCAACTTTCAACCTTTTCAGAGTTCATTTGAAATGCTTTTCAATTTTACGGTCTTATAGCTCAAAATAATTAGTAAATGCATGAAAAATAACAAATGAAGTCAGAAAGGATTGAAAAATGATGATGTGGCTTTGAATGGTGCATTTTGAACACACAAAAAGTCAGGAGTTCAAATAAGTTTTAAAAAACGAAATCCCTTTGTCACAGTCGAGTTTCCGGATGAAATCCTGATACTTTGAAAGAGATTGTCCATTTTGTACACGAAGTGCAGCCAGTTTTTGCCGTAACCCTCTCAGCTTTCTTGCACATGCTATGTGGATGAAATGATGATATCATGCCAGCTTTCAACCTTTTCAGAGTTCATTTGAAATGCTTTTCAATTTTACGGTCTTATAGCTCAAAATAATTAGTAAATGCATGAAAAATAACAAATGAAGTCAGAAAGGATTGAAAAATGATGATGTGGCTTTGAATGGTGCATTTTGAACACACAAAAAGTCAGGAGTTCAAATAAGTTTTAAAAAATGAAATCCCTTTGTCACAGACGAGTTTCCGGATGAAATCCTGATACTTTGAAAGAGATTGTCCGTTTTGTACACGAAGTGCATCCAGTTTTTGCCGTAACCCTCTCAACTTTCTTGCACATGCTATGTGGATGAAATGATGATATCATGCCAACTTTCAACCTTTTCAGAGTTCATTTGAAATGCTTTTCAATTTTAGGGTCTTATAGCTCAAAATAATTAGTAAATGCATGAAAAATAACAAATGAAGTCAGAAAGGATTGACAAATGATGATGTGGCTTTGAATGGTGCATTTTGAACACACAAAAGGTCAGGAGTTCAAATAAGTTTAAAAAAACGAAATCCCTTTGTAACAGACGAGTTTCCGGATGAAATCCTGATACTTTGAAAGAGATTGTCCGTTTTGTACACGAAGTGCATCCAGTTTTTGCCGTAACCCTCTCAACTTTCTTGCACATGCTATGTGGATGAAATGATGATATCATGCCAACTTTCAACCTTTTCAGAGTTCATTTGAAATGCCTTTCAATTTTACGGTCTTATAGCTCAAAATAATTAGTAAATGCATGAGAAATAACAAATGAAGTCAGAAAGGATTGAAAAATGATGATGTGGCTTTGAATGGTGCATTTTGAACACACAAAAAGTCAGGAGTTCAAATAAGGTTTAAAAAATGAAATCCCTTTGTCACAGACGAGTTTCCGGATGAAATCCTGATACTTTGAAAGAGATTGTCCATTTTGTACACGAAGTGCAGCCAGTTTTTGCCGTAACCCTCTCAGATTTCTTGCACATGCTATGTGGATGAAATGATGATATCATGCCAGCTTTCAACCTTTTCAGAGTTCATTTGAAATGCTTTTCAATTTTACGGTCTTATAGCTCAAAATAATTAGTAAATGCATGAAAAATAACAAATGAAGTCAGAAAGGATTGAAAAATGATGATGTGGCTTTGAATGGTGCATTTTGAACACACAAAAAGTCAGGAGTTCAAATAAGGTTTAAAAAATGAAATCCCTTTGTAACAGACGAGTTTCCGGATGAAATCCTGATACTTTGAAAGAGATTGTCCATTTTGTACACGAAGTGCATCCAGTTTTTGCCGTAACCCTCTCAGCTTTCTTGCACATGCTATGTGGATGAAATGATGATATCATGCCAACTTTCAACCTTTTCAGAGTTCATTTGAAATGCTTTTCAATTTTACGGTCTTATAGCTTAAAATAATTAGTAAATGCATGAGAAATAACAAATGAAGTCAGAAAGGATTGAAAAATGATGATGTGGCTTTGAATGGTGCATTTTGAACACACAAAAAGTCAGGAGTTCAAATAAGTTTAAAAAAACGAAATCCCTTTGTAACAGACGAGTTTCCGGATGAAATCCTGATACTTTGAAAGAGATTGTCCGTTTTGTACACGAAGTGCATCCAGTTTTTGCCGTAACCCTCTCAACTTTCTTGCACATGCTATGTGGATGAAATGATGATATCATGCCAACTTTCAACCTTTTCAGAGTTCATTTGAAATGCCTTTCAATTTTACGGTCTTATAGCTCAAAATAATTAGTAAATGCATGAGAAATAACAAATGAAGTCAGAAAGGATTGAAAAATGATGATGTGGCTTTGAATGGTGCATTTTGAACACACAAAAAGTCAGGAGTTCAAATAAGGTTTAAAAAATGAAATCCCTTTGTCACAGACGAGTTTCCGGATGAAATCCTGATACTTTGAAAGAGATTGTCCATTTTGTACACGAAGTGCAGCCAGTTTTTGCCGTAACCCTCTCAGATTTCTTGCACATGCTATGTGGATGAAATGATGATATCATGCCAGCTTTCAACCTTTTCAGAGTTCATTTGAAATGCTTTTCAATTTTACGGTCTTATAGCTCAAAATAATTAGTAAATGCATGAAAAATAACAAATGAAGTCAGAAAGGATTGAAAAATGATGATGTGGCTTTGAATGGTGCATTTTGAACACACAAAAAGTCAGGAGTTCAAATAAGGTTTAAAAACTAAAATCCCTTTGTAACAGACGAGTTTCCGGATGAAATCCTGATACTTTGAAAGAGATTGTCCGTTTTGTACACGAAGTGCATCCAGTTTTTGCCGTAACCCTCTCAACTTTCTTGCACATGCTATGTGGATGAAATGATGATATCATGCCAACTTTCAACCTTTTCAGAGTTCATTTGAAATGCTTTTCAATTTTACGGTCTTATAGCTCAAAATAATTAGTAAATGCATGAAAAATAACAAATGAAGTCAGAAAGGATTGAAAAATGATGATGTGGCTTTGAATGGTGCATTTTGAACACACAAAAAGTCAGGAGTTCAAATAAGTTTTAAAAAACGAAATCCCTTTGCCACAGACGAGTTTCCGGATGAAATCCTGATACTTTGAAAGAGATTGTCCATTTTGTACACGAAGTGCAGCCAGTTTTTGCCGTAACCCTCTCAGCTTTCTTGCACATGCTATGTGGATGAAATGATGATATCATGCCAGCTTTCAACCTTTTCAGAGTTCATTTGAAATGCTTTTCAATTTTACGGTCTTATAGCTCAAAATAATTAGTAAATGCATGAAAAATAACAAATGAAGTCAGAAAGGATTGAAAAATGATGATGTGGCTTTGAATGGTGCATTTTGAACACACAAAAAATCAGGAGTTCAAATAAGTTTTAAAAAATGAAATCCCTTTGTAACAGACGAGTTTCCGGATGAAATCCTGATACTTTGAAAGAGATTGTCCATTTTGTACACGAAGTGCATCCAGTTTTTGCCGTAACCCTCTCAGCTTTCTTGCACATGCTATGTGGATGAATTGATGATATCATGCCAACTTTCAACCTTTTCAGAGTTCATTTGAAATGCCTTTCAATTTTACGGTCTTATAGCTCAAAATAATTAGTAAATGCATGAGAAATAACAAATGAAGTCAGAAAGGATTGAAAAATGATGATGTGGCTTTGAATGGTGCATTTTGAACACACAAAAAGTCAGGAGTTCAAATAAGGTTTAAAAAATAAAATCCCTTTGTAACAGACGAGTTTCCGGATGAAATCCTGATACTTTGAAAGAGATTGTCCATTTTGTACACGAAGTGCAGCCAGTTTTTGCCGTAACCCTCTCAGCTTTCTTGCACATGCTATGTGGATGAAATGATGATATCATGCCAGCTTTCAACCTTTTCAGAGTTCATTTGAAATGCTTTTCAATTTTACGGTCTTATAGCTCAAAATAATTAGTAAATGCATGAAAAATAACAAATGAAGTCAGAAAGGATTGAAAAATGATGATGTGGCTTTGAATGGTGCATTTTGAACACACAAAAAGTCAGGAGTTCAAATAAGTTTTAAAAAATGAAATCCCTTTGTAACAGACGAGTTTCCGGATGAAATCCTGATACTTTGAAAGAGATAGTCCGTTTTGTACACGAAGTGCATCCAGTTTTTGCCGTAACCCTCTCAACTTTCTTGCACATGCTATGTGGATGAAATGATGATATCATGCCAACTTTCAACCTTTTCAGAGTTCATTTGAAATGCTTTTCAATTTTAGGGTCTTATAGCTCAAAATAATTAGTAAATGCATGAAAAATAACAAATGAAGTCAGAAAGGATTGACAAATGATGATGTGGCTTTGAATGGTGCATTTTGAACACACAAAAGGTCAGGAGTTCAAATAAGTTTAAAAAAACGAAATCCCTTTGTAACAGACGAGTTTCCGGATGAAATCCTGATACTTTGAAAGAGATTGTCCGTTTTGTACACGAAGTGCATCCAGTTTTTGCCGTAACCCTCTCAACTTTCTTGCACATGCTATGTGGATGAAATGATGATATCATGCCAACTTTCAACCTTTTCAGAGTTCATTTGAAATGCCTTTCAATTTTACGGTCTTATAGCTCAAAATAATTAGTAAATGCATGAGAAATAACAAATGAAGTCAGAAAGGATTGAAAAATGATGATGTGGCTTTGAATGGTGCATTTTGAACACACAAAAAGTCAGGAGTTCAAATAAGGTTTAAAAAATGAAATCCCTTTGTCACAGACGAGTTTCCGGATGAAATCCTGATACTTTGAAAGAGATTGTCCATTTTGTACACGAAGTGCAGCCAGTTTTTGCCGTAACCCTCTCAGATTTCTTGCACATGCTATGTGGATGAAATGATGATATCATGCCAGCTTTCAACCTTTTCAGAGTTCATTTGAAATGCTTTTCAATTTTACGGTCTTATAGCTCAAAATAATTAGTAAATGCATGAAAAATAACAAATGAAGTCAGAAAGGATTGAAAAATGATGATGTGGCTTTGAATGGTGCATTTTGAACACACAAAAAGTCAGGAGTTCAAATAAGGTTTAAAAAATGAAATCCCTTTGTAACAGACGAGTTTCCGGATGAAATCCTGATACTTTGAAAGAGATTGTCCATTTTGTACACGAAGTGCATCCAGTTTTTGCCGTAACCCTCTCAGCTTTCTTGCACATGCTATGTGGATGAAATGATGATATCATGCCAACTTTCAACCTTTTCAGAGTTCATTTGAAATGCTTTTCAATTTTACGGTCTTATAGCTTAAAATAATTAGTAAATGCATGAGAAATAACAAATGAAGTCAGAAAGGATTGAAAAATGATGATGTGGCTTTGAATGGTGCATTTTGAACACACAAAAAGTCAGGAGTTCAAATAAGGTTTAAAAAAATAAAATCCCTTTGTAACAGACGAGTTTCCGGATGAAATCCTGATACTTTGAAAGAGATTGTCCGTTTTGTACACGAAGTGCATCCAGTTTTTGCCGTAACCCTCTCAACTTTCTTGCACATGCTATGTGGATGAAATGATGATATCATGCCAACTTTCAACCTTTTCAGAGTTCATTTGAAATGCTTTTCAATTTTACGGTCTTATAGCTCAAAATAATTAGTAAATGCATGAAAAATAACAAATGAAGTCAGAAAGGATTGAAAAATGATGATGTGGATTTGAATGGTGCATTTTGAACACACAAAAAGTCAGGAGTTCAAATAAGTTTTAAAAAACGAAATCCCTTTATCACAGACGAGTTTCCGGATGAAATCCTGATACTTTGAAAGAGATTGTCCGTTTTGTACACGAAGTGCATCCAGTTTTTTCCGTAACCCTCTCAACTTTCTTGCACATGCTATGTGGATGAAATGATGATATCATTCCAACTTTCAACCTTTTCAGAGTTCATTTGAAATGCTTTTCAATTTTACGGTCTTATAGCTCAAAATAATTAGTAAATGCATGAAAAATAACAAATGAAGTCAGAAAGGATTGAAAAATGATGATGTGGCTTTGAATGGTGCATTTTGAACACACAAAAAGTCAGGAGTTCAAATAAGTTTTAAAAAATGAAATCCCTTTGTCACAGACGAGTTTCCGGATGAAATCCTGATACTTTGAAAGAGATTGTCCGTTTTGTACACGAAGTGCATCCAGTTTTTGCCGTAACCCTCTCAACTTTCTTGCACATGCTATGCGGATGAAATGATGATATCATGCCAACTTTCAACCTTTTCAGAGTTCATTTGAAATGCTTTTCAATTTTAGGGTCTTATAGCTCAAAATAATTAGTAAATGCATGAAAAATAACAAATGAAGTCAGAAAGGATTGACAAATGATGATGTGGCTTTGAATGGTGCATTTTGAACACACAAAAAGTCAGGAGTTCAAATAAGTTTTAAAAAACGAAATCCCTTTGTAACAGACGAGTTTCCGGATGAAATCCTGATACTTTGAAAGAGATTGTCCGTTTTGTACACGAAGTGCATCCAGTTTTTGCCGTAGCCCTTTCAACTTTCTTGCACATGCTATGTGGATGAAATGATGATATCATGCCAACTTTCAACCTTTTCAGAGTTCATTTGAAATGCTTTTCAATTTTACGGTCTTATAGCTCAAAATAATTAGTAAATGCATGAAAAATAACAAATGAAGTCAGAAAGGATTGAAAAATGATGATGTGGCTTTGAATGGTGCATTTTGAACACACAAAAAGTCAGGAGTTCAAATAAGTTTTAAAAAATGAAATCCCTTTGTAACAGACGAGTTTCCGGATGAAATCCTGATACTTTGAAAGAGATTGTCCGTTTTGTACACGAAGTGCATCCAGTTTTTGCCGTAACCCTCTCAACTTTCTTGCACATGCTATGTGGATGAAATGATGATATCATGCCAACTTTCAACCTTTTCAGAGTTCATTTGAAATGCTTTTCAATTTTAGGGTCTTATAGCTCAAAATAATTAGTAAATGCATGAAAAATAACAAATGAAGTCAGAAAGGATTGACAAATGATGATGTGGCTTTGAATGGTGCATTTTGAACACACAAAAGGTCAGGAGTTCAAATAAGTTTAAAAAAACGAAATCCCTTTGTAACAGACGAGTTTCCGGATGAAATCCTGATACTTTGAAAGAGATTGTCCGTTTTGTACACGAAGTGCATCCAGTTTTTGCCGTAACCCTCTCAACTTTCTTGCACATGCTATGTGGATGAAATGATGATATCATGCCAACTTTCAACCTTTTCAGAGTTCATTTGAAATGCCTTTCAATTTTACGGTCTTATAGCTCAAAATAATTAGTAAATGCATGAGAAATAACAAATGAAGTCAGAAAGGATTGAAAAATGATGATGTGGCTTTGAATGGTGCATTTTGAACACACAAAAAGTCAGGAGTTCAAATAAGGTTTAAAAAATGAAATCCCTTTGTCACAGACGAGTTTCCGGATGAAATCCTGATACTTTGAAAGAGATTGTCCATTTTGTACACGAAGTGCAGCCAGTTTTTGCCGTAACCCTCTCAACTTTCTTGCACATGCTATGTGGATGAAATGATGATATCATGCCAGCTTTCAACCTTTTCAGAGTTCATTTGAAATGCTTTTCAATTTTACGGTCTTATAGCTCAAAATAATTAGTAAATGCATGAAAAATAACAAATGAAGTCAGAAAGGATTGAAAAATGATGATGTGGCTTTGAATGGTGCATTTTGAACACACAAAAAGTCAGGAGTTCAAATAAGTTTTAAAAAATGAAATCCCTTTGTAACAGACGAGTTTCCGGATGAAATCCTGATACTTTGAAAGAGATTGTCCATTTTGTACACGAAGTGCATCCAGTTTTTGCCGTAACCCTCTCAGCTTTCTTGCACATGCTATGTGGATGAAATGATGATATCATGCCAACTTTCAACCTTTTCAGAGTTCATTTGAAATGCTTTTCAATTTTACGGTCTTATAGCTCAAAATAATTAGTAAATGCATGAGAAATAACAAATGAAGTCAGAAAGGATTGAAAAATGATGATGTGGCTTTGAATGGTGCATTTTGAACACACAAAAAGTCAGGAGTTCAAATAAGGTTTAAAAAATAAAATCCCTTTGTAACAGACGAGTTTCCGGATGAAATCCTGATACTTTGAAAGAGATTGTCCGTTTTGTACACGAAGTGCATCCAGTTTTTGCCGTAACCCTCTCAACTTTCTTGCACATGCTATGTGGATGAAATGATGATATCATGCCAACTTTCAACCTTTTCAGAGTTCATTTGAAATGCTTTTCAATTTTACGGTCTTATAGCTCAAAATAATTAGTAAATGCATGAAAAATAACAAATGAAGTCAGAAAGGATTGAAAAATGATGATGTGGCTTTGAATGGTGCATTTTGAACACACAAAAAGTCAGGAGTTCAAATAAGTTTTTAAAAAACGAAATCCCTTTGTCACAGACGAGTTTCCGGATGAAATCCTGATACTTTGAAAGAGATTGTCCGTTTTGTACACGAAGTGCATCCAGTTTTTTCCGTAACCCTCTCAACTTTCTTGCACATGCTATGTGGATGAAATGATGATATCATGCCAACTTTCAACCTTTTCAGAGTTCATTTGAAATGCTTTTCAATTTTACGGTCTTATAGCTCAAAATAATTAGTAAATGCATGAAAAATAACAAATGAAGTCAGAAAGGATTGAAAAATGATGATGTGGCTTTGAATGGTGCATTTTGAACACACAAAAAGTCAGGAGTTCAAATAAGTTTTAAAAAAACGAAATCCCTTTGTAACAGACGAGTTTCCGGATGAAATCCTGATACTTTGAAAGAGATTGTCCGTTTTGTACACGAAGTGCATCCAGTTTTTGCCGTAACCCTCTCAACTTTCTTGCACATGCTATGCGGATGAAATGATGATATCATGCCAACTTTCAACCTTTTCAGAGTTCATTTGAAATGCTTTTCAATTTTAGGGTCTTATAGCTCAAAATAATTAGTAAATGCATGAAAAATAACAAATGAAGTCAGAAAGGATTGACAAATGATGATGTGGCTTTGAATGGTGCATTTTGAACACACAAAAAGTCAGGAGTTCAAATAAGTTTTAAAAAACGAAATCCCTTTGTAACAGACGAGTTTCCGGATGAAATCCTGATACTTTGAAAGAGATTGTCCGTTTTGTACACGAAGTGCAGCCAGTTTTTGCCGTAACCCTCTCAACTTTCTTGCACATGCTATGTGGATGAAATGATGATATCATGCCAACTTTCAACCTTTTCAGAGTTCATTTGAAATGCTTTTCAATTTTACGGTCTTATAGCTCAAAATAATTAGTAAATGCATGAAAAATAACAAATGAAGTCAGAAAGGATTGAAAAATGATGATGTGGCTTTGAATGGTGCATTTTGAACACACAAAAAGTCAGGAGTTCAAATAAGTTTTAAAAAATGAAATCCCTTTGTCACAGACGAGTTTCCGGATGAAATCCTGATACTTTGAAAGAGATTGTCCGTTTTGTACACGAAGTGCATCCAGTTTTTGCCGTAACCCTCTCAACATTCTTGCACATGCTATGTGGATGAAATGATGATATTATGCCAACTTTCAACCTTTTCAGAGTTCATTTGAAATGCTTTTCAATTTTACGGTCTTATAGCTCAAAATAATTAGTAAATGCATGAAAAATAACAAATGAAGTCAGAAAGGATTGAAAAATGATGATGTGGCTTTGAATGGTGCATTTTGAACACACAAAAAGTCAGGAGTTCAAATAAGTTTTAAAAAATGAAATCCCTTTGTAACAGACGAGTTTCCGGATGAAATCCTGATACTTTGAAAGAGATTGTCCGTTTTGTACACGAAGTGCATCCAGTTTTTGCCGTAACCCTCTCAACTTTCTTGCACATGCTATGTGGATGAAATGATGATATCATGCCAACTTTCAACCTTTTCAGAGTTCATTTAAAATGCTTTTCAATTTTAGGGTCTTATAGCTCAAAATAATTAGTAAATGCATGAAAAATAACAAATGAAGTCAGAAAGGATTGACAAATGATGATGTGGCTTTGAATGGTGCATTTTGAACACACAAAAAGTCAGGAGTTCGAATAAGTTTTAAAAAATGAAATCCCTTCGTAACAGACGAGTTTCCAGATGAAATCCTGATACTTTGAAAGAGATTGTCCGTTTTGTACACGAAGTGCATCCAGTTTTTGTCGTAACCCTCTCAACTTTCTTGCACATGCTATGTGGATGAAATGATGATATCATGCCAACTTTCAACCTTTTCAGAGTTCATTTGAAATGCTCTTCAATTTTAGGGTCTTATAGCTCAAAATAATTAGTAAATGCATGAGAAATAACAAATGAAGTCAGAAAGGATTGAAAAATGCTGATGTGGCTTTGAATGGTGCATTTTGAACACACAAAAAGTCAGGAGTTCAAATAAGGTTTAAAAAATGAAATCCCTATGTAAGAGGCGAGTTTCCGGATGAAATCCTGATACTTTGAAAGAGATTGTCCGTTTTGTACACGAAGTGCATCCAGTTTTTGCCGTAACCCTCTCAGCTTTCTTGCACATGCTATGTGGATGAAATGATGATATCATGCCAGCTTTCAACCTTTTCAGAGTTCATTTGAAATGCTTTTCAATTTTACGGTCTTATAGCTCAAAATAATTAGTAAATGCATGAAAAATAACAAATGAAGTCAGAAAGGATTGAAAAATGATGATGTGGCTTTGAATGGTGCATTTTGAACACACAAAAAGTTAGGAGTTCAAATAAGTTTTAAAAAATGAAATCCCTTTGTAACAGACGAGTTTCCGGATGAAATTTAAACTATTCAAATTTGGAAACTAATGGAGTAACAGAAAGTTTATAATTATTCTGAGCTAAAAGCAAAAAGAATAAAAAAATAAAGCAAAAATCAAAAGAAAATATATAATTCAAAAAACAAAAAAATACTGGAAAAAATAAAAAAATGCCGCCTAATGGGCCACACGGCCTGCATACGACTAGAAACCCATCTACACATGGGCCAGGATGCAGGCCCGCAGGCCCAATAGGCCCAACATGGAGTGACAAAGGTAGGCATGTATAATGCGTGCATATTAGAGAGGAGCTCAGCACCTGAGCTGCAACGAAACTTATAAACAGGTGCTGAGCTCTCTCAGCTAGCGAGGTGGGACTAAACTTCCCACCGCACCGCGCCAGCACATTAGTCCCGGTTGGTGGCTCCAACCGGAACCAATGCTCCCCTTTGGTCCCGGTTGGTGCCACCAACCGGGACCAAAGCCCTCTGCTTCCCGCCCTTTGCGCTGGTGAAAAGAGGCCTTTAGTCCCGGTTGGTGGCACCAACCGGGACCAAAGGGTGGGTATTGGTTCCGGTTGGAGCCACCAACCGGGACCAAAGCCTTTGCTATATAAGTAGCACTTTGGAAATTTTCTGATTTCCATCGCCAGTGTCCCCCCGCCCGACGACGCCGCGAGCTCGATCTACGCCGCCAGGCTGCCCCGCCGTCGTCGCCGTCGCCCGTGCCCCCGAGCCCACGCCATCGCCCGTCGCCGTCGTCCTCCGCCCCCCGCCGCCGTCGCCGTCGGCCTCCGCCGCGCGCCCCCGAGCCGTCGCCCCGTACGTCACCGTCGCCGCCCTCCGCCCCCGGCCCGCCGCGGTCGCCGTCGCCCTCCGCCACCCTGTGAGCGCCGCCCCGATCCCCTCCTCCTCCTCCCTGTAATGGCCGCCGCCGCTGCCGCCGCGCCCCCTAGCTATAGTACTGTATGTAGTTTAATTTAGATTTGTAATTTAGTTGTATTAATTTGGATGTGTAGTTAGATGTGTAGTTAATTTAGTTGTTGTAATTTAGATGTATTAATTTAGATGTGTAGTTTAGATTTTTCATATTTAGAAGTCATTTATGTATGTTCATATTTAGAAGAAAAAGAAGGAGAGAAAAAAGGAAAATAAGAAGAGGAAGAAGGAGAAGAAGAAGAAGAATAAGAAGAAGAGGAGAGGAAGTAGAGGAGAAATAAATAAGAAGATGAAAAAGAAGAAACAAAAGAGTATATTATTCTATTTCTTCTTCTTCTCCTCTATTCCTTCTTCTTCTCCTCTTTTTTTCTTTTTTTTTATTCGATCTCCTCCTCTATTCCTTTCTTCTTCTCCTCTTTTTTTCGTCTTCTTCCTCTTCTTATTTTTTATCGGGTATGTCGTTGTCGATATATGTACCCCCCTCCCCGATAACTTTTAGTAAGTACTACTTAGAAAGTGTTTAATAGAATTAGTTAGAAAAATAATAGAACTAGTTAAACTAGCTAGTTTATTTTTAGTAAGTACTACTTTATTCTATTTATAGTAAGGAAATTAATAGAACTAGTTTGTTTTTTTAGTTAAAGCAATTATTCCCGCATCGACGTCGACGATGCCTATCCCGCATCCTCGTCGTCGACTCGGCGGAGGAGGCCGGCTTGATCAGAGGGGCCATGTCCGGGACTGGGCTCCGCCGGGCTGGTTTTGGGAGGTGCTACCTTCCGGTGGGCGTAGGTTGGTGAGGAACCAGCCCGTCGTTGACCCGATCCTTGTTTGGTGGCGCTTGCGTGGGCCAGTGACGGTGCCGAGGCTTCCGGACACCGCGGAGGTGGTACGTCACCGTGTCCGAGGAGGACCAGCACGTCCGTCGCTACATGGTTGCGTTGGAGGGCAGGTTCGACAATACCTGGCAGGTTCTTCAGGGATCTCACTGGAGCTATGATCTTGTGATGGTTCCGTCCCTTTGGGTGTCCACCGCCCGCGCCGATACCCGTCGGGCGCTACTGTTCTAGCTGTACTAGCGATGCTATATGTATGATAGTATTCGAGGTGTATTAGTGATAATATTCGGCGATGTACGGACGCATGGAGATGATGTAGTTTTGCTTATAATTGAATGCATCCTAATTTGAATACTACTTTATTTTGTGATTTGATTTTGCTTATTGAATGCTCAAAGTGGAAAACTACTCCGATCCTACTTTGAATGCTAAAATTGGAGAGCACTATGATTAGTTGATAGCTTATAGGGTTTTTGTTTTCGCAGAAATCTAGGAGCCCCCGGCCCCTCCATCATCCCCGCCGTCGTCCCCATCACCGCCCCCTCCGACATCGAGGTGAGACCAGCCAAATCCTCTTTTAGAAAGATAATTAAACGATATTTCGGGTTGACTGTAAGTCTATCGAGTCTCCACCATATATGAGAGGACGAAGAATCCCGACTGTTGTCGTGGGGTAGCTTCTCCTTCGTTCCCGTGTGCTAGACAATTTGGTGTAATGCACTCGAGAACGAAAGGAGGAGCTACCATCACCGACGGTCGCAAATGTCAGAGAGGAATCAGTGAGGGAGAGTTCCACCATATATATATGAGAGGACGAAGAATCCCGACTGTTGTCGTGGGGGTCGCTTCTCCTTTGTTCCCGTGTGCTAGCTAGACATTTTGGTGTAATGCACATGGGGACAAAGGGAGGAGCGACCATCACCAACGGTCGAATGTATACACCACGTGAGCTGAGAGTTTTTCAAGAAAAGACTCGACAAACCGATAGTCAACCCGTGATGAATAATAATGATCTAACTTAGGTTTTTTAGTACATATATTTAATTGTAGATGTTTAATATTTGAATTATGAACATAGGAAATGTCGTACTCGGACAACGAAAGTCTCCCGGGGGAGTGCGACTGGTGCCACGACGACCGAGGTCAGTGCGACAGGCCTCACCTGGACGAAGATCGGCGCTTCAGTATTAAGCTGGAGGAGACGTTCGATGTTGAAACGGTACGCAACGACGACAAGTGTTATGTTTTCGTAATTAAGCACGACTTCAACTATTTCAACGTGTACTTTTCATCTTTTACAATTCGGCTAGCTTATCCCATGCCATGCAAGACGCTACGTCTTGGAGAGGATGGGTTTTGAAGACCATGAAAGTATGGAAACAAAGAAAATTCACCTAAGGACCCATCATGATATAGATTTTGAAGTAAAGTTGTATAATTCTGAGAGCGTAACCCATTTTGGTTGCAAAAATTGGGAAGCATTTTGCAGGATGTATGATTTTAATGAGGCTATGCTTGTCACCATGGATCTTGGTGATCCTGACATCGAGCAAGACAATATGGACATTTGGGTCCTTGTTGATACGCCTCCAATTCTACCGCTATGTGAGTTTCTCAAACATAGTTATTAGCTAATTTATATTGTTCATTTCAAAATAGTTGACAGCTTATTTTCATTGACAGCTTATTTTGATTGTTCAAACAATGTGCGGAACATGGTAGACAGAACCTACTACACCGATGGCTCTGAGTTAACTTATAAGGAGAAAACTCATCTAGTCGGATTTTGTACTGATATTGAGAATTACAATATCTACAATCAAACTCCTCATCATTATGGTCCTCCATACGTGCCACTAGTGCACGTGGTGAACTACGGTAACTACTATGGAGATACCCTGGTAAGATTTCTTACTATTACGACATCCGTGCATATTTTGCATAGTTCTAAAACTAGTGCATTATCATTGCTAACTATGAAGTTATTACTATGTTTTTCAACAGATAATCCCAGAGGATTGTGTGCCTCATTTGATGTATCAGAATGGTAGGCTTGATGTTTTGAATATACAACCAGGTCATCCTACGAATCTCAACTGTCCATACCGGATTTCTAAAAGAAGTGGAGACATGCAAATCAAAGAATGGAAAAAATGTATGGACAGTCGCAATGAGCTTCTTGGAAGCAAAAGGAAGTGAGGCGCAAGAATTGGAGACAGGATGATCTCCATTCTCCATAATGGAGTGTCAGGGTCTATATTGTTTTATGCTATTTTACCTTAAAGAGGGTATTTCGGTCCTACCTAATACTGATGATCATGTGCTAAGAACAATTAAGTAGGGTTGGTTCGATGACTGTGAGGATGATGATCGTATGACTTGTTATTAATAACGAGTAGAAGTTGTATGATGATGATTAGTAGGACTTGTTATTATATATGATGATGCATGATGCGCGCATTGAAGAGTTATTATATATCAGCGGGTGAAATGAACATGGATTGGATTGAAGTGAAGGAAACATGCATGTGGTGCGTGTCGAAAGTAGTACAATCCAAACTTAATCAAGTCCGGATTAGTATTACTTTCGACATGCACCACATGTTGCCTTCACTTCAATCTAAGCCATGTTTAGGCATAGCAGTACGTAGCGTTGGTAAACCAAGCACAGAGATATAAGAGAGGACACTTCTCTCTAATAGCTACCTAATAACAACCTAAATTAACCCCCAAACCCCCCCCCTTTCAAAAAAAACAAAAACCTCAGCTCCTACCAGGTGCTGACGCGTGGATGCCTATTGGTCCCGGTTGGTGGCACCAACCGGGACCAAAGGCCCTCCTGCCTGGGCTCCCCGCACCGGCCACGTGGACGGCCTTTAGTCCCGGTTCGTGTAAGAACCGGGACTAAAGGGCTAAGGCATTAGTAACGACCCTTTAGTCCCGGTTCCTGAACCGGGACTAAAGGCCCTTATGAACCGGGGTAAAAGCCCCTTTTCCTACTAGTGTAGATCAGCAACAGTGGAGAGTCACAACACCACTGGTGTCATACACCAACAGAGAATAACCACTAGACTGAGCCAAGAAGCTAGAGCATGCATTAAGGCGTACCACAAGTCACAAGACGCAAAGAAGCTTCAGAAGCCCTTAAACTAAGAAAACATAGGATATGGGAGTTGACCAAATAGGATCTGTTCTTATCAGATTTAGAGAGGAGGGAAATTTTCTAAAACAAAGTAAGGAATGGCAGCATCTGTTCTTACCAGATTGAGGTTTTTTAACATGGTCCCTCTTACCTCCGTTCTTCACAGGTAAGAAGGTAATATAGGTTCCGCGGAAGCCCATGCAAGATACCCCCACAAGAACGAATGGGTATTCAGTAGAGGCATTCTTCATGCTTCCATGATGATTACATATATTTTGTTGATATATATTGTCTACAGTATTTCTGGGGCAGCAACCTTTCCCGCTGTAAGACCGAATTTCTCGTGTGGCAAATTAGACAACCATGAAGCCATGAAGATTGTATAACAGCACAATTTTATGTAGAGAGAAATGTGTAATTATGCATACAACTTGCAACCAGTTTTTACACAAAAGACAATTAATTTTCCCCTGCCTAAATGGAATCAGGGTTTGAACAACAAAAACATCCATAGCATGGCTATCAAAAATAGAGACAGGCTCCTAATTAACAAGACACAAGACAACTCTTCCATCACTCATCAAACTCACACCACTATCCCGTCATCCATCCAACTTGAAAACCAAACGCAAGACAAACAGCAAACTGAATTTCCATGCTTGAGACTTATGCTTCCTCATTGCCATGTCCATCTTCACTTGATTCTTCATCCACAATACCAGCCACCGCTGAACAAAGAAACAATCATGGAAGAACAAGTCAGTAGGCTGAGAAAGCATGCATCTTACGGTCTGATTACACATTCACTATTTTCATTTGTGCCACTAACTGAAATATATTTATGATATATTAATATCTATTCCCAAATCACAGCTATATATATAAAAGGAAGTTAAGGTATACGTACCTGGAGGATAGTAGAAGCTAACGTAGGGTAAGATGGTCCATTTGACATACGGATCTTGATTCAGCCTGCTAGAGAGCATCTTCAAAGGTGATGTTAGTGACTTGAGATCAATTTCGTAGGTGCCGAGACTTGTGGTTGCAAAACTGATGTCAGTACCCTCGATGGAGCCAACCAACTCTGGTGATATCTTGAAATCACCAGCGGGAAGAAGAGTCTCGAGGTCGATGTCTCTGCGTTCTGCCCATGACGCAACTCCATCGGGATCCACCTCTCTCCACCAGATGGAGAGGTCGAAATTGAACAGGTCTGCGAGCCCTAGCCGACCGTCGTCCGATGCGATGAGGATAGGACTGTTGATGGCATCCTGCATCTCCTCCGACAGATGAATCTCTGACAGACAAGAGGTTCCCAAGTTGTAGTTGAGAATACTGCAACCTTCAACAGCCTGGTCCCGGAACAGCAGGAAATAGAGCGCGTCTCCTGCGAGTACACTAGGCGTGGAGCAATCGATTTCCTCCTCAAACATACCAAGGTCGGTGATGGCCAGAGAGCTCCAACTAGGCGTCTCCGATGAGTACACGCATGCCGTAGCGATCTCATCTTCGTGGTGAAGGAAGACGAAAACGACGCGGAATGGACCCGATTGGCAGTCACCGTGGCGGCAGTTGTCCGCAGCACAGAGCACCGAGGCAAACCAGCTTCCCGTTCCCAACTTCTCGAGGCTGCCAAGCAATGTTTCGCTGCCCGTCATGGGGTCCCAGACGACCAGCAATGGGATATTCTCATCCTCATCGATGCACCGAAGGAGGACGCGGCCGTGGCGACAATCTTCCACGGAATAGTGGTGCTGGGGGTCGAGATCGCGCGCATAGAAATCCGTCGTGGGGATGAACTCGGCGCGGGTTCCGGCCAGATGTGGAAGAAGCCAAGCATGGGAGGTGATCGGTGGAAATCACCGTAGCGGCGACGGAAGCCGTCGCCGGCGAGGAGGTCGCGCCATGGCTTACAGACGAGGGAGGAGCGGAGGAGATTACCTGGCTCGTCCTTAGGGAGGCGGATGAGGATCTCCTCCACGAGCTCCTCAATCTCGCCCAGCTCCCGCACAAGCTCCGCCGCCATCGTCGTGTCTCGTGTGTGCCTGCGGGCTGCGGCGGCGGAATGGATTTTCGAGGATTTTTTGGTGTTAGGGTTTCGAGTTGGAGACTTGGAGAAGACAAGAGGAGTGAGGAAAAGTTCTGGAGGCGCGCCTCACGAGATCTGTCCGCTGACAGTTTTTTAGATTTCCGTTTCTCCAGTCCTTTAACTGTAACATATTTACCAACATGTGCAATTCAGGCCCTGTTTGATAGTAAAGTATTTTCTAAGTATTTTAAGAATACTACAGTTTTTAAGATTATTATAGTTTTATTTACAATGAGGTGTTTGGTTGTCCTTCAAAACTGCGTTTTCAATACTACAGTATTTACTAAACCATGGTTTTTTCTCTGTATTAAAAAAAGAGCTCCAGACCTCTTTTTAAAAAACAGAGAAGCGGAAAAGAACGGCATAGCACCCCGTTATCCTCTACCCCGCTATTCTCAACAACTCGCCTTGCTCCCACACCCCGCCGTTGCTGTTGCTCTGCCCAAGCGTCCTTTTTTAGCATGGCTGTTCAGTGGAGTTCAGTTTGTGCAAACTTCGGTTGTTAATTGTTATGCATGCGGATGGTAAGAAGTGGCCAGCTGGCTGACTAGATAGAAAAATACGCTGCTCTATGGCCGTGTGCATGGCTGTTCTTTGGCCGGTCGCTACATGCAATGGCTAGCTTCTCTAGAAAAACGGGCGTGTTTGATGCAGTACAACTAATTTTGCAACGCTGTGTCAAACAGCTTCTCTGTATTGCTAATACTTTAAAATACTCTGCTATACTAATACCACAGTATTTCATACCAACTGGCTAAATTACTGATACTGTAGTTTTTTAGCACCTTGCTATCAAACGGGGCCTCAGCGATCCAATGTTATCTCGGAGAGGCCCATCTCTGCTATGGTAAAAATAAGTTCTTACTCTAACTACTCCCTGTATTTCATTTCATGTAGCTTTGGTCAATTTCAACGTTAGACCTCAAACGGACACCGATTTTGTTCGACAGGCGGACAAGGCCGGCTTACCCAACGCGAATACCCATCTCAAGTTTCAAGTTGACAACATCAACTTTTTGAAAAGAACGAACAAAAACGCAGCGCTCCAGCTGCTGCTCGGCAGAACGCCGCCACCGCCCTCACCTGCAGCCGCAGCCCCGAGCTCTCCTTGCCCGTGCCCGCCTTGCCGCCCACCACGCCCGCAGCAGCAGCCCGCCGAGCACCCGCGTGCGACGTCAGCGCACTCACGGCGGTCGCCGCCGGCGCGCTCGCCGCCCGCTCGCCCTGCAGTAGTCGCGCGCTCCTACGCGTCCCACCCTCGTCCGGGCGGCCGCCTGCCGCCCGCAACCGCGCCAAATGCGCGCGCTCGCCGCCTCACCCTCGCCCGCGTCCGCGCCCCCTTGTCGCAGCCTGCGCACGCTCGCCCGACCCCGCCCGCGCGCCGCGCCCCCGCCGGCCACGTTCTCCCCGCCTACCCTCGCAAGCGCACTTCGAGCTGCACGCCGGAGTGTCTTGCTGGCCGGGGTTGCCGCATGGTGGGAAAAAAGGAGGAGAGAGAAGGATGGGTAGGTGGGTGGGGGTGGGCCCCTCTGTTTCAATGACAGGCAGGCCAAGGTCACATGCAAACGGACGTGGGCGGACAAGCGTGTTGATGGAGCGTCCGCAGTGTGTCCGTTTCAGACGCAAAGCCGGCCCAGGTTTGCTCCGAGAATGGGGTCGAACGGACACAAAACGGAGAAAAAATGAGGATGGGTCCTTGGGTCATGTCTTTTGTCCGTGCGGCCCCAAATGGACGAAACCGGATGAAATGCGTCCACGGTTGGAGTTGGCCTTATTATCAGATTAGGAACATATACCAAGGAGGACTAAGAGAGGCATTTTTGTAGGATTTCTTTTGGAGTTTGGATGTTTTTAGCCATGAGCAAACATCCAAAAATGGCATAGTCGATGCTCTCATGCGCGCAAACATGTGCTTTTAATTCACATGCATGGAATGCCCAAGCGCATCACTCCCACGTTGTCACCCCCTCCCCCCGCTGCCGACCAACGCATATCCCTCACGTGCATCTCTTGTGTTATCGCTTTTGATAATTAGCCCATGCGCCATCGCCCATTCATGAATGGAAATGAGAGTTTTCACATCCAAGTTTCTTTGAAATTCCTTTCGCAAGAAATGGAGCGCTTTTTTCTTTGTTCTCAAGTTTGTCTGCGCATATTTTGATGTGTACCATACCATGGCAGGTGTTGCGGCACACATGTTTTTTTTACGATACAATGCTACGAATTTTAATAAATATATAGTCACAAAACATGTTGATTAAATGTGTCCATCCTTAAAGCATATTTTCTTATGGTTTGTTTTTTCCCTTGTAGGTGTGTCATCGCCTCATCTGATACATAACATAATAGTAGCAACAAAATTAGACAAACTTGAATTGGAAAGCCCACAATTTATCAAGCTGGGAGGAGACAAATCCATTTTGGCCAACAAACCACATGAAATGCCTCTCCACGGGAAAATACATCTACCATTTTGCAGAACTATAAAGGTGCAACCCTTAAACTTTTGTTAATATCAACAACTTCATTGACCTTTTAAGCGATGAGGATGAAAGAGGATTGCGAAATTGACAAATATAAATTCGAAAGGGTACTTCAGACTGTCCTAAAATACGTTTTGATGCCTCTTTTCTAGAATGGTACAATCTCTCATCCAAAAAGACAACAATACATCGATGTGATAGACGCACCATGCTCCTAATAAGATATTTTAATGGGCCTTCTCCTTTTCCATTACTTTCATGATTAAAATACAACATTTAGCAAAAGATATGGTTACAAGAAATGATAAAAAGAAACCAAGCGAGCTCAAGCATCCCTTACAATTTCTAAGTTCCTACGAATAGCCTCTGATGGTTGGAGGTTGGGGCAGTTTTGTGCCCATTTGTCAATGTGTGCCCTGCTAATTACGTGTGTATAGGCCTACTTGTAGGATATGATGGCGTTTCTACAGAGATTTTGCCCTCTCGCATCTCTTTTGGTTTGTGGGCGGCGGTTGTGCGATGCTAGGAGTGCGGAATCCCCCAATTCTGTATCACCTAATGCAACGATGGCCGCCGCGACCGTCACAACTGCTGTAAGGGTAGCCTGTGCCTATTCCTTAGCATGGAGGAGCGATATAAATTCACCCGGAGAACCCTCACGCACAGGAATAGCACCACAATGTCCAAGAACCCAAGCAAGTGATCATCTGAAAAAACATTGGGAATGGAGTAGCGAGGGATTTGGTTACCTGATAGTTCCCGATTCTTCTCAGCTGTAAGCAGCTTCGCATGCTGCAGCGCATTGAGGCACAGGCTGCCACCTGATAGTAGCATTCATCATGTTCACGGAATTGCTAAATCATTAGCCCTGGAAGACTTCAACAGGAGGATAGCACGCGCTTTGCCGTGTCGATCTTTGGTTGTGAGATTATTTCAACTTTTTTCCTATGGTAATTATGGCAATTTGTATTCCTCGCATACCGTGAAAGCTGTCGGGCAAATGCAGACCATGCGACGCTATTGTGCCGGCCATGTAAGACGGTTATAAAAGTTATGTCCGTTTTCTCTCTCTATCGGGTTTCTTTCTATTTTTCCCTTGTTATTTTGAGGTTCATTTTTATATTTATTTTATTTTAAATTTTATAAATATTTTTTGGAAAATTCATACTTTTTTCTTCAAAATTGCGAACATTTTAATTTTTTTGAACCTTTTTTCATATTCATTAACATTTTTTAATCCAGATTTTTTTAAAATTTGTGAACAAATTTAAAGCTCGTGATTTTTTTAAATTCGTGAATATTTTTGAGAATTCATGAATATATGTTTAATAATCGAGAATAATTTATAAATTTAAAAAATACTTAAATTCGTGAATTTTTTTTACAATTTGTGAACTTTATTGTAAATTCACAAAATAATCATGAGTTTTTTTAATGAAAAGTGTTTTATAGAAACACCAAGCGAAATAAAAAATACTTTTAAACTGAGCAGATTTATTTGCCAACGCACTATCCACATAGGGCTACATGAGCCACGCCCCCGTGTGTTTGTTCGCAATGCTAAGTGTTCTACTCCCTCTATTCACTTTTATAAGGCGTTGTAGACATTTCAGACATCGTGCAAAATATCTCAATTCCAGTTGTCGACTTATAAAAGTGAGCGGAGCGAGTATAAATTTTGGAAAACATTTTAATAAAAAGCCAACCAAAATAAAAAAATGAATGCTGAAAAGACGATAAAGGAAAGACGCCAACACTATATGAACATAGCGCGGCCTACTGCATGTTTGCTTGCTATCCTGCATGTTACACGTGGGACAGGACCTCTCAGACTTGCTGTTATTACGGTCGGTTGATTCAATTTCGTTTCTATCTCTGCTAGGTTGGGCTTTCGTAATGCTCGGCATGGTAGTGTTCTTATTCGCTGGCACTGGCTTGGCTTGATGCTCCATTTTACTTATTTTGAGAGGACTTATTAATACACATTTTAGTCTCGATGACGATCAGTAGTGATAATGTAAGCTCCGTTTTAGCCCACGGAACTAATCGACCACAAACACGACACACACCGAGATGTAACACAAAGAACACCATACTACCGTCACGGCAGCTTGTGACAGGCCCAAATAACCTGAATGTGCAAAATAACCACAAATAAATGGGCCCACTAACCTGAATGTGCAAAATAACCACAAATAAATGGGCCCACCAACGAATCCCAAAGCCATAACGCACGAAGTGCCAATATACCTAAGGAGCTTAGAATTTTAGAACAATTGTCAAATTCACAAACAGTGTATTGACACAATTTTTTTAGAATTTTTAAACAATTAAAATTTTGTGATTTTTTTAGAATTTGCAAATATTTCTTCATATTCATGATTTAAAAAAAATCATGAATAGGAATTTGCTTTTTTTTTCTTCATATTCATGATTTTTTATATTTATGAACATTGTTTAAATTTGCAAACATTTAAAAAACTTTGTCAACATCTTAGGAAATCACAGCCAAATTAGATTTTCTGAATATATTTTAAAATTTGAAAAGTGTTTTAACAGAAAAAATGACCGAAATCCCCAATCCCCAACAGACCATGCTGAGCTCCGCCAGTAGCAGGAGCAGCCCGAGGCATGCTCCAACATGTTGAGCTTAGGCAACAAGCCTCGCCAACTCTTCTCCTCTACCCTACTCGGCCCGCTCCTCAACAAAGACGTTGTCGCCGAACGCTTCTTTCCCCCACTCCTTGACCCGCCCTGTGCTCCCTTTTCCTCATCCACAATGTCGAAGCTCAATCCTCCACACAATTTACTGAAAAACTTAGAGACAAATCAACAACCATCAAAGCCTAGATGAAAAGCAAGCGACACCTCAAACACATCGGCCGTTGTAGGCTCCTTGCCTATAAAACCAAATAGCATCAGGGCAACACACAAATGACTTTTTTTTTACCAAGGAGGGAATGTTTGTTTTGATACTGTCATTCAGGAACAACAACCTAACTATCCTGACAGGCCAGGTCAACTTTGAGGGAAATACATTGGAGATCTCCTAGGCCACTATTCCTATTGAGCTTAATTATTAATTACTATAAGGATTCCATTACATCGAGCACAAAAACTATGCACAAAAATCTTTTAGTCATGACAATAACATGTCAATTGATCAGAACCCGAGCCGTTTACAAATTGTCATGCCAAATAATATAAAACATTAATTTATACTATGTAGATGAGAGCATCAACAACCAGACCGCTATTTCCTCCTCAAATGTCCAAAAGTACGTCTGGTGTCCGGTCAAAAAAAGTGACCAAACTGGACACCTCACTTTCTTCCTAAACATCGGGACTGACCAGTGTATCTCAAAGCGAGACCAAATCCTAGGGGCAATATGAGAGTGCTCGGTCACGCCGGGGCAGTGCTCCACATCAGCTCCAATCAACACATGACCCCACTTGCAGCCACTGTGACGAGAAGGCCATGACAACAACGACACCCATCATGTGGATGCAGACACGTCGAGGAGGAAGGTTGACGGAGCTCGCGCGGCAGGGGTGTGGTGCCTTGCCGGGGCCAGAGTTCCCGCACTCCGCGTCTGCTGTGACCGCCCGACGCCACACCGGAGCTCATGGGAGACAGGGTTGTTGTGCCTTGCCGGGGCCAGAGCTCGTGTGGCGGGGCCGCTGAGCCCGTCCCCCGCCATGCCGGAGCCGTTGTGCTCGCACCGCACCACACTTGTGGCGGAGCGCGACATGGCTGTTGTGCCTGAGGCGGAGCTCGCTGCGCTCGCGACAGCCGCCTCTCCTAGTATCTAGGCATGTTGACGTCCACTACTCCCTCCTCTGTAAAGCTAGAGCCCATCTCTTCCAATTACAAGGAGTAGCAACAACTGCCCCTCCTCGCCGCGGCCGTGCGAATGGACAAGGAGTTCACATGGTAGATGGAGCTATTGCTCAAGCGGTCCGGCTACGACCACGTTCTGGCGCCGCCCTCGCCCCCGTGCAACTCGGTGTTCAAATCGGACACCGCATCAAGGAGGAGCCGTCGTCCTTGCCGCTTATCCTTCTCCATCATGGCAAGGAGGCGGTGTTGCCACTGCCCCGTCGGTAGTTCGGGAGCTAGTGGCGTCAGGTCGCCATGAAGGAGGAGCCTCCATCCCCGGCGATCGCTAACATGCGCGACCGCCTTGTGTAATACCGCAATGGTGTCGGGGGCTCGTCCACCGGCGTGACGTCAACCTCCCAGATGGTGTAGTGGGAGCGACACAATGCACATCATTGGGCCATGTTCGCACTGTCGAACGACACCCTCATCTGGGTCCCCGCAAACCCCACCCCCGCGGAGGCTTAGGCCATTTATCGGTCTAGAAGAACCGCACAAACATCCTGCCACCAGCGCCGGATCAGCGACCAGCTCCTCAAAGTGGGTTTAACCAAGTCCGAGCACTTTGCTCGGCTCAAAGGCGAGAGGCCGCGAGGCGGAGCGCCGCATCAGCGACCAGCTCCTCAAAGTGGGATTAACCTAGTCCGAGCACTTTGCCCGGCTCAAAGGCGAGAGGCGCGGGGCGGAGTCCGCGGCCGACCATCACTGCCAGGCAATGGAGGCTCAAGCTCTGCGCCAGTCGTAGGAGGCCAAGTGACTACGCTGCGAGCATGAAACGATAACCGATCAGGGCTGCCTTGACACCTGGCGGCATTTCCATCACTGGAAAAGGACAACGACGTCGACGACTCGGATGAGAACGGCTACATCGAGGCAACGCAAAGGAAAAAGTCCATTTTAAACCTTGAATTCGTAGACGTCCGGCGAATCAAACCCTGAAGTCGAAATCCCTATCGTTCTGACCCTAAACTATGACGAGAAGCACTCCGCGTCTGCTGTGACGCACTCCGCGGCACGAGTGTGGTGCGGCGCGAGCACAACGGCTCCGGCATGGCGCGGGATGGGCTCAGCGGCCCCGCCACACGAGCTCTGGCCCCGGCAAGGCACAACAACCCTATCTCCCATGAGCTCCGGTGTGGCGTCGGGCGGTCACAGCAGACGCGGAGTGCGGGAACTCTGGCCCCGGCGCTGGTGGCAGGATTTAGGTAGCGGCGGCGGCGATTCTTTGAGGGGTGCAGTGGAGGAGGCGATTGCGCAGGGGGGGCGGCGGCGGCTGCGTCGAGGGCAATGTCCTGGTCTTCGGGTGGTTCGAGTGCTCCCGGCTTCTGTCGAGCCGCTGGAAGGAGAGGGGAGGAATCGAGGTCGCCGGTGCCGTACCACGAGAACTCGATGGCGTACGAGCCAGAGAAGCTCTGCTGGTGCAACCCCCGTCGGAAGGCGCCAAGGTGGATCTCGTGGAGCCGTCAGAACCCAGGCAGGAGGTACTACGCCTGCGTTGATGCCATGGTGAGCTTCAAGTTGGTGTTTATTTTCTGTTCATTTGTTTTTCTCCCCTCGCATTGATTTCTGTTGGTACAATTGAACAGCATGGTGGTTGTGGATTCGTGGAAAGGCATGATGATCCTCTTCCCAAGTTTTGGAGTGATTTGATTGGTGATTTGCGAGATGAAGTGCGTAGGCTGAGAGGTCAAGGAAGTGCTGCTGTGATTGAAGATCCCACTGCAGTTGTGGCTCTGCCTGAAGCTGAAACAGGAGGAATGGGAATTGCTATGTCTCTGCAAGATCAGTTGAAGCAGAAAAATGCAGAGATGCATGCACTGAAGGGGAAATATCAGAATGTTGTCATGTTGTTTGTTGTCTTTGTGGTTGGTTTAGTTGCAGGGAAGATGCTACTGCAATAAGATTTGCAAGTGTTATTTGCATGCAATGTAGTAATGCTTTAGGGTTTAGAATGAACTGATCTTTTGGGCACTGAAAATGAAAGTTGTATGCTTTGTTTAAATTGGAAGTTGTATGCATTTGCCACTGTTTGGAATCAGTGAAAGTGGAAGTGCAAGTTGTGTTATGCCATCATTTTCTACCTCTGAAATGCATATATGTTTGCAACCTTTGCTGGTAGTAAAGTGGAAGATGATGCAGTTTGTAAGATAATGCATAGATGATGCAACTGATAATAGAAAGATCATCTAGACCAAGTTAATTGCACATAAAATGGGTTTGGAACAAGTCATACTCCCACACATACATGACCCCTAGTTTGAGCCATGAACAAAAGATAAGTTTGCAACATTACATCAGAAATGTTTTGGAACATTGCAACTTGAACAAAAGAACTAGATGCAGCCCTTCTTCAACTATAACTAGTAGTTTCCACTCCAAGTGAAATATCTGAAGCTTGGCACTGATGATGCAGGCCTTCTTCCCCTCTTAGCTCCAGATCCTGTCCTTGTGGAAGTAGATGTTGTAGGGGCAGCAGATGATCCAGCTTCAGCAGTTGCAGTTCTCTTTCTTGGAGGCTTAAACCTGTTGGTCCCAGCAGAAGGACCTGTTGGTACTGAACTTGTTGCTGTTGGTGGAGCAGATGCAGAGGCAGAGGCAGATGCACTTCCTTTGGATTGCTGCAAATTCAGGATAAATATGCAATAAGTTCCAACAAAAGACTAATAAGCAGGATAAATATGCAATGTGCAATAAGTACATGACAGCAACAAATACCTCAGTTGGGTTCTTTTTCTTGCTAGTTCTAGCAAGATGTGCATTCTTTTTCTTGCCTCTCTCTAGATTCTGTTTACATCCTGATTTGTTGTGTCCAGGGTTACCACACAATGAGTATTTGATAATTGTGCCATGCTTGCTCATTTTCTTCCCCTTAGGTTGCTCAGTTTCTTCTCTTCTCCTATCATTGTTTTTAGGCCTTCCTTTTTTCTTCTCTTTTCCTGGCAACCTAACATATTCAGGAGGCACTGGCCTAGGATTGGGCGACACTGGCCACATCTCTTCACCCTCCACTGGCTGCAAGGAATGCTCATAGATTTTGTTGAACACTTCAACAAAGTAGCAAGGAGCAATAAAATCTTCAATATTTTTGTTGCACTTATAGATGGCACTAATTGCATGGTGGCAAGGAAGCCCTGCCAGCTGGAAGTACCCACAAGAGCATGTCCATTTTTCCAGGTCAACAGTGTACTGCCTTCCTCTTCCATTCACTTGCTTCACTTCAAATCCATTTTCTCCATTCCAGAGCACTTCAAGATATTGTGTTCTAGCAATACTTTTCTTGAGCTTTTTGAAAACAGCAGGGCATATTTTTCCTCTAAAGTTGGCACCTTTCTCTCTTTGTTCCTGAATTCTCACAAGTACTTTCTTCCTAATTTTTTCATTCATAGAAATAATAGGATAAAACCTAGCATCAACTATAGCATGGTTGAATGACTCACAAAGGTTGTTGTCAACTGACTCACAATTTGAACCAACTAGGAAAAAAGCCCTTGCCCAGTGCACTGGCTCAGTCCTCATGATGTCTTTAGCCCCTTCAGGAGTAACTTGTGCAAGCTTGTCCTTATAATAGTTGAAATCTTGCCTGTTGGAAGCCTTAGCAACTGCCCAAAATTTCTTTTGCCACTCATGATCTCTATGTTTCTTCCTTCAATTAGCATAAATGTGCCTAGCACACATCCTATGCTCTGCAGGAGGAAGGTAATCATTAACTGCATTTATCAAGCCCTCTGCTGATCAGAAATAATAACCCAGCCAGCTCCATTATTGTTTATTTCCAAGTCCTTAATGAGCAGCCCAACAAATCACTTCCATGTGATATTAGTTTCATTCTCCACTACAGCCCAGGCTAGTGGATACATCTGATTATTTGCATCTCTACCTATGGCACACAATAGCTCACCCTTCACTGCACCTTTAAACAAACAACCATCAAGGCCTATTACTTTTCTGCAACCAGCCTTGAATCCTTGCTTCATTGCATTAAAGCACACATAGAAGCTCTGTAATACACTTTCCTCCATGTTGGTTGGATCCATGCAAACAACAACTGTGCTTCCAGGGTTGCTCCTTAGCAGCTCAAGTTGGTAGTCAAACACTCTAGTGTATTCATTGTTCATTCCACACAATAATTTGTCCATGACAATTCTTTTTGCATGCTTGCACTTTGAAGTGGAGACATCAACAAACATATCTTGCAAAACAGTTGCTTTCATGCTCTCAATTTTCCACATAGGATTTGCCAATATGAAGTGCTCATACCTCCGGGCAATCACCTTTGCAGTAACCAACTTGTTGCATCTATTCTGTGCACATTGGTGATCATCATTATATGTTATGACTTGGAATCTTGAAGTCCTTGATCTCTTGGCTGCATATATCAGCCATGGGCAGCCAGGCCATCCACACTTTGCCCTTACTCTGTCACACTCAGATTTCATGAACTTGATGCTCCTCTTTGTTACTAGTCCATATCTTCTCAAAGCTTTGCACAGCTGATTCTTGCTTCTAAAAACCATGGTCAAAGCAAAATGTGGTACTTCACTTTCAGGGTTGTATCTTGGGAATGTACTCTTCCTCTTCCTTATATGACCATCTGAATCTTCATCATAGCTGCAGTCCTCATCAGATGAATCATAGTTCCAATCCATTTCTTCTCTTTCAATTCGCTCCTCCATGTTGGCAATCAATTCAATTGGCACTGGCCCTGTAGCATCCCTACCTATCCAGCTCTTGGAGTCCCTCATCCTTTTCTTAAATTTCCTAGCATGTCTCCTGAGCTCCACAACTTCTGAATTCTCCCCACTATCATCAGTATGTCCAATGTATTCAGTGTCACTGTCTGAGTCTGAATTATGATTGCCACTGTCAACATTTGCAGCTATCACCATTTGGTTATTGACATGCCCTGAAGCCTGAGGTTCAGAAGCACAGGCTAATGCAGGTTGACTTGGATCCAAAACCTGAGAAAAAACTCCTTCCATGCCTGCCATTTCATCCACATCTACTTCTCTGGCATTGCTTCTTCTCTGCTTCAAGGGGCTGCAAATTCTTTGAGTGATCACACCAGTTTCATCAGGTATGAGCACATCAGTGTCAGACTCTGCATGTTCAACACCAGTTACTGCATCTGGTTCATCAGCAGTTATAACTGCATCTGGTTCTTCAGCAGTTATAACTGCATCTAGTTCATCATCATCACTCTGTTCCATGATTTCATCCTCAAAATCACTCCCACTGCTGTTGTCATTGCTATCTTCCTCTCCATGATACTCCACATACACATCAGCAACTCCTGCAACACAAATGTACTCAGCCATCTTCACACACCAACTGTCATCATTAAGGAACACTAAGCCATTGATAAGCTCTTTTCCAGGAAGCAGCAAATAGAACTTCATCGATTCCATCAACTGAGTATGATCTTTTAAATAGCCTTTCACTTCCTGCAGAGACTATTTATCCCTCTCAATCTCTGACATTGCTTGATCTCCCCCAACATAGTCCAAATTTGGACCAATGCGGATGAACTTCCCTCCAATATGAAACCGAACGTTCAAAATCTCAGTTGGGTCCATGATTTCACTGAAAAAACATACACCGCGATCAAAATAAAGCATAACAACCTATTCCCTTCAAAAAAAATCAATCGTTTTGCGTCACCCAAATCGTCCCCAAATTTGCCGCTGAAACCCTAACCCTAATGCCGCAACTACTCCAACCTATGAATAACAAGGGAGAAGGGCATCCAGGACAACACCTTCTTCTTCGACGCGCCGTCGCGCCGTCACGATCGTCGCAGAGGTGGCGATCAACCGCCGGTCGCCATTGCCGTCGCCAGAGAAGGAAGAATGCAGGGGGACGCGGAGAGAACGAAGCGAAGTGACGGGCCGAACTGGACCGGCCCACTAATATCGCCTCAGGCGCACGCCGGACGACCCATCCCAGCCACCCCATTGCCACGTCGGCAATCCCCGTTTGGGAAACGACACTAAGGTTTGATTTGGACCGGGATTAGTTACTTTCGGGTCCGAACGACAGGGATTTCGACTTCGGGTTTTGATTCGCCGAACGTCTATGAATTCAAGGTTTAAAATGGACTTTTTCCCAACGCAAACGACGACAAAGGTACCGGTGGCCTCGAAGGTCATGCCTTCGAGGTCGCCGGCCGGAACCTCACACAGTTTATGTTAGTTTTTTCTTAAGATTTCATTCAATTTAGTTGATGATTTGTTATTTTTGTCCCTTTTGATTGTAATATATCAAAATTTAATAAATATTATCATGTTTTCAGACGTGTCCGTGGATATTGGTGATGTCTGTTTTGGTGATCCGCGTTGGAGTTACCCTAACACAGCTTTTGTTATTACAAATGGAAAAGGCAAAGCAATTTTGTAACATAGTTCAGGATAGCAGGTTTGAGACAGGACTTTCAACACCCGGGTGCCCCTACATCCTGTAAGACTCCATCGAATATTTTCAGGCAGTACATCAAGCCATGTAAAATTCCAAAGAGTAAAAAATGAAACCGAGCTGGTTCTTGATCCTCTACATCCTTCTCTATCAGATGTTTACAGAACCGATAACAAACGAAAAGGATGTTAGCTGATCAGCTGCTCACAAGGAAATAAAGTACAGGACTTCACGGATGATTGGAGCTAGAAGGTGAATGTGTGAAGCATTGAAGCAGATCCAAGACAAATAAAACTGAACAGGATAGAAGAGGATAGTCTTTGTTGTGTGGCAGCTTAGCTATATTATGAGCCCCAACGAGACACATGAAACGGAATAAGAGTATAAGACCCAAAAGAATAACTATGTTTCCCAAGGATCCATGTCTCTATGCTCAGCAATAGTTCCTGTAGACGCTTAGCTATGGGCTTATAGCTCATGTGCGACACATTTCACGTGAATTGGAAGGAGTGCGACGTGGTTGACGAAAATAGCTGTAGTGCAACGCTTCAGAAGCCCAAATAGCCAAGGCCCACTCGGGCGATTAAAATGGTCGTCAACGGGAGTGAGATTATGTTTAAGACATGTGGGTCCCACTTGACAGAGCATCTAGTTACGGCCCCACTTGGCAGTGCATCAGGTGAGATGTGGCTCCGTGCCTGTCTGAATCAGGTGAGCAGTGACCCGTTGCTCCCTCATCTTTGTTCTCGGCGGTGAGCCGGCGACGGCGCCGGAGCTTTTTTTTTCGGTGACACCAGCGGCGGAGCTGTCGTTCTCGACGACGGCGGCGGCTGTGGTGAGTAAATCCTAAACCCTTGTCCTGTTCCCCTCCTTGTCGAGTTAGATCTCACCGCAACGCCTCTATTTCCTCTATTTTTGGTCGATTTGATCCAGATTTGGGTGCGGGGGAGGGGGGCTGACCGCGATGGAGCCGCTAGAGACTGAAGGAAATATGCCCTAGAGGCAATAATAAAGTTATTATTTATTTCCTTATATCATGATAAATGTTTATTATCCATGCTAGAATTGTATTAACTGGAAACATAATACTTGTGTGAATACATAGACAAACAAAGTGTCACTAGTATGCCTCTACTTGACTAGCTCGTTGATCAAAGATGGTTATGTTTCCTAGCTATAGACATGAGTTGTCATTTGATTAACGGGATCACATCATTAGGAGAATGATGTGATTGACTTGACCCATTCCGTTAGCTTAGCACTTGATCGTTTAGTATGTTGCTATTACTTTCTTCATGACTTATACATGTTCCTATGACTCTGAGATTATGCAACTCCCATTTACCGGAGGAACACTTTGTGTGCTACCAAACGTCACAACGTAACTGGGTGATTATAAAGGTGCTCTACAGGTGTCTCCGAAGGTACATGTTGGGTTGCCGTATTTCGAGATTAGGATTTGTCACTCTGATTGTCGGAGAGCTATCTCTGGGCCCTCTCGGTAATGCACATCACTTAAGCCTTGCAAGCATTGCAACTAATGAGTTAGTTGTGGGATGATGTATTACGGAACGAGTAAAGAGACTTGCCGGTAACGAGATTGAAATAGGTATTGAGATACCGACGATCGAATCTCGGGCAAGTAACATACCGATGACAAAGGGAACAACATATGTTGTTATGCGTTCTGACCGATAAAGATCTTCGTAGAATATGTGGGAGCTAATATGAGCATCCAGGTTCCGCTATTGGTTATTGACCGGAGACGTGTCTCGTCATGTCTACATAGTTCTCGAACCCGTAGGGTCCGCACGCTTAACGTTTCGATGACAGTTATATTATGAGTTTATATGTTTTGATGTACCGAAGGTTGTTCGGAGTCCCGGATGTGATCACGGACATGACGAGGAGTCTCGAAATGGTCGAGACATGAAGATTGATATATTGGAAGCCTATATTTGGATATTGGAAGTGTTTCAGGTGAAATCGGGATTTTACCGGAGTACCGAAGGGTTACCGGAACCCCCCGGGGGCTTAATGGGCCATAGTGGGCCTTTGTGGAGAAGAGGAGAGGCGGCCAGGGCAGGGCCGCGTGCCCCTCCCCCCTAGTCCGAATAGGACAAGGAGAGGGGGGCGGCGTCGCCCTTTCCTTCCTCTCTCCCTCCTCTTTCCCCTCCACTCCTAATCCAACTAGGAAAAAGGGAGGGAGTCCTACTCCCGATGGGAGTAGGACTCCACCTGGCGCGCCCCTCCTGGCCGGCCGCACCTTCCCCCCTTGCTCCTTTATATACGGGGGCAGGGGGCACCCAAGAGACACAACAATTGATCATTTGATCTTTTAGCCGTGTGCGGTGCCCCCCTCCAACATAGTCCACCTCGATAATACCGTAGCGGTGCTTAGGCGAAGCCCTGTGTTGGTAGAACATCATCATCGTCACCACGCCGTCGTGCTGACGAAACTCTCCCTCAACACTCGGCTGGATCGGAGTTCGAGGGACGTCATCGGGCTGAACGTGTGCTGAACTCGGAGGTGCCGTGCGTTCGGTACTTGATCGGTCGGATCGTGAAGACGTACGACTACATCAACTGCGTTGTGCTAACGCTTCCGCTTTCGGTCTATGAGGGTACGTGGACAACACTCTCCCCTCTCGTTTCTATGCATCACCATGATCCTGCATGTGCGTAGGAATTTTTTGAAATTACTGCGTTCCCCAACAATGCCATCAGAGCCTGGTTTTATGCGTTGATGTTATATGCACGAGTAGAACACAAGTGAGTTGTGGGCGATATAAGTCATACTGCTTACCAGCATGTCATACTTTGGTTCGGCGGTATTGTTGGATGAAGCGGCCCGGACCGACATTACGCGTACGCTTACGCGAGACTGGTTCTACCGACGTGCTTTGCACACAGGTGGCTGGCGGGTGTCAGTTTCTCCAACTTTAGTTAAACCGAGTGTGGCTACGCCCGGTCCTTGCGAAGGTTAAAACAGCACCAACTTGACAAACTATCGTTGTGGTTTTGATGCGTAGGAAAGAACGGTTCTTGCTAAGCCCGTAGCAGCCACGTAAAATTTGCAACAACAAAGTAGAGGACGTCTAACTTGTGTTTGCAGGGCATGTTGTGATGTGATATGGTCAAGACATGATGCCAAATTTTATTGTATGAGATTATCATGTTTTGTAACCGAGTTATCAGCAACTGGCAGGAGCCATATGGTTGTCGCTTTATTGTATGCAATGCAATCGCCCTGTAATGCTTTACTTTATCACTAAGCGGTAGCGATAGTCGTAGAAGCATAAGATTGGCGAGACGACAACGATGCTACGATGAAGATCAAGGTCGCGCCGGTGACGATGGTGATCATGACGGTGCTTCGGAGATGGAGATCACAAGCACAAGATGATGATGGCCATATCATATCACTTATATTGATTGCATGTGATGTTTATCTTTTATGCATCTTATCTTGCTTTGATTGACGGTAGCATTATAAGATGATCCCTCAATAAATTATCAAAGTATAAGTGTTCTCCCTGAGTATGCACCGTTGCGAAAGTTCTTCGTGCTGAGACACCACGTGATGATCGGGTGTGATAGGCTCTACGTTCAAATACAACGGGTGCAAAACAGTTGCACACGCGGAATACTCAGGTTAAGCTTGACGAGCCTAGCATATAACAGATATGGCCTCGGAACACGGAGACCGAAAGGTCGAGCGTGAATCATATAGTAGATATGATCAACATAGTGATGTTCACCGTTGAAACTACTCCATCTCACGTGATGATCGGACATGGTTTAGTTGATATGGATCACGTGATCACTTAGAGGATTAGAGGGATGTCTATCTAAGTGGGAGTTCTTAAGTAATATGATTAATTGAACTTAAATTTATCATGAACTTAGTACCTGATAGTATCTTGCTTGTCTATGTTGATTGTAGATAGATGGCCCGTGATGTTGTTCCATTGAATTTCAATGTGTTCCTTGAGAAAGCAAAGTTGAAAGATGATGGTAGCAATTACACGGACTGGGTCCGTAACTTGAGGATTATCCTCATTGCTGCACAGAAGAATTACGTCCTGGAAGCACCGCTGGGTGCCAGGCCTGCTGCTGATGCAACTGACGACGTTAAGAACGTCTGGCAGAGCAAAGCTGATGACTACTTGATAGTTCAATGTGCCATGCTTTACGACTTAGAACCGGGACTTCAACGACGTTTTGAACGTCATGGGCATATGAGATGTTCCAGGAGTTAAAGTTAATATTTCAAGCAAATGCCCGGATTGAGAGATATGAAGTCTCCAATAAGTTCTACAGCTGCAAGATGGAGGAGAATAGTTCTGTCAGTGAGCATATACTCAAAATGTCTGGGTATAATAATCACATGATTCAACTGGGAGTTAATCTTCCGGATGATAGCGTCATTGACATAATTCTCCAATCACTGCCACCAAGCTACAAGAGCTTCGTGATGAACTATAACATGCAAGGGATGGATAAGACGATTCCCGAGCTCTTCGCAATGCTAAAGGCTTCGGAGGTAGAAATCAAAAAGGAGCATCAAGTGTTGATGGTCAATAAGACCACCAGTTTCAAGAAAAAGGGCAAAGGGAAGAAGAAGGGGAACTTCAAGAAGAACAGCAAGCAAGTGGCTGTTCAGGAGAAGAAACCCAAGTCTGGACCTAAGCGTGAGACTGAGTGTTTCTAGTGCAAGCAGACTGGTCACTGGAAGCGGAACTGCCCCAAGTATTTGGCGGATAAGAAGGATGGCAAGGTGAACAAAGTTATATGTGATATACTTGTTATTGATGTGTACTTTACTAATGCTCGCAGTAGCACCTGGGTATTTGATACTGGTTCTGTTGCTAATATTTGCAACTCGAAACAGGGGCTACAGATTAAGCGAAGATTGGCTAAGGACGAGGTGACGATGCGCGTGGGAAATGGTTCAAAAGTCGATGTGATCGCAGTCGGCACGCTACCTCTACATCTACCTTCGGGATTAGTTTTGGACCTAAATAATTGTTATTTGGTGCCAGCGTTAAGCATGAACATTATATCTGGATCTTGTTTGATGCGAGATGGTTATTCATTTAAATCAGAGACTAATGGTTGTTCTATTTATATGAGTAATATCTTTTATGGTCATGCACCCTTGAAGAGTGGTCTATTTTTGTTGAATCTCGATAGTAGTGATACACATATTCATAATATTGAAGCCAAAAGATGCAGAGTTTATAATGATAGTGCAACTTATTTGTGGCACTGCCGTTTACGTCATATCGGTGTAAAGCGCATGAAGAAACTCCATACTGATGGACTTTTGGAACCACTTGATTATGAATCACTTGGTACTTGCGAACCGTGCCTCATGGGCAAGATGACTAAAACGCCGTTCTCCGGAACTATGGAGAGAGCAACAGATTTGTTGGAAATCATACATATAGATGTATGTGGTCCGATGAATATTGAGGCTCGTGGCGGATATCGTTATTTTCTCACCTTCACATATGATTTGAGCAGATATGGGTATATCTACTTAATGAAACATAAGTCTGAAACATTTGAAAAGTTCAAAGAATTTCAGAGTGAAGTTGAAAATCGTCGTAACAAGAAAATAAAGTTTCTACGATCTGATCGTGGAGGAGAATATTTGAGTTATGAGTTTGGTCTTCATTTGAAACAATGCGGAATAGTTTCGCAACTCACGCCACCCGGAACACCACAGCGTAATGGTGTGTCCGAACATCGTAATCGTACTCTACTAGATATGGTGCGATCTATGATGTCTCTTACTGATTTACCGCTATCGTTTTGGGGTTATGCTTTAGAGACGGCCGCATTCACGTTAAATAGGGCACCATCAAAATCTGTTGAGACGACGCCTTATGAACTGTGGTTTGGCAAGAAACCAAAGTTGTCGTTTCTTAAAGTTTGGGGCTGCGATGCTTATGTGAAAAAGCTTCAACTTGATAAGCTCGAACCCAAATCGGAGAAATGTGTCTTCATAGGATACCCAAAGGAGACTGTTGGGTACACTTCTATCACACATCCGAGGGCAAGACTTTTGTTGCTAAATTTAGAATCTTTCTGGAGAAGGAGTTTCTCTCGAAAGAAGTGAGTGGGAGGAAAGTAGAACTTGATGAGGTAATTGTACCTGCTCCCTTATTGGAAAGTAGTTCATCGTAGAAACCGGTTTCTGCGACGCCTACACCAATTAGTGAGGAAGTTAATGATGACGATCATGGAACTTCAGATCAAGTTGTTACTGAACCTCGTAGGTCAACCAGAGTAAGATCCGCACCAGAGTGGTACTGTAATCCTGTTCTGGAGGTTATGCTACTAGACCATGACGAACCTATGAACTATGAAGAAGCGATGGTGAGCCCAGATTCCGCGAAATGGCTTGAGGCCATGAAATCTGAGATGGGATCCATGTATGAGAACAAAGTGTGGACTTTGGTTGACTTGCCCGATGATTGGCAAGCAATTGAGAATAAATGGATCTTCAAGAAGAAGACTGACGCTGACGGTAATGTTACTGTCTATAAAGCTTGACTTGTTGCAAAAGGTTTTCGACAAGTTCAAGGGATTGACTACGATGAGACCTTCTCACCAGTAGCGATGCTTAAGTCTGTCTGAATCATGTTAGCAATTGCTGCATTTTATGATTATGAAATTTGGCAAATGGATATCAAAACTGCATTCCTGAATGGATTTCTGGAACAAGAGTTGTATATGATGCAACCGGAAAGTTTTGTCGATCCAAAGGGAGCTAACAAAGTGTGCAACTCCAGCGATCTATTTATGGACTGGTGCAAGCCTCTCGGAGTTGGAATAAACGCTTTGATAGTGTGATCAAAGCATTTGGTTTTGTACAGACTTTTGTAGAAGCCTATATTTACAAGAAAGTGAGTGGGAGCTCTGTAGCATTTCTAATATTATATGTGGATGACATATTGCTGATTGGAAATGATATAGAATTTTTGAATAGCACAAAGGGATACTTGAATAAGAGTTTTTCAATGAAAGACCTCGGTGAAGCTGCGTATATATTGGGCATCAAGATCTATAGAGATAGATCAAGACACTTAATTGGACTTTCACAAAGCACATACCTTGATAAAGTTTTGAAGAAGTTCAAAATGGATCGAGCAAAGAAAGGGTTCTTGCCTGTGTTACAAGGTGTGAAGTTGAGTAAGACTCAATGCCCGACCACTGCAGAAGATAGAGAGGAGATGAAAGATGTTCCCTATGCTTCAGCCATAGGCTCTATCATGTATGCAATGCTGTGTACCAGACCTGATGTGTGCCTTACTATAAGTTTAGCAGGGAGGTACCAAAGTAATCCAGGAGTGGATCACTGGACATCGGTCAAGAACATCCTGAAATACCTGAAGAGGACTAAGGATATGTTTCTCGTTTATGGAGGTGACAAAGAGCTCATCGTAAATGGTTGCGTTGATGCAAGCTTTGACACTGATCCGGACGATTCTAAATCCCAAACCGGATACGTGTTTACATTGAATGGTGGAGCTGTCAGTTGGTGCAGTTCTAAACAAAGCGTCATGGCGGGATCTACGTGTGAAGCGGAGTACATAGCTGCTTCGGAAGCATCAAATGAAGGAGTCTGGATGAAGGAGTTCATATCCGATCTAGGTGTCATACCTAGTGCATCGGGTCCAATGAAAATCTTTTGTGACAATACTGGTGCAATTGCCTTGGCGAAGGAATCCAGATTTCACAAGAGAACCAAGCACATCAAGAGATGCTTCAATTCCATCCGGGATTTAGTCCAGGTGGGAGACATAGAAATTTGCAAGATACATACGGATCTGAATGTTGCAGACCCGTTGACTAAGCCTCTTCCACGAGCAAAACATGATCAGCACCAAGGCTCCATGGGTGTTGGAATCATTACTGTGTAATCTTGATTATTGACTCTAGTGCAAGTGGGAGACTTAAGGAAATATGCCCTAGAGGCAATAATAAAGTTATTATTTATTTCCTTATATCATGATAAATGTTTATTATTCATGCTAGAATTGTATTAACCGGAAACATAATACTTGTGTGAACACATAGACAAACAGAGTGTCACTAGTATGCCTCTACTTGACATTCTCGTTGATCAAACATGGTTATGTTTCCTAGCCATAGACATGAGTTGTCATTTGATTAACGGGATCACATCATTAGGAGAATGATGTGATTGACTTGATCCATTCCGTTAGCTTAGCACTCGATCGTTTAGTATGTTGCTATTGCTTTCTTCATGACTTATACATGTTCCTACGACTATGAGATTATGCAACTCCCCTTTACCGGAATAACACTTTGTGTGCTACCAAACGTCACAACGTAACTGGGTGATTATAAAGGTGCTCTACAGGTGTCTCCCAAGGTACTTGTTGGGTTGGCGTATTTCGAGATTAGGATTTGTCACCCCGATTGTCGGAGAAGTATCTCTGGGCCCTCTCGGTAATGCACATCACTTAAGCCTTGCAAGCATTGCAAATAATGAGTTAGTTGTGGGATGATGTATTATGGAACGAGTAAAGAGACTTGCCGGTAACGAGATTGAACTAGGTATTGAGATACCGACGATCGAATCTCGGGCAAGTAACATACCGATGACAAAGGGAACAACGTATGTTGTTATGCGGTCTGGCCGATAAAGATCTTCGTAGAATATGTGGGCGCTAATATGAGCATCCAAGTTCCGCTATTGGTTATTGACCGGTGACGTGTCTCGGTCATGTCTACATAGTTCTCGAACCCGTAGGGTCCGCACGCTTAACGTTTCGATGACAGTTATATTATGAGTTTATATGTTTTGATGTACCAAAGGTTGTTCGGAGTCCCGGATGTGATCACGGACATGACGAGGAGTCTCGAAATGGTCGAGACATGAAGATTGATATATTGGAAGCCTATATTTGGATATCGGATGTGTTCCGGGTGAAATCGGGATTTCACCGGAGTACCGAGGGGTTACCGGAACCCCCCGGGGGCTTAATGGGCCATAGTGGGCCTTTGTGGAGAAGAGGAGAGGCGGCCAGGGCAGGGCCACGCGCCCCTCCCACCTAGTCCGAATAGGACAAGGAGAAGGGGGCGGCGCCCCCCCTGTCCTTCCTCTCTCCCTCCTCTTTCCCCTCCACTCCTAATCCAACTAGGAAAAAGGGAGGGAGTCCTACTCCCGGTGGGAGTAGGACTCCACCTGGCGCGCCCCTCCTGGCCGGCCGCACCTTCCCCCCTTGCTCCTTTGTATAGGGGGGCAGTGGGGCACCCTAGAGACACAACAATTGATCGTTTGATCTTTTAGCCGTGTGCGGTGCCCCCCTCCACCATAGTCCACCTCGATAATACTGTAGCGGTGCTTAGGCGAAGCCCTGCGTCGGTAGAACATCATCATCGTCACCACGCCGTCGTGCTGACGAAACTCTCCCTCAACACTCGGCTGGATCGGAGTTCGAGGGACATCATCGGGCTAAACGTGTGCTGAACTCGGAGGTGTCGTGCATTCGGTACTTGATCAGTCGGATCGTGAAGACGTACGACTACATCAACCGCGTTGTGCTAACGCTTCCGCTTTCGGTCTACGAGGGTACGTGACAACACTCTCCCCTCTCATTGCTATGCATCACCATGATCCTGCGTGTGCGTAGGAATTTTTTTGAAATTACTGCGTTCCCCAATAGAGACAACAACGCCGACTAGGTATGTGCATCCTTTCCAACCTATGCGATTTGTGCGGCGTCTGCTTCCACTAGCTCGCACTGCCCGCCATTGAGAAACATGGGTAGGACATTTGAATTCACTGTCGAATTCTTTCCTTCTAAGGCGAAGCTAGGTGATGGTAGCGTGCGAGAGATAGAGAGAGATACAATTGTGAAATGGGAGGTTGAATGTGCAGAGATTGATCCTCAGGAAATACAGAGCATGGAAGAGAGGGCCGTGAGAAATGTCATGGAGAAAATTGGAGAGAGCATTTTTGGGGTTCAGAGCAGGAGGTAGCATTGCTACGGTTTGATAATTGGAAGGGTGAGTATGTGAGAATTGAGAATGGTGAAGAGATGGTTGATGAAATCGATCGGCAAGACGGCTGGGCAAGCAAACAGACTACCTTTCATGCAGAGCTCGTTGATCTGAAATCAGATTCTAAGGTTGCATATGTGCCCTCAAAGTTGGCTTCACAGATGGTAGATGATGATTGGGCCTCACAGAGACAGATAACACCCATGTTTACAGGTGAAGTGACAGTAATAGGGGGGGTTGATCAAGATGTAGAAGAGGGTTGTGAATGTGCTGCAAGAGTTGTTTTTGTTGATTGGAATTCAGTACAATTAGAAGTGATTTGGTCATTGCACCAATGGCTGACACTGAGATGACCAAATTTTTTGGCATTCCAGTAGATCCAGTAGATGATCAAGATGAGGAAGACAGGGATGAATCTAGTTTGCCTAATGATGCTAACATAGATGCTTGTGAACATGTGGATGGACAGCTGATGAAAGATGTTGCAGATGATGTAGATGATGCACATGAAGATGAGCTTGTAAGTGTGTATGACAAAGAAAATCATGTTATTGAAGTAGGCGAGTTGTTCCCAAGCATGAAGGAGTTTAGGATGTGTTTCAAGACTTATGCAGTCAAACATGAGTTTGATGCCAAGATTATGTGGACTGATAGAAAGAAATTTTATGCAAGGTGCAGAGGTTTTAATGGAAGCGTCAGGCCTTGCAAGTGGTACATATCTGCTAGAATTCAACCTGATGGAAGTACCATTAGGGTTAATCAAATCCCAAATCCACATACTTGTATTACAAGTTCACAGAGAGTATCAACCATGACATCACAACTTTGGATTGCAGAAAAGGTCACTCCAATATTAGCCAAGAAACCAAACACTACAACAAAGAAACTTAAAGTGGACTTGGAAAAGCAGTACCCCGTTAAGGTGAAGTATACCACAGTGTGGAAAGCAAAACAGAGGGCAATGAAAGAATTATATGGTGATTGGGAAAATACTTTTTAGGATGCTTTATAACTTCAAAGCAGAGGTGGAAAAGAGGTCACCTGGCAATGTTGTGGAGATAGATACTGAGGTAACATAGGATGGTAGAGTTCTTTTCTCCAAGTTCTTTATGGCTTTAAAGCCTTGCATAGATGACTTCAAAGCAGGGTGCCGTCCATATTTGAGCATAGACTCATCTTTTTTGACAGGCAAATGGAATGGTCAATTGGCAGCATGCAATGCTTTAGATGGACACAACTGGATGTTCCCTGTTGCTATTGGTTTGTTTCAGTCAGAGACAGAAGTTTCATGCACATGGTTCATGATGTAGTTGAAAAGATGCATAGGGCCAGTGTCACCTTTGGCAGTACACACAGATGCATGTAAAGGGCTAGAAAATGCAGTGAAGAATATTTTTCCTCATTGTGAGCAGAGGGAGTGCTTTGGCCATATGTGGATGAATTTGATCAAAACATTCAGTGGGGAAGAATTTGGGAGAATGTGGCCAGTAGCAAGATCTTACACCAAACAAACACATTCATATCATCTTGATAAGATAAAAGCATGCAGTGAGTTTGGTCCATGGTTGAACACCTATCATTCTCTATTGTGGTACAGGTCAGGATTTAACAGTGCCATCAAGTGTGATCATATCAACAATAACTTGGCAGAAAGTTTTAACAACAAGATAAAGCAGTTAAAGAACTTGCCTGTGCATGACATGGTTGACCAGATCAGGATCATGATCATGCGCATGTGGGAATTGAGAAGAAGGATTGGTGGTTGTCTGCAAGGGGATAAGCTTCCTGCAGTGGTACAACAAGTGGTGAACAGGAGTAGGAATCTTACACATTTTTCTGTTGAAAAATCTTCATTGTGGGGTGCTGAAGTTAGAGATACCAAGACTGGAAGGAGGCATGTTGTTAACACTGAGTTGCATGACTGCACTTGCCTCGAGTGGCAACACACCGAGAAACCTTGTGACCATGCCATAATTTTCTTGGCCTCCCAACCCAAGATAAACATGCACCCATACTTGCATGAATACTACTCAGTGGCAAGATTCAAGGCTGCATATGCAACTCCAATTCCAGCACTTACAGATCAGTCTCAATGGCCTGAAGTGGAAATTGAATTTTCCATGTGTCCTCCTCTAACAAAAAGAAAAGATGGTAGGCCTAAAGAGAGTAGATTCAAGGCATGGTTTGAGAAAGGTGGGAGTAGTAAAAAGGGGAAGGGGAAGAAGGATGCAAAGCTAAAAAGGTCCCAAAAAGGTAACAAAAATAGATGCAAGCTATGCCAGGAACTTGGGCACCGAAAAGGATCTCCAAAATGTCGTTACACTCCTGAAAGGCCAAAGTATGTTTATGTTTGTCTTTTTTTAATTTGGTTGTTGTATTTAATTACTAGTCAAATTACAAGCTTTGTTTTCCAGGAGGAAGCGTGGAGGTCAACCCCTTGTTGTTGAAGATTGCTGGGCAATCAAAAAGGCAAGAATCAATGGTTGTAGAAAAAAGAGAAGTTATGGTGATGAACCGGAGTTGGATGATGCTGCGGTGCAAAATGAGCAAGAGTTGGATGATGTTGCGGTGCAAAATGAGCAAGAGTTGGATGGTGTTGTGTTGCAAAATGAGGCAGTCTGTGATCTTGTGATGCATCATGACCAACATTTGGATGATGATGTGGTGCAGAATGTGATGCAAACTGAAGTTGTTGTGACAGATGTTCTGCAAACTGAAACTGAAATTGAAGATGTTCTGCAAACTGAAGCTGTTGCGGCAGATGAGATGCAAACTGAGCCTATATTGCATGTTGTATTACCAATTGAAGCTATTGGATTTGTTGTGCAAACTGAGCCTCATGTAGATGTTGTGGTGCCAACTCCAGCTGTCCTAGCTAGTCCAGTTATGAAAATCAAGCGAGGTGTCGTACAATCAAAAAGTGGTAAGAAGAAGAAGAAATCGAGTGCTAAGAAGAAGTGAAAACTTCATTTGTCAAACTTGTGTAATGGTGATGTGTGTTGTAGAATAATAAACTTGCATCAATTTGTGTAAACTGGTATTTGTGTAATGCTATTTAAATTCTGGCCGAATTTCAAATTTGACCCAAGATTCAAGTTTGACCCAAAATTCAAATTCAAATTTGCTTAGTATGTGGTATTGATGGTACAATGCTTTAATATTAGTGTGCATGTTAAGCGATCAATCTGAGCACTTATTGTTGATGTGAAAAACTTGCCTCAATGAGCTCCGAAGCTAGGCTAAACACCCCATTCCTAAGCAAAAAAATTCGACCTTTTATAAATGGGCCAAAAATCAAAACTTGACATCTAGTGTGCAAATATAGGGTCCATGCCAAATATAGGATCATTTGGATAAACTATGACAAGCTTAGCCCTAAACCCTAGCTTGAATCACATGCAACCTCGTTCATGATAGCTATGTTGTGTGAAGGGTTTTTCATGAAAATACCCCATAGACCAAGTTTCTTATTTTTTTCCAGCAACTCACTCATATAATATGATGATGGATGAAAGTTTCATATTTTTATGATTTTTTTGAATTAGTTATGCTCAACCCTAGCCCTCAAAACCCTCTCAAAACCCTCTCAAAACCCCTCATAACCCCTCATAACCCCTCATAACCCCATCTGAAACCCCGCATCCTCCCGAGCCGCTAGATCTCTGTTAGTGAACGGTCTGGATCAGGCGCTAGGGCCACGTCACTGATCCGTGTGATGCTCTGTGATTGGCTGCATTGGACAACGCTGGATAAACCCCCCCCCCCCTCTTCTCTGGATCGCTGGATCACTACGCGTTCAACGGTGTGGATCAGCATGCAGTGCCACGTCAGCGATCCACGGGCTATGCTCTGATTTGCTGTAGTGTTTTTTAGAGGATGCAGTGCCATGCAATAGCCGTTGCCCTTATTTTTTACGATGCGTGCGCTAGCTGTTGGGCTCTGGTAAAAGAAGCCCACCCGTTAGACCTTTGGACCGAACGTTGCCTCCTCTAGCCAGGCCCTAGCCAGCAGGCTACATTTCCATGCATGCATGGCGGCACACGCAGAGAAAATGGGGCAGGCCTGTCCCCTTGACCCACGACGGCACAAACGTGTGCGGGACGTCGCAACATGGCAATTGATGCACGGGATAGAAGACCGGGCAGGCGTCACCCCGTGACCAGCGACCAATGGCACAGACGCGTCGCATCCTGGCTATTGATCCAGTGTTTGATGGCACCTTGGTTTCCCACGCTCGTGTACACACCTCGATGGGGCGCCACCAAACGCTGCCCGCTCATTAATTCCACCCGGTGAAAACCACATCGCACTTGGGCTATTTAAGCCGCACCTATCGTCTTCCTCTCCCTCCTCATCCATACCCCCTACCCCATTCTCTCCCATCTTCCCTCCTTCTTCCTTCTTCTCCACAAACCAAACCCGATCGAGCCACCATGCAGTTCACCGGGGCTACCTACAGTGTGCTGCCCACCTTCCCCGAGAGGCTCTACCCTGTTGGGGAACATAGTAATTTCAAAAAAATTCCTACGCACACGCAAGATCATGGTGATGCATAGCAACGAGAGGGGAGAGTGTTGTCCACGTACCCTCGTAGACCGACAGCGGAAGCGTTATCACAACACGGTTGATGTAGTCGTATGTCTTCACGATCCGACCGATCAAGTACCGAACGCCCGGCACCTCCGAGTTCTACACACGTTTAGCTCGATGACGTCCCTCGAACTCCAATCCAGCCGAGTGTTGAGGGAGAGTTTCGTCAGCACGACGGCGTGGTGACGATGATGATGTTCCACCGACACAGGGCTTCGCCTAAGCTCCGCAACGGTATTATCGAGGTGTAATTTGGTGGAGGGGGCACCGCACACGGCTAAGAGATCTCAAGGATCAATTGTTGTGTCTCTGGGGTGCCCCCTGCCCCCGTATATAAAGGAGCAAGGGAGGAGGAGGCCGGCCCTAGGAGGGGGCGCACCAACTGTGGAGTCCTACTAGGACTCCCTAGTCCTAGTAGGATTCCACCTCCCATATGGAATAGGAAAAGAGGAAGGGAAAAAGAGAAGGAAGGAAGGGGGCGCCCCCCTTCCCTAGTCCAGTTCGGACCAGACCAAGGGGAGGGGTGCGGCCACCCTTGAGGCCCTTTTCCTTCTTTCCCGTATGGCCCAATAAGGCCCAATACGAATTCCCGTAACTCTCCGGTACTCCGAAAAATACCCGAATCACTCGGAACCTTTCCGAAGTCCGAATATAGTCGTCCAATATATCGATCTTTACGTCTCGGCCATTTCGAGACTCCTCGTCATGTCCCCGATCTCATCCGGGACTCCGAACTCCTTCTGTACATCAAAACTCAATAAAACTGTCATCGTAACGTTAAGCGTGCGGACCCTACGGGTTCGAGAACTATGTAGACATGACCGAGACACGTCTCCGGTCAATAACCAATAGCGGGACCTGGATGCCCATATTGGCTCCCACATATTCTACGAAGATATTTATCGGTCAGACCGCATAACAACATACGTTGTTCCCTTTGTCACCGGTATGTTACTTGCCCGAGATTTGATCGTCGGTATCTCGATACCTAGTTCAATCTCGTTACCGGCAAGTCTCTTTACACGTTCCGTAATACATCATCTCGTAACTAACTCATTAGTGACAATGCTTGTAAGGCTTATAGTGATGTGCATTACCGAGTGGGCCCAGAGATACCTCTCCGACAATCGGAGTGACAAATCCTAATCTCGAAATACGCCAACCCAACAAGTACCTTTGGAGACACCTGTAGATCACCTTTATAATCACCCATTTACGTTGTGACGTTTGGTAGCACACAAAGTGTTCCTCCGGTAAACGGGAGTTGCATAATCTCATAGTCATAGGAACATGTATAAGTCATGAAGAAAGCAATAGCAACATACTAAACGATCGAGTGCTAAGCTAACGGAATGGGTCAAGTCAATCACGTCATTCTCCTAATGAGGTGATCTCGTTAATCAAATGACAACTTATGTCTATCCCTTTGCCAGATTTCATAAAATGCGGCAATTGCTAACATGATTCGGACAGACTTAAGCATAGATACGAGTGAGAAACTCTCATCGTAGTCAACATCATGAACTTGTCGAAAACCTTTTTGCGACAATTCTAGCTTTGTAGATAGTGACACTACTATCAGCGTCCGTCTTCCTCTTGAAGATCCATTTAATCTCAATGGCTCACCGACCATTGGGCAAGTCAATCAAAGTCCATACTTTGTTCTCATACATGGATCTCATCTCAGATTTCATGGCCTCAAGCCATTTTGTGGAATCTGGGCTCACCATCGCTTCTTCATAGTTCGTAGGTTCGTCATGGTCAAATAACATGACCTCCAGAACAGGATTACCGTACCACTCTGGTGTGGATCTCACTCTGGTTTACCTACGAGTTTTGGTAGTAACTTGATCTGAAGTTACATGATCATCATCATTAACTTCCTCACTAATTGGTGTAGGAGTCACAGGAACAGATTTCTGTGATGAACTACTTTCCAATAAGGGAGCAGGTACAGTTACCTCATCAAGTTCTACTTTCCTCTCACTCACTTCTTTCGAGAGAAACTCCTTCTCTAGAAAGGATCCATACTAAACAACGAATGTCTTGCCTTCGGATCTGTGATAGAAGGTGTACCCAACTGTCTCCTTTGGGTATCCTATGAAGACACATTTCTCCGATTTGGGTTTGAGCTTATCAGGATGAAACTTTTTTCACATAAGCATCGCAACCCCAAACTTTAAGAAATGACAACATTGGTTTCTTGCCAAACCACAGTTCATAAGGCGTCGTCTCAACGGATTTTGATGGTGCCCTATTTAACGTGAATGTAGCTGTCTCTAATGCATAACCCCAAAACGATAGTGGTAAATTGGTAAGAGACATCATAGATTGCACTATATCCAATAAAGTACGGTTATGACGTTCAGACACACCATTACGCTGTGGTGTTCCAGGTGACGTGAGTAGTGAAACTATTTCACATTGTTTTAACTGAAGGCCAAACTCGTAACTCAAATATTTTACCTCTGCGATCATATCGTAGAAACTTTTATTTTCTTGTTATGATGATTTTGAACTTCACTCTGAAATTCTTTGAACTTTCCAAATGTTTCAGACTTTGTGTTTCATCAAGTAGATATACCCATATCTGCTCAAATCATCTGTGAAGGTCAGAAAATAATGATACCTGCTATGAGCCTCAATATTCATCGGACCACATACATATGTATGTATGATTTCCAACAAATCTGTTGCTCTCTCCATAGTTCCGGAGAACGGCGTTTCAGTCATCTTGCCCATGAGGCACGGTTCGCAAGCATCAAGTGATTCATAATCAAGTGATTCCAAAATCCCATCAGTATGGAGTTTCTTCATGCGCTTTACACCAATATGACCTAAACGGCAGTACCACAAATAAGTTGCACTATCATTATTAACTTTGCATCTTTTGGCTTCAATATTATGAATATGTGTATCACTACGATCGAGATCCAACAAACCATTTTTCATTGGTGTGTATGACCATAAAGGTTTTATTCATGTAAACAGAACAACAATTGTTCTCTAACTTAAATGAATAACCGTATTGCAATAAACATGATCAAATCATATTCATGCTCAACGCAAACACCAAATAACACTTATTTAGTTTCAACACTAATCCCGAAAGTACAGGGAGTGTGCGATGATGATCATATCAATCTTGGAACTACTTCCAACACACATCGTCACCTCCCGTTTCGAGTTACTACTCTTAGCAACTGAACCAGTATCAATTACCGAGGGGTTGCTATACACACTAGTAAAGTACACATCAATAATCTGTATATCAAATATACCTTTGTTCACTTTGCCATCCTTCTTATCCACCAAATAGTTGGGGTAGTTCCGCCTCCAGTGACCAGTTCCTTTGCAGTAGAAACACTTAGTCTCAGGCTTAGGTACAGACTTGGGCTTCTTCACTTGAGTAGCAACTTGCTTGCCGTTCTTTTGAAGTTCCCCTTCTATCCCTTTGCCCTTTTCTTGAAACTAGTGGTCTTGTTAACCATCAACACTTGATGTTTTTCTTGATTTCTACCTTCGTCGATTTCAGCATCACGAAGAGCTCGGGAATTACTTTCGTCATCCCTTGCATACCATAGTTCATCACGAAGTTCTACTAACTTGGTGATGGTGACTAGAGAATTCTGTCAATCACTATTTTATCTGGAAGATAAACTCCCACTTGATTCAAGCGATTGTAGTACCCAGACAATCTGAGCACATGCTCACTAGTTGAGCGATTCTCCTCCATCTTTTTGCTATAGAACTTGTTGGAGATTTCATATCTCTCAACTCGGGTATTTGCTTGAAATATTAACTTCAACTCCTGGAACATCTCATATGGTCCATGACGTTCAAAACGTCTTTGAAGTCCCGATTCTAAGACGTTAAGCATCGTGCACTAAACTATCAAGTAGTCATCATATTGAGCTAGCCAAATGTTCATAACGTCTGCATCTGCTCCTGCAATAGGTCTGTCACCTAGCGGTGCATCAAGGACATAATTTTTCTGTGCAGCAATGAGGATAATCCTCAAATCACGGATCCAATCCGCATCTTTGCTACTAACATATTTCAACATAATTTTCTCTAGGAACATATCAAAAAATAAAAACAGGGAAGCAACAACGCGAGCTATTGATCTACAACATAATTTGCAAAATACTATCAGGACTAAGTTCATGATAAATTTAAGTTCAATTAATCATATTACCTAAGAAATCCCACTTAGATAGACATCCCTCTAATCCTCTAAGTGATCACGTGACCCATATCAACTAAACCATGTCCGATCATCACGTGAGATGGAGTAGTTTCAACGGTGAACATCACTATGTTGATCATATCTACTATATGATTCACGCTCGACCTTTCGGTCTCCGTGATCCGAGGCCATCTCTGTTATATGCTAGGCTCGTCAAGTTTAACCTGAGTATTCCGCGTGTGCAACTGTTTTGCACCCGTTGTATTTGAACATAGAGCCTATCACACCCGATCATCACGTGGTGTCTCAGCACGAAGAACTTTCGCAACGGTGCATACTCAGGGAGAACACTTATACTTTGATAATTTAGTGAAGGATCATCTTATAATGCTACCGTCAAACAAAGCAAGATAAGATGCATAAAGGATTAACATCACATGCAATCAATATAAGTGATATGATATGGCCATCATCATCTTGTGCTTGTGATCTTCATCTCCGAAGCACCGTCATGATCACCATCATCACCGGCGCGACACCTTGATCTCCATCGTAGCATCGTTGTCGTCTCGCCAACTTATTGCTTTTACGACTATCGCTACCGCTTAGTGATAAAGTAAAACTATTACATGGCGATTGCATCTCATACAATAAAGCGACAACCATATGGCTCCTGCCAGTTGCCGATAACTCGATTACAAAACATGATCATCTCATACAACACATTATATCACATCATGTCTTGACCATATCACATCACAACATGCCCTGCAAAAACAAGTTAGACATCCTCTACTTTGTTGTTGCATATTTTACGTGGCTGCTACGGGCTTAGCAAGAACCGTTCTTACCTACGCATCAAAACCACAACGATAGTTTGTCAAGTTGGTGCTGTTTTAACCTTCGCAAGGACCGGGCGTAGCCACACTCGGTTCAACTAAAGTGAGAGAGACAGACACCCGCCGGTCACCTTTAAGCAACGAGTGCTCGCAACGGTGAAACCAGTCTCGCGTAAGCGTACGCGTAATGTCGGTCCGGGCCGCTTCATCTCACAATACCGTTGAACCAAAGTATGACATGCTAGTAAGCAGTATGACTTATATCGCCCACAACTCACTTGTGTTCTACTCGTGCATAGCATCAACGCATAAAACCAGGCTCGGATGCCACTGTTGGGGAACGTAGTAATTTCAAAAAAATTCCTACGCACACGCAAGATCATGGTGATGCATAGCAACGAGAGGGGAGAGTGTTGTCCACGTACCCTCGTAGACCGACAGCGGAAGCGTTATCACAACGCGGTTGATGTAGTCGTATGTCTTCACGATCCGACCGATCAAGTACCGAACGCACGGCACCTCCGAGTTCTACACACGTTCAGCTCCATGACGTCCCTCGAACTCCGATCCAGCCGAGTGTTGAGGGAGAGTTTCGTCAGCACGACGGCGTGGTGACGATGATGATGTTCCACCGACGCAGGGCTTCGCCTAAGCTCCGCAACGGTATTATCGAGGTGTAATTTGGTGGAGGGGGGCACCGCACACGGCTAAGAGATCTCAAGGATCAATTGTTGTGTCTCTGGAGTGCCCCCTGCCCCCGTATATAAACGAGCAAGGGAGGAGGAGGCCGGCCCTAGGAGGGGGCGCACCAAGTGTGGAGTCCTACTAGGACTCCCTAGTCCTAGTAGGATTCCACCTCCCATATGGAATAGGAAAAGAGGAAGGGAAAAAGAGAAGGAAGGAAGGGGGCGCCCCCCTTCCCTAGTCCAATTCGGACCAGACCAAGGGGAGGGGTGCGGCCACCCTTGAGGCCCTTTTCCTTCTTTCCCGTATGGCCCAATAAGGTCCAATACGAATTCCCGTAACTCTCCGGTACTCCGAAAAATACCCGAATCACTCGGAACCTTTTCGAAGTCCGAATATAGTCGTCCAATATATCGATCTTTACGTCTCGGCCATTTCGAGACTCCTCGTCATGTCCCCGATCTCATCCAGGACTCCGAACTCCTTCGGTACATCAAAACTCAATAAAACTGTCATCGTAACGTTAAGCGTGCGGACCCTACGGGTTCGAGAACTATGTAGACATGACCGAGACACGTCTCCGGTCAATAACCAATAGCGGGACCTGGATGCCCATATTGGCTCCCACATATTCTACGAAGATATTTATCGGTCAGACCGCATAACAACATACGTTGTTCCCTTTGTCACCGGTATGTTACTTGCCCGAGATTTGATCGTTGGTATCTCGATACCTAGTTCAATCTCGTTACCGGCAAGTCTCTTTACTCGTTCCGTAATACATCATCTCGTAACTAACTCATTAGTGACAATGCTTGCAAGTCTTATAGTGATGTGCATTACCGAGTGGGCCCAGAGATACCTCTCCGACAATCGGAGTGACAAATCCTAATCTCGAAATACGCCAACCCAACAAGTACCTTTGGAGACACCTGTAGAGCACCTTTATAATCACCCATTTACGTTGTGACGTTTGGTAGCACACAAAGTGTTCCTCCGGTAAACGGGAGTTGCATAATCTCATAGTCATAGGAACATGTATAAGTCATGAAGAAAGCAATAGCAACATACTAAACGATCGGGTGCTAAGCTAACGGAATGGGTCAAGTCAATCACGTCATTCTCCTAATGAGGTGATCTCGTTAATCGAATGACAACTTATGTCTATGGCTAGGAAACATAACCATCTTTGATTAACGAGCTAGTCAAGTAGAGGCATACTAGTGACACTCTGTTTGTCTATGTATTCACACATGTATTATGTTTCCGGTTAATACAATTCTAGCATGAATAATAAACATTTATCATGATATAAGGAAATATATAATACTTTATTATTGCCTCTAGGGCATATTTCCTTCATACCCTACCAGAGTCCGGGTGGAGAACACCCTACGGGTGTGGGCGATCTCGAGGTGGAGGGGGGCAAGGGGGCTGACCGAGTTCTTCTTCTCCGCCGGCTATCGCCACCTCCCGAGGGGCTCTCCGTTCATGTTTCGAGTCAAAGAGGTCAGTAACAATGGCTATGCTATCGGGCTCATCGTGAGGTTCACCAACCCCTTTGACGCCTAGTACCTCCTCGGCCGTGTTTTCTGGTGTGGATGCGGGTTCATTGTATTCACTATGTACAATATCTTCACCGACTTCAACAACGCCTTCCCCGCTCATGAGCACATGCACACCCTCCCGTACCCCACCGATGACGACGAGTGAAGGAGTTGGCCATGGAGGAGACGAGTTGGCCATGGAGGAGTTGTCCTTGGAGCCCTGGAGCAAGCAAGCAAGCCGGTGGTGTTTTATCTTATCTAGGGTGTCCTTTTATTATTGTCGTGTTGGGTTGAACTATGAACTATCTATATAAGTTGTAATGGTACTATGTATGTCGTGCTTGGGACCCGTTTATCTATCTTTAATGTGGTACTATCTAGCTCATGCAATGCTACTACTTATGCTACTATATTGTGATGTGTTCTATCTGTCTTTTTTCTATCTAGTTGATATTGGTCAGTTGATATATATCGTGGTGTGCTGCACGTGTGCATGCATGTATCTAGGCCCTGGCTAATAGGGTCACCCTAGCTAGTAGGTGTAGGGTGCAAATTTTTGTGCAACCACGGACATGCAACTGAAATGCCCCAAAAAAAATATTTCTGTGCTCCTAAAAATATTGGTGTGAATTTTACCTCTGGCCATTATTTTTAGAGCAAAATATGAACATTTTCTTGGACCAATTTCAAGCGAATTTTAACTTGATCATTTCTAGAAATGTTTTCTGAGGCTTTCACATATCCCCATCAAATTTGGGTTTCATGGAGCCATAGACATGCATAAAAAGAATCACAAAACAATAGTGGACAAGCAACAAATATGTAAAGAAAAACAAAAAAGTACAATACATACGGCCCAACATTTATTCGACACAAAAATTTGGCTAAAGAAAAAACAAGTAAAGAAGTATATGTTTGTTAAAGGTTTATTTGCCGAAGCAACATTTTATTTTTGAGGTTTAAGTCGAAGCATTTTTTTTAAACATGAGCGCCTCTATGCTATAAAACTGGGCTGGTGGCCCTACGCGGGTGGGCTTGTCTCAATTTGGGCCTGGTTATTTTCTCACGGCCCAACATCTATTTGGCAGCAAGATTTGTTTTTCTGAATCTGGGGGGTGTGCTGAAGAACAAGAACAGAGCATGAACACTGGATATCTCTGCTTCGATTCAGTTACAAGAGCTTGGCATGGCGCACATATCACATTCTATTACCAGAATATCATTGGGTCTGAATATCATTACCAGAATTCAGGCTTTGCTTCACACAAATTCAAATTCAGCTAACAAATGATCCCTGACTTACTGAAACTACTAGCTAGACACAATAACTGAAACTAGGGACCCCTAACTCTGAAACTAGCTTGACAAACATACTGAAACTGTAACAATTTCTAGTGATTGATGAACATCAAGTAAAAGAAACCCATAGCAATGACACAACAACAAAATGCTCCAGCCATCATATTTGCTTGCTGCTTCAAATCGATCAGCTGCTTTAGTTGCTTGCCCATTTTCTTCAATTCACACTTCAGCACTGTCCATCATCGGATCGTCTCTGTCCACCAAATGTGAGGCGTGTTCCACACCAAGCTGCCCCCCAAAATTGAAATTGAGCTCTTGTGTTGAAGCCTCGAATTTCAACCTCTCAACTTACTCATCGAGCCACTCGAAATGTCCACATTTCTTCAGAACCTGAAAAACAGGGTAAACAGGGGTCGACGGCGGCATGAACCCTAGATCAGATCCACCGCCCAAATTCGACGGAAAAATAAAGAAATCGATCCAGCTGCTTAGTGCGGTACACGGATCTAACCTGCCCCGGTTGTGGCTTGCTCAAGCATTTGATGAACTCGCGCCCACGGTTGCCATTTTCCTCCTTCACACAAGTTAAACGCTTCAGAGGCTCCATGCGCGGGCAATCGTGGCATCTTGTCAACGGCACTGGACCGTAGTGCAGCCATGATTGGCAGGAGGCCGAAGTTGAGCGAGACATCACTTGCCGGCGGCACACTCGCCGGCGGCGCGCTTCGTTGCCGGAGAAGAGGAAGAACAAGGTGGGGGAAAGGGGAAAGGGGAAGGGTAGGCAATGGGGGGTGGGCTGGCTCGGGCTCGTGGATGGCTCGGGTCGGGGCATGCTTATGTGGATAAGCTGTGGATCCCGCACGCATGTGAGTAAGTGGTGGGTCCCACATTCATGTGGATAACTGATGGGCCAAACCACTAACCCCTTATGTTTTGCATTTCATGGTTAAACAGGGCCATGTCGCATTGGAGCTATTGTTGGCTCAAATAGGTCGCATCAGAGATATTTTCGTCAACTATGTCGCCCCTCATCCAATTCATCTCAAAGACGTCGCACAGGGGCTATTGGCCCCTTAGCTATATTGTGAGCCACAGCAAAATTCTCAGCTCGATCCACGAGCGGTAAAATCCATATTCACTCCCCATAAGAAAACAACTATCTTTGCAAGACACCAAGTTTTTTAACCTGATGTACACGACTGGTAATCTATGAAACATATTAGCCTGTACCTGCTCACATGGGAACACAACAAAAGCGGAGCATGAGGCAAAAGAATGGAATAATGCAATAGCATTTACGCAATGAACTGATGATATGCGTAACTGCATGTCTAAGAAACTAGTAGCTTAAAGAGGGAAAAAGAGACTACGAAAAAAGAAGAGATTAATGTCACATTCATTATAAGCAGAAAAGAGAAGCACATGGTATGTGTGTTAAAAATGAGAGTTGTGCACCATGACCTTATTTAACATGTAGTTATGGTATGAATGAACAACAACTAAGTTCTGATAGTCTGATGCAAATGCATTCCCCAGAAACACAAATTGGTAGGTGCAACCAACAAGACATGCATAATATTCCTAGTTAGCGTCTCTTTAGCCTTTATGTTAAAATAAAAACTAAAAAAAACAGTAGCAAAAGTGCAGCTGTATTTATTAGACATGTTTCCTTTGTAACTGAATTATATTGTTTTGTCCTGAAACACTAGACCACCCGAAATTTGCATAGCGCTCAAATGGCTAGCCAAAATCACTCCAAGTAGGGCATCCAATCATAGGCATGAGAATGCCAACAGTGATAAATCTACTGATCAGGGTAGAAGGCACATATTTTTCCTACAATACTATTAAAAACAGTCTGGAATTCGACAGTGAAAGTATGCAACCCTCATGTTAGCTTTACCCGAAACCATCACATCAAAGTGCAGTAACAAACTTGATTTTGTTGGCGAGAGAGAAAATCACCTTGATCTTCTTCACTCATCCAACTCACACAACTCTCCCATCACTCATCCAACTCACACTACTCTCCCATCATCCATACAACTTGAAACCAAACCAAAGCCAACACCAAAACAGCAAACTGAACTTCCATTGCTTGAGAGTTATGCTTCCTCATTGCCGTGTCCAGCTTCACTTGATGATTCAGCCACAACACCAGCCACCGCTAAACAAAGAAACAATTATCAGTACGATGAGAAATCACCTTACGGTCTACACTCGCTACTTTTATCTGTGACACTAACTGAAATGTGTTACAGTAATAAACATTTATACACAAATTACAACTAGGAGAGAACATATAAAACATAGGTAAGGTAGTACCTGGTGGATAGTAGAAGCTAACATAGGGAAAGAGGGACCATCTAACATTTGGATGTTGATACAGCTTGCTCGAGAGCCTCTTCGAGCTTTGTGACTTGAGATCAATCATGTAGGTGCCAACTTTTGAGATTACAAAAATGATGCCAGTGCCCTCGACAGAGCCACCCAACTCTGGTGGTATCGAAAAATTGCCAAGGGGAAAAAGATCAGTCTTGAGGTCGATGTCTATCCGTTGCGTCCACGACGCTACTCCATCGGGATCCACCTCCCTCCACCAGACGGAGAGGCAGTAAAAGAACAGGTGTGTGATCCCCAGCCTGCCATCTTCCCCCACCATGAGGATAGGATTGTTGCTGGCACGCTCGACCTCTTCTTCCGGCAGAAGAATCTCCGACAGGCAAGACTTGCCCAGATCGTACTTGAGAATACTATCTTCAATAACCTCGTCATCCTGCTCCCGGAAAACGAGGAAATAGAGCGCGTCTCCAACCAGAACACTAGGCGAGTCATAGAAGTCGATTTCTTCCTCAAAAGGAGCAACGGCAGTTAAGGCCGGAGAGCACCAAGTACTCGTCTCGGACGAGTACGCGGACGCCGTGGCGACCCCCTCTTGTTCGTCAAGGGTGACAAAAACCACGACGAAGGGACCCGAATGGCAGTCACCGTGGATGCAGCTGTCCGCGGCACAGAGCAACGAGGCCTGCCATCTGCTCGCCCCCGACATTTCGGGGCGGCACAGTACCGTTTGGCCGCCCGTGATGGGGTCCCAGACGACGAAGGTCGGCTGATTGTCATCCTTGTACGAAAGGAGGACGCGGCCGTGGCGACAATCTTTCACGGAATATTGGTGCCTGTGGTCGGGACCGCGCGCGCGGAAATCCGTGGTGGGGAAGAACTCGGCGCGGGTTTTCGGCCAGTCGTGCAGGAAGCCGAGCATGGGAGGTCTTTGGTGGAAGTCGCCGTAGCGGCGGCGGAAGCCGTGGCTGGCGAGGAGGCGCGGAGGAGATTACCTGGCTCGTCCGGCAGGAGGCGGGTGAGGATCTCCTCCACGAGCTCCTCTATCTCGCCCAGCTCCCGCACCAGCCTCGGCGGCATCGTCGCGTGTGCCTGCGGTGCGGCCGCCGTATAGATTTTGGAGGATTTTGGGTGTTGGTACGGCCGCCGAATAGATTTTGGAGGATTTTGGGTGTTAGGGTTTGGAGTCGGGAGAGGACGAGTAGCAGTGAGGGGAATTTAGCAGGCGTCTCACACGATCTGTCGATCTGCTGTGCTGACACACTATATTTTCGTTTCACCCTCTAGTCCTTTAACTGTAACATATTTACCGACATATATGCAACTCAGCAGTCCAACGCTGGCCCTAATGTGGGATAGATGCGTCGTTTTGGACAGACCAATCTTGTTAGCTAAGAGCATCTACACCTGGACGTCTCAAACCCCATCTCAAACGCCCGAGCGGGCAGATTGACCACAAAAAACCATTCTAACTGGAGGCCTCAAATCGGCCTCAAACGTCGGGCCGATCAAAACCCCTCATATCCAGCCCAAATGTAGAGCGGATATGAGGCGGCCCGGGCGCGTTCGCCAAGTCCGCCCGGCCCACCTCTGGCCCATCGCGACCCCACAAATCCCTATCCGGATCAAGCCCTAGTCTCACTTCACTCCGCTCCGCTCCAATCCGTCAACTCCTGAGTTCTGGCGACCATGTCCAGCACCCGCAGCCACTCTGACGGCTTTGGCGATGATGATTGGGCGCCTTCCTTCGCGATGGTACTGGAGACGATGACGAGCTGGCCCTCCGCATCGCGGTGGAGCGCTCACGGGTGGACACGGGCGGCATCTCCGGTTCAGGTGCGATGCCAGCTTGTCGCCCACGGCCATAGAACCGATGCCGGTCCTTCACGCCCCGCGCGCGGATCTATGAGGGCAGCTCAATCGGCACCGCCCGTCCGTTGGCCTCCTTCACTGTCACGACCGGTTTTCCAATAAAAATATTTATTGAGAGACCGATCCCTTTTACGGACCAGTAGAGAAGAATTCCTTCTTACTGGTAGACAAAATCTTGATCACAGAAGAAAAAAACCAGGAGTACTGAATATAATACAAGGTTGAGCGGAGACTGCCCAACAATTTATTACATGCACACCATTAAAACATAATGGCGGATAGGGTGGCATAACTACTAACTCACGATAGGAGTGGTGGCGGAAATATCACAGCGATGTTGGTGATATGACTCCTGAAAACTAACAACTCTTCGAGTGTCGGAGTGAGGCTCTAGGAGACTTATTGCGGGTGGCGGAAGCGTATATAATACAAGTGACCAATATCCAGGATCGCACGGGACTGACTGGGATTCCTCTAGGCGTCGGACTCACTATCAAACTCTTCATCCATGAGATCGCCTTCGTCAACATCTGGCCAAATCAACAAGCCAGGTGAGTACTATGAAATTACTCGCAAGACAGTTCGGACTTAAGATATAACAAATGTAAACATGATGCATGAGAACAGATTAACAAGTGCAATCAGACATAGAGATAATAATGCATGGGAAATAAAAGAGAAGTCGGGCGGTAGTCCTCCCGAAATCCCAAAGTAAATACTGAGGGCCAAACGAGTGTCTGAATGACTCCTCGAGAGGAAAATGCAGAATAACAATGCCGCAGTCGGGCGTCAAGGCGACACCACATAAAGGGCTTATGATAGAAAATAAAAGACAGTGCGTGCCACAGTCGGACGTCTGAGTGACATCACATAAAGGGCTTATATTGAAAGTAAAAGACAAACATGCCACAGTCGGACGTCTGAGCGACATCACATAAAGGGCTTATATTGAAAGTAAAAGACAAACATGCCACAGTCGGACGTCTGAGCGACATCACATAAAGGGCTTATATTGAAAGTAAAAGACAAACATGCCACAGTCGGACGTCTGAGCGACATCACATAAAGGACTTATATTGAAAGTAAAAGACAAACATGCCACAGTCGGACGTCTGAGCGACATCACATAAAGGGCTTATATTCATAACTTAGTAGCTCATGAATTTAAATTATATCAAGAGAATAATCAGGCATGAGATAAACAACAGGGTTAGTCCATCCACAGGAATAATGTTTAACCAAGTTTACCACTCAAGATTGTTTACCGGGGATAATACCACGAGGACTTGACATAGATATGGGTTCACTGATCACGGTCCTTGACCATGGATACGCAGCCAACGGATTTCAGTAGTCACGGGGACTAGTTCCGTTTACGGTGTTTTGGAAGAAACACATCTAACCAGTACACACCCATTCAAAATTCCGAAGCCAGGAATCACCCTCGGCAATGTTCAAGAAAAACCTTGAGTCGGGGAGGCTACAACCTCGCGTAGCATGGGATCAAATTTCTATACGCGTGCTCTAAGGGGTGCCCCCTTCTCGGTCCCAACCGGAAACACCCATGCCCCCTAACTGGATGACTGGCTTTAATCCAGGGCCATGGAACCCTCATCCCGGCCCCTCTATTTGGTGTGTACACGGAAAGAGGTTACCAACTTACTAAACCGCATTCTGGCAGAAAACATGTGGTAGCACGGAAGGGGGAAGAACGATAACGTGACTCCGTCCATGTTAACGTCGGAATTTATCGGATGACGTAAGGCTGGCATGCTACAACAGTACCACCTTACTGCCCTTCATGTCACCACATGACTAGGCCATCTCTCAACAGAGATCATTGTAACTTCGGAACACACGGGTAGTTACCTCACATGCAACGAGATACTCACCGATGCTCATATGCCATGCACAACTATTCACGCAAACATGCAAAACACCTATCATATCAAAGGTTCAAACATGCTTGCCTGGTTCGGAGAAGTCGGAGTCTAGCTCGGTGAAGTTCGCGGCTCCGTCACCTCTTCCGGAACCTACGGTATAGCGAAAATGCATACTAACGTGAAAACCAACGCGTGCATAAAAGTTGTCTCAAGAATTTTCCAAATAAATCCTATAAAAAACTAGACAAAAATATAAGACTGTCAGAAAAAGAATCACTCAAAAATCACTTTTTATTAAAAAGTTATAAGAGTTTTAGTCCAGGGACTAATCTGTGATGAAACAGAAAATATCCAGGGACTTAACCGAGAAAACAGAAAACGGTTCGAAGAGAAACGCGCCAGCCCACAGAGAAAACGTACTTGCCCGAAGGCGCCAACAGAAAACGCTTCGGAGGAGAGAAAGAAGAGAGGCTGACGTGGGGGTCCCACATGTCAGGTTCAAATCCTCGCCGGCGCCCGAAGGCTGCGGTGGTCGCCGGCGTCGAACCACGGCGAGTTAGGGAGATCGGAGTGTACCAAGAGGTTCAGCGAGTCCTTCCGCGTCGGTGGGTGGTGGACTTGGTCGTCGGGGAGCACCACGTCGACGGCGACACTTTCTCCGGCGGACGGCGGCTCGGGCGATGGTGGAGAACTCCGGTGGGTGCTGCAAACTCCGAATTGAAGCGCGGGTCAGGAGCGTGGATGCACTAGAGAGCTACTGGCAAGAGCTGGGGGTTAGGGATGCACGCACGGGAGCGAATCGAGCTGGGTCCCGTGGCGGGTCGCGGCGGCCGGAGTTGAGGAAGAAGGCTCCCTCGGGGCTCTTCCAGTGCCTAGGCGGGGTGTTGGAGGTGTGCAGAGGTGGTGTGGGTTCGAGGTGGAGCTCGGGGCCTCTATTTATAGGCGGTTCGAGGGGGTGGCCGTGAACGGGATCGCTCCGGCGAGCAATTACGGCGAGGCAGTGGCTTGGCAAGGGGCTTAAGTGGCCAGGCAGCATCAGTGAGGTGTACTGGTGCCGTTCCCCCACTAATCCTGGTCGGTCTTGGCGTAATGGCGCCGGTCCACGGCGGGGTGGTTGTACGGGCACGGCGGCGGCAGAGAGCGCGCTCCGCGCCTGGCAGTTCACGACGAGGGTGGCAGCGCGCACTGGAGAGTGGAAGACCACGCGGTGGCCTCCGGTGGCTTGGGCGGCGCTGGACGGCGCCGTCTGCACTGCGCCTCTCTCTGGCGGCCGCAAAGCCGCCGCTGGCGTCGGTCACGGGGCGGCGCACCTCCTCCTGCTCGTCGCCGACGCCCGCAACCTTCCAGGCGCTCGTGCGGTGCAGAGGACAAGGGGGAGGGGACAGGAAGCACGGCGACGCCGGGGCACTGGCGAGATCGACAACGGACACTGAAGAAACGACAGTAGTTTCAGACACTGTTAACTGAACTTGACTGAACATTATAGAAACAGTGTCCAGTAGGTGTTCGATGAAATGATTTGACAAGAAGAAAAATTTTCCTGGAGCTGGGACTTGGTGAGGTGACCTCTCAATGCACCCAGAGGCTGCCTGATTTTTCTCAGATTTTTAGGAGAAGGATTTGAATGAATTTCATCAAATTTGCAAATCTGGTCCAAACTTGCAGCAAGTGTAGTTTGAAAATTTTGAACTGAAGACCAGTGGATCTTCATTGATCTTGGTTGAGGGTTCAAAGGACTAGCTAGGGAAATTAGTTTGGGGGCAAAAATCAAAACAGAAAGGGTAGCTCCTTTGTAAATCTCCAAGAGCTAGAATAGAAGGCAGAAATTGTTTTTGATAAGAAATAAAAGGAAATATTTATATAGAGAGGTTCAACTTGCTGGATTTGTAGTACATCATGATCCAAAGATGAGGAAAGGCTTATGAGAGGGGATTTTACACTTAGGTCATGGCAAGAGAGATTTTTGAAAGTGGAAAAGGATCATTCCAAAAGCCATAGGGCTTTTCAAAGGAATTTTTCAAAAGACATTTTTCCAAGTGAAAAGCATTTTGGTTTGAGTCCAAATAAAAGGGAAAACCTCCAAGACCAAAAAAATCAAGTCTTGGGTAAATCCAAATAAAACTCTTGCCATAAAGAAAATATTTTGAGAGGGAGGGTTCTCTTGAAGAAAAATTTAAATCACCTCCCTCAAGTCAAATAAAATTTTTGAAAAGGCCAAATAAATTTTGGGTGTCACATTCACCTCCGGCCGCTGCTGCGCGTGGGCAGCGGTGGGTTCTAGTGCCCGCTCCGTCGACACCGCGGATGCGCCCTCCGGAGTCGGCCGGGTTCGAGTGGCTGTGCAATCCTGCCGCCACCGCTGCATGATGCCAGTGGTGCCCGACGAGGTTGAGCGTCTCCTCTAGTGGGTGTACCGCCGATCACTTATGACAGTGGAGATGGAGGTCCGGCGGCTCCGGAGGATCGATGCCAAGGCGCTCCGGCTCGACATTCAGCAATCCGGACGGGAGGCGCCGGAGGCAGCGAGGGTGGCGAAGCTGAAGCGGAAGCAGGACCACATCGTTCGATGCTTGAAGGGCTACATCATCATCAACTCTTCCTCCTCCGATGACAGCGACGACAACGACGGTTCCGACGATGACGCACCTCCTACCGCGGGCGCATACAGCAGCGCCGGTGACTGGAAGGGCAAAGAGCCGGCGAGAAAGTGGTGAAGCTCATCCCTCTCTCCGTTTAGATAATCTAGCTCCTACTCCCTCCGTCCAAAAATACTTGTCATCAAAATGGATAAAATGGGATGTATTTAAAACTAAAATACGTCTAGATACATCTCCTTTTATCCATCTTGACGACAAATATTTCCGGACAGAGGGAGTACTATCTAGTTAGAATTTGCCAGGCGGTTGAACCGTGTGAATTATGCCCGTTGTGTGATCTTTTGGTAATTTTTATGCGAATTATGCCCATTTGCAATCGGTTATATGTCCGGTTCCTATCGATTTTGGCCGTTTGGTGATCTACGTAGTAGGTTGTATGATGCTGTATGGCTGTAGGGGTATGGATATGAGATACGTGGCTTTGGATGCGCCAAATGGGGACAACCCGGTCACTGTCTGGTGTGTCGGATTTGTCAAGTCTGGTTGTAGATGCTCTAAAATAAAAAAAAGTTCTTCCTCTAACTACTTACTTTATTTATATATATATATATATATTAATGTAGCGTATCAGATTAGGAACATATACCAATTGGACAATTTCTTTTGCGGGGTTTGGATAATTTTACCCTTGAGCTGCAATGATCTTTTGGAAAATTCACATGCATGCAATGGCAACTGCATCACTCGTCTCGCACCCGTCAGCCCCCCTACCCACGCGTATCCCTCAAGCGCATCTATAGATTTATCGCTACCGTTAGCCCACGCACTGTCGCTCATTCATGAATGAAAATGAGAGTTTTCGTGCCCAAATTTTCGTTCAAATTTCCTTCCACTACTAGAGTCTGGTTTTGTGCTGTGCTCCTAAACTTTGCCGAGTTCATTATATCGGAAACTCAGCAAATTTTGTGTTTGCCGAGTTTGATTCAAAATTGGACTCGACAGTGATAAGGAGTTCTAAAGAAACATGGCGATTTTTGTTCGTTCTCAAGGTTGCGAGCGTTGCGCCCGCAAAAAAAAAAGGGTGCCATCGCCCATTTCAAAGTCTACCACACCATTACAGTGAAGTGTTGCTGTACCATATGTTTTCATAATATAATGGTAGGATTTTTCATAAATATATACTTATACAGTCACAAAACATGCTGATTAAAGTTGTCCATCCTTAAAGAATACTTTTTATTTTCTTTTACTCTCTTGTGGTTGTCTCCTCAGATACATAATATAATAGTAGAAAACAAATTAAACGCAAACTTGAATTGGAAAGCCAACATTTGATCAAGCTGAGAGGAGGCAAATTCATTGGCCATTAATGCCACGGAATGCCTCTCAACAGGAAACGACATTTTCCATTTTGCAGAACTATAAAGGTGAAACCCTTAAACTTTTGTTAACTATCAACCACTTGGTTGACTTTTTTTAAGCGATGAGGATGAAAGAGAATTGCAGTTCTAACAACAAATATGAACTTGAGAAAGATCCATTCGAGAGGGTAACCTACACATACAGATGCCATCAACTCATTGCAGCTAAGTAGATCCTAAAAATGGCATGAAAGTATTGCAGGTTTGAACCGTTTCAGAGGGCCTCTATGAACACAAACGCCTATCTTTCTGGATGATTTCTATAGTTTTTGCCAGATTACTAAAGGAGTATCTCGTATTACACAAATGCATGTATATGTATAGGGTATATATGTAAGCTCACGAATTGGGGTAGATCTTCACAAAAAGAATTTCAACACATGTAAATGATCAATAGAGCATCCACACCACATAAGATCTTCATAGATATCCAGGTGATATTTCGAACCCAACTTACTGCAAATAGAATCTTGTTGTACATCTGTAGGAATAGTCGAATACAACATCAGTAACTTAAACAAACATCATTCAAGCAGTACCTCATCTTATATCAGTTCATGAGTACTAGCAACAAACGGGGAAATTTAGTCTACTCACATAATCCAAAAGCATACAGACTTTCAGATTCATGTTTTTACCCTGATTATCCGCATGCTTCTGTAACCATCGCGACAAGCACCTGCAAATTTAATTGTTTGATTACATGTCAAAGGGGTTGTATTTGAGGATATCTGAAATTTTATAGGATTTTTAGCAACCACACAGATCCCAACTTAATACTGATAATGTCATTCGAGCATCTCCAGATTTCATAGCTATTAAAATTCCAATTGTAGTGTTTAGTGAAACTCACAGAGAATATTAAAACTGGTATATTTGGCATGACATTTCTCAAATAATAGATGTGGTTGTAAATTGTTTTTACTTGGTTGTTGGACAGAATTATTTGTCGAATTAATTAGTAATCCGCTATTAACTTATTATTCATAGATATCATATCAACTATGTTCGCTGCCGGGTCACAAGAACTGATGGGATTCTGGGAAATTTCCAAACAATTTATCTAAATGTTTCTCAGGCACTGCTACTGGTGTTCACTCAATCTGCTGATAAACATGTAGTAGTCCAAAAAAGAAATCTCAGATTGTCCAATTTTATTATGCCTGGACTGGACGGAGCTTAGTAATTAGTAGCTTCAATCATCAAGAATTCTGATTGCCATCTTCAGCTAGCCCAGCTGGCTTAAGTACAACGTGTACCTAAGCCATATGGTTCTGTTTACGTCTTACTATATTTTTTTTCTGTTTTGTAGGTTTCTTGTAAATTACATCACAAGTAATGAGCTTCTTGCTTACCCTTCAGTCCTGACTATGTAGGATGATTTTGTACTTGATCTATCTTCTACTTTCTTTTATTTACAAGTAAATATAGTTTAATGAACCTTTTTTTTATTTGTTGGCACTACTGAGATATCTCCTTTCCTGGATAGGCGAGCTTTTTGATATCGTGAGATTCATAAGTTCAGTATTATGGACCATATGTGTAATATTCTGGGAGTCCTTGCTAGCTAATACTCATGCATTACATATTTATCTCTCTTTGATAGTCACAAGGGTTATTGACATGAAATTGTTTCGCATGCTTCATACAATATACACACTGTAAGTTCTTTGTTTATATGCCTATGGTTTGCCACCTTGGAACCATATATGTGTGCACGTACGATGGAGCTGGCAATTGCGTCGTTCATAGGCAAAAACCACTTTATCTGATGTCAATGACAATCTACTCCTTTATGAGAGGTTCCGAACCTGCATCTCCATGAGGCCGGCCAATTCATAGTGTTTTAAGATAATCGTTAGTTCTTATAAAATGCATGTAGAAATAGTTGTTTCAACAACGGTAAGGTACAACTATGCAGTAACGCGTGCCTTTGGTTCTAGTTACTAGGAGCCTACACTAGTAGAAAACAGGGCTTTGGTCACAGCGCAATATACACAATAGTCCCGGTTGCATTATGAACCGGGACTAATGTGAGCATTAGTCCCGGTTCGAGCGGCTAAAGGCATTAGTCCCAATTCAAATGGGCCCTTTAGTCCCGGTTTGAGACACGAACCGGGACAAGAGGGCATCGCACCCTTTAGTCCCGGTTCGTGTCTCAAACCGGGACTAAAGATTAGACCTTTAGTCCCGGTTTGAAATATGAACCGGGACTAAAGGGTGCGATGCCCTTCGTGTCTCAAACCGGGACTAAAAGGCCCATTTCTCAAACTATAACACCCCCCCCCCCCCCCCCCCGTATTGCCATTTCAGTTTTGAAAAAAACAAAAGAAAGTGATAAAAACTTCAAAAAATAAAATCCTTCGAGATGTAGTTATATTATTACATCTACTAGTTAGGGAAATTAAAAAACTTAAATTCAGACATGTTTTGCAAAAAAGTGTCATGAAAAAGTAAAACGGTTATAACTTTTGCATACGATGTCGGAAAAAAAAGTATAATATATCAAAATGTTTAGCATGAAAATCCGCATCTGATTTGGACTGCCATAGGCCTATTTGCAAATTTTTAGAATCCTCAAATTCTAAAAGGAAAAAAAGATATGCTCAAATTTCAGTTTTTTTTATTTTGGTTAAATCTGGTCAAACTATGGTCAAACTACTTATTCAAGAAGTATTAGTGTTACAACATAATTATTCAAGAATATTAGTGTTACTAAATAATTAGTTCAATTTTTTGAATTTTGGTCAAATCTGGTCAAAATGTGGTCAAACTATGGTCAAACTACTTATTCAAGAAATATTAGTGTTACTAAATAATTATTGTTTTTTTAGAATAATAGTTTCAAACTCAAACAGTGAAACGTGTGACTTCATGCTCAAGCTAAACTCCTGAGGGTTAATAGGATTGACATCTTACTATTGTCAGGAAAACAACAAGTGCAGACTTGAAAACGAGGGAGAATAGAACCCGGAAGTTAAGCGTGCTCAGGCTGGAGTTGTGAGAGGATGGGTGACCGGCCGGGAAGTTAGATGATTTGGAATGATAAGGGGTGATTAGAGATTAGAGGTTAAATTGAGCAGTGATGAGGAGTGATTAGAGATTAAAATGTAAAATAATTTGAAATTGAAAATCAGAATAAAAAATAAAAAATTAAAACAAAAATTTCGTAAAATTTCCTTTAGTCCCGGTTGGTGTTACCTAAAGGTGAAGCTCCAGACAGCAGCCACGTGGAGGGCCTTTAGTCCCGTTTCGTATAAGAACCGGAACTAAGGGGGGGGGGGGCTTTAGTACCGACCCTTTAGTCCTGATTCCAGAACCGGGACTAAAGACCCTCTAGAATCGGGACAAATGGCCATTTTTCTACTAGTGCTAATAGCACATTTGCTGCAACATGCCCGTAATCGGCACATTTGTATGGGGCAAGAACCTGATAACACTATCGCTACGCAAGGTTCAAAAGGAGCCTAATAACTTATAACATAGTCAGATAGTGGTGGTAAACTAACAACATATCATATCAAATAGGATTTGCCAGGAAAACTTTTGGAAAAATAATGTACACCAATATGAAATAAAATGCATAAGCGGAAATAGACTCAATATCTTGCTTTTGTTGTGAAACATTGTCATACCTGTGTTCGTTTTTCTTCTTCAAAAAGACGGGATGGCTATCCTGATACTGCAAAAGACCGAGAAAAGTTCATACGGTAGAAGATATTAGTAAGAATATGTGGTTATTTAGTGTCTGATTTGATAAGCATGCATTTTTTTCTTTGCGAGGGGATTAGCTCACATACATCATGAAAGTAATTCCTTCATCCAACTTCTCTTTGATGAAGTGGTAATATATTTCAGTGTGCTTTGTTCATTCACGATGCACAAGTTGTTTGCAATATAGGATTTCTAAAAAATTATTGAGTATCACATTATTTTGTCTTTTGTCTTCCATAGCAAGAAACTGATAAAACCAGCCATGGTACTAGATATACACCACATGCATGTTCCTCGACGGTCGTGATGTGCCTCACCTATCATACGCCACCCCGAGCCATGTGTTGCATACATTCAGCAGCTGATGCTCGGCTTTGGTTGAGGATGTGATGGCGAGGGTTTAGTTAGAGACACCATGATTGCAACAACCGTGGCTGAGAAATAGATAGCGACAAATCATGGCAGCGAGAATGTGGCGATCATGGACATGATGTTCAAGTCCTTTCATGCTTGTATTTTTTGCAAAAAAAAAGAGTTTTCACTTCATGTAAAGTGAACAAAATTTAGTGCTAATATTTTTATATATTTAGAGCACTAATTTTTTTATCTTGCGACGGAAACATTATTTTTCTTAAATTACAAGCACATATATTATATGAACATTTATATTATGAAGAAGATAACATGTTTCTTTAGAATTCTAATTAAGTATAGTTCGTGAGTATAAGTGCATGTGCTACCGAGAGCCATTTGTCTCTATGGATGTTTTTCAAATTAAGATAATAATGTTTACCAATAATTTTAATTTCATGGTGTAACAACCCATAGTTTACGATAAGAACGGAGATCTGTTTTCCCGATTGTGCACTGCAGTTCATGCATTTTTTTTTTTTGAGGGAATTTAAAACTTCTCCCTTAAAACTAGTATGTCTAGCCAAGTGTGGGTAATTGGGCATGAAATTTGTTCATTTTGCCACATTTGGGTCACAGTGCAATTATTATTATGATACAAGGACTTGATTATATAGAGTTATTTGACTAAACAAAGAAAACTGAATAATCAAGAAGAAATGCAGTCAACATTGAATTCAATGTTACAAACTCATATTTATAAAGTCATACAAGGGGGGAGATTAATAAATTACAAAATTGAATGAAATGCCAATAGGAAAAGGAATACAATTGGATAATAAATAAAATTTATTGATAACGAGGAAATGTACGAGTATATGCTACAAGTGAGTACAAAAGGAGTAAAAGAGGAGAAAAGACCTAGCTTAAGCCCTCTTCTTCTATGCATTTTAACTCCATTTTGGACTAGAACCTGCATAAAGTGATAAAGATAAAATAACTTGGTTAAGGGTTAGAATGTATGCATCTCTAAACAGAGATGGAATATCATATTTGAGGTTAACCTTGACGAAACCAGAAATTGTTCTGATTCTGAAGACATAGAGGCCTACAATTATGACCCATTCAAGCCAACAATAGACATGACAAAAGTCAACCAGGAATGGCAAAGACAACCAATATTTCCAAGAATAGCATAAAATCCACAACAAAACCAGCGAAACCTCACTTAAGTCAACAGTAGTCTATCACTGTAAGTTTTAGTTAAACCTCATTAAGTCAAATCCCACAGTTAAATTTAGTATTGGTCAAGCTTTCAGATTAAATTAAGTCCACCCAACCATTTTCCAATATGCTAATGATCTGAGCCACATATTTATGTTTAGAAATTCATATCCAAGGAAATCTTCAAGAGGATAAACATACACGAGTCCAGCCGAGGGCATAAGTTCGCCAATAGGCAAGCATTTCACATAGGGAAAATAAACCTACCAAGGATAAGACCAAGCCTTTGACCCCATGCCAGCCAAAGAGGCCATCCAGCTGTTTAGAATGATAAGCATGAAGGAGAGAATGACAGGTGTAATTCTAGCATAAATCGGTAAATTAAAGCCCACGCTGCCAAACCACACATCTTACTCATTTGTGCAAAATATGAGTCAACAACATATGTATCATCCATATACGCATTGACCAATAGTATAAATAGGGCACATCAGCAACAGTAATATAGGTTCCGCAGAAGCCCATGAAAGATACTCCTGCAAGAACAAATGGGTATTCAGTAGAGGTATTGTCGGGGGAAAGCGACACCTATGGAATCACTGGGATCCCTTCTACGGTTGGCGGGCGCGAGGTTGTGCAAAGAGCGGGTCTGACAGGAAGCACACGGATCGTTTACCCAGGTTCGGTCAGTGAAGATGCGTAATACCCTAGTCCTGCTTTGGTGGATGTATTTGAGTGTTCTTGTGTTCTTGAGCTAGCTATGGGGTGCAACTTGCCCAAAAGATCCGAATCCTTCTCCTGGTCGCCTCGGGCCTCCTTTTATAGGCAAAAGGGGCTGCCACAGTGGCACACGGGAGGTGGAAAGGTGTACAGTGGATGAGTCTATCCTCTGGCACCGTCGGACAAACGCATTTAATGCGCTGCCGACGTGCCCCTCTTTCTTTATTGGGGACGGCAAGGAAGCACGTCCCAGCTGTCGCCGCCTCGCCTGGGTTCGACACGCGTCCGAGCTGACGAGACGTCGTGGCGCCATGTTGGCTGGCTGCTGGGCTGGCGCGGTGGTGGAGCCTTCACGAAGACCTGCATGCCACCACGCACGTGCTTGCTGAGTCGGTCGTGGAGGCCGCTCGTCGCCACGAAGGTGCCTGCTCAGGTGGTTGAGCTGGCAGCTGCATGGGGACGGCGGTGGAGCCTTGGCAGACGCGGGCCTGGCAGCGGCCCCGTAAGTGTCTTTGGCAAGGGCCTTGCCGGGCCCCGGCAAGGGTCTTGCCGTGGCACCGTGATCGTCCCCGGCAAGGGTCTTGCTGGGGGTCTTGTGGATCTCCTCGGCAAGGATCTCGCCGAGGGTCGTCGTCTTCTGGTCCTCACCTGATCTTGTGCGTTTATGATCTTGACGAAGATCTCCATGCCACCGCAGAGGCGCCTCCCGAGCCTTGGTTCCAATGTAGTTGGTTGGTGGTGTTGGAACCCGCGGGCTCAAGGGTGGCCTACTTTGTTGGCATCGGGCAAGTCGCCCCGGCAAGGCTCTTGCCGGGGCCGCGGAGGCTGCCCCGGCAAGGGTCTTGCCGGGGGAGTCCACCTCGCCCTCTTGCTCTTTTGTGTTCTCTGGTCTTGGTGTTGCCTCTGGTCGCCTTGTGCCTTCGGCTTCCCTCCTCTGCCCTGCTCAGTGTGGTCGTGGGCGCGGCTCCGACTGTCCGTGCACAAGTAAAGGGGTAAAAAAGGAGTGCCCCTACTTGTGTACACCGACAGGTACTCTTTATGCTTCCATCATGATTACATATATTTTGTTCATATATATTGTCTACAGTATTTCTCGGGCAGCAACCTCTGTAAGGCCGAGTATCTCGTGTGGCAAATTAGACAACCGTGAACCCGTAAGGATTGTATAACAGAACAGTGTTCACTTGTTCATATTTTTTAAAGAGGGCTTTGACGACTCCTTACAACGCATCAAATCAATACAACAGTAATGGAATTCACGCGTGACATATATATGAAAGAAGACAGAACAACTTATTTTAAACCAAAGAGCATGGAGACAAACCCGTAGCAAAACAAATAAGAGGGAAAACAGAGTAGTCAACCAACATCAGCTTAAACCTAAACCATTGAACATGAGTTATTTTACGGTACCCTGAAACTAACATGGGCCGCTAATTTCCTTCGATCTAATGGACAGTTTTAGTTTGTACTACAACAGCACTGTCATGGAGTACCACCGTTAAACAGCAGGGAGTGCCCCGATCTGGAGGGTAAAATTGGAATGACAAAGGATAGTTAACGTGTTAATTTTTAATTCGTCAGTAACCGTAATCCCGAATTACAAGGGACCACTGGATCATGTGATAAACATTTTGTCACGGCCAGGTTTGGCGGGAGCGGGGCCATCACTATCGCCAGAAAGGTGAGGCCCTGCAGATCGGTGCTAGAGCGGCCAGAGATGCAACGATAGGTGGCCGATGTGTGATAAACAACCTCTCGACGGGGGTGTGACACGCCAACGGCGGCGACTGAGATGCAGCATGGTTAAAGTATGACAAAGTTTTGCAGCCTCCCTGATTTATTTATTTTTTGTTGCGGGAGGAAGAAGATGATTGACGCTACGTGCACGCAGATAGGAAGGACGGTTTCATATTACCCCGGATCACCGGAGTAGATTAAGGAAATGCAATTAGTCAAAAATTAGATACGAAAAAGACTAAACTATCTTATCAAAGGAACGTACAGATTTACTCGGTACTCCCATCTATGTTTGGGGAGTACCTGGGTACCGTAAAAAAACATACCAGTATTCATCATGTTCACGGAGCAGCCTACTTCATTATTGGTTAAATTGCTATGCCAAAATCACAGCACGCAAAGCGCATTAGCGCGCGAAGACATCAACATCAGCAGAAGTTGGCTATCAGTTTGTAATGGTGTCATAGCTGGGAGGCTCATTAGCAGATTATTGTGTGATCCACGCACAACAGACGATGCAGCTGCTAGCACTATTTAAATATAAAACTTTCTGTAGAGAGAAATGTGTAATTATGCATACAACTTTCAGCATTTTTTTTTACACAAAAGACAACTTTCCCCTACTTAAATGGAATCAGGGTTTGAACTTTGAAAAACAAAAACATCCATAGCATGGCTATAAAAAATAGAGACAGTTAATTAACAAGACATAACACAAACTCTTCCATCATCCATCAAACTCACACCACTATCCCATCATCCATCCAACATGGAAACCAAACGAAAGCCACCAACACCAAAACAGCAATCTAAACTTCTTCAATGCTTGAGACTTCTGCTTCCTCATTGCCATGTCCATCATCACTTGATGCTTCAGCCACAACACCAGCCGCCGCTGAAGAAAGAAAGAATCATGGAAGAACACGCAGTCATTATGCTGAGAAAGCATCTTAGTGTCTGCTGATTACAAATTCACTATTTTTATTTGTGCCACTGACTGAAATATATTAGTAGTAATTAACATCTATTCCCAAATCACATATACATGCATATAAAAAGAAGTTAAGGGGTACCTGGAGGATAGTAGAAGCTAACGTAGGGAAAGAGGGTCCATTTGATATTCGGATCTTGATTCAGCCTGCTGGAGAGTATCTTCAAAGGTGATTTCAATTTCATAGGTGCCGAGATTTGTGGTTGCAAAAATGATATCAGTACCCTCCATGGAGCCAACCAACTCTGGTGATACTATGAAATCACTAGCAGGAAGAAGAGTCTCGAGGTCGATGTCTCTCCGTTGTGTCCACGACACAACTCCATCGGGATCCACCTCCCTCCACCAGACGGAGAGGTAGAAAAAGAACAGGTGTGCGATCCCCAGCCTACCGTCTTCCCCCACCATGAGGATAGGATTGTCGCTGGCATCCTGCATCTCCTCCGACAGATGAATCTCTGACAGACAGGAGGTTCCCAAGTCGTACTTGAGAATACTGCAACCTTCAACATCCTGGCCCCGGAAAAGGAGGAAATAGAGCGCGTCTCCTGCGAGTACACTAGGCATGGAGAAATGGATTTCATCCTCAAACGTACCAACATCAGTGACGGCCGAAGAGCTCCAACTACCCGTCTCCGATGAGTACACGGACGCCGTAGCGACCTCCTCTTCCTGGTGAAGGATGACGAAAACGACGCGAAATGGAGCGGAATGGCAGTCACCATGGCGGCAGCTGTCCGCAGCACCGATCACCGAGGCAAACGACCTTGCCTTTTCCGACATTTTAAGGGTGCCAGGGTGCCAAGCACTGTTTCGCTGCCCGTCATGGGGTCCCAGACGACCAGCAATGGCATATCCTCATCCTCATCGAAGTACCGAAGGAGGACGCGGCCGTGGCGACAATCTTCCACGGCATATTGGTGCTGGGGGTCGGGACCGCGCGCTAGGAATTCCGTGGTGGGGAAGAACTCGATGCAGAGTTTACACATCCAAGTTTTCTTTGAAAATCCTATTCTAGAGGCAGAGCGCCTTTTTCTTCGTTTTCAAGTTTGCCGACACGTATTTTAAAGTGTACCTTTCCATGCATGGCAGGTGTTGCGGCAGCCATATAATTTTTTACCATACAATGGTAGGAATTTTTATACATATATAGTCACAAAACATGTTGATTAAATGTGTCTATCCTTGGAGATTCTTTTTTATGATTTTTTTCTCTTGTAGGTGTGTCATTGGATACATATAATAGTAGCAACAAAATTAGAAGCAAACTTGAATGGGAAAGCCCACATTTGATCAAACTGGGAGGATACAAATCCATTGGCCAGCAAACCACATGGAATTCCTCTCCATGGGAAAATACAATTTTCATTTTGCAGAACTACAAAGGTGCCATGCTTAAATTTTTGTTAACTATCAACAACTTCATTGACTTTTTTATAGCAATGAGGAAGAAAGAGGATTGCAAACTTGAGAAAGATCCATTCGAGAGCATACTTGGGACTGTCCTCAAATACGTTTTGATGCTTCTTTTCTAGCATGGTACAATCTCTCACCCAAAAAGACAACAATTCATCGATGTGATAGACACACTATGATCCTAATAAGTTTTTCTAATGGGCTTTCCCCCTTTCCATTACTTTCATAATGAGAATACAACATTTATCAAGAGATATGGATACAATAAATGAGAAAGGAAACCAAGTGAGCTCAAGCATCCCTTAGAGTTTATAAACTCCCACGAATGCTCGGTGTCCGGTGGTTGGGGGATGGGGCGGTTTTATGCCCATTTGTCAATGTGTGCCCCGCTGATTAGGTGTGTATGGGCCTACTTGTAGGATATCATAGCGTTGCTCCTTTGATTTTGTGGGTGGCGGTTGTGTGAGGTTATGGTCGGTGCCATTTCTTGTCATCCTGTGAGAGGGGCGGTGGTATGATCTGTACAGGATTGCAGGCTTTGACTTCTCGCAAAGGGGGAGTTGTCTGCACTGCCCTATGCTCGATCTTCTACTTATGTGGGAGGGGTGGTGAAGGGGGTTGCCCCCCTTGGTGAGTTCCCCTCTCATAACCTATAACTATAGGAAATCCGTTGGAGCCCGTTTTATCTAAGTGAGTCTAAACCCACGAGGGGCAGAGGAAATTGGTTGATGGAAACGGTTAGGAATCACTCTAAAAGCTGCAAAGATTGGTTGATGTTTTGTTTGATCACAACAATAACTAGATCATTATTGGCGCGCGTTGCCGCGCCCGTATATTATTACTATAAATAATTGGCACATCTGCAAATATATGAAAGCATACAACATGAAGGTTGTGTTTGCATAAAGTGGCATATAGTGGTGAATTTTGGATTATTGCCTGAATGTGGGAGTATTATGGTTAATTGCCTCGCAATTTCGAGAGAATTTGTTAACACTATGGTTGCTTAGGAAATGCTCCCACCGTAGGGTGCTACATACATCTGTTTGAGCGGTAATATATGAAACCAAACACTAGTAGAAAAAGGGTAAAATGTGAGACACATTAGTGCCAGTTTGCATTTGAGCCGGCACTAATGTGTCCATTAGTGCCGGTTCAAATGGCTAGCGGGAGGAGATCTTTAGTACCGGTTCGTGGCGAACCTTTAGCACCGGTTCGTGCCATGAACCGGTCCTAATGAGGCTGTGGCCCCACGAGCACCTTTAGTACCGGTTCGTGGCATGAACCGGTACTAGAGTTTCTTACTAAGCTGTTTTTTAGTCCCACCTTGTGAAGAGAGAGGCATTAGGAGCGGTTTAAAAGCCCTGAGTGCAGAGACGATGAAGAAGAGGCGCAATGCTCACCTTCACGTTGCTTAGCTTCAAGCCTTGAGAAATAGGGTAGACTGCATGGAGCTATGTGCAGTGCGGTCTACACTATTCCGAAAGGCTTGAAGCTAATTAACGAGCATTGCGCCTCTTTTTATTTTTAATAACTTATTACAACTCCGGACTTCTTGTGTTACGGCAAAAACTGGATGCACTTCGTGTACAAACTGGACAATACGGCAAAAACTGGATGCACTTCGTGTATAAACTGGACAATCTCTTTCGAAGTATCAGGGCCGGTTTCAGACGAAAACTCATCTGTTACACCGGCACTTCATTTAGTACCGGTTCATGCCACGAACCGGTACTAACTAAAGAGAATGGGGCCCGGCCAGCACCTTTAGTACCGGTTCGTGGCACGAACCGGTAGTAAAGAGGTTGTGGTAGGCTGTTTTTAGTCCCACCTCGCTCCCTTGGCAAGATTTTTACCACCTTAAATATGTTACTTCTCAAACTATCACAAGCACTTGGTCTTCATTGAACTCTATGTGTAGAATTTGTGGTCGCAATATGAGTCTTCACCGGTTTCTAAACCGTTGAGGACTCATATTGAGAATTCAGATTGTACACAAAAAGATCATTGATAATCAATGTATTTTTTATGATAATCATCTCGTGTACAAACTGGACGCACCTCGTGTACAAACTGGACAATCTCTTTCGGAGTATCAGGGTTTCGGACGAGAACTCATCTGTTATACAGGCACTTCAATGTTTTTTAAACTTATTTGAACTCCAACCTATTTTTGCGTTCAGTATGCATCATTCAAAGCGACGTCATCGATTTCCAACACGTTCTCACATCATTTACTATTTTTCAGTCATTTACCGATTTGTTTAGAGAGCTAAATGATGGTGAAATTGAAAATCACTACAAAATGAACTCTGAAAATGTTGGAACTTGGCATGATATCATCATTTCACCCGCATAGTGCAAAAGAGTAGAGAGGGTCACGGCGAAAACTGGACGCACCTTGTGTACAAACTGGACAATCTCTTTCGGAGTATCAGGGTTTCGGACGAGAACTCATCTGTTACACGGGCACTTCAATGTTTTTTAAACTTATTTGAACTTCAGCCTATTTTTGCATTCAGTATGCATCATTCAAAGCGACGTCATCAATTTCCAACACGTTCTGACATCATTTGCTGTTTTTCAGTCATTTACCGATTTGTTTAGAGAGCTAAATGACGGTGAAATTGAAAATCACTACAAAATGAACTCTGAAAATGTTGGAACTTGGCATGGTATCATCATTTCACCCGCATAGCATGTGCAAAAAAATAGAGAGGGTCACGGCGAAAACTGGACGCACCTCTTGTGCAAACTGGACAATTTCTTTCGGAGTATCAGGGTTTCAGACGAGAACTCATCTGTTACACGGGCACTTCAATGTTTTTAAACTTATTTGAACTCCAGCCTATTTTTGCGTTCAATATGCATCATTCAAAGCGACGTCATCAATTTACAACACGTTCTGACATCATTTGCTGTTTTTCAGTCATTTACCGATTTGTTTACAGAGCAAAATAACGGTGAAATTGAAAATCACTACAAAATGAACTCTGAAAATGTTGGAACTTGGCATGGTATCATCATTTCACCCGCATAGCATGTGCAAAAAAGTAGAGAGGGTCACGGCGAAAACTGGACACACCTCATGTACAAACTGGACAATATCTTTCGGAGTATCAGGGTTTCGGACGAGAACTCATCTGTTACACGGGCACTTCAATATTTTTTAAACTTATTTGAACTCCAACCTATTTTTGTGTTCAGTATGCATCATTCAAAGCGACGTCATCAATTTCCAACACGTTCTGACATCGTTTGCTGTTTTTCAGTCATTTACCGATTTGTTTAGAGAGCTAAATGACGGTGAAATTGAAAATCACTACAAAATGAACTCTGAAAATGTTGGAACTTGGTATGGTATCATCAGGGTTTCGGATGAGAACTCATCTGTTACACGGGCACTTCAATGTTTTTTAAACTTATTTGAACTCCAGCCTATTTTTGCTTTCAGTATGCATCATAATAAAATAGAAAATAAATAAAACAGAAAAGACAAAAACTATATAAAAATTACTCAAAATAAATAGTAGAAAATAAATAATGCAGAAAAGAAAAAAACTATATAAAAATTTTATATTCACAAAGAAAACTAAATACAGCAAAAAACTACTCAGAAATAAATAGAAGAACATTATATAAAAAATTGTTAGGGCGCTGCCCAGTGGGCCTGCCAGACCTAGGGTTTGCAAATACAGGCCCAGAAGGGCCAGCAGGCTCACACGGCAGCGCGCCGAAGTTAGGCCCAGAAGCCTGCTATATAGAGAAGTTCGAAGGAGCAGCCGCGGCTGGGTTTATAAACCAGTGCGGCTGCCCTTCGCTCGGCGAGGTGCGACTAAACATTGTGCACCGCCGGTGGCTGCGCACAACCATTAGTACCGGTTGGTGGCTCCAACCGGTACTAATGAGTGGGCCTTTAGTACCGGTTGGAGCCACGAACCGGTACTAAAGGGGCAGTTTCCCGCCCCTTGGCCTAGCGAAAATTGGCCTTTAGTACCGGTTGGTGGCTCCAACCAGTACTAAAGGCCCCTCCTACATATATGGCACTTACGAAAAATTCAGCTTCATCGACCACCACTTCTTCTCCAACTACTTCGAGCGACATCGCCGCCGCCGCCGCGCCGTCGCCCATCGCGCGCCACCCTCGCCGGCCCCGCCGCCCCTGCCGCGCGCCGTCGCCCCCGCTGCCCGTCGTCGCCTTCACCGCCGTCGCCCCCGCCGCCCGTCGTCGCCGTCACCGACGTCGCCCCCGCCGCCCGTCCTCGCCATCACCGCCGTCGCCGCCGCCGCCCGTCGCCGCCGCCCCGTACTACGTCGCCGTCTCGATCGCGCCGTCGCCCCCAGCCCGCGGCTCGTCATCGCCGTCCCCATCGCATCGCCGTCTCGCGCCGCCGCCCGTACGCCGCCGCCCCCCGCTCGTACACACACACACATATACACACACACACATACACATACACACACACAGAGACACACACACACACATATTGTTTTTACTTATTTTTTGTTTTATGCTGTTTAGATTAATGTTTGATAAATTACGTAGATAAGAATGTTAATGTTAGATGAATTATGTGGAAAAGATGTTAAATATTAATGTCAATTTTAGATGAATTAGCTAGATATTAATTAGGTATATATATGAGATTTGAACTAGTTGAATTAATATAACTAGTTTATTTTTAGTATGAAAATTAATATAACAAGTTTATTTTTAGTAAGAAAATTTAGGTATATGAGATTATTTGAACTAGTTGAATTAATATAACTAGTTTATTTTTAGTAAATGCTTAGTTGAACTAGTTGAATTAGTAGAACTAGTTTATTTTTAGTAAGAAAATTTAGGTATATGAGATTTGATGATCTAATTAAAATATTACTATATATAGCTACTTTATATATTTTAGTAAGAAAATTAATATAACTAGTTTATTTTTAGTAAATTCTTAGTTGAATTAATAGAACTAGTTTATTTTTAGTAAGAAAATTTAGATATCTGAGATTTGATGATATAATTAAAATATTACTATATAGAACTAGCTACTTTATTTTAGTAAGAAAATTAATAGAACAAGTTTATTTTTATTAAATGCTTAGTTGAATTAATAGAACTAGTTGAACTAATAGAAGTAGTTGAATTAGTTGAATTAATAGAACTAGTAAGTGTTTAATGTTTCACCTATATGAACATAGGAAATGTCGTCTGACGACGAAAAAGATTTCATTAAGTGTGAATACTGTGAAGACCAGCGCGGCCTGTGCGACATAAATTTCCTTGTTGATGATAGGCGCTTCAGCATCAAGCTGGATGAGACCTTCGAAGTGGATACAGTAAGTCACAACGACAAGTCTTTTTTCGTAATTAAGCATGACCTATATATGCTTCATTTGCTTCAACTTATAATTTTAAATTTTCACTATTCTACTAGCGCATCCCCTGCCATGCAAGAATTTTTGTCTTGGATAAGATAGGTTCAGTGCTATGGAAACTATGGAGGTAAAGAGAGTTTACATGAAGACCGAGCATGGTTATACTTTCAACGTCAAATTATACAATGCATACACGTACACCTATTTTGAATGCAAAACTTGGCAAGCACTATGCAAGGCTTATGCATTTGAGCCTGATATGGTTATCACCTTTGATATTCATCCGGAAGATGATATTGAAGGCAATAGAGACATCTGGGTCGATGTGCATACGCCTCCAGTTCTACCATTATGTGAGTTTCTCAATCATATTTATGTCTTTGATATTGTTTATTCAAAAATAGTTGATAACTAATTTCTATTGACAGCTTATTTCCATTCAAGCAAACATGTCTGGCGCTTGGTAGACAGGACCTAGTACTGTCCTGGAGCTGAACTAAACTGTGAGGAGATAAGTCATTATGTTTCATGGCTTGAGGATCGTCATACTGTTAAGACAAATTTTCTTCATGCACTTAGAAATGTTAGTACTCAAAACGTGCGACCAATAGTGATCGTATTGAACTACGGTCATATCTATTTACGAAAGATGCTAAGATTTTTACTATTTGTCCTCAGTGCATCTTTTGCATACATTATTTTTTTCCTAAACTTTCATTGCTAAGTATATTAATTACTATATGATGTTCTCCAACAGGGACTCCTGATGACAGTTGTGCCTCAGTGGATCGAGACTAAAGGTCACATGTCAATGGTTAGCTTACGGCCAAGATATCTTACATTGCACATGAGTGCATTCAGGATTTCTAAAAGCGATGAATGCTTAATAGTGAAAGATTGGAGCAAAATTGTTAACGATCCCAGCAGAGAAGTACTTGTTGGAAATATGCCCTAGAGGCAATAATAAATGGTTATTATTATATTTCTTTGTTCATGGTAATTGTCTATTGTTCATGCTATAATTGTGTTATCCGGAAATCGTAATGCATGTGTGAATACATAGACCATAATGTGTCCCTAGTAAGCCTCTAGTTGACTAGCTCGTTGATCAACAGATAGTGATGGTTTCCTGACTATGGACATTGGATGTCATTGATAACGGGATCACGTCATTAGGAGAATGATGTGATGGACAAGACCCGATCCTAAGCATAGCTCAAAGATCGTGTAGTTCGTTTGCTAGAGCTTTTCCAATGTCAAGTATCTTCTCCTTAGACCATGAGATCGTGCAACTCCCGAATACCGTAGGAGTACTTTGGGTGTGCCAAACGTCACAACGTAACTGGGTGACTATAAAGGTACACTACGGGTATCTCCGAAAGTGTCTGTTGGGTTGGCACGGATCGAGACTGGGATTTGTCACTCCGTATGACGGAGAGGTATCTCTGGGCCCACTCGGTAATGCATCATCATAATGAGCTCAATGTGACTAAGGAGTTAGTCACGGGATCATGCATTGCGGTATGAGTAAAGAGACTTGCCGGTAACGAGATTGAACAAGGTATTGGGATACCGACGATCGAATCTCGGGCAAGTAACATACCGATTGACAAAGGGAATTGTATACGAGATTGATTGAATCCTCGACATCGTGGTTCATCCGATGAGATCATCGTGGAACATGTGGGAGCCAACATGGGTATCCAGATCCCGCTGTTGGTTATTGACCGGAGAGGCGTCTCGGTCATGTCTGCATGTCTCCCGAACCCGTAGGGTCTACACACTTAAGGTTCGGTGACGCTAGGGTTGTAGAGATATGAGTATGCGGAAACCCAAAAGTTGTTCGGAGTCCCGGATGAGATCCCGGACATCACGAGGAGTTCCGGAATGGTCCAGAGGTGAAGAATTATATATAGGAAGTCCAGTTTCGGCCACCGGGAAAGTTTCGGGGGTTATCGGTATTGTACCGGGACCACCGGAAGGGTCCCGGGGGTCCACCGGGTGGGGCCACCTGTCCCGGAGGGCCCCATGGGCTGAAGTGGGAAGGGAACCAGCCCTTAGTTGGCTGGGGCGCCCCCCATGGGCCTCCCCCTGCGCCTAGGGTTGGAAACAATAGGGTGGGGGGCGCCCCACTTGACTTGGGGGGAAGTTTCCCCCCCTTGGCCGCCCCCCCATAGATGGGTTCTTGGCCGGCGTCCCCCCCTCCCAGGGGGCCTATATAAAGGGGGGAGGGAGGGCAGCAATAACACAGCCCTTGGCGCCTCCCTCCTCCCCTGCAACACCTCTCCCTCTCGCAGAAGGATGGCGAAGCCCTGCCGAGATCCCGCTACATCCACCACCACGCCGTCGTGCTGCTGGATCTCCATCAACCTCTCCTTCCCCCTTGCTGGATCAAGAAGGAGGAGACGTCGCTGCTCCGTACGTGTGTTGAACGCGGAGGTGCCGTCCGTTCGGCACTCGGTCACCGGTGATTTGGATCACGGCGAGTACGACTCCATCAACCTCGTTCATTGGAACGCTTCCGCTCGCGATCTACAAGGCTATGTAGATGCACTCCTTTTCCCCTCGTTGCTAGTATACTCCATGGATGGATCTTGGTGATGCGTAGGAAATTTTAAAATTCTGCTACGATCCCCAACAGTACTAGGGGGCAGCAATGAGAATCGCAGCCCACGATTAGGAGGCAGGTTCATCTGCATGCTCCAGTATGATGAATCAGGAGAGCTATACATGTTCTATGCTATTTTACCTGAGAGAGAGCAGCAGGAGTGATTTGGAAATTTTAAAATTCTGCTACGATCCCCAACAGTGGCATCATGAGCCAGGCCTATGCGTAGTTACTATGCACGAGTAGAACACAAAGCAGTTGTGGGCATAGATGTTGCCAATTCTTCTTGCCGCTACTAGTCCTATCTTGTTTCGGCGGTATTGTGGGATGAAGCGGCCCGGACCGATCTTACACGTACGCTTACGTGAGACAGGTTCCACCGACTGACATGCACTAGTTGCATAAGGTGGCTAGCGGGTGTCTGTCTCTCCCACTTTAGTCGGAACGGATTCGATGAAAAGGGTCCTTATGAAGGGTAAATAGAAATTGGCATATCACGTTGTGGTTTTACGTAGGTAAGAAACGTTCTTGCTAGAAACCTATACAAGCCACGTAAAAACTTGCAACAACAATTAGAGGACGTCTAACTTGTTTTTGCAGCATGTGCTATGTGATGTGATATGGCCAGAAGATGTGATGAATGATATATGTGATGTATGAGATTGATCATATTCTTGTAATAGGAATCACGACTTGCATGTCGATGAGTATGACAACCCGCAGGAGCCATAGGAGTTGTCTTTATTATTTTGTATGACCTGCGTGTCATTGAATAACGCCATGTCAATTACTTTATTGCTAAACGCGTTAGCCATAGAAGTAGAAGTAATCGTTGGCGTGACAACTTCATGAAGACACGATGATGGAGATCATGGTGTCATGCCGGTGACAAAGATGATCATGGCGCCCCGAAGATGGAGATCAAAGGAGCAAAATGATATTGGCCATATCATGTCACTATTTGATTGCATGTGATGTTTATCATGTTTTGCATCTTGTTTGCTTAGAACGACGGTAGTAAGTAAGATGATCCCTTATGATAATTTCAAGAAAGTGTTCCCCCTAACTGTGCACCGTTGCGAAGGTTCGTTGTTTCGAAGCACCACGTGATGATCGGGTGTGATAGATTCCAACGTTCGCATACAACGGGTGTTGACGAGCCTAGCATGTGCAGACATGGCCTCGGGACACACGCAATACACTTAGGTTGACTTGACGAGCCTAGCATGTACAGACATGGCCTCGGAACACGAAGGACCGAAAGGTCGAGCATGAGTCGTATAGAAGATACGATCAACATGGAGATGTTCACCGATCTTGACTACTCCGTCTCACGTGATGATCGGACACGGCCTAGTTAACTCGGATCATGTTTCACTTAGATGACTAGAGGGATGTCTATCTGAGTAGGAGTTCATTGAGTAATTTGATTAGATGAACTTAATTATCATGAACTTAGTCTAAAATCTTTACAATATGTCTTGTAGATCAAATGGCCCACGTTGTCCTCAACTTCAACGCGTTCCTAGAGAAAACCAAGCTGAAAGATGATGGCAGCAACTATACGGACTGGGTCCGAAACCTGAGGATCATCCTCATAGCTGCCAAGAAAGATTATGTCCTAGAAGCACCGCTAGGTGAAGCACCAATCCCAGAGAACCAAGACGTTATGAACGCTTGGCAATCACGTGCTGATGATTACTCCGTCGTTCAGTGCGGCATGCTTTACAGCTTAGAACCGGGTCTCCAAAAGCGTTTTGAGAAACATGGAGCATATGAGATGTTCGAAGAGCTGAAAATGGTTTTCCAAGCTCATGCCCGGGTCGAGAGATATGAAGTCTCCGACAAGTTCTTCAGCTGTAAAATGGAGGAAAATAGTTCTGTTAGTGAGCACATACTCAGAATGTCTGGGTTACACAACCGCTTGTCTCAGCTGGGAGTTAATCTTCCGGATGACGCGGTCATTGACAGAATCCTTCAGTCGCTTCCACCGAGCTACAAGAGCTTTGTGATGAACTTCAATATGCAGGGGATGGAAAAGACCATTCCTGAGGTATATTCGATGCTGAAATCAGCGGAGGTGGAGATCAGAGAAGAACATCAAGTGTTGATGGTGAATAAAACCACTAAGTTCAAGAAGGGCAAGGGTAAGAAGAACTTCAAGAAGGATGGCAAGGGAGTTGCCGCGCCCGGTAAGCTAGTTACTGGGAAGAAGCCAAGGAATGGACCCAAGCCTGAGACTGAGTGCTTTTATTGCATGGGAAGTGGTCACTGGAAGCGGAACTGCCCCAAATACTTAGCGGACAAGAAGGCCGGCAACACCAAAGGTATATGTGATATACATGAAATTGATGTGTACCTCACCAGTACTCGTAGTAGCTCCTGGGTATTTGATACCGGTGCGGTTGCTCATATTTGTAACTCAAAACAGGAACTGCGGAATAAACGGAGACTGGCAAAGGACAAGGTGACGATGCGCGTCGGGAATGGTTCCAAGGTCAATGTGATCGCCGTCGGCACGCTACCTCTGCATCTACCTACGGGATTAGTTTTAAACCTCAATAATTGTTATTTAGTGCCAGCTTTAAGCATGAACATTGTATCTGGATCTCGTTTAATTCAAGATGGCTACTCATTTAAATCCGAGAATAATGGTTGTTCTATTTATATGAGAGATATGTTTTATGGTCATGCCCCGCTGGTCAATGGTTTATTCTTGATGAATCTCGAACGTGATGTTACACATATTCATAGTGTGAATACCAAAAGATGTAAAGTTGATAACGATAGTCCCACATACTTGTGGCACTGCCGCCTTGGTCACATTGGTGTCAAGCGCATGAAGAAGCTCCATGCAGATGGACTTTTGGAGTCTCTTGATTACGAATCATTTGACACGTGCGAACCATGCCTCATGGGTAAGATGACCAAGACTCCGTTCTCCGGAACAATGGAGCGAGCAACCAACTTATTGGAAATTATACATACCGATGTGTGCGGTCCAATGAGTGTTGATGCTCGCGGAGGATATCGTTATGTTCTCACTCTCACTGATGACTTAAGTAGATATGGGTATGTCTACCTAATGAAACACAAGTCTGAAACCTTTGGAAAGTTCAAGGAATTTCAGAGTGAGGTTGAGAATCAACGTGACAGGAAAATAAAATTCTTACGATCAGATCGTGGTGGAGAATATTTAAGTCACGAATTTGGTGCGCACTTAAGGAAATGTGGAATCGTTTCACAACTCACGCCGCCTGGAACACCTCAGCGAAACGGTGTGTCTGAACGTCGTAATCGCACTCTATTGGATATGGTGCGATCTATGATGTCTCTTACCGATTTACCGCTCTCATTTTGGGGCTATGCTTTAGAGACTGCCGCATTCACTTTAAATAGGGCTCCGTCAAAATCCGTTGAGACGACACCGTATGAATTATGGTTTGGGAAGAAACCTAAGCTGTCGTTTCTAAAAGTTTGGGGATGCGATGCTTATGTCAAGAAACTTCAACCTGAAAAGCTCGAACCCAAGTCGGAAAAATGCGTCTTCATAGGATACCCTAAGGAAACCATTGGGTATACCTTCTACCTAAGATCCGAAGGCAAGATCTTTGTTGCCAAGAATGGGTCCTTTCTGGAAAAAGAGTTTCTCTCGAAAGAATTAAGTGGGAGGAAAGTGGAACTTGATGAGGTGATAGTCACCCCTTCCGAACCGGAAAGTAGCGCAGCGCGGGAAGATGTTCCTGTGGTGCCTACACCGACTGGGGAGGAAGTTAATGATGATGATCATGAAGCTTCAGATCAAGTTACTGCTGAACTTCGTAGGTCCACAAGGACACGTTCCGCACCAGAGTGGTACGGCAACCCTGTCCTGGAAATCATGTTGTTAGACAACGGTGAACCATCGAACTATGAAGAAGCGATGGCGGGCCCGGATTCCGACAAATGGCTAGAAGCCATGAAATCCGAGATAGGATCCATGTATGAAAACGAAGTATGGACTTCGACTGACTTGCCCGATGATCGGCGAGCCATAGAAAACAAATGGATCTTTAAGAAGAAGACATACGCGGATGGTAATGTGACCATCTATAAGGCTCGACTTGTCGCTAAGGGTTATCGACAAGTTCAAGGGGTTGACTACGATGAGACTTTCTCACCCGTAGCGAAGCTGAAGTCCGTCCGAATCATGTTAGCAATTGCCGCATACTATGATTATGAGATATGGCAGATGGACGTCAAAACGGCATTCCTTAACGGCTTCCTTAAGGAAGAATTGTATATGATGCAGCCGGAAGGTTTTGTCGATCCTAAGAATGCTAACAAGGTATGCAAGCTCCAGCGCTCCATCTATGGACTGGTGCAAGCATCTCGGAGTTGGAACATTCGTTTTGATGAGATGATCAAAGTGTTTGGGTTTACACAGACTTATGGAGAAGCCTGTGTTTACAAGAAAGTGAGTGGGAGCTCTGTAGCATTTCTCTTATTATATGTGGATGACATACTATTAATGGGAAATGATATAGAATTCTTGGAAAGTATAAAGGCCTATTTGAATAAGTGTTTTTCAATGAAGGACCTTGGAGAAGCTGCTTATATATTAGGCATCAAGATCTATAGAGATAGATCAAGACGCCTCATTGGTCTTTCACAGAGTACGTACCATGACAAGATATTAAAGAAGTTCAATATGGATCAGTCCAAGAAGGGGTTCTTGCCTGTATTGCAAGGTGTGCAATTGAGCACGGCTCAATGCCCGACCACGGCAGAAGATAGAGAAAAGATGAGTGTCATCCCCTATGCCTCGGCCATAGGGTCTATTATGTATGCCATGCTGTGTACCAGACCTGATGTAAACCTTGCCGTAAGTTTGGTAGGAAGGTACCAAAGTAATCCCGGCATGGAACACTGGACAGCGGTCAAGAATATCCTGAAGTACCTGAAGAGGACTAAGGATATGTTTCTCGTTTATGGAGGTGACTAAGAGCTCGTCGTAAAGGGTTACGTCAACGCTAGCTTCGACACAGATCTGGATGACTCGAAGTCACAAACCGGATACGTGTATATTTTGAATGGAGGAGCAGTAAGCTAGTGCAGTTGCAAGCAAAGCGTCGTGGTAGGATCTACATGTGAAGCAGAGTACATGGCAGCCTTGGAGGCAGCACAGGAAGCAGTCTGGATGAAGGAGTTCATTACCGACCTAGGGGTGATTCCCAATGCGTCGGGCCCGATGACTCTCTTGTGTGACAACACTAGAGCTATTGCCCTTGCGAAGGAGCCCAGGTTTCACAGGAAGACCAGGCATATCAAGCGTCGCTTCAACTCCATTCATGAAAGTGTTCAAAATGGAGACATAGATATTTGTAAAGTACATACGGACCTGAATGTAGCAGATCCGTTGACTAAACCTCTCCCTAGAGCAAAACATGATCAACACCAGGACGCAATGGGTGTTCGATTCATCACAATGTAACTAGATTATTGACTCTAGTGCAAGTGGGAGACTGTTGGAAATATGCCCTAGAGGCAATAATAAATGGTTATTATTATATTTCTTTGTTCATGGTAACTGTCTATTATTCATGCTATAATTGTGTTATCCGGAAATCGTAATGCATGTGTGAATACATAGACCACAACGTGTCCCTAGTAAGCCTCTAGTTGACTAGCTCGTTGATCAACAGATAGTCATGGTTTCCCGACTATGGACATTGGATGTCATTGATAACGGGATCACGTCATTAGGAGAATGATGTGATGGACAAGACCCAGTCCTAAGCATAGCTCAAAGATCGTGTAGTTCGTTTGCTAGAGCTTTTCCAATGTCAAGTATCTTCTCCTTAGACCATGAGATCGTGCAACTCCCGGATACCGTAGGAGTACTTTGGGTGTGCCAAACGTCACAACGTAACTGGGTGACTATAAAGGTACACTACGGGTATCTCCGAAAGTGTCTGTTGGGTTGGCACGGATCGAGACTGGGATTTGTCACTCCGTACGACGAAGAGGTATCTCTGGGCCCACTCGGTAATGCATCATCATAATGAGCTCAATGTGACTAAGGAGTTAGTCACGGGATCATGCATTGCGGTACGAGTAAAGAGACTTGCCGGTAACGAGATTGAACAAGGTATTGGGATACCGACGATCGAATCTCGGGCAAGTAACATACCGATTGACAAAGGGAATTGTATACGGGATTAATTGAATCCTCGACATCGTGGTTCATCCGATGAGATCATCGTGGAACATGTGGGAGCCAACATGGGTATCAAGATCCCGCTGTTGGTTATTGACCGGAGAGGCGTCTCAGTCATGTCTGCATGTCTCCCGAACCCGTAGGGTCTACACACTTAAGGTTCAGTGACGCTAGGGTTGTAGAGATATGAGTATGCGGAAACCCGAAAGTTGTTCGGAGTCCCGGATGAGATCCCGGACGTCACGAGGAGTTCCGAAATGGTCCGGAGGTGAAGAATTATATATAGGAAGTCCAGTTTCGGCCACCGGGAAAGTTTCGGGGGTTATCGGTATTGTACCGGGACCACCGGAAGGGTCCCGGGGGTCCACCGGGTGGGGCCACCTGTCCCGGAGGGCCCCATGGGCTGAAGTGGGAAGGGAACCAGCCCTTAGTTGGCTGGGGCGCCCCCCATGGGCCTCCCCCTGCGCCTAGGGTTGGAAACAATAAGGTGGGGGGCGCCCCACTTGACTTGGGGGGGAAGTTTCCCCCCCTTGGCCGCCCCCCCCCATAGATGGGTTCTTGGCCGGCGTCCCCCCCTCCCAGGGGGCCTATGTAAAGGGGGGGAGGGAGGGCAGCAATAACACAGCCCTTGGCGCCTCCCTCCTCCCCTGCAACACCTCTCCCTCTCGCAGAAGCTTGGCGAAGCCCTGCCGAGATCCCGCTACATCCACCACCACGCCGTCGTGCTGCTGGATCTCCATCAACCTCTCCTTCCCCCTTGCTGGATCAAGAAGGAGGAGACGTCGCTGCTCCGTACGTGTGTTGAACGCGGAGGTGCCGTCCGTTCGGCACTCGGTCACCGGTGATTTGGATCACGGCGAGTACGACTCCATCAACCTCGTTCATTGGAACGCTTCCGCTCGCGATCTACAAGGGTATGTAGATGCACTCCTCTTCCCCTCGTTGCTAGTATACTCCATGGATGGATCTTGGTGATGCGTAGGAAATTTTAAAATTCTGCTACGATCCCCAACAGTACTAGGGGGCAGCAATGAGAATCGCAGCCCACGATTAGGAGGCAGGTTCATCTGCATGCTCCAGTATGATGAATCAGGAGAGCTATACATGTTCTATGCTATTTTACCTGAGAGAGAGCAGCAGGAGTGATTTGGCTACTTCATGCTCTTAGTACTTTTGTCCTCTCATGTCCGTGTTCTTCGTCCTGAACTTAATCTCAAAGGGTGATTTGCTTTTGTGGTGTTATGAACGCTTATAATATGATGACCATGTTGAACTCGATGATATCTTTGCTTCTGGTACAAGTGAATGTTTTTTTAAGCTAGTGTTGGTGCTGATTAGATAGCGGTAATGACTATGATGATTAAACAGTGGTAATGACGACTATGATGATTTTTAGCTAGCTAATTTACTGTTGTTGATGATATGATGCAAGAGTTTTTATATTAATATGATGATGATGATGAGTTATTATATCATTTATAAAAGAAACCACAGATTAGTTTCAGCTGGATGGATCCTAGCTAAGTGATCAAGTATATGCCATATCCATATTATACTTGATCACTTAATTATAGGTGATCAAGTATAATATGGATATGGCATATACTTAATCACTTAGCTAGGATCCACATGCATCCAGTCGAAACTAATCTGCGGTACTTTCACCTAATGATTTAACAACTAAAATAATCACTAAATTAAAATGAAAACACAAAATTAAAGGAAAAATAAAAAATAATACCAAAACACACCCAAACATTTAGTACCGGTTGGTGTTACCAACCGGTACTAATGTCTGCACGCACCCGGGCCTGGCTCGTGCCACATGGTGGCACTTTAGCGCCGGTTCGTGATGAACCGGTACTAAAGGGGGGGGCTTTAGTCTCCACTCTTTAATGCCGGTTGCAGAACCGGCACTAAAGGCCCTTACGAACCGGCGCTAAAGCCCGGTTCCACTACAGGAAACAGGTAATTTGTCATCTGTGGATCACAGACGGCAAAGACCCAAATCCAGACGGCAAAGATTTTGCCGTCAGGAAGCAGACGGCAAACTTAGACGGCAAAGAATACTTTGCCGTCAGCCTTTTATCGAGATGACGGCAAAGATTTTGCCGTCAGTCAATTCGGCTTTGCCGTCTGCCGCGAAAATAACAGACGGCAAAAAACATGTTCTTTGTCGTCAGCCAAAACATGTGCTTTGCCGTCATCCAGACTAAAGTACAGACGGCAAAGATTGTTTTTCATTTTTTTTAAATGACATCCGAGCAGAGCATCTCACCGGAACCAGGAACAACAAACCAAAACAGGTTTAGCTCACGGAGATTTTGGATTCAACACGGCCTTGCTGTCTTGCAATCATCGTCGGTGGTTATAGAGAAGTTACAAGAGCTGTCCTAAAATTTACGCAAGGACCCCTAGAAACTAAAAATGAAAAGTAATCAAGTCCTCCATGTCCTCCATCGCAGCAACAGGTACTTCACCGTCGGCCTTCCATCTTCTCGCGGGGACAACACAGTGACATCACTGCCGCCGCCTCGCCTTGCTCACCGCGCAGCTCGCTCGGCCCTACTCGCCATGCCACCGGACAGCCACGCTCACCCGCGCCAATTGCCCGACCCTGGTATCCGCACCGCCGCCCGGCCGTGCTCGCTGGATCCTGGAGAGAGAGGGGGGGCACCGCCGCGCACCAGTGCCGCGTCGGGCGGCCAATGCCGGAGGGAGGAGGCCGCCGCGCGCCCGAGGGACGAGGCCGCCGTGCGCCTGTGCTCGCCACCCGCGGGCCCACCATGCTCGCTGCCCGCGCGACTGGGGGCAGGCGGGAGCGACAGGGGCTAGGGCCGAAGGTAGGGAGGGGCGACGGGGGACGAGGCGAGGCCAGCGGCCGGTGGGGGCGACGGGGGACTCGCGCCGGGGGCCGGCGGGGGCGATGGGGTCGGGGACGGCGAGGCAGAGGCCGGGAGGAGAGATGGCCAGGGGTCGTGCGAGGCAGAGGTGTTCTCCAGATCGAGGGGGAGAGAGACGTACGAGAGGGAATGGTGGTGGGGCGTGGGGGTGTCAGATGGATAAGGTGGAGAGAGGGCGTGGGGCGTGGGGCTGGTGGGTTTTGCCTGGTGGGGATGTGCGGAGGAGATTTAGTCATGTCAGCGATCCGCGTGATCGATTCGTGGACTTGTGTTTTCTCTTTGCCATATCTGGTTCTATTTACAGACGGCAAAGTAAGCACTTTGCCGTATGTTAATAAATTCACAGACGGTAAAGTTCTTTGCCGTCTGCGTTTTATATTAAAGACGGCAAAATGAGCTCTTTGCCATATATAATAAAAAAGGCAGACAGCAAAGCTCTTTGCCGTCTGTATTTATTTTTACAGACGGCAAAGTTTACTCTTTGCCGTCTATAATATAAAAGGCAGACGGCAAAGTCTATTTTGACGTTACTTTTTCTTTGCTGTCTGTTGATGACGGCAATCCCTTTCTTTGCTGTCTGCACCGCCGAAATGCTGACGGCAAAGAAATTACTGACAGCAAATCTCCTGTTTCCCGTAGTGTTCTGCACTAGTGAAACCATATATTGGTTAGAGAACATAGCATTATTTTGGGCCAAAGAGAGTGGGAAACAAACATCCACAACTGCCATAGTAACGCAACAATCCTAATGACTCGTCCCATGCACAAATACACAGTATAGCAGATTTTGTAAATAGCAAAGCCAGATAGAAGCAATTCATTTATATTGTCTTCCAGTGTATAGATGCCAAGCAATCAGATTCACAATCAGTTTAAAGGTAGATTGATCAAAGAAATGTGAAAGTGAAAGTACCAGAACAGTTGCACCACTATGATTCCTAAGTTGGGCTTGTAGTTACAAATTGCAAGAACAAGTCCATGGCTAGAGAGCAGGCCATGCAAATTGTTAGGCTAGAATTTTCCCGAATGAATACACCAAAAGCCAAAAATCACGGTCCAAGAATTGCCCCAACAAACTGATCAGAATCCAACACTTTAATTTATATAGGACCTTCAAATACGTGAGACAAAGAAAACATCATTAGTTAGGAGTCTGAGCAAAATAGAATCAGGTTGGATAAAGGGTCGTAAAGGGAAGAAAAATGAGCAAATAACCCCGGAAGCATAGTCGCGGAGGCTAACATAACCATGGAACAAATGTGTCATTCAACAATATCCGGGCATTAAGTGTAATGTGATAAATTACATAACCAATAAACAAATATTATACGCCAAAATAATTGTTTGAATACATAGATACACAGTCCTGATGCAATATTATGCACTTTATATCCTAATGGTTTATGGGGAGAAGGAACTATATAAGGCTTGAAGATTATCATCATTTGGCAGTGGCACTTTATTTCCAGATGTTCTTGAATAGCAGAATGCATGATCAACATATGTCGTTTTTCATGATTCATAGATCAGGTATATATATTCTGTCCATTCCAACTCAACTTAGACTAATGATTCTTTTTTTGGCTTGGACGATTTTAGAGTGTTGATAGTAATAGTGTAGGGAAGAACAAAGCCAAGAAGAGTTATGTAGTCTTACAAAGTATCCAAGACTTACCAAAGCAAGCAATCTTCACCTAATTAGCTTATAGAGTGTATTTGCATTGTCACCCTCCTGCAGTAAATATTTTCAGCAGTTCATCAAACAAAAATAGGAGAGCTAATCCAGAGGCATGAATAGCTAATAGTGAAAAAATAATTAATATTTCTAATAACTGAATGAAGCATTTCCCCACTGCAAAACAGGGGTAGCATTGAAGCACTCTATTTTCCAAGGAAAACAATAGATTATATACTAATATGCTGAGAACACTACGGATCTACATGTGGCTTGTGTTTAATAGCTTATCAATTCCACAAAGCATGTTAATCAGCTTGCAAGAATTTTGACACGGTCTTTTTTTGTACAGAACATATGAATACATCAGACTTAGTGCTCTACCAAAGGGAGGAAGGTGTAGACAAAGAAAAGAACACACAATAAATGGAACCGAACAAAATTGTAATGGGTATTTCAAATATAACCTGGGGATCAAAGCATAGCATCCATTGGATTTGAATCGAGAGATGGTCTCATTCCCTAAGCATCCACCACTTTCAGAACTACATAAAGCACTTTGAGAAAAGTGAATATGAAACGATAAATAATTAAATTTTGATCTCTATGGAACATGAAAATGGTATCCAACTATTCTTTGCCTAAAAGCAGAGCAATGTTAAACTCCTAAACCTGAAACTACATTAATCAAGGGATAACAACATTTACATGTCCAAACAAAGTGTCTCATTGAAGGGCTATAGGTTGTGCATAATTGTATATAATTTAAGAAAATCCTCTCATCAATATGATTATTCACTCTGTTAACCTGAATGACTTTATTACCGGTGACACAATATGCAATGGGTTAGAATTCAGAAATCAAGTGCTTACCTAAGATAGAAATTTCTCATGCCCTATATCATGCTTTGACAGCTTTCTCTCAAGCATGAGCTTCTTTTCCACCACTACTTGATATGAAGGGAAGCATTTTTTTATATAAAATTCCCCACAGTAAAGATATCAACAATAGATATCAGTCAAATAAAAATCAATAATCAACATAATATTTGAGTTGATGTCAAGCTGATAATACCAAGCTATGATCTACATCAAAATTTAATTGCCGCACATGATATATTTTGGGGCGTTGGTACCTAGCATACATGTTCTATGCATTGGAATTTTTCACTTGTCAGACAAAGTGAAGCATAACTATGCATTTGTCTTCATCTTCCCTATAACAAATGTCCCTAAATGGCGGTAGGAATACACCATTGCTACTGTGGTGGCATAAAGTCAGATTAGCCCAGTACCAACTGAAGACTCTCACTGTTGGTTAATGTGTTTGCCAAAAAAACTTTGCAAACTGCATTGACTCCCTGCAGAAAGATAGATAAACTCATCTCGGTTCTTTGCAGGCGAAAAGATAAGACACATGTGGTCTACAAAGAAAATAACTGATTGCTGGATAGCAAGGATATTCCTAAATTCATGTGTAATCCTGTATAAAATAAGTTATGTGCCAGCATCGTGGCAGGCAAGGTGATTAGTCATGTCAAAGAAGAGGTTGTCTGAAGTACTTTGCTACAACCATCTTGTTCATCAACCATGCGTAACATACGCAATGGAGGAGTGGAGATACAGAGGGCATGAGCCACCACGTCTTTGTAATCTGATTGTTTTAGGGATCCTCAAGTGTTAATCAGAGCTTCAAATCAACTACTCACAGATTAAACAGATCTCATTTTCAAATCATCCAAAGAGAGTATGAGGGAACGAGGTGTGGGAAAGTTGTAGCGGAATACCTCTGGCTTCTGGGTACCTACTGGAACAAAATCGCCAAGCACTGTCGAGTGGGATCCGTAGCCCTGGACAATCACTGGATCAGGAACGGGGGGACAAGCGAGACGATGGGGTGGGTCAGAAGGAGGTGGGAGGGAGGGTGACCTTGCAGGTGCCACGTTGGGGTCAGGCGGTGGCAACGATTCCTGGCTACTATGTCATTGCAGCCGCGGCGTCGCTTCCAAATCAATGGACAACCAGGAGAGGAACGGGTGTACTCGTAGAAGCCAAGGATCTTCATCTTCAGAGGGCTGGGGGGAGCTCGACCGCCACGGATACCTAGCAAAGGAGGTGAGGCGGCGCGGGGAGGGCGTCGACTGAACGGAGGAAAGGGGTGGCCGTTCGATGGTTGTTTTGCCTCGTGACGTTAAAATGGGCTTCGTGCGCGATTGAGGGCCCAATTAACCACAGGCCCCCAATTTTGCCGTGGTAGAAGCTGCACCTTGGAGTTGCCGAAAGTACTGCGCTAGAGTTTAGAGTTTGATCGGATGGCCGAAGACATCCAAAACTGTAGATCCGATGGTCGTGGCGCTGATGGCCTGAGAAGGCTGGATTAGTGCGCAGTTTTAATATTTCTAAATTGTAAGAACTTAACTTGTAAGAAAAGTGCAATGGTGCATCAAGTGGCACAATCCTTAATTGTGCTACAAGGAAGACGGTTGTCTTATTTATAGCGATTATCGCTCTCGAGGGCATACAAAATTTCACAAAGTAGCTTCCATCTAGTTTCATTGAGTTAACTTTCATTGCCTTGATAATTGTTATGTGGTGGAACCTATGCTAATATTGTTCTTACTTGAACAAAATACACACTTATGATTGTGCCCTTAATTACATCAGCAAATACACAAGAGTAATTAAGATACCATCTAACCATAGCATTAAGCTTTAGGGTTCCAACAACCCCTTATGTAATAGTTTATAAATTTAGGGCTTAGTAATTTCTGTCACTCCAGCCACCCATCATAGACAACTAATCACACCGCCCGCAAAAAAATAGACAACTAATCACACAATGATCTCCTCTAGGCCCTTAAAGGTAAAGTGATATGCAATTGATGCTCGCACATCACCACTAGAGAATCAAACCAAAACATAATATCAAAACATTAAGCTTTATTTAGTTTCACATGATTAATGGCAACAAGGTTTATCTCGTGGCCTCAAGAACGTAACAGACTACTCATGAGATATCAAATGGATCATCATGGGTGAGGTCATGATCACAATCTGAACATACAAATCTCTCACCAATTAAACCTCTAAAAATCAACCACAAGTTGTAATCAATCAACACCAGAAAGTAATCCCAGCAAAAAAAATGAGGTAACACTACTAGGGAAAAGCCTAGTAGAAGCGCGGGTTAAATAGCTAGTAGTAGCGCGGGTGCCCGCGCTACTACAACGGCGCTACAGCTAACTTGTCGTAGTAGCGCGGGTCCGTCCGCGCTACTACTACATCTGTTAGTAGTAGCGTGGGTGCCACCCGCGCTACTACTATTAATTTCAAAAACAAAAAAAATTCTCGACCCCGTGCGTGTTGTCAATGGCAGTAATGGTTCGATCCAGCGACGCCAGGGGTCGCTGGAGCTGCGGAAGGGCGGCGGCAGACCAGATCCAGCGCTGCAGAGGGCCCGAATCCATGGCCGAGCAAGGCGGCGACGTTGGGCTCCTCTTCGCAGCCAAGGCAGCAAGCTCCTAGTCGACCATGACGACGACCTGCACGGGCAAGGACATGGGAGGGTGAGTCAAACCAGAGTGAGAGAGAGAGAAAGAAAAACGAGGGAGAGAGGAAGGAGATGGAGGTAGCAGTGGGGTTGGTCGCGGGTGGTGAGGTGCTCCAGCTTGGTGGCATGGAGATGCGGCACCGGCGAGCTCCGGGACGCCGGTGGAGCGAGGCGGCAACCTCTTTTGGCGCCATGGAGGAGGAGGCGCGCATGCGTAGGAGGTCCATGTGGGAGCCTATGGAGAGAGAGTGGGGAGAGGGACGGGGGAGAGGAAGAATTTGGGGGAGGAGATGGGGATTTCAGGGCTCTTCAAAAACCATGTAGTTAGTAGCAGCGTGGGTTTATAACCCTCGCTACTACTATCAACTTAGTAGTAGCGTGGGTTTATACCCCTCGCTACTACTATGGCATGTCCCGGGGGGCATGGTAGAGACCTCTTAGGAGTAGCGAGGGGTAAAAACCACCCGCTACTACTAACAACTTAGCAGTAGCGAGGGGTAAAAACCCGCGCTACTAGTAAGTAGCAGTAGCGAGGGGTATAAACCCGCGCTACTAGTAAGCGTCTGCCTATAAGCTTTTCCCTAGTAGGGTAATAGTTCATACACTAAAAAGTCGGGGCGGAGGTGATGGAGATGATGGTGTTGACGAAGATGTTATGGAGATGACCACAATGATGATGGAGTGTTGGTGATGACGATGGCTCCGATTTCTCCCTTCCGCATTCCTGCAGATCAGTGTGCCGGAGGTGCAAAGTGCTTCAACTCGTAGATAATGGTGGAAAAAACCCGTAAAATCAATCTAGATTTTTTCAGGTTATATAGGACCATCGACGTGCATGCCAGAGATCACCCGAGGGCGATGCCTATGGGCCCCATGTGCCCCTGACTCGCAGCCCAGGGTTGGTCGTGAGTTGGGGCGACATGGGCCTCATGGGAACCTCCCTGCAGATGCCAGCCCCCTGGATCTCGTCCCATGAGAATGAAGGAAATATGCCCTAGAGGCAATAATAAAGTTATTATTTATTTCCTTATATCATGATAAATGTTTATTATTCATGCTAGAATTGTATTAACCGGAAACATAATACATGTGTGAATACATAGACAAACAGAGTGTCACTAGTATGCCTCTACTTGACTAGCTCGTTAATCAAAGATGGTTATGTTTCCTAGCCATAGACATAAGTTGTCATTTGATTAACGAGATCACCTCATTAGGAGAATGACGTGATTGACTTGACCCATTCCGTTAGCTTAGCACCCGATCGTTTAGTATGTTGCTATTGCTTTCTTCATGACTTATACATGTTCCTCTGACTATGAGATTATGCAACTCCCGTTTACCGGAGGAACACTTTGTGTGCTACCAAACGTCACAACGTAAATGGGTGATTATAAAGGTGCTCTACAGGTGTCTCCAAAGGTACTTGTTGGGTTGGCGTATTTCGAGATTAGGATTTGTCACTCCGATTGTCGGAGAGGTATCTCTGGGCCCACTCGGTAATGCACATCACTATAAGCCTTGCAAGCATTATGACTAATAAGTTAGTTGCGGGATGATGTGTTACGGAACGAGTAAAGAGACTTGCCGGTAACGAGATTGAACTAGGTATCGAGATACCGACGATCGAATCTCGGGCAAGTAACATACTGATGACAAAGGGAACAACGTATGTTGTTATGCGGTCTGACCGATAAAGATCTTCGTAGAATATGTGGGAGCCAATATGGGCATCCAGGTCCCGCTATTGGTTATTGACCGGAGACGTGTCTCGGTCATGTCTATATAGTTCTCGAACCCGTAGGGTCCGCACGCTTAAAGTTACGATGACAGTTTTATTATGAGTTTATGTATGTTGATGTACCGAAGGAGTTCGGAGTCCCGGATGAGATCGGGGTCATGACGAGGAGTCTCGAAATGGTCGAGACGTAAAGATCGATATATTGGACGACTATATTCGGACTTCGGAAAGGTTCCGAGTGATTCGGGTATTTTTTGGAGTACTGGAGAGTTACGGGAATACGTATTGGGCCTTATTGGGCCATACGGGAAAGAAGAAAAAGGGCCTCAAGGGTGGCCGCACCCCTCCCCTTGGTCTGGTCCGAATTGGACTAGGGAAGGGGGGCGCCCCCTTCCTTCCTTCTCTTTTTCCCTTCCTCTTTTCCTATTCCATATGGGAGGTGGAATCCTACTAGGACTAGGGAGTCCTAGTAGGACTCCACACTTGGTGCGCCCCCTCCTAGGGCCGGCCTCCTCCTCCCTTGCTCCTTTATATACAGGGGCAGGGGGGCACCCTAGAGATACAACAATTGATCCTTGAGATCTTTTAGCCGTGTGCGGTGCCCCCTCCACCAAATTACACCTCGATAATATCATTGTGGAGCTTAGGCGAAGCCCTGCGTCGGTAGAACATCATCATCGTCACCACGCCATCGTGCTGACGAAACTCTCCCTCAACACTCGGCTGGATCGGAGTTCGAGGGACGTCATCGAGCTGAACGTGTGTAGAACTCGGAGGTGCCGTGCGTTCGGTACTTGATCGGTCGGATCGTGAAGACGTACAACTACATCAACCGCGTTGTGATAACGCTTCTGCTGTCGGTCTACGAGGGTACGTGGACAACACTCTCCCCTCTCGTTGCTATGCATCACCATGATCTTGCGTGTGCGTAGGAATTTTTTTGAAAATACTACGTTCCCCAATAGTGGCATCCGAGCCTGGTTTTATGCGTTGATGCTATGCACGAGTAGAACACAAGTGAGTTGTGGGCGATATAAGTCATACTGCTTACCAGCATGTCATACTTTGGTTCGGCGATATTGTGAGATGAAGCGGCCCGGACCGACATTACGCGTACGCTTACGCGAGACTGGTTTCACCGTTCGGAGCACTCGTTGCTTAAAGGTGACTGGCGGGTGTCTGTCTCTCTCACTTTAGTTGAACCGAGTGTGGCTACGCCCGGTCCTTGCGAAGGTTAAAATAGCACCAACTTGACAAACTATCGTTGTGGTTTTGATGCGTAGGTAAGAACGGTTCTTGCTAAGCCCGTAGCAGCCACGTAAAACTTGCAACAACAAAGTAGAGGACTTCTAACTTGTTTTTGCAGGGCATGTTGTGATGTGATATGGTCAAGAGATGATGTGATATAATGTGTTGTATGAGATGATCATGTTTTGTAACCGAGTTATCGGCAACTCGCAGGAGCCATATGGTTGTCGCTTTATTGTATGAGATGCAATCGCCATGTAATAGTTTTACTTTATCACTAAGCGGTAGCGATAGTCGTAAAAGAAATAAGTTGGCGAGACGACAACGATGCTACGATGGATATCAAGGTGTCGCGCCGGTGACGATGGTGATCATGACGGTGCTTCGGAGATGGAGATCACAAGCACAAGATGATGATGGCCATATCATATCACTTATATTGATTGCATGTGATGTTAATCCTTTATGCATCTTATCTTGCTTTGATTGACGGTAGCATTATAAGATGATCTCTCACTAAAATTTCAAGATAAAAGTGTTCTCCCTGAGTATGCACCGTTGCGAAAGTTCTTCGTGCTGAGACACCACGTGATGATCGGGTGTGATAGGCTCTACGTTCAAATACAACGGGTGCAAAACAGTTGCACACGCGGAATACTCAGGTTAAACTTGACGAGCCTAGCATATAACAGATATGGCCTCGAAACACGGAGACCGAAAGGTCGAGCGTGAATCATATAGTAGATATGATCAACATAGTGATGTTCACCATTGAAACTACTCCATCTCACGTGTTAATCGGACATGGTTTAGTTGCTTTGGATCACGTAATCACTTAGATGATTAGAGAGATGTCTATCTAAGTGGGAGTTCTTAAGTAATATGATTAATTGAACTTAAATTTATCATGAACTTAGTCCTGATAGTATTTTGCAAATTATGTTGTAGATCAATAGCTCGCATTGTTGCTTCCCTGTGTTTATTTTTTGTTCCTAGAGAAAAATTATGTTGAAAGATGTTAGTAGCAAAGATGCGGATTGGATCCGTGATCTGAGGATTATCCTCATTGCTGCACAGAAAAATTATGTCCTTGATGCACCGCTAGGTGACAGACCTATTGCAGGAGCAGATGCAGACGTTATGAACGTTTGGCTAGCTCAATATGATGACTACTTGATAGTTTAGTGCATCATGCTTAACGGCTTAGAATCGGGACTTCAAAGACGTTTTGAACGTCATGGACCATATGAGATGTTCCAGGAGTTGAAGTTAATATTTCAAGCAAATACGCGAGTTGTGAGATATGAAGTCTCCAACAAGTTCTATAGCTAAAAGATGGAGGAGAATCGCTCAACTAGTGAGCATGTGCTCATATTGTCTGGGTACTACAATCGCTTGAATCAAGTGGGAATTTATCTTCCAGATAAAATAGTGATTGACAGAATTCTCTAGTCACCATCACCAAGTTAGTAGAACTTCGTGATGAACTATAGTATGCAAGGGATGACGAAAGTAATTCCTGAGCTCTTCGTGATGCTGAAATCGATGAAGGTAGAAATCAAGAAAAACATCAAGTGTTGATGGTTGACGACACCACTAGTTTCAAGAAAAGGGCAAAGGGAAGAAGGTGAACTTCAAAAAGAACGGCAAGCAAGTTGCTGCTCAAGTGAAGAAGCCTAAGTCTGGTCCTAAGCCTGAGACTAAGTGCTTCTACTGCAAAAGGACTGGTCACTGGAAGCGGAACTACCCCAACTTTTTGGTGGATAAGAAGGATGGCAAAGTGAACAAAGGTATATTTGATATACAGATTATTGATGTGTACTTTACTAGTGTTTATAGCAACCCCTCGGTAATTGATACTGGTTCAGTTGCTAAAGAGTAGTAACTCGAAAACGGGAGTTGCAGAATAAACAGAGACTAGTAAAAGGCGAGGTGACAATGTGTGTTGGAAGTAGTTCCAAGATTGATATGATCATCATCGCACACTCCCTGTACTTTCGGGATTAGTGTTGAAACTAAATAAGTGTTATTTGGTGTTTGCGTTGAGCATGAATATGATTTGATCATGTTTATTGCAATACGGTTATTCATTTAAATTAGAGAACAATTGTTGTTCTGTTTACATGAATAAAACCTTCTATGGTCATACACACCAACGAAAATGGTTTGTTGGATCTCGATCGTAGTGATACACATATTCATAATATTGAAGCCAAAAGATGCAAAGTTAATAATGATAGTGCAACTTATTTGTGGCACTGCCGTTTAGGTCATATTGGTGTAAAGCGCATGAAGAAACTCCATACTGATGGGATTTTGGAATCACTTGATTATGAATCACTTGATACTTGCGAACCGTGCCTCATGGGCAAGATGACTAAAACGCCGTTCTCCGGAACTATGGAGAGAGCAACAGATTTGTTGGAAATCATACATACAGATGTATGTGGTCCGATGAATATTGAGGCTCGTAGCAGGTATCATTATTTTCTGACCTTCACAGATGATTTGAGCAGATATGGGTATATCTACTTAATGAAACAAGAGTCTGAAACATTTGAAAAGTTCATATAATTTCAGAGTGAAGCAGAAAATCATCGTAACAAGAAAATAAAGTTTCTACGATCTGATCGTGGAGAAGAGTATTTAAGTTATGAGTTTGGCCTTCAGTTAAAACAATGTGGAATAGTTTCACAAATTCATGCCACCTGGAACACCACAACATAATGGTGTGTCCGAACGTCATAACCGTACTTTATTAGATATAGTGCAATCTATGATGTCTCTTACCAATTTACCAATAATCGTTTTGGGGGTTATGCATTAGAGATAGCTGCATTCACGTTAAATAGGGCACCATCAAAATCCGTTGAGACGAAGCCTTATGAACTGTGGTTTGGCAAGAAACCAAAGTTGTCGTTTCTTAAAATTTTGGGGTTGCGATGCTTATGTGAAAAAGTTTCATCCTGATAAGCTCAAACCCAAATCGGAGAAATGTGTCTTCATAGGATACCCAAAGGAGACAGTTGGGTACACCTTCTATCACAGATCCGAAGGCAAGACATTCGTTGCTAAGTATGGATCCTTTCTAGAGAAGGAGTTTCTCTCGAAAGATGTGAGTGGGAGGAAAGTAGAACTTGATGAGGTAACTGTACATGCTCCCTTATTGGATCACAGAAATCTGTTCCTGTGACTTCTACACCAATTAGTGAGGAAGCTAATGATGATGATCATGTAACTTCAGATCAAGTTACTACCAAACCTCGTAGGTAAACCAGAGTAAGATCCGCACCAGAGTGGTACGGTAATCCTGTTCTGGAGGTTATGTTACTAGACCATGACGAACCTACAAACTATGAAGAAGCGATGGTGAGCCCAGATTCCGCAAAATGGCTTGAGGCCATGAAATCTGAGATGAGATCCATGTATGAGAACAAAGTGTGGACTTTGGTTGACTTGCCCGATGATCGGCAAGCAATTGAGAATAAATGGATTGTCAAGAGGAAGACGGACGCTGATAGTAGTATCACTATCTACAAAGCTAGAATTGTCGCAAAAAGGTTTTCGACAAGTTCAAGATGTTGACTACGATGAGAGTTTCTCACTCGTATCTATGCTTAAGTCTGTCCGAATCATGTTAGCAATTGCCGCATTTTATGAAATCTGGCAAAGGGATAAACAAAACTGCATTCCTTGATGGATTTATTAAAGAAGAGTTGTATATGATGCAACCAGAAGGTTTTGTCAATCCTAAAGGTGCTAACAAAATATGCAAGCTCCAGCGATCCATCTATGGACTGGTGCAAGCATCTCGGAGTAGGAATATACACTTTGATAAGTTGATCAAAGGATATAGTTTTATACAGACTTGCGGTGAAGCCTGTATTTACAAGAAAGTGAGTGGGAGCACTACAACATTTCTGATAAGTATATGTAAGTGACATATTGTTGATCGGAAATAATGTAGAATTATTCTGCAAAGCATAAAGGAGTTTTTCAAAGAAAGACCTCGGTGAAGCTGCTTACATATTGAGCATCAAGATCTATAGAGATAGATCAAGACGCTTGATAAGTTTTTTCAATAAGTACATACCTTAACAAGATTTTGAAGTGGTTCAAAATGGAACAGTCAAAGAAAGAGTTTCTTGACTGTGTTACAAGGTGTGAAATTGAGTAAGACTCAAAACCCGACCACGGCAAAAGATAGAAAGAGAATGAAAGTCATTCCCTATGCCTTGGCCATAGGTTCTATAAAGTATGCCATGCTGTGTACCAGATCTATTGTATACCCTACACTGATTTTGGCAAGGGAGTACAATAGTGATCTAGGAGTAGTCACTGGACAGCGGTCAAAATTATCCTTACTGGAATAAGGATATGTTTCTCGATTATGGAAGTGACCAAAGGCTCGTCGTAAAAGGTTACGTCGATGCAAGTTTTGACACTAATCTAGATAACTCTAAGTCTCGGTCTAGATACATATTGAAAGTGGGAGCAATTAGCTAGAGTAGCTCCATGCAGAGCATTGTAGACATAGAAATTTGCAAAATACTTACGGATCTGAATGTGACAGACCCGTTGACTAAAATTATCTCACAAGCAAAACATGATCACACCTTAGTACTCTTTGGGTGTTAATCACATAGCGATGTGAACTAGATTACTGACTCTAGTAAACCCTTTGGGTGATGGTCACATAACGATGTGAACCATGGGTGTTAATCACATGGTGATGTGAACTATTCCTGTTAAATCACATGGCGATGTGAACTAGATTATTGACTCTAGTGCAAGTGGGAGACTGAAGGAAATATGCCCTAGAGGCAATAATAAAGTTATTATTTATTTCCTTATATCATGATAAATGTTTATTATTCATGCTAGAATTGTATTAACCGGAAACATAATACATGTGTGAATACATAGACAAACAGAGTGTCACTAGTATGCCTCTACTTGACTAGCTCGTTAATCAAAGATGGTTATGTTTTCTAGCCATAGACATAAGTTGTCATTTGATTCACGAGATCACCTCATTAGGAGAATGACGTGATTGACTTGACCCATTCCGTTAGCTTAGCACCCGATCGTTTAGTATGTTGCTATTGCTTTCTTCATGACTTATACATGTTCCTCTGACTATGAGATTATGCAACTCCCGTTTACCGGAGGAACACTTTGTGTGCTACCAAACGTCACAACGTAAATGGGTGATTATAAAGGTGCTCTACAGGTGTCTCCAAAGGTACTTGTTGGGTTGGCGTATTTCGAGATTAGGATTTGTCACTCCGATTGTCGGAGAGGTATCTCTGGGCCCACTCGGTAATGCACATCACTATAAGACTTGCAAGCATTATGACTAATAAGTTAGTTGCGGGATGATGTGTTACGGAACGAGTAAAGAGACTTGCCGGTAACGAGATTGAACTAGGTATCGAGATACCGACGATCGAATCTCGGGCAAGTAACATACTGATGACAAAGGGAACAACGTATGTTGTTATGCGGTCTGACCGATAAAGATCTTCGTAGAATATGTGGGAGCCAATATGGGCATCCAGGTCCCGCTATTGGTTATTGACCGGAGACGTGTCTCGGTCATGTCTATATAGTTCTCGAACCCGTAGGGTCCGCACGCTTAAAGTTACGATGACAGTTTTATTATGAGTTTATGTATGTTGATGTACCGAAGGAGTTCGGAGTCCCGGATGAGATCGGGGACATGACGAGGAGTCTCGAAATGGTCGAGACGTAAAGATCGATATATTGGACGACTATATTCGGACTTCGGAAAGGTTCCGAGTGATTCGGGTATTTTTCGGAGTACCGGAGAGTTACGGGAATACGTATTGGGCCTTATTGGGCCATACGGGAAAGAAGAAAAAGGGCCACAATGGTGGCCGCACCCCTCCCCTTGGTCTGGTCCGAATTGGACTAGGGAAGGGGGGCGCCCCCTTCCTTCCTTCTCTTTTTCCCTTCCTCTTTTCCTATTCCATATGGGAGGTGGAATCCTACTAGGACTAGGGAGTCCTAGTAGGACTCCACACTTGGTGCGCCCCCTCCTAGGGCCGGCCTCCTCCTCCCTTGCTCCTTTATATACGGGGGCAGGGGGCACCCCAGAGATACAACAATTGATCCTTGAGATATTTTAGCCGTGTGCGGTGCCCCCCTCCACCAAATTACACCTCGATAATATCATTGCGGAGCTTAGGCGAAGCCCTGCGTCGGTAGAACATCATCATCGTCACCACGCCGTCGTGCTGACAAAACTCTCCCTCAACACTCGGCTGGATCGGAGTTCGAGGGATGTCATCGAGCTGAACGTGTGTAGAACTCGGAGGTGCCGTGCGTTCGGTACTTGATCGGTCGGATTGTGAAGACGTACGACTACATCAACCGTGTTGTGATAACGCTTCCGCTGTCGGTCTACGAGGGTACGTGGACAACTGTCTCCCCAACAGAGAAAACTCTCAATATATCTTTATTTGATTTATTTGGTCTTCAAAAATAATAATTTCTTCACTGGTCCTTATTTTGCTCCTTTTATGCAGCTTTCTGATAACTGTACTCTCACGGTAAAACATGCAAATTAAGAGGAAAAAGGAATTAGAATGGTACAAATATGTGAAAAATAACACTGATAAATATATAGTAATTTATGATTACAAAAATAACGATGCAATATGGAGGTATCACTCTCCTCCTCTTCCCTCTATGAGTATAGTTATTGTGATTTTCTCTTTTCATGAATGTGCCATGTCGATGATGTTTATAGGCATTGTGGATGAATGATGGTTCTTTTTGTGTTGTCTTGCGAGGGCACCATTTCCACATTCAAGACTGGATTTTCTGTTGTGTTTGTAGGTTGCCGCTAGGCGCTACTGCAACAGTTGGGGATTGCCCTCCTGCGGTAGATGCCGGTAAATTAGGCATTGGTTCATGTGTGTTGTGACTATTGTGCTAAAGTGGTTGTGGAGGGCGGTGTGTGTTCTAGAGTTTGGTGTTCAGGCTGTGGTAGATTGGTCGCTGAGTTTGGTGGGTTGCGGCTTCTCCGCTGGAGTGCGTGTGGATGTTTCATTCACTGCATTGGATTGGCCGTGTTTTTTCTGTATCGTGCTGGTTTTGCTTTGGTGATGTAGCATGGAGGGGATTTTTGGCTCATGCGAAGGGTTGCATTGTAAATTTTTGTTATGGAATTAATGTAGAGAACTAAGAGAAGGTTTGTTCTAGACTAAGCAATGCTCAAGAAAGAGTTTTAAGGGTTGCTTAGGCACTGAGATATGGAAAAACGGTCCTCTTTGGCCCTAAGTGATAGATTAAGCTTTTTTTAATGGCTAGGATTTGGCTATTTTTGAGCTACTTCTGCTTGGTTGCTTATGCAACAATTGCAATATGCCATTTATCTTATTATTAGGGTCTACTCGGGAACTATTTCCTTCATACTATGGCCAAATTTGCATGATCTCAATTAGGCTATGTCTATTTGAACTGAACTCCATTTTAGTTGTTATTGTGCTAGCTGTGTGAACCCGATGTCTATTTTCTATGGTGTGAACTGTATTTTAGATACTATTTTAATTCCCTATATGTTTCCTACCTTCATATGCATACTACTCAAAAACAGTCAAACTCGGGCTAATTTTTTTTAAACGCTTTAAGCGGCCATTGCTCTAATCAACAACCTTTCGCTTTACTTACACTTCATGTTGGGACTAAGAGAATGTATATTCTGGCTAATGATGCTAAGTTATCATATTAAAAGCAATTTCATATTTACATTTGTCTGTCAATTGGTAAGTATTTAGAATGTTACCAAACAATTGACTCTACAATTGTGGTTTATCATTCCTGTAATTATTTTCAAAGAACTGATCATCTGCTTGGATTTTATGCAGATGCTCACTATAGTTCACATAGAGGCGAAAGAAGGAGGGTCCTTGCATGGTGGATGATGGATTGATGGTATGTTACCAATCTAATGGTTGGCAAACAATCTTTTATTGCCTACTGATGCAGTCATAGTGGTATTTGGTTCATATAATTAAAGTGCCTTCTCAATTTTAATGTGTACTTCAATGTTGGATGTTAATGCTAACCGATATAACGTTGAAGCTATATTGTATGTTTTCTTCTATGTAGGAATTATTCCAAAATTTTCAATCTTCTACAAATACATCATATAATGCTTATCATTATTTAATAAGGCATCCAGGAAGTAGAAAATTGCTCCACACTTTCATTGTTGTGAGATTATTTCTCAAGTGAATTTTAAGTTATGCAGATTCTTTCATCCTAGCTAAAATTTTGATCAAAAAATTTGCTATCCTATTATTTGCACAAACTTTTGTTTTTATTTCTACAGTGTTAAGGCATTGATATCATGTATATTATCAAATGCACTGAAAGGTTTGTTAATACAAACAAACAATTAACTTCAATCTTGATATCTGCTGACCAAAGATAAGGATATTACTGTTACCATAAGAATCTAAGAATAGTTCCTCTTGCACTTTGCTAACACTAAGGCCTTTGTAGCTAACTATCGGCCTGACAGTCATGAATATTTTCCCTGCATAACAGGGCAAGCATAATGCAAATTTTATTAGCAACGGAGTCAAATGAGTTGGAGATGGGGAAAAATGAATGCTTCTGATGTACTCTCCCTCCGTCCCATAATGTAAGATGTTTCTTGACACTAGTGTAGTGTCAAAAAATATCTTTATTGGGGTGGAGTTGCAACTGAGATAAAAGAATTCGGAACCCCAGTTGCGTGTCGAGGGCGGACTTGCAATTGGGAGAAAAAATGGGTTGGGCCCGGTGGCGTATCGAGGTTGGGCCTGCAATTGGGACAAAAAATTGCAAGTTAGGGGTTGAGTTGCAAAATGGGGCAAAAGAAGGTCAGGCCTCCAGTTGCATTTCTAGGATGGACTTCCAACTAGGACAAAATGAGTCGGGCCCCTAATAGTGCATCGAGAGGGGAGTGGCAACTGGGAGAAAATTGGTTAGGGCCACGGTTACATACCGAGGGTCGATTTCCAACTGGTACAAAAAAGTGAGGCCCTCTATTGCATGTCAGGGGTGTGGTTGGACTTGCACAAAGGACAAAAAAGGGGTCGGGCCCAAGTTGCAGGACAAGTGAACAAAATAGAACAAGGAGACATGGAATACATTGGACGTGAGATCAAAAGTTTGCGAGAAAATTAGAGCAGCAAGGTCCAATAGACAACAACTTATACGAGACATTGCTAAATCTCATCTTGATGATGAAGCTTAAAAGAAATGTAAGACAATATTGAAATGACCGCGATAGGGCTCTTCTTTTCTGATCTCTTTTAAATCTATGTCGCTGTCTAGAAATGGGCTGATAAAAAGTGAAACAAAAGGACACATGACAAACGAACAACGACCAGTGAGGCGGGGATCGAGCACTTGCATGAAAATTACAGAAACTAAATCAAACGATGGCAAACATAGATGAGACATAGTTAAAAATCATCTAGATGCAATTTAGCATTTCCGCATAAAAAACATTCACAAATTTAGAAGGTGTTCAAAAAAAATTTAATTTTTTTTACAAAATTTATAAATATTTGCAAAATCGTATTCATGAATGTAACAAACAATAAGAAAATAAAATACAAAAGAAAGTAGGAAATAAAATAAAAACAAACGGAAAAAGCAAAGAAAAAACAAAAAAAACAGAAAAGAAAAAAAGTCTTGAAAGATCGATCTTCACGGCCACTCCCTGTCGTCGATCTCAAAAACCACTATACTACTCCTCTGAAAAGAAACACGAATAAAAATACAGCCGAGACAGCTCCACTAGCAAGAGCCCATGTCAACTCGCACAATGCCCACAAACAATGAGCCAGCTTATTCAATTTCATTGAGGAAGCACTGCCTACGTCAGCAAAACGCAAAAGAACCAGCTGTACTTTCGCATGAACCGTACAACACTTTGATGTGTGGCTGGGATGTTAGATGTGAGGTAACTATTTCACATCCCGTAAAAAATTTAGTCTTGCTGGATTATAGACACGTTTGATCTTCTTGAGCCAATTTTAAACTAACTGAAATGTAACTTCTTTGCATTGTTGATTGACAATATGGTGTGTATTCAACCATCAAAATTATTTAGTATGTTGGCAGTGCTAGAATTTTTTTGCTTGTTGTGTGTTGCCCCCCCCCCACCCCCCACCCCCCACCCCCCAAACCTCAAATCCTGACAGCACCCCTGACATCAAGTCGATGTAGTCGTACACCAAGCCCGTGTCCATCGAGGAGGCGGGATGCACTAGGCCAGCGGCAGCCACAAACGGGCTGGTGGTCACCGCGTGCGCGTTCGGCGTCGGACCGTCGTCTTGTACTTCATCTCCTCTGCTATCCAACATGGATGCCCCTGTGACGATTGCGGACCGTACCATGGCGGGAGTCCAGTCATGGTGCCTGCTGCGGATGAGTGCGGCCACCCCGGCCATGTGAGCACATACAACCGACATCTCGGACATCATGTGGAACTCCGCAGCATTGCCGGGCCACGCCGCGACTATGTTGATGCCCAGTAGTGGCGGAGCTAGACAAAAACCTTGGGTGGGGGGGGGGGGGGGGTTAAATGACAAAGATCTGATGGGCAAAGGCTAATTTTTTTCCTCACATAGACCCTTCAAATATATTTGTCTTCAGAGTTTTCCCTAAAGCTGGGGGGCAGTGCCCCCCCCCCCCCACCTGGCCCCAACTTAGCTCAGCCACTGATGCCTGGCGCGACGACGTTCAGCTTCAGAATCTTGAGGGCAGCCCAGTCCCCCCCCCCCCAGCATGTCCGCGTCGCTACAGCGTCGACGTCCCTCGGAGACGTGATCCTCTTGCTCGCCCGTGATGAACGACCGAGCTCCCACGATCTTGGCGTTGCAGTCGAAGGAGCCCTTGGCGCCGGGGGTGCACCTGCTCCTCTAGCTCGTCCGGACGGGGCTCAGGTCGGTGTCGTTGAAGCTCAAGTGCTCCGGCCAGATGCCAGAGTCGATTACGCCGATAATGATACCGTCGCCGTAGCTCGTCTCTTGCCACGCGCCCAGGCAGGGCTCAGGCCCAGGAACCGCGGCGACCTTGTGGTATGGGCTGCAAAACCCGGCTCTCGTGCACGGACGCCACGCCATTGATGCTCGCCAGCACTTTAGCCTCGTCCTCCCTCAGGTTCACTGCGAACCCCTTAAAGACCGCCTCGTAGGGTAAAGTTCGAAGAAAAAAAAACTTAAGCTTGTATGTGCTGTCCAATTCAAACCCTAACCTCTTAATCCCTGAAATCGGCACCCTATATATACAAATCCCGGTCAATTTCAACCCTGTAACAATTAGGATCAGTTTGGTGCCCTGGGAAAAAAACCGATCTCACTGGATTACTCTCTGCTCTCACTAATAATGTGGGTCCATGTGTCATATCCGTCTCTACCAATCTCTGCTCTCACTAATAAGGAGAAGTTACGCGGCGGATGCGAGGCGCCGGCCATTCGCGCCACTAGACATCATACTTAATTAGCTATTCGTTTCTCAAAGAAACAAGCTTAATTAGCTCTTCAATGGCGCACACGATGGTGCGGTGGGTGGAGCGCAATGGCTGGTACGGCGAGCATATGCATGCAGCTCCGAGCGCAGCGCGGTGGCCGCGGCGGACGTAGTGCCCTCCGGCATGTGACACGGCCGGAGCCAAGGTGGACCAACCTCCATCACCATGCTCCATTCGTCGCCCATCCTTCACTCTCGCTGGAACTTTGTAGCATGAACCGACCGCCACCTGATGCAGCAACTCATCCGAATCAATTCGCATGAAACGAGAGAGCGTGTTATCGTGTGTTGCTATGCCGTAGTTGTTGTTGCCGGCCATGAGCTCGAGCATGAGCGACTTGATGACGGCGGCGAGGTATTCGCATGAACTTTGTATATACTGTGTTGGTTTTTGATCGCTTGATCAATTCACCAGAGTAGCGGCAGCACACGTACGGCAAGAGCTAGCAAACAAGCAAGCACGCAGGCTGCTTGATTGATCTACAGTGCACGCACGTCCTTGGCTAGCTTGAACTTGATGTAAGACGATTGGATCGGAACGACTCGGCTTTCTCCCGGCGAAACGAACTTGAAACACAGAATCGATGTGATGGCTACAGGCTCCTGTCGAGCCTGTTAACTTTTCTTTGTATTGATCTTTTTCGTTGTTGATTTTGATTAAGGGGGGATACACAGCTATATATAACAGCTCAGCCTAAGCAAACCAAAGTCGGTTTCTAATACTAGTGCTAGTCGGCCACACATGTACACGTACATGTATGAAATACCTAAGCCGTGTTTAACTCTAATATTCACCCCCTTAAACATGGCTTCTCTTCATTTCGACCTGGATCCCAAACATAATTGCTGCTACTTGCAGTGGTTATCTTTGGCATTGTTTTTGCCGTCACTCGTAGCATTTCAGGGGCCGTCTTTGCTGTCGTCAGCTCGTCCGTAGCTTGACGCCAGCGCCTCTCCTTGGTCGCGTCTTCAACCTTCACCTGTTCGTCGGTGCTTGGTAGAATGTCCTTTGGATCGTCGAGGGAACATCCTTTAAACCCGAGCGAGACCAAACTTCGGTCTAACTTTGAGTTCCAAGCTCTTGGCGCTTGCTTCAGCCCATAAAGTGCCTTCTTGAGCTTGTAAATTTTTCCTTCTTTGCCTTTCTTCTCGTAGCCGAGGGGTTGTTCCACGTACACTTCTTCTGTGAGGTCACCGTTGAGGAAAGTGGATTTAACATCCATATGATGAACCTTCCAATCCTCTTGTGATGCCAAAGCTAGGAGCACTCTCACCGTCTCGATTCGAGCAACCGGTGCAAACACCTCCTCATAGTCAACTCCTTGACGTTGTACGTAGCCCTTTGCAACGAGTCTTGCCTTGTACTTCACAATGGCACCCTTCGTGTCCTTCTTCAAATTATAAACCCACTTCAAACCTATGGCCTTTTGGTTCGGAGATCGGGTTACCAAAGTCCACGTGCCATTCCTCTCGATCGCCTTCATCTCCTCATCCATGGCGTGCATCCAACTTGAGCTTTTGCTCGCCTTCACGAAGTTTGCCGGCTCCTCAACTCCGAGTAAACACAAATTGGGGTACTCGAGCGTAACTGGCTTTGCGTACTTGTAGACTTTCGTGAGGGTCTTGTAGCGATGAGGCCCGGAAGAATCTGTTGTGGTTTGCGAAGGAGGCGACACAAATTGTGTCGGCGTCGATGCACTTGAGGAAGACGGTTGAGTCTCGGGCGTGGTAGATGTCGGGTCGTTGGCATCCGCGTCGTCGGGGTAGTCGTCGTGATCGTGACCATCATCTTGATTGTCATCATCACTATGCGCCTCGTTGTCGATGTCGTTGCCGAGATCTCTACCCGTGTCTTGCGCGTCGTTGTCGCTATCACCTTGCGACCCATGCGCGTCGTCGTTGTTGGTGTTGGCACCATGGTGGTCACTGCTATTGCGGTCACCTTGGTTGGGCGTCTTGCCAACCACCTGGACGTCCTCCCCTGCATCATCATCAGTTGGAAATTGAACTGTGAATATGTTATCGTTTGGAGCATCGTTGGCTGCTATGCTCCAATTCCACGCTTGGTTTTCTTCAAACACGAAGTCGCGTGAAATCCGTAGATGCTTGGTTCGTGGATCATAGAAGTAGTATGCCTTGGTGCCGGAACTCCTCTCGTATGCGATGAACACCATCTTGGTGCTACGATCGGCAAGCTTTGAGAGATGCGGCTCCGCCGCCTTCACATGCGCCACGCACCCGGACGTCCGTAGATGAGACACATTCGGCTTCCGTCCGTAAATTGCTTCATACGGAGTCTTGCCGATCACTACCTTTGTTGGAGCCCGGTTGAGAAGATAGACCGCCGTCGAGACAGCTTCTCCCCAAAAAGTGCCCGGCAAGTTCTTGTTGTTGAGTAAACTTCTCGCCATGTCAACGACGGTTCGATTGCGCCTTTCAACAACCCCGTTCTACTGCGGCGTATAAGGTTCCGTGAGGAACCTCTTGATGCCAATCTTCTCGCAGTAGTCGTTGAACTCGTTTGACGTAAACTCTCTGCCGCAATCTGTCCGTAGAGCACGAACCTTCAGCTTGTGTTCCATCTCCGTTGCAGCCTTCACCTTCTTGAATGCTTCAAACGCCTCATCTTTAGATCGTAGGAGAATGACCCACATGTATCTCGAGTAGTCATCTGCCACAAGGAAGAAGTACTTCTTTCCTCTGTGAGTTGCTCGGGTGATAGGGCCACAAAGATCACCATGAAGCAGCTCGAGTGCATCACTTGCACGATAGGTAGACTGAGCAGGGAACGGCATGCGGTGCTGTTTTCCAACCAAACACCTGTCACATACTCGATCAACATGGTCGATAAACGGCATCCCAGATACCATCTCCATCTTTGACATCTTCTTCAAGGCGTAGAAGTTAACGTGTCCAAATCTAGCATGCCATAACCATGAATCATCATCACTCTTGGCGAGCCAACACTCCGGTTGAGATTGATCAAGGTTTAGGATATAAAGCCTGTTTCGCGTGCGATTCACACGCACTAGCACGTTTCGGAGGTTGTCGAAGATCGTCATCACTCCGTTCTCCATATCGACCTTGCATCCACTCTCGTCAAGTTTCCCGACAGAGATGATGTTGTTGAGAAGCCGTGGGATGCAGTACACTCCGGTGAGTATGCGATGTTCTCCTGTGAGACCCTCGAAGAGGACAGAACCTTGCCCGCAAATCTCCACATTTGAACCATCACCGAACTTGACCGAGCCTTGATCATCATACTCTAGCTCGAGGAACTTCTCCTTGCACCATGTCATGTGGTTACTGGCACCCGTGTCGAGATACCATGACACGTTCTGGCTCCCGGATAACTTTGGTGTTACCTTTTCTCATGAAGTAGCACCTTACGGTTTGGTTTCACAACAGCTGTTTGGACGAGATCACAAACTTCGGCCATCAGAAGACCTGGACGTTCGTCTTCCTGCTTTGCCAAATTTGCCTTGATCTCCCGCTTGTTAGGCTCCGGACAATCCTTCGCAAAGTGACCCATCTCGTTGCAGTTATAGCACTTGACCTCGGACATATCCAAGTTCCGTGGCTTCCGCTCTTTAGATCGGTCCGCCTTACCACGACTTTGTGGGTTGCCTATTCCTTTGCCTTTTCCGGTTTGTCCGCCACGCTTCGCGTTGCTTGAGCCTTCACCACCGTCACGCCTTCCTTTGCTACTTGGGGCCTCCCAATCTGCGCGTGAGTACATGAGTTGGTCACCACCTCCTCCTTTGCCTTTTCGACAGCCACGAGCATTCTCTTCCCATGTCCGCAAGCGTACGATCGCCTCCGTTATGGTCATGACGTTGATGTCGTAAAGCTGCTCGAGCGTGCCGATGATGTACGTGAATTTATCAGTCACCGAACTGAAAAACTTCTCCACAATCTCGGTCTCGTCGAGCTTTGCACCAAGCTCGCGGATCTCTCCCACCAAAGTAGTCAGACGCATGGCATAGTCGTTCACCGATTCAGTTTCCTCCATCTGCAACTTGTGAAATTGGCGCTTCAGCACTTGTGCCCGAGCCTTCGTGATGCGATCTTCTCCAATCCTCATCTCTTTGAGTGCGTTCCACGCCTTTCTTGCTGTCTCGAACTCTGCCAATGTCATCAGCACGGAATCCGGCACAGACTGGGCTATGGCGGCCATGGCACCTACATCGCACTCCTCGTCGACGTCGTCGTCCGTGATGGCCTGCCACACTCGCAGGGTTCGGAGAATGATCTTCATCTTCACTGCCCACACGTCGTAGTTGACGTCGGTGAGCATCGAGTACTGGATGGGGATGTTGATGCGCCAGTACGTTGGCGCCGCCCGTTCTACCACCATTGGTTGCTGACTTGCCGCCCTTCTTCACCTTGTCGCCATTCTTGTTCGCCTTGGAACCGCTGTTGCCGGACTTGACCGACTCCTTGTCGCTGTCCGTCATCGTTGATCGTCGAGGCTCTGATACCAATTGTTGGTTTTTGATCGCTTGATCAATTCACCAGAGTAGCGGCAGCACACGCATGGGAAGAGCTAGCAAACAACCAAGCACGCAGGCTGCTTGATTGATCTATAGTGCACGGACGTCCTTGGCTAGCTTGAACTTGATGTAAGACGATTGGATCGGAACGACTCGGCTTTCTCCCAGAACGAACTTGAAACACATAATCGATGTGGTGGCTACAGGCTCCTGTCGAGCCTGTTAACTTTTCTTTGTATTGATCTTTTTCGTTGTTGATTACAGGGGGGATACACAGCTATATATAACAGCTCAGCCTAGCATAAGCAAACCAAGTCGGTTTCTAATACTAGTCCTAGTCGGCCACACATGTACACGTACATGTATGGTATACCTAAGCCGTGTTTAACTCTAATATATACTGGTCGACGTGCGCCAAGCTATGGGTCGGCGTGGTCTCTATGCCGAGGTTCAGCACTTCTTGGACGGCCATACTGCCATGGGTCCGGGCCCTGAAGAGCACAACCGCGGCATGGGGTTCCCGGCGACGTGATGTGCTCTAGCGGCCCAGATTCAAGAAGAGAGAGAGAGAGCGAGGACGGGATTGGGGGAGGATGAAGAAATATGACTCGTCGGCCAAGGTGGCCAGTGAGCGTAGACTGTGATCCCAGGTGGGATCGATCTTTTCCCTGTGTGCCAAACAGGTCTAAGGTCCAGATTGACCGGGATCAGTAAGTATAGGGTGCTGATTTCAGGGATTAGGAGGTTAGGGTTCAAATCGGACAAGGCGTATGGATTCAGGGTTTAAAATAGACTTTACTCCCTCGTAGGTGTACAGTATGCATACCGCTGGCGCTGAGTGGGGAAGGGCCGTGGCCTCGCATGGTGGTTGGTAAGCACGATGAATGTTTTGCCGGGCTCGCAGAGTCATTTTATACCGGTACATCTGACACCACACATTTGTTTAAAGATTCGTGCTAATCTATGACCCATCATCATGTATATTTCCTCTATTGATTTCTCATCTGTTGGTATTTCCATTAGTTAAATCAACAGTTTTGCTAAATCAATCATTATCTGGCCCTACCATTACCCTTCCCCTCAGATTCACTCTCTCCTCCCCACATAATAAATCCACGGTTTTATTCTGCTATGGCAAAACTATATCATGCATATCTTTTAAATTATTATTTCATTTTTGAAAAAAAAATTGAACTCCCGGCACCGAGCCCTTTAGAACATGATCAAACATGGATACATTCCAAACACATTTAAGTTTCAACATCACATTCCATAAGTGAAACAAACCTTTTTCACTAGAAAGATGTGAAACCCACGTATTTTCCTATAAACCTTTTTAACCCAAATATGAAAATGAAATGTCAACTTTTGAAACTGATTATTTGAAAGTGTGTAAAAGTTTATTTGATGTGATTTAAATATGTTATATGTGTTATTATGAAAATCTTTTGTGAAACAAGCAAGTGAAAATGTAGATTTTGAATTGTGAAATTGTAACTACAACAAGTGAAATTGTAATGTATCATTGTGAAACTGATTATTTTGAAATGTGTAATAATTTATTTAAAAGGGTGAAAAGATTTTTTTTAAATGTGCAATTGAAGCAGATGTGGTTTTTGTGAAAAAGCTAGCGGAATGTGAAATGTAGGTTTTAAATTGTGAAATAGTAACCACAGAGAGTTAAATTATATATATCAAATGATTATTTGAAAATGTAAAACAATTATTTTCAAATGAGTGAAATGTGTTATTTTGAAAATTTTGGAATTGAAATTGATATTTTTTTTGTAAAACAAGCCAGTGTAGAGTGAAATGAATTTTTTAAATATTATTATTATTATTTTAACAAATTCAGAAAATGTGTGCCCTAATTCAAAAAAATTAAAACTATGACGCCGTCGGCCTCACTAAAGCCAAAAAGGCACTCTTCGGTGTCGCTTAGGCCAAAGAGTAGTCTTTGGTCTCGCTTATGCCGAAAAGGTACTCTTTGGTCTCGCTTAGGCCGAAGAGTGGCAGAAGTTGGCCGAAGACCTCCTCAGTTTTCACTGGGCCGAAGTTGCATGGCCATCGGTCGAAACCAGGCCGAAGTGCACTCTTCCGCTTTCGCCAGGCACCGAATATAGGCCAATTTCTAGCGGGCGCACCCGCCCCCCCACGCCCGCGAATGCTATTTCTCGCATTATGCGAGCCGTGCACCAACGTTCGCTGAAGGGCGTTAAGTAATCGGGCCAGCCCAAGTTCGCGCATTTAAATGAAAAAGGGAAATGGGGAGAAGCGGGGTTCCATCCCAGGACCACTCGTAAAGAGCTGGCGCTGCTATCCACTGCGTCGAAGTCTCGTACTTGATAACAAAGAGAAACGTTTTCTAATTGATGTGAATAAAGCCAGTTTCCCATTGTTTTCACGGGTATCTTTTCTGTTTTTCTTTTTTGTTTTTTTTCTTCTCTATTTTTTGTTCAATTTTCTTTTTTCATCTCTATTTTTTCTTTTTCTTTTGTGTTTTATTATGTTTGTTTTTGTTTTCACTCTATATTTTCGACATGTCAAAAACATTTTTTGTAAGAAGTGATCAACATTTATTGTATACACGTTCAACATTGTCCGAACGCTTTTTCAACATTTTTCAAAAGTTGTTCAACATTTTAATAGTTATTCAACATTTTTTCGAATACTTGGTTATTTAATACTTGTTCAACATTTTTCATCTACTCGTTCAATAATTTTTAATACCTATTCAACATTTGTCAAATACTTGTTCAATATTTTTAATAGCTATATGGGCCGGCCCTGTTACCTTATTTCTGTTTTCATAACGCAAAGCAAAAGAAAAGCGGGTGCACTAGGATTCGAAGAGCCAACCTCCTCCTTCACCATACACAATACTAACCACCACGCCACCAACCCTAATGTGATTCCATGCATCTTTCTCGTTCTTTTCTTCCTTGGTTCGATGCAAAATCGATGAACTTTTTCTCAAATTCGATGAACTTTATATTTCAAATTTGGTGAACCTTTTATAAAATTTGATGAACTTTTTTGAAATTAGGTGAACTTTTTTCTCGGACTCGATGAACTTTTTTCAAACTCGTGAACTTCTTTATCAAAAGTGATGAACTTATTTCAAACTGTGAACCTTTTTTGAAAATCAGGTGCACTTTTTTCAAATTTGTGAACTTTTTTTATCAAAACCGATTAACTTTCTTCAAATGTGTGAACTTTCTTTATCAAAACTGTTGAACTTTTTCAAAATTGGGTGAACTTTTTTAAACCATTAACTTTTTTTAAAGAATTGATGAACTTTGCTTTTGTGAACATTTCTTTGAAATCCATGACTTTTCATAACAATCGATGAACTGTTCTAAAATTCGTGAATTCTTGCTCAAATTTTCGTTCCTTTTTCCAAATAATTTGTACTGGGGTAGAAACACGGGTCAAAGAGAACTATTTTCGTAAATAACCACAACAATGTTATCTTGGTGTAGTGGTTGAAGCGCCAAGTCTATCAACGATGGCATGTTGTTTCGAATCCCTCGTGCTACATATTTTTCTGGCCATTTCTCTTTTGAGCATCTGGCGCGACCGATGCTGGGCCGACCCACTACCGCGCTCCTTCGAGCGCGGCGCAGAGGGCGCCGAAGAGGAGCACTCTCCGCTTTCCCGTGACCGAAGAGTCCTTTTTCTTTTCTTTTATTTGTCCATCCGGTTGTCTTTCCACCCTTAACCAATTTAGCATTCCCGCTCTTTTTTATGATACTTTTCTTATTTTTAAATATTTAGTTTGCTTGTTCGTAGTAATATTATTCTCGCATCACACCTCGTTGTTTCTTCTCTCTCCATTTGAATGATATTATTTGAATGTACGATGACATTTTCTATACGGATTGAACATTTCTTCATATACTATGAATATCTTTTAGTACACGATGAGCATATTTGGTTTACATGATTAAACATTTCTGGAATACATGATGAATATATTTTTAATACACGATAATGTTCTCTGAATACAGGCTGAACATTTTCTGAACACAATTAACATTTTCAGGTTACAAGATTAATTATCAAATATAAGATGATCATTCATATTTATTTATTTTTCTTCTTTTATCCTTGCTACTTATATGGTTTTCGGCCCCGTTTTCCTCATAAACGGGGTCAACTTGTTCAGATTTTCGATCCGGTTTTTCTTACATGAATATTTGTTTTGCAAGATGCAAATATTTACACGTTTATTTTAAAAAATAGGAAACTAAATATGTAAAAAATACGAAAAAGTTAGCAAACTAAATGTATGAAAATATGATTATTTAAAAACAACAACGTGAATGCTAAATTGGTTAAGGCCCGGAGACAACCGGGTGGATGGAGAAACAAAAAAAAGATTCTTCGGTCACGGAAAAGCCTAATAGTGCTCTTCGGCCTGGTTTAGGCCGATGGCCATGCAACTTCGGCCTGGCAAAAACCGAAGAGTTCTTCAGCCCAGTTCTGCCACTCTTCGGCCTAAGCGACACCGAAGACTACTCTTTGGATTAAGAGAGACCGAAGAGTGCGTTTTCGGCTTTAGTGAAGCCGACGGGGTCATACTTTTAAAATTTTCAAATTAGGGCACACGTTTTCTGAATAATATTTAAAAAAATTGAGTGAAATATAGGTTATGAATTCTGAAATTGTAACTACATAAAGTGAAATTATAATATATCAATGTGAAAATGATTATTATAAAATGTAAAACAAATATTTTCAAACGAGTGAAATGTGTTATTTTGAAAAATCTACAATTGAAATAGATTTTTTTAAACAAGCGAGTGTGGAGTGAAATATAGGTTATGAATTGTGAAATAGTGACTACATAAAGTTAACATGTAATATATCTTTGTGAACTGGTTATTTCGAAATGTGTAATAATTTATTTCAAAAGAGTGAAAAGATTATTTGAAGAATGGGTAATTGAAATAAATGTGCTTTATTGTGGAAAAAATCAACCAAATGTGAAATAGTAACTACGGAAAATGAAATTTGTAATGTATGATTGTGAAACTGATTATTCTGAAATGTGAAATATGTGTTCGAATTTAGAAGTGGCTGAAAATAGCCAAGATTGATCTCATTTTATAGATTTTGACGCAAGGTGCTCAAATGTTTAAAAGTTTCAAAAACAAATAAGTGATTTAAAAGATATGAATGTTTTAAATTAGCCAGGTGAAAGAAATGGTTGCATTTATTGTGTGGGTGGAGAGAGAGAGTATAGCTCTGTATTTAATTTGAAAAAGATTCACAGACTGTACAAGAATCTGATGCGCCAATCTTAGGCCAACTCCAACGCCCCAAATAAACATCCGTTTTGTCTGGGTTTTGTCCGTTTGGGTCGGGCAATGGGGCGGCATCCGGCCATTTAACTAGATGTGTCGGCCGTGCGTCCAACGCGCGGCCGCATTTCGACTGCATCTCGTCCGGCTGCATGGAAAATTTTGCAAATAACAAAGCAACAAAGACGTATCTCACGCCAGCGGCCATAGTTCATGCCAGCAACAAAGCCAGTGGTCGGCAAACATATGCCAACCTAGAAAATGGTCAAATCCCCAAGTTTCATGCCGGCAACAAAGCCAGCGGCCGGAACACTAGCTAGCCTTCGAAAAGAACGGCCATAGTCCACGGCTGAGGCCTCCCTAGTTCAGGCCGTCTTGGTCGAACAACTTCTTTTGCCGGTTCGCGGACCCAGTCTTTCTCCTCAGGGACATGTTGGTCAAGTCGGTGCTCATGATTGCTAGCGCCACCTCTTTTGCTTTGGTGTCACATTGGTGGCCTTGATCGCGAGCTTCTTTGATTGGGGGGGCTCAATGTCGAGTTTCCTCCTTTTGGCGGCCTCCTCCATGTCAAACTTCTTTGTTTGGAGCTCCAAGTATATATTCATTTGCTCCTCCTTTCCTTTGCTCCTCCTCTCCTCCCTCACTTCCTTTTGAGTCATCATGCCGTGCAAAGTTGCTTGCAAGGCGATGGATGACACATCACGCTTCTCGTCGGCCTTCGAGTTGGTCTTGCCCCTCGGCCCTTGAGTAAGTCTCCATTCTCAGCCATGACTACCGTCCCTCCTTTCTTCTTTAGAGCGGCATATTGATCCTTGAACTTGAGACAATCTTTGATGAGCGACCAACAATGGGTGAGAGTGAAAGGCTTGTTCTTATGTCGGGCCTTTAAGGCTTCCAAAGATTGGAATACCTATACAATCAAAGAGAAGGTCACAAATGTAATACCAAAGTACACAAGATGCAACAAACATGAACATGGCATAGCAATCAAAATATGAGAGGTGATACCAAGTCACCCACACCTAGGCCACTCACAGGATGGGCTTCGACGCTCTCAAGCGCGGCACAATACTTGTTGCATTCTTATTGAATGAACCCCCATCTCTTTTGGATTGAGTTGATTCCTCAGGTGCTCTCAAACTTGTAGGCCGCAAACTTCCTCCGCTCATGAATGGTTTTATGAACTCTCATCCAAAAGTCAGATCTTTTTTGCTCGACATGGGTCTTGGGATCTTGGCCTATCTCCATCCAACTCTCGCAAATCAAAGTGTCCTCTTCTTTGTTGTATGATCACATGCGAATGCTTTGCTTCCTCCTTTGTGCGGCTGCTTTTTGGGTGAGCTCATCGATAAAAGAATGGCTCCTCCGCAATGTCAACCTCTTCTTCCTCATCTTCGCAATACATGTAATCATCTTCATGCCATGAGTTGACATGGTCGTCGACCTCTTCTTCTTCGTGGGCACCGAAGTTGTCGGCACTATATTGGTCAAGGCCATCTTGGCTTTGGGTCTCTTCAGGATCGAAAGCATGGCCTTGGTCGTTGATACGTCACTGGTACGCGCCGGTGCTATACAAACGGTTTTTAACCCTTTTCCGCGACGGCATTTAGAACCGTCGCCAAGTGAGTGTGGGCGATAGGGGTGGCCTTCCCACACGACCCAGAAACCGTCGGGGATAGGCCCTCCTGGCACACAGGTTGGGGCAAAATGAGCTCGTGTGCGATCGGGCGAGGCATCAAAACCCAATCGTTTCCGTTCGTATGTACATCCCACACGGTGAATCCAGGAAAAACATTTCCGTTCGTATGTATATCACACACAGTCAATCCAAGGAGTACGTTTCCATTCTTATGTACATCCCACATAATCAATCCAGGGAAAATGTTTCCGTTCGTATGTACATGCCACATAGTCAATCGAGGGAAAACGTTTCCGTTCGTATGTACATCCCACATAATCAATCCAGGGAAAACGTTTCTGTTCGTATGTACATCCCCACAGGTTTATGTATGGGATCGTGTGTGATAGGTGTAACTATCACACACGATCTGCCTTGGTTAAACGTTTGATTTTATCAACTACATCACACACGATTTGATGAAGAAAATTGTGTGGCATTGGGCTATCCATCACAAGCGCTTTTACTTCTAAAACCGTTTGCAAAGTTCCATCACCCATTTAGCAGGTTTATTAGTTTACAATTAATAATTCCCGTATTACGCAAATTCACATTTCATATCGAACAGCTGTTTGCAATTTCATATCAGGCACATAGATATATTTTAATATCACTGTACGATAGCTGCCTGAAAACAACACAGTACATCATATAGCTAGTTCCACTTCATAATTAAGAACAATATTAGAACAATATATTCATTTCCCTAATCGAGATCATCCTGGCTCGTCTGATCCACATCTGCTTTCAGTTCAGTAAGAACCTGTTTTGCACTGGCCAACTGGGAAAGTGTCTCCTCCTTCACCAACACCATCTTAGCAAAGTCTGATTTAAAAAATCCGAGCTCAGTCTCCACCTTCCTCTTTTTATCCTGCATCTTCAAATATTCTTCAGCGTTGACAACACTTTCTCTTAGCCTACCTCTGTTCTCTTCCTGATACATGCTCCAGAGCTTTGCTAGGCACATCTTCAAAGACTGTGGCCACTCTTGATCAACCCACTCCAAGTAAGAACACTTCCGTTCATCCTATAATATTTAGAACTATATCAGTAACAATTGTAGGGAAAATGGGTTTATAGCAACATAGAAAATCACCAATACTTCTTTTGACAAACTGAAGAAACAGGTTAATTATGACATGTCTTCTCAAAAAGATCAATGTGCAAATGAATTAATTGCTACTGAGACAACAACCAAATTCTGAAACATCAGAAGCTATAATTAACTACAACAACGCTTCAAGTTCTTACTCATGTACTATAAATAACAAATTGAACATTTTAAGAGCAAGGTAAATATAACTGCAACAGCATAGCGACAATGTTTGGATGACAGCAAATTGATACTAACAGGTGTGTACATGCACAAATTTAGTAACATAGAACTAATAGCACTAAGGCCATCCACTATGTATGCCAAAACTGGTGTAAAGAGAACTGTTGCTACATCTCGCTCCGGTGCCCTGCACTGGCGAGCCGATGCAGTGGAAAAAAATCAGGGACCCGAACTCCCGAGCACCTAGTTGCTCCGAAGCCCAGTTCCTTCGTGCCATAAAGATTTAGTATTTTACTGCTTGGCTGCTCGGATTGTGGACAAGTTGGCTGCACAAACTGTTGAAGCGGTGCCAAATAATTTTCTAATGGCACCGCTGATGAGATGGCAACATTTTTAGATACTAGGTACAAACTGTGACACAGTCTTAGGATGCGTTTGGTTGAAGATGTGGTATGAATGGGTTGGGACCGTGACAGTGTCTGAATCACATCTAACAAATGATTTGTAACAACGAAAGAGGGTCTAACCTTCTCTGCACATGCCAGAAACTTCCTCCCACTGTCCACAGATTCAAACGCAACTAGCTTCAAGCATGGAGATTGATGGTGACAACGAGCAGACAGATCTTCAGCCACCCCGCTCCATTCGTTGCAACTGATGGTCCTAGGGAACTACAAGAGGAAGAAATGACTCAAATCGACCGCTGGGTAAAAATCCTTCATTCCAAGTCATAGCCCGAGAGAGAGAAGAGAGGCATACCTGGGTGGTGAAGGAGTCGTCGTCGGAGGAGGAACCGCTGGAGAGGTCTTTGAAGAAGACCATGGCGACCCCGGCGGTAGGATGCGAGACGGCGAGAGCGAGGAAGCAAGCGAGGAAGCGGCTATAGCTTAGGAAGGAAGGAAGGAAGGGGGAAACAGGGGAAATGTGACTTGTGGTCGGGAGAAAAGGGGGGGGAGGGGGTAGATATTTTGGCGGTAGGCCAAAAAATTCGAAATTTGGAGGGAAAATTTGCGCGTGGTGTCGCCGGACACCATTCACTTTGAACGATAGTGTGCATCGCAAACGATTCTTCTGCTTTACGCGCATGGGATGAGTTCGATAATTTAAATTTTGGTGGAAATTTCCCCGGGTACGTCATTGCATAATTTAACATCGCTTGCTAATTTGGGTACACAAAAGAGCGTACAGCACACAGACCACACTTACTAAATCGAGCAATTTTAGTAATTAAACAGAGCCACTTGACCTAAACATTGCTCTAACAAAAGACCAGCATTAAAAACAAAGCCTAAGTACGCATAATTTTAACAAATCTGCCGCCGCGCCGGCCTATGCATCGCCGGTGTGAGATGAGACGTCGATGACTTGTCCTAGTGACATGTCGCCGTTGGTGGACCCCGCGTCCCCCCTGCTGAAGTCGACCGCGTCCTCGTCCTCGGCGCCGCCCTGAAGGTTGTAGTACTCGTAGTAGTGGCTGTGCCAGAGCTCGCGTTGGTACTCCACCCTCGATTCCTTGACGGACAGACTCTTCTCTACCTCGACCTGGGCCACGCGCAACTCCTCCTCCCGGCGCTCCTCGATCTCTACCGACTCCTGCATCTCCAGCTCCCGCTCGGCGACCTAATGAGGAAGCAGGTGCTCCATGGCCACCGCAGCCTTTTCGGACGTGGGTTTCATGCTGGATTCCGAGGTGGCCTGGAATATCTTGGCGTGGATGGCCTCGACCCGGGCCAGGGCGACATCGGCGGCACAGACAGCAGCTCGAGCGCTCTCGGCATTTGTAGCCGCTGTCGCAGCAGCAGCTGCAGCCGTCTCGGCTGCTGCAACTGCCCTATCGGCTGCCGCAGACGCCCTCTTGGCGGAAGCGGCCGCTCTCCATGCGTATGCGGTGGCACTCTCGGCGTAGGCGGCCACGCTCTCGGCGCAGGTGGCGGCGCTCGGGGGGGGGGGGGCATCGTACGGGCCTTCACGAAGCGTTTCCACGGTGTCATCTTTGCAAGAAGGGGTGCGGGAATGGGGATCGGGATTTGTGGATCCGGGGGTTGCCGGCACTGGAGCAGACGAGCCGGCGAAGCTTAAGGAGGAAGACTTAAATAGACCCAGAAATTTTCATCGCAAACGATTCCTACAAAACAACTATGTGTGATGTTGTAGATATTTTTTATTAGCTGTGAAAGACGAATTTGGAGTAAAGTGGCAACGGATGGTGTTTTAAATGTACGAGAAAATTTGTAGTACTAATACAACTGTCATGTTAAATTTTGGAAAATTTCAGGGGCCATTTGACCTTTTAAGACATTTAAGTGATTTTCTAGCCATTTAATGACCGTAATTGAAATTTGAACTACATGTACATGCAACAGCTAACCTGTCGGGGAAACGACACTTATGGGATCACAAGAATCCCTACTACGGTTGCTGGGGCGCAGGGTTGCGAGAAGAGCAGGATTAGTAACCAGCACAAGGATCGTATACCCAGGTTCGGGCCGCGAGGATGCGTAAAACCCTAGTCCTGCTTTGGTGGGTGTATTTCAGAGAGTTCTTGAGCTCTCAAACTAGCTGTGGTGAGTGCGTGGTTCGAAAGAGCCGAATCCCTCTCCAATATGCCATGGGCCTCCTTTTATAGTCGAAAGGGGCTGCCACAGTGGCACACAGGAGGTGAAAAGCGCATAGTGCTATGAGCTTATCGCTCGTATTACAGGACAAGACGCATTTAATGCGTAGCTTAGGTGTCCCCTTGCTTTATCTGGGACGGGGGCGAGGCCCGTCCCGTCCGTTGCCGCTCCTTCTCACTTCGACACGCGCCCTGGCCAGTGAGGCATGCGGTGCCATGTAGGCAGGCAGGCAGCTGGGGTGGCGTGGTGGTGGAGCCTTCACGAAGATCTGCATGCCGCCACGCAGGCGCTTGGCGAGTTGGCCCGGGAGCTTCATGTTTCCACGCAGGTGCCTGCTCAGCTGGTTGAGCCGGCAGCTGCATGCGAACGACGGCGGAAACTTGGTTGGCGCAGGCCTAGCGGTGGCCCTGCTGGCGTCCTTGGCGAGGGCCTTGCCGGGTGGCCCGGCAAGGGTCTTGCCGTGGCGCACTGTCGTCCCCGGCAAGGACCTTGCCAGGCATCTGGTGGCCTTCCTCGGCAAGGATCTTGCCGAGGATCGTCGTCTTCTAATCCTCATCTGATCTTGAATATGTCTTCACAAAGATCTGCATGCCACCATAGAGGTTCCTCCCGAGCCCTTGCCCCATGTGGATGATGGTGTTGGGGACCGTGGGCTCAAGGGTGGCTCGCTCTGTTGGTGTGGGGCGAGCTGCCCCGACAAGGGTCTCGCCGGGGCTGCTGAGCCCCCCCGGCAAGGGCCTTGCCGGGGGAACCTGCTTCGTCCCTCTTCTCTTTGTGGTCTTGGCCTTGGCGTTGCTCTGGTTATCTTGGGCTTCGGTTTTACCTTGGTTCACCTCCCCTGTTCTGCTTGGTGTGACCGTGGGCACGGCTCCGACTGCCCGTGCACAGGTAAAGGGGTACAAAGGTGCGCCCCTTCTTTTGTACACCGATAGGAGCCCCCGGGCCTGGGCCACACATAAGCGCGACACGTTGTTGGGACAGGCCCAAAATGGTGCGCGGGCAGGCGGGGCGGTTTTTACGGCGGTAAAACTTTTCGCGCGCTGCGCTTCCCACGACCCGCACGCGGTGGGGCGTGGTGTGGAGGGGTGCGCGTGACGTGGGCGGCATGTGTGAGGTGGTTCCTGCACGCATGCGTCACATCGTACTAAAGAGGCGACTCGCGCCTTTCCTGTAAAAAGAGGGAGGCTTGGAGGCGCGGCTCATTTACTGAATGGGGCCGGGTCACGGTCTTCAAGGCGTCCACACCCCACGATCACGGGGTGGGGAGAGGTCGCTTCACCCGTCCCCTCGGTTCTGCACACCCGCCTCGCGTCCTTCATGCGCCTGGGGTGGCAAGCGGTGGAGGAGGGAAACCAGGCCGTCGCTGGTTGGGGCTGCGGGTCGGTCCCGATTCCCTGCGCCTCCGGTGGCTGGATTGGTCGAGCGGGGCGGCCGAGCCCCGACCCCGCCCCTTTATAAGGAGGGGGAAGGGGGGATGGCGTCCCGCACTCTCCTGCCATCTATGTCCTCTCGCTTCTGCTTCTTCCTTCCACTCATCATGGAGAAAGGGAATCCTGGTCCCTCGACGGTGGCGGCGAGGGTCGCCGCTCGACAGCGCGTCCCCCCTCCTCCTGAGCCCACGGTGGTAGAGCCGGCCGCGAGGGGAAGGGGGAGGGGGCGAGGCCGGGGCAGAGGTCGTAGTGCTCAGGGAAGAGGAGGACGGGGCGGCGTGACGGCTTCTCCCCCGCCAATGATGCCTTTTCCGATAGAAGGCCATGTTCGAGACCAGCCCCGTGAATTCTTCATCAGGCTGCGCCAGCCTCCGCGTCGCCGTCTTTGTCTTCCCGCCCCGTTTGCTCGGGAGATGGAGCATGGCCCGCCCCAATCCCTCAGATTGCACATGAGGGGCTGTGGGAATGGGGGCACGCGGGTCGACATCGACTTCCCGGCTCCTTGGGTGATGTACCTCCGCCGCGGATGGAAGACGTTCACCCGCATCCACAGCCTGACGGCGGGGCTTGTCCTCTACTTCAAATTAATGGAGGACGGCCTGCTCTCCGTCAAGGTCTTCGGAGACTTCGGGACTCGCCTGAAGTGCTACGTGGAGAGCTCCTCCGATGGAGATTCCGACGATGGAAGCTCTTCCTCGAGCGAAAGTGATGAGGAGGACAGCGGGGCAGATGACGGGGACGAATCCGACTAGGCGTCGGACGCCCAGCGCCTGGGCGGGTGTGGCAGCAGCAGCATCTGCACCTGGCCGCTCCTCCGGCAGAGTTCTGCCGGGGGTGGGGCCAGCTCCTTGAACTTCTCGGGGCCGTCTCCTTGGGCGGCTGGCGTCGGGAGGCTGCGAAAGAGGAAGAGGGCGGGCGGCAAGGCTGTCAACTCGGAGTACGCGGGCACCGACGCCTTCATCGTGTATTGCCAGTCCTGCCGCCTCGTCTTCCAGCTCCTTTCCTGGCACCGTCATCACCGGCCCACCCGTGGGCGGCCACCGAGGTGTTCTCTTGGTGCTTTCTGCTACTCGTAGCTCGCCTAGGCGCCCCTTTTGCCCTCTCGCCTCCTTGATCTGCCTCCTGAAGAGAGGGACAAGAAAGGGATTACGGGCATCTTATCTCTTTTTAGTTTGTAAGCCTGCGGGCCTTTGTTAAATTTAGAACTTGTAATCCCCTTGCTCATGTTTTTCATTCCGTATGAACTGTACCTGTATGGGATGTTTTTAAGGAAAAAGGGATGCTTGCCGGGTTTTTCGTTCATGGGTAGACCCCGCGACAAGGAGCGAATCCTTGTTATTATTTAAGATAAATGTTTTTCGCCCGGCAACAGGCCTTGTTTTCCCCCTCACTTCACTCGACCATTTTCGCGCTCTTGGCGGAGGCAGGGATGAAGTGGGCTTTAGGCTCCTCGTTCTACCTCCTTGCCGCCGCGGCTACAACCAAATCCAGACCTAGGAGATAATCCTTTGGTATAGGAAAAAGGGGAGCATGGTATCCTGGAGATAAAACGAGGTTTCACATGCCCCAGTTCCGTTCCGAAATGCACGACAGAGGATGAAAGACTTATCTGGATCTGCAGCCCCCGGCAACCTCATCTTGCCGCAGTTGGATCCTTGTGCTTGCAGCCCCTGGCAACTTTGGTTTGCCGGGGTCGGGACGCCGGTCCATTTCCTTTCTTCCAAGTAGCTCAGCAGAAGTGCTCATGTGCCCTGCGAACCAAAGGAGGACAGAAAAGAAACAGATAGACGCGCACTCGACCTCTAAGCTAGGGGTTAGTCGCCGCTGAGCACTATCAACCCTAACCAAGGAAGAGACACGACCTAGCATGCATGCTATGACTTAGGGCACCAGCGCTTCATTTATTTATGCTCAGGGTCTGCGCCTGGCTTTGTACGAAGGGTTACATGCCTTGCCGGCAAAGCTTGTACAAAAGGTGGCTTGCCGGGAGGCCCGGCAAGCCGCGCCTTACAGGTAAAACTTGTGAAGATGCTCGATGTTCCAGGAGTTGCTCACTGGGACAACATCTTCGGTCTCCAGGCGGACTGCGCCGGGCCTGGTGACTCGTATTACCCGATAAGGACCTTCCCACTTCGGCGTCAACTTGCTGGAATTCTTGGCCGATTGAACGCACCGAAGAACAAGGTTGCCTTCCTCAAAGCTTCGGGCATGAACCTTGCGGCTATGGTAGCGGCGCAAGGCTTGCTGGTAGCGTGCTGCTCTCACAGCCGCCCGAAGACGATCTTCCTCAAGGAGCGTCGCGTCATCTTGGCGCAACTGCTCTTGCTCAAGCTCATCATAAGCGAGCACTCGAGGTGACCCGTATATGAGTTCCGTGGGGAGAACTGCTTCTGCCCCGTAGACCAGGGCAAAAGGTGTCTGGCTGGTGGCTCGATTTGGCGTCGTCCTAATCGACCAAAGAACCGCCGGCAATTCATCAATCCAGCGCCTTCCGCTCTTGCGCAGCTTGTCAAAAGTTTTTGCTCTTAGGCCTCGCAACACTTCAGCATTTGCCCTCTCCGCTTGCCGTTGCTCCGTGGGTGTGCCACGGAAGCAAACCAGACCTTGCTGCCGAGGTCTTGGATGTATTGCATGAAGGTGTGGCTTGTGAACTACGTGTCGTTGTTGGTGATGACTCTATTTGGCATACCAAAACGGCAGACCAGTCCCTTGAAAAACTTGACAGCTGATTGAGCAGTCATCTTTCTCACTGCTTCCACCTCCGGCCACTTTGTGAACTTGTCGATTGCAACGTACAAGTACTGAAAGCCCCCGACAGCGCGGGGGAAAGGGCCTAGTATATCGAGCCCCCAGACCGAGAATGGCCAGGAGAGAGGGATTGTTTGAAGGGCTTGAGCTGGTTGATGAAGCTTCTTTGAATGGAACTGACACGCTTCACACTTGGTTACTAGTGCCGTCGCATCTTGGAGGGCGGTGGGCCAAAAGAAACCTTGCCGGAACGCCTTTCCGGCAAGGGCCCTCGACCCTATGTGGGAGCCACATATGCCTCCATGTATCTCCGCCAATAGCTCCAGTCCTTCCCCCCGAGGGATGCACTTCAATTTCACGCCGTTCGGCCTTCTCCTGTACAGGACGTCTTCGACGAACTGGTACAGGGCGGACTGACGGGCTACTTTCTCCGCTTCTTCCTGCTCCTCAGGAAGTTCCCCTGTATGGAGGAATCGGACAGTATGTTGTGCCCACGCCGGAGCCCGGGGCTCGATGGCAAGGACCAAAGGCATTCCCTCAGCCATGGGCGCGGCTATCTCCATGGCCAGGGCTTGACGCCCTGCCGAAGCCAGTTGCCCTTTGGCGGGCTCAGCCTCCGCGGCAGCACCCTTGCCGGCAGCCCCAGGGGGCTCGGTAGGAAAGTACTTGCCGGGACCTGATTTCCTCCGCTTGGTCTGCCCTGTTGATGGTTCGACGGATGGTTGAGTTAACCGGAGCAAAAAGGTACCTGGTTCCACAGGTAGCTTGAATGCAGCACGCTTTGACAGGTAATCGGCGGTGTCGTTCTCCCTAGGGGGACGTGCTCCGCTTGGATACCGTCAAAGCGCTCCTCCAGCTTCCTCACTTCATCTACGTAAGCTTCCATCAATGGGCTCTGGTAATCCTTGTTGACCTGCCTGACAACGAGCTGCGAGTCGCCCCTGACGATGAGCTTCTTAACCCCGAGGTCTGCCGCGATCCTGAGACCGGCAAGCAATCCCTCGTACTCAGCAGTGTTGTTGGTGGACATCTCCCGGGGAAAGTGCATCTGGATCACGTACTTGAGGTGCTCTCCGGTGGGTGCGACGAGCAGCACACCGGCACCGGCGCTTTGTAGCGAGAAAGCCCCATCAATGTACATGATCCAGTCGTGGTCTGCCTCCTTGCCGGGGAGAGTGGTCTCCTGGATTTCTTCGTCGGGTGTTGAGGTCCATTCCACAATCCTTCCGGTTGCATCTGGGTTATGCAGTATCCGTTGCAATGGGAGGCGGTGACGACAGTGATCTCGTGGGCTTGGAAGTAATGACGCAGCTTCCTCGAGGCCATAAGGAGGCCGAAGAGCAATTTCTGCACACTGGAGTACCTCAATCTAGCTCCCTGCAAGAGGGAGCTGACAAAGTAAACCGGGTGCTGCATCATCTTCTTCTTCTGCGCCACCTCACTTGACTGCGCAGGCACTGCCTCAGTGGCATCAGCCTCTGCCGGGGGCCTCGCCTTGCCAGCACCAGGCCCTGCCGGGGGAATCTTGGGCTTGCCATCCGCTGGTTCTGCCGCCGTCACTGCCTCCTCGTTGACCTCCCTCTGTGCCACTAGCGCGGCGCTGACCACTTGATTCGTTGCCGCCAGGTACAGCAGCAATGGCTTTTGTGGTTTAGGCGCAACCAGTATTGGCGTGGAGGAAAGGTATTTCTTCAGATCCTGCAATGCTGCCTCGGCTTCTGGGGTCCACTCCATTGGGCCTGCCTTCTTCAAGATTTTGAAGAAAGGAAGGGCGCGCTCGGCGGACTTGGAGACGAATCGGCTCATGGCGGCAACAAAGCCGGTGAGCCGACGCACATCCTTGATCCGCTTGGGCGCCTCAATCTGCTCAATAGCCTTGATTTTGTCTGGGTTTGCCTCGATCCCGCGCTGCGACACAAAGAACCCGAGAAGCTTGCCGGATGGAACACCGAAGACACACTTCTCAGGGTTCAGCTTGAGGTTGATCTTGCGTAGGTTGGCAAATGTCTCTTCCAGATCTTGCACAAGAGTTGGCCCGTCCTTGGTTTTGACCACTATGTCATCCATGTATGCCTCCATATTTCTATGGTGCTGAGATTCAAAACCAATTTGGACTGCTCTTGCAAACGTTGAGCCAGCACTCTTCAACCCGAAAGGCATCCGTAAAAAGGAATACGTACCACATGGGGTGATGAATGCTGTCTTTTCTTCATCCTCTCTTGTCATGAAGATCTGGTGGTAGCCCGAGTAGGCGTCAAGGAATGATAACAGATCACACCCGGTTGTGGAGTCAACAATTTGGTCGATGCGCGGCAACGGGAAGGGGTCCTTGGGACAAGCCTTATTGATATCTGTGTAATCAATACACAGCCTCCACTTCCCATTCGCCTTGCGCACCACTACCGGATTGGCCAACCACGTCGGGTGGAGCACTCCTCTCACCAAACCTGCCACTTCCAACTTCCTGATCTCCTCTGTGATGAACTCCTGCCTCTCCAGAGCCTACTTTCTGACCTTCTGCTTGACAGGCCGCGCGTGGGGGCAGACAGCTAGGTGGTGCTCAATCACCTCCCTGGGAACACCGGGGATGTCGGATGCTTGCCACGCAAACACGTCGACATTCGCCCGTAGGAAGGTGACGAGCGCGCCTTCCTATTTGCTGCCGAGGGTGGAGCCTATGGTGAAGGCCCCTCTCGTGCCATCCTCCCTTGGTCTGCGGTGGCTCGGCTCTGGATCTCTTGCTCTTGCCGGTAGAGCTCTCTGGCACGTCCTCGACGGTAGCATAGCACTCCGAAGAGGCGTGCTTGCCGGAGTGGGTGCGAGAGGTCTTGCCGGGCTTCCTCTTCCCTTCCGGGCCTTCAGTGGCAGGAGCAGGTGCCTTGACGGCAGCTGCTGCAACTGCTTCCCGGTAGAGTTGGTCGGCGTAGATCAGCGCGTCCTTCTTGTCGGAGGGGACGGAGATGATGGTCAACGGCCCGGGCATCTTTAGCATGTTGTAGGTGTAGTGTGATGCCGCCATGAACTTGGCTAGTGCCGGGCAGGCGAGGATCCCGTTGTAGGGCAAGGGGATCTCGGCCACGTCGAAGATGATCCTCTCCGTCCTGTAGTTCAACTCTCCTCCAAACGTCACCGGCAGTGTGGCCTTCCCCTTCGGCTGGCTCCTCCCCGGATTGACCCCTTGAAACATGCCTGTTTCCTCGAGGTCTCCATCAGGGATTTGCAATCTTTTGATCACGACAGGCGAGATCAGGTTTAGGCCGGCCCCGTCGTCAACCAACATCTTGTTCACCCAGAGGTTGCATATCGTTGGTGAGACCGACAATGGCAAACACCCGACCGCGGTAGTGCGGTCAGGGTGGTCCTCGGCGTCAAAGATGAGGGGCGTGCTGGACCACTTCAGCGGCTTCTGAGCGTTGAACGACGGTTCCGCTGCTGTAATCTCACGCGCCCACTGCTTGAGCTGGCGGTGAGAGGTATGCAGCGAGGCGCCACCATCGACGCACATGGCCTCCGTAGCCTTCTGTAACCCATTCTCACCAGACTCGTCGTCCTCGTCACGATCATCGTCTTCTTGTTTCTTGTCACGGCCCCGGGCGGGCCTCTCTTGCTGGTTGTCCTTGCCGGGGTGGCTTCCTTGGCCGCCACGCTTCCTGCCGGATCCCTCAGCACCGTCCTGGTCCTTCTCCTTGTCCTGCCTCTCGTACTCAGCTTTTTGCTTCTCAGCAAGCAACTCGACTTGTCGGCAGTTCTGGAGGTCGTGGCCCTTGGTGCGGTGGATCTTGCAGTATTGCTTGCCGGAGCTTCCTGACTTGTCGGTAGCCGCCAAGGCCCGGCAGGCGGCGCACCCGGCAATCTCCTTGCCGGGAGCGTCTGCCTTGACCTTCTTGCCGGCACCGGTGTCGTCAGATCCCTCAACGGCAAGCACGGCCTTGCCTTTGCATTTCCTGTTGCGACACCGGCCCTTCTTCGTCGGGGTGGCGGCGTCTTCATCGGTAGAGTCGGTTTCCGTGCCGATGTCTTCGCCAGGGTACTTCCTTCCCTCTTCAGCCCGGGCGCACCTATCGGCCAGAACGTAGAGTTCGGCCACATCCTTAACCTTGGTCATCGCCATCTCTTCGCGCATCTTGCGGTTGCGCACGTTCTGGTGGAACGCGCTGATCACAGCGGCGGGATGAACGTCGGGGATGTTGTACTGCACCCGGCGGAATCTCTGGATGTACTTGCGCAGGGTTTCCCCTTCCTTCTGGGGAATGATATGCAGATCACTGGCCTGGCCATGAGCTTGGTGGCCTCCTGTGAAGGCGCCAACGAACTCATGGCACAGATCCGACCAAGAAGAAATGGAATCCACCGGCAAGTGCATTAACCAAGACATCACATTGGGCTTCAGCGCCTCCGGGAAATAGTTGGCAAGCACCTTGTCGTCGCGAGCTCTAGCAGCCTGCATCGCGATGCTGTAGATGCGGAGGAACTCGGACGGATGGGTCTTGCCAGTGTACTTCTCGCCGACGTCGGGCTTGAAAGTGCGGTGGGATGGCCACTGGAACTGCCGCAGCTCACGGGTAAAGGCCGGGCAGCCCACCTCGTAAGGTAGGCCGCCGGAGCCCCCCGGTGCCGGGTGGTCCTTAGCGGGTCCCGCCCGCCTGTCCGACTGGCGGCACATTTCGCGCCGGTGCTCGACGGTGGTTCGAGCGTCTTCGTGAGTTCGTTCCCGAAGGACCTGGCGCTGGTCGCGGAGGGTCCGCAGGTCGGACGACGCTATGGAGATGTTATCACAAGCGTTGTCACGACGGGCCAACGCCCGCGGCGGCTGGCAAGGAGGAGGGTGCACCATGGCCACAGCTCCCCCGGTCCTCCCAGCGCCAGCATGTGGTGGCTCGGTGGAGCGCCGACCCGAGGGCCCCGCCCGTCGCGGATCGTCTTTGTTGGCGACGGCGACGAGGCTCCGGATGGCGGCCCTCCACTCGTCGAGCTTCTCCGCAGCAGGAGGGAAGTCGAGGAGCAGCTGCGCGCACGCCAAAGCTTTGACTTCTAACTACGTTAGAAGGAGCTCCGTTACGACCCAGCGGCTGCGTGCCATTTTCGCCAGCACTTCGGCGGGCGTGCTGAACCCCTTCATCTTGCGGGTGACACACAGGGCTCTTCCCACAGCGGTGCCCAGGGTCACCAGCGTGGTGACGCTGCTTGGAGCGCACACCATGGGAAGAGCGCGCAGTGGTCGCCGGTGTGGGCGTCCTGGAGGTCGCTGCATCGCCCGGAGGTGGCACAACGACACCCCTGGAGGGCCCCGCGCCGCCTGCGGGGGGCCCAGCTCCGTCTTGGGATCTGGCGACATGCGGCCGGTCGTCTGGTGCGCTTACGATGCCGCTCGCCAGGCTCTGACTGCCAGGGCGATGCTGGTGCTCACGGACCGCGGCCTGGGTCCTGTCCGCGACCGGTCCACTGCTCGTCCGCACCGGCACGGGCTGTTCGGATCCCAACGAGCCGATCACCGTGGCTGTCTTCTTCTTAGGAGCCATGGCGACGAAGAACTGCTAGGCTAACTACTAGAACAGTTTCTCACAATTGCGCCCCCTACCTGGCGCGCCAAAGATGTTGGGGAAACGACACCTATGGGATCACAAGAATCCCTACTATGGTTGCCGGGGCGCAGGGTTACGAGAAGAGCAGGATTAGTAACTAGCACAAGGATCGTTTACCCAGGTTCGGGCCGCGAGGATGCGTAAAACCCTAGTCCTGCTTTGGTGGGTGTATTTTAGAGAGTTCTTGAGCTCTCGAACTAGCTGTGGTGAGTGCATAGTTCGAAAGAGCCGAATCCCTCTTCAGTATGCCATGGGCCTCCTTTTATAGTCGAAAGGGGCTGCCACAGTGGCACACAGGAGGTGAAAGGCGCACAGTGCTATGAGCTTATCGCTCGTATTACAGGACAAGACGCATGTAATGCGTAGCTTAGGTGTCCCCTTGCTTTACCGGGGACGGGGGCGAGGCCCGTCCCGTCCGTCGCCGCTCCTTCTCGCTTCGACACGTACCCTGGCCAGTGAGGCATGCGGTGCCATGTAGGCAGGCAGGTAGCTGGGGTGGCGCGGTGGTGGAGCCTTCACGAAGATCTGCATGTCGCCACGCAGGCGCTTGGCGAGTTGGCCCGAGAGCTGCATGTTGCCACGCAGGTGCCTGCTCAGCTGGATGAGCTGGCAGCTGCATGCGAACGATGGCGGAAACTTGGTAGGCGGGGGCCTAGCGGTGGCCCTGCTGGCATCCTTGGCGAGGGCCTTGCCGGGTGGCCCGGCAAGGGTCTTGCTGGGTGGCCCGGCAAGGGTCTTGCTGGGTGGCCCGGCAAGGGTCTTGCCATGGCGCGCTGTTGTCCCCGGCAAGGACCTTGCCGGGGGTCTGGTGGCCTTCCTCGGCAAGGATCTTGCCGAGGATCGTCGTCTTCTAATCCTCATCTGATCTTGAATATGTCTTCACAAAGATCTGCATGCCACCACAGAGGTGCCTCCCGAGCCCTGGCCCCATGTGGATGATGGTGTTGGGGACCGTGGGCTCAAGGGTGGCTCGCTCTGTTGGTGTGGGGCGAGCTGCCCCGGCAAGGGTCTCGCCGGGGCTGCTGAGCCCCCCCCCCCCGGCAAGGGCCTTGCCGGGGGAACCTGCTTCGTCCCTCTGCTCTTTGTGGTCTTGGCCTTGGCGTTGCTCTGGTTATCTTGGGCTTCGGTTTTACCTTGGTTCACCTCCCCTGTTCTGCTTGGTGTGACCGTGGGCGCGGCTCCGACTGCCCGTGCACAGGTAACGGGGTACAAAGGTGCGCCCCTTCTTCTGTACACCGACATAACCATAACGGTTGGAAAAGACATATTTTGTGTACTTGTGTGCGATTATTCCATGTGCAGTAAATTGGAAGGAATTGTCAAACATATTGGTCTAACGGCTATGACACAAATATTATGCACGGAGTGCCATGGCATTTAAATTCTAAAAAATAAAAATGATCAGAAACACATGAAATCTTGATTGATTTAATGTCATGCCACCAAGATGATGTTAAATTTCGCATGTTTGACGAAAGTTTGGACACACACCCCTCACAAACCGGAGCAACTCACTAGAAGGCTCGTGGTTCCGAGCGGGAACAATGCATGTTTGATGATGAATGGGAGATAGCTTCCTCTTACGGCCTTCAATTTTTTCTACGTGTAACATGCACTAATACAACTGTCATGTAAAAATTTGGAAAATTTCAGGGGTCATTTGACTTTTTGAAGACATTTAAGTGATTTTCTAGCCATTTTATGACCTTAATTCAAATTAGAACTACATGTACATGCAACGGCTAACCATCACGGTTTGAAAAATTACATTTGTGTACTTGTGTGCGAGTTAATTCCATGTGCAGTAAATTAAAAGGAATTTTCAAACATATTGGCCTCACGGCATGGACACATGCATGAACTGTCATGGCATTTTAATTCCAAAAAATTATCAGAAAAACATGAAACCTTCCTTGATGTAATGTCAGGCCACCAAGATGATCTGGTAAAAAAATTGTCCTATTTGACGAAAGTTTGGACACACACCCCTCACAAATCGGAGCCACTCACTGGAAGGCTCATGGTTCCGAAAGGGAACAATGCATGTTTCATGACAAACGGGAGATAGCTTCCTCTTACGGCCTTCAATTTTTTTTCAACGTGTAACATGCACTAATACAACTGTCATGTGGAAAATTGGAAAATTTCAGGGGTCATTTGACCTTTTGAAGACATTTAAGTGATTTTCTAGCCATTTAATGACCGTAATTCAAATTAGAACTACATGTACATGCAATGGCTAACCATAACGGTTAGAAAAATCATATTTGTGTACTTGTGTGCGAGTTAATTTCATGTGCAATAAATTAGAAGGAATTTTCAAACATATTGGTCTCACGGCATGGACACATGCATGGAGTGCCATGGCATTTTAATACCAAAAAATTAAAAAATGATCAGTAAACATGAAACCTTGCTTGATGTAATGTCATGCCACCAAGATGATGTGGTAAAAAAATTGGCGTGTTTGACGGAAGTTTGGACACACACCCCTCACAAACCATAGAAACTCACTAGAAGGCTCGGGGTTCCGAGAGGGAACAATGCATGTTTGATGACGAGCGGGAGATAGCTTCCTCTTACGGCCTATAAATTTTTTCTACGTGTAACGTGCACTAATACAACTTTCATGTGAAAATTTGGAAAATTTCAGGGGTCATTTGACCTTTTGAAGACATTTAAGTGATTTTCTAGCCATTCAATGACGGTAATTCAAATTTGAACTACATCTACATGCAACAGCTAACCAACGGTTTGAAAAATCATATTTATGTATTTGCGTGTGAGTTAATTCCATGTGTAGTAAATTAGAAGGAATTTTCAAACATATTGGTCTCACGGCATGGACACATGCATGGAGTGCCATGGCATTTTAATTTCAAAAAATTAAAAAATGATCAGAAAAACATGAAACCTTGCTTGACGTAATGTCATGCCACCAAGATGATGTGGTAAAAAAATTGGCCTGTTTGATGAAAGTTTGGACACACACCCCTCAGAAACCAGAGCAACTCACTAGAAGGCTCGTGGTTCCGAGAGGGAACAATGCATGTTTGATGACGAGCGGGAGATAGCTTCCTCTTACGGCCTTCAATTTTTTTCTACGTGTAACGTGCACTACTACAACTGTCATGTAAAATTTTGGAAAATTTCAGGGGTCATTTGACCTTTTGAAGACATTTAAGTGATTTTCTAGCCATTCAATGACGGTAATTCAAATTTGAACTACATCTACATGCAACAGCTAACCAACGGTTTGAAAAATCATATTTTTGTACTTATGTGCGAGTTAATTCCATGTGCAGTAAATTAGAAGGAATTTTCAAACATATTGGTCTCACGGCATGGACACATGCATGGAGTGCCATGGCATTTTAATTCCAAAAAATTAAAATATGATCAGAAAAACATGAAACCTTGCTTGATGTAATGTCATGCCACCAAGATGATGTGGTAAAAAATTGGCCTGTTTGACGAAAGTTTGGACACACACCCCTCACAAACCGGAGCAACTCACTAAAAGGCTCGCGGTTCCGAGTGGGAACAATGCATGTTTGATGACGAACGGGAGATAGCTTCCTCTTACGGCCTTTAATTTTTTTTCTATGTGTAACATGCACTAATACAACTGTCATGTGAAAATTTGCAAAATTTCAGGGGTCATTTGACCTTTTGAAGACATTTAAGTGATTTTCTAGCCATTTAATGACCGTAATTCAAATTTGAACTACATCTACATGCAACGACTAACCATAAAGGTTTGAAAAATCATATTTGTGTACTTGTGTGCGAGTTAAAAAATCATCAGACGATGTAAATATCTGGTGTTAAAAAAATGTAAAATCTGGCAAGACAACCGGCCCCCACACGATTGGCACTCTATTTCGCGCCTCGAGGTTTGGAAGGTGAGTGGCGGGCGTTATTAATTAGACACGGTTCTGCATTGGGAACCGTCAGTTATTATGTTCACACACGGATTTTGCTGCGGGAATCATGTGTAATTCAAACTACAGTACTCGTAAATTCCGGCGACCGCGTGTGTACTCTTCCCGTCGATCTGGATTCTGGCCGCCAATAAATACTACCTTGCTCACGTCGTCCCGCTTGCATTCTCATCTACTACCTCCCCTTGCTCGCCCTCCCTCTCTCTCAAATCTCTGCCATGCCGCCGCCCGTCTGTCCACGCGCCGAGGAGGACTCGCCGCCCCCCGAGGACGCTCACTCGAAGAGCAGTGACAAGGACACCTACGTGCCACCGGATGAGGATGCGTCGGACCCCCCAACTTTGAATTGTTTTTGGGGCTAGTACGATCTTTGTCTTTGGAAGTCGCTGCCGCCGGCTGAGAAAGCTAGGCAAGTGGCTTTCAAGAAGGAGATGGCGGAGGAGGATGCCAGGTACTAGGAGGCCTGTGAAGCCCGTGATGCCGCCTGGAAAAAGGAGGCGATTGAGCTTTGGGGGCGGCCGTGTCGTCATGCAGAGGAGGTGTACGAAGACGGGTACTTCGCGAGGAAGGCCAAAGGCGCTAGGCGCCTCATCGCTACGTGGAGGTGGGCCGATAAGCTCCAGCGTGCCACCGACAAGGAGCTCCGGTAGGCGCCCAACGAAATGGCAAGATCGTTCGCGCTCGTCCTCGTGCAAGAGGCAGATCGGTACGTCAAGCGCTGCGAGGCAGAGGAGGCGGAGTACTTCCTCCGCACTGGGAGAACGCCACGCACCAGGGAGCTGCTGGCGAGGGACTGCCGGAATACTGGCCCCAGGAGGGATTATTAGTTTTAGTATTGTTCGTTTTCAATTTTATGCATTGTACCAAGTAGTTAAGTATTATCACGTATATGTGATGATGTTATATATATTTGATAACCCACAAGTATAGGGGATCACAACAGTTTTCGAGGGTAGAGTATTCAACCCAAATTTATAGATTCGACACAAGGGGAGCCAAAGAATATTTGAACGTATTAGCAGATGAGTTGTCAATTCAACCACACCTGGAGATTAATTATCTGCAGCAAAGTGATTAGTAGCAAAGTAGTATGATAGTTTTGATAATAGTAATAGTAGCAACGATAACGGTAACAGTGATAGCAGTAGTTTTGTAACAAGTGAAACAGTAACGATAGCAGTAGTAACTTAGCAAGAACAATGTAAGATAAATTCCTACGCATTATGTCGGTGACTTGTTGGATGATATTCATCATGAGATAGTTATAACCTAGGGCGATACGACACTAGCTCCAGTTCGTCAATATAATGTAGGCATGTATTCCGTAAATAGTCAAACGTGCTTATGGAAAGAACTCGCATGACATCTTTTGTCCTACCCTCCCATGGCAGCAGGGTCCATATTGGAAACAAAGGGATATTAAGGCCTCCTTTTAATAGAGAACCGGAACAAAGCATTAACACATAATGAATACATGAACTCCTCAAACTACGGTCATCACCGGGAGTGGTCCCGACTATTGTCACTCCGGGGTTGCCGGATCATAACACGTAGTAGGTGACTATAACTTGCATGATCGGATCTAGAACATGGATATAATGGTGATAACGTAAATGGTTCAGATCTGAAATCATGGCACCTGGGCCCAAAGTGACAAGCATTAAGCATGGCAAAGTCATAGGAACATCAATCTTAGAACATAGTGGATACTAGGGATCAAGCCCTAACAAAACGAACTCGATTACATGATGAATCTCATCCATCTCGTCACCGACCAGCGAGCCTACGAAGGAATTACTCACTCCTGGTGGGGAGCATCATGGAATTGGCGATGGAGAAGGGTTGGTGATGATGAAGAACGAAGATCCCCCTCTCCGGAGCCCCAAACGGACTGCAGATCTGGCCTCCCGATGAAGAACAGGAGGTGACGGCGGCTCCGTCTCATGGATCGCAAAAATTCTTTCTCCCTGATTTTTTCTGGAAAAACAAGATTTTATAGTGTGGGTTTCAAGGTCTGCAAGGCCACCAGGTGGGGACAACCCACCTGGGCGCACCTGGTGAGGGGGCGCGCCCTGGTGGGTTGTGCCCACCCAGGTGCCCCCTCCGGTAGGTCTTGGCTCCAGAAATTCTCTAATTTGATATAAAAATTCCTCGCAAAGTTTCGTTCCATTCCGAGAACTTTTATTACTCCACAAAAACAACACCATGGTAGTTCTGCTGAAAACTGCGTTTGTCCGGGGTTAGTTTAATTCAAATCATGCAAATTAGAGTCCAAAACAAGAGGAAAAGCGTTAGGAAAAGTAGATACGTTGGAGATGTATCAACTCCCCCAAGCTTAAACCTTTGCTTGTCCTCAAGCAATTCAGTTGATAAACTGAAAGTGAAAAATAAAAACTTTTACGAACTCTTTTGCTCTTGTTTGCATAAATAAGCTTAAACATCACCCAGGTTTTCAGCCAATCATTATAACTAACCATGGCGACAATAACTCTTAAAAATTATATTAACTCATATCAATGACATAATCAGCTAACGAGCAATAATAAGATATCTCAAACAGCAACACGTTGTCAAAACAACCATGATATAATATGACAATAGTGGTATTTCGCTAGCCCTTTCTGAGACCGCAAAACATAAATGTAGAGCACCACCAAAGTTCAAGCAGCGACTAGACATTGTAATTCATGGTAGAAAAGATCCAGTCATGATGCACCCAACATTAGCTACACACAATGCATCAGCATGACAGCAGTGCTCTCATGTGCTGGCGCTTATTTTAGAAGGTGATGACAGAACATAAAAGTAAATAGATAGTCCCTTCACAAAGGGAAGCAGTGATTTGCAGAGGTGCCAGAGCTCAAGTTTTAAAACAGAGGTAAATGATATTTTGAGACATCCACCCTTCTCATTTACTTCACGACAATCAGTTATCAATATCTTCCATGCTAAACACGCTAGTGGTGGTTCCCAAGCGATAAAAGTAAAGGTTTTGACTCCATTGGGAGTTTTTGTTTGATTATTTGTAAGCTCTTTTCTTTTTCCAGTTTGGGACAGGGCATCCCTATTACCGCCCTTTTCTCGTGCGATGGCGAGTGAATAAACACTCGACCTGAGAATAACCCGCTTAGCATGGAAGATTCCGACCACCTCCTGCCGTTCCATGAACGATCCAGGCACACAAAAAGGATATTAATTTGAAGTTTTTAGAGGAGGCACATGCAAGTTTACTTAGGACGGCAGGGTAATACCGCATATAGGTAGGTATGGTGGACTCATCTGGAATAACATTGGGTTCAAGGTTTTTGATGTACATTTAGAATTCCCACTTAGTACAGGCGAAGGCTAGCAATTAGATTGAGAAGCGGCCAGCTAGAGAGCAACAACTGTCATGAACATGCACTATGCATAAGTAACATTGGACACTAGCATGAGTAGGGTATGAACACCATGAACATAAATATCATAGAGGCTATGTTGGGATTGATTCAACTACATGAATGAACAGGTGCCAAGTCAAGCCACTCGAACATTCAGAGGAGGATACCATATCATCATACTACATCACAATCATTTTAACGCAATGTTGATATCCAAGATAAATCATTATCCACTCCCAGCTACTTATGCATGGCATGAGAAACTATAATCTCTAATTGTCATTGCAAACATGTTTAATCATAATGGGTTGAATCATGGATACTAGGTTAAACATATTTACACAAACAGAACAAGCCGAGTTCATACCCGTTTCTCTCTGCCACGACCAGTTCATCGAATATCATCATTATTGCCTTTCACTTGCACGACTGAACGATATGAAAATAATAATAGTGCAAGAGTGCCGTGGACTAAGCTGGAATCTACAAACATTTTATTCAACAGGAGAAGACAAGGTAAAATGGGCTCTTTATTAGATCAACAATTATTCACATGAGAGCCAGTCAACATTTTCATCGTGTTCGTCTCCTTGATACAACTCGAATAAAAAGAAAAGAAATTCAGAGAAACACACTGAAATATTTTTGGAGTTTTTTGGTTTTCTTGAACAAGCAAATAAAAGGGAAATGCAAAAATGAGAAAAACTATTTACACGGGAAAGCTCCCAACAGGCAAAAGAAGAACAACGAAATATTTTTGGGTTTTCTTTTTAGTGCTACAGTTAACTACTCTAGAAAGAAAATAAAAAAGAAGCAGTAAATATTTTTGGATTTTCTCAAGTTTTTCAAACACACAAGAAGAAGGCAAGAGAATAAAATTAAGCATGGATGATACAATGAAAAAGTGTGAACACCGACAAATGAAATGAAATGTGTGAACATGGATGTAATGTCGGTGAGAAACACGTACGCCCCCAAGCTTAGGCTTTTGGCCTAACTTGGTAATCGATCAGTAATCTGGATAGCAGTCGGGGTACTGAGGTGCGGGCATCCACTCATCCCACTGCTGAGGCTCCTCCACTGTTGCAGCCTGGTTGTTCCGGTAGGCGATGATATCTGCAGGCATAATCCTATATCCGCCCCTGGCAACATGATCAAACAAAATAGGAGCAGGCAATGGAATAATATCACGAGTTTCAATGCTAAAAACCAGGTTATAAGGAATAGGAATGTCAGGGTAATCTCGTGCAGTAAAATGATGATGCTCCATGGCTGCGCGGTCTAGGTAAACCTTGGTCAGAGGGTAATCATGAGGGCGTATGTCAACATTAAAGTGAGCCCCCAAACGAGTAGCAAAAATCCCACCATGTATTTTACCCTTGGACTTATTAATGTGGACGCGACGAGCCACAATAGCTCCCAAGCTATAAGTGTTGTCGCCCTCTAGTGCACGACGCAAAACAGCAAGGTCTGGTGAACTGAGTGCACCCACCTTCTCTCTAGCAAGTAAGCACTTTGTAATGAAAAGAGCAAAGTAATGAACAACAGGAAAATACAAGCCAGCGGCAGTGATAGCGGACACCCCTCTCTCATCTCCCACTATCAAGGTACGATAAAAGGCCTCAAACTTTGCTGGCCTAGGCTCGGCTAAGCTCCCGTCAGAAGGGATCATGCATATGTTACAAAATTCAGTGAGTGGTATCTGACGGGTTTTAGCATGTAAATAAAACCGCACCTCAGGAGGATTATTCCTAGGAAGGAAAGTAAAACTTTGAACAAAGATGTTTGTGAGGAGATGATACTGTTCACATTCAGCTGTGATGAAGTGGGTGAGGCCGGCATTAGCAACATATTGTGTGAACTCCTGAAGGATTCCAACCTCTTCCATGAACTGGTGTGCAGCCATTCGCATGGCCGTACCTCCACCAATCTTCGAGGATGGAGATCACTGTCAGACGACTCCCCAATAACACCCTTGGAATTCTTCTTAGAAGCAAACTTCCTAAAGATATTCATCCTTTTCCTATGAACAAAAATTCTGAAATTTTTTGTCCACAAATTTTCCTTAACAAAACTTCACAAAATTGGTAGCAACTACATATAGGGATACATAGAGGCCATAGCAAGCATTCAAACTACTTAGAACTCTAAGAATTCAACATGCAAGCTCATCTACATCAGCACCAAGAGTAACTAATTATTCAAAATATAAACCACTAAAACAAAAACTAAATGGACAAACGGTGGAGTCACATACCAAGCAGCAGTCCCTCGAAACAGTTTCGAAAACGGAGCTTCGAGCAAAGAGATCGAAATCCACTAGTTTGAGAGCACGAACACGAGAGAGAGAGCAATGGAGAATTTTTTCTGTAGGTGCTGGTTCTCCCCGAAATGCGTTGAGGCGCAGCAGTTGACTGGACATCTAGGGGTAAAGCACTGTTTCGGTAAATTCTGTCCAGTAAAACGGAAGAATAGGTGATGATGTGGTGTGAAGAGATAAGTGAGGGGGCCCACGTGGGGACCACAAACCACCAGGGCGCGCCTAGGGGTCCTGGCGCGCCCAGGTGGGTTGTGCCCACCTGGTGCACCTCCCTCTGATATTATTTGCACCAGAAATTCTTAAATATTCAGAAAAAATCGTATTAAATTTTCAGGCCATTCTGAGAACTTTTATTTTTGGGTCATTTTTATTGCACGGGAAATTCACAAAACAGACGAAACATGGCATTTTATTTTATTTAACTAATAAAAACATAAAACAAAACATAGGGATAGAAGGTAGTGCTTACTAAATTCATCAACTTCATACCTCTCAAAAATGATCCATTAATAAGGTTGATCAAGTCTTATTAACAACCACTTTCGATTAGCATGAAATCGAAGAACTTTCATAAATCACTAAGTTACCTCAACGGGGATATGAATGTCCCCAACAATAAGCATTTCATATTTCTTTTTAAAAGTAGGTAGAGGTAGATGAAAACTTCCAATAGTGATTGTCGGAGATTTTTCAATAACATTAATACCATTCACTTGGAATTGTTTCTTCGGAAAGTGCACCGTATGCTCATTACCATTGATATGAAAAGTGACCTTGTTTTTATTGCAATCAATAACAGCCCCTGCAGTATTCAAAAAGTGTCTACCAAGGATAATCGACATGTTGTCGTCCTCGGGCATCTCAAGTATAACCAAGTCAGTCAAAATAGTAACATTAGCAACAACAACGGGCACATCCTCACAAATACCGATAGGTATGGGAGTTGATTTGTCAGCCATTTGCGAAAATATTTCAGTAGGTGTGAGCTTATTCAAATCAAGTCTTTTATATAAAGAGAAAGGCATAACACTGACACCAGCTCCTAAATCACATAAAGCAGTTTTCACATAATTCTTTTTGATGGAGCAAGGTATAGTTGGTATTCCTGGGTCTCCAAGTTTTTTAGGTACTCCATCCTTAAAAGTATAATTAGCAAGCATGGTGGAGATTTCAGCTTCCGATATTTTTCTCTTATTGGTGATGATGTCTTTCATATACTTTGCATGAGGCATTTTCAAGATATCAGTCAAGCGAGTACGCAAAAAGACTGGCCTCAGCATTTCAGCAAAGCGTTCAAATTCTTCATCATCTTTCTTTTTAGTTGACTTGGGTGGAAAAGGCATAGGTTTTTGAACCCATGGTTCTCTTTCTTTACCATGTTTTCTAGCAATGAAGTCTCTCTTATCATATCTTCTATTCTTAGGTTGTGGGTTATCAGGATCAACAGGTGGTTCTATCTCAACATCATTGTCTGGTTCTTTTTCATTTTTTTGAGTATCTTCATGAACCTCATAATTATCTTTTTCATTGTCAGAAGGTGAGTGTTCATTACCAGATTGAGTTTCAGCATCAGAGATAGAAGTTTCATTATCATTATCAGGAGGTTTTTCTACTTCAGGTTCACTAGAAGCATCCAAAGTCCTATCATTTTTCTTTTTCTTCTTCCTTTTAGAAGGACTAGGTGCAGTGGTGTTGTCCTTTGTGAATCATGTTCAATTCTTTTTGTGTGTCCCTCAGGATAAAGTGGTTCTGAGTCATTTTACCTCCTTTAGTTGCGACTCTAACAACAAAGTCATGTATATTATTATTCATTTCATCAAGCAATTCTCTTTGATATTTAGCAACTTGTTCTAACTGGGTTTGTACCATAGAATCATGCTTTCCCACACCTCTAACATCATTTGAGATTCTAAATAACAAATCACTCAAGCGAGCAATCATATCATAATTATATTTCAATTGTTTCATAACATTTGCATTGAAGTGATCTTGTTTTCTGATGTAGTTTTCAAACTCATAAAGGCATTGACTAGGGTGCATATTGTGAGGATTATCATTATCATTGAACTTCATTAAAGAATTTACCTCTACCACCTTAGGCAGTGGTGGTGTATCAAGCCCATGTATTTCTTCAATAGAAGGTAAATTTTTCACATCCTCATCTTTAATACCTTTTTCCTTCATAGATTCTTTGCCTCTTGCATATATTCAGGACTGAGATATAATATACCCCTCTTCTTTGCAGTGGGTTGAGGCAGTGGTTCAGGAAGTGAAAGGATCGAGAAGAGCTGTCTAGAGGGGCCAAATAGACTCTAAGTAAGAAAAGTTGCAGTTTTTAATTTCTTTAAGTTGAGGTGGACTTTTGGCACAAGTTTAAACATTTACAATACATATCAAGCAAGCATGACAAGAGTATATGAGCAGCGGAAAGTAAAGCATGCAAGTTGCAAGAATGTAAGGGATGAGATTGGAGTGTGCAAACGCAATTTGGAGACACGGAAATTTTTTATCCGTGGTTCCAATAGGTGGTGCTATCGTACATCCACATTGATGGAGACTTCAACCCACGAAGGGTAACGGTTGCGCGAGTCCACAGAGGGCTCCACCCACGAAGGTTCCACGAAGAAGCAACCTTGTCTATCCCACCATGGCCGTCGCCCACGAAGGACTTGCCTCACTCGGGTAGATCTTCACGAAGTAGGCGATCTCCTTGCCCTTACAAACTCCTTAGTTCAACTCCACAATCTTGACGGAGGCTCCCAAGTGACACCTAGCCAATCTAGGAGACACCACTCTCCAAGAGGTAACAAATGGTGTGTTGATGATGAACTCCTTGCTCTTGTGCTTCAAATGATAGTCTCCCCAACACTCAACTCTCTCTCACAGGATTTGGATTTTGTGGAAAGAAGATTTGAGTGGAAAGCAACTTGGGGAAGGCTAGAGATCAAGATTTATGTGGTTGGAATGGAATATCTTGACCTCAACACAAGTGTAGGTGGTTCTCTCTCAGAAAATGTATGTTGGAAGTGTAGGCATGTTCTGATGGCTCTCTCCACGAATGAAGAGTGGGTGGAGGGGTATATATAGCCTCCACACAAAATCTAACCGTTACACACAATTTACCAAACTCGGTGGGACCGAATCATGAAACTCGGTCGGACCGATTCAGTTCATAATGTGACCGTTAGACATTTTGGTGGGACCGAATGGATCAACTCGGTGGGACTGATGTGCTAGGATTAGGGTAAAGCCTCATCTCGGTTTGACCGATTACTCCAACTCGGTGGGACAGATTTGGGTAATAAGCGAAACAGAAAGTTGGCCAAGCAAACTCGGTGGGACCGAAATTATTGCAATAGGCAACAGAGAGTTTGCAAGCCCATCTCGGTGAGACCGAGATCCCATCGGTGAGACGAATTGATTAGGGTTTGTGCCAGTGGCTATGTCAGGTGAACTCGGTGGCACCGGATAGAATGTTTCGGTGGGGCCAAGTTTGACTTTTGGTTTGGGACATATGTGGATGTGAGAAAGTGGTTGAGGGCTTTGGAGCATATCACTAAGCACTTTGAGCAAGCAAGCCATTAAGAAACACCTCGTCCCCTCTTAATAGTATTGGATTTTCCTATGGACTCAATGTGATCTTGGATAAATAAAATAGAAAATGTAGAGTCCTGAGCTTTGAGCTTGAGCCAATCCTTTGTCTTTAGCATCTTGAAGGGGTTCCACATCCTCTAGTCCATGCCACTCCATTGTTGAACTTATCTGAAACATACTAGGTAGAAGCATTAGTCCAACAAGGGATATGTTGACATTAATTACCAAAATCACCCAGGGAGCACTTGTGCTTTGAATCTCCCCCTTTTTGGTAATTGATGACAACATACATCAAAGCTTTAGATAAAGATATAGAGAATAACAAGAAAAGCTTTGGAAAGACATGTAACATGCATAGGCTCCCCCTACATGTATGCAATCATGTAAATATGGAATATAGGAGCATGTGAATGCATAAGCATGAAATAGTAAGCAATGTGTTACATGTATCTTGGTTATATGCATCAGGGCAAATGATGTGAATATAGGAAATGTACCTTCATGCTCATGAGTCCTTCTTGCAAACAGTATGTACATCAGCAAGAAATCCTCATACACATGACTGAGATGCATATACTTACCTTGTGGTTTTTAGTTGGCTTAGGAAGGAATGAACCTGAGTAAACAAGGTTAGATAACACAGATACACTTACTAGCCATAGCAAACAAAAGAAACCACAAGAGTACCAAGACTGGGATGACATGTAGAGAGTGAGTACTGAGTACCCCATTGGATATAGACATGTCCCCAAAGGTAAAGATATGCAGTGTATTCAAGGATTTCCTTCCCTTAGATGTCTTGCTCCCCCTGAATCTAGCATGGGATGCTGGGAGAAGATAGGGAACAAAAAATTAGAGCAAAGAAAAGAAACAAAGCTAATGCAAACAATCAAATATGAACATGTCTTTCCCCTCTTAAAGACATGTGACTTCTCTCCTCTTGAACACCAAGCATCCGAGGTCTTTTATGTGATATTACTTTCTCCTTGTTGAGAAACTCTCTTCCCCTGAGTATTCTCTCTTTCTCCCCCTATAGAAATGATTAAGCTTTGATGTGATCTCTCTCTCCCCCTTTGACATCAATTTCCAAGAAGGGCTCTTCTGGACATTAGTTACAAATGGGTTTGGTCCTTGAGTCACACACCAAAGCAGCATATCAAATATGATGCTGGTAGAGGACAAGAATCATTGAGTGGAGCTGGAGCAAAAAGAATGCAGGAACAAGTGGCAAGCTGACTTTCCTGTAGTGAAATCGGTGGCACCGAGTTGTGTGCTTCGGTGGCGCCGAAAGAATTCGGTTGGACTGAAGGAAACAAACCGGTGTGACCGAGTTCATCACAGTGAAACCACTTGTCACCTCAGCTCACTAGACAAATAAGATCTCACAAGGATTTGCAAAGAATTAGCTAAAAGATTTGCAATGAATTGGATGCAGGGAATGCAGAACAGAAATAAAAGGAATCTAGATGAAGTTTTTTTTAAAGGGGAAATAAATATGCATGAGACAAATGCAAGAGCATGGAGAAACACAAGAGAACTTCATCTAGAATTGGTCGGCGACAAAGTCACCTATGTTAGAGTATATTGACTTAGGAGTCAAGTGAGATCACTTGATCATAGGTCATACTCATCGTTTAATCTCAAAGTGGGGTTACCATTTTTTGTTTAAGCATCTGGATGTATTCATATCTTGTTGAGTTGCTTTGACTCATGTCTTGGAGTAAAGCTTCTCTAAGATGGAATAACATACCTTGGGTGGTGGTGTTGATATTGATCATGTAGTTGAACTTGTGTGGGTTGCTCAAGGTTGACGTAGCTCATCAAGAGTTGGGAGCACCACTTGGAATTTGAGTTCATCTACCTACATGGGTTAGTCTTGCAAGGAAGAGCACTTGCGTATCCAAAATGACACTCGTAAAATTTGATATAGAATTTGTCAAAGGATATGTTCGAAGGGTTTTGTGCTTCCTTGTCTTCAATCACCATTATGTAGAGACTTGGTGATGTAGAGATTGCTCAAGATGTGAGTGAGTTGCAATCTCATAGATTTAGATTCATCCAAGTACCTACAAGGGTTAGATAGCATGCAAGGGTGCAAATATATCCAAGACATATAAATAGCATCATGAAAGAAATATCAAGGATTAGTCAAAGGCTCATGCCTTGCATGTATCCAAAGGGAGTTCCTACTCCAAGTTTGAAGCATCAATGTTGTTCAATTCACCTCTCAAACGGCAAAAGACTTTCTCATCAAGCGGTTTGGTGAATATATCCGCCAATTGGTTGTCGGTGCGAACATGTTTAAGATCAATGTCCCCTTTAGCAACATGATCTCCAATGAAATGATGAAGAACTTCAATATGCTTGGTTCGAGAATGTTGCACAGGATTATGAGCAATCTTAATAGCACTTTCATTGTCACATAGCAAAGGAACATGTTTCACATATATCCCATAATCCTTAAGAGTTTGGGTCATCCAAAGTAATTGAGCACAACATGAACCAGCGGCAATGTATTCTGCTTCGGCGGTGGATAAGGATACCGAGTTTTGTTTCTTGGAGGACCAAGACACAAGAGATCTACCAAGAAATTGACAAGTACCCGAAGTGGACTTTCTATCAACCTTGTCTCCGGCATAGTCCGAATCAGAGTAACCGACAAGATCAAAAGAAGACCTCTTAGGATACCAAATGCCAAAATTTGGTGTATTTATTAAGTATCTCACTATCCTTTTCACAGCCTTAAGATGACATTCTTTAGGGGCCGCTTGATATTGTGCACACATGCACACACTTAGCATAATATCGGGACGAGAGGCACATAGATATAACAATGAACCAATCTGGAGCGGTAAACCTTTTGATCAACCGGTTCATGATCTTTGGTCAAATCAAGATGTCCACTAGTAGGCATGGGTGTAGTCATACCTTTGCATTCTTGCATATTGAACTTCTTGAATAAGTCCTTGGTGTACTTTGTTTGAGAAACAAAGGTACCTTCCTTAGTTTGCTTGATTTGCAAACCAAGAAAGAATTCGAGTTCACTCATCATAGACATCTCAAACTTCTCCGACATTAGCTTTCCAAACTTCTCACTAAAATGAGGGTTAGTCGAACCAAATGTAATATCATCAACATAAATTTGGCACACAAATAGTTCTCCATTAACCCTTTTAGTAAAAAGAGTAGAATCAATTTTTCCAATTTCAAAGCCTTTTTCAATAAGGAACTTGGTCAAGCATTTATACCACGCTCTAGGAGCTTGTTTAAGACCATAAAGAGCTTTGTGAAGTTTGTAAACATGATTAGGTTTCTTAGGATTGACAAAGCCGGGAGGTTGCTTAACATAAACTTCCTCCTCAATTTCACCATTTAGAAAAGCACTTTTAATGTCCAAATGGTACAAGGTGATATCATGGTGATTAGCATAGGCAAGTAAGATGCGAATGGACTCAAGTCTAGCAACGGGGGCATATGTCTCACCATAGTCCATACCTTCGACTTGAGTGTAGCCCTGGGCGACGAGATGTGCTTTGTTGTGAACTACTTGTCCATCTTCATCTTGCTTGTTGCGAAACACCCATTTGGTACGAATGATGTTGTGGTTGTTGTCGGGCTTCTCAACCAATGTCCACACTTGATTTCTCTCAAAGTTGTGTAGCTCTTCATGCATGGCGTTTATCCAATTCGGATCTTCCAATGCTTCTTCAACCTTCATAGGTTCAATGCTAGAGATGAATGAATAATGTTCACAAAAGTTAGCCAAACGAGTTTTAGAGCGAGTGATTCTCCCGGTTTGGATATCATTGTAGATTTGCTCGACGGGATGATCTTTGGCGACTCTTGCTTGAACTCGTGGGAGCTTTTGCTTGGCTCGGGGTGGAACATCCTCTTCATCTTGTTTTTCTTCTTGGCCTTCTTCATTGTTGATGTTGTCATTCTCTTGTCGTGGTGGAGAAGGAGGTTGTTGATGTTCATCTTGGTGTACTTCCTCGTTTTCTTCGTCTTGGTGTGTCCCACTTGTGGATGCTTCCGTATCAACTCTTGGTTCACCTTGTCGTGAGGTGGGAGCTTCCACTTGGATGGACGAGGTACTCTCCTTCACCTCCGTTGGACGAATCTTGCCAATAGACAAGTCTTGGATTGCTTCTGAAGGGTCTTTGTCTCCTACATCAATTGGCAATTGCTCTACTTGCGAGCCGTTAGATTCATCAAACTTCACATCTACCGTCTCTTCAACCTTTCCGGTGAAATTGTTGTAGACACGGTAAGTGTGAGAGTTTGAGCCATAACCAAGTAGGAAACCTTCATGTGATTTAGGAGAAAATTTAGAACGACGATGCTTATCAAGAATGTAGCACTTTGAGCCGAATACTCGAAAGTATCCAACTTGGGGTTTGTTACCGGTGAGGAGCTCGTATGCCGTCTTGCCGAGTAGCTTGTGAAGATACAAGCGATTTGTTGCATGACAAGCTATCTCAACCGCTTCCGCCCAAAAGTGTTTTGGAGTCTTGTACTCATCAAGTATCGTTCTTGCCATCTCAATAAGAGTCCAGTTCTTCCTCTCAACAACTCCATTTTGTTGAGGTGTGTACGTAGCCGAGAACTCGTGTGAAATCCCCTCTTCGTCAAGAAAGGTATCCACATTTGCGTTCTTGAACTCCGTTCCGTTGCCGCTCCGAACCTTCTTGATCTTCACTTCAAATTGATTTTGGGCCTTCCTAGCGAAGTTTTTGAAGATCTTTTGGACCTGCGATTTGTCATCAAGAAAGAACACCCACGTAAATCTTGAAAAATCATCGAGTATGACTAGACCAAATGAGTTACCACCGAGACTCTTGTAGGCATTGGGACCAAAGAGATCCATGTGAAGTAGCTCGAGCGGTCTTCTCGTGGTCATGATGTTCTTCACGGGGTGACTCCCTCCAACTTGTTTTCCTGCTTGACAAGCACTACAAAGTCTATCCTTGTCAAATATAACATCTTTTACTCCAAGGATATGATCACCTTTAATAAGCTTATCAAGATTTCGCATGCCCACATGACCTAACCTTCTATGCCACAACCAGCCTTTAGAAGATTTAGCAATTAAGCAAGTTCTAGGTTGAGCCTTTTTAGTGAAATCAACAATGTAAAGATCACCTCTACGTATACCGGTAAAGACCATTTTATCATTGTCTCCCTAAACACTTGGCAATCTACTTCAGTAAATAGGACATTGAAACCAAAATCAGCAAGTCTAGATACTGAAAGTAAATTGTACCCAAGAGATTCAACGAGCATGACATTTTGTATGGAGCTATCATGTGAGATGGCCACCTTACCGAGGTCAACCACCTTACCCTTTGAGTTATCACCAAAAGTGACATACTTTCGAGGGCCGTCGTTTTCAGCAAGCTCACGAAACATATCTTTGTCTCCGGTCATATGATCAGTACATCCACTATCAAGGACCCATTCCTTTCCTCCAGCCATGTAGCCGCGAAGATTAGCCATAAGACCAAAGTGTCTCATCGCATCGTCGAGATCATAGTCACTATCATCATCCTCATCATAGTATCCATGTTCAACATTGTCTTGCATTTGATCAATTCCTAGAGAGGATAAATCATTAGATAAATGATCATCACAATGGTCACCTTATGAATTCTAATAGCTTCGGATATGATATTGCTAATGATTCCAACATCTCCTTTGGCACGCATGAGATTTGTAAGCTCAAATAGACAATCACCAAAATTAGGATCACTAGAGTTCATCTTACTCAAGGCAATAGACTTATGGAGAATTTCATCTAAGCTTTGCAAGGAATAGTTTGGAAATCTTTCCTCAAGAAATCTCCATATAGTATAGGCACACTCAAGAGTAGGCAAACATCCAATCAAGTTTCTAGGCAAGCCTCTAGTGATAAGATTAACAGTTCTAAGGTTGCGGATCATGTCAATATCTTCATCTAGAGTAGGATGCAAAGGATCAACATGAGGTGCAGAAGGGCTAGTAATGTACTTGTTCAAATGGTATTCATTGAAAATCTCAAGCATCTCATTTTTCCACTCATGAAAATATTCTCCATCAAGAATAGGCACTCTACGTCTAAGACTCCCCAACATAGACACATCCATCTTCCTCCAATGGTGATTAAACCAAAGCAATGGAGACCAAAGCTCTGATACCAATTGAAAGGATCGAGAAGAGGTGTCTAGGGGGGGTGAATAGACTCTAAGTAAGAAAAGTTGCAGTTTTTAATTTCTTTAAGTTGAGGTGGAGTTTTGGCACAAGTTTAGACATTTACAATACATATCAAGCAAGCATGACAAGAGTATATGAGCAGCGGAAAGTAAAGCATGCAAGTTGCAAGAATGTAAGGGATGGGATTGGAGTGTGCAAACGCAATTTGGAGACACGGAGATTTTTTATCCGTGGTTCCAATAGGTGGTGCTATCGTACATCCACGTTGATGGAGACTTCAACCCACAAAGGGTAACGGTTGCGCGAGCCCACGGAGGGCTCCACCCACGAAGGGTCCACAAAGAAGCAACCTTGTCTATCCCACCATGGTCGTCGCCCACGAAGGACTTGCCTCACTCGGGTAGATCTTCACGAAGTAGGCGATCTCCTTGCCCTTACAAACTCCTTGGTTCAACTCCACAATCTTGACGGAGGCTCCCAAGTGACACCTAGCCAATCTAGGAGACACCACTCTCCAAGAGGTAACAAATGGTGTGTTGATGATGAACTCCTTGCTCTTGTGCTTCAAATGATAGTCTCCCCAACACTCAACTCTCTCTCACAGGATTTGGATTTGGTGGAAAGAAGATTTGAGTGGAAAGCAACTTGGGGAAGGCTAGAGATCAAGATTTATGTGGTAGGAATGGAATATCTTGACCTCAACACAAGTGTAGGTGGTTCTCTCTCAGAAAATGTATGTTGGAAGTGTAGGCATGTTCTGATGGCTCTCTCCACGAATGAAGAGTGGGTGGAGGGGTATATATAGCCTCCACACAAAATCTAGCCGTTACACACAATTTACCAAACTCGGTGGGACCGAATCATGAAACTCGGTCGGACCGATTCAGTTCATAATGTGACCGTTAGACATTTCGGTGGGACCGAATGGATCAACTCGGTGGGACCGATGTGCTAGGGTTAGGGTAAAGCCTCATCTCGGTTTGATCGATTACTCAAACTCGGTGGGACCGATTTGGGTAATAAGCGAAACAGAAAGTTGGCCAAGCAAACTCGGTGGGGCCGATTCCATATTTCGATGGGACCAAAATTATTGCAATAGGCACCAGAGAGTTTGCAAGCCCATCTCGGTGAGACCGAGATCCCATCGGTGAGACGAATTGATTAGGATTTCTGGCAGTGGCTATGTCAGGTGAACTCGGCGGCACCGGATAGAAAGTTTCGGTGGGGCCAAGTTTGACTTTTGGTTTGGGACATATGTGGATGTGAGAAAGTGGTTGAGGGCTTTGGAGCATATCACTAAGCACTTTGAGCAAGCAAGCCATTAACCAACACCTCATCCCCTCTTAATAGTATTGGCTTTTCCTATGGACTCAATGTGATCTTGGATCACTAAAATAGAAAATGTAGAGTCCTGAGCTTTGAGCTTGAGCCAATCCTTTGTCTTTAGCATCTTGAAGGGGTTCCACATCCTCTAGTCCATGCCACTCCATTGTTGAACTTATCTGAAACATACTAGGTAGAAGCATTAGTCCAACAAGGGATATGTTGACATTAATTACCAAAATCACCCAGGGAGCACTTGTGCTTTCAGGAAGCGTCCAATCATCATAATTTTTCAATATATTATTCAATAATTCTTCAGCTTGCGCAATAGTTTGTTTCCTGAAAACACACCCAGCACAACTATCTAGGAAGTCCATAGAAGCATCGGTTAGTCCATTATAGAAGATATCAAGTATTTCATTTTTCTTAAGAGGATGATCCGGCAAAGCATTAAGTAACTGGCAAAGCCTCCCCAAAGCTTGTGGGACTCTCTTCTTTAGTTTGCACAAAGTTAAATATTTCCTGTAAGGCAGCTTGTTTCTTATGAACAGGAAAATATTTTTCAGAGAAGTAATAAATCATATCCTGGGGACTACGCACACAACCAGGAGCAAGAGTATTGTACCTAGCTTTAGCATCACCCTTTAATGAGAACGGAAACAATTTGAGAATAAAGTAATAGCGGGTTTTCTCATCATGAGTAAAAAGGGTGGCTATGTCATTCAACTTAGTAAGATGTGCCACAACAGTTTCAGTTTCATAACCATGGAAAGGATCAGGTTCAACCAAAGTAAGTAACTCTTGGTCGATAGAGAATTCATAATCCTTATCATCAATAAAGATAGGTGAGGTAGCATACTTAGGATCATATTTCATTCTAGCATTCAGATATTTTTCTTTATACTTGCATAATAATTTCTCTAGATCATCTCTATCCTTACAAGCAAGAATATCTCTAGTTGTCTCCTCATTCATAACATAACCTTCCGATACCTTAGGCAATTCATATCTAGGAAGGCTAGTTCTAGCAGGTGTTTCAAGAGTTTCAGTTTCAAGCTCATCATCAGATTCAACAACATCATGTTGTATTACTCTAGCAATTTGTTCATCAAGAAAATCAACAAGTGGCACATCATCATTATCAAGCAAGGTACTAGCATCATCATAAGCATTATCCATCGCGGAAGTAGCATCATCAATAACTTGCAACATATCATAATTGATAGCATGTGGTGGTGTTGCAAGTTTACTTATAACAGAAGGTGAATCTAAAGCAGAACTGGATGGCAGTTCCTTACCTCCCCTCATCTTAGAGGGAAATATCTTGTTCTTAGCATCCTTCAGATTCCTCATAGTGATAATATGACAATAATACCAAGTGACTCAACAAATATAGCTATGCTCCCCGGCAACGGCGCCAGAAAAAGGTCTTGATAACCCACAAGTATAGGGGATCGCAATAGTTTTCGCGGGTAGAGTATTCAACCCAAATTTATAGATTCGACACTAGCGGAGCCAAAGAATATTTGAAGGTATTAGCAGCTGAGTTGTCAATTCAACCACACCTGGAGATTAGTTATCTACAGCAATGTGATCAGTAGCAAAGTAGTATGATAGTTTTGATAATAGTAGCAGTAGCAACAGTAACGGTAACACTGATAGCAGTAATTTTGTAACAAGTGCAACAGTAACGATAGCAGTAGTAACTTAGCAAGAACAATATAAGATAAATTCGTAGGCATTGGATCGGTGACTTGTTGGATGATATTCATTATGAGACAGTTATAACCTAGGGCGATACAGCACTAGCTCTAGTTCGTCAATATAATGTAGGCATGTATTCCGTAAATAGTCATACGTGCTTATGGAAAGAACTTGCATGACATCTTTTGTCCTACCCTCCCGTGGCAGCGGGGTCCATATTGGAAACTAAGGGATATTAAAGCCTCCTTTTAATAGAGAACCGGAACAGAGCATTAACACATAGTGAATACATGAACTCCTCAAACTACGGTCATCACCGGGAGTGGTCCCGACTATTGTCACTCCGGGGTTGCTGGATCATAACACCTAGTAGGTGACTATAACTTGCAAGATCGGATCTAGAACATGGATATAATGGTGATAACGTAAACGGTTCAGATCTGAAATCATGGCACCCGGGCCCAAAGTGACAAGCATGAAGCATGGCAAAGTCATAGCAACATCAATCTTAGAACATATTGGATACTAGGGATCAAGCCCTAACAAAAATAACTCGATTGCATGATGAATCTCATCCAACTCCTCACCGACCAGCGAGCCTACGAAGGAATTACTCACTCCCGGTGGGGAGCATCATGGAATTGGCGATGGAGAAGGGTTGGTGATGAGGAAGAACGAAGATCCCCCTCTCCGGAGCCCCAAACGGACTCCAGGTCTGGCCTCCCGATTATGAACAGGAGGTGACGGCGGCTCCGTCTCGTGGATCGCGATAATTCTTTCTTCCTGATTTTTCTGGAGAAATAAGATTTTATAGCGAAGGTTTCAGGGTCTGCGGGGCCACCAGGTGGGGACAACCCACCTGGGCGCGCCCTGGTGGGTTGTGCCCACCCAGGTGCCCCGCTCCGGTAGGTCTTGGCTCCAGAAATTCTCTTATTTGTTATAAAAATTCCTCGCAAAGTTTCGTTCCATTCCGAGAACTTTTATTTCTGCACAAAAACAACACCATGGTAGTTCTGCAGAAAACAGCGTCAGTCCGGGGTTAGTTCCATTCAAATCATGCAAATTAGAGTCCAAAACAAGAGGAAAAGCGTGAGAAAAAGTAGATACGTTGGAGACGTATCAATATTCTGTGATGAACTAATGAAAAGTTAATATTATATATATTATGAATTCCATTTTCTATCTGTTTTTGCATACTAATTTGAATATAGCAGTTATCATCCACATATACACAATGGAAACGTATAAACACACATTGAAACAGAACATATAAGAACGGAAAACAGAGTACACACATTGAAACAGAGCAATACTATGATTGCTGTGAATACATAGCTATCCATGTCGAAACGACTCAACAAAATAAAATTCGTCCATGAGACCATGACCAGCAGCCCTTGCCTACGGTAGCTCTTGGCTCTCCCTGAACTCATGCAGGCGTTCGTCCAAGCGGTCGACATGCTCGCGGTACATCTGGAGCGCAATCTCGAGCTCCAAGTTGGCTATTTCATCGGAGATCACCACCTCGAGGATGCGATGGCCATGTTCCTCTACTGCGCCCAGGTGGACACCTGGGCCAAGGATGAGGTCAAGCCTACTGACCAGCGCATTGGCATCGAGCGGGCCGCGGACAAGGCGAACGGCGCGACCCATGCGAAGGGTGCGGCGGGCGTCCGGTGCAAGTACAGCGCGGCCGGCCTCAGGTGAAAGTACGGCACAGAGGGCATGTGCCCACTCCTGACGAGGAATGGGGGCACTGACGAGGCGTGTACCCTGCGACGCCCTGTCGACAGCAGGCAAGCGCCGATGGATCCGCTCTTGCTGTGCGGTGCACCGCGCCTCTCCCTCTGCGGCACTCCCACAGTCTCGCCGTGCGGCGAGCCACAGCCTATCGGCGCGGGCACGCCTAGCTCGCTCTATGGCGCGCCATCGATCATGTTGTGTGGCGAGCTGCAGCCTCTCGGCGCTGACATGCCTATCTTGATCCGCGGCGCTGAAGCGCCATGCGCCAAGGGTCTGCTCAACCCTGGCGATGGCGTGCATCACGGCGTCGTCCATCGTATTGCCGCGGAGCGCCGCGGCCTCGACGGGCCGTGGCGCCTTCTGGATTTCCTCGTCGACGAGGTTGATGGCAGAGGCAGCGCTTTGGTGGGTTGGCATGCTTGGAAAAGGTGGATGTGCTACAGGCTGCGCTTGTTTCCTCCGTGCGTCGCGCGCCGCCTAGGTTTATGCGCAATATCGCTGGGTGGTGGGAAACATGTGAGGAAATGGCGGGAAACGGTGGCATGTTCATAAAACGCCATCAATTAATGGAAACTTAGCATATAAGAAACATCGAGCTAGCACAAGAAGTAGATGATGATGAGATGAACACGGACCGCACTAGGGAACCCGTCGGTGATGAATTCATCAATCGCAAACGGTTGTACACTAGCAAGCGTTTGCCCACAACACACACGGCTTATTCCATCTCAAACAGGTCGGATGGATCAACTGTATGCCATGTCTCGCACATTGTCAAAAAGTAATGCGGTAGACCTTTTTTAACATGTGTTAAAAAATAAAAAATAAATAAATAACAAGGACCTCGAGGTTAAATTAACTCATGGGATGGGTCATATCAGTCATTTAATTTGACAGATATGACCCATCCTATCAGTTAATTTAACATCAACACAACTTCCCATCCAGTCACCCATCTGATGGCTGCTCCAGCCTGAGCACACTTAACTTGAGAGTTCTCTTACATGAGCTACTGGTGGAACAGCTAGTCCTTGCTGATATAGGATGCCTCTTCGCATCCTTATGGCGTATTGATAACCCACAAGTATAGGGGATCACAACAGTTTTCGAGGGTAGAGTATTCAACCCAAATTTGTAGATTCGACACAAGGTGAGCCAAAGAATATTTGAAGGTATTAGCAGCTGAGTTGTCAATTCAACCACACCTAGAGATTAATTATCTGCAGCAAAGTGATCAGTAGCACAGTAGTTTGATAGTTTTGATAGTAGTGACAGCAGCTATAATAACAGTAACAGTGACAACAGTAATTCGTAGCAAGTGTAACAGTGATGATAGCAATAGTAACGCTGCAAGATCAATATAAATAAATTTGTAGGCATTGGATCAGTGACCTATTGGATGATATTCATCATGTGACAGTTATAACCTAGGGCGATACGGCACTAGCTCCAGTTCATCGATATAATGTAGGCATGTATTCTGTAAATAGTCATACGTGCTTTATTAAAAGAACTTGCATGACATCTTTTGTCCTACCCTCCCATGGCAGCGGGGTCCATATTGGAAACTAAGGGATATTAAGGCCTCCTTTTAATAGAGAACCGGAACAAAGCATTAACACATAGTGAATACATGAACTCCTCAAACTACGGTCATCACCGAGAGTGGGCCCGGTTGTTGTCACTCCGGGGTTGTCGGATCATAATACGTAGTAGGTGACTATAACTTGCAAGATCGGATCTAACACATGGATATAATGATGAATTCATAAACGGTCCAGATCTGAAATCATGGCACCCGGGCCCAAAGTGACAAGCATTAGGCATAGCAAAGTCATAGCAACATCAATCTAAGAACATAGTGGATACTAGGGACCCGGCCCTAACAAAACTAACTCGATTACATGATGAATCTCATCCAACTCCTCACCGACCAGCGAGCCTACGAAGGAATTACTCACTCCCGGTGGGGAGCATCATGGAATTGGCGATGGAGATGGGTTGGTGATGACGAAGAACGAAGATCCCCTCTCCGGAGCCCCAAACGGACTCCAGATCTTCCCTCCCGAGGAAGAACAGGGCTTGGCGGCGGATCCGTCTCGTGAAACGCGATAATTCTTTCTCCGTGATATTTTTCTGGAGTAATATGAATTTATAGTATCAGGGGGTCGTCAGCGGGGCCACCAGGTGGGTACAACCCACCTGAGCGCGCCAAGAGAAGGGGCGCGCCCTGGTGAGTTGTGCCCACCCAGGGGCCCCTCTTCGGTGGTTGTTGGCTCCAAAAATCTTCATTTATTCCATAAAAAATCCTCGCAAAGTTTCACTTTATTCCGAGAACTTTTATTTCTGCACAAAAACAACACCATAGTAGTTCTGCTGAAAACAGCGTCAGTCCGGGGTTAGTTCCATTCAAATCATGCAAATTAGAGTCCAAAACAAGAGGAAAAGCGTGAGAAAAAGTAGATACGTTGGAGACGTATCACGCATCCGGATGACCGCACATCCCCCAATGGCTAATAGATGTTGTGTAGACAGAGCATATCACATATGTCTTATTGGAAGCAATCGTCCGTGTTATTATCGGTCTTCGCACACATTTCTGATTACAGACCTGTTTGCCGCGTCTCACACACATCTTGTTATATTGAACCTTTTCTGTTCTCTTGTCTCAACGCAAACAGTTCATCTGAGTGAACCGCATGTCGTATATCACACACACCTTGATCTGGCTGACCGTTTCTTTTGTGTTGCCTAATCATGAACAGTTCATCCGAGTGAAGTGTATGCTGCATATCGCACACACCTTCATCTGACAGCCTGTTTCTTTTGTTCCTCCTCATCGCAAACAGTTAATTTAACTGAACCGTATGCCCTGAATCGTACACGCAACCAAAATTTGAACCTGGTTTGATGCATCTGTCATCGCAAATGTTTTGCACCTTTTTTGACGGGTTTTCTATACCACCGTTTGCGATTATTGCATCGCACACAGTTTCGTCGAAGGGTCTCTGATCGTAGTGCCGCATTAGCAGCATCCTGCAGTAGTGCGTCTCCAACATATCTATAATTTTTTATTGTTCCATACTATTATATTATCAATCTTGGATGTTTTATATACATTTACAAGCAACTTTATATCATTTTTTGGGACTAACCTGCTAACTTAGTGCCTAGTGCTAGTTGCTGTTTTTTGCTGGTTTTTTACTTTGTAGAATATCAGTACCAAACGAAATCCAAATGCAACGAAACTTTTTTGAGATTTTTTTCTGGTGATAAGAGACCCTGGAAGCTTCTGGAGGCCACGAGAAGATGAAAGTGGGGCCCACTAGGTACCAGGGCGTGCCAGGGGTTGGGCCCATGGGTATCGTTTCAACCTACCTCCGCGTCTATAAATACTCTAAAATCCCAAAACCCTCATGGGAGTCCACGAGATCCAATCTAGAGGCCTTTTCCGGCACTCTGCCGGAGGGTGGAACGATCACGGAGGGGTTCTTCATTATCCTTGATGCCCCTCCGATTATGCATGAGTAGTCTACCACAGACCTACGGGCCCGTAGTTAGTAGATAGATGACTTCTTCTCTCTTTTTGATCTTCAATACAGTGTTCTCCTCGGTGTTCTTGGAGATCTATTTGATGTAATGACTTTTTGCGGTGTGTTTGTTGGGATCCGATGAATTGTGAGTTTATGACCAGACCTATCCATGAATATTATTTGAGTTTTCTCTGAACTCTTTTATGCATGATTGTTATAGCCTCGTATTTCTTCTCTGAACTATTGGTTTGGTTTGGCCAACTAGATTGATTTTTTCTTGCCATGGGAAGAGGTGCTTTGTGATGGGCTCGATCTTGAGGTGCTCAATCTCAGTGACAGAAAGAGGCATGACACGCATGTGTCGTTGCTATTAAGGGTAACAAGATGGGGTTTATTCATACGTGAGTTTATCTTGTCTACATCATGTCATCTTGCTTAAAGCATTACTCCGTTCTTTCATGAACTTAATACACTAGATGCATGCTGGATAGCGGTCGATGTGTGGAGTAATAGTAGTTTCATGAACTTAATACACTAGATGCATGCTGGATAGCGGTCGATGTGTGGAGTAATAGTAGTAGATGCAGGCAGGAGTCGCTCTACTAATCTTGGACGTGATGTCTATATACATGATCATTGCCTTGGATATCGTCATAATTATTTGTTTTTCTGTCAATTTCCCAACAGTAATTTGTTTACCCACTGTATGCTATTTTCTCTAGAGAAGCCTCTAGTGAAAACTATGGCCTCGGGTCTATTTTCTATCATATATTAAAACAAAAAATACCTTGCTTCAATTTTCTTTTGTAGTTTTGTTAGTTCTATTTATCTAAACAAATACAATTTAACCTTTCTCAATACCGTTGAGGGATTGACAACCCCTCTACGTGTTGGGTTGCAAGTATTTGTTGTTTGTGTGCAGGTGTTGTTTATATAGTGTTGCTTGGTTCTCCTACTAGATTGATAACCTTGGTTTCATAACTGAGGAAAATACTTATCTGCACTGTACTGCATCGTCCTCTCCTCTTCGGGGAAATCCCAACGCAGCTCACAAGTAGCAGTCACCGACATGGAATGCCTGGCCAAGGCCCTCGTAGATGACGTTCTTCATGAACTTGGTGTAGTCAGGATCATCGGCCGTCGGCGTTGGGAGTGGCATTTCATCAAACATCTTGCGGGCGCCGGGAAAGTTGGCCATAGGAATCGCCTGGGGCTCCTTCCTTTGCATCCCATCGGACGACTGGCCAGCACCATTGTACCCAGGCGTAATGTTGAGGTCGATGACGGCTGGGATGGCAGGAGTGGCCGGTGTGATCACGCTGCCGTCCCGCGAGGTGGAGAACCGGGTCTGGCCATGCAGCCGTGGAAGATGAAACTCCAGCGTCTCCGGTGTTATGGAGGAGCTCGGCGACTGGTACCGCGAGGGCAAACGCTCGATGAGCTTGTGCTCACTGTGGCCATGGTTGCGTCGGAGAGAATGGTCGGCCCGGGTCGGCACAACCCTAGCATGACGAGGGCCTGCGTCGTCACTACATGCGTGGCCTTAGCGAGGATGGCCTCGTTCTGGTAGACGACGACCTTGTGCTACGCGGCCTGCTGCAAGGCCGCGGTCTCGGCGGCGTATTCGGCAGCGGCTTTCTTCTCCACCTCACTTGTCTGCAGATCCCTCCTCTTGGTCGTTCCTCATCGAGCCATGCGAGCTCCGCCGGCGTGAGCTGCAACCGGTCCTTCTTCGGGCCCATCTTCTTCGCCGCGGGGATGCCGGAGAAAATACAACATCTCGTTATTTGTTTTCAGGACCTAGCCGATCCCTCGTTTGCTTTAACTCCTAAAAAGTTTACCCCTTTCCTGCAAAAAAAAAGGTTTACTCCTTACGTCAGTCATTGCTTATATTTACTCGGTCGTGGCTCGTTCTTAGGATAATTTCCCCCCTTCCATGCGCCCGCTGCTCTCCCTCACTCGACTGCATCCACTCCGGCACGGTCATCCTTGCCTCCACCGGTGGACAAGCACCACCGCAACCACCCCGTAGCACCCGCCGTTCCTCCGCCCACTTTGATTCAGCTGCCGCTCGTCGCCACCGCCAGAATGGATGTATCTACGCACGTCACCATTGTTGCCGATTTCGATGCACCCAGGCCCAGGCGCCATCGCGTTTCATCAGGAGTCGTCGGAAACCGAATCATGCAGCCACCCGAGCACTTTGCGCCGCCTCGCGGTATTTCTTCCTTCTCTCTGTGCTTGCATCTCGCCGGCCGTCCGACTGTGGGCGCATCCTGGTCCACCGGTCAGTCGGGCTCAGTCCTCGCATATTAACTTGTGAACAAGCCTCCGTAGGTCATCAAGTGTGATGATTGTTGGCAGCTGTTGTTGCGACGGGTCTCGAAGGCGGTTTAACATCCTGAATAGGTTTTCTACAAGTGTGAAATGGACAAACTAAGGCCTCATCCGGTTTGGAGGATTTTTATAGGAAAAACATAGAAACAAGAATTTCAGAGGAAAATTTCCTATAGGTGCATTCGATTTGTAGGAAACGCGTACGGGGATGTCATAGGAATACTACTCATTTCCTGTGTTTTTGGAGGAATCTATACATCCACTCAAAGCTCATATTTTGCGTAGGAATGAGGCAATAACAATTCCTTAGGATGGCAAGTGTCATTCTATCAAATTCCTATACTACTCCTAATTCCTACGTTTTGGTTTTCTCCAAACCGAATGAGGCCTGAGTGCAATTATGTGCGGTTGTTCTTCAGTTCAAAGCAATTTGTGGGACATGGGGTTTGTGAGCACGGGCTCACATGCCCCCCAAAAAAATTGATGATCCAATTTATTTTTTGTTTTCGAAAGCATTTTGGATCACATATTTTGTTATTTGTGCCTAGACTTCTATGAATGTAATTTCATCACAAAATTATGCTCGCGCGTGAAACCCATATCCATGTTTGCTGACAAAAAAGTTCAGATGCTAGCAGAACAACATATTAGTTTGATCAAACTGAAATGAAAACATAACTCTGCATAATTGACCACTTAGAGATCATCATAGATGAAGTAAATTGACTGATAAGGACTTGTCGATAGCTAAGTCAATCAGCACTAGCAGAAAAGAAATTCCTTTTTTAAAGGCAATTTTGAAGACAATTTCTTTGGTGACAAAAGACGATTTTGAAAATGCAAAATGTTTTTTGTTTTGAATTTCTTGGACAGATAAGTTAAACAAGTGTCAATTTTGGGAAGTGCCCTTGGTCTTGAGAAACAAAACAAGGAACTCACAAAATTGCACTAGTTTGTAGCATAATACAGTGCCACATTCTACAAGGAACAGAAATGTCCAGCCATTGTTATGTATCTCCATATATCTTCTTGTTTCTACAGATGATGTGGAAATTAATGCAAATACTTTTCGCTCCTCACATCAATCCTACATGACCATGAGTATGTGTGTTCCAGATCACATACGTACGATGGTTTTCCTCCCAAATTATTTTTGAAAGAATCAGTAGGGACATGAGGGCACCGCACATAATGACATGAGGCACAAGGTTACCAAACATGCTGGATGAACATGAACCAGTAGGGACAGCAAGCACACTCCACGCAGAAGAAAACATGATTCACAAACTGGGGCTGGAAGCTAGGATCAGAACAGAAATATGGCATCACAGAACATGATTATTAAAAAACAGTAGTAGCACGATCAAAAACCCCAATTTTGTCATGCGATTCGATTCGATCGTCCACGAATAAGATGCAACTACGACACCTCACTAGTACCATATAGATTGGTCGTCCCACAGATAAGATGCAGTTCAACACTACACTACTACTTCCTCCGTCCGGAAATACTTGTCAAATGAATAGATGTATCTAGATGTATTTTAGTTCTAGATACATTCATTTGTATTCATTTCTACGACAAGTATTTCGGACGGAGGGAGTACATTGATTACCTAGGAAGCTAAGATAAATTGCGACTGGCCGTCCACAAATTAATTAAACAAGTAGTAGTAGCATAGCAGCAGAGTAATCTGACTGAACCAACTGAACTGAAATCATAAGGTTGCATGTACTAAACGACAGAGATATGAGGAGCATGCAGAAGAATCATAAGGTTGCATGAACTAAACGACTGATAGGGGGAGCATGCAGAAGAAACACGATTTACAAACTGGGAATGCACTTCAATAGTATAGATTGCTACCATGTGATCGGAACAAAAAAAAACGGCATCACAAAACATGATTAAAACAGACAGTAGCACGTTTGAAATCCCAATTTTGTCATGTTCAATTTGATTGAATCGTCCACAAATAAGATGCAGCTAAGATACGTGTAAATTTCCTTGCGCATGTACAGAGACCGTAAGTGTACATGAGGAGAAGATTACATACAAAACAATATGAGGAGCAGATTACTAAACATGCTGGAAAAGGGTCATCATAGTGTGCCTCATGCATCCTCCCAAACAACCAGCAAATGTAGGATGCAGTCCATCATGAGTTTCTCAGTGACTGTGGATCAGTTATCACAATTCACAACCATAAAAGATATATATAACTCTTACGCCATGCAGAACAAGATTAAGGAATGAACATTTAAAAAAAATAGCAGCTGAGGATGCAAACAACATTAATCCAGATTACTATCCTATGATCAAAGCAAATGCCATCCCAATCAAATGATTAAACACATGGTTGTAGCTTGTCCAAAATCCCAATTTTCACATGCGCTGAAACTGCAACTCCATTCGGTTGTCCGACAGATAAGATGCATATCAACATTACCCAAAATGAAGCTAATTAAGATAGTCATGGTGCTCCCGAAATTAAACACAGATATTAGCAGCAGAATAAACTGGCCGAACTGAAGTGATATCAAAAGGTTACATGAACTAGAGAGCATAGATGAACAGAGCGACAGATAGAGTGATTCAAAATAATTAGGGACATCAGCGCACCACACATAATAACACAAGGCAGAATAGGCCGGGTGTTTACCTCATTCTAAAATAACACAATGCAGAAGCAGAAGGTCTGAATGAAAGGGGAAATCAAGCAAATTGTGCCTGGTCAATGCTTCCAGTCCAGGATAACCAGCATGTAGGAAGATTACAAAGATGTTGGTGACTATATATGGACCATCACAAGCACCATGCAGAAGAAAACACGATTCCCAAACAGGGGATGCACGCCATTAAGAGATCTTGCTATCCTTGCTAGGAGTCTATAAGACCGGAACAAAAAAGTTGCATCACAAAACATGATTATAACACGCCCGAAATCACCTTGTCATGCAATTCAATTTGATCATCCATGAACAAGATGCAGCTACGACATTGTACTAGTACGACAGATGAAGCTGATTAATTAAGATACCTCCTGCGATTCGATTCGATCGTCCCATAGATAAGATGCAGTTCAACATTACACTACTATACATAGATTACCCCTAATAGTGAAGCTAATATAAATTGCCACGGCCGCCCAGGAATTAGTCAAAAACAGATAGTAGTAGCATAGCACTAAATAAATCTGACCAAACTGAACTGAAACCACAAGTCTGCATATATAATGACTGAAGATGATAGATGAAGTCATTAAATGAGTGATAGGAGGAGCATGGCTTCAAAAGGGATCCCACCACCCTTCAGTCCCATGTCGACAGCGTCAATGGATCAGGTGAAGTAGTGGGCTGGCTAATCTGCAGTGAGATGAATCGGACTGTCAGATTGATGCTCGTGCCGCCGTTACACCTAGGGAGGAAGAAGAGATGAGGAAGGTAGCGGACCTCAACTCCTAGGTAGGCGCCACGGTCGGTCAACTTGGCGAGGCGGGCGAGCTCCTTGCGGTCGAGGAAGCGGGAGAGGACGGCGACGGCGAGGTCGATGTGCTTGATGGCGAGGGCCGTGATCCGGTTTGCGCGGCACAGGTAGTCGAGCGCCTTGTCCACGTCGCCATCGCTGGCTACGTGACGGGTCTTGGCGGTGGCGTCCGGGTCGTCGGACAGATCGACCTTGGCGAGGCTCTCGGTGGCGGCGGCGACCGGGTCGCGGGGCTTGCCGGGGACGGGGGAGTGGCCGCCGACGAGGCACTCGACGCAGCGCGGGAGGTGGTGCTCCTCGAGCATCTTGACGGCCAAGATGGCGGACTCGACGCGGGCGATGGCCTGGGGCTGGGTGGTGGGGCGGGCCGGGAGCTTCTGCGCGAGCAGCGCGTCGTAGAGCTGCTCGTCGGGCAGGAGCGCGAAGGCGATGTTGACGGCGGAGACGGCGCGGTTCTTGACGGCGGTGTCGAGGCAGACCCAGAGCATCCTGGCGCCGGGGTCCAGGCCGAGGTAGTAGACCTTGAAGACGTCCGAGGCGATCTGCCCGAGCCTGGCCTCGGCGTCGGCAGGGGTGGGGGCGGGGGCGGCCCGGTGGCGCTCCAGGCGGCGGTGGAGCTCCAGGAGGCGGTCGCGCTGCGTGCGCACGTTCTTGGCGGCCATCATGGCCTGCATGAGGACCCACTCCAGGTTCTCCTTGCTCAGCTCTCGCGCCATGGCCGCCGCTCCGCTTGTCTCTCTCACGCTGCGAGTGTGAGGCCGGAGGTGAGAATTCTTGGGGAGGAGTGGAAAGAAAGGTTGGAGGAGCAGCGAGCGCCAGGCAGATCCGGCTGCAGGGGATGGGCCCACCAACCAGAACAGGAGGGGTAGCGTGCTCCCTCCGCTACCACAACAAGATAGACACCCTTCTTCCGAAAGTGCCTATGTGATCCCGAGCTCCTGTATGCTCGCTATCTATGCCGCTGCCTCGCCCCGAGATGCTCGTCACAAGGAGTACTGTTTGTGGAATAATATAATAAGCCCACATCTGACAGGCGGCAGACTTAACAACGATCAGCGTCACTTGGCGCGCTCTCAGCCATTCGGCACGTGTCGCGCTTTGGACGCTCCCTTCAGATTTTGTTTTTTTATTTTTTCGCACGCGTTTTCGGCTTTTTAAACGGTTTTTTCAGGTTTTTTCAACGTTTTGGTTTTCCCCCGGTCTTCCTTAGCTTTTCGACCAAAGTAAATTTTTTTAAGCGAACAAACGCGTTTTCTTTTTTTTTCTTTCGCGAGAGGCACGGTTGTGATTTAGCGAGAGTCACGGCCGTGCCTTTCGGAAACGAAAAAAACGCGTTTTCTGTTTTTTTTCTTTCGCGAGAGTCACGGTTTTACTTCCGCGAGAGGCACGGTTGTGCTTTCGCGAGAGTCACGGCCGTGCCTCTCAGAAAGGAAAAACAAAACGCGTTTTCTGTTCTTTTTCTTTCGCGAGAGTCACGGTTTTGCTTCCGCGAGAGGCACGGTTGTGCTTTGACGAGAGGCACGGCCGTGCCTCTCGAAAAGGAAAAATATGCGTTTTTTGTTTTTTTTTCTTTCGCGAGAGTCACGGTTTTGCTTTCGCCAGAGGCACGGTTGTGCTTTCGCGAGAGTCACGGGCGTGCCTCTTTCGAAAAGGAAAAATATGCGTTTTCTGTCTTTTTTTCCTTCCACGAGAGCCACGGTTTTTGCTTCTGCGAGAGGCACGGTTGTGATTTCGCGAGAGTCATGGTTTTGCTTTCGCCAGAGGCACGATTGTGCTTTCGCGATAGTCACGGGCGTGCCTCTTTCGAAAAGGAAAAAAACGGGTTTTTTGTCTTTTTTTCCTTCCACGAGAGTCACGGTTTTGCTTCTGCGAGAGGCACGGTTGTGATTTCGCGAGAGGCACGGGCGTTCGGAAAGAAAAAAAAAACGTGCTCCCGGTTTGGTTTTTTCGTTTGATTTTTTTCGTCCGGTTTTTTCGTGAAAAAAAGTTCGTTAAAGCCTATCAATATGAGATCTAGTTTTGAAAATCTCGACGCGAGGAATCCAATGGTGAAAATGGTTTGAGGTTTGGACGCATGGTTTAAGAGATAAAATGTTTTGAATAAATGGATCTACGAAAAAAAGGGAAATCTCTCAAGTTGCGACAAGTGGCGCGCTGCATGTGCGCCACTTGTCGTGACCTGGGAAGGTGGAGTGTTGTTTGCAATGAGTACTCTTTAATTAATGATTTCGCCGTTAACGATACACCCGGCTGGAACGGATGTAGCCAGACTATATGGGCCGTCGTCTCTTAGATCAACGATGCTATACACACGACACTTGTGCACAATTTGTGAACGATGTAGTTAATCAAGCCGTTGGTTTGGAAGTAAACTGCAGTACACTGTCTGATTTTGAATCATGCATGAATCGGTCACGCAGCCGTCGTGCTCAAAGCAGTTTCGCTCTTAGATTGTCGTCTCTTAGATTCTGGACTAACCCGTCGCGTTGGAGAATATATTGGGCTGGCCACCCGTAGGAATCCGACACGGTGCCCTCTCTGGCACTGCATTTGTCTAAGAAAACCCAACTCTCCCCCTGCCCACGAAAAACAATTCAAGTAGTACACATTCGCAGTTACTCAAAAAAAAAAAAGTAGTACACATTCGCCAACTCAAAAAAACGTAGTACGTACGCCAAAACTAAGATCAAGTTCCCAAAATGTGATAATACATTTTCCGGCCTGGCAAGACAATCTAGCATTTCCAAAAAAAGAGAGCACATTCAGCATTCTAGCACATGGTACACTGACAAAGTTAAACCTTAGGGCACCTCTAACGTTGACCCATAACCTGCCTGCATGGCTGCACCCCTTCAGATCATGTGGTACCTTATCCGTCAGCGGACTGGTCCGGATGTCAGTATTCTCGTAAACCGGAAACAAACCAGAAGGCGGGGGCTTTCTGGGCGTCCGGACGGTTGGTACGCACGCGTCCGACAACCCGGTCCCACCCAAAACCCTCTCCCTCGCCTGCGCCATTTCTCGACGAAAGCATTCACCCCGCATTCATTTCGCTCTAGAGCACCAGCTCCGCATTGATGCCGGCCCAGAGCGGACATGACCTCTCACTAGTATCGGCACTGAAGCAACCCGCCGATCGAGAGAGCCGCTCGCATCACGTCCCTGATGTTCGTGCTTGTTCAATGTCGGAGAGATGTTACTGGACGGGACTCCGCCTACCGTCATTAAACAGGCGCTTTGCTCGAGAAATAAACTTTGAGGCCCGCATTGACACACCCCGCCGCATGGCCTCACCGGTATCTGCTATTTAAATGATGTCACTAACGGCATGAACCGCGGTACAACACATCCGCTCCACATACTCCTCCCGTCCACCACACCAGCAATGGCCGCGAGTGGTAACGTGTTGTGGGAGGACCTATCGACAGAGGAGAAGCATGAGGTGGTCGTCCTTTGGGCCGGCTGGCAGGGCCACCGTGCAAGGCAGATGGAGGCCCGCATGCCGGCCAACTCCCAGAAGGTCTTCGATGACGACCCGACGGTGGAGACAGGCTCCGACGGTGATCCGGCGCCGAAGCCCCGCATTGGTCCATGTCGGCTTGACCATGGAGCAAGCCCAGACACGCTTCAACGAGCCATGATGGAGGAGGAGCTGCCACATCCCTTGTTAGTGTTCCGATAAGCGCAGCAGGAGTAGCGGTACAACCTATCCCATCTCGAGCAGCACTCGCTAGTGGAGGGCCAAATCTATAGCGAGAGCGCAAGCGAGGAGGCCGTGGCGGCCATGGTGACGCAGAACCCCAATTTCGACGTCGAACAGTGCATGCTCTACGAGACCTCACGCACTCATGCCGCTCGCAACGCGGTCTCGGCGTAGCCGGATGAGGAATCGGTGCTAGCGGCGTAGGCGATCGCGGACGAGAACCCCGCGAGCTGTGCGTCTGTCAGGCCGCCAACGGCGCTTCATTGGGGCCGGTGGAACGGCGCTCGTGCCGCCCCGTCCACGTCCATCAGCGACGGGCAAGTCACGGACTCTGACGAGGAGTAGTACATGGAAGGTGTTGGGGCCTTGAGTCCCAATTGGGCCAGTCCGTGTCCCATGTCCTATTTTTCCTCGCCGGCGACCGCACCATCAATTCACAGGTCTCATCTCCGCCGGACATGGACATGACCAACGTCAGAGGGGAACAACAAGACTTGAAGGACAAGGCAATCATAGATTTTGACTAGGTTTAGGTCCTATCGCATTTTTAATGAAACGTGTCGAAAAATAATGAATATGCTACAGTTTAGATGAAATTCATCTGGTTTGTTCAAATTTGTTTTCAAATGGATGCGGGCGCAGTTGGGTGGCCGGCTCCTGCATCGATGTTCGCGGACTGGTCCCTACCGGTCCACAGACGGATACATTGTCAGCGTTGGAGATGCCCTTATCCACCTTCATTTAAAAATGGGTTGCCCTCACACACCCTTATCCATCTTCATCTAAAACCTGGTTGCCCTCTCACACACACCTAACATATGACACAATTGACAGCAAATTCACTTTGTCTGAAGCGAAAGTGCTATTGTGAGCTTGAGCGGACATGAGCTCGGACAAACAATAAAATCCAAAAAAAATAGTAATTTTTCTAAAAAAATATGTTTTTTGGAAAGAAATATTGATGTTTTTTACACACGTAAGGAATCACCTTTGTGCAGGTGCGAACAAAAAAAATCGGTGCTCTAAAATGCTTTTAAAATCACACTTTATGGAGCATCAATTTTTTCCCAGACCTCCACGAATGTGATATCATCACAAAAATTTGCATGTGTATATAAAAAAAAAACTTCAATGTTTCTTGCCAAAAAATTCAGATTTTTTATTTATACCTTTTTTTTTGGAATTTCAAGCTCACTTACTCCATGCTTCTCCATCTCGCATGACAGTGTTGCATTTCCAAAGCAGATCATAATCAGTATTTATCCCAAGAAATATTAGCAAATCCGGACTTTAACCATTTTCAGGGAAAAATTCTTGTTGCCCGCGCACCCTCAACATATGACCCAACTGACAGCAAATTCCCCAAATCTGAAGAAACATTTCTGTCTTGCAGGACAATGTTGTACTTCCAAAACAGAGCATATTCAATATTTATTTCAATGCATATTCAGAATGCCGGACATTAACCATTTTTGCGAAAAAAGAAGGAAAAATGGTTGAGCACACCAACTTCAGGCCCTTTAGTTCATAGTCTGAACTAAGGCACGCTTTTCAAACTTGTGACAAACACATGCATGAATTTCCGGCGCCGTCACAAATGGACAGATCCAATGAACGCAGGTACTAGGAAACAACCGCACCGAGTTACCCATCATTTTATTCATTTACTACACGCCTGTCGGAGTTAACTAGAAAGCGGAAATCCTGATCCACGGATCAGGACGTACGGAACTAAACGAACCCGTGCCACGGCTCCGGTGAATCCCGTCTATGGTGTTCCACGCCCGTCCGTGACATGGCCCACCGCCCAGGTGTACCGCCGTGCGTATATCTCCTTTTCGCTATTATCCCTCTCCACAGTAACTGCTGCATTCATTACACGCAGCACATCACGAAGCAGTTCCCAACAGCCCAGATAACGAGCGCCTGTATGCCCGCGCTCACATACTCCACGTCCCCCTTCTTCGCTCTAGTTCAAGTTGATTTTCGAAATCTCAAAATGCTAGTCCATTAATAGAATGAACATTCGAAAACATGTGATTCCAAGCAAGGAGGAATATATTTTTAGCATTGCCTTGTGGAAACAAATATTGTTATTGCACACATCTTGGTGCAAAAACTAGGGGTGTAAAAGGAAAATGAACGGTGCCCGCAAGTCCCGTTTAGTTAGCTTTAGCTAGCTTGATTGTTCATTTTCTTCGAAAAAAACTTGATTGAACTATTAGACCATACATGGATTAAATGGGACTCGGTTTACTTCCCTAGCAAAAACAGCCCATCCGCAGAAGGCTGTGTGAAAAAAAAGTGCAAGATCATCTTCAGCAGGACAAATGTTTTTTGCACACATTTCTTTGTGAGATAAGGAGCAGTCATCTCTTTCACATTCTATATCTTCTCACATGTGTGTTCACCAATATATGTTTTACATTAGATAACTATCTGACCTTTTGTCAAATGAACACTTGGAAAGCCAGGGGCGTCCATCCACACAATTAGCTCAAAGTAGACATTCTCATTTCTAGTCTTGGTGATCTTCACTCTCTTTTGTACCTCGTACTCAGAGATGGCTTGCCAAATCTTCTCAATAGTTCCAAAACTCATGCCACGCTTGAAATCTGGTTTATCCATGTCTACAACATTGATAAATGGTTTGAAGTTGAATTGCATTGAAAGTGCTAGTTATCGACTAGAGCGGGGTGAATAGGCGATTTTTATGAAGGTCTTCAAAACATGGGAGTTTCAAAGACAAACAATAGAAATGAACCTATTGATATGCAGCGGAAGGAAGACTACACTAGACAAGCCATAGTCATGTAAGTAATGAAGTGAAAGCACGAAGACTATTAGCAGCTAGGCAGTATGGATCAGGATGGAAGATAGTATGAAGCCAAACAACAACAGTCTTCACACAGTGAAGTCAATTAGATCATGCAAGCAGGCAATGACTTCATGAAGACAAACTGTAAGTAAAGAGGAACCAGTTGCTTGGAGAGGACAATGATTTGTTGGACCAGTTCCAGTTGCTGTGACAACTGTACGTCTGGTTAGGGAGGCTGAGATTCAACTCAGAAGACCGCGTCTTCACCTTATTCCCCTTGAGCTAAGGACACTTAGTCCTCGCCCAATCACTCTGGTAAGTCTTCAAGGTAGACTTCCAAACCTTCACACGCTTTGTTCACCGGCAATCCACAATGACTCTTGGATGCCCAGAACGCGACGCCTAACCGGCTGGAGGATTCACAGTCCTCAAGTGTAATAAGTCTTCAGATCACGCGGACAGAAAGACTTCAGTGATGCCTAACACTCTTTGGCTCTGGGTGTTTTGGGCTTTGTCCTCGCAAGGATCTCTCTCTCAAATGCTTCAGAGGTGGGTTGCTCTCAAACGACAAAAGTCGTGCACTAACTCTGATCAGCCACCAATTTATGGTGTAGGGGGTGGGCTATTTATAGCCAGGAAGCAACCCGACCTGATTTGTCCGAAATGAACCTGGGTCACTAAGGAACTGACACGTGTCCAACGGTTAGATTTCAAACACACGCGGCAGCTTGACTTGGGCTACAAGTAAAGCTGACTCATCCAGCTCTAGATAAGATTTGCTCTCATTGTCTTCACTCGAAGACATACGATTTGGTTGAGCATCACATCAGTCACTCTGACTTTGTTCACTTGGACCCCATTTAACAGTGCGGTGGTTCCTATGACTCAACAAAGAAGAAAAGGAAACTACGAAACAACTATGTCTACGCACTCCGTAGTCTTCACGTGAATGTCTTCTCGAGTCATAATCTTCGTTGTGAATATCTTCACATACCACCATTGTCTTCAATGTCTTCACACATTTTTAGGGGTCGTCTACGGTAGGTAAACCGAATCAATGAGGGACTACTACCTGTGTTATCCTGCAATTCTCACAAACACATTAGTCCCTCAACCAAGTTTGTCGTCAATACTCCAAAACCAACTAGGGGTGGCACTAGATGCACTTACAATCTCCCCCTTTTTGGTGATTGATGACAAACTATTTGAAGTTTTCAACGGGGATAAAAGTATGTGAAATTGTAAGGGTTAAGGCATTGTCTTCATAACTAGCAAAAGGCTCCCCCTGAAGATGTGCATATAAGTAGTTTGCTTTTGAATGCAAATGCACATGGCAGGTTTTGTTTTGTGGAGATCCTCTTCAACTTTTGAAGACAATTCATCATGCATATGGAGGTAAGACGAAGATAATGACATGCATAATGAAAAATGGACGTCTGCGGAATGACTTCATGCGGAATTTATCATCGCATCACAGAGTAGCAGAAAACGTAGCAGACGACCATCGAGTTTAAGTGTTACAACCCAAAGAACCAAATGTATCAAAAACGAGAGTTGTAACCACTTGGCAAAGAAAAATTATAGCAACCACCCATATGGACCCGCTTGAAGACTATCAACTCATATGCATCTCCCCCCTTTGTCAGTAATGACCAAAAAGGTTTGAAGACATAGAGCATCTACTCGTTCCCATCCGGAGTAGATGAAGGTGCAGGGTCGACGTTGGAGTTTGGTGGTGTAGAGGGGCCTGGTGCAGTGTCGAGATGCGGCGAAGTCATGGTTGGTGAAGTGGCATCGTCTTCTTCATCGACAACTCTCGCAACAATAGTTGCAGCCAAAGATGAATACTCTGAGTCTTCTAAGGAAGGAGTACGACACAAGACGACATTCCAGGGAGGCGTGGGATCAAATTTGTAGCGCTCAGTGAAGCCATCTTCGTGAAGATCGTCTTCGGAGCTTAGCAATGTCAGACTCTTCCAGGACCTCCGACAGGCTTCATGTGATACGAATGCATTCTTGGTGGCAAGATTGCGAATGCGATTAACATCCACCAAGAGGCTCTGCATCTGATGCTTCAGCCAGTCATGGTGCTTATGCTGTTTCTGATGCAAGGCCACAAGAAGCTCTCGGTCATTGAGTACACGAGATCGCTTCCGAGGCCTTTGAGCAATGGTGCTTTCAGTGGCTTCAGTAGTTGCACGATGAGGTGCACGTGTATTTCCAGCTAGAGGATAAACACGAGTTGCAGCAAGAACTCCCTCAATTGGTTGCGAAAAGCTTTGGCGATCAACATTATGAAGATAAATTGGCTCCTTGGCAGGCTCAAGGTAGATGGCTTCGACAGACATATCAACCTCAGGCAAGAAGATAAGCTGGGTGCGCAGAGGGCTGATAGTTGACAGAAGAGTGAAGCTTGATTAAGCGCATCACCCATGGAGCATAAAACTTCAAGCCAAATAGATCAATTCCAGATGCAGCAAGTTGCCTGATGAAGAAATCTTGAGCATTGAAGCTGATGCCATTGAGAATATAGAACATCAATGTCTTCATCGTGCCTTCAAGCTTGGCTGCAGGAGAATGTCCTTTGACGGGCCATAGAGTTCGCCTTACAATGTGATAAATGGTATGAGGCAGATACTCGAGGTCTTCGACAAAGAATTCCTTAGGATATTCAGCATCTTGTGGCAGTGGCTTCATCATGCTGAGCATCTGACTCATGTTGGGCTCAGGCATCTGAAATATGCTCTCCAATGCATTCCTGTGCAGCTAACAACCAGGTTCATAGAGCTCACCTGGAGTGGGCAGGGAAGTAAGCTCAATGATATCTTGACCTTTGGCTTCAGGGTGCACATCACCTGTCATCCACTCAAGGACCCAAGTCTTCGGATCCCTGTTGTAGCCACGAATGTGGAGAGTGGAATAGAATTGCAGCAGAAGCTCCTCATTCCAATGCTCTTTGTCAGTTACGAACTGCAGAAGGCCAGCATCTCTGAAATAGTCTAGAGCTTCTTCCAAGCAGGGCAGACTAGCAATGGCTTCACAATTCAGACGCATGTGAGGAAATATTCGCCCTTGATTGTATAAGATACACGAGTAATAACCGCGCTGCTGATAGCTCCAGAAGCGATCAGATGAGATCTTTGGCTTCGTGTACGGGTTTTTGACACCGTCAAAGAATGTGTTGTGTGCCCTGAAGCTGGTTACATTGAACGATCCTGGCAAGGTTGCAGCACTGGGAAATCTTGGCAGTCTGGGCTTTGGCTTCTGGACCAGAGGCCTTTGCTCCACATGGTATTCAAATTGTGGTCTGGGAGCAGTGGGAGGAACCAGAACAGGCCATCGGACAGTGACAAGTTGGCCGCGATCATATGTCTGCTCAATAGTGTGAGGCCTTGGGGGTGGAACAGCAGCATCAGCATTGTGTGGCTTCAGGTTGCACACTAGCTTCCGGTGCAACATTAGCTTCAGGCGCCACAATGTCTTCAGCCATGACAACGTCATTGGCTTCAGTAGTGTTGTTTGTGGCCGCCTCAATGTTTTCAACCTCCTCTTCAATAGCAGGAGGGTCGGGCACTAACACGTTCTCCTTGAGAACAACTTCTTGAGTGACTGGGGGTGTGGCAACTCTTTCTTCTTCTTGACGTGGTTCTTGATTGTCATCGGCTGATGCAGCCGGAATGTCTTCAGCGGCTTTTGCTTCGGACTCGGAGACATTCGCAGTGGGAGTGGCTTCAGGAAACACTTGACGTGCTACTGAGCTTTGTTGCACTTCTCCCTCTAGAATTCTCGACATGGTGACCTGTGGCCTAGGGCCTTTGCGAAGCCTACGGAATGCGGGCGACGCCTGTGGTGATGGAGTGGTCTGGACCATGTAGTCGTCGTCAAGCACCGGAGTGGCGACTTGAGGTGGTGGAGTACTGGGTGTGTCTTCATTACTTGGGGTCTCTTGTTGAGGGCGATCAGCCCACGAAGCATCCTGAGCAATTGGCGTCAAAGGACGACCAATGTTGATGAGTTCGCTGTTCATGAGAACAGGCGATGATACCAGTTGGTGCTCGATCTAAGGAAGGACTTCATCATCTTGTACATTGTCTTCACGACCAATGTCTTCAGCTGTGATGGGGTCAACAGCTGGAACTTCTTCATCTTCAGGAGCCTCTGTGAAAGCAGGCTCATGAACTACAAGTTGACGCTCTTGGTTTGAGGAGGCAGGACGAGCAACAGAGATGGGTTCGACAACAAGTGGCTCTGTGGCAGCAACACGCTCTTTCCGCGAAGACTTTATCTTCGGCTTCTTTGTTGATGGAGCACCATCAGAGGCATTCTGGTGCTTGCGCTTCTTGGCTTCAGCCTCAGCTTCCCTTGTCTTCTTCAGTTCTGAAGCTGCTAAAGGGACCCTGGGCTTCGAGCCTGTCATGCTGGCAGGGAAGACAATGCGAGGTGCTTCCTGCCTTGATGCTTCAGCTTGGGCCACAGCAGGCTTCTTCTTCTGTTTGGCAGCCATCTTGGGGTCGATGCCAGGATGCCCAAGAGCCTTTCGCTTCTCTGCCTCATTGTGAGCTTGAACACATTTAGCAGCGAAGTATTTCATCCGCTCTCTTGAACCTTTGGCTTCCTCATGCTTCTTGTGAAACTCTTCCTTAAGGTCATGCAGCATCTGCTTGAAGCTTTGAACATCAGCCACATTGAGCTTGGTCACGTTCTTCTTGAATTTAGCCTTTTCATAATCGATTTTGTTCTTCATCTCGACGATCTTCTGAGCCAGAGCCAGCTCATTAGCAATGGCTCCGTGGAATGTGACGCTTATGTCCACCGGGAGCTGAAGATCATCAATGCTGAGGCTCAGATTGTCAAACCACTCATCAATGAAATTATTCAGAATATCCACATCAAAGAGGGGCAGATCGTTGAAAATCTCCGCCTCTTGCTTGCTCTTGATCAGTAGCTCAAGGGCATCATCACCAAGATCTTCATTGCTTGATAGATCAATGGTGGCATCCTCATTCCGCAGAACGGCAGCAGGGGTCAGTTCTTGCACAAAACTCTTGATGAGCTTCTTCTTCTGCCTAGACTTCTCTGTCTTCTTGGAGACACGAGAGAGATCTTCATATTGCACACTGGCTTCAGGAGGTGCAGTGGCCAATGGCTTCGCACGCGAAGCTTTTGGTGCGGCAGATGGCTTTGAAGCCTTTGATTTCTTCTGCTTCTACGGCTTAGGAGGAGCTGGCGCTTCATCAGAATCTGCGTCATCAGCTGAGTGATCCACGGCGGCCCCTGTACTGCTATGTGAGTGATGCGGCCTTCGAGGTTATAGAAGGGGCCGACGACGTTTGGATTGGCATCACGGGTGCCATCGGCCCTTGGAGCAGATGGACCAGGGTTGAAGTTGAGTCCAAATGCTTTCTAGTTCTTCACAGTAGAATCTTTTGCAAACTTATAGTTACGCTTGAACAGATTGTCGTCGCGACACCATAACAGAGAAGATGGGTCGACATTGGTTGGCTGTGGTCCTCGGACCATGCAAGGATAGAAGCCTTGAGCAATGACTTCGGACTTGGACTTGGGCTGAAGATTTTTGTATAGAATATCTCCCCATGGTCACTTGATGGCGTTCTTTTCAGCATATTCAGCAGTCACAAATCTATATAGGAACCATTGTTCCGCCCAATATCTTCGAATCCATTGGATTCGAGTCTTGCATTAACCATAGTTCTCTTCAGGATCTGTCTTGTACAGTTCATACAGACCAGGAGGTAAATCCTTGGATGTATTTCCACGGCGCTGCCTGCCGCCTTTCCTTGCAGATTTTTCAGTTGCCATAATATTCAGACTGAGAGGCTTCAATACAGTGAATGGCTTCCTTTTGCTGGTCAGACAGAAACTGGCTTAAGGAGAATTGCTGTGTCGCTGTAAGGATTCTGCAAATGAATGCAGACTATGAGAACCAAGGGATTCTTGAGGGAGTCCTGGACTAAGGAGTCCTCGGGCGTCCGGCCTATTATCTATGGGCCGGACTGGTGGGCTGTGAAGACATGAAGGCCGAAGACTCTACGCGTGTCCGGATTGGACTCTCCTTGGCGTGGAAGGCAAGCTTGGAGATCAACTATGAAGATTCCTTCTTGTGTAACCGACTCTATGTAAACCCTAGATCCTCTCGGTGTCTATATAAACCGGAGGGCGTAGTCCGGATAGGATAGATACATTACCATAGTCATACAGGCTAGACTCCTATGGTTTAGCCATTACGATCTCGTGGTAGATCAACTCTTGTAATACTCATATTCATCAAGATCAATCAAGCAGGAAGTAGGGTATTACCTCCATAGAGAGGGCCCAAACCTAGGTAAACATCGTGTCCCCCGTATCCTGTTACCATCGATCCTAGACGCGCAGTTCGGGACCCCCTACCCGAAATCCGCCGGTTTTGACACCGACATTGGTGCTTTCATTGAGAGTTCCACTGTGCCGTCGACGGAAGGTTCGATGGCTCACCTTGTCCTTAAAGACAATATCACCTCCAGGGGAGCTCTGGCCCCAGGCCAAACCCTCCGGCTGGGCGGCTTTACTATGATCGCCCGTTCGGGCGTTGAGCCGACGATGACCTCTCGGACCATCGAAAACCCCCTTCGCATCAACTCCGAGCACTCCAAGCAGATGGATCTGGCAGAGTTTTCGTCTTTGAACAAACTGCTAGGTCGCATCGCCGCTTTGGGAATCGCCACAGACTACGATCGGATCGGGCCTAAAACCGATCAAGGAGAAATCAAGGCCCTACCGGTCACCCACCAGATTGCGGTAGTCGTGGAGCAGGACGGCGAGTCTTCTTCTATATCGAAGACGGACTATGTTCGGACCGCCGTTTAGGAAGAGCCGGATACTCACCCGCGAAAGGACGTGACCAGCCCTCCGAACATAGCATCGGACGGCGGTCCTAAACAATCAGAAGATATTCCGGAACCCGGATTGTTAAGCCCGGAAGGTCGTCAGACTCCGGATAATCGGTCAGGTCGGGGTTCGGATTTAATTCCACCCACCCACCCGGACATAGACGCTCTCATGAGCATAAAACAGCAGTCTCAGGAAACGGTCCACCACTTCTGGGCCAGATTCCTCCTTGTCAAGGACAAGGTAAAAGATTGCCGTGACAAGGACACAATATCAGCGTTCTGCAAAAATTGCGCGGATGAAGGAATCCTCAACGCCATCAATCGCCGCCGCATACTGAAATTCGTTGACTTAGCAACCATCATACAAAAGTACAGCGCGATGGAGAGTGCCTGGAAAACTCAGGCAGCTCGCTAGGAGCCGTCGGTCCCAATTCAACTCCCCCTACAGGCAAAGAGGGCGCACCCCCGTGGCACGCCCAGTCCAACAGTCAAGAAACATAAAACCACTATGCGGCGCGACACCGTTCTTGAGGGGTGGCTCGATGGCCCATGCAAAATACATACAACACCAGACACCGTGGCAACCCACAGCCTTAGAGCATGTTAGATACTACGGCAGGTAGCCAAGAGCGGCGAGGACATCCTTATCAAGGACGTCCCAGAACAGCACCCCCCAGAAGACAACGACACCAGAGTATTGACGGTCTTCAAGACATTCGCGTCAAACAACAAGCGCAAAAGGGCACTTCGCGACCTCGCGGAAGTCTGCCAGATCGCTGCAACAAACCCTTGGAACGACACGGCTATAACATTTAATGCCAGGGACGAACCAAGGTACAGGACAGTCCGAGTACCAGCCGCATTAGTCCTCAGTCCCATCGTGGACGGGTTTCGACTTACCAAGGTCCTCATGGACGGCAGTAGCGGACTAAACCTCATTTACGAGGACACACTCCACAAAATGGAAATAGACAGGAGCCGTATCAAGCAAAGTAGCACAACCTTCCGAGGAATCATTCCCAGTCGGGAGGCGTGATGCGCGGGAAAAATCACACTTGACGTGGTATTCGGCACGCCCGAGAATTATCGGTCCGAAGAAATCACTTTTCAAGTGGCCCCTTTCAGCAGCGGATACCACACCCTGTTGGGGCGGGACGCTTTTACACGCTTCCAAGCCGTACCTCATTATGGGTATATGAAGCTCAAGATGCCCAGACCAAACGGTATTATCACCCTCGTCAGTGATCCGGACATAGCACTCCGCACTGAAAACAAAACAGCATCCCTCGCCCTTGAGGCGCTATCCGAAGCCCTTGTGGCTGAGGAACTAACCGCACTACGCTCTACAGTGGACAGGAACAATGTGATCCTCGACAAACGCCCCAAATCCACCTCCTTCAAACCAGCAGAAGAAATAGTCAAATTCCAGGTCCACCCAACGGACCCCAAGAAGACAGCATCCATCGGAGCACAACTGAACCCAACAGTCAACGCCGCATTACGAGAGTTCCTGCGCGAAAACTGGGACATATTTGCCTGGCACCCTTCAGATATGCCAGGGATCCCATGCAAGCTGGCCGAACATAGCCTCAATATATTGTAGGGATTCAAACCGGTCAAGCAAACACTGTGACGCTTTTACGAACCCAAGCGACAAGCCATGGGGGAGGAGCTGGCCAAGCTTATCGAAGCCGGATTCATTAGAGAAATCAAATATCCGGACTGGCTGGCAAACCTCGTGATGGTACCAAAGAAGGACAAATCCTGGCGCCTGTGTGTCGATTTCAACGACCTCAACAAGGCTTGCCCTAAGGATCGCCCTAAGGATCCCTTCCCCCTCCCCCGCATTGATCAAATCATCGACGCCACCGCAGGACACGACTCACTGTGTTTCCTCGACGCATATTCCGGATACAATCAAATCAAAATGAAGGAGTCCGACCAAGCTACAACAACATTTATTACCCCATATGGGCCATTCTGCTTCAACACCATGCCCTTTGGGCTCAAGAACGCCGACGACACATACCAACGCATGATCCAAACATGCCTGGAGAAGCAGATCGCAAGACAGTTGAAGCTTACGTGGACGATGTCGTTATCAAAACTAGGCACGTCGAAACACTAATAGATGACTTACGTCTTACATTCGACAACCTCCGTGCACATGACATTAAGCTCAACCCTGAAAAATGTGTCTTCGGTGTCCCTGCTGGAAAACTGCTGGGCTTCATCGATTCCAATAGAGGAATAGAAGCAAATCCAGCTAAAATCCGAGCTCTGTCACAGTTGGCTACGCCAACAGACCTCAAACAAGTCCAAAAACTAGCTGGTTGCATGGCAGCGTTAAGTCGCTTTATCTCCAGATTAGGAGAAAAGGCACTACCACTGTATCACCTTTTACGGCGCACCGATAACTTCAAATGGACAGATGCGGCAACTGCCGGACTGGAGGAAATAAAGGCCCTGCTAGCAAGCAACCCAATCCTGGCCGCACCAAACACTGGTGAACCCATGTTGCTATACATATCGGCAACACATCAGGTGGTAAGCGCTGTGCTCATCGTCGAACGAGAGCAGGATGGACACAAATTCCCACTTTAAAAACCAGTGTACTACGTATCTACTGTTCTCACACCATGCAAATCCCGGTACCCCCATTATCAAAAGATAGCATACGCAGTCTTCATGGCATCACGAAAGCTACGACACTACTTCCAGGAGTGTTCAATCACGGTGGCCTCTGAAGTACCACTGAATGACATAATAAACAATCGCGATGCCACGGGCCGGATTGCCAAATGGGCTATCGAGCTACTTCCATTCGACATAACATACAAGCCCCGTCGAGCCATCAAATCCCAAGTACTGGCAGACTTTGTCGCCAAATGGACAGAGGCTGAACTCCCTAAAGAGTATGGCACATATTCCAATTGGGTTATGTATTTTGACGGCTCCAAAATGTTGGCAGGGCTGGGAGCAGGCGTCGTATTAACGTCCCCCACTGGAGATGTCGTCCAGTAGGTACTCCAAATATTATACACAGACTCCAACAACGCAGCCAAATACGAGGCCTTATTGCACGGTCTTCGGATGGCCGTATCCATGGGCATACAACGCCTGGAGGTGCGCGGGGACTCAAACCTCGCAATATCTCAAATAAACAGAGACTTTGATGCCAAAGATCCAAAGATGCCAGCTTATCGCAATGCCATCTGACAAATGTCGGCTCGGTTCGAGGGGCTTGAATTTCATCACGTCGCCCGAGAAAGTAACCAGGTGCCGGACGTCCTTGCTCGCATTGGCGCTAAGCGCGACCCCGTCCCACCTAACATCTTCCTGGAAAGGCTTTTTAAGCCATCCGTGGTGTGGCAAGGGGAGGGCGGCAACAACAGTCCAGATCTGAACACAACCCCAGATTCCGAACACACCGATATCATCGGGGGCTCAGCCATCGAAATTACACCGTCGGCCCATCTCATTATGGCAGTCATTGCCCCATGGACCGAACCCTTCTTGGCCTACATTGATAGGAAGGAGCTTCCCGAAGACCAGAACAAGGCCCGCCGCATTGTCCGGCGCTCGAAAGCTTACAAGGTTCACGATGGAGAGCTCTACAAGAAAAGCACTACCAGAGTACTTCAAAGATGTATCTCCGAGGAGGAGGGGCGGCATCTTTTGGCAGAAATTCACGCTGGTCTAGGCGGACACCACGCCGCAGCCCAGGCCCTTGTTAGCAAGGCCTTTTGTACAGGGTTTTATTGGCCAACGACCCGAGCAGATGCACAGGACCTCGTCCAACGCTGCGTCGGATGCCAACTCTTCGCCAACCAAAGCCACATGCCCCCAACTGCCTTACAAACTATCCCCATTACTTGGCCTTTCGCGGTCTGGGGACTATACATGGTCGGACCCCTTAAAGGGGGAAGCCATAAGAAAAAATATCTACTGGTTATGGTGGACAAATTCACTAAGTGGATAGAGGCTAAACCGGTCAAAACGGCTGAGTCCGGCCCGGTGATAGAATTCATATCCGGTGTAGTGCACCGTTATGGTGTTCCACACAGCATCATCACCGACAATGGCTCTAATTTCACAGCCGACGAGGTAAAAACCTGGTGTACTAATCTTGGCATTAAACTCGATTACGCCTCCATCTACCACCCGCAAACCAACGGTCAAGTGGAATGAGCCAATGGTCTTATTATGAGCGGCATCAAACTCAGACTAGTGCGGTCTTTGAAAGAATCAAACAAGCACTGGGTTGAGGAGCTCGACTCCGTACTCTGGGGGCTGTGGACCACGCCCAACCGTACTACCGGATACACACCTTTCTTCATGGTGTATGGTGCAGAGGCTGTGTTGCCCTGCGATATTATACATGACTCACCTCGAATGCGTATGTACGAAGAGGAAGAGGCTGAGTTGGATCGGCAGGACAACCTAGATGCCCTGGAGGAGGAGTGCGACGTCGCCAAAGCCCGTTCAGCATTTTATCAACAGTAGGCTCGAAGATATCAAAGCAGAGAAGTACGGACCATGACTTACAACGTTGGCGAACTCGTTCTACGCTTGCCGGAGAAGAAAAAGGACAAACTCAAGCCCAAATGGGAGGGTCCCTTCATAATTGACGAAGTTCTTACCGGAGGAGCGTACCGTCTTCGTGATGCATCGGACAATCGCCTAGAGCTGAATCCCTGGAGCGCGGCCCGACTCCGAAGGTTCTATGCCTAGCGCCGGATTCTTTGTTTGTTTCCTTCTCCTCTATAGTTTCCATTACTTTTTCTCTCTTTTCCGCCTTTATTTCTTCGCTTTAAATCTCTCATACGGCTCGACCGAACACCACCGACGTACACATCTTTACATATGTACGTCCATTATACCTGGGGGCTTCTTGGATAGAAGCTTTCTCATTATTCACGTAGCATCAAGCTCTTCACATATGCGTTTTCTTCCATATGTACCTTTTCTTCGCCATTATATGCATCGATATGACTTAAGTTTTGGCCAAGCTGGGTTGCCTGGCTCCTGTGCTTATGCCCTACGTTCCCGTTAGTTCGTCTAGGGCATAAAGGGAGCACCTCTGCGATTGTTACTGCTGGGTCATCCGGATATGTACCTCAGGTTGGGTGAAGCCGAAAGCTAGCGTTCTTAAGGGAATATTCGGTCGGTGAATTAAAGACGTCTTTTCATTTATTCCATTGCGTACCCCCAGAAGTTATATACACTGTGATTTTCTCATCACAATTCAGACATGTACATTCAATGCATGCACACCTAGGGAAAGGAACCCTTAACGGAACTATTCTCTCTGGAAGATGTTTCTTACAATCTCAATGTAATATAACATAGCTAGCCGGATACAACTTGTCTATTCAAGCAACTATGACCCCTACGCCTAGTTTTTGATGCATACCCCGGCCTATTCGGCCGCGACGGTATTCGGAAACACTCCGCACCTTCGGGTCCGGAGGTTGAAGCGAAAAGGTCTGCCATGACAAATGATATAAAATTCAGCTAGATGAGGAAAGTACCTAGTCACTTGGACTCGAACACTTCCTCCTCTACACCGTCCAACAGGCAGTCTAACTTACAATCCTGTTGGGAATACTTGGCGGCCACCTCTACTTGGTCATATACTAAACTGACGGCAATTTCTTCCCCATTTAACCCTAGCGGTCCAACCCGGGCCATGTGATTCGGATCCAGCTTGGTATATCGCGTTTTCACCATGGCCCAGGCCCCTCGCTGTCGGAGTAAATGGCCACGGGTAGCCTAACCGCCTCCCCCTAGCTCTTCAAAAAGTTATCAAGCCATTCAAGCCTTCAAGCATACGAAGCATAGGGCCGCCTTCCTCCAGCCGGCTATCCCCAGGGCCGACTCCCAGAAGGCGACCCAGTCTCAGAGACCTTCTCCAAGGAAGCTACGAGATGGCCAACTCCAGGAAGCCGGCTCCAAGAGGACCGACTCCCAGAAGCCGGCCATGAGATTGCCGACTCCCAGAAGCCGGCCATGAAGAGTGCCGACTCCCAGAAACTGGCCAAGACCGCGCCCACCAAGACTGCATCCACATAACGGTGATGAGACAGGACGTGGCTGCAGTGCGGCCCACTACCCCCGAATCCCGAAGCAGGCATGGCCACAGGACGCCGTACGGGTCAGCCATCTCCCGTCCGGCGGGGCACTGTAGCCATGTTGACCTCGATGTCACCCACGACAAGCGCCAGTACGGCCCGCCGGCGGTGGGCCCCTTTAGCCAGAGAGACGCTCGAAGGCGGCCTGGCCTCCCCTACTCGGCCAGGGGCGTAGCCGGCTCCCAAGAGCCGGCTACCTCCCTCCCTCGAAACATGTGCCTCATTAAGGAGACAAGACGAGGTAAGGCTACAGTGAGAGCCCGTGATGCGGCTGTGCTGTAGCCATGCTTACCTCGACAAAGCCCTCGTCATCAGGGCGAGGCAACAGTAACCCGCCGCCGACAAGACCCCCAAGCGGTGGGGCCGGCCTGTCGACCAAGAAGCCGGCAGCCGGCAGGACCCACCAGTCGGCGGGCCCCAATGGCCGGCGGAGAAGCCGGCGAACACAGACACTGACGGCTGGGACCCGCGCCCAGCCGGATTACTATTGTACCCGGGGGGTAGGCCTATATAAACCCCCCGGGGCACCCATGCAAAGGGTTGGTCTCATAGAATTACACACACCACATAGAGAGAAAAGGAGAGCTAGCCTTGCCCTCCTTCTCCCTCTAACCCGACAGCTCAAGGAGCGTTTGTAGGTACTCATTTCGATCTAGTGATCATGCGGAGACCCCGCAGAGCAGGACTAGGGGTGTTATCTCCACGGAGAGCCCCGAACCTGGGTAAGATTCGCCGGCGTGCATGTCTTCGCCTCATCCCGTTTCCAGGCACCGGCGACGTCTTACTGGCTCCCACAATGATAAGCCACCCGTTGGCATATGTCGCACCTACCACCCGACATTTGGCGCCCACCATGGGGCTAGGTGCACCGTCGTCCGGAGACATGTTCTGGACGGGAACCCTTTTTCTCCCTCGCGAGCGCAGCCAGCCAGCTGCGTCCGACGGCGCTTGCCCCGACGCGCTGCAAGGCGTCGACGACGCCTGCGCAGCGAGCTGCCTCGCCGATCTGCTCGGCGAGACTCGCACCGCTGACGAGCCCGCGTCCGACGCGGGCACAGACTACTCCGAGAGCCGCCTCGTCAGCCTCCTCGACCAACTTCACGTCTCCAGCGAGTCTGCTGTAGACTTGGAGTCAGTCGGCTCCACCGACCCGATGCTTGTCGACTCCGACACGGCATCGCTCGACGCCTACCCCTCCGACGTGGTAGTCTTCGACGACCCTCTCCCTCGAGCTGACAGCGGCAGCAGCGCTGTCACCGAAGTGCTGGTCATCAGCCACGTCGCCAACTCGGGCGAGAACGCCCACGACGCCCTGCAAGCGGCCATGCACGACTTATCCGTCCCCATCCCGGCCGACGCCGACGCCGAGACCTTGGAGGCACGCCGCCTCGCCCTCATCGCGGAAGGCCAGAAGATAGCCTCCATGCGAAATGCATTCGGCTTAAGGAATGCCGGTGCCACTTTTCAGCGTTGCATGCAGAAATGCCTCCTCAAGCAACTCGGCAGAAATGCCCACGTCTACGTAGACGATATTGTGGTGAAGACAGAGAAGCGCGGCACCCTGCTGGAGGACCTCAAAGAAACATTTGCCAACTTGCGCCGATTCCAGATCAAGCTCAACCCCGAGAAATGCGTGTTCGGAGTGCCAGCCGGCCAGCTGCTAGGCTTTCTAGTCTCCGAACGCGGCATTGAGTGCAACCCTGTGAAGATCAAGGCCATTGAGAGGATGGAGATTCCCACCAAGTTGCGAGATGTGCAGAAGTTCACTGGGTGCCTGGCCTCCTTAAACCGCTTTATCAGCCGGCTAGGAGAGAAGGCTCTCCCCCTGTACCGACTCATGAAGAAATCCACTCATTTCGAGTGGAATGACCAAGCCGACCAAGCCTTCCATGACTTGAAGAAGATGCTGACTACTCCACCTGTCCTGGTGGCGCCGACTGAGAAGGAGCCCATGCTCCTCTACATTGCCGCGACTAGCCGAGTGGTCAGTACAGTTGTCGTGGTCTAGCGCCCGGAAGAAGGCCGAGCCCAGCTAGTCCAGAGGCCGGTGTATTATCTAAGCGAAGTACTGTCCAGCTCAAAGCAAAACTACCCGCACTACCAAAAGATGTGCTATGGGGTGTACTTCGCCGCCAAGAAGCTGAAGCCCCACTTCCAAGAGCATCCCATCATGGTCGTGTGCACCGCCCCGCTCGCCGAGATCATAGGCAGCCGGGATGCATCCGGCCGGGTGGCTAAATGGGCCATTGCGCTGGCACCTTACACCATCTTTTACCAGCCCCGCACCGCCATCAAGTCCCAAGCACTGGCCGACTTCCTCGTCGACTGGGCCGAGGCCCAGTACCTACTGCCGGCTCCCGACTGTACCCATTGGCGGATGCACTTCGACGGGTCCAAGATGCGCACCGGCTTGGGAGCCGGCATCGTCCTCACCTCTCCCAAAGGCGACAAACTCAGATACACGCTGCAAATCCTCTTTGCCGCCTCCAACAATGTGGCCGAGTACGAGGCGCTCATACACGGGCTCCGGCTGGCCAAAGAACTCGGCATACGCCGGATCCTGTGTTATGGCGACTCAGACTTGGTGGTCCAGCAGTCATCTGGCGACTGGGAGGCCAAGGATGCAAACATGGCGAGCTATCGATTCCTCGTCCAGCAGATCAGTGGGTACTTCGAAGGGTGCGAGTTCCTTCACGTGCCACGGGCCGACAACGACCAAGCAGATGCCCTGGCACGGAACGGCTCCACCCGACAGGCTATACCGACCGGTGTCTCTCTCCAGCTCCTCCTCAAGCCGTCCATCCAGCCGTCTCCAGAGTCGGACTCTATCTTCGTACCGCCTGCCCCTGATGCAGCCGGATCCGACTGGAGGAACCCAGCAGGCGGCACGGGGACTTCGACAACCGGCCCGGGGACTGCCGTAGTCACACCCGGCTCGGGGACTTCAGAACCCGGCCCGGGGACTGCAGCAGTCGGCCCGTGGACGGCAGCAACACAAGAAGCGGAGGCCGACTCCAATTCCACGCCACCCGACCCACCCACTCGAGTCAGGGTGGCCGTACTGACAGTAGAAGAAGTCACAGCTCCATCATGGGCCCAGCCCATCCTCAAATTCCTAGTCAATAGAGAGCTGCCGGCTGATGAGATCTCGGCAAGACTAGTTCAACGTCGAGCCGGAGCATATGCAATAATAAACAGAGAGCTTGTCAAGCGCAGCGTCACTGGAGTCTTCCAGCGCTGCGTCGAGCCAGAGAAAGGAGTGGCAATCCTCAAGGATATCCATCAAGGCGAATGCGGCCACCACGCAGCCTCAAGATCACTTGTGGCCAAAGCTTTCCGCCACGGTTTCTTCTGGCCGACTGCTTTGGAAGATGCCAAAGAGATAGTCAAGAGCTGCAAAGGATGCCAAGTCTTCAGTTCCAAGCAACACTTGCCTGCTTCTGCACTCAAGACCATCCCCCTCACCTGGCCCTTTGCTGTCTGGGGGCTGGACATGGTGGGCCCATTCAAGACAGCCCGCGGCGGCTTGACACATCTGCTTGTCGTCGTGGACAAATTTACCAAGTGGATCGAAGCAAAGCCGATCAAGAAGCTGAACGGGCCGACTGCCGTGACATTCATTGCTGACATCACTACTCGGTACGGCGTGCCGCACAGCATCATCACCGACAACGGCACAAACTTTGCCAAAGGAGCACTGGCACATTTCTGCGCGACGCAGGGTATCCGACTGGACTTAGCGTCCGTTGCCCACCCGCAGTCAAACGGCCAGGTCGAGCAAGTAAATGGACTCATCCTCTCTGGCATCAAGCCCCGACTAGTCGTACCACTGGAGCGATCGGCCGGCTGCTGGCTCGATGAGCTGCCGGCTGTCCTCTGGAGTCTGCGTACTACCCCTAACAAGTCAACCGGCTTCACTCCGTTCTTTCTTGTATATGGTGCCGAGGCTGTCATCCCAACCGACATCGAGTTTGACTCGCCTCGGGTCACCATGTACACGGAGGTGGAGGCCAAGGAAGCATGAGAAGACGGTGTCGACCTGCTGGAAGAAGGCCGACTGTTGGCACTCAGCCGGTCCGCCATCTACCAGCAGGGGTTGCGCCGTTACCACAACCGCAGGGTCAAGCCAAGATCTTTCCAAGAGGGCGACCTTGTGCTCCGGCTGATCCAGCGAACAGCCGGCCAGCACAAGCTCTCGGCCCCTTGGGAAGGCCCTTTCGTCATCAGCAAGGCACTAGGCAACGACTCCTACTACCTGATTGACGCGCAAAAACTAAGAGCACGCAAGAGGGATGATTCCGGCAAGGAGTCGGAGCGACCATGCAACGCGAACCTCCTGAGAAGATTTTACAGTTGAAAGCAGTATGTATCATGCTACCCTTTTGTATTAAGTACGAAACAACAGGCCCCCCGAGGAGCACTCGGGGACTGCCTTCCTTTATCTATGAATGACGAGTGTCATATTCATGAATGTATTATTACATTTGATTTTCTGTCTGGCACCGGGTTCGACTAGTCGGCCCGGGGACTGGCCACCTTAAGTTATATTAAAGTTCTACCTGAAGTCAGACAAGTAGTGTGCCGGCTCCCGGACCCTCTCTTGTTGAAAGTCACAGCTCGAAGAACCGACTGTCCGACTAGCAAGAGTCAAAGGCAGAAAGGATGCCCACACGAAAAACGGTTAAGGACCAACGAACTTGTATAACGAAAAGACGGCCTCCAACCATGCTTGCCGTCTGTCAGAATAGCCGGCTGGCCGGCCTCCCAAACACTTCGCTATAATCCAACAAAGCTAGAGTACTTGCCCTCCCAACTGGCCAAGCACTTCTCCAGCCACAGATTGCAGAGCAACTGTCCGACTGAGGAGGCGGCAACCAAGGGAGGGCGGCAAAGGAAACAGCAGAAGGATGAAAAGCAAATAACAAGGGAAAGCCAAACACATGCATAATCATATTTACATATAAGGCCCCCAACAGGCCGGCAATCAACATAGTTCGAATACACCTCCAGTGGGTGGAATTGTACAAACTTAACAAAATATTGTTCTAAAAGTGATAAGACAGGAAAATAAAGACAACAGACTAGACTAAGGGCGCGGTGTAGGAGCCGGGTTGGTCGGTGGAGACGGAGCCACCGGCTGGAGGAGTGGCCAGCTGGCGGGTCTCGGCTTGATCATCGCCGGCTGCAGGCGGTGCACCCGCGCGTGCCTTGTTGCTGGAGGCACGGTCAAGCTGAGGCTGACCGGCCGCTCCACCATCTGGCCCGGCGTCTTCACCCTCCTCCTCCTCTTCTTCGCCCTCGTCACGGGAGTCGATCTCCTCCGCCGAGTCTTCGCCGTCTGCCGGGTTCAGCCCGAACCACTCCTCCAGCTGGGCAACACCGTTGTCGTCCACCTCAGGAGCGAAGGCGCTGGTGTCGGTGTAGTCGCCGATCGCCGAAGCCCGCCGGATGATAGCCGGCCGCGCCGGCTCCAGCTCTATGTCGGCCTGCTGCCGCCAGGTGGCCAGCTGGTCCAGACTCAGCCCGGGATACCAGGCCTTGACGAACTCCAGCACCCGCCTGGCGCCAGACCGAGCCGCCGAAGCCTTCCAGGCCTCGAAGTGGCCGACCGCCACCTCCAGCCAGTCGGCAGTCCGACTGGGGGTGCGGGGAATCACTTCACCAGGCCAGAGAGCGGCCAACACCTGCGCCCCGACACGTTGAAGCCGGCGGAGCAGGCGATGAGCCGGTTGGAGGCGGGCCTGGATCGCCAAGAGCTGCTCCTCCAGCGACCGGCGAGCGTTTGGCGCGATCTCGGCGCCAGCCTGCCTCTGTGCCTCGCGGCGGGCCTCGATGATCTGGTTGGCGGCGGTAGAGTAGCCAGGGAAGTACTCTGCGCAAGAAAGAAAGAGAAAGAAGAGAAAAACACCAAGTCAGAAAACGAGCCAAAACGGCACGCGGCAAGCAAGGACGAAGAAGAAGGCGGCTTACCGTCAACCAAATCTTCGATCTGGCCATAGCCGGTGATCAGCGTCTGCTTCGCTTCGGCCCAGCTGGCCGCCTCTGTCTCATACTCGGCCTGGAGGGCGGCCTCGCTGTCCTGCACCGCCTTCAGGGCCGCCTTGTGGCTCTCCTCCTGGTCGGCCAACCTCTTGGCCAGGCAGTCACGCTCCTAGGCCAAGGCAGCAAACTCGGCCTCCTTAGCACGGAGGGCGGCCTGAGACCCTCCCAACTGCTCCCTTAGACTGGCGTTGGCCGCTGCAGGGATGGCAGAGAAAAAAGAAGCAATAAGAAGAAGTCGTCAAGGAAGATCCGACCCGACTACTCAGCAGTCGGCCCGAATCTCGGGGACTACACCCAGTGGGTGCGCTGACGCGCCCCCACGTGAGATAAAAGACGAAGCACTTACCCCGGCTCTCAGATAGGTCAGCAGTCTTCTGGGTCAGCTCCCGAGCCTGGGAGTTGAAGGCAGCCGCGCAGAGGTTGTGGTAGTCCTGCAAGTTAGGCAGAAGAGCGAATGGGAACAAGAATAGCAAAACAAGGTCCGCTAGGAAGTTCCAAGCCGCCCGCTCAGCAGCCGACTCGGAACTCGGGGACTACACCCAGTGGGTGCGCTGACGCACCCCCACGGAAGAAACCAAGATCAAAAAAGTAAAGACAAGAAGACTAACCCGGATGGCCGCCCGCCTTGCAAGGAACTCGTCGTTGTACTTCCTCAGCGCCGCAGCCTGGGCTTCAAGCCGGGTCCGGACGTCCTGCGCGGCCACGTTCATCACGGCCGTTCCTTCGCCCGGCGTCCACCCCGAGCTGGCGCTGGCCGCCTCCATGTCCTGGGCTGACGAGCTGGAGCCCGCGGCCTGCTGCGGCTCCGATGCAGCCTTCTGCGGCTCTGATGCGGCCTTCCCCGCGCGCTGGCGCGACGGCATCCGGACCGCCAGATCAGTCCTCGCGGCCGGCTCGCCCCCGGCCGGTTGCACAGGCGGCAGGTTAGGCCGGCCGCCTTGAGTCGCCCTAGGCGGCGGGGCCGGTGCCGCCTCCCTCTCCAGGACGACAACTTCATCCTCCCTCTCCAGCCCCGGCTGGTCACCGCCGGCTTCTTCTGGCGAGGTCTCTGGGGCCCCAGGCGCCGCGACGCGCAGTGGGGTGACCAGCAAGGCCCCTCCGCCATCGCTGCAGCCGCAGCCTCCGCTTGGGCCTTGGCCGCTGCGTCGGCGCGTGCCTTCGCCGCCTCCTCCTCCTGCGCCACCTTGGCGGCGGCCGCCCTCAATGCCTCCGCCTCCTGCGCCTCCCGCTCCTCCCGCGCCTCCCGCGCATTCCGCTCCGTTGCCGCCTGAAGATCGGCACGGGGGTCCACGCGGCGAGTGGTGCTCCCGGATCCTCCCGGCGACCCAACGACGGAGGCGGCAGCAACCCGCTCGAGCGACAATGGAGCCCTGGTTTTTTGAGAAAGGACAAGGATTCAGGAACTACCAGAGAAAAGAAGAAAGAATACATGAAGGAGTAAATACACTTACGCCGACACCGTCTGTGGCTACTTCACCGCCTTGCGAAAGCGGGCCGCCTTCGCGGCCGCCTCTTCCCGCCGGGTCGCCGCTGCCCCGCCCCTGGGCTTCTTCGGCCGACTGCAGAACAAGCCCGGCGCGGCACGACGCTTTTGCCCGCCACCCCGAGTAGGCGGCGCGGCGGAGGAACCCGCGCCGTGGCCAGGCGCCGGCTGGCGGCGTGGGACGACTTCCGCCTCGTCATCATCCGGCCAGTCGTCGAAGCTGACTCCAGGCCCGGAGCCGCCTTCCTCGCCGCCGTCTTGGCCACCGCCCGCCTCGGTGTTGTCATCCATGGCGGCCGGCCCCAAGTCGGGGTCCTCCAGATCGTGCTCCGTCCGGTCGGGGACGAATCGGCGCTTCGCGTCCGACCCGCCTGCAGGCCGAAGAAGAGGGCTCTGTCGAGACAAGCCGACTACTCAGAGTCGGCCAAAAGGAACTCGGCGACAAAACTGAGAGAAGAAAGGGAAAATGAGAACATACCGTGGGCGGCGGGTGAGCTCGGCAATATGGCTCCTTGCCAAACTGCCACTCTGCGGAGAGCTTGCAGTTCGCAAGGTAGTTCACCATGTGGGCCACTTCGTCGTGCGGCATGTCTTTGGTACACATCCGACTCGGATCGAGCTGGCCGCTCATCTGACAGATCAGATGAGGGCGGCTTTGGAGCGGAAGCACCCGGCGCGTGACGAAGGCGGCCAGCAGGTCGGGCCCCGAGAGGCCCTCCGACTGGATCATCACCCGCAGTCAGGCGACAGCCGCGGCTCCAGCCGGCGTCAGCGTCACGGCCCGATAGGACCACTGGGCCGCCTACCCGCCGGCGGGCCGGCTTCGTAAGCCGGCAAATTGACGTAGTCGCCTTGCGGGGCGACGTTCTTCACATAGAAGTATGACTTCTGCCAAAGCTTCACCGACTGGATCAGCGTGATGACGGGGAAGGGGTTGTCGGCTGTCACCCTCCGCATCGCGATGAAGGCGCCACTCTAAGCCGGCACGCCCTGCATACGCGTGCCCAGCTTGGACTGGAAGAACTCCCCCCAGAGCTCGAGGGTGGGGAGGACTCCGAGGTAGCCTTCGCACAAGGTGACGAAGGTGGACAGCAGCACCACCGTGTTCGGGGTGAGGTGGTGCGGCTGGAGTTGGTAGAATTCAAGAAAGGAGCAGAAGAAGGCGCTCGCCGGCAAGCCGATGCCGCGCAAGAAATGCGAGCGGAAGACCACCTGCTCGCCTTCCTCCGGCGTGATCTCCTTCTCCAGCGCGAGACGGACCCGCACCTTGTCCGCGCCGGGCAGCCGCCGCGTCTTGCGGAGGAACTCAACGTGGTCCTCATGAACGTTGGAGCCATCCCAGTCCCCGCCATACTGCATCGCGGCGTGAGGCCAGCGAGAACGAGCGCGGCGGCGGGGAAAAGAGTGGTGGAACGGTGCGGCGAGACGCTGCTGTGAGGGGGAGCAGGAGGAAGAAGATGGCGGAGAGGAGGGGAGCGTGCGAGCGCCTGCCGCTTCCCCTCCTCCCCCTACTTATAGCCTCGTGCGGCGAAGCCGAGGAGGCGGGACGTGGGGTGGGACGTGGGATTAACTGCACCCACTCCCCCACGTCCCGCGATTACTGCGCCCTAACGGCGTGCCGAAACCGCCGCAGGAAGACGTGCGGACGGCTTTGGGCCGCAGAGAATCCACGCCTGGGCCCGGGCATAAGAGTGGTGGGCCCCCAACCTGCGGCGACGTCTTGTCGCGCGCGTGGGCTGGCAGGCTTTTCAGCCAAGGGACGCCGCGTGGTTCGCAGGCGGCGAGCGGCCAACCCGCAGCCCGGCGCGCGCGCCAGCAGACTCCCACTTTCCGACTTCAAAAATTTCTCGCCAAGACGGCGCGCCCAACCGAAGCCGACTCCCAACTGCTGGCTCGTCAAGATAAGAAGCTGCCCGAGCTTCTCGACCTCCGCTGAACCTCGAAGCCCAACCAGCTTCGGGGACTACTGTCGGAGTAAATGGCCACGGGTAGCCTAACCGACTCCCCCTAGCTCTTCAAAAAATTATCAAGCCATTCAAGCCTTCAACCATACGAAGCATAGGGCCGCCTTCCTCCGGCCAGCTATCCCCAGGGCCAACTCCCAGAAGGCGACCCAGTCTCAGAGACCTTCCCCAAGGAAGCTACGAGATGGCCGACTCCAGGAAGCCGGCTCCAAGAGGGCCGACTCCCAGAAGCAGGCCATGAAGATTGCTGACTCCCAGAAGCCGGCCATGAAGAGTGCCAACTCCCAGAAACCGGCCAAGACCGCGCCCACCAAGACTGCATCCACATAACGGTGATGGGACGGGACGTGGCTGCAGTGCGGCCCACTACCCCCGAATCCCGAAGCAGGCATGGCCACAGGACGCCGTACGGGTCAGCCATCTCCCGTCCAGCGTGGCACTGTAGCCATGTTGACCTCGATGTCACCCACGACAAGCGCCAGTACGGCCCGCGAGCGGCGGGCCCCTTTAGCCAGAGAGACGCTCGAAGGCGGCCCGGCCTCCCCTACTCGGCCAGGGGCGTAGCCGGCTCCCAAGAGCCAGCTACCTCCATCCCTCGAAACATGTGCCTCATTAAGGAGACAAGACGAGGTAAGGCTACAGTGAGAGCCCGCGAGGCGGCTGCGTTGTAGCCATGCTTACCTCGACAAAGCCCTTGTCATCAGGGGCGAGGCAACAGTAACCCGCCGCCGACAAGACCCCCAAGCGGTGGGGCCGGCCTGTCGACCAAGAAGCCGGCGGGACCCACCAGTCGGCGGGCCCAATGGCCGGCGGAGAAGCCGGCGAACACAGACACTGACGGCTGGGACCCGCGCCCAGCCGGATTACTATTGTACCCCTGGGGGGTAGGCCTATATAAACCCCCCGGGGCGCCCATGCAAAGGGTTGGTCTCATAGAATTACACAAACCACATAGAGAGAAAAGGAGAGCTAGCCTTGCCCTCCTTCTCCCTCTAACCCGACAGCTCAAGGAGCGTTTGTAGTTACTCATTTCGATCTAGTGATCATGCGGAGACCCCGCAGAGCAGGACTAGGGGTGTTATCTCCACGGAGAGCCCCGAACCTGGGTAAGATTCGTCGGCGTGCATGTCTTCGCCTCATCCCGTTTCCAGGCACCGACGATGTCTTACTGGCTCCCACAATGATAAGCCACCCGTTGGCATATGTCGCACCTACCACCCGACACTCGCGCACCCTCTCGGCAGACCGATATCTTCCATAGTCGGATACGCCGCCGCGCTCCCTTGAACAGTGATACGTCTCCATTTTATCTACTTTTCCAAACACTTTTGCCCTTGTTTTGGAATCTAACTTGCATGATTTGAATGAAACTAACCCGGACTGACGCTGTTTTCAGCAGACTTTCCATGGTGTTATTTATGTGCAGAAACAAAAGTTCTCGGAATGACCTGAAACTCCACGGAACATATTTTTGGAAAATATTAAAAATACTGGAAGAAGAATCCATGTCAGGGGGCCCACACCCTCTCCACGAGGGTGGGGGGCGCGCCTGCCCCCCGGGCGCGCCCCCTGCCTCATGGGCCCCCTGACGCTCCACCGACCTCAACTCCAACTCCATATATTCACTTTCGGGGAGAAACAAGTCTGAGAGAAGGATTCATCGCGTTTTACGATACGGAGCCGCCGCCAAGCCCTAAAACCTCTCGGGAGGGCTGATCTGGAGTCCGTTCGGGGCTACGGAGAGGGGAATCTGTCGCCATCGTCATCATCAACCGTCCTCCATCACCAATTTCATGATGCTCACCGCCGTGCGTGAGTAATTCCATCGTAGGCTTGCTGGACAGTGATGGGTTGGATGAGATCTATCATGTAATCGAGTTAGTTTTGTTAGGGTTTGATCCCTAGTATCCACTATGTTCTGAGATTGATGTTGCTATGACTTTGCTATGCTTAATGCTTGTCACTAGGGCCCGAGTGCCATGATTTCAGATCTGAACCTATTATGTTTTCATGAATATATGTGAGTTCTTGATCCTATCTTGCAAGTATATAGTCACCTACTATGTGTTATGATCTGGCAACCCCGAAGTGACAATAATCGGGACCACTCCCGGTGATGACCATCGTTTGAGGAGTTCATGTATTCACTATGTGTTAATGCTTTGTTCCGGTACTCTATTAAAAGGAGGCCTTAATATCCCTTAGTTTCCATTAGGACCCCGCTGCCACGGGAGGGTAGGACAAAAGATGTCATGCAAGTTCTTTTCCATAAGCACGTATGACTATATACGGAATAAATGCCTACATTACATTGATGAATTGGAGCTAGTTCTGTGTCACCCTATGTTATGACTGTTACATGATGAACCGCATCCGGCATAATTCTCCATCACCGATCCAATGCCTACGAGCTTTTCACATATTGTTCTTCGCTTATTTACTTTTCCGTTGCTACTGTTACAATCACTACAAAACCCAAAAATATTACTTTTGCTACCGTTGCCGTTACTTCCATACTACTTTGCTACTAAATACTTTGCTGCAGATACTAAGTTATCCAGGTGTGGTTGAATTGACAACTCAACTGCTAATACTTGAGAATATTCTTTGGCTCCCCTTGTGTCGAATCAATAAATTTGGGTTGAATACTCTACCCTCGAAAACGGTTGCGATCCCCTATACTTGTGGGTTATAAAGACTATTTTCTAGCGCCGTTTCCGGGGAGCATAGCTCTATTCTTTGAGTCACTTGGGATTTATATCTGCTGGTCACTATGAAGAACTTGAAAGACGAGAAAAAAAATTATCCCTCAACTACGAGGGGAGGTAAGGAACTGCCATCTAGCTCTGCACTTGATTCACTTTCTGTTTTGAGAAAGCTTGCGACACCTAAACCTGCTTCTACTATTAATTCTGATATGTCACATGTTATTGATGATGCCACTTCTGCTATGCATGATACTTATGATGAAACTACTTCTATGCGTGATACTACTATGCCACTTGGTGAATTTCTTGATGAACAACTTGCTAGGGCTAGAGAGAATGAAATTATTGAAATTGGTAATATTGAAGATAGTGATGATGAAGACTCCCCCCCTAATAAATATGAATTACCTGTTGTGCCTGAGGGTTATGTTCTGGATGAAGAATCTGCTAGAGCCATTCTTGCTTGCAATGATAGAAGTGATCTTAAGAAATTATTAGCTAAATGGAAGCAGCAATCTCTTAATGCTAGAATGAAACCTGACCCTGCTTTTGCTACTTCACCTATCTGTGTTACTGATAAGGATTATGAATTCTCTGTTGATCCTGATATAATTACTTTGGTTGAATCTGATCCTTTTTATGGCTATGAATCTGAAACTGTTGTGGCACATCTTACTAAATTAAATGATATAGCCACCTTGTTCACTAATGATGAGAGAACTCGCTACTTTTATATCCTTAAAATATTTCCGTTCTCATTAAAGGGTGATGCTAAGATATGGTTTAATTCTCTTGATCCTGGTTGTGTGCGTAGTCCCTAGGATATGATTTATTACTTCTCTGCTAAATATTTCCCTGCTCATAAGAAACAAGCTGCTTTAAGGGATATATATATAACTTTGTGCAAAGTGAAGGAGAGAGTCTTGTGGGAGGCTTCTCCAATTACTTAATGCTTTGCCTGATCATCCTCTTAAGAAAAATGAAATACTTTATATCTTCTATAATGGACTAACCGATGCTTCCAGAGATTACATGGATAGTTGTGCTGGTTCTGTTTTCAGGGAAAGAACACCGGACGAAGCTGAAATTCTACTGAATAATATGTTGACAAATGAAAATAATTGGATACTTCCTGAGCCAGTTCCTGAGCCTATTCCTAAACCAACTCCGAAGAAAAGAGGTGTTCTATTTCTCAGTCCCGAAGATATGCAAGAGGCAAAGAAATCTATGAAAGAAAAGGGTATTAAAGCTGAAGATGTTAAGAATTTACCTCCTATTGAAGAAATACATGGTCTTAATTTACCGCCTGTTGAAGAAACATATGATCTTAATCCTTCACCTATTGAGGAAACACATGGTCTTGGTAACCCGACACAGGTAGTAAAGGTAAATTCTCTCTATAGGTTTGATGAAGGTGATATTCCTCACGATAAGTCTGCTAGACAATGCTTAGAAGAGTTAGATAATTTTATTGTCAAACAAGAAAACTTCAATGCTTATTTTGGTAGACAATTTAAATACAATTCCGATACGCTTGAACACTTGGGTGATTATATGTCTAGAGTTAAAGGTGAACTTAAACTCATTAGTAAACATGCTTCTATGGTTACCACTCAAGTAGAACAAGTACTTAAAGCTCAAAATGATTTGCTTAATGAATTGAATAGTAAGAATAATGACTATGCTGTTAGAGTGGCTACTAGAACTGGTAAAATGACTCAAGAACCTTTGTATCCTGAAGGCCACCCTAAGAGAATTGAGCAAGATTCTCAAAGAAATAACATAGATGCATCTAGTCCTTCTAAAAAGAAGAAAAAGAAAAATGATAGGACTTTGCATGCTTCTAGTGAACCTATTGCTGAACCTCCTGAGAATCCAAATGATATTTCTATTTCTGATGCTAAAACACAATCTGGTAATGAACATGAACCTAATGAAAATGTTAATGAAGATGTTCATGATGATGCTCAACCTAGTAATGATAATGATGTAGAGATTGAACCTGCTGTTGATCTTGATAACCCACAATCAAAGAATCAACGTTATGATAAAAGAGACTTTGTTGCTAGGAAACATGGTAAAGAAAGAGAACCATGGGTTCAGAAATCCATGCCTTTTCCTCCCAAACCATCCAAGAAAAAGGATGAGGATGATTTTGAGCGCTTTGCTGAAATGATTAGACCTATCTTTTTGCGTATGCGATTAACTGATATGCTCAAAATGAATCCTTATGCTAAGTATATGAAAGAAATTGTTACAAATAAGAGAAAGATACCGGAAGCTGAAATTTCCACCATGCTTGCTAATTATACTTTTAAGGGTGGAATACCTAAGAAACTAGGAGATCCAGGAGTACCAACTATACCATGCTCCATTAAAAGAAACTATGTTAAAACTTCTTTGTGTGATCTTGGAGCCGGTGTTAGTGTTATGCCTCTCTCTTTATATCGTAGACTTGATTTAAATAAGTTGACACCTACTGAAATATCTTTGCAAATGGCTGATAGATCAACTGCTATACCTGTCGGTATTTGTGAGGATGTGCCTGTTGTGGTTGCAAGCGTTACTATTTTAACGGACTTTGTTATTCTTGATATTCCCGAGGACGATAGTATGTCTATTATTCTTGGAAGACCTTTTTTGAATACTGCAGGGGCTGTTATTGATTGCAACAAAGGCAATGTCACTTTTCATGTTAATGGTAATGAGCATACGTTACACTTTCCGAGGAAACAACCTCAAGTCCACAGTATCAATTCTATTGGAAAAATTCCATCGATTATTTTTGGAGGTTTTGAATTTCCTCTTCCTACTGTCAAGAAGAAATATGATATTCTTATTATTGGGGATGTGCATATCCCTGTTGAGGTAACATAGTGTTATTCGAAATTTCTCCGGTTCCATGTTATTCGGAATGAGTTTGTTAACAAGACTTGATCAACCTTGTTAGTGGATTCCTTTTGATGAGCATGAGATGGATGAAACTAGAAGCACAACCTTCTGTACCCTCTCTTTACTTTCTGTTATTTAGTTGAAATAAAGCAAAAATAGTATTTTCCTGTCAGTTTTCTGATTTATCCGTGCAATATAAAAATACCCCGAAAATAAAAGTTCTCCAAATGCCCTGAAAATGGAATATGATTTTTTCTGGAATATTTGAGAATATCTGGCACTGAGAACACAGCAGGGGGAGCAAGCACCTGGCCACGAGGGTCCAGGGCGCGCCCCCTGCCTCGTGGGCCCATGGTGGCTCCCCTCCACTTATTCCTGCACCCACACACTTCTTCTTCCTCCCAAAAAAATCACCATCCAGCTCAAGCACGAGTTCTAGCTCATTTTGCTGCGATTTTCGATCTCCTTGCTCAAAGCACCTCTCACAAAACTGCTTGGGGAGATTGTTCCTTGGTATGTGAGTCCTCCATTGGTCCAATTAGTTTATGTTCTAGTTCTTTATTCATTGCAAATTTGTGCTGCCTAGGTGACCATGTTCTTGAGCTTGCATGTCAAATTTATATGGTTCCAAGTAGTTCTAATGCATGATATAGTCTCTAGGCAATTGTAGGAGTAGTTGCTATCAATTTTGTTGAGCTTGGTTCACTTTTATTTTGAAGTTACTAAAAATTTCAGAAATTTTTCAGAGGAAGAAATATGCTTAGGAAAATGTTCCATGGTGGTCCTTCAAGGAAGCAAGGACCCAGGCTTGCAATGCGTGATGCTGACGATGAGCCACCAAGGGACGCTCCAGTGCGGCCTTGTGAATGGCCTTCAGAAAACTTTATGGATCGAGCGGGAATCAAGGAAGAATTTAATGCATATTTGCGTAATGCTGATCTTGTGAGCTTCGAGGAGGAAAAGTGCCGCCAGTACCACTATCTCACTAGTTCCTTTGTGAGGAGGTTTGAATTTTCATCTTCATGCAATTCTCCAACTGTCCTGTTTGATCTCTATGAAAAATCGTATACGATGGACTTAGAGGATTTTACCACTACTTGCAAACTTCCACAATGGGGTAGTACTAGTGAACCTCGCAAATCTGAATTTAGAGAATTTCTTGCTAGTATAACTATGGGGGAATCTAGAGATATAGCACAAGCTACCATAGGGAGCATTCACTTTCCTGCTATACATTATTTTGCTCTCTTCATAGGTAGGTGCATAAATGGTAAAGATGAAGCATGTCACATGTGTGTCCCTGACCTCAGTATTCTTAGGAGTGCAGTGTTAGGAGACAAATCTTATAATTTGGGAGCCATTGTTGCACGTAGGTTGCATCATAATAGATTTAATGGAGATTTCTTTGGAGGAATTTATGCAACCCGCTTAGCTAATTTTCTTGGTGTGGACATACGTGAGGATGATATTGAGTTGCCTCCTACTTATTTAGACTTTAATGCTATGGTTCACCACCAGTTTGTCGAGAGGAATGAATCACATCTCCGGTATCGCTTAATCTTTGACAGACGTCGTGCTGTCCGTATTACTCTCCCTGCTCCTACCTTCTTTGATTATCAGGCAAAAGGAAGACATTTTATTAACAGAGAGGAGGCAGATGAGGACGAGAGGAGGGCGGAGGCAGCTCGCCGCCACGCTGCAGCCCAGGAGGCAATAACTGCCGCATCGCAGTACGACCCCGGCTACAACTATGGATATCCGCCAGGCCATCCGTGGCAATAAACCAACTTAGGCCAAAAGCCTAAGCTTGGGGGAGTACGTATTTCCCACCGACATTACATTTATGTTCACACACACTCATTGCTAGATGTCGGTGCTCATACTCTTTCACTGTAATATCCATGCTAGTTTATTTTCCTTTTTTCTTGCTTTCTTCTTGTGTGTTTGATAAACCTTAAGAAAACAAAAAAAAATTAGTTGTAGCTTTTAGTTACTTTACTTTTCTTGCTGTAGTAGTAATAATTAAAAAGAAAACCCAAAAAGATTTCCCGTTCTTCTTTTGCTTGTTCGGAGCTTTCCCGTGTAAATAGTTTTATTTCTTTTCTTTCCTTTGGGGGTCGATAGGAGAAGACCATGATTACATTGTTGAAGTGGCTCTTATATGCATTATTGTTGATTTAACCAAGAGCCCATATTGCCTTGTCTTCTCCTGTTTATTGAATGCTCGCAGATTCCATCTTAGTCCAATGCACGTGCACTCTTATTAATTTCACATCGTTCGGTCGTGCAAGTGAAAGGCAATTATGACGATATATGATGGACTGATTGAGATGAGAGAAGCTAGTATGAACTCGACCTCTCTTGTTTTTGTAAATATGATTAGTTCATCGTTCCTGATTCAGCCTATTATGAATAAACATGTTTGCAATGACAATTAGAGATCATAGTTGCTTATGCCATGCTTGATTAGCTATGAGTTATAATGGTTTACCTTGCGTGCCAACATGCTATTAAAATGGTTGTGATGTGGTATAGTGGGGTGGTATCCTCCTTTGAATGATTTAAGTGACTCGACTTGGCACATGTTCACACATATAGTTGAAACAAATCAACATAGCCTTCACGATATTTATGTTCATGGTGGATTATATCCTACTCATGCTCGTACTCAATGTCTATTAATTTTAATGCATGTTCATGACTGTTGTCGCTCTCTAGTTGGTCGCTTCCCAGTCTTTTGCTTGCCTTCACTTGTACTAAGCGGGAATACTGCTTGTGCATCCAATCCCTTAAACCCCAAAGTTATTCCATATGAGTCCACCATACCTTCCTATATGCGGTATCTACCTGCCGTTCCAAGTAAATTTGTACGTGCCAAACTCTAAACATTCAAATGAAATTCTGTTTTTTATGCTCGAATAGCTCATGTATCAACTAGGGTTGTCCGTATCTTCCATGCTAGGCAAGTTATTCTCAAGAGGAGTGGACTCCGCTCCTCACTCACGAGAAAATGGCTGGTCACCGGGATGCCCAGTCCCATGCTTTATGCAAATCAAATCAAAATAATTGCAAACAAAATTCCCCCGGGGCTGTTGCTAGTTGGAGGCACTCGTTGTTTCGAGCAAGCCATGGATTGATGCTTGTTGGTGGAAGGGGAGTATAAACTTTACCATTCTGTTTGGGAACCGCCTATAATGTGTGTAGTATGGAAGATATCGCCATCTCTTGGTTGTTATGTTGACAATGAAAGTATGCCGCTCAAAATATTATTTATCTCTATTTCAAAATCGAGCTCTGGCACCTCTACAAATCCCTGCTTCCCTCTGAGAAGGGCCTATCTATTTACTTTTATGTTGAGTCATCTCCCTCTTATTAAAAGGCACTAGCTGGAGAGCACTGCTGTCATTTGCATCCATTATTATTAATTTATATTGGGTATGACTATGACTGGATCTCTTTTACCATGAATTACAATGTCTAGTCAGTCCTTGATCTTTAAAGGTGCTCTGCATTTATGTTTTGCGGTCTCAGAAAGGGCTAGCGAGATACCATCCTGTTATATTATATCATGATTGTTTTGAGAAAGTGTTGTCATCCGAGATTTATTATTATTGCTCGCTAGTTGATTATGCCATTGATATGAGTAAACATGAGACCTAAGAGTTATTGTGAATGTGGTTAGTCATAATCTTTGCTGAAAACTTGAATGCTGGCTTTACATATTTACAACAACAAGAGTTTGTAAAAGTTTTTGTTTATCACTTTCAGTTTATCAACTGAATTGCTTGAGGACAAGCAAAGGTTTAAGCTTGGGGGAGTTGATACGTTTCCGTCGTATCTACTTTTCCAAACACTTTTGCCCTTGTTTTGGACTCTAACTTGCATGATTTGAATGAAACTAACCCGGACTGACGCTGTTTTCAGCAGACTTTCCATGGTGTTATTTATGTGCAGAAACAAAAGTTCTCGGAATGACCTGAAACTCCACGGAACATATTTTTGGAAAATATTAAAAATACTGGAAGAAGAATCCATGTCAGGGGGCCCACACCCTGTCCACGAGTGTGGGGGCGCGCCTGCCCCCGGGAGCGCCCCTGCCTCGTGGGCCCCCTGACGCTCCACCGACCTCACTCCAACTCCATATATTCACTTTCAGGGAGAAAAAAAAATCAGAGAGAAGGATTCATCCCGTTTTGCGATACGGAGCCGCCGCCAAGCCCTAAAACCTCTCGGGAGGGCTGATCTCGAGTCCATTCGGGGCTCCGGAGAGGGGAATCCATCGCCATCGTCATCATCAACCATTCTCCATCACCAATTTCATGATGCTCACCGCCGTGCGTGAGTAATTCCATCGTAGGCTTGCTGGACGGTGATGGGTTGGATGAGATCTATCATGTGATCGAGTTAGTTTTGTTAGGGTTTGATCCCTAGTATCCACTATGTTCTGAGATTGATGTTGCTATGACTTTGCTATGCTTAATGCTTGTCACTAGGGCCCGAGTGCCATGATTTCAGATCTGAACCTATTATGTTTTCATGAATATATGTGAGTTCTTGATCCTATCTTGCAAGTCTATAGTCACCTACTATGTGTTATGATCCGGCAACCCCGAAGTGACAATAATCGGGACCACTCCCGGTGATGACCATAGTTTGAGGAGTTCATGTATTCACTATGTGTTAATGCTTTGTTCCGGTACTCTATTAAAAGGAGGCCTTAATATCCCTTAGTTTCCATTAGGACCCCGCTGCCACGGGATGGTAGGACAAAAGATGTCATGCAAGTTCTTTTCCATAAGCACGTATGACTATATTCGGAATACATGCCTACATTACATTGATGAATTGGAGCTAGTTCTGTGTCACCCTATGTTATGACTGTTACATGAAGAACCACATCCGGCATAATTCTCCATCACCGACCCAATGCCTACGAGCTTTTCACATATTGTTCTTCGCTTATTTACTTTTCCGTTGCTACTGTTACAATCACTACAAAACCCAAAAATATTACTTTTGCTACCGTTACCGTTACTTCCATACTACTTTGCTACTAAATACTTTGCTGCAGATACCAAGTTATCCTGGTGTGGTTGAATTGACAACTCAACTGCTAATACTTGAGAATATTCTTTGGCTCCCCTTGTGTCGAATCAATAAATTTGGGTTGAATACTTACCCTCGAAAACTGTGGCGGTCCCCTATACTTGTGGGTTATCAAACAGCTCCTCCATACTTCCTGGAGGGGAGGCGGATGGCCATAAGGCCTTGGCAACGCTTCACATGGCCAGCCGGGCATGCTCGTGCACTTGCGATAGACTTTGCAGCAGATCACTTGATGATCCGGATACCTCCTATTCAGGACCGCCCGTCAATATGCCTGCAAACATAACTATATCAGTTCCATTTATCTCTGAACTACTTTAAAAATAAGTTCAGATACATACTGAATATGCCGCCCCGCAGCTTCTTGTTCTCCTTCACGGAGTCGACTAGCTGGGCCCGCACATCTTTCAACTCTTCACCCAATGTGGTGTTGGAATCCTGTAGCTTGTTTTTCTCGTCCCTGACACGGGTCAGCACACGCTCGCCTGTGGCATGTAGCCTTTTCGCCTCTCTTTCTCCCTCTTGGGCGATCTTCAACTTCTCTTCAATCTGATTAGGTGATCCTACTATGCGATCAGCAGCAGTATTAGCACAGTTGATATAAAATTATTGTTCCTCGATGGAGGGGAACGTTACCGGAAGACGCCTTCTTGAAATTTTCCAGTTCGGCGGTAGCAGCATTTAGCTGCGTCCGACACTGCTCCAGCTCTTGGGCTAGCAGGCCATTCTTCTCTGCAAGTACCTGGTTGTACAATGATCCTTAAATCAGTTGTGCCAACTGCTTTCAGTCTCGGGGGCTACGAGCATATGGTTATCCTTTTCTGGACAAAGAAAACTTACCTGCACATCTGTCAGATATTGCCTCGTGGCTCTCCTAAGCCCGTCTCGAGCAGCCCGGATGTATGCGTCGCCCGACCTAAAGGCATTGAATGCCTTGTCCGAGAACTTGGGGTCTCATAAAACGGCCCTGCAGCACCGATGATTCATGGCGCTCTCTACCTCTGAGTTGGTGATGGACCTATTTTCTGAACCCTCGGCCGAAGGGCAGTCCGGGGTTGTTCCTACATCGTTCCTGTCTCCCTGACTAGATCTAAATCCTGGTTGTTGGGAGCGCGGCCAGCCGGGCCCCGGATATAGTTCGACGAACCTTTTTCCTGTAACCAAACAAACGCACAAGTCACAGTCAGATGCGGCCGCTGAAAAACATATTTTTTCCGTACCTCCTCAATGAAGGCCCGGCTGCGTTTTCACGGGCCTTCCTCTTTGAAGGCTTGCCCGGCGCTGGAACCGATCTCTTCAGAATCGCTGAACGCCTCCCCTGTGGAGCACGATACAGTGCGGTGGGTGAGGCAGAATAAAAGAACCATCTTAGAGAAGGTGTTTCTGGATCACTTACATGTGAAGCAGGAAGAAGGCCAGGGTAGTCGGCGATGATGGCCACTTCTGTGCCGTCATAGCTCGTCTGGTAAAATACCCCCTCTGCAAGTATCACGAATATGTCCGGATCCTCTTCAAACCCGGGGGTCAAGCTCCCGATTGTGGTCCTCCGGCTATGGCGCGGGACTATGAAGTCCTTCGGTGACCTTCCGCCAGTGCTGTCGTAACAGACGGATTTGAAATTTATCAAAAATAATCCGGAAGTGAAATGAATGATATAGAGGGGTTGAGGCTTACCCAACTAGGAGGATTATACATAGAATACCCATCTCTGCGCTTAACGCGAAGAAATTCCTCTTCTTCTCCTTTAAACAACTCGGCCAATATCTTGGCCAGAGCGGCGGAGGTATCCGGGCCTTTCCGACCACAGCGGGAGGTGTCATCCTCTCCGTTATAGTGCCATATTGGCAGCCCTCTGTATTGAAGTGGCTGAACCCCTCGCACTATGGAAATCGCCATAACTTCGAATATTGTGAGTCTGGACTGAGCGAGCGTCTTTATCTTGCACAGGAGCTGAAGAACCTCCGCGCTGTCATCCTCTTTAAGACTCCGAGAACGCCAACTGTGGCGTTTCTTCAGCGGAACACTCGCGAATTCAGGAAGACCCTTTCGAACCAGGTCAGGAAGTGCAACGTCCTCAATGTAGAACCATTCGGAAGTCCATTCTTTAGATGCCTTCCTTGGCGTGCCGGACAGATATCCGGTATCGGCGATACGCCACACTTCGGCTCCGCCCACTTCAAATATTGACCCCTCATGATTGCGCGGTACAAGACAGAACAATTTCCTCCACAGCTCAAAATGGGCTTCAATGCCCAGGAATAATTCGCATAAAGCGATATAACCCGCAATGTGCAGAATGGAGGCAGGGGTGAAGTTGTGCAGCTGGAGGCCATAGTATTCCAGAAGCCCTCGGAGGAACGGATGGATGGGAAATCCAACGCCTCTTAGCAGGTAGGGGATGAAACATACTCGCTCTCCCCCGGATGGATTGGGAAAGTCCTCTGCTTGAGTCTCACTGTTGAAGAAGTCTAGCCCCGCTCGAACAAGGACTAGATCTGCAGGAGGAAGGAATCCCCGTGTTTGCAACTTCGTCAGTTGGTTGTGGGACACTATACACCTCTCCCACTCGCCTTTCTCTAGGCCGGAATGGGTGGAGGAGCTGGGGACGCTAGCCATCTGGAATGGTTTCTCTTAAACTCCGGGGATTTTCTCCTACCAGTGTCGAATGGATCTAGGATCCAATCTCTTTAATAGGCGCTCTTCCTTGCCGGGGCGGGGTGCTATTTGCAAAAATACCCTGACCTTCTGCATTCGCTCGGCACATGGAAGACGAAGTTATTTGACGCGCACAAGCCAAGGGGAGCGACATTGATCAACGGTCGAATACATTACCTGGAGGTCATCGGAGGAGGAACCCGCCTTGCAATGCCGAAGACAATTTGTGTGTCGAACACTTCGTTATTAAAGACTGGTTCGGGGGCTACTTAGGGAGTCCTGGACTAAGGGGTCCTCGGGCGTCCGGCCTATTATCTATGGGCCGGACTGGTGGGCTATGAAGACATGAAGGCCGAAGACTCTACTCATGTCCGGATTGGACTCTCCTTGGTGTGGAAGGCAAGGTTGGCGATCAACTATGAAGATTCCTTCCTGTGTAACCGACTCTATGTAAACCCTAGATCCTCCCGGTGTCTATATAAACCGGAGGGCGTAGTCCGGATAGGATAGATACATTACCATAGTCATACAGGCTAGACTCCTATGGTTTAGCCATTACGATCTCGTGGTAGATCAAATCTTGTAATACTCATATTCATCAAGATCAATCAAGTAGGAAGTAGGGTATTACCTCCATAGAGAGGGCCCGAACCTGGGTAAACATCGTGTCCCCCGTCTCCTGTTACCATCGATCCTAGATGCACAGTACGGTACCCCCTACCCGAGATCCGCCGGTTTTGACACCGACAATTCTCCCACGGACATGTAGCTGTGATAGAATTAGAGGTGCGAGGGAAGGGAAGATGTCATATGCATTCTCAGAAGATTTTGAAGATAAATCAGTTTGAAGACATTGACCTCATAGCGCGAAGACATTCACTTATTTTTTGAGAGTTGGTTCCAGATTTGTACTAATCCAAGAATAAGTACAAGTGAGGAATCTAACTAGTTGTGAACCATAAGTGAATATACTTGGCAAGATATGAGATGCAGAAGAAGACAGATCCAGTTTTGGAAGACAAGAAACCACTTTTGGTTAAAGTGGATGGATCTGATGGATCATAGTAAAAAGTAAGATTTAATTACCACACGAAGAACTGCTAGACGAAGTTGAGAGGGAGGCCGAGCAGTTCAATCTCCCGCGCCCTAACTTGGTAGCGGAAGACACCTACGGCGGCGGCGGAGAGGACGAGGTCCGCGACCGGCGTGAGGACGGCGTCGAAGAAGTCGCGGCAGCTAAGCGCTTCGACTCCGGCATCGACGCGAGCAAGCGGAGGCGCTAGGGTTTGTGCGAGGTGGCGAGGTGGAAGAAGAGATTGTGACCGCGGTGAGTTGAGTATTTATAAGGAAATGGACAGCACAGCGTAATTACGCAGGTGCCCCTGGCGGTTCACATCTGAAGGACACGTGGCATGCATGCAACACATTGGAAGTTGTTCCATGTTCCCACGCATGCCCGGATTGTCGGGTGGTCGTTCCGGCTTCTCCGGGTTTCGAGCAATAAGGATATAGCATTAAAACAGATTCAACTTTTGTCTCTGTATCTTCTGCTGACAAGGACACAGAGAAGACATTCGACAGATTCAATAGAATGCATATGATTTAGATAGATAGAATCTGAGGTAGAAGCATAGAAGGGGTTAGGGTCCGATCACTTCACTTAGATCAAAAGATTCAAACAAGAAGACATAGCTATAAGTGAATGTTGTAGAGGATAGAACACAAATATATGTATTTATCTGTATTAGACCAAATCAACATTGCGAAGATAAACGCAAAAACAAATCAATGTTGAAGACAAACCAAATGCGAAGACTCTGCAAATGTGATGCCAAATGAAACACTTCAAACAAAGGTTTGGTGGTGGCGTTACCCACTGTATAGGAAGTATTAGACCCAGACACGACGCACAATTATCGTGGCGCTCCGAAGTCAAATTCTGCATTGATGTATTCACATTTAGAGTGTATGTCTTCATTGATTGAAGATATACTTTACTTTGTGTGTTGCACATCTAAGTCATCAACATGCATAAGCGTTAGGATGTGTGTCCAATCACAGGACATTCGAGGATTCTCAGATATTTAGCTCACACCGCAACTTGCAAAACCTTTTCTCATCCAAGGGCTTTGTGAAGATATCTGCCAATTGCTCTTCAGTGTTGACATGAATGATATCAATATCTTCCTTCATGACATGATCTCTGAGAAAGTGATGACAGATTTCAATGTGCTTTGTCTTCGAGTGCCGAACTGGGTTGTTGGTATTCTTGATGGCGCTTTCATTGTCGCAGTAGAGTGGCACTTGCTTCAGATGGATGCCATAGTCCTTGAGAGTTTGCTTCATCCAAAGAAGCTGAGCGCAGCAAGATCCAGCAGCAATGTATTCAGATTCAGCAGTGGAGAGACACACACAGTTCTGCTTCTTTGAAGACCAACAGATAAGAGATCATCCAAGAAAGTGACATGTGCCTGATGTAGACTTGCGATCAACCTTGTCACCAGCATAATCAACATCTGAGAATCCAACTAGATCAAACTCTGAGCTCTTTGGATAACATAATCCTAGTGTTGGGGTGTAAGCCAAATATCAAAGAATTCGCTTCACATCTAAGTGATGGGATTCCTGTCAGGACCCCAATCCTAAGTCACACCGATCTAGCATGTAACACATCATATCACTTTGCGGCCTCACGCACGGTATTCTCATGGGTGCCACCTTACCTGGCCCGGGACCGTCTGCGCCTTTTGGCTCACGTATATGATAGTGTTGCTAGCATCCATATGACAAAGAACCCGGGCTGACATGACTAGTCGCGAACCCAAAGTGGCACTAACTTACGGGGACATGCATACATGACCCAGCCTCTAACGTGTCGGTCATCAGCATGTGAATCCGGGTTGTAGCAACTGGGCTAACAGGACTCCGGGAACCCGGGCTGTAGCAGGCTAGCAGGACTCCGGAAGTCATCGCGTGACATTTCCCCGAAGGGACAGACACAGGAACGAAGTGGGACACATGCCGGCCAGTCTAGGTGTTCCGGAGCAGTAGTAACTAGGCTAGCAGGACTCCGGTAAACCAGGCTATAGCAGACTACCATGGCTCAGTGGAAGCACCATACTACATTTCCCCATAAGAGAGGCTACCAAGGATAGACAACTAGGTTGTCGGATCCCACACATACCAAGCATTTCAATCATACACACAATATGCTCGATATGTGTAAATACAACATGGCATCACAGCAAAACTCTACGACTCAAAGTATTTATTCAATAGGCTCCGAGGAGCGAGGTATTACAAACATGGGTCTCATGACCCATCATTCAGAGCATACAAGTCAAAGCACATGCAGAAGCTTAACATGTATGAGTACAGACATCTACAAATGAAAAAGGCTGAGAAGCCTGACTATCTACCAGATCCTCCCGAGGGCACAAGATCGTAGCTGAGGTATCAAGCTAAACGTCGAAGTCCACACAGAACTACTAGCGAGACTGAAGTCTCTCTACAAAAACATAAATTAAGCAAATGTGAGTACAACTGTACCCAGCAAGACTTACATCAGAACTAACTACATATGCATCATTATCAACAAAGGGATGGTGGGGTTTAACTGCAGCAAGCCATCTTTGACTCAGTGGCTATCCTAAACTACGACTGCATGTAACTCTTTTGAGGTGGCGCACACGAGTCCACATATTCACCATATCAATACACCACTATGGATCCGCTCCCGTCTCCCTACAAGAACGCCATCCATAGCACTCATGCTTATCTTGCGCATTTTAGAGTATCCACTTTCACTTGTCTATGAACTGTATAGGCAACCCAGAAGTCCTTTACCGCGGACACGGCTATTCGAATAGATCATTTATAACCCTGCAGGGGTGTACTTCTTCACACACGCTCTCACCACTTACCACCATATACACATCGTGTATCTCGGCAACCTTCAAGCGGAAGCCTGGCGAGGGAGTCGGCCACGACCTGACTAACCACACAAGTCTCTAGTCCAGGTTTATCACCTATTCGGGTTCCATCCGCGAGGAGATCCGGCCGGGGTTTCGATCACAGCCCCAAATGATGTGTGCAGGGTTCCCGAGACACCAAACGGGCACCCGGTACACCAGGCCATGGTGTATCTACCGCATCATAGCCCACCCCTAGGGTCAGCTCTACGCACGGCCTCCAACACATATCCTACAAACACTAGAAATTAGTTGCAACTCCTGGACAGAGATCAAGGCGATTAATAAGTCGAGAGGGTCCATTGGTTTCGGGCCCAACGCGTGGTAGTAGCTGTTCATTGATCACAAACACAGAACTCAGTTCCCGAGGACAGTTCAATGAGACAACCCACCATGTACTCCTACATGGCCTCTCACCGCTACCTTTACCAAATCATGTTCACACACTTAGCTCACACACAATAGGACATGTTCATCACCATTCCAATTCATCCCCGATGAATCAGACCTGACTCAACTCTAGCAGTAGCAGGCATGACAAACAAGCATGAATGAGTAGGCACATCAGGGCTCAAACAACTCCTACTCATGCTAGTGGGTTTCATCTATTTACTGTGGCAATGACAGGTCATGCAGAGGAAAAGGGGTTCAGCTACCGCAGCATGTAACAGTTGAATCGATGTTGTCCTAATGCGGTAAAACAGAGCAGGAGCGAGAGAGTGGGATTGTATCGGAATGAACAAGGGGGTTTTGCTTGCCTGGCACTTCTGAAGATGATATAGCTCTTCATCGGTGTCATTGATCACATCGTCGAAACCACGTCTATCGAGAGGGGACAACCACCGTCAAACAAGAAGGAACACAATCAATGCAATGCAATAATATGATGCATGATCATGACATGGCAAAATGAGTGTGTTGGGCTAATGCAACTACAACCAGATAGGTTTGAGCCATTTTGAACCAAGGGTTCAAAGTGCAAACTCATTTGTGATCTTAAATAGTGCCTTATCATGTTTTGCACTAAACAGCAAGTTAACTTGTTTAAACATGCATGAAACCAGTACAGATGGATATATTGGATTTTTCTGATCATTTTTCATATATATAACACGTTGCATTTGGAGTTACAGATTAATTTCTATGATTTTTAGAAGTTAGCACTATTTTCTGGAATTTCCTGAATAAGAATAAATCCAGAAAATAATTAACTACCTCAGCACTGCGTCACTGTGACGTCATCGGTCAACGGGGACGGTCCGGGTCAAACCTGACCAGTGGGTCCCGCGTGTCCGTGGTTAACTAAACTAACTAAATTTAGTTAGTCCTAACCTAGGTTTAATTAGCAGGGCAGTGCCCCACCTATCATTGACCCAGGGGAGTCAAACTGGGGTCAACCCGGGTCAAACTCGCCGGAGTTGACCCGGGGCTCGTCGCCGGCAAGCCCAGGGACGGCGGAGAGGTGCAACTTTCCTCTTCCGGCGACCAAATGGATGGCGGAGGGCAACTACGTGACGCGGGGAGTGAGCCGCGTTGATTGGTGGTGCCGGTGGAGCTCGGGGTTGCCGGAAACGAAGCCGGCGACGACCTTGGCGGACGCCGGAGCTCGGGCGAGCTCGGGCTCGTCGCTAGGGGGCACGGCGAGGTGCGTGGAGTGGTGCTACGGGCTCCTGGGGATGCGGTGAGTGCGGTGGTGTGCTCGGTTTCGAGCCAACGTGGTGCAGAGGCGGCGGCGGGTGCGGGCAAGCTTCATGCGGTCGCTATGGTGCTCGAGAGCGAGAACGGGAAGGGGGAGGAGGTAGCTGGGCTCACAGCGGTCACGGCAGTGCAGACGGCGAGGTCGGGGAGGAACCGGAGTGGTCAGGGCATCGAGGGGGATCTCCGGCGACGATCGGTGAAGACGAGGCTGTTAAGGTGGCTCCAGGGCATGCGAGTGCTCGGGGCTCGGCTAGCTCAGTGAAGCGGACGGCGGCGAAGCTCGGGAACATGTCGGGGAGGCGCGAGGACGACGGTGGCTGCAGGAACTACGGCAGTGCGGGCGCGGTGGTGTCGGCCATGGTGGGGAGAGAGCGAGGAAGAGGCGCAGGGGGGCGAGTGAGGTGTCGGGGACGTCGGGGCGACGAGCAGGAGTTCATCCATGCGTTCAGCAGCTCGGCGGCAAGCAGGTGACGACCTGGCGAGCTCAGGCACGCCGGCGCTCACCTCTGTGCCTGCCTGGCGAGAGGAAGCAGCTGACTGGCCATGGGCCAGCACAGTGCTGGGCCGCCAGGTGGGCCTGCCAGGTAAGTGCTTTTCCTTTTATTTTCTGTTTTCTTTTTATTTCTGCATGTTTGTGGCTTTTCTAAAAAATGCTTAGGCACTTTCAAAAATCACCAAACTGCTCATGCCCACTGTTTAGCATATAACCAACATGGAACATTTCAGTTTAGGATTATTTGGACATTTAAAATATTCTATAACATTTAAATGCCCAAATGCAAATAGAGTATGATTTAATTCAGTGACCCTATGATGTCCTAGAAATATGTGCACCATTTTTGTTGGAGGTTTAAGACCAAGGCAAAGATGATGAACATTTTAGAAGGGCATTTCAGGTTCATTGAAAAAGGTTTTAGTAAATCCTAGTTGGATTAAGGGGGTGCTGGGGGTTCTGTCATCCCCATTTCAACTTTCTGAGTAAAGTAGACATGATGCAACACCAGATGCTAGCACTAGGCATTACCAGAACTAGGGATGTGACAACTCACCCCACTCAACAAGAATCTCGTTCCGAGATTCAAGCGTAGGGTAAGATGGAAGGGGAACGCATAACTAACACACCCTTCATGATCCAGGCTGTACCTCATGAGAACGTTGATTCGATCACCATCTTTGTCTTGATGTCTTGCTCTGAGAACTCCAACCAACATGACAACGAGAGGAAAGGGAAAACTCTAGAAGGATCGATCTTCTCGAAGATCGAACAACTCAGGATCAACTCATGGAGTGAGACATTGAAAACATCTCTCAAGCTGAGACACGAAGCATACATCCAGAGGGATGGAGTGAAACAGATGACGAAGATTCACTAGGTAAGCAACACTTCCACACTTAAGAAGGTGGTGAACGGTTGTCAATGTAGCGAGGAGTTGAGTTGCCAAGATACCATAACGAAACATCTTAAAGAAGATGACTCGCAGAAATATTCCCTTAAGTGGCAAAAAGAATTACTTTTGATTCAGAGATCATTGAAACTCTTTATACCAGCTTAAGGCAAATCACAACAATCGTTTAGCGGAGTACGAAGGGATGGCATACCCGGACTAGGATGGATGATGTGGACTACCTTGTTGATGACAATGCAAAGGATGATTTTTGCTTATCATCGAAAATGGATGGGACCCATGGTAGGACCACTTTTGAAGGTGATCCTGACCAGAAATTACCGAGAAGGGTAGTCCATGGTTGAATGGCACAATGGCGGTGCAAGCTAGGAACAAAATGCTAATGCTGGGAATGATTCTAGTAACTAGGAGAAACTCAACAGTAGAGAGTGATTCCATTGTTAGAAAGGTTATGGCATAATCAAAGAAACTGAGAGCGGATCCCAATTAATGCCGATGATAAATCCTAGTGCTTGCGCATGCTCTCAAGAACTTGAGCATTCCCATATTCATCAAGGTTTTACCAATACCCGTGTCAAGGATCCTGGCAACACAACATACTACCATGATGAATAGTGATGGACGATGCAGATGCAAAGGGAGATAACACCTTCTCAGATTTCTCCTTAGCGAGGCCAAGGAAACAAAATCTGATGATCGACTGAGAGACATTTAGCACTTTGCTTCTAATGTTCTCCTTGATGTGCTAGCGTAACCCATTTATTGATATGGTTTGGTATCTAGAACATCAGGTAGAAGGTCGGACTTCGGGAGCGCAAGAATCCATAAGGAATAACTATGGAAGTAAATCCTACGGAATCCTTGGGAAGGTGGCCAATTGTCTCAATCAAGATACTACAATAATGGGTCTTTCGGCTAGGTGTGTTGGCCACGACATCCACTTTACCGGGTTACAGAGAGACCAATATTATAGTTCTTGGGAAACGTTCCAACCATCACACCTGCCTGAGATTCAGATCTGGTTGGTGTCAGGATAATCCAGACTCATCCAGCCTAGAGAGAAAAATGAAAGTTTGCAACACAAATCGACGAGATGACGTTGCGAGATTCTCGGGAGATGAACTACGGTAGCAAGCTCCAAAACATGAGCTGGTTCTGCTACACACCTGTGAACACACTGTCCTAGACAAGCATGACCACATGGTAGTCTTATAATAAAACACTACCGAGTTCTATTTGGGAACCATCATCGCGGATAACGAAGTCCTTGCATAAGTCCTATGATTAGCTCTTATGAAGGAACTTCTTCTCCTTGAACAAATCAGTTAGTGGCTTGGTGTGCTAGGGATGCATATAGAATGAAGGTTGCAAGTCTCCAAACCATAGTATACTTTGCACATATGCATGACTGACTTGGGATGATTCCAGAGGAATCAAAACAAACTTTCTCGAATTCACGGCGGCAACTTGCATCTAATGCACATGAATTAGAGGAAGTCACTTCTTTCGTCCAACATATCCTTCATGAATGGGACATAAAGAAAATTCTTACACAAGTTTACAACACTAGCTTAATGTTCAACATGAATCATGGACAAAATGAAAATGTTGCCAATGGGCTCAACAACAATCCATCGAGGCTTCCCTATGATGGAATTCCACAATTATGTGAACCAGGTGATAGCATTGGTTAGACCAAAAGATATAACGGTGTATGCTCGAGGAAAAACCACGAGTAAGACAACATTACGAACATCGTTGGTTCTGATTTGATTTGACGATAGCCCATACTCAAATCAAAGTTTTGATAAGACAATAGGTCCAACAACTTATCACAGGGACCAATCGATGAAGATATCATCTTTCTTCAACTAGCACACAAACACAAGCATATCCCTGTGGAACGAACTAAGTTAGGCAAGCTTTTATCTTCCAACTCTCCAAGTTGTTGTTTGGCTTAACCAACTAGCTCAGGGGTACCCAACACAGATTCTTAGAGAAGGAGTGGTTTATGGGAAAACCAACTTGATCACGAACTCAACATAGCGGTCAGGTGAAAACCTGGTAATACTTCCGAGAAGATATTCGGAAAATCACGAACCACCGATATGTTATTAAGCTCGAGAACAATCTTGCTTTTCAAGGCAAGACGACATGATGAAATAAGCAAGGGTTGAATAATCCTAACTCATTGATCGAAGAGTGCACCAGGAATAAGGACTAGGTAGCACAATCTATCTTAAAATGATGATTCAATAACCAACACGCTAAGAATGAGAATATTGTCCATTAACTACCAAGCAACACAGTTGCTAGGAGTATTGATTTCACACATCATGATTCACTTGTTGGCATTCCGGTTGCGACAACACGACACCGAGGAAATGTATAATGATGGCGAGAAGTATCACTACGTCAAGAATTCATAAGAGAAGGTGCAATTCTCATGACATTCCTGACATAAAGTGGTTAATACTTTAGGGTTGAACAGACCAAAAGCTTGATTGCATTTGATCCACGGAATACAACTGCTTTGACCCAATCCTAGAAATGGATGAGGTACTGGAGTTTGTTTCTCCTAGTCATTCCGGAATAGAATGGCTTGACGGACCACAAGAATAATAGGCATCGATGAACACGATCACACACATACTCTAGACTATCGATTGATAGACAATGGTCGGAATACAAGTGAAGAGTAACAACTCAAGGAACGTGTATCTTTTTGAGTTGTGGATGCATAGATTAGTATGTCGAGCAAAGCTCAACATTTCTTCCGGATAACCCATGCAGAACGGTAGAACCGGCAGATTCACAATGTAGAATGGAGAACTCATTAAGAGCACTCTAGTTGTGATCTTTTGGTTCAAAGAACTTCTGCCATAAGTGGTTCATGGTATTTGGAAGAAGGAAATACCACAGACCTCGAGGACTATCTCAAAGGTTACTAATATCCTAAAGGAACTAGCAAACACTATCAACAGGAGGTGAGTGGGGTGAATCTCGGGTTCAAAACCCAGGAATAGAATACCTACTAACCAAATGGCATCACGGGATGCTTTCGAGAATGACGGCCAGAATAATCACACAGGGAACACAAAACATGGCTGGATTACTAGGTGGTCCTCTAAGACACCTACGGTCATAATAATGGCTCCAACATAAATGCCAAGGCAGTAAAGTACCTCAACACACTAATTAGTGTGGTTGATCTGGCACAAAAGAACTTTGGAACGGTACGAAGGAATTTGCAAATGCATCAGACTATTTAGAAACCTGGGATGACTCGGACAGCATAACGGCTGTGAATGCTCAAAAAGATTTGAGACATCCTGCAAAATAGTGGCGTAACCACTTAACATCATCATATCAAGGTTCTGGTTCAACTGACAACATACTAAAAGTAGTAGAAACTGAATTGAGGCCTGGAACCAACAATCCTATAAGTCTCTATCATAGTAACTCGTCATCCTAATAGATAGATGAGAAGGCCTAGTTCTTAAGAAAAGAAGAGGTTGACTCATATCAGAAGGCATAAGGTAAAGGAGTAAAAAGAGCCTTACGTTCCCATCCACAATCAATTCCCCTATATATAACTAAAGCATTTCTAGACTCAACTTCGACCAGTTTGGCATGGTAATCCTACAGGCAGTCAGGCTCTGATACCAAAGCTGTCAGGACCCCGATCCTAAGTCACACCGATCTAGCATGTAACACATCATATCACTTTGTGGCCTCACGCACGGTATTCCCACGGGTGCCACCTTACCTGGCCCGAGACCGTTTGCGCCTTTTGGCTCACGTATATGATAGTGTCGCTAGCATCCATATGACAAAGAACCCGGGCTGACATGACAAGTCGTGAACCCAAAGTGGCACTAACTTACGGGGACAGGCATACATGACCCAGCCTCGAACGTGTCGGTCATCAGCGTGTGAATCTGGGCTGTAGCAACTGGGCTAACAGGACTCCGGGAACCCGGGCTGTAGCAGGCTAGCAGGACTCCGGGAGTCACCGCGTGAAATTTCCCCGAAGGGACAGACACAGGAATAAAGTGGGACACATGCCGGCTAGTCTAGGTGTTCCGGAGCAGTAGTAACTAGGCTAGCAGGACTCCGGTAAACCGGGCTGTAGCAGACTACCATGGCTCAGTGGAAGCACCAGACTACATTTCCCCATAAGAGAGGCTACCAAGGATAGACAACTAGGTTGTCGGATCCCACACATACCAAGCATTTCAATCATACACACAATATGCTCGATATGTGTAAATACAACATGGCATCACAGCAAAACTCTACGACTCAAAGTATTTATTCAATAGGCTCCGAGGAGAGAGATATTACAAACATGGGTCTCATGACCCAACATTCAGAGCATACAAGTCAAACCACATGCGGAAGCTTAACATGTCTGAGTACAGAGATCTACAAATGAAAAAGGCTGAGAAGACTGACTATCTACCAGATCCTACCGAGGGCACAAGATCGTAGCTGAGGTATCAAGCTAAACGTCGAAGTCCACACGGAACTACTAGCGAGACTGAAGTCTCTCTACAAAAACATAAATTAAGCAAGCGTGAGTACAAATGTACCTAGCAAGACTTACATCAGAACTAACTACATATGCATCATTATCAACAAAGGGATGGTCGGGTTTAACTGCAGCAAGCCAGCTTTGTCTCAGTGGCTATCCTAAACTACGACTGCAAGTAACTCTTTTGAGGCGGCGCACACGAGTCCACATATTCACCATATCAATACACCACTATGCATCCGCTCCCGTCTCCCTACGAGAACGCCATCCATAGCACTCATGCTTATCTTGCGCATTTTAGAGTATCCACTTTCACTTGTCTATGAACTGTATAGGCAACCCAGAAGTCCTTTACCGCAGACACGGCTATTCGAATAGATCATTTATAACCCTGCAGGGGTGTACTTCTTCACACACGCTCTCGCCACTTACCACCATATACACCTCGTGTATCTCAGCAACCTTCAAGCGGAAGCCTGGCGAGGGAGTCGTCCACGACCTGACTAACCACACAAGTCTCTAGTCCAGGTTTATCGCCTATTCGGGTTCCATCCACGAGGAGATTCGGCCGGGGTTTCGCTTGCAGCCCCAAATGATGTGTGCAAGGATCCCGAGACACCAAACGTGCGCCCGGTACACCGGGCCACGGTGTATCTCCCGCATCATAGACCACCCCTAGGGTCAGCGCTACGCACGGCCTCCAACACATATCCTACAAACACCAGAAACTAGTTGCAACTCCTGGACAGAGATCAAGGCGATTAATAAGTCGAGAGGGTCCATTGGTTTCGGGCCCAACGCGTGGTAGTAGCTGTTCATGGATCACAAACACAGAACTCAGTTCCTGAGGACGGTTTCAATGAGACAACCCACCATGTACTCCTACATGGCCTCTCACCGCTACCTTTGCCAAATCGTGTTCACACACAGTAGGACATGTTCATCACCATTCCAATTCATCCCCGATGAATCAGACCTGACTCAACTCTAGTAGTAGCAGGCATGACAAACAAGCATGAATGAGTAGGCACATCAGGGCTCAAACAACTCCTACTCATGCTAGTGGGTTTCATCTATTTACTGTGGCAATGACAGGTCATGCAGAGGAAAAGGGGTTCAGCTACCGCAGCATGTAACAGTTGAATCGATGTTGTCCTAATGCAGTAAAAGAGAGCAGGAGCGAGAGAGTGGGATTGTATCGGAATGAACAAGGGGGTTTTGCTTGCCTGGCACTTCTGAAGATGATATAGCTCTTCATCGGTGTCATTGATCACATCGTCGAAACCACGTCTATCGAGAGGGGACAACCACCGGCAAACAAGAAGGAACGCAATCAATGCAATGCAACAATATGATGCATGATCATGACATGGCAAAATGAGTGTGTTGGGCTAATGCAACTACAACCAGATGGGTTTGAGCCATTTTGAACCAAAGGTTCAAATTTCAAACTCATTTGCGATCTTCAATAGTGCCTTATCATGTTTTGCACTAAACAGCAAGTTAACTTGTCTAAACATGCATGAAACCAGTACAGATGGATATATTGGATTTTTCTGATCATTTTTCATATATATAACACGTTGCATTTGGAGTTACAGATTAATTTCTATGATTTTAGAAGTTAGCACTATTTTCTGGAATTTCCTGAATAAGAATAAATCCAGAAAATAATTAACTGCATCAGCACTACGTCACTGTGACGTCAGCGGTCAACGGGGACGGTCCAATTCAAACCTGACCAGTGGGTCCCGCGTGTCAGTGGTTAACTAAACTAACTAAATTTAGTTAGTCCTAACCTAGGTTTAATTAGCAGGGCAGGGCCCCACCTGTCATTGACCCAGGGGGTCAAACTGGGGTCAACCCGGGTCAAACTCACCGGAGTTGACCCGGGGCTTGTCGCCGGCAAGGCCAGGGACGGTGGAGAGGTGCGGGTTTCCTCCTCCGGCGACCAAATGGACGGCGGAGGGCATCTACGTGACGCGGGGAGTGAGCCGTGTTGATTGGTGGTGGCGGTGGAGCTCGGGGTCGCCGGAAAAGACGCCGGCGACGCCCTTGGCGGACGCCGGAGCAAGGGCGAGCTCGGGCTCGTCGCTAGGGGGCACGACGAGGTGCGTGGAGTGGTGCTACGGGCTCCTGGGGATGCGGTGAGTGTGGTGGCGTGCTCGGTTTCGAGCCAACATGGTCGTGGCCATGACGGCGACAAGCAGAGGCGGCTACGGGTGCGGGCAAGCTTCATGCGGTCGCTACGGTGCTCGAGAGCGAGAACGGGAAGGGGGGAAGGTAGCTGGGCTCACGGCGGTCACGACAGTGCAGACGGCGAGGTCGGGGAGGAACCGGAGTGGTCAGGGCATCGAGGGGGATCTCCGGCGACGATCGGTGAAGACGAGGCTGTTGCGGTGGCTCCAGGGCAGGCGAGCGCTCGGGGCTCAGCTAGCTCGGTGAAGTGGACGGTGGCGAAGCTCGGGAACATGTCGGGGAGGCGCGAGGACGACGGTGGTTGCGGGAACTACGGCGGCGTGAGCGTGGTGGCGTCGGCCATTGTGGGGAAGAGCGAGGGAGAGGCGCAGGGGGGAGAGTGAGGTGTCGGGGACGTCGGGGCGACGAGCAGGAGCTCATCCACGCGTCCAGCAGCTCGGCGGCAAGCAGGTGACGGCGTGGCGAGCTCGGGCACGCCGGCGCTCACCTCTCTGCCTGCCTGGCAAGAGGAAGCAGCTGACTGGCCATGGGCCAGCACAGTGCTGGGCCGCCAGGTGGGCCTGCCAGGTAAGTGCTTTTCCTTTTATTTTTTGTTTTCTTTTTATTTCTGCAGGTTTGTGGCTTTTCCAAAAATGATTAGGCACTTTCAAAAATCACCAAACTGCTCATGCCCACTGTTTAGCATATAACCAACATGGAACATTTCAGTTTAGGATTATTTGGACATTTAAAATATTCTATAGCATTTAAAAGCCCCAATGCAAATAGAGTATGATTTAATTCAGTGACCCTATGATGTCCTAGAAATATGTGCACCATTTTTGTCAGAGGTTTAAGACCAAGGCAAAGATGATGAACATTTTAGAAGGGCATTTCAGGTTCATTGAAAAAGATTTTAGTAAATCCTAGTTGGATTAAGGGGGTGCTGGGGGTTCTGTCATCCCCATTTCAACTTTCTGAGTAAAGTAGACATGATGCAACACCAGATGCTAGCACTAGGCATTACCAGAACTAGGGATGTGACAATTCCTTTGGTGCCGCTTGGAACCGGGCACACATGCAAACGCTAAGCATGATATCTGGTCTAGATGCACATAAATAGGGTAAAAACCAATCATGGAGCGGTATACCATTTGATCGAACTCTTTACCATTGTCGTCGTGGCCCAGATGACTTTTGGTTGGCATTGGCGTTGAGTAACCTTTGCAATCTTGCATTCCAAACTTGTTCAGGCAATCTTTGAGGTACTTCTCTTGAGATATGAAGATGGCGTTGCTCTGCTGACGAATTTGAAGACCAAGGAAGAACTTCATCTCTCCCATCATGGACATTTGATATTGCTCTTGCATCATGTGTCCAAATTCATCATTGTATCTTTTGTTAGTGCAGCCGAAGATAATGTCATTCACATAGATCTGGCATAGAAACAGTTCACCATCATATGTCTTCGTGAAGAGAGTGGGATCCAGGGAACCAGGTTTGAAGCCTTTGCTCTTCAGGAAGTCTTTGAGTGTGTCATACCAAGCACGAGGGGCTTGTTTGAGGCCATACAGTGCCTTGTTGAGCTTGTATACCATATCAGGATGTTTTGGATCTTCAAAGCCAGGTGGTTGTGCAACATACACTTCTTCTTCAATCTTGCCGTTGAGAAAGGCACTCTTCACATCCATTTGATACAGAAGTATGTTGTGATGGTTAGCATAGGCTAGCAGTATGCGAATGGCTTCAAGCCTAGCCACCGGATCAAATGTTTCATCGAAGTCAATCTCTTCAACTTGAGTGTATCCTTGAGCAACGAGACGAGCCTTGTTTCTGACAACTTGACCATGCTCATCTTGTTTGTTGCGATAGATCCATTTGGTGCCAATGATATTGTGCTTGCGAGGGTCAGGACGCTTGACTAATTCCCACACATTGTTCAGCTCAAATTGTTGAAGCTCTTCTAGCATAGCTTGAATCCATTCAGGTTCAATGAAGGCTTCAGCAACTTTCTTGGGTTCAGATATAGAGGAAAATGCAAAGTGCCCATAGAAATTTGCTAGCTGAGTTGCTTTTGAACGAGTTAGTGGACTAGGTGCATTGATGCTATCAATTATCTTCTCAATCTGTACTTCATTTGCAACACGAGAATGAACTGGACAAAGATTTTGCTCTTGTTGACCATTGTCTTCTTCTTCGGCATTGGCTTCAGGCTGAGCAGTGTCTTCAGGTTGGTTTGGTGCAGAAATGATAAGTTCTTCTTCAGCCTGTGCCTCTGAAGGTATGATTTCTCCAGTTCCATAAGCTTAATCGATTCACTAGGAGGGAATTCATCTAGCACATTTGGCAGGTGCTCTCTTTGCGAGCCGTTAGTCCCATCGAACCGCACATCCGTAGTTTCAACCACTTTATAGTGAAAGAGGTTGAAGACTCTATAGGAGTGCGAATCCTTTCCGTAACCAAGCATAAAACCTTCATGTGCTTTCGGTGCAAATTTTGAAGTGTGATGTGGATCCTTGATCCAGCACCTAGCACCAAATACTCTGAAGTAACTGACATTTGGCTTCTTACCAGTTAGGAGCTCATAGGATGTCTTCTTCAGAAGCTTGTGAAGATAAACACGGTTGATGATGTGGCATGCAATGTCAATGGCTTCAGGCCAGAATTTCCTTGGAGTCTTGTACTCATCAAGCATCGTCCGAGCCATCTCAATGAGTGTCCTGTTCTTGCGCTCCACGATGCCATTCTGCTGAGGTGTGTATGGAGGAGAGAACTCATGAGTGATGCCCAATGTATCAAGATAAGTGTCGAGGCCGGTGTTCTTGAACTCTGTGCCATTGTCACTTCTGATGTGCTTGATCTTGATGCCATAGTTCGTCATGGCACGGTTGGCAAATCGTCTGAAAACATCCTGCACTTCATTCTTGTAGAGGATTATATGCACCCATGTATATCTTGAATAATCATCAACAATGACGAAGCCATAGAGACAGGCAGTGGTAGTAAGAGTAGAGTAATGAGTAGGGCCAAATAAGTCCATGTGAAGCAGCTCGAAGGGTTGAGATGTAGTCATGATTGTCTTCGAGGGATGCTTGGCCCTTGTCATCTTTCTAGCTTCGCAGGCACCACACAGATGATCCTTCTTGAACTTGACGCCTTCGATGCCTACGACATGTTTCTTCTTCTCAGCATGTCCTAGCCTCCGATGACAGAGCCAGCACTCTAAGGCTTTTGCTAGAAGACATACGACCATCTGTGGTCCTGCTGAGAAATCTACCATGTACACGTCGTCTTTTCGATACCCTTCAAAGACTAGAGATTTGTTAGATTCCATTAAGACGGCAACGATATTTTCCAAATATCACAATCATGTTCAAATCACAAAGCATTGAGACCGACATTAAGTTGAAACCAAGGGATTCAGCAAGCATCACTTTATCCATGTGTTGATCCTTTGAGATTGCAACTCTACCTAGACCCAATACCTTGCTTTTACCAGTGTCAGCAAATGTGATGTGACTCTTGTCAGATGGACGTAAGGTTGAGTCCATGAGAAGACTTCGATCACCAGCCATGTGATTAGTGCATCCACTGTCCATAATCCATTCTGAAGCATGTGGTGTCATACCCTACAGTGCAGTTAGGGGGATAGGCTTCACCAAGGGTATTGTGAAGCATAAACATTTGACGAACAAGCGGATTATCAAAGCTAAGATCCAGGTTAGGACTGATAGGATGATTGGCAAGTGATTCAGGAACAAAATACATAGTAAGACCATTTGGGCCTTTTATCTTGCACCCCACAAGATGTTTTAGGTCCCCAGCAATAGCATCAGACGCCTTTGATTTCTGGCTGGAGACCTTTCCCTGCAAAAGAGAGTTATGTTTTCTTAACCACCCACATTTTCAGGGGTGGCTTCGAAGCAATGAGTCTAAGTGCAGCATCTGAGAACTTTGGCTTTGGAGCCCTAGAAAATAGCCTTGCAGGAGGTGAATAATATCATAAGAATAAGCAGAATAGTTCTTGGTCTTATGAACATAACGGTTTGAAGAAAAACGCTCATATTCACAAGTCTGAGTATGATTTTCCTGCAAAACATTGGCGTTAGGGTGACTCTGGTGAGTCCTGTGTCTGTATGAAGCCTTTGGACCATATGAAGCCTTTGGTCTGGGGTTTGTCTTCTTCCCAGGTGGTGTCATGATGACATTCACCTGAAGGTTCTCAAGACAACTCTTGGGCACCCAGATCCTCTTCAAAGGTGATCCATTCCAACAGTTAGTACCAATATACCTGGCAAACACTTCACCATTCTGATTCTTAAACAGTTTATAGTTTGCATCAAAGGATTCATCAATGATAATCGGGTTAGCACAAGTGAAGCCAGATAAGGTGGATGGATCCACTGAAGGTCCCTTTGCAGCAACCCATGTGGTTTTGGGATACTGCTCAGGCTTCCAGTAAGAACCATCAACATTCATTTTCCTCTCGAACCCAACACCCTCTTTCCTAGGGTTTCGGTTCAGAATATGCTTTTTGAGGACATCACGTAGTGTCTGATGTCCTTTGAGACTTTTGTACATCCCTGTCTCAAGCAATGTCTTCAACCTGGCATTCTCATCAGCAATAGTAGTGGCATCCTCAGCAGAGGGGTTAGTTACTACATCACCAGTTGAAGATATTGCAACAGTAGCAGCAGTAGAACATTCAACAACAGAAGTAGCGTTATCACGCTCAAGGCATTTTAGACATGGTGGTTCAAATCCTTCCTGAGCGGGACTGATCTGTTGAGCGCGAAGTGACTCGTTCTCTTTTTGAAGATCTTCATGAGCCGCTCTCAATTTCTCAAGGTCTTGCTTCCTTTGAAGATAATCGTAGGAAAGCTTTTCATGAGTTGTTGAGAGCGTTTCATGACGACTTTCAAATTCCTCGTACTTAACATGAAGATTTTTGATGTCTTCAATTAAGGACTGAGATCGGGTCATTTCCGCGTCCAACAGGTCATCGCTTTTGTCTAACAATTTTTGAATATGTTCCATAGATTTCTGTTATTCAGTTGCAATTTTAGCAAGTGTTTTGTAGTTAGGTTTGGATTCACAATCAGAGTCATCTTCACTTGATGTTTGAAAGTAAGCATCGCGTGAGTTTACCTTGGCACCGTGTGCCATGAAGCAGTAGGTGGGAGCAGAGTCGTCCTTGTCATTAGCATCAGCGTTGGTGACGGAGCCATTGTCTTCAGTGTTGAAGATGGACTTGGCAACGTAGGCTGTAGCTAGAGCTAGACTTGCAACGCCAGAGTCAGACTCCTCCTCAGACTCCACCTCTACCTCCTCGGAAGCAGACTCCTCCTCTGAATCCATCTCCTTGCCAACAAAAGCACGAGCCTTGCTAGATGAGCTCTTCTTGTGTGATGAAGACTTGGATGAAGACTTGGAAGAAGACTTTGAGGATTTCTTCTTCTTCTTGTCATCAGAATCATATTCCTTACTCTTCTTCTTCTTGTTGTTCTCATTATCCCACTGTGGACACTCAGAGATGGAGTGACCAGGTTTCTTGCACTTGTGGCATGTTCTCTTCTTGTGGTCATGAGTAGAAGCTTCATCATTTCTCGAGCTGGATCTTGAAGACTTTATGAAGCCTTTCTTCTTGGTGAATTTCTGGAACTTCTTCACAAGCATAGCAAGCTCCTTTCCAATGTCTTCAGGATCCCCAGAACTGCAGTCAGATTCTTCTTCAGATGAGGAAACAACCTTTGCCTTCAAAGCACGAGTACGGCCATAGCTGGGACCATAGATATATCTTTTCTCAGATAACTGGAACTCATGTGTGTTGAGCCTCTCAAGTATGTCAGACAGATCGAGAGTCTTGAAGTCAGGGCGTTCATGAATCATCAGGGCAAGGGTGTCAAACGAGCTGTCAAGTGATCTCAGGAGTGTCTTGACGATTTCATGCTTGGTGATCTCAGTAGTGCTGAGTGCATGAAGCTCATTTGTGATATCAGTGAGACGATCAAATGTGAGCTGGACATTCTCATTGTCATTTCTCTTGAAGCGGTTAAAGAGGTTGCGAAGAACACTGATCCTTGAGTCTCTCTGGGTTGAGACGCCTTCATTGACCCTGGAGAGCCAGTCCCAGACTAGCTTCGAAGTTTCCGAAGCACTCACAGGACCATACTGTCCTTTGGTCAGATGACCACAGATGATGTTCTTGGCAGTAGAATCCAGTTGAATGAACTTCTTGACATCAGCAGGGGTGACACCTTCACCGGTCTTGGGAACGCCATTCTTGATGACATACCAGAGGTCGACATCAATAGCTTCAAGATGCATGCACATCTTATTCTTCCAGTAGGGGTAATCAGTGCCATCGAAGACAGGGCACGCAGCGGAGACTTTGATTATCCCTGCAGTCGATATAGCTAAAACTCCAGGTGGTTAAACCGAATCACACAGAACAAGGGAGCACCTTGCTCTGATACCAATTGAAAGTGCTAGTTATCGACTAGAAGGGGGTGAATAGGCGATTTTTATGAAAGTCTTCAAAACATGGGAGTTTTGAAGACAGACAATAGAAATGAACCTATTGATATGCAGCGGAAGGAAGACTACACTAGACAAGCCATGACTATAGTCATGTAAGTAATGAAGTGAAAGCACGAAGACTATTAGCAGCTAGGCAGTATGGATCAGGATGGAAGATAGTATGAAGCCAAACAACAACAGTCTTCACACAGTGAAGTCAATCAGATCATGCAAGCAGGCAATGACTTCATGAAGACAAACTGTAAGTAAAGAGAGGGAAGTGATAGAACCAGTTGCTTGAAGAAGACAATGATTTGTTGGACCAGTTCCAGTTGCTGTGACAACTGTACGTCTGGTTAGGGAGGCTGAGATTCAACTCAGAAGACCGCGTCTTCAGCTTATTCCCCTTGAGCTAAGGACACTTAGTCCTCGCCCAATCACTCTGGTAAGTCTTCAAGGTAGACTTCCAAACCTTCACAGACTTTGTTTACCGGCAATCCACAATGACTTTTGGATGCTCAGAACGTGACGCCTAACCGGCTGGAGGATTCACAGTCCTCAAGTGTAATAAGTCTTCAGATCACGCGGACAGAAAGACTTCAGTGATGCCTAACACTCTTTGGCTCTGGGTGTTTTGGGCTTTGTCCTCGCAAGGATCTCTCTCTCAAATGCTTCAGAGGTGGGTTGCTCTCAAACGACAAAAGCCGTGCACTAACTCTGAGCAGCCACCAATTTATGGTGTAGGGGGTGGGCTATTTATAGCCAGGAAGCAATCCGACCTGATTTGTCCGAAATGACCCTGGGTCACTAAGGAACTGACATGTGTCCAATGGTCAGATTTCAAACACACGCGGCAGCTTGACTTGGGCTACAAGTAAAGCTGACTCATCCAGCTCTGGATAAGATTTGCTCTCATTGTCTTCGCTCAAAGACATACGATTTGGTTGAGCATCACATCAGTCACTCTGACTTTGTTCACTTGGACCCACTTAACAGTGCGGTGGTTCCTATGACTCAACAAAGAAGAAAAGGAAACTACGAAACAACTATGTCTTCGCACTCCATAGTCTTCACGTGAATGTCTTCTCGAGTCATAATCTTCGTTGTGAATATCTTCACATACCACCATTGTCTTCAATGTCTTCACACATTTTTAGGGGTCATCTCCGGTAGGTAAACCGAATCAATGAGGGACTACTACCTGTGTTATCCTGCGATTCTCACAAATACATTAGTCCCTCAACCAAGTTTGTCGTCAATACTCCAAAACCAACTAGGGGTGGCACTAGGTGCACTTACATGCATGTTCCCCTCTTCTTTTGGAAGCTTGAGAACAGAAATTTTTTTGGCTCATCTTCCTTGTACAACTTGCTCTTCACTTTCTCATGAATTAATCCATCCTTCTCGGCATGATCTACATTATTTTCATATAATTCACCATCTCCATTCTATATGTCATAGTCACTATCACTGAATTGCTCCTCTGGATCATCACTGTCACTGTCTTCGGCCTCTTCTTTTGTTTCTCCTTCCACTACTGAATTTCATGTTGTCTCACTTCGTCCTTCCTATATTCTCAAGTTTAGTAGGTGAGACCATAACTCTAGGCAACTCACTTAACCCAACTAGCACAACATCATACTAGTGTTGTTGCTCAATTATATTGACATGATCAACATATATTGTAAGATTATTTGACCTCTGTGGTCATGCCAATATATGTCGCAAGGTCGCTCAAGAGGCTTGACAACCGGCTGCGGGACCTGGCCTTCATGTCCGCCAGTGATGCCACATGGGCTGCCCTCCTCGACGTAGACACTGGTGTCTCCCGCAACACCTCATCGGCGTCGTCCAAGAGTGGGACGAGATGTTTCTGGATCTGGTGTTCGTGGGTGAAGTGCTCATGCCTATTTAGGCGTGCACACCACACCAATTTCCTTCCTCTCCCCTATTTAAATTTTGTTGCAGCAAGGGAGAGTTGGATCGATCGGGTTCCTTCCTTCTACAACACCTACGTTTAGTATCTAGTACTGAGGGGAGGGGGGAGATCCAGTCAGGGGGGCAGGAGAGAGCGATAGCGGACACGGCGGCGACGCAGCTCCACCAGTGCCTCTATGGCCGGCTCAACCAAGCGATGGTGCTGCTTTTCCAGCCACAATACTACCTCACACACTCGATGCTGCCACTTCTCCAAGCGTGCGACAGCCATCCGCACACCAGATGGCCTCCCATAATGCGAACGAGCAGGGCGGCACGTGTTGTGCTCGCTCATCTCGCCAACACAGTTCACTAGTTGGAGTTTGTCGCGGAGGTCCTCGTGTCCGCCCTCAAGGATGCCTTCGAGATCGGCGCCATGCGGGACGCCCTCCAGGCTGATCGATGGAGGCTATCATCAAGCGATCCAAGGGTTGAGATCCCTAGGGGCTACTTCATTACTATTTTGTTCATCTATGATATCTGCTACTTCCTTATGCAGTTATCTACAGTGATTGTGGTTTAGTTTGGTTAGACTGACACACTGCTACCGCATTTAATCAATTTCTGGACATAATATCGTGGTTATCATCTTGAGTGGCTTCATTAAATAGGGGTAATTAGTTTAATATCCATTTGCTCCGATACTTAATTTGGTTGGTTAATGCGTTTTGTTCATACCGTTCACCTATCTATACTAAATATATTTTCATCATTATTAAATCATTTTATTTCGGAATGTGAGATTTTCTCATCTATATAACCTTTACTATAAAATGTTCATCACTATATTGTCTACTGCATCTAACTACCTCAACGAGAGATGATGTTGTTTTTCTCAATCTTTATTTGAGACAATTAGTTAAAAAATATTCCATCCAAATATAAATAAAAGTAAACAAAAATTGAAAATAGAATAAAGATAGCAGTCATCTTTGTAATACTTTATCATCTTACATGTTTATATTTATTTCAATTTTAGTGTTTTCAGTATACGAGTCTCACAAATATCTTGATAGAAAACTATCTGACCTTTTGTGAAATCAAAATTTGGAAAGCCAGGGGCATCCACCACACAATAAGCCCAAAGTAGAAATTCTCATTTTTTAATCTTGGTGATCTTCACTCTCTTTTGTACCTCATACTTAGAGATGGCATGCCCAATCTTGGCGATCTTCACTCTCATATTTTTGGCAACTGGCTACATGGGATCAATAACAAGTTTAGAATTCTTCTCAGGGCGGGAGTGGCTGTCGTGATTTGGTCGCTTTGGCTATGTAGAAATGATAAGATTTTTAACGATAAAAGTTCTTCTCTTCTGAAGGTTATCTATAGATGTATCGATATGCTCTGTTTATGATTGTCTCTACAACGTGTAAAGAATTAAGACATGTTTACGGAGGTGGGTACACACTTGGAGGTCACGGTGAGGAATACTTTTACTTGACATGGATGGCATCATGATCTTCGGATTGGCCCTTCTACGTCTTAGGGGTTATACAGTCTCCACATGATTCTTTGTATTTCGCCTTTTTGATTTTTTAGAACTTGGACTTGGTTATGGTTGTGTTCATCTTAGTTATGCATAGGCCGGGTGTAATGCTTAAACCGTTTAAGTAATAAAGCATCATTTATCAAAAAATGCCCATGTATTTTTAGAAACATATGAAAAGTGTTTGAATATATTCAAAATTTTGTTAGGCTTGGTGACGCCCTTCGACTATGACTACCTTGGTGGCACACAGGTGCCCTAGTGTCATCTCAGCCTGGCGTGGCCTTTCGAATGTACTCCATGACACAGGCGGTGTCACGGTATTGTGCAGTCTCGGTTGATCGGCACCTTTGTAGTTCGAGCGTACAGAGGTGCCCCTGCTGTGTTGTGTCCCCCCTTGCCATGTGTTGTTTTGCTTTATCTCTTCTACTTGTGCCCCCTATACTTCTCGTTCACTTGAACCCTGTCATGTATTATGTTGCAAAGCCTATAGGCAAAATGAATACAATTCAGGTGGGAAGGATTACTTCTCCTCCCCCCCCCCCCCCCCCCCCTTTGAAAAATAGAAAAAAATATTAGGCCACTGTTCCATGATTCTTGTCATGGTTTTAGTTCAAATTAATTTGAACTAAAACCACGAGAAGAATTATGGAATGGAGGGTGTACCAAATTAAAAATAATAATTTTATATTTCACAAAACTAGTTTCATATTTACTCATATGTGTAGTTCATGTTTTGAGACAGAAAACATTTATGTTGTTTAAGAATTAATGGAGACAATCGTTAAAAAATGGATGCTAATAGGGAGCTAACATTCCTTATAAGAGGACCTTGGCACGAACAAACATTCCCTCGAGTAGGCTCATTTGAGTGAACGATGGCACTAGAGAATGCTCCCTAAAAAAGTCATTTCGGGAGAAATGTTCAAGAATTGTCATGCTATAATATAGAGACTTGTCGTGCTATTACATAGAGATTTTCCATGCTAAGAAGAACATAATTGTCATGTTACATCAGAAAGAATTGTCATGCGTTTCGGAGATTTGCCACACCGCAGCAGAGAGAATCGCCAACGTATTTCAGGGATTTGCCATGCCGTGCTAGAGAGAAATTGTTAGGCTATGGCAATATAGGCTATGACAAAGGCAAAGTTGTCCACATGTGTAAGAATTCCATGCTATACAGAGTAGTTGCCATACATACTTCCAATAATTTTCATGCTACATCATACGAGGGAGTCATGCTATAGACGGATCATTCCCTCGGGAGGTGTATGGAACCAAACGATTGAGCTGTTTCCTGGGAGGGGGCATGAGAGCGAACATTGTGCGTCATGGAAATTGCCATGTGTCACCATTTTAAGATTGATTTACGGAATCGGATTTTCCTTCAAATTATGGAGGCTTCAAAGTCTACGCGCAAACTAAGAATCGATGTAATACAACCTCCAAAATTTCCTTCCATGTGGCACCCGTATGTCATTGGCTAACTATGTCTTCTTCAATTCCCCAACCATGCACAACATGCAGATTCATTCAAATATAACTGAAAATGGTTCACTGAACTAGAAATACGAACGATTCATCAACCGACATTTCATTCATATATAGGGGCCGAAAATGAATCGCACTACGGCTTAATACATATATAAAATAACTAAAGTGGGCCTAGTTGCGGCAGCAGGGCTTGCCAGCACAGGCATCGGTAGGGACCGCGTGCCTCAATCAATGGTGCGGAAATGAGGCAGGGTGACCTCCTCCACCAGCGGCCACGGCTTCCTCCTCTTGGGCACCCTCAAGTCCCACTCCAGGGCTCACCCGCTCTCCGGCCTGGACCTTCCCGTCGAGGTGCTCCTCAAGGTCGCCCCTTAGCAGCTCGTCTACCGCAAGTTCACACGCTTCGTCTGCAATCACGTCTTCGGCTAGCTGTTCCGCCCCCCGGAGTTCAAGGAGTCCACGGACGGATGCATTTGCAGGTGAGCGTTGGAGATGTGCCGAGCCCTTCTCCCCAATTTGAATCTTTCCTTCAACAACCACAACGAGACGGGGCTTGTAGGAAGGAAGCATTGCCGGTCCATAAAGTTGGCCGGTTGGGATACACCACGCGAGGAACCAATAGCCAATAGGCCGTCCGTGTCCGTGTCACTGACAGTGGAAAAGAAAGCCTGATTGTGAGAGGGAGGTCAGAGCTGCGGGCACTAGTGCTTGTGAACCAGCCAGGCAGAGCAGAGCAGCCTCCCCGGTTGCAGTTGCACACGACAGAAGTACTCCTCCTCCCTCTCCCTTTCCCCCACCAAATCCGCCGCCGCCAAAATGCTGTCCCTTCTCCGCGCCGCCGTCTCCGGCCGCCTTCGCCGCACCCTCTCCACCGCCGCCGCGCGCCCTCCCTGGGCGATGATGTACCGGGTCTCCCAGGGTTCCAACTCCACGGAGAGCGTGTCGTCCTCGCTCGCCCCGCCGCCGTCCGTCTCCTTCGTCTCCGTGCCCAGCCACGCCCTCGACATCGACCCCTTTCCGCCCCAACCCAAGTGCGTCAGCCTGTTTCGCGGCCTCGTCCTCGCCGCCAGCGGCCACGGCCTCCTCCTCCTGGACACCCACATGAGCCGCCTCCAGGCTCATGACCTGAAGCTCCTCTACCGGAGGTTCGCGCGCTTCGTCTGCAACCCGGTCACCGGCCAGCTGCTCCGCCTCCCGGACTTCGACGGCGCCGAGAAGACCTTGACCGACGGCATGGGGCTCCTCACCCAGGCCTACGGCGCCAGCGGGCCGCCCAAGAGGTATGCCGCTGCTCAGCTCACCGAGGTCGACGGCGGGCAGCGCTTCCTGCTGCGCCGGTTCTCCTCGGAGACAGGGGACTGGGACGAGCGGGTGCTGCCGTCCCCGATGCCGCCTAGGCGGCGGATGCACATGGTTCACGAGGTGCTGGACTACGGAGGCCGGCTCTGGTGGGTGGACGTGAGCTGGGGCGCCATCTGCGTCGATCCGTTCAGCGACCGGCCTGAACTCTGCCCCGTCGAGCTGCCGGCACACAGCATGCTTCCTGACCAACTGGACGAGAACGAAATGAGGCAGCTTATCAAGCACCGCCACATGGGGGTCAGCGCCGGCAGGCTGCTCTATGCCGAGGTCGACCCGTTACATATCAGATCCTTCACGCTCGACGACGATAGCCGCCGCTGGACGCTGCAGCACCAGGTGTCGGTTGATCTTTTGCCCAATGGAGGTAATGCCAAGGAGATGCCTTTGGTTGCTGCTGTCGATCCACTGGACACCAACCTGCTGCATCTCAACGTGGACAGAGTTAATTTCAGCATCGACATGTCCAGGAAGAGGATGATTGAGAGTACTGCAATACCTACTGACATGTCTCCTCCGAGCGAGTCCGCAACAACTTCCTATCTACCGTGCGTGCTCCCTTCATTTCTTCGATCAAGCCCGATTCCAGGTGATTACAGTGTCACATTCCTCATGAGCTGTGTTGATGAGACTCCACATATATGCTTAATCTAATTCATGTGTGTTTGGCCCCTTGTGTTCCACATTGGTTGTCAACTTGAGCATGCCTATAGTTTGTCCAAATGTCTCTTCGAGAATTTCAAGCTATCGGTTTTCCAATCATGTCAGCTGTTGCCTTGGTCATAGACAAATTATCTTGAAACATGTATGAAGTAGTATGAGTGATTTAGCTTTTGAGCAGCAATATTTAGAGCTATATTCCCTGTCCTCGTACACTGTAGCTTAGGTTAATCCTATAAAAGTCAGCGTATTCTCAGTTATGAAGCTGTGCACTTCTTTTCTGAAACTATTTCATCATTGTGGGGATTTTCATGGGAGAAATCCAACATGTATTTGGCAATAGCTTTGATCTAAAGTTCTAAATAATTGAATCATTAGTTGACTGCTAGTTAATGCTGAGAAGTGGCAGCAGCCTTCTTTGGTGATTTCTTTCAAGTAAATTTTCCAGGCTAAAACATGATTAGAGTTATCTGTTGTTTATAAATTTCTAATACACTACATGTTCTATAGTTGACATTCTAATAAAGTTAGGTATTGTCTTGGTCAAAGAGAGTTTCTTGACAAATATTTACGTGGTAATTTGTACGATTTTAGCTTCTGGTTGCTAGCTTAATTCTTATATAAAATGCAGAGATATATTGTAAGTATAAATTGTTTCGTGTTACTATTTTGTTCAAATTCTTGTACCTTGATGAAAGGAGCCTATTTTCAGGTAAGAAGTCTGTCACGAAAAACAAGACTTTGGCAGATGTTCTGGTTCGTTTAGACAGACATCACGCTAAATGAAGCGTGCCAAGTTACCAGTCAATGTGTCTCTGGGTACTAACTATCTCTTAGCTGATGCTTCTATATGATCCATTATTATCTGTATGTCATCCACTATTCCACTCACATGTTTAGGGTTTTGAATTTTCTTAGATATATCTCTTACTCACTCCATGCACTTTATGATCTTGCGATAATGTTCTGCTCCTTTTGCCAATTACAATTAGTATGTGTTGCCTTATATAGTTATATATCATCATCCTCCAGTAAAAAAATGTCGTCATTATTGAAGTTAGCCTGTGATTGGTTAAGTTCTGGTTAGTGTTGCAGTGGAACTAGTTGTATTTATTTGCTAAATACACATGCTCAAAATTTTAATTGTCGCAGATCTCTGTAGCATGTTAGCTACTTGAATTTGTTCCTCCAGTCGTACAGTTTGTGCTAGCAATTTGTAATCCTGCTAAAAACTATCAACATGTTTTTTAGCATGGACTCTTCATCTAGGAGTATAGTGTTTTCTGAACTAGCTTCCATTATCCCCCCGCAAAAAAAAAAAGAACTAGCTTCCATTATCTGGAAGTAGTTTTGTACTAGCGGGCATGATTAGCTGATGAAGTGCAGAACTGTAAATTGGGCAATACATCGTTTTGAGACCTAAAGTGCCATCATAGTGTCCAATTGACCATTTTCTTCGCAGCAATCCCATTTTCAAGACATGAATGTCATCCAGATGATAGCTCAGTTATTCATTTCAATTTTGAAAAGGACATGCTTTGGTTTTCTGTATCTTTTTTTTTTCTTTATGGCTCATTCTTTTACATGTGCCTAATCTCTTGTGTCTATCCTCAGGTTTCTAACAATCAAGTAGTACCTGATGCGTGATGGGTGATGGCGGGACTCGGATTTTGCACGAAATCTGGAGATGTTTGGGTTTTGGGATTTTGATGTTTGTTCAGACTCCATACTAAGCAGTCCACGCTCATCCCTTCGTAGAAAAAGGTGGATGCATCCACATCTTTAACTCCCTTGAGAGAAACTTATTTATATGAGACATGTGACAAATTGATGATGAGCGTTTCGGTATTATACATATTTGCATGTTACTATTAAGTGTCATTCAATTTACTGATACTATGTCATCAAATTAATATGGAAATGGTAGCTGACGTAGCCAGGAGGCAAGAGCCAACAAACACCCTCATCGCCAAACATTGCACGTGCATGGATCTTGGCGCAAGGCCATTGCCACGTAGATCTTATCCAGTCATTCATTGTACGCGGATTCCTGGCAGACTCGTCGTTTCTTTCTTTTTTGTCAAAAAATTGCACACAAAGGTCACGAGGTAGGGGGATGGAACCCCCGCACAGGAGCCCATCGCCACTGGGCTGAGAGGCCTTTCTAAACATTTTGTGTTTGAAATGCTACATATAGTTTTCTAAAGTTAATTTTTTTTAGTTCGTCCAAAAATCTAGAATTTTTTTTCAATTTCTCACATGGCAGTTTTATATTTATAGCATGGCATTTTTTTAAGAGGATGACAATTTCTGTTATTCAGAAGATGGTATTTTTATTGTTGAGAGATCGCATTTATATATGTGAGAGATGGCATTTTGTTTTCATGGCATGGCATTTTTATTACCAAGCGCATCTCATTTTTATTACCAATAGGATGGTATTTTTATCAATAATAGGATGGAATTTTTATTATTGAGAAGATGGCATTTTTATTCTTGAGAGATCACATTTATATTTTTGAGAGATGGTATTTTTATTTCTCATGGCATGGCATTTTATTACCAATAGGATGGTATTTTTATCAATGATAGGATGGAATTTTTATTATTGAGAAGATGGCATTTTATTTTTAATGACATGGCAGTTTTATTAACAGTAGGATGGCATTTTCATTATCGAGAGGATGGCATTTTTTATTATATATAGGATGGCATTTTTTAATGTTTGAGAGGATGGCATTTTTATTATTGAGAGGATGGTTCTTTTTTATAAATAGGATGACATTTTTTAATGTTTCAGAGGATGGCATTTTTATTTTTAATGGCATGACATTTTTTTTTGAGATAAAATTTTTGATCTAGAGGATGGCAGTTTTACAAGGTAGCACAAAAAAAATTAGAGCATGGTATTTTCTAAATTTATAAAGTTCATTCTCGTTCACTGGTTGTTTCCTTCTCCAGCAAATGATTTCATTCGTTTGGAGGATCGCTCCCAGCTAACGACAACCAGCTATTGGCGTCCAATTAATATAACACACTTTTCTTTAGAAAAATACTAATAACAAAGTAAGAATTGTGAAAAAGGAAAACAATCTGAATCAATCCAACTTGCTACTTGTGAAGCAATCTGAAGTTGATCTGAACTCTGAACTGTGAAATCTATCTGAATAATCACAACAAATTAACTTATGTCCATATGTATGAAGCAAAGGTTGGATGAACTGTATACCTAATAATCTACTCTAGAATCCTGGAGTATCTACGAGCTTAACTTGTCTATCTAAGCTGCAGAACTAGCATATCTAACTAATTGTTGGTGAATTGTGAGAAGTGCTTTATTTTTATTTAAAAATGTTTCCAAATTTTAATTGTCACAAGTTTCAAACAATATTCAGAATTTTCAAATGTTTACATATTTCTAAATCGTATTTTTCAAAAACAGTTCACAAAAGTCTTACAAATGTTCTTGTTTATAATAATAAATGTTCCCAATTTTTTTTAGAGAGATCATGCTTTCTGGAAAATCAAAGTTAAATAATGATAAAAAACTAGTAAAAACAAATGAATCGCTCGCTACAATCAGCTACAGCGCTGAGCACTAAGGGCTGTTTAGTTGCCTAGGTAGCTTCACCCTGCATCGCATGGAGGATCCTTGCCGAGCCTGGCCTGGTTGAGCTAATGCAAAATTGAACCGAGATGTATGTTTGGTGGACTGTAGGATATTTGTGCATGAGAGTTGTTGTATACAACAGAAATTGTTTGGTAGACTGCTTTAGAAATTCTGAAATAAAAATCAATTTCAATTTTATTTATCAAAAATTCCTCAAACAGGTAAAACAAATCTGAACAAAAACCTGCATGCATGAGCTTAATTTCATGCACTAGATTAATAAGTTAGTCCAAAAATAATATAAAAGTTCATCAAACCATATATAATTGATGTAAATATAGTATGAGTACTTTATAAATTGTAGATACGTTGGAGATGTATTAGTGTAAGATTTCGGAAAGTCCACCTTAGGCAAAGCAAGATTCAGCCGCTGAAAAATCATATTGAATGCCATGTTTTTTTTAGAAAAGGGGCTGGCGCCCGACTTTAAATTAATGAAGCCCTTACACCAACAGAACAACACAACACAACACCACGACAACACAAAGCAAAAAAGAGCTCCGGCAAGATACCAAGATGCCCAGAAGCAGCAACATAGCTAAAAAATAAGAAAGTGAGACATCGGAGCCCTCGGGCATGCGCAAAGGACCAATGTTGCGAATGGAGCCGGCTCGAGAAGGAGATCAGTCGGCAGGGGGGGGCTATGCCAATGCCATCGCCTGGGCGCCCAGTAGACCCGCGCCATCCTGTTCCATCGCCAGAAGGAACCCCCAGTTCCTCGTCCCGGCTCGAGAGGCGCCGCACCGTCGGATGATGGAATGCTCACCACCCTAGAACGCGGATGGAAGCTACGGCCAGGACTCCAAAGGGAGGTCTTCAGGCTCAACCACCACGCCGAACCTAGCTCCGCACGAGAGCACCACCGTCGAGGCAAGGCCTCGACACATGACGAGAAGAAGCTGTCATACACAAACACCCACCCTAGCAACCAGCAGCATAGGACCTTGCTCATGAGACGGAGCCTCCAAGGAGGACACGACGCCATAGCGCCGCCACCGCCCGGTCTGAAATCAGCCAGACCAATGGTTTTCACCCAAAGCCCATGGTGAATGGGGTCACCCACGATGACACCTCCAAAGAGGGAAACGGCACACACCAGTGTCGCTATCACCGGCACTGTCATAGTCAGGCAAAGCGCTTTCGCTCGGGACTCAACCCCCACCAATCAGATCCAACAGCCATGGCTGGCCAAGGATGGTTGTATGCACACGACGCCCGAAGCAAGCCGGATGGCAGCAAAGACCACACCTGCAAGACGGACGCCCCCGAATGAGTCACCTCGCCGTCTGCACGACCAAGGCAACACACAAGCACCCGCGCCGCAACACCCGCCGGAAAGGTGCCGCCGCGCCCACCATCCGGAGCCGCCGCTCCGGCATCCGAGGGGATCCAACCTTGCCCACCACACCCATGGTGGACCGCAAGCACGCAGCCAGCCACCCCCGCTGCCATGCCGCCGCAACTCTTCCACCCACTGCGCCCAAAGTTGGCAACTTTCCCCACAAAGAGACAAACCCTAGATCTGGGCTGCCGGACATCCCAGGAAAAGCAGCCGTCAGGGCCACCGACAAGAGGAGGGCCATGTCCACGGGAGCCAACAGACCGAAGGGAGCACGCCGGACCTGGCGGATCCGGCGACCGGCAGCAACTGGGACCCACCCATGACCACCAGCCATATGCCCGGAGCAGCTCTGCCAATATCCAGCGGCTGTAGCATGCGCCACCCCCATGCCTGCCGAGGGCCGCCGCGCCGCCACCGCACAAGGACACGACCGGCCAGGGCAAGCGAAGGGCGGAGGGGTGGATCTGGTCGCCGGTCGGGGAAGAAGGAGCCCGCAAGGAGGCAGGGAAGGAGAGAAGGAGGTGGAGGAGGCCGCCCCGCCGCCGCGGGCTAGCCGGAGGCCGCCGGCGACGGTGGCGAAGGAGAGGAGCACGGGAGCGCGGCTAGTCGAGCGAGCGGCGGCGGTCGCCTTGTGAGTCGCAGGAGCGACCCACGAGACGGGGGGAGGGGTTTCGGATCAAAGATTGATTCTTCATTGAATGCCATGTTGGTCATACGGGTATTTTAGCTTGAGGAAGAGCGTGGTCATCGTTTGGATCTTGAGGAGTCACACAACGATGATCATGCTAAATTAAAGAAAGATCTTGATCATGCTTGTGTTGTATCTCGTGTGCTAAATTCTGAGAAGGCCAAACTTGGGGTTGACCATGCTAGACTCAAGGAGGAGTTTGATATACTTGACAAGGCTCACAAGGCCTTGAAGGGTGCTCATGATAGCTTCAAAGACTCTCATGATCAACTCCAAGTGAAGCTAACCAAGGAGAAAGCCACATTTGCTCATGATAAGTGCAACATGAACTGTAACCTCTTATTTTGTTTGTCAAACAAATTCACTGTGAGCACGGATTCAACCCAGGACTGGCTTCACTGTTTGTCACCGTGCAAAATTGAAACGTCCTTCAGCTAACATGCAATTGCCTCCCGAGTACCACGGGTCATCACACGATTGCAACATTACAGTACTGTTGTTAGGGCATATCTCTCTCCAAGTAGATTTGGTGATTGATGACAATGCTTTTGCGGACTAATCGTGTGCGTTGAGTATTTCAGAGATTCACTCATTGGCACGAGACGATTCTTTCCCCTCAGAGCTTTATGTGAAGACGGTGTAGTCTCTTTCATTTCGGTTTTGGTGGACTTGAGTCGTAGCAGACACCGTACTATCAAGAGGGGGTCCGCATTGGAAAGGCTAGGGTGGAATCAACACGTACACTTCATCTTTGCACCCCCAGCTCCTTTCCCCTCCTTGGAGTTTGTTGTTTCATCGAAAGTGGAGGTTGTGAGGTGCTCGCGGTAGTACCGCCGCCAGAGCGGTAGTACCGCCCATGGATCTCAAGCGGCAGTACCACTGTTCTACAGCGGTAGTACCGCTCGGGTGCATCGGCGGCAGTATCGTCCTAGGTTGGCACTGCTACCGCCTCAATTCGAGGGTGCTCTCCTCCTGTCGGGTTGAGCGGCACTAGTAGAGGCATTAGCAGCGGTAGTACCGCCCTTGAGCGGTAGTACCGTGGCTACCACCGCTACTAGTGCCGCCCAAACACCCCCTCTCTCTCTTTCGTTCCTCCTCTGTTGGCTCTACTCTCAGTCACTGCGGTAGTACCGCTGGGGGTTGCGGTAGTACCGCTGCTACCAGCGGTAGTACCACCCCATTGAGCACTAGGACCGCTCTATGCGGGCTGAAGAGGGGGGTAACGGTTGGATTGATTCCCCCACTATAAAAGAAGGTCTTCTTCTGCAAGTTGACCTACCTCTTTTCCCCCAAGCTCCATTGTTGCTCCAAAGCTCATTTTCGCCCGATCTCTCTCCCTAGCCAATCAAACTTGTTAATTCTTTAGGGATTGGTTGAGAAGGCCCGGATCTACACTTCCACCAAGAGAAATTTGATTCCCCCCACTAATCCCTTGCGGATCTTGTTACTCTTGGGTGTTTGAGCACCCTAGACAGTTGAGGTCACCGCGGACCCACATTCCATTGTGGTGAAGCTCCGCGGTATCGTTGGGAGCCTCCAATTGAGTTGTGGAGATTGCCCCAACCTTGTTTGTAAAGGTTCAGTCGCCGCATCCAAGGGCACTAATAGTGGAATCACGGCATCTCGCATTGTGTGAGGGCGTAAGGAGAATACGGTGGCCCTAGTGGCTTCTTGGGGAGCATTGTGCCTCCACACCGCTCCAACGGAGACGTACTTCCTCTCAAAGGGAAGGAACTTCGGTAACACACCCTCGTCTCCACCGGCTTCACTTTTGGTTATCTCTTAACTTTACTTGTGCAAGCTTATATTTAGTTGTATACCTTGATTGCTTGTGTGCTTGTTGTTGTTGCATCATATAGGTTGCTCACCTAGTTGCACATCTAGACAACCTACTTTGATGCAAAGTTTAATTTGGTAAAGAAAAGCTAAAAATTGTTAGTTGCCTATTCACCCCCCCTCTAGTCAACTATATCGATCCTTTCAATTGGTATCAGAGCCTCGTCTCTTTATGAAGGACTTTGTCATCCGAAGAGTATGGTTGACACCGTAGACGGTGGGGAGGAGCACTCCGGTGTGAATCCGTTCTCGTCTACGGCCGATGGGGGATCCTCGGTCTCTCGTGAGGAGTTCAATGCGGCTTTGGATACATTGAAAACCTCCATGACGACCGAGGTTGAAGGCATGTTCAACAAGTTTTTAGAAGGTCTTAAATTATCCACCGCACCGATGAAAGTGGGTGACCCCACTAACAAGGTGAGGGATGCTATCTCCAATAAGGGGGAAGCTACTAGTGAACAAGCTCCTTTGCCTAGTGTTAGAAGTGGAAATGGCATCTTTGCCCATGTTGAACCTCCTATCACTTATGGAGGACCAGTTCCCTCCACGCATATGAATCATGTTGGTCCTCCTCCTAAGCTTGTGAAAAATGAGGATTTTGCCTCTTGGGTCTATCGCTTTAAACATCATTTGAATCATAGTTCTACTAATCTTTGGAGAATTATTGAGCAAGGTTTCTACCCACACGACCCAAGCAACTTCACTCCTAGAGAAGCCGCAGATCATCAATTCAACGAGTCCGCTCTCTTCATTCTCCAAGAAGCAATCCCACCCGAAGATATTGCGCATCTCTGACCTTTCACCGTGGTCAAGGAAGCATGGCAACATGTTGTTTCCATTTACAAGGGAAGCGCAAGCATCCAACGGTCAAACTTTGAAGTTGTGCAACATGAAGCCGATGAGTTTGCAATGAATGAAGATGAAGAACCTCGAGAGCTTTACCAGAGATTAACCACTCTCGCGGTCTCACTCCGAGATCATGGGAGCAAGGATACGGATAACAATTGGATCAAGCGCAAGTTTCTCAAGGCCATGATGTCATACCACCGTCATCTGTCAAAGGCCGGACTTTCACGCCTTGTCCTCAAGTGAAGTGTTGGATGAGTTTGTTGCAATGAGGATCTTGGACAAGACCGCCGACAATGCGGTGTTGTGTTCTCAATGAGCAAAGAAGCCCAACCCTGCTTTGAAGGCCAAGGCTAGTGTGGAAGAAGAGGGTGAAGAGGAAGAAGAAGTGTGTTGCCCCGAAGATACAAAGTATGCATATCATGAGCACACGGCTCTCGCTTCACGGCAATTTTGGAGCAAGAAGAACTAAAGGCCCAACTTCAACAAGAACAATTCAAGTGGCGCCAATGGCAAGCAACGTGTGAGGACATGCTATAATTGTGGCAATGTGAGCCACTTTGTTGCGGAGTGCCCATACGAGAAGAGGGAAGACAATTGTGGCAAGCTTATCCGAAAAGACAAGGCCAAGTCCTTCCCCAACAAGAACAACTTCACAAAGAAGACTCCTCCCAAGGGGTTGGTGGCACAAGAAGAGTACAATGAGGATGATGATGATGATGATGAAGACGGTGAGACGGTTGCCATGGCCTCCGTTGCCATTGCAACAACTCCACGGGTGTCCCTCTTCGATTCACCCAACGAGAACATCACCGCCAAGTGCCTCATGGCTAAAGCCACCAACAAGGTAACCCCCAACATCAAAACTACCATCATTACTAATCCTTCCTTAGACGGATTGCATTGATGAAAGTGAGGGGACGAAGGAGGAAGAAAATGAATTTGAGTCTTTTATGAGTAAGCTCAAGGGAAAATCCAAGAAGCACTTTGTTGCTCTCTTGGAACAACTTGGTGAATCCAATGACATGATCGAGGCTCATGAAGAAACCATCTCTAAGATGGAAGGGCATAGTCGTGACTTTGCCGATGAGATATCGGATCTCTCTAATGCGCTTGAGGAAGAGCGTGGTCATTGTTTGGCTCTTGAGGAGTCACACAACGATGATCATGCTAAATTAAAGAAAGATCTTGATCATCCTCGTGTTGTATCTCGTGTGCTAAATTCCGAGAAGGCCAAACTTGGGGTTGACCATGCTAGACTCAAGGAGGAGTTTGATATACTTGACAAGGCTCACAAGGCCTTGAAGGGTGCTCATGATAGCCTCAAAGAGTCTCATGATCAACTCCAAGTGAAGCTAACCAAGGAGAAAGCCACATTTCCTCATATGGTTTTAATTGATAATGCAAATGCTACTAACCCGTGTTGTGAGCATGTGCATCTTGTGGAGGAGAATGCCAAGATGAAGGAGCAACTTGAGAAAGGCCTTGTGTCTTGCATACAAGGTGAGAAGAACCTCAATGACCTTTTGAGAAATCAAAAGGAAGTTGTGGGCAAGGAGGGAATTGTGTTTGCACCCAAGTCCAAGAACAAGAGGAAGAATGACAAGGCTAAACAACCTCCTCCTCTCAAGCAAACTTTTGTGAAGGCAGGGGAGGGTGCTTCTAAGGAGAAGAAGAACAATGTGAAGGGTGGCGGTGTCAAGAAGGACAATGCCATCCCTTCCAACAAAGCCGGCGACTTTAACCCTTCTTATGTGTTATATCGTGCTAGTGATGGGCATGTTTATGCCAAATTTGTTGGTTCTCCTTATGAGTACATTAAATGGTCTATTTGGGTTCCTAAGACCCTTTTTACTAACATCAAAGGACCCATTACAAAATGGGTACCTAAAACCAAGCATTGATCTCTTGTAGGTGTTTGCTTCCGGTGGGGGATCATGGTTGCTCGACAGTGGAGCCACAAATCATATGACCGGAAGCAAGGACTTGGTGGTGGACGTGCACAAGATTTCATCTATGCCCACCAATGTCGAGTGGGGTGATGCCTCATCTTCTAAGGTATTGGGTCTTGGCAAGGTTGTCATTTCTCATGATCTCACGATCGAGAAAGTCATGCTTGTTGAGTCCCTTGCATACAACTTACTTTCCGTTTGTCAACTTGCACTCATGGGCTTTGCCACTTTCTTTGATATTGATACCCACTACAAAAAAATACACTTCCGTGATGATACGTGTTTGTCACAGTAGGTCGCGTTTTTTGTCATGCATGTACATCCATGACAAATTCATGACAGAATCAAGATAGTCATACCTGTGCTGTCGTAGAAGTGTTCCATGACATTACCAAAATTATCATCACGGAAGTATCCACTTCCATGACGATAAATCGCGCGTCACAGAAGTGCTTTCGTCAAGGGTGACCGACACGTGGCATCCACCGTAACGGAACGCCGTTAAGCTATCGGGTCGGATTTTGGATCCGATAACCCGTTAACAGCCCCGACCAATGGGGACTTTCCACGTGTAAAATCATCATTGGCTAGAGGAAACACGTGTCGGCTCATCGTTGGGACAGATGTCATCCACTCACTGGACAGAAGGCGCCTATGATACGTCGACACGTGGCACGGCCCAACAGTGGCCCATTCTTATGAAAAGGCCGGCCCGTTTGACTTGGTCAAAAGCTGGCGGGCCGGCCCATGGAAAGCCTGTTAACGGCCCGTTCGCATATAGCCCATTTACAGCCCGCTAACCCAAGGCTCGTTACGCCCTATCCGAATTAGGCCCAGTAGCATCATCTTGGCCATCCAATATGATTCCAACCCATTTTCACTTCTGGCCCATGTATAGCCCATGACGTCTTTCGGCCCATATGAGGCCCTTTGTAACTCTTGGCCCATTAGCGGCCCGTGCTGAAACTGGCCCGTAATGAACAATGTATTACTTTACACCCATTAACGGCCCGTGGTGAAACTGGCCCGTAATGAACAGTGTATCACTTTATACCCATTAACGACCCGTTATTCCGTTGGGCCGTTTCCAGCCCAAGTTAACTTTCGGCCTTCTGAGGGCCCATTTATTCTTGGGCTCATTTGCAGCATTCGGTTACTTACGGACCGTTACTGTCATTTTCTGCTTGTGGGCCAAATTCAGCCCGTCGTTACAGTCGGCCCGTTTGTGGACCGTTAGTGTGTTGGGCCATTTTCATAGCATCACCAAATACGGCCTATTAACGATGGCCCGTTATGGTCGGCCCATGAACGGACGATTCCAACTCTAGCCCGTTTACGGCCATAATGCGGTCTGTTTGGCCCATGTTTGGCCAATCGATCATATGGCCCGTATAAGGCCCATTGATGATACGTCCCGCTGAAGGCCCATTGTTTCTATGGCCCATAGAAGGCCCATTGTTTCTACGGCCCGTAGAAGGCCCACTGTTTCTACGGCCAGTAGGAGGCCCAGTGTCACTACAGTAAATATTAGCACATGGTTATTGTGGCCTAGTTTTAAAAAATAGGTTATTGCAGCCACTAGCTAACCGCGGAAAAAGAACTGCAATGACTACAAGCAAACAAATAAACAAGACAACAAGGAAATAAATAATCAAGCAACTAACGCTAGGCTATCACGGCTATTACACATATTACATCCACTGGGCATCAAAGTTCGCCACCAGTGCAAATATAGGGAAAAAAGCAGTATATCATATACACTGGTTGTCAAAGTTGGCGACCAGCGCAAATAAACGCCGCAGCAAAACAAATCCAGAACTGAAACCACTTCAGAAGATCTCAAGAAACAATATCCTGGGTACCCATAATGCTGGCAAGATGCTTAGCAAGCTTATTAACTTTCTCTTGTTTGGCGCTTAAATCCTCCAGCGCTTGCTGTTGCACCAGAAAATATGCATCTGAATTCTGCAGGGACTTCCTCGGTCCTTCAGCTTCCTGTCGCAGCACATCTGATCGATGTCTTTCAACTTGAAGTTGAGACTCAAGAAGACGAACTGATTCAGGCAGCGAGTTCGAAGAGCTTGTGCCAGCAGTAGTGGCCAGTAACTCGAACACTACATCAAGACAGAACTTTTGGGTTCCCTCACTGTCGTCAAGATAGTTTTTATCAGCTTTCTTGGAGACCAACAGGGATGTCTCACTATCTTGAACCTTATCTGCATTACTTCCTTTACCATTGGATAACGCGGTATTGTTCTCCAATATTTTGTCCGCATTCTAAAAGAGAAACAAGCAGACACATCACATGTTTACCATGTTGTATATGAAACTCATTTTGGTAAATGAGTTCAGTAGTAAAGTGGACAAGATAAGAACATGAAACAAACATATATGTATGTACCATGGTCACTTTATGGTCTATATCATTCTAGTTTTTGTTGCCAAATCAAGATAGAGACACAGTTCAAATAATATTTGTTCAAGACAAAGCAGAATAGACAGAATATAAGTGTGGGTAACTATAGAGCAATAACAACACTTGTAATGTGCATGACATGAGAACATAACTGTTTATTCAATTGAAACTGAAATCAACGTAGAGCAGGTTACAACAGCAAACCAGTTAAAGAAACAGGTTTAAAACATACATGTTGCGCCATTGGAGTTTCAATTCCATCCTTCAAATTTGAAAATAGTTGGTATGAGTAAATACAGTAATGCAAGAGCAAAGGAGTATGAACCATAGCTACAGAACCTGACCTGAGAACAAATCTTCTTCTCCTTTAAGCGTTGAGTTGGGATTCGGAGTGGTGGTCCTCGTGCTTTGGGCACTGCAGTTCCCTTACTAACTGCTCGTGTTTGGGTGCTCTGTGGTGGAGACGGTGCTCTGTCAACTAGAACTGGGTTACTATCTGCCGGGGTTGGGGTTAGAAGGGGTGTAGCTGGTTCTCTGTCCAACTGGGTAGGGGTACAATCTGCGAGAGTCTGGGTTATGTGTGGTGGATCTAGTCCTTGGGCAAGTACAACCGTGGTTCTATCTGCATCAACTGGTAGCACTATCTTTTCTGAAGACCATGTTGTTACTCCCTTAGATACTACCATCACGCTCTCCAATTCAAATGGCTGATAAACAAGAAAAGTAATTGAAAGTATAGACATTGTATGATAGACAGGTGCAATGGATAGTGGGGATTAAAATAGGGCATGAAATAATTCATATTTATGTTGTCTAACCAAACAGGATAGCATGACACAATTTCACATATATGATGGCTAACTAAATAGGATAGCATGACACAATTTCACATTATGATGGCTAACTAAAAAAGATGGAAAGACATAGTTCAAAATATGAGACTATGTAAACATGATGACATGACATAACTATATAATGTGTTTATTAAATAGGTTGGCATGCCATAATTCACGTACATTCACGGATAGAATGCCATAATTCAAAATATGATGAGTGTAAACACTAAAAAGGATGAGATGATATAACTATATGATGTATTTATTAAATGGGTTGCCATGCAATTATTCAGATAGATGATGTGTATGTACTATGTAAACATGATGGCATGATATAATTCAAATATATGATTTATATAGTAAGCAAGTAAGCAGATGGCAATCCATATATGATGTATAAACTAAGCAATGCAAGACAACATGCATGACATGGGTAATATAACCCTGCCAAGTTTGAGCATAGACCTCAGGGGGGAAATAGGACTGGTCATCAGTCTCTGAATCCTCCTCTAAGGAGCTCTGTGTAACCAGCAAGATGTCTGCTTCAGCAGGTAGCATTGTCTGCTCTGAATACCTTGTTTTCACTCCATATACTTCCATCACCGCTTCAAATGGCTGATGCATAGGAAGAGTAGTTGAATATACAAACGTTGTCGACAAATGGAACATGTAATACAAAAAAATGATAGCATGATATAATTCACATACATGATGATTGGCTAAACAGCATGGCATTGCATAATTCACATATATAATGCCTTTGCAACAAGATAGCATTGTATAATTCACATATATAATGTCTTGCAACAAGATGGCAATGCATAATTCACATATATGGTAATTAGACACTGAACAGGTGGCATTCACACAAAGCATGTCTAAACTAATCAAATGACATAGCAATGCGAGACACCATACGCACGATATGAGCAACATAACCCTGCCAAGCTAGAGCATACACCTCGGGGGGGGGGGGGGAATAGGACTGGTCATCTGTCTCTGAATCCTCCTCTGAGGAGCTATCCGTAACCAGTGAGATATGCGCTTTGTCAGATAGCATAGTCTGCTATAAAGACCTTGTTTTCACTACAGAATTTGCCATCACCGTGTCAAATGGCTTATGCACACGAAGAGCAGTTGAATGTACTAACATTGTTGACAAATGTAATATGTAACAAAAAAAGGATGGCCTGATATAATTTACATATAAGATGACTGGCTAAGCAGGATGGCATTGCAAAATTCACATATATGATGCCTGGCTAAACAAGATGGCGTTGCATAATTCACATAAACGATGAATAAACTAAACAGATGACATTCGCACAAAGGATGTCTAAACTAAGCAGATGACATATTTGATGTATAAAGTAAGCAATGCAAGACACCATATGCATGATATAACCAACATCAGCATGCCAAGTTAGAGCGAAGACCTTAGGGGGTAAATAGGAGTTGTCTTCTCCTTCTGAATCCCCCTCAGAACAGATATCTTCCTCTCGATTACAATCCGAAATGCGTGGAGGGGGGCTGCCTTTGCGCCTACCATGGAGCGACGTCTGCATGAAATTTTATTGCCATGCAAGGCTCGTCTCTTTTGCTCTACATGTTCAGTTCCATTGTTTACAATAAATGTCATGCATAGGAATAAAACATAGTGAGATTATGTAAGGAGTGCATGCAGAAATCCAGAGTGATGGTAGCAACCTGTGGATAGACCCAAAACCAATAATAGCAGGCAGATAATGGCTTCAGTTAAAAAATACAGATAATGGCTTCTTTACTGTTTGTTTCCCACCCAACATGAAACTCATAGTAGACACCGGAGATTAACCAGATAGTAGATAGATACTATTGATAGCGACCCCGATATGTACCCCACAACCACTTAAAAACTCAAGTTTGACCATTAGTTTGGAGCTGACTCAGAGTCTAATCAGTGAACAGGACGATAAAGTAGCATGTAATATTAAGCGATGCATAATGTAAGCAGACACGAAAGAGTGCGACCTCTCTTGCGGACCAGTGTAGTCCTCGAGGTAATCTGCTCAGTTGATGATGGTAATGCAGTTTTCATGGATGCCAGCGGCGGGGAACAAGATCGGAAGCGGCGAAAGACAGTCTGGAGGCCGGATCCCTGCTGTGCTAGACCCTTCTGTCGTTGGAGCAGCTGAGCTGGGGTGGACGATGGCGCAGCAGGAGCGGGATAAACCACGCAAGGTTTTCTTTGACAACTATCTGTAAGAGAAGTAATTCTGTAAGGGCTCGTTTGAATTGGAGGATTCCAACAATGCAGGGATAGGAAATAGACAGGAATAGGATAGGAATGCACGTGCAAAACAGAGAATTTAAAAACACAGGATTTCTGCCAATCTGGGTGTTTGATTCACAACAATTGGAAGATCACAGGATGCAAAGAAGCATGGTGAGATTAAGTCAAACCACAAGAAAATGTACGGTTATAATGCTATATGCTACTATCTCTTAGTCTTGTGCTTCATGAATAGGAATTTCAAAAGGAGGACAAGTGAAAATTAAAATTCCTACGTTTTTTCTTTCAAGGAGACACTAAAGGAACAAATCCGTGTGCTCAGTGGACAATATATATAACATGTAGAGTAAAACAGAGATGCAACAAGTGTTCAACCTCTTTGGCGAAGCCATGCCGATCTCAGCGTGATTGGGTTGGCCGGTGAGGATGCTCTGGCTGACTTTGCTGTCGGAGGAGGGGAAGAAGATCTTAGGCGTCTGGAGATGGAGCCCAAGGTACTGCTCCGCTGTGATGGAGGGTTTCATCGTTGGAGCAGCTCCGGTGAGTTGTACGACGCCGAGGCTGAAGCAGGACAAGAGAGACAACGAACAACGTTAACCTGAGTGGAATTCTAATAGCATCTCCAATACATGACGTAAAATACATAACCACAAAGTGCTAGATGTAAAATACATCAGCCGCTCATCTCTGAACTTAACTGTCGAAACTGAACTTAACTGTCGAAACTGAACTTAACTGTCGAAACTGAATTTTGCTGTCGAAACTGAATTTTGTTGTCGAAACTGAACGCACTAGCAAGGTGAGGCTACACGTCGGTCGACTGACTTTTTCATCTCTGGTCAGTCGATTTTGCAGCCGTTGGATACGAAATCAAGGGCCTGCGGTTCATCTTCAACCTCCACCCCCCTGAGATGCCAGCCACCACCGGCCAAACAACAGCCCCACGCCGCCCGCGGCCGGCGGTGCGCCGCCCCGCCCGCCCCGAAAACACTCCCCACCGCCGGTCCACCGCTGCCCCGGCCATCCCTCTAGCCCCCCTCCCGTGCCAAGCTTTTTCTCCGGCGATCCCCACGCCACCGCCCCGCCAATGCCCCGCCACCGCCGGCGACCACCGCCCCCATCCTGAACCCTAAGATAGATAGTGGGGTACCTCTCCGGCGAGCCCCCTCCCCGCTGCGGTTGGTTCTTCCTTCACCCCGGCGAGCCCCCCCACCCCCTGAAAATTGACTGACCCAAAAGTCGATTCAGTCGACTGAAGTGTAGCTAAATCGGAGCAGCATCGCAAGCAAGAGCAAGAGCGAGAGCAGTAGCGCGAGCAAGAGCAGACCAGGCAGGGGATCGAGAGCAAGAGCAGAGAAGCAACGCGAGCGAGAGCTAAAGCAGCAGCAGCTCCTATTGATGTGGACGTCGCCGCCGAGGGAGCGACGCCATGGAGGAAGTGGCCGGCGACGCCGCCGTGGATGGAGCCGCGCCGTGTCGGCTCGGGACCGAGCACCGGCAGCACCGTGAGATCGAATCAAGAAGAAAATGCGGCGATTAGTGTACAACCTCTTTGGTGGCGCCGATTAGGCCGCAACTTCATCCGAGGAAACGGTGATGATGATGCTCTTCCGGTGGTGCAGGTGAAGACGGCGGTGTGGAAATGGAGGTGGCGCGAAAGACGAGGGGAACGTCGGGGCAGCTCCTTGGAAGTGGAGGACGGGGTGGCTGAACTGGCGGGATGATGAGATCGACGACGGATCCTCATCCGGTACGGTGGATGAGGGACGTCGAGGTGTTCCTGTGGACGACGTTGTCGGGGAAGAGGCTCCAGCTGGGTGGCGGACGGAGCAGGGTGTGGGGTTTCATCGCGGGTTTTCGCGGCCTCGGTGTACGAATGGGTGGGCGGATGGGATGGCAGTGGGGAACCATGGCTTGGAGACGCGCTTGTCCGAAATGTGGGGTAAGTTACGAAAGTACCCCCACCGATTTGAGGTGGTTCTTTCGGTTCAGGGGTATCACAGGCATTTCACGTGTCGGGATTTCACAGGAGGTGGGAGTTTTCGCGTGCGTTGTAATTTTGGAATAGCAAGGTGCGGGTTGAGATGGAGGGAGTTGTCGGAGCACAACGAGACAAAGATATATCTTAAATATTTCGGGCTAACAAGGCGCGGGTTGAAATTTCCGAACAAGCCTAACATGTACTGTACCAAATCAATGGGCACTACAAATGTCATTCAAAACTTTGAATTCATGTTATGTTCAATTAAAATATTTCGCTACGTGTATAATGAATGCAACCTACTACTCAAATGAACGTTTTAGTGCATTCCAAACGTATATACTACCGCTTCAATATGAACTAAATTTGAATTCGTTTCTCTATTTGAAGATCTACAGTAATGATTGTTGTGAAGTCAAAGCATTTGAAATTCGTTTCTCTATTTTAATAAGATCTACAATCATCATTATTGTCAAGTTAAACCATCGTTTGTGTATTATCTTCACAGCACACCACATGATTAGTCTCGAGTTACATATGAACTATGTGTACTATATGAACTCGAACTAGATTATTTGAATCCACTTTATTTTGATTTCAAATCACATTACATTTCTAGCTCGAGCTAGATCTTCATAATCTAAACCATGTCTCATATGTATAATGTGTTTATCGCATTATGTATGGTGCCCCGCCCCCCACGCCTACAAGTATTTAGATGTGAGTTGCAAACACCACACATTACCACAAATTCAAATAAAATGTGAGAATGTTCGATATATAGTATTGTTTAGATTCTTCGATATTTAGTTGTAAGCTGCAAACGCCACACATTATCACAAATTCAAATAAAATGTGAGATTGTTTGATGTATAGTATGGTTTAGATTGTTCGGCATTTAGCTGTGAGTTGCAAATGCCATGCATTATCACATTATGGTATAACATGTGCACAGCACGTGTATCACCGCTATATTCATGCATGCAATGTTTAAAAATACTATGATCTCCTATTCAAATATATGAATCCACTTTCATATCAAATTATGATCTTTGTTAGTCACTTACACCCACACAATCCTCTAACCTTTGTAGCTACCACTAACTTTCTCTCGTGCATGCACACGCCCTCCTCACCCTCCCCCTCCCTCGGCATTCTATCCACCGGGCACATTCATTTTTTTCTTTAGGTCGTTCTCCCAGAGTCTCCACAACTCCTTTCCGACACACACCGATCGATAAACCTCTCCAGCGATGCCTGCCTACAACATACACACACACCTTCAATCTCCTCCTTTATGTGTCCTTGCCTCGTGTCTCTCATACGGTCAGACACACGTGTAAACTCTCGCCCCTCTTTTCATCGATCTCACAACCGCACACTCCTCCCCCTATCTAGCTAGTAGTTGGGCCTCTCGCACCACCTCCTAGCTCCATTCTCTCTCTCTATCCGTCTCGCTGGGCCTTATTTGCCTCTAACAAATGGACGTACACCGACTGATCTCTAGCTATACATATAGCTAGCTAGGTCCTTATAACTCATGTTTACCCACACGTCAATCGATCTACCTCATTAGTTGTGTCTCTCCCTTCCTCCGACAAACAACAATTGATCTACCGATCTAGTTAGGTTTGCTTACCAAACACATGGTTCCCCTTCATCATCCATGGATGCGTCCCGACAGATCTATCACGCACAGGCACACACAGAAACACATCCCCACTCTTATTGATAACATTGCAGTTCCACCCTCAGTTTGTCTAGTAGGCCTCTCCCACCATCTTCGAGAAGCAACTCCATCACCCATCCAGCACTCTGCCCCTCTCCCTCCCTCTCCCTCCCTCCCTCCCTCTCTCTCCTCTCTCTCTCTCTGTCCCATCATATTTCCCGTCCTTCAGTTATGTATGGATGTCGACCGATCTCCCTCAAGACATAGCTGGGTCTCTCCTTCTCAATACATATACGAGTCGTTCTACCTCTATAGTTAGGCCTCTGCCTACCCCTCCCCCCACCCCCCTCCCCCCACACACACCGATACATCGAGCGCTCTAGTCATGTCTCCCTGCCACACACAAACTTGACATGTGCCCTCTAACGTTCCGGTAGGCCAGTCGCCCTATATCTTTGACTTGCACACACACACAATTTCGATGGCTCTCTTCATCGATCTCGCACCCACCCACTTGATCCTCTCTTCGACTCTATCGATAGCTATGGCCGCTCCCTCTCTTCTCGTGGATTGCCCGACCCTCTATGTATGATACGGATAGGCCTCCATTTCACACACATTGCATGCAAAATTTTGTTTCAGATGTCATCGACACATATTCCCACAAATAATTCACCAAATCAACCCCCACCCCAAAACAAAAAACACTCACGAACGCGGTTTGTATCTCTCACACACACCGACGTAGGTGGGGGACGTGCACGAAGAGAAGAGGTGCATGCACGGCGCACGTACTCCCGTCTCTTTCCCAACCACACCTGCGCGGGTACACGGTGGAGCTCATTTATGTACGAAAAGGCAGCCCACGTGGTAATTTGGCACGTGTACTGGTTGTGCACTTGGTGGAGGGAGGATCGTATACCATGGGTGAACAAACAAATTGCGACTTGACGTGTTATGTGAAAAAGAGAGGCAAACCATGTGGGGCCTACCTTAGAGGCAAGGCTCTATACACTGGAGTACTTTTGATGTGTCCCGTCAACTCGCAGAACGAGGAGAAGCTTGCTTAGTACACCGTCTCCCCCGCCCACGGGTGCGGTGGCTCGCAGGATGAGGTGAACCTTGCTCCGCCTTACGCCCGCTCCCTCGCCCATGCGCGCGGTGGCTCGCAGGACGAGGAGAAAAATTTACTACTCCCTCCGTTTACTCCTCGTCCCTACTACCTTGGTTATAGAGATTATACCATATTGTTTGGAATATATATGTCCTTTAGTAGATTTCAATATGAACTACTAGTACATACTCCAAACACTGATGTATATAGACGTATTTTAGAGTGTAGATTCACTCATTTTGCTCAGTATGTAGCACTCTCCCTCGCCCCTCGACCCTCGCCCACGTGGTGGACGTGCAGCAATTCATTCGGTCTCATATAGCCAGAACAATATATACTGCACTACCATTATTGCTCGACTTCCCGAAGAGGTGAAGAGCCAATCACAAGGTTAATATTTTGGAGATGCCAAGCACAAGGTTATAGGAGAACGAGTAGTAGGTGCCGTATCATTTATAAATAAAGTTTTTTTTCTTCAGTGGCACGTACGCAATATGATAGGTTCATATGGAGAGAAAAGGAAACTGCTCCACTATATACATAGTCAGGACGGGCCAGCCTACACGGTTGCTTGCCGGGGTTGCTCTCTTCACACTCTCTCGCACAAAACGACTGTGGCCACATCTCTAACATCCCGGCGGATCATGTCCACTTGGGGAAGGGGTGGATACTTAGTGTAGATGTGGTGGCCGTCGCTGACGGCGAAAACCCACTGTCGGCACGTCCCGATCAGGGGTCCCCGCCGTTCTCTCTCACAAAGCCGGTGAGGTTGCCTTCGTCCCTTGCTCACTGCCGCGACGTGGGCAGTTGCCGCCTCCCGCCGCCCTCCTCAAGGTTGAGCTACGTCCCTCAGGTACAACTCCCTTTACAGCCGGCTTGCACCACTGCTCCAGCTGCCCACATCACTCCCTGTGGATATTTCTCTACTTCTTTGCCCCGCACATACCTCTACTGGCTTCTACATACTGTATTTGTGATGAGTTTATGTCTCATCAACTAGTCCCAGTAATCTTGTTCTAATCACGCTTCTTCAATTTCTTTGCCACAGGGATGCTCATCTCGATTTTGGTGAAACTGCACAAAATGATCTGATGGTCAAAAGGTTGCAAACTTCATTTATTAGGAAGCTCGAACGTTGCCAGCAAATTGAAGCCTGGTCAGGGTTCACGGTTCAAGGGCTAGGGACTGCATGGATCATTTTTTTCTTTAGCTGCCTCTGTTCCAAAATAAGTGTCAACTTTAGTAGTAGTACAACTTTGTACTAAAGTTTGCACAAAGTTGAGACACTTATTTTGGAACAGAGGGAGTACATATTTGCTATGATCTGTCAATCATTGAGATGCAATAGCATGCATGTTAGTCTCCTTTGTATTTGATGAAATGTTGCAACGGGCAACCTTGGACGCAAGATACATGTAACAGAAGCTGGAAGCTTCATAGCATTGTACAAATTTATCTCGCTGATACCTCCGTTCCTAAATATAAGTCTTTGTAGAGATTTCACCATGAACCACATGCAGATGTATATAGATGCATTTTAAGTGTAGATTCATTCATTTTGTTCCGTATGTAGTGGAATCTCTACAAAGACTTATCTACTAGTAATAGCTAGCCCCCACTACGAGGAATTCTCTATCCTCTCCTTGAGCCACATCATCAAAATTGATGTAGCCGTTAGATGAAGTAAATTAGTCCATAATAGCCGTCTGATCTAGACGTTGAGAGGCTCCGCACTAAGCCACATGCAAGCATGCAGAAATACCGTGGCACATGCATGTGAGTGGGTTTTAAATCACATCAACATGTCTGCATGCAAGCATGCACCGGTAGCATGCATGTAAGTGAGCTTTTAAGTCCCATTAACATGTCAAAAAGAAAAATATAATCCCATTATGCAGTAGGAGTTGGCTGATCTTTTTTCCTTACGTGGGATGATCTAAATGATGATGGGAGTTTATTTAGTTTGGCTACCACATTTGTCATGCGGTTATAGAGTTTTTAGTTCTATGAAATCGATAATTTTGCGTAGAGAGATATACCGCTATTCCGCGGCAACGCGCGGGGACTCATCTAGTAATATTTAGGAACGGAGGGAGTACTATGTAAAGAGTTAGGTGTCGCACGGTGATAGTGTGAGGTGGGCCATGTAATCACCGAGCCTGCGTGTATTCACTGCTCTTGCACGCCTCCGCTATAAGAATGGAGAAAATTGTAATCTAGTAGTAGTACCTCCTTTCGCCGAAAGCGTGGGACATCCAGCAGTCCTACCACCTCAGTAATAAAGACCAATGAGCCGTCAAATCACATAGACCCAACAGTAAGTTGGACGGACGAAGCAACCATCACTCTTGCGCCAGTGAGAGGTCGCGTCTGCTCTGCCCGGGCATGAATGCGGCACCGATTCTTTGGAGCGGCGCTGACCGTTTCGGGCGGGAAGCACGCGCGGGCGATGGAGGGGCTTTGCGTGGGCCAGGCTGGTCAGGAGCGGGCGTGGCAGCTGTCCGCATGTCCCTACCGGACACGCCCGGAAACGAGAGGATGCACCGAGTCTCGCGGCTAAAATCGTACACTACACAACATCTCTCTATAGGAGTAGGTCGATCTGTCACTCTCTCTTAACACACACACACGCACACGCACGCACCTTGGTCCCGTTGCATCTTCTAACGTGACTTATTACACCTAGACGGGGGGAGTAGTAAGTATACGAGATACGGTGGCACACTGACTTAAGTCGAATACAAGTGCCCAAAATTTGTGTGCATGTTATAATAAGGATTCACTTAAAATAGTACGTGAGCGAACAGAGGGATCAATTGGATAGTGTTCCCGAGCAGTAGCGAGATGTGTGAGGTAAGATACACCGCTGGCGCTTTTAATTTTTCTTATTAATTTGTTTGTTTCACCCTCTGACTGGTGGGACCCAACGTACTACGTGGAGAGAGGTAAGGTGACTAAGGCTGCATTATTTCTGCACCACTGTGGATAGTCTTACCACCAAAGCCACATGACACGATTATGATTGAAATCCCAATGACTCCCACACACACAAAAAAAACACGGCATGCTTGTCACACGAATGCAGGAATGTATAAAAGGTTATTTCCCTCTCGTTGAACATAACGGGAGGGTTGTGTAGCTGGTTAGCCTGTTCGCTCATCAAACTTGAGGTCTCGGGTTTGATAACTACACTTGAGCATAATTTGTGCCAGGAGGATTCTTTGACTGGTCAAAATGTTTTCTAGGGTTTGCACGCTTCACACTCTCTCTCCAGTATATATATATATATATACATGCTGGAGCCTCAGCACTTGTAGTTGCTCTCTTCACACTCTCTCGCCCTCTCCCGCTGGAGCCTCAGCGCTTGTAGTTGCTCTTTTCACACTCTCTCGCCCTCTCTAGATCTAAAAAAGATTTCGTTGGCCTCTCTCTCCCCTCACTGCTGCTCAAAGAGCCGGCAGGATCCGTCCGCCGGGAAGGTAAGGAGGCTTAACGCTGTCGCCGTCGGCGAGGGACTACCGGCGCAGCTGTTCACTTTCCACCCAGCGGCGGCGCGGGAGGGCCTCCGACCCCTTCTTCTTCGCCGCCGTCCCGTCGCCCACCGAACCACGCCCCAAGAACCTTAAGGTATAATTTACTTACTCCACATGCATTGCTCTAGCTTCATGTATACCATGAATCTAGGACGTGGTTCAAAGAGGAAAGGAGTGGGGGAAAGTAGTGGGAAAAGTTGTATATAGCATGAATCTAGGACGTGGTTCAAAGAGGAAATGAAGGGGGAAAGTTGTATAGCATGAATCTAGGACGTGGTTCAAAGAGGAAAGGAATGGGGGAAACTAGTGGGGAAAGTTATATCGCATAAATCTAGGACGTGTTTCAAAGAGGAAAGGAAGGGGCGAAAGTACTAGTTCAAAAAGGAAAGGAAGGGACAAGGCGTAGAGTTTGAGCAGGACTAGATTTGCTGCGCTCACATAGGGAAAGGTGTCTAAAGATAACAAAACTGGGACCAACACAAATATGCTCCTTGGTTGTTTGTTCTTTGTTGCAACAGACTGTGCATGACCACAGTACATCGGTAGATGCACATGGTGCTGGTGCGTCCACTGTCCCGTGCAACTCATTAGTTGTTGTTAATCTAAGGCCCTGTTTGGTTAAAAACTCCCTAGTCCCTACCTGCTTGGTTCCAGGGACTAAACATGGACTAGAGGTTATTAAATGACATGCTAAAAGACCATGTTACCCCTAGTAATGAACTAATAGAGACAAGGTGCGATGCGTGGCAGGGGCAACTGTTGGAAAAAGTCCCAAAAAGACTCCCTCGGGGTCTTCTTTCTTTAGTCCCAAATGCCCAGTTTTAGTCCCTAAAAGTCCCTCCTGTTTGGTTTAGATGGGACTGACACGGAGTTTTTTTAGTCCCTACACCAAAATATCCCTATAAACAAACACCCTCTAATAATGCCGCTGGAAAATTGATGCAATGCCACAGTTAAAAGCAAATTACATGTTTAACGAATTTTATTGTTAATATAATCTCGATGTTAATATTAATCAATGCCACCGTTTGAGAAATGCTACTGTCTTGCTTTCTTTCCCATTTAGATAAGGTAGATGCTTCTTTTTGTTGGCTTCTGTGTCATCCACCATTATTGACCACTAATTGTTTCCTTTGCACCTCTGTGTAAACAGGGTTATCTACTTCACCTCGTTGCCATTGTGACCTTTTGTTGCACTGCACAAAACACTTTTGTTTTAAGAGTGTTTTGTGTAGTTCAACCAAAATGTTACACCGACAACGTTGCTTGATTGCTTGATCTTAGTGGAACTGCACAAGAGGAGATCTTACTTCCTATCCGTTAAGGCGAATTTGGTTCAGATCTTCTTCTTGTGAGTTGTTTGAATTCCACATCATGAGAGGTCAGTACTAGCCTTCTTTCACATGATTCTGCAGTGTGTTTTCATATGTTGTGCTACTTGTACGGTAATGTTGGTTGATTTTAGTGAACTGCACAAATGGAGACAAGACTTCCAATCTGTATGTGCACCGTAATATCCCATTGAGGTAAGATAAGGATGTTTCACAACTCCTGGCCTGTATTTTGCCACTTTCATCAGAAAATTAAGTTTAGTACTATACTTGTGCTCCCTAATTGACATGCCAAATCTTGCATTGAAGGCGAAGCTTGTCTGTTATTGAACCAAGTGATGAAGGGGAAGAACAAGCGGAAGAAAAACAAAAATCAACTCCCGGTGCTGTAATGAAGCACTTGAATTGTGATGACACAAGTAATGATATAGTTTTGCATCTTAATTTATTGCTATGGCTGGAACGAGCAATTGTTTTGCCACTGATTTGATGCCACTCTTAATGTAATATGTAATTATGTCTACTTGTGCAAAGAGGGATCTTCTTTGAAGATACCATATATTTTAGTGGAACTACACAAGAAGATGTTGGAAACATTAAACTAATCGAGGATATATAGTAAGCATGGCCACCACCGTAGATAGCAACAGATGGTTCCGGAGAAGTGCTTCATCTGTATGCTCTACACAATAAGCCTCCTGACAAAGGTTGGTACTCGCCCACTGATTTCATCCATATGATTGAGGTTTGTCATCTCTATTGGTGTTGTGCTACTGTTTAGATACTGTCATGAAAAAGTGGTATTGTCCTTGAGAAGTGCTTCATCTGTGCTGTTTTAAATATTTCCTTTCCTTTTTTTCGAGCAAACAGGGATGCTAGCATTTAGTAGTCCTCTTGTCTTTGCACAACAGGATCATCTTCCGCTGAAGAAGAATATGGAGTACGTGAAGTGACTAGTTCCGATTATGCCAGGATGAAGAAGCCCTGTCTATCTTCTCATCAGAAGGAGAAGTTGAAGGATGGTTACATTACTCCCCGCAAGACCAAACTAACTTCAGCTCAGAAGGACGGACAAATCTCCATTTTTTGCTATGATGCGCGAGTACAATGTTGTTCTAGGATTCTTTCTGGCTACATGGACCATGTATGTGCCTGTTGAAACTGTCAATTCATAGTACAGTTTGCTTTATACTAATCACTTTTTTGTATTTGTGCAAACAGGGGTGCTCAGCTTGATTTCAATGGGAACTGCACAAAATGTTCATGAATACATCGAATCATTCATTTCCACCACAAGAAAGGAGGTGCCGATAAGTTCAAGGTGTTGCAACATATAAGGGTGAAATCATACAAGCTACGTGCGAATTTGGTTGATTTTGGTGGAACTGCACAAAAAGAATAGCTGGTTTATTTAGCACGAGGTGCCATGTCAAGGTCCGAACTGATGGAAAACCCTGCCCATTTCACAATCGTAGGCATTTGATATTTTGGAATGGGACAACCTTGTCAAATTTTGCTCATTGATTTTAGCAAGACATGTGTTTGATATTTTCGAATGGGACGCCCTTTGCTGTCAGCAGCGTCGATCAATTTTTTCTTTATTCTTTAGTTGTGAAGTAAATATTGCCTCTGACATGTGAGTCGCTGAGATGCATAATCATCGATGGTTTTGAATGTTCTCTATGAATTGCCAGGCCTGTGTGTTTGATTGCACTGTACAGAAACGCTAAAAAGCTGCTCAAACTCTTTGTACTCCTTCTGTTCCTTTTTACTTCGCACATTGTGAAAGTGCATACTTTTTTGTATAAGATTGGTCAAAGTAGAGATACTTTGACTGCAGACAAAACTTGTATGCACGACTAGAAAGGACCGGAGGGAGTACATGTGAAACTGCTGCAAACGAGGTGATCACCCTAGGAATAATGCTAGTACGTATTGTTTTGCATGTTCATCCAATGCCAGTGATACAGGAATTCGAACTCCACGTCGCCGCCAAGAAGCTAACCGGCCGTCAATGGTCAACCCGCCTAGCTTGGCTTCAACTGGAGGGTAGTAGCGGTGGCCTTACTTGGACCCGAGCGGCGGCGACCTACCGTGTTCTACTCTTCCTCGTTTTCTGTGTGGCCCGGCCTCGTTGGCAGCGGGGCGGGGCCTCGGCGCAGCCGGCGATGTCCTCTGTCTCGTTGCCGGCGGGCGGCGCCTCAGCGGAGCGGTGGAAATCCCCCCACGTTGCTGGCAGGGTGGGGCCTTGGCTGAGCCGGCGATGTCCTCTACCTCGTTGTTGGTGTGGCGGGGCCTTGGCGGACCCGGCGATGTCCTCTGCCTCGTTGTTGGTGCCGCGGGGCCTCGGCGGAGCAGGGCCTCGTCGACGCCAGCGGAGCGGGGACTCGTCGGAGTCGGCATTGTCCTCTGCCTCGTCCTCGGTCTCGCCAAACAGCGCCTCGCCCGCTTCATCGCCCTCTTTGCTAGCCTCTGTAGGCGGCCGCAGCCTCCGCCACCCACATGCGGTACCGCCAGCGCTCGAGGCGGCCCTTGCGGGCGGAGCGGTACGAGTCGAGCAGCGCCTCCTACTCCACCCGCTCCGCGGCGATCTGCTCCTCCGCCTGCAGGTGCTCCTGGAGGAGATGGTGGTTGTAGGCGGCGTCGGCCTACGCCTCCCGGAACTGCTCCTCACGCATCTGCCTCACCCTGTCCATATATTGGGCACGGGCCTCGCCGATGGTCATGGTGCAATGCACCGGCGAGGATGGCGCCGAGGAGGGGGTTGGCGCCGGATCGTCGACTACCATGTTCTCCATTGGGACGTCGTCGTCCTCCGGCTGCCTACCGGCCAGCCTGTCGGCAGCAATGGCGGCCATCCCCTTGTGGTCCGTCATTCCCCCGTCCCGAAGAGCGCTGGAGCGCGAGGAAGCCATGGTGGGCAGTAGTGGTGTGGACAGGAGAAAGGGAACGGATGCGGATGACTGCGGCTATGGCCGGCGCAACAGTTTATATAGCAATGGTGGGCGGGCGGAGGGAGGGACGAGTGGCGTCGGAGTAGCCGCCTCGGCAACCGCGTATCATTAATGTGGGCGGCAGATGGACGGACGGACGGCACTTGTGTCGTTTGAAGGCGGAGCAATCTCCTGCACCAGGAAGCGGGGCCGGCGGCGCTGACTGTTTCGGGCGGAAAGCGCGCGCGGGCGAGGAGATGACTTTACTTGGAGAGGATGACAATGGGGACCCACCAGGTCCATAGCCTCACGTACGCAAGTGCCTCCTTATTATATATATATAACTATAATTTATTTTGCTTCCTCCTGGTTTCCTGACATCACGGTCCCACACCATTGTCAACCTATATAGTAGTCAATAAATGAGAGAATTGCACAAGAAGTGGCCGACAGCTGGGACCAAGCAGCTCGAGAAGTATTTGTGTTTTTGAGGTGTGAGCACTGCAGAGTTTTTTGATGTTTAGCCCAGATATTAATTTTTCTCCTCTGAACAAGAATGAAAACATCGCTGCAGGTATTAACTGGGCGGGCTGTGGCCCGTCTAGCCCAGGCCAGATATCCAGCCCAGATATTAATTTTTTTCAAGCTGAAAATGGCTAGCCCAGCTATACCTTTTTTAGGAATACCAAGGCAAGGTCAAGTTGTTATTCTCCGCCCCGCTGGGCTGCAAATCTTTCCTAGGAGGGATGCATTAGGCTTAACAAGAAAATGGGCTTTAAGAAATAATAAATGGGATGTAATTATAAAAACTGGGCAGTAACTATAAAAAAATGCACCAAACACGTGATTACTTTATAAAATATTATTTTTGGATATTGAAAATTTTAATTTCATTAATTGTTGCGAGCGCAATGTTTCGTTGGATTTTTACGTAATATAAATTTATATTGAAATTGTATTTAATCTGAGTAGAAATTTCGGGATAAAAATATTTCGGATCCCCTCAGAATGTGGGAAATTTTATTGAATTCTATTTTGAACGGTTGGTTGAAATGGGTTGTACTTTTAACAAACTGTAAATGGGCTGTAGTAAATTCCATTAGAATTCAAAAATGGGCTACACATTCTTACAAATCTCAAATGGGCTATAAGTTCTCTGCCACACACTTCTGGCCTTACTAAGTTGACGCGTCCCCTAAAAAAACAGAGTTGACGCGTATTCAAGGCTTTGTCAACTTATAGTCAACACACGGTTCTAGCAGCAGTGGCCGTTGGATGTCCATTCGACGGATGCCGTGCTTCTTCTTCAATCTCGGATATTCTAGCTTCACCCGCCCAAAAAATGATTCCTCCCTCTGACATCTGGGGCGCACCGTTTCGGAAGCTGACCTGTGGGCCTACTAAGTTGACGTACCAAGGGCTTTGTCAACTTAGTCAATATAAACGATTCTAGCTGCAGTGACCGTACGATGTCCATCCAATGGCCGTCGTGCTTCTTCAACCTCTGGTCTTCTTGCTCCAGCCGCCTAAAGCAGCGCCGGTCGTGCCGCCTGCTCCTGCCTCCCGTGGCCGGCTGTGCTGCCGCGGAGGCCTCACCGCCCCCTACTACTCCCACCGCTGGCCAGGCCATCCCTCCACTCACCCACACCCCCTGTTATTCTGCGGCGACGGCAGCGCAGCCGAACCATTGAACCCTCGTACTCCTCTCCGCGTGTGCATCCACTGCTGCGTCTTCCCCGGCTCCGCGTCGTCCCCTTCCTAGGCCTCGCCGTCGTCCACCGCCCTGGTGCTCTCGGCGCAGCGTGGTCAACGTGGTCAAGGAACGACTTCCATCGGACACGGACTCTACGTGGAGAGGCTCATAGCTGGGTCCACGGCAGCCGCAAGGAAGTGCCTCCTTATTACGCGCAAAATAATTATTCCTCCACCTGACAGCGGGGACCCACTGTACGGGCCACCGTATTTCGCGAAAAATGATGCACGCCTGACAGCTGGGACCCACGAGCTACATCTTCGCACGCAAGGAAGTGCGTCCGAAAAAAAACGATTCGCCCCCTGACTGCTAGGACCCACCAGCTACATCTTCGCACGCAAGGAAGTGCGTCCGAAAAAAAACGATTTGCCCCCGACTGCTGGGACCCACCAGTTACACCTTCGCATGCAAGGAAGTGCGTCCGGGCAAAAAAAAACGATTCGCCCCCCTGACCGCTGGGACCCAGCAGCTACACCTTCGCACGCAAGGTAGTGCATCCGGGCAAAAAAAAAACGATTCGCCCCCCTGACTGCTGGGACCCACCAACTACATCTTCACAGGCAAGGAAGTGCCTAACAGTCGGGACCCACCTGGTCGAAGCGTACGTAGCATTGTCATTCTGGTCGCGAACGTGTACGTACATACTGGTCGATGTAGAGGCGCGCACGTGTCGTAGTAGAGGCGCGCACACGTCGTAGTAGAGGCGCGCACGTAGCATGTACACGTACGTACAGCGGCCAGGGTGCAAGAAAGAAAATACGGCTACGTATGTGTACATACGGGCAGGGTCTCTAACGCCTACTCGCGCATACGTACGGCCAGGGCTCGTGTACATGGCTGGGTCGGAACGGAGAAACAGCGTCGACGTCGTGTTCATGGGGAGGCAACGGAATGCGTCGTGTTCATGGGGAGGCAACGGAATGCGTCGTGTTCATCGGGAGGCAACGGAATGCGTCGTGTTCATTGGGAGGCAACGAAACGCGTGGGAGCCAACCGGCTGGGTCGGAACGGAATCCGTGGTCGTGTTCATCGGGAGGGCTTGGATGGAACAGGCTATGGAAACGAGGCCCGGCGTACCGCAGAACGGAGGAAACGGACCTCCTACATTCGGAACGGGGTCCTGTTGATCGGGAGGGGTGTGGCGTACCGCAAAACGGAGGAAACGGACCTCCTACGGTCGAAACGGGGGTCCTGTTGATCGGGAGGGGAGTAGCGTACCGCAAAACGGACGAAACGGACCTCCTACAGTCGAAACGGGGGTCCTATTGATCGGGAGGTGTGTGGCGTACCGCAAAACGGATGAAACGGACCTCCTACGGTCGAAACGGGGGTCCTGTTGATCGGGAGGGGTGTGGCGTACCGCAAAACGGACGAAACGGACCTCCTACGGTCGAAACGGGGGTCCTGTTCATCGGGAGGGGTGTGGCGTACCGCAAAACGAGACTCCACGGGATACTGTTCATCTCCACCATCGACCTCCTCTAGCCTCCACGGGCTACCGTCGACCTCCTCCGGCCTCCACGGGCTCTTGTTCATCCAGCTTCCACCGCGCGCTACTCCACCGGCTACTGTTCAACCACCCCTCCACGGGCACCCCTCCACCGTCTACTGTTCATCCAGCCCTCCACACCACGGGGTCCTATTCAACCACCCCTCCACGGGCACCCCTCCATCGTCTACTGTTCATCCAACCCTCCACCACACCACGGGGTCATGTTCATCCAGAGGCAACGCCACCGCTCACTGTTCATTCAACCACCCCCCCCCCCCCCCGCAACACTCACTGTTCATCCAATCGATCGGCTTCAGTTAGCAGCAGTAGCGAAGGAATAGCTCGATCGGGTTCAGTTAACAGCCATCGATCGATCGCTCGGGTTGAATAACGCGTAGCCTGCAGTGCAATCGCTCGGGTTCAGTTAGAGCCCAACGCCTTGCTCGGGTTCAGTTAGAGCCAACGCCTCGCACACACGCGTATACGTGTACGAGAGAAACGCGCATCGCTCGGCCCTCGACCTCCCACCGTAATCGAGAACTCCCCGAAATTTTCCTCCCCCTTGCTTCTACCACGGTTTTTTCCGTCATGGACGGACCAAAGAATGTCATGCAGCTGCGTCTCCGGCCCGCCTAGGACGAAAAGCCCATTTTCTGTCATGATTTTTTGTCATAGAAGTAGGAGCCCACCACATCTATGATGATACCGGGTTTTGTCACAATTATCGTCATAGAAGTGTCATATGTATGACAGAAAAAAGTTTCGTTCGGCCCAAAATGTCACGGATGTGTCTTTTTTTGTAGTGACCGTGGCCCTCTTGTGGAGCAAGACTCTTAAAGTAGGGCATGTCGAGAATGGTCTATATGTGATTAACTTTTCGGAGCGACCCACTAAGACCGCGACATGCCTAATGGCTAAAGTTGACGTGGGGTGGCTTTGGCATCGCCGTTTAGCCCACGTCAATATGAGATCTTTGCAAAGTCTTCTCAAGGGGGACCATGTCCGCGGACTAAAAAATGTTAGTTTTGCTAAAGATCGTGCTTGCAGTGCTTGTATCGAAGGAAAGCTACATGAGAAGGCTCACCCACCCACAACTATCATCTACTCGAAGAGGCCCTTGGAGCTCCTTCACATGGATCTCTTTGGGCCTCCATCCTTTGATAGTCTTGGGGGTAGAAAGTATTGCTTGGTGATTGTGGATGATTATTCAAGATACACTTAGGTATATTTCTTCAAGAGGAAGAGTGAGACCCAACAAACCGTCATCGACTTTGCAGATGAAGATCAACGTCAACACAATGCAAAGATCTTGACGATAAGAAGTGACAATGTTCCACTCAAGTGGAACCATCACCAACTCAAGACTCACACGCTTCCGAAGAACAAAGTGAAGGCCCTCAACCAAATGAACAAGATCAAGGGCAAGATCAACCTCAAGATGGTGGTGAAACACCAAGTGATGCCCAAGGTCAAGTTCTAACCTCCGAGCAAGTTCAAGATCAAGAGCAAGCTCAAGATCAAGAACAAGCTCAAGACAACGCTCAAGATGATCACGTTACCGCTCCTCAACTCACTCATGAGGAGGAATTGGAGCGTCGTGCTGCCAAGATTGCATCCAAGCTCACTACCAAAGATCATCTCATGACGAATGTGCTTGCAAGCTTAAGAAAAGGGGTAAGCACTCATAGACAATTAGCAAACTATTGTGAACATCACGCGTTTGTTTCTTGTGTTGAACCCCAAAAGGTCTATGAGGTGCTAGAGGATCCGGATTGGCTTAATGCCATGCATGAAGAACTCAACAACTTCGAGCACAACAAGGTGTGGATATTGGTGCCAAGGCCAAAGGGGAATCATAATGTCATTGGAACCTAGTGGATATTCAAGAACAGGCAAGATGCTCATGGGATTATCGTTCGCAACAAGGCTTGTTTGGTATCACAAGGTTACTCCCAAGTCGAGGGTATCGACTACGGTGAAACCTTTTCTCCCGTTGCTCGCCTTGAATCTATTCGTTTGTTGATTGCCTATGCTTCTCATCATAACTTCAAGTTGCAACAAATGGATGTGAAGAGTGCTTTTCTTAATGGTCCTATTAATGAGTTGGTGTATGTCAAACAACCCCCGGGGTTTGAGGATCCCGAGTTCCCCAATCATGTGTACCAACTCGATAAGGCACTCTATGACCTTAAACAAGCTCCACGTGCGTGGTATGAGCACCTTACCGAGTTGTTGCAAGATCGTGTGTTTAAAATTGGGAAAATCGACCCCACTCTTTGTACTAAGAAGGTCAAAGGGGAGTTAGTTGTATGCCAACTATATGTTGATGATATTATCTTTGATTCTCCTAACAAAGCTTTCAATGAGGAGTTTGCCGCTCTCATGACCTCGAAGTTCAAGATGTCCATGATGGGAGAGTTGAAGTTCTTTCTCAGATTCAAAATCAAACAAAGAAGAGAAGGGACCTTCATCAACCAAGCCAAATACACTCAAGACATGCTCAAGAGATTCAAGCTAAGTGATGTCAAGCCGGCTTCCGCTCTAATGCCCGTCAAATGCCAACTTGACACAGATCCCAATGGTAAAGCGGTGGATCAAAAGGTATATCGTTCCATGATTGGCTCCTTGCTTTAGATTTGTGCATCTAGACCGGATATCATGTTGAGTGTGGGAATTTGTGCACGGTTTCAAGCCGCACCTAAGGAAAGCCTCTATTCGGCGGTCAAGCGAATCTTTCGATATTTGGCTCATACCCCAAACTTTGGATTATGGTACCCATGAGGAGCTAACTTCAACCTTGTGGGCTTTTTGGACTCGGATTGGGCGAGAGACAAAGGGGATAGGAAGTCAACTTCCGGAGGGTGCCAATTTCTTGGTTGCTCTTTGGTGAGTTGGTCTTCTAAGAAGCAAAGTTGTGTGTCTCTCTCATCCACCGAAGCGGAGTATGTGGCTGCCGGTAGTTGTTGTGCTCAACTTCTATGGATGCGGCACACTTTAAAGGATTACGGTGTCATTTGTGACAAAGTGCCTCTTTGGTGTGACAATGAAAGTGCCATCAAGATTTCTCTCAACCCGGTGCAACACTTCAAGACGAAGCATATTGAGATTCGGTATCACTTCATCCGGGATCACATTAGGCGAGGGGAGATCAAGCTCAACTATGTCAACACTCATGATAACCTTGCAGATATTTTCACGAAGCCCTTGGATGAAGGAATATTTCACGAGTTAAGGCATGAGTGATGTCAGCTAGGACTATGTCGGTATTTCCCCAAAGAGGAAGGGATGATGCAGCACATCGACGGTAGGTATTTCCCTCAATGAAGAAACCAAGGTTATCGAACCAGTAGGAGAACCAAGCAACACAATGTAAACAACCCCTCCACACAGATAACAAATCCTCGCAACCCGACGTGTAAAAGGGCTTGTCAATCCCTTCCGGGTTGCGGTGCCCCAAGATGGGCAAACGGACGTGAGGAAATTGTAGTAGATTGATAGATCGAACGCCAAATAAAATAAATAAGAATAAAACGCAGCGAGGTATTTTTGTATTTTTGGTTTAATAGATCTGACAATAAATGCAAAGGAAAAGTAGATCGCAAAGGCAAATATATGAGAAAGAGACCCGGGGGCCGTAGGTTTCACTAGTGGCTTCTCTCGAGAAAAATAGCAAACGGTGGGTAAACAAATTACTGTTGGGCAATTGATAGAACTTCAAATAATCATGACGATATCCAGGCAATGATCATTATATAGGCATCACATCCAAGATTAGTAGACCGACTCCTGCCTGCATCTACTACTATTACTCCACACATCGACCGCTATCCAACATGCATCTAGTGTATTAAGTTCATGGAGAAACAGAATAATGCAATAAGAACGATGACATGATGTAGACAAGAACTATCTATGTAGATATAGACCCCATCGTTTTATCTTAGTAGCAACGATACATATGTGTCGGTTCCCCTTCTGTCACTGGGATCAAGCACCGTAAGATCGAACCCACTAGAAAGCACATCTTCCCATTGCAAGATAAATAGATCAAGTTGGCCAAACAAAACCCAAATATCGGAGAAGAAATACAAGGCTATAAGAGATCATGCATAAAAGAGATCAAAGAAACTCAAATACTTTCATGGATATAAAAAATATATAACTGATCATAAACTCAAAGTTCATCAGATCCCAACAAACACACAACAAAAGAGTTACATCATATGGATCTCCAAGAGATCATTGTATTGAGAATTCAGCGAGAGAGAGGAAGCCATCTAGGTACTAACTACGGACCCGAAGGTCTACAAAGAACTGCTCACGCATCATCGGAGAGGCACCAATGGAGGTGGTGAACCCCATCCGTGATGGTGTCTAGATTGGATCTGGTGGTTCTGGACTCTGCGGCGGCTAGATCAATATTTCATCGACTCCCCTAGGGTTTTGGGAATATTGGGGTATTTATAGAGCAAAGAGGCGGTCCGGGGGGCACCCGAGGTGGGCACAACCCACCAGGGCGCGCCTGGGCCTCCTGGCGCGCCCTGGTGGGTTGTGCTCTCCTCGGAGCACTCCCAGGCGCAGCCAGGGCCCATTATGTGTCTTCTGGTCCATAAAAAATCTCCGTGAAGTTTCGTTGCATTTGGACTCCGTCTAATATTGATTTCCTGCGATGTAAAAAACATGCAGAAAACAACAACTGGCACTTGGCACTATGTCAATAGGTTAGTACCAAAAAAGATATAAAATGACTATAAAATGATTATAGAACATCCAAGATGGATAATATAACAGCATGGAACAATAAAAAATTATAGATACGTTGGAGACGTATCAGCATCCCCAAGCATAACTCCTACTCGTCCTCGAGTAGGTGAGTGATAAAAACAGAATTTTTGATGTGGGATGCTGCCTAACATGTCATATGATATTCTTTTCTTTATAGCATGGACATTTTTACTTTTATGTGATTCAAAGCAATAGTCTAGTTTTTACATGATAATTTAAATACTCAAGCATATCAACAAGCAACCATGTCTTTCAAAATATCAACGCTAAAATAAGTTATCCCTAGCCCATCATGCTCAACCATTGATCCATTCATGAAACACACTCGCATATTAGCTACTCCCAATACTCAAGTACGATCATATTGCCTCCTAGTTGGTGCTTTTATAAGAGAAGGTGGAGACTCAAATTCAAAATAAAAAATTGCATAAAGTAAAAGAAAGGCCCTTCATAGAAGGAAGTACGGATTTGTAGAGGTGCCAGAGCTCCAAGCGAAAAACTTAGAGATAAAAACATTTTGGGAGGTGCATCCATCCCACCAATGAAAACGACTTATATTTCCCAACACTTTCCATCCTAGATATATCATAGGCGGTTCCCAAACAGAAAATAAAGTTTATTCCTTTTTCCACCATACTTTCACTTTCCATGGCTAGCCGTACCCACGGTTGCCCTCCATACCAACACTTTCCAAGGAATTTATTATTTGACAACATAAAGTAAATTCATTTTTTCATTTCGGGACTAGGCATCCCTAAAACCTTTGCCTTACTCTCGTGCAATGACAAGTGAATAAACACTCATCGTGAGAATAACACATCCAACATGGAAAATATTACCCACCCCTCACCGCTCCGCGAGTGAAAAAAACACACAAAAGAGAAGTTTATTTTGAAAATTAGAGATGGCACATGAAAATTTGCTTAGAACGGCAAAGTAATACTGCATATAGGTAGATATAGTGGACTCATGTGGCAAAACTGGTTTAAAGGATTTTGGATGCACAAGTAGAGATCATACTTAGTGCAAAATGAAGGCTAGCAAAAGATTGAGAAGCGACCAACCAAGAAACGAATAATCTCATAAGCAAGCACTAAGAATAATTAACACCAAACAATGCGCCACAAGTAGGATATAATTTCACTGCATGACTATTGACTTTCGTGCTTGCATAGGGAATCACAAACCTTAACACCAATATTCTTACTAAAGCATAATTACTCATCAACATAACTCACATCTCACATATCACATCATCATATCTCAAAACTATTACTAAGAATCAAGTTTATTTTGTCCAATGATCTTCATGAAAGTTTTTATTATATCCTTCTTGGATATCTATCACTTTGGGATTAATTTTCATGTGTTGCTTTTCATAAGCTCAAACAAATATAAGTGAAGATCATGAGCATAACTTTTTTCTTTCTCTCAAAATAATTTAAGTGAAGCAAGAGAGAATTTCTTGAAAATTTTACCAACTCTCAAATAAATCTAAGTGAAGCAAGAGAGCATTTCTTCAAAAATACTAAAGCACACCATGCTCAAAAAGATATAAGTGAAGCACTAGAGCAAGTCCATAGCTCATAAAAATTTAAGTGAAGCAGAGAGAGCTATTCTAACAAGTCATGACATAATTTTGGCTCTCTCAAATAGGTGTGTCCAGCAAGGGATCAAGACTTAAAACAAAAAACAAAACAAGCAAAGACTCATATCGTCCAAGACGCTCCAAGCAAAACACATAGTATGTGACGAATAAAAATATAGCTTCGAGTAAAATACCGATGGTCGTTAGAAGAAAGAGGGGATGCCACTCGGGGGCATCCCCAAGCTTAGTTGGTTGCTCATTTTTGGATAATAGCTTGGGATGCCGGGGCATCCCCAAGCTTAGGCACTTCTATCCTTCCTTCATCCATCATAAGATAACCCAAAACTTGAAAACTTCAATCACACAAAACTCAACAAACCTTCGTGAGATCCGTTAGTATATGAAAGCAAACCACTACTATAAGTATTGTATCAAACCAATTCATATTTTGTTTTTGCATTATATATACTGTATTCCAACTTTCGTATGGCAAAAACTCATCAAAGAAAACCATAGAGCCATCAAAATAAGCACACAACGCAAAGAAAACTGAATCTGTCAAAACAGAACAGTCTGTAGCAATCTGACTATTTCGAATACTTCTGAAACTCCAAAAATTCTGAAAAATTAGGACGACCAGGGTAATTTGTATATTAATCTTCTGCAAAAATAATTGGCATTTTATCACGGTCTGGTGATTTTTAACAATTGTTTTCGTGAGCACATAAGTTTCTGTTTTTCAGCAAGATCAAACAACTATCACCCAAGAAGATCCCAAAGGCTTTATTTGGCACAAACACTAGTTAAAACACAAAAAACACAATCATAACAGTAGCATAATTGTGCAAACACTCAAAAACAGGAAGCAAAAAGCAAAAATAAATTTTATTCATTGGGTTGCCTCCCAACAAGCGCTATAGTTTTACGCCCTTAGCTAAGCATAAAGCTAGGATCTAAGTATTGTCATCCTTGTCCAACTCTTCAATCAAACACTTAGAATCCTTCAAAGATTTAGCATAAAGATCTTCAATAACAATACTCCTAGGAATAAATTTAAAGAATTCATTCTTGCAAAAAGGATCTCTTATCACTTCAACAAAATCCGGGTGAATACTAATCATCTTAAGATCTTCTTTATTACTATTAGTAGAAGTTGCACCCTTGTTCTTGGTAACTTGAGTAACTTTGCCAATCTTTACGGGTGTTTTTTCGATAGTTTTAGCGGAAGCAAAAGCCGTGCTTAGATTACTAAAGATTTCTTCTAGTTTATCAATCCGAGACGGGCTTTCTTCTATTCTTTCATGGATTACGGTACCCTTTTCTTTCAACAACTTAAAAATTTATCCCGCTTTTGATCCAATCTTGGGGGCAAAATTATGCATCTTTTTATCTATAATTACCATATGATCTTTAGTGAGCATTTTCTTTTCAATAACATCTAGTCTTTCCATAACATGCTCAAGAGTCAAAGTTGTTCCATTAATCATAAGAGGTGGTGAGCCCACTAAATTTCCCATAGCATTAAAAGCATGAAGAGAAGGACACATCAAGAAATTTCCACCGGTAATCATATCAAGGAGGAATCTATACCAAGTGGTGATGCCAACATAAAAACAACGAAGAAGAACAACGGTAGATTGCTTACGGATAGATCTATTATGAGCATTGCAAATTCTATACCAAGCACCTTTTAACTTTTCTCCTCCCCTTTGGTTAAAGTTGAGAACCTCGTTCTCGGGAGTGCAAGCAATAGAGGAAGAACTATCCATAATGATAATAACGGCGAACAAGATTGCACATAAAAACGTATCCGGCAAGAAAACAACGAATGGAAAAGGAGGGGCGAATAAAACGACAAATTTTTGTGAAGTGTGGGAGAGGAAAACGAGAGGTAAATGGAAAATAATGTAAATTGCGAGGAGATGAGATTTGTGATTAGGAACCTGGTATATGTTGAAGATCCTCCCCGGCAACGGCGCCAGAAATGGTGCGTGCCCGGGAGACTATCTTGACTTTATCCTCCCCGGCAACGGCGCCAGAAATTCCTTTTGATGTCGGCTAGGACTATGTCGGTATTTCCCTAAAGAGGAAGGGATGATGCAGCACAGCGACGGTAGGTATTTCCCTCAGTGAAGAAACAAAGGTTATCAAACCAGTAGGAGAACCAAGCAACACAACATAAACAGCCCCTGTACACAGATAACAAATCCTCGCAACCCGACGTGTAAAAGGGGTTGTCAATCCCTTTCGGGTAGCGGCGCCCCAAGATGGGCAAACGGACGTGAGGAAATTGTAGTAGATTGATAGATCGGACACCAGATAAAATAAATAAGAATAAAACGCAGCGAGGTATTATTGTATTTTTGGTTTAATAGATCTGAAAATAAATGCAAAGGGAAAGTAGATCGCAAATGCAAATATATGAGAAAGAGACCCGGGGGTCATAGGTTTCACTAGTGGCTTCTCTCGAGAAAAATAGCAAAAATGGTGGGTAAACAAATTACTGTTTGGAAATTGATAGACTTCAAATAATCATGACGATATCCAGGAAATGATCATTATATAGGCATCACGTCCAAGATTAGTAGACCGACTCCTGCCTGCATCTACTACTATTACTCCACACATCACCGCTATCCAGCATGCATCTAATGTATTAAGTTCATGTTGAAACGGAGTAATGCAATAAGAACGATGACATCATGTAGACAAGATCTATCTATGTAGAGATAGACCCCATCGTTTTATCCTTAGTAGCAACGATACATACGTGTCGGTTCCCCTTCTGTCACTGGGATCAAGCACTGTAAGATCGAACCCACTACAAAGCACCTCTACCCATTGCAAGATAAATAGATCAAGTTGGCCAAACAAAACCCAAATATCGGAGAAGAAATAGGACGCTATAAGAGATCATGCATAGAAGAAATCAAAGAAACTCAAATACTTTCATGGATATAAAAAAGATATAACTGATCATAAACTCAAAGTTCATTAGATCCCAACAAACACAGTGGAAAAGAGTTACATCATATGGATCTCCAAGAGATCATTGTATTGAGAATTCAGCGAGAGAGAGGAAGCCATCTAGCTACTAACTACGGACCCGGAGGTCTACAAAGAACTACTCACGCATCATCGGTGAGGCACCAATGGAGGTGGTGAACCCCATCCGTGATGGTGTCTAGATTGGATCTGGTGTTCTGGACTCTGCGGCGGCTGGATCAATATTTCGTCGACTCCCCTAGGGTTTTGGGAATATTGGAGTATTTATGGAGCAAAGAGGCGGTTCGGGGGGCATCCGAGGTGGGCACAACCCACCAGGGCGCGCCTAGGCCTCCTGGCGCGCCCTGGTGGGTTGTGCTCTCCTCGGAGCACCTCCACCCCTAGGCGCAGCTAGGGCCCATTATGTGTCTTGTGGTCCATAAAAAATCTTCGTGAAGTTTCGTTGCATTTGGACTCCGTCTGATATTGATTTCCTGTGATGTAAAAAACATGCAGAAAATAGTAACTTGCACTTGCCACTATGTCAATAGGTTAGTACCAAAAAATGATATAAAATGACTATAAAATGATTATAAAACATCCATGATTGATAATATAACAGCATGGAACAATAAAAAATTATAGATATCTTGGAGCCGTATCAATGAGCTAAATATCATTGATTCGAGCAATGTGGCTTGAACCTTTGCACACCCCACCATACTCATCGTGATGTCTTGTTTAGGTGTGGGCATGGACATAGGGGGAGTGTTGTTCTCTCAATGAACTCTCCCTCCCCCATTATGCATAAATTGATCACGTCTTCCACATTAGCCATTTTTATGGTACTTGTGCTTCAAAGATGAGTTTTGGTCATGGGCCCAAGGTTAAAATCTTCGCGGTGCCATACCACTTGACTCAACCATAGGTGGCCTCGGCCGCCACCCTCTCTTTTAGAGTTATGTGGTTTTTTTGCTTCTTGTCCTCTCGTGGGCGCTCTTCTGCCTCCGTGTTTGCTCTCTCATCTCTGTGTTTTCTTGTCGCTTGAGCTAAGCCTTTTTCTGTTTAGTCTTTGAGTTTTTGGCTGGGCGGTATTACCGCTGGAGGCGCGCGGTACTACCGCTTATATACTTCAAGCGGTACTACCGCCCGCTCGAGCGGTACTACCGCTGCGGGGTGGGACTAGGGGGTTATGTCGGGGCAGGGGGAGTTTCCTTCTCCCCCACACCCATTCACGCGACCCTCTCGTCCTCTTCGTTCGGCAGCGACAAACTTGCCGCGGGAGGGCGCTGGTGGGCCGCCTCCTCCGGGCCGTCTTTCACCTTTTCCTCCGGTGGGATCGATCCCCACCCCTTCCTCTAGCCATGGATGCTGGTATTGTCCCCAATCCCTTTCTCTTTGCTTCTAGGTTTCAGATCTAGTCTTTAGGGGAAACAGGCTTTGCATTCCTCGATTTTTGGCCAAATCGAAGCTTGAGCAGGATGGTGAAGGCTTCTACACTATTTGGATTGATATTTGGTAGGCTTATTTTTGAATTTGGCATCCATGTAGTGCCGGATTTGGCCACGGCGGTAGGGAACCGCCGTTCCCCCGCCTGGAGCAGTACTACCGCTCCCCTGGAGCGGTACTACCGCTTCCAGATCAGGGTACTACCACTGGATGCCAACTTCCACCTTACTCATACCAAATATCGATCCATGTTACTTTTTCAGGAGGCTTATGCTCGTTCTTTCATGTTGTTTCTTGTGTCTGTGTGTTTGGTTCCAGGTGATGTCCCTTCGGAGCAACATGTCCGCCCTGTCAACCCCGGGCGTTCTACTTCAAAATGCTATCGCACCTCTGAGGCAGCGGCTGCTTCTTAGAGTGTTCCTCCTTCAAGTGTTCCGCCAACTTCATCTCAACAGCCTACCAAGAGTATTGCAAAGAAGCCCAAGCCAAAGCCCAAGTCCGTGACTGAGATGACTACCAAGGAGTTCTGGGAGAAGCGTCGGTGCAATCCCTATGAGCAAGATCAAGAGCCCAATCTTGTCAACCGTCCCTTCTGGAACCTTTTTAGTGGGCAATCTACTTTGATGTGATCAAACCAAAAAGAATCTCTATGTTGATGTGCGCTCCATTAACACTGCCTACATGGAGAAGGATCCTGCCTACTTTGGCGAGGCTCTGCAGATGTGTTCTCAGCTGAATATTCTCAAGATCATGGAGTTCAAAAAGGACTTTGATGCGGATTTGGTGGCTTAGTTTTATGCCACGGTTCATCTAGGCACTGATGCAGAAAGGACCTTGACTTGGATGACTAATGGCAAACTTTTGTCTGTCAAATGGAAGGCGTTCAGGGAATTGTTTGGGATTGAAGATCAAGAGCTTGAGAACCCGGTTGGCTTTCGTCCTCACCAGAGGACAACCTCTACTCACAAGCAAGCTCTCTGGCTGTTCTGCACTGTGAATATTAACCCCGAGACGCAGAAGGAGACGTATGAGTTGCCTGCCTACCTGGACATCCTTCATCGCATCTTCAGGGAGACTCTTTTCCCATGCATAGGGAACTTGGATATGCTTCACTCGTTTCTCGTGGACATGTTACTTTTCTGTCAGCATGAGAAAGAAGAAAACACTGGAGTGACCTTGGATATCTCTCATGTCATGTGGTCTAAGCTTCTTACCGCTATGTCTGAGCGCAAGTGCCCCATCTATGGTCCTTTTCTCATGTTGCTTATTGAGAAGGCGTAGGAGCACACTTATCCTAATGTTGTGCTGGAGACTGGCGAGTTGATCCCTCATGAGATCAAGCGTCTGAGGAAGAAGGAGAACTGGGGCTCATCGGTTCCGAGGTCTGGGATTCCATTTGGAGCTAATGACGTTGAGACAGAGGCTGATGATGATGATGTTGATGATGATGATGATTATGAGCCCTCTGGAGCGGAGCCCTCATGGGCAAAGAAGCTCAAGCGCAAAATGAAGAAACTTTTCTGCATGGAGTCTCATGGACAGTATATGGCTCATGTGTCTGAGAAGAAGGCTAGGAGCCGTCATAAGGAGCTCATGCGTCAGTTAGGTACAACAGTAGCTAGCGGTTCTGAGGGCAAGATCACAGATGAGGAGGAGTGGGTTCAGCAGCACTGCCCATGAACAAACTCAGACACCGAGCAGCCTCCTGCCGATGACGGAGGAGCGGACAATCACGCGGGGATGTGATGCTGGAGATCTTCAGTTATGCTATCACCTGTGGCCATAGCAGCACTATTTGCCCTTTTTGGTGTCTCGATGCCAAAGGGGGAGAGAGTTTAGGGATTTGTCGAGTTGCGAGTTTCTTATTTGCCTTGTCTTTCTCTCTCTCGCAAACTCTTTTTTCGCCATTTGCTTTGGTTTGGTTGGTGCTCGTGAGACCTGGTACCCTATCATATGGTGTGATAAATATGCTACCCTATTATTATCTTTGTATGTCAAGTACTTTAGTAGTTTGTGAGCCTATGCTTATCTAATATGTCTACTTTGCTCACTTGCCACTCTATTGCATCCTAGCTATTATATGTCTTATCTTTGATGCAAATGTTGTCAGACTATAAAATATAGGGGGAGTGTTGATCCTAATGTGTGTACCTTGCAATCCAAAGGCACATCTAACTAAGTGCACACATCTAGGGGGAGTCCGTCTATATTTTGTAGTTGTGGGATTCGCTTACTCTCATGTCATTACTTTGTGCAAATCCTGTGTTGTCATCAATCCACCAAAAAGGGGGAGATTGTTAGGGCATATCTCTCTCTAAGTAGTTTTGGTGATTGATGACAATGCTTTTGCGGGCTAATCGTGTGTGTTGAGTATTTCAGAGATTCATTCATTGGCACGAGACGATTCTTTCCCCTCGGAACTTTATGTGAAGACGGTCTAGTCTCTTTTGTTTCGGTTTTGGTGGACTAGAGTCGTAGGAGACACCATACTATAAAGAGGGGGTCCGCATTGGAAAGGCTAGGGTGGAATCAACACGTACACTTCATCTTTGCACCCCCAGCTCCTTTCCCCTCCTTGGAGTTTGTCGTTTCATCGAAAGTGGAGGTTGTGAGGTTCTCGCAGTAGTACCGCCGCTAGAGCAGTAGTACCGCCCATGGATCTCAAGCGGTAGTACAGCTGTTTTTAGCGGTAGTACCGCTCGGGTTCATCGGCGGCAGTACCGCCCTTGGTTGGCACTGCTACCGCCTCGATTCAAGGGTGCTCTCCTCGTGTCGGGTTGATCGGCACTAGTAGCGGCAGTAGCGGCGATAGTACCGCCCTTGAGCGGTAGTAGCGCGGCTACCACCGCTACTAGTGCCGCCCAAACACCCCCTCTCTATTTCGTTCCTCCTCTGTTGGCTCTACTCTTAGTCACCGCGGTAGTACCGCTGCTACCAGCGGTAGTACCGCCACACTGAGTAGTAGTACCGCTCTATGCAGGCTGAAGAGGGGGGTAACGGTTGGATTGATTCCCCCACTATAAAAGGAGGTCTTCTTCTCCAAGTTGACCTACCTCTTTTCCCCCAAGCTCCATTGTTGCTCCAAAGCTCATTTTCGCCCGATCTCTCTCCCTAGCCAATCAAACTTGTTGATTCTTTAGGGATTGGTTGAGAAGGCTCGGATCTACACTTCCATCAAGAGAAATTTGATTTCCCCCCACTAATCCCTTGCGGATCTTGTTACTCGTGGGTGTTTGAGCACCCTAGACAGTTGAGGTCACCGCGAAGCCACATTCCATTGTGGTGAAGCTCTGTGGTATCGTTGGGAGCCTCCAATTGAGTTGTGGAGATTGCCCCAGCCTTGTTTGTAAAGGTTCGGTCACCGCCTCCAAGGGCACCAATAGTGGAATCACGTCATCTCGCATTGAGTGAGGGCGTGAGGAGAATACGGTGGCCCTAGTGGCTTCTTGGGGAGCATTGTGCCTCCACACTGCTCCAACGGAGATGTACTTCCTCTCAAAGGGAAGGAACTTCAGTAACACACCCTCGTCTCCACCGGCTCCACTTTTGGTTATCTCTTACCTTTACTTGTGCAAGCTTATATTTAGTTGTATCCCTTGCTTGCTTGTGTGCTTGTTGTTGTTGTTGTTGTATCACATAGGTTGCTCACCTAGTTGCATATCTAGACAACCTACTTGATGCAAAGTTTAATTAGGTAAAGAAAAGCTAAAAATTGTTAGTTGTCTATTCACCCCCCTCTAATCAACTATATCGATCTTTTCAACTGTGTCGTTGCAGCATGTAGCCAACAAAAATCAACTAAGCATCACCATTAAACAAAGACATTGTAATTCCCTAAAAATAAAAATAAAATTGCAAGCATTTGCACGCCCATCCACCGCCACTCACTCTATAAACGGCCAATACCATCCACAGTTACTATATTTTATTAAGGCTGCCAACAAGTAATGCTTCCTTGTAGTGTGAGACGACAGCTGCTTCGCACGAAAAATGGCGGTTCTAAAGGGAGATAAATACATTGGTGGTCATTGAAGTTGAGGTGGAAGCACATTACTGTCACTGGACTTCAGAATATGCTCAATACGGTCATTGAATATGAGTTGCGGTCATTATACGGTCACTGGCTCGTCTTAGAGTTCCGTATTTTGTCCAGTTGACTGGTCAAATTTTTATATGTGGAAACTACCATTGCATGGTCATCGCTACATCCTCTGCCTGTCTCATGAGTCCCACCTGTCAGCTGATGAAATAAACAAACATATAAAAAAATGCGAACTATGCGCGCAGAGAAGGGGGTTCGAACCCGGAATCTCCGGCTTAGTGATCACGTAGGCTAACTATTTGTTGAATGCTAATGTACAGATCATTTTGTTTAGGACTATGATAACTTCCTAACGTATTGAATTTAAGCAAAAGATCCAAACATATTTCTATTTGATTCAATTAATTAGTTTGCATGTATGTGTGGTGTGCGTGCATCTATATGCATGTCCACAGGTACTAAGTTTAATTAGCAGCACCTAATTACATGCATGCAGAAGAATCAAAAGTGATGATGCCAGCAGATTCTTTTCAAGATTGAAAAATCAAAATGTTTCGTAGCTCAAACGGTTCGTCGGATCGAAAAACTGCCTTCACATAAGCGATTCGTCACGATGAGACCTTCGAAACTAGATTCTGTGTTGATATGTTTCGATGATTTTTTCAGGTCCAAAGTTACCGGCACTTACTCCGTCAGTTATCACATCTGCAACACATCAGTTACCAAGCTGTTTTCATAGAAATTACCGGGCATGAGAAATGGTCTTCAAACCTTTCTTCCCATATGCACACCCATGCATGCACTAGATGACAAAAAAATGCCATCCTAGATTCTCCCTATTTCAAAACTTTAAAATGTTTTGTCGCTCAAACCGTCAGTCTGTTCGAAAAACTATTTTTCACATAAAAGATTCACCGTGACGAAATCTTCGAAACTAGGTCCCATGTTGGTATGTTCCGACTGTTCGGGAACGCAGTAATTTCAAAAAAATTCCTACGCACACGCAAGATCCATCTAGGTGATGCATAGCAACGAGAGGGGAGAGTGTTGTCCACGTACCCTCGTAGACCGAAAGCGGAAGTGTTATGACAACGCGGTTGATGTAGTCGTATGTCTTCACGATCCGACCGATCCTAATACCGAAAGTACGGCACCTCCGCGATCTGCACATGTTCGGCTCGGTGATGTCCCACGACTCTTGATCCAGCTGAGTGTCGAGGGAGCGCTTCGTCAGCACGATGGTGGATGACGGTGATGATGAAGTTACCGACGCAGGGCTTCGCCTAAGCACTGCAACGATATGACCGAGGTGGAAATCTGTGGAGGGGGGCACCGCACACGGCTAAGACAACTGTCAACTTGTGTGTTCTAGGGTGCCCCCTGCCCCCGTATATAAAGGAGCAAGGGGAAGGCCGGCCGGCCCTATAGGCGCGCCAAGGAGGGGAGGAATCCTACTCCTACTAGGAGTAGGATTACTCCTTTCCTAGTCCTACTAGGAGGGGGAAGGAAGGGGGGGAGAGAGGGAGGGAAAGAGGGGGCGCCGCGCCCCTCCTTGTCCAATTCGGACTCCTCAAGGAGGGGGCGCGCGGCCAGCCCTAAGGCCCCCTCCTCTCTCTCACACAAGGCCCATGTTGGCCCATTAGTTCCCCCGGAGGTTCTGATAACCCTCCGACACTCCGATAGTTATCCGGTGCCCCCCGGAACTCATCTGGTGTCTGAATATAGTCGTCCAATATATCAATCTTTATGTCTCGACCATTTTGAGACTCCTCGTCCTGTCCGTGATCACATACGGGACTCCGAACTACCTTCGGTACATCAAAACACATAAACTCATAATACCGATCGTCACCGAACGTTAAGCGTGCGGACCCTACGGGTTCGAGAACTATGTAGACATGACCGAGACTCATCTCCGGTCAATAACCAATAGCGGAACATAGATGCTCATATTGGTTCCTACATATTCTACGAAGATCTTTATCAGTCAAACCGCATAACAACATACGTTGTTCCCTTTGTCATCGGTATGTTACTTGCCCGAGATTCGATCGTCGGTATCTCAATACCTAGTTAAATCTCGTTACCGGCAAGTCTCCTTACTCGTTCCGTAATGCATCATCGTGCAACTAACTCATTAGTCACATTGCTTGCAAGGCTTATAGTGATGTGCATTACTGAGAGGTCCCAGAGATACCTCTCCGAAACACGGAGTGACAAATTCTAATCTCGATCTATGCCAACCCAACAAACACCATCGGAGACACCTGTAGAGCATCTTTATAATCACCCAGTTACGTTGTGATGTTTGATAGCACACTAAGTGTTCCTCCGGTATTCGGGAGTTGCATAATCTCATAGTCATAGGAACATGTATAAGTCATGAAGAAATCAATAGCAACAAACTAAACGATCAAGTGCTAAGCTAACGAAATGGGTCAAGTCAATCACATCATTCTCTAATGATGTGATCCCGTTAATCAAATGACAACTCATGTCTATGGCGAGGAAACTTAACCATCTTTGATTCAACGAGCTAGTCAAGTAGAGGCATACTAGTGACACTCTGTTTGTCTATGTATTCACACATGTACTAAGTTTTCGTTTTAATACAATTCTAGCATGAATAATAAACATTTATCATGATATAAGGAAATATAAATAACAACTTTATTATTGCCTCTAGGGCATATTTCCTTCAGTCTCCCACTTGCACTAGAGTCAATAATCTAGATTACGCAATAATGATTCTAACACCCATGGAGTCTTGGTGCTGATCATGTTTTGCTCGTGAGGAGGCTTGGTCAACGGGTCTGCAACATTCAGATCTGTATGTATCTTGCAAATCTCTTTGTCTCCCTCCTTGACTTGATCGCGGATGGAATTGAAGCGTCTCTTGATGTGCTTGGTTCTCTTGTGAAATCTGGATTCCTTTGCCAAGGCAATTGCACTAGTATTGTCACAAAAGATTTTCATCAGACCCGATGCACTAGGTATGACACCTAGATCGGTATGAACTCCTTCATCCAGACTCCTTCATTTGCTGCTTCCGAAGCAGCTATGTACTCTGCTTCACACGTAGATCCCGCCACAACGCTTTGCTTAGAACTGCACCAACTGACAGCTCCACCGTTCAATATAAATCCGTATCCGGTTTTTGACTTAGAGTCATCCGGATCAGTGTCAAAGCTTGCATCGACGTAACCATTTACGACGAGCTCTTTGTCACCTCCATAAACGAGAAACATATCCTTAGTCCTTTTCAGGTATTTCAGGATGTTCTTGACTGCTGTCCAGTGATCCACTCCTGGATTACTTTGGTACCTCCCTGCTAAATTAATAGCAAGGCACACATCAGGTCTGGTACATAACATTGCATACATGATAGAACCTATGGCTGAAGCATAGGGAATGACTTTCATTTTCTCTCTATCTTCTGCAGTGGTTGGGCATTTAGTCTGACTCAACTTCACACCTTGTAACATAGGCAAGAACCCTTTCTTTGCTTGATCCATTTTGAACTTCTTCAAACCTTTATCAAGGTGTGTGCTTCGTGAAAGTCCAGTTAAGCGTCTTGATCTATCTCTATAGATCTTGATGCCCAATATATAAGCAGCTTCACCGAGGTCTTTGATTGAAAAACTCTTATTCAAGTATCCTTTTATGCTATCCAGAAATTCTATATCATTTGCAATCAACAATATGTCAACCACATATAATATTAGAAATGCTACAGAGCTCCCACTCACTTTCTTGTAAATACAGGCTTCTCCAAAAGTCTGTATAAAACCATATGCTTTGATCACACTATCAAAACATTTATTCCAACTCCGAGATGCTTGCACTAGTCCATAAATGGATCGCTGGAGCTTACACACTTTGTTAGCATCCTTTGGATTGATAAAACCTTCGGGTTGCATCATATACAACTCTTCTTCCAGAAATCCATTCAGGAATGCAGTATTTACATCCATTTGCCAAATTTCATAATCATAAAATGCAGCAATTGCCAACATAATCATAAAATGCAGCAATTGCTATCACGGACTTAGGCATCGCTACAGGTGAGAAGGTCTCATCGTAGTCAACTCCTTGAACTTGTCGAAAACCTTTCACAACAAGTCGAGCTTTGTAGACAGTAACATTACCGTCAGCGTCAGTCTTCCTCTTGAAGATCCATTTATTCTCTATGGCTTGCCGGTCATTGGGCAAGTCAACCAAAGTCCACACTTTGTTCTCATACATGGATCCCATCTCAGATTTCATGGCCTCAAGCCATTTCGCGGAATCTGGGCTCATCATCACTTCCTCATAGTTCGTAGGTTCGTCATGGTCAAGTAACATGACCTCCAGAACCGGATTACCGTACAACTCTAGTGCGGATCTTACTCTGGTTGACCTACGAGGTTCAGTATTAACTTGATCTGAAGTTACATGATCGTCATCATTAGCTTCCTCACTAATTGGTGTAGTAGTCACAGGAACTGATTTCTGTGATGAACTACTTTCCAATAAGGGAGCAGGTACAGTTACCTCATCAAGTTCTACTTTCCTCCCACTCACTTCTTTCGAGAGAAACTCCTTCTCTAGAAAGGATCCATTCTTAGCAACGAATGTCTTGCCTTCGGATCAATGATAGAAGGTGTACCCAACAGTCTCCTTTGGGTATCCTATGAAGACACATTTCTCCGATTTGGGTTCGAGCTTATCAGGTTGAAGCTTTTTCACATAAGCATCGCAGCCCCAAACTTTAAGAAACGACAATTTGGGTTTCTTGCCAAACCACAGTTCATAAGGTGTCGTCTCAACGGATTTAGATGGTGCCCTATTTAACGTGAATGTAGCCGTCTCTAAAGCATAACCCCAAAACGATAGCGGTAAATCAGTAAGAGACATCATAGATCGCACCATATCTAATAAAGTGCGGTTACAACGTCCGGATACGCCATTACGCTGTGGTGTTCCAGGTGGCGTGAGTTGCGAAACTATTCCGCGTTGTTGCAATTGAAGACCAAACTCATAACTCAAATATTCTCCTCCACAATCAGATCGCAGAAACTTTATTTTCTTGTTACGATGATTTTCCACTTCACTCTGAAATTCTTTGAACTTTTCAAATATTTCAGACTTATGTTTCATCAAGTAGATATACCCATATCTGCTCAAATCATCTATGAAGGTCAGAAAATAACGATACACGCTGAGGGAGTCCTGGATTAGGGGGTCCTCGGACATCCGGACTATATACTTTTGCCGGACTGTTGGACTATGAAGATACAAGATTGAAGACTTCGTCCCGTGTCCAGATGGGACACTCCTTGGCGTGGAAGACAAGCTTGGCAATACGGATATGTAGATCTCCTCCCTTGTAACCGACTCTGTGTAACCCTAGCCCCCTCCGGTGTCAATATAAACCGGAGGGTTTAGTCCGTAGGACAACAACAATCATACCATAGGCTAGCTTCTAGGGTTTAGCCTCTACGATCTCGTGGTAGATCAACTCTTGTAATACTCATATCATCAAGATCAATCAAGTAGGAAGTAGGGTATTACCTCCATCGAGAGGGCCCGAACCTGGGTAAACATCATGTCCCCTGCCTCCTGTTACCATCCGCCTTAGACGCACAGTTCGGGACCCCCTACCCGAGATCGGCCGGTTTTGACACCGACATTGGTGCTTTCATTGAGAGTTCCACTGTGCCGTCACCGTAAGGCTAGATGGCTCCTTCGATCATCGGCAACGTTGCGGTCCAGGGTGAGGTTTTCCTCCCCGGACAGATCTTCGTATTCGGCGGCTTCGTACTGTGGGCCAACTCGCTTGGCCATCTGGAGCGGATCGAGAGCTATGCCCCTGGCCATTAGGTCAGGTTTGGAAAATTGAACTATACTGCCGACATCCGAGGAGACTTGATCTTCGACGGATTCAAGCACATGTCAGGTGCGCCGCACAATCACGACGAGCATGACTTAGCTCTGCCGTCGGACAGTGTTCAGGAGATCACACCTGCAACTACTCCGGCCCTCAATCCGGAACAAATTGCGCCATCTGAGGACGGGTGGTTGGACCCCGCCACGGAGGTCGCACACTCAGCGGCGATAGAGCCGAATACTGACTTCACCTCTTATGATACCCGTGTTGCCGGACATTTGGATTCGTCCCCGGCCATGGGCACTGAACCGCTTGCGTCCGTGCCTATCGAATCTGATTAAGCACCAATCATGGAGTTTTCCTCCGCGGATATCTTTCAGCACTCACCACTAGGCGACGTGCTAAACACATTGAGGTCTCTCTCCTTGTCAGGAGACCCTTGGCCGAACTATGTCCGGCTAGAATGGGATGCGGACGACGAAGAAATTCGCTGCCCACCCACCACCCACTTAGTAGCCACTATCGACGATTTAACCGACATGCTCGATTTCGACTCCGAAGACATCGACGGTATGGACGGCGATGCAGGAGACAAACAGGAACCACCGCCCACAGGGCACTGGACTGCCACCTCATCATATGATATATACATGGTGGACACCCCCAAAGAAGGCGATGGCGATAAGACAACGGAGGATAATCCCTCCAAGAAGCAATCCAAGCACCGACATCAGCGGGGCCGCTATAAGTCCCGCCATAGCAAAAGCAGCGATATCGACACAAGAGACAATAATGCTCCGGATAGTCCCGAAGACGACGACAAGACCCTCCAGCCAGAACTCGAGTGGGAGGATGAACAAGCTAGCCCTCCGGAACAGGCAGCAAACGGAGAATCAGAGGATGACAATTACATGCCTCTCTCCGAAGACGAGGTGAGCCTCGGCGATGAAGAATTTATCGTGCCTGAGGATCCCGTCGAGCAGGAGCACTTCAAGCGCCGGCTTATAGCCACAGCAAGCAGCCTGAGGAAAAAGCAACAACAGCTTCGAGCTGATCAAGATCTGCTAGCGGATAGATGGACTGAAGTCCTGGCGGCCGAGGAATACGAACTCGAGCGCCCAACCAAGAGTTACCCAAAGCGCAGGTTGCTACCCCAACTCGAGGAGGAAGCATTGAAACCTACATCACCAGCGTATGATGCGGCTGATCGGCCACCTCATGGCCGAGACAGAGAGGCATATCAGCCCGAAGTCCAGCGTGCACCCCGCCACCATTCAAACAAAAATACCAAGGCCCGGGGCAACACGCGGGACCTGCGAGACATATTGGAAAACAAAGAAAAACATGCAAGATCGATCTACGGATCACGGGGGCGCGCCCCAACGCAGGACGATGACCGTCACGCCGGATATACTAAAAGCAAATCCGGACGGGCCGAATACAGCAGACAAGACTCGTACGAACTGCGTCGTGATATAGCCCGGCACAGAGGCGCCGCACACCCCCTATGCTTCACTGATGAAGTAATGGATCACCAATTCCTAGAGGATTTTAAACCCGTAAACATTGAATCATATGATGGTACAACAGACCCCATTGTATGGATCGAGGATTTCCTCCTCCACATCCACATGGCTCGCGGTGATGATCTACATGCCATCAAGTACCTCCCACTCAAACTCAAAGGACCAGCTCGGCACTGGTTGAATAGCTTGCCAACAGACTCCATTGGCAGTTGGGAGGATTTGGAAGATGCATTCCTTGACAACTTCCAGGGCACTTATGTGCGACAACCGGATGTTGATGGCTTGAGCCATATAACTCAGCAGCCAGGGGAATCGGCTAGGAAATTCTGGACCCGGTTCCTAACTAAGAAAAAAGAAATTGTCGACTGTCCGGATGCAGAGGCCTTAGCGGCATTTAAGCATAACATCCATGACGAGTGGCTCGCCCGGCACCTCGGCCAGGAGAAGCCAAAGTCTATGGCAGCCCTCACGACACTCATGACCCGCTTTTGCGCGGGCGAGGATAGCTGGCTGGCTCGCAGCAACAACACATCAAGAAGTCATGGCAATTCAGATGCCAAAGATAGTAACGGCAGACCACGTCGCAACAGACACAAGCGCCGCAACAACGGTGACAACGCCGAAGACACAGCAGTCAATGCTCTAAATCCTGTCAACGGAAGAAGCCATTCAAAAGAAGCAACCTGGGCCCATCTAGTTTGGACCGCATACTCGATCGCTCGTGTCAAATTCATGGCACCCCAGGAACGCCAGCCACCCATACCAACAGAGAATGCTGGGTCTTCAAACAAGCCGGCAGGGTAGGCGCCAAAAACGGATAAGGGGGGTCTCAAGGCGATGATGGCAATGAAGAGCCCAGATCATCAAACACAGGAGGGCAAAAGAAATTTCACCCGCATATTCAATCGCTGAATGTGGTAAACACCACCCAAATTCCCAACTCGGACCGGATATGCACCCTTAGGGATGCCGACTTAACGGAACTAGTCGTCCCACAATATAAACTAGGGCCGGTCACCTTCAACCGCACAGATCGTCCGGTTAAGCCAATCAGGGCAATCCAGCCGCTCTAGTCCTCGACCCAATAATTGACGGGTTCCACCTCACACGAGTCCTTATGGACGGAGGCAGCAGTCTAAATCTGCTCTACCAGGACATAGTGCGCAAGATGGGCATCGATCATTCGGCGATCAAACCCACTAAAGCCACTTTCAGAGGCATTATACCAGGTGTGGAAGCCAGCTGTACAGGCTCCATCGCCCTTGAGGTAGTCTTCGGATCACCAGAAAATTACCGTACCGAAGAGTTAATCTTCGAAATCGTCCCCTTCCGCAGTGATTATCAGGCACTGCTCGGACGAACCGCGTTCACTCGATTCAACGCGGTGCCACATTATGCCTACCGTAAGCTCAAGATGCCCGGTCCACGCGGCGTCATCACGGTTAATGGCAAGGCCGAACCTTCCCTCGGCACCAACAAGTACACCACTGCCCTAACAGCAGAAGCAACGAGCAGCACCTTGCAGCCGAACCTCGAGTCGATGTCCAGGCTCCTGGACACCATCAAGGGACTCCGAACTACTTCACAAAAGGATAGCCCGACTCGTCCAAAGCTCGATTAAACGCTCTGGCGAAGGCCAGGACAGGCCACACTCGGCGGCTCAACCGCTCTCCGGCACGCAAACGTTTTTTACATTTCCTTCGCAGGTTCACCTTTGCGCCGACCAGGATGGGCGATACGGAGGCAGCTTGAACGCGCAAGGGAATCCTTAGACATTCCCCGCAATGACCATCCGGCTATACTCCGGATCCGCACTAAGCTTCTTCCCCCTGGTCTCAGCAGGTTCCGTAGTCATATTCCTTTTTATCACATTACCTGTACTCATACGCATAGACGTACTATTCAAATACAACATGTGGATTTATATGATGCTTACCTGCTATTATTTCTTATTGAAATTCTTTTGTCATGTGGCATCCGTACACAGCGATATGCCTTAAAATATGCCAGGGGCTTCGTTTTACCCATAACACGGTAATAAAGTCCGAACATCTTCACGGAAGTTCGGCACCCCGAACCTATAGCATTATATGCATCAGCTCTGAATCATCTCTTGGGTCAATAGTTGGGTTTGCCCGGCTCCCATGTTTTGGTACCTTACTTTCTGCTATATCGGCTAAGGTAGCGCTTGAAGAACTACTGCGATTGTGTCCCGGTTCTTCCGAACGAGTACCTCAGTAGAGAAAGCCGAAAACTGACTGTCCTGATACGGCGAGAGCTGGTCAGCCGTTCGAGAGGTTACAAAATCTTGAAGGATTTCTCCCGCATAATGCCATAACCAATGCAGCGTGCGATGGATTGGTTTTTTTCCGATCAGGTGCTTATAGAGCCTCCCGTGCGGTCTTCCGAACACCAGGGGTTGTGCCTACCTTCCTAAAGCTCCTATGGCTAAGTGAGAGTGATAAAGCCTTATAGTCCGATTGCCTGGTTCGTTGTGCTGAACACCTCCTTCGAAGGACCCAAAACTGGGATAAAGAGTAATCAGGTTTATCCCGAACACCCCCGTACTTCTTATGTGGGGGCAGAAGCCGACGACTGGCCAACTCTCAGGATTAATATATAAAACGCCCGCGCAGGAGGATAAACTTTTATATAACAAGCAATAAATAATATAAATGACCTTGTTCAAACATTACAAAGGACAACATGATTTGCATTCATGGAAATATAATATCCTTGGTACATAGCTCCGCTGCAAGGTAGGATCCTTTCCGGACAATCTCATAATATAATTCAGGCTCGCGGTGCTCCTTCCCCTCTGGCGGTCCTTCGGTCATGAGCTTTTCAGCATCCATCTTCCCTCAGTGCACCTTTGCGCGGGCGAAGGCCATTCGCGCACCTTCTATACAGACCGACTGCTTGATGACATTAAGTCGAGGGCAGGCAGTCACAAGCCTCTTCACGAGCCCGAAGTAGATGCTTGGAATCGGCTCGGCGGGCCATAGCCGGATAATCATATCCTTCATGGCCAGTTCCACCGCCTTATGAAGTTCGATCAGCTGTTTCAGTTGATCGACAAATGGCACCGGATAATTCGGTGCCAAATACTGCAACCAGAGGAGCTTATCCGCAGTGTTCTTTTCTTCGGCTCGGTAGAATTGGGCGGCATCTGATATGCTGCGGGGCAGCTCGGCAAATACCACTGAGAAATCCGAATTCAAAATTAGAAACATAATTTTCCCCTCAAATACTTGCTTTACATGGAAAAAGCCTTACCCGCCGTGATCTTTCTCGCCTCTTGGATCCCCTGCAGAGCACTTTGGGTTTCCCCCCGGGCATCATTCGTGGCCTGATGCGCCTTGGTGAGTTCGGATTCTTTCTTCGTTAAACTCTGCTCCAAGGTCTCGCATTTCCTCACGGCCTCTTGCAGCTCATGCTCAGCTTTAATAACCCTGGCCTCGTGCTTCTCACGAAGAGCCTGCTCTGTGGCTGCCTTTTTCTCGGCCTCGGCCACAACCTTCTTAAGAGCCTCGACTTCGGTCACCATCCCTAGTGAGGGAGTCCTGGATTAGGGGGTCCTCGGACAGCCGGACTATATCCTTTGGCCGGACTGTTGGACTATGAAGATACAAGATTGAAGACTTCGTCCCGTGTCCGGATGGGACTCTCCTTGGCGTGGAAGGCAAGCTTGGCGATACGGATATATAGATCTCCTCCCTTGTAACCGACTCTGTGTAACCCTAGCCCCCTCCGGTGTCTTATAAACCGGAGGGTTTAGTCCGTAGGACAACAACAATCATACCATAGGCTAGCTTCTAGGGTTTAGCGTCTACGATCTCGTGGTAGATCAACTCTTGTAATACTCATATCATCAAGATCAATCAAGCAGGAAGTAGGGTATTACCTCCATCGAGAGGGCCCGAACCTGGGTAAACATTGTGTCCCCTGCCTCCTGTTACCATCCGCCTTAGACGCACAGTTCGGGACCCCCTACCCGAGATTCGCCGGTTTTGACACCGACATTGGTGCTTTCATTGAGAGTTCCACTGTGCCATCACCGTAAGGCTTGATGGCTCCTTCGATCATTGGACAACTCGATGGCAACGATGCGATCCAGGGTGAGGTTTTCCTCCCCGGACAGATCTTCGTATTCGGCGGCTTCGTACCGCGGGCTAACTCGCTTGGCCATCTGGAGCAGATCGATAGCTACGCCCCTGGCCATCAGGTCAGGTTTGGAAACTTGAACTATACTGCCGACATCCGCGGAGACTTGATCTTCAACGGATTCGAGCCCATGTCAGGTGCGCCGCACAATCACGACGAGCATGATTTAGCTTTGCCGTCAGACTGTGTTCGGGAGATCACACCTGCAAGTACTCCGGCTCTCAATCCGGAACAAATTGCGCCATCTGTGGACGGGTGGATGGACCCCGCCACGGAGGCCGCACACTCAGTGGCGATAGCGCCGAATACTGACCTTACCTCCTACGAGACCCGTGTTGCCGAACCGTTGGATTCGTCCCCGGCCACGGACTCTGAGCCGCTTGTGTCCGTGCCCATCAAATCCGATTGGGCACCGATCATGGAGTTTACCTCCGCGGATATCTTTCAGCACTCGCCTTTTGGCGACGTACTAAACTCGTTGAAGTCTCTCTCCCTGTCGGGAGACCCTTGGCCGAACTATGCCCGGCTAGAATGGGATGCGTACGATGAAGAAATTCGCGGCCCACCCACCACCCACTTAGTAGCCACTGTCAACGATTTAACCGACATGCTCGATTTTGACTCCGAAGACATCGACGGCATGGACGACGATGCAGGAGAGGAACAGGAACCATCGCCCACAGGGCGCTGGACAACCACTTCATCACATGACATATACATGGTGGATACACCCAAAGAAAACTATGACTAGGAACGGAAGGATGCAGCGAAGGATAGCTCCCTCGAGAAGCAACCAAAGCGTCAGCGTAGGCGCCGCTCCAAATCCCGCCTCGGCAAAAACAGCAATAACAGCGCAAGAGAAAATAACACCCCAGTCGACTCCAAAGGAAACGACGACCACATTGACCCAGCGGCAGAGTAGGATGAACCAGCAAACGGCGAACATAGTATGGATCCGCTGTCCGAACACGGCGACGCCGAGGATAAATCTCATCAACCTCCCTCCGGAGAGGAAACAGTCTGGACGAAGATGCACACATCATCCCGGAAAGGCACTTGGAACAAGAGAACCTCCGCAGAAGGCTTATTGCCACCGCGAGGAGTCTGAAGAAGCAGAAGCAAAGGCTTAAGGCCGCGCAGAATACGCTCAATAGTAGATGGAACAAAGTGCTCGACAATGAAGAAAAGTATGGTGGTAGTTACCACACAAAGAGCTATCCAAAGCGCAAACTGTTGCCTGAATTTGATGATGTGGCCTTAGAGCCCACACAGCCGAAAAATAAAATGGCCGACCGGTCGGATCAACCACCTTGTGGCCGCGATAGAGTGGCTAACAAGGCCGCACATAAGTCAGCACACGCTTCACGTGAGGACTTGCATCAGAAGACCGGCGCGACCAGATCCATCTACGGATCAAGGAAACGCGCTCCAGCACATAACCAAAACCGAACACTACAACCATCAGAACGCCATGACACATTCAAATACAGGGGTGCCGCGCACCCCCTATGTTTCACCGATGAGGTGCTGGATCACGAATTTCCAGAAGGATTCAAAACAGTGAACATAGAGGCGTATGACGGAACCACAGACCCTGGGGTCTGGATTGAGGACTTTATCCTCCATATCCATATGGCTCGCGGAGACGATCTCCACGGCTCAAGTACTTGCCCCTCAAGCTGAAAGGACCAGCTCGGCACTGGCTGAAAAGCCTCCCCGAAAACTCAATTGGAAGTTGGGAGGAGCTTGAGGATGCTTTTCGGGCTAATTTTCAGGGGACCTATGTCCGACCTCCGGATGCAGATGATCTATGTCATATAATTCAACAGCCCGGAGAATCAGCCCGAAAGCTTTGGAACAGATTTCTCACTAAGAAGAACCAAATCGTCGACTGCCCGGACGCCAAGCCTTAGCAGCTTTCAAACATAGCGTCCGAGACGAATGGCTCGCCAGACACCTCGTCCAAGAAAAACCAAGAACAGTGGCAGCCCTGACAAGCCTCATGACCCGCTTTTGCGCAGGCGAAGATAGCTGGCTAGCCCATAGTAGCACCAGCGACCCAGGCACATCCGAAGTCAGGGATGGCAATGGAAAACCACGACGCAGTAAAAGCAAGCGTCAAAATAAAGAAGATAGCCCAGATAACACGGCGGTAAACGCCGGATTCAGGGGCTCTCGACCGGGTCAGCGGAAAAAGCCTTTCAAAGGTAGCAGAGATGGACCATCCAGCCTAAACAAGATTCTAGACAAACTATGTCAGATTCATGGCACCTCCGATAAACCTGCAAATCACACCCACAGAGAATGCTGGGTCTTCAAGCAGGCCGGTAAGCTAAATGACGAACACAAGGGGAGAGAGACACCAAGTGAAGACGAGGATGAGCCTCGTCAGCAAAACACTGGGGGATAGAAAAAGTTCCCACCAGAGGTTAAAACAGTGAACATGATTCACGTGACGAAGAGGAGAAGCAAACATGCACTCCGAAACATACGCGCCGTAGAGCCCGTCACCCCTAAGTTCAACCCCTGGTCGGCTTGCCCAATCAATTTTGATCGCAGGGATCACCTGACAAGTATCCGGAATGGAGGATGGGCTGCCTTGATGCTAGACCCAATTATCGACGGATACCATCTCACCCAAGTCCTCATGGACGGCGGCAGTAGTCTTAATCTGATATATCAGGACACAGTCCGCAAAATGGGGATAGACCCGACAATAATCAGCCAAAGCAATACTACCTTTAAAGGAGTAATACCAGGCCCCGAGGCCCGCTGTACGGGCTCTCTAGTACTAGAGGTTGTATTCGGTTCTCCCGACAACTTCCGAAGTGAAAAGTTAAGCTTCGACATCGCTCCATTCCGAAGCAGCTATCAAGCACTACTCGGAAGAACAGCTTTCGCTCGTTTTAATGCAGTACCGCATTCCGCATCTCTCAAGCTTAAGATGCCCGGTCCACGTAGCATCATCATAGTCAGAGGAAATATTGAGCGTTCCTTACGCGCGGAAGAATGTGCGACGGCTTTAATAGCCGAACACTAAACGGCCCCTCCAACTAGAATAAATGATCGGTCGTCAAGACCGCGGACACGGCTAGACGAGTCCGGCGCATTACTAGCTATAACAGCTTAGATAAACCCGAGATTGGTTTGATGGTTATACCCCCATAGACGGTACCAGGGGCTTCCCGCGTGTAAACAGGGCTAGTTCGGCTCAACTTTACTTATCTTGAATATTAATGGTTTACTGAGAATAACCAATTTTTCGCACGACAACTTTCACCTAAGTTCTTCTCTTTTACAGATGATAATCGTGCTACACCCTTCCAGGATACGGCACAATGGAGACACAGGCGCAGACGTGCAGCAGGGACCCGCTCAAAGGTCTCTTTTTAGATTAAGACCCTGTGTAAACCTTTTTTACTGTCTCTTGTTGTTCACATCCTCCGGATACTCAGTACAACCGAGAAGGATGCGGACGTTATTGGCATTTCGCCACGTCAGAACATTGCACGTACCTGGACACTCGGGGTTCATTATCAAGGGCATTGCTCAGCCCGGCATATGTTATAAAGACCGAATACCTTAGGGAGTGTTCGGCGCGAGTTTGGCCTTATATGCATCAGCTCCGAATCATGTCTTTGGTCAAATGTTGGGTTTGCCTGGCTCCCGTGTTTTGCTACCTTACGTTCCGCTCTATCGGCTAAGGTGGCACCGGAAGAACTACTGCGATTGTGCCCTGGTTCATCCGGATGAGCACCTCAGTAGAGAAAGCCGAAAACTGACGGTCATGATAAAGCGCGAGACCGGTCAACCACTCGATGACTTAGCGGAATCTTCGGGATTCCTCCGCATTAACGAAGGGCCGTTTCCCGGTCATGTATGTACGCGCCCCGTATTCGGACGAGCGCGGAGGTACCAGGGGCTATATAGTAGTCCCACTGTCAAACTCCTATGGCTGAGTGAAAGTGTTAAAGCAATATAGTCCGATTGCCTTGTTCGCTGCGCTATCACCTCCTTCATGGACCAAGACGTTGGATCAAGTGTGCATATTCGTTTTTTGCGAACACCCCCGCATTATATGCGTGGGGGCTGAAGCCGACGACTGCAAACTTTCAGGTTATATACATCTATACATAAACGGACGCACATGAGGCATCATAATACTTTCAGGCAAAAGTATAAATGCAGCCTTTATAATTGAATAAACATTGTTCTTACAATGGGAATACATGTCACTAGAACATAATATTCTTCGAGCACTGAGCCTCTATTAAACGAGCGCCTTCAAGGACTTCTTCAAAGTAGTGCTCGGCCGATATTCGGCCCACGACCGAACTCTGGGTTGCAATAGCGGTGGCCTCCATCTCTGCCCAGTATGTCTTGACACGGGCAAGTGCCATCCGCGCACCCTCTATGCACGCCGACCTCTTCATAGCGCCGATGCGCGGCACAACACAAAGGAACTGTTGCACTAAACTAAAATAACTATTCGGCCTTGGCCCTTCCGGCCAAAGATGATCCACAACAGAACTCATGGCAAGCCCGGACAACCTATGGAGCTCGGCCCACTCAGCCATTCGCTCATTCAACAGCAGCGGACGCACTGGAACATTGAACTGTGACCAGAACAGCTTTTCCACTTCACGATCTTTTTGATCTTTGAAAAACTCGGCCGCATTAGTAGCACTCGCTGCCAAATCCATGTATGCGTCTGCAGAACTCCAGAGTTGATCAAGAGGGGCATACTTAGGATCTCCGAACTTCGTCCGCAACAAAAAGGGCTTCCCAGCCGCGATATCCCCGGCTTGACGTAGCTCCTCCTTCACCGCTCTGATTTTAGAGCGGGCGTCCTTGGCCCCTACCATGGCCTTCTCCAAGTCCGTCATCTTCGTTCGGTTTTCCTTTTCAAGAAGCTCGTAACGGTCGGCGGCATCTTTCAACTCAATAGCCATCTTGGCTATTTTATCCTTGCTTTGGCAATGCGCAGCCTGTTCGGCTCTCATCTCTTCGACCGCCTTTAGAGCGGCCGCATCACTCTTCTTGGTTTGTTCCTTGGCTCGGGCAAGTACCGCCCGAAGGGTCTCCACGGCGACAGCTCCATCTGCAGTCACAGCATATTACAGATACTAGCATCATGCTCCTCTTAATATGTATTGATCCTAGGAGAATACATACCCTGTGCCTCGTCAAGCCACTTATTTACAAGCACGATGTCGGCATCCGCCGCATCAAGTTGCCGCTTCAGTTCGGCAAACTCACCAGTCCGGCTAGCCACCGGACCCGCAGCCACCTGCACATGAAAGCAGCACGGTTTTTACCTGGGACTATGATCCTCTATTTGCCGTCTTTTTCGACAGCAACCAGAGTCTCAGGGGCTACTATCTGCATAGGCCACACCTAGCGTGTGCGGTATCGTCCAAAAAATATATATTACTTCACGTACCTCAAAGCCTCTCAGTAGACTCACAAAAGCTTCATGCAACCCGCTTTCGGCGGATGAAATCCTCTCAACCACCGTATCCATTAGTGTAAGATGCGTTTCTGAGATAGCCGCTTGCAACAGAAGATTCATCAGTGCGTCTGGTCGCGCACCGGACAGTTCCGGACTCTTTCTGTTGCTCTCCTTAGGAGCCGAATACCCCGGACTTCGGGTGGCCGAAGGGTCACCTTCTGACCTTGGCGGATCAGGAGAAATCCTCCGTGACGACACCTTAGGGTCGTCCGCTTCATGAGGCAGGGAGGCATGGGGAGGCGTTTCGCTCTCCATCATCTCCGGAAGAAGATCCGCCGAAGACGAACTCTGTCGAGAAGGGCTACGATCCGGACTGCAAGATATATGTCTCGGTTATCATTCTCAGAGATGAAGCAGGATATTTTTACTATTAAGTAGTTTTGTTTACTTACAGCTCGGTGGAGGGCTGATCCCCTTGCGGGCACTGTGCGGCAAGGGTACCCTCCGAGGCAGGACCCTCTGGCGAAGATTTCTTACCTCGTTTGGAAACCATTGTTTCCAAGTCTTCAGAGGCGGTCCTCTTCCTTCCCTGGGGAGAGGGAATTTCAGATTCTTCTCCCCGGATATCCTCCTTCGCGGAGGTGCTAATTCCCCCGGTTTGGATGAACAATGCGCGAGGCCCGCTTTCAGCCTCTTTATTCCCCCCTTTTACCTTCCCCTGAGAACGCCTGATAAGGTGCCAGCTCAAGCATTCTGGCCAGTACTGGATCTGCTGAGCCTTCGGGAAGGGGGGCCGAACACCTGATCATCTTCGCCTTTTTTACCCAGTCCTGGTCAAAGAGCGACTTTTCAAAATAATGTTGTGATAAATAAAGAGACAACGTGTTCGGCCGAGGGACTACTTACTTGGGTATCTGGACGATTGCAGCTCAGACCCGCATCCTTGGTGGTGTCCGGACACCTTATTTGTGGTTCAGAGAACAATTTGTACATCTCTACGAGCGTCATGCCGAGGAAGTGCTGAATAGCTCGCGGTCCTTCCGAGTTGAACTCCCACATACGGAGGGGTCGACGTTTGCAAGGCGGGACTCGACGAACCAGCATGACTTGCATTACCGTGGCCAGGCTGACATCTCTCTCGAGGAGATCTCGGATGCGACTCTGCAATATAGGCACATCATTTACTGGCCCCCAGTCTGGCCCCTTGTTGATCCATGACGTCAGTTGTGGCGGGGGGGGGGGGGGGGGGGCGAGCGAAAGGCAGGGGCGGCCACCCACTTAGTACCACGGGGGGCTGTAATGTAAAACCACCCCCGTTGCCATAAACTGGACACCTCCGGGAAGGAACCCTTTGGCCATGGAACATCGGCGCCTTTGCTTATTACGGCACCTCCGCACTCTGCGTGTCGCCCCTCAATCATCTTTGGCTTCACATTGAAGGTCTTGAGCCATAAGCCGAAGTGTGGGGTAATGCGGAGGAAGGCTTCACACACGACGATGAACGACGAAATGTGAAGGATGCAATTCGGGGCCAGGTCATGGAAATCCAGCCCGTAATAGAACATGAGCCCCCTAACAAAGGGATCTAGAACAAGGCCTAGCCCTCAGAGGAAGTGGGAGATGAATACGATGCTCTCGCCGAGTTCGGGAGTGGGAATGACCTGCCCTCGAGCAGGTAGCCTGTGCGAGATTTCGGCGGTCAAGTACCTAGCCTCTCTTAGCTTCTTGATGTCTTCCTCTGTGACAGAGGAGGGCATCCACCGACCTTGAAGGTTGGATCCAGACATGATTGAGGGTCCGAAGCGCCTAGCATGAGCCTTGGGTGTTGGAACTCGAGGTGGGGGAAGGATTCGATTGAGTACGAGAAGAAAAGGACATGCCTTGGCCTCTTTATAAAGGGGACGAATATCAAGCGTCCTTCGCGTGGCCGTTTGGGACTTGCCTAAAATCGAGGAGTCATACGAACGGGCACGATTGGGTTACCCACATCCGTATTGATGAGAATCCCGTAATAAGGGGGACACGATCTCTGCTTCGACAAGACGTGCCAATAAAATCACCTCGCAAAACATGCAGTGGCAGGCTGATTGAGAAAAACGGTTTGAATAATGATCAGGACGTTATGAAAAATCGTCAGCAGATTAGATTTGTGGAACTGTTATTCTCTCTACGGTGGTATGTAGAACTTGTTTTGCAGAGCCGGATACTATCCTTGTGTTCAAGATCTTCTATGGAGTATTCAGAGGAAGAACCCGCCTTGCAATGCCAAAGACAAATCTGCGCGCCGGACTCATCGTCATTATAGCCTGGTTCAGGGGTTACTGAGGGAGTCCTGGATTAGGGGTTCCTCGGACAGCCGGACTATATCTTTTGGCCGGACTGTTGGACTATGAAGATACAAGATTGAAGACTTCGTCCCGTGTCCGAATGGGACTCTCCTTGGTGTGGAAGGCAAGCTTGCGATACGGATATACAGATCTCCTCCCTTGTAACCGACTCTGTGTAACCCTAGCCCCCTCCGTTGTCTATATAAACCGGAGGGTTTAGTCCGTAGGACAACAACAATCATACCATAGGCTAGCTTCTAGGGTTTAGCCTCTATGAGCTCGTGGTATGTCAACTCTTGTAATACTCATATCATCAAGATCAATCAAGCAGGAAGTAGGGTATTACCTCCATCGAGAGGGCCCGAACCTGGGTAAACATTGTGTCCCCCGCCTCCTGTTACCATCCACCTTAGACGGACAGTTTGGGACCACCTACCCGAGATCCGCCGGTTTTGACACCGACACCTAGCGCAAATCATGAAGCTTATTTCATCATACTAAAAATTCATTCGCAATAAACGCGAACAAGACTAGTGCATACCTTGTTTATCCCCCAACTGCATTTTCAATTGGCCAAGTTCTTCTTTGGCCCGCTCCAGATTTTGATTTAGTCCGGAGATCTCCGCAGTATGAGCGGTAGCAGCCGCTACAGACGCCTGCTTATACAAAAGAGAAATAGATGTCATTCAATGAGTCTTCCTGCGAACATAAATTTGATCCTCTGTCCGATTCTTTCTTTCACCGAACAGTGTATCAGGGGCTACTATCCATACCATGACACTCTTCGAAACCTCATAAAACATACCTCAAAACCTTTTATAAGGCTGATACAGGCTCCATTCAGTCCACTCTCAGCAGACTAAATCTTCTCAATCACCGCACCCATAAGGGCACGGTGTTCATTGACGATGGAGGCGCTCTTCAGCGCCACCAACAAAGCATCCGACAACTCTGGTTGGATAGAGGTTGCCGGTGTAACAGGCATGTCCCCGCCGGCTGAGAGAGGCTGCCTGCCTGATTCTGGAGCCGTATTGGTCTCTGGAACTGTATCAGGCTGGGAGCCGAATTCTAGATGGCCCCCGCCGTCAGCTCCCATGGGAATTTTCTCCCCCACGTGTCCGGCCCCTGAAGTTTGACCTCCAGGCACCGCCTTCACAGTCTTTTCCTCTCCTACTTGTCCGGGGTCCTTCTGGGACGAAGCCTCGGTGTTATGCACCTGTTTGGAGGAAGGGGCCTTTGGGGGCGTCCCGCTCTCCATAGCATCCGAGCTCAGCGAATCCTCTGATGAGGATTGTTTGGTATGGGACCCCGCCGGACTACCAAAAAATATGGCTCAGGTTCAGATACTATGTCATGATGAGTCTGGATGCATAAACATACTCGGATTTTATATACTCACGAGTTCACCAGGGCCTGGGCCCTGGGATCCCACGCCGGGCCGCTGTCGGCGACGGCAGTGGACTCCTCCGGAAGAGCAGCCTTTCCCCTTTTAGGCGGCTCAGCCTCCAAGTGAACGGAGGCCGTCCTCTTCTTTCTTCCCCCCATAGGGGATTCATCTTCTTCCTCCTCCTCATCCTCTTCGAAGGCGGAACGGGCATCAGAGCCTTCGGATATTGTGTCCGAAGTGCCGCGGCGACGAAGGCCGCCCCGGGTCTTTTTGGCCTCCTTCTCGGCCGTCTTCTTCGGCACCTTGTAAGGCGCCGGGACCAGCATCTTCGTCAGAAGTGGGACGGCTGGTTCTTCAGGCAGCAGGGCTGGTCAATGGATCCGCTCCGCCTTCTTCGTGCAGCCCTAGGAGAGTTGTATAAAACACGTTAAGCGCTTCCTTTGGGTTACGCGGATAAAAAGTATGATGACTTACCGAACTTGCAGGGCAGGACAGTTGGTACCCGCGGTCCTCGGCGGAGTTCGGCCATGATTTGCTGGACTTGAAAAGCACCTTCCAGATGTCCTTGTGCAAGGAGCCGAAAAGCTCTCGTAAGGTTTGGTGCCTGGCCGGATCGAATTCCCATAGATTGCAAGTCCGGTGTTGACAGGGCAGGATCCGGCGAACTAACATCACCTGGACTACATTGACAAGTTCAATGTTCTTGTCTCCCATATCTTTAACGTGCGTCTGGAGCACCGACAATTCGTCGGACGAGGACCAGTCCAGGCCCTTCTTGACCTAGGACGTAAGCCGCAGGAGGGCACCGGATCGAAACTCGGGAATAGCGGCTCATTCCGTGTCGCACGGCTCAGTGATATATCGTGAGTTCCGCAGCTCTGGGTGAGAATTCCATACTTTAACAAATTAGATGGATGATATTTTGAAGGGAGAAATCCGCTTTCAAGAAAAAGATCTTTACTTCACACAATCTCGATTTGAATTATCATTTGGTGAACCGGGCATCTCGGACAAAGACAATAACAAGAAGAGATGGGAAGACCCTTCGCGGTCCTGCTCCCTGGTCTCTACCTTGCTTACCGCCCCTCGTAGGGGCCAGCGTACCCATACCGAAAACGATTTACTCTTTTTATGGGCGCTTTCGACTAGGCTCTCGTTAAGGAATCGGCCCAAACAAGACCGAGATTCCCGCGAGAATTGCTACGCTGCCTGCAGTGAAATTGCAAGAATCACTTTATACGCTATTTCGAAATCGAATGAATTGAGCAACTGTATTTCCCCAGGTTTCCATTGGAAAAGGGGCTTTTTTTTGTATGCAAGTGATGATCGATTGGCGGAGAAGCCGCTCCCGTGTGGGGTGGCCGTGAGAATGATTCCGAGTCTTCCTGACCAGACCCATGTGGAACTTGTAAATAAATAGGTTTGTAAGTGCCTAGCTGAGTAATAAGATAAGTACCTTTGCTAATAATCCAAAACCTTTCATCTTCTCTTTCTAGATATAGCAGCCTACCCATATTGATAGTGGAATTATTGATCTCCTCTTTCGGATAGCCCATTTTGAATAAGTGTTATGGGTAAGGGCTTGACCTACCAGTTGAATGGAATCTACCGTTCTTTATGCTCTCGCTAGCTTTGAACTTGTTTGTACCAGTAATCAAACCCAGAATCTCATTTCCCATTGCTTTCATCGCATAGAGCCAGATGCCGCATCCACAGGCCTATTTAGTAAGTGGGGTGTATCCTTGGTGACACTTGAGAAATAATCCTATACTTCCAATAACCCACTACTTCCTCCACGGATGGTACATGGCAGGCATCTGCCGGAACTAGAGGCGAGCACTTTTCAATCAATTACGAGAGGCATTCGCTTCTCTGATCTTTAATAAGCGAAGCAACGAGCCTAGTAGGGGAAATACCTTCCTCAGGAATGTCATCAAAGCCAGGTTCTCCAATCGTAAAAGGGAATATTCCATGGCACAAGGGTTGTTTTTAGGTGCTGTCCTCGGCAGACCACCACAAAAGGTCCGAATCAGGCGAAACTTCTTTTGGTGCCAGCGAGAAGTAGTAACAAGAACTCCTCCTCTGTTCAATATCAGCCTGGTTTAGGTCTAGGTCATAATGAATTTTCTGATACCTTCCTTCGTCCATAGATCAGCGTTATGCTTCTGTCCCGTGATGAAGAAGGATAGAAGAATGGTAAGATAGGATCGTATTAGTGAGCCGTGGGAAAAGAGTTTTTTCGTACCTTGATTGGACCCACCCAAAAGCAACAGGAATCCCTTTCTCCTCCTATAAGGAAATCTCGTCGTTTCACTCTTCTTCAAGTACCATCGGATTAGTCAACTCAAACGCTGAGAGATTACTATAGAACCAAGGCGGCTTTGAGGCTGGCTCCACTCTCCAAATAGAGCAGTTACTTCGTTGACGACAAGAACCCCATTTCCACTAGCCAAAGAGCAATTCATTTCTTCGACTCGATGCCTCCTCATTTGCTCCCATTCCCATATTAATAAAAGAATTAGGGAAATGCGAGGGAAAAGAATGCCAAAAGCATTTAGAGATTTGACTGGGATTCGTTCTGGCTCAGATGGCGAGGGATTGCTATAACTATTTTGAGAAGCATTAATGAGATCTCTTTTTTTCACAAAGTGATATGGAAAATCATGCGGAAGAACCTATATGTAAAAATAATTCAAGATTCCCATCATACATTACCAAACTTCCAAATAAGAATAAGCTAAAAATGGATAAATACCTTAAGGAACTGGAAGCAGACCCTGATTATAAAGGGCAACCTCCTAAACCATCAGTATTCCTTGTAGGTGACATTGAAACCATTCCCTTGTTGGATCGGAACTATGTTCCCGCGGAGATAATAGAATCCAAAATCTTCCCCGCCACCACGCTTATGCAGCCGCCTTTATGACTGTCAATTCAGACAAGAAACTATCAAAGATTTATATTAATCATTATAGTTCCCACGAATACATAAATACGCACCCATCATTTTATGATCGAAGTGATTGTGTACTCCAAGCATTCATAAATGGAATACTTTCTGTTGTAAGCAAACAAAGAAAGTCACTAATTATTTACTTTCATAACATGAGTCGATTCGATGGTATTCTGATGACCCAACATCTTAGTAAGTTTCACCCCGACTTGAAAGTGGATACTGTAATGCGAAATGGTATTATGTACGAGGTTGCTGTTTCTAGACGTGTTCAGGACGGTAGGAATAAATCACGTCTCCTTTTCAAAATGCGGTGTTCGTTGTTGATTCTCCCTGATTCGTTAGCAAACTTAGCTAAACAATTGTGTTAGGAATAAGAAAGCGATGTCGGCGGAAGAAATACGAAGAAACCTATCACACTTTTGTAGTATAGACGCGGTGCACCTGATTTTATAGGCATCGGAATGGGTTTATCTTGGAAGATCTTGACTTCTCCGTGCCTTCTGCCTCCGACACATCATATCTCCTATGCCGACCTCGTACTTTTGATCACTTCTTCCTTACGAATTGTATCTATTACGAATTGTGTCTATTTAAGCTTTTTCTCGATTGATATTCATTTTTTCATCTATCTCATGAAATTTCCCTTCTATTAAGCGATAAAGAGCAATTGACGAAGTCAGCAGGAAGTCCGTCAGATGACGGTATGGATCAAAGGAATCCTCCTATCTTCGACTGAACACCCTTTTACTGGGATTTCGCATTCCTATTCCGATTGGCAGAAGCCTTTCTTTCTGTTTGTGCCGCCCTATGGCGATTTCTTACTCAACGTTTGCACTTTCTTACCAACTCTTGTACAAGTTAGGTTCAGCGTTGTTCTGACGATTAAGATTTCTCTGTTTGACGGTTTTTACCTTCAACAACCTTTGTTGCATCACTTCTCGATAGCTTTAGTGCTCGGAGAGTAAGCATAGCATATTGTCAGCTAGTTATTTATTGATAGCAAACAGCTAGTAGGTCAAGCCGGAGCCTTCACTCACTCAGCTTGGGTCAGCACCGTATCTCTAATTGGCGGAGACGAACTCCAATCCACCCACTTCATTTGTTTCCCAAGGAGGGTCATCAGCGAGTCCGCTCTCCCCAAGGTAGTTAAAAGGCGTAGGTACGCATTCCCCTGCACCAATGTACCGAAGCACTTTACCTTTAATCACTAGATGGGCTCGAGCCAGGGTCCTATTTTCGTTCTCCATGACTTCAAAGCTGCTTCTCTTTATCAATTCTGGACAGTTCTATAAACATTGGTACCAGGGGTTCTATGACCAAAAATCTTATATTTTTTTTTCTCCTGGCGTTTATGTATTTATTATCGCTGTCTAAATGCGATGACTGTCGTCAGCAAGTATCCAGTGCCCATAGTCGAAGAACTCCTGGATGTCTGGTGCCTCATGGTTTTCTAAACCCGATCTCAGAGCTGGTTATCACCAGATTCGTATGGCAGCTGGCGATGAATTCAAAACAGCCTTCCAGACTCTGGAAGGGCACTACGAGTACAAGGTCATGTCCTTCGGCCTCGCGGGAGCACCAGCCACCTTCTTGGGAGCCATGAACGCCACTCTCAAACAAACCCCTTCTGCGCAAATGCGCCCTGGTGTTATTTGACGACATTTTAGTCTACAGTGCCTCTCTTGAAGATCACACAATCCACTTGCAATCAGTGCTTGAGTTGTTAAGAAGGGATCAATGGCAAGTCAAACGCTCAAAGTGCTCTTTCGCTCAACGCCAGTTATCCTATTTGGGCCATACTATCAGCCAGCATGGGGTTGCCACTGAAACCCACAAAATTAAGAACATTGCCAACTGGTCTTCTCCGCAATCAGTCAAAGAAGTCCGCAGCTTCTTAGGTTTGGCCGGCTATTACAGGCGCTTCGTTCGCCATTTCGGCATCATTGCAAAGCCACTGACACATCTCCAGAAGAAACATGGGGAGATCCTGAGCTTTGAGGCAACTAAAGAAACAGGATGCTTTTCAGTTATATTTAAGAACAGAAGAGGAAGACAAAGCAACCCTAGGATTTCTCTGCTCCCAGTGCTTAATACGAAAAGCTCGACATAAACCCAAGGACGGGCAACCGCTGCTAAACCAGGATCTCCATCTCTTTGAATAAAAGCCATCCTTTCCATCGACCAGCCTACGAGCATCTTCGGTACTATAATGAAGGACGTTGACACTATCCCATTCTACGTAGCAGGGGTAATTCCAGAAACATCCTATCTAAAAATCATTTAGAGATAAGTTTCTATAGAAAGATAAGCGGGTGTACAAATGAACTTTCTTATGATACTATGATACTCAGATACCACTCATTGGATGGGACCGGTGGACCATTGATCGATAAAAAGTAGTAAATAAGCCCTTTTCTCGCAGGTACGAGAGATTGCACAACCTTGCCTTGAACGCTTGAAGTTCTAAATAAATCTGAAGAGGAAGGCCAATTGTATCATGTCAGCAATGGTACTCTCCTGGGCTATAGACTGTCACCTGCTTCAAGGTATCTTGCTTGTGAAAGCCGAACAAAGAAGAAAAGAACGAAATGGCGGTTCATCAGTAGTCAAAGGTGCAGACTTCATTCTTTGTTTCCTTCATCCTCTACCATTACGTTTTGCTTTTTAGGACTACCTAAAGGAAAGGAATAGAATGATCCATAGTCGTACCTACTTGAGGGCACCGAATGCATACAGCTTACGTCAACTTTATATATATATATATAATTATTGATTCCATTCACACCCTTTGGGAACAGGAAACGGAGAACTTGTTGCTTTCTTCTGTTTTTGCTGTAGCTGAGGACAACTTAGATTGAAATGATTGACTTGATCTAGGTACGTGGTCCAAACGGATAGGTAGAATTACCCAGAGGGAGCCCTAGTTTCAGCATAAAAGGAAGAAGTCGGGTCCGCGCGGTTCGCCTTTTCGAATGCAGCAGTGTTTTTGGCTTTGGCAATACCAGCTAGCTAGCTACTTACTTGTGTGGGAGTCCTATAAAGAAAAGCCTGAGTTATAGACTGACTAAAGAAATCCACCTAAGCCGTAAGTTTTTGTTACAGCTGGCACACCTGCTTGCAAACTAGAAAATCTGATTCTAGTAGAAAGTGGACTAAGTCTTAAGAGAGATAAGCCGGTCTTTATACACTGGCCCTACTTCGAATTCAGTCAGTGGCCAGATGCATTGTAAGCAATTCCAGTCCCAGCTGCTGAGGTGGCGTAGTCAGCCCTACCTAAGTATTGAACAAAACCAACCATTTGTATAATATTATCCTATCTTGCATATTAATTAAGACCACTTATTAGATCAAGGTTGGCATACATAGCATAGGAAGGTGGAGATCTGAAGTAATCTATATGTCCCTCAGCCAGTCATCCATTTCTCTGGATATGAAGTTTACAACATCAAAAAAATGACCCTTTTCATAATGAAATCCATTACATGCCATCCAAAGAACTCTGATCTGGATTACCAGCTTTGGGGTGGAAGGACGGATCGATCGACCAAGCAACAACGATCCCTTTACGATGGTCAAGTGCGAAGGTCCCGATCGGATTGCCGATCTGCCAGTGTTGTTTGACTGATTTTTTTCATCTCAAAACCATTGATGCTGACCTGTCACTGCTCAAGTGATTTTCCTGCATGGTTCTAGGAACCAAAAGAAGACTTTGGGTAGGTCAACGATAGATTCTATGTCTATAATGGAACGTAGGTTCTTTTTAGGAGGAAAGCTTAGAAGGATTCTTTTCAGAGCGTAAGAACCATCGAAGAGCATGGGATTGGTATTGCTGGCAGGGACTTTAAAGTGAGAGCTTGATCACTAAACCCCTGCTGCTTTCGATCATTCCTGCTAAAGCAGTTGGCAATGACTCATTGGAAACTTCTATTGGATCTGGGAGAAGAAGAAATCCAATCAATGGGTAGGTAGTCAATTTCTGGCGAAAGCACAAACCTTTTCTCTTACTTAAGGCGATAAAATCCATTCATTTCGATAATAATCTGTTTGAGATGTGTTTTACCGAGAAGGTATATGGTTTACGGTTCTAAGCCGTTGAGTTCGTGTTTTGGTAGTTGTTGTTTTGAAGGATGGCGGATCCAGAGTTGAAGGATAGCGAGGCATACCAACGCCATGCCAACAAGAGGAACCATCCGGACTTAAAACAGCCGACCTACCCCCTGCCACTTCTTCCTCTAAGTCAAGTTGATAGATTTCTGTACGAGTTTTCAAGTGCCATCTCCAGTCTAAGCGGTTGAGTTCAGTGATTGTATCGAACAAAAGCCCCCTCCCGGGGCAGGTACGCGACTGTCTCTCTTCCAAAGTGTGATCATCTTCTCCAGTCTCCCGTTTCCACCTATTTTAAATGGTCAGCCTGTGCGGCATCAATTGAATTTGAATTCTAAAATAAAGTAGACTTCGGTGAAGGAACCTATTCTCTGGTATCTGCTTCGGCCATCTCATCTGGTTTCGGCCTTCTTTGTGAGCAGCTCCTAACTCGCTCGACGGGGTATGATCGCTACTGTTGATAGGTCGATCGGAAAAGAATAAGTTCCAGGACTGAACAGAAAGAAAGTACTCTAACACTTTCTTCGCCATTCTTTTCTATGAGGAGCTCTATTTTGCTAATAAAAATGTAATGCTACCTCCCTACGGCGATTCATAACTAGAAGAACTCGTTGGCACAACCGGACCTTATTAAAGGCCTCGGCCGTCTGATCGACTGAAAGATCTTATCTTGGAGTTCTAGTATGGGTCGTCGGCCCTTTCTCCTCCTCAGTAGGTGCAAACCCTGGTTCTGTAAATGATTATAACTGCCTTGGAGCTAGATAAGCAAACCTTCTTCTGTTTGAGTATGATGGATGTTACACCCACTGCCAGATACAAGCAAAAGCTTTCCAGCTAAGCTAGGAGTCAGAACGAACTCATGAAGCTATCCTTCTTCTTGGATCTCAAGATTCAAATGGAATTTTATCACCCCGGATTTTGGCTTTAATTTCCACTTTATACTTGAGTTAAGCAAGGCACCAGCATGGGAGAGAAGATAGCCCCTCGGGATCGCTTACTAGCCGGCCTGCTTGATTTATTTATGAGGTATCCAGATGGCACTGCACCGGCGAGGGAAAGGGAAGCTGATGAGAGGTAAGGGAAAAGTCCATTTAATGAATAGGTTCACTACAGACTGTACTATCTCTAGACCCCCTCTCTATACTCCCTCATAATATATGGATCCCCCGGATAATATTGATCCTCCAACAGCTGACATATCTTATCTAAACTCCCGGAAACCTGGGCATGGCTTTTTCGAACTTAGTTGATTTCGCAAGAAGCAACTTGAAAAGCACAAAGACTACATCTAAACAAACCTTACGTCTTCGTTCGGCTCATTCTTGCTTATCTCACCCTATTTCCTTACTTTAGCTTAGAAGTAGGCATATGGGAAGTTACACAAAGATGACTTATCGGTTGGCCTAAGCTTACTCGATTCCATTCTTTCCAATATCATATACGCCTAGTGAAATGCATCTATCTCCTCTCCTCCCCTTCTTTCTTTTTATCCATTTTATATACCTAGTCGAAGACTACTTCAGATTATAGGGCGGGCTTTTCTACCCATTGACCGGGACCGATCACTGTGTTTGACCGCTCTTGGTATTCAGACCTTGGACTTTTTCGCTAGGAGCTGATCCATTCTTTAAGAGCTCTATACATAAAGAGAAGGCGTATTCACTTAAAGGACTGTGAAATCTACCCTATGCCCCGAAAAGTCTAGGCACCTAAATAAAGTAAAGATGGGATCCCTGACCAATAGATTAAGCTATCCAATGAGTTAGGAACCTTTTTTCTTCCCCCTTCTCTTCTCCGCTTTGCTCTGTTACTCCTTTTGCAGATGGTTGGTCACCACTCTTAGGCTTTTTGTTCTCTGCTTGTGGTGGGTCTCCAATCTTGATCCGGTGCTGACTTAATAGGGAAACCTACCCAGAAAATGCCCCCTTTTCCGGTCCGGTTAACAAAGCCTGTAAACCAAGAGCGGAACGAAGAGCTAAAACGTCACCTTTACCCTTATCCTATTTCTTTCTTACTTGTAAACCAGACCGCGTCATTCCTTTTTTCTTTCTTTGGTAAGGAAGGGACGGCTATTCCCACAGGTTGATCTTGATAAAATGTGCAGCGGTAAGCAACTAATAATCTCGATGCAGGACTGCCGTTCCCATAGGTTCCTCCTCCAAAACCTTCTTAGGCGAAAAAGACTGGAAGGGCTTATTCCCACTGCTGATTACTGAGAACCTTCTACCGGGAAAGATTTCCTTCTATGCCTAGTGGTTTTTGAATTGGAAATGGGAAAGGCAGAGAGAATTTACTCAAATTCCACTATGTTATGTATACAATGATCGGGTTGCGTCTGGTATGATCGGGGTGCTTTATCTAAACTAGGCAGGATAACTTGGCTAACTTTCCTACTCTGATAGCATCTCTGAACGGCAGGTACCCTCAACCGCCGTAACGAAGGAATGAATCTATTAAGTGGGAAAGAGCCCTCGTGGCAGCTATATCCGCGAGGATTCCAAGTGTTCTAATTCATCTCGTTACAGACCCACATCAAACATGCAACTGCTTGTCGCATACTCCTGCTACTCCGACCTACGCTTCTCACATCGCATCCTTGGTCCTTAAACGACGGTATATTCTTTTTTCCGGGTTCTATGAGCGTAAATGGAGACACTTCCCCCTTCTTCGACATATGAATATGCCTCGCCTCGAAGATAAAGAAATCCTGAGTAAGGAGAGAGATTCTCCACACGAACGAACGACCCGTCAGGTTCGAACTGACTTAGGTTGGACCAGGACCCACCTATCTCCACCAAGAAGGAATCGCTTTGGTTACGCAGTTCAGTTGGCGATAAAAGCCAACCTAATCTGCGGGCCGGTAGGCCAGCCAACTAACTCTTCAAATGAAGAACTTATTTCCCCACACCTATCTCTATGAAACTTCCTTCATAGTTAGGAGAGGTTTTTTTTTAGCTTTTTGTCTCTTTTACCGCAGGAAGTTCTCCAAAAGTATGAAAGGCCGGAGGGCTTTGTACCAACCATTCTAGTGTGGTTGGATTCTGTTCAACAGCCCAAGGACTTTCCGCACATTTTTGGTTCTTTCCACTGCTTGAAGTGATTGCGACAACTACGAAGAAACGACGAATCCCAACTACGGATATATAAGAACCGAAACTGCTCAGAGCATTCCATCCGGCGTAAGCATCTGGATAATCTGGAATGCGACGTGGCATACCCGAAAGCCCTAAGAAATGCATGGGAAAGAAGGTCAGATTAACCCCGAAAAAAGTGATCCAAAAATGGATTTGGCCTAAAGTTTCAGGATATGTCCGACCAAAGATTTTACCCACCCAATAGTAAAATCCAGCAAATAAAGCAAAAACGGCTCCCATAGAAAGTACATAATGGAAATGTGCAACCACATAATAAGTATCATGTAGAGCAATGTCTAGCCCAGAGTTTGCTAGAACTATTCCAGTGAGCCCTCCTATGGTGAACAAAAAGATGAACCCTACAGCAAATAACATGGGTGTTTTGTATTGTATCGAACCTCCCCACATGGTAGCGATCCAACTAAAGATTTTGATTCCTGTGGGCACAGCTATGATCATGGTAGCTGCGGTGAAGTAGGCACGCGTATCAACGTCTAAGCCCACAGTAAACATATGATGAGCCCAAACTAGAAATCCAAGAACACCTATACTTATCATGGCATAAACCATGCCTAGATACCCGAAGACCGGTTTTCTTGAAAAGGTCGATACGATATGACTAATAATACCAAATCCAGGCAGAATGAGAATATACACCTCTGGATGACCGAAGAACCAAAAGAGATGCTGGTATAATATTGGGTCTCCCCCTCCTGCAGGATCAAAAAAGGTTGTATTAAAGTTTCGATCGGTTAATAACATTGTAATTGCCCCCGCCAGTACCGGAAGTGATAATAAAAGTAGGAATGCTGTCACTAGAACGGACCACACAAAAAGTGGTAATCTATGCATAGTCATTCCAGGTCCACGCATGTTGAAGATAGTTGTTATAAAATTGATAGAACCTAAAATTGATGAAATACCTGATAGATGAAGACTAAAAATTGCTAAATCAACTGCTCCTCCAGAATGGCTGGTAATACCACTTAAGGGCGGATAGACTGTCCACCCAGTGCCGCTGCCCACTTCTACTAAGGCTGAGCTTAATAGGAGCAAGAGACTTGGTGGCAACAACCAGAATGATATATTATTTAATCGTGGAAATGCCATGTCAGGTGCACCTATCAGAATCGGAACAAACCAATTACCAAATCCACCTATCATCGCCGGCATAACCATAAAAAAGATCATTAAAAAAGCATGAGCCGTTATTAAAACATTATAAAGTTGATGATTCCCACCAAGAATTTGATCGCCGGGTCGGGCTAATTCCATACGAATCAGTACGGAGAAGCATGTGCCCATCACTCCTGCAATGGCACCGAAGATGAAATAGAGAGTCCCAATATCCTTGTGGTTAGTAGAGAAGAGCCATCGAACCATATTTGTCATTTTTTATTTGAGAAATGAAAACTTTCCTTATCAAAGAGGGGCCGGGGGGCTGGAAGAGAAAAGAAAGAGGGGCCCGGGGGCTGGAAGAGAAAAGAATCAGAATTACTGAGCTACCCCGCTCTTTTTTTTTCTAATTCCCTTCTAAGATCCTCCGACTTAAACAAGTCGAGAGCATGCTCGTGCTCAGCTCTTTCGAGACTTGCCTTGCTCTTGGGGATTTCTTCCCACCGGATCCTCTGTTCCACTTCCAGGCACCTCCTTGCGGAGCTTTCCGCCTCAAGGAGATCCCGGTTGTGGGAAACAGCATTTCGAAAGAAAACGGATCCTCCCTCATTCTCCCGCAGATCTTGATAAGACGCTTGGAGAACAGTGAAAGAATCAGTTGCGTGAATATGGTCCAGATAGGAACGAAGCGCTTCATCGACCAAGTAGGGCTCGATCGGTAGATAAGGCCCTACTCTTTGATAAAGCGCCACAAATTCCTGAATGACATCTTGTCGCATAGAAGAGAGCTTTTCTTCCATTAGGAAGAGCTTAAGCCGCCCAGGTATGTCTTCCAGGGGGGTATTGTGATTAAGCTCGTTCTGAATGAACGTAACCCATCCCGGATCCTGCTCGTAAAGACTCAGATAGAAGTTTAGCCCTGCTAAATGAGCTAGAGCCTGGGGGTCTTGAATCTCCGGCGGGAGAGTGATCAGAAAGGAGGAGCCGACGAAGCACGAACTAAAAAGATTGCAAATTGGTATTAGGCATAATATAAAACGACAAAGGAATACAAATATACAAATCGAAAGTAATATAAAATTATATATTAAGGGAAACTTAATACATAAGAAAAAATAGAAAGTAGTAAAGCGGGTAGTGGAGAAGAGCCATCGAACCAGATTTGTCATTTGC